>NC_051195.1:2681204-5223704 GCF_015220075.1 Falco rusticolus
AGATGCGGTGCTCGGGGACATGGTTTAGTGATTGGTGAGGGTTAACAGTTGGACTTGAGGATCTTGAAGGTTTTTTCCAACCTAAATGATTCTATGATTCTGCGATTCAGGGGATTCATCCAAAAGCCCAACATGGCTTAAGCGCTCCAGACCAGAAGCTAGTTGTGTTAGAAAGTTGCCCAAGTCCAGAAAGAGAGGATAGGGGCAAGAAACTGGTCGTGCGCCATGAGATACGGAGACAAGGCAGAGCCTCCGGTGCCTTCAGGAGAAGATGCCCTAACTTTGGAGTCTCCAGGCACTCACAAATAATAAAAAACCTGCTACTCTCTAGCTGTCATAATGGTGAAGAAAACCTTGAAAATGTGACCCAAAATCTAACCAACGCGGTGATGTTTGCTTGTGTTTGCCAACAGCCTAAAGTGGTGCATGATGACGGGCTGGGTGCTGGCTCAGGGGTCATACTTTAAATGTCAGAGTTGCTACCTACTTCTCTGCTCACCAAAGCATGTAGGAGACAGAAGGAAGCCTGTGTTATGGAAACCTAAAGCCAAATTTCCCACAGCAGGCATATGGGGCAAACGACCCAGCAAAGGGATGGAAGATGCAACTTTGGGAGGTCGAGTCTCGATTGCACGGCATGCTCCTCCAGTCACGTAGGCTAATGTTGAGGATGAAATATCAGAAAAATACTTCCCAACAATATGAATATATGAACATCAGGCATTGACCCACACTCCCCTACAGGGGGGGGACTGCGCCCAAAACTTCTGCTGTATAATTTTTTTGCCATCGTTCCCTTAAAGCACAGGCCAGCTGCACACACCACGTTTACCTGCCGAGGAAGTGTGTTTCCTTCGGCTGGTGCAGGGCGCTTGCTGTTTTGTGAGTCTCTTTAGCACAGCTGAGTACTCTTTCACTTAGATAATTAATTTGAAATTAAATATTAAATATTAATAAATATAGCTCAGGTAATAAATTGCATATACTAATTTAATTAAAAATAGATTATATCATATTTTACAAATGGGACATTTTTGTAAGGAAATATAATGGACTTGTTATGTTTCTGCTTTATCCTAAGAAGGAGCAAGCTTCTTGTGCATTTAGTCCTTATTGTGTCTCATTAAATTTTTAAAACAGCTATTTTAATTGTCAAGTATTTGACAGACTGCTAGAAAAATCTGACACTTAAGTTTCAATTTTACAAAATGCATTTTTAATGAAGACTTTTGCACCCTACTTTATTATCTATAATCATCTTGAAGAAAAAAAAAGGGGGGGAAAGGAGGGGAGGGGGGGAATCAAATACAACAAAATTTCCATATCCAGGCAAAGAATCTAGTTAAATTAAGGGGTTCGTTTGAGATGTCCCAGACAGCACCTGGGCTTTGTTGTCCCAAGCACTGAATACACCTGGGCAGTCTGTTCAGCAAAAAACACGAGTCCTCGAAGTCTTAAGACTTCAGTGGAGACCTCCCCATGATGGGGTCAGCAGGTGCCAGTCCTGAAAAAGTTGTAATGAGGGGATGGCTTTAAACAAAAGAAGAGACCAAGCGATGTAATTTTCACAGCAGGACTGAGAGTCGTGGTGAACATGACCTGAAATGTCTTGCCCTTCCCTAGAGCCACGTTTGGTACAAAATGGGTGCAAAAGGGATGAACCCTGCGACGTACCCATCACACACAGCCCCGTGGCACAGTAATGCTGCCCGCTCCTCTGCCTGCCCTGGTGAGAGCATTTTCTGCTCCCTGGAAGAGGACAGGCATGGAAAAAAGCACAGGGAGGTGGAAAGTGCTTTGGAGGTGGGTTTACTTCAAGAAGCCAATTTTCCACAGAGGAAAAGTGGACTTTTCCCCTTGCAGCAGCTATTCCCAGGCGCCTGGGAGCAGCACAAATCACACCGAAGATGAGAGAGGGCGGCAAAAGGAGCATCAGGCAGCCAGATACAGCTGTAGGTGGACAGAAATGATAAAGCAAAGTAGCACAATGACTTGACATTCGCGGCTGCACAAAACAAGCGTAATTTACACACCAAGGGGTGGAACTGGCCTTGTAACGGGAAAAGCAATTAGCAGAAGTATGCAGAGGGAGGCGGAGGTTCGCTTTATATTACAGCCTTACTGTCACTCGCCTTCCTTGCTTATATACTGCTTCTGGCAAGGCTGACCTGATGAAAAAGGGATGTGCTGACAGTGTTTTGTGAGCTGGGGTGCTTAAAGTTGAGGCACTGAGTTTTCTTTATTCATTTTCTTTTGCGTGGCTGGCTTTGCCATTAACTGTTTCAGGTTAGTGCATCTACAACCAGATGCTTCTGAACTGTTAAAAGCAGCCACAGACTGGTTAGTGTGGGAGGGGGTGGGGGTTGGGGGGGGGCGGTTTCCCCCTGAATAGAGGAATATCTACTGAACCAATTCTCTCTCTGGGAAACCTAGCTCTACTTGTCATCCTTAGCAGTACAAAACCAATGTGCCTTTTATTTTTATTTTTCATAAAGAAATGCCTCCACACGAGCAGGAGTTTGCATGCTCTTTTTCCCCAGTTTATAAAACTGAATGGACTTTAACCAGGCTATGAGCAGCTGAGGGAAAATGTGCATAACTGTAGCAACAACATACTTTTGGAGGGAAAGGGTTTGCACATCACACCACCACCAAGGGAAATGTAATTGATTCACTAACAAGTTAAATGGATTTTATGTATCTATTCCACATGTTAAATACCTGGCAACCCACAAGGACAATTCTCCTCCTTAAGGCAGGGAGAGTCACACCCTAAAGACAGGCACAAACACACCTACAAATATTTTATGTTGTCTTAATGTGAAATACTTGTTGTTCCAAGTTAACCACAGGCCACTAATATCAACAGAGAACATGCTGCCCCTCTCGCTGGTCTCTCTGACGGCATGGCCCCATCCTCTCGTTCCTTCTTTCCCTCCCTTCACCTCTCCTTTTCTCCTTTACCTGTGCCCTGCAGCACTGAGATCCTTGCTCCTGAAATGTTACCGGTGTTTGAACTTCATAGATCAAAACCAGGTCAAAGATTTCTACTTACATTGAAAGCTTGGTAGAGAAGGTGTCATGTCACACCACTGACATAATGACAAAAACCTCTCCTTACTATTCGGTATCGAGATAATCATGGTGAAATGCCAAGCTTTATGCACACTTTGCAACAGAAGCTTTTTTCCAGTTTAAAACCTGGTAAAGTTATCCATCGTTTGCATTTGCAGCAGTTCAGATTGCCAGTGCTGGAGGACTCCTTCTCTGCAAACTTCTCAGCAGGAACCGAGTCAGCACATTACTGGAAATGTTTTATAGCCCTTCTGAACATAGAGGCGGTGGCATTCAAAAGGCAAATCCCAGAAATGGCCAGCGATGGAGGGAGAGATTTATAAGTGTTGTATGGTCATTGGAAAGGCTAGGGATTTCATCTCTTATCTCTGAGTTTCCACTCTGAGGGGTTTCTAAGGCAAGTGGTTATGCCCAGAATCTACCAACCTGCCTTTAAAATGCACAAAAGAAAATAAGTTTACTGATAAATTTCCACTGACTTAATTATACTGTAATCCAGGTGATTGGAAACAGTTCATTGCAATGCAGCAAAGGGTGAGAAAGGAAAGGACCTCTGTCCTGACATTTCTGTCTCTTCTTTACCATAAGATGCTCCTGTGAAGAAGCACCACCAGATCTCCTCTCCCACGTCCTAGGCACTGCATTTACAGCCTAACATTCAACTTCCACTGTTCCATGAAAAGACTTTTCTTAGTCTTATTGTCAGACTTTTTTTGATTACACTTGCATCATGTTTGCCCTTGCTACTAGTCTCCAAATAAAACAAGAGGTAGAGATGACCTGAAGCATCTTCTGAAACTCAGTGTACAGCGGTCAGACACCTCAGGAAGTCAAGGAAAGCAAACACCTAAAGCTGTTTGCAATACCTCCCTTTTCCTAAGAATCACTATTTTCAAGAGAGCCCTTCATACTTATAAGCATCTGTAAACATTTGCACCTTGTAACCAACCCCCTCAAAAATGGATTCACCACTCTGTACATGATTTCTACCTCTAACCATGCATTTTGCTTAAGCCCTGGTCACATGCCAGCACCCATCTGTGTAAATATGCAGTTTTTCTAGCTGAATTGCACATCCACAGCCACAACTCAACCACAGAAAGATCATGTAAATAATGGAAGCTGACAGCATAAGTAATTTTTTTCATGTATCAGACGCCATGGTTGACTGCTGAACTGTGAGATCGGCTGTTCTTAGACTGTGCTAAGTTCTCCCCTTTCACCCCTGAAGATTCGAGACTAAAGGATGAATCTTGAATCACATGCTTCAAATGTTTTTCTTATCACACAGCTCCGTCAACACTTGTTCACGTCCTACGACCTTTTCCTACAGTGAGCTGCATCTTTCTTCTACCTTTCAAGGCCACTTATTAAAACAGTAGCTGGTATAACTGGAAACACATGAAGTGACCATCACAAACCACGTGCCTCCCCAGTGTATTAATGGAGGGGGCAGTTAAGAATTCACTAAGCCCTGAAACAACATGTTAAGGAGAGCTAAGCTAGCGGTATGGAGCTTTTAGTATTTCTGTTTTCTGATGTTCTCATTAAGTCACGAGATCTGTCTTGCAAATATGAGAAATTAAACATGGAGAGTCCAAATGCAGGGAGGAACAGAAGGCTGAAAAGAAAGCGCCAGGTCTATAACACAATGGCCTGTGTAATTGGTTCTTTTGAAGTTTCTAATCACTTTTGGTAAGATCAAGTGGAAGTGACAAGTGAGGCTATCGGAACAGTGACTCCGTACAATGGTGGCACATGGGACTCGAACTAGGTTGTGTGGTTATGTTTAATTGTTTGGGGGCTTCCTTTAAGCACAAAACATATCCGAAGAGTTACTATTTAAAAAAAATTCTCACGGCATAAATTATGTGGTCAGTATTTCAGATCCCATACAAATCATTTGCCTGTGAAAATGTTATCAAAATATGAGCAATCCCTTTCAAATATATTTTAAACAATGTTAATGTATTTTCACATGTCATCAGTTGACAGCTCCACCATCGCCACTCGTCAGCCACCAGGGAAATTTACATGCATTTGAATTCACCCTGCCAAGCACAGGCAGCCCAGACTGACAGCCCATTTAACTAGGTGATAAGTTAATCTGTACAACATTTGATAGATTTCTGTCTTTTACCTAAGCCATAGTTTGTGAAAATGATTCAGCGACAGGATTTGCAAACTGGTCGTGTCTCTGTATTCGGTCTCAGTGGGAGGCATTATATTTCTTCATGTATAATGCTGATCTCCACCCAAGCCAGCCACATCAAGCTGAACTAAATATCGTCCCAAAACCACCAGGACTCACAGTTTCTGGCCTTTTCCTTCCACAAATGCAACTTTTCAGCTAAAGCTCAGGTTCATTACAGAATCGAAGATGATTTTACAGGGATGTCAAATGATCTTTATCTACCACTTCTTCACCCCTGCCTGCTCCTGTCCTCTCATGACAACTGCCCTGTCTTCTGGGGTCCTCATGCGGCATGGCACATGCATCAGCTCATATTCGAACCCGGGCCAGGTGCACCCTGTCACATGGGCTGACGCAACATGATGTGGTCATTGCACATCACAACATTTCAAATTCAAGCAGAAGATAATGTTTGCCAAAAGTCAGCCGCAGACCTCCAAATACGCACAACCCTCTGATGCTCCCAGTAACAGAAATTATCTTTAAGCAACCAGACATCACTAGGTTTTAAACACATCCTTTGCATTGCCAGAATTTTTCATTAAAAAGTCCCCTACCTCCAACAACAATTTATGCTTCCTTGCAGTAACTATGATTACTGAAATATCTGTGATATTCATTTGCAAGACCATCTAAACAGGGGTCCCAAGGCTTCTGATGGGGTTGTATATTTAACCACAACAAAATGCAGAGGGCATTTTGATGTTTGGAAATGCCCAGAAGGAGATTTCTATTTACTTTCTCTTACACAGTACATTACCAAAGCCAGGAGCCTCAGTAGTCAGCAAGCCATTATTTATTTATTCAAAACATCTTTCATTTCCTGAGATGCAGTATGTTATTTACAGGGCACATACTGTTGTTACATAAAGTAAATTTCAACAGGCAGATTAAAATCGGGATACTTCACCCATAACGATATATTCTGATAATGACCATTTTTAAAGAGTTGCTAAACTGTAAGCAAGTATCTCACTGGTTTCAGTAGCAAATTCTCTGAAAGGGTAGTCAGGGCAACGGAGATGCTACCATAGGCAGACAGAGTCTGGCAAATTAAATTTCATGTATAGAGCCTCTATGCCAGAATTGCTGAAGATGGAGAGCTAGAAAAAGCTTCAGAAACAGAAGAGATTAATATGTGCTGAGCCATTTGTTCAGATGCAATTTCAAATAAAAGTAACACATTTGCAGCATTTGGAAAGGATTGTTTTCTCATCAAGGCAGAGGCACAGGCCTAAAATATTAATTAAATAGAACTCAAGTCTATGTAAACCTTGAAAGCAGATGCCAAGAAACTAAATATATTGAACCTAAAGGTAGGCTAAAGTGGAAATACCCATGGGCAAGTTCCAGTGCAGAAATGTAGGTCAGGAGCCTACTTCTCAAAATGCATCACCCGTAACGCTCCCTATTTAACGTATGGAGTATTAGTTTAAGAGTCGGTGGGATTTTATGCATTTTTTATGCATATAAAACTTTGATGTGAGCAACCAAACTTTATCCCCTTCCACAGTATTGTCACAAGTCCTTCCTGATCTTTGAAGATGATATATAAAGGCTGATCTGATAAAATACCTCTAGAAATTCTAATAATTGCCTGAAGAGTTAGCAGATTCGTCAGTTTATCTCAGGACAAATACATTATGGATGTTGAACTGTCATCACACTTGCCAAAAATCACATTTTCATCTGCTCTTGTGCGACACACCTGTAGTTTGCACACAGGGCAGAAGGTAGACATCAGAAGGGCATGTGAACAACCTGCAAATTCATGTAGTACAACAGCAAAAAAAAATTATCTAACACAGGTGTGGCAGTCGTTGTGGTAAATTTAGAAAATTCTCCATGTACAGAGGCCCCTCAAAATCACATTTCTGTGAGCACCGTGAGCAAGGGTGGGCAGAGGGAGGTCTGGAGCTGTGGGAACACCCTCACCGTACACCAGGAGAGACAAATGTCTTCAAACCAACTTCTCTTTACTGGAATTTTAGAAGCAGATGGCAGGAAAGGGAAACCTACATCATTATTGTTATTACTACTACTAGCAGTACTTCCACTCTAGGAGCTGTAAGCAAGTCCTGGGCTGCTCTAAAATAGTCACACTGAAGTCTGTGCAGCACCCTAAGAGCAGTGTGTGGGTCCACCAGGTAGTCACTGGTGTTACTGGCCTGAAACCCTGTAAATCTGAGCCTTCCTAGACTGCAAAGAGTGGTGGTGGGCCACCCAAATCATATGCCTGAACCTTAGCTTCTCCCTCTCAAACTAGAGGCAGGAGTCCTTGTTTCCTTCTACTTCTGTGTCTTTCAGCTCTGAAGGTTCATATAGATGTTCAAGACCGAGTACAAGGGGACCCAGGCGCTGCTTTAAAAAAAAAAAATATGGAAGGAAAAGCAATGGTATTAAGGGCGTGAAAAGCCAAGAGGAGAGCTAATAACAAGATAGGAGGTGGTGTGACGGGTAATGAGGTGCCTACAGTGGAGGGAATAGGAGCAGGGGCCGGGCAGAAAGAGTTTCTGCCTGGAGCAGGGCTCAGCGCCTGGGAGGGAGGCAGAGGGTGCAGTGCAGCTAGGGCCGAGGGCTAGGGGCAATGGGGAGGTGCTGGCTTAATTCTGAGCTGCTTTTCAGGGGTTAGGATTCACTGGGATGTTTCATTAACATTTCTTTGTCCTGGGAAAACTCTTGGCACTGGCTGCACATGCCATTAACGGCACAAATAGCAGCAGGACCGGTGGTGCTGAGCTGCTCCCCCATTCACTCCCAGGGAGACTTCAGACAATAGAGTCAGCTGAGGACAAAGCAGAGCGCCATCCTTCCAACCCACTAGCACTGTAGGCTGCCCCTTGCCTTTTACCCTTCACCGTATGTGACACAGGGTGAGAAATTAAAATCACAGCCCCTCAAAGAAACCTGCAGAACACTTTATTCATCATGAGGCTTTATTACTGCCGATCAAGAATTAAGATTTTTGCTAGTTCGTATTTAACAAATTATTTAAGATAACAATCAATCTATCAGCTTTTTGGTCCCACGGTATGTGCCTGTACTGGAGACTGTATGGGCATAGTCCATGTTTTCTGCATCCATCATACCATTCTGAAGCACAGATTTGTCTATTCTGCAGCAAACACGGCAACATTGAACTCCGTAATCGTAATCTCCTGGCCATGGGACCAGACTTTCCCCTTCTGTGTTGACCAGGGGTCAACACTGATGTGCAGCACTTCATCCAAAGTGTTTGGCAGCAATTACTGCAGGAAAAGAAAATATCCCACTCTGCAGGATTTGTAGCCAGGACAGAAAAAAATTTCATGTTTGTGTGAAAAACATCAAGGCTGGTTTTAAATAATTAAGAATTCACTCCTCTCAGTTCTTGAAAGAAAGCAAAATAGTTTCCAAATCCTTTCTTGTCTGTCTAAACCTATTAAAAGCAACCACAATGCAAATCTAACATGCATATATGCACACTCAATTGATATTTAGAATATTTTTCGAATTAATATCTTGGAATTATTACCAGAGAAAAATAAGGAAAGAGAGACAGACAGGCAGGCAGTCAGGAAACCTCCTCTTTCCCACCAAACAAAACTCTGTAAATCAAGCAGCTTGCTTCTGAAAGCCAGAGAATAGGTGCAGTGTGCTCAGGCATGGATACCAAGGGCTGGCTGCCCCCTGAATGGTAACTACGCGCAAGCACTCCGGGTCCCTCTCCCATATGGTACGGCAGCCCCCAGCCAGCGCAGGTAGCAGAAGGGGACACAAAGAATACAGCCTGACTTTAAAGCACACGAAGCATGGAAGGGTCGAACCATGCCTCATCTGCTCCCATAGCAAACCACACAAAACCAGAAGCACTGGCATCTGCAATCCAGAACATCATTTGGCACAGTGTAAAATTTTAAAGTAATTTTCAAATTCCCCACATCCCCCCCCCCCCTCCCCACGCCACATGGTGATTTTTGTCCTTCCGAGAGCCAAAGGCAAATACAGGCATGCTCAACATACAACATACATTGTCAAAGGGAGAGGTTTCCTAGCAACAATACCAATATGAATGGAGCCGAAGTTTCCTTTCCAATCCCTTATGTGACATTAGAGCAATTTGTAACACACAGGGAACAGAAAAGAAGTATCTAAGAAATCTGGCTATGCCTTAGCCAAATAGATAAGCAAAGCAGTTTGTCAAGTTTTGCTAGCACCACAATTAGCAAGTGCTTTTAAGTGTAAGGTACAGGCAGAAAGGAAAGAAATCAGAAAGCCTGGAGTCTATTCCCCATCCTCTCTCACAGCGCCATGTGCTGCCTCACTCGCTCCCCCCTGGGTCAGCACGCCCTGGCCCAAACCCAAGGCACGGGGGCAAGGACGCTGTCCCCAGCGGGGAGAGCAGCCATCACCTCTGCCACCGCGCTGCGCTTCTTCTCAAATCACCATAAAAACCCTCAGCTTTAACCAGATTAAGCTTCAGGCAATTGCCTTTCATCCAAGCCCGGCAAGATATTTGGTATGCCTTAGCAATGTGGAGCAAAACACACAGTTCAGTGCCACCCCAGTGCAAGCCATGCACCGTGCTCTTTCCTATACAGCACGCAAGCCCAAAATGGGAAGTTGTTGGAAACAAGAAAAACCCATTAGAGCAAGAGAACAGCTCCACTGGCATCTGTGGTCCCATCGCTAACACCCTGCAACTGAGGCCAACAGAGGAAAACCAGTACCAGCCCCTGCGTGCTTCCTCCCAGCAGCCACTCCATCAGGGTGGGTTCACCTTCCTCCCTTCCCGCACAAACGGATCCACACCACAAGACAATGTGGCAAACCATTGGTTTCCATCTTATTGATCCATTTCCACCTTATTATTTCCATCTTATTGAGAAGGCGTTAAACTCCACTTCTCTTTTTCTTTTTTATTTTTTTTCTTCCCTTCCAATCAGCCTCCCCAGAAAGACAAAGATGGTCATCTCCAGAAAAGGTCTTGTAATGGAAATGCCCACAGGTGTCCCAGCTGGCCCCCCAGCCTCTGTTTTTAATCAGTGGTCCATGATAGGTTCCTAAATTAAACCTCCTCTCTGACAAACCAGGAGCCAAAGTGCTTAACTCAGAGACCTGTTTTAAATGCCTAAAGTTATAGGGTTTGAACACTGCACATTATGCCTAACAAAGGAACAATGACCCCTTTTATCTATAGTACGCCCAAGTTTCCCATATCCCAAATCTAATTGTGTGATGCCAACTATAACTCAAGGAAGGAACACCCTGCATTTGTCATATCTAGAAACAGCTTTTGGAGTTTGCAGCTTATTGTGAGCTACCGGAGCTGCAGGATGCTTATTTACAGGGCACCGTGCAAGACATCTGTTCGGTCTGGCTTTTTAACTAAAAGGGGATTTATCTTTGGCAAATCAGTTTTGTGGGTCAGGAACTGGTTTCATTACAGTCCAAGTGTTTGGCCAACGCTATCATTTAGTTTGATTTTTGTACCTTCTCCCAAGCACTCTGCAACAAAGAAGCCACGATCAATCATCCAAGGAGATGCCCCGCTAGAAGTGATTAAATAAAATTAAAACAGTTATCTGAGCAGCGCTGATGCTTTTGACAGATGAGTTTTGAAATGCTTTCTACAAATTTAGCGGGGAGTAAGAAATTATCAGAAATATTGCAGGGCTGAGACCTGGCCAAATGCATCCTGCTCTTGGCAGGGTGGGTTGCTGCTGAGAACGCCACCCTTCGCTGTATATCACCAGGACACAGCAGGGCAGGCCAGCTGGGCCCAGCACAAGAGAAGACCACAATAAAAATGCTGCTAAACCAGATGGAAATCTTGAAAAAGAGTCAGAAATCAATCTGGAGGATTTGCGTTTTATCTTTTCCATGCAAGATACGGCCATATTCCTCTCTGTGCCCATTTTCTGCACACATCTGTGAAGAAAGGGGCAACAGCCCTGCTAAATGACACACCACTGGGCACCAAGTCTTCCTCACCATGGCACATACCAAACCCAGGCAGATGCGAGCCAATATCACAAGGTGGAGTGTGGCACCAGATTCCCAAAAAAAGGTAATCTTCATGCATCAAGGCATTTATTTATTTGTTTATTTTTAGTGGAAGAAAAAATTCACCTAAATATATTCAAGCAATCTAAACATTTACCGTAATAAAACATTTACATTCATTACCAGGCAAGATATTGCAAACAACTCCGAGTAAGTGAATTTAGCTGAACTTCTGAGCTGTGCAGGCTAATGACTGTGCTGACCAGCTTCAAACCCATATTAAGACTACTGATTATTTACTATAAAATGCCTGCACAGAGGGAGAGACCTAATTGTCTGATGAAGATCCCAACCCCTGTGGGTATCACAGCATACTATACCTGTAAGAGTCAGGGCTCATTAGCCTAATCACAAAGAATAATACTGGAAGCAGAGCTCTGCAAAGCTACTGATATTTTTACTTCCTATCAGTTTCACAGAAACATCCTTTTTATGCAGTTTGGTGGGGTTCTTTTTATTGCCATTTCTCGCTGGCAACAGATAGCCTTCTCCCCCCCATCCTCACAGCAGACACCAGCAATCCCAGGCTCCGCGGGGCCACAAATGTTCAGCATCTCCTATGGTACCCGATTAATCATAGCCATCCTCTCACCACGCACGGAGCCACGCAGCCTGCTGAAACCAGAGCAGATGAGGGTGGTCAGCAGATGTGTGGGTGGTGGGGCTAGAGAGTGATCTTTTACTCTGCATTAATCTTGCGCGTATAGGCACTGATGCAGCAGGGATTTTTCAGTCCCTGTAATACGTGTCACTGATGAGAAGCTTCCCCCTTATGCTGCTTTGGAATACAGACACAAATTCATTCAGTCTGAATCCCTGTGACTTGCTATTACTTTATGAGTTTCAAGTGCAGATGCACCCAGGATGGGATACATACCTGCATGTCTAATTTCCTTGCCACCTCTGTATGCTGTCCCCTTTCCCCTCTTTCTCAGCCCTGTTCCCTCTCCTCCATAAGGCAATATTGAACAAGGGTGGCAATGACCTTTCATAGGAAGAAATATTGCAAGGCTTGTCTAATCAGGCTGGTTATCCATATCTGTGTAGAAAACATCATAAGATTGCATTTTGCATCCTTTCCCTCCACTGATTCGTACCTTGTAAATAAGAAAAATGCCTATTTGTTCATCAAAATCATTTAACTGCCAGTGAAAGGTCTCATCCTTACAGCAGGTTTTAATCTTGCTTCATCCAGTCTTGCTTTATAAATTGGTCAAAAAGTGAAGGCTTAGTTTTAAATGGTGCAAATGATAGACTCCCTTAAGAAACTACAAGTCTTAAAAGATCATGCTGTCAGCAAGTCATTCTTGACAGTCTGCCTAAGCTCCTCCTAGTTCTTGATCTTGTCATATTGCTTGCAAGGACAGCTGTTCTTCTGGGCTGATGACTATTTTCTTTGCAACTGCACCTCTCAGGTATTGCCTCACTATTTTCACATCACCTCTCCCCACCGCATTTGGTACTCTCATCTCTCCTCTTATAAGTTCAGCCTCATTTTCCAAAATGCTTCTTTATTTGTTAACATTTTTCTGCTTATTAAAACACTATGAGTAAGTACATCCCAGCTCCTTGGTGCTGGGTTGGGTTGTTTTTTGGGTTTGGTTTTCTTTTTTTTTTTTTTTTTTTGCTGCCATGTTGCACCACAGCCATTCTGGAACATTCACACAGCATCCTGGCCTTGAACACTTTCCTAGCTGTTTTCTGAAAAGCACGTAGCTGAACCCATCCAAGCTCCAGGCTCAGCTTCTTCTACCCAATTTTTCTTAACTTGCTCACTTGGACTATTTGCATTTGCCATTCATTTCTTTTTTAATATACAAACCCCACGAAGTCTGTAAGAAGATTCCTAGCTCCAGTGCTAAGAAAGCCCATCAAACTGGAATGAGCCACTCCACATTCTCCCTTTCCCACTCAGAATACAGCAAGAAGAGTTTAGGTTAGAAATAAACCACAAAAAAAGGGCACCCGGTCCCTGGGAGGATGCGCTTCTTCGCTCCGTTAGCTCCAAGTCCAAAACTGCACACACAGCTCTGACCTGCCAGCACACACTGCAGGCCTGTTCAGGTTCCTCACCTCAAAAGAAGGCTCTGGATTTCATCATCTGATTTGGCCAGCTTCAAAGGTTTCTCACCAACCTTTTGCCCTATCCCAAAATCCTGAAAAATGTGAATGAGGCAAGGGTCCCACAAGGCATGCACATACCCACCAAGGGGCCTCTGAGCCCACCCGAGCCTCTTACTACCCACACCACATTCAGCTCATGGGAACAGGGGTGATGTCTTCATTGCCCAAAGTAAGGCCACAGCTGGCAAAGTATTTAAAAAAAAAGTGTCTAAAACAGACCACCTTAAAATTAGGTACTTGGCTTTCACCACAGTAAATTAATTTTACACAGAGCCCAAATGCATGTTATGAATGAGAAGTGTCCAAAGGCTTGAAAATTAGTAAACATGGATCAAGAAATCTTGGAATACACGTTGCACATTACAAGACTAAGGAACATACCTGGCCTTCTTTCAGGGCAACATTTTGTGAGTTGTTGGTTTGGGGTTTTTTTTCCCCCCACAGCTCTCTAGAATTCACGGTATAGGGATGCATGAAGCATCTATTCTCCAAGCCACAAAGAGGACATGTGAATGGATGCAGATGGCATAAAAACTCAATTCCGATCCTTTTAATAGTAGTTGAGGATTCCCACCAGCTTAGCGAGATCCCTTTGGACTGAGGTCAGAGTCTGAAAACCAATAAATGATCAATATAATGGCTCTACGAAGAAACCATTTCCTCAGCTGTTTCCCCAGAAATTCTTTGGGATTATGGGAGATGCAATTACGGTACGCGTGCCTATCAGTTGGCAGCAATCTGCCTGGCTCAGGCAGGGTACCGGGACACTGACGGAGCAAAAGGACCCAGGACCTGCCTTGGGCACATGTGGCTGCTTCACAGCTTGTGCAGGGACAGCAGATCCCTGGACATGAGGTGGCTCCTCAGTGAGAGCCCAGCGCTAGCCCATCCTCCCAGCCTGGGGGAGCTCAGCTCAGAGCCTCATTTTCTGGCAGATCTACTGTAAATGTCCTCGATTATGGGTCCTGCTATTTCTCAAGTACTCATGCCCCAGCACCGTTAGGCGTTCAAGGCAAGGGGAAGAGCCGATGTGCAATTCATCTTGAATCTGGTGCTGTCGTCTCTCTCAGGGCACACGTATGTACACATGCCAGGACTGCAAGGGCAGGCTGTTAACCCAGCCCTCAGAGATGTGAGGAATATTTCGTGTTATATCCTTTGAGCAGAAGGGGGACTGCATAAATGCTTTTTTAACTCCCAGTTAATCCACAGCAACGCTGCCGGTCCAGTTAAATCCACAAAAACAAAGACGTGTGAAACTATAAAAACTGAAGTACCTCGGCTGGTGGCAGGGTTGGAAAGGGTTCAGAGAGACCATGTGCTTTTTAAGTTATATGTTTTCTGACCATGCACTCGGTGTTCCCCTGCTAATGGTGCTAGAGGAGGAAGCCAGCCTGACCTCCCTGGAAGCTCTCGTGCAGACCCAGTGTGCTCTCGCCCTTCCACAGAGACTGGTTTGGCACTGAAAACCTGACGGCCAGTGAGCCAAATGGATCCCTCGCTATGTGCACAGCCACTATTATTTCCTTTGACTTGCTCCAGAGCTTTCCCAGGAGCCCTATACGCTTGCCAAGAACCCATGACATCATTTAGATTATTAATAATTACAATATATTCACAGATGGATGGACAGATGGACACTCATATGACAGAGTTGTGCTTAAAGTCAATACCTCTCCTTTCTCATCCATCCTTCCCACACCCCCAGTTTTCCCATTTGCTTATCTATTCCCTCCCAGGGAGAAAAGGTCAAAGCTGGTAGTAGAATGAGTTAGGATTTTTTTTTTCCTCTTAAATAAACAAAAAACACATTACTTAAATGACTCTTCGTTTTTAACTCCATGCTCACATTTGCTTTACTGTGCAACCCTTACTGAGACTGCGTATTTTTAAGTCCTCAAAGAAAGAAACCTCAAACCTTTGTGATTTATCCTATCACGCCATTTACAGAAGAAAGGTTTGTTGATGACAGCTTTGCAAAGGGAAACGTAGAGCAATAACCACACAGAGCCAGCTCCAACCACCCTCCTCACTGGTCTGAGTTATTTCACAGTGGCCAAAGGTATGCTCAGCCTTTGCAGAGCAAAGAAGCAGAAAGATCCAGCTCTCACTGGGTCGTAAAGAGCCTGGCTCCTATTTTTATGGCATTGAAAAAACACGGGGAGAGGAGGGTTAGAAGAAACAGGGGGTGATGAAGACAAACAGTCATATGGTGATTCAATGTAAGGGTATGTGCTCACTCTAGAAAGTTAAGGTCTTTTGTGTCCCACTTCTCGGGGGCCTGCAGGAAAACACTGGTTTTCAGGAGAGCAGTGGTGCAGCATGTGGTTTCACACCTAGCTCAGAGTTTCTTTGCTGGATGTAAGGGAGAAACTAGCACAGTTTAATCTGGAGACTGTCACCTTTGAATATGTAAAAGCAGTTAGTTAACAAAGAACAGAACATCATTAGCTCCAAGAGGACTGAATCCATCTCATGCTGTAGCATACCCCAAGCTCACACTGGGCAGATACTGGCTCCAGCTCAGAGGACATTGGGACTGAGCTCTTCTCTCCTGAGCACCCAAGGAAACACAGCTCCATTCGTGGCAGGGACAAAGCTGTACGAATTGCCATTATGCCCACAGGGGTACAAGGGGGAAGGGCTGAGCTGAAACAAGCCCCTGCCCCAATAAAGACTCACTCACTAGATGTGTCTTGACAAATGTCAGGTTTAGTATGCACTTCCTCTCTAAGGAATTTCCATATTTATTGTTAGAAATTACTTAACATATAGTTACACACAATTTTTTTGCACATTTTTTATGCTGTCTTCTTCTCAGACACTATTCACACACACAACTCCTCTCCTTAAGGTACAGATTAACATCCATAGTCTATTTACAAAGCATCTCTCCATGGCTTTACCTATTAAAATTATAGTGTAGGTATCGAAGAAGAGCAGAAAATATAAAGTGTTAATGGAGCCTTTACACAGTTCCATACCAAGACAACACTGGCTGTGCAAATATCTCCAGCCATCTCATTTCTGACCTTAACCCAGTCCTAGGGCACTTTGAAGAAGATACCTCTACACAAATACATAGCAATTGTAGGTACCTTTGGGTATGCATGTGCACCTGTGTGTTGTGGCCAAATATTTGTTCCAAAGCAAGGTTCCCAGCTCCCAAAGTCTGCCCAACAGCAAGTCAAGTCCCACTAGGTCTTGTACTGGCTCCTGTGCTTGCAATGGAGAGCTCCATCTCAGGGAGATGACTAGAGGAAGCAGGCAATGAAGTAGATTACATTTTTGCTCATTAAAGAAAGAAAATTCCTGTAAACCTGCATGAGATTATCATAAAAGAAATATTTTCTTTCCCTTGACAGCTTTTGTTCAAAAAAAAAAAAAAAAATGTCTTGCATAGCTCAAAAGCAGACAAATAAACAAACATCCAAGTCACCTTGGGTTTTGGGGTGGCTGTTTTTTGATTCTTTGCCTACTGCTAGGAGCCTTACGATTTTCTCAGAACATGAAAATAAAAATAATATTTTTTATTAAAAAAGGAGACAACTTCAGATTTGACAAAGCTCTTTTTCTTAGTATCGACAAGCAATCATCATCTATCTTACAAATGGGTACTTGCCTCACAGCACATTTGTGCGATCACTGGATTCCTAGTCCTTCGAGAACCAAGATAACAAACGAATCTTCACCAGCTTCAATGATTTCAAAGCTAATCAGAAGATAAAAAGGCTGCCAGGACAGTTGACAATACATTACTAACCAACAACAGATCTTTGCAGGACATTTATGTATTTAAATTCCAAGCGTGGGGAAGCTTGGACACATGTCTATGAATACAAGGTTGCCAGAGCAAAGCAAAACTAAGCAATAGTGTAGCGTGGATGCCACAAAAGCATTTGGGTGTTCTGCCTGGATCCCCCACGGCAGCACAAGGCAGTGCTACTAGGATGGGACTCACATAGCAGCACCACACACTCCAGAGGAGGTCACAGCTGCACCCCTACAGGGGTTTTCCCCAAAGCAGCCCACTCAACACTGATTTCTGCAGGAAGACAAGGCAAATAGTAAAGATGGAAAATCCCAGTGACCCCATCCAAGAGCTCCCAGGACTGCCTGGGAAAGAGGAAAGGTCCTAGGACCAACACACTTGCATGACACATCAGAGGAATAATACACGTAGCCCTTCCCATGGTCTGAGTAACCACGGGAGGAGGAAATAATCTTAAAGATGATGAAAAGTAACTTGGATAACATGTTGAGAACTCACCTGATTTCATGTGGTACCTTCCGGAGCTATAACTTGCTTACAGGGATTCTTTTTCCATGCCATCACCTGAGGCCTAAAGTCCCCTGCTTGTTTTTCCACAGGGCACATAGATTTTGAACAAGGATGAAGGTTAAAGTCCTGATGCTTAATCGAGCACAGCTTTCTATTTGTCTTGGAGGTCCTGGATTTCTCTGCATTAAGCTCAAGAGCCGAATTCCCATTAGACTGGCTCTGCAATAGGCAATGTGCTGGATTCCCAACCGTTCTGCTGCTGCCTGTGTTTGAGACCCAGTTTTTGCTGCCAAAAATACCAATTTAGGCATTGCTAAAAGAGCAAGATGGACTATGGTCTGAGTAATAAAACCTCTGCAGAATCTGTTGCCCTTTCTTGTGCCATGCTCAGGACCCATCACAGCTATGGGTCAACAGACCGATCACGGATGCTGATGGCAAATGTAAATGCTCCTTCGAGCTTTTACCAGGAAAACTCTTAAACCTACCAAGAGCTCACTCTTCAAAAGAGTTGGTTCTCCAAAGCAAAAGCCTACATGTTTGACCTGAAATCTATATATAGATACCAGTCATTGAAAGTAATTACTCAAGTTCCCCTCCAATCAGGGCACTGCAAAAGAAGTTGCCTGTATTCCCCAGCAACACTGTCAGGAGGCTGATGATAATCCTTGTGCATTGGAAGGGGACCCCAGTGAGAGGTGGTTAGGGCATTTGACTGCCTTTGATGAGAGAACAGTTAGTGAAGAAGAGCTACGATAACCTCCTGACTCTAGAAAAATGTTAAAATGTGGCTCAGCAAGAATTTCCGATTATTTTACTTTATTTCCTGACTCTCGAGTTCAAAGCAGCGAAGCTGTTTCAAAGACAGATGAATATATTTAGATTTTGGTGACTGATCACAAGTTTCCCAAAAGCTTACATATTCATCCCAATGGGGAAGAGATCACTGAGGGCAGCTGTAATTGGTCCAGGGGCATTTTGATTATCTGCAGATTACCTGTGTCTTGATGCAAGGAAATATCTGTCAATTTGCTCAGTGGGGCTCAGGAGGAGTTTCGGTGGGAGACTAGATATCATGATGAGCCCTTCTGACAGCGGACCTCCCCCATCATGTCCACTTAAAGCCACTCCAAGGGGCTGTCACAGAGCTTCTCTACCCTGACCTAATCTCAGCTACTGAAAAGAAAATAAATGGCATATGAGCTGTTTATTACCCACCGCAGCAGCCCTGTGGCTCTCCTCGCAAGGGTTGGCGCCGAGGACCTGCCAAAAAAGCATCTGGAAAAGCACCACAGCTGCAAGGGAAAAGGGCTTGATGGGCTGGGGGAAAAGCAGCCCTATCCCCCACCTAACTTGCATTTTAGTCTTCGGTCAACTTTGAGACAACAACTGAAGAGTGAGTTCCCATTACAACATACATCATTTTATCAACCTTATTTTTTGTGATATTTTGTAAATTACAATAAATTTGCTTTCTTCTGAATATTCAGATGCTTCAAAAGGTACCCAAAGGATGCAATTAGACCCTAGGGAAATACGCTATTATGTGCGCATATCATGTTTTGCATAGGCTTTCCAGCGTCTACATAATTTATGTTTTTCTGCATAATTTCCCCTTTTTATGTTTCCTATGTGTTGGTGAGATAATGCAGAAGTCAGTTCTCTACCACCAAAAATACAGAAAGAACTTAAGTCTGTATTCTTACTTCACCCAATCTGCTTTACTTCCCACAAAACCCTTGGAAAAACCCCTGGAGAAATCCTTTCATATGCACCAAACATCAATGCCTGAGGAAAAACCCAGAAGGTCGAGGCAGCTCTCTGAAAGGAACCAGAACCTTGTCCACTCCCGTATTCATCTGGGCATTCAGAGGGGCCTCTGATGGATAACGTTGAAATGGTAAAGCTTTTAAACTGTTTATAATCCTCAATTCGCTTTTGAAACATACAAAAATAATTCTCCACGACTTTCAAGTTGCTTTTTAGCTTTCCATGCCAGTCATTTGCATCCAAGCTTGCTTTTAATTTAAAAAAAAAAAAAAAAAAAAAAAAAGAAAAGAAAAAGAAGATAGGAATAATAAAAGAGAGGAGAGTTTTTGGTCAGGATGTAGTTAAAGTTGATGCCTACTCTTCCTTTTTCACTCTTGGCTGAAGATTTTTATTTGTGGATTTTCAATTTATTTAAAAACAAAAGCAGTAAAACAGGAAATAAGGGAAAAAGAAAAAAAAAAAGGGGGGGGGATAAAAGTAGAGGGCAAGACTTTGTGCAGGTGATCCCACAGCCCAGTAGCCCCAGGCAAGCCTGGCCACAGACTGACACACACCCCCCAAGTGCCTAAACATGGTTATTCCTCTTCCCCAGGATGCAACAAATGACTTGAGGGATGGATGAAAATACTTAATGTCTTTGGTGGGATTTTTTTCTGCTCTCTCTCAGGTACCACCCAGAGACTCATCTTCCCCAGGCGGTGATGGACAAGAAACAGGGACCTTTCCTTCTCTGCCCAGCCCCAGACTCACTGCACCCCACACACACGATGGCTGATCCATGTGTCCCAAATCCTGGAATCGCCAAGAGCATAAGAAAGTTTCCATAAAAGTAAGTTAAAAAAAAGACAACAACAAAAACAAATCCACTAACAAAACTATCTGCCCCTCATCTTTGCACTCATATTTACAAGTGCTCAGAAGAGTGAGCCCTTCAGACTCAAAACCAACAACTGTAAAATACAGAAACACATAATTTGTCCATTTGCCTCCAAAAAAACCCAACCCAGCCTACTAAAATAACCACTCCCAAACACAGTCCCTGCAAGTGAAATTGGGAGGGTAATCAACTTATTTAAAACTCACTCCTGAGTCCATGTAAAATCAGTCATAGACCAGCAAAAAGACATTATGAGTATGTTTTCTTCTCCACAAACCATGACAGCCTTCAAATTGCTAACAAAAAAATGTCTCATGCTAATAAAAAGAAAAAATATTTATGTTGTGAAACCCACAGCGTGTAACAGCAGGAATAAAATAATCTGGTAAAATTTAAAGAATAAGATTCTTTGTAGAATACATAAGAGAACACCTGCCGCTTTCCTTATTTTTTATTTATTATAATTAATATGTTCAAACTAAGCAGTATGCAGATGTATAAAAACAAACAGCTGAAAAGAAAATGAATACTTTTCATTAAAAGCTTCATCTGAAGTTGAGAAAAATGTATGATTAATTAATCACAACAGAATCTGCTTATTTAAAAGCCTATTGACATATGTTTTGAAATCATTTGTGTAATTCAAGATAACTAGCAGCAAGGACCACACGCACCCAGGCGCTTTCCCCATGCATGGGATGCTCTCCCAGAGCCACCAGTCCCCACGAGCAGGAGCCAGAACAGATAGATGATCGCTGTTTGGTGGAACACAGCTTATGCTAAAATTAAAAGTACAGGAGACCAGGAAAATGCCTTCCAGAGGAGTTCACTGTGCTTCAGCACCTCTTTCTTCATTAATGAAACACAGTGCAAGCCCGCTCATCCCCTCCCCCTTGCCTATGACTAAGCACTCAGGGTAGCACACAGGCTCTCACACCTCCCAGCAAACACACATACGTAGCCAGAGATTGTTTCCATACAACCAACTTGTACTGATAATCAATTTCCTAATGAGATGAAGTTGGACTTGGAAAAAGCTGAAGGTTTAGACAAGGTAAAAGTCACTGAAGAGAAATGCATTTATTCTAACGCAAACTAAACACACTAGGTCAAGCCTGGGTTTGGCGTGGTTACATGGAAGGCGAGGAAGGTGACATAGTTAAAAAGAAATTTCCTGAGGAAGAAAATTACAGGTAGGAGGTACAATAATGGGGCTGAAAGGGGGGTTTGGGAGTGGGCTCGCAGACCCACGCTCATGGTGTGCCCTTGGGCCCTGCTTTTACACACTCACCAAGCATTTTCCAAGCTATGAGCAGAGCAATATTTTAAGATGCACCTCTTCACACACCATGTAAGAAGTCCCTTACTTCTCACCCCAGTATCTCAGCAGAGCAGAGAGCTGTTTATACTAAAACTGTTTGTCCTCACCTTTCTGCCTCTGTAGCATGTGGAACCTGTTCATGAAAGCATCAATCCCCTCCTGTGCCTGATATTGCTCTAATCTAGAAACACAATGAGGCTCATGTCATAGATTCGTACCTTTGAGGTTATCAGCTCCAACTGTTAACCTAACATTGCCAAGTCCACCACTAAACCACGTCCCTAAGCGCCACATCTACATGTCTTTGAGGCTTGGTGACTCAACCACCTCTCTGGGCAGCCTGTGCCAGTGCTTGACCACCCTTTTGGTTGAAGACATGTTTCCTACTACCCAGTCTAAACCTCCTCTGGAGCAACTTGAGGGCGTTTCATCTTGTCCTGTTACTTGTTACTTGGGAGAAGACACCAACCCCACCTCACTACAGCCCCCTTTCAGGGAGCTGTAGAGAGCAATAAGGTCCCCCCTGAGCCTCCTTTTCTCCAGGCTGAACTCCCCAGCTGCTCCTTGTAAGACCTGTTCTCTAGATTCCTCACCAGCTCCTTTGTCCTTCCCTTGACACGCTCCAGCACCTCTACATCCCTCCTGTAGCGAGGGGCCAAAAACTGAACACAGTGTTTCAGGTGCCGCCTCACCATGCCCTTCTTGTGGGTGGGCGTCACATTTGCCAACCTCCAGTCAACTGAGGCCTCCCCAGTCAGCCAGGAGAGCTGATAAATGATGCAGAGTGGCTCGGTGAGCACTGCTGCCAGCTCTCTCGTTGCCGTTGCGTGGATCCCATCCAGCCCCATAGACTTGTGTGTGTCTCAGTGGTGTAGCAGGTCACTGACCATCTCCTCTTGGATTGGATTATGGAGCCTTCGTTCTGCTCCCCATCCCAGTCTTCCAGCTCAGGGGGCTGGGTACCTGGAGAACAACTGGGCTTACTATTGAAGACTGAGGCAAAGGCATTAAGTACCTCAGCCTTTTCCTCATCATCATTATGTTTCCCCGCACATCCAATAAAGGAGGCAGATTCTCCTTAGACCTTCCTTTTGCTGCTGATGTTTCTATATTTTTTTTTTCTTGCCTTTTATGGCAGCAGCCAGATGAAGTTCTAGTTGGGTTTTGGCTCTTCTAGTTCTCTCCCTGCATAATGTCACATCCTTGTAGTCCTCCCGAGTTGCCTGGCCTTTCTTCCAAAGGTCATAAACTCGCACATTTCCTGGTGGAATAGGAAAATTAAAACAAACCCACAAGATCTCTGTAGGATAAACAGCATCTTGGTCTCCACGGACAGAGTAAAGGTGGTTGCTCAGCCACCCAAAGAGCACCCAGGACACCCACCAGCACCCTAAGCGGTGTGGGGTGTTCCATTGGCACCAGGGCTGGGATGATTCCCTCTTGCCAACAGTCCCAGAGCAAACCCGAGCCAATCACCAGCTGACCCTGAAGGTGTGTAAATCGGAATTCATCTTTCACAAGATGGAGCAAGAAATAGAAAGTACAAAGGAGAAGCCAGAATGGATGCACTGCACTTCCACTCCTCCCTTTCCCAAAGCACTTCATTTCTGCTCTTCCTACTGCAACATCAGCATCCAAACCAGACCTCAACTAAATCATTGTTATGAAAGAATATAAACCCCCACTTTACATAAAGCAAAACAAATTAAAAAAAAACCCTCTTCAAAGCAGCAACTGCCACCAAGTTTATTGAATGGAAAATCCCTATGTGAAACAAAAACAACATAAAAAAACACCAAACCAAAACAAACCAAGACCAACAGCAAAAAACACAGTCAAAAGAGACAAAAAAAAAATACAAGAATAACTGAGTCCTTCAAGCTCCCTTGTACTCAAACACCAACTCCTTGGTTATCTGAAATAACTTAATTTTCAGGAGAATTCAGGTCTGACACTTTCCACCATACCCCTTTTCAGCCTCTTCCAGCAGTGCCAGCACTTTCACTTCTGAGATGCCCAAGAAACAAGGCAGATAAACAAGATTTTCTCAAAAATTAGGATGGTGTAAAGCAAGAGAGAAGAGAGGAATGTTTCCACTGACACTAGCCAGGAGAAGCAGAAGACAGACACAACTCCTGTTGGTGTTCTTCTCATTAACTCCATGTGCCTTTTTTCTGGAGATGGAGCATCCCTCTCCGGCCATCCCCGGGCCAGCCCCACCCTGCTGCATACAGAAGCAGGGCCAAAGCACCTTTGAAGGTCTTGGTAATATTTTTGTAGCACTGGTTTTGGTTTTTTTCAGCATAACTTCACTTCACTTGGTTTCGATTTCTTCTTGTAACTACTGGTGAAGACCATCAGTGTCCAGGAGACCACAGTGACATATATTTGCTACTTGACATCACAACTCACCACTGAGCTTGAGGTGCACCTTCCTTGCGTGCACGCAGCTGGCCTCTCTCCCCACTGTAAAAACCTCGTTGCTGAAGTCTCGCACAAACCATTACCAGGTTGTTTCATTTATTATGATCCAAGAAGGCATTATTACATCCCACCATCTGAACTGTGCTCTTAAATAACAGCTTGTACAATAATTAAACCTAGTAGTGAGAACATTGTTAAAATCAATGACCCAGTGCATTGGCAGTTTAAACACATTTTAAGTTAACTCGATTATACCAACTGCAATTCGGGAGAAGTTAAGTCAGTGTGAATGGTGTGGATGAGTGTCCAGCAGCTGCATCTCCACAGGGCTCAGAGCTTCCCAAGGCAAAACCTTCACCACCTGCATTTCAGTGGGATGCGCCACTTCTCCATCCGTCTCCTGTATGACTGCTCACAGGCTGGTACCAAACGTAATTTGAACACACAAAATATTTTTAACACCAACATTTTTAAGAGTAAAATCAAAGGAGCAGCTCCTCTTTCTTTCCCTTCCAACGACAGAAATGCTCTGAGAACCTGAAATGAAAAGCGGATACACGAGGGTACTGAAGGTTGGAAGGTATCATAATATGTTTTTCCACAAGCCCTTTTTCCAATATGAATATATTCACACCATTTGTGACTACATTCTGTTCACTTTTGCCTCCTGAAATCATCAATGAGAGGATTTTAGGCACCCCAAGGAGGGACACCTCACTGCCCCACAACTCACCCTGATGCCATGTCCCTGGGGGACCTCAGAAAGTTCAGCTGAATTAAGCAGAAGCAGGAAAACTCAGTGATGCGACGTGTAGTTGGTGGGCTACATAGCCAAAAAAGAGACATGACAGAACAATACAAAATAACATATGACTTCAAACCTAAACTGCATGGAACTTTCGACAAATGGAAAACTCATTTAAAGTTACTTAGGAACATTTTTTCATAAAAAGTGAAGAAACAAAATTTACAAAAAAAAAAAAAACAAAAAACAACCCCACACCAAAAAAACCAAAACACAAAACCAAAAAAACCCAAGAAAACCCAAAAAACTTAAAGTTTTTCATGTAAGAATAAAGGCTGGAGAAGCAAAGACCGGTTCTTCCCTACTCTTCTAGCACTGGTTCCTATGCCATTGTGAAATTAAGGAAATAACAGAGGAAGAGTCTACATAATGAAAAAAGGCATCTGATACCTTTTTGCTCAGGACTATTTTTTTTTTTAATTATTTTTCTACAAATTGAAAGTATTAAACAAAAAAATAGAGAGCTGTTTTGAATCCAAAATTCGATTGAAATCTAGAAAAATTACTTCTGGACAACTTAAAATTTCTATTTAAGTGAGAAGGTTCATCAAAACTGGCTCTTCTCATGAAAAAAACACTTTAACAGACTGTAGGGTTTCAGTCCAAAAGTGTTTGTCAGAAAATTCCCAGGCCAAAATACTTAACCTTAAAGTACATATAGCTATATGTCAGTATTAAAAAACAATAGCCAAATTATTTAACAGACAGATTTTTTCCCTGAATTTTTTTCTTGATCTGCTTGGCATATAGAAGTCAGAGGGATTTATGATACATGGAGGAATACCTATATATGTTTTATGTAACATACACATAAAAATGTATTTCTTCATTTCAGACGGGTGGAGAGATCCCAAGCAGTTTTGACCTCTGCTATTTACAGAGACCTTTGCTGGCAGAGGCTGTGCTCCCAAGTACAGCAAAGAGATTATTTTCTCACTCAAGTTTTTATTTATAATATTATAAAAATAAATTGACATATTTAAGGGATGTGTCATGTTTTAAAAAGCCCAAACAAGGCACATTTTGGACTTTTTATTTTTAAGGTTTGCTCTTTTAAAAACAATTTCCTGAATAGTTTTCTATGTAGAAAAGTCTATCACAACACTCAGTTTTTATACAACTTCAGTCAGCATCTTCAAAAAGCAAATACATAAACACCCTTATGAGCCTTACTGGAACCAAGAACAATACTGAAATTCCCTTTTATAGCAAAGAGTCATTCAGCATCACTGAAAATTAGACCCAGACAAGAAGGAGCTGAGCAAGTGCAAATTTTTTCAGCAGGTTACTATGTACCGTCCTCATCCTAAGCAGGCACCAGACAAAAAAAAAAAGAAAAAAAATATCCTGTTTTTAAGTTCAATTTAGCTGCAACTAGTTCATATGCTTTGTTAAAAAAGGTATCTCATCCAGGTCAAAGGCACAGATTCTGCTGTGCTGGGATACAACAGCTCTTAAAGCACACAACAAATAGTACATTTTGTGTTGAAGAACACCCGCATGCCTCTGCAAGGGGAAGGGAGAAATAGAAGAAAGAATTTGGAAATTCAATTTCCAAAGATCACTGGGGTAAAATCCCCACAAACTGACAAGAAAAGCCTTTGCTTAACAATCGGCTGGACCAGGACCATCCTTTTATCTCAAAGGACACTTCCAGTAGTACCTCTTAACTAACGGCATTTAAAGGGAGACGACTATTTTTAAAATATTCATGTAAAAGAGGCCTGTGATCAGGCTGTACTAAACCCCATGAGTGTAAATGTCTGCTCCACTCCCATCCCTGCCCTTTCTGCTTTGCTCCTGCCTTTAAAAGCCATCGGTGCTGACATTTTCACTTTTCTCCCTGGAAACAAGAGCAGTTGAATAGCTCCGTGTGTCGATGCTGGCACAAATGCAGGAGGCACATGGGGTACAGCAGTGGTTAAGGCTATACCCTGCTGATGACTCCCTAACTCAGGTCTTTAAAAATCATCAGTATGGACACTTTGAAGAGGTAATTTTCATTACAAGTACTCAATGTGTAACGAAGACTTCCAGCCCAAATTGTTCAGGCAGCATTGGCACATCGCATAGACATGATATCTGACATACTCAGAATTTCCTTTAAAAATATATATTTTAACTTTTGTTTACATTCCTTTTAAAGTGCAGGTTTCTACAATGAACCTACGGAATGTAGCATCACTGTCCTCTCTGTTCCCTGATTTTCAGCAATTCTTGACCGAATTTGCTCAGCTTCCACCAACACAATGTTTCCCTCCTCCTTTCCCACCTGCCAGGCACAAAACTCAAGCTGGGACGTGCAAGTCAGGGTGGCTCCTTGTCTGGCTTATCCATCACCACGGGGAACGAGGATCCTGCAGACATCTTCACTGCATATTACCAACACCCAGCACCCCAAGAGAGACCATTTTGATTACGACAGAAAATTGCAGTCTTACACATCTGCTCGTTCAGTAAATTCTCTTCTACATACATAGGGTCATCCATTGTCAATGACATACCTGATGGAGAGAAGCTCCATGTAGTTGGGTGCATGGGGCTCCATGATGACCATTCTTGTGCTCAAAAAGCCTGCATGGTGCAAAATTACCTTCACTGGCATTACTCCTCACTGGCATTTTAAATTTTAAGAAAATAATAAATCACTAACTAGAGGCAGTTCTAACGAGTGAGTGTATGTGTGGAGGATAAAACAGACTATTGCAATTGATTATTTAGTGCAAAACCAGAAGAAAATTATCACAGGTGGTGATGGCAGATGTGACAGCCCAGGATACTTGGCAAAATATGGAGTATATCTGATTACTAATATGGATGCTTCCATGGTGTGGGTGGTTCAACATCTTCCAAGCCATTTCAATAGTAAGGAGTTACATATAATAATTAAAAAATGCAGTTACAGATATTTTTTTTAAATACATAAATCATCATCTATAGCAGCTGCTGTGAGGTATTAACTGGCTAAGCAAAGCTATAAAATTCCTTCAGTAAAACAATGGCAGCAATTAAATGTTTAAAAACTGATCATTGCTGTCAGGCGGATGCATGGCCACATGAAAGACAGCAACCATACATATTGTATCATGGCACAGGGCCAAAGCTATTGTATTTCCAGGCAGTGATTCTAAATTATATTTATTACAGTTAATTATTTAATGTTAATTAATTTCCTCCTGCTTCTTCCCCAATATTTTATGGGTTTTGCCTGGTAGAGTTTTAGGGGGAAGGTGGTGGTCCCCTGAGTGTGGAAAAACCCCGCTTTGTCCCTGATGGTGCAACCAGCCCGGCTGTCCCATTCTCAGTCAAGAAAGAAGATGGCTGGAGATGGGTGTGATGGCTCTGCTAACTCTGTCTCATGACCTGAGGAAACACTGCTGCCGTCTCAGGTTGAAAATTGCCATCATTTATGTGTAGAGAGAAAGCACACGGCAACGCGCATTTGCAGAGAGATGTTTTGGCACATACTCATCATTAACATGACTTATAGCTTATTTTCAAACCATGCAAAAATCCCACTGCTTCTTTTCCTCCAAATCCATGAAGGAAAAGAAAGAGGGTTGTTTTGAGTGTGTGATGCAATTGCTGCTTGGAAAACAAGCAGCAAGAAACCTCACAATATCCCCAGCAGCAGGAAAGCCCCAGAGCAGCAGGATCCTTTTTCCCCAGCAAATTCCACCAATCATAGTCCTGTGCATCTATTAAAGGGGTAAACAGTCCACACTGACCTCTAAACAAAGTGGCAAGAAGCCCTTTATGGTAGCAAAGGTAGTACAGAGACAGTAATTGAAAGCACAAAACCTTTTTTTTTTGGCCAAGGAAGCCTTCCTGTATGATCTACAGCCTGAAGCTGGGAAGGCAGTATCTATGTCCATTGATTAAATTCCTGTCTGTTGCGTCTCACATTTGGAAAGCAAGGTGGTGGTGAGGAAAAAAAAAAAAAAAGTAATCATTATGAACTAAGTCTCTCATTCAACCTTTCATGGGATGTATGGATAAAAAAAGATTTATAAGACAGAATGATGACACAAATTAACTGCTCTCAATAAAAAGCCTTTTCAAGGACAGTTTGTCCAGACAAATGAATTCATCCTACACTTCTTAGGTATCTGCAAGTTAAGAGTACGCAATCATGAAGGGTTTATGTTCAGAATACATACATCACCTAAAAACACCAGTGCAATTACTATTTTTAGGAAGTTTTACTGATCTGCAGACAGAGGCAAGTATGGGAAGTATAAGAGCATCACGCAAACAGCAAAGGGAACCTGAGTAAGGGCTGCATCAGGACAGGCATGTGATGAGGTTTAAAAACAAATGACTGAAAGACCCAGGAGCTGTGCTCACCGGCTTCATCTGTCTTTGCCTCTGTTAAGAGCAAACAAATTGTTCTTCATATAGCTCTGGCTTCACCCTTAACCTCCTGAAAGATCACAAAAGAAATATGCACCAGTACCCAGGAAAACTCCCACAGCGGTTTATCTGTACTAGGTTCAGCATTTTATTTTACCTCTCTGAAATATAGACCAAATATGAGCCCTTGCCTCATACAAATCTTCTACAAATCTCCCTTTGTTCAGAGCCTTTAGACAAAACAGAAAATTTAATACAGTAAATCTCCAGGGAGAAAGGGGAGGTGGAATGGTCCAAATCCAACAGAAAAACATTTCCAGGCCACTTTCGCAGGCCTGTGTCCACCCCATTGTCACCAAGAGTTTCCCACCTGGGCCTGAAGGAGACCACTGAGCAGACAGGGATGCGATAACCACCCTCCCACAATAAACTCTTCCAGGATACCCCCTTGGCCTGGACATCAGACAACCTCCAACTCTGAAGCAACTCTCCTGTTGTGAAGAATGGAAATAAAATGCAATAGTATTTCTATTTAGGGAAAAAAAAAATAAATAAAAATTAAAGCCCTTGAGCCATTCCTCTCCTTACAAGCAATCCGGATGCTTTTCTCTTTCACACTCTGCTTTTCTTTTTAGTGCCATGAATTTGCATTTTCTAGTCTATCTAATTCTAGCTAATTTTTTTATTTCAGTTTAGTTTTAATATAAAATCTCTGTGGTTGGTGAAGAAATCGGAAAGGGAAGATATACTTCAATTCCTCACATGTTTTCAGCATCCTTGTGGTTGTATTGGCCCCTCAGAGAGTCATCTTCCGACTTGCTATAAGTTTCTTTTCAGAGAGAGAAATAAAGCAAACCAGAATGCTTCATTTTTACAGCATCACTCATTTGACCCAGACTGTACTGTACTTAATTTAATTTACTTGTTTACAAACACAAGCACCCTCACTCCAACCCACCACTGACATTCAGTGAGGAACCCCCACCCCCACCCCACCCCCTTCATTTTTACACCAACACTTCTCCAATTAAGCAATAAAAGATGCTTTTAAGCCCTATGCTTTCCGGACAACACTTTTTTCACCCAGAGATTGACTCCCTATGGCACAGGCACACTGCCAGGAGCTTGTCCCTATCCTCACCCACATCTCAGCACAAAAAAAGCCAAACAACGGTGGTTATCCAAACTGAGAGCAATGCAGGTGGTAGAAAAGGTGTCTCCTGGAAATCAGTAATTACCCACTAATTCTGGGGGATCCTTTATCCTAGAAGCCACGCATCGATGTAACGGATGTGAAGGGCTAGTACGAGAGAGACAAACACAAGGGAAACCCATTTACAAACAAAGGCTACAATCCCGCATTAGCTATTATCTTTCCCTTTATTTAAGCACATGTCTGCAAGCACTGCCCAAAGACTGTGTATGTTTAATAAGCCCCTGGTTTCCCTCTTGCTTTGTCACATCTGTCTTATTCCTGCCAATATCCCACTTGCAACTCCATCTCATCCATGCACAGCCATTCATTCAACAGAAAAAACATCTTGTGATGCAAAAACAAGCTGTGATTTTTAAGCAATTTGATAATAAGTATTTTCCGAGTGCTAGATAGAGCCTCTGCGCATAGAAACAGTCACTGTTTCACCATTCACTGACAAATGCCATCAAATTAACAGTAATCAAATCAGTGCTTCAGCTGGTACCAAATTGTTGGCTATATACCCATACTGTACATTGCTAAGGGATGGCGGAGACAAAGAAAAGGCAGAAAATAAGAAGGAAGAAGAAAAGAAAGGAAAAAAAAAAAGAAAAAAAGAAAAAAAAAAAGGCAAAAAACCCCATTCGTTATCTCTGAATAAAGAACAATTTTGTCTTCAGCCTCCTGCCAAGCACAAACCTCCTGTAAGTACAATGTAAGCACAATATAAGCAATATGTAGTTTACATTGCCTTGTTGGCAAATCAAACTGGTCAAATTCAGCCTGACACCACTATCTGTTTTGGTCAGCTTTCCCTTTTCCAAGCACGAGATTTACAGTACACCCATAGCTCAGCACACCTAATTCAGAGGCAGCAACAGCTACCAGATAAATCTATTTAGTAAAGCAAAATTATTGCTCTAAATTCAAACTTTTCTGCTCCCTGTTATGCTTTTGATGCTAGAGGAAAAATAGAAAGAAAAGGAGAAAGAAACACCCTTTTTGCCTTGCAATGCAGACCAAGATCTGCTGGCACTTCCAAAGAATTTGGGAAATAAGATGATGCTCGTCATCACCCCATAACTCCTGCTAGCTACTCACCATGATTCTTCTTTGGATACCTTTAGCAAACCTTTGGATGGATTATCTGGCATAACACACATCAGCCTGGGTGCTGACATTTCCCGAGACAAATGATGGTTCGATCTGTCGCATGACCGTTTCAACCGATTTTTTCCCCATGTATTTGGGGGAATTGCATCTACAGCTCGGCTGATCAAAATTCCTCAGAGGTGGGGAACAACAGCACACAAGGTAAAGCAAGGCCATTAACAAACCACTGGTGGGAAACATCCGCGAGGATTTTAAATTCTTTAACACAGGGCTCAAAATAATGCAATAACACCAGATTTTGAATTGCAGCCTCCCCAGACAAGCAATAATTTCTTTTCCGGTATCCACGATGAAGAAAACCCCTGGTCTGCACTGCCCCAGTGCCTCTCCTTCCCCATGCAGGAGCCTGTCTGTGCTGAGCAATGCGCTGTGCACGGGTTGTAAAAAATATGAAGCAAGGTTTCCCAGTATAACCATGTTTCATAATAAAGTGCCCACAATTAAGTGTTCCACATGAGAAATTTTTAAAAAATTCATTCTGCTTATTGTTTTTAATGCAGCTTCCTAACCTTTGGTATCAAACCAGCATATTTTCCACTTAAAAATGCCTACATAGGTAGAAAAATAGGTAAATAAAACTCTTCAATAGCACAAAACTAAAATATATGCATATGTAAGGGTTTATAACAACATTGCATTCTTTTTCTTTTTTCTTTTTTTTTTTTTATTGCTGAAGTCAATACAGTGGTATCTGCCTGCACCAGCTCTGAACTGGGCTCAGGAAGATTTTTTGTAGGGAGTATTTATACCTCAAAAGGTCCCCTGCTGATGGCTGCAAGCAGAACTGAGAAAAAACTGGCAAGAAAAATATTTACAAATATTTTAATAGTTGCCAATTTTCATAATGTTATAGCAAGTCTGACTGGAGTTGGAGATTTTCTTGAAGCCTCAGCTTTCACAAGCAGTGATGAGAAGAAACTAGTGATTAAATGAGAATCAGAGCCTTCCTGCAGATAAGCAAGAAAAATCACTAGTCCCCATAGTTGCAAAAAATCTTAAAAATGTGTTCCAACTACAACATAGACTCAGAAAAAAAAAGGCAAACCTTAAAAAAACCCACACAACTACTTCATTTGTTGTTATTAACCTGATTTTTTTTTTCTATACATTATTATTAGCAGCTTTTTCCACTTAATTTTTTGTAAGTATTTTTGGTTTTGTTTGCAGTCTGCGAGTATTCACATTAAAATAAAATAATAAAAATCAGGCCAAAGATAGCAGCTGCTCAGTAAAGAAGCTTGTCCCCGAGAACCACAAATGAGGGATCTGCACCCCCTAGTCTCTTCTTCTGTATACAGGGCTTGTACTCTACTACTTATCTTGGGGCTTTCATGGTCAGTGGGGAGAGGGCTCTCTCCAGAGGGAGATTCACGGCACCATCGGAAGGAGAAACCTCCGCCTAAAGCTGCTTCTCTCCTTCTCCCCGCTGACTGCAGAAGCAGCGTCAATGAGAAGCTGAAATCACATCTCTAATTGCTAACTTTCCAAATCCCAGCTGGAGGGATTGTGCCTCAACATTACCTGGCACAAATTACGAGGATTAAATTATCCAATCCAGGGCCAAAAAGTAGCTGCACAGCTTAAGTCAGCAAAGGCACAGCCCAGACAACAACCGCCGAGTTGAAATTGAGAAACACACCTAATCTGAAATAATCAACAGGCGGAAAAATCACGTAAATTAATTCTTCAGGCAATTTCAGTAGTACACAGCAGTACACATAGCTGAGCTGGCGACTCCAATGACAGAATGAAAATGTCTTTCCTTGTCCCTGCCCCTGCCCCATTCTCTGTCAACTCAAAAAGTCCAAAGATGAAATGAATTTGCAAGGCCCTGGTGACAAGAGTGCTCGAAGCGAGCTCTGCCAGCCCACCCCCGGCACGGGTGCTGGTTGGCGGTGGGGTGGGCTGGGGGGACGTCAGGGGAGATGCCTGGAAGTCATTGCCTTCTGGCTCACCTCCAGTCATCCACGGAAAAATCAGTCCTGGTAAAGTTCACGCAGTGAGCACTGAGATGCGTTGTGAAGTGCAGGGGAAAAACAGAGGAAATGTTACATCTGCAGGGAAGGGTTTTAATAAATGTTTAAGGAAATGACTGCTCTTACAGTCCCACTCTTCCCTGTAAAATGGAGATCTTGCTTAGATTCCTGTCAGTGAGGTTGTTGTCCCCAAAACTGCAGCTGTCTCAATGCATTTGTGGGGTCCTGTGTGATCTTCATGTGTTTACATGTCCTGCGTCAGGACCACATTGACTTGTGAGTTACCTTGAATCCTTTCCAGCCCTTTTTCCCTGCTCCCCAGCAGCTAACATAGAAAACATTTCTAGCAAATGCTTTTATTTTCAATCCGATTTACACTGAGCCAGTCTGATGACCCCATTCAAAACGCAAATGGAAGAGTATTTCTGGAAACATCTTTTCTACACGTTTGCGTTGGTCTCCTCATTGTTAAGCAGAGAGCAAGGCATTTTTGAGAACACTTAAAAAGCATGGTCTGAACCCAAAAGAGCACATCAGATTGACCTGTGCACTCCCAAAAGCTGCGTTGCTCAGAGCAGTCACACAGACCCACTTGGAGAGCGTGCAGCGCACCCATGCCACCAGCCAGCGCCACGTTATCCCACAGCTCATTTGTTCATTTTTCAGCCAGGGAGCAGCTTATAAGCAGCAGCGCTGATCTAAATAAAAGCTCTCTCCAACTTATCTCTAACAGTGAGCCTCTCCATTTAAAACGTGGTAATAACCCTAACAGATATCCTTATATACCGCCAGTAACGGGTGCAGGCTTGGGAGCACAGCTGCGCATTGAGCATTTTCTCGTGGGTCAGAAGTTCAAACACAGCCCACATCAGAAGTAAGTCAAAGACATTTCTCCGTCGATAGTTGCGTACATCGGGCTAGTAGTTCAAGTCTGGTTTATGAAAGAGTCCAGCTGATAAAAGCCACCGTGAGAAGCGATGCTGTCCGCACCGCTGGCCAGCAGTCACGGCAGAGAGGACTCCCATTTGATCCCTAGCATCTGCTCTTTTAAGGAGCTATCCTAGCCAAATTATTCATTCATCTTCTAAAGCATGGAGACCAACTCTACTAAGCTATGAAAATGAGATAGATTTAATTTCTGAACTCTCTGATTCTTGGGGTTTTTTTAGTGAACATCCATAAAGTTTGCCTAAAATGTACAAGTGTTGCAGCCAACAACTTGAGAACATCCCAGATCCCACATCACTGTGGTTCCTAAAGCTAATCTCTGCAACCCACCTCCACCCAAGACATCAAGATCCCTGTTCTTATGGATGTGTCTTTGAGGCTTTAGGACTTCATGACTACATCCCATTTAGCAAATGTGGAATGCAGCATCTTTGACTCATGTGCAAAGATAAAGCAATACTTGGAGCAAGTTGTGTCAGATAGACACAACAGAAAACTGTCTGCAATTGCTGATTGCACATCCCTCCATTAGGACTATTTAATACTCATAGAAATAAAGAAAAAACACATACACACAAAAGTGAGATTTATCAGGCAGTTAATTGCCAAGCATTTGAGTTTTAGAGTTGGGAAGCCGTAATTTTAATTATTGCTGCATTATGCATTCACACATTTTCATGTTCACGTAATATAGGAACCTCAGAATAACATGACACATTTTAATTAAAACAATTATTTATTGACATTTAGATCTATTCAAATAGCACCTACCTTTCAGCACCTCTCACTGTTTTCTTCAATGGTGAATGGCACTTCAGAAACAAAAACAGTTCAGATGTAAAGTGTCAATATTTTTTTTGCTACATGCTATTTCCTTTTCTTTATGAGTTTCCTATCTTAAAGCTGTCGCTATCTCTGGAGTTATATAGAGGGCCACTAAATAACAGGTCTCTCCTTTATTTATCATACAAGTTGTGACTTTGTTTCCCTCTTTGCCAACCACATAAGGAAAATTCACGCCAGGCTTTCATTTGTTCACCAGACTGATTACATGAGCCACAGACTTTTCATAACTGCCGTTGCTCTTTTGCAAGTCAAGCTTACCATTCTCAAGCAGCACATAAACCAATTTAAGCTTTTAGCAGGGGGCCAGCTTTGAGCCAAAACACAAGAACAAGCTGGGTTCTGGAAAGGTGTTTCCTTATAGAACCACGTACAAAGAACACTGGCTGCCCTTTATCACCTTCCTTGGTGAGTTCTTCCCTTTCTGCAGTCAGAAGTCTATTATAGACTTTTGCCAAGAGCATGTAAAAGAGTAACTTTGAAATTTAGCGGCAAACCCAACCAAAATAATTTTTAAACTATGCCCAGAACAATATAACTTACTTATTTCTTAGCTATAAACACAGGAAAAAGAAGGAGTTTTAACCAAAAAAGAAGGAATTTTAATGAAATTTTTCCCACTTAATGTGCTACAGAGCCCTTAGAATAGCTTCAAGATAGAAAAACAAGTAAGAAGAAAGAAAAAACTCACAGCAAGTGGACTTGAAATCCAGCACACAAGTGCAGAAGTCCTCTCTGACTCTCAAGGAAGCAAAAAACTAACCTTAACATTGTCCTCTATATTTTTAAGCCACAGACCAAAGCTTAATTTTGGTAAAAAAAAAATGCACTTTTCCACTAAAATGCTGTGTTTTGTCTGTGAACTAACTGAAACATTGCAAGAGTAACAGTAACTCCTTCCCCCATTACCTCTTGCATTCAGAAGTCTCCCTGTAACAGTATTTGAGTTCCACCACTTCCATACTTGGGTGTGTTTTGCTCTAATTAAGGACTTGTTACCCCTAACTAAGGCAGATTCCACTTCACACTCCTAGTCAATCAGGGTAACGAGCAGGTCCTACCGCTCTGCTCAGAGAGCAGCACATCGGTGTTGGCACAAACCCATCAGGTCTGCTGGCTCTAAAGGGCTTCATTGCCCCAAACTGGGAATTAATGCAGTGCACGACACAAAACTCGGTACAAAACAAGCATCAGCTGCAGAGGGAGGTGGCAGCCATACTCACTTCAGAAGGGAACATTAGCAGTACATGTTAGATCAGCAGATCCACAAAACATACCTAAAGCACTGGTAGAAATAGCACAGTTAAAGGTCTGGTGGGCAAGTGAGCTTCTCAGCAAATCCAGTTTCTAACAGACGTGGATACTGGACCTCAGACATTTAGGAACTGAATTGCACCTTAGCCTTGCAGTTATGCAAAACCCCTGAAGATAGCTGTTGTGGAAAAATCTGACGTTAAGAAAATTGCCTCTAAACCCATAATCTTTTCCTGATGTTGTACTTTTTATCAGTTAAAAATCTTGGGTTTTTCTCTTTAATTGGGAGGTTTGTATGGCAATGTGTTAGCCTGGCATATTGGATGGTTTACTAGTATTCATGTCTGTAAGAACTTCTGGTCTCAGTAATAAAATTCCAGAGGAAACGTACCTGGGGTGATTTATTTTTTTTTTTTAATATATACTTTTTAAGTTCATACTGCAATTTCATCTCATGTTTCTTTATATGTGGCTAATGAGATTTCTATTCCTTAAATTATTCTTTGTTTCACACGTGTTCCTCTTTGACGTGGTTGCTTGCCAGATGCTGTGGTGGTGGGTCGCTGGAACCAACCCCCCAGGCAGCAGGGAGCTCTGCCCTGCGCCGCCTCCTGCACAACCTTCTCCAACAGCGTGAGTACTATCACCTTCATCATAAATTCCAGGTTTACTCTGTAGGGAAAACGTTTCTGAAACTATAGAGAGCTATTCTGGGGTAAAAGACAGAATGTAACTTCCCAGTGATTCACATAATCTCAGTCAAACTTGTCCTAATTAGGAAACAGGTAATTGTATTTGCTTGAGAGGTGACAGCTGCATTATGAGGCCAGAAATGCAACTTCCTGCGGTTGCTGCAAACCATTCTCCCCTTCTCCTCCCGCTTTCCCAGAGAAAACTCAGGAGGCCACAAAACAGGCGTACAAGTGGAACGTATGCACCTTCCCAAAGCCCAAAAAGAGCTTTTCTCCAAGAGGATCACAGGTCCACTGTGCATTTGGCAGCAAAAACATGCAAAGGGAGTGCAACGCTGTGGAAGCCTCTAAAGGCATCAAGGAGAAAAGCAGTTTTCCAGGATGATTGGCAAGAGGTAGGTTATCTTCAAGCTGTTGCCAAGGACTAGGACATAATTAGATGTCGGGCACAATTCAGCAACTGCCACCAGCTCCCCTCACCGCTCCAGCCCAAGCTGTGCAGTGCTGGGCTCCTGACTGGGGATCGTTAGGAGCATCACACAGGCACAGGTTGGGAAATTCTTTGCTGGTAGGCACTGATATTAAACTGCTCTCACCAATCCTGTGTCCAGGGGGTAGGCATGCAGAATTTAGGGCAAGGGGGAAAAAAACCCAATAAAAATAAATAGAACATAGTGGGGAGAGAGAGAAAAAGAAGCATATATAATATATTGATTTTTGAGATTCACAAAGGGGAAGATGAGAAGACTATACCCTAGCTGCTTTTAACAGTGCAGCAATGCTTATTGATACTGTTTTTGCATTCTCCATGTGCTAGTTTGCTGAGGACCTTGTTTCTACGTGCAGAGTACACACCGAAAGATGATGTGTTTGCGGGGATTACATTTCTTAAAGGAAGACAAAAACAATCAGCGGTTAATATATAAAAGCCTGACAGTCTATGTAGGGATGAAAAAGAAATTACAGCTCCTGGTATGCAAAACCTGTGAAAAAGCTCTCCAGTCTTACTAGCGTGAATAGACGGGTGTTGAATAAATCCTGTTAGACATGTTTATTTCAGGCTCCTCTGAAAACTATGGTGCAAGACATGCTCCTTCCCTGCGTGTGCTCAATTTTAGCGTCTCTTCAGTCACTGAGGCAGAATTTTCCCCATGTATTCAAAGAGCTGAATAGGTTGGTTGGGGTCTGCAAGATTCCACTACACAAGTTCCCGCTTTCCAAGGAAAGCCTTCCTATGGCAGTTGTGTGGGATATTATTGGGATATTTCCTAGTTTTCAGGCAATGCATCTAGTGCACCTGAAAGAAAGAGTTGCACAACTGTCCTCTGAGGATTAATGCATGACAGGAGCATGTGCAAATGTATTTATGCTATTTTACGCAACTAGACATTTGTTTGTAAGTGTTTTTAGACCTCCTCTATGAAAAAAATGGGATTAGTGAAAAATCTGCTTTGTGATACTTGAGGAGGAAAATGGTTGTGCTAGTTGGGATATGACATCACAGTTATCTGGAAGGGATATGATGTCACACTCTCTCTTCATTACACCATACCATACGGTGAGCAACTCATTCACTGATTGTGCTATCTCCTAAATGATGTACCTGACTCAGAAAGAACAACATAAGATTGTACCTTTTTCTTTACTCACACTGTGCAAATGATCACAAACTCTTTTGCAGCCCACCTTGGGACAATACGTATGATTTGACTGAAGGTTCATCTGAGGTTACCTGATCTCTGCCCCTTTTTAATAGACTTTTGAACTTCCAATAAAATATATCTAGGGCAATTCCCCCACCAGCAATCTCCAGAGCTATCTGTAGAGATTGGGGTCTCCTGCCATACTGTTTCAGATAATATTAGCCCCAACAAGGATGAGACTGTTTAGGTGAAGAGATTATTAAAGACCTTGTTCTGCAGGGAAATGGAAAGAGGCATTTCAGACCCATCAATGTGTTAGCTGGGAGCACACAGGACACTGAGCCAGGAGACCCACCATGCATGCCAGCCTCCATGCTGCCTGGCTTTGTGACTTGGGGAAAAAAAAGGGGGGGGGAAAAGCGGGGGGGGGGGGGAGAAAAAAGGGAAAAAAAAACCCCAACAACTTTCCCCTCCCTGCCTCAGTTTTGCCACTGATTAAAAATAAGTGGATAAAATGACTCTTCCTTTTTTGCGGGATGAATATCAACCATGGCATAACAGGCAGTCGGCAGTGACCACTGCTGCTGGCTTACATGGCTTGGTGGTGCGGAGCAGAAGACCTCAGGCTCACTGCAGACACCAGAAAGGCTTTGCATTGATTTTCACTGAGCGCAGATCTGCAGCTCATTGGAAGATTTGCCCCTGTGCCTCCCCAGCAGCAGAACTTACCCCCTCGTCTTTGTTTTTAAGTAGGTAAAAAAATAAAACCATACCTGAAAGCACTATTTTGGTTCTCTGTCAGCATCACCTGCACTCCCTTTCACACCCTTTGTCACTTGATCTGGCCTCCAGCTCCCTTGCTTTGCCATTTGTAGGCAATTGGCCATTTGTTGCAGCACTAGTTGTCATAAATCCTTTGGGGAGACCGTTGCAGTGGGAGGGTTGATGGCCACCTCTGGCAGCACCACTGGCACCACCACGCCGAGCCATCGTGGGAACCTCCCTGCCATGGGACGGGCTCCAAACCTCACAGATTTTCACCTAAACCATCCAGGATTCAATATTCAATACAGGCACGGAGAAGGGAGAGAGCAGAGAAGACCATAACACTTAAAATAAAACATTTCAAAAGCAGGAGTTACTTATTTCTGACTAGACTTAATAGAGGAGAAATATGTCCACATAATCCCCCATCCCATTTCTGTACTGTCTGGGGAAGGGGAACATCGCTCTCGGTCACTTGATGGATAACTCATGGGAATGTTTTACCTGAGCAAAGTCTTTGAGAGAGGCTTGCAACTATTCACAATTTTCAGATTTTTCACTGTGCAACTGTGGATTTGAGTGAGATCCTTCCAGTGGTTAAAAATGGTCTCTAAGCAACAAGCACTAAAATGTTTTCAAGTCTTTTTTACTTGACCCAGGATTTGTGCTGAGTTAGATGAGTAAATACTGGCATGATGTGACATTCTTGTTATTTATGTTACATCCAAATAAGTGGAAGATAACCTAGGCAAATTTCCATTATCTAATTATAAAAACCTTCTCATATTCCCATGAAACTAATTTTAATTTGATGAAAAACAGACAACTTGGAAATGGATTTCCAATGATTCCAGAGATAAGATTCTTTCTCAGTATGTTCTCAATTTACCAAAGACTCCAAAATTGGAGATCTCTATTAATAAACATTGCTGGTTGCTCATGCAGTGACTTTATGTTATTACAAATAAAAAAAAAATAAGAAGGAAAAAGATTGCTAGATTTAGCAGCTTGTCTGCTGCATTCGGGGAAAGGAGGAAGGAACCACACTGTGATTTATTTTCAAGAGGGAGATGGAGCAGACTGAGGTACCTACAGCTCCTACAGAAATCAGGTGAAGCTCCTGCTTCGTTAGAAGCTACTCGCACAGTATGACCGTCGTGTGTGTTTAAAATGTTGATAAGAATTCAACAAAAATTTGTCTTCGGAGCACTGAGAAAGAGAACTACAGAAAACACATTATAATCATGATATGCAGGCAATTAACCACAATGGAAACAAATTGTGCTTTGATATTTATTTCCTATTAAAGGTCACTACCCTGCAATCCCTTACACATGAAAACACCATAGCGGAATTCACTGCATGAGTAAGGGTTACCGTGCAGACTGCCAGAGCCTCTCCTGAACCTTCTGACATGATACAATATGTAAAATGGCCATAAATAAGGGCACGGGAAACCTCAGCTCCATATCTGATATGCAGCAGTTCAGACCCAGGTTTGACCGCTTTTCCTGAAAACTAAGCCACACAACCCCCCAATTTCCTGCAAAATCTAAGAGGAAGATCAATTTAACTAATGATGTGGGGGTTCTGTGTCCCCACGGACCTCACACATATTATTTATAGAATGCATTAATATTTCATTTTTCCCATCCCTAAACAGTCTTTGAGGGTGAAAAAAAAGAGATAGCTTGAGACAGGTAACATTTTAATTGAAATTAATGGGATTGGTTTGGTTTCACCTCTGAGAATATAAAAATCATTCATTTTTTGGTCATGAAAAGAATCTTTAAATCTCACCAGTACCCTGGCAAGCATGACGAACGCTGGGTCACGCTAAGAATCCACCTCCCACCTCTCACTAACTTCTGCTGTCCAGACCATCACCCTCTAGTTCATGAGAAACTAGCTCAAAAAAAAATAATTAAAAAAAAAATAAATGCGTGGATCATGAAAAGGTAGAGCTAAACCTCTGCTTTTTCTTCCTCTTTTTCTGTTGGTGTTGGTCAGCATGGGGAAACGCCATCCCTCCGATCAGATGGCACGCAGGCAGCTGTATTGCCATCTTTTCAACACTGCCTGGCAATGACTTTAACCTCTGACCAGGAACAGTAAGTATGAGAAGTCTTTATGCTACCTCTGTGTTGAGCTAGACCTGGGCTGCTAAACGTGCCAAATTAATGTGCTGTACAGATTGCTGTTCTCTAAAGGCTTTGCTGAAGCGTTGTTGGACCGTTTACAAGAGGTTTGCCAAATCGCTGCAAAACTGAAGTATTACCAAAACTGAGAGTGCCAGCCAGCGGCAGGAAACGTTTCATTACTATCCTTTTATTCATCCTCTAAATAGTTTCATGCTGCCAAAGTAGGCACATGAACCTCTTTGCTTTAATTTATATTATTAGTATTTATTTTTTCTATAAAGTGTTCAAATGGGATTGTGTTTTCTAAAGTACCTAAATTGCTTAGGAGCACAAGTGCACCAAGGGTTGTGCTTTGAACTCGTTTCTGTATTTGAAAAGCTGAGTCAGTGGACCTCATGCTCCTAAGTCACTAAAGAGCTTTGGAAATCTTACTAAATCCTTTCATAAGCTCAAAATGGAAAACAAATGGATCACCGCCCCCAAGCACAGGTTACCTCGCAGCTCAGTCTCAGTTTTCCTCTGAGTGCCCTCCTCGCTGTCCATCATTAAATAATTTTCCTTTTTTCATGAAAATCTCTTCTGCAAAAGCTTCTTACCATACGTTTTACAACCGCTATACACACCACTGCCCCAAAGGCCAGAAGCTGCCTGGTGCCTTCGCCGAGCTGCACCGCACATGTGAATTCAGTCCCAGCACAGAGGAAGGTCTTGAAATCATTTATCTTCTACTGTGATTTGCCAATTATAAATGGGAAAGTGAAATCCAACTCACAGATGGAGGCAAGGAGTGAGTAAAATCCCAAGGAAGCTGCAAGAGAGGAGGTGGACAAGTCAGATATGGCATTCTCCCCCCCCCTTTTTTTTTTGGGGGGGTGGGGGGGTGGGGGGGTGGGTACGGGGAAAGCCCTTGGAATACACATAAGACGACTTCAGAAATTCTCTGTGAATATCAGCCTTTCATTTCCTCAGCCATCCTGACTTGGTTTGTCAGAGTCGGACTGGATCCAGGACACACAGCAGCTAGTGAAACACGTTGCCCATGGCCTGTTACCCTGGAAAACAGGGTACAATGATGGTACAAAGACCCTCAACATATATATATATTAATTTTTCCCCAATTTCAAGTCACGGAGCAGGTTAGGCTAGATCCTTTCAAAGAAGTAATAAATGATAATAACAATCAGCTGCTCTGCTTCTTACAAGAAAAAGTGACCTATATTCCAAGTAAGGAAATACTCATCCCAGTGATGCACGGGATAGATACTGGCATGAAAGGCTCTGCTAATAGCTATGGTTGTATTATTTTTCATCTAGGTGCCCAAAGGATCTTCCTTTCCTATTCATGCCCAGTGCAGGGCCACCCTTTGTTACAACATTAAAATCTACTTAATATTTTTTATCATTTCGCATCACAGCCGCAGTAATTACACCCTCAGGAGCAAGCCTTCTTCCTGTGTATGCTTTTCAATATTATTGGCATCTTCCTCATTTGGGGACCTGAAATGATCTTTTTTGCATTTTCCCCGTGAAATGACAAACACTGCTGGTTGTGGCTCAAGCACTATTTGGAGCATGACCCCCTTGGCTCCTGGTGTTATCCAAATTAGATTTTGATCTTTGTCAATTAGGCTTTGCCACTGTGGACCTGCTGTGCCATTATCAGGAGAATCACTGTCAGGGTTGGTAAGTCAGTGAACTTTGGAAGCCTTTCTCCACTTTCCAGGGATGCAGCTTTTACAATTAGCACTATTTTTAAAAATAATAATAAAATAAAAATTTCTGTCCACAACGTTATTTCTGGCAATCATTGTGCTGCTTGTCCTCAAACCAAGAATCACTTGCAGCACAGAGAGCTCTGCCTTCCCATGGCAAAAAAACAAGCAATCTTCGTTTCTGCAAGCAATTTGGCTTTCCTTCTGCTCCTTTTAATGTTCCTGGCTTTGTAACATACCCTGCGATGGTTTTGTCTGGGGACCAGTTTTGCTTCTGGGGCAGAAAAAAAAGTGGCCAAACAAAAAAAAATAAAAAAATGATGAATGCCAGGAAATCTTCTCTGGTTGTCACATGGCAGGGCTGTGACGCTGCTCCAGCCCAAGTGTTTTGCCAGCTGCTTGGTCTGGAGCATTTAAACTGGGCAAGTAATGGGGAATGTTGGTCCTGCCATACTTACTGGCCTTGCGCCTAGTCGCCTCCTGCAACACCATGTGCCTTAAGCACCATCCCAGGTCATTCAATATGAGCAGGTTGGCTGCCACAAAACTTAATTTTAATTCTCACACTTAAATTCTGGCACGGCGTTTCAGCAAGGTGCGCTTGCAGAGTTCTGTAGCAAGTTACACTGCTTGGGACATGGGGTCTGCTTCATGGTCCAAGGGGAAGGAGGAACCTTCCTTGCATGAAGAAGTGGTGTTGCAGGCTTCCCAAACTAGGATTTCCCAGCTGAAGGTGATATTTCTTAGGTCTTAAGGCCAGGAAGAGCCACAAAGATCATCAGGTCTGACTCTGTGAGCACCAAAGGTCAAGGGTTTTGCTGAATTAGTACCTGCCCAAATTACAGCATCTCTCAAAAAACTAGTTATGAGCAAAAACTTCCCAGGATGAAAAGTCCCGTATTGACCCACCCATGGCTTATGGTGCTAAAGACTTGCACGTTTAAAAGCTGCTCTGGTTGCCTTGCAGGCAGCAATTCCCCCTCCAGAGCCCGGTCCCTGGGGCAGACGCAGTGCTGCTTCTAGAAGCCTCGAAGGTTTCCAGCACTCGGAGGGGCAGCAAAAGCCCCCGGACTCCCAGGCTTGGCAGCTGCTCTTCCATGTATCAACTCTGGAGAAACTACTCTCCTGTGTGCAGCTGGAAGGTGGTAGGTGGCCTGTCCATTCCTGCAACAGCAGCAGCGAAAGTATAAAAATGACAGATAGAAATAATATGCAAAAAGACAAGAAGAAGCTATGGGGTAAACAGAGAATACAGGTAAAATTTAAAGTCTGGTAGTGCAAAAGTGCATTAAGAAAAAAAAATAAGGTAAAGATATACCTAACAGTGTAAAAATCATATCATGGGAAGGCAGGAAAAGGAACCAGTAACACAGAAGCTAGAAGTGTTACAGCACGCAGAATACAGCTCAGGCAAGAGGAAAATCCGTAATTTTCAAACTCCAGAAAGATATATGATTTTCCAAACTTATCAAACTTACTGTGAAACACTGGGAAAAATAGAAATCAGATATAGAAAAGTACATAAAACATTGTGGTATCACAAACACATAAAACAAATAAAAATAAATATGTCATATTATTATATTTACTTCCTTGTCCTTCTTACACCGGCTGGCTGAGTTATAAATTGAATATGGATGAAGGAGAAGGTAACATATCCTCACATTTCAAACATAAATATGTAGTTGTAAAACAAGAACAACCCACAAGCACATATGCCATCCACCTGTCTTTGAGAAGTGAATATGTCCTAGAAACATATGTAGTTTTAGCACGACACATGAAACATTTATAACTCGTGAGGGGAAATGGCCGAGCCTTCCTTCTGGGGGCTGGGGCTGGCTTTGCCAGGGCAGGACCCACACACGCTTACGTGTCAGCGACTGGATCGAGCTCTGGACAGAGCTTCTGAGTTCTGTTCCTGCCACAAGGGATGCGTTTTGGAGATGGAGAAGTCATTCCCCAACCTCATTCCCATGAGCACGTCCATGTCAAGTTAACAACCCTCCAGCACATCTCTCATCTCCAGCAGCCAGGTGAAGCAGCCTGCAGTTACGGTTTGTGGGTTAAACTCAACATCAGCATTTACTTTTGTTTACCACAACTGATGGTTTTTTCCAAGCCAGATCCAACCTTTCCCCCATGTTTTGTTACCGGGTGCATGAAGTGAGAGCAAAACGGCTGTGACGCAGGAGCCACACGTGGCCCCAGAAGCTCAGCTTCTTTCACAGGGACTTTCCTGGGGATGTTGGTGCAACCTCGTACTAGCACAATGAGCCCGCACGACATGCTTGGGTTTGGTCCCTTGCTGCCCCGTTAACAGGGAACGCCGGGAGACCTAAAGGGAGTAGGTCAGGCTCTCATCTCACAGCTCCTCTGCCCAGCATACACAAAATTCGTGAGAGCAGTGAGGACGGGAGAGTTTCTGATACCTGTCAGCAGGGAATTAAATGTGGGAAAAGCCCCAGGGGGCAACCTTCCAGACAGCACTTATGTACAGGGAGGCTCTGGATAAAGAAGCAGCTAGAAAGGCTGCTTGGGCGAATGGTTCCCACAAGCTGCCTTCGATGGAAAGAATCAATTTCAGCAAGACTGTTTATAGGCGAGGTTGCAGGAATGCTTTGCAGTGGGTTGAGGTATTATCACCTCCTAGTCAGTCACTTAATTTTTTCCACCGAGCCAATTTAGCCTAAGTTTTTCCATATTTCCCCTTTAGTTTTAATCAGAACAAAACCTGTGAATCTGTCTGCAGGCACAGAGAGCAAGGAAATCTTTTTGTCCAAGTTATTTCTTATAATAAAAACAACTTACCAGTCCTGAAAGACCTGTGCTCTGGAAGCTAAATATTTGGCATTACAGGAAACCTCATGCAAAGAATAAAGCAAGGGCCAGATTTTGAAGAAAACTGAATTCTAAGTGGTTAGCTTATCAGGGTTTGATCTAATACACTTTGACATTGAAAAGCTTTGTCCAAGGCCTTAAAATACACACTGCTGATAGTTTTCTATTTCTCAGCTTATTTAGCGTGCTTAATAACATATACTAAGCTGGCCTGACTACAAATTAGCGCAATAGAGAAAGCCAGTACTAGATTTTTAGGATATTTTATTGTACAGCCTGTCTAAGAAGTGAGGCCCAGATTATGAAGTTCATATATCATTTTGCAGGATTTATTTATTCTTTCTTGCCAACACAGCTCCAAAGCCCAGAGGTCAAATCCTACAGATCTTGAAGTCCATAGTTTTGCCACTGACTTCACTGGTGGCATAATTTCAGGCACGAAGACTAAGTTCTTGCTTGAGGTTTATTTTCTTGGTTTAGCCTTGCTTTTAAAACCCTTCCAAAAAATCTCTATAAAAAACTATAATGAGTATTCGTATAAATGGCATTCCTAACTCAAAAACCAACTAACTATCCAAAAAATGTAGCACAGAAAATGAATGGAAACATATATCCAGCCCTGACTTTGTCAACGCGTGCTCAAAGCTTATAGCATGGTTTTTCGAATCACCTAGCGAACTATGGCAATACATTGCTGTACTTTGCATTCTCCAGTGTTTTTAGCTGCTATTGACAATGTGTGATATTAATAACACTACTGCAAATTAAAGTATGTCTTGCCTTCCTAGCTAGCTCCAGCCAACACAAGCGTTTGGACAGGGTGCCAACAGAAGCCCTTTCTCCTGCTTAAATCCTGCTTATGCCCCACATCACGCTCTAAAGTGGCCAGCGGACCTTTTGCTGGCCCCATGCATAGGACCACTGTCACCCGGTGTAATTCCCACTCAATTTGCCAGCCACAACAGCATTTAGCGGGTGAATGTCTTTCCAGATATGGACATGGACAGATGAGAATAATAAATGTAGCGTACGACTCATTAAAAGTAAAGCTTATTTTTTCACACACCTGCAAATACTTGCATGGATAAATTCTGGAGAACAAAGCCAAGTTAAAGGCAACTTCCAAATATCCAAGTGGAACTCATTAATGTGGAGGCCAGGACTTTGCTGATGGTATGTAAATTGAAAGAAAAGCACCTCATTTAATGGAAGTAATATTTTATTTTCATTTCACATGTGTTTAAGACATGTAGAGCTAAAAAGAAATTGCACACTGCGTAACAGAAACTGTATTAACTAATGTTATGAAATTAAGATTGGAGGTCATTGGCTACTGTGGTCTGCCCTGAACCTCCTTCTGACTTGCTTTGAGAAATGATGTAAGAAGTTTTTTAAATGGGGTTTGATCTTAAATACTGAAACACACACCACTTTAGTCCCCACAGTATTCTGCATGCATATCCACACCCTCCCGTAGCAGAGAGTAGGTGATGGCAATTTGCAAGGATAAACAGGCCTGTCCACATACACATATCCATAATTTGGGGGCAGGACACAAATACTATTATTATTTAAGTCTACCATAACTTCTATGCCATTTTACACTTGCTACAACAAACTGAAGCTTTACAGCTGAGTTCTACAAGAACGGCAATTTCTGACTGAATATAAAACACAGCCAGTTGTAGCAGAGTACTTTGAAACACCAGCACTGAGCAGTGATTGATGAGTGCAGAAGCATTCAAAATCCCCATTTCACCACTGCCAGTTGCACGGGCAATTTCTTGTCTCTAAAGCTGGCAACAACCCACTGTCATCAGCCTCTTTTGTCAATTTGCCTCAGTTTTCCCATCTGTAAAATGGAGCCTATAAGACTTACCTTTCTGAACATTTATTCAAAGAGTACTTTTGATGCTAACATCCATGAGTATAAACTGATCACTTTCAAAAAGACAAGGTATTACGCATTTACTTAAATCCTGGGGATTATTAATCAAATTCTTCATTACAGGGTGCTTATGCACACACATACACATATATTCATGTAAGTTTATACACATTATGTGTGTGTGTGTGTGCGCCTTTAAAAACATATTCAGACCTCTGTTAATCTAGCACTACACCAAAACACAGGGTTAAGCTCCAGTTCTAATTCTTTTCCTACATTTTGTGGATAAACAGGGCTGGATCCGCTTGTATCTCTGTGAACTCAATGGCAGGTCAACAGCAAATCCAATTGTAGAATGCAACATCACAGGCTAAAACAAAAATAAAATGAGCTAATCCTGTTCCCAGTAACTTCAAAAGACTGATATTTATGGCAACATCCTGACCCATGCTGGGTCAATAGGGATTTTGCCACTGGACACAATGAAACCAAGATTTTGGAATAAGGACCTGATCCTGCAATTGATTTGCGTGAACTACAGGAACAAATACCTCCTGAGAAGATAATGAAAGTTAGTGGACCTGGCTACAAGTCAAATTCTGCCTAGGCTGATCTGACAGCATAATCAAAGCTGTGTTAGAAAGCATGTAATAATATACAAATATATATATATTTTCTCAAATGACTCCACAAACCCACAGGAATTTTTTTTTTTACTTAAATGGGAAGGAGAAAATCTATATCTTGGAGAGTGAAAAACAAATTAAAGGTTCTTGAAGGGTGTTTCTTAACATTTACCAGTGTTTTTCCCCATGGAAAAGATGAAAAATTAGCTTGAACCCTAGAGCTTTTGGTCTTTTGTAATCTTCTCCTTTACCCCACCCCACCCCCCATACACAATGAATATAGATTTTTTTAATCCTATACAGAGATTTCACATATTTAGATTTGAAAGCTTTCTTATTGTTATATGTGATTGTTTTAAATTAAAAATGCATATGGGACTTACCTGTACAACAAAAATGTACTAGCATACAGGCATAAGCAAACACCATATGAATCTGAGTAAATTTTGGACTGTGTTTTTAGAGTCTATAGCAAAATAATCCTAGCATCAAGAGAAATACTGTGCTGTCAGGCTTCCCGTGGTAAGATAAGAATCTTTGCTGTCTGCTTCTATTAGGCAACATGCAGAAAAACATCAGCGATCATTAAGGAGAGTTTTGCCATCTCCCATCTGGGTCTTATCACTGCCCTGTGTATCACACAGGACCCTGGAAAGTGCAAAAGGAAATAATGCTCCATGCCTCGGCACAGCAGCATCGCTCTGGGCCAGGGCGGGGGGGGGGGGGGGGGGGGGCAGAAATAGTCGTATTTTATTGCTTTGTGCTACTTTTCTGAGCTTGAGTTTGCTGGGCTTGGACTCATCCACTCACTGTCTCGTTCATGGTTTTTCAGGCATTTAGGTTTCCCCTTGCATCATGGGTTTATGTGACTTGGTCAGTGTGCTCACCACGAATGCACACCTTCCTGCAGCTTCACAGGCAGAACCCTGACATCACTGCTGTACAGGATGGGGAATGGGTGCTACTTTGCACACCACAAAATAGCAAATTCTGGAGAAAATATTATGGAGTCATAGAATCATGGAACGGTTTGGGTTGGAAGGGACTTTAAAGCCCACCCCGTCCCACCCTGTGCCCTGGGCAGGGCCCCCTCCCCCCAGCCCAGGCTGCTCCCAGCCCCATCCAGCCTGGCCTTGAGCACTGCCAGGGATGGGGCACCCACAGCTGCTCTGGGCAGCCTGGGCCAGCGCCTCGCCGCCCTCACGGGGAACAATTTCTGCCTCACAGCTCATCTGCATCTCCCCTCTCTCAGCTTAAGGCCATTCCCCCTTGGCCTGTCACCACGTGCCCACGTACAAAGCCCCTCTCCAGCTTCGTATTACTTCATAACATATTTCAAGGATGCTATCAGCCAAATCACTGAAGTATAATCTTAAGGCTAAAACAATGAACAGAGATTAGAAAATCTGTGTTAATTTCTCTTTACATAAATTACTTAATCTTTAAAACACTCAATTCTCTGTCAGTAAAATGGGGATGGTGTTATTTCCTCCCTTTCCCACCTTTTCCCTGCACTGCTTGTTCAAATGTAAAAATCCAGAGGAAGAACCCTCTCAGTCTTCATGTTTGTGAGACCTCAGGTGTGGCCAAATACTCACATAAAGCCTAGAAATAAAAGGTAAGTAATACTAGCAACATCGATATATGATACACCTGATAAAAGAAACCATCAAGTGGTTAAAACAATTCAACTTATCAAATTGTAATAACTAAAATATATAAAAATAACAAAATTCTTACTTAGATATTCACTATTTACCTTTTCACACATTTTTGTACGCCCATTTCAGATCCATGTTTTGGTGAGAATTCCTCTTAGAGGTTCCCTGCAGGGTTATTTGTGGAAAATGAAGACCAAAAAGGTTAAAAATGTATTAATTTAGAAAGACCTATGAATAGTTGTGGAAAATACTTTGCCTAACATATTTCAAATACAGGTCATTAACTGAAAACCAGGTATTCTATACATAGTTAATGAAAGGCTTGTTTGATGAGGAAAAGAATGAGAATTACGTTTCTAATCCTAACTCACCTAATTCACTCAAAATATGTGCCTGACTTCTGTGGTTTTGATATTTTTATAATTTTGCTTTGAGGTGTTCCTGTTGACATTAAATGGCTGGTTTTGTGAGTTTTGTCCAAGGGTTCAAGTATTTGAAGAGAGATACACCACTGTCTTCTACCAACCCTCAGAAACCACCTCCCAGCCCAACCCGCATCCCCCAGACTGCCCTTGCAGCAGTCTTAGTGCTGCTGTGAACTGCAGCGAGGACTGACCCGTCGGTGCCAGCATTCAGCACTGCTCACCTGGGTCACTGGGAGCGTGTCACCGTGGCTGGAATGATATAAGGGACAGAAAGTACTTTGGGACCATTTGGCAATGCTGAAAGAGACATAAGATGAGACCTGGATGAAAATAAAGCAGATTTTTTTTTCCATTTTTTTCATGCATTATTAAAATTGAGTTTTTAAAAATTAAAACTTTTTTTTTCCTTTAAAAAATGCAACAGATGTGTGTGAAGACAAAGCTGGTGTCTGCACTACCTCATGGAAGCCGTTTTATAGTTATGTTAAGCAGTTACCAGAGGAGAGCACAGTGGAATGACTGCATGTATCTGTCATATGTTAATTAGGGGAATCTGTATAGAGCCAAGTTTTATAACCTTGTTCAATTTTAAGAGGTTTTTACAGTTACTGAATGCATTAAAACACAGAAAATGTTATGGGGATTGTCCATTGAATTCCACACACTGGAAAGCTCACTTGTTGGGCCTATGGGGAGAGCTGATTTAGTTTTGCTATATAGCCGTATGAGTACAACAAGCAAAACAACGGTATAAAACTGTGCAAATCAGAGTCAGCGTAAACCACAAGACACTTGGCAATAAGCCTTAATTTGACTACAAAAAGCAATTTATAAAAGAGAGCTCTTGAACGTCTCTGGTTCCTCTAATCATACCTAATTACAGATAGATATGTTCTGTATGTAGAGCATCAGGAGAGACGTTGCATGTTCTGGGGCTGCAGTGGTGAACGCTGGAGCCCTCACTCAGGCAAAATTCCCCTCTAAAGCCAGCCTGCGTTTTGCCTCAGGACTGCAGGTCAGACCCCAAGAAAAAGAGATTTGGGTGAAATGCCTTAGATAAGCAGAGGGATTGCCCTGTGAGCAACAGCAGCAGAGAATAAAATGCTGCGCTTTTTATGTGGTGGTTTGTTGGCTACAGCAGAAATGACCACATCCACTTTATTTTACTCACAGGAGCCATCCAATTAGTTTCAATGGGACTGCTGCCCCTGCACGCCTGCGGAGAGCGTAGAAAGCCTCTTTTTTCTGCCTGAGCCCTTTCCCATGCAGGTTGGTCCTGCAAAGGGCAGAGGGGAGCCACCACCACCACACTGCCGCTACCACACAGGGCAGCAGATCCCCCTGAGCACTGCCAGGTACCTCCCAGCATCACAGCCAAGGTGCCGGGCAGCAGCTTCTTCTCTGCTCTTTCACCACCAGGCATCCAAACCAAATCATTTAAATCACAGCTGGAAATGGATTTTGCAAGGAAGCTGGAGATCAGGGCAGAGGCAGGACCTTTCCCCCGGGATTGACTGCAGGATGCTCCGATAAGCTGCCAGGGGACAGCAGGGGGGACCCTGATGGATGTCCCTGGCCAACGAGGCTGAAGAACACAAGAAGCAGCAGAAAGGAGAAGGTCAGACCTTGGGATGTACCACCCACCCTCGAGGGGCACCCAGAAGCGTGGGGTTGGTGGCAGCACACACAACCAGGGAGGAAAGAAGTGGCCACCGTCTGAATTATCACTGTGTAATTCCCAGAAAAATTGAGTTAATAAAGCTGTGGCCTAATTAAACCCCATCCTTTGCTCCCTCCTTTCTTCTCAAGGCAGTGCAAATCTATGCAGCATTTTCACTTCTGGGCAGGGAATCCTGGAGCCTTTTCCCAGGAAAAAAAAAAAAAATCCCGTTGAAATGTTTCTGCATATCTGCAAACTGTGCCCTGCAAGACCTTCAGGTGAAATGGTCTGAATAAGCAGAGAAGATAACAGCAAGCAAAATCAACACATGATCAAAAATTTTTTGTCACACAGTTGCTTAGTAATTATATGAGAAATGGGCCAGGCTGTCCAATTAACGCCACCAAAACTGTTCAGACCAGAGTGACAAACAAAACTCGAATGAACATAAGATTTAAAATGAGCAGGGTTGAATACACAAATCAGGATAGTCATACACAGTCGAAATTTCATGTCTCTGAAATATATTCACACAACAAATAGAATTAAGATTTGGCACACCACCCTTATATCAGATTTAAAATGTAAAGGCAAGAAATAACATGTTTTCCACAAGAAAAATGTGAATCAGCAGCTTGATATGTTCCCAGCTTTCACAAGCAAAGTCCCGTCTATTATAATCTTGTTTTTCTCAGCCATAAACACAGTGTGAAAAAAAAAAAAAAAAGAAAAAAACAAAGAAAAAAAGATAAATTTATGTTGAATATTGTGATAGTTATTATTTCCCTTTGGGGGATTTATTAAGCATGTGTTAGGAGTTTAGGCATAAAATGAAATTGTTTTTTTCGCTACATGGATGTCTTCTGTGACTATCTGTAAAATTTCATTAAGGTGTTAGACTTGATATTGCAGATCAAAGTAATCCCAAGAGATTAAGGAGACCCTGCTAATTGACTAAGGTCATGTACTTCACTTCCCACTGGCACTTTGGCCTACATTGACAACAGAGGAGCAGTCCCATCTCAAAGGACCATTCTATAAAAATACCATTTTCTTTATCTGTAGTCCAGTTTTCACACCGCTATGATAACAAGGGATTTCATAAATCCAGGTGGACTGATTAGAGTTTTGAGTATGTAACTTTCTGAGTAAAAAAATATACATGATACTTTTGAACAATTTTGACATTTTATCTTACCCTTTAAAACTCACGGGAACGTATTGCACGTTAGGTGTTTAAGAATAAAAAGTGTCAGCATATATAGCAAGTTCCATCATTCAAACTTGGCACTAAAGAGGATATAGAAAGCGTTGCTGCAGACTATTAAAACCAGCTAATTTACAACCAAAGACATTGTTGCATGAAGTACCAACTTGGTCAATAATTAGGACTTGGAATATATATCCAGCTTTGACAAGAGAAAGTTGCTAAAAACCTTTCCCTGTTGATCAAAACATGCAATATATTACTCTCAATTGGACAGTCACTGTTAGTTCCATATTGTGATATTATTGAAAATTATGGACTATTGAGGGGGTGTGGTGAGGAATTATGACGGCTGTCAGCAAGATTTGTGAACCCATTGCTGAGACGTGTGCTCCCTCTTGGATCCTACACTTTGAAATGTGAATGCTGGAGAAGTTGGAGGGAATTCAGAAAAGCACTCCAGAAACGAAGCACAATTTGGAAAATATGGCTCTTTTTCTGTCCTTATCAGGGGAGAAGTAAGGAACTCATACCCAATTGACCAGAAGTTGAAGGGTAAGATTTACAGTTGCCTGGAAGTAAACAGGGGAGCTCAGATCATACAGCTCATTAATTTAGCAGACTATGAATAAAGAGAACTGACAACTGCAAGCTGAGTGAGAAAGGTGCAAACTAGAAATTTGCTGCCATTTTTTTAGTAAGTTATACACCGAGTGATTTTGCCAGTGTTCTTTCACTAGAAGTCTTAAAACCAAATGGTTGGGGCTTTTTTTCCTAGGAAGTGTGCTGCTCTTTCAAAAAAGTTTTTTAGGTCTGATTCACTGATTGTTTTTCCTCAAGTTTATCCAAGTTCTTCTTGAAGGGAAGATTCAAACTTGAGGCAATGTCATAAGCAATGGGTTTACTGGGTACATTTTAACGATGTTAATGGATGTAACAACCACCCTTCCATTCACCGGATGAAATCCCCATCTAAGCAGAAGGATAGTAGAAGGCTTATGACATACATAAAATGTGTGTCGTTTGCATGGAGATGAATTTCAGACTTTAGAAGCCAACAGAATCACATTTTCCATTATGTTCACCCAGCAGAACGGATTTCATTAATCAGCCTATCATCAAGGGCTCAGCCCTACCACATTACTCACACTAAGTAATACCTAAGATGCAAATAGGTCCACTAAAGGAAAGGACGCATCTGGAGAAGTTGTGTCATTCTATAAGTAAAGGTGCTTTAATGGACTTTGAGAAATCCCTAGTTTCACAAATGAAATTCTCATACCCTTTCAGCTCTTCAGAAAGGTCTTGAATAAATAAGCTATTCAACAGAAGTATTTAATCGCTTATAGCACTGGAGAACTATGAACAAAGTTAAGCTTTTGAATGATGTACCTGATGAAAACAGGTAAAATTTACCATGTACTACCTCTTTAGTTCAAATAGACAGTTTGAAATTCCTTTTCATTCAGCAATTGACATCGAACTCTTCAAGCCACCATTCTGAGTAAGGTACCAGAGGCCTTAAGTCCTAGCAACGTGGAAAGACTTGGTCTAGCTAAGGCTTTTTTACTCTTGATTCATTGGAATTCGACATGCTGCCGGCATTTTTAATGTTCCATACACCCATTTAACTACCCTGTCACTTGGGGAGGCTGGACTGATCCATGTTAAGTAGTACCTGTCTTTATACAGAATAAAAGTTTGTTTTCTACCAAAATTTTCCTGAAGCTGGCTGGATTCTATATTTTCCTTGCTTTATATCCTAAACATACTATAAAGTTTGAATGATCAAACTGGCTAAACAAAGCATGAGAAATCCCAACTTCTATGGTGGCATCACATTTCCCTTGGTAAATCCCATGAAGTTTTTTGACTTTCATTTTCTCCAAATGCAAATGAAAAGTAAAAAAAAAAAAATTAATTTTCCCACTGAATTGAGTACTTCTCTATTATTCATTGCAAAATGTCTAATAGTTGTTAGGTGATTTTTGTACCTTTTCATATAGTTAGTTTGTTAGTTGTTTCCTATTGTGATCCATGGTATATGAATCATTTGAAAGACTCTTTGGGATAAAATCTGGAAAAAGAAGGAGATATTTGTTAATTGTTGTTGCTGTTCTTGCTATGATCTTTGGCAGCACCTGCTGGTGGCAGTATGCAGTGCTGTAGCCACTCTACATATATGCCTTCAACATATAGACCTTCAACTGGCCGCACAATCATTATCCAACTGCAAAGATCACGGACGCAGTCAGCAGGCTTAAAAATATCAGGCCAAGTTCATGAAAGCATTTGGAAATAGGTTTTACAAGCTCAAACACTCTTTCATATTAAAATGTGCCTCATTTTGTTTATCAATGCATCCACCGTGATTTGTAAAAGTTGCAATTTTATGGCAACATAATCCAGAGAGAATTTTGTACAGAGCACCTTCTGCACTCTTTCTAGTAACAAAGTATTTTGAGCAGCAAGATAAATAACATTTAGGCATCTAACAAAAACTGTCTGGGTCTTTTTTTTTTGTCTCAAGTCCTCTTTTTTACATAGTACAGCAGCAGAGCCTTGTGTTGTAGGTGAAAGACAGTAAATTTGCAGTAACTGAAAAATAACAGAAGGCGCAGCAGCATTCTTTATGTTAGTCTATATTGATCGGCTCTAATGAGCACCAGTGGAGCTGTAGCTAATGGTGGTATGTCTGGTGTTAAAGGCAAATGTGGGAGAAGATTATCAACCCAAGGGGTTTAACAGTTGCTGGACTGCCCTCAGCCCTCAGGGCAATGATGCACTTGAGAGGTCACTGTATCAAATGAGAGAAAAGATTCAGCTTGTGCTGCGGGAAGAAATGCAGCAGGAGCTGTATTTCAGCGGAGACTACAGGCATCAACAAAACAGTTACTCTCTGCCATTCATTTCTACCCCTCTCCTTTCCCCCGACCACCATCTACCTAGTGTTGCATTTCTAATTAAGAATCATAACATCAGTGATCCGGGAAGGGATGGCGCAGAGCTGCTGCGAATTAGTCAGGCTTGAATATGCACATGGACAGGGTAGGCGCCCTGGACAAGCGGTGCAGGGACCTGCGCAAACTCAAGGAGGATGACAAGTCACGGGGCACAACGCTTCTACACCGATGCCTGCTTATTACCTGGGGGGGGGTCACACTGCCATTTGATGTGAATTTGCTTGATATTTCATTCACTGTGTTGCTTGCCACCCCCTTCCGAGATCTGAGAGGGGCGAGATGAGTGACCACCAGAGCAGAGAAGGCCACTGGGCTTCAAGGGAAAGTTAACTGGCAGATACGAGAGAATGCTCGCAGTAAAATGTTAGTGCAGAAAGGAAGCTACAGGTATTCAAAAAGATAAAAAATGAACTGAGAAATGCCTTGAGGTGTATGGCATGTTGCACATTCTGTGCTTTAATAGCATAATGGAATAATTTTAACCGTGTGAGTCTCCAAAACACACCAAGAAGATTTGTTGAGAACCAGGCAGTGAGATTTCAAATATTTATCACCATAAATACTAACATATCTTAAAACAAAGAAGCAGAATATTTTACTTAATGTTGTAAATAAGCAAATTAAATATTACCTTAGCTCCATTATGCCGTGGACCCTGTGGTTATAGCAAATTATTTATTAGGTCTTTAAAAATTCTAAAACATGGATTCTTCTTGTGCCTTAGAGACCAATGATGGGTCAGATTATTAAAAAAATCTTCACAGTTCTAATTTTTTTGCTAGGTTAATATGCAATAAGGCTGAATCTAGCATCCTTTGTTCCAATCGGGGATTTTCCAGCCAGAGTTTTGCCTGAACAAGAATGAAGCAAGTCAGAATTTGGTCAAAGATGAAGAATATTTCCTATCCTTGTCAGCAAAAAATAAGGCTTTAGACTGTTATCAGAATGTTGACACAAAAATACCTGAAATAAGTGGAGCAGGCACTAGAGCTGGCATGCACACTCACTGGGAGCAATGAGGCTGGAGACGATAAGAAACATTTTCTACAAAGAAGCAGGAGCTGACACATCCGATGCTCGCTGCCTGATGGGCTCCAGCTCAGGGGTTTTATGTCTGCCGGCTCCCACCACTGTCCATTAGACAGGCACCCGCTCCAGGGATGCTGCAGCCACAAGTGACACTAATGTGCTCAACTGTTGACACTGGGGAACCCACAGAAAAATGTGTTCATACCTGTGGATGCATGCACCGTTAAAAAGTGAACCAGTCTGGCAAAACAGAATGAGGGACTCTGCATCCCCGCCACTTCAACTGTCCCTATCTTCACGCCTTGTTAATGTTGAAATTTCCAAATATCCTAGGGGAAAAAAAAAAACACCAAAAAAACAACCAAAACCCAAACAACAATAAAAAACCAAACAACCAACCAAAAAAAAACCCAACCCTCATTATTTTTAAAGTACATCTTGAGAAGTATTTATGCATTTCCTACTGTAGTTTGAGTTTGGTTTACCCAGCATAGCATTTCTCTGCAATATGAACCTATAAGCAGACTATGTGGCAAATTCATGACATTTATTTTCTACAGACTTTTGAATTCATAAGCAGCTTGAGCAGGCTCTCTAATTTGTACAGTCATTGAGATTTCTTCCAGTTGGAAATGCTCCATTGCTATGAGCTGTGCAACACGAGCAGAAGATGACCATGCCCACCAAGCCTGCAGAAATGTTATGGTAGTACTGGCTTATTGACAAGGCCAAAGCTGGATTTAGAAGCTTCAGAGTTAAAAACAAGATTCCCAGCTCAAGATGAAGCAAAGAGCTAGATAGCATGTTTCAAGGGAGTGTTCATCCTCTTCAAATGTTTATTTGTTTAAGTATGTGTTTTTCTCCTGCTCCTATTTCAGTCTTAAGAGCTCAGTCACCTGTGTACAGCTGGATACCCAGAAACACAAAGGGCTGTTCAAGTTTGAGAGGTGGGACTTTGTTTTCATCCATGGGCTCTTCTAATACTCTAAACCACTTCTACACCTTTGCTATTGAATTTTAGGTTTGGACATATGTGATTTTAGGAAGGTCAGATGCCTTTATTCTTCTAATGACAGCAGTCACAATCAAATTCCTGCCTATATACTAACAAACCTAGTAGTACCAAAAGACCAAATTTTTTAAAAAATCAATAAAAAAATAAAGATCTCTAAGTATAGAAGTGAAACATTTTGGCAAAATATTTCTCTGAAAGGATAATGTGAATAATAGAACAAGAACAGTTCTGTGATGACTTTTTTTCTTAAGGAGACTTCACAGTTTGGTAATGCATTATTTAATTTATTTCATACCTTTTGTTCAACACTCTGTACCTTTGGACAGATGAATGCCCGGGATTTGAAATCAGCTTTTATTGGTTTAGCTGACCTGGCAAATAACATCCAGGTGAGAAACCAATGTTGTTGAATTGTTTGATGTTTCTCCTTCCGCAGCGCTCTCTCTTTGGTTTGAGGTAAGTACTGTGTGTGCATTAGAGAGTTCATCAAAGCCTGCAGAAGAGTGAAGTGGAAATGCACATGGCAGCACCGCAGGACAGTGGGTCTATACTGAGCTTACTTGGGACCCTGCTGTATTTACCCATATCATGGATGTTAACTCCGAAATCTAATTAGTCTAAAATGCCCCTTCCAAAGCAAATACAAAATTGTAAATGAGCACAAACTTTAATGTTACCAAAAAACTAAAACAAATAACTCAGTGATCATAATGACATTTAGACAGCAGTTTTAGGAGTGATTGGTTTACTCAGACTTCTTGCTGTGACAGGTGTATAAGGGTAGGATCTTGCTCTACAAAGTCTGCAACAAAAGTCCGTTGGAGCTTAATGATGTGGGCGTCCAGTTAAGGGAGCCATCATTTTTTATTTTTTTTTTTTAGTATCTGGTATTGACTAGTCGTTTTGAAATGTTTGCTTTGAAAAGGACATGCTATTTATTTTTTCTTTCCATTTAAATATCAAAAATAAAAGATCTTGCTCTAGCTCATAACAATAATCCATACAATGAATAACCACTCGGTGGCATAACAAGTTTCCTCACCCAAACAAAGAAATATTTTCAACTCTGGAGATAAAGTAGCCATGAAGTCTACACCTTTACCCGTCAGTCTCAAAATAATCCTACCAAGTCTTTGTAACCTGAGCCGTAAATAAAATTTTGCTGGTATATTTTTTTTCCACGTATATTTCAACCACCTAAATGAAATGCAGTGATTTCAGAGGTTTATAGAAAATGCACCTTATTTTCTTTGCACTGGAGGTTTTCACTTTACAGTATCCTAGCCTTCACCCCTTAAACACAACTAAATCCCATAAGTGATCCCAAGATGATACTGTTTAGCACAGTACTATTATTTTCAATGAAGCAGCAAGTGCTGCTGCATGAGCACTTGAAAATGCATGAACCTTGCCAGGTTGTGAGAGGAACCCAAAACTTGAACTTTGTACATTTTAGAGGAAAAAAAAAAAAAAAGAAAGAAAAAAACCCTCCAAACCCCAAGAACCATGCTAATTCAAAGCAACTTGAGAAATTAGTCTGTATTGTCATAAAGTTTGGTTTATATCTACAAATCACATGGAAATCCCCTCTCAAGGAAAAAGCCCCTTTTCTACTTACTGGCCCCCTCTCCGATAGCACTGGCTCTGCTCTCTGCACCCCAGCATCTTCCTAACATCACCCAGTGATTTCAGCCGCAAGGATCCTCCCATCCGCTTCTGTTGCAGAAATACACCCATAATCCACATCAGCCACTGTGGGAGAGAAAGCCTCCTGGTCCTAACCGTCCTGCTTGGAGCATCTTGCTGATGGTTTAAACCAGATAAAGTGCCAATGAAACCATTCAAACTCAAAACAGCACAACTGGCCGTAGCTGCCCAGCAAAGCCGTTCGGCCGTTCACCACAAGAGGAGCTTGGCCGAACTTTCACCACATTTCCCCTATCACAAGGCTATTGGTGAGACCTGTGCGTGATGAAAAGCTTTAAACCTTAAAAAGTTCTCACAGGTCATTTGAAGTTTATTTAATAACACCAATTTTTGCCTTCTCCTAGAGTGAAATAGCCGCAAAATGCCAAATATTTCAGTGAAACGGCCCAGCCAACATTTTTCACTCCCTGGCTTCCCGAGGTTCACAGGACTCTTTCCTTTTTAATGCTGCACATCTTCTGTCTCTGCAGTTCAAGCCCGACTCAACACAGAAACCGAATCTTCATACTGAGGTATTTCCTAAGTACCCAAACATTGTATTTTTAGGAATTCAGCAAGGTCTTTCATGGCCGAGTTCTCCTCACTGGCTGATGGTTTCAGGTCATGTCTGCAGCGGGACTCAACCAGCGCAGCTTTGCTGACTTTGACAGAGCTTCACCGAATTACTTGAGACAAATCGTAGGCTTCTTATTTAAGCAAAGCTCCCAAATTGCTTGAGGACAATATAAACACTCAGTAGAAAAGATGCATTTGCCTAACTACTCATTTACTTTCTTAAAGATCAAAACATTAAATGTCATCTCAGCTCTGACTTGAGGACGTGACTCCAGGACATGAGCCTTCAACGGACTGCATTATGCGACCACTTTTTGGTCAGAGGATGGGACACTCCTGTTTTCAGGAACTTTTTCCATTTTGACTTCAAGCCAAAATGGCAAGGTTTAGTGTAGCTATTAACGCTCGTTGTGACAAATTCTATTCACAGATCTGTTGAATGAAATTACTGCCACTAGCTCCCTCCCCTAGTTTTGACCAGCACCTTTGCGTTTTCAAGGTTTATTCTTAAATTTTTCCTTCCAGACTCTTTCCTCTATTTTTTTGGTGGACCATCTCTACAGCGCTTTTACCTCTGTCCACATCAACTCCATTTCTGCTTTTGCCTTCTTGTTTTGTCCTCTCTTATCTTCTTAGTGAATAGCCCTCCGGTGACAATTTAACTGCATTTCTTGCAGGTTTCTTAACATCCAGGCTCCATACTTACTCCCACAATCACTTGATTTGGTCGTTGGGTTACTGAGCTTAATCATCCCATAATTTACTTTTTTTTTTTTTTTCTTTTTCCTTTTCCCAGGGAAAAAGTTGTTTTGTTTTTCCAAAAAAATACTCTCACAACATACAAGCATGGGCTTGGTGCCTTCCCAGAATACACACCTGGTTCCCCAATACACAAATGCCTCTATGCCTAAAATTCAAGGGTGATGGTTTCATATTTAAAGCATTATCAGCAGCCGGGTCACTAATAGTGCCTTAACACAGAAAACAGCCAAAATTAGTTAAATATGGAGAAAACTTTGTTGATCAAAAAGCAAAGAAAAACGTCATTTCATCACCTGGTCATATGAAATCATTAGCAGTAAAAGGACAGCAGGGAGAGAAAAATCAAGTGCTGAATCATGAAAAGAGTCAGCAGATCAAGGTCTCTCTTCTAAAAAATCTTTAGCAGGAAAAGGAAGAAACACTGGATATTATTTCCAATTATTTCTCAAATCGGAACAGAGAAAGGAAAATAAAAAATACACACACACACACAAAAAAAAAAAAATCCCTGACTTGGTGCTACTGGAGTTTGTAGCTGGAAGGAAAGTCCTTGCTTATATTGAAGTAAAGTTCTGAAAATAAGCAAAGAACAGATTTATTGATTTTTGGTGAAGTCTGGGTGTAAAAAAGAGAAAGAATAAAGAAGTGCTCTTTGCCCGCTATGTCCAAATGACATCCCCAGTGGCCTTCTTAATGGTGGGGGAGGGGAGGGGGCAGGTGCCTACCCCGGCACATGGACACAACTGCCCTTAGGCTAGGGCTAATGGTATTGGCTGAGCCTGCTGTAAGCCTCTCTTTTCTAATAGCCAACTTTCTCTGTGCGAGAAGACAGACAGATATTGATTGGTCCAAATGCCCTTGAGTTGACAACATCTGAAATGAAAATCCACAAGGCTAGCACAAACTTTCTGCAAGTTCAATTTCTGGAATCTGATTATGAGGCTGGACTGCGAAAGTGTTCAGACATGTAAAAGCTCTCCTTCTGTCGCTGGCTTTGTACGTGTAATTATCGGGAGGTAAGCGACTTCATCAGATTTGCTAGACAAATGGCAATTTGAAGAGGCAATTTAAGAGTAATAGCGTTTTGATTAAAGGGACAAAGCAAGCAGTCTCCATCGTGAAGTTTAATGACAAAGGATCTAATTCACGGAGACACAGGTCGCATTTCCTAGCTCTAAGCAATAATTAGGTATAAATAAATAAAATATGCACTTTCTTTTCATCTGCTGCTACAAGGGGTGCTTTCCAAAGTTACTAAAGGGTGTTAGAGAAAGCTACACAATTTAAAGTGTTCACCTTTCAAGGAAGTTACTTCATTCATGCAAAGTCTAAGGTTCAAACAAACATTGACTACCAGCAAGTCTGGTTTTATTTCCTAATGACTTTTTTTCCCAGAATTAAAACATTGAAGTTACAGTTTACAAATGTTAAGGATGGGGAATGGAGAACGCTGGAGGAGTTTAGTTGTACCTTATTAAGCATTCTTTTTTTATTCCACAAATTCCTCCTAAATCAATACATTGACTACTGTATAAACCTTAAATAAAGCATTATTAAAGTGGAAGCAGTGTTTCTGTCTTAGTGGGTTATTTAGAAGCATAAGAGATACACTCTTAAGAATCAGTCTCATGCCAGGTAAAGTACAGCTGGAATACACATTAAATTTATTCAGTCATTGATTTGTAATGTTGATCCTCCATGGCTTCATGTTTCTTTTCTCATTAATCTTGGTTAACCCTCTCAAAACAATGCCAACATTGTCGTTTGATGTATTGAGGATCCAACATGCCGAGGATGCTGCTTCCTAGACTGTGATTCCTGCCATGAGTAGGGCTAAAGTCACAGATCCAGAGACTCTTGTTTGCTTTTTTTTGTGTAAAAAATAGAAAAGAAAGTTTTCTTTTGGAGGAAGAAACAGACAAAGAAAGAAGATGCTCTCCTAAGACAGTGTATCTGAATGATTTGGCTGCAGAGTATTAAAAGATCTGCTGGAGGTCTCCTATGTGGCAAGAAGCAAACTGCTGTGGTGTTTCCACTAATAAAGAATCAGCTCCAGAAGAAAGTCACTATGGAGGAAAGCAGAAAGCTGTACAAACAATCCTAATTCAGAAATTAAGATCTCTGCCTATAAAGTGCCACAAACTATTTTAATGTGAGATTTTTCTTATTAAAGAATAAGAATAATAAGAATAAAGAAAAAAAAATTCTACCTGGAGCTACTTCCTCTCCACCTGATATGGATGTTTATGCAGAGAAGCTGGCTGAAGAGGAGGAGGAGGAGAGGTCATTTGGGGAGGAACCAACAGCAAATATACACTCGGAAACCTGGAGCAGGTACCACCCTGCAGGAGGTGGCACTCGGCATTAAACCCCTTGTCCTTTCCCATGCGGAATGAATTGGGCTTAACCCATCATTCCCCTGGTCTTCACGCTGCACATGCAGAAACTGAACTGCAACAATTACCAGCCACTTCTGAAAAATCTTGCCCAATCTCTTTTCGTATGTGTATGTATGGGTAACTATACTTGTCACCATATGTCATAACACATGTGACAAATATCAGCTGTTTAGATTAAATGGCCTACCGCTATAGTACCTCTCGCTGCAGCACCATAACTAGGTTCATAGTCCTTCCTGAGGATGCAAGTCCTTTTGTTATGGATCGGCTCTATGGGCTTTTGATTTTGGCATCCAGCTTGCTTTAAAATCCGGTCTGTCTTTTAATTAGCATGTCCAAACTTCCCCATCTGACTTTCCAACAAGCTTTGAATCCCAAGAATATATTATCGATACAGGACAAAAATTAAAAAAAAAATAAATTCCCAAGCTTCCATTTTGCCTGTAATAATTTACAGACTGTAGGAGATCAAGATGCACATGTAGAATGACCACCCCCTTTCATATCCATAGAAGTTACATTCAGCATCAAAGGGGAAATGTTTTAGCTGAAGACAGGCTATGAAGGAAACATTAGCAGCAAATGTGAGTCTGGTTTTCAGTAAATCCATCCCTTGAAACTGTTTCTTCCTTCAGTACCAAATAGTACTTTCTAATCTTTTGTCTTTTCAAACAGCTGTGATAATATTAAAAACATGCTTCACAGCAAACACCATTTGTGGGATTTTCCTAAGAGATGTGGCTTTGGATAAGGAAGTGCAATTGAGTTAAAGCAGTAGGAGAGCCCGGAGTCAGTGGGGTTTGTTGTGATCAGTTGACCACTTCCCAGTAGGCATCTCTGCAGTCGCTGAGAATTACTAAACACCATTTCAAGGAATATAGGTAATTCAGTCAACCAAAAAACCAAACAAAATAACCCCAGCATAAAATACATTTTAAAAAACCCAACTGTCATGTGAAAAGTAGAAATCTGTCGAGCCTGCTCTGAGTCATTCCCGGTGCACTTAGCTAAGTTAAAATCAGATAGACAAAATTTCTTAGTGTGCATATGGATTAGAAAACAGGTATTTTTGCAACCACTGAAACGTTTTTGAGATAGAGAAATGACAAAGCTGACTTTTTTCCCCCAATACTTAGAACATATCACACCTTTCACACAAGTATGTCACAACACTTTAGAGAGTAAATAAGAATACACTATTTGATATGACAATTCAGAGAAGGCATTACAACTGAAGAGCTTCCTCGCTGTCAGATAAAAGCGTGTCAGGTTTGCCCTGCACCAGGCATGGCTCTCTGTGGCCTGGCTGTGATTTGTACTGGAGTGCCTAGAAAAAAACCACCTTGTAATCCCTACCATATTTTCACATATTTTTTCCTGTCGAATTGAAGCTGGCTGATAACAGCCAGGACAAACAGCTGAGGAGCTTTCGGTGCAGCTCACACAATTCTCAGGCTGTTGTCTTTTCACTTAGAGTCCCTGATCTATCATCAAAAGAATTCTGTAAAAAATTCTCAGCTGGACTTTCATAGCCACTATTGACAAGTAAATACATGTATATATGTCCACACAGATGTCACGCACTTTTCTAAAATACCGACGCATGCAAAATCGAATGAACAATATCTGATCGCATTTTACCATTATTGCACTTCTAAGACAATACTCTGCTACCTCTATAAAGAATGATAGGACAGGCAGGCTGGAGTAGCTGCAGGGGATCCTATGCCTGTTGACTGCCAAAGCTGCTTACTACTTAACAACTGATCAACTGGCCCCCAAGGCAACAGCTTAACAAGCCCCAGTAGAAGTAGACTCGAGATTTCTTCCTCAGCAAAGAAAATGAAACCATTTACCAGATATGACCAATATCTAGAAATCAAGGTAGCAGCACTTCAGCTCCCTTGCTCTTTAGAAATAGCAAGGTATTTTTAATCTGAATTCCTAAAGTGGAGCGCAGCTTACTGATATTGCAGTAAGAGAAGGGAAAGTGATCTGGGGCTGCTTTGCAGAGACAGAGCTTGGTGTGTTGTGCCTTGCATACTTACTGCCTCCAACACCGCCAGCGAGAAGGGATGTTCATGGGTGCTTCGGGGCAATACCATGTTGTACGTGTGTGTGTGGGTGAGAGAGAGAGAGAGAGAGAGAAAGAGAGTGCTTCGGTACCGAAATGCAACAATTCCTCTGGGGTGAGATGTGGCAGCTGTTTACCAGCACAAAGCAATTCTGTACAGCAGTTTCGGGGAGGAAATGAAGAATACTGTACTCGGCTGAAACTACAGGGGGGATTTTAGGAAAGCAGAATTTAATTACCCAAGCTGGAATTTGGCCAGGACACCAGGGCTCACACCTCTGCTCTCATGAAAAGTGCCAAGGGGTCTTTAATAGTAACAAACAGTGAAGAGTTCGGGTTAGTGTTTCACCTGTATGACAATGCCTTCAATAACATTTTGCTCCTTAACAGAGTGTTAACAAAACTTTATCCAAAAGTCCTTGGTTTTGCAGTGGAGTTACCATGGAGAACAGCTTTTCTTATGAAGTTTCTGTTTATCTCAGGATCATCTAGAAAAAGCCACCTTATAACACGTCTTCAGGTCCACCGCAGGAAATTAAAGGAATATTTGCCATTTTCAGGCAGGGTAGACCGTAGAGACTGCCAGCTAATATATCCAGATTAGCTGAATCAGCTCCATAACCTACCTCCAATAGTCTGACACATTTCCTAAAGCATCCGTACTCTAGTTCTTCCATCCCTCGAGTCAGCAATGTTCTTCTTAGGAGATTTTCTTTTTCTTTAGCAGTTTTTCAAAACGAAAACTTGAAGCTAGAGGGAGGGTTGGCATTTTTCAATTTGTTTCTATGGCTTGCTTTTTTTATAGTTTTAATCCTGCAGCCGTCAGGAGAGGTGTGAAGAAAACCTGCAAGGACAAACCTTATTTGAAAATTGGAATGACCTGTTGACAACTCACCTTCCTGCACACAGATTTATTAACATATGTTACTTGGTGTATTTAGTGGGGTGTGTTACTTGTGTGACTGGGTGAGTGTTCTCCCCTTCAAATTTCTCCTCTGTTTTCACTTCTGCCATTTCTTCGTTCACCATGTTCTCCAAATTAAACTTGCAGCTTTTTGAATGTTCTTTGTTTCATGCCTCCAACTCTTCATTTCTAGATCATTATTTACCTTCTCCCCTTATGAATATACTAAAGAACTCAACAACGAGGCTGCAGATTGCTGAAACTGCCCTGTATAACACTAACCAGTAAGTGTTACATCATTTCTTTGTATTTTCTACTTGTAATAGATTTTTTACGTATAGATTGGAACAAGAACTGTTTTCTGCTCCATGCCTCTGCATTGATCTCTGTAGAAGGGCTCATAAACTTTTTTGTAATGACCAAATGACTAGTATTAATGAAGAAGATATCAGCTCTGGAAGCCTATTAAGTATCCAGACACTCTGCTGTTTGCAAAAGCTTCTTGGAAAAAGTGAGGGTTCAAAAGCCCTGGCTAACTCTCTGTTAAATCTTTGTGACAACTCCTAAGAAGGTCAGAGCCCTCCAGAAGATGAAACTGTGTAACCCTGAGGTCCCAAGATTTTGGACGAGCTGTGTCAAACCTTCAAAGGCAGCTATTGGGTTTACCAGGAACCTCCAGCTTGTCTCAGATATGCTCTAGCACATACATTGTCATCGAGTTTTCAAATGCTAATTGGTAATGTAATTCAATTACAGCACTCTCAGTTTGTAGTAAGAAGGAAGATGGTCTTTAGGATGCATGTCAATGGGGTCCGATAAGTAGAAATCAAGTATCAAAGCAAAAAACCCACATAATGTCATACCCGGTATGACATCCCACACTTGAGAAAATGGATGACGTGACTTGCATACATGACATAATTCAGTGAAATAACCTAAGTACAAAAGAAAGGAACAAAACGGTGCAGATTTACTCAACAAAAACATAAGCAAAAAGTTTTAACTCGAAATTCTAGGCATGACTGCTCTTGTGATGCTGCAACAATATGTGAAATGTGAGCTCCGTGTCTGCCAGCACCAAGAGGATTTCAATATCACAGGTCCTAATGATTTCTATTGCCTCATTGTAGCATCCTCTGAAAGAAAACACAGGACTGGATCAATGTAGTCATTGACTGACTCAGTGTATGGATAACGGATACACGTTAATACAGTCTACATTCAACCGGCGTGGTCCTTTAGAATTACAACTAAAAGTATAACAATACAATCTTCACTTTAACCTGAGCAACAGCTGAATTGACTTTTCCAGCTCTGTTTTCAAGTAGACACTGCTAGCTCCATTGCAAGGCAGCCTTGCAAGCCCCCAAGCATCCTCTCCATAAAAAGTGGAGCATCATTAGGTGAATTAACCCTCAAACACAACCCATCGTAACATACATCTACACCATTTAAAAGTACTTTGCACTTCTAAAGCACCTCTGTAGAGTATACTGGTCTATAGGCGCTTTATATATACTCCTAAATACCTCACAGGAGATGGTGAGAGATAAGAATCAATATTCTCATTTTATAGAAGAGCCAGCAGATAAAACAACATACCAAAGGCTACACAAATTTTTGTACCATGTGTTCATAAACTCGAATCCTATTCTGTTGCTGGGATGTATATAGGATTTTTTCCTAAGCTATAAAACTCATCTTTCTCTCATCTACAATGAACTTGCCTGTAGCGTACAACTATTCTGCAACTTTACGGCTTCCTTGTTTTCATGTTTGTTTGTTTTACTGACCCAGTATCACCTCCGTAACACAGAAACCTAGACAAACCATCAAGTCCTGCTTTCTGACATAGCAGAGCAAGGGGATTAGAGAATAACTGTTCAGCCTGTAAAATTAAATTACATATACTGTACACGCCATACCCTATTTTATGTGCCGCAGAAGAGATCTTGTCAGTGCAGCTGAGGTCTGAACTGGGTCCTAGGTGTTACGCTGTTTATTTCATCGGAAAAGTGACCAGAAGGAGGAAATCCCTATGACCAATAAAATTAACACCGTAGTTCACTAGTACCCAGAGGCCAATGGCAAGCCATAGGTTTTAGATGTTTTGGGGGATGAATACCTAGCAACCAATAATTCATCCAGCCAAGATAACTATTCAGATTAAACAAATACAGAGTCCCAAATATAAGTTTTAAAAAGGAAGGAATCCTTACGTATCTTCTCTCCAAAGTGTTCATCTTAAACTTTGATTAGTTCAGTGTTTGGTCCATATTTTCTTGCACAGAAAACCAAGCAAAAGCGAGTTCTGTGCCAGGGGACTATTTTTAAAGAGGAATAAGAGGACATTTGCAGAGCGAGTTTAACCTCTCAAGATCCAGAATTTCAGAAAACAGGATTACAAATTGTGCTTCAGTGTGTGACTAAGTTGCATTTTTGGATGTTAGTTCAATACATTTCAACAGGAAAACATCCTGTCTAATGAATTAAGAGAGTAAATTGGCAGGGTAATGTGAAACATGATTACCCATAGCAGAACTACTAAAACAATTACTGTTGTAGAATTTCTTATTTGGTATATATCTTCTATAGTCATTGATGATGTCATTTGGGAAATAATAATATGTAAATGCCTCAAAATAATGTTAACCTTTTAATATTTGAAAAATACTTTTGAATACTTTGAAAAAAACTTTTTTTTTTTTTTTCCCTTTATGGAAACAGGTAACTCTGATTACAATATTAGAAAATAGATCAATCATGAGAGTAATTTCTACCACTTAGTTTAGCATGGATTAGTTCTAAGTTTAAAGCAAAGACCATTATTTTTTTGATGACACACGAAGTCTACCAAGTTTAAGCGAGAATATGACATAATTGCAACTTAGAAATAAAAATAATTAAAAAAATATTTCCTTGTGTTAAGTTATTTAGCATAAAGTCATCACAACCCTTTGGGAAATGTTTTTATGTAGGTATCATCAGCTAGAGATTTACCAGGGAACAGAGATTTACCAAGGTACACGGCAAAAATTTCAGCTGTATTATTCTTTCTAAGGAATGCTGAGAAATAATTTATTATGATCTCAGCTATAAAAGCTTTCATTTCTTAAAAAGGGCTTCTCTTACCCCTTAATTTCTTACTTGATAGAATTTCAGAAGTTCTCAGTAACCATTTCTCAGTTATTAACAACTCTCAAATGAGACAAAATGCTATCACACACATATAATTTTGGTATCTACAAGGCTAAAACACAGCCAAAAATCATACATTTAAAATTCAATATCTAACTATTTATAGCTATGCTTGCATGTTTGCTTCTCCATCTTCCTTCCCAATGAAAAGATTCCAAAATATCTATTGTTAAGTAGTCTAGTCAGATGTTAGATATGTTAAAAACTTCTTGAAGATGTTCATGCTAGCCACTAAAAAAAAGGTTCATGAATATTTTTATGTCTAGGACTACCAACAATTTTTCTTTTCCAGTGAAAGAATTTCACTTAACATCATGGGTCAATCAAGTGTTTTAGTCTCAGGAGAAAGTGGAAGAAATCACTTGAAAATGGCTGGAAAAAATCTTAGCTCCAGAAGGAGTTTTGAAAAGGTGGACTCAAGGTCAGTAAAGTGCTAAATGCTGTTCCCGACTCTTGCCAATCCCTTGGTGATCCAGTTCATACAGCAAGTTGATTAGAACAAGCAGAGCTGACTGCCTTAAAGATGCCTTGTAATTGACCACAGTGCATCTGTTAGACTTGTAAAAATAAGGTATATTTTATGGAAAGGCAAGGCATCCTTGTTTACACATCTTAGAGGAGGAAGAACAGATGCTCAGTGCCTTAAAAGGTATAAATACATACGCTGTGATTTAAGTCATAAAGATGCATAAACACATCTTTTTTCCAATCATTCCCAGTTTCTTTTAAAGACCTCAAATTTTGTGTCTAATCAAAGAAGATAGCAGCCTTTAGACAGTAAAACTATTTTTCAGAACAGAATGTAACCACACGGTAGAAGCGTTTCTGAGTTGTGTCAGTCCGGTTTTGTTAAGCCTGCGTGCATAAAGCACAATGATCAAATTAATGAATGTCATAGTGTTTTGGAGGTGACTCTTCTGTCTAGAGAACAAATACTACTATTGACCTGAATCCCAATAACTGACATTACTATGTGCCAACCAGACATTTTTATATTAAGAAAAAGCTAGTACATGTAGAATTGATTATATAAGCTAAATGCTCTTGGGATCCCCCATACTGAAAATAAGCTCAACAAGCTCCAAGAAAAGCTAAACAAACTGTCCAAGCTCGTGAAGCTTTGTTTAGGCTGGGGATGCTGAAAAAAGAGAGGATTTTAATACTTTGAAGTAGGTCTTCCCAAAAGATCATTTCACTTGTTTAAGCACCTGCTGGATTCCTTGGGTAGAAAGAGGTTTTTCTTTTTTCTTTTTTTTTCTTTTCTTTTCTTTTCTTTTCTTTTCTTTTCTTCTCTTTTCTTCTCTTTTCTTTTCTTTTCTTTTCTCTTCTCTTTTTCTTTTCTCTTTTCTTTTCTTTTTTTAATTCTTTCCATAATTATTTATTATTTGATATATTCAAAGCCAGTTCAGAACCTTTTAGACTGCAGTAGTTGACCTAGCAATTAGTTGACGATACTAAGTCTCTGACATTAATACCCACTAACCTACTCATTTAACTTCAAGGACACTGGTTTCTTACATCAGTAGATCATCAAAGGTGAAGTCATGTACATGAGACTGTTAGAATTGAAGAGGTGAAAATTCTAAACTATAGTAACATAATGTATAATAACATAATTATATTCACGGAGAAATCAGTCATTTTTTTACATACATTCATATATGTTTTCTAGACACATACATATGTAGCTTTCAACAATAATTTCCGTGGGTTTGCTTCATAAAGTTTCAAAATATATTAATAGAATCACATAAAACAAAATCAAGTTTTTTACCAAAACTGCACCTCTACAAAGAAATTCATGGTTTAACCAATTGGAGCCACTAGGTTTACCACATGAAAAATAGGATGCTTTATCAAAAGAATAAATTAACACTACTGCATTTTTTAATTACTAATTTGAATTTAACAGTAATTCAGTAAAATTATTTACCCTACTTTGTAACACAGGTGTCTGGCAAAAAACAAAGCCAAACCCCTATTTCAAGTCAAAGTTGTTCTGTGACTGACATACCGTAAAAATAATACAACAGAGCTATCACCACACTGGGTGAACCAGCAAACCAGAATGTGGGCTGGACACCAGGCTCATTGTTATAGCTTCATCAGAATTGCACAAAAAGAGCCTCATTTTGACTCTAACAGGAAAGACAATTTGATGTTTTCCCTTTCACCAGTTTTAAAAAATCACTTCAAGAGGATGGCAAAAGTTTGGGGACTACCTCCGTAACAGTTGTATCTGTGCAAAATTATCTTTCCATGCTCAACTAGAGCTTCTGTATTTCTACAGATTTTCTATGTAATAAGATTACAAAGGCTATGAAGTCACTCTAAGTTTTTCAATTTGTACGGATCTCTTCTAAAAATAGCGGTTGAATGCATGAATTGCTTGGTGGAATTCCGTGATCGCTTATGCAGAAGGCCAGACTGGATGACCATAATAGTCCCTGTTGGTCTGAAAATCCATGAGTCAATTAATACACGAATCTGATATAATTTAGAAGCTTGTTTTCACGGATCCACTTGAGATTAAATATAAATGGCTAAGCTTTAATTATTTTAACATCTGATATTTGTCAGGCAAATTACTTCAAAATCAAACCATGACTTTCCATCCTGGTGAAAACATTTAATTACACTAACTACTAGTAAAATTAGTTCAATCTGGTCTCACATGCTTTTGGTTAGTGTTAAATACTGACATGTCTATTTATCATCCCTCTGGGTTCGAATGCTCAGTAACGTTTCCCAGTTCCATCCAGGAAAATGTTCATGCACTCACCTGCAACAGAGGCAATCAAGGCAGCTACCTGTGCCTTGTCATCTAGTAAGTGTTTCCAAAGAGCTGAAGAGTAACAAATACCAATATTAGGAATGCAAAAACGTTTCAGAAGAGCTAAACCCATGGATTTTTGTATAGGCTTAAAAACTTTTTTTAAAAGCCCTCAAAAAAATAACTCCAGGTCAATAAAACATTTGTGAGTGACCAGATCCTGCAAAGCCAGCCATTCTGTCACAGCAAAGACAGCGATGCTCGGGCACATAACCTACTGAAGATATTCTGATTATGACAGATCACCTTTCTGCTGAGGACCTGACGATTTTTCGCTATCGTGATTCACGCGGAGAAGATGTCAGAACTGAGAGAAATTTATTTTCATGCATTCTTCATTCTATTTTGCTTGCTGCATCTGCAAATTTGCTCAGTAAAATTCTTCCACGTTGCAAAGATATTTTTGGAAGTGAACTGATGGTGATCTAAGCCAAGAAACAGAGGAAGTCAATCATCTGCTCAGAAGCAGAGTGTTGTTTAAAAATGAAAAGTTTACAAACATCAGTGTTATGTGAAGTTCCACTTACGGTTATTAATATGAGCGTGAGCCGAGGTAGCGAGATTGCATCCATTTGTTCATACTGGACATTTCCTTCATGACAGTAAAAAGCAGCTCCTCTAGAATCACCCTAGTACTGCAATAGCTGGGAGTAGTAAGGCGAAATATGGCAGAAAAATAACATTCAGCCAAAGAATGTGACAAAAACGGGGTTTGATTTCAGCGAGGTCACATCTTTAAAAAAAATCACACATGCTGAATACATAACTCCTTCATACAGAGTTTCTCTTAGGTGGGAAGGGGGCTTGCCAAAACCTGTTTTAAATGCACAAAGTAATAAAAATTAGTGTTGTTGCTATAACACAAAGAATTCTACAAGCCCAGATCCTGCTCAAACCACACCACCACCTGAGTAGCTGACTCAAAGTCTGAACAAACATCCATGTGCTGATGAAGAGGCAACTATCGCCTACCCAAGGACTTAAGGTGAGCAAGTCACCTTGAGAGATAATTAAACTAATTTACACCTGTGTAGAACTGAACAGAATTCAACGTGAGCATTTTAATATTGCAGAAAAAAAAATGCACGTTGTGTTTATCCAAAACCAGTGTGAGATAACTTAATTTAGGATTTTATGGACACGTTAAAATGTATAAGGGTAGAGCAGAGGTTGCATACGTAACCTTGCTTTGAGAACTTCTCTCTGCAGAGATTTGAGCAGAAGCTGCTCCTAACGGCTTACGTTTCCCTGCGTTGTTTTCTTCCAGGACAACACACACGCACTGGTAGAGTGATGTAGTCAAATGCAAAATGCACTTCAGGCTGGTATTTCTGATCTCCTTTAATCTTCCTTTCTTGATTAACAGTAAGGGCATCTGTGAAGGACAATTGACGTGGTGCAATAGGTCGTTTTCCAGTCTCAACCTTGACAGTGTAATCAGATACATGGCATGCTTAATAGAGGTCAGTTAATGCAAAGATTAAAATTAACTTGAAGTCAATAAGGGAATAATAAAGGAAAATGATCACCCTGTTGCTCCTACTTTGTAAGAGTAAACCTTACATTGCAGGCCAGTAGTAAAAAAAAAAAAATTTAGTCGTAAGCGATCCAATAGGCCTTCATAAGCCCTCCAGCAAACAATTTAATGATTTCAGGTACCCTTTAAACTAAGTGGCCAATCACTGTTAAATCCTTTGGTATTCATTGTAATAACATTGATCATGATGAACTCTTTTGGTATTAATGTGGATGTAATATATACCTTTTTAATTATAGAACAAGAAAATCCAATTACCCCTTTGCCTCATCAAAGTTCTTTGCTAGCTGCCACTATTTAAACATACATTACGAAACATTCAAACTGAAAGAGATTTTTGTGCAAAGCAAGGGCCAAATCCTGCCAGATGCTGACCACCCTTCACTCGCAGGAAGCTGGGGAGAAAGTGAGCATGCCGAGCAACTCTGGGGAGATGTTTGCTCTTTGCAGGATCAGACCTTGACACACATGGAAAGGTAGAGAATGTAGCGATCGGCTTCAGGAAGACCCTGATTAAAAAAGGCAGAAAGCATTTGTTTGTATAATGGAGTGGAAGCTGTTGCGAACAGCTAAGATGATCATTAGTTGGGACAAAATTTACTCTCTAGAAACAGGAAGGAAAAATGATGAGCTGAGCAAACTGGTTTGGTTTTATTCCAGGTGCCACCGGCTGAACTCTCCGCATTTTGACCTGGCTCCAGGAAACAAGTTGTATTCCAGCCTAAGTCAACTGGAAGCAGAAGCTTGTGTCCTCTGGTGCCACTTTGCAGCCAAGCAGCCCAGATGAACAGATATATTTTGCTGGCTTTTCTTACATGGTAGAGATCTGCTCCCCACGCACTACGCCATGTGGGCAGGGACTATTTACACAAGTAAGACCACCAGGATTTTCTCCTGCATCAATAACCAGAAGGAATTATCTTGAGGGAAAAAAAATAGCCTCCCCAAGAGATCGAATCCTGCTTTCTTATTCAGTTCCTGCTTTGGGAAAACTCTGACAAGCTGAAAATGGAGTTCAGAATTTAACTATTGGGAGATAAAAGCAAAAATATTAAAGTTCTAGAATTAAGAAATACTTTATGAGCAGATCCTCTGCTTTAAATAAAGCTAGCTTCAGAAATATATTATTACATCATCAGGTATCAGTCAGGTTCCCATAAGCAGTAGGAGTCAACCTCTTTGAAGGATGAGATCAGCCCCTGCCCAATGATTACACTTCATTAGTTTATCAAAATTGTGGGGGTTTGCTCAAAGACATTTATTGTTGTCCCTTCCTAGCAACTGGCTAAGCAAACCTCATGTCAGAAATCTAATTTATTTATTTATTTTTAGGTCACCCTGTCAGTTCAGTCCCATAAAAACCGTATTTGCCAGAACAGTTCCAGCAGAACTTCATAACGCCACCAAGAATGCAGAAACCTGGTATCGAAGGGAACCTGTTAGGTATTTTCTCTTATTCCAATTGAAAACAACCACAAAATCACGCAAAAAAAGAAAATTTTAATGACACCTGCAGTAGATCAATCTAGGCACAGCTGTCCCAAATGGCAAGCTGTAACAGAGGTAGCAAAGCGCACTGCTTCAGGTAGCTATCCTGCCTGACTAGGGATCGGGGGAGTTACGTACTCCTATGATGTATAAATATACTTAAACAATACATGCTTTTATAGCAAAATGGCACCGTAATCATGTCAGATTGTAATTTGTAAGATACCACTGAACGTTTACGAGATAATTGCCAGATTTCCACAGCTCCACTGCAACTAGAACCTGTTAATCTCGAAAGCAGCATTCAGAAAGAACAATAACAAATTTTCACGATGCTTTAATGCTACATGAGGCACTCTAGGATTAATAAAGATATTTTAAAAGTATTAAATATTGCTCTTTCTTTAAAAATTACATTATAAAAATCTTTCTTCAACATTATTTGAATAAAGCCTCATTACTCACAGTCCAAAGAAGTTCATTAGGAGAAGATCACTTTGGAAAGCATTCAACTAACTAGCCTTTCTTCTCAGCAGTGAATTACATTAGCTACTTCCTAGTTATTTAAATCTTGAAATAAAAGATGTAAACGCTACAGTGACATCTTAAGATCATTGGTAAGGCAGGTCTTGCATGCACAAAAATGCCCAGCTGGTCTGGAGATAAAACAGATTGATAATTAGTTGCAAAATGTAACATTTCATCAGGAATATTTTGAATAATCCAATTTATCTTTGTCAGATATGCAGCACATATTTTTCTTTGGAGACTCTTTGTTCTTTAACATAATATTATAATTTCAGCCTCCTAATTAAAGCACCCGTCGGTCGGACCTGCCTTGATGTCACGCCGCAGATCGGCGGCTGACTGCACTGCACAGAGATAAGGTGCCTGCCCTAAGCCACATGCCACCACTAACTACCGCGGCGCCTGCTGCCTCCCACTATCCTACTGAGGCTGTAACTGGTTTGATACGGGGAAGATCAAAGCCAGCCGGTTCGAAGGGAGGAGGGCCTGACTCTGTTGGCTGGTCTGCACGAGCGGGGCCGGTGTACGGCAGCTGGGACCGCGATTGCTGTGCTCTCTCAAAGGCGAAAAAGCAGCCCGACAGTGCGGGCTCCTACCAGCCCAGCTTTCTAATTAACTGATAAAAATACTCTGTCTCCCCTCGCTGCCCCAGCCGGCTCCAGCAGTGGAGGGGTCCCACAGCTGTCCTGCAGCCCCACTGCTGCTCCCCACGTTTCATCATCCCAGCAGTGCCTCATTCGCCCCCGAAACCATGGTCAGATGGGTGAGGGCTGCCCAGCTTTGCCGGGAGGGAAAGGCAAAGCCCGGCTGGGGGGGATGCATCGAGGAGCGTGAGAGCGGACTGAGTGGCACAGGAGGGGATGCAAGCCCTTCCAGCGGCGCTGCCAATGCCATCTCCCCCAGTCCCCCCGTGGCTCGAGGCAGTAGCAGCTTCACATGCTGGTATCACCTTTCTGGTCACAACCCCACGTTTTGCCTCTTGGAAGAGGGGGATTCTGTGTTTGCACAGCTCACAGAAGCTCCTTAAGTCATGATGGGAACGGCAATGCTTTTCATAGGAGTGTAGCATCTTCAAAAATGAGCTACAGCTGGACTGGCTGGTGCAAGCACCATGGCACAGGGCAGAATGGAGGTAAAACTGGCCATCCAGGTACTTGCTACCACTCTTCTCAGGGGTTCTTCTGCCTGAGAGAGGGCTGCCGCCTCAGAAACATGCTGGTGCAGAGATCATCCTGGCTCCACTACCATCACAGTTAAACATCTGCTGTCTTTCCCAGCTCCAAACTTCAGCCCCGTGCAGGTAAGGGTACTTCTTAAGTAAACATTGCTCTAAATGCACCCAGCACAGGGGCCAGGTTTACTTCAGAGATATAAATGGCACCAAAAGAGCTGCTCCTGCAGAGACACCAAGTGCCTTTGGCACAGTCCTGCCCAGCACAGCCTCATTTCCCAGCCCAGCTCTGCACGTGCTGCCATGTCAGAGAACACCTTAGAAATACGAGTTCCCAGACAAACCTGAGCAAAGCTGTTTTCTCAGAAGTACTACCAACCAAATCTCTCACCTGGCAGTGACCAGGCTGAAAGGCTTTCTCTTAACTCTTGTAATATAACAGTCCCGCTCCTCCTCTGCCTCGCGATTCAAATAATCATTTACACTGGTGGGAAGTCGGTGCAAAGTGCCCCTCGGTCAGCCTGGCTGTGTCCTACACTGTCAAGAGCTAAACAATCATTTATGACCTGCAACAGCAATAACTCATGCCCACCCCGCGTGCTTTAAAGCGTTTATCACGTTGTTGGCTATGACTTGTGCAATTCCTTAAATAAGCACTTCTTCACATGAAATGCTTTGGCTTTTTCTAATTTCAGAAGTTATTTTTGAAAAAAAAAAAATTTGGGGACCTAGATTAAAGTTTTGTGCTAGTTCTTTGCCCAACTACCTTCAATAAGAGATGGAAGTTATGTAGTCTTATCAGACTGCACCTCTGATATGATAATGATATCTGTACCGCCCAGAAAGTAGGTCACAGTAATTCTTCATAGCAGTTTTTGTAACGTACTCAGGGACTACAAGGCCAGCTATTTTAAAGATAATTCTGAATTTCTTTAATAAGATTATATTGGATTCAGATAATTGATCCGATTATTGAAACCTGGGGAAAGTGCTATTGACCTGAATATATACATCAGTAATTCTCTTTTTTAAAAGAATTTAGGTCATTAAAAACTTATTGTCTCTGCTTAGTGTCAGGCAAGGTGCTCACTACAGGCCTGACAAGTGGACGCAGGTCCCACCCTTCCACCCTGCCCATGGTCCTGTCCTGTGTCTGCGTGTACTTCCTTAACCACGCGGGCAGCTCCTTCCTCCTGCTCCCATGATGGGTCAGGGGACTTGAAGTCTGAGTTAAGCACATTGGGACTCATTTCACTTTGACAATAAGAATCGTGTATTTTGCTTTCTTTAAATCTTTTTTCTATTTTTTTTCTCAGTAGGCAGCATCAGTAGATGTCCAAACCTCTGCAGTTGCCTGTCATCTTTTTTCTGGTACTCCAACTATTTCTGACCATTCAGTGCTAGACAGCTCCAATTTATCTTCCACCTTGCTCTTTGCTTACTTTCCATACCATCATCTATAAGACTTTTCTCAATAACCTTTGAGATACTTGTTTCAGCAGAACCTAGCCCAAGCAGTCCTCCCATGCTCCTCTCGGAGAAGGAGAACCACAACTTGGAAGTAATTTCTAATTAGGTCTTCTCGCAGTCCCTCTTGTTCTTTACCTGCCTTGGTGCCCAGTTTACTGCAGTGTGGTTAAGAAGAGACATCAACTCCACCACATGGGACCTTTGGCAGACCCAGTAGATGTCCCTGCGAGGTGGTGGTGGGGTGTTTCAGAGGAGATGGTCGGTGGTGATCCTTCCTGCCCTGGGTGGGTGGAAGGGCACTGGCTGTCCTTTCTTCCCCCGCCTGTTCAATGTTGTGTGGACTCACACCGGCTCACAGATAAAGGCTTCACCTAGGAAGGAAAAAAATTACATTTCTCCACTTCCTGGAGTTTATCAAGTTTCAGTTCAGGGCAGCCAGGCTGCTCTGATTGTCTGGATATGCCCTGCTGGCTAGGCTATTGCTCACATTATTTCCTTGCTTTAATGCAATGCACTTGATTAGATCTCACACACCAGATACAGCTGTGATGGGCATGATGGAAATACGCACAGAGACAGAAAGCTGAACAGTCTCATTCCCACCGGTCACATATTATGTTACTGAAATTATTTGTACAGCCGTGTCGTGGACCTACCTCTATCATCCCGGATCAGTTCCTGATGACTGACCTTCCACAGAAGCACTGTGCTGCATTCAGGAGGAGCTATGAAAAGAGTCACAATTGTTGGGTTGGGTTGGGGGGGGGGTGGTGGGGGTGTAGGGGGGGGTGTTTACACTCATCAGCTGTATAGTTCTCAAAATTATTAAAAAAGAAAACAACCACCTTTTCTTTGACCTTAATAACCTCACTTTTAATTTGACTATGCAGAGCAGAGCATTCTTTGGTTTTACTTAGATTTTGCTTTTTACAAGTATTTTCTCTTTTGTACGAAATCCAAATCCCACTCTTGGTACTTTAAGCATTTTTTTTTCATATAGTTTCTGTCCTGAAGCAAAAGACTTTCTCCAAATGCTACAATTCTAGCCTTTTAGCAGCTCCAAGCTGGTGGCAGTACTCCCCTTCCTTCTTCAACCAGCCTCTTTGAATTGCTTGAAACTCTGAAACAATGGGAAGGCTTTGTCTGTATGGGTATGAACACCAAGCTGAAAAGTATTAAGGCATTACCAAGTTCAAAACAACAGCAACTGTCAAGTCTTCTATTGCAAACCATTGGATGATGTTTTCCAAAGCACGGTCCTCAACCATCTCTCAGACTGGTCAGGAGCTTGTCTCTCAGCTGCATGTGGTGGTGGTGGTGGAGGAGGAGGAACTTGGGAACTTGAGCAGGAGATGACGAGTCCCATCCATGCCGGCGACCAGATGGTGACCGCCAGCTGCTGAGACAAAGCCATCCTGAGCTTGCAGACTTGAAGGTCCACCAGAGTCTTACTCTGGTCTTTGATAACCCACCTATTTGGTTGTGCTTTTCTGAGATTTTTTTTTCCCCTTTGTTGCTGCTTTTTATTTCTCTTTGTAGAATTACATGCTCTAATTACGTAAATAAACAGCCAGAAACCAAACCAAACCTCTGGGGGTCCTGAGGGGTTTCCCTTCCCTGCAGACACACTGTCCATTTTCAGGTTGCCACTATTTGCTTTTCTCCTTTCTTTTTTTTCCTTCTTGTGCTGCCTAGAGGGGAGAATTTGTCACTGAGCGAGAGCAAGTCTCTCAAACTTCTAAGAAAATCATAAACAGGCTGCAGTCCCTTATGAAAGCAAAGAAAACAAATGTGTGAAAGGCAAAATCAACTATCTTTAATTTATTTATCATTGAAAAGCTAATTGCATTCCTTCTTAGAAGCATCAAAAAAGCCTCAAAGTGTTGCAAAACACATGAGCGTTTAGGCCATCCCCCGGGATTATTCCAGCTGGCTCCTGCTACCCGCCATCTGATGCCGAAGGAGATGGATCGACCCTGCAGGCTTCATCCCCAACAAAAGTCCCCGGCTGGGCTGCAGCTCCTCATCCCTCAGGTCAGTGGGGGGGGCAGAGGCTGTGTTCCTCACTAAGTTCCCATAAAATAGATTTTTTTTTTTCCCAAGACACTGTTAGGTTGGATGTGAGAAAAGAAAATCCTTCAACATCGTGAGGAGGTTTGAGGATTTTTCCAAACCCCTTGAGGAATTAAATTTGCCCTTGGAAAAGTCCTGCAACATTCAACAGGGACAACTCCTGAAAGTATCTAGATAAAAATAGAGTTCATTACTGCAGACGTTCCTTAAAAAAAACCAAACTGAACAGAAATTATAATGTTACCTGGGCTTTTTATTAAAAAAAAAAAATTTCTACAGTAAGATAAAACCCTCGATTAAATTTTACAGTCTGATATAAAAAGCTCTGTATAAAGGTTGTTATTTTCTGTTAACAATAAGGTTTTTCTTCAAGGCTCTCGGGTAGCTCAGCAGGCTTTTTCTCAGGCCTGATTTAAGACAACCAGAGCTGAGACTGAGCCAGCAAGGCGAATTTTCCAGAAAGTCTAGTGAAGCCTCAGGTCAGAAGAAGAGCATCGACATAGCGAGGATAACTTTCCCTTTCCCTGTTCCGAGGTACCCAGCACACGGACACGTGAAAGCTGCCCCTGGCCGTGGCAGCTGCAGGAGGAAGAAGCCGCATGCCCAGCGTGGGAGCATCCAGATTTTAGCACTGGAGCAACTTGAAAAAAAAATTTAATAAAACACACTCACTACCTTCTGCAAACACTGGCATCCAGCTATGAAGATTTTGGGGATTACTGCAAGTTCACAGAACTTCTGTTTTCCATTGCACAGTTTGATAGTGAAAAAATATTAAATATATGCTGTACCAAAACAATATCTCATAAAATTAGCGCAGAAATTTTACTTTTTCTGTTTTATCAGTATATTACTTTGCTGCAGACTCAGAAGACAGACATCTATAAATCTCTAAATCTGAAACTTGGGCTTTTACTTTCTTTTTGTTGATCCTTTCTAGTGAAATAATTGCACGTCTAGTTAGTTTGTGTATAATCAATATGCTCCTGCGAGTGTTAATGGGACATGTGATAACATAAAGACCGTCACTCTCCAATACAGATTACTGACACTGACTATTAATCATTTCTGAAGTTTGGGTGTTGTTTTTCTCCAAGCCAAAATTAAGCAAGGACTATGTTCTTTGTATGCACAATCCTAAAGTAATCATTTGAGAGCGCTATAGATTATCTGTGTATAACACAATCTTTCATCACAGGTTTATGCTGGATGGGCTGCAACATTTTATATAAACTGTAAATGGTATATAACTCAGCTGCATGCTGAGATGTGTTGGTTGCCGATTAACCAAGTAAATGTATAAGTAGAGGAAAATACCCCTTCTTCACTAGATAGAAGCCATCACCTTTTCATAGACTGAATGAATATACCATTTCCAATCTGAAAACCACCATTTCAGTAAATTCTCAGAGCACAAATAACAAGATGCCTTTAAGAAAATATCTAGGATGTCTTAGCAGTCCTCTTTTAAAATGCCTTCTTTTTTAAAAAAAAAAAAAAGTTTCATCTACTTCAATAAAATCCTATTTTAATTCATCCATTTAATAAAAAGGAAAACAAATATTTACGCCAAATGGAGCTGAGATATACACTGCCATACACACTAAACTTGCCATCTAGAAGTAATCGTAAAGCACAAGCAAGTTAAAGTCAGTGTGAAAAGGAAAAAGTAAGAAAGAAAACAACACCTAAATTAAAGAACTCTTTCTCTCCAGCCGCTCTGACTGTCATCAGGGGATAAATCAATTTGCAGCAGCTGAGGACAGCTATTTAAGTGTGAGACCTGAATAGCTTAATTGGGGAAGTGTGTTAAAATTTGAAGGCGCAGAGTCACACGAAGTTCAGGGCATGCGTGCAGGCATGTGAGCATGCACAAGCACGTGGGCATTTGTACGTGGTCCTTCCGAAAGCCTCTTGCCCAGAATTCCTGGAGTCTGCAGTCATGATACACTTCTTTCTGTTCATCAATGAAGTTCCCAAATATTGCTCTTTACCTGATTTGCAGAACTTTCTCAAAAGGGAAAAAATGATGATACAGAGGGGATTAAGGAACTGATTTAAAAGTTAAATTTTAACTTTTTAACAGAGTTGGGCCTGTTTTCCCCTTTGAGGATGGTGGTGCTGAAGACAAGAGGGCTGGTGGTAAGGGAGCACATCGAGCTCTGGCAACAACTTCCAAAAGCTTTGGAAAAGATTCAAGGGACACCGCAAAGGGATGATGCAACCCTGGGAAAGACCCTTCATCTGTCCCAGCAGCTAATGGGGAACGAGATTACGCATCCCTTAGCTTTTCCTCATCTAATGCAAATATTGCTAGCCAGATCTCTAATTGTTCATTTTTTGAACCCGCAATCCTCCAAACTTCTTGAGCTCTTGTGGCAACAAACCTTACCTCCTATCTGCAAAACGTCCGGCTGCTGTCACCAGCCTGAGGTGCGGTCCCTCCCACACCTTCTGGCTGCTCCTGTATTCTTGTATCAGCAGAAATTGGGGGGGGGGGGGGGGGGGGGGGGGGGGAGGGGGAGGGGAAGGTATCCTCAACAATTTCTTGAGCACTATTCATGATTTGAGACCTCTTTACTATTTTCATTCTTGTGAGCCACAAAATTCATCTTCCAATCTTGACAGGCTCTCATCACGCACAAACCTAGCTCTCTGTCTAATCATTTCCATCAACCGTCTACGAACTTCAGCTGTACTTCCATTTTTTGAAGTGGAAATGAATACAGCGTTCAAGGCAAAGGCACATCACCCCTTTACGTAACAGTATTCAAATATTCCAGCGCTATTTTCTCCCCCGTATTTGCATACTTCCCGTGCTGTGGCTTCCTTTCTGTCAGTGGTGCTGCACAGGGAAAACGCTTTCCATGAAGGGAGCGTAACACAGTGCCCGTGAGCTGGAGGTGGCAGAGAGAAGTCATCTGGTTATCACTGTTCTCTCCACGCTGCAATTTTGTCCCCAAAGCTGACGGTGATACAGAGATTAAACCTTGTTGTTAAAGTACTCCAGACCCTCCTCGTATTGGGCATCATAGGATACACTCATCACACATCCTGAGAAGATTAAGTTACTTTATGTACCGCCAGCACTTACCTTGATGTCCTTGAGGGATCTGACCAGCTAAAGATTGCCAGCAAAGGCTGTGTTATTTCCCGACGCAAGCCCAAGCAACTCCAGAGTCTGAATTAACGCACTGCATAGGGCACTGTGAGAAACCACTTAGTCTGCTCAAAAATGTTAACTATATAGCATAAATAATACTTACCCTGCTTGTTGGGAGACCATGCTTGCTCTGTCTAAATCCATTTGCTTTCGAATGTTTAATAAAGGGACTTCAAAAGCTGTTTCTTTACTCATGAATGGAAGTGACAAAATGGTATTATTTTTCCAAATATTGGAACCTCAATAATATATCACACTAATCTCCTAGCCACAAAGGTATTTTATAACTAAAGCAGGGTGTTTTTTATGGGTCAGATGTTGTTGTCCTACTGTACCAGAGCTTGTATCCTCCTGATACCACACATGTTTGTTCTCTACTTAATTTTTAATGTATGAATTTGTTTTTATATTAAAATTCAATAAAATTTTAATTATAAAACATAATATATCACACTGAAGTATATATATCTGCAGAGACACACATCTGTGGTTTTACAACAGATGCGTGTATCTGCAAATATTTAAAACGCAGATTTTACCACTAAAATGAACACGTATCCAGCTTGCTTGCAGATGAAAATTCAGGTGGGCCCAGGTTGAATGCACCTAAATGGGCCCCTGATCTCAGCGGAAGCAGAAAGTTGATAACTACACACTGAGCATCACCAGGGACTAAGAGGAAAAGGCAGAATTAGCGTCACAAGAAGCCAAAAGAAATTAGGAACATCTAATAAGCTGAACTAGCTTTTTCACAAATGTGGTTTTATAGACCTGAATACTTACTAATTTGTTTGGGTATTGCTTTTTATCATTCTGAGCATCACTCATCCTGCCCTTTCCAAACCATAGATCCACTTAGCGTGCACTGGCAAAGGAAACATTTCTCTGTAGGTATCTCATGTAAAGTATGCAGAGAATATTTAGCGCAAGCAGCTCTTTGGCAGGACTCTGAATATGCAGAAATTCTCTATTTCCTTTTGATTTGTAAACCAGAATTTGTTCTGTTGCCATTGACATGAATGGATGTACATATCTGCTGTGTCCGTTGCGCCCTATATGTTATTTCCTATAAGTATTTCACAGATGCAAGAGCAGAGTTTAACACACAATTCAGAAGAAACTTGGGATGAGAGGGAGGAAATGAAGGTAACGACGAGTGATCAGATTTAAAGGCTTTACTTAAAGTAGTCCAAAGTTCTGTGTGATGGCCATGTAGATATAAATCAAAAGTAGTCCCCCTGAAAAAATAAATAAATGTGTTGGGACAAGAAGTAGTAATTGGAGAGCAGTAATGCAGAATTTAGCAAAACTGTAACAAGAAGGTTTTTTTCAGCTGAAACAGCATCTCTCCCAGTTTTGCTGCTGTGATTTTGGAGTGGCTTTTCTGGTGCTGATGGAGTACTGTGGATTTGCACCAACATAAGCAGGTGCTAAATCTGGTTCATGACATTCAGAAAGGCAGCCCTGGGACGTAAGGTGAGCCTACAGCATTGCACCAGCCTTCAGAGGGGCCGTGAGGAGCCCCTCACACCGTCCAAATCACACCCATGTTTGGGGTTGACAAAAATCCACCACAGGTTTGGGGCTTGTCCAGGATGGAGGGGACACTGAAAGTTCCTTTCTCAGCTCCTTTATCTCTCTTATCTCACAGAAACCTTCAGTTTCTCAGCTTACACTTTTGAACGAGAATGTGGAATATTTAAATTCTCATCTGAATAATAAATAAAAACAAATCCCCATAAATTATCCAGAGGAGCCTACAACAGCACACTACAACTTGCTTTTGCAGGACCTTGCGCCCATACAAATGTGCAAATTGGCATCTTATACTTTGTTGCACTAAGCTTTACCAGGGTTTTCTTTAAAGACATATAAAATTCAGTTCCTGAAATATAGCATATTTTCCTATTCATTGCTCACATCATAAGGTTGACCCACATAATTTTAAGCAAGAAGCTGAAATTTTAACCAAACTCCACAGAGATTACATGTGATATTGTTTTAACTGTTTGCTGAACTCTTTCTATTATAATTTGTCCTTAATTTTGGTGAAATAAAGTGAATAAATAATCATGCTTCACCTGGGAGTATGAAATTCTAACAATGAGTTTTTAGCAATGAAAACATTTTTCGGGAGGGATAAGGGAGAAATCTGAGTCTGAGAGCAAGGTCTGCAGGTTGTCTACATGTTTAAAATATTAATCAGTTGGCAACCTTTCTCCTATGGAAATAAAAAAAAAAAAAAGAAAGAAAGAAAGAAAAAAAGAAAAGAAAAGAAGAAAAAAAAGACATGTTGCACAGAGCTAATAACACTCACAACTTGAGAAACCGTAAGATGATCCTTTCCTCAGAAAAATCCATCACCACTTTAACTCCTGAAACAGAGCTAGTTCTCAGGGCTGCTTTTTTTAAATAAATGAAATAGCTATTAGTTTTCTTAAAAGTAAGAAACGGCTGATGCTAATGATTAGTTTCTGTCATAATTGCAGCAAGCTGTCATCAAGAAGAAATTGCAGCTAAGACCCCGCGTTGGCAGAACTCTTGGGAAGTGCAGCAAAAAAGTAAAATCTTCCATGTCAAACTTCTGCAGATGGTGCAAATTTATACTATTAAACTCCAACATAACATACTGTCCTTCACCTTTTCTTAATTTTTTTTTTTTAAAAAAGCTATTATTAATAATCTCCTTGGCACTTACCACTCTGTGATTTGTTTTTTAAAATGATGACTCTAACTGTAGATTTGAACACCATAAATAAACTAAAACCTTTATGCTTCAAGAACGTCAAAGCTCTTTTGCGAGGAGCTTTCCCCCCTTTCCTCTTGCTTTTTGCTTCTTGCAGAGAAAGCCTAAATGAACCATCTTCTTAGACTTTCAAGCAGCTATTTTCAGATGCAGAAATAAACTCCTTATTTGTGTCTGTCTTTTTTTTTGTCTTTTTTTTTTTTTTTTTTAATATTGCAGGGGAAACGCTTGATATTACGCTACCTTCATTCTCAGCACTCCCAGCAAACTTGTTTGCTGTTCATACTGCGGAGACTGGGAGCCCTGAATGTGCGGTGAAAGCACGTCAAGCCCAAAAGTTCAGTCTGCCTCTGCCTTCATGGACTAGAGAGAACAAACTGGGGCTTGGCACAACACTGAGTCCCTTGAAAATCATTGTGTTATAGGTGCCACTGTCTTGTAAACCCCCATTTTTCTACTCCTTTTGCTTACAAGTATGAAAACTGGACCCTCAAAACACTTTGCAATTCAGTCCAGCAGCCGTGAAAATACAAATATTTCCATAATCCGAGTATGAATTAAAAGTCCAATTATTTTATGGATTTATTTATATTTGTACACAAGGGACTTCATCAAAACAGACCTCAAGAGCTGAAAAACATTTTTTTTGTTAAGCACAGCTTTTCTCTTTCAGTGTTAGGTTAACAGGTTCAACTTTGTGATATTGTAAAGCCAAAAGGGGAAAAGGAACTGTACTCTGTGAATTTAATGAATTCGCTACTTGTGGTACAAGGCACCTAAATGCATGTGAAAGAAGCGTGAACATGTTACAACACTGTTTTAGTGAAAATGCTCTTCTCAGAGTCATCTGGACAAGCGTGTAGGTGAGATTTGCATGTGGCTGTGCCATACATCCAGTTCTGTGCAACCCAGTGGCAACGCACCTGAAAGAGCCTGGTGTTGGTGTCACAGGGACTGAGCGGTATGGATGTGTTCCTCTTCCCTGCTGTGTAACAACAACACAATTTTAATCATGGCTTTGTGGTGAGTTTGCTGCTTTTTTTTTTTTTTTTTTTTTTTTTTTTCCCAATAGCTTGCCTTTTGCTTTGGGGGAATCTAGTCTTTTTACTGATTAAAATTTGGGATTCTGAAAAAAAATAGTGACCTTTTGATGCAGCCTACAAAGTACTCCCACTAAACAGGCAATAAGTGAATCTAATAGACACCCCAACCCACGCCAAGTCCCATAAAATCAGGGTGTGAAGCATAAGGGAGAGAGGGATTCATATTAATAATTCATTCCAAGCAACCCCCTGGAGCAGTTTTACTATGATATGCTATGCAGAATGCTTCAACACACTAATTAATATTTTCAAAGTGTTCCACGAGCCCCTTTTAAAAGCACTTTTGCCATTCATTGAGCATTCTGTATTTTATAAGGGAAAGATCAGCTCTGCCCCCCAAACCAACTGATGAACTGCCCTCTTCCACCAAGACTTGCAGAGGAGATGAAAGCATTGCAAACACCAACACACGCACCAAACACCTCACATTTGCCAGATTAATAGCCTGTGCATTTTTGTTCCTCAAATCCAAAATTAACTGGAATAAATTATGCTCCTTTTGCAATACATGTAACTGAAAACGCAGGTGACCTCAAGAGATATCTTGTAATTGCAGTGAAGAGTCCCTGCCGCATTCCCCTCTCTAGCTAATGCGGAAAGAAAAGCACTGTAAATAACTTGGTATCGAGACACTAACTTTTGCTCATGCACTTATCTATTGTTTCTTGCAATAACTTAGAGCATATCTACTACATATTTACAAAACAGCCTGATTTCTTACTTCAATTAACAAGAAAATATAGTAAGGTTGCAATCGGTTATGAAAAAAAAAAAAAGCGGGTTTTTGAGTAGTGGACTTAACCCGGTATTTGCACATCAGTAGAAAAACACATCTGAAGCAATGCCTCAGCATAGGGTCTCTTCATCATATTTCTATTAAATCCACTGTAACACTTAAAAAAAAAAAAAAAAAAGAGGGATGACACATGATCTGCTCATGCTCCAAAATTGTAACAAAAGAATTTTTTAGCAAAAATGAGGCAGAACATACCATGTGAGTGAACTCTGCCCAAATGATAGTTTCCTGGTTTGTACAAATAATCTTTTGTCTAATTAAGAACTAAAGTATTCAATGAATGAATTATTTTTAACCTCTGGGATGCCAGGGAATATTTTGTAAAGGTTGGGGGGGGCGCTTCTAGAAAAGTGACCCAGGACAAATTTTCAGCAAAAATTGACTGGTTTTAGATGGAAAAGACAGAGAATTAAGCTGCCTTGGACACCTAGGAGTGCAGGCCAGGTATGCACAGATTTCCCACACCCATCTAAAATACAGGTCCTTCTCATCCTTTGAAGATCCAGTTTTTGCAGGGTCTCTGCACAGGGCTCACTGCATCTCATTCTGGGGCGAATGTCGGGTTTTGATCCAAAAGAGGTACTGACAGCCAGCTGCTAATACAGATTGCATGTTAAACTATCTTGACATTTACGAAAAAGCAAAAACACAAGATCGTCCACCATGTAGATGAATCTGCTGCTGCTCAACAGGCTCCACAGATGTGCAGCAATAAGCAGTGGAGGGGCTGTGTTTCTCCACACAAATCTACAGTAGTTCTGCCAATGCAAATATTAATAATCAAGATAATCGTGTTGATTTTGGACACTCCCTTGAGAATGCCCTCTAACCCCAGCTTGGCAATTTTCAAAAGATGTAATCTAGCACAGCTCTGAAACCTCTCTCTCCCCCCACCACTCTCAAAAGTGCCCCCGTGGGTGCTGGGCGATAGTAAGAACAGGACCCCGCAGCCCGCAGACACCCAGAAAGAGCAGAATTAGTCCACGAGAAGCCAAGGGCGGGTAGGGGCTGGGAGCCACTGCCCGAGCTCCTGCCCCAAACCGCCTTGCTTCCCAGCCCCAGCCCAGCCCCCTCCCCACCCCGATATTCACCATCATGCCAGACATCCCAACAACAAGGGAGGAGGTCTTCAACCTGGTACCACCCCCTCTCCTAAAGTGCTGGTACCTTCAGGATGCACATTACACTGGTACCTGGCACATTACACATTAGGATGTGTATTACACTGGTACCTGGGAAGCATGCCTCCAAAGGGCTCATTTGGTTGTCGCAAGGGGTCAGAAATTTGTCCTTCTTGCAACACGTGCTGTGGCTGCCCTTGAGTTTGCAATGCAGTGACCCTTCGCTACTTACTCTTTAATAAGGGGTTTTGCACAGTTTTCCTAGATGAAATCCAAGTCTGGCAGCATTGGGCTAGTTGATATGAGCATGGCTGACAGGGGGGCTATGCTGAAGGCCCTCGAAGCTTCACTGTTGGTTCAGCTGCTGCCCTGCCTGGTGACGATCCGGCCCCTCTTACGCATCTATGAAATGATGAAGTGAAACTCTCTTCCCTTGAAAAATGGGATGGCATATGCTGCCCTAGCTGGAACAGTGGCACTGGGTGCTGGTGGAAAAGACCTGATGGAGAAGCTTGAAGCTCTGTATCCAATAAGTAGGCGATACCCTTCAGGTGAAGAAGGGAACAAAGGAGCGAGGTCTTGATTTTCCCCCTGCCAGGAAAACGTGAGCAAGGTCTTGATTTTTCCCCTGCCAGGAAAACATATCAGGTCATCAACCTGTCCCCAAATCCAGGGCAAGCTTCTGCCTGTGTGAGCACCACATACCGTGAGGCTGCAGACCCGGAAAATCCTTCCAGACCCCTGACCACAATACCCAAACCCACCTGGCAGGCGGGGAGCAAGGAGCAGAAATTGCTTCCACGGCTGTGCTGGTGTGCAGTGATTTGCTGACTTTCCCGACAGGCACACACATACCTCCCAGACAGGGCGATACAGCCATCGGAGTAACTGCACGGCCAAGGACAGGATCAGCCCCCACCACCCCCTCACCTTTCTCCCCTCCCACACACACTTTAACATGGAGTAAATTTAGCACTCCTAGAAGTTGCCAGATTGATAGCAAAGAATTCTGGTTTTAAAACACGCTTAATAGCTAAAAGTACTCAAGAAAACAGCCCACGCTCCTGACTTTTGTACAGCTTAGGCTGTGCAGAATAAGCTCCAAAACAAAAAATATGACCTTTTTCCCCCATAAATGTCCAAACACAAGCTTGCTCTTGGGCTGCAGTGTTTGTGGTCTTCTTACCACGCAGAATGGCTTTTTTAAAAAATGTTTTTTTGATGCTTCTAAAATAGTATTTCCAGCTGCTCTCCATTGCCCTTCAGCCATGCAGGGGACTGAGCACCCTCCCTTCCCGCGGACAGGGACGCAGTGGGTGCCCTGACCATCACCAGAACCAGCCCGTGGCATTGGTGGTCCCAGTGCCCACAAGGCCACAGTGTGGGGTGAGCTGGGGACAGGCTGGGACAGTCAGATTTCAGGGGGACTCCAAGTTGTGAGTACTCTGTGTGTGTGTCTGTGTCCCGCCAACTCCTCCTTTGCTTTTGGCAGGGGAAAAAATAGGTTTCGCATGAAATGCCGAGTTGGATGAATTTGTTTGAAAGCTTAAGAGTGCCATCGTGTGGATAAGGGACTTGTGTCCCTGCTCCGTGGGCCTGGGATGGGAGGCGGGTCAGGGGTCCCCCCACAGCCCCACCGCCCAGCAGCCAGACCCCCTGCCACAGCGCGATGCCTGCCAGGGGTGGCACGCACCAGCCCAAAAAAAGCCACAGGCGAGGGACACAAACCCTGGCCACCCCAACATGGGGATGTTTCGCTTGCAAAAAAAAGATCACCCCTCGGTTTTCTCGGTATTCCTCCCCAGAGCACCTCGGGGACAGTGGGATTTGGTAGCAGGCAAAAATCCGACCAAGGGTCGAAACAGCTTTGGCCAGAGCACAGGATAACCCTTCCAAAATTCCCAAGTGATTTGTGGGTGCAAATCCCAGATGCTTACAAGGCAGCCTGTCAGCCCAGGAAACACAGAAATGGTTCTGAAGCCTCCTCTTCCCCCACCAAACATCGTTATCTTTAATTTCCTAAAGAATCTATTTTGGGGTCCCACTGTCTCACCCACTCCGTATTTGCAATACTCTTCACCCTTCTTTTTTTTTTAATATTTTTTTTTTATCATCGTTATTTTTTATTATCACTGCACTTCATTACTGGCTTAACCTTTTCCCTATTATGTTTATAGAACACACTTTGTCCTGGCACAAATCACATGAAACTAAATAAACCATGCTACAGGGAGGCAAGAGGAAAATAAATGTCTTCATTCCGAAGCCATTTCCTTTGTGCTTTTGGACTCTGGGGCTATTTGCATCTCAGAGTTTCATGTTTTACTTGATTTTAATCACCAAATTAAAAAATAAAAAAGATAAACTGCTATTTGTGCCTGTGGTTTAGTAACAGGCAAAAGATTATATTTCTAATATTAGAAATCTGTAAGGTTTTAAATCCCATACAGCTTTCAGTGAAAAGTGGAAACAACTGAGATTTCCTAAAGTGGGCTACATTTGCACACACACACACAAAAAAAAAACAAAAAAAAAAAACAAAAAAAAAACCAGAAAAAAAACCAGGTAAGGATATTTTTTTTTCTTCAGATTTGAACGGTAATGGGCAAACAAAGACATTTTTCCTTTTGTTAAAGTAATTGATGTTAATTAATGAAATACTGTTAACAAGATATTTGAAGGCATAGGACTGATCCTTCTCTGAACTTGGTGGCTCCATTCCTACTCAGTGCAGTAGGTCTGGGCTAAATATCTGGGGTTTTTTTTCTGTCAGAGTTTTTATTCCATGTCCATTGAAGTCAACGGAATGACTCACATTGCCTTGACAAGGGTGGCATCCAGCCCCCAGAGAACACCTTGTCCTTATATATCCATTATTAAACAGTTCAGGCCCCAAATTTGACCTGCTTGCCTTGAAACCGTTACGCTCTGCTAAAAAGCAGCCTCCGGACCCCAAGTACTTGTTTCTTTTTGAAATAACTTCCAAATTCAGACACTGCAGGGGGTGTTGATAGCCTTACCAACAAAAGCCAAAGCCATGCCCAGAATAAAAAGCAGCATTTTACCCAAAATGCTGGCGGAGGCTTGCACTGCCAAATGTGAAATAGCAGCTCCGCAGCTCCCCGCTGCTCAGCTCCCGAACCAGGGCAGGCTGGGGGTGTGGGCCTGTGCAATGCAATAACACGCAGCCAAACGGAGAGTGAGAATAGCAGGGCAGAAAAATGCATCTAATTTGTTTAAAATTCACAGAAGTCTGAATCTTTTGGGATGTATTTTTACTTTACATATTTGTTAATGCGAAATGTTCTCATTGCCAAATACGCTTAATATGCAAGTGGAAACCAATTCTGCTTTGGCTTCCTTATTCTTCCTAAACCAAAAATAAATCTCCTTTTGCATTGCACAGATTTCCCTCGCACACCCATCCTTTAAAACACCAACTGAGAAAGTATAAGCACAAATGTCACTGGGAGAGTGGGATTTTCCTTTGTTGTAAAAAATGTTGTGTCAGAAAATTCCTGCTTTTCTAGCCAGATATTGTTGTGGATTTGGGAGAAATAGTACAAAGCTTTTAACACAGGGCACATTTATTCCAAGTGTTAAATCTCAGAAACTGAAAGTGGCTCTTACAAACTTCATTTTAAAAGCAGACTAGACATGGGCTATTACAGCCCTGAAATTGAATAATTCATATTATTTGCGATCATTTAGGAAAGCTGCTGAATGCGAACGAATAAATATTTTGAAAAGTACTGAAATCTGTCCTTCAACAACGGGGGAAAAGAAACGTGCCAGCAGCAAGAAGGAGAAGCATCTCTGTCAAACAAACGCATTCTGCTGCACGGTGGCGGGAGTGAAGGACCGGTTTAAAGATCATCTGCCTGGCTCTGCCAAATAAAAGTCCAGTAGGAAATCCTCTTCAGATGACCCTAAATGAGTCTCCCTCCCAGTCAGGCCTGAATCAAGCAGGGAAAAGCCCAAGCAAGGGAAAAGGCTTCCCCGGCAAAGCAGCAACCTGCCTAAAATGTCCCAGTGACACACACACACACACACACCCCCCAATAATGCCTTTAGCTGCGCAGAACAGTCCAAAGTAAAAAGCTATTTAGGGCCTGGAACAAGCCCTCTCTAATAGGCATTACTTCTATTACTGCCTTTGTCATCAGTCATATGACGGTAATAAAATTTGTAACTGTTTCACTTACACTAGTGCTGCGATTTACCTAGTCTAATAGACAATGCAAATGCTAAAAGGCACATATACATCTTCATTATATAAGCTGGTGCCTGAGTCATTTTCCTCCAGAGACAGTTTTATTCATTTTTATACAATTTGCCTACTGTACAGTGCAGATGGTTTCTATTAAGTAAAATATCTGTTTGCTTCCAAATTTTTAGTTTTCATGATTAAATTACTTTAAAATGATGGTACATTGTATTATCCTCTTTCATGACTTAATTTACTTGCAATAGCACAAGTATGAACTCTAAAACCCAGTTTCATCTACTCAGAAAATGGACATTTTGACCACATGCTGAGAATTCCTCAGGTCTGTTTTATATGTGCTGCAGCATTTCCCCGTAAGCCTTAACGATGAGAATGATTTGCTAAATACGTGTCTTAACAAGGGAGTTAAACAAAAACGTTGGACACAGGGACGGGGGGAGCCGGGGGGGGGGGGGGGGGGGGGGGGGAATAAATAATGCGGAATTATTTTTGGATTGTGGAAAACCGGCCGCTGGTTGGCTGGCCAGGCCATGGCAGAGGCAGGGCTGTGCGGTGACATCCATAGCTGTGCTGCCATCGGGTGGATCGCTGGGAAAGCTGCACGCTCCCACCGCGCTGCACAACCAGGGCTGGACCACCACCTCCCACCCCCGACCCGCAACTGCTGCCGGGTCCGCACGAGCGGAGACATCTCCTCCTGCAAAAGTAGAGATTTTCCTCAACTTGCCTCTTTGCCCAGCCCAATAATAAGGTCCTGGGGTCGCATCTTGCTGTCAAAGCACCTGACTGCCAAGGCATCCCCCAGGACAATCTCCTGCATGGACCTTTACCGAGCAGGAGGCAATCCCTCACACCAAGGCACCGCGGTGCCTGAGCAGACCTCCAAGCACACGGTAAAGCCCAACACTGGGGCTACTCCCAGGTGTCCTTAGCCCCTCCGCTCGCCCACTACCACAACACCAGGCTCGGGTGCCCGTACAGCAGCCCGCGGCTTTGCACAGGGCCAGCCCACACATGGGGGTTTGACCATCATCTCCTGAATGGTCAAATCCTGCTGGCGCGCGCAGAAAGTGAAGCGCTGGCTCCTGTCACACGGCATTACATAAAAAACAACTCAGGGACCTAAATCTACCCTATTTCACTGTTCTGAAACTCACAGAAGTAGAAAGAGGTGCAGGAACCCGACCGTGGGGTGGGGATGGGGAGAGCCGTGCCCTGGCAAGGCTCTGCTCCCTTGGCGAATACCCCTGCACCAACTTTGGAGGCGGCCAAAAACCCACTGACATGAAAGACCTGCACAAAGAAATAAATAAAAGCAAACCACAGCATCAGTAGTCAGTGTTAGATGCTAAATGTGACCTAAATATGAGCTGACAAAACTTCCAGATATATGCAGAGCTTTACTAAATGCCAGCAACGCAAGTGAGGCAAGCTGGTAAGGCAGGGAGGGAGTGATCCGGTGTCGTGATCGGCAGTGGCAACAGAAGTTCCCTCCCAGGGACTGAAGGAGAGAAGCAAATCCTGAACAAGTGGCAAGCCCGAGGAAAGCTGATACGGTTCTGGTGGCTCATGTGAAGAGTAGCACAAACCTTTTCTGTTCTCTTCCCAACCCAAAATGAAAGCTTGTGCTGTCTGCCAGAAAGCACAAATCTTCTGGAGGAAGATAAGAGAAAGAAACATATATCTGTAACGAGTCCCTGCAACCTCAAGTAAAAACCCAGATAATCTACTGGCAATGGTAACACATATCCATAAATCAGAGACAGCAAAATATTGCTTTCCTATCCATTTGAGATGTTGAGGGAAATAAGGATCTCATCTCTTCAGCTGACACAAAAATTATCTGTTACATCAGAAAAGGTGGATTTTTAATGTCAGCAAAAGCAACGAGAACATCTGTTACGTTCAGCTTGTCCACTGCCTTCGTCCTTCAGAGGGGACGGTGGAGAAAACCTTACTGCAGCTAACAGCAGTTCTGCTGCCATCAGAGCAGCGCACACAACAGGCGTCTCACCAGAGTTCTCCGGACACCCACTTCGCAAGCCCAAACACCATACCAAAGGAGATCAGAGCACCCTGAATCCAACGGCAGATGGCTGGCTCGAACCACCAACAGTGGCCAGAAATACAACACGCAAAGCTGGAATTCAAACGCTTCACCTACATCTCCAAAGAGGAAGGAAAAATGAGTGGCGAGAACGTGCAGATGAGTCTGGGAAATGTAGTCACACACATACAGAACGGAGAGCAACCCCAAACGCACATCACAATACAGGCTAGGTAACCTCACCACTGTCCCATCTCTAAATTTAGAGGTTTGTTAAAGATGGGAAGCAGGACATTAAAATGAACAACATGCCAGGTATCACTGTAACATAAAATTCCTGTTTTTCCATCTGCCATCTCTCAACAGGGTAAAGAAGTTCCTCCTACAACATATGAACAGTCTTCTATTTTATAGGTTTTTTAATGGAAAGCAAATAAAAACTCTTAAACTTTGAATTTATCAAAACCATCTTGAATAGACTTTCAAAAACCCCCTTTTCAATAGTTGCACCAGCTGCATCTAATCATGCCAGATAATTCATCCGCAGCTATCCAGTGAGCCTCAGGAAGTAACCAGAGCAACTGCCGTTCAAATCCATAGGATGATTATATGTGTTTGATAACACAGGGAAATGCGATTTCAAGCTGAAACGATACTGCAAACAAATTGCGGGTAACCAATTCCAGTAAAACCAGCATTTTGTCAGAATTCAGTCCCATCATATAATAACAGCAGAATAAAATTATTTCCTGGCTCTTCACACACCACTCATTCTCTGACTACACCAGATTTTTGCAAGTACAATACCCAAAATATGTAATTGTAGAGTTGCCATCAGAAGGGTGACGTCACTGCTTCAGCCAGTGCTCAGCGTGAGCCCCCTCACTAAAGCAGACTGGGTTGTGCTGGGCTGACAGGCAGTCAGCCAGAAAAAGCACTGACCCCAAATTCTGAAGACACCACTCCAAGATTTTCAGTTTTGAGCTTCTGTGCTCTCAAGATACATCTCCATTAGCAATTTAATGCACTCCCCGGATGGGAGAGAATTGCAATGATTTTGAAGGTCTCTGATCCCTAGAGTCAGCAGCAGTTTGAATTTTAAGTTCACCAGGAAGTTTTGAACATACTAAAACATAAAATGCCAAATAAATGGAATATACTGGGGTGACACAGCAAAAGCACTAAAGCAAATTAAGTGTTGAAACAGCACTACAAAGCACAAACAAAACCAAAATCTTAATGTACAGAGCTCTCAGAGAAATATCCAATAATTTCTTGGGGTGAGTGAAAGGGGAAGAAAGCAACACAGTAGTTTTAAAAGATATACTGATTTTCAGATAAAAAGCAAAATTATGATGAGCGAAGGAATCAGGACTATAAAAAAAAATTTAGAGGGTCATCCAGAGTGTCTCAGCTCTGCCAGTAGCCCAACAGCACCAGAGTCCCTGGGTGGGGAATACCACAGAAACAAGACCTACAAACATTGACTGGTGCTTTATCTAGAAAAGAAATGTCATGTCTGTTCTGGAATTAGCTTACCTCTTGAGCATTACAGTACAGACTAAAACCCGACAGCAAAAGGGAACAGTGTTATCAGACCATCCAACCATGGGAAAGGCGTAACACAAACACCCCTGTCATTCTTCTTCCCCACACAACAAGAGGACAGAGTCACTCACAGCAAGGCAAAACCGAGATGGAAACAAGTTCTTACCCTGAGAGCGCAGTGGCCTTCCGAGCAGCTCTGAGTCCAGAAAAAGCGTAAGACCAAAAGACAGTATCCAGTCAAGTTTAAAATGAATCAGAACATGACCAAAGCAGAAACGCTTTGTCCTGCTCAGTTCAAAGGGCAGAGAAGAAAATAATTGGCTAAGTACTGGTGATATAAAACACAGTCACACCAATAAAAACTCCTACCAACAGACACACTTTACATAGTTGCCTTCGTGGTTGCTGTTATTTCATTTGAAGTGTTTTTAACGCACAATGACTACTTGTACCTCAACGCAACAGGAAAGAGGAGTGTTGGGATTTGATACTGTTCGTTTTCAATCACATCTGAGTGAAGGTCCATCTCCTAATGAAGAATGAGCACTTGTCCCAAAAAACACTTCAACACGCAGACTTCCTATGGTACTGTATCACGATGAAGATTTGGAGCAATATTGCACCAATTCGAATGTAAATGCAATATTTCAGATGTGAAGAAGAAAAACCAAAGAACAGAGGAAAAAGGAAAACTATTCTTTTGGTGGTAGAAAAAAAAAACTTTCAAAAAATTTCGTATTTTAAACCATATGAGTGCAGTAATGTCTAACAACAAGCACCACTGGAAATGGCAAGGTAGTGAATTAATTCTCAATTCAGAAAAATCCTTAAACTGTAATCTCAGCAGGATCATTCACATGCCTTTGGGATCAAGTTCTTAAAGAGAAATTAAGTCTTGATCCTAAAGCATTGGAGTACAAGTCAAGAAATGTACTTTTCAGGCTCTGCTGCAGCACAAGCAAGTTGCTTATGCAGTCTGTGCACCAAGTATAAAACCTTATAAAATAGCGCGTCATTTCTGTGTTTGAAGGTAAAACCTTAGAAGCACAGAGACGGTCAGTAGGCTTTTAAGGCATCTGATGTATGGAGATCCAATTTTGGTTGAAACTACAACGCAAACAATAGCTGCTCGTAGATATTCAAGGATCAGCACCATTAGACCAGTTCTGCTGTCACATCCGGAAGAGTAAATACGCACCTCAGTTCACCAAAGTTAATCCAGATCCATCTCTCATGTAATCAAAAGCATGATTCTTAGCTCCAGGAGCTGGTCAGTCCAGTCAGCTTATTTTCTGTACCTCGCAGGACAGCCGTTACTAAACCAAATAATGGACGAACAGTTCTGACAGTGAAGAACTTGCCCCATTTGCTGAGTATCTCAGGTTCTAGCAAAACAAGTGGATCCATCCTGGCTGCAGGCCAGCTGAGAAGTAGAAAGATTTATGAAAACTCTCAAGAAAACATTTCAAACAGCTGTAATAGAAAGGAAATCCATGCAACATCTGAATCACAGAATTATTACCCTGCCACTCCATACAGTATTACCAGGGTCCCTCCAGCAACTACATTATTTAATAGACCATTTAATAGACTATTACGAATCCAGTTGTCTTCATACAGCAAACAGGCAAATGCACGGATAATGGAGCTATTTTGCAAGTGGAACAACTGCTTGGAACAAAAGGTGAAACAACACACTGATAACCAGAGAAGTCTCGCAACTGGCGGAAGTAAGAATGAGTTACACAGGCTGAAAAACAGAAAATTTCAGGTACTAAACAACTTACCTTAGGCTTTCTTAGCAAGCAAAAACAAACAAATCAACAAATATGAATGGGAGGGGGGAGACATGTGGTGCTAATTACCTGTCATATATCACATTTTAAAGTGCTTGCACAGATGTTGAACATTTTTTAGGAAGAGTCAAGACACTGGCTGTTTCTTCAGGACAACCCCACCATCTGCAAACAATCAAGACAGAGACAAGGTCCAGCATTTCACATCACTCTCACAGAACATGGTGATTTAATATTTGTAGGGTCACGATTCAATTCCAAAACAGACCAAGTGTGGACGAGCCACGCCGTATCTGATCCAAGGAGGTACTGAACACATGAAAGTGAACAGAGAAAAGCATGTTCAGGAGCGTGCAGGAGTGCTCAGCGCATTACAGCACTGGTTCCTAAATCAGCCCTACCTGCAACCCTGCCGGAGCACCGCGAGCAGCACGGGCTGCGCAGCTGGCGAGTGCCATGCAAACCCATGGCAGCGTGCCGAACCGCAACACCTCCGTACGGTAGGCAGCCAGGGGAGGCCAAAAACTGGGTTCCATGATTCAAAAACTTCAAGGTTTTAAAAAAAAAAAAAAAAAAAAAAAAAAGTGTTTTCAAATACTGAACTTGCAGCACTTTTCAGAGCGAGAGCTTTTAAGAGTTGTTAATTGAGAAAATACTAAATACAAATTTACAAAGGGTAACTTCCTCCTTCATGGTTTCCCACAAAGTTCAACTTAAGTAATGACTTAGTAGATGACCCCAGGTTAGAAGCAGCTGTCCCAGAGCCTAGGGCTCAGCGTGGCAAGGCATTCCCTGCCTCCTGCTTGTGATAACACAGGAAAATAAATTTGTCACCACTTCGGGGGCAATAGCACTCTCCTCTCAGATGTCTACCGGGGTTGCAGAGGAGTGGGGAGGGGTGCCAGGGCTCTTGTGAGAAATCCTGGGAGGAAATACCAGGTATTGCTTCCCTTCCCATTCATTCCCTTGTGCAAAGGCCAGAGCTGTGACAGACATTCACCGTAGTCCTCATGCTGACTTGGTTGTGCATCCCTCGATACTCAAATCCTGGGTATCTGTCACCAAAGGGGCCTGCGATGTTACTTCTTTTCACAACTTTTAACTAATCCTTAACTAAATATTACAGTAACTTGCCCAATTTTTTTTTTCCAGTCTTGTACTTCATAAAGCAAATTCAACATGACCTTAGTATTTTCTACATTTCAATGAAGCAAAATTCCAGGAACTTATAAAAGTTACTTGCTCCTACAAGAAATAATGTAAGTTCTTTTTCCAGATCTAAAACATTAACATGCTTTATGTCTAAACTCTCCAGATTTCCCAAGTCTAGGAGTGACTGCTGTTTGCCACTAGGACCTCTCCCTCAGGGTTTTATATTGAGGTTCATGATGGGTGCAAACCTGTGTTCAGGTGTCCTGGGGCTGCTGCCAGTGGGGATCCCATACTGAGGGAAAAAGCAGGATCCTGTTGTTGTTTTTTTTTTAAAAAAACGGCGTTTGAAAAGAGTTCCAAATGGTTATATACTGCTAGAATAAAATTAGCCACTAATCTTGCTTTTCCTCTCTCTGTGGCGTAAATTAAAGCTGTTCTAAGACTGTTTCCTCAGAAAGACTACTGGTAGTAGTAACGAGCCATTTACAGCCTCGAACTTGAAATAAACAATTTGGACATTTTGATTCTCCACACACTTCAGTTTGAAAGGAAAGTAAAATAAGCATGTGGACTTGCAGCTCTGCCCATGTGCAAACAATTTTAAAGACAATTAACCTTTCAGTTATAAGACTAAAATACAGCACTACATTAGAACAATCGCTTGTGCCTGCACTTAGGATGTGCCACGTCCAGTAGCTCTCACTTCTGGAGATAACTCAGAGAAAAAGCAAGTCCACTTTTCCAGAGCTCCTGCGGTAGCTTGAAACAAACAGGAATCTGCTGTTATTCACATTAAATATGCTAATATAATCTGAACAGAAAATTGTATCACTAGGAAAAATACATTCATATATGAAAATTTTACCAGAGCCATCATTAACACAGATCAGGATGTCTAATGTAAAGCGTGTGCTCCAGTGGTCTTAAAGACAAGAAAAAGTATGTCTTGGTAAATTAGTTCTCTGGAGGCCAAAGTTGAGAATGGAGTAAGAGCATATCTTCATTTTCAGCAAACATCAATTCTTTTTCACGGTAATATCATTAAACAATCCCGTCAGTGCACAATTTCTCTGGGAGTGTTCCAGGACTAAAGTATTTTTTCCTCAGGGATTTTTATCATGCCAAGTAATCAATATTTTAGCAGTGTCTCACCCATTTAAGTGTGAGCCTTGCCACAGCAGGCAGATGACAACATAGTCATCTGTGGCATTTCCAGGGTGGGTTATGGTCACTGGGAGGGCCACTGCGATGGGGGCACAGGGTTTAGCTTTTACCTTGTCACCAGGAGTTAGCGCAGGGTAGGGTGCCAAAACTGGATGTATAATGCATGGGGATTTTTCTTTAGATTATAGAAAATTTCAGTTCCACCAGCTTCCCTGGAAGGACTGGGCTTGGTGGTCAGCTCCTGCTGAGAACTGGTGGGCAGAGCGTGACCACATCCGATGGAAAGATGGGAAACCAGGGCTCGGAGCCAGGTCTCACTACCAAACCAGGAAGGTATGTTCCCATCTGGATATTAAGTAAGGAAACAGACCTCTGTTTTGAATGAAAACAACATCCAGATTTTACTGCACCAACCAGATTAGCTAAATTTTGCTTTTTCTGATTTAATAGAACATCAAAACAGACAAAAAATTATCTAAATTACCAACACAAAATTACAACCAGTTCTAATGCCGATGGCAAAGGCCTATCATTTCCCAGGAAAAATACATATTTCACCAAAACTAACAACTCAGCAAGTGCTAGATTTGTACCAGCGTTTGTACCGGCATGCCAGGTGCAGGCACTGCCTTGTGGAGAGAACAATGAGAGGAGAAAAGATGAGAAAAGAAGGAAATGGAAGGTTTTCCTACTTAGCGGATAGGCTTCAACCTTCACTGGTTGGTTGAAAATTATTTCAAGATTATTTCAAGAAAAAGTAATTTCTATAGATGGGCCTTGTGCGGAAAAAAAAAAATCTAAATTAAAAGGTGCATCACCTCCATGGAACTAAATGAACTTGCTTACCTTGTGGTGCCCATAAATGTTAAAACTTTGCCTTTTATTTGTCCCAGTTGTAATCCATGAAGTGCTACCATGTTTCTTCAACATCTGGGACTCATCTTATCTCTCCTAATGACTCACTGGTCTGCAGAAAAGGCATGCTGAGGCACAGATGTGCGGTGTCACACAGACTTAGCAGCACGCAAAGGGAACAAATAAAAAGGTATGTGTTAACGATTAGGGGGGTAAGTGCAGGCAGTTCAGGAGGTGGAGGATTTACATCGGGAGCACGGAGGCAGCCAGCAAAGAGCGGCAAGAAAGGGCAAACAGGCCTGACTTTCTCACTTTGGCATGGTTATTAGGCTGGGTCCAGCTGCAGGCTGATGGGCTTCATTAGGGAGAGGAGCAGCTGAAGTTCTCAGTCTTCACCCTTCCCCACACTGCCAGCCACATGCTGCCGCCGCTCGCGCTGCACGTAGGGTAAGGCTATGGATGAGGCGGATGATTATAAGACATTTATCGTTACGGCATGCAAGGCCACATCAGTCAAATCCTCTTTCTGCTTTAAAAAAAAAAAAAAAAAAAATTCTAAAGTGATTTGCTAATAGAAATTTGATTTTGTCGAAGGCAAGCGCCTTTAAAGCCACGCCACCAGAGAAAAGCCATTTCGACAAGTACATCTTTTATAATAAATACAAGGAGATTCAGAACCAGAAAGGAAATTGTATTTAGGAATAAATTTGTGTTAGGATTTTATTACTAATTCATTACATTCTTAATCTGAGAAATCCTGAAGCAGCACAACTCCTTTAGAATTATCATTAATAATTACATTGATACTGAATTCTTTTATGCAAATAGTACAGTAGACTTAGAGATAGGACTCTTTGTAAACCTCCTGAGTGTTTGCAGGAAGTTTAATTCATTTCATATCTCCTTTAGTTTGCAAATGAGGTGTGAAACAATTGTCTGTTTCTAGAAGGTGTCAGCATTCAAATGCCACACATAGTACGCATGCAGCTCTGTGAAGTTAATGGATTGGCGTATACTGTCATCCAATATATCCAATGTCATGCAGTCATCGAGTGAGGTCATCCAGATACTATTAATTATTACAATTTATTGAGTGCTGACAGTGTGCTTGGTACCATATAGATGGCCTGTGTCACTTTGCAGCACGCCCCAGGTCTGTAACTCCCCACCAGCCCCGCCGGGAGAGAAGGCAATGCGCAGGATCACCGGGGGGCGCGGGGCTGGATGCGGCCAAGCAGAACAACAGCGGAACCCACCTAATAAAACAGGGAAAATCTCCAGCCCATCATTAGGAACTCCTCTGCCTTCCCGAAGGGGGGAAGAACTCCTGAGCACGTAAACATCAGGACAGCTGATTAATGAGATGCTGTAACCTCCCAGATTTTTATTTTTTTTTTTTAAAGGAAGGCACGCTGTTGCCAAATATTCCTGTGAAGGAAACAAAACAATTTTGCTAAAGAGATTTCATTTGAATACGTTGTGTCTGAGCCTCATCCTGGAGTATCTCAGCTTTTGTATCACAGTCTCTGCTAATGAGTTTAGCTCCCTGGGTAGCATGTGTCTGGTAAATTTTTCAAGAACTGATCATTAGCAATGTTTTGTATATTTTATTTTCTTGTTTTCACTGTATATAGAGTTGTCATTTTTAATTCATTGCCCACTGGAATTTTATGAAGGAAAACTTAGATTCTCTTAAAAATAATATGAGCATGTTGGCACAGATTTTAATAGATGCATGCTATGCTGCAGGTGAAATTTTCTGATTCTGCTACTAGTATGTCAGAAACAAGGCAACATGGGCCACACCGAGACAGCACAACAGTAGCAGACATAAGAAACTTGCTCTTCCCACGGCAGGAGAAATAGTGCACTGGTAGTTGAGAAAAAAAGTCCTGATTCTTCCACATACGTTATACGGCCACCACCGTTTCTGAAGGGCATCACGACTTCTGGCCTCTGGCTTGAGATTACAGCGTTTGAGCTCAGCAAATTGGGGATTCTGTTGGCACAAAAACCTGAAAATGCAAGTTTAATCCTGATTTATGGGGAAGGGGGTAACATAATCTTCTTACTTTACAACCTTTAAAACAGCATAGCAGAATCAAGTGGTTTAGCCTAATTTAGCTGTTTTCCTATTAGATTTCTAAAACAAGATGAAATAAAATTAGCGTGCCCATGCACAGAGCTTCTTCTCATAATGGGTTAAGAAATTATTCTGGCATAGAACTGCAACTGTAACACAGTGTTACAATGTAATAGTGTTCATTTTACACTCCTTTTCAGTTTACCACACCACTATGATGTCACAACACTGAATTTTTTCCATATTACATCACATAGAGGTCGATCTGTGTTTTGCTACAGGGTCTCCCAAGCTGCCAGCTGAGCCTCTGAAGGCGGCTCTCCTTGTGATGCTAAAGGAGGTCAGCCCTGCAGCAGTGCTGTGCTGAGCCTCCACCCAGTTTGCCCCCTCTGTAAAATTAACCTTACATTTTCCAGCCATTTTCTCCATCATTGAGGATGAAGGACTTCTACTGCAGTTCCACCCCGTTAAGTCAGGATTAAAACAAGACACAGTTCTCCAAAGCCTGTCTGTAATGGGAAGCTTTCCCTTCTCCCATGTTACCTGCAAAGAAACGCTGAGATCCACGGAGGCATGAAGCACTCCAACCCCAACTCCTTTCCACGGTGTTGATGAGCAGAGAGAAGTCCTGCTGATGAACCCCATGGCTACAAAGCTCAGCAGCTGGTGCGACCTGGTCATTTCTTCCCCTGCCTGAACTAACCTCATAACCACAAAACCCGGGGTCTCCTCCCAGGGCAAACAGTCCCGTTTGTGGAGAGTGAAGATTCCTACTGACTCTGTAAAAATGACCTTGCAAACATACTGACACGAGTGAGACACTTAGTGGCCACCATTGGATTTGAAAATCAATTTAAAACCCATTTTCTCTTTCAGCACACAGCAAGACAGAGTGCAGCCTGGCCGGGGGATGCTGGTACCCAAAGTCCTCCCATAATACAATGCCAATCCGCTCTTATCACATCTCATCTAAACATCTTCCCAGCGTAAAGAATCCAGGTTTTGCATCTCTCAAAGTGTCACAAATTAAAAGAGAAGCAACCACGACCTCATGCAGAGCATTTCCTGACTTTCTACTTGAAATCACAAATACGCTTGCTATGATGCTCATCGATCATGAGGCCAAGCATTTAAAATATTGCAACAGAACATGCTGACAACTCCAGTGTCTCTCAAGGAACATACAGAGCAGAACAATATGGACATTTTGCAGAAAACCGTGCATATTAAATGACAGCATATTTATCTGCTTTTGTTCATACTTTGAAAACACGTTTTATTGTGACTAAAGAAGATGGATAGGCAGAATAAGTTATCGGGTAACTAAGCCTAGATATCAGAAGGCAAGGAAATATTTGACATCTTAGTGGTAATTTTTAATCAGAAAACCAGCACAAAAAAAAGAAATGAATACATAATAAAATGATTCCACAGGAGAAAAAAATGTATGACTTCAGCCTTACCCATAGCATTATAAATGGAATTTGTCAGCTTGCAGTCTTACAAGGCTTGTTGATAGTAAATTAAATTTGGTCAGTTTATAACGGTATTGCTTTCATGTTTCTCTCATAAGATCTTACATTCCTCTGAGGTTTGGAATCACCTTGCTTCTCCTAGCTTGTCTTCTCTCTTCTATTCTTCATTACACAACAGATGACCTATCAGATATTCTTCTTCTACTCCAACAGATTTCCCGTTGCCAACCTTCAATGAGAATAAAGCCTGCAACCCTTTTTATCTTCATTCTGCTGCTGTTTCCATAGGTGGCTTTTTTCTTTCTTTCTTTTTTTTTTTTTTTTTCCTAAAGATCGTTTGCCAGTATTGCTTTCTCAGTTTTACCCAGTGGAACAAGCAGTGTCTTCTGAACTGACAATTCTGACTTTTTGCTGCTTGTGATTTTTCTAAAGCATGACAACTACTTGCATGAAGACATGGCAAACCTTTTCAGATAAGGAACTCAAAAAAAGAACGGCCTTTCAAAGAACAGTAGTAGTTACCGCAGAATGAAACAAGTCTCCTATGTATTAATTTAATTCAGTCGTACATTTTCTGTGGCAAGAACAATTAGAATCATGACTTTTTAACACATTATATTGATCATATTTTTTTGAAGAAAAGATGTATTATTACACAAAGCAAGATCTTTTTTTTTTTCCCCCTAGAAACATAAAAAATCTTGTTAATCTCTGCTATAATTTTTTTTTTTTTCTGTATGAGAAATATAAACAAAAATGAATAGGAAATGGATCACTGCCACTCTATTACAGTAAAGGCAGGTCTGGGGCAATAGTTTTAAAAAACATTTCCACTGTGTATATCTCGTCTTCCACTTTGCAAATTAATTATTGGTTTATGGGTAGGCATAGGAGGGTATAGGTGGATGCAACATTTGTTACTCGCTGTTGCGTACTTTTGGTAAGTGAGCATAAAAGGGCCAACAGAGCTGCAGCAGCATGTCCAGGCTCCTCGTCAGATGGAGGAATGGGTGAAAATGCAGAAGTGAAATGCATCCAGCCCCATGCACAGGCTTTTCTCTTGCAGACACCCTTACTGCTGACCACCCCGCAGGGCCTCCACACAGGCTGAAATGGAGGGGCAGCCAACGCTTCTGCATGGAGCGTGGTGGAATACATTTGGATTTTATACTTTTCTAGCAAAACCTCTGAGGTGTTCCTCTCTCTTCCCACCTCCTACTTTTAAATAGCAATTAAACTACCTCTCTACCCCATCACGGCTTGCAGTCATAGCAGCAGGGCACAGTGTCTATTCTTCAAAAGACCACTCCAAACTAAGAATTAAAAAAACCACCACCAACAACAACAATAACAACAAAAAACACTGTTCTCTGAATGAAACAAAAGGGTTCTTGAGTATGTGCCTAGGAATTTCTTCTTTGAAGATCTTGGTGTGAGTACTGTGAGGAAATAGGTCAGGAATGAAGCAGGAGCGTGGAGGAAGCATGACGCCACGGAGCTGCTTAAGGCAACCAGAGGGTGTTGGGGTGAGACAAGACAGGCTTACAGTAATACATGCAATAAATGAGCAGTTCTCAAGTCCACAAGTCAGTGCAGATGGTCTGATCAAGTATCTGCTGTGCAGGCAGTGAGCTGTGCTGGAGCTGGGATGTGGGTGATGTGGCTGAAGGCCGGTCTAGGAGGGCCTTGGGGGATGCTGATGCAGTGAGGGATGCTGCCAGGAGAAAACTTACTCAAATTTGCAGTCTGAGAATTATAAAAGAATGATCAATTGTGATGATAGAAATGGTATTTGTTTTGCACAATCCTTAATACAGTTAATAGAAGTTCAAGGGGAAAAGCTGGATTCCTTCTTGGACTGAAAGGCGTTACCCATGCCTTTATCTCTGCTCTTCAGATGGACCTTTCATCAATACTCCACCTAGGTGAAACACTATTAAGACATACAGTACTGAGGACAGCAACTGCTATAAATGTGGCTGAGGAGAATAAGTCAATAGATCCTTACATACAGAAACAAACCTATTTTTCCCTCTTCCATAATGGATTGGGAGAACAGCTATCAGGTTATATTATCTTATTGTAAATGTGAATGGAGGCTAATAGCCTTCTGCAGTGCTAAATTAAAAGGAGGATTGAATCAATATATGCGAGAAGATGAATCAAGTGTCCATTTCCTTGAACTGATAACAAAAATAATGTGATAATGCATGAGAAGCCCTACTCTAACATTGCTAGCATGTAACTGCAGAGTTTTCACTCAGCACCAGCGAGAAAATGAGGCTTTTCTGACTTGGGAAGTCAAAAATGAGACTTGATGTAAAATGCATTGCAAAAAGAAACAAGCACTGTGAATTCGACTACTGACTGATAACTTTTGCTCAGCAGCAAATCTGTCAACTCATTTGTTTTTCTTTAGATTGGAAGCAGTGCAAAACATCCTTTAAAATCATTTATTATCATATCTGCTATTGTTTTTTCGTGCTGGCAGCATCTCCACCATAAGTGATGTTCCTGTAACAGTGCCAAATTGGCTTTAGGAGTTGTTCTGCAAAACTAAAAGGCAGCAATCAGAAATACATCACCTGTTCTCTGCTGACTTTCTTAGGGTCAGGCAAGATAGTTTAAAGGTGAGAGAGCATACAATATGACTCAATCACACCTTACTGCCTCACAGGCCATCTTCTTAATGCCGTCAGCATCACTCATCACCTTAAATTTTAGAAAGAATTGAACTGTAATTGCAAAAAATGGAACTGTTGCAACTCCTGTTACGTTTTCAGCCGTACTGATTAATCTCACAGGCTTTTTAACAGTGTAGCAAGCTCCTCACTGAGGTAATGTGCAAGGGAAAAAGAGGTAAGCGAGGTGGTCATTGATGTTATTATGTATTGATTGGAGTAAAGAGCCTGGATTTTGTTTCCAGCTCTGTCACAGACATTCGATGTAACCTTGAGCTTCTCACTGGCTGCATCCCATTTCCCTACCTGTACCATTAGGACAATAATAATTCCTCACCCCTCACCTTTGTGCTGTGATGAGCAACACAAATTATCTTTTGACAGTACAAAAAGCGCCTTTCCTGAACCTGCTTTGGTATTATATAATACAGAAATAACCTTTTCCTGCACTGAAAGATAGCTTTGCTTAAAAAATAAACAAAAAAACCAAACCAAACCAAAAAAACCAAACCAAAAAAAAAAAAAACCAAAACCAAAAAAACACCACTCAAAGATCTGTATGAGTGTAGCTAAGAAGCTGCTGGGTATTTCAAATACCCTTACCATATACTCCTATTACCAGTATCTCTAGGAGTCTTGCAATGACTGAGGTTGGAAGGGATCTCTGGAGATTTTCTAATCCACCCAGAGCAACAGTTTGAAGCTTTTATTCCCACATTCTAAAACTGCACAATACATTTGGCTGTTAGTTAACCTGACATATAGCCCAGAATGGCTCAAGACAGGACAATCCTGCAGTACACCACTGAGAAGATCTCCCTTCTCTGGGAAATGAAGGCCAGTTTTCAAACTCTGTCAACAATTTTCATCTTTGTTTCAACCCTATTTCAGCAGCCTCTACCTATTCATTGACTAAACTCCAGGACTCATTAACCTTTCTGGAAATTTCTGCCTCTCTTACTCTTCCCCCTCAGTTACCCTGTTCCTCTTTTGCCCTCTTCTTCTGCACAACATCCTTCTCCCAACAACGAGGTCAATGGCTGAGCAGCTTATCCACATAGACAGTTTAATGTCCATTTTTACACAAATGACTCTCAGATCTACCTCTCCAGCCACAATTTGCCTCCTTCCATTCAGCCTTGCCTTTTACTCTCTCTGTTGACACCTATTCCTGAATGTCTCTATGCAAATTCTAATTTAAAGTGACCAAAATTGGACTCCTGACCTTTCCTCTTAAGACACCCTCCTTCCTGAATTCACTGTCGGCCTTGTCAATGCTCTTATCTTTCCTGTCATTCAGAACTGTAAATGAAGCGGTCATTGGTGATGACATCCTACCTTTAACATTTTAGCCAATTAATGGTAACCAGAATGACAGAGAGATGAAGATAATGAGTATCTGTGCTATTATTTGTAAATGTATCCGTGAACTTTGATTTTCATCACTAGAAAGTGTTATCTTAATGCAGATGCATAGCCTTATACCTGAACGTGCTAAATCTAAAATCTGGAAATGAAACCTAGAAACTGCTACAGATTTTATGTAAATTCTCTTGAAAAAAATGTCAGGTATTAGTAAAAAAGGCTTAAAAATAGTCCCTAATTAGGAAAGGATGCTAATGGATGGTTTATAGGATGAAACATGGAAATTTATATGTTAGGTTTGGACTTTAGGAAAGGCAATGCATTCACAATACCCAGATGTATATCTAATGCTTTCCCAACCCCAGTAAGGTGTTACAGAGGAAATAAGTTCCACGCTGTATTATGGACGGGGAAGAAGCTGCTATAAATCTACACACCCTATAGCAACTGGGACTCGGTTGCAACCGGACTCACATACGGAACCTGCTCAAGGTCACATATGTGCTTCCACTATATCAAATAATTACAAATACTGTTAACCGTGACCTGCCTGGTAACACCGGTTTGCAGGGAACAGCATCAGTACAGCTCTGGTACGGACCTCGCCGGACAGCTCAGTGCCGTGTCGATCAACAGAGCATCTGTTCACGCACCGCAGGATCTCAGCAGTTGGCATGTTTTTCCCTGATCCATGCCCATGTGGTGTTGTCAGACAGAGAGAAGGAAAAGAAAAACTAATAAATCAGCGAAGTGCAGGAGAGGAAATATGAGGTAGAGACAAAAACTTAGCTCTTTCCACAGAAGGAAAATGGTGGAAGGACTCGCAGGAAGGATGCTAGCTTCTGAAGTCCTGCCGCCATCCTCCCATACACAACAGCTGTGTTCCTGGGTATTAGTGCAGGATAAAGAGCAGAAATTCTTGTGAAAACTCTCACTCAAACATTATTTTTTAAAAATTATAGTTATTCTAATTTCTCCAAGGTTTTATGTTTTCCTTCACACTTGCTACAACAGTTTCTTAAACGTAATAATTACTGACTTAGACTGCCAGACTCTGTCATGTGGAGAAGCTACAAGCCTCTCCTCCTGCTGCAAGGCTGTCGTCCTGCTGCACCTCATACATGCCTCCTGGCTGTAGATGCTTTCAAGATCCCCCAAAGGCCTCTCCACTCTGTCAGAAAATAAGTGTAGCATCTTTTTTCTGTACAAGATGTTGTTTTCTAACTTTTTGTTTGTTTGTTTTTAATTTAAGTTCTGGAACAAACTAAGGCATTGTCTTGAAATGGGAAAAGCATACACTCTGCTGTCTGCCAGGTCTTGCAGCTGTTTGAGGAACATCAACTAAAGTTGCCCTGGCTGAGTTGTACTTTGGTTCAGAAAAGAGTGTTCAAAGTTCATGACAAGCATGTAATCATTAACGGCAGCTTGGCAGAGATCGCTTCAGTCCTGCAAAGGTAATTAACATAGATCAGATAACAAAGTTTTATACAGCCTGAGCTGGCTCGTTTAATTCAATGTAAATGCACCTTGAAACTCTGGGTGAACCTGGGTGCTTGCATAGAAAGAAAGTAGGTCCTCCTAGATAGCACAAAGGAAAACTGACAATAGAGCTGAACAATCTTTTCCAATCAAAGATTGACTTGGGATTCCAGCAATGTTGCCAGTGCAAAAGAAAGCAAGGCTTGTCACATTTATTACAAAATAGACAGCATACCCCAAACGTTCATTTGACAGCAGGGACTTGAGTTGCTCCCTGTGATCTGCCAGGCTCAGATGAAGCAGCATGCAGGTGAAATTTCCTATGTCCAAGATGAATAACCTGTCCTCACGGCTATTTCTGCACTCTTGTGCCCCAAGCATGAATTTCATCCTGAAATTGAGATATGTCTCGGCATAGAACTTTTATCAATATTGGAAGTTTGGGCTTCTCTAACAGGTGCTAGGGCACCTGGGCAAAAAGGAAAAGGCATCAAAATGGTTCCAGGTGGGTCAGTTCAGGGAGGTGTAAATAATAAAATAAAGCAACTTTAATACGTAACTTACTCTAGCTAATGTCCATAATAGTCCATTGGACTTCTCTAAACGCGTATTGCTTTTAGCATTGCACACATATGTCTTTTCAACAGTCCTGGTAAGATCACCTCATCATCTCCACAAGTGAGTATTGAGTGTTTCTGTAAAAGCAACAATTATTCTTATTAAAAAATAACAACAATGCAGAAACAAAAAGAATTCAAGTCACACCTGGTGCACTAGCTATGGTTAGCCTGCAGCAGAGGCTGTGCCAGGCTGTCAGAGGCAAGATGTGGTCCTCACAGGTTCAGCCCCTCTACTCTTGGGTCTGGGCTGAAGCAACGGCCATCATCAAGACAGCAGAATGCCTGTTCGTCATCTTTCTATAAATCCAAATATGTATACAGAGAAGCTGCGGCATCACTCATAGAACTTGTAAGAAGCAGCTAAGTAAACAGCTTGAGAGCTAGTATTAGGTCAATCATCAAAAAAACAGAACCTAAAATCAAAGAAGAGAGAACTACCTGCCCTGAGGCAATACTGGGTTTTGTCCGTAAAAGATCTGTCTTGCAGCCTTTTAGAAGCAACTTACTTTACACCTATTTTTGGTGAAACCTGTGTTAAAAGCAATGGTTTCACCCTTGACTCAGCCTCGCCCGCAGCAGCCCCATGTCTTACCTTCACATCCCTGGCTCCTCTCCCTGCCAGCACAGGCAGCACAAACCCACCGAGGATGGGTGGATGCCACCATTGCCTGCATTCCCTCCCTGCAGTGCAGGAGTGGGGGACAAGCAGCCATCACCCTCCCGCCGTGGCCTCAGCTTCCCCCGAACGTTCCTCCCTGGCAGAGGGATGGGCAGAGAAGCATGCCGGTCACAGCAGGACCACCGGTCCCATGGCAGGGGCTTACTCTGTCTTACTTTGTTAGCATCTGGCAGTGCTATCAGGCTCTTAATAGCTGAAGCTTAAAATCAGACATCTACTTTGTGCGCTGAAGAAACCCTGATATTTGGTTGCATTAGGGCTGCTGCTGGTTACTGGTATGCCCGGGAGTGGGTGTGATGCTCTGCAAGAGCAGCTGAGAGCAGCATATAAATACATGCTTGCAGCTTATTCCATATCGAAGCACTTTGATTTACTTAGGAAATAAAGTATCTTCTCTTGCTCCATTCAAACGTTATATACATATTTAATCACAAGCCCCATGATGCTTACCATTACTCACAAAGCTCTGCTTTTGTACATCTCAGATTCCTTTCCTTTTCCGTTTCCGCAGACACCCCCCACGCCCCCCCCCCAACCCCCCGACCTTTAAGTACCCATAAGGTTAATACCCAGAAGCTAAATACAGGGACGCCAATGACATTTTTACAATCTTATTTTTTATCCAAATGACATGATCTGGGGGACTCACCTCAATTCCTGAATGCTTGGCGTTGTGTGTGCATTATGAGACATGCTCCACCATTGGCATATAGCACATTATAAAGAACGGAATACCACAAGTGACTTGACAATGCAGTAACACAAAGGTATGCAGTCTGCTGGGGGGGGGGGGGGGGGGGGGGGGGGAAGGGTAAAACAAGGAGGAAGGGAACAGAAGCGAGGACCTGGATTCAATTTAGGAGAAGAAAGAAATCCCTTGAAAGCTTAGGAAAAGAAGTAAAGAGAAAAGAGGGGGGGAAGTAAAGGCTGAGACAAAGATTTGAAAGGGTCACACCTTTATAAAGATACTTATATGAATCACCAAAGCTTTGTCAGGATTGAACTTCTGAATTTTCCAAGGTACCAAATGAATCATTCATTTCCCTGGACTCCAACCACATCCCCTCACTCCCCCCTCTTCCTCTCCAGCCCCTCCTCACTGATCACTCCCCAAAACAAGTTTATTAGTCCCCAGGTAAGGGTGATTCAGCTTCTCTCCTGCTAGCAGGTCTCCAGGACTTAGCTTGGAGAGGCTTTTGGAGCGGGTCCGAGGTCGGGAGGCAGAGCCGTGCAGGAGCTGGGGCTGGAAAGCAGCACCGTGAGCAAGAAGGCAGCAGAAGGAAAAGCAGGTGCAGCAGCTGAGCTGAAAGCTGTTCAGCCCGCTCTGCTTCAGCAGATGCAGTATATTTAACAGAGATTGCACTTACCACCTCTGCTGTTCCTAAAACTGTATTATTTATCTATATGTACACACACGTATTCTAACAGTACGTGGGATGACCTACGCGAAAGACACAGTTTCAGGGAAAGTTCTCACATGCATGTAGCATGATGCTGACAAAATTCCTCCATCAGTCCCACTTCTGAATGCAACATACTGCTTTCTGAGATGAGTGTACTGGTGTTGATTGTTGAGCACATAAAGGGATAAAGGCAAGAGCAAATCTCAGCTGTTCTTTTCAGAACCACCTTTGGGGGTGTTCCTCTTAGCTGGGGTTGTCTCTAATAATTTTTCCAAGCTTCCCTGGTGGCTTGGGGTCATCCTTAGATAATCCAACTTCAATACCTTCTGGTTTCCCAGAATAAATGTCTTCTTCAGTGGTATCAAAAGTTCTTGATCCTTGGAACCTGTTCTGACCACATACTATCTTAGCATATCCTTTGACTTTGGGTAATTGTTGATTTTCTTCACCAATATTGTAGGAGAATTTTCACTTACAACAGACTGTACCTCTGGGGTGGGGGGTTCAGTTCCATTCAACCACAGGGTTACAGGTTCCAAAAGCATCCCTCCTAGCCTTTTGCACTGAGGCCCCTGAAAACTTCTCCCTTTCTCTTTCGCATTTTGTTTACATTTCTCAAATCATATTTTTGATGCTTCATACACTGTGCCATGGAAAAAAAGCACATGAGAAGCACTTTTCTTAAGGGCACAGCATCAGTTTTGCTGCTGTGCTAACAGCCACAGGCATTCAGCAAAGCATCCGTGGCTCCCCACGCGCGTTAGTCAGGGAGCCCTGTTACGGGGGGGAATCCTTTGATTCTGTTTTCCGATGGGTTTGCCAGCACCGACTGTATCACAGACAGCCTGAGCGCAGTTTGGCAGCCTCCCACATCAGTGGAGGGAAGTTTGAGAGCAGATGTAGGAGCAAGCGGCTCCTCTCTGCACTCTCTCCTAGGCTGCACGGGAGGCTGGTGAGCAGAAGCCAGGTGGACAGCAAGGCAATACAGACAGGGTTGTGACGGAAGGGTGAAATAACTCAGGCAACTCAAAGATTGAAATGCAGAAGTAGCTTTTAAATTTAACTACAAGTAACATGCAGAATGTATCTGTTATTTTAAGCAGTTTTGTCTCTCTTAAATGTCTGGTGGTAGCCAGACTTTGTAGGCAAATTCAGTGCTGCTTTAATCAGCATATCATTTATCTATACATTTGCTTCTCTGTATGTCACGCTTGCTGCCAAATGCCAATTTCTAATCCAGTAATCATAACTGCAGGGGGAAAATAAAATAGAGAGTTATGATTTGTGCCTTGTGGCCGTAACTTTTCCCAATGCAGTTTTGTAACCTGACGTACGTTCCCTTTGCACAGCTATGGCAACCATCACCCTTGCGTTTTTGGGGAAGAGTGCACCTGGATTGCCTAATTTTCAGGTCAAATCTATGTCTATTAGAGAGAAATAGACACTCAACATTTCCATCAAAATCAAAGCCAGCAGCAGGTTGGGAACGGCTGAGGCCAGGGAGAAACTGACCCAGTGCCAAAGGGCATCCTTGGCGTAATTCCTTGGGAATTACGGCGTTGCCATCCAAGCTTTGCTGGATGGAGCCATTATTGCCCAGGTGTACATCACCCTCAGCTGCCTTGTGGTGAGCTGGAGCTGAGCTTTGATGCAGGACACAGTCATCTCGTCAAAAACGAGCAATCAAGTTATTACAGCGCCCTTCAGCAAAGGCATTATAGGAACAAAACGCTGGATCGTCAGCAGCAGCCAGGTCGAAAAAGAGCAGGCACCAAACCTGGGCTGCGATGGTCTAAGTCTCTTCCCTGTCTTTCCAGGAGCCACGGGCGGACGCCATCAGACAGCCACGGTGCAGGACCACGGGGAAAGGCACGGCGAGAGCCTCCGCGCCAGCAGGGGTGCCTGGTTAGAACATGGCCACGCGACAGAGCCAGGTTCAAGGTATGAAAGAAGCCACAGATTTAAAACTTTGCTCATATATATTCTTCAAGTGGTGTTTAATACTGCTTCTTTTGTTTGTTTTGACAATGGATCTTATCTTTTGGTAAGGGCTGTGTTCAGGACTATTATTACCCTCTATAAAAGCCTCATAGTCTTTCTTTCCACTTGTTCAGCACACCAGAGTGGCATAGCAAATTTAATCGAAGAACGCAGCTCCAGGGAGAGCCTTTGGAGACTCTCCCCTTTTTCATAATGCTGTTATCTCCCCTTCCTTGTGTTGGGGATGCATAAAAATCACAAAAAAGTCATTCTGAGTATATTCTTCCTGATAATTATTGTCAGACTCCAAGATAAGTACCCTACGTGATGTAATGTGTGTTAGACCCGGCTCTCTGAATGCAAATCCTGCAACACTTATAGGCCCAAACAATGGTCGCCCTAAACACTAGGGCCTGGTATTTTGCCACAGACAAGAGAGAGCTTTGATTTTTTGTGTTTCGATAAGGCGCAATCTGGGTACCTTTATCTCAGCTGTTATATTTAAAGATGACATTCTAGCCTTGCAGCCTTGCCTATTGTTTTGACCCTGATTATCTCCAAATGTTGTTGTTTAGTCAAACTCACCAGTTTAATGAAAGGCCTGCTCCCAATTTAAGGAAAATTATTTAAATGCAGAGTATCCTATACACTGCGGTTTCGAAAAGAACTAGACGGTTAATCAAAAGTTAATTGTATAATTCTCATGCAGATTAGGGCCTCTTGCAAATGAATCCCAGGTTGTGATTATTAAAAAAAGGGAAAGTGCTGGAGTAATGCACAAGGGTCTTCAGTCTGGTAAACAATCAGCTAAGGTTTAATTTGTGGTAAACAAAGTGCTGATACACTGGGGGTCTCCAAAGGAGACAAAAAGGTGAAAATAAATTAAAAAACAACATACAGATATGATCTTTTTGTTTTTAGGCATCTTTCAAAAACACAAGCTCAATGAATAAAAAGTAATCCATTAATATTTACTGGCAGCATCCTGGCAATATGCAAATGATCGCAGTTCTATAATTATACTCCAGCCCTTGGACAGGGATCCTGATCATGCAATGTCACCACCATCTCAAATAACCACCTATGTGGTGCTCCCGTGTAAAATAAACAGCTATAATGAACAGTTTGATTAATCACAAACTGTTTCTCTATATGCCAATAAACAACCTTGGCAGAGAAGGGCACAAGCAGTACGTTTAATGCTTATACGTGTGCTTTGGAGCTGTTTGAGCAAAGGAATAAAGTAGTAATGATGCTTTCCATGCCAAAAAAAATCATTGCTAAGTTAAAAAAAAAAAAAAAGAGTGGCATTCAAGTCAATCTTTAAAGCCTTTTCTATTAAATCTGTGAAAACTATACCGAGTTGCTTCCACTAGTTAAAGCTACTTATGATGAAAAGTAAAAGTGGTGGGAACACAGGGGAAGGGCATATGTGACTGAAAAGCCCACTGCTGTCGTGTGGGATAGTAAGAATCAGAAATACTTGTCGGTCTGCCCAGAATTAGTCTGTTAGCTTCTTTATTTACTGATAACAGTACGTTTGGTCCCATAAAGAAAAGACAATGGCAGCATCCCTGGACAAAGATAGGAGCTGCTGTTTAAGCCCTCATCCCACCTGGGCAGCCCAGCTGGCTAACCACCAACCCCCGTGAAGCCACCCAAGAGAGAGGGGCGCTTCTGGAAGGGTCTGCATTCAAACAACAGGGTCTTCTGGACAACTGCACAGAGAACTCCCAGGTCTTCAAAACTCGGTGGTGGGGCTCAGGGGGCCAGCCCCAGCCCCCTGCTGCCGCACACAGCCAGCCACGGCAGCACCATCCAGGGATGTGGGCGCTTGGCACTCACCTTCTTGCTTTTCACTTTGTAGATGGAATCTGAGCCTTTTTGGTTTGGGTTGGGTTTGCTGGTTTTTTTTTCCTGCGATGAAGAGACTTATCCTTTTGCTTTAAATTAAGAACCGGGTCCTCAGCCAGATATGGGTGATTTAGGAAAACTTCATAGCTGGCAACAATCAGGCAGACTGAGCAATATCCTAGAAGAGCAAAAGAGGTTTATATATGTTTGAAGAGTTAAATTTGTATACACACAGGCACAAAAATATAAATACATATGCATCTATCCACGTACATGCATATGTATATGTGTATGCATATGTATTAAACCATGATAATAATTGAAAGTATTCTACATAAAGCAGATTTTCAGGAAGAAACGCTGCTATGACAGCATCACTGTCAGATCCACAAGGAAGACATTAGCAAAACACGCCAAAGTTGTGCAGGAATTTGGCTCAGTTTCTGAAGGCATGCAATTAAATATGGAAGCAGGGATGTGAACAGGGACTAACTGCAAGAATCTGTCATTCTGTCTTCAGTAATAAAATATTATCATAAACTACATTTTCAAGAAGAAATGGATACAATGAATTCCAAATGCTCTGAAATTTTTTAAAAATATAATAATGTGCAATGTACCAGGATTTAACTTTAACTGTTGCAATGCTTTAAAGAGATTATTCATAGGAAAGATAACCACCAAAGATAGCAAACCTTCTCAGGTCATGTTAAAACCTTCATCTGGAGGTGAAGGGAATGCTATTTGATATTAATTAGCAATTTAAAGGCACATATGTTTATTTGCCAGTAAATTGAAAAAGATTACTAAGAACGGATAAATTAATCTCTAAAGGGAGTGAGGTTTTTTATTTTTATAGTATTATTTCTACTTAGAACATTTCATTTCCAAGGAAAAAGAGGGAAAATGCTGCCTTACAAATAAAACCCTAGGAACTATTAATTGCCCATTATTAACTTTTTAAAAAATATCAGTTCCTTATATGTGTATTATTACAACTATAATAGTTTTCCAGGTAGCTGAAGTCTGTCTGAAAACAATTCAGAGCTCTACTGCATCCATGAGTACTCTTGAAATGTGCTACAATTAAATATCTCTGCAGCCAAAACCTGCTGTGCCTAGTCTTTTTCCTGGAGTTTGTTTCACAGCAACCTCTGCAACCACATCTGCAAGTCATCTGACTATCTCTGCGACATCACATCTGTGACTATCTGACCCCTAATTATTCTTTACAGGGTTTTGCTCCACGTTTGTAAGCAAATGAGATTCCCTGCAAAAAGCTGAAAACCTGGAGCCACGATACTAGCTCCCAGGGTGGCAGCAGCAGGCAGGAGCCCTGGGATCTTGCTGGGGAATAGTTTTAAAAGACCAGGAAAAATTTATATCATTTATAAACTGTGCATTGCCTCAGACAAGCAACACTCACTGCACAGAGTTTGTAATTTAACAGGGGAACCCCAGAACAGCAGATACCCTTAAACAGCACCGCCCAGGGTACAGGTGAGGGTAACGTTGACATTTCCCATATTTCACCCAGACCATCACAGGTACCTGATAAATCTTACATTAGAAAAAGACTTTTGGAACTAAATTGTTCAGTAATATGCATTTTCGATCAAAACACAAGGGAGACTTTAAAAATTTACTGCGCATAAATAAAATATTTGATCTTTCTGATTCTTGTTTTCCAAACCCTTACAGACACTTCATACTAATATTGACATTAAACTTCAATATTGATGTAGGAATGATAAAACAGAACTGCGCACTATAAATATTTTAACAGAATGCGGTAGGATGTTTCCACAAAAATAAGTGTTTTCCAAGAAGTTCTTGGGATCACTTCTCCACTAGTGCGGTATGCAGGTGCGTGGGGGGGTTGTCCCACACATGCCGAGGTGACTGCAGCCCTGGGAGGAGCTGCAGCCGCTCACACGTGCCTGTGGGCAAGCTGGGGAAGTCTGTGGCTGTACCAGGGACCAGCAGCCACCTCCTCGCAGGAGCCCAGCTGCAGGCAGGAGTCAGAGCAGCAGCCACAAGCACGGGATGGGGCTGCATAGCAAAGGACAGCCAGGTACTACAGCTAGGTAGGAGGATAGATGGGCCCAAAGCAATAGAAAAAGTCACATCTGGAAGTTAACATCAGGCTTCTGGGCCATGTTTTCGAAAGCCATCAAGAACTGAGATGGCTTCTACCTTGCCCACTGTGTTTGCGGTCCTTTGCTACTGTCTGGTTCCAAGTGAGTCTGGAGGGATGCTCCAAGGGGTACCCAGCCACCTCTTTGGGGCTGCAGCCTTCTCCTCAACAGCTGTACACATGGCAGAGCCTTGGAGCACAGAAACAAACCATGCCCTGCAGATGCATGCCTCTGGTGGGGGCCGTTCCCACACTGCCGAGGCCACCACATCGTTACTCATCAGGTGAGATGAGAAATCTACAGAAAGCCACAATTCTTGCTAAAGCATATCAGATGCCTGCTTAGCGCAACACGTAAAAACATGGCACGTCTTACTCTTTCTACAAGGACATTACATACATTGTTGGATTTTCTTTTTAAAAAAATTAAAAAACCCCACCCAGTTATTTACATTTAGGCATGTTCTATTTTCATTGTGGACAAAAAAGCAAGCAACCAGAGCCAAATCAAAAACCAGCATCTAATCTACTTTAAATAGAGAAAAAAACCCTCAAATAATTAGAGACAGGTTGCACCAGAATCATTACAAAAATCAATATCCAGCACCAGTAAAGTATCTACAAAGTACCAGATGGTCACTAGTAAAATAAAGAACATGAGAGCTAAAATACTGTCTTTCAGGGGAAAAAAAGAAAAAAAAAAAAAAAGACTAGTGTGAATTTTCCTTAGGGGAAGACAAAACTAATCAAAATTAAATTCTCCAGTTTTGTAATGAGCTTGTTTTGCTAATCAATATCTGAGCATAAAGGCTGGGCTGCAGGGTAAGCAGTGTGCCCTGGCTGGCAGGTGTCCACGCTGGGAGCTGGCCGGGGCTCTGCTCCTCGGGCCCTGGCTGGTGTGCCCACACGTGCCAAGAGCTCCTCCTGCCTTCGTGTGACTAGCGAGACCTGGGTTTGAGCTACACAGCTGGTGAATTCAAAGCAAGAATTTCGTACAATACTTGTTTGAAGAGGACCCAGCAGAAGGGGTAAATAAGGAGCAAAGGAAGTAATCACAGTCCCTCTTCTGAGGTACCTCCTGGGCCAGGACCAAGCCACCAGCGTCCCTTGGTACCATCACCGTACTCCTGGAGCTCAGATGGCTGCTTTTCCCCATCCCGAGCAGAGCCAAGCAAGCAACCTCGGTAGTCTGTCCTCCTCAAACTACATGTTCCCACCGCTCTGCAGCATGAGACTCAGTTTATGAGGTCTTCTTTCTTCGAGCAGGAAGGCTGGGAGACCTTTGCAAAGGCGTGTAGACATTTCTTTGGTTTTTCTCACTTGGTCACTACTGAAAAAAACACTTTGAGCAATGCACAGAGAGCACCAGCTTTTGGATTCAGTCCAGTGACAGGAAAATATGTACAAATAAACATTTTTTTTTTTTTTTAAAAGTGAACACTTACTTGGAGTTTAAAGTTGTAAAGAACCCTCCAGTCTTATGCAGTTATTTCAAGTGAAGCTCAAGTACTTTGTTCCCTAATTAACCTTGGATAACAAAATAAATTGAAGATAACTCTTCTCCCATCCTAGTGAGAAATTGTTTTTCATACCATGACCGTCAGTATCCTACTGCATCTGCCATAAGTTTTCTCTTACCAAATCTTCATGAAGATGAAAAACATGGGGGCTTGTCTTCTTTGCCAGCCTTCCTGTTAGTTACAGAAGTGTGTCCATGTGGTCACTGTTTCTATCTGCACATGTAAGTCTCCGTTAAGTAAGTGATGGCAGCCACTATAAATTTAAAAGCGTATCACCATAAATATTTGGAGATGCATATCACACGGCTGCTGCTACTGTGTACTTTTTAAAGTGGACTTGCAGGGTGTGATAGGAAAGTCGATGAACTTGGTGGTGGGGGATCAGTCATTTACAGACTTACTCTGTAAGCTGCTGTAAGCAGGTAGAAGTATCTTGGCCTGCTGAGGCTTTTCCATTTGGTGTTGCTTGACCTGTCTTGAAGCAATTAAAATTTGCAGCTATGCAGGCAAACAAGCATCAAGCCAGCACTAAGCAGGCCTACAGAGGCAGAATTTAATTGCTAATGGCAAAGAGAAAGGCCCCTTCCGAGATCATCGGTTCTGTAGAGCACAGCGGCACAGACGAGGAGTTTGTGGAGCTCCTGGGCTGACCCACAGGTGGGCTTGGACCCCCACCTGCAGAGCTGTGTCCTGACCAAGGGCTCAGTAACTCCAGCCTTGAGTTTAACTGGTGGATGTCCCTTCTGCTTGACCTGAATGGACACCCAAGACCAGTAATGTTCTTAGGCACTGACTCCTAATTCAGCCAAAGCGCATGAAGGATGACGGCCAGAGACAGTGAAAAAACAACCACAGTAAAATCCGATTTTTAGATGAGGAACTCCTTACTTGGTAATTATTTTTACTAATTGTTTGCTGTAGCTGAAAGGGATAACAGCTGAAATACGAACAAAACCCAACGATACCGACAAAAATGATCTGGAGAAAACTGTCAATGATTTCTTTGAAGCCCATGAAATCAGGACTGTTACACCCAAATAAGTGTGAGGCTTGCAGCCAGCCCTGAGTCTAGGATACAGTAGGGATAGGGCCACGTAAGGTGGCCAAAGGCAGGCAAGCAGCACGTAGTAGAGCCAGCAATCACAGCTCTTGCCTTACTGCTTCCCGTAGGGTCATTTTTGACTCTTTGAAGCTGATTTGTAAGTTTTCAGATTTGTGATTCCATACACAGGGGATCACATACAAACATGATCATTTTGGCATGAAGTTTTGGTTGGTGTTGTTTGTATCTAGATACCCCTCTGAGCTGTCTGAACCAATGAACATCACTGTTATTTCAACTAAGTAATAACTTCATTACTTGGCAATTAAGAGCTGGACAAATGAAGAAATGCTAAGCATACTCCCAATATGAACTGGGCATATCTATAAAGAGTGAGATCATATTCATGATTTCATATTTATGTCAGGTTTTAAGGCACTGAGGTCACTTATGCACATTCCACTACTGTTAGCTTAATTGCAGAAAACATGCAGACACATTAATTTGGTAATTTATACTCTTCCATGAATCAGTCATAGAAGCAGTCGATAACTGCATTTGTGAATGTCAAGATTGTAGAAAAACAGGTTGGACAGCAAATATAAATTAAAATTACAAAGCTTGCAATGATAAATATTTTGAAGGTGATCCTGTTCTGAGCTGTACTTTATTTCTCCCATCTATTAGATACCAGATCTGTATTTCTGCTATTGCAACAAAACTTGAAATACTTACAAGCTCATACAAAATGAATTTGGCTGTATAGTTTCATGGACACTACACTTTGTGTAACAACCTACAGAGGAGTCATATTTCATCTTTAATTCATTTAAAATAAAGTGACTGCATGACATCACTCTGACATTTCCTAAGATAGTAACAGCTAGCTGATGTCACACACATTCTAAGTAAACATGTCAAAATATATTAGCTAATATTTTTATCTGGACAGCTATCAAATTAAGTCAACAGAAAACAAACTAGGTTGAAAGCAAACATTTCCATTTTTACAGTCAGTCTCAAAAGGGAAAGAACAAATTATTTATAACACTGCAATTTTTACATGCAGGCAAGACCTTTCTCTTTAGACTTTAGGAAAAAGAAAACAAGGAAAGTATTACAAGCAAGCTTATTTTCAAGTCTGCACAAATTCCAATTTCATAGGTGTACAAGCCAGCATTCCCAGAAGACTGTGATTCATAATTCTGTCTAGAAATGGGCTAAGTATCACTTGTTTTAATGTGAGTATTGTGAGAGCTTGGGAAAAATACCAGATTACTTTTTTGGTTGTTGTTTTCACAGAGAACAGACACTGGTTCTGTCTCTCTCATCCCAGTCCCACTGTGAATCACACACACAAATACTGGCACCTCTCAAATTTGCATTTCACCCAAGCCTAAAAGGCAAATGGCAGTGACTCTGCAAGCCTAGAAAGACTCATTCAGAAGAGTTTGAACCTCCACCGCACAGCTTGCTGCAGCTTTAAATAATAAATAACATGTTTTCCACATCATTGACACATTTGTCATACAAGCCAACAGGGGCAGAGAGCAATGCCCATCCCTGTCCCCGCAAGCCTCGAGATCCCCATCCCCACCTGTCGCATAGCGGTGAGATTCAGCACCAAACCCAACATCAGGTGGAAAGCAGCTATTGTGGTTTTATCTCCATTTTATTGCTGGCGTCGTGCCCAGTTTTGTTTCCAAAGATAAAGCATACTAGAGTCCTTACACTTTAGCAGGAATATCTGATACTGTGCACAGATAGCAGCAACACTGACAGCAAAGACGGCAGCCCAGGCTGAACCACAACGGTGATTATAGCCCATCTAACCCACTTGCTCTTAATTTTCTCAAATTCCTGTGGGGCTGAAATGTTCCGTGTTTGCTCTCCGCCCAGAGGCAAACAGTTTGCTCCTGCAGGAGTCAACAGAACCTGCTTTGCTCTCTGCACATGCTTACAAAAAAGTTTGCTTTAGTCCCACAACTCAGAAATGTTCACAGGCAGTTCAATGGCAGAGTATTTTTGACCATTTCCTGGATATTAATGGCTCTGAGGAACAAATGAAGTTTGAAAGAAATGACCTTTCAAGGCTGGCAACTCCAATTCTCACAAATTTTGTCAGAAAGCTCATTTGCAGTATTGGATTTTCAGCTAGGATTTTGATTTAGGTCACAGCTGTGAGCACTGGTTATTCAGAAATTCATTGCAATTGTTGCTGATGCTAAAATAGACAAATATTTTGTCCTTTCCAATAACAAGCAAAGGAAGAAGTGGGAAATACTGCCACCACCATTTCACCAGAATCTTTTGCAGGGTGAGATCAGCCCTTCTCTCCAGCTAGGCAGACCAGACTACCTACAGGGAACTCGGTGCAGTTTTCGGCGAACACCGTACGGACCAAAGCCTTTCCTGCTCTGTAGGCATTCAGAAGCACGTGGTGTGTTTTGTAGAAAGGATTTGCAGAACTCTTTGTGTTAAGCACCTTTATTGCCAGTTGTTGTGCAGCCTCCTGCATATCAGCGGGCTGCTGCTCTCCACTCCCAGAATTATTCGTGTCCAGATTTGTTTGTTAATGGTAAGTAAAAAAAAAAAAGAAAACATTCTTGTGCTAAACTTCACTAAAATCTTATTGCAGTAAACCCTGCTGTACTGAATTTTATACTAAGGAGACATTCCCTAGGAAATATATGGAGCTTAAATGACACTGAAAGAGAATGACTGTTAGTTAATCAGAGCAGCACAACCACAAATTTTACTTAATGGAAATGTGTTTAGCTAGCACCAAGGAGTTAACCAGGTATTAAATAAGCAGAAATTATCCAACCTTTAAATACACATTGCCAAATAAAGATTAAGAGATTTCTTGGGTACTCAGGAGAGGTTGGTCACAGAACTGAAGCTTCAGCAATATCAAACCGAACAGCTCTAGAAGCTTCACTGTTAATTTTCAGTTTTCTCTTTAATTAGAAACAAAAACAAAATGCTATGCAAAACATTTAACTATGTTTACAGTTTTTAAAAAATAGCCAGTCTGTGGTTAGGAACTGCAGAGGAAAGGTTCTTCTAGAACCACCCCACATCTTCCCTTCTTTTTATTTTTTTTGAATTGGATCTGCCAGATATAGTCTCTCTTGACCTCACAAATCCTTTCTTAAATAATACATGCATAATGATTCATCATCATGTACGTAGAAAATAAATTCATAAATTGTACTTCCTAGACACACTTGTGTAGAATCCCTTATTTTCACTGGGGTAGCTTAAAAAATGCCAACACTAGGTGGACAGTTCTGAATTTACCCCAAAAAATCTGTTTATAGTATCACAACTGTGTGACATTTGAAGTGGGGAATGATGAAAAACAAAACAACCCACCAAACCCAAAACACTTGCTTTTAGTGGGTTCTTTGATGAGGAACAAGTCTTTTCTGGTCACAGGTCAACAGCCACACATGACGTCAACATAGCTTTCTGTATTTCTTGCAGCTGTTTTACTCAAACACTTTGGATGTTGACTGTTTGCGGTGATGGGTTTTCGAACAGGCCAGCCTGGCCCTGGGGCACACGCTTTGCCCCATTGAAGAGTTGTGCCTTACTCCGCCGTGCTACAGAAGTGATGCCACACGAGCACCGCTGAACACTGCGCTTGCCTTGGTAGCATTTCAGCTATTCCAGGTCATTCCGTGTACTTTAACTAGCTGTAGTGAACAGCTGCTGAGGGTCTCCTGACACATGAACCAGATGTTTAGAACAACAGAGCTGGAGCTGGACAAACGCAGTTTTGATGGTGACTTGTAGGCAGTGCTCTGACACGCTGCTGTTCTGGATCTTCTCTTATTTATCAGGATGTATTAGCAGAATCTCATTTTACACAAGGGCATGAAAAGACTACATATGGAAACAAATCCACAGTTTAATGCCTGTAATTGTCCTGATCTCACAGCCATGCAGAAGAACAGCGATGACATCTTCACTGTAGATATTTCTTACATTAGAAGCCAGCTACCACTTTCATTCATAGAATCACAGAATTGTTTAGGTTGGAAAAAACCTTTAAGATATCCCAAAGCTGCTCTGCTTTTGCTGTTTTCTGCATAGCTTTATCACAGACTGTGCTGTATTTTGAGATAGCAAAACTTATCTATAGGTCTTATTCTGGCATTATCAATCTGTAAGATTGCTCAACGCTCTTTTCACCTGGGAGAGTCTGAAACAAGACCGAGCTTTTGTATTCTAAGCTCAGATCAAACCACTCGGCCATGCAGGCACCAGCCCTTGCACATTGCTGCTGTATGCAGCAATGAATCAGATCACATGTGATTATCACCTGGCATAATGGAATAAGTCAACACTATTTTCCAACTTTTCTGGGCACCCATGTTTTTACAGAGGTTTAACAAAATCCTTTACCTCTTGATAATCAAGGTTTCAGTTAATACAGCAAAACTCATAAGTCAGATTGAGAGTCAAACTGACTTTCTGGAGGACTCTTTACAAGCCATGTCACTAACAAATCAACAAGGTGGTTGGTTTTTTGTTTGTTTGGTTGGTTGGTTTGTTGGTTGTTTTTTCTGTGTTTTGGTTTTTTTGTTGTTGTTTTTGATTTTGGTTTTTTTTTTTATTCCAGTGAAGGTTTTCCTTCAGTGGAAAGCCACAAGATTCACAAGTGGCTGAAAACCACGTGATGTTTAACAGTGTATGTTCAACAAAACAGACATTGTTCCTAATGCTGTAAGAATTCTACTTTAAATTGTATACATATAACATACACACACGAGCAAAGTTATGAGCTTGACTGCACATAAATATGTAATTAGAAGGCAGCTACAAACACTAGTCTATATTACAAGCTCCCCACGAAACAAATGTCCTTATTCAGTCTTTCTGCTGTGGAACGCACTGGGATTTTATAGGTCTTGCACAAAAGCCTGCTGGAAGTCAATCCATTGACTTCATATTGCTTTGAGTAAACTCATCTTGACCTAAAGCACCAATTCTTACCGTGGGTTGGCCCCTGGAACTACGTGTCATTTTATCCACTAATCACAAAGAAATTAACTCCTAGTTATGTATAAAATTCCAGCTCTCTGTCCTGATTTTTCCATTTGCTGGCACATTTCTGCCATTGCATTAGAGACAATGCACGGCACCCCGTGGAGGACAACTGCTACGTAAAGACAGGAACCTCCACAAAAGCAAATGGAAGCCCAGATCTCAGACCGCCTTCTTTTCTGGCTCTGAAAGTCTGAGCTATTGTGAACATACTAGTGGTCCCAGGGTAAGTTTTTGGGCTGAGGTGCATGGAGGCCTCGCTTGAGAAGAGGCAACCATACCCTAGGTCAACCTATACCTGACTATACCCACTGCCTAAACAGTGTCATTGTAATAATGAAAGTAGAGCAAGGGTTGGTAACAGTGCCCGAGTATTACGGCAGGAAACTGGGCATATTTGTTCAGCTTTGATATAAACCTATACGCCAATTTTCACTCTTTGAACATAATCCTGAAGTATCACTTCATACTCACAAGCACAAGATCACAAACTATTCTGACAACACTAAAAAGCATTCATCAGGATCTGCTACCATTTTTTAATGGGATTGCTCAGGATTAATGGAAAATACCCGGTGAAGTTGAACTATGTAGTATTTCTTGAAATATCAATACACTGTATAACACTCAGGCCACAAGTTCTAACAGTTAATACATTGGTGTAATACAGCTGCAAAACATTTCACAGACTCAAGTTCATACACCATCTGATATAAATTAACACCACCCCAATACTGCAAGTGGAACAGCACAATCACATTGACCTAGACCAGATGCCAACTTAGTTCCATGCATTTTCAACACCACTAAAACACACACTTGTGTGGCAACGCTTTAGTACACAACACTATACCAACGTCAATGTTCTCCTCTCTGTTCCTAACAAAAACTGTGTTCCACCTACTGTAACAATCCTAGCAAGCATGCTATATTGTTCTCAAGTTCCCATGCACACATACTTGCACAAAAAATAATCCATGTAAAATGAACTTATTCACTGACAATTGTGTCAACATTGGTTTTGTATTTTTGTTTTTTAAGACATCAGTCCAAGACCTTAGCAGATTTGCATGCACAGCAGCTTGGAGAGATCTTTTCAGACAGATCTAGCTACTTCCCTCCAGCTGTCTTTTCTTGCTGTAGAATCTTTTTGCCTCCAGACGGTGCTTTATTTCCCACCATCTCCAAACACTGGAGTGCTATGTAACAGCATTGTGTAGGTTAGTGCTCGCTAGATACAGCGCGAAGATTCGAGACCCAGAGAGCAAGGAATCACAGAACGAACACAAAGCATTAAATGACAATGCCCAAGTGTCAGAGGGCAGGAAGAAGAGCAAGCTGACAAAACACAAGGAGGGGAGAAACTTTCCAGAGGGAGATGTTTTGATTACACTGCGGAGAGGACAGCTGATGGTGAGTCTGTCCTGTAAATGATCTCAACCTTGACCTCGCTTTTATCTCCTTTTTTTTATTTTTTTTTTTTTGTTTCTGGGGAGCACTTTGGGCATTATTCTCAATGCCATGTGTTTCTGTATTAGTGACCTTCTCCAAAAGCCACCACTACATGATCTGCTTAGATGCAGGAAGGTCTCTACATTCTCACAATGGTACCTAGCTATGAAGGTAAAACCTTCAACTGACTCCCGGTTGACGAGTCATTTTATGAGACAATAGCTGCAAAGACTTTTAAGTCATCTGGTCTAATTCTCATTTAGGCCAATGTGAAAGCACTGTTGTTTTCCTGACATGCCCTTTGGAGCACAAAACATTTCAAACAGGTTTGAAAAACTTACACTTGGTGCAGACACTCACAGACAACAAGTAAGTTTGAATGTTTACAGAAACATACCTTGCAGATAAACCAAAAGTGATCAAAAATTAAGTTCTGGCCACAGAAAGTACCACACTTCATTTTTGCTGCTGCTTTTGAACAAGTGCAGCTCTCTGGGGATGTGTACTCAGGATGTGCTCACAATGAATTTATAGCGCACTGCAGTGACGGACCAGACCGGAGCAGCTACTGTCTATTGTGTCAGCGTGTGTTTTGGGCAGGCTTAACCTGAAGAGCCACTCGAGTGTTGTTTAACTGTCTTAAAGTCATTGCCTTCTTGATAGAATATAGTAGCTCCCTATGCACAGCAGCCAATTTTCAAAACTGTGACTTTTTAAAGTTTTTTGAATAGCAAAGGATGCGTAGTCTGCAGCACAGGCTGACATGTTCCAACAATATCCAACGTCATTGTTGCGCCGGGCTGGGCCGGGGGTGCGGGGCGCCCGGCGGAGCCCCCTGCCCATCGCCGCCCGCCTCAGCCGGGCCGGGCAGCGGGGACACGGCGGGAGGCTCCGGGGCCGGGGGCAGCGCTCGCAGGGGCCGGGGGCACGGGCAGCGCCGGCTCCGCCGGGGAAACGGGCTCCGGCCGGTGCCGCTCACAGCCCGGCGGGGCCGGGAGAGAGAACCCGGCCCGGCCCGCGCCTCCCCCCGCCCCGCCCGCCCGCCGGCCCGGCCCGGCCTCCCCCCGGGCTCCCCCCGGGCGGGCAGGGGCCGCGCTCCGCTCGGCGCCGCTGCCGCTGCCGCGCCGGCCCCTCCGGGCGGCTCCTCACACTCGGGCCCGGCCCGGCCCGGGCTCCGCTCCCCGCGGCGCCACAGGCCCTGCCGGGAGCCGCTCCGGCGCGGGCTGCCCGCGGGGCACGGCCCCCGCCGGCACCCCCTGCCCCGGGGGGGAGCCGCTCCCCCGCGGGCTCCGTGGGCCGAGGGGCGCCGCCTGCCCGGCCGGGGGCTGCCCTGCCCCGCGGGTGGGGGGAGCCCCCCCGGCCCGGCCCGGCCCGGCCCCGGGTGCCCGCGGCCCCGTCCCTGCCCCGCTCCCGCCCCGCTCCCCACCGCCGGGGTCCCCGGGCGGGTTGTGCCCCCCCGTGAAACGCGCCCCCCGCGGCGCTGCCCCCGCGGCCGCTGGGCTGGGCCGTGGCCAGCGGCGGGCCCGGCTGGGAGCGGCTGCCGGGGCTGCTGGGGCCGGGGGGAAGCGCCCGCAGCCCCCGCGGCCCCACTGCAGCTGTGCAGAATAAAGTCATTTTACATGACACCTGTCCTCTACATAGACTGTAGCCTGGGAATACTGTATATGTCATCATTACTTCATTTAATCCTTGCATATATACTTAAAATATAAATAGCATAGGGAAAGTGGGGTAGTTTTCACATTTACCTAAACCAATTCTTTATGCCTTTGTACTTTAAAAGGTCAAACATACGCAAATATTGGCAAACAAGAAGTAATGGAAAGAGAATGACTGGTGTTGAGACAGAGGAGAACATCAGTGACCTGACCTCATCTTCACATCGGCTTTCCAAGGCAGCAACTACGTCTACTTACTCTCTGGCCCCTGAGCATATGACTGCTTTTTCCAGTGATTCCACCCTCTGCACAAGTCCTCAAGGAAGAGCAATGGAGTTAAGAGACCTCTGCAAGCAAAGTGAAGGATGTGGTTATTTGCCAACCCAGACAAAAACACCTCTTCCTCCCCACTTCCCCAGAGCCGTCATGCTGTTCACAGAATTTACTTTTCTTCTGAGTGAGCCTTTGCCCCGGGAACACAAAGAGATCAGACTCTTTATGAATACCCATACCCACTGTGACTGCAGTTGATAGTCTTCAACCTTTATTGACTGCTAAAAGCAAGGCTAGGGAGGAGCCACTGCAGCTACCGCTCAATCCCCTGTTACCAAAATGAAAACCTACTAGCAGAAATTCCATTTAGCAGGGATAAAGGATAGATAGGAGAAACTGTATGAGCAGCCCCATTCAACTGCAGCTCTGGGTTTTCTCTTTCTCTGAAGTCTTAGTAGTAGAAGTAGACAGGGCACCTGGTACCTCCCCACAGAAACACAAAAAAATCTCCCCTGAAGAACTTATGGTTGGCTTTGACCTGGATGACCGACACCTGGAACTGGGCTCTGAGGGTACCTGGCTTCACAATGAAGCTCTCAGCTTTCTCCCAAAACTGTTCCTGAATGGAGAACCTTCTAGGAATAAGCAACCTGATGTATTCATCTGAGCCAATCACATACCCCTTGAATAAAGCACATACCTGAATGTCAGCAATATTACTCAGAAAAGCTAAAGATGCATGCAGGAAACCTTTGGTCCACTTCAGTTAAAGGTAGGGAAACACCGCATGCAATCAAAATAATCATAGAGAAGGCCGAGGAGATAAAAGACATTATCATCTACTAATTTTCAGTGTTTTCTCTTTTGCTGATCATCACAGAGGAAGAAGGGCACAAGGCAGGGATTTGTAACTCTGTCACGTATACAAAGAAGTAAGACATCAGCACGCTTTACACATACCACAACGATTACAAAAATTACATAGGAATAACACTTGAAACGTGAAAATCTGTAGTGTAAACCTGTGAGTGTTTAACCTCTGGGTGAAAGACATGATTTACTGATAGACAGAAATGTATATGATAAATAGATAAAGAAATTAGATAAAGATATTCATCATAAAGATATTAGATACAGCTAGGCTATGCTCAGAAAAAGACAAGATGGTTATAGAGATTTTAAACAGCTACGAATTACCGATACCCCTTTAGAAAGTGGATAAGCTGAGCCACATGATGAATTTCTTCCCCGCTTAAGTAAAGCTAAGGAAGGGAGCCCTGCCATACGGATATCCTACGCCTTGGCTGACTTCTTTCTCTCTCCCGAATGGTCTGTGGCAAAGATTCAAGCTGAGCATCTAGGAGTGGGGTTCAGGGTGTAACCTCTGTCTGTAGTGCTGTCATGGGAGTTTGGAAAAGAATGAAAGGATGATGAGTCGATTGTCCAAGAGATTTGTCACTTTTAGAATTAGTACTGCTTGTCCCAAGCTGGGTTATCAAAATGATGTGGCCTGAGACCTGCATGAGCCTCCCAATGGTCCTGGAGATTATAAGAACTGGAAAGAAGACATAAAACAATGCCAGGGCCTAAGACAAGGTAAAAGCATTTGGCAGCAAGCCTGGATTTGCTTTCTCCCTGGAGAAGGACTGTTGGCATTTGTACTGAAAAGTGATGAACAAAAGTTTCTGCTTGTGCAGCATTTCCAGGACAGAAGGACTGAGCAACCATTCTACAGAAAAGACTTACTATGGGCTGTGTTTTGGAGAAAGGACAGCACTTGAGGTTTGATGGAAAAATGAATGTATCAAGTCCACAGACAAATCACCTGCAAGCATCAAATTGACAACCTTGCTCCTTCCTTTCCTACTCATTGCTGTAAGTGTATAAGTGAAAGCACCTACTGCCTGCGATCCTACAGGGAGATCGTGGCAGTGTAATTCTTCTGGCCCCTGGGAGTACTTAGAGCAAACTTTCTGTTGCAAGATGACAGTAGTTAACAAACTTAAACAGAAGTTCCCAACTTCCAAACAAGATACGTGTTAGGACAGCCATAGCTGGCAGAAAACATTCATTATTTTATTTCAAGGACATTATATTAAGAAAGATAAGAACTCTGGTAGAACCCCAGCTGGCCTACCTATAGGTAGCTGCATAAATTTCTGCTCCTGATGGAGCTGTAGATGATGTAGTTTGACCACTTTATAATCCAGGACCTGAGGTACACTGGTCAACCCTGGTTTTGGCTGTTAATCTTCTGTCTCAGCTGGAACTTCACCAGTCTGGACTATCAGCCTGTCTGAAGACGTACAGATTGCATCAGGATTAGATGTCTATGGTTTTTAGAAGAATTATTGTGAGGTGTTCTCAGCAAGTGAATTTATCACATAGAATGACCTACCTACTTGCATTCAGGTCTTGCACAAGGCAGTTAGAAATTGGTGTTCCAGAAGTCTCTGCATTGATCTGACTGTCTCCTACTTGGTCATGACACTTCAAAATATCCTCTGTTCCTCAAAAGTCAAAAGATTCTTAAAAGCAAATAGATTAAGTAAATTTGAAGTCTTGAAAATTAGTCCGGCCAAATCCTCTCTCCAACTTCTTTGGTAATACTCTAGTAAGGCTGATACTTATTAAAAAAAAACCACTTTTCACTCTCAGCACCTCTCTTTGAGTCTGCATTGAGCTCCCTTTCCTTTTGGGATGCTGTCCAAATATTTCCTTAATTTAAAGAGATTGTTCAAATCCCACTTCATTCAACATAGCAGAAAAATGCAAGAAGGAAGAGAGTCCTCTGCACTCTGTGGAGGTTGAAAGACTAGACTATGGCTGTGGGAGGATGTGTCTTCACTGAGGTGCAGGATCTGTGCCGTACAGCCTCTATGAAATTAGAACCATGCTCAGAGTGGTGCTTTGAATGGCTCTGGTATGGTGACATTCGGTCCAGGACCTCTGCTAATGTGGATGTGATGCTAAGCTCTACTGGTACCCCCGGCCTTTGAAGGTACTCACAATAAGGACGCTCCCAGACTCAAGGCTGCACTTTGAAGACTTAGGTATATATTTTAGACTCTTGTCAGTGCTGGGGATGTTTTCTGAAATAGGAATAAAAAAATTGATTAAGCAGCAGCAGAATCTTTAAAAGGTGGCATAGGCAGGAATTTGTGTTGCAGAAATCTAAACTCCTGTGCATGCAGCATTAAAAAATAATAATAATTAAAGAAAATGAGGCAAGGGAAGCATGTGTAGACAAGTATATGAAGAAGAAATAACCAGGCTCAGGCATCCCTGCTGCTTTCTTTCATTTTCTTCTGAGCAGAGGGAAATCTTGTCAACCCTTCCCACACTATAGAAGGAGAAAGAATAGAAACATAGTCAATGTGCTTCCCCGTCCAGGTGCTTTATGCTGAACAGAATCACTGAAGGTAACCCCGAGACAGGATGGCCCTTGAGACGCATGATGGTTCCAAACAGTTGATGGGTGGTCGTACAACCATCAGAACAGCTCAATGATGAAAGGGCTGGGTGGAAAGTGTAATGCCTGGTCACCTGGAGAAGATGAGCAAGGGATGCCAATGTGTCTTACCTGGTTACTTACCGAGATCCTGACAGTAGCCAGCCCAGCCCAGCCTTGCACCAGAGCAATAGGAGCCCTGGAGAACAACTGTCCCCTTCAGTAGCTTTGAAAGTCCTACCAGCTCTTGGCTTTCAAAGACCCGTGAAGCAAGATACCTGGCCTTAGCTGTATGACACTTCTGGTATGGGTTCCACCAAACCTCTGGGGAAGCAATTGCTTGGAGGGTGTTCCAAAAAAACCCAAACCCTTGATCCGAACCTGAGGGAGTATGTAAGATAATCCAATAGGTGATGGTGGTATTAAGGAAAAGGGGAAAAAGCAGCCCTTAGTTGAAGGTAAATTGAGAATTTGTGAAGAGAGGAGTCACGAGAAGCCAAACACTGAGTATTTAGAGTCGAGGTCTGTTCCTGGCTCACCGTTTAGGAATGTTGTGAATTTTCACTTTTCTGAAAGAAAAAAAATCTAAATAATAAAGCCTGAGTTTTGATCATGAGGAGTATATCTATCCAGATCTTAATATAAAAAAGGGAAGGTATTTGGGTTGAACATTACATGCTCAGCTGCTTGTTAATTTTGAACCGTAACTCTCTTTGTTGCAGGCTTGGGTCACTTTTGTTTCACTGATGCTGACAGTGTTACCCCAGGGTGAACTTACCCCACCGCATCGTGCTGCCCGGTGACCTAATCAGCCTCTTTCGATTTCCAACAAGGTGAGAAACAGCCCTTTAAAGCTTGGGGGAGAAAAATTGCTGCCAAATAGTGAAATTTAGCCATCCTTATTACAAGATGATGCTTTTCTTATGAAAAGCAATATTTGTTGTCAACTAACATGGGGTTCCAAAATAAGGTATATATCTATTTTGAATTCTGTAAACTACAAAAATCTGGTTTTAATTCTGGGTTTACATATAGGTATTTTTTTTAGCTATGGTTCACCACAAAAACTTGACTTAACTTTTCTGTCTCTTCCAATTTTATCAAAATTCAAGACAATTTACTGCATAAATTGATGCAACTTTGGAACAGAAAAGCTTTACCTAATATGTTATAAATGGAACTAATAAGGCTCAAAGTATCAATTGGTGGTCATATGAAATATTCAACAAAATGGTCAGAAATCCTGTTTCCAGATGCAGACACTTCCTGAGTGGATTTCTGAAGATGAGGAACAGTTTGAAAAAGGATACCGACGCCTCGTGCGGGGCAAAGTTACACATGAGGATTAGAGTTGTGCTGGCATGAATGCACTTGACCAGTACAGCTGGCAGTCCTCATCCCACCATGCTAAAAGAACCGGATTAAGAACAAAAATATCTTACAAAATGCAAGTTTACCAGAAAGAAATGACAGGGCAAGGGAAAAAAAAAAAAAAAGTACATATTGTTTGCAGGCTGATCCCAATGAGACAAGGACTTCAGAAGAATGCAAAGGAGCTATAAGTGCTTCACTGTTTTAATCTATTTTGGTATTATTAATGTGAAAATGCCTGTAACAGCTAAGGGCTTGCTGGCCAAAAAAGAAAGGTGAGACTGTCTAAGAAAAATCATATCCTACAATTTTGTAAGACTATTACAAGTACTATAACAAATACCCCGTTCACATTTAACTGCTTCATCTTTTCTAAAGCCAAATTGTTGTTAATTCTCTTGCACTAGCAAAATTGTAACCATACAGTTCACACCGAACCCTTGGAAAGAAGTCTTTTCTCCTATTACAGTGTTTTTAAAAAACAGATACGTATCTGTAGGCAGAAGAGATATATTTTTTACCTGACAAAGAGTTAACACTTCTAGTTGAGGCAGCTGTAGGCATAAATTAATTGTAGGAGGAAGGTGTTTCACATTACCTATATAAATCATGGATTCAAGTACATGTATTTTTAAAAAGTGTACTTTAAAAGCACAGATGAAATAAGATCACCTCAACATTTCAAAAGCAAAACTATTAAAGGTTTGATTCTATTTCTTCCTAGACCAAGCATCTGCTTCACTGGGTGATGGGTGTCTCTTGACATCAAATACATGTGAAGCTAAGGGAAAAAAACATCAGGAGAACAGTAACATAATCTAAAGAAACAGTTGCAGAGTAATGTCTGTGTACATCATCTTTTGCCACTCCATCGATACCTACCTCAAGCAAACCAAGAAGCTTGAGATTTTTATTTTTAAGTCTTTGATTTTATTACTTCTCTTACCTTGTTTTTTGGTTTTATTTAGTTGATTTTACTACAAATTTATAGCAGGACAGTTTTCATGTATGTCTATTGCATATCCAAAAGCAATTAAAGTGCTAATAGTCAGGTATTTACAATTAAACTGCTAATAATCAGATTATTACCTGCAGAGGATATTTAGCAACTGCTGATGTCAGAAAATAACCTGAAGCAGGAGAAAGATGAGTTCTGGTAAACAAAGGTTACTAAAGAGATTAATCTAAAAGCAGCAGTTTAAGTAATCTAATGCTATATTTTCTTTTCAAGACTTACCACTAGGATAAAAATGAGACCTGGGGTTTTTTACTTCTTATTTACCTTTTCAGCCTTCTTCATAGACAAATATTTACTTACCTGTCTTAACATGATTTCTTGTCACTCTGGAAAGGCATTCACATAAACCATTCAAAGCAAGTCATGCTTCTGTACAAAAATAAACATATATTTCAACTGGGGACAACCAGTTAATCTACAAACCAACTTTGCAAGGTGCTGGGCACTCAACTCTTAGTGACTTCGGTGGGCAATGAAGGTGCCCAGCACCTTGCTGCCTCAACCACAAACCTTTTCTCTGCACAGTAAAGCACCTATCGATTATGTACGTGACAGGTACTTCCTCCTACATTAGGGACAAATGAAAACAGAAACATTTCTTCTGATAACATGCAGTACTTCTTGCTTATAATCTGTTTTCCACCACTACAATACAGTAGCACTCTTGATAAACAGAAATCCATTGATATTTAGTCATAAGCAGTAATTTAGTTGCTTTGTGCCAGAGTATATTGCACACTTAAATATGCATCTTAAAAAACCTTCTTTTTTGCCATCTTCAGTTTTGAATGCTAATTGTCACGCTCATACAGCTGAGAAATTACATCAGGTGTCATAGTGCTGGGAAAGCTCTTCCATGCTGTTTTGCCAGTACGCTTCAGTCCTGCCCTTCTGCATCCCTGTTATTCCAGCCTTTGCCCTCTCCTGAGCAGACGCTGCCAGTTGTGCTAAATTGGGTAGTGGTTTTGGAAGTGAACAAATTGGGACTAGAAAAAGACCCCAAGCTCATTTTCAATTTTGTTCTGAGCTCCTATTTGAACTCAAGTAGTTAGGAAAGCAATAAATAGGCCAGGGCCATAGGGGAACAGCACTTGATGTACATTTGGGTCAGGGGCTACCACTAGGATTTCTTTTGAAATCCAGATGATATTATATTAAAAAAAAATTCAAACCACAAAAAAGTTTTGTATGGAGCATTTTGGCTAGTCATACACACAATACTTACTTAGATACTACAATAACACTGCCATCAGTACTGCAAAATAGATAAAGAATGATATTTAGAACAAAGTTTATTTTACCCAATCACTTACACATCGTAAACTTACCTCCCTAAAAGTCTCTGCTTCTATTTTAAAACAGGTATTCTATAGTTTTATAAATAATTACTCTGAAAGATAGTAACTGGTGGAGGCCTTAAATCAATTTTTAGCAAAATCTGTATTTTAGTCTGTAGTAAGTCAATAATAGCTGAACAATAAAATTAACATTTCAGTCTATCATTATTATATAGATTCTTAAACTACAGTCATCGTGATATTATCCAAGTTTATGATAGTAGCATAATTAAGCAAAATAGTAAATCTCTTTGTCCTTTTTTTTTGTTCTGCTTTTTTCCATCAACAGAACATGTTGATGGAAATTATGTTGTTTTTCTAAATGGAGACTTTATCATTTGGATTTTGGTGGGCTGTTTAGTTCAAGTTTACTCTACTATTCTCATATACAGGCTGTAAAGAATTTGTATAGGCAAGGCTGAAGAAACAATTCTTGAGCTTGGATTGGAAGGCGATCTGGTTTACGTGCAAACGCGCTCCCTGGCATCAGGGCACGCTGGGAAGCATTCAGCGCACGGGGGTGCCAATGCAGTGGATTTACTCCCACAGAAACTTCCTCACTAAATCTTCATGAAACATATTAAAAATATAACCTTAATATCTCTAGCTGAAATTCTTGGAGCATCAAGAACAAGAATCAAGCCCCGTCTTTAACAGAATAACAAAGTGTTGCTATCACAGACATACCCAGGTTATCTTGTTGGACAACATATTTCGTGAATTGATTTTACATGTTCTAGATGTTGGGTGAGCCAAAGGCCAGGAGAGATTTCCTTGTTGCTTTGCCAATATATATAAATATATTTGCAAATATATTTATATTTGCCAATATAAAGAACCCCTCTTTATTTTAGAGGGGTTCACTCACTTCTTCTTTGAGGAACTTTTAATGACAATACATAATTACTAGGATGTAAAGCACCTTTATGTTCATTACTGTCATGCCTTTTGAAAAAACAAAGGGGATATTTCAGTATTCATACAAGTAGATTTGATTACTTTAAACAACAAACAACCGTTGTTTATCTTGAAACATCCACCTTTGCTATTACGGAGATAAGGTCCTTCTCCCTTTGCCCTTCAGAGTAACACCCTGGTGTTTTTTTTACTAATCCTAAATTTACTTCCAAGGAGAAAAAAAGTCTCAAATTGTTTACAAAGTTACCAGAGTGGCATGAAAACTAATCAAAGGCGCTTATTTTCTTGTCCTTTCAGATCCTGTTTGTATGACTTGAGCAGTTTGCTTGCAGACCTTTTGATGATACAAAATATGCACGTTGGATTAGAAAGAAATTAGAGAAACAGTTCAGGAAATACGGATGACAAAGCTTAATGCTGCATTATTAAACAGGGCCAGAAAGGTTGGTTCCAGAAATGTAATTTTTAACAGTAACATGACACATGGTACTAGGTGGATTGCATGATGGGTTGCCACCTTGGTGCATAGGGAGAAAACTGCAGAAAGGTAGCAATAAGGGTACATTGGCAAAATGTTCCATAGTCAATTCACACCACTAAACTTAAATACCAGAGTGAATCTCATGACCCTTGAAATAAATCTAAAAAGTCATCTGTCAAGGAACTGACTAAGCCTTTCTTTAAAAAGGGAATATAAAGTTGGAAAAGTCTGTCAGTATCTGCATCAATAGTATTTGTTGGCTTTCAAAAAGTCAAAGGCAACCCTGAAAAAATGAATGCCTCTTGTCCATACAGTCCCAGTTCCTGAGGCAGGTTCCCACTTTGGTTTTAGACCTGTGCGCAACACTTTTAACTAAATAGAAATAGTTTTCATTACACGAAATGTAGAAAAGCACCGGGTTATAAAGTCCAGAATGTCTATTTACCAATGGGTTTCATTCATACTTATTCCAGTGATATAAAGACCTCATACGGCTGTGACTTTATTTTTTTTTTAATAAGAAAAGCATCTAGTCAGAAATATTTGACCAGGTTCCATATGAACGGTAGAAAATCCTGAATGGCTTTCTGTCAGCACTCAGCCCTCTGGGGAGACCTCCAATGACATTGCCATCACAAAGAAGTGAACATGAAAAACTTCTGCGTTTCTACCTTGGCAGCATTCTGTAGCCTCTGAGCACGGCTCCACTGCACAGAAAGCTGCGCTTCCCCTGTCACGCCTTTGCAACCTGCAGCCAGAAGCAGCACTGCCCACGCAACCCTCGGTGTCCCCCAGCTAGCCAGGACTGCCAAAAATCACCGCTCCTACCTGGTAATAAGGGCTCTGCCAGGTATGGCATGCAAACAAACAAAAAGCAGAGCAAATACGAGATTTGGCCTAGACTGACAGCCAGCACATTCCCCACCGTGTATGACGCAGAGAAACAGCATAAAAAAACTTTCCAGGGTTGATAACTTCTTCCTAGTGGTGATCGTTGAGTGCCACAGCAGCGGAGAAACACCTGTAATGAGACCTGCCGTGTGCTTCATTAGTAACAAACGTAAGAATATATGTACAAAACTGAACTGAAATACTGTAATTACAAGAAATATAGTTACTGGTTAAAGCAGAAACAGCTGGGGAGATCATCCCTTTGAACAACTGAGCGCACGCAGGATGCTCTGCTAAACATTAAGCATTTTAAAGTAGTACTATCCAGTTCTAATAGTAAGATGACAAAAAACTTGGAGGACAAATGAAGACTTCATTAACTGTTATTACAGTTTTCTGCTTCTCTGCATATGAGCAGACATCTTCATTTTCACTCTCTCATCTTTTTGTGTTTTAAGTTTCAGTGTCAGCCAATTAAAAAAAAAAGATAAAAACTAGTAACTTCTAATCAATCTATCTTTTTTGAACATGGACATCTATTTGTTTGAAACTGATTTATTTGAGATCAGGTTCTGTGATGGAAAACACTAAAACTGCATCTGTAAGCGTCCTGTTTTCAATGCAGTTGTGTGACTGAGGCATGTCAGGATTCAAATGAATTAAATTATTTCAGTTTAACAAATCCCTGCCCTGAGAACCTACACATAAATATCGCGTGACCAGTTACCCACTGCATCTCTCAGTGACTTAGACAGAATTAACTCTCATGATTTCTCAATCATGCTGTTTAAAAAGATTTCTAGAAAGGGCTATTATGTGGTCTTGAGCCAGCATAATATACATGTACTTTGCACAGTGAAAAAGACTTTCCTGTCTTCATTCCCCAAGGCAAACTTATTTCCTCTTTCCTTCCTGCTTTTCAGAAGGGAACTGGTCTTTTTAAGACATGTAAAAAAAAATGGACCTGGAAAAAGGGTATAAATACTTTTAGAGAGATATTGGCAAGTTCTTAACATGTACACTAATGACTTTTCATTATTACTAGATCACTGGTGTCATCTTTTTGTTCTGTACATAGGTACAGGTATGAGCACAAGAAAAAGCTAATAAAACCCTGCCAACCCCTATCTTTTTGGTCTGGAATTTATCATGGACTCCAGGACTGGAGGCACAGGAGGGATATAAGCTGTGAAGGTAAACAAAGCTGTCTGAGTGATTTCTTTTTCACGCAGTAGCAACATTTAACCTGGCGTTTTAAAAGATGATTCTCACAAATACGGTTAAGTCATGTATTCAATTCTGCTCAACTACTGGTGTGAAATTTTAATCAAAAAACTAGAGAGCTCATTCAAAAAAGAAATTAGTGAAAAAACTTTGGTCGTCTCTCATCAGTGAAAACTGATTTAGTTATGCAAATTACTGCTATGAATATTAAACCACTGATGAAAGGTTTTTAATGAAGGGATCTTTTGTTTTGGAAATGCAAGGGTATATGCTTTAATTTCTTGCTAATTTACTGTTCTTTGATAATGTTCGCATTTTCCCCAAAGTGACTTCACTGATGGGTTTAATACTGTGAATAGAACTACAGGCCAACAATACTGGTTTTGACAAGCCTTCCCCTGTGTAACTATAGATCATGATTTGCAGCCCCTTATGCACAATTCTATTAGGGTGAATTTTGTCTACAGGGCTTTCCATGAAATGAATTCTCATTTTAATGTTAGCCTCCTGCAGTTTTTAATTTTTAATCTGTAATATGAAATTGCAAATTTTACAAACATCATTTGAAAAAGCCACTAGGACAGAACCGAATGCCAAAGTTTACATATTGCCTAATTAGACTGTTATGAGAAGCAGCTTATCAATGTCAAGCCAAAGATCATCAAAAAATCCAATTACTAATTTGAAAAACACATATATTTATAGGTTCATTTTGTTTAATTTGCATCCGATTAGCTTAATAATTGTTTAAAAATTGTATTAAGGTTAATAATTTTGGTTCAGTTAGCAACACACCTGGGCTGCCAAAGTGGTTTAGCAAATTAGTCGGCTACCCCACCTAAAATAAAACTCAATTGTAATATTTTCCATCATAAAGCACAGAGAACTCATTACTCAAATGACAAGGCAATTTTAAATATGAAAAGGTATTAAATCCACTTACTAGCTGTCTCTCTTTACAGCTGTATTACTGGTCAAATGCTAAGGAGGAAGGGGCACGGTCTGTGTGGGCTCTCCCAAACCTTTTGGGGGGATGCCCCTCATTTTACAATGCGGTATGTCATGTCTCTTACAGAGACAGCCAAGGTCTGCTCTGATAACCTAACAGCGCAGGAGGATTAAAAGTCGGCATTAAAAGGATAACAACAGTGTGCAAGGCAAAGGTTTTTTTTCTTTACAGTCAATTTAAGTGAGACTACAAAAACCTGCATTTATAATTATAGCAATGAATAGATCTGTGAAATAGGTTTTACAGGTGGACCTGATGATCTTAAAGGTCTTTTCCAACTTTAATGATTCTATGAAATAGGTGCCTCATCCAACATTACTTATCTATTTTAACCCATGCGAAATGTTCATCATTCTCCTGGTCCTCCCTGATGTTGTGCCGGTGAGGTCAGTGGTATCCTGAGAAAACACAGCAGCTTGCCAAGAGGGAACTGCTGAGTCTATGAACAATCCCGATCCCACGGACCATCACAGTACACCTACAGACAAAAACAAGCTGGGAAAGATGGAGTGGGACAGTGGTGTCCGTGTTCCATTGGATGACGTGAACGGGCCTCTTCTCACCGCGGCAGATGAGCAGCCTTTGCCCTGAAACTCAAAAGTCAAACTCAGTCTGTGACTTCCTTTATTAAAATGGGAGCGTGGTTGAGAAGGGCCATCGTTTGCCTGGGGATGCTAGTCTTTCCCTTTAGTTAATGGAAAGAAGTAGGCTTCTCTAGAGGGTGAATGAGAGCAGAAACCCAAGCTTAAGTGCCCTGGAGGAACTGCCATGTCTCTGCTGACTGCACAGGGATCTAGGGAAGCAAGTCTCTGGATGATCAAATTAGTCTTTCTGCCTGCCTCATTCCCTAATTGGCATTGGGTATACCAACTAATGAACAATGCATAGTATAACAAAGGAAGCACACACTGGAAAAGGAGAAAAATTAGCTGGTGCTAATTGGTGGTCTTGACTTTGCTGATAGTAGTCACACACGTTATAAGAGGAGGGTTACCAAGTAATGCACATACTTTAAAAGACACCACAGCATACATACACACACACACACACACACACACACACATATATATTATTATTTAATTCCATCTTGGTAAATCGAAAGACTTGAATGTCAACAGATAGAAGTTGATGGTTTTTCAGCTGGTCCAGCTACCAGATTAGGCAGACGGAAGTCTCGGTTTTAGTTGTAAACTTAGTCGCAGGCTTTGACTGAAAACATGCTCTCAGTGGGTTCAATTAAAATCACTTTGGCCCTTGTCTTATGCATGATTTCTGACAAAATGATCTGGCTGACCCTCCTAGAGGGTTTTCTCATTTTCCATTATTTAAAAATAGGTCATTCAGAGCTTTATGAACACGTGCAAAATATTAATTACAAAGTTCATGCAACACAGTTTTGGTTAGCTTGTGGTCAAAGAAAAGCAAGGATTTATGACAGCGTGCTTTGCTTCAGAGATATATATGGTAAATGCTCATAGGTGGTTAAGAAGAGCCCAGCCTTTAAATATAATTTACAGCTCTAATTAGTTGATTTTAGAAAATATGACCTTCTTAAGGGCAATGAAACCTGAGTCTTTTCCTGGTATTCATAAACATTTTAAAATACTTCTAGACTTGCAAAACTAAGTATATTTAAGATGTAGCTGCAACGCCCTCCAAAACTAGCAGAAGAGGAGATCATGAGCTCGTTTCTGTGCCATACAGTAGTTATTTAGGTTTCCTTATATGCTTCCGTACTTACAGAGCAGCCTGGAAAAGGCTCTTAATTGCACAACATCTCAATTTTCATTCCACCTATGTCTTTTCCTAGAAAATGTGATCCCCTCACTGAAGGAAATACTACTAAGAATATGAAATACAAGGCTAGATATTAAAATTAAATTGTTTTATTAGAAATACACTTATATTTAGAAATACTTTTCAGACAGCTGCAAATCTGTGCAGCCCTTTTATCTCCTACCAACAATGGCAAAACCCAGTTTATTACTGGAAATCATGTACAAATTTTTTGTTTAATGAAGAAATTTCTTTATTGCACCTTTATTAAGAAGTTTCTCTTGCAGTGCCAAAAAAAAAAAAAAAAGCGTGTGTACACTAAAATAACAATCCAACAAAATACCGTGTCTGTTCAAGCATTCAAACTTGATTCCACTTCTTTTTTGAACTATCGCAGTTCAGTGAGCCCAGACACCTCCTAGTGCTTAGACATTTGTGTTGAAGGATTTGTATCTGCAGCATGTTTTAAACTGCTGTTCTGATGTCAAAATAGGGGTTTTTATTTCTAAATGAACACTTATGAGACTTCTTTCACACAGGTTTTGCTTTAAATATCCATACATCTTAAGGAGGTAAAACAAGCCATGAGGTATATTTTTTTGCCAAGATTTTAATTTTGATTACTTGATCTTAGCATCATACTATAAGTTTTAAAATGTAGCAATTTTATTCATGTGATTCTAAGAGAAGCATTAAAAGTAGTGTTAAAAATGCTGGTTTGTTGCCAGTGCTTCTTTCTTAATATATAAAGACACGGGAATATTTGTCTCAAAGTACTTAAGTTTCTTCTGGCTTTGGCTAAAATATTTCCATATAATCTAGAGTGATCTGGACAATGTGATCCTGCATTATGATGCTCAAAATCAGATGTCACTGGATACTGAAGTACGTTTTTTCCCTCCCTGTGTTTATTTGGGACGCTTACACTTAATTCTAACCTCTGACTATAGTTCTCCGAGTTCATAAGGCATCTAGCAGGAAATATAATTTTCAATTTACTTTCTATGCTCCTAAATAGTACAATTTATTTTTTTCTAAGTGTAAAATATGCGGGGTGTGACTCTTGAAACAATACAGGCCTGCCTTTAAGTATCACATAACATAGACCAGTTTTGACATGAGGATCTGCCCACCTTTTCCCAAGTGGCCAGTAGAGAGGACACCACGTACAAGAGTGACAACCAGCCCAGCCCAGCAAATGCACGGCTTTCCACAGCTCCCTCACAGTTTTTACTGGGTTCTTTCCCCAGTTGGTAAAACGCGTGATGGTGCAAACGGTGTTCCAGCTTCTAATGAGGTTGCCCTAACCTGTATGCTTACGCATGAAAAACACGTAAAGAATTGTGGTTTGTAATAACTTATGGTTGCATTTGCAACAGGTTGAAAATTCTGCTATTAAAACTAGTTATATAATGAAACGGTTTGTATCCACATCTTGTTAAAACTGATAGCTTGTGGTGAAAGATTGCAGAGGGTTTTATTCATTACCACTTCTGCCTTCTACACTGTAGAAGCTATGGCTACCAAACATTAGTTTTGGACTACAAGGCTGAACTTTAACTATGCACTACCCTGCATTCTAATGGAACATAACAAGTCCTTCTTGAAAAAAAAACCACCTGTACTACATTAATACGGAGAACTTGCTTAAACTCATTTGAAAAAAGGTAAATTTATAATACTAAAGATCAGATCACTACTTTTTCTTGGGTTTTCCAGTACACTGATGTTTTCCTATTTTTGGTATTAACACCTACTGCTGTTTATCATACAGACAACTTAGCGAGGAAAAGTAATGCTGATGGTGCTAGTCACAGATAGACAGGTACTAATACACCTGCTAGGCATAGGTACTCGTGTGAACCATAAAACAGTACTAGTAACATCTGTCTTGAGTAACATAAAAAGCTAGCAGATGACCCAATACACCTGACAGTAAAAATTCTAGTTGGATTTTCGTTACCTTTTTTAGTACTATCAAAGGAAAGGTTACTTCATGAGATGTTCCTCAAGTTTCTTGCCCCCACAAACGTAAGCCTTTGAAGTGCATGTATCTCTAGTTACAAGCCTGAGAATATTCACTAATTATGACTTTTGGAGTTGCATGTAACCTCACATGCAATTTTTAAAAGGGTGCAAGTCCCACCTGTCTCCGTTTTTTTTTTTTTTGCAACCTCCTCTGAGTACCAGCCATAAATTATATTTTAAAGAAACAGGAAAGGAAGATGAAGTGGGAATCTATGGAGACAACATCCTCAAAGATCATCAATTACCTGATATCTTTTAATCTTTGAGAATTGCCTCCATCAGATCTCAGCCTCTGGGAAATTATCAAACCTGATAATGTTTACAACTCGGCTTCAAGGTTAACAACTACAATCATACTGTTCTCTCAAAATAGCATTGCACCTTAGTGTCAAGTCAGGAGAGGAATGCCATGGAAAGCTACAAATTAAAAGGTGGAAAATTCAAACCAATACAAGTTTTCTTTCCACACCTCATGTAATTAAACAGCTGATCTTGCTGTCAAAAAACTCTTTCAAGCCAAGAACTTACAGTACTCTGAAAGGATATTGGATATGAAAGAGAGTGTCAAGAACAGACAGAATTGTGGCATTGATAACTTTGCAGGTTTGAAATATTAAAATCCAGTTTCATTGACAGGAATTTTTTTGAGGTTTTTAAACCCTCCAAGACAACCAAGTTGCTTTTTCAACCTTGTTTATATAATGGAAGTAGAAAGCCCATATATTTTTAACAAGCGTGAAGATTAGAGTATATACAGGATTCCACAGTGAATTGACGTAGACCAGTGACAATCAATAGTACAGATGCTAAAATGCCATCAAAAGGATGTTCATACTAACACTCCTAGCGAAATAATGTCTCCTGCTTAAATAATAAATACCCTGGAGGTATTTCCAAGATGTGTAGGTGTGGCACTTAGGGACATGATTTAGTGGTGGACTTAGCAGTGTTAAGTTTATGGTTGGACTCCGTGATCTTAAAGGTCTTTTCCAACCTAAATAATTCTATGTTTCTGAATACCATCAAAGGTCACCTTTCTTTATTGAAAACAAGGTTTAAAATATATATTTCTGCTGGTTCAAGATCACTTAACCAACTGGAATACTGAGTTGACTAAAAGCCCCGCCTTATAAGGTTTTGTGACCAGATTTCATAAGGTGTGACCACGCTCCTAAACACAAAAGACAAGAAATATTCTGTCTTTATATTCACTATCTTACTATATCCATGTAACATTTTATTTAAAATTAATACAAAATAACAGCTTTTAAATATTGTCCCATTCCTGAAAAAAAATGTTGATCTAATATTAATATAATTGCTGGTATTTCTGGTATATTATTGTATCTTTTAGACATAAAAAAACCATTTGGTTTAGTCTTTCATAAAGTAATATTCAAATATATTAAACTAGAGAAAAAAAAAGGAAAAAAAAAAAAAGAAAAAAAAAGAAATCCTGTGTACTGTTTGGCACCACTTAGTTTCTTACGCTGTTCTTGTTTTCCCCTCTCTTTGGTCTAAAGAAAACACACTGATGATGAAAAGGCTAGCAGTTATGGTTTTGGGGTTCTTTGTTACCTGACCATGGATGTTCACCATGATTATTTACTATCTATTCTCTAGTCTTTTCTGATGTATAATAATCTTTTAAATAGACTTGTAGATACAAAAATCTAGATATAAATACATAGAAACATGTAAACGCAAACATAGCCGTGGCTAACTAAACACATTTTTATGCATCCCTGAAACCCAAAGTCATTATAAAAAAAATATGAAAACTAATATTTTTTTACCATTCTCAAGCACAAGCTTTCTAGGACCAAGGCATTAAAAGCAGGGAGGCATACACAGAACATGAATTATATTCTTTCAAAATACACAATCAGAACATCCTAGTTAGGTGGATAAGCAATCCACATTCCACTATCCAGGACAGCAACACTTTACTGCAGACAAATACATTACGGCAACACCTGAGACTTTGTTCCCTCCTGATCTTAAGAACCGCAAAAAATCTTCTGATACTAGAGGTCAGCTGTTTATCCATGTTTAATTTTCAAATTATGCCCCTTAATAATTATACAAATGTTTCTTTAAATGAAATACAAACTGTGTTCTTCCAACAGTACACTAAAAATTTAGTTGCATCTTTGCTGTAATCCCTTATAGCTCATATTTTGGGATAGAAAATGACACTATAAACTCACATCCCAAAGGTAAATAAATTGAAGTAGTTGATAGAGTCATAAATATCTCCCCCCCCAATATTTTATAATTTATATCAAGTATGAACATTACAACGTCTCTGAACTTTTTAAAAATAGTTTAACTTTTACTTTATTTCAATTTTGTGTCCCAAACTTCTGCACAGGGACCCTTGTTTTTCCCTGGAATATTTACTTCTCATAAGACTTAGAATCACAGCCCACTTTTTAGAAGACATTTTGGCATAGTAAAGCAATCACAATTTGCATTCTTTAAGGACTCCACCACGTATTTGGGTTCATTTTCTGATTCCCAGTTTCATAGAAAAGAAAAAGTCACAAGTGCTTTACCTGATTTCTGTGTCTGCCCAGCTGATTTAATGGTGTCTCAGGATGATCAAAAGCAGATCTTTCAGAAAATGCAAAAGCCCTACCATAAACAAATTTAAAAGAGTGAAACAGTAATTTTAGGAATACTTTTGTCAGCTGTTTTGCAGCTCTACAGGTGTTTTTTTTTTTAAACAATGCATTCAGTTTCCTGAATAAGCAAGAATATCTGGCTGCTAGTAGCATTTATAACCTACAGAGTATATATTTTGGAAATATCAAAGGTTTCCTGAAAGGAAGTGAGTATAGGTGTAAATTCAAGAGACAACAAATGACATATGGCATGGGACAATAACCACACAATCATATTTGACTGTAAAGTGTTTGAGGAAAAACTAACTTAAGACACATATCTGTACTCAAGAACAAATTGCAAGATAATTTTTGTGTGCTTTCTTACAGAAAATAATTCTAACTTTTGTATTGTCCCTTGTTATGAACTGAGGCTTATGAGATTTCTGTCCACCTGAATTACTACGATGCTACAGCTAATATTTGTCATTACAAGGTGGTTCTCCAAAACTAACACTTTCTTTTTTTTTTTTAATTTTTTTTTCACTAGCTCTCAAACCGTCCTGCAAACATTTGTAAAGTAATGCTGTGTTATCTCTTAGTATCCTTGCATGTTGTACTGGAGTGCTAGCAGCCAGGAGATGAGTATAGTAGTCTTGGTCCACGGATTACCATTCAGTTAGGAACAGAATACCAGTTCTTCTTTACTGATGCTTAACCCCCAATAAATATTACAGTAAAAGTAGTAAATGAGTTCACTGTCACACAGATTTTAAATGTTTATCAGGTATTAATTACACAGTGGGTTTAGAAACAGATAAACTGAAGTAACAGAAAACAATAGTTACTATTACTTGCACTGTAACTCAGCTCTGAAATGTGAACTTAAATTCAGCTGCATTTCATTCAGCTAGAAACCAGCTAAAATATTTAACTAGCTCATACCTTAGAATCTAATCCACAGATAAAATCTATGTAAATTTGTATTTAATTTTGAGTATTGCTTTCATTGAAGGAGATCTTGACATGGGAATGTAAAACCTTATTTAACTATTTTCTCCCTAAGGTCACATACACATCAACTCCAAGCAATTCTCCAAGGATTTAGAAGATTCATAAACTCAACCCACAATGTAGGTAGCAGGTTCTGACACAAACCTCTGGGAGAAGCGCAATGCCTCTATCTGACTTGAGAAATTCTGCTGGTCGCTGCATGCTTCCAGGCAGAATTTGGTCAGAAAGCAACCTTTCCTCCTGCTAATAACTGACCTATTACTTAACTAAATATAAATAATTAAAGTACTATGAAGAAAATGTTATCTATATATCAGCAAGTAAGAAACTGAACTTCTTTCTACACTGAAAATAATATTTATATTAAATACATAACTTTGATAATCGTACCTTGCATATGCATAGAAAATAGAAAGGCTTTAAGGGAGCTGAGGCTGACAGTAGGCTTGGGATGGATGGATGGATCATACTGCAGCAGTCACACATCCTCCATTCAAAAAGGCCGTTCGAACCATCTGTAGAACCAATGAAGTGCACTGCACATAAGGATGAAATCCAACATATTTAAATACCAGTCACGCCACAATAGCTCACTATTTCCATTAAAAAGAACATTAATAAGATAGATACCGAGTATGTAGGAAAGTGACAATGGTTGCTTTGATCATTTAGAATTCTGGCAGCGGACACTGAAGAATGACGGGAGGTAATCACCAATCTTAAACTCCCTTTTTCTTAATCACTCAACTTCAAAAATACACATCTTTGCAGTGAAGTAGCTTCAACTTACACTGACAGCAGTCTTCAGAGAAACAAAAGAAATGGCCAGAAATGGCCAGAAAAGTGACTGCCTTTGAAAGCTTGTTGCTAAGTGCATACATTCACTGCTTCCTGACTTTATTTCATGTCCCATTCTTTTCTTTATTTCATTATAAGAAAATCAAAAAGATCGATGATGCAGAAAAATTAGCAATGAACTACTTCTACCATGTTTCTTTTTTTTAACTACCAACAATGAAGTGTCACTATAGAATACAGAAAGATAAGGTAATTTGAAGATTTTCTAGAGGAAAGAGAACACTTGGTTCTTCAGCTAACCCCTCAGTTAAAAGCTTTGCCTCAGTTCTTCCTGGGAAGTTCGTCACCAAAACTTTGGAGCTGTGTTTGAGGTAGACTTGCAATTTCAAATTATTCAAGTGGAAATGTAGTTGCCAATATAATACAATTTCATAGAACTTGAATCAACATGAATTTCTACAAAAAAGCACTACATAAATCTGCTTTGGAAATGTTCTGAATAGCAAGCAAAGCAGTAGTCTGTACGTGTATATGCTCTCACAATCACACATAGATTTGTGCAATAGAACACATCAGCCAGTTATTTTATTCTCTGATTAGTTTTCCTGGTTTGCTGAGAACATTTCCACAACTGATGTAACAACATCACTTACTAAGAGGCTTATACAGATTAGTATTTTTTTCTTTAGGGATTTCCCATCCTATCTTATTCATGTCTTCATGAAACAGATCTGGAGCTCCACAGATCTTCATAGGATACATGTGTTCCTAGCACTACAAACAAATGAGAAGTTAGTCTTACACCATGATCTCCTCTTTTCTGAAAAGTAGTGGGGGTTCACTCCTTAAGGAGAAACTGTGCCGTCCACCTTAGATAAGATTGTGATTAGTATTCTTTATTAGTCTTTAGACCAAATCCCTGTAACAGCGAGGTAGCCTGCGAAAGTAGGAATAAGAAAATAAAACAATTCCTGAAAGGCAGTTTTGGCTACAAGGGGAGAAACATCAGCCATTGAGGAGAATTCAGTTTGATCTGGCTCCTTTTAGATTTCAGACTAGGACCAAACACAAAAAAACCCATATCAAACAGTTACTGAAGGAAAGAAAATAAAAAATACCCAACCAAAAAAACCCCTCATTAGTATCAGAAAAATATACCTTACTGTGTACCTGTATTTTCCAACCATGCTATGTAGTTTGTGTATGCGCTTAAGCGGAGGAGATCTTTTTCATTTTAGGTGAGATGGTAGGACTTTGCTTTCCTCTGAGATTCTACAGCTAAAATTTTAGGGATGCCATGACTGGGGAACAGAGTTTAAAAAAAAACCCAAACAAACAGAAACTAAAACATATTCAATTTCTTCCATTGTTTATATTGTTGAGGTAATTATTATTTTTTTTTACTTTCCCCTGTATTAAATAAATGTATAGATACGATTTACTCCAAATCACTTCTCTGTCCCTTCTGAGAATGAAGTGTATAGACTGCTGATCTTCAAATCCTATTCAAAAACCAAAATATTTTTCAGTTTACTAGTCAAATCAGACCCACAAAACACTTGTTTAAAATCTTTAAAGCTTTTACTGTAACATGTAGAATCACTCGTTTTGTGACATGAGACAGTAACAGACATTTGTCTTAAATCTGTTCTGAAACAGAGAAGCCTCAAAAGAGTATGGCTCTTTCTATTACCGTTAATTAGGACTAGGTTAGTTATTAGAGTAGCAGGAGAAAACCAGCTATCACCTTCGGAGGGAATTTCTTGGACTGTCTAAATAGGCCATTAGGACCCATTTTGTTAAGAGAGACATTGCCTTCTCTACTGTCTTAGCAGACACAGCCAGCTGTTAAATTATAGACTATTTTTTAGTGATTACTTATGTATTTAATGTCCATTTACTTAGACTGGGTATCACTGCTCAACAGAAAACAAACATAGAGCAGTTACTTTCTAGCAGATTGGAGTTCAAACTAATAAACCCAATTAGCTGCACACATAGCATGCTTGAACACCACATCACTGCGCTGATAAGCACGTGCACAGTGACAGGCTGGATTCTAGCACAGTTTGTTAGCCCTAAACTCATCAGCAGACATGTGCTGACTGCAACTGAATTGATCAGATAAGTATCCTTGGACTTAAAACTGCTGATTGGAAGCCTGCAGACTGGAGAAGGAATGCAACACCTGAGCAACACCTACAATGCACCAGATGTGGTCGTCCGAATGGATCTGCAAAAGCCAGCTATGACTAAGCAGGCCTCAATGTACAAACTATTCCATTACCTAAAATATCCCCAACTTCTATTACCCCAGTAATGGGGAGCTGATTACAAGTTGCCTCTGAAGGGAAACATTGCATCTAGTAGCTGTAGCTAATCAAGAGCATTATAGCCATTCCTCATCAACCTCTCTGAAAAGTTGAGTACCAATGCAGGCTTAAATCAAAATGCAGTTGAGTCTGAACATGTTCTGACATTGCTGTAAAGTATCTACTGCAACAACAAGTTTCTGGCCTTTATCTCCCTGCGCATTGGATGTATCTCCATATGCAGGTATGATTTATTTCTGCATAACCTATCAGGCTACTCTATGAATACACTGGTCTGCTCATCTCACCGACATCTATCCGCTATGCAAAATTCTTCACAAAAAGGCCAACACGCCCTTATATCTTACTTGCAGCCGAGTTCAAGAACAGGCAAAAGTAAATTGCAAAGCACTCAGGTACTCTGTGCTTTAACCCACTGTACTAGAGCTGCTCAGGCATCACTCTCTAAGCACAGCTAGTTTTTACACTGAATGTGCAATAGCTACCTTGATATTCAGAGTTTACGTGAAACAAAAAATGATGCAACTACTTCTTGACCATAGTAGAAACTTCCCCAGTACTCTTCCTCCACCAGCATACTTCTATGTACCTGCATAAGGCTTAGTTCTCCTGTGGTAGGGAGGAAACTCTGCCGCTGAATGCTTACTATCTAAATTAGAGATGGTGGTGTGACCCATTAAATTTAGGAAACAGTTGTATGTTATGCAACTAAAAATGGGGTGTTTTCTCACAGAGCAATAGCTTTCAGCGCTGTTTTCTGTTGTTCTGGAAAAACAGCCCTGGCCTCTACCTTAAGACTTTATCATTAGGCCAGAAATTAATGCCTTGAGTAACTACAGAATGATATTAAAAGACTGACAAGATAAGGGAGGTACGGCACTTAGACACTTGCTTCTCTTACATAACCGTGGGAACAGAAAAGAAAATTTACAGATGTGGGCTCAAAAACCAGCAAGCCTGTAGAGCTCACCTGGAAGAAGGGTATTTACATCAAAAGCCTGAAGAAGTTAAAGCATTACTGTGTTTCCTCTTTATATCCACATTTCATAGCGAAGGCTACCAAGCCAAAATAAGGAAAGCTTGCTGTATATATGCAACCAGGGTATGCAGCAGGAAAACCTCCTTATGGCTCGGTGATACGTAAATGTGAAAGCTGAGCAGCAGTTGAGCAGAAACACCAAGTTCTGAGAAGAAACCTTTGTTCAGATGCATCAGTGAACAGGATACAACAAATGCATAAATGATTTATTGAGGAGATGAATGCCAACGAAAATGAGAATACTCCAGATAGAAATATCCTCTTGAACAGATGGACAGATTAATACAATGGCAAATACATAAGCATCACACAGAATCCATTTACCTTCAGCATTTCAATTTCTCTGCATGTTGCCATTTATTACTGCACATCACTAATTCTTCCCTTTGTTCTCTGCTGAGATGTAGCCATCTTCTGCAAAAATTTCAGCTAGTAGACAACAGTGACCCTCTTTTCGATTAGAATCTCAGATGCTAGGAAAAACTGGGTAAGAAAGGATAGGAACATCAATGCTAACAATAAAAATCTTCCTTTTAGCACAGCTTTCAAGCAATGGCACAGCTCAGAGATTTAAACCTACCGCAGTGTCTGCAACACTTATGCGTTGCAGGCTTTTTTTAATATCCTAATGTGCACCACGGTGGTGGCAAAGCGATCCCCTGTACAGTAACTTCAAGGAGTTACAAATGCAGAGTTACTTTGTCCTGTTTCCCTTCTGTCAGTCAATGGTTAGTCTGGGCTTCTCTGAAAACAACAGGGGATACTTCTAGCAAGCAGCCAGTAGAGGCCGATAAAGAAATAGCTTCCTGAAGGGGAGCGTTTTGGAGTGTTTAGTGGTTAGACAGACTTAGAGCCATGAACCAAGCATGAGGAGAAAAAGACCCCGCTTTTGTAGGGCAAGAGGAAACTGGAGAAGTTGCTTAGCATGCTGAGACTTATGAGTAGAGATCCAATAAAACAGGTATGGTTCTGAAAAACTCTTAACACTAGACCTACTACTTCAGTTGTTGCTGTGATAAAACGTGTGAGGCTTAATGACTGGAAAGTTGGGACGATCGCAAATCCTGTGCCATAGACCAATTAAACATTTTGGGTATACATGTTCCTTGCATCTGGAAGGCTGAAATAAAACCAAGACTCCTCAATCCTAAAGCAATAACCATCACCAAGTGCTGCCTCTAATCACAAAAACGGCTTGTGGAGTTGCTACTATTTCAAGAGGAACAGACCATCCTGGTGCTGCTCAGTGGAAAGCATGTAACTATGATAGAGCAAACAATGCAGGAAGCAATAGACCTAATTTGAAAATGACTGGATCTACAGTATCTTACACTTAAAACCTACACACTATAATTGAAGTATAGAAAAAAAATAAGTGCATAACAGGATTAAATGTCCAAAGCATTAAAAAAAATATGGATATGGACATGGCACATTCCACATATTAAAAAACCCAACCCCACCTAAATTAAAAAATAAATCTTAATATCGTATTAGATCTGAGCACTAAACATCTGGACAGCATCCAATGAATTCCTTACTTAATCAGTTTTGAATTCTGAAGAAAAAGAACAGACTTTAGAAGCATGAACTCACCTGAAGAAAGGGCCTTTCACGATCATTCCCTAAAATTGCTGACAAGAACATCTGAACATAGCATTCAACTGCCCTTCTGTAGAAACATGTAGCCCCCTCAGACTACATAACAATGTAGACTTTTAAACCTGGCCTTAAGAGTGCACAGAAGTTAGATGCCAGAGATTAATCTTCTCCCTTTCTGCATTCAATACAGTAACAGGAAGCCACCAGTCTTACAGACAGATGCACACTGCTATTATCCATGCACTGATCTCAAAACAGTCTCCAAACCACACTAGCTACTCCACGTTAATTGCAACTCTGTGAAAGGGGCAACATCACAACTTCACTCACTACTCCTGTCTCTCTTATTGACACTTACACACGAAGTGCTGCACAGTCCGGCCATATTTATAAGGGAAGCGCCTGTGCTGCGCAAGAGCCATGAAACACTTTCAAAAGTGTGCCACATGGCTAGAAAGAATGAATCTCTGAAATATACTGTAGTAATTACACATTCTTAACTGTTCTTAAGAACACGAAACACACAAGTCCCAGACAGTTTACAAATTTAATGACTTACAAATCTGCACTTTTCAGTACAATGAACTTATTTTTTTAAAAAAATAATAATCTAAATGTCAATATAATAGTTCTGCTAATATATCTATACTTCAAGATAATATTTACAGAACTGTAATGAAAAATAAGGCTTAAGCACCAGAAAATTTAAGCAGAAAATAGCTTGACTAAACTGACAGTAAATTAATATGGCTTCCTGACTGCTGTACTGATTAAAAGAGAAAGGGGGATAAACAGATTTGTTTGCAGTTTTGCACAAGCACCCCACAGTTTAGGAACTGCTACACATAAGACAGATCTATTAAAACAGATACCTATGCTGTATCTGTAAACATGTTACGAAATATACTTTGATAATACTATAATTCTTTATTTTACAAAATCTGAGCTTAAAATCTGAATGCAAATCAGTTCACATCAAAAAACCCTGGAATTTCAATTACTGAATTGATTTAAAAATTTAAAAACAGTCTGTGACTGTTAAGACTATTTTCTTGTTCTTGCACTTGATCTTGTCTTCCTGTCCGTGCCTCCAGCAGCCTGAGTCACCTTTACATCTTCTTTAGTTTTGTTCCTTTTTCCTGTTTGTAGCGATCTATCTTCATCATTCTCTATTTGTACACACAAAAAAATTAATGGTAAATTTGTGTCACAAATCAAACATTTTAAACTAAATTCAATCTTCAGTTAAATTTTTAAAGGAAATGTCCTTAACAGCTACATTCCAAAACTTATTTCTATGAATTCAACAAACAAGATACAAACCCCATACTTCTGCACATCCAATATCCTTTAAGATAGATCCCTAAGGACTTATAGCTATTTCTGAAAGTAGGTTAACATTAATGAGAGCAGAAAAACCAATTAGCTACCATTTTAGCTAAAATTCCTTCTACTGATATGTAAAACTAAAACATATGCAACACCAAAGAAAAATCCTGCAAAAATTAATATATAGTAACTGTTTTATGGTCCAGATAAAGCTGGAAAGTCAGGCTTTTAACTGTAAAGAAATGACTAGACACCTATGTAAGCATCTAGATAGCACAGAAAAGTTAAGCTGCTCCAAGAGGTAAGCATCAACCCAACCATCAGACATATAAACAGACTCTAAGATCCAGGGAAAGACAACCTGCCTGGAAAAGAAACTATCCAGGCAGGTAGTAAAGCATCAGAAGAGATCAATCATTTGCAAGTAAATATAACTGTATCAGGAAGCAGGAACTAGCAAGTGTGCAAAGGGAAACAAGACAACTTAATAAACCAAGATAGATATATGGCAAAGAGACATGCATCTTGTATGAGGATAAGCACAAGCTATAGAAAAGAGAAAGAGCCAAAGAGAAATTAAACAAAAGGCATGTGTCAAATCATAATAAGGTTTTTAACACAATCTGGCAGGAAATCCCTCAATATGTAGCTCTAAAGAATCATTGTTATTTCCATTCGCATACATTTATTTGATAATACTTTCTAAGTGCATAATGGTAGTTTTTAAGTTACATCATATCAAGCTGAAAATTCCAGGGAATATTCTAGATGTCTGCAGCAAGAGTTCTATTGGCTTGGGGAAAGCAAAATAAAGGAAGAAGTGGGGGACGCATGCAACTTTTGCTGTCTTTTTTAGCTCAAATACAGCTTCAGGGTCTTCTAACATCAACTTCAAAAAACAGCTGATAACTAGGTAAAGGTTCTCCAAAACCTGGAGATCTGGAAAACAGGACCTTGGACTGTATTTAGGAGAATACAAGATGAACAACGGGTGCTATAAACACGTGATTATCATGTTCTGTCATTAACACCTTCTGCATGTAAGCTAGCTGCTGTATTTACTCTGAACTACGATTTATTGGTATTGATTGAGGAAAAAAAATGTATTATAGAAGATTATGAAGACATTTGAATACCCCAGAGGACGAGTATGTGTCATATCCCATAAAACCAGTCCCTTCTACTTAGGGAAAAAAATACCTTGTTTATATAAGATAACATAAACCTTATTTACTTAAAAGTATTCTTGCCACACTGAAGACCTACTCCATCTACATTAAAAGCATGGCAGCCCACAGTAATATTAGAATTTTGTACACATTATTGTTGTATCTATACATAACTTAGCTATACTTAGAAAATAAAAAGCAAATTCTTGCCTCACCTGATTTTAGTTTTTTGGATGCTAAGTCATCTTCTGGCAACTGACACTTTCTTCTGCGAGAGGTGGAAGTTGCCTGCTGTATAGGGTTAACCTCTTTTCCTTTTCCAGACTGATTATTTTTTTCGGAACCAGTGGATGTCAAACACACATTTTGAGTTTCCAAAGTGTTACTGTTTTCTGGCAAGTCACCCTCTTTACAGACAGAAGTAGAAGTAGCTGCCTCTGATTTGAATTCTACCTTTTCCCTTCTATTCCTCAATTGCCTTGTTTTTCCCTGGGATGAATTATTTTCTAGAGATGTATTTTCATCTTCAAGAATTTTCCTTTGACCTCTACCTTCCAGCAAGCCAGGTTTTTCCCTGAGAAAAGCAGAACTAGTTTCTTCAGATTTGGAAGAAATTGTTTTCTTTCTGTCTGCTCTTGATGGATTTTCTCTTGCACATGGAGCTCCTTCCAAAAGTACATTCTCTTGTTCTTCAGGAGTTTCATTCTTACCACCTTCTGGCAAACCTCGAAGTGAGATGGAACTAACAGCCAGCGAAGTAGTTGCTTGCCTTGAGTTCCTTTTTGACAGATCATTTTTTTCTTGGGAAGCAGAACTTCCCAAAATCAGATTTTTTGCTTTCCTGTAATTATTATTTCTACCACTTTCTTTTGATAAGTCCTGTTTCCCCTGAATAGTACAATTTGAGGCTTCTAACAAGAGAGCAATTTCATTCCTTCTGCCTGTTCTCAGTTGATTTTCTTTTACAGATGAACTTAAATTTTCTAATGGAACACCTTCTTTAGCAACTTCTACTCTACCATTATCTGTTGGCAAACCGTGTTTTCCTCGAAGAGAAATGTAATTAGTTGTATGTGACGTCAGAGCAGTTTCTTTCCTTCTGCCCCTTCCTAATGGCTTCTCTTTTGCACAGGACACTCTTCCCAAAGACATATTTTGTGCTTCATTAGCACCCTCCTCTTTACTCTCAGTTTCTGACAAGCCACGTTTTCTCCGGAGAGATGAAAGTTTTTCCTCTGTTGCTGGATCAATTGTTTTCCTTTTGCCCCTTGCTGATGCATTTGCTTTTGTCTGTGAAGTTTTATTTCCCAAAGCTGGATTTTGATCTTCTCTCACAGTCATCTTTTTATCATCACCTTCTAGCAATCCATGTCTTTTTCTGATAGAAAGAGATCTAGATGTCTGTGATGCTGCAGCAACCTCTCGTCTTTTCCCTCGTCTCAGTGGATTATCTTCCATTGAAGAGGGAGTAGCTTCCAAAGCTGAATCTTGCTCCTTTACAAAAGCCTCAACTTTACTATGATCTGCAATTAATGTTTGTTTTTCCACAAACCTAGAACAAGTTATTTGTGGAACGGAATCAACTTGCTTTCTTCTGCTCTTCCTTACTTGTGAAGAAGGATTTTCTGAAGTCTCATGTTGACCACCTTCGTAAGTCATTCCTTTGTCATTCCCAGGCAAACTCCTTTTTCCTCCAACTGCTCTGGAACTGACTTCAAGTTCAAAATTTACTTTTCTACTTCTACCTCTTCTACATGCCATTCCATTTTTTTGTGCTTGATTCTCTTGCAGGATTTCAGTTTGCTTTGCTTCAAGTATTCTGTGTTCATTTCTTGTCCGCTTTTCAGGGCTAAGAGCAAGACTGTCACTGTTTGCAGCAGGTACTGATGTGGCAGCTGGGTTGTTCTGGTCCTTCATGACTTGGTATGTATTCTTGCCACAAACAAAGCCCAAAGAATCTTTGAGAGATTTGTCCATTTCCATTTCTGACTTCAAGTTGGGAGTCATTATTTCTAGGTTGTTTACATCTTTGGCAAATTCATCAGCCTTTTTCTCCAAAGAGTCTTTTTTGCCTCTCCTGTTTCTAGTTCTATTTGTTCCCTGTACTGCACTTCTGTTTGCTTCCAAGTTGAGAGCAGTAACTGGCATTTTGTTTATCTCTCCAGGTGACTCTGCCTTTAATCTTTGAGATGCCTCTGTTGTGCTTTCCTGAGCATTATCTGTTTCATCTCCCTGAGATACTTTAATCTTATTTTTGACATGCGATTGTGTCTCAGTATCAGTTTCAATTTCCTCGTTTTTCTGAATATTTTGTATATTTTCAAGTGCCGTCCCACAAACATCTGCTTTTACTTCAACTGAGTGTTTTCTAGCACTGCGTAAAGACTTCACCCTTTTCCCTGTTATCTTTATTTCATGTTTACTTCCATTTTCAGATTCTTCTGCTGTAGCAGTCTCAGTATCTTTGTCAAAAGCCTGTTCATCTGTTTTTATCATCTTCGCTGATAGATCACTACGAAGCTTCCTTGCTGTCTCATGAAGGTCCTCCGAAAAAGCTTGTTTAACTTCAGTATTTTTAGCTCTTCCTCTTTTAGGTAGAGCCACTGGTTCTGTGTTTTCTTTTTCTTTTACTCTTTTAGACCTCTTCCCAGGCAACAGAAACATTTCTTCGCTGTCTTCTACACCACCTTCACTAGATTTGTTTTCACCTTTTATTAAACCTGTTTGCAGTTGACAACTTTCATTTTGAATGTTCCTAGATACATTTGCTGTCTTTATGGCTGGATCATCTTCAGTTGATAATGTGTCATTGATACTACACTCCTGCAATGCCTGTTTCATATTATCAGGTTCTTTTTGTAGCACTGAAGAATCTTTGCTACAAGATTCAAGATTCTCACTTGGATGTCTTATCTCCTTCGGGTTTTCCCTTTTACCTCTTCCTGGTCCTTGAGTAGCTCCATGTGATTCCACAAATTGAACAACCACAACTTTTTCCTGAAGAGGGTGCTTTGAAACAATTTCTTCTTGTATGAGACTGTTTGTTCTTGTTCTTCTTCCTTCATTTTTTGCTCCTGAAGTCGAATTACTGATCTCTCCCATCTCTTCTTGGGTATTCTTTTTCCCCAAACTTTGCAGTTCTTTTAAATTCAAATCCTTTTCACACTGCTTTGCTGAAGCAGGATGTGTTGTCTTCCTTGATCTGCCCCTTGTTAGTATCTGGGTGGTCTGGTCTTCACGAGTTGATTCCTTCTGTCGAGAATCTTTACCTTGTGGAATATTTCCTTCATTGTCTAAAACATCTGGGGTTTTTTTTCCCCCCATTCAAAGTTTTTACATGGAAAAGAGCACAAACAGAAGTTAAATATTACTATGTCTGATCAAAGTAATATCTGTGAGTTTTGATTTTCCTAACAATCATCTTTGTCAAATAAATCACACTTAATATTCTTAATTTAAAAATAAATAAATTAAGACTTTAACCAAGTCCTAGATTAAGGGCCAGGTTTCTGACCAAAGATGTTTGGTTTATTTGGTAGGCAGGTTTAAGCTATGTTCTTGAAAGACTTTGCAAAGCAAGATAGTTTTAAGCTGAGATGTTAACATCAGCATGGTGGTTTTTTTTTTACACTGGTATGTTTGGAGATGCCCATATTACTGCACCAACAAACTACTATACTGTTACTTCTATACACCAATAGAATCCCAGCAGCTGGTGTTCATTAGAGATGACTGCACAAATTCCATGGGCTATGCATGCTTCACACTGTATTTTTCAGAATTTTTAGAACATGTGAAAACTTCATAATGCCATATTTTACCTTATATATTTGTAGTTCCTCTAGTTAAGAGTATTTATACTTACCGTATTTATGACTGGAATTAGTACAAAGAGGTGCAGTATCTTCTTGCCTAGAATCCGTAACACTTACTGACTTGGTCTAAGGGAATAAACAATAATCAATAAATACATGTCTGACAGGACAGGACAAGAAATAATGGAACCAACCAATTCAAAAATACATAGTAATATTTGAAAAAAAAATTGTCAAATACTGTTCTCTAAAAATGAAATTAACTTAGTTTTATAACTGCACCCATGTATTTGAAATTAGCACACAAATATACCAAACTTGATACTTGCCATTTAAGCTGCTGTAGCAGTTTTTAAAGTGAGATAACAAACACTGCACAGTTAAAAAAGTATTAATTACATTGGCTGAAAAGTGTCTAAATGAGTGCTCAAAAGGAATTTGGGGTATTGAAGCTGAATTATTTGAGTGTTTTGTAGTGTTTTATCCTAGTTCTGCACTGACAAGTACTAAGCCCAGTGATATTTGGCATTTTACTTATGGATGTGGGAATGAACATAAGGGTAAATATTAATAAAATTTACAATTGCAAGTGTGATGGAACTGTGAATTATAAGGTCAGAAAGGTAACCCAGAGCAACCTCAGTAACTACTTAGACAGGATTCCTTAAAAAAACCAAAACCGTTAACACAGGCAAACGTACAGTGATAGAGCTATCTCTATAAAATAGGCATCCATTCAGGAAGCAATGAAGGAAAGACTTAGGGGCATAGAGAGCAATCAACTAACAATATGGAAACACGTTTTGTCAAAAGCTCAACAGTTTTGGATGTGCAAAGAAAAAGAGAGGTTAAAATTTAATCTGTAGGGTAGGAAGCAGCTGTTAAAAAAAAAAAAAGTCTTGCTTATGAAAAAGAAGGCTGAGAAAGAATCTGATTGTAGTCTGTAAGCACCTTAAAGGGTGCTTTAAACATAACAGGAACAAATGACCAGAAAAACCTAAAGTGCTAAGATTCAAATTTGTAATAACTTAGGTCTTCTAGTGGGAAGTATTCACCGGGACAAAGCTACCAAGAAAAAAAAAAAAAAAAAAAAAAATTGCCATCTTTACAGGTTTACAGGTTCAACATGAGGTGCTTTTCTAGAAAGTATTTCTTCCTCTGGAGGTTATGGGCATGACATACTTGAAGTGCTGTAACATACAAGATGTCATACTAGGAGGCCAAAGAATCCATTTCAACCACAGGCTTTAAAGTCTAAATACATTCCTTCCAAAAGCTAAATAAAGTATTTTACCTTAATTTCCTCTGGTATATCAAACATTTCTGTAACTCCAACATAGTCCAATTCAGAATCAGAACATCTTCCCCTGGGTTCTGCCATAAGCCTTTGGAGACCCACAAAATCATCAACTGGTTGATGCTTCTCTCTTGGAGTCTTCACTAATCTGCTAATACCAAACATATCTTCTACAGGTTCAACTTTTTCCTTTGGTGTCTTGAAAATACGGCTGACCCCAATCATGTCTTCTACTGGTTGATATTTCACCTTTGGACTTTTCTTGATTAAAGTAAGACCTGCCACATCTTTTACTGCACCCCTTTCTTGTACTGGTGCCTTCAGCAACCTTTCATCAGTAATTTCATCTGTAACAGTCTCCAGCTCTTGTTTCGGGGTCCTCATGAGCTGCTTGATGCCTGACAGAGCCTCTACAGGCTCCGACTTCTGCTTCGGGGTCCTCATGAGCTGCTTGATGCCTGACAGAGCCTCTACAGGCTCCGACTTCTGCTTCGGGGTCCTCATGAGCTGCTTGATGCCTGACAAAGCCTCTACAGGCTCCGACTTCTGCTTCGGGGTCCTCATGAGCTGCTTGATGCCTGACAGAGCCTCTACAGGCTCCGACTTCTGCTTCGGGGTCCTCATGAGCTGCTTGATGCCTGACAGAGCCTCTACAGGCTCCGACTTCTGCTTCGGGGTCCTCATGAGCTGCTTGATGCCTGACAGAGCCTCTACAGGCTCCGACTTCTGCTTCGGGGTCCTCATGAGCTGCTTGATGCCTGACAGAGCCTCTACAGGCTCCGACTTCTGCTTCGGGGTCCTCATGAGCTGCCTGATGCCTGACAGAGCCTCTACAGGCTCCGACTTCTGCTTCGGGGTCCTCATGAGCTGCCTGATGCCTGACAGAGCCTCTACAGGCTCCGACTTCTGCTTCGGGGTCCTCATGAGCTGCCTGATGCCTGACAGAGCCTCTACAGGCTCCGACTTCTGCTTCGGGGTCCTCATGAGCTGCCTGATGCCTGACAGAGCCTCTACAGGCTCCGACTTCTGCTTCGGGGTCCTCATGAGCTGCCTGATGCCTGACAGAGCCTCTACAGGCTCCGACTTCTGCTTCGGGGTCCTCATGAGCTGCCTGATGCCTGACAAAGCCTCTACAGGCTCCGACTTCTGCTTCGGGGTCCTCATGAGCTGCCTGATGCCTGACAAAGCCTCTACAGGCTCCGACTTCTGCTTCGGGGTCTTCATGAGCTGCCTGATGCCTGACAAAGGCTCTACAGGCTCCGACTTCTGCTTCGGGGTCTTCATGAGCTGCCTGATGCCTGACAAAGCCTCTACAGGCTCTGACTTCTGCTTTGGGGACCTCATGAGCTTCTTGATACCTGACAAAGCCTCTACAGGCTCCAACTTCCGCTTTGGGGTCTCCATGAGCTGCCTGATGCCTGACAAAGCCTCTATGGGTTCAGAACTTTGCTCTGGGGTCCTTAAAAGCTGCTTGATGTCTGACATAGCCTCAATTGGCTTCTGCTTTGAGGTCCTCCTTTTACTTCCTGATTTCACCCGAGATGCTTCTTTTTCTGGAATTATTGACAAATTATCCACACTAACACTTTCTTCCAGCATAGATTTTCTTTTTTCAGTTTTTGTGGATATTGCATCAGACATAGACTTTAGAGACTCTCCTCTCAGAAAGCTAGAAATGCCTGGACTATCTTGTTTCTGTTCTGAACCATCTGAACTATTTAACGGTGACACCATCATCTCTCCTGAAAAAAAGTAGTAATTTACATAATTTGAAAAAAGAATTAAGCAAAAAATCCAAGAATTCTAATTGCTTTATAACTAAGTAATTCAAACAGAGCCTTCTACAAACCAAATTTGTACATCAGCAATTGAGTTGGTAATTAGCTTCTACAAAGCACAGCATACATTTTAAAAACTGACTATAAAAATTTTGATCATTAATAATTATATCATTAATTTGATATAAAAACCCTGGTTTCTGTTGTCCTTAAGATTTCTAGTGGTGTCAGGTTTTTATTGCAATTTCCATTGTTTTGAAGCAATACCAGACATAAATCAGAAACTTTCACATTAAAGTATGTTTGATCCTTCCGACACCAAGGAAGAAAAAATTACAAGATATATTTGTAAAATTTGTATCATGAAATATCTCAAGTTAGAAGGGACCCATGTAAAGATCATTGAGTCCAACTGCCTGCTCCTCACAGGACCACCTAAAAATAAACCATATACTAAAACTGTCATCCAGATGCTCCTTGAACTCTGATAGACTTGGTGCTGTGGCCACTTCCCTGGAGGGCCTGTTTCAGTGACCAACCACCCTCTCAGGAAAGAGCCTTTTAATAATGTCCAACCTGAACTTCCCCCAACACACCCATATTCCATTTCCTTATGTCCTATCGCTGATCACCAGAGAGAAGAGATCAACACCTTCCCCTCTGTTGCCCCCAACTCAAGGAAGTTGTAGGCTGCAACCAGAGCACCCCTCAGACTCCTCTTCTCCAAGCTGAACAACCCAAGCCACCTCAGCTCCTCCTTGTAAGTCTTGCCCTCAAGGCCTTTCACCGTCTTGGTTGCTCTTCTCTGGACACATTCTCAATGGTTCAATGTCTTTTGTATACTGAGGCACCCAAAACTACACACAGAAGTCAAGGGGGGGCCACACCAGTGCGGTGCGGAGTAGGACAACCTCCCTTGATGCATCCCAGGACACGGTTGGCCCTTTTGGCTGACAGAGCACACTGTTGACTCTTGCCATCAACACAAACCTCCAGATCTCTTTCCAAGGGGCTACTTTCCAGCCTGTTGTCCCCCATTTGTATGTATAACCAGGATTAGCCCATCCCAGGTAGAGAATCTGGCATTTGCTGGTTAAATTTCATACATTTGGTGATTGCTCAGCTCTCTCGTCTGTTGAGATCTCACTGTAAGGCCTGTCTACCCCAAAGGAAGTCCACGGTTCCTCCCAGTTTAGTATCATCAACAAACTTAATGTACACTCAATTCTTGTGTCCAGTTCATTTATAAACACATTAAAGAGCACCAGCCCTAAAATTGAGCCCTGGGGGACGACCACTGGTGACTGGCCGCCAGCCTGATGTAACCCCATGTACTGCAACTCTTTGAGCTCAACCCATCAGCCAATTACTCACCCAGCATATTATGGGCTTGTTTAGCTGTGTGCTGGATGTTTTATTCAGGATACTGTGACAGGCAGTATCAAAAGCTTTACTAAAATCCCAAACCATCACATCTCTTGGCTTCCCTTGGTCAACTAGATGGGTGACCTTGTCATAAAAGGAAATTAATTTGGCTTAAGTGGGAGTTTACTCTCATGAATCTATGCTGGCTATAACCAATGACTGCATTGTCTCTCAAGTGTTTTTTGAGAACTCCCAGAATAACCATGTCCACAATTTTACCAGGCACTGAAGTGAGACTGGCAGGCCTATAATTACCAAGGTCTTCCTTCCTATCCATCTTGAAAATTGGGACATTTGCCAGCTTCCAGTTGACTGTGACCTCTCCAGACTCCCAAGAACACTGAAAAAATAACGGAGACAGGTCCTGCAATAATATTGGCTACCTACACTCACAGTTTGCATGTAGCTTCTACTTGGAATGACACTTTTCACAAATACTCATTATGGTCCTTATAGAGGCACTGACTTTTGTACTTCTTGGATTCTTTTGTATCCTGCTTGCTTGGGATAGCAGAAAAGGATAATCAAGAGGAAAGCTTTGAAAAAAGCGAAGTGCTTATCCTTCGCTGTTTAGTGCCAACTACGCATTTTCTTTTGGTATTTCCTACTGCAGTAAGCATGAGCATTAGAACAAGCATAATTGTGCTGTTGCTCAATAGAAGCAGCTATCATTCCTTTGGCTAGTAAAAAAGTACTGAAACAAAAGAAAGGTTATGAAAGAAAGCCTGGTCAGAACAAGTCACGGAAGCATTTAGAGGAATTTGTATTTTCTTCCTGAAACACAATTCAGATTAAATCTATAATGCCAGAATGCTATTTCTGGAATAATATACTAAAAACTAAGATTTGAATATTGAAAGTCTACCCTCACTTTGGTCCCAGGAAAAATAGTGGAGCAGGTCCTTGAAACACACTTCTGGGCACAGGAAGAACAGGGTGATTGGGAACAGTCAGCACCAATTTACCAGAGGAAAAATCATACCTGACCAATCCACTTCTTTTTATCATAGAAAGTAAGAGATTTGTGGATGAAAAGAAAGCACTGCCTATTATGCAATGCAACTTTAACAAGGTTTTCAACACTGTCTCCACAGTATTTTGGTACCCAAACAAGAACATCACAGGCTAGATGAACGGCTAACTGGTTGAGAGTAAAGAACTGGTTGGACCATCAGGTTCAGAGTTGCAGTTAATGAGTCTCTACCAGCAGGCCAGTAACAAGTAAGAGTACTACAGGCTGGAGGAACAGGCTTACTGTAGGAGTCCCTTATCCTTAACTGCAGTTATAATCTCAATCTTAAAACAATCTCTCTGTTGATTTTAACAGCATAAACCATCATCTTAAAACTAAAGTAGGCATGTTTGCTGGTGTGTTTTTAATCAAGGCTTGTAGGATCTAACAATGGCTTGCCTTTGTAGTCCCTATCGTGTCAAGTCCTAACTAACCATAAGATATTCAAGTCCTTCCAAATTCCTGGACCAGCAGAATTAGGAAGTACACTGTTTTTTTCAACCCATATTCCCTAAATTATGACTTAAAGCATCCATGATGTACAAAAGGATTGATGTGTATAGAATCTAAGATTAAAGGCTGGCCCGCTAATTTAAGGAAAGCACTAAATAACAGTATAAATAGCAGCTGATAACGGACATCTTCACATAGGCAAAGATCACTCTGCTAGTCCCTTTCAAATAAAAGACTTTTTACTGAACTCTCTTCTGAAGTTGCAACAAGGTTCGTTATCCCTAAGCTTATCTTCTACCACATCCGAAATAAACCAAAATATATTTCAACCATTATTATTTTAAATATTGAAGGATTTACTCTTGATCTTTGTTGGTGTTTCATAGCTTATTTTTGCTAAATTCTCAAGAAAACAATTTTAATTTAAAGAATTGTGATTTATACAGGGACACAATGACTGGCATGCAAGGTTATTAGCAAAAGATGCATCTTCATATAAATCTTTCTAACCTGACACTTTTAAAAAAAAATTGTAAGTAGACTTTTTTCTGCAAGTTTACATAATAACATCTCCCTACCATGAAACCCTTGTCACTGGATTCATATGTACCCAGAGAACTGATTAAGAAAACGCATGCTTCAGCACAAGATTTGCCTGAAACAGTATTTTGACGTTTTAGTTTCACACCAAATACAACAAATAACACCTACTCAAAAATTAACTGAAACTACAAAACCGTCTTTTAATACATGATAAAAATCAATTATTTCTTTTATAGGTTGCCAGATGCTTCATCGCAATACATCAAGTCTGCCTGCCTAGGCTGAAACTACTCACTGTCTCAAGCAGTAGACACACCACCACACTGCTACCCCTAAATTTATCTAAACATTCCCTTTCTTTTCAAATAACAAACATACCAGATTCTTCAGGAGTGTGCAGTTCAGAAGTATCCACTGCAGTACATGTTGGTGTAAAATCAGTCTTCTGAACAGTGGCCAAAGGTAACATTTTTCCACTCTTATTTTCTGGAGTTTGAAACATTTCAGTCATTCCTGTAAATTACATTCAGAGAAATGAGCATATGCTTTGATAAGGAATGACATAGTTGGCAGAGTAGGCAACAGACTTAAAAAACTTACCTGTGAAGCTTTCGTCCATATTCATGTTTGGCTTCAAGATAGGATTTTTTACAACTTTAGGGACCTGTCCAGCTGCTCTGACTGTGGTAGAATAAGCTCTACCTACAACTATTGTAGCAGGTGACTCTGCATGACCTGTACTAAAATGATCTTTTATTTTTCTTTCTGGAGCCTGTAGAAGGGAAAGAATAAAAAAAATTAACAGAAAAAAAAAAGGAAAAAAAGGCTAGTAAACAAAGATTCCTTTTACATAAAATCTACTTTCCTTAAAAATTGTAACAAACACGTCAACACCCATTTAACATGATGCTAGAAATTCAAAAGCTTCCAGCTTCTGTAGCAAAACACAAGCTATTTTGTGGTTATGCAAAAATCCCAAAGAAATGTGAAAAAAGAGAAATACTACCTTTGGTGACTGGGTTTTCTTCTTCAGGGGTCTTCCTTTACGGACACTCTTTTTACGGGTCTTTGACTGTGGTCTTACGACACCTAGTTTTACCACTTCTGCCCAAGATTTTGCAACTAGAAAGCAAAAGAGAAATAACCATTTCAATTCTCGGCTGTATAAATGGAAGTTTACAGTTATTTCTTTAAGATTCTAATGGATTTGCTGCAGTCAGGCATAGGTAAGTGGTTGTTGTATCATCTGACAACACCTTTACTGAAACGCTTTGTGAAACGCCTTCTGTAGGAAGACCCAATTTCAGCTGAAGTTTCACAAGCATTCAAGTACCCAGTATGGCTTTTCACATCAAAACAACAAAAAGCTTCATACAGTGTCAAATAGGTGTTAGATCCTAGACCTGAATGCTGACCCAACTGCACTCTCACGCTTTTTGTAAAGAAAAAAATTTTCCTAATAGAAACTCACCATGAAGCCTTTCAGTCTCATTCTTTATTAAACTTGGTGGGACCCAAGATTTAACATTAGAGGAATGGCTGCTAAGTGAAACATATCCAGCTTTTCTTTCACCACCTTCCCAAGAAATTTCAGTCAGTAAGCTATTTATTTATACTGCTCTCAGCACTTAAATCAACACAGACTTTCCATAATTCTTTTTATGTAACTGCTTATGACATACTCTGAAAATTCCCAAAGTTACCTCTATCACAACATCACTCCATACACAGCACAGAAACCAGGGATTTAGTTACAGCTGTGTAATAAACGAAGCTGTAAGTTGGTAGGACATCAGCCTTGTTTACTTCAGAAATCGGCTATGAGAAGACAGCAATCATATAAAAGAAATTATTATTTTTAGTAGAGATTAAAAAGGGGAATATGCCATTCCTGAGGAAAAAGATATTATTCTCTTGTCAGAACTGCTGTGCAAGTTGGGGAAAGTCTGTAAATAAAAACAACGTCCTAAAGCTGTCATTGCTAGGGTGTTCAGGATATGTAGAAAAATGCCAAGGCAGCAGAAGATTATCTGATAAAGTATTGGAAACACAGTAGACATCCAAAATTTTTAAGAATCATGATGTTCTTTTCATATTGCAGAAGAAAATTATGCACCAATATTAAAAAACATTTATACGTTACAGAGAGGTGGTGAAAAATGGTATGTCATTAATATATGTGAAGCACACTGCTTCTATTAAAATGAATAGAACAACCAAAGCCACTGAACCCCCGCCACACACTTCCCTAGAAGACTAATACCACTTTCAGCTGTATTAACCAGGAAGTATCATAAAGGTCTGTGATTTTATCTCATCATGTAATAATAATGATGATTAGATCATCATTGGGACATTGTATGTTGTACGATGGCCAAAATTTAAAAATTCCAATACAAAAAAAAAAAAAAAAAAGAGCGTAATAAAAATTCCTGGGTCAATGGTGGTGTTGATGGGAAGCTTTACATTTGACTTTCAAAGAGTTACATTTATTTAACTTATGAAAACTGATGACAAAGACACTTCATTTGTAAGAGTCTTCAAAGAAAAGTTTTAAGAACCAGAGCTCCCCTATTATAATGTTTCCAATGCAGCTGTTTCAAACCAGTGCTCAACATTCAAATTCAGATATTCAACTTCAAAATATTCAAATTAACACCCAGTTATCATCCTGTTTAACTATATCTGTTATATACCATTGTCAGCAGTTAAGTGCAGACCAGTCCATGGACAATGGTTATGAATTCTGTATAAAAAAGGCACAAGGAAAACAAACTGAAGCTAGATTGCTATAAACTGCACTGTTTGAAATGAAAGTGGATATAACTGATATAATCTGATTTAGTTCAATACTACTTGCACTTGGAAGGAGTTGAAGGATCACTGTTGCAACTAACCTTGCACACAGAACCTTAATTCTACCATTTTTCAAATTCTGAACATTAAAATTTGTGTTCTATATATGGGTTTATATGCTTTAGTAATTTGCTTTATGAATACAAGAGAATGTAACACTGCAATTTCCAGTTGTTTCCAACAACTGTCAGAAGACATGCCAATCATTTGTTAGCCTCTGAATAACAAAATAATAGGCTTATTTCAGTTTTGTGACAACATTTAAAAGCATTGAAATTAATATTAAAAATTAACTGCTAAAATACACCTAATAAATTGGCAGTAGAGGCACCGCTTCTTCTTTTTGCATTGATAACTGCTAGAGCTCCACTTCTGCTCTTCATGGGAGTGATCTTCGAAGCAAATTGTGCACTTGTTAATTTCTCAGGTGTAGCTGTTAAAAAGGTTTTATCATCTTGGTTAATGTCAGAACACTTAGATGTTTTCACCCAGGCACCAGTTTTCTCCTTTGTATTCATGTCTTCTGCAACAGCATCCTTCTCTTCTGCAATTGGTAACAGTGCTGTGATGTGAGAAACAGAGAAACGTCCTTTTGTGTAAGGTTCTGGAGAGCCTGAAGTAAATCTAGATGTTGCCTTCCCTGAGGCAGGGGATGAGGCAGCTGGGGACTTTTGGGCTGGCAAATTTTTTGGTGACATTTTTTCTTTCTGCCAATGTTCAGAAAGTTCCTAGTAGAAAAAAAATACATAAAGATAAAATGTTACAGTACATAGCCAAACAACAAATGCTGGTTTACATCTCTGGTACGTGAACACAGTAGTGTGAAATATCATCAGATCATTTGAAAAGGCCTTAAATTTTATTCTCTGAAAATAAACTTGTTACAAGTTTTAAATTTCAAAACAGTCTCAAAAGATACATGCAAATTCAATTGAATAAGTTAACTGAATTTATCATTCTACTCTCGAATAAATTTTTGTTCACATCAAGTAAACTACGCAGATTTTAACTGGTTTAAATCAACAGCAAATGTTTTCAAGCTTCTAGTCAACCCACGTGGCAGTAGCTTGCACAGTCTGCCAAAACCTACTGTTCTGTTTTCCGTTATTTATGGTAAACTGGAGCTTGTAAACGCTGCTGCTAAGCACAAACATACAGAAATATACTCCTGCAAATGCATGAGAATGAGCAATAGTGTGTGATGTGAATAAAAACACACCTCCTGTATAGACAGGTAGATATAGGTAGGAGGTAACCTAAACCCTTTTTTACAATGGAGAAGTTAAAAAAAAAAAAAAAGGCTGATTAAAATTTGCAGATTTCTAACACCCTTTTAATTTGTACTTAAAATTTCCACTTCCCAACATACATCCAACAAGGTTTGCTTCTAATTTGTAATTATTTTTTTAGAAGTCTTAGAAAATATAAATTCTTTTCACATTAATTGTCCTAGCAAGTTGATTAGTCTTAAAGTTTACCTGGGCTGCAAAGCACTTCAGTCCCTGAGCCTTCTTCAGAACAGCTCGTGGCGAGTTTCCCATCGGTAAACTCAGTCTGGCAGGAGTTGCACCTTTCTTAAGTGGCGAGTTGGCAGGCAAACTTTTATCAAAAAGTTCTGGACTTAGCTGACCACCAAAAGACACTCTCTTTCTGTTTCCTAAAGGCTGAAGTAACAAGTCACCACTTTTCCTCTTCCGAGATACCCTTTTTGTCTTGCCTAAAAATAACAATTGAAAATAATTCTATATAAGAATCCAGATCAACATTTTAACCCACATAGAAAACAGTGCTTACTTGTACATTTTAAAGTTGGAAACATATCAGAAAGTAACATACCTTAAAGAAAAAATAGATCCAATTGAAAAAACATATATACACATCATCATGTATTTTTATGGTCAAATATGATGATATTATGGTCAAATACATGATACATATTTTTGAGCTGATGTCAGTGCAGTGATGCCTTCTACATTTTATGCAAGTAGAAAATTCTCATGAAAATGCTACGAGAATTTCTCACACACAAAACCAAGGCAGGGGATTGAACACATTTACCTGATTCTTCTCCAGGCAACAGGCCAGAAATATTCACTTCTGAGACAGCCTCATTGTCTTTCAGTACAGTAACACTTCCAGAAGACCTTCTCATTGATGGCAATCTACGAGGTCTTATAACACTGGCATCTTCCAAATCTTGTTTCTGGTGATACTCCTTCGTGACCAGCTCTTCTTCAGTTGCCTTGTCTTTTCCGTCTGCAGTCTTATGATGTTCTTGAACAGCATCTGCCTCCAGTACTTTTTCAGTTAGCAGTACAGAGGTCCTCCACCTACTCCTCCTTCTTCCAGAGTCAGGTTTCTGACTAGCAGGAGATGCCAGCTCTGACATTAACTCTTCGGAAGCTAGTGTCTCCGAATGGACACTTTTGTTTGATAATTTGTCATTTTGTCTGTTATTTCTTCTGGGACTCCTGGATTTAGAAAGAGAGGCAGGAGTTTCAGAATGTCCCTCTTTTGAGTTAACAGAGTTTGCCTGATCACAAATTTCTTTCAGCACTACTCCTTCTACAGGTTTTCCTGGTGTATGTTGTTTACTATTTTGTCTTTGTTTTAAGCACTTATCTTCCGCCAAAGGCAGTTGTTTGAGGCTATCATTTCGGCTCACTGAATCTTCTCTTTCAGTTTCAGCTGAAATTTCTGAAAGAGACTTACGTTTTGACGACACACGTCGTCGAGTTGTTGGAGTACCATTATTTACAGGATTCATTCCACTAGTTTCTCTGGTAGGTGATATGAAATGAGACTGGGAACTCTTCCTTCTGGGTGTTGGTGTAGACAGAAGATATTTATCTACTTCAGAAACATTAGTCATGTTAGCTGTTTGTGCTTGTTCATCTAATGCTATTGCAGAGCTGTGTGTTTTAATTGTATCTGTATGATCCAAGCATTCTACAGGGCATAGCTCCAGTGGAAATGCTGCATTTCCATCATTTTCCTTACTGGGTTTGCTCGTAACTTCAGTACCATTAGGTTTCTCTGCTGGACTTAGTTCCTTATGACCCTGCAAGTGACTTTTACCAGTATCTCTTGATATCTCCTCTGAAACAGAAGTTTGAGGACTTCTGGTAAAACTCTTATTGGTAGCGCTTCCAGCAGCTGAGATCTCATTAAACTCTAAACTGTTAACTTTTTGCTTTATTTTGCATTCTTCAATCTTTTCACTTCTGCCTATTCCTTTTTCTTCAGTCAGGTTTCCCAGATCATGAACACAGCTTGATGATAAAATTTGAGCACTTGGTTCTAGCGGAACACTCTTACCATCTTCTTTTGCAGCTTCTTGAGATGCATTTCCGTTGTACAGGAAATTTTTCACCTGAATCTCATATTTCAGTTTCTCATAGAGTTTAGTGAAGGGAGACTTTTCATTTTTCTTTGTAATGATTTGATGTATTCTGCATGAAGATTTGGGTGTTTGCAGTTTGATGGGTAAAGCTTTGGAAGTATTTTCCTCTGTACTTTGTTTAATTTCATTGGCATTTTTTTCTTCAAACTCAGCATCATCTACAAAGCAAGCAAAGCAAAACAAAGTAATACAGATGCAGAGTTACTTAAAAATTGTAGAATTACAAATCTAAGTTCCATAAACACAGATAAAAATCCATTCCTTTCCTCTCCCAAGGCAGTAGACCAGGCTCCAGTACTGTAAATAAAGCTCTGTTAACAATAACAATTTCTCTCAAAGTAGAAGCATTAGTATGTTTAACATAATTTTACCTTGTAATCTGGAATTTATCCCATATTCATTCAGGTAAGGCACTTGGCATTTCATGCTTTTTTCTTTGGAATCAATAGCTCATACAGAACTTTCAGGGATGCCACAATACAGATCTATGAGCGCAGAACTGAACCATATAGATTAGCTTCCCACAATCCAATCCAGTTTTTGTCCTGCATTTACATAGGTGTGCTACATTGTTTGAACTGTGGCAATGCTTCTTTAGCATAAAGCTAGGCAATAAAGGACAGCGTCGCTTCCCAGATGAGACATAGCAAGTGACTGCACGTGTGCCATCTGTAAACTGCATCCAAGGAAGTTTGAGGCAGCAAGCTTCACTTTGTGTTTTGCAAGAGCAAGGGGTATAGGCAAGCTGACAAGAGTACATCTGAGAACAGGTGCCTTTTTCAGCCACAGGCTGAGGCCTTATGTATACCTATACATCTACAAGGTCTATTTCTCGACAGTATGTCAGCATGAATACCTGATGGAACAAATGGTGACAAACGTTGATTTTTCTTAATTGTGAAGGGAACTAATCCAAGCAAAGGTGAAGGCAGAGACTCTGACATACAAAGAAAAGCTTGACAATTATCTTCCAGGAAAAGGAGCGAGTGGGGAGAAAAAGAGACATGGGAAAGAACAGGAAATTAGATCTTTTTGTGAACACTTTTTACCCAACTGCAGACAAGCACATGGATAGTTTTTTTACTGAGCTGACAAGTTGTTCCCTTAAAATTCACAGAACAACAAAAAGCAAAGGGTGTTGTATCGTAGCACAGTGTTGGGGAACCTATTACCCAAATCCTGTCAATACAGATGCACTCACAGCAACCTGTTGAAATGGAATGCTTTGAAACAGCGTGGGTTTTTTTGCACCAGAACTAACCTTTGTCACAAAAATCAAACCTGGTTGTAGACAAATAGCCTCCATCTAACCAACCTTGTATCTCCCCATGGATATTAGCGTTACTTAAGACAAGAAGGATGGGAAGGTGAATTTGGGGCATTTAACCAGCCTATGATCTATAACTACCCAGATTTAGTACCTCTAGAAGATTTTACTGGGTTTACATGAAACAGCTATTGTAAATGATTATTTTAATCGGCAAAATAAACCCTTTCTATATGTCTCCAAAATTATACCCATTTCAATTTATTAGGAAAGAATACATAAGATAATGCAGTATTTGCTCAAAAGGGATCTAGCTGTATTCTGGGTCAGCAGAGAACTACAAGTAATTTTTAATCACAAAGGTGAATGTACCACATTATCCTTGTTTAATGACACTTAGAATTAAATCTAATAGGCATTTATTTCACATATCAGTTTCAACTGACATTTGCATTGCATTTGCAAAGCTGGTGTACTGAACTCTCTTCTTGCCTATAAACTTCATAAACTGAATTTGCACAAATCACGAAGCAAGATGTATGGATTTTGCCAATTCCAGGCTGCTACTGCACCTTTGTCAGGATGCAATTAAACTGATTTCTCTCAGCAGTACTTCGTTTTGGTAAATCACAACATTTAAGTATGATGAGATAGTACGCTGACACAGCAAGGTGTATAGTACTCAGATTGACAAGTCTTAAAATGCACTTCTTTTGCTCTTTTCAACCTTGTTTTTCCTCTTACACTATGAATAAACACAGTGAAGGGGGAAGAAGAAAACAAAGCCCCCATAAAACAGGTACCAACCTGACACATGAAGACTTTTAGATCCTGGAGTTTGTTGGTGTAGTAACTCCATTTCTGCCACCTGCTGAACATGAAGAACCTGTAAATTTGTACAATATTACAGCAGAGCAACAAATAATTAAAGCTTAGCTTTCAACTGTACATTGAAAAACACATGCATTGTTTACTGAAGTCTTAGAAGTATTCAAATGAAATCCTAGAATATTTCAGACTATAAGAACATTGACTGACACGCATCTGAAGCCCTATATAGCAAGAGTTTAAGTCTTGTTTTATCATTAACATCATTAAGCTCTAAAAGCAGCTGTAGCATATGAACACATATAAGCACACTTGAATTTTACTTCCTTACCAGACCTAGTGGAAGACTTTAATTTAAATAAGAGAATTATGACATTAAAAAAAAAAAATGTATCAACAGCTACAGTACTCTGAAACAAACACTATGCTCTTGAAGGGAGAAAACTTTACCAAGAACAAAAGAAGCAACTAATGACAATAAATTATTAAAAGATAGGCTTAGTTTTATATTTATAAATTCCAATGTTAGTGTACTAGCACATAGAACAACAATAGATTGTTTAAAAAAAAAAAAAAAAAAAAGAATGCTATTCTCCAAGGCAAACTTCCTCATTTGAAGTACAAGGATTTCCAGCACACACACTCGGCATTTCCTGTTTCCATCCTCTCTTCGAGGACGCTAAGGATTAATATTTAATAGCTTAACTTTATTAGTAACATCATAGATTATTAAGTACCTATTACCAGAAACTGATAAGTAATAAATTATTAATTTTTGTTTTTAATAAAAGAAGGCATTTATCTGAAGGAGTTCATTTGTATTTTCAAACAGAAGGGCAGTCAATGGCTGAAAAATTATTCCTAATAAGAAAACAAGGAATTAGAATACAATATCACTGCTAATACCTATATACTTGTAACACATAAGCCTACGGCCACAGAATTACCTGCAGTGTTTCATCTTTTGGAGACCTAGAACGCCCCTTTCTTGGTGTTGACTGCCGAGGATATTCAAATCTGGAAGAAATATTTCAAAAGACAACCATTTTTTGTCAAACAGCTCATGACTAAAATCCCATTATTAAGATGAACAACCCAGCAATAGTTATCCACTCCCAACAATACACACATATAAATTTTAAAGGCTTTAACTACACCAAAATATTTCTAAATTTTGCCCTAAAACTGACTAACCTTGTAACAAGATAAAAATGATCTCTCCAGACAACGCTATTTTTATTGCTTTAGCCTAATGTAATATAAAAGTGATTAAAAAAAAAAATCTTTAAGCAATCCTGCCTCCTGAAGATTTGTAAGACTCTAACACAAAGTACAAAATACAAAGTAAACAAGATTAACTTCTGTTTCTGAAGATGGTAAATGGACGTTTTAATTTTTCCCATTTATCTACAGCCACTTTCTGTATCTTCATCCAGCAATGAAGGCCTGTGTCCACAAAGCTCTCCACATTGTTTGCCCACAGAACACATTCTAGGATTGAGACATCAGCAGTTTGTCATTGGTACTTACCTGAAAGAACGATCAATAATAGTTAACACATCTCCATGTTTCAGAGGTACAGGCTGCTGAAAACAACCACCATTCAGCTGCGTAGGATTTACTGTACTTAAATTAGTCAATATTGCCTAAAAATAAAACAAATATTTCAGTAGCCTGAAAAGATGCAATGATACAAGGTACATATCATTAAAATATGTGATATGTGTGTCTTTACCTCCTTGTTCTCATTTACTTCAATTTTACAATGTTCTTTTGAGACCTGAGGTAACTGGATGCGAATATCACATTCTGTTCTCCTGTGGGTGAAAATACAGTTTGAGTTACAAGACAAACAAAAACCAGAAAAATTTGCCTACTGTAGAGTTAGGCGATTTCCCAGCTTTTCAGCTAATAAACTGTACAGCAGCATGACACTTCCTTAAATCTGGTAACATGAAGAAAATGAACTACCTAAGTCTTTCAGCTGCAGCAAAAAATAGCAGAAGCTCACACTTCTACAACATCAGAGAATCCCTAACACAAAAAATATGTGAAATACCCACATTCTGAAAAAAGCAGTTTGCAACAAGCAAAAAGAGACGCATCTATGACAGATGTCTGGTGGCTTGAGATTACTCGCTTCCTGGCTTGCAAGTCGCCAAAGACTTGTGGGGTATTTTTAGAAAATGCCAGCACATGCTCTTAAGCATTCATTAGTGATCGCTCTCAGAGACAAGAGTATCATGCAGATGGACTTTTGGTCTCACCTGGATAGCTATTTCTACCTTCTTAGAAGTTATCAGTAAGTGAAAGTTGTGTTTCAAAGTGTACGCTTTTTCTTAAGCTAATCTCTAATCTTTTTGACATGAGATAGGTCTTAGGCGTCAAACACACCAGCCATCATACCAGAGGTACTGTCCACTGAAGTACCTGACACCTCACTGATGCAGGTGGCAGAAATTCATATTTGTACCATTAAGTAACATCTGGGCAGCTCTGCTGAAGCCAAAGTACAGTATTATTGGCACTGGATTGCTTCCCATAGACTTTCACTATGGAATCGGGTTCCGGAATGAGTAATTACAGTGAGGGGAGTTACCTATCAAAGTCACTAAAGTGCTGAACAGATCTAGTTTAAGAGAACTAAAAACATTTTATTTGAAGCCAATTTATGTTAGGATCATCTAGTCACGTCTTCACATACACTGTTCAGGAACATTAAATTTATCCTTTAATGTAAAATAGCTGGATCAAGCTCAAAACCCGCTATTACTCAATTGTGTAAGTCAAAGCGAGTTTCAAGACTAGATTGGAGGAGAAGGTTCAAGTTCTAACTATTTGGTATAAGTGCTAATTATTTTTTAATATTAATTCTAGATATTGGTTCACATATTCAAACTGAGTTTCTGGAGAACTTAAAAAAAAAATTGAGATAAGCACTGATGTAATGAAGATAGTCAAATATAAGCAATGTACCTTTCTTCTCTTCTCGAGTCAATTATCTGGAAACTGTCTCCAAATAGAAGAATATCATCACTTGCTCATCAACCGTGTATTACTTTTAATCCCTTCCCCAGATTTGCTTTGGCCAGAAACGTTAAACAAACAAACAAAAAAACCAACCACAAACCAAAGGTAGTTCTGGCAAGGAAAAGACAAAAAGCAACAACAAAAACTAAGTTCAGCTTTCTAGTCTTACAATTAACCCCAGGCCAATATGGGCTTCCCTTCCCTGTACATCATTCACAAAGAAATAAACATTTATTTTTGCAAGTAAGTATTAGAAGAAAATTACAGGGAAAATATCAATATTTTTATCTTGATTATGCAAGTACTCAACTAATCCCCACCTTCCAAATAAACAAGAACTTGCAGTGAGTGGAAAACTAATTCCATCAGTCCCGTTCCGTTTAATTACAATAATATTCCCAAAGAGTGGCATCTTCAAATATAAGGAATCCTGCCTGTAAAAGAACAAAAAAAATAACTCAACCAAATCCAAACAACACTTTACATGTTTATGAAAGTAAATCAATATAATATTTTTTTTTTTCTTACTTCTGTTCAAGAGACATTTTCCAACTTACAGCAGAACCTTGGTGCCATTAACATGTGGTTGTCTGTATAAAAAACTGGAAACTACTTATGGTGAGCAACCAGTGTAATCATAAATGGGATGATGAAGACACTACGTAAGTGAAGAAATTAATGCTTACACAGGGTGGCAAAGGCAATCATCACTTGTTCGCGTAAATTTGCTTATACTACTTTTATGTGTGCAATAGGTATTTGTTACCCATCAGAGCCTTTGCAAAGATTCAGGGGCAACACAATATTTCATCCCATAAGCAACTTAAAACTATTTCCATGTAAAGTCACCCCTCCTCATCTAAACCTAAATATTATGCATTCTCTTACATATGTGGAAATTCTTTGACTAGATTTTAAAGCAAGCAAGGACCGACTAATTATAGTTGTATCCTCATGAAAAAGGAGGAAATAGTGACATTACTGAGAAGGTGCACTCGCAGGAGGGCAGCGCAAAAGGAGGCAAGTTCAGCGTTTCTAGGCTTTTGTGACAGGCTGCCGATACTGCTGAGAGGATGGCAGGTGCACCTCGGTGCACACGTACAAAGAAAGCTGAAAGAACAGTAACTTGCTAAACAAAAACCAAACGCAAACCAGCAGCGTATGCACAAGGTACCCTATTCTTTTCATGTATGACTATAGCACGAAGTACGAGCAATCCTCCAAAAAGCATATATAAAACGGACTAGCAAGCATCATATATTTGAAAGTAGCAAGCTAAACCAGGAGAACTAATGCAGTGAAGTGTCATCCTTCTGAGATTCTTTGCTCGGTTTCATACGAGAAAATAATTGTTGGGAAAAAAAAAAAAAAGAAAGCCCCAAGAAAACACACCTCAGGGCCAATTTGACATTCCGCCTAAAAAGCCTTTACCGGTATGTTACAAGAAACGTCAGTCTTCAGGTTTTCCGTACCCGCTGCACTGTTCACAGCTTCCACCAACTGCTACCACGGAAAGACGCCACACGAGCTGCAGAAAGCGAAGTTCACGCCACCGTTACGAGCCCACGCTCCGTGTGGCCGCGTCTGCAAGCGGGGCGGCCACAGCCACCGGCGCGGCCGGCGCCGCCGCGTCGCAGCTCCCGCCGGCAGGACGGGAAGCAGGCGGCCACCGCGGGCAGCGCCCCGAGCCCCAGCGCCGCGGCCGGCCGGCCCGATCCCCCCCGAGCCCCACCGCCGCCTCACCCCCGAGTTCACCCTTCCTTCCCCCCAAGTCGCGCCCGCCCGGGGGCCCCCGCAGCCCCGGCCCGGCCGCCCCCTACCCGCAGCAGCGGTGCGCGGCCCGCCGAGGGGCCGGTGTGGCGGCGGCGACGCTGCCCCCCGCCCGCGCGGCCCCTCCTGTCAGCGCGCGGCGCCAACTGAACTTCCCGCCCTCCGGGCCCTCGCGCCGCCGCCGCCCGCCGGTGTATCCCTGCGCCGCGCACAAGCACAGAACGGGAGCCGTGCAGGCGGCCCCAGAACCGCCGCCGGCCTCACCTGCTAGCAGCCGCCATGGCTGAGGGGACACACACACACCCCCAGCCCGACTAGCTAGGACAGGCGCACCTCGCCGGCCGGACTCTTTTAGCCTTACCTGATGCCTCCTTGGCGGAAGGAGAAAAAGTGCCAAACCGATCTCATGAAACAATTTTCGAAAAGGCGCGCGGCAGCCCTCGATTGGAAGAAGGGAGGTCACGTGAGCGAGCGGCGGAGCCAATGGGGGGCGCCGTGCTGTTTGTTTTCAAACGGAGACGCAGGAGTGTGGCCCCGCCCTGCAGCCGTTCCCCGCTTCAGGGTGGCGGGCAGCGCGCCCCCCGGCCCCCGGCCCCCCCGGGCAGCGCGCCCCCCGGCCCCGCCGCCGGTCATTGCCGCGCAGCGCCGCTCTGAGGGAAAGGAGTTCGCGGGGGGCTCCGCCGGGTCCCGGCTACGCACCTTTTAGCTGCTGGTGTTGTTTAAACCCCACAGGAACGTCCAGAATCAGCTTATATCGCTTAACTTAGGCTTGCTAAACTAATTCAAGGATCTGTATCTTCTTTCTGCTCTGGTCTTTCCGTAATTCAAATAGTGTTAACTATACAAATTAGGTTTTAATTTAGGTGCTCTCCACCTTTAAAGGAGCTGGGGTGGGGAGCAAGGATGGGAGGGAGAAAACAGCAGTAAAAAATAAAAATCCATTTCAATCAGCCATTTAATTACCTTCACTTATCTACAAAAAGTGGTTCCCATCACCACTCCCTGATAGCAATCCATTCCTAAGAGCTATGAAAACCTGTATCACAAGAATCAAGATGAACACTGCTGACCTGTGGTTGTCAACAGAAAAAAAAACAACCCCCCAAAAATGGGCAAGTTTTAGTTCAGTCACACAAGGTAGAACAAGCTTTTCCTAGATAAATCCAGTATCGTGTCCATCCTTACCCTTGATGAAGCTTATGTTTTTGATATTGCTGTTATGTTTGTATAAACTTAAAAATTAATCTCTAATCAATGTGATAATCTCCAGGTACCAAAAATGAGAAGAAGCCTTAATCTGAAAATAGCCAAGGAGTGGAGTTCTTTGAATATGACTTCAGAACATAAACATTTTTCAGACTAGAAAGGCTTTCTAACCATAGCCCTCTCCAGAATACACAAGATACCTTTAAAAAATGCTTTTAAAAATCTGTGCAGAAAAATTCAGATTATGCTGAGACTATGGAACTTCCATCATTATATTCCATTCTTCCTCTGATTTGAATATTTGCAGCGGTGGTCTGGAATTACAAAATACAGGCCCCAACCAACGCATTTTATTCTCTGGAATACCATCTTCTACACGATGCACAATATTACATTTTAAAAGCAAGCTACTTGTGTGGGTTTTGCATTCTTTTTGATGTCCAAGGGAGTCACGAAAGCTTTTAGACTTCTAGAAAAGAGACTGGAAGGTGCCGTTTTCATCTCTGTGAAAAAGTATAGGAAAGTGCTCAAAACCCAAGTGGACAGAGATCTGCCACACAGCGTGTGAAGATTCTGCTGACAATACTCAGCCAGTACCGAGGTGGGTCAGGGAGCAAGACTGTTGGCATGTCTCCTCGGACCATCTGAAACCCCATTTTCAGGCTGTGGTTCCACAAAAATCTAAGCCAAATGAACCTCTGTTGTCAGAGATGTAAATAGAAAAGGAATTTAAAAGAGGTACAAAACCAAATTACTTCCAGAAATTCTAAACAATTGGGGGGGGGGGGGGGGGGGGGGCGGGGAAGAACAGTTTCCTCTCACAGATTACATTCAAAATATACCCTGCATAACATACATAAAGTTTGAATTTCTGGTATTTTTTCTGTTCTATTTGCTAGCCACCAAACATAAACTGGAAACTAACATTTGAACCTAGTTTTTATCTTTTAAGATGACCACTGGAAAAACATCCTGACATCCTGAAGGGGCAGTGTAGGTTCCAGCTTCCACAGTATTTTTGATACACACCATAATATCAAAGTCATATAAAACCAAAATATTTCCGTTACCAGACTCCTTCATGAAGCAAACCTGATATTTATCATAACTAATTTCAGCAAAGACAGACTCGCTCAATTCATTTCTTTCTACCCAACGTCACACTTCTACAGTTCCCCATTCCCACCCCAGCCCCAGATAGCTGGGGGATCTCCAACGGAAATTAGACAGGTTGTCAAGTGATGCCTCATTTTTCATTTCTATAATAAATATGCATCACTGAGTTACGGAATCTGGTGACCTTAATTCCAAGTTAAAGGTCTACGCATGCGTGGGGGAAAGAGACACAAAGGGAGACAGGCCTTTCACAAGGTCATCCAGTATTTTGTGCTTCAGGCGATAAAATTCTGCTATTCAGATATTTCACAAAGCCAAACACCTTTTGATATTACTACTATTTTATGTAATTATCTAGTTTGCCTCAAATACTATTATTTTATGTGGTATGATGACTTTAGGGTACTTTAGATGTGATACAGCTAGATGTAAGCAGCTTTTTAATTTTTTTTCCTTTGAGTTAAATTACTCTGAAGTCTATTTTATGAGCTTTGATGGGGTTTTAATTCAGTTCAGCATATTAAGTCATGACCTTATTATTATACCTTCAGCTTGTCATGATAGCTTCATGCTACTAGAAAATCTTTAGTATTTAGATGTAAAACATTCAGACAAAATTAGAATTCTCACCACTGGGTATCACTGCCAATAAACAGTAAAGTTAGATCCTTCCTGGGGGTCTTTACAAGTGCAGTTTTCCTGAACAATGCTTCTAAAACAAACAGTTTATACCAGTAAAACTCTTTGAAAGCCTAATTGATTACAGTCTCCCATAGCCCACATCTGATCAAACTGAGCTGGACAGCAAAAAAGCAATTTTCCGGCTATCGTTATATGGCATTGTCATGTTGACAAGGGCTTTGGTGATTTAAAAAAAAAAAAAAAAAATCTGCAGTATGCCAATAATTGCATATTCTGGCATGATATACAGTGGTTTATTAGTGCACTTACCGCACAGAATCCTGTCACACCCTTTGTGATATATGTCTCTGCAAACACAGCAACACTTCCAGGACAACACAAATGATAATAGAAGTTTTAAGCATGCCTTTAAATCTTTAAATCTCTTTTCAAGAGCAGCAGTGCTCTCTTAAATAGCATATATACAATTATCTGCAAGCGTAGATCTATAGGTGGAAACAAACAAAAAAAAAAAGACATTTTCTCAAAGGTTACATTTTCTGTTAGGTCAGTTTTTATCTCTATTTAATTTACTAGTAGTATAAGCTGACAATTACAGCTACATAAGTTGAAGTAAAACTGTCAACTTTCAAAAATGTGTTGAAAAGTATTTTATTTTAAATCAGTGCTTGAATCTCCTTGCCAGTTTTTTAGAGATTTTTAACTTACTCAACCAATTAAAAGGTAATTAGGAAAACCACTATTTCACTAAGAGCCACCCTTATGGATCTGTGATCTTTCTCAGGACTTAATGACCAGGCTTATTAGTGCAAGAAGGTGGCCCAGAAAGGCTCCTGATCACTAAAGCATACTGGGGCTGAAGTCTTGGGCCAAGAGCAGAACAACAACAAAATAAAGAGAATTAATTACAAAAATCAGCATCTTAATTCCTCATATGAAGACTCTTATACAAGGCCATTTGTTCTAATTTCTGAACAGGTTGATCTGGAAGCACTTGAATGAATGAAGCTCATTTCTCACAGATTTGTACTACTGCAGTTTTTTAACTGGAAGTCTAAGAAAGCACAAGTTCCAGTTTTTGTTTGGGGGGGGGGGTGGGGGGGTGGTTGTTGTTGTTGTTGTTTTACTGGATTAATGCTTTTGTAATGTATATAGGTGTTAAGTAAATAAGGCAGTAAATTCAGGCAGAAACTTCAGTATTAGTGAAAGGCCATCACCACTACCCAGCCCCCATTTTTAGGACACAGAGTTACCTTTGAATACAGTAGCGCACTCTGACTGCAGCTGTCATTTGCCCAGCAGATGTACACGACAGAAGCAGGGAAATGGAAAAGAGGCACAAACAAAACAGTGATAAGCCTTGCTTCTAGAATTGCCAAAACTAAAAAAGTTCAGATGGAATTATAGCTGGTAAGTATTGATTACATGGCTAATTACAACAAAAAAAGTGTTAATGTAGCCATGATTAGCATGAATTCAGTTGCACTGTCATTACAGATGAGTTCCGATTTTGATTTAATTTACAAATTTTTTGTTGGGCACTGAAAAAATATATCTACTTCAGGCTACTCACACAGCGTAAAGCAAAGTCTAGAGATCAGCAAGTTATTGTGTGATTAATTTGAACATTTATTGTTTTGCAATAGACTTCTCTTAAAACAATGGTTTATTACAATGACACATTATTGCACCTAAGATTTTCTTAATGCTTGTATTCATACACAGAAGCTAATTTTGATGGATTATTTCATGTGTGAGGAATCTCCATGAGTTTATGAACAAATGGGATATGTTTTCCAAAATGGCTTCTATTCACATTTAATAAACACTTTGAAATAATAGATTTTTCTTTCAAATGTTGAAAGAACCAGCATGACAAACTACTAAGAGAAGGAAAACTGCAAAAGATCAAACTTCCATATATGATGTGAAGCCCTAATATTTTTAAACAAAAATTTCTGTGTTTCCAAAATCAAAGTTCATCTTGAAAAGTAGCTTTCCAATAGGCTGTTTTCACATAAAGCCTTCAAAGCCACGAAAGATGACTGGAAAGCAAACTACACAATGTCATGGTGAAATATATAATTTTTAAAATGTAAATTAATACTTTGTAGTTCATACCTGGGACCGGGCATGTCTTTGTGTCTATTACAACAGACTTGCAAATTACAAAGTTACAGAACTGCTCATGTAATATCTAAGTGTACTGCTTAACAAAAATGTATTATTGACAACTCTGGATACTAAAACAGTGAAAACCCTCTAATCTGGGAACAAAACTCCAGGAAATTTTGCCATTAACTTCAAGAGATTGCTTGTAATCCTAAAGGCAACCATGAAATGGATTTTGCATTGCCCTTTCAGTCCTTTTGCATATCTGCTATTTGGGTAAGAGTTGGTGATTTGTACACCTTTTTATTATGACCGGGGTGAGATTCCACTGTATTCAGCAAATTACATCAACATCTACTTAAGCATGCTGTACTCCATGAGGGAAGGAAAGCTATTCCACACACAGCCTCCTTGGAAACAGCTTGTACTTGATCCATAGGCAACCACATGGTTACCATAAAAATCTCAACTAGAAAATGCTAGTATATAATTCTGAGGCAAAATAACATGAAAGAAAAAAATAATCATAGAATCATAGGATGGTTTGGGTTGGAAGGGACCTTAACAATCATCTCATTCCACCCCCGTGCCCCGGGCAGGGCTCCCTCCCCCCAGCCCAGGCTGCTCCCAGCCCCATCCAGCCTGGCCTTGAGCACTGCCAGGGATGGGGCACCCACAGCTGCTCTGGGCAGCCTGGGCCAGCGCCTCGCCGCCCTCACGGGGAACAATTTCTGCCTCACAGCTCATCTGCATCTCCCCTCTCTCAGCTTAAGGCCATTCCCCCTTGGCCCATCACTACAGGCGCTACTAAAAGGTCTTCACAGAGACTAAAACAATACTGGTGCCCCCAAGGAGGCAGAACCTAGTCTTCTCTCACGGAGACCATGAGCAGGACAGACACACACCCCTGGCTGCTCACTCGCTGCCTGTTGTGCTGAAACTCGAACTGTTCTGCTGCACCGTGCCTGCTGGTATCGCTGCCACCACGAGCACAAACTGAGCTTCATAATCTGATACAACTGCAAGTGTGCTAAATAATTCTTTCTCAGGCTCTTCCAGACTGGTACAGTTTTGCTTTCTTTGTGTCTACCCAACTGCCATGAAGTCATGACAGATCTTTTGTTCAATGTTTAAAAATACTTGGGAGTGTGACATTCAGGAAAATGCTGGAACAGTTTTTAATGCAATGGGAACAGGTGAAAAAAAAATATGATTACTTGTGAAAAGAACTTCCCTGGCAAAGTCTCAATTTGATTAATAATTTATTAATTCTCCTACTCTGTGCGAAGTAGCACAGAAAACGTATAAAAGTCATTATAAGAAAGCTCTTATGGAACTATCTAAATTACAACATAATCCTTTAATACCTAAGATGGAGAACATCCACAGTGAAGTTCAATTGCCTGAAAAATTCTCAGATGCATTGAACAATTTCTGTATTAAGGAAAGCATAGCTTAGACTTGACATATATGCCCTATACAGAACAAACATGTCTCTGATATTGCTTAGTTTATATTGTTTAAATAACCTATAAAAATAAATATATTTCATGAACAGTTCACAATGAAAGTGTGTTTTTTCTAAAAGCTGAGTTTCTAAAAACATAATCTTCAGCATCACAAGGTGTAAAATGCATAAAAACTTGATAAAGCAGCACAAGGTCTTTATAGTATGTCCTTGTAAAAAAACCTGTGCACATTCTCATCAGGTGAGCCAAGAAAAATTAAACTCTGGAGAAGTGCACAATGATAACATTTAGTTCTGACATGTAATTAAATAGAACTGTATATATAAGCAAGATCACAAAAGATACAGGCTTCATACCTTCTGTATAGTTTTATTATTTTTGTATTCTAGTGAAGTCTTACGATCCACCTGCTGTTACAGATTCGTCATTAAAGTGGGACATAGTAGAGAACAGAGGGCATTTGTTGTGAGAAAAACTTCCACACATTGGATCTTACGCTGTCACCTCACTGAAATCTCTTTTATGAAATATCAGAGGCAAATATGAGAACTTTGTCATCAATACAGTATCTAAACAGCCATATTTTAGCTGCTCTAAGGAGGTGAGGACCAAGCTATCCCAAGTCCTTTCTACAGCTTTGGATTTCTTGTTAAACAAACCACCATACCTGGCTGTATGTTAACAAAGATGCTTTTCACTGTAGATCTTTAATACAGAAACAGACCTACAGAAGTGCACTAAGGTGAACACAGGAAGAAAGTCACTCCGTCTCATAGTTTAGCTTGAATAATCTAAAAGTGGCGACTACTGCTAAACAGACCTTATGACACTAGAAATCATGCAGATCTGTAGTAATCAATAATTATGATTGTCCATAATAATTTAAATTAACCAATGATTAATTAATACATGATTAATACTTCAGATGCTTCTATTTTCTGAAACGACACAAAGGCATCTGTCTGGTCTCACACACAGTTAACTTTCAGTGGGCTCACAAGCTGTGCATCTTGATACCTGCTAAGAAGTATACAATCCAATCACACAAAATACTCCAACAGCTTATTAGTAGCTTTTGCATGTAATGAAAAATATTACTCTTAACTTGGTACTATTTAGTGTCACAGTAAGAAACAGTAATATTTCCCTGAACGCTAATTTCCTAAAGGCTCAACATTTCAGTGTCGTGTATCCCTGTATTTAAAACTCTGCAGGCAAATTATTGATCAGTAAATCCATCTTTCCGATGAAGCAGAGACATCTCTTCAGGATGCATGCGCTTACTATTTAGAAAGCAATACTGAAGTTACTACTGGCAAACATGTTGTTCCAGTTATTCCTGGATGGTTCAGTTTGTGTTGAAAGCAGCACGATTACCAAACGCAAGGACTTAAATGTTGGAACAGCACACAAGAACAATGCATAATCTAAAAGTTCTTCCAAACATGCTTGGGAAAAAATAATCAGAAAATTGTCATTAATTTGAGAGTACTTCCCAAATGTTAGGTGTCTGGTGTACCCGATGAAACAGGCCTAAAGAGGCAAAACAGAAATATTGCTTCATTGAACGATAACTTGGCAAATGACATTCAATCTTTTCAAATCTCAGTGATAGTAGCTTGACATCAGGTTTGTAACCTTTTAGCGCAGTTACTCCCAGTTCACATAAATCTACCCTAGCACTTGTTACAACAGCAGGCCATCTTGATTATTTTTGGCACGAAGTCTGATATCAAGCCTGTTGAAATTAACGAAGAAACTGCTGTTAAGTAGAGTGGGTTTCAGTTAACGATGGGTGACGTATAGTTGAAAGTTAAGCTACTATTTTTATCGTGGTATGATACCACAGTAGTGTACCACAATATTATTAAAACTTACAGATAAAAGAACTGAAAGATTTTGTGTGCTGTGAGTGAGCTCCCCCCATCACTAACCTCCCCATTAAGGTGAAATCCCATCTCCCCCACAGACCGAAACCTGCTCCTACACAGAACCACAGAGTGGCCAGAGTTGGAAGGGACCTTTAAGGTCATCCTAGTTCCAACCCCCTGCCATGGGCACAGCTCCCATCCCATGGAGCAGCCTGCAATGCAAAATGACGCTGGTGCCCCCCGCTCCTCCCCACCTCTCTCGAAGGGAGCAAAACTCGCAGCTTCCCGCAGCTCTGCCGCCTCGCTGGGAGGACGGGCTAGAAGGGCTCAACCAAAGAGCCACCGCGCTTGGTGCTGCACCAAGTTCCCAGAGGAACGACAGTCACGCAGATACTGCAGGGGCAGGCCTTGAATCGTCACATTTGCACTCAAAAGGGAAGGCCGCGATGGGGCTAGTCATGTCAAAGCTCCATACGGTCAGGTCTTACTTATTAACACAGTTTGGGAAGACCTGGCCTTCCAACTGCTATCGTGAGTTTATATGCACTTTATATGCACAATGCTTCAGTTCTGACATCAGTCTGAATATTCCTTCCAAATAGCTGCAGATAAGTACCGAAAAATTATTTATCTAGATAATGGATTTCAACTCTTTTAGAATACTTAATTTAAATGAACACACAGTACAGGAATGAAATTAAAAGATTTAAAGAAAGTAATACAGTTTGAGAATAAAAACGAAGCTTTGTTCTTGCATCAGAATGTATTAGATCTTGCAATTTGCATATACAAATAATTCAGCAACATTCACTGGCATTAAAAACACAGCAAGATCAAATTATAAATGTAATAAAATAAAATAATAATAGCTGAAACTGTATAATACATACATATATTATAAAGATTTGACAAATTAAATACAATGTGGTTATACAGAAAAGTTTCCATAACTTTACATTAAAAATGGTACTAGGGAAAGGAAAACATTTCAAAATACACGGGTGATCAGGCTCATTTTAAAAGTTTAAAAAACTGATACGTAAAAATACCCTAAAAAACACTGGTAATTACAGTATGCATTCTTCGTTAAGGCCCAATTCAGCAAAGCACTTAAGGGATTGCTTCAGGAACAAAGAACCTATGGTACTTAAATGTTTTGTGGAATAGAGATGTCATAAAGCGAACGCTCAAATGCTTAGGTGAACTGGAACCTGTCTTAACACATGAAAACAGACAGTCAAGTCACATAGTGACCAAAACCACAAACAGATCAGAATGTACAACTTCTAATCAACTATTTGGCATTTTAAAGTAATTCCATGCAACAGAGGAAAATTTAAAAGAAAGGTCATATATATTATATCGAAATACAGCTCCCCAGTTACTAGGCTGCTGTGATAAGCAGTCTATTGACTAAAGACAAGAACTGCAAAGCAAGCTTTTCAAATTAAACAAAGTCATTGAGTAGCTACATTTGTGACTTCTGAAATATATTCTAGGTATTTGTTTCCTCCTAGATATCTTAATAGAGTTAGCAACTCAAATCTGAGTACCCACTGAGTATTTGATGTTTCAGCTTAACTCCATCCTACTACTTGCTGTAAGGACAGAGCTGCCTGTGCCCCGCTGCAGTAAACCCCTGCAGGGGTGGGGAGGCACAGGTCCCCACTAACAGCGCGCCACATTGCTGCTGCGTCATGAAGTTTGCTTGATGAAGCAACTCTTAATCCAAACTTTTATTAAAGGACCCAAACAGACAAATTATTTTTCAAATTTAAACTAAATGTTCGGAAAGAACCTGACATTGGAATCTAATGCGACCAGAAAATACACTTCTTTGGAAAACGGTGGAAATTCCTTTGCATTACTTTCTATCATCATTTAACCTCTCTGAGTCTCCCTGTGCTACCAATGATCATACTGAAAACCCCACTGTATTGGTTTCCATACTGAATTTATTTGATGGCTTTTTAAAATTACGTAAAATTTCGGCATGCAGTAGTAATGTAAACTTACTTAGCATTCCGTTTTGTTACTCAACACTTTCTTGGCTTGAGTGCATCTTCTCATAGCAACTCACAACAAAGGTTTAGTCTTTAAACAATCTTTTTTAAGTGCATAATTTACTGTACAAATAAATACAGAAGTGCATTGACGGGAAGACAAGAAGCAGTAAATGGCAGTGTTCAGAACAGCGTGCCTAGAAATTTCTGAACCACACCTTTTCCATCCAGTACAAAATGAGAGGTGTGAACACCTTCCCATTTCCTTGCATTGTTACAAAGTGTAATGCTATTTGTTATCAGAAATGAAAAATGGTCATGCGATAAAATAGTGCAAGAACAATAGTGAAATGATCGATGTAAGCTGCTTATTTTAAATAAGGCTTTTATGTTTGCATTGCAAAAAAACCAACCAACTGGACAAGACAGAACTATTGCATATTAGTTATGTAAAGTACATATTCGCATATTTTGTGCTCATTAATTCATATATGCATTTTAAAGAGTGAAAAACATATACTTTTTAATTATTCAACATTCGGATGCCCTGTGATTTTTGGAATTTCTAACCTACAACCCACAAGCATACCGTGGGCAGGGCTACGATAAGACTTTTAAACTTTATTTCACCAATTATATTATCAGTAGTACTTTCATTAAAAATATATCTATATACATGATCATATACCCCTTCTGGATAAAGGAAGTATTCCTTTTTTGATAATATATATGTGAGGGTAAGAATGTAGAGGAGCTTTTTGCTACAACACTTGAAGTTGCTAGCATTACACTGTTAGTAAAATGTTTTTTCACGATTTTAGCAACCACTGTTAATTATTCTATTAAGTCAAATCAAAGAATAAGAGTTCATCTCTTGATTTTCCTTAAAGAAGTGGGAAATTATGCAGTTTTATGTAGAGAAGCTTTAAATCCATTTCTGACAATGGCTATAAAGCCTCTTCAAGTAGACAAGTTCAGGTGCTGCAAAATATATTCTTCTGATATGCAAAATATTCTCAAAATAGTGGTAAACTCACATTATTGTCTTTCTAAATTGATCTAAGCTGGTGTAATATTTAGGAAAACAAAATAAATGGACTTTGAAAGTTCTATTAAATAAAAAATTTAAATCTCTATTTTTACTGATGATAATCTTATTGACAGTAAGACTCAAAATAGAACTGCCATCAACCTGGAGGTTCTTAAAAACAGACTTTAAGAGCAGTTCTATTTTTTCAGTTGGACTGTACAGTATTACAGATGAAAGGCCATATTCTGATACCTTTATCATTAATAGCACTTCACTAGAACAGTCTGTTTGCCTCCAATGAGACCCTTTGTGAAACAAATTACTAGCATAAGCAGGTTATCAGAATGCGTCCCCAAATAAACATCCATTTTAATCACAAAGAAAGGTTTATGGTCAAAACATGTTTAAACATATGTACCACAATTCACTTTTTTAGTATGAAATGTAAATCACCTGTGTAAAGGTTCAAGAACTGGGAGATAACGTTATCGATAAGTATTTATAAGTGGAAAAATTCAAAGAAATAACCCCTCAAGAATTAATTTAATGTTATTTAGAATAAAGATTTCTATACCATTTTATAGTGATATACTGTATATGAACATTATACTTTGCTTTAGAAGGTATTTATATTTAACAAATAACTTTATACAGCAAATACAACTTTTAGAGCAAACACAAGGTCATATTTACAGTACAGTCAATCAAAATGACATGGAATAAATTAACAGAATATACAACTATTTATACAGACAAATTAAAAAATAAGGCAGGAATTTTCATTTGAAATTAGCATAATCAGAAAATATGTCAATGAAATCTTGTACCACTCTGTAGCAGAATTCATACTGTTCCTGAAAAACAATAATAAAAAAAGTGCTTTGGTTGCATCATACAATTAACACTGGAAAAAAAAATCATTCTTATGCAAATCCTAGTGATAAACGTAACACGTTCTACCTTGGACCGTTACTTGGACCAGTAGCTGAGGACCGTTCTGTTCTGATTTCTACTTACGTATTTATTTTTTTTTTAAAAAAAGCAATGGTACCTCGCTCTTTTGTCCGATACAGGCAGACTGCTGCTTTTCAGTTAAAATGATTTCTTCAATCTTTCTAGGTGATAGTTCTTAAACTGAACCAATTATTAGACCTGTCTTCTCATTTAAATGAAGCAGCTCACTGTGCCTGGCTGCTGCCCGGCTCACACTAAAGCAGGTCACTCCTCCTGTGCATTCCCCAGGAAGCCTGGCTCTTCAGCTTTGGGCTTCATCTTCTGAGCTTTACAGCAGAAACCAAGCGACAATGTAACTTCTGACAAATTAACATGAAATGCATAGATCATTAAAAAAGCCCTACGTTTATTTTTCTGAAACAGAGTTCCCCTTGCAAAGGCTGTCTATTTAGCCACTGCCTATATGTTAGCCTGCCGGGCCAGTCCTCTGCATCCTAAAGACAGGATGCATCCTGATCTTCCTGGCATACTGATATGCCTTCAACATGATTTGCTGGATTACAAAACCTGGAACAGAACAGAACTGGCATCTGAATTCACTCATGCTGGAAAGCAGAGCTTAGCAGAAACCTTTCTGCAGGCTCAGCTGGGAATGTCTGGGGCAATTACACCCTCAACTAACATTATTAAATCACGGAGCCAGAACCCCAAAAGAAATATTTCATCCCTGTCTCAGCATGACTACAGATAATCCAATTCTACTTCCTTAGCCCCTTTCTTCCTACCTGTAATATGGAGAACACATCTACCTGAAAAAGGTGTTTTGAGATTATTGTTTCTAAAGCAGTTTCAAATTACTGATTGGAAGCTGCTATCAAAATACAAAATACCGGCATTTTTATATATTTTCCAAAAATATAAGCCTAAAACCCCCCCAACTTTTAGATGTTTATTCAATAGGGGAAAGTGTCTGGACACAACTTCACATAGTACTTGTAGATTACTGTAAAGAAGTCAAAGATACTTCTCCCTTTAAGTGACCAACCTCAAGCCAATGTAAGCTCACACATTTTAAAGGTAAGGAGGAACAACTGATACATGGGGTTAAAAGGCATTTACTTCATATGTTTTGTCACCTGCAACATTCAAAAGATTTTGGTTTGACTGTCTCCAGCTGCTGCAAGACACAGAATGTTGAGCCAAATTATATTTTTAGAAATGCTATAAAAAAAAAATCTGTAAAAATACAGATTTCTGATAATACCTTGTACATACACAGCCATCATACATTATTTATTTCAACCTGCAAGAAAATCCTTTGTTCTCCTCCCACAAGAATATTTACAAACATACATCCTTTGACAAAGATCTGGATTGCTAAATATCATACCAGTGTTTGCACCATATGTGGCCTTTGCAGTCTTAAGCTCTTCACAGCTTGAAATACATCTAAGAGCCCTTCAGCCTTCACTCGTTCCAGAATATTGCTGAGTGCTATGAATGTACCTGTTCTTCCAGCGCCAGCACTGCAACATAAACACATTTACTTGACATACAGTAATATAAAAATGAAAAAAAAAAAGTGACGTAGAAGAGCTAAATATTACTATTAGCCAACTTCTAGTCATTTTTTTGTGTGCTTATTTTGTCACCACAGCTATGCTAAGAGGGAGAGAGAATTAATGGAAATTAACTCTGAGCCAGGCCGGAACCCATAAAGGCTCGTTACTGACAGCTTCTGTACGAAGGTGGGAGATCCCGAGCTGGCTGTGGCAGCACACGGACACCCTTAGTCAAAGTCTGAGACTCAAATAGTGAGCTGGCAAAGCTGCTTACTCAAATCCGCATTCATCTTCAACAAAGACAATTTTCAGGGCTCCCATGCTCTGTTTTTTGTTTTATTCTTGATGGGGGAGAACATGACCTTTAGATTTTCAGGTGAAAAACTTGGTTATAATGCAAGGAAGCACTGTGTGATCAAACCCACATTTTTCTGTTAGGTTGCAATTTATACTTCTGCATGGCAGACAGATATGAAAGCATTATTATCATTATTATTCTTACTCCAAAGCAATTTGATTGAAAGTGTCCTATCCAACTCTTATTACTTTAATGAATGTTAGGATTTAAGCCATTTCTTAAACAGATGTATTAATACAAGGACAAACTAAAGCAAGGTTACATATGCGGCTATAGTACACAAAAGAAACTAAAAATCACCTGTTCTGCCTCTGTCTTGACTACAATAAGCAACCTCATGTACACCACAGTAACTGCAGTTTCTTCTGTTTCAGTATGTTTGACCGAGGGTATTTTTGTCCTTTTATATCCTTATATATCTTTCAGATCACAATTCTGTGGCACCCAAATATAATTCAGTAATCATTACCTGATGTATTATGCCTAACTCTAGGGGAAAATAACATTAAAAAGATTTCTTTCTCTCTCCTAATCACACTAATTAGGGATGATTTGACACCAACAAAACAGTGGCTGTGCACTGGAAGGCCAACAGCTTTGAGAGGGAATAGTTACTAAAACCAGGATGGGATTGGGAAAGCGACAATCAGTGGTAAGATGAAATAGAAGGTTCACTGGATTCCTGAATAAGGATCAACACAACATTTATTACATTTAAAATTTTCATGTGTTTTAACCATAAATGGGTGGAGTGTAAACACATGTCATTGCTTCTACCTTATTTCTATCAAATACCAAAAAAATCTGATAAGCATAAGCCTTATGAAAAGATTAAGTGCAAATGTGTGTATCCTCAGCTGGATACATTAAAAGTCTTGGAAGAAAAATGATCAGGTATAATGTATTAGATGTGTTATTCCCTTTAGACAATTACTTGTATCAGATTAAGAACAAATACAAAATCTAAAAGGGTTCAGATTTATTTATAATTAGCTAATCGCCAGTAGCCATCTGTGTAACCAGTAAGTGATGCATTTCAGAATAGGTCTACAACTATCCAAAGATAAGGACAGGAACATAAAGTAAACACACGTCATCACACGTGCTGCTTACTCATTTATGCCTAGAAGAGGTGGCTATGCATTGCTTTGCACTCCATTTTTAATACTCCTTCTGCTAGGGGTCACTCTCCTTTTCTTCCAAAAACATGCTTTTAGCAAATCCTTAAAGCCCATACAGCCCGGCTTTTTTTTTTTTTTTTTTTTTTTAAATCATGTTGGGCTTTTTAAATGAATTTAAGAATTTTTAGTATGGGTGTACAGAAAACTAAACTGCATTTGAAATGTGGGAGAAAATATGTATTGTCTCACAGGAATGCAGTGCTCCTGTTTGCATACTTGCTTCTCTTTCTGCAATTCCCTTGAAGCAAAAAAACTAAGAAAGGTAACTTCTAAATTTGACTCAAACTTCATTTCTTGAGACAGAAAGTTCAAAAGCAAGGGACAGGCAGAATGAGCAAAGACTGGGCAAGAGACTGAAGGAAGGGATGTCTAAAAACACAGCAGCCTCGCATCGTTCATTAGAGCACTGAAAGGAGGAGATGGGGAAGAGAGAAACAGTGTAGGCAGCCATGAACTAAACAGCAGACAGCTGCAGACACTCACGGGAAGAGAATGGCTTTCAATCCTGTTGGCAACTCGGCTAGCAAAACCATTCCAAACTGTTTAGGGTTCTGTCTTGGTTGTACTTAAGATTTATCTTTTTTAGCAGCTCCTTCAACTGTTCTTAGCTGGAAAAAATGAACAGAACTTTTCACAAGTTCATGTAAACACAGTCTTAGAATTAAAATGTGTTTACTTATTCATAAAGTTACATTCATTTATATTTGAAGACTCAAGTATGATTTCACGGAGAAGTTCAAGTAACTTGAAAGCTGTGATGTACAGGCTGTCCAAGTAGGGTCAGGAGAGAATTCTCAGCATTAAAAATCCTAGAATACATTGTGTGGTTTGGGTTTTATTTTCTTGTTTAATCCATTTTAAAATGATTGCAGTAGATTTTAAAAAAAATCTAGGAAAAATGCATGCCAAATGATTAAGCAAAGGCTTCAGACAGGCTACAGGTCTAAAAGCTTGAAAAAGTAGAAGCAAAATATACTCTGGATAGTTCTTAAGTATCTGATCTGTGCACATCAAACAGGCGAGTTTTTATCTCTTATTTTACTAGCTAGAATTCCTTGATATTTTACTGACTTTAAGCATCGTTCAGAATGTGAACTCCCTAGCGTTTCAAAAGAAGGAGCTGTTAAAATTTGTTGATTGGCAGAATTGAAAACAAAATGTCATCATCACCGTCGAGTGCAGCCACCATGGGGTGGGGGAACCTGCAGGCCCCTAGGGTAAATATGAAAACAGCAGAAAGCAAAACACTTCCAAAGCAAGGAGGAGAAAGTTTTAGCAATGGATAAGGGTCGGTACAAGATCATCTCCCAAACCAGCAACAACTCCAAGTCCTGGCTCAAGCTCCCAGGATCAATTCCCTTCAACAGTGCATGAAGACTCAGGTGACGCTGCAGACAGCCAAACACAAACCAGACAGACAGCGCCTCTGAAGCTCAGATCCGAGCAAACTAAAAGTTGGTGTACACTGTGGAGAACAGCTGTGATATGCCTATTCCTAACTCTAGTAACAAGCAGACAGGTTCTTCTACCAAAATACTTCCAAATGGTCAGTGAGCCTACTTCCCTATAGATAATGCTACAAGAATGATTTGGGTGTCACATAAATCAATACAGGGTTGGTTGGGGGTTTTTTTCTGAAGAAAAAACAATCAATAACTCATTCAAAATCCAATGGGTATTCTCAGAAATGCAGGCAAAATCCAGAAGCAGCATGGTATGGTCTAGCTCACTGACAAAAGGTTGGAGAAGCTTATTCGTGAGTAGTCACAAGGGGCTTCTATCACAGAGTAGGTGCCAGGCGTTTCTCAGTAGTGGGATCACAGACACGTAGAGAAAATATCACAAGTCATATAACAGATGTTTTTAGGTATAAATATGCCAGGAACTTCACATATTAGTGGAAGATGACCAATGGTCCAGCAAAACCTGTTTATCTTGTACAGCATGCCCAAGTGGAAAAGATTTAGAAGGCCACTAATTAGAATGAATTAAATAATCTATTTTCCAGGCAATCAGAGACAAAACAATGATTGCTTTTTATGTTGTGGTTGAGCCTGCGAGCTTCAGCCGCAAGAGAGACTCTACTGCACGAGGTCTTACACGAACATGGTACGGAGGGATGTGGCCTTGGAGAACCCTCATGCTGGGTAAGAGCAGCTGGAGTCAGTCAGCGCATCTCCCAGAGCAGCTCCAAGCAGCTCATGGCAGAAAACGGGTTCATGTCAAAGAGTCACTGCTTCAGTTAATACCTTCTTAAAAAAAATAACAAAACAAAGCATAGGAACTTCTCTTCTGGGGGCTCTGAAACCCTACTGACCCCATCCCTGTGTACTGTGAGCTGGATTTCATACTGACCACAAAACAGAAAAAGCTTTATTCAATTATCACATTGAAAATATTTTAAAAGCAACATATGATTTCTGAATTAAGAAAAGGCAGAATACTAGTTTTACTACTGCTTTTTATTTTTTTTTAAACCAGTAGATGTAGTACAGAAAAAGACAAATTCAAAAGACTGATTAAAAATCCTACCCTCTGAAAAATATAATTTGAAAAAACAGAGGAAAAGCCCAATGTACACCTTTAAAAAAAAAAAAAAAAAAAAAGGAGATGAAAAAAAGATAAAGGAGACAAAAAAAGATGCTGCAATAAAAATTTAAAATTCAGAAAAAAAGAACCAAAACCAACCAAAAAACCACAAAGTGTAAACCTAGCACAGGAGAATATTTTCTAGCTATCATGTATCAAGTCATACTCTTGACATGTATCAAGTCATACAAGCTACCTCTTATCATCAATGTAAATACTGTTTTCTCCATGCTTTCAACAGGACTATGTTTTGCCTTCAGTTTAGATTAGGGATATATTTTATTTTCCTGATAGCTTGTAAAAAGCAACATCATTTTGATTTTGATCAAACATTCAAGCACTGTATTGGTGGGGTGTATTGCACATCACTATAATAAACCTACAGCTTTACTTTCCTAATCAGAGCATTTAGCAAAACTCGGGTGCAAGAGTACAACACTCCAAGTTAGTAATGCATTGATTTACGCCCAGCCATTAAAGTATCCATTTTGCTAATTTAGCAAAAGATGAGTAAGAATTCCTTTATGTAATACTATTTTTTTTTCTATCTTTTTCTTGCATTTCTTAATTACTATTTTTTTAAAAGGACACTGTTTACTCCCTCATGAAGAAAAACTGCTGTAAAAACAACTGGCCTGGATAAAAAGCAAGCCAGCTCCTTAGCTAACAGTGGGAAGAGGCAACTCTTACCTGCAGTGCACAGTAATTGGGTGATTGCCTGTTTGCTGCTGCTGCTTTTGGACAGCCGCAATCAGGTCAATCATCCCTTTTCCTTCTGCAGGAATCCCGATTTCTGGCCACCCGTGGAAATGGAACTGCCGAACGAGCCTGCTTTGCTTCTCCTGGTTACCCTGCGCACAGGAGAACACCAGATTTATCCAGTTGTTACTCCAAAATGGAAAACATACTTACCTGAAACATTTGTAGCATAAATATTGCACTGCTATCGTAGAGGGGGCTATTTGCAACCTGCTCCGTAATATATTGGTGATGCAAACCTGATAGTTCTGTTTCTAAATTCTCCATCTACTATGCTGATAATTTACCCCTATAATTTTCCTTTTGATTTGCACAGCTGTTTCATCTGGGTAGTACTAAGGAGACACTTAAAAGTTTATTCATCCTGAGTACCAATGTTTGAGAGCTTTCATCATGCACAGGCCAAATCCAAAGTGGCACTGAAACAACCCAGTTCATGAAATGCACTCTTCATTGTACACTACCTGCTACTTGGAAACTTAACAATTATTTGCTTTGCCTTTATGCTTGCTGATTTAAAAAAATGCTAAAAGTTCAAATAGGTATTAATATACCATGCTTATGCAGTTAGCTCTAGACAGGTTTGGACGCACAAAGGCTCTTTTAACTACCCTGAAATTTTTGTTTGCTACTTCCCATGACGGCATTATAACATCGTATGGATGCAACGTTAATAGTCTGGCAATTTTACTATATATCATCAAATCTTGCAGGTCACAGCCAGCTGAAAACATGACGTCTCTGCTGATGCTAGGTGCTTTCAAGATGTCCACCACATGGGACATCTGATGTATGAATTTGGTGGGAAGTATCAGGACTTTTTTGTACTGGAATCCTGGAAGATGTCACCATTATGAAGAAAAAGGCTTGGTCAGTCCCTCTTCCTCCCAACTCTTCAGGAGAACTTTCAACATAATATTACTTCAAGTGTCACTGATGTACTCTAGCTGAACTCAGGCACAATACTAAAGTTACCCAAATTTCTTACATCTGCAGCAGAAGACGTTTCTAACAATGCAGGACTGTAGTGCAAACACATTGCTGCTGGGATATTATCTAAAATGCTGTTACTTGAGTTTTAAATACTTTCCAAAAATACTTCCCAATGTGACACATATTGACAAGGACTCTGTGCTTTAACAAAGGACAGTGTGTACCCACGCCTAATCCACCGCCCTCCTTCGTAAGGAAATAAGAGTACTTTAAAGTCCTTTTGCTTTACATGTACTTAAATTGTACGTGGTGCATTAAGTAGTTACATGAATGACATTCTCAAATGCAAGTAATCTTTTTCTTTTACTTTTTCTCCCCCCCCCCCCCCAAAAAAAAAAAAACCAAACGGCAGTGCAAATCAGATCCTAGGGAAGTGATGCAGTGAGTGAGGAGATGCATGCTCAAAACATCAAAAAAAGGTTTGAGCAGATCATGCCCTGTAGTAGAGAAACATAAACGAAGAGCCGGTAGGCAGAGGCAAGTGCATGTGCTGTAAAATGCTGTGTAGGATTTAAAAATCTTGAATCAAATTTTCTTTTATGGATATATGGGAGATGGTAGAAAATACTGCAATAACAGCAAGAACAAAACACTGGGGAGTAAAAAAACTCAAAAAATAAAACCCACACCCCAATTTGATCAAATTTAAGCAAATTTAAGTAAAAAACATGTTTTACTGACCAGAATTTTCAAAGTGCTTTAAGCAAAAATGTTTCATACAAGCTTCCTCTGGACTGGTACAGTGTCGGATGTTGATTAACCACATATATTTTTAGACAGAAATCCCAGAATTGGAGTTACATAATCATATTGGTAAATACCTTCAAGTGCAAAAAAACCCCCATTACCTGATTGTACGTAACTACGAAGTCCCTTATACTTATGGCATCTATCAGACTGTCATTCTTTATTTCTACGGTTATTTCTCCGTGAGTTACAGAGCCCTCTGATGGCCAGTACTGGCAGCATTTTTCCTGGAAAATTGAGAGAGAATTGTAGATGTTCCTTGAATTTTTTTCCAGTTATCTACGTTGTCATGAATCTCTGATATAGGAGGTGATGTACAACATAATGTGTTCTGAACAGTTTGTAATGAAAAGGCTAATAACCAAGGATACAGTAATAAAATAGTTCTGTAATGTAGACCATTACAAGAATCATATGGAAAGTACAGCTTTAAAACAGATTAGAATAAAAAAGGCGACTCCAGGAAGCAATGCGATGTTGTTAAAAAAGCCTCCCAAAACCAACAGTGAAAAACATTTCACAGCAGTAAAACACCCTGTTGCAGCGCTGAACCCTGAATCTTCAACCTGCAGCACACAGAGGTACATAGGACCCCATTAACTAATGATGTATTAGGAGAGATTCGGAATAAGCCACTGGAGCTTGTGCTGGCAGAACCAGAAGAGAATTTCTCACAAAAACTTTGTCCAGCTGCTCCCAAATCCCAAACTGCTATTCCATGTCAGGCCCCCCCATTAATGTGAACTGGGACCTTTCACAAATCATAGTTTTCTGAAGCTTTGGTGGGTTTTCTGACAATTCAAGAAAAAGCAGCAACATTGGCCCACACCAAATAGTGAAGCATTTGCCCATTTTAGTAGAGGCAAAAAAAAAAAAAAAAATAAAAAAAAATCTCGTATCGCTAGAGTTTGTAGGCAACAAATAGTTCATCTAATATCAATGCTCATATTTTATAGCTGTTCACAGCAACTGCTTTGCTCTGGAGCTGGCAGCTGCAGGATGCATACCTGCTCCCTCTCCTGAACTTCTGTGAGCATAACGATGGTGTGGCACTTCCACTCCCACACCATCCGCCAGAAATCCTCCACCGTGTGTGGAAGCGGTCCCTGGGTGGCAATGAAGTAATCCTTCTGGCGATAGCCCTGCGGAGAAAGACCGCGATCTGCTTGTGTCGTGACACACGGGTACCAGTGAAGAGGGACGGAGCTGATGCTCAGAGAGAAGATGACCACTACAACCGGTGCTTCCCAGGAGCCACGCTGCTCGACAACATGATAGTTACTGCAAATCTGGTGACACTGAGCCCACCCGGTTCTTGCTCATTGCCAGAAATGCAGGGGAAAAAACCCCAAACCAAATTCACAATCCCGAGTTGTATTTTATGATTTTTACAGTCACGGTTGAAGGGATGGAATTCTGCAGTAACTGAAAAGATTTCACAACAAGATTATAACAAACGGCAGCTATTAGCTGTAGCACAGAATTAACACTGAACTAAATTTTTGAGCTACACTTCTACCTACATACTGATGTGATCTTCACAGCTGTAGTATCCACAATCCTCAATCACTAATGGGGTTTCACTGCTTAAGGATATAATTAATTCTCATATTTAAATAACAAGACACAGCGGAAGGTGTTGCCCAGGTTCCAACAGGAAGCCAGGAAGAAAGTCAGGGATTAGGGCAGGTCTGCCCAGGTAAACCCTGGCTCCCAAACACTGTGATAGCCTTTCCCTGAGCTAAACGTGGACTTTTCTTTTTCCTTTCCTCAGAACAGCACATATTTACAACTGTTAACCTGATTGCACACAATGCGGCTGCTGGATGTTAGTTGTACAGCTAATTTGTTTCGCTGCCTGATTGCTAGAATTTAATCAAAGCCTTAGTTTATAAATCTAATAACCACAAAAATGCTTAAATTACACAACCGGTTAAACTGAAATTGAAAACACCAGATAAGAAATGTATTTAGAAACTCTCATAAGTCAAACCCAAACAAAAAAGCTAATGTTCTTCATAAGCCAAGTTGATTTTGTTTCTTTAAAAACACTTCTCAGCAACAGCAAAATACCTGACTTGCAGTTTAAATACATGAAAATATTTTTATACGTACATCTATGAAGGAAGCATTGATGTAGTCTGTATACTCTTGCCCTCTTTTCATCGACAGAATCACTCTATTAAAATCATCTGGGGAAAAGAAAAAGTATAGTCTTACTAACTGTATGTTGACTGCTTGACTGTTAAATTTGTGAAAGAACAAACCCAACAAAATCTTTTAACGTCAAAGTGTGTCTCAAAGACCTTATCCAGGATTCAGTAAGTGTGTGGAGGAGGATGCTAGTTTTTGTGCTCTTGTTTTTTCCATTCACACAGGCTATGGCCAGCAAGGTCTGAATCTCTGTTTTGCAGGTGCAGACATTACAGTGCTGCTCCAGGCTATGCGAGGAATCACACAGAAAATACATCGGTTTAAAAGGTGAAACTGCTGAATTATTTAATTCAGTCCTGAAAAACACCTGATCACAGTAGATTTTACACTGATACAAGTAAAACCCAATTCATTAAATTGTTTGCAGACACTTTTATAAGGATATGACACTTCAGAAGGAGAGGACAGTGCTGTTTGTGTCAGGAAGTTCTCTAAACTTCACAGCAGATGTGCCTGCAGAGAGGACAACAAAACCAAGGGGACGGCTAATGGAACACCCAAAAACATGTGTTCTAGCTAAAAATGAAGGAAACCCAAAACCTACCTCTCTGGACAGTACAGCAGGCTTTGAAAGCATTTTTATTTTACAGGCAGAGAAGTTAAAACCTAAGACATATGCAGAAATTATTTGCAGAATTCCAGCTTCCAGCTTCAGGCAGGACATCTACTCTGGAGTTCTCCCAACAGCTGGATTCTGATACCAGCTGTACCGTTGTCAGCTTACAGACCCAGCACGTACTCACCACAACCTTAGGAAAACCAGGTATTTATAGCACTTGTTTCTATATTTTACAAGTTGATCTCTTACATGGGATAATCTGGATGACTCTAGCTTTCTTCATATTGGCTGGAAGATTGCCAGTTCGCATGTTTTCTTTCATTATTCGAACATTTGTTAATTTCTGTAATAAAACACACAAATGAGGATAAGGGTTCATTGGAACAGAAGTGGCTCTCGCTCACCACGTCCTGTACTCAGAGGGGGTTCCCAAGGGTCTTTATTAACACGGTCAAAACCAGACTGACTTCTCACAAAAGCCACTTCATTGTCCTGTCCATAAGAATGAATTAAGAGAAACAGTCATGTAATTTTTGCATACTGATAAATATTTAAGAATCTGAACGTACTCCCAAGGCATAGCAATCGAGTTTAAAGGTTGTGCAATGATAACAGATTTTAACATCTTGGGTCTGTGTGTTGTTTGGAGTTTTTTCTAAGACACTTTTGGACTATGTGAGCATTGTTTCAGAAGCACAGAGTGCCCATTCCCTTTGACCAGGTCTCAGTTTCTTAAATCTGGCATTTAGATATTTAGTTTCAACAAAGTAGCCACTTTTGAAAATACCTTTTAATGAAAAGGTCTGCCTACCATTTTAGCGAATTATTTCATTTTGTTCTTTGCAGCCTTTACACCAGCAGAGGCAGACTGACCAGCACACCGCCTGTCATTTCCCTCCAGCAGCAGCAGCCCCCAACCAGGAGCTTTGCCAACAGGCACTCCAGCCAGCCGGGCACTCGGTAACTGGCTTTGCATTTCCACGTTGTTTCCAAGTACTAGAAAAAAATTCTCTTGTATAGCCTTCACTTCCTTTACAGTCAAGACACTGACTGAATTCATAGTCATATGAATTTCATTCACATTACTATTATTGCAACCCTGTTCAGAGTATTAACACTCCGCTCCTTCCTTCCTGCATCTCTGTCCACCGGGCTGTGCTCTCCCTGCCGTACATCACCCTGTTCCTGGCACAACCAGGTTGCACGACTTCATCATGGACTGCCGGCCACCAAGTCCTGCAGCTTGGCTCTACACACTTTCGATTTTGCGAGTGAAGGGACCAATATCCTTTATTATTTATTCAGTTTTTGCTGACAGCATTCCCAGGACACGGAAGACAAACACTGCTCTTTTGCCTCAACAATTTTTTTATAGCAGAGATTACTCACCCGTGAGATTGTGCACGATAACAAAACAACAATAGGCTGCTTCTGCTGGGGTGGGACTTACCAGCTGCATTTCAGAAACTATTTAATACACATTCAACTTCAATGAAAATTAATTTAATTTTCAAACTGCAAGCAGATTTTCAAGCCTGTATTTGCCAGGTACTGAGCTGCAGGAGCATATCTCAATTCCAGTAAAATCTCTAGTACTGGCAATAAATTCTAGAAAATAAACCCCTAGCCTCTGAGAAATTACTTTTCAGCTACTCTGTAATACTGCGTTCAATAGATTTTACGTCAGAGACTCCCATACCAGTTACAACATTGCTCTACTCTTTTTCTGGTGTGGGTGAGCTCATTGCTCCTGGGCCAACTAAGTGCTTTTCAGAATACAAGGCAGAACTAAACGTTGTTCTTTGCACTTTAATGCAGCCTCGCTGGCACAGTGGGCAGCCAAAACAAACTTAGGAATTCTGGAAAAAGCAGAATACTTGATGTTTTTGCTTGCTTCCTTCCCTCAGGCAGCTCAATAGTTTTGATTTTTAAACTTGTTGATCAAAAATAAGTCTGGTGGTGTAGCATTTTCTTTTCCCAGTTCCCAATTTCTGATTAAATTAATCTTTTAAAGGAAAGAGAGCATTCTGGGTAACTCCTATATGTCATTTAAGGCTTTAGACCTGTATATAGAATAAATACTTTAGCATAGCAAAAGTCATAAAGTTCTAGCTATTTCCTCAGGACAATAAAGTCTATTTTAAACAAGATTGCAAACTGCCAGTGTGGTTGCTTTCTGCATTTGAGGTTTCTCCACTAAACAGAAATGCTTTTCTTTTTTCTTTCCTCACAGGTCTGGATACCCAGCACGAGATGTGTACATTCCCTGCAACTCTCTCTGCCCTGTCATCACAAAGTTAACGGTCCTGCTGAGATGCAAATTAGGTGCACATAATCCAGCTCCCTCTTCCAGCATTATCTGATCTGGCATCTAGTGCAAGACTGAAAGAATAGTTTCATTTTTCTTTTATAAACAAACAAAAAGCATATAGGAAAAGGTCCGTACACCAACGCAGCTTTGAATGAGCATTTGCAGAACAGGATGTTAAGCAAGGCTCCATTCACTGACTCCACATGATCCATTCACAGCAATCGCAAAATAAAAGAAGTTGCTCCATTTTGATGGAGCTTTTCTTCGAAGGTTACACTTTTCTTGCTTTTGAGGTGTCTTTCTGGCTTAAATGTTTCCACACTTAGATATCCTATGGCAAAAGACTTGCATACTTACTTTAAACTCTTCTTCTAGCCCTATTTTGACAAGGTTTGGCGCTGCGTTCTGTGATGTTTGTAGATGTTTTTCTAAGGATGACACATCTAGTTCCGTGTCACCGTAGAGGTAGTATTCAAGTAAGGCTTGATAAATGAAGGAGTATTGCATCTGGAATGAACACAGAGGCAGATAAGCATACTGCAAAACAAGGAAGTGAAACTACCGATTCTGGCACTTTCATCCACCTAATCTGGTCTACAAGCTACTAATTATCAAAATATACTTTAAGCTAAACCAGAGTTTTCCTGTCACATCGGTCACATTCTCTAAAATTCCTTTTTACGTGCATGGGGAAACCTGGATGTGATACTGAAAGATAACATGCCTTATGGTGGTCTTCACAGCCCTAACACGCCTTTATCTTCTTCCCCAGCCCCACCCTCCTACTGGGCTTTGTTCATTTTCCAATTATCTAGCTATGCAACAGGACAGGACGTACTGGGAATGCACATCAGAGGGGAAATACGGAAGCATATTCTTCTTTTGACCTCTGAAAGTTGTAATTTCAACTGATTAAGGTCCACTTACATCAGTCTGAACCATCTGCGGACGCTGATTACGGATTCTTGAAACAAACTCAAAAACATCAACTTTCTGCTCCGTGTGCATCATGTCTATGATGGCATCTATAACGATAAACGTGCCTGTGCGACCCACGCCAGCGCTTGAAAAGGAAACAAAACCAAACAAAAACCTCTCTGGAATTACCAAGTCTGCAGGAATTGCTACAGCAATGACACAGGGAGAGCTTACACTGTTTATAGTAGATGGAAATATCACTGTGAAAAATAAAATTTGATTTGTTTTAATGACAGTAAAAAACCCAAGGTGTGTAAGTTTTTAGCATAAAAAGTCACCTCTTAACAGCTTGGAAATTACAACATCAGAATTCTATTAGAAAAGAACTTTGGAAAAAAATGCTGCCTGACCAGCTAGAATAATTCAGTCCGAGATGAAATTTTAAATATTTTTTCTTATCTTTTCATTCTTTTCTGCTTGGTTGCTGTTGCATGCTGCTTAGATACTAGTTACTTGGTCTTGCTACAAGTTCTACGCTTCCCAACACGGCTACCCCGAATTATTATTTTTTTTAACACCCTTGAGCACCACGAGAGGGAGCACGACCATTATAAATGACATTACTCCAGCACGTTCAGCCCTTCCTGTCAGAGGAAAAGGGCATGGCATCCTGTGCTAGGCATTCATCGCTCTCCTCTAACCTTCTCTTAGCTTACTTTGTACAGCAACCGCTGTCATATCCACAAACACCTTCTGGAACACGACAAAAACGCCCTCCGTCCTAGCATGCTCAAAGATACAGATCAACTTCCAGCAAGGAAACGTTAGGTTTTTAAATAACACCAGAAAAAAGAAAATTTGCCTGCCTAATATGACTTAGTTCATACCCACATGCACATACTTCCAACAGCAAATGCCACGTGAAACCAAAGCCCCGAAGCCCTCCTGTTCCACCAGTCCAGAGGGACGATGGAGACTAGTGGAACCATGGCGTACCACGGACCTCCACCAAAATTTCATGGAACTTCTTCATGGTGAACAAGCCCACTATAACCTTCTGCCTCCAAATTCCTTTGCGTTTAAAATCAAACTCTCGCTTCCTTTCGGTCTCGTTTGACCTCTGCCACCACAGACGAGTCCACCTCGAGTCCCCCTGTCTTGACTTGCTGCTTCCAGAGATTTTCCTCTTCCTGCGTGCCCTGGAAACCACCTCTGAGCATAGGTCGCTTATCGCCAGTTCACACTTGTCCTTCATAGCTCAGTCCTGTGAGCTTTTACCCACTGAAACCCACGCTCAGCTTCGTCAGTTCCCTTCCCATTACAGATCTGATCCCTTTTGCACATCCTTGTTGCTGCCCCATGCCCCTGCCCCAAGGTTACCTGGCTTCCGATCAGCACTTAATTCAATCCTTGATGTTCCTGCTACAGTTGGTAATTTCACCAGCCTTGACATTTGCCTTGGAAGTTCCCTGACTTTATCCATCCTTAACCTACTCAAAAGTATCCCTTACTCAGCTATTCCTCAATGTAGCAATATGCTCACTGAAAAATTAGATTTCTGAAAACTTCTGGAAAAAAAAAAGAATTGGCAGAAAATCCTGCTCCCCACCCCCTGCCCTTTTATCTGCTCTTCTTTACTTCCAAATACTAAATTAGTGTTTCATCAACTTCCAAAAGATTCCGATCGAGCAGCTTTTGTCAGAATGACTGGGTGATACTCTCATAAAAGCTCACTAAAAATGGATGGTTACTCACTATCAATGAGTTTCCCTTTCCTTTTTTCAACAATTCAATAGTGTCATATCCTGAACCGTAACGGAAATTAAGTGTCACCTCTCTCGTTCTTGATTTCTGATGCAGGCTGAAGTATGGCACTAGCCCCTAGCACTGACACATAACAGTGCCACTGTGTCCCTTTGGACCATGATATTTAAACCTCTGCAGATTTTTATTAAGATATTTTCTGTTTTCCCTTATTTTGTCTCTACTTTTGCTCATTAAACTAAGTACAGCATCTCTTGGTAGTGCAAAATAAAGCTGAAGCCCAGTACGAGTCTCCACCGAACATCATGACAAAAGGCTATAAAAATATTGTGGGTTTCTCAAAGGTAAGACTATGTGAGACTACTGAAATCTTCTTTTTTAATTTAATGCTTTTCTTTAAGTCTCTTATATATGCCACCTGGGAGAGAAGATGAATCCTAGCAAGGCAAGATCTGGATGGAAATGAAGAAACAAAAAGGCTGGCTTGGTTGGGACAAACACGCTCTTTTTTGACAGTAAACACTTCAAGGACTCTCAGAGAGTGTTTCTAGACATCTGACACAAGCAAGAGAAAAAGAAACACGTACAGCAATCTACAACCATTTCCTTAAAAACAAGATCCAGAAAGACAAAGCTGCTATTCTTTTCTTTTTATTCTAACCTCACTACGATAATTGCTCCTGAAAAGACACTTCTCACTCAGTTGTGAGCTTACAGTTGCTATAGAGACTGCAATTATTCTCTGAAAACTGATTTGGAGTTTGTTTGTGGTTTCATTAACATAAGATTTCAAACAGTTTAGCACAAGCCTTTAATAGAAGGACGTTCATGTGTGTGTGACCGAATGAGTGGGAATATGTTCTGTATTGGTATGTAGCACATTTTTGAAACTGCAGCATTTCAGTCTCTTAAATGCAAGTCTTTATTCAAAACTTTCTAGGCACTTAATGGATAATTTACATAGCAAACTGCAATTTTATTGTGGGAGAAGTGGGGGATGAATTCTCAGAGGAGCATTTAGTGGCAGAGGTCACATATTTGTATTACGAGTCTGTTTTTCTGACAAAGAACGTATTTATACCAAACACTGGACATCACTCAGATAAAAAAAGAATAACCCAAACCAACAACTTCTGTTTCAAGTATTAAAGTGACAGCAAAGACAGATCTTTTGAAGTTACTTTTACCCTGGGCTCTCAAAAGACTCAGCATATTATTGCCCTTTACATAGATAATTACAAATATGTAAGTAAATATATATACACACAAACTTTGCAGCCTATGAACAGAAGATTAAAATTTAGCTTTAATATTATACACGTAACTCCAGGCCAAGCTAAGAGAATGGCTTGACGAGCACATACATACCTACAGTGAACCACAATTGGTCCAGCATGGGCGGGATTCAATGTTTTGACTTTCTTCAGGAATTTCAGCATCCCAATAGGTGTGAAAGGCACCCCAAAATCAGGCCAGCTGGTAAAGTGAAGCTGTGTAACAAGCCTCGGAGCTTTACAGCCGTCATGAAGCTGCAGGGAACACACAGACTCAGAGTTTGACATTTCATTTTTCATTCAAAGATTTCTAAATAAACTGCTGTGGTTATTTCTGCCTTTAATTCCTGCAACATTTGGAGCCTAACACAAGGATTGGAAATTTACAGTATATGTAAAATACAAGCACTGAGCAAAGCTACCATGCATTCTTAAAATGCATCTTTGCAGTGAAAACTGGAATAATCCCAGGATAGGATTGCAAAGAGTAAGACTCACAATTTATGTTAATAATGGATCAAATCTTAAGTCCTTTTTATAACAGAATCATAGAATGGCCTGGGCTGGAAGGGACCTTAAAGACCACCTAGTTCCAACCCCCTGCCACAAGCAGGGACACCTTCCACTAGACCAGGTTGATCAAAGACCCATCCAACCTGGCCTATTTCATTTATAAAATCCTCAAAACGCTTCTTTTAGCAGCCTCAGGTGAAAACTCACAACAGCCAGTCTAAACGTTCAGGACCTGCATTGCTATGAGAAGCCAAATGCCAGCTCTTCCCATATCACGTATGAAAATTGAAAGAAGGGCTGTGCCTCTAATGGCCAACGACCGACAGGTTCATGATCGGACCTACTCTTCAAGCATAAACGAGAAGATGTTACCGAAGCAACAACAGCAGAGCTCAGCATCGTTTCACCTGCATTCACTACACACAGCCTATCTCTCAGGTTAGAAAGCGTGTCTGTCTCCCAAGCTTCCAGTCTGTTAGCCAGGGTCAAGGCCTGGAGAAAGCCAATTGGTTTTGTAAGATGCCTTGCCTCCATCAAGGGATAAACCAAGCCTGAGAAATGCATTCTGCCAAGATCAACAAGGGAAAGGCAGCCAGGTCCATTCATAAAGTTTCCAGCCCTTTGGCTCATCCAGCACGTATGTCTCTGCACCATTCCTTCTTTCCCATTCTGCTTTCTGAGCAGTTTCTCTGAGCATTTTTGTCAGTGATGATTAGTCGCTCCAAAGCGATCTCCATGCTGAATCTGCAGAGTTCGCTTTACAGTTCAATACTTGTAATTAATGCGGAATGAATCCACCCCTATTTTGAAGGCTTCCAAGCTGTCTGTGTAGTTCTACGCAGCTAGACGTGGTTCATCACCTCTCACCAGCCCATATTGTCTTCAATCTTCAATCTAAATTAGATGACCAATCTAAATTACCAACAGAGCAGCCCTCCATTCAGAGGGTGAGATCTCCAGCAGTTTGCTCCCATACAAGGCTACACACTGTAGACAAGAGCAAAGTCATCCCCACCAGCTCCCTTGTGATCTAAAGCTTTAACTCATGCCAGCGACCAAGGACACACCAGAAATCAAGCTGTAACACTGGCTGACATTGGCCAACCAGATGCCCAAACACATCCAAATCCACTCACTTATTTATCAAACAGAAATCAAGCTGTAATACTAGCTGATGTTGGCCGACTAATATCCAGAGATTACTCCAAATACCCAAACATATCCGAATCCACTCATTTATTTATCAAAACAACTTGTGCCAAAAAAGGTCAAGACACTGCTCCTGTGCTCCCTCACTGACAGTCACAGGGCATGACGTTCTGTGGCCCTGGGCTACAGGCAAGAAGAAACTGAGCAGAACCTCTAGCAATCCCTTACACCACCGCTGATGCTATGCCTGCTGACCCGCAGAGCTTGCCTCTGCGTAGGCGAGCTGCTGCACCTTTCTCCATTTGCAAATATGTTTAACTAATTTCCTGACTTTTTTATGCAAATATTCGACGTTGTAACAATTTGCTTTAAAAACTGACATGAAGACCCAGCTAGAGCATTATTGTTACTTACCGACTGAACGCAAAACTTGCGGATGGTGTAGTCCACCAGAACTATGCAATCCTCCACGGACACGCGGATATTTCCGTAAGTCCAGCACCCTTGGTCAGGCCAATACTGATAACATTTTTCCTGTACAAAGGTACGGTGAGTTTTATAAAACAAGCCTGCTTTCATTGTTGGTCACCCATCAAATAACCATGTTATTTGAAAACAGTGTATGTTATGCATAAGAGCATGCAGAGTTTCTCATCTGGCACAATACAGCTTTGACACTTTGTTAGCACTATCAATGCTTAAATTTATGCAGGGAGGGTGAGAACAGCTTTGAAGTTGTTTTTTAACCTAGCCAGACCTAAACAGCTTTTGGGTTGCTTTGGTGTTTTTGTTAGGTGGTGCCTAATTGTGGGAACCGTGACGTCTTGACTCTATGTTTAAGTGTAGTCAGTGAGAAGTGCGAGGCAGTTCTCATTTGGAGTCATCAGCAACATCCAGATGTAGCCGTTCTGGCCTCTCATATTGGGAATGGGCTCTTCTTATGGACAGCCTTTGCTGTTTGAGCTTCACCAAGCAATAGTATAACTGCAGCAGAATAAAGCAGAAGCACCACCGCAAACAGGAAGACAAGGAATGCCCATCCTCCTAACTGTGGTGAGCTGACAGTGCCCGAATTACATTGTCGTTATTGTAAAAAAGGCACAAAACAGGTACGAAGGCCAGCTGTCACACAGCGATACGGCACATCGTGTCTCACGAGTGCACCCTCATCTCCTTCCAGATAATACTGCTGCTTATCCCCGTATTTCCCCATTCGCAGGAGAGGTTGCCCTTGGAGGGTAAGACAAGCCCAGCTCGCCAGCACTCCCTCTCCTTGCTCCCACAATCACCACGGAAACACAGGTTGGTTTTTTTCTCGGGCATAAATCTGTGAGGACTTTATACATATTTCAAACAAGAATGTAGCATGCCTAGTGTGACAAACTGTCCCCCAGGGGAAACGAAAATAATTTAAAAGTATCTTTTATGTTTCTGATGGTACATTTCCTTAATGTTTTAACTTGGCTTCTCAAGTCTGCGAAGCAGGAATGAAGCTTAATGTTTCACGTTTGTAATGTGCATCTCAGCATGCAGCCAGTACGTGTAGAAAGTCTCGCACGATGGGAGGAGCGAGACATATGAGGAGGAATGGGGGGGCAGGAAGGAACAGCATCACTCTCACAAAGCAGCAGCTTTGGTTTTCTAATTGTTTTGTGCATGTGCCAGAAAGAATTTTGAAACCTAATACTCAGAGAAATGAATACAGTTTTTATCTTCATTTGTAACCAAACCCACCCATAAGCACAGCCTTAGAGTGTGATAAAAACACAGGCACAAGAATTTGCCTTTGGCTATGGAGGACAAAATCAGCTATCAGAATTTTTTCACTCAAGATCGGCTTACAGAAATTTGTATTTTGGAAGTGAAACCTCTACATTTATGAGTAGAAACTCAGATGTGCTAACAGGGACTGGAGAAGGAAGTGGTCAGAAACGTGACTGGCCAGACACAGCAGTCAGGACTGCTTTTGGAGCACGCTCTCCTCGAGACATCCCAAAGCAAACTGAAAGCTCTTTACCTCTTTTCTTTCTTTCAGGTTGGTTAACATGACGATAACAGCCGACTTCTGCTCCCATATCATCCTCCAGAAATCATTAACTGTTTCTTGCTTTGGTCCTGCAGGCAGAACACAGCTCTGCTCAAGAGGGGTGATGGAGACCAGCGAATCACAGTGTCAACAAACAGCCCCTGGCACTGGGTGCCCATGCAGACCTCTGTTTACTACAGAGTGCTCAGGTTTTGAATATAACACAGGTTTCTTTAAAAACAAAACAAAACAACCAAAAAAAAAATAAAACCAAAAAACCAAACAACACAAAAAAACCCAAAAACAAAATCCCAAACCACTTTCTTACACAGCCATACGTGCTCAAATCTACATTTCTTGCAGATATCGCCTCTCTTGAAATATTATTAACACTCTTTTAAGTGGACTGAGGCAGGAGCATCATTTAGGATTTCTACGTTGCAGCTCTCCCTGACACCAAGGTCCAGCATTACCTGTGACCACAATGAACCACTGCCTGAGAGCTCCTTGTCATGCTGGACAGGGCAGGAGTGTTTTTGAAGGGCAGGGGCAGCTATTGCTTTGTGCCTGGGACTGTGGTGACAAAGCTCCCCAAATCTGTGACTCAATACAGCACAAGAATTGATGTGAAAATGCAAATTTCTGTATCAGGATTGTTCAGAGAGAATGTATTATCAGGAGACATCAATTTGCAAGAGAAGCAAGGCGAGGGTGGAGGGAGTAAGGCGAGCCCTCTGCACTCCGAGCAGCATCTGCAGCTCTAAAGGCAGTGGGTTATACCTCATGCTCAGTTTAATTTCATTTCAACTGTAGCCTCTAAATCACACCTCACATTTGGCCACCATATGCAGCTGAAAAGAACCTTTAAACCAGGTCTAAAATTAAATATGTTCAGCCAAAAGATGTACAGACTGAAGAAATGAAAATAAATTACCTTGTGCTGCTATAAATTTATTCTTCTCTTTATAACCCTATGGAAATAAATATCATAGCAGTTAAAAGATGAAATGCCAACATATGCTAGCAGAAAAATACTTATTTAATTCACAGACAAAGTTTGCAGTTTGGCCAACAGCGGACAACTGACACCTTACATCTATATACGATGCATTAATGTAGTCTGAAGGTGGGACTCCATCGATTTGGGTCAAAATCACTCTGGAATGATCATCTAGAAGAAAACATATTGCAAACACATTTGCATGTTAATCAATCTGCAAAAGGAAGCAGGAGGCCAAGCTAAGCACACACTTCCCAAAACAGCTCTCTCCCATATTGTCCCTAGTTCTCACCAAGAAACTTTCTCCACAAACGTCTTGCTTTGCTCCCAACACCTGGAGGCCACCAGGACTGTAGCTCTACACTATGGAAGCCCAAACTTCTCCATATTTGCTTGCCCCAAACTAACCTGAGATCCTAAAATATCCCACTTGACAGTGTAATTCTCTACCCCACGAGAACTAAGGCTTCATAACGCTGCACCTGAAAAGCACTGCATGAAAACCTACCAGGAGAAGATCAATACTAGAGATATGCCACAAACCAGACAGGTTTCATACATACAACGTATAAAGAACATTTGGACCAAAGTAATTTTATTACTCGAGTATTTTCAGCAAATGAACACTGCTACAAGCCTGCTCAGTACCAGAGTTAACTGTCTGATTGAAAAGAAAAGGTAATGTCTTACATGGCAGGATGTTAGGGTATCTGTTTTTCTCCCTGTTTTCTTCCTTATTTGCCATTTCAAATGTTCCCTGCACATATCCAGGTGTTAACGACTGGGGGAAAAAAAAAAAAAAAGGATAGAAAAGTCAATGTGTTAGAAACCCCCTGACTCTTGACTGTACATGACTTAGAGAAAATCTGCATTTATACATGTTGCCTTGGACCTAACAGAATTAAACATATTTTACTCTTATTGGGAAAAAAAAAACAACAAAAAACCAAAAAAAGCCAAAAAAAACCCCTTTCATTACTCTGTAACAGGAAACTACGTCCTGCCAGATTTCACTACAGAAAATGAGTTCAGCAGTTTTGGAAAAATAAGTAATTTTTCCATCAGAGATCTCAGTTATTTAGAAAATTGTTACACTCTGAGCTGCTGCTTTAAGCTGCCATCTGCCGTGGTGATTCAGAGCGCCGTGACCCAGTCGCGTGGATGCGCCGCTCCGTCGAGCTTGGCTCCAACAGCCACTTTTAGCAATAACAGTTGGTTAAATAATATAAATAGGGTTTGATTGTTAATAGCTGTCTGCTAAGAACATTAAATATCAAACATCTTGCTGAGACCCACAGGTGAGGGCTCAACTCTGGCAGAAAGGGAAGAAGAAAAAAATAAATGGCAATTCTTTCGTGTTGAAAGTCGCTGTATGAGCACAAGTCATATTCTGCATGTAATCAGCAAGATCTAAGACTGCGGATAAATTTAGTCAGGCTTAAAAAAAAACCCCAGCCTTGCAGAGCAATCAAATGAAAGGAAGAAACGGAGAGGAAGAGGGTGAAGATGAAAACAAGGAGGTGCCCAAGGTGGAGCCCCTCCACCACCACAGCAGAAGCTGCTGAGATGCCACCACCGGGGCCAAGCCGCCGAGCCCAGGCTGCAGCGGAGCCCAGGGCAAGGGGAGAGTCAGAAAAGGCACCGTTCATCAGAGACATGGCACGAGGCTCCTGCCCTGTGCTTTCACCTGCCCCCTCACTGCAAATGGTGTAATGAAACTCTGTTCTTGTTTACGTTTCTTGCATTGAACTCCTAAAAAACCCCGTGTTGGCACGTTGGATCCCACCAAGGTAAAATCCCAGCAGTTTGGGAACGCGCAGCCACCTTCTCCCACCCTTCTTCTACCTCCCACTGCCCAGTCTGAATCACGTAGGGGAAAAAAAAAAAAAAAAGGGTAAAGTGACTGTACAGCTTAAAGCAGCTATCCCTGCTTGCCTGGCGGAGAGCAGCACTTGGGTTTCCCCCTCAAAAGCAACAGTCTGTGTTGTCAGGGTGATACAGGATAAAAGCGGCAGTTTGGGGAAGACTTCTCCACCACCACAGAGGAAACAGCAACGTGCGCTTGTGGGTTTGGTTGTTTGGGGTTTTTTGCTTTTTCTTTTTTTTATATCGCTTAAACTTGTCAATGTAAGTAAAAGAACAGAAAGTGAAGCTTAAAAAAAGGGTTGAAAACCAAAGCTGCTTTTAGCAACCTGCTTAATTCCTTATTTGAATGAACCCCATGGTTTTCCTAATTAAAATACAATTTATAAAACACAGAAGCTTAATTTCCGTTTTACATTAAAAGAAATAATTAGCACTTCAAAACACGATTTCTTTGAACTTCAAAAGTCAGGCAACAAATTCCCAATAAAGAGCAACAGAAGTTCAGCATCTTCATTTCAAAAACTCATGAAAAGTAATTATCTCTGGCACACCACTCCCCGTTCCCCGCTCCTTACTGCTGCAAGGCCCCGACCCTCCCTAGGTACCTCCCTGTGTCACACTGCATGGCCCAGAGCTGGACCTGCACCCCAGTGCAAGGCCACAGCCTGTTCCACTGCTCCCACCCATCCTCAGAGCGCAGGATGTGATTCATCGAGGACACGCTTCATCATGTCCTCTCCATCACCCCACGAATCACGAGGAGATAATGAGTCTTGGCGGCGTCGGGTCATCTGCTGCCACCGCTTCACAGGAATCTGCCATCTCATCTGCTCCCGCTTTGCAGGAATCCTAAAATCTCTCTGAAGCTCCGGAGGGGCTCGATCTACGCCAGCATCAGCTCTTTTTCTCCTTTTTTTAAACTGAATGAGCCACAGGGACATCTTAAGTCAAAATTAAAACTTCCAAAGCAAATTCATACAGGAAGGTTTTCAGACATTAATCTGAAAATCAAGGCAATAAGCTACCCATCACAAACTTCAAACATCCAGCTCATCTTGTATTATGGATGATAAATACATGTAAGGGCCTATACAGGCAGGAATACGCAGTTTTCAATTTTTTTCCCTCTTTTTTTTTTTTTTCCTGTGAAGAAAGAACACACTCTTCCTAGTGCCCTATGTTCACAAAGGAATCAAATCATAAAAAATGAAGCAACTGAGAGCAGAGGGAGCCTCTGCTGTCCTCAGCGTATAAGTACAATAAGTGCAACATACTTCTTAAGAGTAATTTAGGCTTTAAGGATAAAAACACAAGTATTGAAGAACACCACTAGGTACATAAATCTAAGAGAACTGTCCTCAAAAATCCTTTCCACTGACTGTGTGTCATCACCTATCAGCACTTGCTTTGTTTTACTTTTCACCAGAAAAAAACCCCATGGGACCAAACTTCTCTGCACATGCCTGGCCAGTGCTGCCTCACCCCACGCACCATTTTTGGCCTCAATCTGTTTCAGATTCACAGCGGAGCCCCTGGATCTGTGTTCCCAGGGATGCCTGGCCCTCTGACATGTTAGATCCAGCTGCGTGAAGCAAACACCACAGCGGGCAGAGACCCCCTGGTCCATCCCCATCAGCCCAGCATCCCCAGCCCAGGGCTGCAGTCAGGGTCCACCGCAGCTCAGCACCTCCCACCCAACAGCTTCTACACAGGGGAAAGCTTTGGACCCTTCCAAAACCTGCAGGACTTGGCAGCTACTGCTTCGAGGGGCAGATGCGGCTCTAACCTCAGCTGGTGGGAGGATGGAGCCGAGTTCAGGGCTTACACATGCTGGGGATGCTTTGGAGGAGAGGTCACCACACAGATGCCTGTGCTGAAGGTTCTGGATTTCTCAGCCCCTTTCCTTCCAGCGCTGCAGTGACAGGCTTCTGTTTGTCCGCTTTCCTGCTTTATGCTCCAGTATCAATCATGAGGATTTCTAACTGCCTTTCACCCTTTCAACCTCAGGCTTGAGCAAAACAGTCACATGTCCACTCAAGCAGCCACAGGAGATACAGTGGGAACAAAAAACCCCAACCAACACAAACCCACATAAAGCATCAAGCAGACTTCACGTACTGCCACCCCCCATCTCTGCTCAGACTGCTCGTTTGTGGGAACTGGACCCCAGTTTTCAGACTCAGCGCTTATGTGCAGACAGAAACTCACATGCTCACAGCACGGTGCAGAAAATGATCCAAGCAAAGCAGGTTTTAAAAATAAAAATAGATGGCTTGTTTTCGCTTCTAACTGGAGAACAAATTAATCAGGAGAGTCAAAATTCACAAGTGCACATCTTGTCAAATTAGTTTTCACATTCATTTTGTTGACTTTGATAAGTATCTCCACAATGCTCTCTCTCTGATAAGGGCAAGGAAATTATGTGTTTTAAATATATCATCAAACAAATTGCAGATATAAATATGATACCAATTAAGAAGGTAACTTAACAGACTGCGTAATCAATGCGTGCCTAGGCTTTAACAACTCCATATTTGACATTTAAGCTACTGCTCTGTGCAACTTGCTTCTGCTGTGAAGTGAAAAGAAATAATTAAAAGTATGGAAAAGGCCCCCAAACGCAGATGTGTGAGAGCAGACTCATTGCGCCACACTTCTCCATAGAAACTGGCCCTGCAGCAGCTCGCCACAGATCCCAGTGAAGACTCGTGAGTATGACCACATGCGACGGAAGCTTCGGTTTTGGGCAGAAAAGAAGATCTGCTTTCTGACCAAGGCAACACTTTAAAGAAAAACTTTTAAAGTTGAGATACTTCAAAGAAACGTACGTGCTGGGGCACAGGGCGCTGCAAATAGGGAAGCAAAGGGATGATAATAAAGAGCAAAAGGTCAAATTATGAAAAAAAAAAAAAAAGTCAAACCTCACTAGGGCAATATTAAAGGTCACGCTGTGTCTTCTCCTCTAAGTGCTTCTTCCTATAGAGGCGAAACACTCAAGACTCCCAAAAAAACCCGCCACCACCTTCAAGAAAATCAGTGCTAAGGAGATTTACATTCGATTTTCCTCTCCTCCAGCTTTCAGGCAAAACTAAAGAGCTTCTTTAAATGTTAGCAAGTGTCGCACAGTTTATATATTACCAGTTTGGCATCCCCGTATCATAACAGTCATTCACGTTGCAGATTTTGTCCGGATCAAGGCTTACCAAGTGTGACAAAGCGCGGATGGACAGCACCAGCACACTCACACGAGTGCTCAGGCTCTGAGACACCAGCATCATGCACCACTCTTACAAAAACTGTTCATACTTGCGGGTGTTTTGGTTTGCCCCCCACTTCTCGCCACGCAGCCATTCGCTCCAGCATGAGAGCTTACATTAAACTCCTCCCTGAAGAGCTTCCCTTCGTCTGCTGATCGCATCCGTATTTCCTCTTCAAGATTTTCTACTGGAATAGGGAAATACTTCTTTGGGCCCGAGGGAGACCTACTGAGCAGCATGACCCGTTGCTGTTCTGTCAGGACAAGGAAAGTACGTGTTACAGGCATGTCCAGAGCAACAGGTAACAAGCTATTACCAACTATAAATTAATTTTTGTGCTGGAAGATGCCAAAACATACTTCTCACACAAGACTTCCATCAGTGATAAAGCTGATTTGAATGAAATAAAAACCCCAAACCACAGGCTAAGTAGTTGCTTAAAGAACAACCACTGGTAAAATGAATGATTTCTGTATCGACACCAGATTAAAACGTGGCCAAGTTTTATGTAGAAAAGTAGGTTCCTTCTGCTGACAAAGAGCGGACCAGCCCAGAGCTGCTCTGCCACAGGGCTGGGGCTGCAGGGACAGCTCTTCCCGCCCACCACCAAAGGGATGCTGCCAGATTATTTCACTTGTGAAGGGGCAATAATAAAAAATATCTTTAACTTGACAGTCCACAGAAACTCTGCACCACGATGAGCCGTTGCTCTCAGCTGCCCCAGCCCAGCCCAGCCTGCCATGGCTCTGCAGCAGCACGGTTTGGGACGGGGATTGCTGTGGGCGCTTCCAGCCACCGGGACCTCGACTCGCATTGGGAAATAAAGCCCCAGGACCCCTTCACCTGCTGCCTTCCCCAGCATGACTGGCCACCTGGAAACCGAAACGTGTATCCCCATGGGCGGCTGGAAGAAGCGGAGGGATTAAACCCCCTGTTTGGTGAAGACAAGTTTTACTTACAAGCAGAGGCAAAGAGAAAGGCGGACCGCCTCCCTGCACGCCAGTAACGATGGGGCTACTTCCAGCAGCTGCACTGGCAAAGCAAAACTCCCTGCTTGCTGCACTACCCTCCATCTCCCGAGGGCACTACCCGTGGCAGGGATTGCCAAGCCGCGGGGCTCCTGTGCACAAGCACTGACCCAAGAGGAAGCTGAGGGGTATATTTAGAGGTTTGACTTTCTCTAACAACTGCCACTGTGTTTGTTAACCCCCTCTTCAGTTCACACGTAGCAATGTGGAACTGGCACAAAGCACACACGTCCTTCTTTTTATCATTAAGTGTTTCTCTTTGTTATGGCTAAAATAATTTGTAAGCAAGAAACAAAGAGCCCCTCCATATTTGCTAGGTTGGAACCGAGCCCCACAGAGTAGCCCACCTGAAGGGTTCCCTGCTAACAGAAATAAACCCAGCATGCTGAGAAAGCCAGGGCAACACATTTTAACTCCTGCGCGTGTTTTATTTTAGTGCCACCGGCTTACATTACTGCTCTATCTTATCCCCTTACTTTATTCTCTTTATGTTCAGGAACCAGCCAGTAATTTCACAGAGTTAAGGATCTCTTTTCCCCCTTTTAAGAAGAAATACTACAATTCTTTCTCTAAATACAAACATCACAGTGCTAGACACCTGGATCTCAGCTGGCATCCTAATAAAACATATACAAAGAGCACGACAAACATTTACAAAGAAGCATTTTCTGTATCACAACTTGAAGTGAAAATTATTTAAAACTAACAACTGAAAGTTAAGATTATATATATATACATACTTAAATATGGACGTCTGGTTGTTCTTTTTTTACACTATTTTCTCTTTAACAGCAATCCTATCACTTATAAACAAAAAGCAAACGTAACAGTAACTGAATTCCTAATCAGCAAACAAGTGTGTACATACACAAACAAAACTCACAAACAAAATTCAGACTGAGAAGGAAAGCAAATCTGCCCATACCTTGCTCTTCTAAGATCCCATTTGGCATCTTTTTGTCCCCAGAGTTCACAACAGCTTTCCTATGCCTTCTGAACCTGAAATACACGCAGCACATGAATCTGAGGAACTATGTTGAAAGGTAACAACCATGTTCCCAAATCAGTCTTTACCAACCATGTAATTCTGGAGAAACTCTTTCTGTTCATCTTCACGGTGAAGAGAGCCACCACCGCCACAGCACCCTCCACTACGCTGTGACGGAGTCTCCCGCCTCACCATAAGTACGCATTTCATTTCCTTGTTAGATCATATCGAAACAAAACTGAGCTAGTTCTGCATACAGAGCTCCACACAGACCTACCTGAAAAAATAGCCAGCCAACAGAATGAAAATGATGAAGACCAGGAGCAGAATCAGCATCGAAGTCAGTAGGTCCTTGTGTAAATTGTTCTCCTCTGTAGAGTCTACGTGGATTGAACACAACAAACGTGAAACATTACAGACACGGATTGTCTAATCTGCTATAGAAACTCTGCTTGGTGTATCAAAACTCTGTGGTTCTCCACAATAATCTCCTCGTACTTACTAAAAGCATCACAAATTACTAAATACATGCAAAGCTGAAACTGGAAGTTCAGTTGTTTTCTTTTTCTTTCCCCCTGCCCCCTTCAAAAGCAGAACCATGTTAGCTGCTACTGAGCGTATCAAGGATGCTTTTTGGAATGACTGATTCAGCAACGAATTTACTTGTAGTTAGAGCAGGTTTAGTGGGTACAAGGTAGTAAGCTAAATTCAAAGCCCATTCCAAAGGTCTGCCACAGCACCCTTATGCGCGTCCGCTGTTTCTCAGCTAGCGGGCATGACCCAGGAATGGCCCCCTCTGCCCTCGGCACGGATTTGGTGACCCCAGAGGTACAGTGTGTTTCACACACATCTCACTGAGCAGGCACAAACACTGCTGCTGGCTGCACCACCCTGCAAAGCACGCGCTGAGCATGATGGAGGGGGAAGCCAGGAGGGGACTGCGCAAATCGCAGTGTCTTCTACGGCTTATATTACATGTTGTCTTATATATATGTATGTTACATTATTTATAAGATGCTATAGAATATATTATATATAAGAAAAAGTAGGAAAGAGAAGCCTTAACAAATCACAATGGAGATTAAAAAATACTTCTTTGTTATATCTAGCATAAATTGCGAGTCTCATTCTTCTGTTAATAGTGGTTTTATGTATGTGAAACTTTACATTTGTTCAATATATACCACATTAAAATCATTAAAAACCCACCATGGTTCATTTAAGAAAGCAACACTCTCAGCCTTACCCTTCAGCAAGCAAAACAAAACCGTGCTACCTGTTTTTCTTTCCAACTGGACAAGTAACTCCAAGTCAGTGTAACAGCAGTGGTGGAGACCTTGCGGAGTGGGAAGGATGAGGCCTCCACACCTGGCGCCACAGCACAGGGAAGAGATTGATCTTCCCCCAGTTACAGCCAAGGGAGCCCCCATGGCAGCAGCCCATGCTTAGGGCATCTGCCTGGATGGTTCCCTGGGGGTCTGGACCCCCAGTTTCTCCATCATTACACCAGCCTTCCTCAGCCTCCCTCATCTGCACTGTTCATAAATCTTAGCAACGTACACAATTCCGAAATTAAGACAATTTTTGTTGCTGGTGGTGTGGTGGTTTTTTTTTTTCTTTTCTTTTTAAAATAGATTTACACACTTTTAATGAGTTCTTCACCATTCCTACAGCGGTTTCCGAGAACTGCAGCAGTGACTCTGCTAACACCTCTTGCATTCTCACCTCCCTAAACTCTGTGTTTACTTGCAGCAAAGGCTTTTTGAAGAGATCTTGCCACAAGCCTCGACATAAAATATCATGAAAGCATAACAGTACAGTAAATATATAGGAGTATATAATGCCTGCAATATTACAGAAAAGAGCTCTATGCATAAATTGACTGTCCAAAACTGATTGCTGCGAAACCATCTGAGTGTTGATTTGTATCTTGTGAGCAGCTGGAAACTGTCTGGATGCTCAAACAGGGTATTAGGGCACAGAAAATCTTCCTTCAGAGGCACAGGTGCACCAGGGGCATACAAGGAAAGAAGGGATCTCAAGTCAACATAATAGTACAAAGGAAGGGAAGGCCATAAAATGTATGAAACTTGACATTTAAGTGGTATGTAAAAGTGACAGGCATGATGAAGCTGTAATCAGAAACCACCACTTGACACGTTTACAGAAGAATCTCTCTTGGAAGGAGTGTCCGGGTGAACGCGCAGCACCAGAACAGCTTAGCAATGTTGGTGTGGTGCTTAACAATCCTGTGCTCAGCGTAGAAACCAAGGTCTGACAAAGAAACAAAGAGAAAAAAATAAAAATCTACTTTTGCCCCTCAGAGGCAAAAATGAGCCACTTCAGAAGCTTAGAAATTTCAGAATCTGTATCTCTGCATCCTCCAGGATTTAGGGGGTTTGTGTTAGTTCTCATCATTGGCTGTGTCAAGACCTGTGACACAAAGGGGGAAAAACAAGTTTTGAGTCACGAGGGATTTAAAATTTCCTTCAAAAATCACCCGTCTCTTCCTTTCAGAAGAACTGATGTACTTCACACCATGTTTTTGTGGTGTCTTTGGAAAACTGGTTTCCAGACAAACACAGAACGCCTCAATCCAACCCAGAAGGGAAGTTCAACCTCCTGTCAGACTACTGTCTATATTTCTTTCGTTAAGGACACAGCACCCCTGCAATGACTGATGCAATTCTCTGCATCAGGATCTCACCTCTCCTCCTACCATTTCACAAGGAATTTAGGTCAAAACCCACAGAGTCCCTTCTTGCTTGTACATGGGCACGTCTATTTTCAAAGCCTTGCAGTGGCATATCGATGGCTTCATCTCTGCAGAGCCTGTGTGTAAGGCACGGTGTGGTTTTAAAATGTTCCAGTTATTGCATATCTTTTCTTCATTATCTGCATCAATATTTTTTTTAAATGCAGCCCAAAAATTGTGAGAAAGTTACAACCAGGCTTAGGCCATTGTAGACTCAGAGGCTGCAAGATCTTTGGCCAACACAACTTTTCTATGTATTAAGTGGGATCTTGATGGGAGCCTAAAGGACAGACCTAATTTTTTTTTTCAATCGGTGTGGCTTCAAAAATTGGCAACCGAAACATCTGAGGAAAGGCACACAGAAGAGGCAGATGCCCTCTACAGCAGATCTCTACTGCAGCCACCGCCAGGGAAAATTTTCCTCTGCTCCAGCACGAAGAGAGCTGCCGTCCAAAAGCACAGGGCTTTCTGTTTGTGGCCACACAAAAAAGATCATCCTGAGGGTGGTTTTTTTAAGACATACAATGAAATAGTGACTTTCATGTTGACAAGAGGAGGATTATCACCAGGAGGATGGTGGCAACCCCTCGTGCTTCCCCTGATACCCACCAAGGCTGACTCACAGGTTCTTCCCAGCTCCATTCCCGGTGCTGCTGGCCCAGCCATCTGAATGGCTCTTCCTGGAAACGTATCACGATTTCCTTCAGGGTTATGATGTTCCCATTTTCCGTATGTGTCAAAACCAGAACCACCCACAAGAAAAAAAGGGAACTACCAGCAGTGCAGGCACATCAGTAACTGCCTCGCAATCCTCCCTCCACACTCTCCCAAACACTGAATTTCTTCATCCCTGGATGGGTTCCTTTGCAAGTAGGGCCTGAACAGTAAAATAGCCCATAAATAAAAATGTGATTAAACCACTTTTTTCCTCCCTTCACAAAAACAAGCTGACAAGGCAAGGTGCATGGTTTGCCCTAGACAGCAAGTCAGGTGCCTGAAATTATCTTGGTGACTGATAAAAACCAGAACAGATATCGTTTATCCGAGCACAGGAGAAATCCCACAACAACAGGCTTTAATTATTCACAAGTCTGAACTTCTTTTCAAAGAACAGATAAGTTAATCCTCTACCTCTCCAAAACTAAAACTAAACTGCTCTCACCCATTACTTGGGTTAGATGTCAAGTGGTTTTCTTTCTGGGTGCATGCTTCATCTCTGCTGTGCCTTCAACAGACACATAAACGTCCTTTGAACAGTGCTCAACCTCCCACCACAGGGGCTTTTGGGCTTTTTGCACCTCTGTTTTGGGTCAAAACTGTTGTTTCAGACATCCAACCCTGCAACGGACCCTGACCTCCTCTGACATCTATTTCACACGAAGAGTGTCTGTCACAATGTCTTGACACAGACATCTGTCCCATGGCAAACCCACTGCACACAATCTTAAATAGTGCCACATTATAAAATACAGGATTATTAATAAAATTTTGGTCAAATTATAATAGAGGTGTTTTGTCACCTGCAGGCACAAAACCCGATGCTTCCCAGTTTACCACAATGTTGGTACTTGCATATAACATCTACCAAAGTAAACACATCCCCAACATGCGGGATACAGGAGCTCTTAGACATGTCGCTGCTGAAGAGCTCAGTCCAGCTTGCATCAGCTTCTGCAGCCAGCTTGCCTGGTGGCCCTGCAAGACCTCCCACGCTGATTTAGGGGATACTTCAGACTGGATAATCTATCATGCATGAGAGTGCTGAGTATCTTCCATATTGCTCCTTCACCGGTTCACGTGTCAAAGCGCAACAAAGCATCTTTAGTTTTTATTGTAGTCTTTCAATGCTCCTCACATGCCCCACAGAGCAGGTAACTCTCAAAATTCACTGAGAACAACTGCACAGAGCAGCAGAGCTCACCAAAGCACGCACAGCCCCGAGACAGAAACCCTTTTGTGGACCACCTTGCTGGGGCACGGGGATGCTACTCACAGCACAGACGCGCGTCTGGCACAGGCTGTCCTCATGTCACCGTTCAGACTCATGCAGAGGTGAATACACACTCAAGTGACATATTTCGGGTGGTCCTTAGTACTTTTTGTGCACAGAGGCATATTTTAAACATCTGGATTGGGTGAGGAGCAGAGCTTTTACATTAGATTTTATTGCTTTAAAAACTTCTGGTGATTACCTTCATTTCGCTGAACTTTCTGTTCAGATTTAGCAGTGATTGATTTATTATAATTAAGCCTCTTGCATATCAGTATGTGCTTTCTATATGCTGAAAACCTATAAACTTTCATAAACTGAAAAGTTTACTCAGAAGTTGTGGGTGCCCCATCCCTGGCAGTGCTCAAGGCCAGGCTGGATGGGGCTGGGAGCAGCCTGGGCTGAGGGGAGGGGGCCCTGCCCGGGGCACGGGGTGGGACTGGGTGGGCTTTGAGGTCCCTTCCAGCCCAAAGCAGCCCATGATTCTCTGATTATAAAAGGAGAACTCTCCTCCTTTCTCAGTTTTCATCTATCCACCCTGTCTCCTTGAGGTCTGGCTGAACTTGTGCTGTGATGACTGGGCAACAGAAATCCTGGTTGGCACGGGTGGCCATCATGCAGACCGAGCCCCCTCATGCAGTTCTTGGGAAAGAAAACCCCAGCCCTGCAGAGAATTGCTGTTCCTCGCCGTGCTTCGACTGCGGAGAACAAGCAGATATGCAGCTGATAACCAGGAGATAGGTTTGATATGTATGAAAAACAAACCCAATCAAAAAAAAATAATAAAGACAAGGGGAAAAGACAGGTAGGGAAGACAAACCAGTATCCACAGCCAGCAGTATCCACACAGCAGCAGGCAAGCAGCAGCAAATGCAAGACCCGTGCCTGCATTTGCCACCCTGGAGCCGCCTGCCGCAGAGCACAGCCCCGCCTGCCACCACAGCCAGGAACCGCGGAGCAGGTGGGGTTGGAAGGAACCTTCATCCAGGCCAACCCCCAGCCCAAACCCACTTATTTCTGAAGTTCTGCTTTTCAAACTAATTCCTGAAATTGACACTCTGCCGACAAAGCATCCCTTTGGCCTTTAAATACGAAGTAAAATGAGCCAGACTCCTGCTTCAAAACTCATTTTTCTGCGGACGCCTCATTTTCTCCAGGAAAGCACCACCACGAGTCTAGCGTGAAAGCCCCCCCCTCTGGGTCGCGCCCTGGCTATCGTACAGCAAGGTTTCATTCTTTCTATACATTGCTTCAGTTATAAATTCATTACCGCTGCATGTTAATACATTGTTACCAGAAAGAAATTGTAAATATAGGTATGAAACCCATGAAATATTCATGGAGTAAACACTAAAGGAAATTAAACATTTGAAAAGGACTTAAAAGCTTTACTACTACGACTCCCAGGCTGCTTTCACATTTAAACTATGTAACAAGTAAAAATACAAGAGGCAGTAAAAGAAGCCTGACTATGATTAATACCGAAGAAATAATTAATATTTGAGTAACCAGGAACTACACTGACAGTATCATGTACAAACAGTCTGTCACACATATTTGATAGCATAAAGTTTTATCTACTTGAAATATACATTTCTTTATGAAAATCCAAATAAATAAATACTGGTTTATATTTATTTAATACAGTTGGATACTTTGAGTAAATGGCTGTCCAATTTCTCCAGTAAACAGCAGTGCAATAAACTCAGAATATTCTGATTTTATGAAAGCGAATTTTCATGGTAGCGATTTCACGGTACTCTTATAGGAAGTAAAACGGCATTAGTACTGAAAAATTGAGCCACACACACCAGGTATCCAGGTTTCAAATAAGAATAAAAGCAGCATTTTAAATTTTAAAACATTTGTTGAATTAAGCTAAAATGATAACATGCAACAAATTACAGCTATTCCTTTCAGAATCAGAAGCATCTTATCTTTTTGTATCATTCATCAAATTAGCATGCAAAAGGAAAGCTGGATTTCTTTTTAGTATCCTTCAGTTCTTTCCATATTCTTTTAAACAGAGTTTTCTTGACACTTCAATCAAAAAAAAATAAAATATTTCTTTTGTATTAGTTCAATGGCTACCAAATGAATAACACAATCCTGTTATATTGGAACAGCAATATACATGTGCGTGTACTTATCTACCAGACAAAATTCTTCTTCGCTTCTCACTGCAAAACAATTAAGGCTTTGATATTTAGGAAAAAACAATTAAGTCGTACTAATCATTTCTGAATCTAATCATATCACTGGAACAAAATTTTAATTAAAACACAGATGATAAGATAATTCTTATCCATATTTTCATACTTAAATTCAATATGATTTTGAATTAAGCTTTGACAATAAACTGCACCTGTGGAAAAACTCCCTTTTGACTAATTTTATTAAAATTCTGGGAAGTGATACAAATGATAGGTTACTTCCCTTTCCCAATTCCTATATTCTCACATATTCAGACCAATATTAGTAACTTGTTCTTCTACTGCTCCAGGTGTCAGAGAAGAAGTAGGGCACTGACAACTACTCAACAATATTTCGCAGAGGCATTTATTAGTAATTTTACACTTAGCTAAATTTTTATTTATACTAGCGATTTATTTATGTGGAAACCCCTAAGCAAAACAGCACTAAGACTGTCACTGCTAACGGCAGAGCCCCTTGCTCCCCTAACCCTCCGCTTCCCTGGTGGAGGTCTGCTGCTGCCCAGGCACAGCCGGGATCAGCGCCCCTCCACTGTGCTCCAGCCACACATCTCGGTGAAAGCAAACCCCTTACAGCTAACTTACTACAACTAAGGACCAGAACATTCAAAATGGCCATCAGCTATGCCTGGCACATCATTCTCACTCGGCTCTCCTTCCATACAGGTGTAAAGCTCACAGGCAGATTAAGAACAAACCAACCAACCAACAGACTCACCCACAAGAACACCCTCCTGTAAAGACTGGGTGTCAACAGCAGTCACCTGAAAGCTTATCAAGATTGCACCACACTGATTATATGGAACATCATCAGCTTTATTTCCCTTCAATCAAGTCCACAGAGCAGCTATCCCTTTGGAAATCCCCCTCTGAGGCGAGCACAGTGTCACGCACTGCCAGCACTTACACAGCGGACCACTGCCTGGCAAACGCTGCTCACCAGCATGGGGGGTCTGAAGATAGCTGCCTAGGTTTACGAAGGACAAGGTGCAAGTAAAATACACCATCCCATTACAGGACATAATAGCAGAGTCAGTATCTTAATTAAAAAAACCCCAACAAACCCTTATTTGACTTGAACAAGCCCCTCTCCAGGACTGTAAGGTGTTAGGATGTAGTTGTAGGAGAACTTGAAGCAAGCGGAAGAAATTCTGAAAACAGAAATGAGGATGAATAAAAGATGCTGTGGTGGACCAGTGGGTAGAAGATTGCTCTCAGGTCTTTGAAAAAGGCTTTTTTATTTTTCACCTGACCTAATCTTATGCAGAACACCTGCACTATTATCCTTCCCCTCAAGTCTTGCCTTAGACAGCTTGTATCGTTAGGAAACAGCAAGCATATAAAGGCCATCGTTCCTCATGTTGTTTAAGTATGTTCATCCTGTTATCTAACAGATAATATTTTTTTTCATATTATCCGTGTCCAGGTCCCATTATGTTAAGAGATCCACACTGACAGCTCCTGGGGCACGGAGAGCTTGCAGCCCAGGCAGGAGACGACATTCTGAGCTTCTCCACCTTTCCCAACGCTATCCTGTGATTTCCCGTACGTGGGAAACTGGAAGTAAAGTGTAGAGCACCAGCCATATGGAGGTCAAATACAGAGTCATCTGGCAAGATTACAAGCACATCAGTGGGGTCAAAGTCACGGAAACATATCCATATAGCACCAGGGGGACCTCACAAAAGTCCCTTTTTTCCACACCCACTCCCATCCCTGCAAATTAAGTGATGTCCTTACTTGTTGTTGTTGGTGGTTTTGGCAATTCAGTTCCATTGGGTGGTAAAGCTTGCACAAACAGAAAGCTAGCACAGAGCAGCGGGAGCGAGCAGGAATGTTCCATCCTGGACCTAAAAGAAAATGAAAGCAAAAGATAAATTTTTCAGGTCAGGTTACTATTGCATTTTTTCCTCACGTCATAACAAAGCTAAAATAAAAAGCAAGGTTTACTTTGTACTTGTATACAATGTTATACATATATATATGTAAGTATACAGTGCTATACTTACAAGCATAAAACTTGTTTTATCCTCTCCCATTGCCTCATCACTTAACCTTTGGTTTTGATGCAGAAGGAAAAGCAAAATAGCAGTTCTGCACACTACGAATTCATTGAAAAAGTTTTAAATCCAAGAACGGGAAGATAACACTCAGCCATCGTTCAAAGACAACAGAAATCAGGCCAGAAAAGCTACCCTACATCAGCAGAACACAGCAGCTGAGGGCACGGAAGCAAGGAGCCTGGAAGTCATTTCCATAGGTAAGAAGAAAACTGAAGTACCAGCAGCTGCAATCTTAAGAATAAATGCAAATCTTCATAGTAAATGCAAAAATCACCTATTTTTAGCGGTTCCTGCCAGAATTGCATGTGTTAGGCCTTCTGTAACGTGGAGCAGCGTGGGCTGCAGGGAGGGGACACTGCCCCGACGCCCAGCGTGGCCAGGCCCTGCCCGAAGGCTCTGGGTGACATTCCTCTGCTGGACCAATACTCCCCCCTTTTGTGTCACTGACGCCCTATTCTGGCATCGCAGATGCCTGGAGACCAAAACAAAGAGGAAAAGCTTGTAGCACCAAGCCGACCGGTCAAGAACCATAAAGTTTAAAGTACCTGCAACAAGAGCTTTTCAGAGTTTCCTTATCCCACCTTGATTTCCTATAGACATATATATGATGCTTCATAGACACGTTCTTCTGGAGAACGTGTGCCACAGCTGCGACTGTGAGCTATAAAGCATTTCACCAAAGCCTTACCAAACACAGAGTCTTTCAGGTTTCGTGAGACGAGACAGAAAATAATTTCCAGTGTAGAGAAGGTCAGAGAAAACATGCCATGAGGATGTGCTGCTGCTGCTTTGAAGACTATAAGGAAATTAATAGTGGTAGATAAATGAGCTGGTCTAGAAATACTCTAGCTCCTATAAACCGAGGTTCATGTGGAAAAAATGTATGTTGTTATTAATTTACTGTACATTCATCCAGTCCCTAATGAACGTATTATTTATAAGAGGCTGCCATCGCAGCCATTAGCCACTCTTGTGTGATTTAAATGTATTTTCTTTGGCATAACACACAAACTTAACTTTCTGTATTTTGCAAATGGCAGAACACATCCAGATGGTGGCTCTACAGCCACGGCTAAAACTGTAACCAGTACAATACTGCACAACAAAGCTCCCTGATGTTTCAGTATGACATACGTATTATTACAATTTCCACAGGATATTATAGAGTACCGTCTGACAACAGGCAAAAATATCCAGGAACTTGGAAGTCATAAGAATAACCATTAGAAAATCCTTCCTTTCAATGTAAAACGGGATAATCCTCCAGAAATAATCTCTAGATAAGCTTGAATGTATAAAAAACTTACGTAACAACAACTTTCACACCACCTTTTCATTACTTTCTGTGAGTTACTCGGAAGTGAACCTTATTCCCAGCCTCTGCGCTACACCTAGGACTAAATTCAAACTCAGCACACACCTGGTATTCTTTATTAGAAAAAAAAAAAAAAAAAAAAAAGAAAAAAGAAACAGACCAAAAAATGAATTCTCTCGGGCTTGGAAGGGATGTCAGCAGGGGGCTCCGGAGCCTGCGCTGCTCGGGGAGCACACAGACCCTCCGAGGAAGGGCACCAAGTAACCTCCTCTGATATTACAGTTCGTTATTTGTTTCCTTTTCCACTGCTCTTGAAGCCCTTCTGCCTGCTGAAAGCGCTCCAGAGCACAGGCAGATTAGCAAGGTAACCCCTTACAGCAGGGATTGCAGGATGTTTTCTGTCCATTGCCTCTATTTTTCTTTTTTTTTTTTTTTCTGTTGTTTCAGTTTGCTGTTTCAAATTCTTCCAAGTGTTATGTGAATACAGGGGTAAGGAAAAAAAAAAACCTAAACATGAAAGGAAAAAGGCAAAACATTTTTTGAGGAAAAAAAAATAGAAACTTTTTTTTTTCTCCACACGGGAGCACACACTTTTTTTATTCTTGCTTCCCTTCTTAGTGTTGAAGCTCAAAGGACCTAGCTGAATATCTTCTCTAACATGAGTGGAGAATAATAAAATGTATTATTAGCATCAAACTTTATTTTTTTTAAATGTGTGTGTGTGTCCCAGCCCAGCTTCCACCTGACAGATTTACTCATTCAGTTTCTGGGGTTTTTTTCATTACTGTTTATAATTCAAGCAGACTAGATGTCTTAGACTAACACACTCAGTCAACAGCCAGGTTAACCATGAACTAGCCATTCTTGGGATTAGATTAAGTGTAAGAGCTTGCTACAAACTGTATTTACATTGCCTACACTTTCTGTAGCATTATATACAACCTTCCAGAATGTAACAAATTATAATATATGCTGGAAACTGAAAACACGCAGCAGCAGTTTATGTAAACTGTAGGGAGGGGAAAGGAAGGAGGAGGATTTGGAAATCTGGAATAAAGCCAGAATAAAAGTGGAATCGATAGGGAAACGGCTGGCAGGACCGAGGCGCTGAATGCTGTGCTTGGACTGTGCTGCCTTACACCCTCAGCACAGGCTGGCTACATCCACTGCCCTCCGGTCACCAGTGCCAGCGGTTACGGCAGCTCATTTGTGATGGGTTCCACAGTGCAGCACAGCGCCGGCTGGCTCCCTTTGAAAATACATCCAGCTCTTTGCTTTCTTTAAAAAAAAAACAACAAACAAACAACAACCAAACAAACCACAACACACAAAAACAAAGAAACCTAAAGTTGCTGGCAGGCTTCCAAAACACTGGAAGGTGTAAGGAACATCAATGTTTCTCCCAAAATTACTGTTAGGAGGGTTTTACAGATACAAATACCATGCCAGACTCTTGTATCTGTCCTTTCGAATGTGATGAAGTATAACCTCAGATCTGATGCCCCACAATTTATCAGAAATAAACACGTCTACAAAGGTGATGCAAATTCTAAGATCTCATTTTTGTCCAAAGCACTTTGCATTTCTGCTTGCCAAAGAAAGAAGGGTTAAAACTTAAACTAAATTTAGGTGCTGCAGCATGGAGGCAAACGCAAGAGACTGCGCTTTACGCAGCCAAGCACTGCATACAGCCAAGTAGTAGGTACTCCTCTTCAGACTGAGGTGGATAGGGAGGTGAGCAAGTTGTAATAACATAAAAACACTAAAGCTTTACTGCATATGTATATTTATGTACTTCTCATATGGGACCGCAGTGATAAAATCTTTTGTACCACCACCACCCCCAACACCGGCATAGATACAGCAGCTTTTTCCATCCTCAAGAAGGTATATCATGATACAGCCTGTTAAAAAAAACACAAACCAAACCCACAAAAAAACCCCACACCACACACCAAAACAACCCTCCAGAGAGAGCTCTCTGCTCTCCCGAAAAGCACTCCTGAACAAGAACCGACAACTGTATACTGCAAATCAAGCCCCATATTGATAAAATCGGAAAGGAAAAGATCCAGGCAGAGACATTCACTGCCCTTATCACAACTTGGCTGTAAGGTATCAGCTGCCCTGCCTGAAAAAAGAAATAGGAACTGCTTTTGTAACCGTATGAGGATACAAGGCATTTTTATCTACTTATATTCTACTACCTCCAGCCTTTATTTCCTGGATATGCATGGGTAAGCGGCTCAGGCGCTTAAGCTTTAACTCCATGGACTAATATTTTTTTGTAGTGAAGGATTCTTAGCTAGTTCTGATTATCTGAAGCTTTAAAATGTTGCCAGAGATTCCCGTTATAATCACAGTTTTAAAGTCTTCACCGTTACAGAGAAATGCTTCCGTGTCCAGCAGAGAACTTGACACCAACAAAAAAAAGACCCAACAAACACCCAGAAAACCACCACATTACTGTAAAATCACGCAGCTAACTGAAATCCTGCCAAGGAGGCAGAGCAACAGATACCTAAATGCAATCCAGTAAGGATGGGCTCAGAAATCAGGGCACCACGCGAAGCCCCTGTACAGCTCTTCCCAGCGTGGGGATCCCTGCCACCGCTCCTTGCACAGCTCAAGGGGGTGCCACGGGGGATCCCAGCTCCCCAAAACGTAAGAAAACAGCATTATTTTCAGGGATTACCGTATTACTACACATGCTTAATTTCTATTTTGGCCACAGAACTGAATCCTCCTCTGACTGGACAGCTCAAGAATAAAACCTGGATTTTTAGAAAATACACTAATCTCTTTTCTTTTTTTTTTTTTTTTTTTTTATTTTTCTTCCCCACCCCACCCCCACCCCCACCCCACCCCCCCCGTCATGCTTTATGGCACTGCTACAGCTGTGTGACTTTTTTCAAGGGGTCTGATGCACCAACTACTTCAGAGCGGGTTAAAGGGGTAGCCATTCCCTGCATCCTCCTAAATCAGGAATAAACCCATGAGACATCTCATCTAACACAGAAGATGGTTGTGTTTTGGATTTTCCCCCCAGGCTTTAATATCAAGCAGCTCAGGTCGTGCCCCAGATTTTTAGTGCTAAAAATATCATATTCCAAAGCATAAGCACCATCAATTCAAATAATATAATTAAAAATGAGAGACATGAAAACACTGTCACGGCAGGCTGACAAATGTGTTGGCACCTGGGATGTTTGCCACACTAACAGCAAGTGTCAACCCAAAAAACGGATAGCTTAAAAAGAAAAAAATAACAAACTCACTCTGAAAAGGGAAGGGGGGGAAAGCCACCCTCTCTCCTTGCCCTGCTTTTTCTCCTTTTGCTCTTCCTGCTTTTCACCCACAAACGCAGTAGGTCTTAAGTCCTAAGCCCCAGTGTCTGTTTTCTCCAGCTGGCTGGAGGGTTCCCTCCCTACCTGGAGCTGGGAAGCCGACACTGCGGCATCGCCGGGACCGGGAGCAGCTCTCATCTCCAGCCAGGCCGACTGCGGCTGCTTTCTCCTTCCCGAAGCTCTGGCATCCCCACTGCACCTCTGCTGTGCCACCGCGGCACGCCAGGCAGCTCCCAGTTACAGCTCAACTGGACTAGCTCTTGCATGCCTTAGTTTTCGGTTAGGACTTTATTGCACCGTTATGTCATAAGGCAGGTATGAAAACATTACTGCAGCATTTCAAAGAAAATTATTTTTTTATTTGAATTTACGGTTTTACAAAATAACTAGAATTAACGTGCTCCTTTCTGTTCCAAAGGAACAGAACGTAACTGGTAAAGATTAATTCAAGACACCTGGCTTCAAGAAAACGGAATAAAGGCAGAGGTTAGCGCCGAGTCCCGGTGGTCCCGGCTGACGGAATGGCCAGGCTCCCCCCTGCTGCCCCCACAATGCGCAGTCGGCATCGAAGCCCGCGGAGCAGCGGGACCCTGGGGTCTCACACTCTGCTCAGCGGCTGAGCGTGTCCCACCTGGTGCCCCACCACTCCACGGGGCATCTGCTGGGAACAGCTGGCCAGCATCACTCCTGTTCAGGGCAACCATTCAATAGCCATTTGTTATTGGGAGTTAGACATTAAGACCCAAACCAAATTTCCAGAAGTTTGGTAAAAGTCCCATGATTTGTCCTGCTTTAAAATTTAGGAGCTTTAGAAAAAAAAATAATATATCTGCTATCTTTCCCTTTTCTTGTTTTGAATCCCTGTAATTCTGCCTCAAAGACCTAGAATGTCCTAAAATCCAGGGGGAAAAAAAGAAAAAAGGAAAAAAAAAAAAGGACTTTAGACATTTGCTGAGATGTTTGCGCATGCATTCAGTGCGTTCACGCAAGCAGCAAGAAACTCAGGCTGGGACCTCCCTGCCTGGGAAACATCCCTTGAAATTCAGCCACACTGTCTGCTGCACAGCCATTCCTCAGAGGCAAGTTAGAAAAGAACCCGCGATTAAAAGTTTAATTTTATCATAAAAATGTATTTTATGGGATTGTCTACAGCACACTCCCTGCTGAGTTTTGTTGTACACATACAGACAAGCTTTGCTTCTGACCGCTTCGGGAATAGCAAGAGAACTTAAGGGATAGATATCTAATTTTAAAATCATGTTAAATTTAACTGCTCACAAAATTATGTCTGAGAATAGCAATTCTTCATGTATTCTAGACAAATACCTGCAATAAAGATCATTTAAAGGAGATGGAAATAATTCAATTAAAAAATACAAATTAGAATAATCACTTACACATAAGAGAGAGAGGCAAAGTAGCAATTAACTGAATAAAATGAATTTCAATTTAGAGTAATCAAGCTTGATAGACTGTCTCACTTGCTTAGTCATTTTGTCTCTAATTTAAGTCGGCCAATTATTACATTTGCTTTCGCTTTCACATAAGAGGTCATCATATACGGCAGAGTATGCATGTGATAAAAATTTATAGCAGACAGTCGAGAAGTGACGACTGCTGACGCGCCAGAAGCCGGTTTCTCAGGTAAACACACTAGCAATCTGCATGGCACAGGCATTCATGGACTGCACGCAGCTTAACAAGGATTTAGAGAGAAAATACGTTATCTGTTCAAAAAAGGTACGTTTAAAGATACATACATGAATACAGACATGAATTACCACTTCTGTAATGCTAATTTTTAAATTTTACTAACCTGGTATAGCTGGTCCTATCTGTCTTTCTCAGTATCATAAGCAAGTCCCAAAACCCAGTCTACCATGGCTAACACTAGTTCAAATCCATTTCAATTAGCAACGCTGGGATCTCCAGTGAAAATAAATCACTGGTTGTCACCGGCAGATTAAACACTGCATTAGCAGGTCTGCTCTGGAAAGGATTAAATGACATTGTTGACAGTGGGGTTGATGTGCCACCATTACAGAGTGACATTTACCACATTAAAATAGTGAGGAATTTTTCAATCAATCTGATTCTACAAATGCATCCAAGATGAGGAGGCAGCAGCGCTGAGTATGATGATGATCCGTTCCTTTATTTGCTTGGGTTCTTTCATACTATTGCTCGCCAGGATTAGATTCAAAACAGTTATGAAGATGGGCTACGTGACAAATTGCATTAAAACCAGGGTTGATTTAGACATGTTAAAAAACAGGGTCATAACAAACTTTGACTGCAGCCTGAATTTTGGAAGGTACACGTTTCCCACTGATGTATTATATGTATGGCTTACCTACAGCCCCATAGTTCCAGAAATGATTTTTTTTTTTTTTAAAAAAAGAGATTTCTTCTTTCTTTTTCATGTCGTGCTGAGTGGCTCTCAATGAAGCTATACAAAGGCTGTGAAGATGTTCAGACATCGTATCTAAAACTACACAGGTCAGACTTGGAATAGTCAGCTTTCACATCACAAAAATTCAAAATTAGGAGAAGAGCACACAAAAAAGAGAAGGAACTACAACTTCAGAGAAAAAGCGAGAGATGAAAATTATTTTCAAATTCAAAACGGTATTTCCATGCTGTAGTAAAAAAGGTTAAAATGATTAATACATCCTCTCTCTCACAGACATAAATTCACTCTCAAACACTTTTTAAAGAACTCTTTTGCCAGTTTTTGCAGATGTCTGGCCAGACTTGCAGGGAACAGCAGCCTCAGCCAGTGCATTTCTGAAGTAGCCATAACCCACCTCCACTGGCTCACACCAAGACCAATACTGATTTAAACCAAGCAAAGGGTAAGCCAGTCCACACTAACCAGAACAAATGAAACACAATTAATCAGGATGAAACCAGCAAGCAAATTATAATTTATAAAATAGTCCCCCACCTGATGATGCAACGACTAACACTACTTGTAGATGCAGCATTATTTTCAGATGCGACGAGTACCATGACAGATGCCTGTCTTTGAAGCCCAGACTGCTGTAGCCACGATCTATAGTTCCAAAGTCAATGCACCAAGGACGCTATTTCACAACTTTCTCACCTGATTTACAGAAAAGTGCTTAAATATTCCCGAAAATTTAAACACAATTCCTGTAGTTCCTGCCATTAAAAAAAAAAAAGCCACAAGAAAACCTCAACATAGATAACTATGTGAATTAAAGAAAACACCCTACTAATATATTTTTAAAAGATTCATACCTGTTGTCATGAACTGAGACATTAATCATTAAGAAGGAAGTTAAAACAACTCCTAAAGTGAAGTGTGAAGTCACATAATTTCAGTGTAATTAAATGAGTCATGCTTTATTTAGGCGTTTACACAAGTGCGAGAGGATTCATTCTAAATACAAACGGATATCGCTGCAAAGTGCTCCGTAATACAGCGGAGCACGATGGGCCACCTCTGCAAAAGGCCCCTGACAAGTCACGGGGGCCATTCCCCCCCCGCTTCCCAGGCTGGACCACCTATGCCCAGCCCACTCCTGACATGTGGAGTCCGAAGCGTGCCTTCAGATCGCCCCTTCTTCAGCATCCCTCAGCTCTGTATCCCGGTCCTTCACATTTTCTTTTTATTTTTACTGTTGAATTTATTTTCCTCTCGTAGATTCAGCCCACTGCTCCCTCTCCCCCCACCCAGAAACACAGATTACAAACTATTCCCATTTGCGCTGCCTACGCTTGAAGACAGGCATCCCCTTCTAATCATCTCCTCAGTAAACTCATTCACAGCAGCAATTCTTCTCGCCTCTCCAAACAGATCCCTTGTAAATCCCGGTAATTCTCATTACTGCTTCCTGGACTCTGTTAGCCCCAGACCCCTCCCAAAGCCCCGGTGCTCCGGGTAGGGGGTCACCAGCCCCAGGTGCAGAGCCCCACCAGTGCCTCTCTTGTAGGTTCATACATTTTACGCACTGTGACACGGGAAGGATCAGACAGGTCCCTCCCCAGGTTCTCCTACAGATGAGAGCTACCAACTCACACGGTGCAGCTTATGACTTCTCCTTCAGCCTCTGCAACTGCTCTGCACCTGCCTGCTGTCCTCTCCACGCTGTCTAATTAGCCAAGATTACTTTCAGTGCCATTAACACAACACTTCCCATGCAAGCCGAGCCATTAATAGACACAATGCGTACCACCACCTAGGCGGCTGTGAAGGCCACACACCTGCACTCTTCAGGGTTGAGTTTTTCCAATTCCCAGCTGCTCTGGAAGCATCTGTTTCATCACATCCATAACTTCCTAACATGCTTCTGAGAAAGCATCACCTTTCTGAGACAGAGGCAAAGCCCCACTACAACATCTACAGGTCCTGCTCAAATCCATAAGGCACGTTACACCGTCACGGGAAGAAGCCTGATGTGACAGGACATGTCACGCCCTACAGATCTTCCCAACAGTTTCCAGTACTGATATTTAGTTGTTTCAAACTTTTTTTTCTGGAAATGGAGTTAAACTGTGAAACCTCCAGGTCCTCCCTGTCTCCTTCCCAAAGCGGACCCACGTGATGCCCTCTGCCTGCTCACACAACAGCTCCTGGCCCCCGAGGCTCCCCAACACAAACCCAGATATCGCTCCAGCCTGTTCACAGATGAGACTCACACAGGCCATCTAGTTTGAAAATACCTAACTTCGCCTCAGTTTTAACTTGTCCCTCCCTTGCTGCAGCCCGAGTTCCCACCCCTGCCCCGGTGCCACCTGCCTGGTGGCTTTGGTTGCCTGTTCCCTGCTCGCCCCAGGCCAGGCAGGAGCCTGATGTGCTGAGCATCCTCTGCCAGGGAGGAGAGCTAACCACCGCTCTTATGTTCTTTCACCTACCCTTAGCATTCAAATATGCAGACCCTGAAAGACCATTTCTTTCAGTGACGCTTAAGCCAAATCACTCAGTCATCTTGTGAAGGCACAGCTGTAAAGTAGAACGACATCAACTCCGCAAAAACAGAAGTCTTTTCAAAAACCAGAAAATTCACAAGAAGTTCGTTCTTCTTGTTTTGGTCCTAGGGAGAGAAGCTTTCCTTCATGTCTCAACTGCAATGCCCAGTCCTGCCCCCAGCAGCAGCCCAGGGCAGATCGCTCCTCGCTGCAGTCACAACCTTGACCTGAAATTCCAGGTCTCAGCCCCAGCTTCACTAGGCGACAGCTTCAGTCAGAGCAGAAGAGGCAGAAACTGGAACCCAGAACAGCAAGTCCTGGAGCTCGAGGCCACCATCACTCCACCTGTACATCCTGGCGTCACCGCCCCGACCACCTCAGCCCACCTACCACCGGTGCTCAGCCTCACCCGCCAGCGGCTGGTGGGTGACTCCACATGCTGGCATGACTCCCAACCAACTGCTTCCACGCAACGCACAAAAGCTGCCGTATTAGTATTTCTTGAGCTAAAGGATACTTCCTGAGCTAAAGGAAGAGCTGAATTAGTTGTCTGTATTATTTCAATTGCAATATTTCCGCAGGCTTGTCAGATAATCCTCTAACATGAATCTCCACCGCGTGACATCTTTACAGGAAGAGCAAAATATTTTCAGGTTATTGCCGTTTTCTTACTTATACCGTGCAGCTCAGCTTGGACTTAATTCCCTTTTTTTATGACCACCTTCACCATTTCCTTTTTGCTAATGTACCCAGTTGCAGCAGCGGTTTCTGCAATGCAGGGCTGGGTGCGTGAAAATTAAGAACTACGCCTTGCTCTCAGTCATTAGCCAAACAACTTATGGAAAGCGAGTGGTGCCTGCTGTAACTACTGCTGAATTTATGGAATAGTTAAAAGAAGGCTGCATATCGCATTCATGGCGGCACAAGCCACTCATGCAATTTACATATGGAAAAGCTGATAACCAGCGAGAAGCCAGCCCTCCCCTGGCCCCCGCTCCCCAGCACCGGGGACCGTTACATCAGCGCTTTGATGAACATTTGAGTAACCCCAGCTTTCGGAGCAGACAAAGAGGGGACGACCTGTTCAAAGACAGTGTGGGAGAAAAGGTCTCATCTTATTTTTGGCGGAGGAGGTTTATAAATTGCCTGGGCTCTCTCTGCTAACCTCAGCTCGACCCATCAGTCCCTTTCCTCCGCTGAATCACTAGAAATTCTAGATCAGAGGCTAAATCCTGGAAGAGGCTTTAAAGTTTAGGAACAGATACTCAGCATAGACGGAATTACATCCAGATAATAAGTGACAACTTTAAAGTGAAAAGCCCTTGGCAAATCTGTTGCGAGGACGAGCTCAGTAACGCCGTTAATGAGAGGGGCAGCGGTGGCACGGGCAGCGCAGGCAGGATGCCGGTGCTGAGTCAGCAGAAAGCCCATGCTGCGGCCACTGTCACCGTCCCCATGGCACGGCGGCCCCCAGCAGCACACAAAGGAAGCAGTTGTGACCCCTGGCTGGTGGTGGCCCACCCTGCAGGGCAGCTGGGACTCCTGCCCACCGGTGCCACAACCGCACAGCCATGCCGCAGCCCACCCCACCGTGGCCACGGTCCCCGGGGATGTTCACAGCAGCCCCAGCATTAAGAGTTGCCAACACCCAAGCGGAGGATCAAGCCTGAAAGACTAAGCTGAAATTGAAGCACAGAAATTATGGTGAAAATGAAAGAAAAAACTAACATTGGATTACTTTAAAAGTACATGTTGTCTACCATTAGGTCTATGCCACAGCCATTTTGCATCCCTATTTCATATCCAAATGCATCTCCTGCTGCATAAATATTCATTGTTATCCTTCTTGGCCTCATTTTAGATAAATAAAGATCTCCTCAGCAAGGCTCCATTTTGAATTATTTACTATTTTACCTGCAAGCTCACCAAAGGAGAGAGTTCATTAACACAGAAACATGAAGAAATAAATAGTCTGATAAGGCTCTTTTCTACTATATGAAATACTACTTATCCGAGTATTTTCAGGGCACTAATTGAACAATTCAAGGTTGGCCAACAAAAAAGTTCCAGGACTTCTCTATAAAATCTTATAGGAGCCAACATTTCAGGAAAAACACCTCAACTTGTTTTACAAGCTCATTAATATCTTCTAGAATACTAAACAATTGCTACTCATATCCCAAATTAATTACGTTTTACCAAATACATAGAGAGAACCTTTCAAGCAAACACAAAAATTTGCATTTACGTTTTTGTAAGTTTCCAGCACCCCCCTCTCCCAACAGACCTGTGCTGGAGAGTGAAGTCACAAATTAGGGTCACCTTTCCCCGTGCATTGTCAGCAAATCAATCTGCAATGCCTTTCAACCAGGACTCATACATAAATTAGGCAGTCTGCGATTGATTCGCAGGAGAAACCCTCAAGCAGCGGAGTGAAACAGCAATAAAATCTTACAATTACCTTGAGAAGTTGCCTTTTGTTCTGTCCCAGTGGTCCTTTTATTCTTCAGTTGCAGAAAACCTATCATCATACAGATGCTCCCTTATAATAGATCTATATGAATATTTAAAATTGCTTCTTGAAAACGAAAGCTAATTATACATGATGGAAAATACATACAGAAGAATTATATACAGCATAACGGCCAGATTCAATGCTTCTGTTTCAGCAGCAAAACATTTCATCTTGGAGGAGAGAAGGGGAGGAAGGGAAAAAACAAAAGCACAAGTGTGTGTCCTGTCTGCATATTCAGTCAAAGCAGAAAAAGGAGAACACGACACCTGGATGTTAGAGAATTCATTCGTAACACATCAAGAAAATGTAATACAGAAAGGAAGGTAACAGCGTTACAGCTCAAAGCCGTTCAGCCTAGCAGGGCTTGGGAACCTTACGGGTCTATCCGAAGCCTAGCCTGGCTTTGCACCACAGAAATTCAAACCCAGACAGCGTCCCTGCAGCTAAAGCAACACTCAGGCTCCCAAGTCAAAATGCGGATTTCATGGTGCGCCCAGAGATGGGGAACTCAGACACTGCTTTCAATGCTGGCCTTGGCCTTGGCCATAACACACGACAGCGTGCTAGCTCACTCCTGATCCTTCTTCTGCTTATTTACCTCCACCGTGACCCGAGCTCCCTCCGCACCAGGCCCTTGGAGCTTGGTGGCAGAGTGCTCTGCATCCCACTGGGAAGCCCACAGCCCCTCCAGGCAGGAGGCAGTGCCAGAGGCACTCCAGAGCTGATCTGGTACACGGGTTGTTATCTGTGAAAAAGTATGCAGCCAAGCCTTGGGCATATTTTTCAGGGCACACTTCATTGCTTGGCAAAATTTAAAGATAGTAGTATTTTTTCGAAGCTGAAGATTGAAACGGTCACCATCAATGATAAAAGTTAATGGTAAAGGTTCTCCTTGGCTGGCGTGGGAGGTCAGCTTACTGGTGAGACAGGTCAGGAGCTCCAGCCCCACCACAAAGCTGGCACGGTTCGAGAGAGCTCAGGACTGCTCCTTCCCCTGATTGACTGCTTGAGATCACTCCCGAGCTGCTCAGACCAGCTGCTCCAGGGAACCCCCTCGTCCTGCTCTCCTCCCTGCTCGGTGTCCTCCACAGGATTCCCCCGCTCTGCAGATAACACGTCCACTGTATACTCTGAGTAACATAAATTACTGGACTTAAGCCTTCAGCTGCTTCCCATGTACAGCGATATACATTTTCAGCAATTGTGTAACTGGAGAAACAGTAATGGTACCAATGTGTTTCAAGGCTTATAAGGACCCTCATCACCTCTGCACATGGCAAACTCGCTCCTCCAGCCCGTGCACTGGGGCACAGAGCTGCCAAGACCAAAAGGAAGAAACTTTTTATGCTGAGTGTGATGACACACCGGTACAGGGCGCCCAGCGAGGTAGTAGATGCCCCATCCCTGGAAATATTCAAGGCCAGGTTAGACAGGGCTCTAAGCAACCTGCTCCAGTTGAAGGTGTCCCTGCTCATTGCAGCAGGGGGTGACCTAGATGGCCTTGAAAGGTCCCTTCCAACCCAACCATTCTATGATTCCATGAAACCCTCTTTCCAGCACACACAGGCACGGCTTGCAGGCAATGCTAGAGGGGCTGTATCAGCCTCTGGCTGGCTGCTGCTCTAAAATACAAAGGCTTTGACAGCTCAGAGCTTTACACATCCTTATACCTCTTGTCTCCCTACTGCCCCACTTGTTCCTACTTAGTCCAACACAACCCTACATCATACTGCCAACCCATCAGGTTAAAATGAGGGGGAGAAGCTTATTTTCTTCTTAACTCTGAACCAGTTTCATGATCAAATCCACAAACACAGCCCAACCTACAGCTGAGCCAGAGAAACTGAGGTGCCTATGTACTGCAGAGCAGACACAGGTGAGGGACTGCAGAGCAGCAGCAGTAAATACAGGGCAGGGCATCTCACACCAGGGATGGTATCTGACATGGCTTGGCCATGCCTGCTGCTGACACACTCTCTGCAGGCAGGTTTCCACATCTCTTTGCTTACAAGGACTGTTTCTTTGCAGCCTCCTTGGGAGAGCTCACGCAGCTCTGCACCTTGCTGATGTCCTACAGACAGGTACCTGCTCTTCAAGCCAAAATAATGTCTTAACAGACATTATTCCACAAGGCCCTCACCACCCCAAACTCTCCTCTTTCTTTAAGGGCAGAGTATTTTTTACAACCACGTCCAACCCTCCTCTCAACTCCTGTAGTGACCTAGATCCATATCTCTGACCTGGCCAACGTGGACCCTCGTGCCTGCAGCAAGGATGCACCACCCGCACCCTGAGCTGCCAGTCAGGCAAGAGCAACTGCCACCAAGCCACAGGCACTCCCCGTGGCCAAGAACACAAACTGTCCCAGGAGAACAGCCCTCTGGTCTGAGCAGAGCATGAACCAGAATTTCCCAAAACACAAGACAGCAACGCAATCAATGTGACTTGGCAAACTATTGTTAAAGCTAAAGCAACAGGACTTGATGTTTAAACTAAACCACTCATCGTGAGGCGAGCAGAGGACCACGCTCACTTTGTACATCCCAGGGGCTCACAGAAAGCACCAGCCTCAAAACAGCACACCTTGAAGCTCACATCAGACACAAATCTTTGTAGCCTTTCTCCCTCTGCAGCTTCCACTTCGGAAACGTGTGTGGGTCGGTCTCTATATATACACATATCCAATTTTCTTACAAAGAAGCATTAAAACTTTAACTACTACAAGTTACCCCAGAATATTTATCCTTCATGCAATCGAACAGTCTCCTCAGACTGGCAGGAGACACAGCAAAAGAGCAACCAAACCAAAGGTTGATTAAATAGATGGCCACGTGCTACTTGTGAAAACCTGCCCCTTCCAACCAGAAGCACTTCCCATAGACCAGCCAGACAATGCAGTAAATTAAATATGTTGTAAGAAACAGTTACAAAACTAATGAAGCAAGTTATGCCAGATGTTGAACTTGCGCCCCAGATAATTTCATGTAACATCTGTTTTGCGACTGGTGTCGTATCGTAGTAACAGTGTGCGGGAACATGCATGGAGATTCAAGGGTAACATCTGTTTTTGTATTAGTTGCTTGCTGAGCATTCATCAAAAGCCTGATACTTCAATTATTTATTTGCAAGTCATTGCTGTCTCGGGAACAGACAGCAGCTCTTCCAGCTCCCCTGCAGTAAGAACTAAAGCAACAGCAGGGCCTGCGTTACACATATACGGTAGCATCTGTCACCAGTGGTCAGTATTTCTCTTCTCCCATGACATTCACTAAGTTAGCAGATATATTTACTTTATATAAATAAATTTATGGTATCACCAGCAGCAGCTTTAATTCGAAATAAGGCTTTGGGACATGAAATGAATCCGATTTTCTCATTCATTATTAAGTTCTAGGCCTGCTAATAAGCCATTTATCTCAAAAAAAAAACAAGGCAGTTACCAATGCAAATTTCTAGAAAGAGTAAAGTTCTTTACAACCTAGAATCTGAAGAAATAAATAGAAACTGCATTTACTATTAAAATAAAACTCGCCAGCCTCTGAGTCATTAGAGATGTAAAATCCAAGCCTACAGCATGTTTGTTGAAGGGAGCAATCAGAGCCTGCGTCGAGTCCCAGGGATGCGGGCACTCAAGCCTGTCTACAGAAACCGTGGCCAGCATCCCTGGGATGCCGAGTGCCTGCGTTCCCCCCACACCCCAAAGAGTCACTGCAGGAGGGCAGGTCACTGCCCTGGGCACAGCTTCAGCATCTCCACAAATGTGTTAACACATGCCCTTCTCCTGCACTGAGAAAATCAAATCCCTCCTGAATAAGCTATCTGCAACTTGTCACACCTAACAGAGGATTAAGGTTCCTTGGCAGGGTGGAGAAGATTTTTCTTTGCTCAAGTCTGAAATAGAAGAATTAGTATCATAAAAGAGGAAGAACAACAACAAAAATTAAACCCAAGAGGAAAACGCTGATCCAGGCTGAGAAAGCCACCAGATATAAAAACTACGTTAGTCATAAGCTAACGCCCTGTGCTCTGCAGCAGCTGGGGGAGGTCAAAAGCAGCAAGAACTCCTACCTCACCCTGTAATACTGTCTCTGACAGCAAAATACCGGTGCTAGATTGTGAGGGCAATTTGCCACTGAAACCATCACTGCAGGAATTCAGTGAATTTTCCATTATTTCAGCTCAGATCAGCACTGGACTGAGAAAACTTGAGAAAACCCAATAAAGCAGCAGTGGGCTGAAGTAAGTCCTTGGAGCATCTACCCTTGGAGGGCAGGTTTACATCAGCTATTAGGGAAGAAATTGTTCCCCGTGAGTGCGGCGAGGCGCTGGCCCAGGCTGCCCAGAGCAGCTGTGGGTGCCCCATCCCTGGCAGTGCTCAAGGCCAGGCTGGATGGGGCTGGGAGCAGCCTGGGCTGGGGGGAGGGGGCCCTGCCCAGGGACAGGGGGTGGGACTGGGTGGGCTTTAAGGTCCCTTCCAGTCCAAACCATTCTAGGATCCTATAAAATGATACCAAATTGCAACAAAAGGGGTGAGGTTTTTCAGCTCTGTACAGGTAATCTAAAAACTATAGTTTAAGCACTGCACACTGGCAGCAATCTTCCTACAAAACGGATTTTAAAAGTTGTTGGTGTTTTTTATATAGAATTAACATAAGAAAAAGGAATGAGAACTTGGAAATTTTGTTGCAATGCCTGAAATAGCCATCCAATGCCTTTATTACTAGGGAAAAAAAAAATCTTCCCTTTTCTTTAGCTGACCCAGGATTATAGCGTAACTTTTACAGGTATATAATTGTCACTAGGAAAGGACAGACCCCACACCCCCACCTCAAGTATACATGTACAGAGATTCCTCATGCAGCTTCGCCCAGGAGGGAAGCAAACAGCGCTTGTTTTGCAGTCCCTGGGATCTCAAAACCTTCGTGTGTCGAAACTCTGCTCTTCTCACACAACGGCATTTCACTCACAGTACACACACGCACTCCCCAGCCTGTTTTCCTCCTCCCTGCTCTGTTGTATAAGTTGCATTAACTTTGAAAGAGAAGTCTTCACTCAATGGAGTATCTCGTTTGGTATGAGTTGGATTTACAAGCCCAGCTTAGCAGGTGACCAACCTGGGCTGTATTCAAACAAACAAATCACTCACCCTTTTCCCATAGTTTACAACATATTCCCAGTGCCCCGGAATTAAACATGCCACATGTTTTGCTGTGTTATCTAATTGGCTTTAAAATATTCTTGAATTAACTAACAGACATAGGGAAGCATAGCTTTTTACCCTATTAGCCAAGTCTCCTTGCAATGGAACCAAGAAATAGGTAGCTGGGAGGAGGTGAAAAACTAAGGAAATTATAAGCAAGTCTTTGGGTCTAGAAACATCCTCCACTGTTACAGATCTTTTCCCCTGTACTTACTGGTTACTAAAGGATACAGGCACTCTTTACTATCAGCTGCGTGATACAGAGTGGAAACTTAAAAGAAAAAAAATATTACATTAAGCTTAAAAAAAAAAGGATAAGAGCTTTGCACAAGTTTTTCTTCATGCCACTACTTGCACAGTTAAGCTTTAAAACTGAGCTGTAAGTTTGTATACACTATATAATGATGCTACGTATCCCCTTCAAATCATATCACAGCTGAACACCATTTCAGATAAATGATTCTGAAATCAAAGATACAAAGAGCTGGGACAAAATCTTCCAAGGAAGATTATGATCTCTGATGGCTGCGCTGATAACAGACAGAGCTCCATGAACTATCGACAGCTACACCACTGGAGATGTCCTTGCCATGTACCTAAACCACCTCCCATTCATCATCATCTCACTTTTACAGCCCTACAAATTGATGGATTCATGTTAGTTCCTCGAGGCAATGACATTCATATTGCAAATCCAGGCTCCTGATAAGCTACAAAAGATGATTTGTCACTCCTTCAAATTACAGCTGGAAGTACGGGCTCTTGTCCATGATTACCACCGCAGCCTACTTGGGTGTCTCTGTAGTGAAGGAAAAAGCAAAAGCATCTCTCATGCAAGGCCACTCTGTTCCCTGTCCTAGTGAGTGTGCGCCTCCTGTGAGAAACCTGACTGACCTTCAGCTTGAAGATGCTCTGATCAAACGATAAGAAACTGGGGAAAAGAACAGGGCAGGGAAACACAGAACAAAGTTAAAAAAACCCGATAAACACCACTGCCCCAAACAACAAGGCAGGTAACCATCTCCCTTGTTATTGGTGTTTGGGCTACACTTTGGAACTGCACACAAACCAAATCTACACAGAAATACAATAAATAAGAACAGTAAAATGACCAATATACATGGCAAAAGTGAAACAGTCTGAGAAACATGTTAAAAAAATATCAAAAGGAGATTAAAAAAAAAAACAAACCCACACTGAAAGAACACTGTTACTTGTTCTTGTTTTTCAAGTCCTCTCCATTCCTCCTGTCTTGACTCTTCCCCCCCCAAGCAGCCCCTGCAATCCTCCTCAGCCTGCCGCTGATGCGCCTACCCAGCTGCTCTCCAGCTGCACCCTCTATGCCTCCAGCCTTGCAAAACATCTGTTTTCTCAGAAACAATCCTTTCAATTGTATGCATTTTTGTTATTCTGATACAGGAAATAGCTCAAAACAGAACTGAAAGTTTCCATTATTTTTTTGTTTTGTTTTGTTTCATTCACCACCAAGCACACGGCTGCTTTGGCTGAGTAATAGTTGTCATAATATTGGTCAGAAGCTACTAAAACGCTACAAGATTGCCTTTTTTCTATTTAAAAAAAATCACTACATTGTTGTACTTATCTTGGTATCAAATATAAGACAGACATCCAGTTCTTTTTATGAATCCAAGGAGCTGCTGCAGCAATAGCTTGTTGAGCTATCTGACAGGGGTACACTGAAAAAAATTCTTTAACTTCCATGTCTGAGTACCCTGCCGAGGAGACTGGTGTTGCACATCCACTCTTGGCAGATATAAAGGAATCCTGTTCAAAGACATGGTTGGGGAAAAGATTAATTTACCTTGAGACTGTGATGGTATTTTCATTATTCTGCTAGCTGTAAATAAAAGCAGGATCATAACATCAAGGCAATGAAACACAACCAGAACCACATTTTACACTGAAGCTCTAAGCATATTTCAGGTGCTATCAAAAGACTAAATACTAACCCAAACTTATTTTCCTAATAATACAAAAAAAGCTGGTATAGACCAATGCTTTTGGGCTACTGTTCACAAGGAAGATACACAAGATGTAACGGATCAATACATATCGACTTACAGCACTTTAACCGCCTTTTAAAAATGTATTTTTTGGGAAAATAACCACCGAAAATATCCTGTGTTTCTGGTCTATGAGGCCATACATAGGGGTAACCATAAGCAAGGAATTCTTACAAAGAAAACCATTATTGGAGTTTAATGCCCATGCCACTTCCCTCCAGAGCATCCCGTTGCATTGGCAGAGGCACAAAGCCCCTAAGGAGCAGCAGCAAAGCACCCACTCCCCTTTTTCCACATGCACAGTGCCCTTTCCTAACATCCCTAGTCCAAGAAATCTAACCAGAAGTTTTTTCGTATGCATAAAGGATAATAATTTTCCCTACTTCCATTTCAAATCCACAGGTCTGTTACTTCCCTCACTGATTTAACAGTAATTTAAATGTAGGAAAGACAACAGAATCTGCCCACAATTCTTCCACTAGAGCCACTGCTCTGCAGGGTGGGCTGGTGCCCTCTGCCCTGTGTGCCAGAGCTGGCACCAGCATGGCACCAGCACAGCACCAGCACTGCTACTCAAGCAGCAGCTGCCTCCAATCATGTTTAAAAAGCACCTGCAGTATCTCCAGTATAGAAACACACGCTCTCAAACGATGCTAACCCCCTGCTGTTACAGAGCACATATAGGTCGGCCACAGCAACAATTTTTTGAGCTTTTCATCTCAAATTTCCTAGAAATCATGGACTCTCCCAGATGCAAAAAGTCAGCCTGTAATAATGTCCCTGCCCAGTAGGAGCAGCTATCTTAACTGAAGACTGGAAATCAGTTAATTGGAAAAATTATTTACACTTGCAACTAACTCAAATGTATGGACAGACTCAGAATTCTAAGTCCATTTCCCTTTCTATAATTAAATTACGCCACAGCTGTGCACATCAGGCAGAAAACTTTAGGCTGAAGCCTTTATGCATCAGGAAGCATACAGAGAATTCTTCTTCCCTAACTTCTTCTGTCTAATGTTGGATGACTTCTACTTTTTTCTTCTGAATGAAAATATAAATTTAATTACTGGAACATTATTAAACTCTTCCTCCCCTCCGCGCCCCCCCCCCCCCCCCCACTGGAAAACCAGTATCATCATCCAAGCATTTCAGCTGACAATGACAACAGCCTTAAGCTCTGATCTGCAAGAACTTAACCACTTAGTAATTAATCAGAAACACAGCTGAGTAGTAAAACACATGCTATATAGTGTGCTATAATTATTATATTTGCAAAAATTAGGGTTGTGACTCTTGGTATCTGTGAGCAGCTCTTGGTGTGTGCACGACAGAGTACAGCCCACATCCATCATTTCTTATGCAAGTCAACAGAAAGTTTTCCTTAAATAAGGGCTGACGGATGCATTATTTTTAATCCTTGAAGTGACATGACAAAACTTCCATCCCCAAGCATATACCTCTTCTCCATACACCTGCAGGATGACAGGATGCCTTGTGGCAGGTCAAAGTTTCTGCCTTACACAGTCCTCTGCTCCTTTCCACTCAGTTTGCTCTTAAAGGGGAAAAAAAAAAAAAAAGTTACCCTCTCTCCAAGGTATCTCTCTCTCTCTTCATCCCTGACAACTGGAAAATTCTTCACAGGCAGTACAATTTGCTGACATTATTATTTAATTTTATTCTCTTACAGATATTTTATTAACAGCATCCTACAGCCATGCCCTGTATGAGGAATGGTTCTTCATGCTCAGGGGAGGAGTAGGCAATGGCACAATCCCCAGCTGATATTTCTTTCTGTATTGTAATTTTGCAGGAGAAACAAGGCCTTTGCAAAGGCATCCATCGTTGCTCTGCCCCTTGCCTTCCAGCCCCCCTGCCTCTCTGATGACCACTGCTTCTCCAAACCAGAAGCCAGCAGCGACCCCTGGGAAAGGTAGGGGAGCTCCTACCAGAGCGAGCGGCTGGCAGGCAGCAGTGAGTGAGCTGAAGTGGAAGAAAGATAAAATACACACCAGAAGGTACATTTGCAGCCTCTTTGGTGCCTTAAAGATGCCCCTTACAAATGTGAGAATGTCAGGAGGAAAAAAAACCCCACAAAAGTATCACTGTTCATAGCATACAAAATTACAGACAGCATCTCATGGCTAAAGAAAAACATGTTTCTGTACCTGGTGCTTCTGAGCCTTAAAGAAATTTGAATTGTCACAGCCAGAAAATCATCTCCTCTGAAATAGCCATTCAAAAAAAAAAAATAATGAAAAGTAGGTAGTTCAGTCTGACACGGCGCACTTTAGATCTGTCCTATACCTTCGTGCTAAGATCATATCACTAATACACAAACATCCAAACCAATGATAAACTGCAAGATTATTAAAGAAACTGTGTAACAAACAGAGTAACGCAAGAAAAGTCCATGCAAATTTATTGGATCCTGTAAACTTAAAGATGCTCAAACCCCTACTGACTTAGAGGACTAAGATTGAGATCGCTTTTATTTAAAAACCTCCCCGTAATGGAATAGTTCTCAGATAAATACGTATTTAGGTCAATGATTCCCTGCCTTCCCCTAAACCTGTGCTACTTACCCAAAATACAGGAATCTGTCTGCAGTGGAGCTGCTGCATCTTTTGAGAAAATGTATCATTAGACCGGGCAACCAAGGGCACTTTATTTATTTTGTTCTGACGACTTTGATAAATAATTACATCAGGATTTTTCTTTCTTCAAAGCCACCTAAATATAAATAGCAACCTTCAATACAGAAATAGGTTTTCCGGTCAACTGTGATGTTTATTGTGAACTAATAATACTACAACTTCTGTATGAAGATGGTTCTTGAAAACCTTAAGAAAAATAATCCACGTTACTCACTGCTGCTTAAGGCAACACATTTGTGCTATGAATTCTGTGTTTGTGAGATCTGATTAAGTGCCAGAGACCTCACAGCTGTAGCAGTCCCACAGTACATTCCTTTAGCAAGGGCAGACTATCTTCTCATGAATATGCAAGATAACTGCACAACCTTCACGAGGCTTATATTGTCTGAATATTCAGCAAAGAGCACACTTCATCTCTTCTAGACCTGCTTCCCAAACACTGATTGCTATGTTATCTCTCACTTTGGACTATTCAGTGTTTCAGCCTATCATGTTATGCTTCCATAAAGGACAAAATTGTGCCAAAGGGTGCAAACTGTCTGAAATGCATGAATCTATCAACAAGAAAGCCAGGAAGAGCAATCATGAGCATTGACAGCAAAGCCAACCTATAGCACCTACAGACATTTCAACATTTACATTCACCTTTGTGTGACTGCCATCCTACAGCACCGCTGGACCATGCAATCCCAAGAGATGTCAAGAAAAGAAAAGGAGTTGGCTGGGGGGCATAGAAGGTTCGCCCTGCACCTTATTAGCACTGACCACAGGTTTTACCTCCAACTCAAACACAAAGCAGCGTGCTGCACAAATGTTCTGCTTGCCGGGTTTAAATATCACTGAAAAATGACAACCTGCTTTATTCAAAATGAGCAAAATCATTAAGCCACAATGAGTATTTGCATACACATGGCCAAACTTTAAACAGTCTGCCTTTTTGCAAGAGCTCCTGTTTAAAAAAACAGGTTTAAAACGCTAACGCACAACACGGGGCTAAGGCCAAGTATGCATAAATGTTGGTCAACCAAAGGACAGCTTTCAAAAATTAGATCCTAAAGTAGATTTAAATATGTGGTGGCATCCCTCCAGCTGCTTCCCTGCAGCACAAGTTCCTCCCATGGGCAGGACTTGGTGTGTCTCCATGGAGGTTCACCATGTTCCTGCTGGTCCACATCCCTCTGGGTGGCAACATTGCTATCAGGTCTACCAGCCACTCTCCCAGTTGGGTGCTGTTGGCAAACTGGGCAAGGGTGTGTCCTGCTCCATCATCCAGCCTCAGAATCACACAGCATTTTAGTAGGGTAGCAGAACAGCTCATAAAATTCATGTATAGCCTCCATGTCTACAAATTACTTCCATTGCTGCCTACACACTCAGTAGTCATATTCACCAACTCGGAAATTTGAGCAAGGGAGTGAGCTTTTCTTGTCCCAAAGATGAGAATTATACAATTAAATATCATCACTATATTTAGAAAATAAGCTCTTTCCACTGCAGTTATAATTATGCGACTGCCATAACATTTTGAGCTTCCTTAGAAGTATTACCTGCAGCAAAACACCCCAACATTTACACATGCACAGCTGTATCAGAGTATAGCTTGAAAACCTTTCCCAGGAAAACCTGGCATAAGGATTCAGTGTCAGTCACTGCTCTCACCCCTGGGCTGTACCACCCCTGCATCCCTGACACTCCTCAATCTACACATTTCCTAACTCCCACCATTTACTATTCCTAGCCCCAGTAAATTCAGAGACTCTTTTTTTGTGTTTGCATTAAGAAAGAAAAAAAAAGTATGTTTCTCTCATCAGAGATGAGCAGAATGAAGATTGAAAGATGCTGGATGGCATCCTTTGATGTGAGAGGTTTACACTTGACCTTCTGTTTTCCTTCCCAGATATTTATATCCTGTTGGCTCAGAAAACTGAACAGTAGAATACACATAATGACCTGCTAAAGCGAAGCTTAGATCCTTCTCCTAAAAGTGTATCTATGGCACTTGGTTCTAACTTTTTTTTCAACAGTAACTAGAGTGATAAATGACAAATCTTCAGTTTAGCTCTCTCGGCACTCGAGCTAGCTAAATAGATGACTCTAAGCAAAATTTATCACTTCAATAATTCCAAGATATTGCCTCAAAAGGCAAGGATTAGTATTTCAAATACGCAAACAAAATTAATCCCAGAAGAAATCGCAGACCCTTAACTAACAGCTGCGCAATCTAATGCATCAGTGTTTTAAACTGCAATGTGCTTGACTCAGCTTTGCGATGACCCCTGGAAAAGGAGAACACTCACATGCCATTTCTGAAATGCATACATGGATCTGAAAAGTACAGCTTTATGGCTCATTTATTCATCAACATGAAAACTACCTGGAAGACAATGAGTCTTTATATATAAATAACTGTCAAATAATACTTTTGTGATGCACGAATCCTCACTTCTAAGACATTTTCAGGATTTTTATTTTATACACCTATAATCTTTAATTCCTTTTAATCAACATGAAATACATTTTTTATCTGGAAGTACGACAATTTTGATTCAGTAATAAGGCCGCATCATACGTATGAGAAAAGCAAGGCACCAAATAAGGCTGAGGAAAAGGTAAAAGATTACGTTTTAAATGAGGACAAAAAATTTTGATACAGGCAGCATGTTGCTTTTCAAGGAAGGCAAATGTATGTGGCTATCTGCAGGTAGTCTGAACAGGAAAGACATTACTACTCATTATTACTACTCATTTGCATTATTACTACTCATTTGCACTGCAGAATATCTCTGCAGCCCACGCTAAAGTCACAACTGGAGAGTAAACATAGGGTACAAAAATTATTTTCATCATGACCATATTTAAGTTACTTAATTACATTATTTTAATTGTGAATAACGTCAGGAAAACGGCAGCTGTGCAGAACTTTTGAATGCATCTGCTGGAATGCACTTAGATATACCCCCAAAATAGGGTTTCCCTATACGCAACACATACATCGACTTAGGGGAAAGACTATATCACATTGTGGAAAGCAGCCTAATAGCATACACTCCTGACAACGGCTGCAGTAAGCCTATAATACTTCCCTATTCCATCCTTGTTAACCAAAGGATTATGATCCATTCCCATCACTGTGTTCTTCTAACCACTTAAGCTAATAGAGCCAGTACATACTTATTGAAATTCTTCATGCAAACCCAGCAAAGCTGTTGAAATTTAAGCCAAAAGCATTAGAATTAGCTTTAAGTCTTCTTTGGGGCTGTTTTCGACATGTATTTTATATAGTCTCATCAGTAATGTGGTTATCTAGAATAATTCTGAGGACTCAACTGCAAATTCACAGAGCAATTTCAGAAATGTTCAAGATCACCAGAAATTGTTCCATTTTGTTGTTAACTTGGGAACAGTTCTTTGAATAAAATATAACTTCAAACGCTCGACCAAAGCCTAACATCTACCACTACCGTACTTGTAAAGTGTCCTTGAAGACTTGCTTGTTCAAATGCAGTACAACCTAAGATTACAGTAATCATTAAATAACGTTGGTTTTGGGGGGGGGGTTGTTGGTTTTTTGTTTGGGTTTTTTTGTGTTTTTTTTTTTTTTTAGAAGCATGGCCAGAGATTCTTCTCCATCTCTGAATGACACAGAACTATATTGGACTACAAATGGGAATGCTGGGCAGGGTTCAACCGTAATGACTTTTGATTAAAAAAAATAAAAAGGTTTTGTTTACTTGGGTATTACTTGCCCAAGTAATATCCAAGGCTGCATCTCTGCAGCCAAGCATGAGTACAAATTACGTATCATTCAGTCTAATCACCGTTTTATGAAACTTGAGAACTCTCAAATCTGTGTTTTTAAATATTCTTTAATTGTCAATATTTTAAGTGACTGTTTACTTTGTAATGAAGACAACTTAATCCCTGGTTCTTATATCACAGTGGCTATGATGGTTTTTTAAAAATAACAGGTTTGAATAAGCAACATGATATATATCCAATACTTGTCCTATCTACACATTCAGAAAAAACCCCAACCATTCTACTTTCTCGGGAAGGAAACGGCATATGGAGCTGATTAATCCCACTGTCATTTTTTTTTCCCATGCATAAACAAACAGAGGAAAACCATCACAGGCTTCAAATGTTAATAATGGGAATAAAGGGGTAGAGGTCAGGTCTTTATCACCAACTTCAACTTCTCCACCTTAGGAAAGGCAGATTTAACAGACCAAAATATTTTTCTTGAAAATAACCTAATGCTAAGATTACACTTATGAAAAAAAAGTGAGTATGTTTTTCTGAGTAATGATTGCTCGTTATCTTCTTGAATTCACAGTACATCTTGGAAACTCATTTTATACACTACAGTAGAAGTAGTACTTCCCAAATTATGCAGAAGGCTAAAAATATTTCAGCAAGTTCCCTCAAGGTCTAATGTTTCTAGACAAAAGCATAAATAAATTCACAGTATCCATAGCTATAATTTAAAAACAGTTCATATTTACTTCTAAATATCATAGGTGTGAGACACCACATCAAGTCTTCAAATTTGGTATAAAGGTACTTGTGGAAGGGTAAATATCCTGTATCTTAGATCTGAAGTCTGGTACCTCAATACTCTGGCAAGTTTCACCAGGCAACTCTGAGTGCCTTTAAGTACCTACAAATGTATGGATGTAGGCTTTTAAACTAAAACATACAAGTACCTTGTGTAAAGCCAGAAGATAAACCCAAGACTCCAACCATTCAGACCAGTGCATAGAAGTATTGGGAGATTCATGTATTTCCCCACACCAATGTCATGAGCTAGAACAAAAATCAACTCTTACCTGTTAAAACACCTACAGCCTTCATTTATAACAGACACACAGAAATCCAAGCAGGGTAGTGTCTTCAGATCTCACTCCAGTCTCCTATGCCTTCTCCATTTGCTGGCTGCAGGCTCTCATCTACTCTGCGTCTTTCTCCCCTCTCTCGTCAACACAGATCAACAGTTAAAATGCAGGAGCCAGAAATAACATGAAAGGATCCCTAATCTTCACCTGAACTCATGTTTCAGAAGAAGCTGTCACTAACTGCGATTAGAGGAGGAAGAGAAGGAAGGAGGTCACCCAGCACAGCCCCGCTGCTGGCAGGCACGGCACGGCACCCTGGCTGAAGGTGAGCTGGTGGACAAATAACCACAGGGCAACAGTCCCCCAGATGCACAAGACTCACTCCTCTGCTCAAAGAAAAAAAATAAAATAAAATATTTTTTTTTTTAAAAAAAGCAGCACGGTCTAGCTTGCCAAGTGAACTTGACTTTCCATTGGAAATGGTAAGACATCTTGAAATTTTACATTTCACATTTATCGGTTAGGCTAAGCAGAAGATATGTAAAATACGTGTTATTAAAATGCCATATGTAATATCATATGGTATTTTCCTACACAGTTCAGTTTCTTAGCTAAAGAGGACATGAAATGGTAATGCTATGCAAAATAAGCTCTGACTCAACAGCACACTGCTCTTGTAATTATCAAACTCCCCATTTTTATTTACATGGTTCTGAGTTTTGTGAAACAGTTTAAATAATTTAGTAACTTCCTGATTAAAAAAATATCAAAAAACAAAGAAACCCCCCAAAACCCCAAAAATTTCAGAGACTTATGCATAAAGAACTAGAGCAAACTGGTATCTTGAGGACTGGTAAAGGATTCCTATGTTAAAAACAGGGTTCTTGCATTCAGAAAATGACTGGATACATGGCTACTTCTTCAAATGTCTTAAAATAACCCCCAAACCCTAGACTTTAACATTCACTTATAGAATGAAGGTGTTCTGATTTTTTCATGGGGGCTACACTCATCCAATTGATGATAGAAACAGATTTTTTTTTTTTATTTTTAATCTTGCACTTGGTAGCTTTATAAATGTAATTAATGCAGTATTTCTTCTAGATTGTTTGGCTTAATCCCATTTCTTTTTCTTGAAGCAACTGGACAGGCTTGCAAGTACTTTCCCCTGAGCGTTAGATAAATATCCATCGCCATTTGGTTTTGTTGACAAGAAACTTTGAAACATGGATGTGCTAGCGCTGCAATCAGACACTGATAATTCTTGGATGCAATAAAATTTGAAATCTTTGTTGGTTTTTTTTTCCAGAAGGGTCGCTTATTTTCGCTGGTTGCCATGGTGATGTTGCAGTATAGCTTCTATGGGTTTCTGTAGCTTCCCACCTGGTCACGGTAGAAGCTGGGGAGAGGAGCCCTTTGGCTGCAGGCTGAAGCTCCCTCACATAGGCCTGTCCACTCCACGTCAAAGCGACCCACTGCCTTCTGCTGGGGCGTTGGGGGCAGGATCACAGAGCTACAGCCAGCTGGTGTTAGGGGTGCTGCCAGGAGCCAACACATGAAGTGGCAGGGGAAGCGCCGCCCAGCAGGAACCTCTGACCCTGCAGCTGGGCTAACTGGAGGGGTCTCTCCAGCAGCTTCCTGCAGACTCCAAGTGGGAAAACTTCCCCAAACTGCTAAAGAGATTCTTACCCTCTAGTTTCCTACCAACAAGTCAACATCTGCATCGCTCCTGTTGTTGTGCACAACTTGGACGTACTAAAATATTGACTTGAGAACATTCTCCTTTTATTCCAGCCAAGTTACTGCTGAATCAGAACAAGAGATGCATTTATTCATACTAGTCACATTACATTAACCTCCACCCAGGCTTGCTTTCGACACACCCTGAGCAGCACGTTTTCTTCTTTCAGAAAAGGTAAAGACTTTGGACCATGCCATTACTAAGGTCCCACGTAGGACAACAGGCTGCAACTCATAAATTCAGGCAAAGGTGCAAAGTCCCATCACCCACAGTGTTTTACTCTGGGGAAACAGAACAAAATACCTCAGCTGGAAGGGACCTACCACGATTGTCTAAGTTCACCTGCCACAGAGCTGGCTACTATACTTGTCTTTGCTTCTGGAAGACTAAAGCAGAGGCTGGCACTCTCAAAATATGCTCTATCTATCCCGCATGAAAAAGAGATGAGCAGACCACGGTCTGATTTACTGACAGGTTTATCCACTCTTCAAAGGGAATATCTGGTGAGAGCAGGAACTGCAGGTTACACATTACCACTGGGGCAAACCTCCACAGCATCCCGACAGAGGCTTCCTACTACAGAGGAGAGGGCTGCACCCCTTCTGCAACAGCCCCCCGTCCCCGAGCACAAGGTCTGTCGTTTCCTGAAGGAGCTAGTGCCGGGCAGAAGATGGATCTATGGGGGACAACAAATAATGAGGCTGCAATGGCCTCTTCTCATCCTGCAAGCACAACTGTGTTGAGATCTGTGGTCTGTATATATGTACATATACATGTCCAAATATTTACAAATGTTTAATTAAATATTTTCACTATTTACAAATCATTCCTCTTTTAGACTATTAAACTCCAAAATTAAAATAAAGTGCAAACTAGTTTACATCCTGGAGTCATACCTTTTCAATAGAAAATATTTTATTAAATTAAGGAAAGTCAGAGTAAGTGCTAGCTTCTCCAACAATTCCTGATGCCAAACTTAAAATAATTGTGTGCTAAGACATACTTAGAGATTTACAAGTCAAAAATAACCCCACAAAACAAAAAGCCCCCAACAAGATGTGATTTTCATTTTGTTCTCTTCCTTTCACAATCATGAGAAATCACACACCACCAGTAGAGTCATCGGGAGAATATCTAATGATTTTAAACCTGATAATATATTCTTAATGAACTGGTTTGCATGTACACCACCTTGCAGCAACATGTCCCTTGTACCAATCTGCCACATAACAACAAACCAGACTGTTTCATGTAATGCCCTTTGAATACAAACATGAGGGGGCTTAACAGACCGAAAATAAAAATTAACAAAAAAAAAGCTGCCTCCTTTCCTTTTGCTGCTCACGGTTAAAGAAAAAGGAGGTCAAAGCAATTCAGCTGAAGCTGGTTAGAACTGTGTATGTAGGTTATCCTGCACATCCAGCACCATCAGCACGGTGAGCAGATGCCCAGCTGGGCTACGGCATAAATCCCCCCTTACCCTGCTGAGCAAAGTGACTTCTGCACCTTAGAATGACAACTAAACAGCCTGCCTAGCAAACCTGGTAACACAGTAGTAATAGAAATAATTAAATTATTATATATAAACTTACTAAGTAAGTATACACTGATAATCATGGGGTATAACAAATGTTACTGGGAAAACACTAAAGCAGTTAAAGGAAAAGGAATCGTCAGCGCTGAAACATGAACGCCACTGCCGAGCCTGCCCGCAGACAAGGCTCTCGGGGCTGCTACACCCCCCCTTAACACACAGAGCCCAAAGAGCCACCGTGTTCGAAACGTTAAGGTTTTCATCTGCAAGCCAAGCTGACAGCAAACATATGTTCAAGTACTGCCAATCCAGACAGTGAAACCTGGTTATCTTGTAATAACTGTATTTTCTTTTTTTTATTTTGTATTTCAGTTGTGCACAGATTGAGTTCGTCAGTGTCCACATCAAAGAACACCACATCCATAATACAGTTGCTTTTCTGAAGGACACAAACATTGTAGAAGATTATCGTCGTGAATAACCACCTGAAAAGTAATTATTCCCTAATTTATAATATCAAGGTCTTTTCTGACCCCATAGACTAAAAGCAAATGAAAACGAAGGTTCTGCTTCCTCCAGACCTTGTTTACACCATTTCAACACACCACGCACATCGTTCCGTGCGTGACATTCCCCTTTTCATCCCAACTGTGCCTGCCAGCTCTAAAGTTTGCTCAGATCTTGGACTGCAGTTGACCAAACGCAGTGACTGCTGCAGCTCGACATGGGAAACAGGGAGTTCCTGTTGCTGCCGCTTTTTTGCTCCATTCCAGTTCAAATTCAGCTCTGACTGATGGTTGCTCCCAATCATTTCTATTACAGTCAGTGTGGCTTTACTAACCAGTATAGTAACCTCAAACTATTCTGAGAAATTTTACGTGGAGAAAAACAGCCAAGTTCTTTAAAAACAGAAAAGATCGTTGTACTGTGGATGAGCCATAGTCTTCAGCTAGGAAGAGCTCCAGCCCTGATACATTGACCCCATCAAAGTCCAAACTCCCAAGACTTTCTGCTAAAATACTGAATTACCTCTTCATCACCTTAACCTGTAGATTTAAGGAGTTACAAAAAGCTGTAGCATACAACTGCTTTTAGAATCAAACTCTTCTCATGAGCAGAGTTCACTGTAGCAATTTGCTCAGACCACCATCACCATGGCTTTTACTGCTGCCAACGTGATCATCTGAGCGTAGCCTAGGCCACCAACAGAGGGAAAGGAAGAAGTTCAACCCAACCATCCCTCACATCAACATCCCCATCTCCAGGAAAGCACCATATCCCTGCCTCCAGTTAACAAGCCTCCTCAAGAATTAGTGGAACATCTTTCTGGAAACAAAACAGTTAAGTAAGAGTTTTACAACCTTTCTATACATTTTCACTGTATACTTTTTCACCATAATCCAACTGCATTTGGTTTAGCGCATTTAAGAGATACACAAGAACGCAGAACCACTTGGGAGACCCATAAAGCAGGCCGTTCTCGGATGAAAAGCTTGGCTGGGTGAGGGCAAGTGTTAAAAGTCATTTCAAAGCATATCCGTCGTTCCCTGGAAATTGCTCAGACTTTTGCTAGCTACCCAATTCAGTACAAAACCCAGCAGACTGCTGGAAGATGGAGACACATTTCCAGGTCTGCTGCTTCATGTTCTGCCCAGTGTTGTAGCTCAGACAGAACATAATTAATTAGAGAACATATTCAGCTGCTTATCATGAGCAACGGTTCATTATTTCAACTCAAACTCAGACCTGCTTAACACTTGCCTAGTAATCCTCGAAAAGTTGAGAAACATTACAGTTTTGTGATGGGAGTAAGTATTAGCCAGAATAATTCGAAGAGCTCAAAACCCTGCGTTTGCCCTCTATGCAAAAAAGAAGTGAAAAAAATCCCGTCTTCTCAGCACAGTGTGACCCTTCTGGAGAAAAGGGCTGCTGCATTTTCCCACCGGTGCCTGGAACAGAGAGAAGTGGAAGCTGATGACTAAAGGAACAACTAAAAATATCTGAAGTAGTCTGGATCTAGAGAGCTGCTTACCCTCACTGCAATTACCAAATAGCATATTCAGTTTCACTGATGTTAATGTGTCCAGCATAGGTTCTTTCAGACCTCAATTAACTTCAAGAAGTACTTGTTTTCTGCAATTAACAACACTTCTTCCTTCCTTTTGCTATAGTTTCTCTTTTTGCCTGACCCTTAGTGCAGTAAATGACTGTCTTACTAGTTTCAAACGAGGTTTGAAGGGAGTGAGTGGGTGAAAGAAGAGAGAAAAATGCACTTCCAACTACAGGTAAACAAGACTAAGAGGAGGAGGATGGGAGCAGATGGATGCCAGCCAATTTCTGAGATACAGCTGTAATTGCATGTATTTAAGCAAAATCAGGAAGACCCACTGAAGTATAGAAAACTGGGCAACTCTGGTACCAGCAGGAAGACTGGTGGCTCCTCTGGGACATCACCAGGTATGAACAGTACATTGCATCAGATGTATAAAGTCAGTTTGCAGCTTGAGTTGGAAGAGAAATTACAGCCTGTACAAGAACTCCCCACGGCAGCATTAGCAGATGGAGCCAAAAGACTACAGTCTCCCATTGCTCATTCATGAATAAAGTCCTCTTAAGTACGTCTCCATTTTTTTCTTCTTTTTTTTTTTTCTTCTTTTTTTTTTTGTTTTGGAAGGAGACAAAGAGTTTGGTAGGAGCTGGGCTTCAATCAAAAAATGGCAATGTAGTGATTAATTAGCAGATAATTTCAAGCAGGAAATTTCAAGCAATAAAAGGTTGAAAGCATCACTCAGGGGGAAGGAAGAGGAACTGGCAGATATACCGTAACTGGGAAAATACAATGAGAAATAAATCAAGAGGCGATGAGGCTTCCTCCCCAAAGCACAAGTGACGATGACACTGAGGAAGGCAACCCTGCCTGGATACCCGTGCCTGCATCGTGCTGGGGCAGGAAACACTGATGCTCCCAACGCAGCCGTCAGCAGTGCAGCAGACCTCACTCTCGTAGTTGCTGTTTGTCCCATCCGCTACTAATACGCAATCCCCCACCCCCCCTTTTTTTCCCCCTCAAATATCAACAACGTTAATTAACAAAGAAGCGTGCAAACATATGCTAATTTGATGCAGTATCATTCAGGAATAGCAGTTTGGCAAGAGGCAGTGACTGATGGAAAATCCAGCTATTGATTTTCCTATAGGTTGCTGTCATCACTTCTGTTGCTGACAAATAAACAACCTAAAGAATATTTGCTTTCCAATGACATCTGGTGTCAACAACAGTATGCATTTACTGTCATACTTTCTCCAGAATAAATTGATATTTTATTATTTCATGTGTTTTAAAATCATCACTGGAATTCCTGATGGCATTACTGTTGATAAAATGTACATGTATCTCAAATCCCTGGCAAAGCACTTAACATCCACAGCCAGTCAGCATTCATATCCTTATCAATTCTTTTCAAGACATGGTATTAAAAAGAATTGTTACTCTTGAACATATTTACTAAGGAACAGAAGTATGATTAATAGTACAATAATAACACAATAAAATAGAAGTATACTCTTAGGAAATATTTAGCACAAGTAAATTTTGAGTGCTGCTCAGGGTATTTCAGCAGATTTAGTTATAGCTCACAAACATAATTTTGCAAGGATTTCTCTTCCTTATTCTGCAAGTTGGATTTTTGCATAAAGGAATGTTTTCCTTTGAGGACTGGGATAAAAAAAGACCGAGTGTTTTCCCACCAGCCCTTGACAGCTGTCTCAAAGACACCATGTGCAGAAAATACAGAGGACAGTCCCATTTGGAAGCTCCTCAGAGTGAAATGCGTAACAAAAGTTGTAGATTTGACCATTGTGTTTAGCAATGCTGGCCTATTCCATCCAAAAATATTTTTTTGGTGGAAAATACCCCTCAGTCAAATGTGGTTTGTTACCATGAGAATAACTTTTTGGACTGAGACTGTATCCTGGACCTAAGATCAAAGAGAAATATATTTCTATTTTCGGAAGTAAAGAAGTAGGCTGACTTAAAAAAACAAAATCCAGCGTCTATACGGGACACTTCATTCCATATCTGCGAGCTTTGTTTTCACAACCACAACAGCAGACAACAGCAAGAGCACAGCCCCCAGCCCGGCACTGTCTGGCAGGCGCATGTCCTGCCCTTGCTCCCCTTCAGTGCCAAGCACCAGCAGCATCCGCTGAAGTAACAGGGTAGGAAAATTCCTCCTGTTATAAAACCAGCTGTTTTCTGAAAAGGCAGATTCCCACCACCACCCCCCTCCCAAAAAAAGGACTTCTTTTCTCCCCCAGTGTTTTTTACGGCATCCTCTGAAAAAAGGAAGCTGGCAAGAGCTCTGCAGCTGCCCGAGCCATCTGTTTCTGCTTACGGGAAACCTGCTGGTAGCCCAGACTCACATGGAGGATGCACAAACACACACTCCCCTGCACTTCAGACAAGCCTGGCATCGCGTTATTCACTTACATGATGTTTAGGTCACTTGTTTCACATTATACATTGAGGATAAAACACAAGCAGGGGTGTGTTTGCGGGGAGAATGCAAGGACAGGTGAAAAGCACATTTCACACTGCAGCAGAGGCATAAGCCAAGGCATCACCATCACGAGGTTCCCAGGAATGGCTCTGTCCCCCACCCAGGGATTACGGGGACACTGAGGGGTCCCTGAGGTCCCAGACACAGTGTGTACGTACATGCTGGGGTGCGTAATCCAACTTTGAGCTTGCACAGTGCATGGCTGCTTTCAGGTTTTTACCAGGGAATATTACACAAATCATTTGTTATTCCAAAATTCACACACACACACACATACTGCCACTTACCTGCAGAACAAGGGAGCACCTGCACATAGATACCGTATGCCTTGAGGGCCATTTCAGAAGATGAATTTTATTTTCATATGGAGAAAGAATGTGACATTTTTACCAGAACTGCAGTTTTACAAGTATGAGAACAAGATTATTATGCATCACAGTATATTCCTATTACTTCTGTCTGATGTCTAAAAATATGCTGCCAGTAGATATAGCTAGATAAACAGTAACTTCCTAATAAGACAAACTAGAAACCTTCAGAATGAGCTCAGATTGCCTCAGGCTACAGAAACATAAACACTTAATTTTAGTTTCTGTCAGACACAGAAAGACCCTAAAATGACTTATATGATGCTTTTAGCCCTAGAGGATATGAAACTAAACCAGTACACCCTACTTCCTTTTAATAACCCTTTCTGATGAAACAGGTTTAAAATAGCATCACTGAAATCACCAGTGTAATTTACAGATTCACAGGTACTATGATTTTTACTTCGTTTGTTTTGCATTTTCTGCTTGTATTTTGAGTAATCAGTTACCGTTAAGTAACAAATTAATTTCTCCAAAACAAGGAATCTTTCAAAGCAGTGAACACTTAAAACACCCTCCTAGTTGTCTGTGTTTCCTGGTCCAGGGAACATTATCTTGGTTTCTATCCTGTGTACGTTCTGGACCCACAATCACTCAAACCACAAATACACACCCATTCATTTAAGCCCAAGCCATTGTACCAGCTTCATAGAGACAAGTCGCACACATGTGTATTTTAGGGTAAGGAAAAAAAAAAAATATATATAGGCCCAAGAGACTAAGGAAGGACACCCTTCACATTCTATTTCCATTCTTCCATATTTCTATTTCTCTTTTCACCCAAGTAATTGATATTTTGCTGTCCTCCCCCTAAATTTTTTATTTTTTATTTAATACTCCTGAAGAGATTATTTCAGATCAATCAATGGACAGCCTACTAAAAGTATTTTAAATCGTTTTCCATCTTCAATGTCTATCCACTAGTTGAATTACATTTCAAGCAAGACCTGCACATTAGACCTGTTTCCCCTACTCCAGTCCTGTCTCCCATACTGCCAGTCCCTTGCTGCCCCCCTGCCCCTCCAGCCTTGTCCCTGGCAGATCTACCCCTGCATGACAACATAGGAGACACACAACATTCCCTGTATGTCCCCTCTGTGCTCCCAAAGATGACACACACCTAGAAATACAGCTACACTTCATTAAATTGCATTATACAAACATCATTTTTATTTTCCTGTTATTTACCTGCTTTCCAACTGATGCAGAGATGCCCAAGAACAAACGCCACTGGCCCATGGGATCCATTTTTTCGGATCAGTTGAACGCTGCTGTCTGCCAAACTTGTCTTTCAGAATGTATCAGCCAAAATAAAAATGGTGAGCTTTTTTATAGCATAAATTAAGTCTGTTTGTATAGTCCCAACCTGGTGATGGAAACCCTGACTGCTGAATTATTTTGCTTGCAGCTGTAGCATGTGATAAGTGCTCATCCCACAGATTCAATGGAATAACCTGAGAGACTCTGACCATGTTATAACATCAACATTTTCCTCCTGTGACTGGAAAAGTAAACGCTCAGGCTGATCCATGAGTGGCTGAAGCTTCAACAGAGTGAAGTCACTTCCCCCCCTCCCCCCCCCCCCCCCCCCCCCCCCCGCCCCCAACAGAGCAGCTACTGAGAACCTGGCCATGTATTTCTATCCCAGGGAGTAATAAGAGAAAATCTGTTTGTGGAAAAGGTGAACAAAATATTTAATATACAGTTCTCAGACTCGTCACACCCTGCTTACAAATACTGAGGAAGGAGGGAAGGGGAAGTTACAGGAAATTTTTTTTCTGCATTTTCCCCTCTTTCCTACAAGTGCACCGTTAGCATACTCCATGCCCTGGCATGGGAAAACCCAGCTTGGTAAACTGGGTCTCAACTTCTTTAAACCTGGTTAACAGCTGCCTTTGATGCACTACTCGCATCGCTCAGGTGCCCCTGCTCTCAAAAGTGGGTTCCTGAAACCTATTATGCATGAGATTAAATTCAAAATCCCATCCTCAGCTACTTCATTTTTTCATGTGTATAGGGAAACATCTCAAGAAGGAAAAAAAAATAGAAATTTTGTGCTTGAAAAAGAAGCACAAACCCAGGCTAGCAGTACCTTTGGAAAAAGTAACCAGGTTTTTATCTCCCAGTCAGGCTAATTTTTACCATATTCTGGTTTTGGAGTTCAGCAGGCTCTGGAGGACTGTCTTTTTCACAGGAATTTGAAAGAACCAAGAGTTGCACTCTGTGAGATGGCAAAGCTAATTTAGAGCCTATTATATGTTCCAAAAGCAAAGAAATCACTTTCTGGGAAGCCACACCAACTGCCAGTGCAACTCACACTCATCTTGAGTAGGGGGTAGGAAGAGGAGAGGTAAGAGTTCACTCACGCACTCTGTGGGACTGTGCATTTCACATAAAAACCGTGAGGTCTTTTTCTTAGACAAGATTACCAATTGCTAATTGTGGAAAAATCAGAAAGGCAGCAGATAAACCTGAGTTAATGAAGTCTCAGAAAGACTCATAAATAACTTGAAGCCTCATTAGATTGAGGACCTGAACCAATTTTCTGGCAAGAAATCTTTCTGGCAGTTGCAAAACCAATAACGGGTAGCTCTGATTTTGCTAGCTTCAAGTCAACCTCTTTCCATCAAGAGAAGAAATGAGGATAATTTGCTCTTATAGCTCTCTGAGTGCAGTACATGCCTGGCAGAACTGCTCACTCCTGCAGCGTGGTAAGGATTATCCCAGAGACCTCAACTGCAGCAGGCACTGCTGGGGTGCCAAGGGCTTCTCCCCAGCTCACACACTTTTCAACAGCATAAAATCCCAGTATATATATATCCTGTATCTGGCATACTGCAGTGACGGGGTGAAATGGAACCAAGCTACATTTACAAGCAGCTCTGCAGCCTGTGTCTGAAACATACCCATTCCTTTCCCATCGCATCAGGCATTAGCTACAAAAGCCTGCCCTGCGGCATGCATATTTTGTGCTTATGATTTGCTTTTCCAGCTGAAGTCATTAATGTACAATTTGTGCAAGTTAGCTGTCTCATAAAACTTATCTTAGCCTTATCAGAAATAGCACCAGAGCAGTTCTTAAAAGAAATTGTATCCTCAGTTTTTCTCTCTTCATACTCAAGTGTACTGCATACCTTCCCTAAAAGGCCACCAAAGAACCATAGCCATGTTACTGAAAACAAATGAGACAAAATAATGGGATGTTAACTCATTTCCAAGCTTCAACCAGTTTTGCACCTACTTCAGTCTTAGATTTTTCGCCCGATCACGGAACAAAGCTACATAAAGATATGTAAAAAAAAAAAAAAAAAAAAGAAAAAAAAGTTGCTGGAAAGTAGAACACCAAGTCTAATAATCAACAAAAATGATGGTAGCTAAACTTGGGTCAATATTAAGTTAATACCACTCAGCAAAAAAAGCACTTCAAAACAAGAGCAAACCCCAACAATATAAAAAAATCAAAACACACTGACTTCCAAGAGACCTGCTGTCCATAGGTCAAGTAAAGCCTATGCAGGAAAGTGTATTTGTGAGAGAAGAGCAATTTAAGTCATAAACGTCATATGAAATGAACGCCCTCATGTCTGAATAGAAGCTTTCCAGCCGTCACCAAAAACACCAAAAAAGCTTTAAAACTGCACTAGAAGAGCCAAACTCCTTGTCTTTCTGCATCTTCTGCCCACTCAGACATCACCTTCTCTGCCCAGGTCAGCGAAAGAAGATGCAAATGTACAACAGAACACTAACACAGATGCGTTCCTGCTAACAGGAGGTCCAGCAGCAAAGCGCATGCTGTCTGTGCCAGGGGGCAGCGCTTAGGAGAACAACAGTGTTGAAGCAAAGAGAAAAAAAACTTTCAGCAAAGCTACACAAAAACCTGAGATATACCTCAACATTTCTCTTATGGAAAAACCTTTAGTACTTTCATTCATCAACATCCTGGAGACTTTGTTCTTCCTCTCACACACAGAGGCACACAGCTTTGATTCTTTCACAGAACCGACTAAAGGCAGTAACTAAAAATAAAAAGCCAATCAGATCACCTTAAGTTGCTTCCTTAAAAAAAAAAAAAATAAAATCCTATTTCACAGCATGCTAATTAAGATAACAGAACCAATGCCTTGATATCATGATTAAGAACAGTTCATTTTCAGCATTTTTCCTCAACAGCAGATCGATGCAATTATCTGGCAATTTGCTCACTGAATGACTTTCCAAGATGCCTTACTGTGATAAGACAATGCCTTCTTCAAAGTGCCTTTGAGCCAGTGAAAGATGAACCTGCAGGAAATATTTTCTAAGCAATGTACAATTTAATTCTTCAGTAATAAAGCAAACTATTTGCTTCATGAGTAATGACAAAAACCACTGAAGTTAGGTGGAACAGCAAGCCACTGGGTTTTTTCCTCATTTCACAAACAGTGATCACTAAGAAGAATGTTGTGATGGAGGGCACATCCAAAAGATCATTTTTGGAAAATATAAAACTGAAGTTCTTGACTTCATTGCATTTTAACCACGGGACACAGGTGAAGACTGGCTAGCGGGTGAATCACTCGTTCTGCCCTTTAGTCTTTCTGCTCTAACTACATGCTGATTTTCACGATGGTGTTTCACGAAGAGCTGCACTGGCACCTGGACAACATAAACAAAAGAAATGCCATTTTTCAGCAATCTGGAAAAAGGATAAACAGGGAGGTGAAAGGACCTGCAGGTCTTTAGTCATTCAGTTTGGTTTACATGTCCTGATCAGATTTTAGGGAAAGATACCACACCGCTCAATCACGAGCGATGCACACTGGTAAAATAGAGGGAAATGCTGACTGTACATGCAGCTGGTCATCTGTAACCTCAGTAGCCAAGGAGATCTTTAAAAGATCTTGCTAGCTCTGAAAAGATCCCCAGCTTTCTACCCATCCCCCTGCACCCAGGGGCACCGATGGCTCACGGTGCTGCCAGAAACCCAACCAGCCTGCAAAGTTACCTGCACCAGCACCCACGGCAGCAGGGAGGTCCCCAGGCAGGGCTGCTGCCAGTGTCTAGACCAGGGAGTAATTTCTGAGCAAAATGCAGTTTTGTGCTCAGTTAAGCCATGTCCTGTTACCCACAGGCACCAGCTGCCTTTACCAAAAGCGACAGCTGCAGCCCACTAACTGTGTCCCTCCACCTCCCAGCATCGAGAATTAAGCACTTTTCTAAATATTGCCCAAAAGAAGCCACAGGAGCTCTTCTAGTGATTCCTTCAGCAGCAGCCTTTGTAAACCAGCATGGTTCCCCCAGCAGAATTAAATTCAAAACTTACCTGCTTATCTTTCCATGCAGCTTCCCAGCCTTATCCTTCTATAATGATCTAAATCTAAACACATTTTCTGTTGATACCTGATACCTGCAGAGGTTCCTTCTTCTGTTCTGTGGAAAGGAACCCTTCCCTGCTTCAACAAAAATATCTGAAGGAAATAATCACAGACCCAAGACTTCTACCACTCTGACTTAAATAGTGCATGTTCATCCTCATATGCAAAATACATCACTAAAACCACAAAAGTAGATGTATTATAAAATGTTCCAACTTGACCAAAATTGACTTATTTTTCCAACACTGAAAATTCAAAACACGGTAGAACTTTGCGGTAGCTTTCACACATGTATACCACACAAAGCTACATAGATAAAATTTCCTTTACAAACCGCTTCTGGTGTTACACATCCTGGTTTAATGGACTAGGAACAGCCTTATTTTTGATATAAATACTACCACAGTGGAATGGCCAGGTATATATTCTCTTTCCAGAGGATGCATGGTGGTGAGACCACTATTGAAACATGTTACCTTTGATCACCGAAACACAGGTTCACTTCTTAGTTTCTTCAAAACCATAAACTATGGACTGTAATGATGCTTCTGCTTCACTAAGTCAAATATACTGATCAGGTTTACCCTACAGGAAAGCAACCCTTCCCACATTTAAGCTGAGCTCTCACTTTGCCCTATAGCCTGTAGTAGCATTGATAATTTAAGCGTTTCATAAATGTAAAATTTTACTCTCCTCTGAATCAATAGAATTGTTTTTGATTTCCAGTATTACACCAGCTAACAGCATAGCAAAAATCACAAGCATACCAATACACCTACTTCATGAAAATTAATGTAAAATACAATTCAATGAACGACTGTAACCAGAGGATGGTTTAGAGCGATGCAGTCCCACAGAACAGCACAAACACCTGTTGGGATAAGCAATGCTATTCTGTCAATATGGACCCTAAACAGGTTTTCTTAGACTAATAATCATTAATAATAATGAACAAATTAACCAGACTGGATGCTAAAAAGCATCAGGACCTCCAGCATTTTGGAATAACGCTGTATATACCCAAGTGCAGCTGGAATTGCACACAAATGTGAATTCCCTTTCATAAGTCATTCAGAGGATTAATTTTATGTTTTTTTCCTAAATTCACAATTAACAACAGCAAGTCACTTAACAGCACACAGCCTGGCAAGGAGTTTAGATGGGCAGCAATGCTGAACGAGACAGAAAAATTTAGGTTGAGAAGGACCTTTGTGGTCCCCCTGCCCAACCTCCTGCTGAAAGTAGAGCCGAGCTCCAGGCTGCTGGGATATGTGCTTATGCTGGTGGGGCTCCAAAGAGGGGATGCTGCAGCCCCCCGGCCTCCTGCCCCACCCCCATGGGGAATTTTCTTCTCCCCATATAACCAGTTGCAATTTCCCCCCATATAACTGGTTGCTTGTGCCCACTGCCTCCTGTCCTTGCACTCTGTGCTTGGGGTGGACCTTGGCTCAGTCTTCTCCATTACCTTCCTCCAGGCAGCTGAAGCCTACAGTTCAGCCCCCACCCTGCAAGCCCTCTTCTCCGAGTTCGTACTTCATGTCCTCGTGCCCTTGCATTTGGCTTTGGCCAACAGCAGGAGGCTTTCTGATGCCCCTCTGCACAGCATCCCTGCCCTCCAGCACAGCATCTGCTCCTCCCAAAGTGAAGCCACCTGCCAGCCTGCTGAGCGGACACCTCAACTCATCGTCCAGGTCACTGCCAGAGACGTCGCACAGCTGAACAGCACCCGCTGGAAAGTGATGGATAAAGACCTTTGCTCTTGTGTTTGTTCAGATTAAATGAGAAACAGCTGCTGGGCAAATCTGACTTCATCTTGCTCCCTGCTAGAGCACGGTAGCAGCCATTTCATTTTGATTCTATGCGTCTACATTGCTAAGATGACGATACCGCAAAAAGTCCTTAATAATCTCCTGGAAGGCCGAGAACACGCAGAACATGCTAAGTTTCACTATCCACCTTACACAAGCTTCCACAGACGTGAACTTACTTGGTAGTCTTCTTCATGACAAAATAATTATTTTTTTTTAAAGGGTCCTGGCCAATGTAAACAGGAAAAACCCACTGTTCGGAGGTCATGCTTTGCATGCCTTCTATCCTTTTGATGTACAAAGGATGTTTGTTACGATGGTTTAGAAGTATACAGAATACAAGATCAGGACTACACTAACATCCCACTCTTGTACCGCATCATAAAAAAAAGCAAAAAAAAAAATTGCTTCTTGATGAATATAAAATGCTTCAAGACCTGCAGTTATTTCAGCAGACTTCAATTACCAATGCTTTGACCATTTGCCACAAGCACTCAAGAGAGACGAACTTGCAAATGTCACTACGCCTCAATGCAGCAGAAATACAAGCAACTCAAGTGGGATACTCACTGATGGGTGTGCAACTGCATTTAATTCTAATATGCTGGTTACTCACCCTGCATTAACGTATACATTAAAAGGGGTCTGCCCCCCCAGCCCCTCCCCCACCAAAACAAAAATAAATAAATAATATACCTGAAATCAGTTTGCATGTGCCCTCCAAAGGCTTCTTTTAAGCACTGTTTTCCACCTGAAATTAATTTAATTGCATCTACTGAGAAGGCTGCAAGTCCTGAAAGAAACATGCCAAGTGATTTTAAAATTGATCATAGGAAAGCTGAAGTTGGCAAGAAGCTCGGGAGACCACCTCGTTCAATCTTCTGTGGAAAGCTGGACCTTAGATAAAGTTTTCCGGGGACTGTCAAGCAAAGTCAGGAGTATTTCCTAAATATATTTTAGAACAGTAACTATCAGAACTACTTTTATCCTGTGCTTGTTAAGGAACTTCCTTTCATGCACGGGTGAGATGACAGCAGCTTTGAAGCATTCACTGCATATCCAGCTTTAAACTCCCAGATGAGCTCCTGATTGTAGCAGAGGTGTGAAGTTTCTCCAGAGCAGACCCTAGCCAAACCCCTCAGCTGTTACATGGGTTATCTCGGGAATCTCCCCTCCGCATACCTTCCCCTCGTCTGCAAAATACAATGGCACTGCCTAAACTACAGTCAACACTGCTTTGTGGGAAGCCTGCACGGCTGTTCATGACGTCTGTATAACTTCCAGGCACTTCTCTACACCCTTTTGCCCTGAAGCAGCTCATCAGGACAGCAGGATACAGACCTTCAACTGGATTTCCAACCCGATGGCACTTTATTTGATGTCAATGTCCTCCCATGGGCAGCGACACACAATGTAAATGCCATTTTCCTGGGGATCATAATTCATGATGATGCCACACGGTGGTAGCACTACTAAAGGGATGGAGAACAGCGAGCTCTCACAAAGCATTTGGGGTCAGAGTCAGCTGCAAATTGTGGTATTTGATGCTCCTCTAGGAAGCTCATTTCATCTAACCTCCCCAGAGCCAAAACAAGAGGACACCATCCTCATTTCAAAGAGAATAACAATTCACACTGGAGTTTTAGTCATTTTTTTCTAACATCTGTGCCTAAATGAAACAATGAAGCACAGTAGATGCAATACAGATGGCTTACAAAGTCATTTAAAATAGACAACTGCTATGGTTTTCACCACAAATGCATAAACTAGCCCTTAATAAAGCTGTATGTGGATCGCTCCCGCTAAGTCCATCATCTTAACAGCCCACAATTTCACAAGAAATCACCCTGCAGCAGCATGTTCCTTGGTCTCAGATGAACACAATCCCAAACCAGTCCTGTATTATAATCCATTTACAGAGCAACACAACACAGTGGTTTCATAAGACAGTTACAACCATCTTTCTAATTCAGACTTCTTACTCAAGGTAGGAGTCAACTAAAAACGGGGGGGGGGGGCGCGGGGAGAAATTTTCCAGCTTTACTTTGCAACTGTCATTTGTACTTTAAAATACAGTCTTCCTACTGCCTAAATATGTTTCCAGAAAAACAGAAATCCATGGATTCTCAGGTCAAAGTTTGCAAGCAACTTCTCATTGGAAGCAAGCCACTTCAGGTCTAAAGACTCAACCACCAGAAATCTGCTACCACCATAAACCACAGAGGACAGAAGAGGACACAGCAGGCAGAAGAAGGCTTATACCTGCCCTTACGAGACACTTTACCTTACAACGTGTTTCACTAACGCGTCAGCAAATGCCAGCCTTCATGTCTTCACCCACCTTTACTGACCGGTTGTACCAGAAAATAAGACTGAGACTTTACAGGTTTGACTGCAGAGCATGAGAATGGGAACAGGTCTGGGAAATTCTGGTGGAAGAAAAACTAACAAAAGAAATTTGTAAACCTCAAATGGAATCATTCCAGTGTTACAGAGGGAAATCCTGCAAATCAAAGCCATCCATGCAGCGGGATCACTGTTCTTGCTACTCAGCTGCAGCCTCCACCAGCACCATCTCTACCCTACATGGACAGCTTTGGCAGATGTCTGTCAACCGGCTACAGAATTGTAGCTGCTGTAGACAATTACATCTTTTTTTTTTTTTAATTGTACATTAGATATCCACGCAAAGACCTCAACCTTTCAAAAGTCAACCCTCAAAACCCTTAAAAAAATCCCATCCTCTGTCAAACTGCTGAGTACAGCTATCTACCCTCCTCCCAGATCCTGAGCAAGCTCTGTGAACTCCTCATGAATAACTCCTCCATAGAAATGAACACTGCCGCATTCATTTAGAAAACAAAAATGGTATTATAAGAAAATATGCTGCTTGCAATTCTGGTGTAATATCCTCAAAAAACAGTGTAATGTCAAAAATGGCATTTTGCTTACCCTGACTTGAACAGTGAGATTTCTGGCTCTCTATAAACAAGCAAAAGTTTCAGGTTTTCTACGGTAGAAGACCCATTTTTTTTCAAGACATGATTTTATTATAAAATAAATATGTCTAAGTTGTTTTTAAGGATTCTGTTCTGGTTTTCTATTTTAATTATCGTGCATTAAAAACTCATGGTACAGTTACTGAATTTGTACAACTGCCTACACTGTGCAAAAGCACTCAGAGAACTTCTGCCTCCAGCAGATTGTGGGTCCTTACAAAATGTCCCAGCATTAGTTCAGAGCTGTCTAAACCAATGAGCATGAAAAGAAATTTTAGCATCTCTGCCACTACCGCTTGCACTTCTTCCAAAACTAAAAGAACTTTTCCAGGCTTTGGAAAAATTCAGCATTTGTGCGTCTTTGCTCCTGCCAGCCTCCCCCTCTCCGCTGCTCCTCTTCCCCAGCACTGGCTCCATCACCATCACCTTAGCCGGGGCATCAAATTCATCTCTGAGACTGCATTACCCATACTACTCCTTGGACTTCTTTCAGGTTTACATGCTGATCATCAGGTTTAATTCCACAGCAAATAACCAGAAAGAAAAAAAAACAAACCACCAAAGTAATTTAAAATATGGGTATTTCCCAACTGACCACCCTATTCTTCTATTCTTTAGTAGCTATTGCGGAGTACACAAGTAAAATGTAGTACAGTAAAAACGTCCCTAGGAAATCTTTTTCTTAATTTCTGAGTATTTATATTGTATTAAGGACAGGTGTTTAAAAGAAAATTAGCATAACCTAACTACTTATGAGCTATGTAACAGTTTCCATTTTGTCATTTTCATAGCATTTTGTTTCAGAATTTTCTGTAATAGGTACATTTCCTTTTTTGAAACAATAAAGGTATTTACATGATGTTTTTACTCCAGCTTAATGAGGTTTCAAAAAACAAAGCCTTGGCTATTTAAATCCATTATTAAGATATTTACGGAAGGTCAATTTTTACACTTTGGACTGCAATCTCACTGAGATCACACATGTACAACTACAGTACTTTAAAAGTTGCATTGTAATGGGGAACTGAGGTTTTAAAAATACTAATAGAAAAAAGGAGGGTAAAACTGGTTTTCAGCTTTAACTTCAATGTGAAACCTCAGCATCACATGAATATGCATTTTGCATTTCACATATATAATCACAAGTTTTTAAGGTGCCTTGGGACCTCTGAAAGAAGGCACAGAATAAATGAAAATCATTTTAATTAAAAGCAAATTAAGGGGTCTTCTAATCCAGGCAGAAGTAGCAAATCCGTGGAGACTTTTTAGAATATGGATCCTTGAAGTTACATTGCTTATAACCCTCCCTAATTCCAGCTTCCTTCCCCCATTTCCCCCCAAAGGAGGCTCCGAATCTGCACGGGATCAGGTTTATTATGAAAATTCTGCTCTAGTTCCTAAAAAAAGATTTTGCTCTAGTTTCAGAGTGGCCAGAAGCACTAGCATCCATACGAAGCAAATAAAAACAAAGAAATGAGAATGGGAATGCTTTTTCTCACTGCAGGGAAAAAAGATAAGATTCTGTTATATGCTTTTAAGAAGTCATTTCAACACTGATTAAGAAAGTTGGAGTTCTCCTCCTTGACAGGAGGCTTTTGAAATACAGCTCAAAAATAAACTAAGCAACCACATACTAAAATGCTATCACAAAAATGACTTCTTACAAGAAAACTTGTAAAGGTAGAAAAATGTGTGGAAGTAAAATAGATAATATTACTGTAATTTTTTCATTACTGCTCTTACAGCAGGAGGACATTACTGATGAAGTCTCACAGGTCTCCCACTGGCTGTCCCTAGTTCACCATTGCCTATACCAATAAATAAAAGAATGAATTTACAAATACTACTTAAAATTATCAGCAATCTAAACTGAGTAATATTCTGTTGAAAAGGCATTTTTACATGTATTTAACTCATTAAGCAATTCAATTCCTCCATGAGAAAAACCCCCCAACAAAACAAATCCTAACCTAGAGGGAAAAAATCCAAACAACTGAACAAGAGGAACAAAAAAAGAAAATGGGCAAAACGCCTGGAGAAACGCTGCTTTGATTTTGACACATGGGAATAAATGGAAAAAATATTCAGCTAACCTTTTTTTAATCAAAACATCTTCCATCTCATGTGCAAATTTCAACAGCTGAGAAAGCATCCTACTCAATCTCCCCCAAGTGGTGTCAGCATGTTTTATGTAAATACTAGTTAACAAGGGATGTATGTTTGCAGCAAACATTTTAGGGTTCTCCTTTAGAAGCTCTGGATTCACCTTCTGTGTCGGAGGAGAAATTGTAATTCTGAAGGTAATAGGAGATACACACAGAGGACATAGGAGACTTTTCTTTTTTAAATAGCCAAGATATATTTGTTATTGAAGAGTTTTAGTTATTTCACAAATTAACAGGAGAAAAACTTGATGACTAACGTCTGCATCAATATGTGGCAATATGTGTCTTGAAAGCAACTTTATTTTGCAACATCCGGAAATAACGTTAGGGTTTGATAACACGCTCATCTGAAAGGATTACTGAGACCAAGGCAGTTTCCTTCTAGGACAGTCAGAAGTGTCACATGAAGCACAAACATGACAAGCTCCTGTTCGAGAGCACACTCCTGTGCCACGGGATACCCAGGGGAAGCAGCAAACTGAAGTCAGAATCCTGGGTTACTGGGCAATGCCAATTCCCTCTGCCCTAAGGGCTATGGCACCGGCTATGGCACCTCCTGCTACTTCCCGAGGAAAGGGCAGCTCCTTCGCAGCCATCTACGCTTTCACAGAAACACAGTGCTCCTCAGAGCAGTTTCATATTGAGTTCATAATAACTAGGGTATTTTTCTTCCTGTTTAATTTCTTTCCTTTTGCCTTCAGAAAAATTTCTTTACCAAAAGGGTTGTCAAGCTTTGGAACAGGCTCCCGAGGGAAGTGGTAGAGTGACCATCCCGGGGGGTATTTAAAAAGACATGTAAGCTGAGTCAGGGACACGGGTCAGTGGTGGGCTTGGCAGTGCTGAGTTAACAGGCAGACTCAATGATCTTAAAGGTCTTTTCCAACCTAAATGATTCTATGACCATCAGTTGTGATGTAGCCATCTAAAACACTGTATAGCCATAAGGGATCTTCTTTTCAACATTGCGCTGAAAGGAAGCACAGCTCACAGCATCAGAAAAACAGGAGAGCAGCATGTGCATGAACACAAACAGCAATAAAAACAATATCTAAGATCAGAGGCTACTCACTCCTTCCTTCTTTTCTCCCCTCGCTCCATAGCTGAGGATCACCTCAGCCGCTCCACACCATGCTCCCACTGGCACAACTGTTTGCTGCAAGCCAGCCTGAGAAACTATCCAGGTTAAAAGAAATAAATAATTTTTTAAAATACAAAAGCAAGAGCCCTCCAAAAGGAAACAGTTCCCTGGTCTGATTTCCAGCCTGCAAGTAACAACATTATACATCTTCAGTAAGTGGCGGCTCAGGGGCATGAATAAGTAACGGAGGACGGGCAGAAACCTATTAACAATTTTTTGCTGGAAGAAGACATTCACATAACCACAACAGCCTTCATTCAAATCGACAAAATGAGAACACTGTTAGTTCATTTATTTCAGCCTTTGTCTTCTCTGTTTAGTTGGTAACTTTTCCTGTCCAAAAATTTCCTCCACATAATGGCTCCCTGTGGGCAAAAGTGAAGATAAACAGACCAGAAAGACCAACTGGGATGAGCGAAGCAGCTCCTCTGGGGAGCCAGGGAAACACAGGCTCTGCTGGCAGGTCTTGCAGTCACCTCTGCCTAGCACTCAAGTAAAGAGCAAGACATTTGCACAGACTTCAGAATCGTTTTTTCCAGCGCACTGCAAGCAGAGGCAGTAACCCCCTTCCCATCCCAGAGACTGGTGCTGCCAGGTCAAATCTGCTGCACTGGATGCTTGCCTGTGGCCTGGGAGCAGGATCAGATCACTGGGAAAAGAGTTAACAAGTTATTTCTCCAATTCCACAGCCCATGTAATGCAACTCTACTTCACAAAAAATGATACGCTGCATTAAATATTATTTAAAGGATATTTTTTTTCCATCAACTAGAGTGCCTAAAAAACCTGTTCCGAATGAGATGACACAAGTCAGTGGATGGCCATTTCTGTATTTACTCTCTCAGAATTTTATCAGCTTGAAAGAAAGGTAACTTCCAGGTAAGTACATACAATCTCCTGTTTCTGAGGCATTAAGTTTTACCACAATGGGATTCTCACAATAAGATACCTCAATAACAGGAAATATTTAAGTATTGCCTCCATTCTAGCACAGCCTTGCCTTAGCCATAACCACTCCCCGATCCATCGGTAAGATTCAAGTAACTATTTTGTCATCTAACGCTGCCGTACGGGAGACATGACTTTCCCCCCTTACAATTCCTGATTTTCATTATAAACGTGCTCTGATGCCAAATTAACCTATAGCCTTTTTGTCCTTTCTGTTTAAGAACAAATGTGATGCAAATAAGGAGTTTCTCTGCCTTAGCTGCAAAAGAAACTTCCAGCTTTACATACTGAGCCGACTGGAGAGGGCTCTTCCTCAGAGACCTGCAAATGCACAGGAAGGAGGATGGCATCTTCCAGAGACTCGCAGGGGTGCTTTAAAGAGCAGAAATTGGTTCCAAATTTGTTTTCTGTAACACTAAGGAGATAAATAAAAGCTATAGCCCTCAGGGAGCATTTAATGTTTGCATTTATACAAAGTCTCCTTCATTTGAACATACTGGATATGTTGCACAGGAACTTGACCTCTTTGCTTGGACACTTATCCTAAGATCTTCCTGTGGAAACTCAGAACCATTTGCCTAACATGGAAGATGAAAACTCAAACTCGCATCAGTTTTTGCTTATTTCAGCTATTCTTCCATATGATTAGCTGAAGAGATTGTGAACTTTATTCTTTCTCAAGTCACTACTACTACTGGCTCCAGGAGCATATCAGATGTTCATGTCTGAAGGCTGGATAAACAACCAGAAATCCAGATGCAAAACAAAACCTACTGGTGGCAGGGTGAAATGAAAACAGATAAATCTCCTTTCAAAAATAAGGCATTTCATATGAACTCTCACAACTCCAAGCTGAAACACATAATAAACACCGACACGTTTTCCGAGATCTCCAGGAGCTGCTCAGGGCTGAGGATGATGACCAGTGACTCCTGCCACCCCCAGACTCCCGTAACTTTCAGTGCATAGATTACACACAGGTTTTTTTTTCCAGAGTGAAGTCCACTATGACAGGGGTTTAAAGTCAAGAGGCAAACTTGACTGTCTGTTGGCTCTTCTGCTGCCACAGCCTCTTGCACTCAAACAGTGGAGAGTTATGCCCAGCTTTTGGCACAGTCTGTCAGATTTTCCATGAAAAAAACACCCGCCGTGTCTTGGTTGCCTTCAAAAGGCTCAAATAACAGAGACAGTCTTTCAGATGAACCTTTCCCTCCTACACCGATGGCTGGACGGGCCTACACTGGTGAATTCCACTATAAACAGCACAGAGCTAGAAGTCAACCAGCTCAGAAAGGCCTCTGCTACCCACAAGCTCTTCTCTCCCACTTGTCCCAAGGCTAAAGCAACAGGAGGGACAGAGGTGGTGACAAGACCTGGCAGGCAGGTCCACAAACCAGCAATAATTAGATAAATCGCTCAAGAGACTAAGGCCACACCAAGAATGACTGTCCATACTCCAGGGATGTGGCAGAAAACCAACATGCAATCTCTCAGGTCATGCATATTCCTCTGCTACATCTCCCTGGGAGGTGTAAAGTGCTCCTACTGCATCCACAGCTCCCAGGGAGATCTGTTTCAGGGGGACAGAAACTGAAGGCATCTAGTTTTAAATCTCTCTGTTCTCATCCTTCAACCTAAAATGCAGGGCCCCCAGGAAGCTGTGACCTCCAAGCTACACCCAGTTCAACAGCTGCTCACCAGCTAAACCACAGCTGGCAGGGAACCCAAAGAGTGGCTCTTCCACAGCCCAGCCCAGAGTCTTCAGAAATGATGTGAGGGTCTTTCCCAACCTAAACGGTTCTACGGCATGAATGCTGGAAGGCGAGGATTATTACCAAGTTGTCATAATCCCCTCTATTACAAATTCTTTTTTGAACTTTTTGAGACAATATGCAAAACATCTGAATTACTTTTACTGATAGCAGCAAATACATCTGTGCTTTTAAGGAAGGATTTTTCTCTCTTCATTCCTCCTGCATTTACTCTTAAAGAGTAGCAACTTTCCTCCAAAACCTACACTTGCCAATAAAACTTCTTCAGACACATGGAAAATTCTATACATGATCATGAAAAAGAATTTTTACAGCAACACTTACCTCTGATTTTAATGGTCATTTCCTATCTGACAACTATCCTCGTCGCTCTAACAGGCATGAAAAACAGAAATATCTTTTTGTTACCTGGGATGATGACTTTATGCCTCCATCAAAAATTTAAGAAAGCTCCTGCACAAACCATCCCCCACCAGGCTGGCATCAGAGGCACTCTCAAAATGACATAGCCTAAGCCTCAAAAGGAAACAGCACAGAATGCCACAACATTAGCCCAGCTATCTGTGTTACTGCCTTAATACCGTGCAATAATACACTCTGTATGTTCACAATACCATACATTATTTCACATTATCAGTACACTTTTCATTTCAAGGGGAGCAGAACTGTCGCTGAAATAGCATCTGCACAGACTAAGTTGGCTCCTGCCTGGTCCTCATGGGCTACCAGCAACTGGGGTTAACTCAGCAGGAATATGCCATAAATTTGTTTCATTTGTTATGAAAAAACATTGCAAAAGGAAAATGAAAACTGGCAGATTTTTTTTTTTAAATCCTAACAGTAAACATGTTGTGGAAGACATAAATGGAGAGAAGGTATCCCCCAAGAGATGAACCAAAATGAAGCATAACATCATCCAGACACAGCCAGCCCACACACAGTAACAACTGCTAAGCATTGCCAGCAAGAAAGTTGTTCCTTCCCTTGTAAAAATAACCCCAGAAAATGCTCCAAATCTGCTAAATTCAACCCAGACAGCATCAAACTGGACTGTTGTGCTGAAGTGCCATTCAGGTGCTTTCCTTCAGGCTGGAAGTGAGGGATCCCTGCCTGCCCCAGGGCATTCAGTTAACATGAACCAATATTTTATAATAAAGTTTTAACAGACATCTACAGAATAATGCCTGTTCATATTATTCAAGGGTGGAAGGAGAAGCAGTTTGGATTCAGATCTCCAGACCACAAGGCCATGTCATAATTTTAGTCCCCTCTAGGATCCAACACTACAAAGGTTCCTCGTTCATTCAGACACACGTGGAAGATCTGAATTTTTAAAGACTTGATCCTATCTGGCCAAAAGCTCATGGACACACACTTAAGACAGTCTCAAACAACATCCATCATCTAACCCTCATACACAACGCTCCCTCTTGCAATGTTATTTATTTCCATAATTTATTTCACTGTTTTATTTTCTGCTTTACCTTCAGGCAGGACACTGAACTACGTTAGCTGGTATGATTTGTGCCGAGAGTTAATTTTTGCTGATCTTTTCAGATACACTGGTGCACCACCAGAAGATAAGCTGTTCTGGCATTAAGAAAATAACCTGCATCTTAAGTTTGGAAAAAAAAATAGTAATAATAATGGGGGGAAGCACAGACATTTTCAAAATAAGGAAAGCTAGCCGTCCACTTGGAATTTTCTTATATTGCTCAGGATATCAGATCAGAAATATTAAAGGCTATTTCAAAATAAAATGCAGTAGTAGAGTCCCAGAGGCCCAATCACAATATCCTTTCCCCACTGTCCTGACTTTGTTTGCTTGGAAACAAAGCGCCCAAATGATTCTAGCATTCCAGAAACTTTATAAACAGGCAATGGCTTCTTTGCCCATTCTTCCTACAAAAGACACAACGGTGTAAATGTATCCAATACCTGCTTGCATGCCTTGGGAAAAAATAAAAAGAAAATTAACAGCTTCAAACAATCCAGAAGCAACATGGGCTATAGGGATTTGGTACAGGGAAACCGCCTATTTTAAGGCCCAGCAACACCAGGGAACTGCTGCCATAAATACCATCCTTGCTCAATTATTTAACTTTGGTCATAATTAAAATAAACTTGAGGAGGGAGGGGGATGATGACACCCAAACCAAACAACAACAACAAACCAAAGAAACACCCCGACACTGCTGTCCCAGCAAACCCAAAATTAATTTTACTACAACAATTACCAATTGCCATACTTACTATCCTGGTACAGCTTGAATTTGTATATATACCACAACTTAGGTACAAAGCTATCGTAACGACACACTATTTCACAAACTCATATTACCAAACAGCCTGTGTTGCAATTAAACGAGTCTCAGTATTTAAAGATTCTGATCAAAGTGCAGCCATGTGATGCAATTGTTTATATGTTTCCAAGGAAACCTAAAAACCTAGAAACAACAAAGACCTAAAAAGCTAGAAGACACCTGTTGGTTTGAAGAGGTTCCCATGGGAGTTCTTAAACACAGAGTTAGAAATTACACAAATGCCTCTGCGGTTTCTGAGTTTTGTTTCTTTTTGGCCCTGAAAATTAACAGAATCTCTTTCGTACTTTTGAAAATGTATTAGCTACGGCTTAACTGCTGCAAACCCCTAAGCGGCAGATTCTGACGTGCCACCAACTCCCAGCAATGCAGTACTTCTGACATTCATAGGCCTTATCGCTCTAACTATTGATTTTTGGATGCTGAAACAAAGCCAAAAAAGCTCCTCTTTCCTTCTAACTGAGATCACGACAATAATTTGAAACTGCATTTATATTTCATAGATACAATTGATTGATACACAATGAATACTATAGTCTTAAAAAAAATGGAATAATAATAAAAAACCTGATACGATGAGGAATCTTTAAGAAAAGCATTATGCCCTTCTGACGGAATGAGATTTAAAAAAATAGAAATACCTCATTTGTGAGAAAGATGGACGTATATAAAACCCAACCACAAGCCCCAGAAAATAAAAAGTTCGTATCACCTTTGGCTTGGGGAAGGGGGCACTTCCCTACACTCCTGCCTTGCCCTTGACGGGGTGAAATAAATTGGTGCTGAACACTGTCATTTTCCCCCCCTCAAGCTTTGTTGCTTTTGTCCCTGAAGAAAATTCTAGTTTCCATGCAGAGATAAAGATTGCTGTCAGCCCCTTGAAGCAGACGGCATGAATAGCTGCAGTGTTCGCGCTGGAGGACGAGTGAGCTCTGGAGCCAGTCATGTTGCCCAACACAATGGGTATTTGTGGTTCCTCAAGTCAGGATTGAGCAGCAGCCCACTAGACATCAACAGATGTGCCCGTATCACCTCCTGTGAAAATTTATCAAAAGAAATACAGTATTTTCTTTAAAATTTCAGCTTTTTCATTTCATTCTTGCATCCTGAAGCAACTCTCAATAACCACCATCAAAGCCATGGAATGCCTCGAAATGGATGGGTGCAATCTCATGCAGCAGTCGTACTCTATGATCTTAAAGGTCTTTTTCAACCTAAACAACTCCGTGATTCTATAAAATTAAAGGGAATCAGGAAATGTGCTTACCTAAGTGAAAGCTACAGCACAGCTGGATTCAATTTATTGAAAAATAAGAGGAGATCTTGCTATAAAAATCATTTTTACAACAAAGACTTCAATGCACATAAAGATATATTTGCAAGATGTTCTTTGGATTCAGGTTCTCATTCAAAGCAGAAACAGGGAAGCACACCACTCACACCAGCTGCAACTTCTGCCCTGTACCTGGCTACACTGAGAAGGCAATGACCAGAGCCAGAACCTGCAAGCCCACTTCAGCCTTTCAAACCCTGCCCTTTTCTGGGTTTTCATAACCTCGCCCGACCCGGGCATCACCACTACTCACCACTACCACCATTCAAGCTCTCACTTGAATTCACACTTACCAGTTCTCTTCGCCTTGCCCCTCCCCAAAGAGCTCCGTTTCCTGACACGAGCCACTTCCACCCCTGGGAAGTAAACATCAAAAGGCTGGAGTTTCACTTCAAATCAAACCTAAAAATCAAACCTAAAAATCACACCGTGCTTTATTCCCATTCAAACTGCCCACGTCCTTTGTCTACCAATGTTTTATCACCTGATCATAGTTATTCATCTACTAGAAATAATGCATCAAAAATACTTCAGTCTATTTTGTCTTGTTCTGTTGGCTCTGGTAAGTGTCTTTTAGCAGTATGAATCAATCTCTGTATACGGATAGACACAAGCAGACACAGGAAAGGTCCATTACCCAGCACTAGGACCTGACCAGTTGATCTCCCCATGCTCCCTTCCCTCAACGAAGGGACAAGTGTCTTGAGACCAGAAGAGCTCTCAGCACAGGGCAGAAGTCCACAGGTTATCTGAATTATCCCTGCAGAAGATTCTCTCTAATGACTGAAGACAGAGTCGTTAGGTAAACCAGGCTGCTGGTTTAGGGGTACAGTGCTGGGGAGCGCACATCCCCAAGCTTATAAACTGGGAAATACACAATTTCAAATTTCCAGCAATATTAAAATACCAATGCATCTAGGTTCCTAGAAGCTTTAATTACATGATGTTCACAAATAATTTGCCTCTGAAAACACATGACTACATTAAATTAACCTGGGAAAAGCACACTATTAAACAGGACATTTGAGGCTTGTAAGTCTATTAAAGAGTATCATGCCTCATAAACACATCCAAGAATTTGAAAATTTACCTGACCATCAAGTTTCCATTCTTCTTATGGCAAAAGCAGTAGCGTTAAGATACAGTCAGTGTGAACACACATTTCTTATATACATAAATATGTCCAAAACACAGAAAAATAACACAAGTTCACACCTACACACTTGTAAGAGGACTATTTCCCTGAGGGGCTGCAGAGCGTATCTCATTCTCCTTGTTATGAGAATAATCCAGCTAGGGAGGAAGGCAGCATATGCCAGCTCCAATTTTAACTCTGATGCCTCACGTGCAAAGGACTGTGATACAGCACCTATTCTCCACCAAACTTCAATTTGTCCATCTAATTAATAAGGGAGCATATGAACCTAAGCATTTTAAAGTACCATCAAAAGAGCACACCATCCTTTGCAGGACAAGCCTTTTAGGTTTGGGTTGGTTGGTTGGTTGTTCTCTTTAATAAAGTAAATACAATATAAACATTTTCCATAAATGTACTTTTGTAAAATAAATGTCTTCAAAGTGATCCTACTACAAATTTTACTAACAGATATCTATTAACACATCCCACTGATCTGCTGCCCCACTGGCCTTGAAGATTCAGCCTCTCTTTCTTGGCCATAACAAAACACACTTCCAGAAAGCAATACATGAGGATATGCAATTTTCTGTAACACAGCCCAGAGACTTGAAAACCACTTCAACCACGTCAGGCCCTCACTTTCTGTTTGCTACAAAGACAACATTTCCATTATCAGTCATGCAACGGTTATTACAGGGCTTGGTGCTGCAGGTGAAAGCCCAGAAATGAGGGCAAGAACACTGCTACTCACTTCCAGGCAAAGGGCATGTGCTTTGGGGAAGTAACTGTCATGCATCTGAGTCACCAACAGTTTCAGAAACACATTTTGCAAGCAGCTTAATAAAAAAAATCAAACCCAGCGCATTCAATCAGTGAAGAGGATATTAATCACTTGGATGCAACAAGGGTTGGGAGCAGCGGGACGGAGCACTGGCAGAGCTCCTGCAGGACAGCCACACATCAGCATCGTGAAAAACTTTACCACACATTGAACAATATTGTTAAATGACCAGAAATCCACCAACTTTTCAACGTGTCTTTGCATAACGACATCATCATTTAAGACGGTAAAAGCTGCTCAAAGCACTGTTGGATAGAGATGGGGCTGCGTAACAGCACAGGACAACAGTACAGTCTCAGTTGTATGAGAACAGGAGAGCCCAGATGTTCTGAAGGAGACTACGTTTAGTAAAAGTCATTAAATTTAAGAGTCTGAAATATATATAAGTTCAGGTATGAAGGAAAAAAAAAAAAAAAGGCATGTAACACCTCTTAAAACCGGTGTACACAGCTGTGATCGCATTTCTAGGTGGAAAATGGACAAAACAGCGCTCCCCCCTCCCCGGCCCCTTGACAGCTGGGCATATTTCTGCAAACTGCCGTCCGGCAGGATAGTTCCTTCCTTTCCCACGCTCCGAGCTGGTTCCGATTACAGCTCCCAGCGATGGCAGCGTCCACGTCCCGCGGGGCAGGCGGCCGCAGCCCAGCTCTTGGAACAAGGTGCCCTGGGGACAAACGCTCTGGGATGGCCTGTCCATCTTTAGATGCAATTTCAATAGAAGTACACAGCACAAAACTGTCCTTAAAGAAAGTCTTCAGCACCAAAGCATCCTGCACAGTATTAATTACTTACAATATTAGTGCTGCAGGGATTACAGGGGCAGGCTGGAGATAAACCAGCAGCGATTCCCAGGCTCTGTGCTCTCTTCCTTCTGACGGTCCCTGTGTTTCAGTCCTCTTTTATACAATCCCCAAAGAGGAGCAGAAGGTACCTCTATTTCCCACAGTCTGACAGCTATGAAAATATCAGATGCAGTCAAATATCAGTTAGAAAGCACAATGCCCCAAAGAAGTCGGTATGTTATCCGGGAACAGTACAGTGCAAGCTGCTTCCAGCTCTGCCAGCCGTACTTCCACACCGGTTTTCTCTCCAAGATGCAGAAGATGTCATGGAGGCTTAGTCACTGCAGGATCTTTTCTTGACACTTTTTTAAAGCAAAACCAACATCAGGAGCGTAGACATTACAGCTGCTAAAATTGATGTGAAAGAGCCTGGTAGATGAGAAAGGACTGAGTACCAGAAAAAAAATAATATTCTAAAATACATTTTAACAGGTTAATTGTGCACAATGTATTACATTTAAATACATTACTAGAGGAAAAAGCAGCACGCAGACCTGCTAGTGGGGCAGCAGCAGACTGGCAGAACTGAACCTGAAGATGTTAACTGCACACAGAGCTACACTAGGCAAAATAAGTAATCTTTTTTGCAAGGCATTAAGCTTGCATTTTAGAGAATAATCTAACCAAGGGCCTTTAGAAACTGTAAAGCACTGTTTACAGAGAGTTTTGAGGGTTCAGTGATTTTTCAAGAAAATTATTCAAGTTCCTTCCTCTGAAGATCCTGGTGAATGAGGTCATTTCAAGGGTAAACCGTTTGACGTAGTACAGGAATTCTCAAACTTTTTCAGTACAAATTACAACTCAAGCAAATTACATGTACACATAACCTCTAAATAACTTCTGCAGCTTACTAGTCAAAAATATTTAATTTTTTTTTTAAAAAAAGTGAAGAACCTGACTGCCAAGAGGTCTCCTGCAGATCACTGTGTAACCCAGATCAAGCCATGGTGTCCTCAGGTGAAACAGAGAATGACTTACAGTGGAATGGGAGCAAGTCCCCTCGGGGGGAAAAAAAATAAAATAAATCACAAATTGTGATAGTACCAATTATCTCAACATCACATGTTCTTAAGTTTGTTTCTAAGAGTTTAAACTAAGGAATGCAAATAGGTCATTATGTAAACGTTTCCACCTTTTCCTGTCCTCCCCGCCTTCCTAGAAATATTTAAGTCACTGAAACTTCCTCTCCCCCCAGTTCTGCCAGGAACCAGAAAGGTGCTGGAGGTGGGAGGTGAGCCTGCGAAAAACAGATTAGAATTAAGTGTTGTATCTGTGGCCTTAAAATGTGCCCTCACCTGAGTTTTTAATTTGGCTTTTCAAGACTGATCAGCACATGTGTAATTTAAAAGCAATTTGAAGCAGCAAGCTAGGTAGTTTGACTTCAAATGAACGAGCTTTTGACAACTGCAAACAAAATAATAATGTGAACCGTTTAAATTCATCCCTATATTTAAAAGGAAAAGCATATATCATTTTAACTTGGTTATACAAAGGCTTTTCTTCTGCAATATGAAAGCTATTTCACCACAATCTTGTTCTCAGTAGCAATTTGCAAACTGCCCATTTGTACCAGATTAGTAGAAAACAGGCAGCAGATAAATTAACATTGTTGCTTAATGAAATGCTTTAAGTTTCATTGTGCAGTATGATTGAATATGCTCATGAAACCCAAACCGAAATTAAAAAATCTAGAAAGTACCTGAGACATCTAAACCCACAGAACATGGGATACACACGTTACTCATTGCTTGTTGAAATGAGTAGCCTACTACTTCTGACAAAGCACAGCACTGTAGCTCAAACAACATACAGCATATCACAGCAGAAACTAACCCTAGGAATACAAAGAAAAATAACATCAAAGGACAAACAAAGGTAACAAGATTAAAGGGCAAAAGAAAATAAGCATGGAATTTACTAAAAGAAACAGTAAGTAAGGTGAAGGAAAGGTTAATATATTTGTATTGGACAAGACTGGTTTTGTTTACTTGTTTATTTTTTGATTTGCAGTTAGTTTGGAATTAAGCTGAGAAACAGCTACAAGTAAAGAAATCAGCATGCTTAGCAATAAAACCTGTTAGGAAAAAAATAATTTTAAATATGTTTTGAAAGGTTCACACTCTTCTAACCCAGAGTCTTGCAGCACTGAAAGTCGCAACTGATGCACACTAGGAGCAAGCGCAGACCTAGCACTGCTCCGGCAAACAAGACAAGAAAGTATCCTGGTAAGTTCTGGTGCATTCTCTGCAGATTTTACACACTGATATGTTTACAAATTGCCACATTATGCTACAAATAAATTAGAAGACAGAAAGGTTGGTCGCGAAGTGAATTGCCCCCTCTAAGAAACACACTGAAATGCATCCCACGTAGCAGTGAAAACTGCTCTGAAGCTACAGAATTAGAACTGTTGGTAAGGAAATATTTACAGATCCCTCATCGAATATACCGAACACAAGAGAGTCTTTAACCACAAATTGTCATCGTTGGCTTCAAGTCATGATTACACGGGCCTTCTCTCACACACCAAAGAGTTATCTTTTGTTTGTGATAAAAACATCCATCAAAAGAACCAAGGGAGGCAACAAATTATGGGAGAAAATGCCATGATAAAAGAAGAGATAGCATGGACCTCACAGAGTGCAGTCCTACCCTTGGGAACGCATAGACAGGGCACCAGCAGACCGTGAGGAACCATGCCCTTTGGGTGGCCAGGGAAGTACTAGCTCGATATAAACAACCAAACTATTCTGTCCTCTTTACAATCCACATTACACCACATCCACAGGAAAGCGATGTTTAGAAGCATCATGGTCCCACAGTTCATCTCAGTGTGGTTATGCTGGCTGATAACCAAGGTCACTCTGCCAGTCTTCAGTCCCCTGCAAGGGGCACCATCGTGAGCCACAGCAGCACTCCACTGCAGCTAAGCTTTCTTTAAAAGTTATTTCAGATGAAAGAGAGATTGATTTTACTGAAGAGGAAGAAAGGACAAGAACCACAATCAAAGAAACACCCAACCATCAGGAAATCTGAAACCGACTGGTCTTAGAGCAGTATCTTGTCATCCATGTGGAGCTGTGTATTTCATTCTGAATTGTGCCTCCAGAGCAGTAAAACCTAGAAGTGGGAGGAGACCTCCTAGTTCACCAAACTCCCTTGCTGTGGTAGAAAAGTTTATCCTCCAGCTTATCTAATTATTTTTGCCTGACCTTTTTGAAGTGATGTGTAACACACGTTTGACTTGCTTCCCTTGTAAATCTGCTATTTGCTTATTTGCTTTTTCTTAAAAATTTGTAGTACTAGTAACCTAAAGCCTTTTTGAGACTGCATTCTTCCCGGTGATTCTGGACGTTGCTGTATCCTTGTTTGTGTGTTATCCTCAGAGGACAGCAAGGCGACTGGCATAGCTCCTTCCAGCTGCAGAGGCACCCTGACTCTCCCGCAGGGAACAGCTGCCTCTTCTCAACAGCAATAATCCAAACCCTGTCACTTCCATCACTCATATAACGTTTTTAGTCTGTATCTCATCTTACCTCTACCTGATTTACAGTTTTGTTTTTTAGTTTTACCTGCTCAGATCTCTCACTTTTACCAAAAATTATTACTTCACGTTAGAAGAAAAAAAATGTATCTCTGATAGCCTAAGTTTCTAGGACTGAGAACTTTTTACAGTGGGGATAAAAGGGACAGAAAAACCCACAACTGAGTTGTGCCACGTTTTCCAGTGACAATAAGCCATCACTGCAAGCAACCAACTACCCCAACAATTTTTTTTTCCGGTTTTATTTCTTCCCTCAGCCAGGAAACACCTTTGAACACAGTTACATCACTGCTGCACGAGCAAACCTCAATCTCTGTGACCAGCTTTTTACTTTGCCACTTCAACAGTGAGTCACTAGCCAGGAGTCAAGTAAAAAGGGTGGTTTTAGGGCACTGCTATTGGACAGGGGATGTACATGGCCAGCAGCGGATGGGGCTCAGCAGAGGCAGTTCCCCCCCGTGCCTGACAGCCACGGCACCAAGTGGGAAGAGGGCCAGGACAGCCTGTCAGCGAGGCCACTTGTCCCCTCGCTCACTGCCAGGGCCAGGAGGACAGCAAACAGCAGCCTTTAATGCTACACTTGTTCAGGGAGCTGTTTCGCTGGAGATAATCAGCTGGCTGGCTTACTTAGGAAGAAAAATCTGAGCACACTGCAATCAAGATACAGTTCAACAGCATCACCCTCTCCCATCAGCAAAAAAATCTCCCATCTATCCTCCCACTTCCCAGAGGCATCATCTGCAGACAACACAAGAGGATTCTGGCAGGCAATAGGATACCATTTATGAATTATTATACCTGCAGTAAATCAACTGAATTAAAAAGCGCAACACTGTGTACAGGCCTTAAAAATATGTTCCATGTTGTGAACAATGCAAAAATAAATCCTGTACAAATACTTCAACAAATCGCTGGTGCTGAGCTTCTCCTAATCTCTGTCTTATCAGTAGCTCATTCATTCTCTGGCTTACACGTCTTCTGGCCTGTTGTACACATATATTTAAAAGACATCTACATTTCAGCAAAACCTCTGGAACAAATACAGGCACCTTTTTTTTTTTTTTCCCTTTTGTTTTAAATATTAACCCTTACAGCATTTGGAATTACACAATACATATTGTTATCAGACAGGACAAAGCCTACAGCTGGATGGAACCTTCTACAGAAGGGCACAGGCAAGGGGGGGGAGGGGAATAAATAAATAAAAAGATACAATCACAGTTAAAAAGGTTGCAGAAAGCCTCCACAGAGCAGCCTGGTGACTACAGCCACTTTCCGTTCAGCCTGAATTCTGCTGCACCACATCACAAATCAGTTAAAGTGACACCTGAATCATTCCCTAAGACAGTTCTCAACTCATAAAATGAGCATCACATACGGGACCCATAAATGCTGCTCCACGAAGAATAAGATAATTCAGAACTCTTTAATAATGTATCAATTCAATTTACAATACTTTCGATTACAGGGCATCAAATTATATTTTAGGTTACAGAGGGATTCTGCTGTCACTACTACTGTATCAAGAAATCAATAATGAAATGCCTATCAAGAATGCTCGCCACAGGCATCACAACCGCAGCCCTCGGGCTTGGCTTCTTTGCTGCTGCTTCCAGGGCACAGGGCTGTGGCACTGGAAAGCCGCAGCATCCCAGCACGCACTGGGTGTGGAGCAAGTAACCAAGTTTCAGTGTGAGTACATTATTCACTGAGACCACGTTGCACTGTTCTTATTTATATGTTAATTTAAAAAAAACAACAAGTATTTCCTTGAAATACAGCACACTGCTTACATTCCACGATCAGGTAGACCAGATGGTTATCCCTAAACTCAAACGTGGTGGTTACAGTAACAGGCCTTCCATTTTAAACAAGCAGCAATTTCTCAGGCAGCTCTCCATCTGCTTTGAATGCACTACTCTCGCTAACCCTGACACAACTCCTAAGAGCCCCTCACACCTTTCAGGAAACTGACATGTAACTGTCTACCCAGCAATCTCTTCACCTTGCCCCTGATGGCTGTGTTTTACATAACAATTAAAACGCCATCATCACTCTCCCAAGACAAGAGGTTTGACTGCGGGCTTGTGGGTTTGTCTGGTGGAGCACAGGTCACAGCCACCTTCCTCCTCCTCTGGGCAGGAATAAGATCTCAACTTGCCCCCATCTCTGCTCTACACAGAGATCTGCCACCACTGCTCAGCCAGTCCCTCCCTACTGACCCCCCTGACACCAATGAAACAGCAAAAACATGTGTTTTCTTGCCAACTGCTTTTGCTGAGAAATTTTCAGGGTACTTCCAGATATAGAGTCACTCACCTTAATGTTTCTATGTAAAAGCAAGTTTTTTCCACTAAAGCCTCTTCATTCATTGCTTATGGCCTTCAAGTGCTCCGATACTACCTTCAGACACAGGACCTCCACCTGGTGTTGAGCCCTGTCAGAAATCTGTGCTGAAGAGTATTTTGGAAATAGAGACTGAAACACAGTATCACATATGCAAAGCAACAATATCGTGCAATTGAGGTATAAATGCAATCCTCAGATTCCCTATATATTGAACAATTTCTCCTGCAGAACCTCCCACTCCTTCAGCAAGCAGGGTGGACTCTGCTCACATCAGTAGTGCAGACATTCAGTATTCCTTTTTATCTTCCTGGTTTTCATTCTATGTAGCGCTGGGCACTTGCCTCGGCTCTTTTTTGTTCCTCACTACGGTAGGACTGATCTGCTCTGAAATCTTGAACAGGTTTACATGACATCATCAAACATGAAAAAATTATACATAAACACTTTACCAATAACACGTGTAGCTGACTTCTCAGAAAACACCGAGGGCATCTGTGACAAGGCAGGATTGCGCCACTGACTCCCTACAGCTCTTTTTCACTTTGCAGTTTGTCAGGCCCTGTCCACCCATTTTTCTTCATGTAACCTCTTAAACAAAAGAGAAAAAGGTCACCAAGTACACTGGTCAAAGTATTCCTATAACATGCTCTAAAACTAGTTCAGTTAATAACACAGCTCAGCAGCTTTGGCCCAAAAAACGAACAGCTCCAAAAAACCAACTTACAGCGCAAGCTGTCTGACAGGAGAATGAAAAGGCACATGTTGGGCACAGTGCAAGGCAGGTGTCTTGCCATCAACAAACAACTTTAACAAGTGCAACTTTTGCCACAATGAAGCACTCCATCCTGAAAGCCAGCAAGAAAACACAAACTTCAAATCCCCATAAGCCACCGCTGTCACCTTCCAGCTGGGAATATGCATGAGCCTACTTAACCTGTGCAACACGTGCACCACAGCTCTGTCCTCCACTTCAGCTTCTTGAAAACCTGTGCAGAAGAGGAAGGTCTTACACTGACCTCGAACCACCATCTTCTAGCTTCCCATAATTTCAGTCCACATGGTGCAATTCTGACATCACCCAGGGCCATATGGCCCGGGAGCTGGGAATGCAGTGAACGGTGAGGGAAAAAAAACATGGTGGAATCACCATCCCTGGAAGTGTTTAAAAAACATGTAGATGTGGTGCTTAGAGGCATGGTTTAGTGGTGGACTTGGCAGTCCTGGGTTAACAGCTGGACTTGATCTTAAAGGTCTTTTCCAACCTAAATGATTCTGTGATTCTATAAAAATAAGACCAAGGAAAACAGGCATTCAAGACAGCTCTCCTGACAGAGGTCAACCCTTAACTCCTACAGATAAAAAACCTCGATTGAGCTAGACGACAGATAAACATATGAAGTGGAAAAGAGGAGGCACAGCAAGATACAAAAGTGCACTAGGAGCAAAATGGGCTAAAATTTCCAACTTCGCACCTGCACCTCGCAGGCTGAGGTTAAATTACTGTAGTCCAACCAGCATCATCACACTGATTTGAGGTATATAGATGTCTGCTTTTATTAAAGGTGTTAGGGGCATAGGAAGCTTTTAAACTAGAAGTTCCGTTTTTATCTTTTACTTGGAAGAATATATTAAACGTATTTAAGGAATACAGAGTATGTTAGGCAAAGCACAGCAATGATGGCTGGTGTAACACAGCTCCTATGTAATTATTCTATTTGTGAGCAAAGACTGAGCAAATTAAAAGAATCAAACGCTACACCCACACCATCTTGTTTCTCACATAATTTTCTTTCCGTTCTTCTCGACATTTCTAAAACAACTGATGTGGTCACTGGAGAAAAACGTTTTCAGCTTAAGTGCCTTCACTGCCCCGAATGGAGAGGCCCCCCAGCCCCACGATGCCTGCATCCACACCAGCACAGTCCTGCTGCTCTTGGAGACCTCAGCCAGATGGTCTCTGCTTGTCCCACCTCCACCCTTACCCCCACACTTCCCTCAAGCGCTACCCCCCAAGCACAAGGCAGAAGCAGGCTGCCCCACAAGCCCCCCCAGTGCCATCAACAGCAATTACAGATCGTCACCTGCCTTAGGGACTCTTCTCCTCAAGGCCCAACTTCCACCTCAAGCAAGAACAAGGTGGGGCGGGTGCCACCAGACCACCGGCATCTCCCTACATCATGACTTAAATGGTTTCATCTGCTGCCCAGCACAGCTAACTGGGAACTTCCTGAGCCTCCTGGACAAGGAGAGTACATTATATCCACGTAGAAATCTCTTTTAAATGACATTGAGTTTCCAGCTGAATGTCATTAATTTTCATCAAACTTTTTTTGTGGTTTTTTTAAATAAGCCCTAACGCACAACATGCACAGAAACCAAGATTACCATGCGCATAAGACATAATTTTCAATTCTCTGCCTCTTTATTCCTACTTTCCAGATTTTCTCATAGAGCTTACAACATCTTAGGAAAAAAGCTCAATAAGCGATGTCATGTCTTAACTCCGCGGGCTCTACCCCACACAGATCAGACACAGGCGGCGATTTAGAAGCTGAACACACAGCAAAGCACCTCACTCTATGGAAATAAGCCAGAAGGAGAGAGGAACCTCACACAAAAGTAAAAAAAAAAAAAAAAAAAATATTGAGACACCCTTTCCTAATTAAAAAACACTGCTTTATCTCACAGCAGATATCCATTAACCCTCTCTACAACTCATGATTAAAGTGAAAAAAACCCTCTAATGATGGGAAACAATTAAAAGGTGTTTTTACAGTATCTCTGTGAGGTTTGCCATTATTTTTCCCAGGATTTTAAACTCAACAATAAGCAGGGAGGGGAAAAACCACAAGTCCTTTATTTTTGGAGGTAATAAATTGGATTTTTTTTTTTCTGTGAAAGCCTTATTTGCTTTCTCCCCACCAGCCTGTACAAGCAAATACAAAGTTTTTCACCAGCTGCAGGATTTTACACCCTACCTCCAATTACCAGGCGCTTCGCCCGGCGGGGGCCGGGGGAGCCGGGAGCGCGGCCCCCCCGAGACGGGGCTGCCCGGGCGGCAGCACCACAGCGGCTCCGCGGGGCGCCCGCGCTGCCAGCGGCGTGACCGCCAACCATGAACGAGCACAGTGGGCACACGCAGGGTTTAACAACGCTGGCCTTGCCAGGGGAGAGGAAAACAGTTCGTCCCGGGCCCCGCCAGCCCCCTCAGCCGGCGGGTCCCGCACCCGAGCGCTGCGTGCGCCCACAGCCCCGCTCACGGCAGGGGAGCCGGAGGGCCGCGGCGCGGCTGTGCGGGCGGCAGTTAAATGGCTTCGTAACGCTCAGGCTCACCTGCCGCCCCATCCTGGGGGCTGGGGGGGCGCCGGGCAGCCCAGACACGCCGCTCCCCGGCCGGCGTGGGGCGAGTTACCCGGGGTGCCTGTCAGCGGGGCAGCGCGGGGCCGGCCCCAGCCCCCGCCAGCGCCTCTGCGTCCCGCATCGCCCCGACACGCCGGCCGGCCGTCACAGCCCCTCGGCACGGCGGCCCCCGGCCCCCCGCGCCTCAACCCGGGGTGCGCACCGGCCTCTCGGCTCCCTCGGGAGCGCGCCCAATCCCTCCGGCCTCCCAGCACGGCGGTAACCCCGAGGACGGACACCCCACGGAGGAAAGGACAGCCGCGTCGCCTCCCGCCTCAGCGAAACCCCGTAGGGCGAGCGCAGCGCCGGGCGGCAGCGCGGGCGGCCAGGGCCGGCCCGAAGCCCCGCGGCAAGGCGCACGCAAGCCCCGGCCGCTTCCTGGCGCGCACCCAGGGACGGCCTGGCCGCCCCCCGCCGCCGGGCACCGGGCTGCCCCCGCACCTGCCGCCCCGTCCCCCGCCGCCGGCACCTGCCGACTGTCCGCGGCGGCCCCCGCCGCCGCCCCTGCCCGCTGCCCCGCGGCCGGCGGCTCCCGTCCTCCCGCCCTCCGCCGCGCCGGGACCCGGCCTCCGCTCACCTCCGCGGCTCCGCTCCGCTCACCCGGCTCGGCGGGCCCTCGGCGCCCCCCGCGCAGCGGCGGCGGGCGCGGCCGGCCGCGGGACGCCCAGGCGCGCTGCGGCCCGAGGCGGCGGGCAGAGGCGGCGGCAGCCAGGCAGGAAATTTCCCTCCGCCGCCGCCGCCGCCTCCTCCTCCGGGCGCCGCGGCGGCGGGCGCGGAGCCGCCTGGCGGACAACGCCCGCACTCGGCAGCGGGGCCGGGGCCAGGCTCCGGAGGGGACCCCCGCGCCCACCGCGGCTCCGGCGGGGTCGGTCCCCGGGCCCTGCCGCCGGCGGGGCCCCTCGGGCCGGGAGCGTGCCGGTCGGCCGGCGGGCGCTTCACACCGGAGTTTCAAACGGGACTTGGGCTGCGCTGCCTGCCCCGGCGGTGGCGGCGACCCCGCCAAAGCCCGCGAGCCAGCCGCGCTGCTACCCGTGCATGGCGGCAGCGCCTGCTGCTTCCCTCGCTCGGCCGAGGCAGCGCTGGGGCCGGGCGTGAGGGCCGGGCGTGAGGGCCGGGCGCCGGGCGCCCACCTGCCCGGGGCAGCAAGCGGAGGCTGGCGGCCTCCCGTCCCCGGATCACCGGCCTGCCGCAGCCGGGAGCAATCTGCCAGGCCTGTCGGGACCAGCCGGCCCCCCGGGACCCTGCCCCTGGCTGCTCAACCCACCGGCAAGGTGCGGGCGCTGGGGCGGCAGGGCCGAGCCCAGGCCTCGCCTGCCCCTCCGGGGAAGCCGCCGCGGCAGCCCGGGCCGCGGGGCCGGTGAATCAGGCCAGTGAAACCCAGAATAGAAACTGTCAGGCTGGAAAGTAGGACAGGGACGAGGGGATTACCGAAAGAAAGGCAAGAATCAGGGAGTCTGAAGGCACGTCTTCCTATCTTTTGTCTCCAGCCCCCAGGATGGCACCTTCGCCAAGCAAGGAAAGTCTCCCTGCAGATGACATCTCCCCTCCAGGAGGGATCCCACCATATGTTACTGTCAGACCCATGGCCGCGCACGCCGTGTTATTTTAAGTGCACCCAAGGACGTCAGACAATTAGGGATTGTATGAAAAGACCATCGAAACAAAATATTAGAACATCTGTGAATATTTGTGTCCTCTGCGGAAAACTTAATCAGAGCCTAATTACATCCCTTTGGCATCGTGTTGACTAGGAAACAGCACTTTCGTAGACTGCTAAAATTTTTCAGCAGATATGGCAGTGCAAATGGGCATGGTACCAGGAAGGCGTTTGGTTTTAATGAACATGTTTGTAGATCAAATGACTGCAAGTCAGCAGTTTTCTTGCTAGTAACCATTTGCAAGAAATTCTGTATTAATTTAAATGACTGCTTATATCCAAGCAATAAAAAAAATGGCGTTATTATGCATGTCGGATAAAACTACCACTTTTTCTATGAGTGCAGAAGTTAAAGAGTACTAGTATACCGTGTTTCCAAAATTAGTTAGTCACAAGAAAGAAATGTGAAGCCAAGTTGTACAATAACCAAAGAAAATGCACATTGTAGCTATTAATAAAGTTATCTGGGGGAACAAGATTTTCTGTAGGTAAAGGGAATATCTAAATAAATTGTACAATGTGCCAAAGTATAGTTGTGAAAGAAGCTTCAGGCAGTCTTTCCTGCCCCAGCATGCTATACTCGAGTCCTAAATACAACTATTGATACAGGATGACAAACATTTAGCCTTGCTAATGCATGTCAGTGTTCCTAGCCCTGCTTCCTTGCAGTCGTGTCCAGGATACTTCTAAGCCCGGGTTTATGCCGCTGGTGTGTTTCAGGATACAGCAATGAGCTGGCGCCAACAGGAGCGAGGAAGCCCAAGGCTGATTTTATCTTCAGTTGTTGGCTAGAGAAAAACAACATGGTATGATGTTCTCTGATATAGTGCTTTATTCAGAAAACTAGAATAGTACTCCACAGAGACTAGGAGCTGGGGAGCTGAAGAATAAAGCGGTTTTAAACCCATTTTCAGTGTTTTCCAGACAAGGTCTGAATAGAATTTATGCTGGTAAGAAAGGGGAGGGGGTGGAAAACTGAAGCTGCTATGGGATTTGAAGCAATTAAGTCACATTAATGGAGCTTACTTCCTTCATCAGAAAATAAATGTAAGAAATTGGAAGACTGAAATGCTGTAGCAAAAATAATAATGAGTAGATGTCTGCGTGTTTAGCCCAGCAGAGCTCCAACAGTGGCTTTTCTTTGTCCGTCTCACAGTCCACTGGTCATCTGTCTTTCCTTCTCTTTCCATCACAAATCAAATACATTCTCAGAAATGTCAGCTCTTTGGCAACCATTTCACCCTTGCTTCCAGTTTGCTGGAGATGCTGCAGGACCGCCGACAGCTTCTGGCAGGACCCGACACCTGCATCCCTTGTTTCGCACTGGGGAAGTAACACTGTTCCAGTAGAAGTGGTGGAAACTTCCTCATGAACAGTTACAGTCGCTTGGCTACACTCTGCTACAAAAAGTGTCTTCTCTGCTTAGGATAGGCAACATTAGAACACTGAAAATATATTTTAAAGCATACAATACCGAGTATAACCTACCACTTCCCTTAGACAAAAGCTCCCCAAATATTTACAAGGCTTCCACACTGACTGACAAATGGCCCCTATGCCCTTGGTAGCAGCGTGGTGGGTCTGTCTTTTTACTGGTTCACTGGAACACAAATCACAAATGTACTTAAGAAATTAGAAAATCAGAGGCAGCGCAGCAAATAACAGATACAGGTGCGTGATTTCTGTAACTACAAATAGATCTCAGCTTAAAAATATAGACAAGCTCTTTAAAGTACAGATAATTGGGCAAAAGCATGAGAGTACATAGCATCGTAGCGGTAGCTAACTTAATGACTTCAAAGAGGTATTTCTCTTAGATTTTTACATTTGGGATCAAAAATTATGAGTATCTAGGAATATATTTAAGTATTCAAGACTACATATCTTTATACTTGTTACAGAAACTGCAATAAATGAAAGCCTGCCTTGCCAGCTCTTCTCTCCACCTCCACCTCCAGGGTTTGTTCTAAACATTACAAACTTTCAAGCAGCTTCAAAGCCAGTTTTATTAAATTGGAAATACTGCAAAAGCTGTATTTTCTGCTTCTCACAGTGCCAGAAGGCTTTTTCCACACACACACTCTTCAACAAACTGTACTTGACCGCTCAACTTGCACTATTCAAGCCATGAATGACAGCAGCTTTTTAGCACCTAAACACATTCCTTTAAAGTTTTGCAAGTCATATTTTGGGGTATGGAGAAAAGATACCCTTGGACATCTTAGAGGCTTCAGTGGTGCTCAGCTGTTTTGGTAACTGCAGTCACTGGCATTCGGGTTTAAAGAAAATGGTAAACTTCTCTAATTTCAAAAGTTTATTTAAAAACTACTTATTTTTACCAGAATGGCCTATGCTGTTCTGTTCAGCTCCCCCACACACAAGCATTTTACAGCTTGGAAATGGAGAGAAACAGGATGAGCGAGAAGTCAGACGTTCCGTGAGCTGTGAGCTCTCCTTCACCTGCCTTGGCATGTGTGGCCTAAGAAGTTTTAGAAGATAAACGTTCCATTGGAAGAATTAATTTCTTACCAAGAATAAAAAATAATAATAAAAAAGAATAAAAAATACCAATGCTGGCTAATTTCAGAATCTCAAAATCTTCGAGAAAAGGCAGTTCCAGGGAGCTGCCCCTGCAGCCACCACGCAAGGCCAGTGGTGTTCCCGTTGGGGCAAGGGGCACTCATAGCAAGCAGAGGAGATGCTGAACGTGGCTTTTCCTCTGCTACCAAGACCAGGCATATTTGGCCATGACGACTGCATAGAAAACACAGTTGTACTGTAAATATATTCTAGAGTAGCACAGGTTGTGCCTCACGATACCAGAACATACACCAGCTGGCTTACTCAGATGGTAGAACTGAGGGATGCTCTTGCAGCAGGCAATCATTTTAAAACAGGGGTTTGCTCATCGCGTTTGCGTTGATACCAGTGTGGTGGCACTGGCATCTTCTGCTTTTTTTCTTTTAGATGGAAACCAGCAGTCACTGTTCCTGCTGATGGGATGCTGCTCGGGAGAGGCTGGTGGCTGTCACTCCGATACCAACCAATACACTCCAGCCTCAGAGCTCAGAAATCAATAACTGTCTAGTGATGGAGTTCTCAGCTGAGAAGATTTAGTCATTTTCTGGGAAGAAATCCAAACAACACTTAAAACATGTTTGGTTTTTCTTTCAATAGTGCTGTAGGAAAGGTCAGAGCAAGAGAAGGATGAAAGCAGACAATGGAATAGTACAATTCCACCCCACAGCAGCACTGGGTATGGATACACAAAAATTGTTGTGATCACATTCCCTCTCAGTTTTCCAAAAAGTTCTTGCAATAATTTTGCCGTTCAGTTGAGCTTCAAATTTTTCATCTCCAGCTACAATGAAATTCATGATGCTTTATCTGATTTCCCCCACCCAATCCAAAAGGCATAAACAAATGCCTCTTTCTGTCACCTCTCAGAATGCTGGCTGCCAAGATACCAGAGGGGAAAAAAAAATCAATCCCATTCTTAGTATTCTACAGTACATTTATAATAATTTGTTTCAATTACATTTTATCCATCTTAGAAGAGGTCAAGGCAACACTGGTAATGTGTGGCCCGATCCTGCAATGCTATGCATAAGTCTGCCTTATCAACTCCATTTGGGATGAAGTGGAGCTCGAGGATCTTGATGCTGAGCTCCTATGCAATTAGCCATGAAAAATGGAAAATAAAAAATAAAAAGGTTGTGAAAGCCTTGTGTGAAATACAAGTGTGTACCACAAAGGCAGTGTCCAAGGGAAATCACAAATACCAGTGCAGCTGCCTGCCAACCACACTGCTAAATCACCTGGGCACCTGTCAGTTGTTTTTTAAATGAAAGATTTTAACTAAATATGGATTTTTTTAAAAAGACCAGTAGCTGTTACTAAACATTGCAGTGGCAGCAGAACAGAAGATAATTTGCAGTGGCTTCACCTTGAACTTTCCCAGTTGCTGCTGAGTGCAGTTGAGCACACATACCGGTGAGCCAGCTGGGAGCAAGCCCCCGGACCCTGCCTGCTGCAGCTGCGAGATGGCACCCCTTGGGCAAGGCATCCCTTGGGCAATGGCATCCCTTGGGTGATGGCAGCCCTTGGGCGAAGGCATCCCTTGGGCGAAGGCATCCCTTGGGCGAAGGCATCCCTTGGGCGATGGCAGCCCTTGGGCGATGGCAGCCCTTGGGCGAAGGCATCCCTTGGGCGAAGGCATCCCTTGGGCGAAGGCATCCCTTGGGCGATGGCATCCCTTGGGCAAAGGCAGCCCTTGGGCGATGGCAGCCCTTGGGCGAAGGCAGCCCTTGGGCGAAGGCATCCCTTGGGCGAAGGCATCCCTTGAGCGATGGCAGCCCTTGGGCGAAGGCATCCCTTGGGCAATGGCATCCCTTGGACGAAGGCAGCCCTTGGGCGAAGGCAGCCCTTGGGCGATGGCATCCCTTGGACGAAGGCATCCCTTGGGCAATGGCATCCCTTGGGCGAAGGCATCCCTTGGGCAATGGCACCCCTTGGACGAAGGCAGCCCTTGGGCGAAGGCATCCCTTGGGCAATGGCATCCCTTGGGCAATGGCATCCCTTGGACGAAGGCATCCCTTGGACGAAGGCATCCCTTGGGCAATGGCATCCCTTGGACGAAGGCAGCCCTTGGACGAAGGCATCCCTTGGGCGAAGGCATCCCTTGGGCGATGGCAGCCCTTGGGCGAAGGCATCCCTTGGGCGATGGCATCCCTTGGGCAATGGCACCCCTTGGGCGAAGGCATCCCTTGGGCGAAGGCATCCCTTGGGCGATGGCATCCCTTGGACGAAGGCAGCCCTTGGGCGAAGGCATCCCTTGGGCGATGGCAGCCCTTGGACGAAGGCATCCCTTGGGCAATGGCATCCCTTGGGCGAAGGCATCCCTTGGGCAATGGCATCCCTTGGGCGAAGGCATCCCTTTGGGCAATGGCATCCCTTGGGCAATGGCATCCCTTGGGCAATGGCATCCCTTGGACGAAGGCAGCCCTTGGGCGAAGGCATCCCTTGGGCGATGGCAGCCCTTGGACGAAGGCAGCCCTTGGGCAATGGCATCCCTTGGACGAAGGCAGCCCTTGGGCGATGGCATCCCTTGGACGAAGGCATCCCTTGGGCGAAGGCAGCCCTTGGGCGATGGCATCCCTTGGGCGAAGGCAGCCCTTGGGCGAAGGCAGCCCTTGGGTGAAGGCAGCCCTTGGGCAATGGCACTCCTTGGGCAATGGCACCCTTTGGGTGAAGGCATCCCTTTGGGCAATGGCACCCCTTGGGCAAAGGCAGCCCTTGGGCAAAGGCAGCCCTTGGGCAATGGCACCCCTTTGGGCAATGGCATCCCTTGGGCGAAGGCATCTGTCTGGAGCTGTGGACAAAGCAATAAACCCTATATGATCTTTTTTTTTTCCACATGAAAGAAAAATACATGTATATGAAATGTTTGCAATTAAAAGCTTTCATTTTATAATTTTACATATCTAACTACTTAAAGCAAACTAACTTGTACATCAACAGAAGAGAAATACTCACATAACTCGACCTTTAAAAATACATCGTGATACATAATTTTATGTAGCAAAAAATTCCAACTTGCTCTGCTGTCCATCTGATTCATAATGAATTACTCTGATTTTTCTGTTTGACTTGTGCAGGGCTGAGTCTATTAGCAGAACAGAGTCGGTAAGCTGCTGATGGGGAAATATTTTCTGAGTTGGAGGAAACCAATTTTTTGTTTGTTTTTTTTTTTTTCCTCTCAGGTGATGAGGTGTGTCATGCCAAACTACAGTTTTCATTACAAGTTATATCATGCTTTTTTAGGTAGCTGTAAGAAAAAAACACACAAGGAATTGTACCATCAGCAGAGAACAGAATAACTTCAAGGTGACAGGGAAGAAAACGGCAAATTACAATCTCATTTACAGGGCAATTCCCCTGGCCTCGAGAGAGTTTCAATGATTGCAGCCACAAAAATTTGAGCTGAGTCACTGAAAACGGTATATAATTGAATAAGATTGCTTAGAAAGGAACTACAGGCTATCTGCTGCAGCTCTGAGTCTCTGTTACTTGGCGTTTATAAAAGTGTGGGTCCTCAGTTCATTTAAATTTGGTTCTCTCAAGCCTACCAAAGGAGGACCACTTAGCAGCAGCTGAAAATTTATTCCATCGAAATTAATACCAAGACAAGTATCAAGTGTGAAATATATATATTTTTAAATGTATTTTGCAGGGTACACGTGGCACAGCTGACAGCACAGGGCTGATGACAGGCAGATTTTTACCAAAGTTTATTAAAAAATATCCTTGGGCTGTAAATACTTGGACTATGTTCTTTCTGTGCAACTAAATGGGGAATAGAACTGCTGGATTAATAAACCTGTAGAGCTGGATCAGTCTAATAAAGCTTACCCGTATTGCTGTGGTTAAAATGTAACTGGAGTACTGGACAGAAAATGAGTGGCAGGTCTCTTGTTTCTTACTTCTTTAAAAGAGCTGAAGCACCTTTGCTCTTCAGTGCTTCAATCGTATACTGACTGATTTCCACTATGTTACTTATGTTAATTACATGTATGAAGCACATAAATTCTTTATGAATAAAATGTATAAATTCTTAAAAGCAATGACTTCAAAAGTATCATTAAAGTCCCATATAATTAAAAAATAATAATACAAGACCACATTGCATAAAAGACTGGAAATAAAATACATTGATTTCAAATGTGATTGTTGCTTTAAAGTGTTGATTCAAGAAATCATAACACTGGAAGAATCACAGTATAATAACACTGCATTACAGAACAGGTGTTTTCTCCTCCCAAGTAATTCTTTGTCATTTCAAATTCATAAGACTAATCTCTCAATGTCTTTACAGTACAAACCAGCCAAGCTTTAAGAAGCCGGCAACAGGTTTATTTAGCAGCACTGTTAAAGCAGGCTGCTTTCTCAATGTTAATAAAAAAACCGCTGGATGACCCAGAAGCATAGGTTCAGTGTAACATGGAATAATGACGTTATAATTAACAGAAATAAAAGCAAATAGAATCAATGTTACTTTATCCTGACAATAGATTATTAATTTACATCTTAGATTTCACACAAACAAAATGGGGACCCTGCTGCCTAGTTTACCTCAAATTCTAAAAATTTGGCTTCAATGTGATTACTAAACAATGTATGTTGTGTTTGATATCATGTTGTAACTGGGTTTTGTCTTTGTTTAGGTCAATCTGGGCAGAAAAAAATAATATATTCTCTTGCTTTATAGTCCAGAACAGATTTTCTTCAGTATTGCTCCCTTTACATACCCACTACTTCCTTGAAACAAATTTCTATTCAAGGTATTTGTTTCCTCATTTTCTAAAAAAAAAGGTCAGAAAAAGGGAAGGCGTTATTGTGTGATGATATGTGAAGTCTCATTAAGAATTATGGCTCTTCCTTAGAAAATAATCTATTGACAGCAGATAGAACCTCCTTACCACCACCTCCCACAAGCCAAGACCAACCCAGCGTTTTCACAAAGAGCGTGAAGAATTCAGAAGAGGTCACAAAAGAGATGGTTGGGTAGCTGTTGAGCAAGCTGGGAATTTGAACAGAGAAGGAGCATTTCATTATTCTTTACACATCAGATATAGATGAGAGAGATTCCAGCCTGGTTATCAGCCTTTTGAGAAGAAAAGGCAAGAACAGGCCAGAAAATTTTGTCAGGGAGTAAAAAAATCTCCCAGAGAGCCATAAGGCGAGCTGGCAACCTGTGTCTAGATGTCTCCAGAGCTGTGAAGAGCTATGGCCTGGCAAGGCAATCGTAAATCATCTGCTGACGGTCCCTACCAGCCTGTGCCAGGCTAGTTTGGTTGTAACTGTGGCAATACCTTTTCACCAGACCAAAGTTCAGTTGTTTTACATTTTTATTACCACTGCTGTTTACCAGGGTGACCTGCTAGCACAGGGAGCAGATTCCACGTAGCGAGGAGGAGGAAACAACCTCATGCAAAGCTGGACTAAAGAGAAAATACCCTGAAACTGTGGAAAGTCTCTGTCTGACAAAATGCCATCCAGAAGAAAAACAGCCACATTTACATCCGCTTTTTTTACCTGCCTTTGCTCTTTTGTGATGATTTGTGTTGTGCTGGCAACCCAGCACTGGATGAGTAGCGAGATTCGCTTTTCTGGCACAAACTCCAGCGTGACCATAAGCCTCACCTATGGACTTTTTAGTGGTACCTGCGAACAGTTCGTTGATGTGGGACTCCAGATTTCAGAAAAGACTTTCCAAGGTGAGTCGTATTATGCCTGGAAATGGATGGAGTCTTCTTGCTCATGTAGGTGATGGAAGTAGGAACCACGGCTCATTCTTCTGTCCATCCCTGACTGTAATACTTATAGAGGGAACAGGAATAACTATAAACTAGTCTGGGGATTTAAGTGGTATAAAATAAAACCCCCAGAAAGCACAGAAATGCTGCAGCATTCTTGCCAACAGCAACTTCTAATTACCAGTGATCTCAGCCTACGCCTTGGAACGAGGGGAAAATACACAATAAGAACTTTATGTAAAATTGATTTTAATTTTCAGGAGGTTTCAATGAGGGACAGAAAAGGAATGCTCACCATTTTATTAAAGGAGTAAAAAGCTTAGTCACCTTCTAGGATATTTTTTTTTTAACTTCATCATTTGATTTAAAGTTATTTGACTTAAAACATTTTGCCACCCACTATCAAACTAGCATCATTTTTGTAGAAGGCTTTATGAGGCTGCTGAAGGGAAAAGAACAAAACACGTAAAACAATAATTTAGATAGATACGGTGCTTATATGTGTGCTGGACCTACGCATTATTCCTTTTATTTCTTCCTCTGAAAGCACCTCATTCCAGCTTGAAGTATTATATTATCAAACTTAACCATTTGATTAGTATTTGCAAAACTTATGCTTGCTCATGTCTTTTTTCCTTATGCTAGACTGTGAAGTATGGATTTACAGTGTAGCTTGTTGTCTTTTTATAAGGACTTTATTCCTCCACCTAACATACAGTTTTCAGGTGACTCCTTATCATCACAACTTTTCAAAAATACCCTGGGATGAGATTTGGAAACAAGATTATTAGAATAACATTTCAGCAACCATCCAGTAGATTACAACTAAACTGTCTCTTAGGTGGATTTGCAACAGATCTTACTTTTTGTGCATCTTCAATTCTTGCTATTTACCCTCAATCGTAGAATTACGACAGAAGAAAAAGAATAAAAATTGTTAAATAATTAAGGACAGAAAAATGGAGAGATAAGGGAGGAGAGATGCTACACGGGAAAAATACAAACTTAAAAAACAAGGAAAAAAGCAGAAGGGGTTTTACGGAGAGCAACCTTGGAGAAAGTTAAGCATGACAAATCCTACTATGGGAAGCAAAACAGAAACAGAAATCATGCGTACTGAGTACAAACCACAGACTCGATACCAGTTTCACACAGTTCAGCAAAAGATTTACTTCACTCTGTGCCCAAGTAGCTCTACCAATGTGAAGAAAAGCATTTACAAAGCCCGAAGGTAGATAAGCCTGAAAGCTGTGGCAAGGATCAAGGATTTGCCCTCATTTTATGTATCTTGCTGTCTCACCAAGTTCAAAGCAATAATGCTGATATACAAGTGAAAGTGAAAAAAGCCAGTCAAGAGAAAAGTAATGAAAATTTGGAAGAGTAGGTGAAAACATTTTGAAACATGAAATGTACTTTTTTTTTCCATAGGCTGTTGTAAGATGTCCCATCACGCAGAAGCTATCAGGGTAGAGCACGGCAAACCTAAGGCTGCACATAGCTCCCATCTCCTAGCTCTTTCCCAGCTTAATTTAATACAGAAATTCTATCTGTGCAAACAGGCACCCAAATTCCCAGGGTGGCTAAGCTCTATCACGCAAACCAGTTAAAATATCCACACCGTAATGAAAAACCTGAAGACAGCAGCTTTCCCAGCAAAACGTATCGCATATATTGAGATCATTGCATAACAAATGCAAAATCACAAGTCATTCAAGCCAATTTATTGACAGTCCTATCAGAATAACCAAAGTAATTTTCAGAAGAGTAAGTATGCATTTATAGAAGGAGTTGATATATGGTTCTATCTCTCCATGCCAGTTGGCTCAAGCCCCAAACCTTGCGCCACATGGGCAGACTTTTGCTGATTTGTGAGAAACCAGAAGTCCACCCACGGGGCGCTGATTGCAGGGTAAGGAGGCAGTCTGGCAGGAATTTGGGGCATGTGCCTTGCCTTTGTCTGCACAGCAGCTGACACAACCCAGTCCCAGGGCCTGGGCGCTACCATCAGATAGATCTTAATTAGAATTAATGACAAGTGTTCCCAAAACTCTTGCTTCAGTAAAGGATTTCAGTCCTTTGCGTGATCTACATGTATTTCGGTGGCAGTAGAGGGAGTGGTTTACCCCCACCTGATTTAGGTTTTTGTCCTTACCATTTACACTATCTTATCTCAATTCTCACGTACCAGCCATCCAGGGATGAACAAGGGAGCTCCAGGAGTTGTTAGTTACTTTCAACAGCTGCTAAAAATTGTGCTTTATGAATAGTCTGACTATGGGTTTGCCCACATCCCTCACTAGTTCAGTGGGGCATATATCCAGGGTGAAGTGAACTGATTTTAAATTAAATCTTAAGCTCTATAGTAAGCATGATTGTCACATTTTATATGAAGTATGATTCCGTACATGCTTGAAATAGGAAAAATACTTCATCAGAATTTCATGCATACTAGTTTTAAATTCAAATAGTCAGGTCTTTCTAAGATAGTAGATGTCTTTCCTTCGATGATATCCTTAAGTAAATGGATCGCTTGTGCTATGGAGAAATGAAGTTCTGTGCCTTCCTCCACTCCAATATTTCAGACACCAGTAAGAAGAGTTATAAGCATCCTTTTAAATCACTGCCGTTGAGCAAGTGTGCCCTGGCTGGGGATCTCTGCTGCACACCCTGAGTGTGTTTCTCAAATGGTATCATTATATTTGGGTGTGAGAAAAGGCGAATGAAAATAATGAAAGAGTAAATCAAAGATGATCTAAATTACTTGTCAGCAATAGCCCAGGTTGGCTTGTATTAATGGCCATACAAAAGCAGATTATCAAAAGCCTTTACAAACCTCGTAACTTACTCTTTTGGAAACCCCAACATTAAAAGAAATTTCTGAGTTTAAAGATGAGAGACAAACAAAGAAATATGGTTACTGCAAGTTTACAGTGTGTGAACTGCCTAGTCAGGGCAACCTGAATAGAGCAATAAATCAACACAGATACTTGGGAAGCTCTGGGGATGAGCCGTATGACCTGGTAGAATGTAAAAGTTACTAAATAACTTAAGTTCTTAGAGTCTTCACTAGCTGTTTTAATGATTTGTCTTCGAAGGGAACCACCTATGAACATAATAGTTTGTAAAAGAGCTTTGTTTTTTTTTAAAAAAAAAAAAAAAGTTTATTTACAGGTTTGCTTGTTTCCAAGTCAAACACGTAAAAGATTATGAGCAAGGTGCAGGAAGAGGCATGCCCAGAGTCCCGTAACGTCAGGGTTCACCGAGCTGCTGGCAGCCAGCACGGGCAGCGGCACGCAAGGAAGTCTTTGAAATTTGCTATAGCAGAGAGGAATCCATTAACGTTCTAACTTTTAAAATACATGACAAATGCTTGAAAATTGCCGGAACTCCTTGATCATCAGTTTCCAGATGTGTTATGGGATCTTCTGAAAAGTAGAAAGCTAAGTTGAACTCTATTGTAGTTTTTTCATTTGGCTGGATTTTGTAATGAATAATTCAGCATGTGTTGTAAGTAATCGTAGACCTTGTAAAAGTGCTTGAGTGCCAGCTCAGCGCTGCTTAGGGAAGACCTCCAGGCTGGCAGCTGGATGTCATTCATGTGCAGGTCAGTAAAAGTCTGAGAAATTCTATCCAACCATACAAGAGCTAAAGATGAAAAAAAAAAGATACAGGAAATTAAGGAGAGACCTGGCAAAGACAAAAACATCTGCTTTCATTCTGGAATTAGGTTATTTTACACTGATGCACAGGTTATCCAGCTGTGGATTACTATCGATCCCATTCAAGTAGATCAGCTACTATAGATTCCTTCAGTTGCAGGCTGCTTTATTGAGAAAAAAATAATACTGCCAGGAAAGCAGCATTTGATTTAAAACCTTTAGTCTTGTGCTGTTGCAGGCATGCTTACAACAGGTAGAGTCTTACAAAATTACATCCCCTAAACTGTGGATCACTGTCAGAGATAAGCAAGATCAATTGGAGGGTGCAATAGGTGTAGCCAGTCAATTATGGAGATGTTTCAAGGGATAAAATTAGGTGAGGCTGCCAGAGGGAAATTACACAAACCTGTCTGATTCAGCTGCAGACTTATTTCTTAAAATAAGAAATGCCCCAGCAGCCAGGCTGCTTCAGCACAAGTGCACAGTACAACGGCAGCGCGCTCACTTCCACTTAACGGAGTGATGGCTCCAGAATGCCTGTCTTTCCTATTCTTCCAGGAGATTTACTTAAGAATTTACAACTGATTTCTATAACACATCCTTACCTGCCATTTCCTCAAACAGAAATTAAGTTCTACCAGGAATCTTATATAAAATGCGAGAGAAGCTCTCCTTTTCATTTATTTCCAATAGCTGTTTTTATTACATTTATTTTCTTTTTATGAGTTTTTTTACTATTTTTTCTGCTATGGTTTCTCCAATTTATGCACTAACTGAATACTTTGCAGTAATGGCTCTGTATTAAAAGCAGCACAGAAAGGAAGTTTTCCTACAGATGGCTGTCTATCACAACACTCATTTCAACAGAGCTTGAAAACATTTTTGTTGTATTTGTTATAGGGTAAGGCACCCACAGGCACATTATAGCTGCCTTTTCAATCTTTAAATTGAAAGGAGGAAAATATTGTATTTCAACACAGCTATACTGCAATTACACTTGGAGTATATTGCATTCAAATTTTTGTCTTTTATTATAAACAAGATATCAAATAACTAGAAGGATTTAGGCAAAAACAATAAAATTTACAACAGTCCTGAAGGGGTTGAGTATACGTGCCATGCCTACATAGCCAGCCGCACACATAGCTGCAGAAAGCACAGCAAACAACAATCTGGGCACCAACCGTAGTAAGCTGGAGCAAAAAGGAGAGGTGCCAGGATGCTCAGCAACTTGTCACACGGCCTTAGGAGTGGAGACCTGGGGAGCAGAGCCCGAGAGCCGAGCCGGCAGCTCGGGAGCCCGTGTTCGTCCCCTCCCCGAGCCCAGGGCCAGCAGCGCGGAGCACGAAGCGCAGCTCCTCGGGAGTCACAGCACCCCAGGCACCCTGTCCTCCCGGTGAAAACAAAGCAGGAGTTGCTCCTTTCTTTTAAAAGAAGGGAGCAAGTACTGCCTCCGCCATAATTTTTTTTTTTTTTTCTGCGGGATGTGGAGATAGGTCTAGTCAGGATATGAAGACCAGCACAACCATGCCTTGGCCGTGCGTGAGTGCCTCTGCTCAGCTACGGCAGTCCTACCTGCACCTGCCCCTGCCAGGCTAATGGCTTTGCTGGACTTTTGGAAGCTGTTCCCTCTGTGGAATTTATTCCAGATGAGGGGTTGCTGCTATATTAAGAGGAACTCATCTACAATGGGAGCCAAGTTTTAAATAGGCACCTGTGGAAGTTACCAGACATCTCAGAAACAATGGGCAGAGGAACGCCTCGTTTTCTGATCTGATTTAGGCATAAAATTTCTGCCTGCCCATGTTGAGAGGAAATATTTACAGAATTATTAAGGAAGAGAAGTTTACTTCCCAACCCGATGCCTGGGAAAGTTTGTGTGCCTGCAGGATTAGCAGACATGCACTTATTTCAGCCTAATGTACTGTCACCGCATTTTGGATTTGGGTTCGTGTGCTGTGTCGAAACCTACTGTACCTTCTACATCCTGATCTCTACAGATCAGCCAAATCTCTGGTTATTAGCTCTTAATTACAGCCATGTCAGTAAGTCATGAGGCGGTCCGAGGCCACCAGACTGAGGTGGGAAGGTTGATTATTGATGCTGAGCCGCTGTATTTCAGTTGCAGATAACCTGAGCAACACCAAGGCAAAAAGCATGATCACTGCGATTATTGTGATTCTGGTTCTCGGTTTACTGAGTTCCCTTCTGAGTTCTGGATTTACCTGCACTAATGCTGTCAGTAATCCCTACCAGACGTTTTTGGGAGCCACTGGAATCTACACTTGGAATTCCTTGTGCGGTGAGTAATGTGTCGCATGCTGACCAGCATACAGAAGAATACTATGTATTCTCATTAATTCCAAGATTAAGGAATGTATAAGTGTAAAAGGAAACACTTGGAAAAACATTCTGTGCAGTTGGTTTTGGTTTTTAACTGCTGGGATACCTGAAAACTATCTTTTAAGTACCAGTAAAATAATATTATTTACTTGAAGCAATACCATCAATTAGTGGGAGTCTGGATTCACTGGTGCAAAAATGGAAATGAAAAAGCCCCCAAAGGTGTAGCATCATTTTATGCGTGATGCATATTGAGAAGCAGGGGGTAAGCTGACAAATACAGAATGAAACCGTAACAGATAAGTATGCACTGGGTATGACTCAGTGCCATTTGTAAACTCTTTAAGACCTTACGTTACTATTTTATGGTATTTGTAGCATATTTGTTGCTAGGTTACCTACTTACCAAATTAGGCCTCTAAGGTCTAATCTATAGGATAGACTCTAGTTCATCTCCAAAAAATGTGTTGAATCAAATACATGCACAGCAGCATGAGCATGGGGAGGCAGCAGTTAGGAGGACTGAGTCACAGCAAAATTTATTTCCTCCTCAAAGAAAAACCCTTTCACAGATCAAAATATATTTTAACATTCCCTAAGCAGAAAAAAAAAAAAAATCATGGTAGAGAGGCTGAGTCGTTAGAGACCTGAACTGTGTCCAGCAGCTCCCTGGAGGTGTAACCCCTGGTTCACCTGGCAGGCTTGAGCTGTGCACTCCCAGCGCACCGTCCTACCCTCCTCGTCCTGCTCCGGTAAGGACTGCAGCTCTCACACTCTGTCTGTCTTAAGGGGATTATGCACGCCTCTAATAATAGGTTTGTACTTGGAAATTTTTCTTTAAAGACATCTGATTACAGAGTACTTCAGCATGGACATTTTGTCCTTCAAAAGGTTTTCAGATCTCCCCCGGCAGCTTGCTCTCCCTTCAGCCGTGTCCCCAGCAGCATCCTGCTTTCCTGGGGACACACACTGCAAGCTTTGCCAAAATCGGACCTTGGTGGAAAGGGCATCCTGTAGATGAATGTAGTCTTAATCACAGCGAGAACAGGTGTGGGGGGGTGAACCCATCCCCTTTTTCTCCAGCCGTAGCTAAGATCCCCCCACAAAGACAGATGCCAGAACAGCTGCGGATGCCCTGAAACATGGTAACAAAAGTGAGCAAAAGCCTAGGTTAGACAATTATTCAGCTTCGGAGACAAGGAGATCGTTGTCTCATCACATGACAAAGTTGTTCATTTCCTGAGCCCAGCACCCACTGAATCTGCAAGCTTTGACCTGAAATGAAAGGACCACGGGCTTGCCAAGATAAATACTAGTGAGAAAGTCAACCCTCATGTTGACTGATGATCGCGGTTACTTTTTACAGCCCTGTAAGTGCTATGACCTGGAAGTCTAGTTTGCCATGGGCATGTTTTTAAGAAAAATCATGCATGATTTGATGTTTGAGTCTATCTTGAGGGTTCCTAATTCTCCTACCAGTGTCCTGAAAAGAAAAACCTGAACCTGTTTCAGCGTGGACCTGTGTAGGATGGTGTACCTAGAGGGAAGGAATAGAAATACTTTCACTGGTGTTTAGAGGTTATACCTCCATTAGCACTGTGAAAGAAGAGATGTAAAAGCATTAATAGCTAAATGTCAAAGTAACCAGACTCCACTTCCATTCAGGCTATAGGAAACAGATACAAATCTAATAGGACATCTCATTTTGGCTCATCACAGGGTCATTGAATAATTTGTGCTGGAAAGAACACAAGGTTTCTAAGTCTAAGCTCTTGAAGAAAGTTGGCTAGCCCTGAATGCAGACCATGTTGCTGAGGTTTTTATCCAGTTGTGATACTGCACACCCCAGGAATTTGGGCTCATATCAAATAAGCATTCTGCAAATGAACCAATGGGCAAATATATTATACTCATCAGCATTAAATTCAGGGAGAAAAATTATATTAAATGGCCTGCTCTAAGAACACACAGTCAGAATCCATTAATTTTAGCAGAAGATAAAGCTGCCAATGTCAAAACACCTGGCAGATACTATTGGACGGGACAAAAGCTCTTTAAATGCCCTCGCATTTTGCTAATGGAAAATATTAGATTAATCCTTGTCTTAGTCCAGGTATTCTAAACAATTTGACTATTTACAAGTAGCTACATAACCAGTACTACACTTTAACCTCTAACATTTGTATTTATGTTTTCTAGGAATCTTCATTCTTACAGTCATGATACTTTTTCCCGTGAGCATAGAGGAAAACGGCCTGTCTGTAGAACTGGCCAATGGATGTTTTTCTTTTCTGCAGACACATACCAAATCTGTACACACTTATGGATATTCATATTGGATCATGCTGCTCATCATTTTTCTGAACATTGCTTCTATCATCATCATATATTTCTATGACCACGCAAGATATTCTAAGAAAAAAGAACAGGAAAGACCCATTGAAAATGCACCAAAAGACGTCATTCTGTTCTAAGGATGCCACTGAAAAAAGGATGTAAAGGAAAATGACTATTTAATGTGGCCAATTCTGGCTGATCATTTCCATTGAAGTTGACTTGTGTATATAGTTCAATTAACAAAATCATCTATCGTGTCTTCATTTTATCTTTATGCTGGGTATTAGTATAACACTTATAAGCTTCCATAAACATACTGCCTAAGCACCTCTGGGTAGGTATGGCCCAAAGTGCATGATATCCTAGGGCCGTCCCATAGGAATGAACCTCATGCACCTTGCGGCTCCGTAATTCCCAGAGGAATCGCTATGAAAACATGCTCCTAGGAGGGTTCCTGCTGTCTGTACCACCTCTGCCTGCCTTTCCAAGAGGATTGTCACCCTCTTGCCCATGCAGCATGGAGAGGTTGGTTTGCATCTCTGCTTTCTGGTTATTTCTGGACCACAGGACAGACCCATGGTGGCTGCCTCAGCTCTCTGCAGGGGTGCACCAACATTGGCATGGCATGAATGCACTTCTGCTTCACCTTCTGGGTCCGAATGGGAAGACTGGAGACACTGTTTTGGTTGCGTATGTCATTTGTGATCTTAAGGGCAGAAATAGTGCAAACACCAGGAACGGTGGGGATGGTGAGAAATGGTCATGAAGGTATCGATGCTTTGGTTTGTCCTGCCATTCCTACTACAGTTCTTTCCCTGTTTAGGGGTTTTCTCCCCCAGGTCCCTGCGGCACTGCCCTGGTGACTGTGGGCAGGCTCGCAGGCTCCTGTTCATGGGCAGGAAAGTGAGCACTTGGGCAAAATTGCTTTTGGTCAGTCACCTTCACATCAAACCTCCCAACAGCACTCTGCCCCTGCTTCCATCCATGGCTGGGGTGCCAGACAGGGCAGCAGGAGCAAGAGGAAGGGCCATGGGCAGCAGAAGACAGCATAGGAGCCCAGTATCTGCAAGATTTTAATTTGTATAAACATTAGCAAAATTCTAGTTCAGGCTGTTTATAGACCTTTGATTACTCTTGACAGCAAACGGCAAAGCTGCACCTGGAGCAGGTGTGGCCACCCACCCGCTACTCCAGACCATCATTGCGCCCCCCACAAAAGCCAGAGAGCGGGCTGTATTAGCGATGATTTATGGCCAGTACCCTCCCTATGCCTGGTTTAATTAGTATTTAATATGCAGACAAAGACACACAACTGCAGAACTGCACAGAAGTGGGAAGCTCCCTTCCTGCCCCCCCAAGGGAAAGCAAGCAGATGAAGGTGACCTTGGGACAGATGCCATTGTGTGAAGTCACGCTTACCGCACGTGCCGCAGGAGAAGGGCACCATGCAAAAGGGTGGTCAGAACCTTCTGCTCCTTTGCTCCTCATCTTTGCAGCTAGGAGAGAATTTTTTTTTATCACATCATTTTCCTTTACAATATGTTTTTCAGTCATGCTTGATAGCTGTCCTGTGATGCAAGTGAATGTTTGTGGAGAAAAAAAAGCATTTCTGAAGAGGTGATGAGAAGATACAAGAGGTGACTTCTCACTATTTATGTGCAAAAATAAAGTTTTGGGATTAAAGTGCCCAATACTTTATACAGCTGTGCTCTTTCAAAGGGATCAAAGCAGAGGGCTTTTCCATCCTGCTTAAGCATTTGACTAAAAGTATGACAAGGGCAGAGTGGGGAAAAATAAAAATAAAAGAGGGTTTCTAAGACTTGAGGGGCAACACAGGTCAACAAAATAAGAGATGCTTTCTGCTCCGCACTGCTGACAAGAACCATGCCTAGAACTGCTTTTCAGTGCTGTAAACATTGCAGTTAAATCGTCAGATACCGTGCACCCGCGAGCTAAGCTGGAGGAAAGCCAAACATTTGCCAGTTTTGCTTTGGCTGCAAAAATTTTCACACAGTTTCAGCATGCATCTGTCACTGTTGTACTCAGCCAGCATCCATCACACAATACAATTACACTTATATTGGGCACTTGCTTGCAGAGAAGTAAAGTTGTTTTAATAGAAGAATACCAGAGGAGCAAGAGTTCCTGCTTTGAAAAGCAGTGGCTTAGCATTGCTTGGGCATTTCTGCTGCTCTGAAGTACTAATTGCCATACAAGAGCTGGAAAGAAAAAAACATTCCCACTTTTGTGTGCCTGTTTGAACCACGTGGCTGTGTTAAAAGTCGGTTCGGAAGCCTGAAGAGAGCTTACGCTCGCCTGCTGACACGTACGGCTGTGAGGTGGCCAAGACACGTGTCACCAGAAAGTCATTAGGTAGTGAGAGCTCACCTGCTTTGATGTGAACTACAGATTGAAATCATTACAAGACTAAAAAAAAGTCAAATTTTAATAGTAAAGTCGTAGGTGGCTAATGAGGCTATCTTGATAACCTTAGTCTGTATGTTTTATTTCAAATTAAAGGCAGGACTTTCCTTCTCAAGCTCAAAATGATGGTCTCTGTCCTATGTTACATACTTTCTGCTTAATGCAATGGTGTCAGCTTGGCACACGTTGCTGATGGAGAATTATCAGGCTACGCTGGGGCCAAGGAAGGTGGCAGCTTCCCATGGCACCGAGCCCCCGGTGCCCCAAGGAGTGGCCGTGCATCCCTGCCCAGATGAAGTCCTGCAGCCTCGGCCAAGCTGCGGTGGATGCACAGTGAGAACAACTGTGAGAGGCAGGCAGGGCATTGCAAGGAGGGGAAGCAAAGGCAGAAAACTGTCACAAACTTTTCTCCCTATCTTTCCCTCAAAATGCCACAACAGCCTTGTAAAGTGGTAGTAAAGCACTGGCTGCCATGGGGATTGTTATATTTTCTAGAGAGCCACCAAAAGGTCTGCAATCAGGTACCTTGCCTGATTTAGAAGCACCTCCTCCAAGTTAAATTACAAAATATGAGAACTCTGGAATCACCTATCTCCCAAGAAGAGAGCAGACGGCGTAGCAGCCTTCCAGGACAGGGCTGGCCCTGGCAGACAAATACATGGGATGAACAAACAAGAAGCCAAACTGTTCAGGTATGCGTTTGCTGATTCAAAAGCTCAGTAAGAAGGGATTGTGCATCTGGGTTACAGTCACTTCTATCAGAGGAAGAAAAGAAAAAAAGAGGGGGGGAGAAAAAAAAAAAAAGAGAGGGGGGAAAAAAAAAAGGTGCAACATAATCCAACCTTGCATTTAAGTTTTAGGATATCAAAAAGGAATTGGTCTGGCTCTTGCCAACCAGGCAGCCTTTGAAATGAATGGAGCTGTGTTCAGTACACTTATCCTCTTAATGAGGACAAATTCTGGCAGTTTACCCTTAGGTAAAAAGGCAAAAAGCTTGCACTGTCAGCTTGATGCACTCTTGAAAGAAAAATCAAGCTCCCGTCTTATCTAAACCTGGGGTAATTTTACACATTCATCACTTGCCAGCAGTTGAAGTGCATTGCTTTTCACCAGGAGCCGTGTCTGCTCAGGTCAAGGGAAGGATACAGGCTGAAACCAGCTGAAAAATGAATCCTCACCCCAGCATCCAAGGTCCCAGCTCTGAGCTCCCCAGGGATGTGTGCGATGTGCTCCTTTGCCTTGCACCTCAGATCCGAAGGTGGCTAGGAAATGCTAAAAACTGAGCTCAAGTCCTGTATCTCCATGGACAGCTTCTGCTGCCTGCCTGGCTCGCTGTTAATAACCTCAGCAGGACTTGTGGTGGGAAAACATGAGGTCTGGTCCAAACAGGGCCAGGAGTGATTTTGGCTCCTGCTGGTGGAGCCAGCACCAAGGGCAAGCAAGCAGGATGGTCAGTGTCCGTGGTGTTCACGTGTGACTTTGGGCAGCAGCACCTGCCATGCAGTGTGGTGAAAGGCTGAGCCCTCCGGCCAAGTGTTTCCAGCACCCCTGGCACTGCACACACAGAGCTGAGCGGGACAAATCCTGCATGCTCCACACGCTCCATATGCAACATGCTTGGGAAACCATGACTCACTACAGCTACTGCGAAATGCTGCCAGGAGTTTGACAGCTGGAGAAGAATGAGAGGAGGATTATCCAGCAAGGCAGCCAGCAGCTCCCCTCTGCTCCCCACTCTGATGGGACTAAACCATCTCTTTTCCTTCTTTTTCTCCCTTTGGAGAAATCCAAGGCAGCCCCTCACTCTTAATCCAAGCTGACCTATTTATAACAGTTGCTCCAACTAAGTAGGTGACTTATTTCACTCTTGCTAAGTCACTTAGATGTTTCTAATAAAGTGATCATGATTGAACTAATGGATTTTTAAATAATCATAGAGCATTAATCAATACATTCCCACCTCAGAAATTCTGCACCTCTGAAGTTCTGCTTCCTATTTATGCAAGTTCTATTTTATATTTATGGTTCACTCAAAAAGTTTTACACTGGATAAAAGTTACACCTAATCAACAGCTGTAGAAACGCTGAATAGAGGCAGCTTTTTCTTTGAAAACACAGAAGATCCTTAATACCCGGTAAATTATCAGTTACCTTAATGTTTAGCAGCAGCTGAAAGCATTTAATAAGACACATTGCAAACCTCACAGCAGGCAAATGCAATAATTCTTGATGTAGGCATATCTACTTGACAGCACGGCAGAAGCTAGTTAACTTCACAATTATAGAAAAAAGAGCCAGTGCAGCTTTGCTGTTACCCACAGGCAAAGAGACTCAGTCAATAAAACCAATCCCTGTCCCCCAGGAGCTATTCTGCTAAAGAGTCATCCAGCTCCTGCTATTTAAAAATCTCTGCTGGTAGGAGAACTGCCAGAATTAACAATCGATGTTCTAAATCAAGCGCAGTATCGCCGACACAGTAATGATTACTATAGAAGTATCAGAGAATTAAAAATAAATATTACTCTTGCAGCCCTGTAGCAGGTTCAGACAGTGGATGGAAGGGAGGAGAGCAGGAAACCAGCAGTGGGACAACGCAGCAGTGGGGGACACTGTCACCGTCCCTGACAACTGATGTTGTCACATTGACCCTGCAGAAAGCATGACTGCAGCTTTTCCTCCGAGTCCCTTCTCTAAGTGAAGCCTCTGGGACGGCTACTCAAACATACGGCAGCTCAAGGAATGGTGGCATGAAAACGTACCGGGGAAGTTTAGACTGGCTACACGTGAGCATTTTATTCTCATAACACGTTGTACCGGGTTTTCAATATTCATTGACTTAGCAGCTCTATTTTTCTACTCAAGTACCTTCCCTGCACAAGCCTGCCTAACGCTCCTGCCTGCGTAGAAGCTACATTGCCCAGGGGGCCGAGAAGGCCAGCAGCACCCTGGCTGGTAGCCGAAGCAGCGTGGCCAGCAGGGCCAGGGCAGCGCCCGTCCCCCTGCGCTGGGCACTGGCCAGGCCGCCCCTCGAAGCCGGGCTCAGCTCTGGGCCCCTCACTCCCAGACAGACCCTGGGGGGCCGCAGCGTGTCCAGAGCCGGGCAGGGGGCTGGGCAGGGGGCTGGGGCACAGGGCTGGTGGGCAGCGGCTGGGGGAGCTGGGGGGGCTCAGCCTGCAGAAAAGGGGGCTCGGGGGGCCCTGATGGCTCTCAGCTCCCTGGCAGGGGCTGTGGGCAGGGGGGGTCGGTCTCTGCTCCCAGGGAACCAGCCACAGGACAAGAGGGAACGGCCTCGAGTTGCGCCAGGGGAGGGTTAGGTTGGGTGGCAGGGAAAGTTCTTCTTCACCAAAAGGGTGGGCAAGCCCTGGCACAGGCTGCCCAGGGAGCTGGTGGGGTCACCAGCCCTGGAGATGTTCAACAAACACACAGATGGGGCTCTCAGTGACACGGGTCAGCGGTGGGCTCAGCAGTCCTGGGTTAACAGTTGGACTTTATGATCTTAAAGGTCTTTTCAAACCTAAATGATTCTACGATTGCATGAAATGGCGTTACCTGTTTTGTCACACAGTAGGAAAGATGCAGCGCTGCGATGGAAGCTGGGAAAGCACACACGCTGCCAGCACCTTTGAAATGAGCCCATCAGCAGCTCCTCCCTCCCCTTCCACCTCTCACCCGTTCAGACCTTTGCTTTAAAGCTGTGACTTAGTTTTCAAAAGTTTTAAAGGAGGCAGCTCGGCGTGCCTGCCACAGCGGTGCAGGCTGCAGCCATGCCCCCCACCGCTGCGGCTGCGTTCCTGCCGCTGCATTTGTTCACCTGAGCTAAAATGTGGGGTTCTTAGGTAAAGTATTTCAACAATTTTAGCACAGCTGGTGAAGCCCACATTAATGCTGCTCCAGTATGAGTAACAGCCCCCAGCAGTCAAATCTCCGATGAGTTTCCCACTTCTCAGACAGTGGCAAGTCCCACGTGGAGCTCAGGTCAACCCCATGCACGAGGAGCTCTTAAAACCCGCTCCCAATGTTGTCCTGAACGCTTGTGATTTTGTGAGGCTTTACCACAGGCATCTTCTGTCCCACACTTGGAACGGAGTTTCATCAGGTTGTTTTGCTGGCAGCATTTCCACCAGATAAGGACTTCCTACCTCCCCCTGAGGAGCACACAGGGCATGGCACGGGGTGCACGCTGGGCTTCATGCAGTGCCTCGGGGGTGTGAAGTTAGCCTGGAAGGGAGCGCTGGTGCTTAACCATCCCAAAGGAATCCCCACTTGGAAAAAATTATTGCAAGGACAGAAACAAAGCTTTTCTCCTCAGTTTACATGTCCCTCCTTTTTGGGATAATTTTTGTCAGCACTGCTCCTAGGTGAGCTTCTCGTTCAGTCCTCTGAAGATGGCACATTTCAGGGATCATCTCATCTCTCTCCTGTCTACTCATCTACCTTTTCAAACTAATCTAGACAAGAATTGCAACAAAGTTCAATGAGGATCTCTTCAAAGGCATCTTTTGGAGAGGGTGTTGCAGTACCTCCTGGTGTTATCGCTGCAAAGCAGTACTGGGGAAGGGGGGAGCACCTTCCCAGAGGAGGGCCAGAAGGAAGGATCAGGTATGTGCACATTGCCTTAGCTGGGTAATAGGGACAGAGGCCTTTTCAAAAGGAGAACAGATCACTGTCAAAACTTAATTCAAAGAAAAGAAGTCTGCTTATAAAAGAGTCCAAAGAGGCAGTGAGAGAGACCTTCCTGCTCTCTGCAGCGTTCCCCCCTAGAGGCGCAGCTCCAACCAGAGCCCAGTGATTGAAAACACCTACAGCTCTTCTCCCCACACATTTTGCTAAGGCTAAAGCTTTACCCCATCCCGCCGAAGGGCAGAGAAGCTCTGGCTGTGGGCACAGAGTGGCAGGAGCTTCAACACTGCCAGGCAAACTGCTTACCGCCAAGGGCAATGGCTCTGCTCAGATGTGCAGGGTTGCACATGCATCTAGGCTCTTTGACAGATCACAGCCTGGTTGTCTTTTAGTTTAGTTTAGTGTGGGTTTTTTTTTAATAAAGCAGCAGCAAATGCTTGAACATTGAAGAGATGACTTTAAACTCATCTTTGTAGGCAACAGGATATAGGTGGTGCTGACAGGTATTTCTATAAGCAATCCCAATGCACCCAGTTATCTCAGGGCAATGAACTCCAGGAATTAAAGGGCTTCTGCTGCTGGAGCAGCAGTTACCTGCGGTCGTCAAGCCTCTTAGAAGAAAAGGAACTGGAAAAAAAAAAAAAAAAAAAAGGAAATCAAATCCCACAAAACAGAATCCTCTGCAATAATTCAGGACATTCAGAGTTACCCTTTCCTGCTCAGCCTATTCAGACAGCTGGGTTCTGCTCCTGTGCCTTGCAAAAGAATTTTGCTTAGAAAACAAGGGGGACGCTCAGCCGCTGTTAGCCACTTTGCTGCTGCCTGTTTGCCCGGGGAGCCATGAGAGGGCAGCAGCCGCCTTCCCAGGCTGCACCTAGGAAGGAAAAAACAATGGGTTTTCCTTTTCGGTTTTCCTTTGAAGGGGAGAGTGAAAAACAGAGGGAGAGAGAGAATTGTCTTCACTCTACATGCAAAGACAATACTATATTTCACCTCCTCCGAGGCACAAAACAAGCAAACAACCAAACAAAAACCTCCAAGAAAAAGCATTGCCCAAATGGCACGTTAATTTTAGGTGCTCTGATGGACACCCGAACTCTGTGGGCATCCTGGAAACCAGCACAAGTGGTACAGCACAGAGTGGTGGGTTGCTAATACAGACATTGGAAAAGGTTTCTTGGCTAGTTCCCAATATTAGAAGAGGTAAATTGCCAAAGCAACCACAAGAAGCCCCCCAAAAAACAGAAGCTTGCAAGGCTACAGGATGTTCAAAGCACTTAATCAGAACAGCCGGTGTGAATGCTAAAAACCTACCAAATCTATTGAGATTGATAATGGTTAGAAATACAGATTCAAAGAGAAAAGGGGATTTTCATACAGTCCTAGTCTTCAGGTTAAGGGTAGAAATACTGTGTTTTGCATAGGTTACCAAGACAACGTTCACTTATATTTGTTGATCAATAAAGTATGAACAAAAACATCATCCCAAATAAGAATAAAACAGTATAGTTCAAAATTATTTTGCAAACATGGTTAATTATCTCCTGGATATAGGAAAGAGAGAATACATCTGTGACCGTGGGAAAGGCAGCTTTTCTCCCATTCCTCACCCAAAACTTTAAAGAAAAGGATGCTCCCTCAGAAGCCAAATCCAGACAAGTCCTCCTTCCATGTCAAAGGCTGGTATGTTTAACCTGATCACCAACTCCATATGCAAGGAAAGCAGGTTTTTCAGCTTCAGATAGGCTTTGACAGAAACCTGTATTTTATAGAGGGTAAATAAATACTCCAGAATGAACACCAATATTTTCAGACTCCATATTTTTGTATGATGAAAGAAATAGATTAAGAATAAATCCTAGGAAAATACAGGGTGATTGTGGAGATTAATGGCCCTCTTTAAGAAGTATTTTTCATCTAGTTCTACATACTAAAGCCTCAGAATAAGCATAGACATTTTACAATGAATATTAGTACTTTCAGATTTAAGCTTCTAGGAAAAAGAGGATTCTTAAAGTCAGCAGTGCAGAAGAAAGCTGTACATAATTAAAAGTGAACTTAATTCAACAACGTCAGTATAGGAAGATATAGATGTATAGTGGAGTTGTATTACTCTGCCATTGGTATGCACCTTCCAGTGCTAAAGCAATCTTTTCCAATGAAGAAATGACTGCTTTTCTTAGAAAGAGATTAGGAAAAAAAAATAATCAAAAGACGTTTAATTTCCAACATTATCTAAAACTACCCCAAACCAAGAGATTATTAGTTGGAAACATCACCACCCCTTGTCCCCGTTCTTTGTTTTGGTTTTGCATGTGGTCAAAAAGTTAAAAAAAAAAAAAAAAAGGACAATTTTCCATGTTTCCAAAGTTTCTGCCCAGCTCTATGATTGTCTGATAGATTTTCCTTATGATTATCCATGCTGTATATATAGACTTCTGACATCATACATTATGTCTTGAATAATATATTGAAAGGAACAATTTACCCTAGACCACATTATTTACTGGAGGAATATTTTCAGGACTGTTTTGCTATTTTTAAAGGAGGTGGTTTAAGCTCTCTTACATTTAATTTTTCAATATTTAATTAAACAAACAAACAAACCAAACAAACAAACAAAAAAAAACCCAAACAACCCAATACCTGGGAAGCCCTGAAGAGAAAATAATATTAAAAAAAAAAAAAAAAAAATCTTTCTGGGAAGCCTGCAGTTCCCCAGGTGCTCTCTGAGGATTAGAGTGTTCTCTACAGACCATTGCTCCTGCAGCAAAGCACCCTGTGCTGTGACAGCTTCTCCTGAGGGACCTTCACTGTGCTGGACATCCTGCAGTGGTGACCCAGTTACCTCTGGGTTATTTAGACTGCTTGTTTTCACGTATGTTTTTACACATTAAGGATCAGATTCATCCCCCATTGCTCCCATCTGCTAAATGGGACTATTTGAGAAGACACAGACTTTTGCAGAATAGGGCACCAGATGAACACACTGGTGCTTGGCCTCAAGGAAGCTGTCAATGCTAATAAAGCCACCGAAAGATGGATAATATCCTGATTATAAGAAAATCACTAATTATAATAAAACTAGTTTACTTTCCTAAGGACTTTGGCATTCAGCCTAGACATTGTCTTCATCTGCCTGTGCTCTAAGTGTGTATGGTATTTCTGGTGTCTTTACTGAATCTGAGGATTTCATATAAGAGATCTAATGGCAAGGAGAAGGAAAAAAAAAAATAAAGGCATTTCATGTAAAGGGCCAAGATATTGTGGGTTCATATCCAGTCACACAAAGAAAATTAGCCAATCTAGTGAATTCCTTCACTGCACCATTGCCAAACGCTTCAACAGAAACTGTTTTAACAGTGGCTTTTGGCAGCAATTCCCCAGGTAGAATACACTGTTGCCGGGAAAAGTCCAACTTCAACGAGAAGAGGCAACAGGACAGTAGCATCACATGGCAGACGCAGAATTATGTGATTTACACTACAAAAGTGTTTCCTAAGATGGTACCTAGCTATCCATGAGTTTACATTTAGCCACTGCCTGCAGAGCCAGGACTTCTGTTAGCCGAAGGTTTCGCTGCACCGCACCACGAACCACACTGTGAGATGAAGCGGTGTCACAGGGCCGGCCCTAGAGTTTGGGAGAGGTCTGGAGCCGTCACGTGAGACAATCTGTGGAAGACATTTGACCATGCACACTAAATCTCTGTGACATATACACGCATGACAGACAATGCACACCATCTGCAGCGCAGCAGGGTAAGCCTCAAAGCTCGTTACATCTGCATTCAGACTAACAAAGATCAGGCTGTCCAGGTCACGCAGTCTTCTTGGATTTCCAAGGAGCTTTTTACAAAGTCCACCAGCTACGGCTTTTGAGGCAGCCACATAGCTGTGGCATAAGGGAGGGCCTGGCACTGGTAACGTATATGGGCACTGATAACACATATGAGGCAGGAACCTATGGTAGGAGTCAGTGGCTGGATCTTGCAGAGGATGGAGGTCATTGTTCCCGTTCCGTGGAGGTGTGCGTGGTTCAGTATGGTCACATACTGAAACAAGAAGTGATGCATACTGAAAAAATGACCCCGTTTCACATCTGAAATTATGTACACGGAGCTGACGCAGGCTGAGGCTTCAGGGTTTTCAGCTCAGTGCTCAACAGCTGTCAGAAAAGCTAACTAAATGTTGGGCAAATAAAAAATAATAATGGAAAAGAACAGAGATGACAGAATGTAATCCTGTGACATATAAATCCATGGCTTGCCTGTACAGGTTAGATATGCTCCATCTCAAAAAAAGAAAAAGGACATAGTACTGGAAAAGGTCCAGAGAAAGGCAACAAAGATGAACAGGAGTAGGAAAGAGCTCTGGCATGACCAGTAACTAACAGAGCAGGCAAGCAACTGGGCTGGCCAGACCTCCAATGCAACCCAACGCAGCTTATACCAGTGTAGGTGAACAAGCTGAGAACTGGGACTGGAAACAGACATCCACACCCACATTGAGACCCTACCTTTGTAAGCCTGTGGCACAGTGAAGGAAAGGATGTAAAATATAGGGCCAAATATTGAGAACCAGCGTACAATCCAGGACCAGAGTATTCAGGAGTTGTTGGGAAGACAGCTGATTGCACTGGGAAGCTTGTTGAATCCAGCAGAGCAGGAGGTTGAAGAAAGGCACATTAGAAATAAGTTATCCCCATAGAGTCGGTGTTGTCTTACAGGACTCATAAAACTCTAAAGAATAATGTTCCATCACATACATATCTCTAATTAGCATCCATGCAGACAATAGTGTGGATATTTTTATTCTTCTTTTTGAATAAATAAATAATAATTCCTATTCAAGATAAATGCAAGTGGGTAATATACGCAAACTCTATCAGTCTCTGCACACCATTATCCTGTGCTAAAGACTTCAATCACCTGTGCTGGAGCAAATCAAGAAGAAAATTCCTTTTTACTGTCAACACATACATTAAATGTAATAAAAAGACAATTTAAACTTGGTTACTAAGGCAATACATGAACTTTTCAAAGATTCCATAATCCCACCTCTCAAAAAAAGAGAAAAGCTACTCTAGGAACTGAACAAATAGCAGAGCTAGCAAAGCACATGGAAGACACAGGGGATACACACGGAGTAGGTGCACATCTCTAAAGGTACGTGTCCCAGTGGGAACCTCCTACCATCACAGCAGTGAATCACTTGCCAGCATTTTAAACTGCCTTTTTAAGCCTCTTCCCAAACCTTAATATGACTTTTTATTCTTTCTGACAGAAGCACGTTACAGCAGTGACCAAAATCTTCCTTTCCTGGTGGGTGAGCTGCTGTGTCTTTCTGTGTTGGGAAAAGCTGCTCTGACGCCCTCACGCAAAGGAATTGGAAATAGGAAAGAACAGGAATGTTCATTGAGGTGAGTGGGCTTTGGATCGAGTTGTGAACAAATCAGCATGACAATAATGGGGATCTTTTCATGTTTAACCTGTAAGGGGAAACAGATGGGGATCAAAATATCCTCACTAATCTCAGCTTGCTTTCCCCATATTCATTTAAAGATAAGTTAACACAGATTGGATAGCACCAAGAGCAATTTTTGCTTCAAGCGTCAAGTTCTCCAGACACTTTTGCATCTTCTGGTGGAAGCAAACAAAATCAAAACCAACCCAAGAATACCTACATTGAACTAATGTAACCATACCGAGAATCAGGCACCTTTGCATACACGTCACACCGGGCTGTTACTGCAGTACTGAATAAAAAACTGCAAGTGCTTAAGGACAGCAATTATAGTCAGTTAAAATATATATATAGTGCCATCCTCAGAAAACCTGTAAGCCAAATTATAAACATTGCAAATTAACCACAGTCAAGATCTTCACTAATACTTTATATATATATATAACATTATTATCAGAGCTAGATCGCTGTTGAATTATAAGTGCATATTGGGACTACCCACAAAGACCTATTTCTTTAGAAGATCACAGCATAACCATGCTTGACAGAGTTGATATGTGTGAAGTTCGGATGTAGTCATCAGGCTCTCATAGAAAATTCTGTCTCTGCTCAGGAATATCTGGGCAGGAGACATCTGCAGGCACTATTACTGGGTAGTCATCCCTATCAGTTTCCCTCTGCTCAGGAAAAACAGAAACAATAAATGCCCTCTGCTCCCCCATTTCCCAACATGCTCATTTGTCCACAGCTCAATCACATTAATGCATCCAACGCAGGATGATGAAACTAATACATAAACAACATTTATCAGCCATTTTTTCTCTCTCTCTTGTAGAGGGTACGCTGTGGGTTTTTTTGACAGGACTGAAACACAAGCAATGCCACGGCCTTCATCACGTGACTGTAACAGAAATAAAAAAAAAAAAAAAAAAAGACAACGTGTTGCCACAAACTATCAAATTATTGTAAGATGACCCATTATGGTTGTCATTCAGTGTGGAATGAGAAAGATTGAAACCTGCCTATCTTCTTCTAAGCACAGACAAGATGAGTCACAATTTAAAGAAATGTCCACTTCCTGGTAGGTGGCTAAATCGAGCCTCACAAATGCCCCTGAACTGGAGAAATTAAGACAAGGGCTTTAGTTTTCTTCCAATTTTGCACGTGTGTGATTTCGACCCTTTGGGATGCAATAGAGATGTCTCTACTTTTATGTTTAAATCAGCAACAAAGAGCTCGTGGTTCAGGCTGTGGCCAAGGCCTGGGGGACTCAAGAACCGCAGACGTGATCGCTGTTCTGCACGTGGCGCAAGCCTGCCAGGCCTCGGACTGCTTGAGACCACGGGCCCCAGTTTAACCACGTTACAGCCACAGGAATTCATCTGGATTTCCAAGCGAGCTGTTCAGGTGCTTGGTTTACAGGCCACAGTTTCTCTGGAGAACTGGAAGAGTTCTGCCAGTAGAACTTTGAACTCTGGAAAGCTGTAGGTCCTGTTCTCACCCATCCCTCATCATGTTGCACCCAGCTACCTTCCAGTATAGGTTAGACAACGCTTTAGGGTTTACAGTGTGAAATAGAAGACAGTGATATTTCTGTCATTCAGACACTGCTGCTCCCGTCCCCTGCGCAGGCAGGAGCAGAGACGCACAAGGGATGTGACGCTTGCCAGGGCCAGCTGGGCTGCAGCCTTCACACCAGTATTTCAAGGGGATCTTTTATCAGCAAGCTGGGAGTAAAAAACGAGCTTTTAAGAACAAACCTATGTATTTATCAGATTTAATGGTCTGTCTGCAGGGAGGAAACAGCAGCAAGAGAGGCTAAATGAAAGCGGTCATTCTATATACCATAGGTTACACGTTGCCTTTGATGCTACTGTCAAATCCGCAACCAGCAAAGGGAAAAAAAACCCCGAAACCACACTGAAGCATCCACAAGAATAAACCTGCTGCTGGTTATGGATGCCTGTAAAGTTAGAGCAGCTGGGCAACATGCACCTCTCAAGTAGCTGTTTCTAATGTATAAAGAAGGTTTCTCAGCCCATAAATCGCTATTTTCCAGGCATGGCATGTTACCTGCAGTATAGTTATAGAGCCTGACAAGAACTGACAAACCCATATTCATCGATCTTCATTTGTCTTTTGTGAATATGAAAGATAAGTAGGGCCCTCATTTCACAGAGCTGGCCTTTTCTCACTGATACCATCTTGGTAGTTACTTATCACCATCTCTCCCTTCACCCTGCTTCGCTCAGCCCTGGCCTTGTAAGCTGAGACATGCTCAAGTGACCACAGTTCCTACATTTTGAAATAAGGTTGGTTTATTTTTCCAACAGTTCACTGGAAATGAAACTTTGCACGGGAGAGAACACAATACAAAGGTATATCATTCAAAATAATATTTAAATGGACACATTAGTTTGGTTTTAAATAGTACTTGCAGTCACTTTGGTTACAAATATCACCATGTTCCCTGCAGATCAAACCTGTTGCACAGTATATTGGATTTTAATAGCACCTCTAGGTTTAATATGAGATAATGAATGAAATACGCCGACAGATGTCAAAGTATCCTACAAGCAAGTGTGCATTCAAATTATTTTGCTGCAGCCAGAGGGTGACTATTTCTAATCTAGAAATAATTTCCATTATTGAAACCAAAGAAAAAGAAGCTTGCTGAAAAGGATCTGTAGCTTCTGGTTAGTTCTGGGGTGACTTCAGACATATTTTTTTTACAAAACTCTATTTGAAAACACTTTTATACAGCTTATTGCTAAGCAGCACACCTAACAGTTAAGGCTGATAGGAAACTACAGGATGTAAGAGAGTATGAAAGTCCTTTAATCAGGGGTACAGCAGGTAAATGAAGTCAGGTATAAGAAAAGAGTTGGACAAGGCAGCATCTCCTGTTCTTCTTCAACATGTTTTTCAAAGGAGAGTCAGGGAACAGGGCGTTGATCTCTTCTGTGGATAATGCTCTTCATCCCTCTTTAGAGAAAAGAAGATGTCATCACTTATTCCAATAAATGTTCCCTGGCACGGACTTGCAAGAATAAACCCCAGAGTTTTATTTCATCATTTATATTGATTTATTACATGTGTCCAAAATAATTTAAAGAGCAAATTTTTCTCTAGAAAGCTAGCAAGTGCCATCCATGCACTTGCAAGGATGCAGAAACCCTCTTCTTTCACATATACGCTATTACCTGCTAATTCTGAAAAGCAAAGCCATCTTGTGTATAGACAATCTTACTTTGTGTATGAGGACTGTTGTCCATGATGAACTTCAAGACTAAATATGTTCAGCTGAAAGTCACAAAGCATCTTGAAGGATTTAGTCTGCGATATTTTCCTCTCCTATAAAGCCCTACAGCTACAAAAAGCTGTAGCTACTTGTTAGCATTCATTAAGACCAAGAGCACTCTTGTTCTCATCCGTGGAACAGCTTAAAGCCAGAGGATGGTTTTACCTCCCCAGGTTGAAAACAAAGAAGATCCATCTGATCAGATAGTATCGTGGAACTGATTTAATTATGGCTGAACACCCCCCATTTTCAACATGTTAGTTTTCATAGCACACCAAACTAAGACATGCATAAATAAATGTAGGACGTATCAACAAACGTACTTAAACATGCTTAGGTGGTGCAGTAAGGGCTGATTCTGTCCAGGGGCAGCGTGGCTGGGTCTCCTCCTCCCCCAGTGGCAGGTGCTTTGCTGATCAACAAAGGGGAATTTGCCTGCAGGGGTACTGCTTCCTCCAAATCCTTTTTAGAGGAAGATATTGAAGCCAGTACATTCCTTCATAGAAATGGCAGGGAAGTCTTATGTTGAAAGTCTAACAAATAAAAGGACTCAATTTGTCAGTGTCAGGATGGGGCAGTGATCTTTTTTCCTTCAAGCAGTAAAAACCTCCCAGTATCTAATAGTGCCTAGCACTTGATGGAAAGAGTTTCTCAATCAATTAAAAACAGATCTGCTTTAAAAAGGGGAAGAAAGTGGGTTTAGGTTGAGATATGGCAAATATATAATGAATAAAGTTATAGGCAGTATTAAATACTTCCAACAGACTTATGAACTACTAAGTGATGTACAACAAAATAGCATGCAACTCCAACAAAAATATTTGGGTTTAATTCTGGTTTTCCCACAATCCCAAGCTTAAGGCTTGTAAGCCTTACAAAATATTTATTCTGCCTAACACAATGTTTTCCATTTGATTTCCCACATATCTACCTCCTCTGCATATCTAAACACCTGGACTTCTATTCTGAAATTCTTAATTCTGACACCGTTCTTAGAAAAGCTGGAGGAGAGCATTAACCATAGCAAGCTAAGGGGATGATCAAGTGTCTAAAGGCTTTTCCTTCCCCAGTACAGCCGCGGTAATGCCGAGTGCTGATGTTCACCCATTGGCAGTTCTGAAGATTCCCCAGAAACCTCGCTTGTCTTCATGAGATCCAGCCCCGTCCTCCATCTGAAGGAAATTCGGTTTAGCATCCCTTCTCCCTCACAGCTTTGTGCCCTGCCTTTCTCTAAGGAGGCTGGTGCACTCCCAGGAAGAACATGTGGAGGATTTCCCAGCCAGAAGCGGAGATGACACGGAGGTCCCTTTGCCACATGCCAGCCATGTGCCCCCGTGGCGCTCCCAGGCTTGGTGCTGCTGCGGTGGCTTTCCATTGCAGGCAAGCAGCGAGCGCGTCAATCCCTTCAGCCAGCAGCACAATTGAACCCAGCACAGGTCTGCCCCTTCGCAGCAAAGAGGCCAGCTTCTTGCCTCCGGAGAAGGGTGAGCTGATCCCTGCTGGTTTGGCCTCATTTCAAGCAGGGTGCAGAAGCGTCGCCAGGCTTCGATCCCACCTCCAGCTGGGAGCTCAACACGCCCGCCGGCACCATCCCTAGTTGCGTGCGATGCTCACCCCTGTCCTCAGGGCTTCGCTGCTGGGTTGTTTCAGAGCCCACCCCGAGCCCGCTCGGTGCGGGGGGAAGCCAGTGCTCGGCAGGGGTGTCCGTGCTCCCCTGGAGGTGGTCGTGCTTGGAGCCCTGCATGCCTCGAGGTCGGGCTGTATTTGATCAGATTGCAAGCCAGGTCTGCACAACCTGACTTTTATTTTACATTCCAGTGAACTGAAGAGCACTCTGGTTTCTCTTGTGAATCACAGAAACTGAACAGTTGGCTTTTACAAGCCCGTTGTTGCATTTTACACCACTTTTATGGTCTTCTGTATAGGCATGGAGAAATAAGGAGAACTCCAGCTGACTTTCCCATCCTGGGTGTCTTGTTAAGAGATCAAATCTACTTCAGCTTTATTATAAAATTGAGTGCATGGGTAAATGGTACAAATGTTTCGAACAAAAACCACATGCAATTTATGAGCTAAGGTATCAGCTGAAATGAAGAGCAAAACCCAAATGGTTCATATCAAACAACAGAATATTAAGAGGCGCTCAGAAGGACACCGGTACCCTTCGAAAAACCTCACTAAGTATCCAAGGCACCTTGGCCATAACCCACAGAGGAACCAAATGCCTCTAAAAACCACCCACATACTTTTAAGGGGATAAACGGGCTCTTGCATTGACCCAAAAGCCACAGTCTGCTTCAGAGCAGCTTCTCAGAGAGCAGGCTCATTTTAGGGCAGCATAATGAAGCAGTGTCACCTGGGTCAGTGTCCTCGTATGTTGAAAACTTCAGAATAGCTGTGACTCAATTTTCTAAAGACAGTCTCCGGTGTGTTGAAAATTATATAATAAAGAATTTACCAATGGGCATGTGATCCAGGTAAAAGCACTCTGAAACAAGAGGGCTCTTCCCCCGTGCCTACGGGAACCTCCGATGAACACAATAGTGTGAAACTAAGAATAAAGAAATAGCAAAGGTCACTGAGGTCTAGGGAAGGGGTGAAAGAGCACAGGAAATTATGAAAGGGAGGAGAAGCAAGGAGGAATGCCATAAGGTCAAGACTCGAGGATCACTGCAGCGAGCACTGCCCAGCAGAGCATCGCTTGCAAACCCGGATTAACTATTTTAACTATGCACTGCCAGAGGCTGTCACAAGGATTTGAAGTTTCATTAACCCACAGGCTGTATTTTCCTTTAGAAGTCTTTCTTGCTACACTACCCAAAACTCTCCAGTTGGCCTTAACTCAAAACAAAGAAGCCTACAACGAAGTCAAGTCTGATGGGAAACAAAAGCTTCTCTGCAAGTAACACAAAGTTGTATTTTGTCCAGGCAGCTGCAAGCTCTGGTTAAGGGGAGCCTGCACGCTGCACACACCTCAGCCCAGGGACTGCACCTGACATCTGCTGTCCATGTCTGCTAGTTGCAAAGGCCAGCACAGTGCTTACATGCGAAAAAAACCCCTTGCTTTTTCCACCATCGCAGGATACAGCCTCCGTTTGCATAACGCTCCAACTTGCCTCAAGTTGTTTTACATCAGAATGAGAAAAAAACCCATAAAAATATGAAATAAATCAAAGAATGTTATTGAAGATTTTGTCTCTCCCTAGGACCTTCTCATTCAAGGGATGCAATAACTGCTTGCTCTCGGAGAGCACTCCTGCCTTGCAAAGGGGTGTTCTTTGAGCCGCAGTTCTCCAGCCAACTGCATTATTCAAGTTCTTTCTGAAAATATTCAGGCTTTACAGTTTTGATTGGGCTGTGGCCTTTCTTTAATTTCTCCGCTGTAAATAATTAAAGTGCACACCGTTTCAATGTCCTACCACAAGCTCTTGAATTGTCACTGGTAGAAACAGGCAAACCGAACTTCAAGCCCTGATCCAAAACCATGTTAGAAAACCAACCCAGAAGTCCAGGCTGCAGAGCTCCGCCCTGCTAATGGCTTCTTTTTAGAGGTCAAAAATCCTCTCAAGCTACAAACAGGTAGAAATATCACGACCTGGACATGCACATGTATATTTACTACTAAGCACGTTGTTTGTTTGAATTATCTATTATTGAGCCTCAGGCTTAGCCCTTTGTTTTGTTTATGCAGTTAACACACTGATTTGATTTTCTATACTTAGTACCCTTGCTTAGAGTTGGAGCCAAATGTCCGCAAGCATTAATGAAATGGTTTGAAACCCCCTACATATTGCTAAAGAGACCTGCTGAGTTCAGAAGCACTTCCCCCGACAAGCAGATTCAAATGACTTAATCCAGTACGTGAATGGCTCATTTCAAATCCAGAGATTTACACTGCATGTAAACCATGCATGGTGCCTGTCGTCCATAAATAAAGCTCAATGCAGAAAGTTTATGTCCTTATTTTGCTGTTTTCTCCAGGCAGGAGAGGAACTTGAGTCAAGACTTACTTTTTGTTAACCCCCAGGAGGGGTCTGCATGTTGATGCATTTAATTCCTACAAGAAAAGGGTGGTAGGGATACAGAGGGCTGTACAGAAGTCACTGGCAGATCTCTGCCGATTTTGTTCCCTACAGCAGGCAGGGATTTTGCTCGGTACTTGGAGGAGAAGTGCACGCTGATGTGCACTTGCAGTGTGGGGTAGCATCCATAGGCAGGCAGCTCCATAGGCTGCGGCTGCACCATAATTATTTGAAGCGATTTTGTATTTTACATTGTTCTGTCTTCATTTGGGCACATACAGTATGGCCTTTATCGGTGCTTCTGTCTTGACTGTTAGGTATCCAGCACTGCCAATTAAAATTTGCCATTTGTTCAATTAAAAGAGAATGGAAAACTTCCAAAAGCTGTTACTGAATGTCAGTCATTTGGAGTTTAGCATCAGAGTCATTGTAACTAGGATGCTTCTAGATGTTTTTTTAATGGAAAGAAATAGTCCCACTGAAAACCCTTTGCAAAGCACTCAAATGATAGCCCTGTATGCTAAGTCTCTCCAGCTGCATTGATTTGAGGTACAACGACAAATAGTTGGTAGTTAGCAGAAGTAACAACAGTAAGTGCATATTGTATACAAAATGGGTGTGGGTCTGTTTTTTTGTTTTACCAAACCAATGCTGAAGCTCTTGAGTATTTATTTCAAGGACTCAGAGTAATGCAGTACTTGCTGTGGAAGTTACCACAGCAAAAACCTGCTGAGGTTATGCACGAGTGATTAAGAGTGAAGAACAACCTGGCCACACACTCATCTGGCACTCGGGATCACAAGCCAAGCAAGAGGCAGGGCAGGTTGGAACTGTTTGGAAACTGAAAATGATGAAACATCTCATTTCTCCATAAAAAGTGATGTTCGAACAGGACTCACTAGCATTTGGTTAATAGCATCTCAATGAAAAGAAAGACTGAGCACATTAGGAGAGGGTGAGCTTCTTATCATCAGTTCAACAAGACCAAATAAGTCACAGCAATTTCAGGGAAAATTAATATATTCCATTCTATTATTCCAGCATTGCTGTTAATATTAGAAAACGGGAGCAAATAAAAAACAGTTGTGAAAAAGCAACACATGAAGAGAGCATGCAAGCTCAGCTGCATAAGGAATAGTGTTAAAAACAGTAGATTTCTAAAGAGATAAGGTAGTTCCTCTGACCTCTAGTGACCCTGGCGAGGTACTAATTACTGGGCTGCTAATACCCTTAAACCAAAAAAAGTGTTAATTCAGCCTGGCAAAGGATTATATAGTCAGGAAAAGGACTGGAAGTGCGGGGAGGAGGAGGAATAGGCCACTAGCCTTCCATTTACAATATTGATTCATTCGCAAACCAACTTGCTAATATTAAAGTTATAAAAACAGGTGTCAAGCAACTTTTCTTCGTGAGATTCACAACTTAAACCACAGCCCAGAACTAAGCCACCCCAGCTACTGAGTTACTGCACTGGTAGCAGACGGGGCTGCAAAGTCTATTTGTTCCCAGCCTCTAACGTGAAGCTTCCTCTCATACGTTGTACTGTCCTTCCAGGTAAGAACTTCCCAGCGCAACTGCAGGCCAAAACAAATGCTTTTTCATTAGCTACAAGACAGCAAGTCAATACATTTGTGCCACAAAAATGAAAAGATCATAAAAGACTTTACAGAGCAACAAACCAGCAGGTAGCTTCTAACTTGCACGTGCTGTAGGCCAGAGAGGAGCAGGTCTTAGACCCTCCTGCTGTTGACAGCATTAATTCCTCCCCTGGTAAGCAATCCGCTGAAATGCTTTGCAAGAGAACCATAGATCTGCAGAAACTGGAATTAAAGAGATGCAATTCTTTAGGCCACTATGACGAAAAAGACAATTTTCAGTTTTCTGGTCCAGCATGGAGGATGCTGCTTACCCAAGGCTGGAGATGGCTGGTTCTGGGTCAGAATCTGACCAGGAGGAGCAAAGCCCAACGGAGACGTGCCGAGGTGCCCGTACTGGCCCTAGAGAGAGGCACAGCTATTGCCACGGTGGGGGGAACTAGCAAAGTCTTTGATTTTGCCCAGTGACCCCAGCCTGCAAATGGGGAAGGAAGAGCTAGGGAAGAGGTGGTGAAGCTCCAGTGCAGCCAGTGTAAGATGAGCGTGCCATAAACCAAGCCAGGCAGCTCCTACTGCTGCTCTGATGGCCTGTTTGCACCCAGAAAGACAAGAGCATATCAAAGTATGACATTTCAAGAGCTAGGAATAATTATCTTTGGAAGTTTGGAGTGTAGATGTTCAAGTTGGGTGGGAAAATTGAGTCCTCCTTCTGTGAAGCAGGAAATAGGTCAGGCCCACAATAAAAAATTCAAGTGAAGGGCTACCACAGCTCATGGCATTAGAAATTATCAGGCAAAGATATTCTTCCAGTTATTACTCCACCAATACAACCTCTAGATACTGAACTGCAAGGACAGGGAGGATTTCAGGTCCTCAGCATGAGGGAGGGGACAGCAGCAAAGATAGATTTTGCTTAAAGAGAAAACAATTTATCCATAGCACCATCTTAGACTTATTCTCTTTGACTTTGTGGATGGGGGTTGTGCCTCTCCTCCGATGATCTCCACGTGACAGAAAAAAATAGAAATAAAAATGAGTTTCATTGGTTTCACTGTAGTAGAAGTTTGGCTGATAACCTGTTCTCTATGTTTCCGAGATTGGCACGTCCGTTTTGATGTTACCATAGCAAGAAAGAAATAACACTGCAAGCTGGAATAGCTACAATGGCACTTCAAAAAAGCCAAGGTAAAGAGGAAAACAAGTAAGTAAAGGTTCTTAAAATAGTGCTTACTGAAGCATGATGTCAGAAAACTTTCTAAGCTAAGTCACCAAGATTTATAGAGCCCCTGACTCCAAGGTTAGCTTCCCTCCTCCTGCCCATTCCTGAGATATGTTTTACCCTCTGGTGCCAGGTATGAAATTATACCATCTGTGGAGAAACTAGTATTTCAGCCCATGTGGGAAACATTTGGACAAGTGTACTTTCTGAAAGCAAAGAAAACATTTTAAGACCCACAAGTATTTTGCCTCGGGAAATTTCCTCTTAATCTTCACGCTGACACCTCTCTCAGACACTTCTCAGCACTTCAAACCATACAGGAGGCCAGCAGCAACTATTCCCAAGGTATTTAGTTTCTCCCCACAGATTTTTGCAACGATTATGTGACTTCAGATCTGAAAGGCTGCTCTTCTCCTGGAATGACAGGTAATTGAATGGCTGTGCAGTAAGGGGCTGAACAAAGATGTTCCTTCCAAACCAGCTACTTTCCCCCCTCCCCACCAAAGACAAGAAGTGCTTCTTATGTGAAAATGGGGTACAATTCACAGCTTATCTTTTTAAAATCTTAAAAGAATACATTTCATAACGAAGTATAATGGCAGATTTGGATTAGATGCAATTAAGAAATACAGCAAAGATCACCTTGGGTATCTCGTGACAAAGCGTGTTAACAAAACGGAGCAATGCTGGGAGGAAAAGTGGCTTTGGGGATGACACCAGCCACAGCCCCTGGCACGGGGTTATACCCAGAGGCAAGGGGGCATCTCTGCAGGAACATGGGTGGGGGGGTGGCATCTCTGCGGGAACACACATCTGCTGTTGCTGTTCAGCCCCTTCCCACCAGATAAACACTTTCAGGTGTTGCAGATGCTACATCTGCATGTTCCCCGAGACAAACTCCATTCTCTTCATATTGGCATCCAAAAGAAATGTCTACTTATGCACACAGAAGAAAGCAGAGTCCCTCAAAAACCTTTTAGTTAAGTAAATGACAAAGTCCCCAAACTTCTTTACCAAAATGTTACTATCTGCACTGTAGCATGAAATCAGTGCTGGGAGCAAGGAGCCAGGCCAGGGGGGTTACCCCACTCTCCAGCATCCCTGCCCTTCGTGCCCAGCCAGGCCCGGGTTTGGTTTGTCTGGTCCTCCCTCCTTGCAGGCGGGCGCTCCATTGCTGGAGCCAGTTCCAGATGTTGTGCCCCGCATGGGGAGGCAGCTCGGTGTGTCGGCAATCATTTCAGGACCATTACAGCAGCCTGCCAGAGGTGTGCAGGCTGCAGTTATGCAGGTGTACAGCTGTGCCAACAGCGTGGCATGTGCATTGCTCCAGCAGGGCTCTGGCCATCTTCTCCAGGCAGGCAGGGCTCACACACCCTGGAAATGCTTTGGCGCAAGGCAGTAACTTTATTTAGTGTGCTAAAACATCACTTGTATTGTTCCTGGCCCTTATTTCAGCTGTACTTTAAGTGTGCAATGTTTGTGTTTTCTCACATCTCTCTTTTGTGCACGTTCGGGTCTTGGGAAGGGAAGGTGGGATTTAGCATCCCAAGGCTGTGAAGTCCCTGCCGGGCTGCCTGCGTTTCTGGATGGGTAGTAGAGAGTACTGGAGCTGGAAACACTGGCCCAGAACCATGCCTGATTAGCACTGGGCTTTTTATGAAGAACATTATTATAGCTGACAGCACAAGACAAATCACAGCACTTCTAAGAAATCAGCATATAAATTCATTGCAGTTATATAAGGTGGCAGATCTCTCATAACAGAATGGGAATGTATTGTGAATTTCAATTAATTTGTTTGAAACTCTGAGCCATTTAAACCCCTTTTCAAATTTTCATTCACCCTGGCTTTAACTAATTCCATGCAGCATTTTATGTCAAGATTAGCTACTTCCATGCTCCTCTCAGGTGGGGCATGGGAAGGACACTGCTGTCACAGCCCACAGACATCTGCAGACTGCTACTTGCTCTCAGCTTTCTACCTGTGAAATAAAACAAATTCTGGGGTCATGACAAATCTGGATTCACTTATAAGAGAATTACCCAGGAGTGGAAGCTTTATTGAAGTAACCATAAAAATATTTCCAAAATGGAAATTAAAAAGAAAAAAGAAAAAAACAATCTCATTTAAATCACTATCTGTAAGTGGGAATTGTTTCAAACAGGACTTTCCAGCCCTCTAAAACAGATTTAATTTCTAGATTGGTAAAGAATCATCTCCATCTATTCTGAAACTCACTTTAGCAGCTGAATTAAAAGATCAAACAAATTATTTTGGAGCATTGTAGTATTTTTTGATAGAATGAAGTAAGGTCCTGAACTCAGTATCAATGCATTACTTTCAGTAGGCAGACAATCAGAGAAATCTGTTATTTTTTTTTTTCTCATCAGTACCAAAATTCCTAATTTCTAAGGAAACTGGAAAACCAGAAGGTAGAGTAAGTCTCTGGGTAGAGGTAAATAAATGACAGTTGTTTATGACCACTTTCCAGCTCTTTCACCTTGGCTCTACCCATGTTATCAATAGTTTTAAGCATCAAGTGACTCCTGTCTCAGAAAAGAAATAAGGTAAGGAGCTGCAACAAGTGATCACATGCTAGTGCACATGTAGGAGCAAGAGAAGGCAGGGGCAGCTGCCTGCTTGCCGAGCTGGGCTGAGGTTGGTACCCACGTGTCAGGGTCAGCACCGAAGTCCTTGTGGCTGTACAGCCGGTTTGGCTTCTGAAAACAGCAAGTGTAAACCTGGACATGGGATAAGAAAACACTCAGAACACCTGCTATCAAAGAAACGGTGTAGCATGGAGATGGGGCTGTGAGCGAGGAGTGAAACCCACACACACGGTACACTTGCTCAGTAGTCGTCAGATCTCCAATTATTTTCCAGATCTCCCCTCACTTTCCTTCTTCAGTGCCTCATTAGAGGCACTTCAGAGGCTTTTCAGGCCATTCTGCTGTTCCATCTCATAACAGCATCTTAGTCACAGGCAGTGAAGGACAATGGGTTGACCTCAGTCCAGGAGAACCACAACTGATATACTGAAGCGTTGCTGGAGCTACTCAAGGGTTTCAATCCATTGCTGCTATTTCCATGCCCCACAAGTTACAAGGTATAGAGGAGTTATGTTTTGCTTGAACAGAGGTGGTTTTCCATTGCACTGGGAATGGGTGTGAGAGTTCAGAAAAGGATTTAGGAGAAGGCTTTCCTCCATCTCCTGCTGAGCTCCATGCCCAGCTGCATGGAATGGCCTCCGGGGCAGTCAGTACCCGGACCATCTCTCCCCACTCGTTGTCTCTGGGAGCAGCAGTTGGTGGGCACGCCGCTCCTTTCTTCTACAAAGGACCCCACGGACAGGCAAGACCTGCCCAGCGCTGGGTGGCAACTGAGACAGACCTCTGGCTCTCAGCAGAATCCTCCTGCCCCCCTATCATCTCATACCTCCCTCAGGATCCGAGCCATCCCAGTCCTTTTCATGGTTACACAAAAATGTCTGGGGACTTCAGCGCTCACAGAGCTAACCCACCAACCTCTTTCCCAGATTTTTTTGTCTTGGCAGCAACTGCAACAATTCGTGCCGCAACAGGTAAGCCGAAGAGGTTCAGCAGCTTCAAATCCAAATCAGCGCTCGGCACTGTGGAAAAGCAGGTTTTCATTTTAGGACTGTGCTACCTGTTGAAGCTTCGTTAAGGTCAGTTCTGTTGACCAAATGTAGCTGTCTGATGCCATCTGATTTACTCTGGGTATCGGGCATCCACCCGGGGATAGCAGACGTGATGTAGGATGTAAAGGAAACCCACGGGTCCGGACCACGCTGGAGGTCACCACGGTGAAATGCTGCTGGGCATCCATGCTCAGCTGGGCGAGCTGAGCCCTGGGAGCCCACACACACATTGACAGCCCACCTGGGCTGAAGAAAAACAAACCAAATTCTCCCTCTCAGGTGCTGAGCCTCAGCCAGTGATCTCTTTTCCATGGAAAATCAGGACCCCAGAAGCAGAAAAAGGAAAGTAACATTTTGGTGGTGTGCACAGCACTGTGAACTCCCCTGCAGTTTGTGATGTTTCTACATTTTGATGCCTGGGCCATAGGTGAAATGGCAGCACCACACTGTTACTCTGGATGGATTCTATTGACAGCAAAGAGTCAGAAGCTGTTTCAGTTGTTACCTAGGGAGGGAACACAGGTGTCTGGATGGCTTTTACAGCTGTGGAAAATACCCGAACAAGAATTTTATGTCTCCATGTTTACAGCAAGTGATGCCTTTAGAGCATATGGAATGCTAGAACCCGTTCTTGCTTGGGGCTGGCAGGAGCACCTCAGAGACAGCAGTTGTGGTTCCTCCCACCAGCTTCCTGCTATGACCAGCCAGTCACAATAGAGGGTACAGGGCAAAACTTGTCAAGCTTAGAACTGATTTACAGAGTCCAGAAGTTAAAGCATGCGAGATACAACTCAATGCAAGCAGTGGTGGCACGAGAGAGAAGGCACGAGCAGATGCCAAAGCTGCACCGTGCCACTTGGCCACGGACATGCCGTGTGGACATGGCAGCTGGGCTGCACTCGAGCACAGTGAAACAAAAACAATCACAGAACCTTTTAGGTTGGAAGAGACCTTTAAGACCATAAAGTCCGACTGTTAAAATTTAAATATGGTGCTAAAATAATATATCTTATGCCTAATTTGCTTTTTGAGGATCTTTCAGAAAGGATACGTGTTACCTGAAGGGCCCTTTTATTAGCCTTTTTTGTTTATTAGGCTTTTTTTTGTCTTAAGCTATAAGAAATCAGTGTCAGTATTTCATTACCTTGGCGCAAGTACATTTAAATGCAGCATCTTATTTTGACAAGGAGGAAAAAAAAACCCAAACAACCGTTTACATCGCACTATCAATAAGGAAATAGTGCCACAGGACATTTTTAATCAAATACCAGTATACATCAGGCAAGACAGACTTCAAGCTTTAGATCATTCCAGAGAACCATGCAGTAAGACAAGATGACATGATTTTGCCAAAAAAAAATTCAGCTATGATATTTTTAGGGGAACCTGGACCTCACTAGAGGCTCTGCAATGGGCGGCACACAGTCTCTTAATAGGGCTTTCTTTTATTCCGCACAATCTGTGATAACGTATACCTTGACACATTGTTTTCATGGTGACAGTAAGTTGGCATTTGTTCAGTTGACAGTTTAAACGACTGAGGCGCAGATGCAGTCTAAGGTGACTCACAAATACCTTCTTTTAAAATCTGAAATATGAGGTGCTATTGACTGTCTCACTGAACAATTTTTAAAAGCTTGCTCAAGTTTAAAGAGAAATCCAAGAATGAGATGAACCAGTGGGAAAGCAAAGTGGTGGGTGGTGTTTGGGTTTTTTTGTTGGGTTTGGTTTTCGGTTGTTTGTTGTTTTTTTTCTTTGGGGGTGTGTGTGTGTGTTTGTTTTTTTGTTGGGATTTTAGTTGTTTTTTTTATTTTTTGTAATTAACCTTCTCCCTACAGACAACTGGAGCAGGATCACTACAACTGAAGGCAAGCTGGAGTTTTTTGGAATGCAATTAAAGGAGCATCCTTTCCATGCAGGGAGGGAAGAGCAACAGCTTCTGCTCTGGTCCTCCTAAAAAGGCTCCTGTCCCCAGTAAAAGCACAGAAATAATACCAGTCCGTCATGTTGTTTGGGCAAAAGGTAGTATTGCCCGGTCATGACTGACCAATGGCAAGAAGTTTGGTGAAAACCACTTACAAAATCTTGAATTAGAAGATGTTTAGCTCGTTGCAAAAGCAGCTCTTAGCACTGCCTTGCAAAGCAGAGAGCAATCTCTTCACATCCCTTCACCCCCACAAGCTGTTAAGTGATAGATGGGCTTCCCTGGCAGCCAGTGGAAATTAGAGTTCAACATTTTATAGCTAGTCCCTGACAGCCAGCAGGTCCTATTTTATATGTTATTTGACTATTCCGTACACACAATGCTCAGGTCTTTCCTCCCAGAAGTACTTTTTCAGAGAAAGACCACGATCCTGATTTATTCCTAGGGCAGTGGCAAACCACCCAGCAGAATTACTCACAGGGTAAGTTGCAGTATTATTAGGATTCATTAAAAGCCCAGCAAACAAATTTGGCTGCCCCTACAGAGCGGGGCAAACTCAGAGCCTGAATCAGGTCGCAGGCAGACGGGCAGGCAGCTGCCTGCAGTGTACCATCACAGTTCTCCAGCTGTGAGCTCCTGAGCTAACCAGTGGAAAAGAATATATTTCAACATCCTTCTGGAGACGGTATTATAAAGGTTTTATGATAAATAAAACATAGTAAATTAATTTTTTATGGCCCTGAGCCTCCGTAGCATTCTAGGCATTTCATAAGCAACATTAGAACCATAACACATACAGCAAAAAGCACAGGGAAACAGAGGAACACTAAATATTTAACATTTTATCTCTGGGTCTTGCCAAAAACATGTTCAAGTCTTATCAAGATGTCTTTGCACTTGGTTTTAGGCCAATTTATTACCTTGCAAGAGAAGACCAGGTATGCAAGGTGGAGAGGCTGCACCACACACGTACGTGCTCTTTCTTCAGACAAAACCTACACCCCAGAGAGGATGAGGATGCTCAGGAGGAAACCGGGGTGAAGGCATAACCCTCTGTGATCTTTATGTCTTACACACAAACATCACCTGTTATATGCAGAGAGCTATTCAGTTCCCCTCCAGCTCCCCATAAGAAATAAGCTTTTGTGAGTGGCCCACAAAACCTCACTTCGGGCTCTGGGTTACAGCTAAAACCTGTCAGTAAATATCAGGTTGGCAGAAGCTCAGGAAGGCAGAAGGCAACGTGCCCTGGTGGCACGCACAGTGAGGAACACGTGGGGGGCCCACGTGCTGGTGGCTGTTGAGAGCCCAGGAGCCCTGGACCCTTCCCCCAGGGGCAGGGGAAACTGCACAGGGCTGTGGGCACATCGGGGACCTTCTGGCTTTAGCAGAGCTTGGATCCAGATCCAGAGTGCATGTCTTTAAACCTTTTGTGAAGCAGAAACCAGGTTCAAATTGCCATTCTCCAGAACATCCCTTCCAGCTATTGAAGCAAGGCCAACAGAAATGCAGGAGTAATTACCCACATAAAACCCCAACAATGCATGTAATTTCATTAAGATTTTGGGAAGATTCAAGCACTGCACGAGAAGAGCATTTTCAAGTTGATAATACTTCCTACTCCTGCTTTCAAATTATTTACGAAATAAAGCTGGACAATCCTACAATTGCTGTTAAAACAACAAACATCTTTTAAAGCCTTTTGAAATATTCATAGCAAGTGAAATTCTTATGCTTGGAAGAATAATTTAAGTTAAGCCTTCATAAAAAGGGCTGGGCACTGCAGCAGCCAAGCAGCCTTGGTGGGTTTTCACCTCAGGAGTACAGGTCAAGAGAACACCAGATGGAAAAGCAGAAGGAGAAGGGGCAGTCAGAGGAATACATTTCTAAACCAGCCTCTACAGGGTTTCTAATCCAAAAGGCTTCACGAATTACAAGATTAGTTTATAGACAGTGGAAGGTTTTAATGAGAACTTCATAGCACTTTCCTTTTACTTATTCCTCATAGCAGCTTTCACTGACAACCCAAACATTTCCATAATATAAAAATGACTTGGAGAGACACAATCACATGACGCCCAAAGTCAAGGTTTAACGGAAATAAATAATTCACAATAAAATAGTGCGCTAGCAAGCCTACCTCTGATGCCACTATTTTAGATTCTTGGTCCTGGTTGGAAGGTTGAAATAAACATAACTCCCTGCTTATTCTGTGCCGAGAATTGTACATTGAATATTCAGAAAAGTGCATTGACTCACTTAACTGTTGTTTTGCTCATCACTCACTAATGAAAAGCTTTCCAAACAGGGAAAGAAAGACAATTTAAATACAATATGCATATACTTATCTTCCCTTTTCCAGCTCTGACTCCTGCAGCGAGGCTCTGCACTCTAAAATAAGCTGGTTTCTTTGCAAGACTGTTCCACCAGGACTGTAGGAGCAGAAAACCAGCCACGTGCCACAGCTGCCATTGCTCCGAGTGAGGAGCTGAGGGAGAAGCAGGAGGCACCATCTGACTATTTAGCAGCTCTTATTGCTTGATTGACAAAGTCAGATCTGGGAGGGGGGGAATGGCAATTAGAGCTGGTGTCCCAGCAGGTGGTGACAGGCTCAGGTAACTGTTGGTTAGACCAGGGCAAAGGACACCAAAACAGAATGAATCACAGCTGGCCCTGTGGCTAGGGCATACCCTTGTGCATAATTAGGTGAATCCTGTGGGCTCTACCAGCTAATAAATAAAAATAAATAAATAAAAATAAAATAATAAAAAAAAATCAAACCCAAGCCACTGTTGTTCTTGCCAAAAAAAGAAACATGAAGCACAAACTTCATGCCCCACCACCGGTGGGTGGGCGGATTCACAGCCGGCAGATTTTTGAGAGGACTTTCTCAGCTGAAGTTTGACCTCAGACACCCTCTTTTTAGGACTTTTTCATTTTGAACATTTACTCCAGAATTCTGATAGTGCTGGAAACCTAAAAAATAAAAGAAATGTGTCAGAAAGACAAGTGAGATGTACTAGACCAGATCTGAGGAGATTTTAACCTTTACCTGTAACGGGACTGGTGACCTGGTCAGTCCTCTTTAAACTCGCGGCATGCTGTGTACATGTCGAAGAGGTGTGGATGTAGTTACACATATGTAACGCTGGAGTTCAGTTGATTTAAGGATAAATCTTTGGCTGGGTGGTTGTTGCAAAACAATTTGTGCAGGCCCCTGCTCTAAAAGGATCAGGAATGGCTTTTGTTTCTATAAATACTTTGTACCACTCCACTTGAATTTGCTCAGAATCTGGCTTCTTGCTGATGCCTGCCAATTCCCACTTACTTTTAATTTTGAATTTGCTTGCTTCCCCCCCCTCCCCGCCTTTTTTTTTTTTTTTTTTTCCTAACCAGTTGCTCTTATTACCTTCTGGTTATACAGTTTTGGAAGCAGCTTGGTGGATGGGGTTGGCTTTGCTGGACATAGCAAAGCGTTTACTGCCAAGAAAACTTCCAGCCGTCAGGAAGGCAAAGCTGAGAACAACCGGTGTCTGTCCCTGCTCACAGGTGCTGCTGGAGGGGACCGAGGTGTGATGGAGAGCAGCTGGAGCACAGTGACACGGGGCCCCGTCTCATTGTTTGGAAGGTTACAACCACAGGGTCTAGGGGCAAGATTTTATTAAGAGCATGAAGTTATTAAAAAGAAAAAAAAAAGTTTTACTAGTTAAGTGCTTTGGCATGTTTAAGGGTAGAGGACAAGGCATTTACTGAGCAAGGAAGAAGTAATGAGGTGTGATGTATGATATTTGTAATAAAAATTCCTACTTCAAAGTATACATTTTTCACTTGTGATCTGTAAAGTCCACTTCCTCCTATTTTACTTCTTTATTTTACACTCATTGCAAGCCCAAATTGTTCATCCCACAGATTCTTTGCAGGGAAATGGATACAACTTACCCCTTGGCTGTGACTCTGCTGTCTTTACACAAGGGATGACAGGCACTTCTTCACCCTCTCCCCCACCTGAATCCCCCTACACGTTCTTGCCATGAGATGATCTCTGGCGGAGGGAGCTGGGGGTCAGCAGTGCCCAGCTGCACAATGTGCCCGGGCTGCTGGCACGGGGCTTGATCCTCCTTCCTCCGCTGCTCTTCTGCACTGTAGTGTGCCAAGTCCAACCCAAAATTGTCAAAACGGGCTCCCTGAAGAGACCTCCCCTCCTGGAGCCTAAATAAAGGCAAGCAGACTGGGTCGTTGGGGTGGAAGACCCCTGAGATACCTTCAAGAGCGTAAAACATTGCACAGGCAGCTATATGTGCTGAGCCTGGAGAAATAAATATGCCCTGGTGCATAACGTTCTGTGAGAAGCAGTGAACTTGTGCAGGGGATGCCTGCTTTCCAAAACCTAGGCACAGTGAGCTGTGCTGAGCTCTGATTTATGCAATATTCCAGCGTTCACTTAAGGTGAGTGCAACTTCAGATCTCTCCCAGCACAAGTAAACACAAACTAGATTGTGTCGCTATACCCAGAGTATGAAAATCCAACCTGAGGAGCCAGGCAGTAATTTATCCTTTGCGGACAGCATAGGCTATTAGAGAAAGCAGCGTATGTGGAAGGGTGGTGTTGGGTTTAATTAACGGTGCAAAGGCAAGAAGCTAATTTTACTCCCAAGTATGGTCATTAGAAGTCTTTGATGTATGTAATTTATCCACAGCAATTGCTGACGTGCTTATGGAGATAACTCAATGAAGCATCATTTTATCAGTGCCAATGGGATGCTTTCAAGGACAATATTTGTTTTAAAATGAGAAGCTGCTGCCTTGATGGAAAATAATGATTCTGAAAGGCAAAAGCCAGCAAGCGATCTCCGAAAATAAGGTAAAAGCATGGTTGTCCTCCAGAAGGCCACAAGAAATTTTCCTTTAGCAGTCTGTCATCCTCAGCCAGACACCAGGAAAGTCTGAGATTTCAGCCTCTCTGACACTGCCCATCATGAAGATATATTAAACTGCAGGAACAAGACGCTTAGAGGGCAGAGGTAATCCCAAGCATCTCGTCTCAACCTCAACAACGAGCATAATTCTGCTGTTGAGATGAACCCTATTCAAAACACGGGCAGAGCAGGACTGTTTCTTAAAAATCCATGTCAAATACGTCATTTAAATACTTAAAAATATTTCCAACACAAAAGGAAATGTGAAACTGTGAATCCCTGTAACCACAAAGGCTCAGCCTTGAACACTCTTCTCACAAAGTTGTATTCCCAAAAGTTTGTTCCCCAAACAAGACTTTAGCATCAGTTAAAAACAAATTCAAAGTATTATAGCTGAGGAAAAGAAAAAGATAACATTAAGATGAACACAAGTCTTTTGCGTCACTAGACTTCTGTTCTGAATCACTGCATAATGCACAAGCTCCTTTGGCAGACACATCCCACCCCTGTGTTTGCACCAAGCAGAGTACAGCAGCATCGTGCATGGTACGAAACACTTACAAAATAATTATTTACTCCACATTAAAACAATTCCTAAAGGCACAGTAATTTTATATATATGTACTGCAAGGCATGCAGTTAAAAAAACAAAACAAAACAAAACAAACAAAAAAACCCCCTCAAAACCAACAACAGGTAAAGTTAATAACTTTATTTCTATTGCCAGAAATTCCCCGACAACCTACTTGTGCTGACATTACTGGAGACAAATCCTGGGTCTCACCCTCACCTCAGCTTTCCCACATGTGAAATCTTAACTCAGGAAAGAGAATTAAACCCAATTTTCTAGCTAGGTCTAAAAACAACCGGACGCTAACATCCTCTGGGGAAAGGGAAAGTTAATTGACAGTGTATTACCTTGAGAGTGTCTTTCCGAAGCCCTGGAGGTGCCAGCCAAAGCCACTAGTGCCTCATTTACACAGACAGTCCTCTCGACTCTGCTGTCCCCTGCCTTCATCTCCAGGGCAGGAGTCAGCTCCTCATTATATATTTGTATTTTTTCAGAGCTTTTTCATTCTGTTGCTTTCCAATCCCTTTCATTAAGAGTACTTAATGAAATACTTATTGCATTAAGAATTCCATCCTTGCTGCTGGATAATTTTTCTTCCACAAAAATACATCAAGATCAAAATGATGTTACACCCCTAATGGGACCACCCTTGTACCACAGCTACTAATCAGCCTTTGGCTGACTTTATATTTTTTAACAGCCAGATGAATTATTTTCAGTGCCTCCTCTCTACTCCCAGTGCTCTATTTTCCTTCTTTTTTCCTTTCTTTTTTTCTCTGCCCGCACCCCCACCCACCCCCTGCCTCCAAGTTTGAAGAAACCCATGTAACTCTCTGCTTCTAGGTTCCTGAATTTTGAGTTCACTGATACCTACCAGAAATTTCTTCTGGGCAAGACATAGTCATTCACGTCTCTCGAAAGAAGGGCTTTGCCTTAAGAGACGTGACACAGAAGACCTAAATCTCAGTGGCAGTGGCTTGGCACTGCTGTGGGCACAGCAGCGAGGGACAGTCATCTGAGCAACTTGAGTCAGTGAAATATAAATGCAATGAAACGTATCTAGGATTTCAAGAGGCATTCCAGTCTCCTACATCACATCATCTAGCTGATCAGAAGGCAGAAGGAGCGAATATAATTTTTACCTGTATTTCTTTATGAGGTGAATTAACGAGTTTCTGGTGTCATTTGCAGTGAGAAATATGGAGAGTGCGTATTATTTTCAGGATCTCAAGAGTGTGAGAAAATTTCAGAAGCATGAAATATCTCACCCCTTTAGCAAACCCTTTTGTTCGGTTATTTTATAGGCAGCAAGAGAAAACTGTTGGAACTTACTCTGAAAATTGATGACTACTGGTAAAAGATATCGTAATGATTTGGGTCACTTTGAATTTATAAAAGTCCTCATTGTACTCTTGGCTATTAACTGTTTCCAGAATACAGCATTATAAGTGTCAAACCTGAATGATGTGTGATGCATTTAGCTAACCTCTGACTCAAAAAGTATCCGTCTGTAAGGTTACACGCCGGTGAGAAGTGCAGGTACCTGGTGGGGTGTCCTGGGCAGGAGGAGAGGCAGCGTTGCTGCTCCTGGCACCCCAGCATGGGGCCGAGGTTAAGGCTCTGCAGCCTTCCCCAGCACTTTGGATATTTGAAAATACAAAATCATTTTCAACTTTCCAAGACATAGGTGGGAAACTCTGGAGAAACACATGATTTTTCCTACGCTTGGAAAAAAGGAAACCACGAATTACAGGGTCTGGGTCAAACTTCAATATGGAGTGAAAAATCTCATACTGATGGAAAGTCTCTCCCCTGCTCGGAGGAGCCCTCCAGCCTCCCGAGAGGCACCACCAGGGCTCCGAGGGCACCGCGTGGCTGATACTTGGTAGATTCCCAGCATGGAAATCAACTTTCCAGTCCGGACCAACTTGAAATGCCTGCTGTCTAGGGTCTGAAGACTGTTTGGCCCCTCTCAGGTGGACCACCACAAAACCCTCAAGAAGTCCTTAGTTCACGGCCCCTTTCAAGCTCCAGTCTGTGATTACAACCTGCACTTCCTCAGTGATGGTGTTGCTACTAAGCCCTTACACCACACCACCCCCAGCTCTGTGTGTTTTTCTGGAGTTACACACACTTCTGTCTCAGTCAGCAGTTTAATCTGAAATACTTCTGAGATGACTGCCCCACTCAGGGATCGCTGATGATAGGCAGGAGCTGCACCACCACCACCTATCCACCCCTCTCTGCTCTCCCAGCAGCCAGAAGTCCACCCTGGCTGGCAGGGGAATCCATGCAGGTCAGCGCCGAGCATCCCAAATCTGTTTCTCCTTTGTCGCCGAGATGACATGTTGATGATGAGGACAAAAGTGCTTTTAACACTAATTACAGTGGGTACAGTTTACTCTTTCCAGCACAAGAGATTCTACCATCTCTAGAGAAGCACCCAGTTTGAAACGGAGCGATGTTAGAAATGATCTAATGCCTCATGAACTCAGCTGCTCGCAGCTTTTGGCACTTGGGCTACAACACCAATTAGTTTCATCACGATGAGCCCAAATTGTTAGCTGCACATAGAATACAACCCAGGTAAGCCATTGGCAGCCGTGTCTGGGTTCCATCCTGCCAGCTGGGAGGGCCCTGTGCAGTGCCTCTGCACCAGGGACTGCTCTGCCAAAGCACCAGTATAGACCAGTACCCTTCCCGTGTCTCTGGCTGTGCTCTGGCACTACTTAACTTTATAGACGTAGTCAATATGTGCTCCATGTTTTATCTGCTTTCATTTCCTCCATTATCTGGACTGTGCAAGTATTATTTTAAAGGCAAAAGAGTTATTACATGGAAGATGGTGAGTCGGAAGGGCAATGTGGATGAGAATATAACCAGTGCTCCAGTAAATATGCAAGGATAAATGGAAACTGGGATATAATACTAGATCAATTTATCTATCTTTGTTAAGGTAACTTGTTTCCTTCTCGAAAAATACAATAGATCTATCTATGCTTCATCACTCCGTTGTAACATGAAAAATGAATTGAGAAAATGGGAAATGAGTACAAGAATTAGAAAATATTTCAAGATGTTTCAGGCTGAAAGGGACGCAAAGCGCACATCACGCTGGAGGGGAGGGGGAGGCACCCCAGGACCCCCCCAGCATGGCACTGCGTAGGGGCCAGCTATTGACATTTGCTGTTCCCATGTTATCTAGAAGGAGAAGGGCCAAACACCAAGCACAAAAATGGCGAAATGTAACTTTACAAAGCCAGTGTTTTCATATTCAGCACAGCGCAATTATTTTGGTAACCAAACCTGAAGGGAGGGGGGTATCAACTTGTACAGAAAATGCCAACTGCAGCACCTAGGAGAACAGCAAGCTTGTTTTAGGGGAAAAGACTTCCATTCTGATGAAAGCCAAAATACCGGAGGGGGAGAACTATCTAACCGAAGGAAAATTTTGTCCTAGCAGAAGAAAGAAATGTTCCAATATAGTTATAACTGAATTTACATCAGAAAATGGAGGAATGTTTATAACGATCAGAAGGACTGAAATAATGAAACTGGGTGTGAGAAAGGAAGGAACCAGTTTTAAGGTGGATGTTAGTGAGCTGGTGACCAGGAGTAGCTGTCTGCACGTCCCTGGGCAAGAGGTGCCGTGCCAGAAGAACACTACAACTCTGAACCAAAAGGGTTTAAATGATTTAAATTTCTTGCAGTGCTTCACAGGGAAGAGTGAAGAAGGGATGAAGTGGATGTGATCTGGCCATCTAACTGGATTCATCAGAGTATTTTGTTTCATCTTCTATCTGTAACGCAGTCAGATTATACTTAATTAAAAATTCATCCATGGGAAGAGCAGCTGAGACTTAATCTCACCACTTGAAGGACCAGCTCCAGCTTTTATATTTTTCCTCACCTCAATTAAACTTTGCTTACTCATTATTTTTTAGAAAGCGCCCTCTCACTCCCAATTACATATCAGCTTAACGATTTCTGTGTCTTCCTGGCAAGATCTGACTAAACCCCAAAAGCACTGCCTCTCCTACAAAACAAACACATTCTGCCTCCGTAATTGGGGAAATAGGACCTTTCAAACACAAAGCCTGGGCTGCCAAGCGTTTTTGGAGGAAATCCTACAGGCAAACGCCGGGATGAAGCTTCTTCTCCTTGTCCGTGCACGGCTGGAGTGAGCTGAGAGGCTCCTGCTCCTGGCCGCATCCTGGCTTTGTTGTGTCCTAAGTGGCTTTGGACCTCTTCCTTCATCAAACGCATCAGTGGAATATAACTTTATTGTGACTTCATGTAGGACAGGCATAATAAGCCTAAACATCTTTGCAGGACTGGGCAAAGCAGGATGTGGCAGGAATCGAGATGCGAGGCAGGAATTATCCCCAGAGAACAGAAAATCTGCTGAGTTGCATCTCAAACGAGTACTGAAATTCAAGCATCATGGAAAAAAGCAGGGAAAAGTTCAGTTGAAAATGCATGTAGAGTGACTTGGCCAGTCTGGCCCAAGGTGTCCGGGTCTGCAGCTCCTCCACTGCCCCCCAGAAAATGACTGCTATTGCCTCCAAGGCTGGCAGCACTGTCCTCTGCTGCCACGCCGCCCCCCAGAGCCACAGCCTCCTGCGGCAGGGCTGGGGCAGTGCCAGGGATGCTGGTTAGGGTTGCAGAGAGCCATCGGGCGCAGCGGCCGGGCGATGCATGTCACCGGCTCTTAGCGGGGCGAGGACCGGCTTTTCCTCCCTGCAGCGAGGCTTTGCCCTCGTGCCCAGCACACTGCCAGGGACCGTGCAAACAACAAGGGGCTCTCCCAGAGCCCGCTCAGCCTTTGCTTTCCTCCTCGAGGCTCCCAGACAAATTTTAAGTAACAGGTGTCTAAAAAAATCCTCCCGATTAACAAGCTAAGGGTCGTTTCTCTGTAGACCCCTCTCAAGGACTAAGCGGCAATGACAAAAGTCTTTTTTCAGCTCTATGCTTGTTGTCACAGGCTCGTGGCTGGGAGATGGGAGGAAGAAGGAATTTACTACGCGGGAAGCTAATTGTAGTAATTAGTTGTTGAAAAAGGGAATATTGCATTAAAGTATCAAAATTTGTGACTAATGTATCGTTATCAAACAAAGCTTTATACCGTACAAGCAGAAACTTGACTCGCAGTGTTAATGAGCCATACCTTAGCGCTACAGAAAAAAAGTCGCTTTTTTCTGTATCCTTAATACGGCTTTTTCTGAGAGCTAAAAAGAAATGTTAGCATCAGTCAGCCACTTATACCTTTCCATTTAAATTTAGATGGATAAAACCCACAACTGACGTAGTTTTTCAAGACGTGTAATTATTAAAAGTTACATACCTTATGAAAAGAGATTTGTGTGTTTAAAGCAAAGATTAAGGTTGCATCCGATTGTTTAAAATATCCTATTATTTGGAATAATTGCACTTTCTGTCCCGGCAATCTGACCACTTTTCCTCTGTACTCATGGCTTGGGCTCGACGTCTCGAAGAAACCCTTTGCACAGCTAAAGACAAAGCAGTACTTTAATGTATTACGTGCAGTCCCCACGAGGTGACATTAGTGCCGGGATATAGAAAAGTTAAGCGTGTGCTTGCCCTGTGCTCAGGGACAGGGGCTGCAGTCTGCTGACATGGCAGGACTAGAATTAGCGCTCCACCGCGCCGTCATAAACTGGGAGCAAGCTGCACGGTGTGGGAAGCTGTCCTGTTTCAGACGCTAGCCTGGTGCAGTACTGGTGCTGTAAGGTACCAGGGTAAATTCTTCATTTTCCACTTGCTGCTGGGTAATTCTGCCATTTTAGAACTTGAAAACTCAGTATTGCCTCCTCACTCGAGCAACGGCTCCTGTGCTGAAGGGGAGGGATGCACCATGTCACCAAAGAAAAGAACCCAGTGGCAAGAAATGGTGTCAAATGGGCAAGTGGGCACTCGGACAGTTTGGGGTGATACTGGCGCGTTCCCAGGGTGGCTTAGCAGGGCAGGGCAGGGCAGCACAGCACTCAGTTCCCACGGCAAATACACATTAACACCGCTTCAGGCTGGGTCTAGGGCACAACCTTGTCAGTACCTTCGTTAACGACCTTGTCTCGCAAAGTGGAAGCACACTGCCTGACCGGTGTGCGGGGAGGTGCAGGGCAGCAGGGAGGCAGGAGGGAGCCCTCCTCTCCGAGGAAAGGGGCACACGGCGAGTTCCTTGACGGGATGTGGAGGATGTTGATGTGTGAGAGAGACCTGAGGTCCAGGGTCAACTGGATGGTGCCTGTGGACCAGGAGGAAAGGAAATCTCCAAACCTGTTTGCAAGGCCAATGGACATAGTAGTATTGACACCAGCCCTCACCTGGGATGTCCTTCATGGTGCAGGTATGGAGAGCTTTGGCCGGACCATGAGCAAAGGCACAGCTGTGGGTGAACAGATGAGTTTAGGTTATTAAGAGTTTAATAACCTAAAATCAGAAGAGTTTAGGCTATTAACCTTCATGGCAAAGAGTTTCTGCTGCCTTGCATGTGCCTTTCTATTAATGAATTTTGACAAATGAAGGGCAAGTTTTCTTTATCGTGATATAATTTAAGGAGACCTGGGCAAGCAGTTTGCTGGAGCCCACAGTCATACTGGCCTTTTACTGTCAGCAGACTTTACTTCTGCCTGTATAGATTTTTCTTTAGAAGGGGAGATATGTCTTCTCCTTTACTGCGGTCTTGCCAATGGCTAGTACTTGAGAGCTGAAGAAAAAAGGAAGCATTAATTGAGTAACAGCCACTACCCACAAGGAAAGCGCTGAGCGCTCTAGCAAGCCAGCAGAAATGGAGGTGACGCTGCTTGGGTCATGCCTTGTTAACCTGCTTGCATTGAAGGGGGGTTGAAGCTTTCTTCTGTGAGTTTTTGTCATGGGTTCCAGTTTTTGTGATGAGTCCAATGCACCCACTCACAATATAAGCTCAGTCAGGGAAACACTTAAAGCAACTCCTTGACTTTAAATAATGAAATCTAACTGCTTCAGTGGGAATTAAATTAAGCGCATGCTATTCTTAATACATGTGATTTTCTGAACAATTTTTTCCTCTAAAAAATGGATCAAACCTCTCCTGTAAGGTTGTATGTAGCAGGTAGTAAGAAACTGTGATTACCTGGCTTCCCATCGTAAATCAACAGCTTTAAAATCCTTTTTTTCATGTATTGTATCTTAACAAACCATGAGGTGCTTAATTATAGAAACCAAAGTGGGAAAAAGAAATGTAAGGGAATGCCATCAGCCCCAGCAAGTTTACAAGGGGAACCTGGAGGGCCAGGCTATGTAATTAAAAAAAAAAAAAGAAAAAAAGAAAAAAAAAGCAAGCCTGTAGTTTAAAATTGCTCATATGAATCTGAAACCTTCCATTAAAGTATTAAAACTCTTCCTTCTTAAGGCTGTTTCCCTCTTCATTGCAAGCCCAACCGATGTGCCCCAAGGCTTATCAGGGCAAAAGGGTTCCCAGCCAGCAGCCCGGGGTAATTCCCGGCGGCCGGAGCGGCTCTGGGGCAGGTGTGCAGTTAATGGGTGCCTTGGGCAGCCCCGGCCACTTGAGCAGAGAGCAGGCAGAAGTCAAACATGACATGATAAATGGCTTTGTCCAAAAACTGAGTGCAAGCCAAAACCTACAGGGTCTAAGAAAAAAGCAAACACAGGCTGAACTGAGGAATCAATTTATCGAGAATTCTCCCTGAAAGTAAGCCTCCTCCTCGGTAATAGTCTGTGAATCTCAGCACGGATACATACATTTTTGTCCAAACACAGCTATTACAGTGCCAGAAAAGACACTTACAGGAAGGATATTTTTGCCCCAAACAGCTTTCCTGAGTATATTTTTGTTTGCTTTTTGGATGGTGCTTTTCTTTCAGAAACTATGAAGGAAAAAGTGAGTGAAGCTGAGCTGTCCATTATTCTTGCTCTTATTTTACATGTTACAAGATAGCAACTGAGCAAATCCCTTTGCAGAATGCTCGCCTACACACTTGGGCACCGTAAAGAACTTTAAATAGATATTAATTACATTCAGTCCTTAGAAAATGGTCTTAATGTAAATGAGAAGCTCCAGGGTAGAGTTTTAAGACAATTTATAAAATTCCTGATCAGTTAAAAGTTACTGATCAGTTAAAAGTTACACAAAACATTTTAAGGAAAAAGAAAAACCAAACCAACCAGCATCTAGACATGAACAGCAAACAACTAACTTTATTTTACAAAGTCATGACTAACACAGCATAGAGTCTATGCTGATCATCTGTGGTGAAGTGATCGGATAGCCATGGTAGTGACCAACTGTCCAGCAGCTGAAATGGTTTTGTGCATTGGCTTTTCTTAGTCTGAAGAAAAATTAATGAGTTCATCTTAACAAAATGATAGAAAACTCATAAGCCTAAAATGTCTTTGGACTCAGCATGAGCAGCGACACCTTGCAAGCTGAGCTCATAATGAAAATAAAATAAATCGTATCAGTTCTATCAAACCCTGATAGTCATAAATGAACTAAGCTGTTAACAAAGAAAATAGTATGAAATCTTACAGCAAACTCAGCAGTAATTACCCTAACACAAAACAATTAAAAAAAAATAATTCTTCTGCCTGGTTATACAGGTAATAAAGAAGCATTTTCCTTAAAAAAAAAATATTAAAAAATCATAGCTAAGTTGTCAGTTTGAAAGAAAAAAAGTCAGTTTGATCTTGTGAAAAGAACAGATTAATCCTTTTCAGTAGGTATGAGTAGGGCACTGTAAATGCTGCTGCTGCAGGCAGGATGAGTCTGTAGCCCCTATTACAGCCATACGATCTTAAAGCCAATACCAGTCAGCGCTCTTATTATAATTCAGTTTTTCCACTACTTCATTACAGCATTTCCCCTCTGCCACCCCCACTTTTGCAACACCTAATGCAGCACTTACTGGAACTGGTGCCCTCCAAAACTTGTGTCTCTCTTTTTGAGTCAGCACATGGTATTATTCAGAGCAACTCAGCATCTCCAGTATCCCCTGCCTAACGGTGGGACAGACAGCTGGCCTTGGCAAATTTGGGTGCCCACACGAAATCCCATCCCTGAGTGTCCAGAGCAGGGACAAGCACCCCGCGCTCACACAGGGGGTTGTTCCCTTGCACTGTTTAAGAGGCATTTCTTGCTGTCCCTGCAGAGCGTTACTCCCCCTGCAAAAGCGGTACAATCCAGGCTCATCATCGGGGAGATGCTCGGGGCTGGGATGCAGTTGCTGCACTGGATGTCTCCTGGGAGCGCAGGGAGAGGGGCTGGTGGTGTGCAAATCTGTACGTGCAGAAGCAGAAGCAGCGTCTGGTCCCTGGGTCCTCCCAGGACACGGAGTCAGCATGAGCCCGGGGAAGCAGAGTCAGTGGACAGAGATGAATTGCTACAGGTTACAAGATGATGTTCACATCTAACCTGCTTTCACTATATATTTGCCCACGTAATTTTTCTCTGGTGCTACCAGAAGTAGAAGCACCATCTCCTGCAGTGTGAATTTCTATACCACCAGCTGAAAAGGATGAGTCTCCTGTTATTTTTACATAATGAGTACACAAGCCTTGCTTTCCCTTCAGCCCTTGCCTTATTGACTCCAAGGCAGTGACTAGAATGTGGAAACTTGGCTTACGTATTGATTTTACCCATACAGTATAGCTATATAAAATTTGATAATCCCTGCTCTATACTGCCAATAAAACCCCTGGGAAGCAACGCTGTAATAGAGTAAAGCAGGGGGAAATCATAATGCTTAGCAAGGATGAACTGCACGCAAGTATCAGAGCTGATGGAAAATTGAATAAAAAATAGAAAGAAGTTTGATTTATCACATCCTGTTTGCATTTATTATGGACTCCTCCAATGTAATAATCACTCTAAAAATCGATAATTATTGCTTTTGCAATTAGATTAAAATATCACTAGGACTAAAACATACGGAATTGAACCTAGTAAAATAATTCACAGACTAATTTCTTAAGAAATGAAAACTCCATCTCTCCTTTCCAGCTACTGTCTGTCTTCCCCTGCTTAGCCAGCGAGACTCGCAGGGACAGACGGCATGTGTTTTTGGGAACTCGCCATCAGACCTTTCCATTCCTCCAAGTTAATTCAGCAGACACCCCACAGGCACTGTTTGCACGCAACTAAAATCCCCTGCACCCTTATGAGCCAGAGGTCATTATGCACTCCACAAGCTTTGTCCAACCCTTTTCGTGAGGAAAAACTGCCAGGGATGATAAGCAAGCGATGCATGGTTGTTCTTTGTGAAGCCAACTATTGTCTGCTAAGAGTAGAGGCGAGCCCTCCAAACTCGCTTGGCTTCAGACCTGAAGCTGAGCTCAAACCGCAGTCCAACAATTAAATATTCAGCACATTAACTGCTAACCCACCAGCCATGGCGTAACCTTGCAAGCAGTACATCACTGCCTGGACCCAAAAAAATGATTTACGATTATATGACAGTCCCTTCTCTTTCTTATATGGACCAACACATTGCTCTAGGGTGAAGGAATCACGGCTTTTTTTATCTTTTTGAACTCTCAGTGGATAAAGAAACAGTCTATTTCCTTAATTCCATAGGTTTATCCTTGAATAATGAACCAAGGCTGTTGTTATTTGTTGCCAGTGCTACAACAGCCCGTGTAAAAAGCACAGTGTAGAAAGTGGAGGTACCATATTTCCCAAACTCTTCCATAATGTATTACCCTAAGTCCAATTCTCCAGTGTGTCCTGGCTGAAATGAACCATGAACACAATTTCTTGCTCTGTCTGGGTACTCCCTCAACTAGTGAAACCTTTTCCATCCTACCTCCAGTTTGTTGTGGGGAAAATGGAGAAAAGATGCTGTTGCCTTGATGTGACACCTATCCCTGAAGAATTAACACTGCAGTGGGCACCAAGTTGCTCTAAACTTCAGCAAGGGGTAGATTTCTAACATTCCCAAGATCAGGAGATATCAGAAATTGCATCTAACTGCAAGAGCATCCTGTATGCTTACTCATGTTAGACTTCTCACCACTAATGCACAAACTTTATGCCATTCCACACTTCGACCACCCTCACCACGTAGCTGAGGCTATCGGCTAAGGTGCACCTTGAGCTTTTTTGTCTGCAGAGATGGGTCACTGGGCATGCATTGGCCTCTATTTGCATTTAGCAGTCCCTTGCTCTCATTTCACCATTTCCTGGGCTGGCATTCCTCCTTCCGCACTGAAGCAGGCTCCCACCACCAGGTCCAGACCCACTGTGCCCACATTTGCGCTTATTTTCTTTCCCAGACCCAGAGGAACTCCTGTGGTGGGTTTGGTTTTTTTTTCAGACCAAGTCTGGTCATTTGGCTATTGCATAGGATCACTTGGATTATACAATGAGTTTGAGAAGATGGGGAGAATAAGAAAACGGTGTCAGAAGCTTTAGCTCACACAAACGTGTGGTAGGAAGTCATCCAGCCTGTGTGTCACGGCAGGGAGTGTGTCAGGCTGCTGTGGCACCACACACCTCGGGACACTCCAGCTGTGTTAACTTTCCAAGTGAAAAAGCTCAGCTCCTCAGCCCTTCTGCATTGCCAACGTGGACAGGTTCCTTAGGAGCCTCGTCCAAGTTCCTGAGTCGGCTCCTTGCCCGCGGGCCCCCAGAGAAGAGCCCACCTTACCTCACAGCTTAGGGCAGGAGCTTGGGGAAACTGCTCTCAGCTTACATGCAAACACTTGAAGTATCTTCTGCCACACTCAGATCTGCTGCAGTCACAACGCGGCTGCAAGGAGAAATAACTCGGGGAGATGCACGCAGAGGTGACCTGCCATATTCAGCAGCGGGGCCTGGGAAAGGCAGCTGTGGGGCCACCAGTCTCCATCAGTTCAGTTTATAGAAAGCCAGTGAAACCCGAGGAGCCCTGGGATCCCCTTCAGGATGCCCTGCAGCCAGTCCCTCCTGGCAGCAGTAAGGACAGGGCGTGACTGGAAAGCAGCAGCCAGGTCATTTGCTCAGTGGTCTCTGATTCCCTACGTCGTGACTCACCCCAAACCCCCAGGAACAACCCGTCTCACCTTCCCGCAGCCATGCCCAGCGGGGACGAGCGTGGAGCTTGGGGGGCAGCGCAACAGCAAGGCTGCAGCCCGGCGTGTCCCCACACTGCTCAGGGCTGAGGCTGGCATGGCTCAGCAAGGCAGCCACGGGTTGCCAGTCTCCAGAGTTTGCGCTCTGAGGACTAGACGAGACCGTTTCTGGGCTTCCATTGGAGTCTGGCCCAAGCAAGGCTGGACCACATCCCATCCCAGCATCCCACCCCCCTTTTTCACTGAAGTCTGCAGCTGCCCAGTTAGCCCAAAGACTTGTTACCTGATGCAGTTCTTCCATCAAGGGCGTTTTTGCTTAGAGGGATTGCAACTTCTCTGCTCCAATTAGACCAATTTATTTTAAAAAATGCTCCTTTCCGATACACAAAAATAGAATTACAACAGAAGCACAAGGAAATACAAATCATGTCCTCCAAGTACACATTGAATCACCACCTGAAATGGTCCCTGAAGAAAAGTACTGGCAATGCAGTGTGGTCCTTTCGCTGAGCTATCCATGGCCTTCCCCAATTCAGGACCCAGCTGAGCTGCTAAGACCATGCTGGGAAAGCCTGAAGCACCTGCAGCCATGGGTAGTTTCTCCTTTTTGTATTTTCAGGGTCCTACAATGGCATACTGCCCCAGGGCAAACAGTCTCAAGGTGAAAATACAGAGCGCAGCCCATATGGTTGGATCCAGAACTTTGTATCCTGAAGCAAAAGAAAATGTGGGTTGAGTGAAATAATTTCTTTCCCAGCCCTGAGGTCAAGGTCTTCACCGTGTCTTGGGAAGTGTCCTCCAGATCCACCAGGGCGAGTTTCTCCATCCTTCCTATTTAAGAGTGTGTGCCCAGTCCTGGGCAAATGAATTTAACAGTCCAAAGGCAGCTTTTAAAAATTTGAATGCCAACTGAAACATGCGGTTATTTTCACCAAGAAATTAATCAACAAGCCCCCTTTTTTTTTGCTAACGATACAAGGCTATCTGCCCTCTTCACTCTCTACGTGCCCTGCTCACCCCAACCTTCAGCCACCTGGAAAAAAAGCAGCTTAAAACACAACTCATTGCAAAAGTAACTTCCCCTGCACCCTTTAATGTTGTAGCTAACAGTTGCCCTGCTGAAACAAGAGCTTGAAACCTTGAACAGGTTTCTATGCACTTTAAGAAGGAAACCGGTTGCAATTTAAAAGTCTTCTTGCTCGATAGCCCTGGAAAATAACAATACAAAGAGATTCTGTCTGAAATATTTTTAAAAGCCACTTCAGAACAGTGATTTTTCTCGTATAAAAAATGATTTTTTCTTGTATGAAGCTTTTTCTGAAACAGGAGATTAATAAAAAAAAGACATTTGTCTAAATAAACCTACACAGGTTATTGGCTGACAAGTTCACTTGGCTTTTTCCTTCACTCCAGGTCTACTGAAATGGGATATTTGTAGAACAGATACTTTATAATACTATTTATTACATTTTGGGCAAGGAAAACTTTGCTTGTGCAGCTGATTCTTCCCCTCCATCGGGGACTTGCACCTCTGACACATTTTACATTCTTAATTTGTTTTATGTGGGTTTTTTTTCAACCTTGCTTTATAGTTCCATTATAATGCACAAAACTCTGTTCGGAGTTGTTTTCTTGTAAACACCACTTTCAGGTTTTTATTTAAGAAAGCTGTATTTTTGTCATAAGTGAGGAAGAGCTGGCTGGAGACAGCCCAAAAGGAGAGGCAACAGATTATATAGTTCACAATTCCATTTTCTTCAAACTCACGGACCTTCAGAAAACGACTGGAAAGCAAAAAGCAGGGAATGGGCACCAGGCATTACTAAGCAAGCAGGGGTGGCCCAAACCCCTCTCATTTAAAAAAATTAATAAAATGCCCGAACATATCTGCCATGGCTGCAGCCCACTGGTGCCACGCTGCGCTTTTCCAAAGCTTCACAAAACAGGTAGAACCCACACACGTGTGCGGCTGCCGTGGTTCAGCCGTCAAAGTTCTTACCAAGGGAGAAGCAGCAGGTGCCCCGGGAAGCCGGCAGGTGCCTGGATGGAGCACCCCGGGCTGCAGCGGGACACCCGCTCCACGGGCCACCCGCTCCCCACCGGCGATCGCCAAGGCGGTGAGCAATTAAAGAGCTCCTCAGCGGGGATCCGGCTTAATTTTGGACGCTCGATTAAATCTGAAATTCTTCGTACAAATTATCATCAGCTTTGCAGGCTGACACAAAGATGATCTTGTGTGTTTGGACAAAATGAAGGGGGTTTATTTAGAGACGCTGCAGAGGATGGCGGGGCTGGGTGCCCCGCATGCCAGCGCGGTACCCCCTGGGAGCGGGTCCTGGGGGGTGAGGGGACATCCCTCTGTCCCTCCCTGCATCCCGGGCTCCTGGCACCTCTGGGGGGTGCGGGCTTTGGACCCGGCCCCCGCCAGCCCCGACCCAGCCGGCAGGGCCGCGGGGGGCAGGAGCCCCGCACCCGGCCCGGGCCCGCTGGGTGCTGCGGGGCGCTCTGCCGGGCCGTCGCGGGGCGGGGGACCAGGCCGCCCACCGGCCCGGCTGGCGGTGAGGGCCTTTCCGAGGTTTCGGTGGGAAGCGGCGGCGGAGGGGGGAGGGAGTGCAGCACCCGCGGGCGGCCCCGACGGCCTCGCCCGGCCCCCCGCGCCCCCCCCTCGGTCCCGCCAGGCGCTGTACCAGCACGTACACGTCGGCGCTGCGAAGGGGCTCCACTCCGGTGAGGCCGGTGCAGCGCGGCGGGGCCGGGGCCGCGCTCACGCCTGGGCCCCGGCGCGACCGTAGAGGGGGGCGGCAGCGGCGGGGCAGGGCGGCCGCGGGCCCCCGCCGCTCCCCCCGGCGCCCTCGGCCGCGCCGGCCTCGGCCCGTCGCTTCCTCCGCCGCCTGAAGTTGCCGTTATCGAACATCTTCTCGCAGTTGGGGTCCAGCGTCCAGTAGCTGCCTTTGCCTGCGGAGACAGCGACCGCCCGCGCGTTGGCCTCCGCGCCCCGCGGGACCTCCGCGACCCCCCCCCCCCCCAGCCCCTTACCCGGGTCGTCCTCGCCCCGCGGGACCTTCTTGAAGCAGTCGTTGAGGGAGAGGTTGTGGCGGATGGAGTTCTGCCAGCCCGCCTTGCTGCGCCTGTAGAAGGGGAAGTTCTCGGCCACGTACTGGTAGATCTGGCTGAGCGTGCGGCGCCGGCCCGGCGCGCTGTGGATGGCCATGGCGATCAGCGCCGAGTACGAGTAGGGCGGCCGGGCCGGGCGCGGGCACTCCTGCGGCGGGGGCAGCGCCGGCCAGCGCCGCTCCGCGCCCGCGGAGCCCGGCGGGCAGGGGGCTGCGGGCAGGCAGGGCGCGGCGGGGCCGCCGAGCCACAGGTAGGGGTTGGCGGCGGGCGGCGGCCGGGGCCGGCCCGGCGGGTAGATGCCGGGGCACGCCGCCGCGTCCAGCAGCTCCCGGGCGTGGGCCGGCGGCTGGGCGGGCGGCCCGAAGGCGTGCATGCTCCGGCGGCCAGCCCCGGCGGCAGCGCGCCGCTACGCGCCCGCCCGCTTAAATAGCGCCCGCGGCCCCGCGGCCCCGCGCCCGCCGCCGGCGGAGGAGCGGGGCGGGACCCCCCGGCCGGCCGGGCCGCCCCCGCCCCACGCGTGTTCGCGCCCCGCCGCGGGCAGCGCCCCCCGGAGCCAGCCCGCCCCGAGCCCCGCGGGGGGCACGGCCGCGCCCCCGCCTTCCCACCCAGCCCCCCCCCCCCCCCCCGCCCCGGAAAAGTCTCCGGGACAAACCGTGAGAATTCGGGAACGGCGGGGCGGCGAGAGGCACCGGCGGTACCTCCTGCTCCGGCCCCCAGCCCGAGCGCGGGATCCCAGCGGCCGCGGGAGCCGTGTCCTGGCGCAGGGAACCCACCCGCTGGTCGGGAAAAGTGGAAAAAGGTGCCGGAATCCTCCCTCCAGCCCCTGGGGGCTGGGGCAAAGAGGGCGTTTCCAGCTGTGCCCAGATGTTGTTGCGTGTGCGCAGGCTAAGGGTGCCCTGATCCCAGTGCCAGGGAGATGCCAGAGCTTCAGCGGTAAAGCTGGAACTCCCGGGTTGGTACCTCACCGAACAATTTCTGAGCGTTGATGGACACGAGCGATCCTTGCCCTGACGCGGGGCCCTGCTCAGGATGCATAGTGCTGTGGTAAGGCAGCCCAGCAGGCCCCACTGTCCCTTCCTTCAGCAAGCTTTGATTTCCAGCAGTTAAATGCCTGGACAGTGCATCATTGATACGCTCTCCCACATTTCCCTTAACTACAAAAAAAAAATAATTAAAAAATTATCATTTGGAAATAAGAATATATTTTATAAATAACTCCTAAAGGCACGTGTCATCCTACATGCACGTATAAACCCCTAATACTGAACTCCTGAACTCGAACCACACGCTCCCAGCACTTACAGAAAGCCGTGGTGCTACCCCGTGCCCTGCCGGTGCTCAGCGCCTTGCTGCCCCCATGCCACACGGAATAAAGCAGCGAGGGAGCTGGGCTTTCCTCAGCCCCCTGCCCACACGCTGGGCTGCAAGGGAAGGAAAGGATTTGCTGCTTCTGCTACTGCTGACACTGACTTTAAACTAAAATTCGCACTCTGCTTTGGTCCATGGCAAACCATGCACCTACACAGCTTTGGTGGAATATTGCAGCTGCAAAAAAAAAAAAAAAAAAAAAAACCCAAACCAAAAAAAACCCAACCCATGGGCATGACTTGATTTTCACTTTTTTGACCTAAGTGTGACGTCCTATAAAATCTTCTGCATTTCTTACTCTCCTGTAAAATCAGAGTCTTGGGTTATGTTTTCTTCCATTGGCATTAAAATAGAAGAAAACAATCTAAAATTTTTCACTTTTCAGAGAAGACACCTCATGATTTGATGGAGAATTGATCTTAAATTGATTTTCTGTATATTCTTGTACTACAGACTATGCCTGTCCTTTGGAAATTTCAGACCATTCCTCAGAAATACAGATAAAAGACATGGCTTCATGAGTAGCTATAGCTATATATAGGCAAATATCAATGGGACACTGGTCTGTGGTGGAGAACGAAAATGCTTCAGGTGGCATCTCACACAAACAAAACAATCTCCAATTCTTGATCTGTATTTTGGGTCTGTGACTGCAGGGGTGAAAGTACATCTGTATCACCAGGCCTTTGCCTTTCCAATACCATTCTTACGGCCCAACCATTTCTTTCTAAACTGTGTTATTTGTGGGTTGGCATCAGCATTCCCATGGCAGGTCTGATGCAGTATGCTGGGAGAGGCTCGGAGCAGATGCTGCAGAGATGTGAGAAGCACTGAGGAGGCTGGGTTTGTGCCTAGTGGAAGGCAGGCAGTGGGATAGCTTCTGCCCTGGACCATCAACGTTATGACCCATTTTGCACACACACACACACACACATATATATATGTATATATGTATATAAATACATATGTATACACAAGCATAGAGGCTTATGCTAAGGATTTGTCTTTAGCCACCATCTCGGGGCCGCCCCAGAAGCTGCTCCCGGGCTGTACCCAGCAGCAGGGCAGCGCGGCGGCAGCACGGCTTTGCCAGCAGCCCCTGCCCTGGCCCTTCACCGTGCCACGATACCATGCTAGAGAAGGTTTAGTAACCCGCTGAACTTCAGGCCGTGCAGCGAGGTGCACTTGTTTGCCCGAGCTTTTGGAAAATGCTCAAGAAAAGCAAACCAGTCGCCAGGAATCACAGGCATTTGCATCTTCACTGTGTGGGAAAAAAAGGAATTGAAAAGCATTGTCTTACTTATGTCACATGTGCAGTGAGTGTTCCTATATGCACATTGCAAAATTAGAAATAGCTGATTCATACCACTGACAGGGTATTAATCTGAATACCAGTTACTTTAGGCATGTTTTTAGCAGATCTGTCTTCAAATTTCAGAAGCGTGAGTGACGATATTCTTTCCATTTCAATGAAATGAGTGCAGGAAACAACCCCAAACATTAAACTGACAAGTTATTTCTTTGCACTTGTTAATTACCCAGAGACATCCAGCAGCAAACCGACCTCCAGGTATCACCGGCGGGGCTGCCCGTGGAGGCTGCTGTTCCTCAGGAAGGCTGGTTTGTTTTCCGTGGCACTGCTCGTCTGCTCACTGCCTGCCTGTGTGCCAGCTACAGCTGCAACCCCAGGGAAAGGCGGAACGTGTGTTTGCATCCATCAGGCTGAAGCAGACCTGCAGAGTGATGGTGTTTGTACTAGCCTAGTGCCTTGTGGCAAACTTCAGTGTGGGCTGGCTAAGTTTTCCTGTAAGTTTTAGACATCTACCACGTAAACAAGAGAATTTATTTCATGTATTTTCTAAATGTACAAATTTACAAGTCTACAGAGAGCTCATTAAATTCTCCCCTTCTCAGCTGAGCTGACGCCCGAGAACATGAAATTAAGCATAATATATTTGTAATGCCGACTTCTTTTTGCTTCTCAGAAGCCCTTTTACTAGGAAGCCCCAATCCCTGGTAAACACCCAAACCTAACAACTCCTTTATGACATCCTAACCCGCAGGAAAAATACTTCTTGTTAGAGAGCGGAGCTTTTTACAACTTTCTATTCCACCTGAACTCACACGTGAGGAACGTGTTGCGATGGCATGACCAAGGGGCAGCCATGCAGCGTTGTTGGGTCCCAGATAGATGTTTAAAACGCTGCGGTCCTTGCCAGGACCCGTGCCAGCCTCTTTTCTTACCATCGTGCGCTCCATCGCCCACCGCCCATCACCCGGGCATCACCGAGTGGTTCATCACCCAACGCCGTGTTCCCGGGGGATGACAAACAGGGCGAGTTATCCGCCAAAAACGGGTTTCGGCTCAAAGCGGCAGCCGCGCAGCCCCGGCTAACTGCGGGGCGGCAGCGCCACCTAGCGGCACCCGCCCGCGCTGCTGCCTGCCCTGCCCGCACCGCGCTGCGGCTGGAGGCTGCCCACATCCCCCCGGCCGCTGCCGCTCTGACCCCTCAGCTACGTGCCTTACAGCCCAGAAACGAGCTGCCCTGGCAGGCGAGCACCAAAGACAGAAGTGTTTCTTCCTGTCATTGCTCTCTGCCGCTTCCCGAGGAGGGGACGCGGGAAGGGAGATGCTGAGCTCTTCTCCCTGGGATCCAGGGACAGGATGTGTGGGAATGGTTCAAAGTTGTGCCAGGAGAGGTTCAGACTGGACATTAAGAAGCATTGCTTTACCGAGAGGGTGGTCAAACACTGGAAAAGGCCTCCTGGAAAGGTGGCTGGTGCCCCAAGTCTGCCAATGTTTAAGAAGCATTTGGAAAATGCCCTTAATAACATGCGTTAGCTTGGTCAACCATGAAGTGGTCAGGCAGTTGGACTAGATGACCACTGTAGATCCCTTCCAAATGAAACGTTCTATTGTGCTGTATTCTATTCTGTTCTATTCTAGTGTATGCTATGCTATTGTCAGTGATGTTTGCAAGTTGGATAGTGAATTCCCACCAAATTACAGCGTTTAATCAGCTACTAAAGGCAATGCACACAGCAGCATACGCATTGCCAGGCCTGGCCTGCTCCTAGGTGTCAGTGTACACGATGGTGGGGTGGGTAAAAAACTGTTCAAGTCCAGTCTGCTCATCCTCGCCCTTATAACTGCATTGAACCACTGCTTCAATTTCTCTTCCAAGACGATATCACTTGGGCCTGGCTTCCTTTCCCATTTCTTGCTATGTGTGGTTTGCTGTATCTTCCTGAAGTGGTTCGTGCAAAGTGTTTTTCAACTATCATGTTTTATTTATTTTAAAAATGCAGTGGCGTGCCTGTATGTCTATGTGGCAATACATGGGAACTGATCTGGGAGAAGTCTAAGCAGAAACCTATGCTTGGTCATCGTTAGGATACTGCCTAAAGGTGTACCGACTGTCCCTTGGTATCATTTGGTTCACTGGTTTTTGCATTTAAATTGTAGGCAGTAGGCTGTGGATGTCTTCTAGCTGCAGTGGGTATGATGCCTGTTTAACATTGCATATGATTGGCATTTTGGTGCCTTGTTCCATGCACAAGGTGAAATAAAAGGTCACAGTAGGCGCAACCGTGCAAAGGCAGAGCCAGAAATCGACATCTCAAGACCAGCAGGTTACAGCAACCATTTCAAACAAAGAGGGTAGAAAGCAGAAGAGGAACAGCACTCTTTCTGAAATCAGGATCAATGAAAAACAAACTGCTTGAGAACTCAGGACAGACTGTGCCAGTGCCAGGACTTTTCCAAGTTTATTGGAAAATTAGTATCTTGAAATTAGTATCTTGAAACCCACTTAAAATTAGTATCTTGAAAACCACTCCACGCTCTAAAACAACAGCGGAAGAGAAGGCAACTCCCAAAATACATTAGGTCCTAGATTATATTTTACTACCAGGCAATGCTGAGCCCTTACATTTTCTGAAACTGTGACTGTGAAGACCCCCCAGTTTCCAGCGGTAGAGCTTGCCGCTGACAACCTGGATGTCAGGAATTTGGGGCAGCGCGATTCCTCCTTGTAGCACCAGCTGTTATCCCATGGCTTTTGGTGATGGCAATGGGAATCACTTCTCTGCATCAAGTGGGAATAAAGTCCCTGTTTATTGTCTACTCAGAATAGTTAAAGTAAGCCTGAAGGTTGGGAGCTTAAACACAGTAATTCACTCCAACAAAGGATTCGATACTTTTCTGGCAAAGCTGATTGACATGTGGGTTGTTTGCACCAAAAACATCAGTCTGTGATTCCTCCTAAAACACCAGATGTTAGAATAAACTCCCCTCATTTAAAATAAATAAATAAAAAATCAAGTGGTAGAAAGTGAAATCTAAACACATGGTGAGAAATTACAAACAGCAAGTGACCTAAGAAGTATCCAGAGTTCAGCAAAACAAAGGAATCCAGCAAATATCACGAATAGTAATCCAAATATTATTTTGAATTCAACACACCTACGCTCATTTGGCATGACAGTTATTACCTAGCAAATGGACATTTTTCAGGTCAATCAAACTTGAAGCAATTAGTCTGTGGCAATTAACTAAATTAACTCTAAAATTAGAATTCAAATAATCACAGCAATTACGGTTTAATCCTGAAAAAAGTCTCCTCAAAAGCAGCCAATAAGACAGACAAAACCACTGGAGTTTGCCATATTTAAATTACACACTATATTCTAATTTATTTTAATATCTAACTTCTGACATATCAGCCAATCCTTTTGCATGACCATGTGTGTAAGAATGACTTCACACAAGAAATGTCACATGCATTCTTCTCTCTTTTGTGTCTCAAAATAACAGAATTTGCATACACCAAAGGTTCTGGCATCAAATCCAGCTCCTTAGGTGTCATATCCTGATTACTTGAAATTACACACATTACCTGGCTAAATCATTTCATTTATATGCACTTCTGATTGTTCATGAAAATTTATTGGTTGGATTTCATCCATTATTTTTTCTACCTTTATCAGAGTTTGCCTTTCAATATTTAATACAATCAGTTGCTTTTCTGCCTGCCCACCTATCAACAAAAATTGTAAGAACAATTCTTATCTCATGACAAGGTTTTTAAGTCCAGAATGTTCTTTTAGAAACTTCTGCAGTTTAAAAAAAAATAAATGAAGACTAAGATTTTCTCTTTCATTTAAAAAAAAAAACAAACCTCCAAGTGATTTGAAATTCATATGCACCTGCATACCCCAGATGGAGAAGAGACACTACGGTGTGCAAAGTGAGGTCTCTGCTGTGGAAAGAGGCTCAGCATCTCCAGACCACTTCAGACACTGGTGTAATGACATGCAGGTGTGTAGTTATATTTGTATTTAACTATTCATACTTTATGAAAATGGGACTACAATTTGCTGAACCCACTGGCAAAGAGCTGATGGGAGGATGTGGGATGTCAGCTGAGGGTGTATGAGCAGATCCTGCAAGGGGCCATGAGGATGATGGTACCACAGAATGGTTTATGTTGGAAGGGACCTCAAAGCCCACCCAGTCCCACCCCGTGCCCCGGGCAGGGCCCCCTCCCCCCAGCCCAGGCTGCTCCCAGCCCCATCCAGCCTGGCCTTGAGCACTGCCAGGGATGGGGCACCCACAGCTGCTCTGGGCAGCCTGGGCCAGCGCCTCGCCGCCCTCACGGGGAACAATTTCTGCCTCACAGCTCATCTGCATCTCCCCTCTCCCAGCTTAAGGCCATTCCCCCTTCTCCTATCACTACAGGCTCTTGTTAAAAGCCCCTCTCCAGCTTTCTTGTTGGCCCCTTCAGCTGCTGGGAGCTGCTATAATACTTCCCAATAAGAGGGTAGGTTTGTAGCACTGCTCCACGCTCTGCAATTAACTTGAAGTCAAGGTGAGCCAGGTGATGAGCCTCTCCCCTGGCCTCTCACAGCCTTTCTCCCCCAAGGCTTCTCAAATACAGAAGGTTTTGGCATCAGCAGCTGCAAATGGTAGAGCCCAGCAAAGTAGCTTAGTTATTTAACACGTATGAATGACTGAAGTTCCTGCCTGAAGCAATCGTCATAAGCAGATCATCTGGCCCACTGCCAGGCTTCTCCAGTGCCGGGGGTCCTACTACCCCAGCGCTGAGCAGCAAACAGCACTGGCTTCCTTGGGCAGCTGCTCAGCACCGCCGGCCATGCGAGACCCCACGGGCAAGGGGACACAAGCTCTGGGGCAGAGCGGTTGCGAGTGCTCTGCATGGTTCAGACACAGACCTGTTCTGCGATGCTGGTACCTCCTGGCAGGGCACAGATTTCTGTCACCTTCTGGGCTACCAGGCACTTCTTTTCTGCTGCTCCTGGATGGAGATGCAAAATCCAGAGGCGGTGTGAAGCCCCCAAAGTGGGATGGACGTATAACTTTCCCAGCAAGTCAACCCACTGCTCACGACCTGTCTGCAGGGCATTTCTCACATTTAAGCTCATATTTAATACCTATAAAACTCTTCAAAGATTTATCTTAAACTAGCAGAAGTGAAATTAATTTTGAAAACAAAGCGGTAGCTGCAACTACAGAAAACTGTGGGCATGTGGGGGGTGCTGTAGGGAAAAGACATGGCCTGTAGCAACAAACACCGCACATAACATGCTCACATCTGTCTTCGCCAGTGTTTTTAAATTCCTCAGTAGGCAGCTCCTTCTTTTCTAAGCTGAGAAAGGATTAATCTTTCCTTTTTAAGGAAAAAAGAAAGAAAGAGGCACGAGTAATATTTTGGTTTAGCATTTCTGGAGTTTACCAAAGGCATATAGAAACTATCCCTTATAAATTTATGTATTGCATATATAAATTTTTGCTTTTATATATAAAAGAGTGCAGTTTTTCTCCTTTCTGAGTAAAAGATTCTAGCCTGACAAGCTTAAGCCCAAAGTAGTACTGATATCCTCGCAGCATGGTAAAGATGGTACATTTCTTCATTAAGTTTTCCTTCTGCATCACTACTCAGACTTCGGTAATTTTTTTAAAAAAAATTCCCCGCTCCCATTAAAATGGCCTGCAATCAAGACCTGAAATTCAGAAGAGAGTGTAGTGAAAAACAAATTCCCTGCAGCATCATTAAGGAGCAAACATAACCAAAAGCACTCACCAGCGGTTTGAACACGAGAAAGGCTCCAGGAGGCAGCTCTCCGTACGCTCCAGCCTTCCCCTGTGACTGGTGTATGAACTGCCTGCCAGACAAACCTGTCTAAGAAAAAGAAGTGGAAAATATGTTAAATTATTTGTCTTCTTTTGCCTGTTAAATACTTTTTCTTCCATCCTAGATAGCTGGGGTTTTTATTAAAATGTGTTGTGGTTAGGTATTCTTTCTGTGCAGTATGTTTTTCAGACCACCCATTCTAGACTGCTTTGACATGTTACTGGTACTATGTTCTACCTATTTCCACCTATAACTCCAGCCAGCATAAATACTATGACCTAAAAAAAAAAATGAAATTTATGCCTTTCAGAAATATCTAAAGTGACCTAAAATAACTTTTTCAGACACAACAGGATGTTATTTTTCAACTCTCATATTTCCTCACCTGCCAGACTTAGAAAACATGTGGTGTAAAAAGGAAAGGTTATATAAAAAAAGACATACGAATATTTTAAAGTTCTGAATATTGTATTTCTATTTCCTATTTTACTGCAGCTCATCAAGGCTCTGGTATGAGAGGCCCTTCCGATTTGCTGGTGTTCTTGCCTGTTGATATTAACTGGTTTTGGTTTGTTGAATTCTGGCAGCGTAACCTCTGCTTTTTACTGAGGAAAAAATGTAGAGAAATAACATTTTAAGAATTTCATGGGAATAAATTCATTAATTATACGTAAAGAAACTGCTTGTTTATGAATATGTGGCCCAAATAACAGCACAAATCTTTCACACATTAGCATCTAAATGCAAAACTGATTTCAGCGGTAGGTTTTGTGGGGCTGCAGCAACAGGACGCTTGATGTGTTTGTGAGTGCAAGAACAGAGAAGCTGAAGGGTTTCTTTTCCACATTTAGTAAACACCACCCCACCCCACCCCCCATTTTTCACAAAACGTCCAACCCTGTCTTCTGGTGTCACTGTGCCCATCTCTTGGTGGCTTTGCCCAAAGGAAAATACTGCACACCACGCAGAACAGTGAGCATCATGCTTGTGATGCTTATAGAAGGGTACGCTCATATATATATATGATATATAGCTACATATCTATATATACACTTCTATAAAACCTTGTTTGAACACTGTAAAGCGAAATGGTTACGGGTATTTTTTCAGGAAGTGGTCTACACAGATTACCAAGTGAATTACTCCCTTTCCCGAGGAGCATCTCCTTTCGCACTGCTCACCTGGACTGCACGGAGCGGCACCAAACACTGGGTGGCTGCAGCGGTGTCAGGGGGGCAGTGCTGGTGGAGCATCATGTGACGCTGCAACAGAACACAAGGGAACCTACTATCGATCATTGAGGGCTGTTTTTTTCCATTCCTTATTAAGTAGGCTATTCATTACTGCGAAATGCACATTTAATGGAAAGACATTGCAGAGAGTGTCTCCTTGAAAACTTGCTTTGCTTTTCAAAGTCTTTATGAGTGTTTGCATCATGCTCTGTGCTTTATTTTCAGATTGGCTGAGCTTGCTATGCTGGACGAAGGAGAAAACCCATTTGTTTCCCTGGCCAAGAAGCCCATCTATCAAAGAGTAGAAGAAGGAGGCGGGTTGCTAGCTGGGAGCTGGGCAATGCCGAGAGCTGGACGTCTGCTCAGCCAGGGATGCCAGCTTGTCCGCCTTTCTGATTTCTACCCAAATATCAGCAAAATAAAAGAAAAATTCTTTCTGGTGATTTTATATATACAATACCAATCTCCTTCCTGCAGCTGGTGCTCAGGGAGTATGTGGAGGAAAAGGTTATGGTTACCCTTGTCTACCCCACTAGACAAGCCTTGAGCATCCTTGGTGCTCCATCTTTTCCTGCTGATCCCTTCACCATCTAGGGGCAGGATCTGCCCAGAAGTGTGCGTGATCTGCTGAAGGACAATATGGAGAAACTCAGAGCAGAGCTGTCTTTACCGCCACTCCTTGGGCTGTTACCTGTCCTTTGGGAACACTTCTCGGGTCTCTTGGAGGAAAAGGTGTTAACAGCTGAGCGTTGGCTTCCTTCTTGGGCAGCTTGAGCTATAAGACAGGAGAGACAGTTTCATTTTCTACTGATTATTTATGGTTCTTTGAAGTCCACTTTCATTAGTATCATGAATTGCATTTGAATTTACTACCTCTGGCAGTTGTTTCAAGCCCAGACTAACCTGTTTTGCCCAGACTGGGTCAAATTTCATAAGGATTTTGCTGGTCACCTGAGATCTTACAAAAAAACAGCTATAAAGTGTTTGTACTTTCAACTACTCACCTTTAACCCTTCATTTTTCAACTGCTATAAAAACAAATCAACAGCTGAAAGAAGATCCAACCTCATTTCATTGATAGAGTATTGTTAATATTGATGCTCATGACCTTCCTCCTAGTGGCTGCTTTGTATTTGATACAGTGTAAGTGGGATTCATTTTCCTGCAAAACTGGCTTTGCTACTCTGCAAAGGTGTTTGATGCTGAACCAAGCCTAAATGAAAGGAGAATTTTGGCATAATACGTTGCACTTGTTTTACACACTGTAAACAGCTATAACCGCCTAAGGAATGCACAGGGTAAAAATCCAAAAGTAGAAAAATTATAACAAGCAACTGATACAACTGACAGTCTAGAAGCACTTACAGGACGTGTCACAGCGCTCTCCAAACTATCAAGCTGCAACAAGGCCTTTTACCATCTCATACCACCACACTCTTCATACAGTCCCTCTGCTGCCTTCTCCTTGTCTCACCTCATCCAGGCCGTGTGTTCTCCCTTCTCTTGCTTCTTCCTCGGCTGCTCCCCCTTCACTGGCTCCCAACCACTTAACTTAACCAGCCACACCGGCACCTCATCTACATCAGCCAACCCACCGCCCCTGAAGCCACCCCACAGCTGTATATCATCAATGCTAATTAGCCCAGCTTCATTCCTCTACAAGTACAGAGATGTATCATACTCACAGAAAATTGGTCTAGAAAAGAGAAGCCTTGCAGCCAACATTAGTTTCCTGTGCTGTCGGTGTGTTCCTCGTATACTGGCATTATAAAGCATGCTCTAGGTTCAGCACCTTAACCACAACGACCAAACCGACAGTCTTTGTACTGTTCGTTACAGTATATCCTAACTCTGAATTTGCTAATAATGCCAAAACCCCCAGTCTTTTCTCTCTCCAGCCTTTTTTTTCTAGACACCTTATTATACACTGCAGTGCAAAACCACAAATAAAAATAATAAAGACCAATCCAGAGGGAAGAGCATGTTGATTTGATGCATATTGTAATTACCGCAATTCCTGCAAAGAATCCAGTGGGAAAAAGTCAACTTGAAATCATATTCATGGCTCAACAAGTCTGTGATTTCCCTTTGAAAAGGAAGAGTGTATCTGTGCTTTATGGCATATCAGATTTATTTATTTTAGATCATGTTTTGCTCTATACAGTATAACTGGTAGGAAACTGCAAGATGAATTGTTCACCAAAGCATTTTTCACAGAAAAGGAGTCAAGGACATTACCTCTGAGAAAAATGTTTGTGCATCAGGTGCAATATGTTCCTGATGTTACACAAAGCTCAAGTTCTCACTCCCAAGCTCCCCAAAGGCTATTTTTTTCCTTCAGAACACCACCTGCCCTTCCCCACAGTGACAAATCTACACTCTTCCCATCTTTGTACGAGCGATTTGTTGTGCTGCGCCAGAGCCCAACAGAAAGGTGGGCTGGGGGAAGGGCTGGGCACTTCAGAGAGGGGCATCGCAGGGCGGTGGGCTGGGGACCTGCCTTCTGCTGGCCACCTTTTGCTCCGTGATCTTGCACGAGTCACTGAAACCCAACTCAAAGTCACAGATCCCACGTCCCATTTCCTTTAAGGGGTTTGCATCAGCCAATTAGGCCCTTTTTCCTTTGGATCTCATCTGTGTAAAGGATGGCACTAACACTTAGAACCTCAGCAGATTAATTGCCTGTAAAGTCACTTTGAGACCTTGACTAGAAGCACTAGTGGTATTATTTATTGTTATAGACGCTATAATGTTAAACACACGTTCATACATTTATTTGGAAAAAACTTTAAGAATCAAAAGAACAAACCCACCCCCAGGCTTTTTAAGTATGTTGTTGCCCTTCAACAGAGAAGTGATGCCCCAGCTCTATTTTTCTCCTCACACTGCTGTATGTGAACCCCTATAAGCCCATGTCTGTGTCAGAAATGTGGTTCACTGACTCACAGAAGTCAGAGATAAAAAGAAGCATTGTTCACTTGATAATTTCTATTTCTAAATTTTCTACAACCTATATTTTTTCTTTATTTGAATGCTTTAATTTTGTTCTCAGGAGTTACGGTTAATTTGCGGCTATAAAACGTCAAGACGAGTAAAGATTCAGAAAGTTGGGATTTACCAGGGCAAACTGTACAAGTATAGTGCTCGTTATAAATATGAAATATATGGCAAGAAGTTTTCTTCCCATCATGAGAAGACTTCTAACCAATGAAAAATGCAGAGAACAAAATTACTCTCTGCCCCTATTTACTGACTCGAATGACATTGCGCCAGGAGGGTACCAAAGTGCCACCAACCAGCACGAAAGCAGAACAAATGAAGGTTGTTTCTGAGGATGGGTTACAGGTAATATTCACCATCGTTGTAATGTAAATTAGAAAACTGAGGAACTACATGTAGAAAATAGCAGAAATAGGACCACAGCCCTAAAAAGGAATTGCTCTGAGGTACTAATGACTGTCCCCACAGGAACTGATAGCTGGATTTTTCTACCAACTGACCAGGATGAATTAAAAACTGGCCACGAGGGCTAAGGAAGAGTGAACATTTACTGCTAGGCTAAAAGAAACCCTATTTCAGTCCTGGCATGTCCAACCCAAGCTAGGGAAACAGCTCCCATCACGCGCTGGGTACATTGGCCGACTTTCTTGCCAGTAAAAGTCAGCCAGAAGCCTGTAATTATACTGAATATCTTCCTGGAACCTTGCTTCCATAAATGGTGCCATCTTTTGAGTAATATATCATTGGTCTGCCTTGCTCAGATTATTACACTAATACATCATTAGAGCAACAGCTTGCTTTGGTGATGGATTGGTGTAATGCAGTGTGAGAGCTACAGCTCACTCGGGTAATGTATGATGCTCTTGGGCTGATGTATGGGGTGGTGTATCACAGAGAGGAGCCTCTCGGGTGATGCGTTCCCCCTGAGACAGTGCAGGCCTACGATGAACAATCCTGAGATGATGTTTATTTGCTCTGAAAGCTTATGGGCTGCTTTACACTCCCGATGAGGGAGGCGTGCGGGGTCCTTGGCCAGCCCCCAGCGCCTCTGAGCTTTGGCTGGTGCAGCATCCCCAGATCTACCAGGTCTACCAGGGAGGGGAGACGTGGCTGGTGCTGCGTGCCTGCAGAAAATGAAGTCAAGGGGAAAAAACTTCCTGTCTTTGGTTACCTTCATCATCATGCTATCATGCCATTTTAAAGCACCAAGATACTCAGAGACAATCTGCTATGCACACATACAACCTATGCAAATACATACAATCACTACCCATAGCCAAAAAAAACACCAACAACCCCCCCTCTCATTTTATGGGAGTTACGGAACTAAAGCAAAACCTTCAAATACTTATTTTACAGTCTCTCACTGTGCATATTCTGGACATTCAAACCATGGTGCAAACCCACTCACTCCAAGGATTAGTCAAATGTGTTATTGAATATTACCAACATCAAACTTTTATATTAGTAACCATTAACTAGTTTACATTTTTTGTTAAAAGGTCCATGGTGGTATTCCCTATTCTTTGGTTTTCCTAGTTGTGTCAGAATACATCAGGGTGAGAAATTTGACAGCTACCTCTTGAACTGGGAAAAGTACATCTTTAGATCTAAAAACCTAAAAATGCCTTAATTGATTTCTTCCCCAAACTTTGCAAAACAAAAAACAACTCCTAAAACACCAAAAAGAACCAAACGCAGCCCATCCTGGATTCTCTTATGCTTTCTTTCTCACACACACAAAACCAAACCATCACCACCATAACAAAAACATACAAACTAGATTTCTGGCAGAGCCCAAACTCAGCCTAGCTCAAGCCCCAAAAGGAAAATATTTGTACGATATGACTCAGTGCAAATGATTTACCTGCAGTTCTTTTCTCAGTTTTAATTACTCTGCTTATCACCAATTAAACATTGAAATCGGCAAGGACACACAGGGGTTATGGCTGTCTTCTATCATGACACCTGCTCTGTCACTCCAAAAATGTGAAAAGATGCGAAATCGTCAACAATCACTTCAAAAGTTACTCCTTCTACAAACAAGATGATAAAACCTGTAATAAAGCAATCAGTGTTCTCTGTAATTTGTTTTGTTTTTCAGACATTCACCTGACCTCTACCTGGTCTTTCTGCTAGCCTCCAGCATGATGAGGCTGTATTCCAGTCATTATACGCACGGAAATTAAATTAAGTAGTGGGTGGAAAAGTGAATTAGATTTAGTAAGTTAAACAATGCATGGAAATTGAACTATACGTATTATGCATAACCTTTCCTGTGCTGATCTCTTCAGCTGCTACTAAATGCATTTCAGGGCAGCAGCATGAAGTGACATGACTAGCGTCTACCACGTACTTTTCTTTCCATAAACTGAATAATATGATTGTTTTGTAATCTTTGCTGACCCTCCTTAGTTATCCTTAAATCCAGGCTGATTTGTCAGCCAGCACAAAGCAGCCAGAGCCTTCATTACCCAGTACCAAAGGCTACGGAGCGTTACCCCTGCGCACACAACCCCCAGCCTTTGCTAACAAGGGAATGATTTTTCCTGCCGAGGCTTTGCACAGTTACCAGAAAATCCTGTTGTTTCTCCCTCCCTCTGCCCCTGGTGAAGGTGCCCACCGGCTTTGGCCCCCCGCCCGGCGGTTCCAGCTCTGCCTCCCTGCGCAGCCCAGTTGGCACTGCCGCTGCTGCCTGCCCTCTGGGGTTTGGGCTCCTCTGCCACGTCCTTCTCCTGCTCCAGCCCTGCAGCCTGGGCCAGGCTTGCTGCGGCACATGCCTGCTGCCTGCCTACAGCACCGCTCGCCTCCCCTTCCCCTGGGCTGCCAGGGAGCCAACACCAACCTCACGGCGGCAGGTGGTGAGCAGATTGCTGCAGCCCTGAGGCTGGCTGCTGCTTAACCCCTTACCCTGCACTGCCTGGGAGAGAAGGAGCTGTGCCTGGGGCAGAAAGAGCCCCAGACTCATAGGGCTGTGAGGGGAAAGAGGGACAGACCTGCTGCCCTTGGTGGCCAGGCAGCAGACCCATTCCCGCTGCGGCTCCCTGCCTCCCTGCCCTAACCCCCCAGCGCAGCTCCTGCAGCAGCGATGCTGGGGAGGGGGTGGCTGGTGCATCCAGCACCTGAGCTACAGCTTGAGGGAGAGGAGGAAGGATGTGAAGAAATGTATAGGCTGTATAAAAGGAGAGAAAACTGCCAGATATCCCTAGATTAACTAATAACTTAAGCCACTGTACCTTAAGGCAATAATCAGGAGTTAATAAGCTGTGTGAAGCGTAAAGGAACAAAAAGAGCAGTTCGGTAACATATAACCTGGCTCTCCAGCTTTTGACTGCCTGCCCAGGGTTTTCGGTCTATTTAACGGTGCAGTTCCCACACGCTTCCTACCATACGTGCTGGAAATGCACGGACAGGTAAAGGTCGATCAGTGCCTGTGGGCGATGCGTTCCAAAGCACCTACAGAATTTACAGCGGCCCAAATGGAATTACGTACGTGGTTGTTGTGGGTGTCTATGTGTTGCAGTTTGGCATATTTTCCTAAATTGTCCCACTTTACACACCCCCCCCCCCCCATCTAACATATGGAACAGGAGTTCTCTAGGACAGTTATTATTGGCAGTAGCAGTGTTTGTCTTGCAGCTGGCTGAAGGGCTCTAACCACACACACAAGTGACTTCTAACCCCCTCAAAATACATAACCTAAGAACAGCAGAAGAGAAAACAGAGGTACCAAGGAAAGAATGCAATTATATTGGTCAGCATGGAAAAGCAGGAATTATTTGTTGGCATCCCAGAAGATAAAAAGAAGGGGAGAGAGAGGACACAGCAAGGTGACTTTGCAGCAGAGAACAAAGCTTGTTTAGGTATATTAAGCTTCAGCAGCCACTATCAGCACCACTCACTGGATGAGTGCCAGTGCTATGGCTCTGCATTGTGGAAGAGACGATAGGTAGATGGATGGATTAGGCTAGAAATGCCTTAAAATGAATATATATCATCCAAGTTTGCTATGTATACAAGAGGAAAAGAGTTAACATATTCAGAGTGGTGAGATATAGGCTATCCAGCAAAATAAGAAGAGGGCAGTAGCAGCTTAAATGGTTGAAATTAAGACTAGATTGGAGTGGAACAGCCAAGGACAACATGCAAAAATCTCCCTGACGTGTTAGCATCCCATTACTTCTGTAACGTTAGCTCTGAAAAGAAGCACACTGACATTTTCTAGATGAAGGTGCTAAGACGAGCTGAGTTAAGAGACTTAAGGTGCAGGAGTGAGGAGAAACAGTAGAATTGTAAGTGGCTCACTGCTTAAGCAAATAATGTGATACTATTTGTTAATTAAATGTTATAATGCTAAGAGTTCACACCAGTTAAGAATTGCAAAAACAGTCAGCAGCACCACCAGGTTACAGATATTTGAAACAGCTGGGAAGGGTGAAAATATGAAGTTGCAGAATGTCCTACAGAATGGCTGGTTTATGATTGTGGATATAATCTGCCTCCACAAAACAGCATCCAAGTGTATCAAATCAGCTGAAACGTGACCCAGAATCTTTGGGTCATGTTAGTCCAGCTGACTGGGGGTACAAAGACGACTGTTGGATACTTACCCCAAGAAAGCTATCCACATGATTTGGCTGGGAGTGCAAAAGCTGCCTGTTTACGTTTTATTTTGTTGCAGTTTTTTGTTTCATTCACCTGGAGACAGAAAAGGAGAGCCTCAGACGAGCTGAAAATCTGGCTTCATAAAATAAAGAGGATTGACTGAAAGCATTCACCTGAGAGAGGGAGTAACTCTGGAGGGAAAGTTTTATAGAGTTTAACAGGAGTTACAGCTGTAATTAGTTCCATGTAATTATCCTAGAAATCCCAGTAAGGTAATGAAGTCCTACCTATGTTGGGATTCTCTAAGTCGTCCTGTGGAAGCGTATAGTAAAGGTTTAGTTTTCTCTGAAATTCCGTGAGTACTTAAATCATGCTCTGAATTTATAGGCAGAGCTGGGAATATTACACAAAGTCTTCCGAGTCCCATTTAGTGTATTTAGGAACTGTGCTGTAGCTCTTTTTTTTTTTTTTTTTTTTTTCCTCCAAAATCCTTCTGGGCTTTCAAAACAAATTTGTGGTTAATACAATTTGCAGAGGATAACATCTGAACTTTGGTACTTAAAGCCTTCCATCCCTTCAACATCTGTTCCAAGGCAGAGTGGCCTCTACTTGAGAACAATATCTATGACACTGGAAACCTGAAGGTGAAAACACACTGTCTCAAGGTTGTAGTTTGTCTGAATTTGTCCCTTTTAGTCACTCATAAAAATTTCCCTCGAAGTTATTAGGTGTTTGCTTATGCAGGGTAATTATGTTGCAGAAAGCATCTTCCTATTATGTAGCTAATAAAAACAACGGCAATGTATATCTTGGCCCAAAGAGGTTGGGAGTATATTAAAGTTGTAAATTATGGATTCTGCTAATGCAGGGTAATAAGATCAAGCAGCACAGTATGAGCAGTGATCATTCTCCTATTTTTGTCTAATATTGTGTAGTTATTAGACATTTTGTCTCTTATTAATCTTCTTTGACCTTCTTCCACACATTCTCCTTCCTATAAAAATTAATAACTGCTGAGAATCGTAATGTGCCCACCAATGCCCATAAGGATAATAGGGCCCAGCGTGTTACAAATGCAACAAAAATGCCCTGGTGAGACTACACTGACCCCCTCTGCTCCTCTGACCTGGGACGTGACCTGTTGGGCTCACAGCTAAGGAGGTGGGCTGATGTAGACATTTAAAATTTACTTCAGCAGAATATCTAGATGTAATTTCTTAATGTCAAGTAAGAGGTTTGAATAGCAACGATTTGAGTAACGACTTACTGTTTTCTGAGCATCATGGGAGAAGAACAGAGAAGAACCCTTCGGTGCAAGGGGCAACCCAGGTGGGACATGACAAACCAAATGCAAAAATTTCTTTCCAAAGTTTTGTTTGTAAAATCAGCGCAAAACCTCCCACACTGGAAGACAGCCGGTGTGTTTCCGCAGCATTCCCTTCTGTGTCCTGGAAGGCTGAAGGGCCAGAAGTAGGGCCACCCACAGCACAGAGGTGACATGGAGGAGTGCTCAGCACTTTGCTCGCTTCTTGTCGGTACAAACTACAGTCCCAGACCCTGTTTCACTGGGAATCCATACCGTAGCAGCATGCAGTAATTTAACGAAATCATTCCCTTTGCTTACGACTGTGTCATTAAAAAAAAAAAGTGAATATTTATACTTAAATTTTATAACTTTATACCTGATTTGCGTCAATCACAACATTGCAATTAGAGTGAGACAGGTATGAAGTCTCTTCCAAGAAGCTATTTGCCCCAAAAACTTTAATACTTGTCTCTTGATTGGTTCTTTTTCCCATTATGTATGGGATAACAAAAAGGAAAACCCAAGTTGGGAGTTGATCATTCTAGTCTGCTTCTCTGAACAAACATTAAATAAAATCTTACAAGCCACAGACAGAGTTTTAAATAAAGTGCATAGGGCATTTGAACAAATAAATAGCTAAGATATTACAATTTTAAAATCAGCAGCTCTTCATACAAAGCAAATTTGTTTCAAAATGCATTTGCTTGCTCAGTCCTCCCTCTGTGAAGCCTGCGACAATAAGCCAGCGCTGACGTGCTGCAGCAGAGACCATCGTACTTACAGCCCCCCAGGAAAGGTCGGGCTCTGTGCCACCCGGGGCACCAGGATCTTCGTGAGCTCAGAGCGGATTAAACCCAGCCCACTCCATTAAATTTTTACATACATAAATAAATACATTAAAGCCCACTCCAAAACCTTCTGTTATGGCTGAATTTCCTAAGGGCTTACAGTGGCACCTCCTGCCAGGTGCCAGAGCTGCTCTGTGCCCGGGGCTGTCCCACCCGCCAACCTCAGGGCTCACAGCCTGTGGGAGCCCAGCAGCTTCCAGCTGCAAGGAGGGACACGGGTGCCCGAGGGCAGGTACCCACGGAGGGTCAGCAGGAGGATGAACGCAGTGCTCCAGCTGCACAGCCCAAACCCACCAAGCAGCGAGGGTTGCTGCTCTTAAAGAAAATGTTGTCTTTGAAACATGCTTTTTACAGCAGGTGGCTAAAGAGTGTTTTCCCAGCATGGGGAATAACAGCTTTTAAAGACTATTACGGTTATTTTATGTGTAAGCAAAAAGAAAATGAACCCCAAACCACCAAAATCCTAAATCCACCATTTTCCTTTAATGGGCACTGTGTGAATGCTGAACAGGAGGAAGTCACGGAAAGAAAAGCGTATGAAACGGAGGCACTTCAAGCAGCAGCGAACCGTTCTCCCTCCGTGGTGTATGCAGCGGCTCAGTGGGCAGCACGTGGACTATCGCAGCCCAGAAGTGAGGGATTTTTTGCAGCCTGCGAGTTTTCCTATTCCATATTTAGTGCAGGTGTCTCTGTACATCTCAGGGGGTCGCAGGGGGCTGGAAGCCTCAGGCGTGTGTCCACCTACGGCGACTTGAAACATCACTGCTCATGCTGCTAGGCTGCAGTACAGAGCAGGAGCTTCCCCGCTTCGTGCTCGGCTAAAAGGCTCGTATCTCACATGTTTGGTTTTAATTTAACACCCTCTGTGAGGTTTTATTTAGTTTGGATGTGCCCTGCGAAGCTTCTGCATTTCTATTTGGTGCATGTTAAAAACTGCTGGAAGAAACCTGTTTTGTGCGTGACGAGGTGACAGGAGGCCACGAAGGCAAGTGGCAACGAAGGTGACCCCACCACTGAACACACCCCGCACCGCTTGTAGCTTCACTTCTGGCTGCTATTCCCTGTCATTCGCTTCTTGTTTGCTCATTTGGGGCCTATTTGCCTTTCCCTCGCTTTCAATGTAATGTATTTTATGCCACCAAACCAAAAGTCCCTCTCATGAGTTGGGGGTTATTTAGGAAGCCCAACCAAGGCCATTCCCCTGGCTCTGAAACCGCCGTCTGGCCTCAGCTACACTGGAGGGGTCTGGCAAGAGCAGGGTGCCCATGGGTGCACAGGTGACACCACCACCACCATCACGGCGTGCCGGTGCACAGGTTGGCCTGGGGATCTCCTCGCCATCTCAGGGGGAACAGCTCTGTTAAACAACTCCGCTCAGGAGAGAAGGGCTGGCTTTTCTCGTGAGTGAACAGGAGCATGCCAGTGTTGCAGAAGTTGTTCTTAATTAATTAGAGAGATGGAAATATCTCAAAAATTGGGTTTGGCACTTGGGATCTGATAGAGGCAGCTTGGCACCGCCAGAAAAAGAGAAACAGCGAGGTGGCTGATGTAAGGATGGAGCTGCCTTGGCTGCTGCTGTGGGCTGGATCTGGCTGTGCTGCTCCTCGGGTGACCCTGCGGGGGGGTGGAGGGGCACAAGCCACCGCCAGCGTGGGACGCGGTGCCCCTTGCTCAGGTGGGGTATGGTGCAATGCAGAGTTAGAGGTCAGAGCTGCTGAAACAAGTGATAAACAGTTTATACACATTTTTAATACACTGGAAAAGGTGTACTGCCCTGCTCTGTTGTCTTAACCCACATTAAGGACACAGCCTCCTCCTGTCCCACCAGTACATCTCTTCACTAAAACGGGGAGGTTCATGGCCAAGAAGTGAACGCTCAGGACAACCGGCACCGGGTTTTCACCAGTTTGTTTTATGTGCCTCTGACAGACAGCAAAACCGAGAGGGACATTAGCCTCTGTCCCCTGCCCTGTGCCCTCACGACATCTGGGGGAAGCTGAGCAGGCGCTGCAGCCAGCACACAGGAGGAACCGAAGAGCAGTGGCTGAAGGAGCCACGTCCGTCTGTATGGCATGGTCTGCACAAGGGCTGGCATTGAGGGTGGGGATGCGTGAGAGCCCCAAGGACATGGTGGCTTGAATCAAGAGCTACGTTTAGACCCAGTATAAGCCAGCTCTCTCCTGTTTCCCTCTTGCATACCAAAATGCACACAGAAACTATTTAAAAATTTGTCTCGGATTATCCTGTAAAGCTTGTTTACTCCTATCTAGTCAAATACTTATTTACTTTACTTATTAGCAGTGTTTACTCATCAGCTTTACTTTCTGAGCAACCTCAGGATTTTTCTGTCTTTACAGAAGCAACATCTGTCACAAGCTGCTTCCTCGCTCTGCCCTTTTTATACTCCTCAGCTGGCATTTTCCACCATGCAAAGTCGTTTTTACTCATACAAAAGCAGAGTCAAATGAGCTTTCCTTTTCCTGTTAGTGTGAAACTCCCCCCACCCACCCCCAGCTGGCCAAAGCGTGACCAAAACAGAAAATATCTATTGGGAAAAAACCCCACCACCCAGACACAGGCTTCACTCCAAGGGTACCCCGGGGTGAACTGAAATGCTAATGTCTGTGCAACCAAATGAAAATGAACCTTAGCATCTTCAACCACAACACGAGGCCTCTGCGGCTGCTTTTAAAGAGGTCCCAGTGGTTGGTTGTAGAGACAGGATACGGTCCAGTAAGCCAACCTGTCCGTCTCCAAAGTGCTGCTTTGGCCAACGTCAGTGAATCTGAAATAAAATTAAAAAGAAATCTATAGTTTTGTGGGGTTTTTTTCAATAATATTGCTGATGTCTCTGTGACCTTCCACCCCAACTACTGCAAAGTGTTTGGTAAGTGTAGAAAGTGCAGAGGAGCAGTCTGCTGCTGCGACACGCTGCTGCTTGATGCACATCGTTAAGTGCTTGAAATTCCCAGGTTCTGCTCAGCAGCGCTGGTCGGGTTCAGACAGGGATGTAGTCTGTTCAAACACCCCTTCTGCTGGGAAAGCGAGAGGTTGAAGTATGTCATTTTCCAAAAAAATCCTTTCATCCCTGCTATTCAATTCCTCTGCTTTATCTATAAGGACCAAGTCAAAATGCAAATTAAGTGCTTCGAAGTATGAAGAACATTAATTTCTATACATCTGCAATTATTCCATAGGAGAATACCTACGAATGACAGCTATGAATGCTAACATAAAGATTTTCTCTTAATGCAGGACTAACTTATTAAAAACTTTCAATTAATACAAACTAATTAGAAATAAGCAAGTTTCCTTTAAGCTGGTATATAACGCATGAAGTTTCTCATGGGCTTCAATGACGTTTTCTACAGGACAACAGTATACTCATAATCATATCTAATTAAAAGGCTTTAAAGGCATTCTTATCATAATTTTCCATATGTTGCATATGATTGCTATTGAGTATTGTTTTCACAGTGACAATGCCCCAGTCCAGAGCAGGTCTCACCATGCTGGATGCTGTCCAAATACATATCCCTGCTCTAAAGAGTTTATGATAATCTCAGGCCAGCGAAGCCTGTAACAAAAAAGGGAGCAAGACAATAATGATGGAGGGATAAGCAGTTTATGTTCATGAATGATGTTCAGAAAACATAACTCATGCTATGAAATTAATGAGATAAACATATGCAATGAATTTGCAGCACATCTTTGTCTATAGAATACATTTCAGTCCATTTACATAATTGTAAAAGCTTGTCAGTTTGTTAACAACCAGCACAAACAACTTTTTGGTGTTCACCTTTCCCAGCCTGACTTGTAAGTTTTATGCAGGCCAAGACCCACAGATGTTAGCAGGCTTCTTGATGGGCACGGTGCTGTCCTGCGTGCCGCCATCAAATCCAAGCTAGCAGGGCAATGCGCTATCATTTTTGCAGTGCTGTGTTGTCCAGGTTTCAGATGTCCGAGTTCAGCTGCACAAACAAGGAAAAAGGACAGGAAAAGGTTTATCTTTGTCCTGGAGTCATTCAACAGGCAAGGGTGGTGCCAATAAAAATTGGTTATCCTGATCCGCTCTGGACAAGGCACGACACGAACGATCCTCTGGGCTGGCTTGGCCCTGTCCTGTGGCATACACAGACATCGACACACACAACATGCATCCCTTTGTTTAAGGCCAACCTTTCTAAATGGATGTTATTCACAGTACCATATATACAGTCGTGTCTTTTCATCTTCAGCTTGCCTATTTTATAGTCCTTTCTTCTGTCGTTAGTACTTGCTATAGATTTTAGACACTCAATGCAAAATTTAAGCTGTTTTTCGTTTTAAACCCTCCAGAAAAAGAAAAAAAAAAAAAAAAAAAAAAGGACAGAGAAAAATCCTCTTCCCATCCCTCCCTAAATATTTTTCTAATCAATTCCCAGTTTATCACCAAAGTCACCTGGCAGATTTTGGATTGCAGAGGGTAAGCTCAGCTTTCAGCCTGTTTATGAAAAGCAACTCCTAGTGAACACCAGCTTTTCAATGGTATTTATGTTACAGCAAGGCTCCCTTGTTCAAAATCAACAGAAAATGAAGAGCATTTTTTGGTAAGATCAAGCATAGAAAGATTCAAGACTGAAGAAGATTGTTCTGGGAAGTTATTTGAGTTTATTAGAGTAATTCTGTGACTTGAATTACACTGCTCATTACCAATTGCGACAATAAGTAGATACACATTTTGGATAGGAACTCAGGATAGAAATTGATGCAAGGATTTGTTAAAATGTCAGTGCATTTCAGTTTTATCTCTTTTCAGTTTTCAGGTTTGTTGGTTGACTTTTTAAAATTTATTTCTCTTCTATTTTTACATATTACTCAGATGGTAAATGGAAGTGCATGTGCAGAGTTACCAGCAGCAAACACACTAGCCAAAAAGTCTTTAAGCAAAGGTTCTTTATTTGAGTTTCAATAGGCTGATGTGACTTTATTGAAAAAGAAGATTGAAAACTTTGTGATGTGAGACACTATTAAATGGAAATATGTTAAATTATTTACTGTGGTAAAATAAGTATTTAATGGAGAAGCATTTAAAATTTAATTGACTGCTGAGATTATCGGTTGAGTTATGCGAGGCACCCGTGTGATGTACAGGTTTGTCTTGTAATTGAAAACACTAAGAAAAACATTTTTATAAATCCATTTTGATTCAAAAAAGATAATGAAAGATTTGTTGTAAGATGTACTACCACGTTATTACTTCAGCCACTGGAGAAAACTAAAACTGCATAATCTTGGGGGGAAGAGTAGAGCAGCGCTTATTAGAGGACTATGACTGAACGTTCTGTCTAGAATTTTAGATGGATAATTAAATAATTTAACAAAGTTACTTAATCTGGTATATAATCCAAGTTTAACTGCCTGACTTAATACTTTCACTGAAACTATAGTCGCTCTTTTGATATTGTACTGTCTTTTCCCACCCGATGTTGCCTACCATGGCGTTTTTGAACAATAAAACGGATTCAAGAGACCGCTGACCCACCACGGAGAGGTCCTGCTGGTGCACACCACACTCCCTGGAGCGACTGGGCCTTTGTGGAGCCCTGAGACATGAGGTCAGAGAAGGAACTCAGCTCCTGTCCCACCAGTTCCGGGCTGCCCTGTGTCTCCATGTACATTACTCAGCCACACTCTATGCAGATCCGCTTTTACTTTGTGCTCTCTTCTTCACATGAGCATGTGAAGGTGATGATGGGAAGATTTTGACAAACGCAGGATGCATAGTCAAGAGTTGTCACAGCACAAGCAAAGCTATCAAGCTACAACAAGGCTTTTACTGCCCCATAGCAGCCCTCTCATGCCTCAGCACCACCATCAGTCTCACACAAGGTTTCAAAGGTTCATCCACTGTCCGTGCTGTTTCTTCACCCTCTTCAGGCCAGACCACATTGCTTCTTGCACCTGCTGCATCCAGAGTCTTCCTTCTCCTGGCTCCTCTTCCAGCCAGCCTTCTCCTCCTCTTCTGCACCCAGTGCTCCCTTCTCCTCTCTGCTTCCTTCACCCCTTCCACGTCTCTCTCTCTCATACCCCTTAGGGCTATTTAATTACTTAGCAGAACCAGCCACAGCTGCACATTATCCCCGTCAGCCAACCCACTGCCCCTGAAGCCAGCCCACAGCTGTATATTATCAGTGTTAATTAACCCAGCTTCATTCCTCTACAATCCCTCTCAGAGAGTAAGTTCAGTGGCCGGGTCTGAAGGACATGCCCAAGTCCTACAGCCAGGCAAAGTGAACCAAGGGCACCAGGTCTCCTGCCCCATGGACCCCCCTCCCACCCAGGCCCATACCCTGCGGTGCTGCACGTCTGCAACCCTGGGGATGGGCCGCTCCTCAGCTGTGTAACTGACTGTGCATTACCCTTTTATAACCGCTGTCTCTAATGGGAGGCGTTGTTGACTCAGAGCATTCCCTGCACATCTGGATTTTCCTTTGGCTGAGATCAACAATGATGTTGTTGATCGTTCTTATGTGAAATGACTCCCACGGGGCCAACATCACAGTGCTTTAAAAGTGGAAGCCCTCCACTTTTCAAGGATTAAGTCCTTCACAAAATCATAAGGAGTTACAGCAAGTTGTTTTAAAAACGACTATGTAGTCATGTCCCAGTGAAAAATTTTCTGGGAAGCACCAGTTGAGTCAGCCATTAAACAATCCCTCCAGACAATTTCTAGATTATTTCTAACACTTGACAAAATATTACTAATATTAGACATTGCCAAACAATGTGTCAAATTGCAACTCTAATTACTCCACCAGCAACACACATCCTTTTGCAGCCGATCACATTTGGATATGTTTATAAAAACCCAATAACTTCTTTGTGTTATTTTTAAATTGTTGTAATTTTATTTTAGATTTGCTGCCAGCTGTAGAACTAGCAGAGGGCAATAACCATTCTTTTCATCGCAGCACACATTTAACTGACATTTCCATCTCTCTAGGGACTTTTCAAAATCGTTTTTCTTAAACCAGACTGCTTAATACATTCATATTTTTTAAAAAAAGTAATTTTGGCTCACAGTTTAACTTGTGATCTGTGCTTAGGATGCACAGCATGAAAACAATACTTTATTCTAGAAATTTCCTTTTCTTTCTTTTACACCTTTGTGGGAGACAGCAAAAGTAAACCTCATTCTGAGCAATTAAAGGCTTTAATATTTTTAAATTGCTATCACTGTGCATAACCCAGCAACACGTACCACAAACAAAATAATTTCTAAGGACCCAGAGAAGCGTTGTGCTGTTACCCTCAAAGCAACAAAATTGTAACGAGTATGTATCGGAGCCATTTGCCAGCTTTGGTGGAAACTTAAGAGTTGTAGTAAGTTATTGATTCTCGCTGCACAACACGGCGCATCAGGCAGACGAGAAAGGCACTGTTTGAACTAACTCCTGCGCTACAGCAGCTGCTGGCGGTTCTGCACCACCTCCGTCAGACACCAAGGCTCACTTTCCGGTTGGAATATCCGATGGTGATTCGTATGCCCACCTGAGGGCAGCTGACTTTGGGCGAGAACAGAGGGCTGTCCCTGCCCACCCTTCCCCCCAGCCTCTCGGGGACCTCCAGGGTCCCTGGTCTTTATCAGCGAGAAAACCCTGGAGCAGTTTGTCATAAACCAAACCCCATTGCACCCCTCTCTTGAGCCGCGCCTGCCTACACTCAGCCATATTCACCGATCTAGGCTGCTCTCCGCACCTCAGGCTTTACAAGTCTTCCCCTCTATGCAAAAAGAAAAGGTATTGGAAAACGTTACCTCCCTTAATGTTAAAACCTCCACACTCCAGCTGTATAACCCATCCACACTGATCTTTTCTTTTAAATTTAGTAATTAAGTTTAGTCTCAGCTGAGAATCAGTATGCCAGATTTCAGCCTGGAGTGAAAATAAATGGTTGAATTATAAAACCCTAAAAATAGAAATTCAGAATGCAATCACTGACACAACCTTCATTCAGGCCCCTGTAGTATTATAAAAGACATTTAGTAAACAACAAGGTAGCTAATGATGCAGTAAGCATTTTCATACAGCACTTAGAGACAACTCACTACACATAATTAGAGCATTACTAGAGTCATCAGCTGTCTAGTACATCTGATAAAGAAATGTCACCTGCCTCAAAATATGGTAGTGATTCCAGTTGCTTTATGTGCAAAGCTTTAAAAATCAGAGGGAGGATGACAACAACAAAGCTAATGACATAGTTCACGTCTTGTTGTTTTGAAGCAGCACAGAAATTGGGAAGTGAATTTTTTTTTTTTTTTTTTATTCTGTGTCATTTGCTGAACTTTGTAATAAGTTCTTGCTGGGGTTAATAAACAAACCAAACAAAAATGTTGTGTCCAGCCATAAGCAAATGTGCTGGATTATTTAATGTCCAGGCTAAAAGCCTGTCTTGCAAGGGCTGCATGGGATTGAAGAGTAAGAGATGACACTTGGGTTCATCTCGCCCCGGGGCTGACTATCCACATGCTTTTCTTAGATAGTATGTTGATAGATGTGACTCAGGAGGATGATTCATCCTCTTGAGGTGTTGACTCAGATGGGGTTGAACTGCCTTTGGGCACGTCAGTCTAGAGAGGGAACGAGATTATTTGTTTAATCAGACATCCAGGTCTTAAATGACTGGAGTTAAACGAGATGGATTCCACCCTGATTTCACAGTTCCTACAGGTGATCTGTCTCATCCTTTTCCTAATGGAGTGTCAGAGCAATTCAAGTGATTTCTACCTTCGTAAACGCTACTTGTGCATGAGTCGGGAAGCCTGGAGCTTCTACCACCGATCAGTTATAATACAGCTGAAAAATTCTGTGTTAGCCTCTTGTCCTGGGCTGCACTCACCTGCTAACTGGAGTGTGGCATTTATGGAGCTCTTTACAAAGACAGATGTGTCCGAGTGCTGAGATCAGCACAGCACTGCTTCCACGTATTTTCAAACATTCATGAAGGCAACAGGAACTGGGCAAGTGGATTAGCGTCGGTGATGTGGAACTAGAACGTACACATAAATAACACACTGAGTGAATAGCGTATAACTCCAGCTCTACAGGATCTTTGGCAGTAAAGGCAGGATTTCAACTATTTGGATGGTTGTAAAAAACCAGCACTTTCTACCCTCAGAAAGTAACTCATCAATTGCTTTTAAACTTGGGGATAATTCAATGTGCATCCACAGAAATATCTTCTTGGGCTAATTCTACTCATCATTTTCATTTATTACTTGGATACAGCAACAGAGAGTAGTCTGTATAAATTAAAATGCCACAAAATAGAAAAGAACCAAACAACCAGGACTCAAGATTCCTGTAGTAAAGTGAGGAAATGGTACACATTCAGAAAGATGAAATTCAGGTGGGGAGTAGCTTTCCATGCAGCCATACTTCAACACGTACTGGGAGCCGGAGGGTGATACATCGAATATGAGCTGGTATTGTGACAGCTGCAAGAGATGACATGATTTAAGAAAGGTAGGAGATGAACTGCAGAGGCTGAGGGACAGCAGGGAGACTTAACAGGCTTTCAAAAAAACATGACTTTCCTGAAAAAAGCTGAAAGGTCTGATTTTGTTTATTATAAGAAAGAGAAGACGAAGGGAGGCTGTTTCAGGGGGGAAAGCCAGCAGCCAGTTGTTCTTGTCCACTGAAAATGAGGTAAATTTAGACCAGCTCGATGGTAATGAGACGTTTTAAGAATTCCTAACCAATGTTCCAGGAGCAGTCTAGACAGACAAGACTTCCTCATTTTCAGTGGCTCGAGTGTTGCTTTTTACTGTTGTTACAGCAGGACAGTTGCCTAACTTGGTATTTAGAAGAATGGGGGTTTGCTTGGAGGCAACACAAGATCTGGGGCTGAACCATCTCTCGAGTCTCTTTCAGCTTTTCTTTTGTCAGGGTTTTATTCTTTGGACTCATAACATCAACCCTCCCATATCTGTTCATTTCATACTGTTGCATGTTGGGCAAGAGTCACTCCTGGGAGAAGAAGAAACCTTTTCTTAAGCACAACGTCGATGGTGACATGGAAGACTGCAGCCCTCCCCTTGCCAGCAGTGGCCTGGATTAGAAAGAAATAATGAAAATACACACTCTCTGTTTAGTCATTGTGAAACAAGTGGGTTCATAAGCCTGTATTTTCCATTCTTCTTGTTATGTTCGCTCCTCGGGGTAGTTCTTTCCCTCTTTTCTAAAGGCTCATGTTACCATGGGAAACATGACAGAAACCAGCAGGCGTTGTTAGCCTGGGAGATCTTGAATAATTTCTTATGTGAAAACATTTTCATTCCTAAAGTATAATTTTAAGGTGCTGATCCAAAGCCCATTGTAGGCTATGAAAGGCTTTTCATCAGAGTTAAATGCGTAAGAGTTAACTGATTACTCCTGTCTTAACAATTTCCTGCAATGAGAACACAAAGTATACACTGAAGAAGACAGAAATAGCTCTTTTGAAGACTGAAAAAGCTGAGTTTATTAACGACATAGAAAACCTTTGACTGAGTCAACACAAAGCGTTTTTTAAAGTGTTTGGCTCACACAATTCAGAAGTTGATTCACTGTCAGAATATTTGTTCTGGACTTGTCAGGAAGCAGAAGTAACAGCTGTGTTCGCAGAAGCCTTTGCTAAACACTTCCACTGCTTCTACTGCCTGATCAGATGTGCTTCTAGCCCATCATTTTTTTCTAAACGTGGAGATATTCTCTTGTTCCACTTTTAAAATCGACCAGGCGTCCATAAGGAGGGCTTGGGAAAATCTCAGTTTAACAGCCCAATCTTAGCTGTGGTAATCTGCTAAAATACAACACTAAACTTTGGTGAACATTACTTTTGTTTTCCAACGAGTAGCCTTCAGAAGGCTTCAGAACTGTATAATGCATGCAAACATTTTTAAGAGGGACTGTTCCATCTTTTATTCTATTAATTCCTTTATCAAGGGGAATAGGAGACTATGGGTTTATTTACATCTTATCAGCAAGCAAAACACTGCAATCTAAAATAATCCCAAGCAAAAATCTGCCAAGAACATTGGGAAAACAGCTTTTCTTGCAGGTGTTAATGTGCTGAATCAGAAGTCAAGCCTCAGGAACAGAGGGAAAAATAAAGATATTTGTAATGCCTGACACACTACAATTTTCATTTTTCCAAGATGAGCTTTCTAAATCTTACCCTAAAGTATCTGTTTGAATTTGACTGAAGGTCAACATATTCTATTTGTAAAATGAAAAATATCCAATTACTCTGTACGTCGAGGAGCTAATGTCAGGACAGTTAATGAGTTCTGTACAGAAACATGAATAATAAACAGCTAATATTGCATAACTCACGTTGCTGTCCCAGGGTCCCATCCGCAGCCCGCTGGGACCGACCGAAGGATGAGCTCGCTTGGTTCAGCCCTGTCCATGCGTGTGCTTCCTAGGCAGGCCCGTGGTTCACGCGGGGGGTTGCAGATGGCTGCACCAGCCCTGAGCACCAGTCCTGAGCACCAGTCCCACCCAGGTGAGCCTGCTCCAGCCACCATGTCCTCCTGGGACACACCAACTTTGCTGTAACACCAAAGCTGGCTCTCGTCACCAGTTACCTGTGCTTGCTGAACTGCAACCCATCCCTCAAACACTCGGTTTCTTCTGTCTGACTTTACGATAATGTTAAGCGCAATTACTATTACTGTGTGGCTCATAATAAACTATGTTATAACAGAGTTCTCCAATGTGCCGGGCAACCTGTAGTTTACAAGATATAGATACCCAGAATGTCAGAGACACGCACAAGCATGCATTTAAAAGCGCAATTACCCTGAGACACTACACAAGCTACCAGGTAACTCAGACCAGCCCGGCCACCAGTGTCCAGCAAAACACAGCACTCCCAGTAGCAACATCCACATACCTGCTCCAAAATAAAGCTGGTTACGCACATGCACGGTTTCAGTTTAGATGTGGCCATTTCCTAGCCTGAGTTGGACTTCTCCTGATTAACTGACTTCAAATATACAATTACCTTTCGTTGATAAGAAACCCTTTAAATGAGTACTAACATCAGAACCCAGAATGACCTCTCTGGATATTGGGAAGAGACAGGTGTCTAAGCATCTCCCTGGAATGAGCTTTGCAGTACAAATACTTTTTGTTTGTTTGTTTGTTTAATTATGGAATAACTTTTCATTTCGGAATCAGGTCTGGATCTGGACGCTTATTTCCTGCAGGCAGTATATATCCACTTAGGAAACAGACCTCAACAAGAGAACGCGTGAATGACATTTTAGAGTAAAACAGGCAAAATCTTTCTGTTTTGGTTTTCAGTAAAACCACCATTCCTCCTCACCCATGCCCCTTCACAGGTTACTGTATTTGCACCTGCAGCTCTACTAAATCTCTGTGTGAAGTCTGTCGTTTGGGAATAGAGTGACCTTGGTTCACTGTAGCTTAATCCTCCTCTAATCCTCCTCTCCCAGGTAGGATTACAGTACAGTGAACTAAGGAATTTCTCCTCCTGGATGAGAGCTTCCATACGTGAGTTTAACAGGTTTCAGCTCTCTCGCACTCATCCTGCACCGTGCAGCCCAGCTGCCCACCCTGGCAAGGCGTGGGGCTGCCTCGTCTCTTCTCCCCATGGGCGCTACCTTATTTTTCAAGAAGCCTATTGAAATTAATGGGACTACTGGGAGGACATGTCATAATCTGGATCAATGCTGTGAAATGTCGTACGTCTTGAATTTCATCCCAGAAGAAAATTTTTGCAGCCAACTATACCAATGGACTTGAATGTGTTTGTTTTGCCGTTATTGATGAACAGCAATATTCCACTGAGGCATTTTAATAGATACGAAGTATAGTGCACGCTTAGCGCGTGGGAAGTGCACAGACAAAATAGTTCCAGTTTTCTAGTGTTTCATGATACTATGCCTGCTGTCAGCTCACGACAAACCAGGTGCCAAGGAGGTCCTCCCTGGGCAAACCACTCTTTACCGAAACCAGTTATTTTAGTGTTGTTCAATGAGATATTGGATCATTAGAGAAATGTTAGCTTCCAAGGAACAACAGGAGCAATTAATTTGGTCTTGCATGATGGAAGGTTGCAGCACACGCTTGTTTGGGGAGAATAATATATCACAAAGAGCCCCAAGCAGTTCTTGAAGGCTGCTGGTTTGAAACTGTAATGCTTGTAGAAGAATTGGAGTCATTTAAAATTTGATCACTACCTCTTGTTAAAACCAATGATGTGAATTATTTTAGGTCTTGGTAGTATTAAGGTAGGAGGAAAAACTTGGCAGAAACTTGTAGTCTATGAAAAAAAATGCAGTATGTTGATTTCCCCGCAGTAATGGCTCATGTATCTAATTAATTTTAAAAGTTTTGAGTTTTAAATTGGTTTATTGTCTTGGTTCTTACCTTTACTAATGGCAGATTTTACCTAAAATAATAAAATACATAAAAGTAGAACATAAAGATCCCAGTCTATGAGTACTAGCAGTAAATATTTTTAATGCAAAGTTGGAGTCACTTTTAAGTTAAGGAGATAGCTGCAACCTATATAAATCTGATATAAAGTTGATATAAATCTGGTATAACTTTAGTGAAGGTACTTACATGCTGTGAAGACCTGAGCCAGTCCTTAGCTAATTCAGATTTCTGCTGACTACAAGTGGTATTAGATTACAGCTAATGAGCTCTCAAGACAATCATGCACATCTCCTATGTTAAGAACAAACCCAAACTCCGCTATAAACCAACATGTTTATCGCCAGCTTGTTTTTAGACATCACAGTCAGAGATCTGCTCCTCATTAAGGCTACCCTTGTGGGGTAACAATTAACCACATTGTAATGACTGATAAATGGACTCTGGGAGATTTTAAGATGTTATCTTAAAGGAGTGTAGCAATGCCTGAACCCTGGGTGTTCTGGATGTTTGGCTTTTTGCTTCAAATGTTAGGACAGAGCTCACTTCCAGGTGAGCTTTCATCCACGGATGGCAAGTTTAATTTACATACAGGAGGATCTGCAGATTTGGATCACCTTTCTGTGTTGAGTACAAACTTCTGAAAGTTTTATTTCAGAATAGGAGGTTTGAGGTTTTATTTTAAATTTTTCTACGCTTGCACGCATGTTAAGGAAATAAGTGAGTTGTTTCTAGTGCACTGTTTCTACTGTTATATTGACATTCAGAAGAAATCAATGAAAGACTCTTCCACTGTTGGCTGAACAAAAGAAAGGGATGCTGCTACTTCCAGTAATTGAATTTTTGTTTCATTTGTGAAGGTGACACAGCAGCTTAAAGAGCATCCCCCCAGCGCACAACGTACATGCTACCCCTTTGGTCTGCTGATCTGTAAGGGAAAGGGGAGTCCACCAAGCACAAAGGACCATCGCCATGGCTGGGCATCCCGCAGCAATCCTCTGTGGATGTGCCGGCACCCTACACGGGGGTGGAGGAGAGCGTGCCCACCCCATGCACCAAGCCCCAGACAAGACTACGCTGAGGAAAGTACTAAACGCTTATTTGAAGATTTACAAAGAAAAATCAGCTGTCCTTTAAATATTCCCTGTGCTAAAGCTGGAAGTGGAATCCACTGTTGAAACGTGAGATGCGGGGACTTCAGGCTGGCTTTGGTGGGCATATTAATTCAGCCTTATTTATGGATAAGGTTATGCAGTGTGACAGCGCTGCAACACATAGGAGGAAATTAAAGGGTTAACTGAATTTAAGCTGGGAAATTAACCTAAAGAAACTGTTCCATGCTATGAAAAATATCAGCTTTTACATAGGAGTGATGCAAGCACTTGCCTGTCGGTGGGTCTGTAGCAGTTTTCCCCACTATATTTTGGAAAGCCAAGAAAGCAGTGGGGGAAACTGTTGCATCGGAGGGCCGCGTGCGGCGCAGGAGGCTGTGCCGGCTGTGGTCCCCGATTCTCCACTCAAGCACCAGGGAGGAGGAGGATTGGACAGCAGTAATATTTTGTGACCTGCAGAACCCATGGAACCCATACAGCTTTCCGTGGCGTGTCTATTGCAAATCAGAGAGGCTTACATGGATATATTTATAGCTCAGTTAATGCTCTGGCATATAAAAAGTGTCATTTTTCTTCTTAATTTTGAAGTAAAAAATTGATACTTCCTATTACAAATTAAAAGTCATTGTGATTTAGTGCTAATTAAGTAAAAAATGCTTGAAATGTAACAAAACTGACTGGATGCAGCTAGCCAATTTGGAGGTCTGGGGAAGGGACAAGCCATGCAGGTGCAGGAGATGGGGTGGCTGCCGCTGTTACTCTTGCGGAAGGGCTCATACATTGCACAGCGGATGGCAGAAAATCCCTTGCAGCTTTAAGCTCTTCAGCTGCAGGCGATGGTGACATTCACATCACCTGCATGTTAGCCCTCCTTTGAGGTTTAGATTTGCCCTGGACTAAGTATTGTGGCAAAAGCCCAGGAGCATCCTTTGCTCATGGTGCAGAAGAGAAGCTGCACATAACCATAACACAGATGCAAGTTTTGGGGGTATCAAACATTCTGTTTGGGTCAAAGCCTGGTGGAGGGCTGGGGGCCCTGAAATTCCTCATGGCTTCAACTTGCTGAAAGAGCTTAAAAACCCCCACAAAACGCCACCACCACCTGCTGCCAAAGTCACTGCCTGGGTCTGGGGCCAAAGGAGGAGGTTGGTTGTAGGGGAAATGGGGTACTGCGATACGAAACAGATCTGCTGTTGGACTGGTGCCTTCTGAGCCGGCAACATATCCACCTTCTCTCAGACACAAGATCAGTTGTGAATCCCTCCTAAGCACAGAATTATGCCTCAGAGCCTCAACCTCCATTTACAAGATTTCTTTTCCCTGTGATTGTTTATGGCAACTTTAAAAAGCTGAACTGCATTTTTCTTAGGTCTGCAGAAAACCCCAAACGATCATTTCAAACACCTGAATTGTCCCAAGCGCAGGAGTAAAAGCCAACATGGCAATTGAAATGTCAACACTGCCGGAGTGTCTTAGCCACTCCTGATGCTTTAGCAAAATCACGAGTAAAGACCTGATGATGTTTCTGGCACCACCCCAAAGTCTCAGCACCAAGACCCATAACTGTGCTGTGTGCAGCTGCCGTCACACTGCAGCCCAGCCCCTATCAGCAGTGACTTGACAAAATGCTGCACATCAATAAAAGACCCGCAAATTTGAAAAGACAAATTAATTTCCATATATTTCAAATGCCTTGACTCAAATAATTTTACTGTTGATTTAAAAACAATCAGTTACAAAACCTGGAGTTGCCTGAACCGCGGTGGAGCCTGTGATGGTCACACCAGCTCATGAAGGTGGAAGATGGTCAAAGTACCTCGTGTTGTGGCCACCTCCCTCTGGTGGGCTCTGTCCTGAAGGTTTGCTTAACAACATGTTTAAAGTAAAAAGAATTAATTGCCTTATCATCATGTAGGTATATCTGAAAAAGTAATGGAGGGTACAGATAATCAGCGCGCTCTGTTCTGAAAATATACTGACCTACAAAATCATGTCCAGATTAGCTGTGGGTTTAAAAAAAAATCCCTGTAATTCTCTCTGTGGAACACCCCAGTCAGAACCATTCATTAACCAGCTGGTGGCAGTGTTTTCATTAGGAAAAGATAAAAGGTATCACTCTCATTTTCCATAAAATTCACTCTTCCAGCTATTAAAGTGAAAGAATCTTACTTGTTACTTGGTTTCCCCCATTAAAACTCTAAGAAAATCCATACAGGAATAAACTCCCTCAGTCACTGCTGCAGAATACTCTTCATTTAACGGGTTATATTGTGTCAGGAGAGCACAGATATGTTTTTATTTCCTTTTTGAGCTTAGCTGTTGTTTATGCTGCCAGAATGCTTCTTTGTTAGAGGGATCTGTGCTTTTCTGTGCAAGTTAGTTTAGATTTTGAACAGAGATGTTAAGAATGAAATAAAAACATGACAGATTTAATATTGGTTTCTACCCACTACTGGGCATTGTGTTTTGAAAGAGAGCGTTAGAAATTGTTTCTGGAAAGCAGAAAGCACTGCAATATTTCCTCGCTCTCCCCACACATTCAGCAACAGCATGTTCCCATCACTCTCCTGAATCTTAATTTAAACCAGACCATAGCTGTGTGTGGAGGAGAGCTTCATCTCTCCTTATGGTATTTATTAAAAAAAAAATAACAAATAGTCAGCATTTATCAGAAATAACTCGCAGAATACAGGCTGCCTTATCTGGAAATACCTCTCACATGCCCGCCCCTCCCAAGCTTCCAGCAATGAGCCTTGACATGTGATATTTACAGATATTTCTGTCCTGAAATAACAGGTACCAAGAATACTAAGTGCTAAGTGTAAGCTATTCTGACCTCTCTGATTGAGAATAACATCGCACTCCTACTCCGAGGAATCAAACACTCCTCCCCATATGTGATAGCCATGCCATCTGCACTACCTCCATCTGCTAACAGGCATCTTAAGCCTACACATATGTACCCAGAACTGATGCCAATACGTGTCGGAACACCTCCTTTATGTCTGGGAATCACAGCATGCTATAGCTAAGATGTAAAAAAAAGAAATGCTTATTATAATGCATAAACACCTCCAGCAGCTTGGGTGCAGAGCTAGCAGGGCCATTAACCACGGATCCCAACCGTTGTACCCCACGCTCATGCTCTCCCTCTACACCCTCCCATTGCACCTAAATTACTGCAGGTGCAGTAGCTGCAGGGCTAATGCCTCCATGTAGGATGTAATGAGGTTTAGGAAAGACTCACAACCCACCCAAAATACCTACACTGCAGTTTGAGTATGGCCAATTTAGCTGGCCACTCTCCAAGGCTGGGCACTCCTCTCTCTTTTTAGCACTGTGAGTGCTCAGCATGCTTTGGGTTATCTGAGAATGGTTGAAAAACAAAGAATAAACACTTACTAACTTCAATAAATGTGCTAATCTCTTAAGAGGCAGACACTTACGTGCTTTGCTAGACTGGGAGATCTTTTCTATAGGTTGGCATTAGCTTTCAGCTCCGGTTTGGTTCTCCCTTCTTGTACAGTAGCCCAGAAGCTCCAGTGCAAGGAACCCTGAGATTAAAAAAATACCTTACTAAATGGGAAAAACCAAACGCACATGTGCATACGTCACTTCAAAAGAGGAAATCTGTCATTCAGTTTAACAGAATGGTCAAAGTGACACTTGACTTCTGTAGGTCTGAAGCTCCTCACCGCTTCCAGGGCTTGGAAGGACGCGGGACACCAGCAGCAGCAGGTGCCTGGCCGCCTGTCCAGGTGCTCAGGTGGGCGAGCATCATCAGTCTGACACCCGGAGGAGAGTGGGCTGGGGGGCCTGGCAGGCAAGCTGGCAGGAAATCTTCCTCGCTGCGACTTTGTCAGGATTGATTGATTTTCACAGATCGCTTCATTTTTTATGATCTGGCATTTTCCAATGGAAAACTGTTTGGAGGAGATTTCTGGCCAGCCTAATTTCAGTCCCTTTGGGGTTTTGTTTCATTCCTGGCCTTTTTCAGTACTTGACGAGTGAAAAATTTCTGTGTAGATTGCAACTGTTTGGAATAAAATTTGCCCATAAAAGCCCCTAGGATGCACGTTTCATTATTCCTTTCTCAAGTTAGAAAATATTGTAAATAATTCTCAGTGAGTGATTGATGTTTCAATCAAGTCTAAATTTGCATCCACCTTGGTGTTCTTTCCCTGTGCATACTCCTATGAGCTGGCTGAATGATCATAAAATTGAGCATTACAGCCAGGAGTGTCTGTGGAAGCGCATTTCACGTTTATTCCCCAAATAGTTCTCTGTGGTTAAGTAGCCATGATCCCAGGGTGAGAGAGATGCCAGCGTGTGAACTGGGAGTCACACCATAAACGACCCAGCATGAAATCCACAGAAATCTGCTGTCAGTCAACGATGGAAAACAAACTCCAGAAATACGGTGGCGTACAAATCTCAGCAAGGCAGAAAAGATGGGGGGTGTGTGTGTGTCAACAGAGTGGGAGCTCACACTGGGACTCATGCCTTGCATTCATTAATCTTTGTTATTAATTCTCTAGCATATATCAATGCAAATTCATTTTTTTCTTCTTTTTTGGGGGGGTATCTTCAATATTTTTACAGTACACTTGTTGCAATAGGAAGCTGTAACAGATGCAATACCTGTTTAATTTGTACTTGATCTGTGTGTTTTGACAATTGGCATCATAATATAAAATATTTTATATTTAGAGTCTACCTTTTCATGGTGAACAGCTTTTCAGACAACCACAATTAGCACTTTGGTTTTTTTCTTGTTGCTAGTAGTACTGCTTTGTTTTCATCTCCCAAAGTATCTTGTGTAAGAACAGAATTAGCTAGAGGAGCTGAGAGCAATGGGATGGTGTAACTTCACACACCTGTTGTAAATATCTGCTGTAAATATCAGAAACCTTCTGTAAAGTCCTTGCTGGACCCTGGTTAGTCTGAGTGATGATTCTCTCCTGTAAATGTGAGGCTATGATGTCGCTGAGATAACTGTACTCTCATGTTCCTCAAGGACCTGCATCAATCTCATAGGTTTCCTCCTGTGTTCAACACCAGAAAACCTTGGGACCTCTCATATAAACTATTCACAACAGTGATGATGATACAGAGCAGTTCAGCTGTTGCTCCATGCCATTCAATGCCAGTTGACTTTTGCTGCTAAAACAAACCTGCAGACCCACTTGCCCGCAAGCCCTCCCCTTGCTCAGACTCGATCCCTACTACGTATGCGTACCGCCAAAAGACAGGGAGAGAATGGCTGAATCCTTATCTGGGGGAGGATTTTCAAAACCAATAGAATCTGAGGCTCAGATTCGGCTTTTACTGGGTCCTGGCATCTCAACTCCATTTGATGCTTTTGAAATCCCCAAATTTTCAAATATTCCTCTGTCTCCTTTTCTACTCAAAATGCTGTTCATCCAGAGAAGTTATGGGCAACCCTTACTCGCCCCCCACAGCCTTTCGCTGCCTTTTCAGTCCCCTTTGGTTGGCTTTGTTGACATTAGAGGGCAGTCTTCCATTTTGCTGCCTTTTTTTTTTTTCCCCAAACATTTTTTAAATAGCGCTTATTGCAATGTGCAGAACTGCCAGCGCTTTGGCAGGCTAGGGGTGAGGGGAGAAACACGTTCAAAACAAAATGATGCTATTTTCATTTTAAAAACTACTACAATTCTGCCAATATATTCTCTCAAATATCACATTTGCATGATCTTTGTATAGCTAGGAGGGTGTACAATTTAGAAAATGTAACAGACATTAACTGTTTCACATTGCAACAGCTATCTATGAAGGCTCGGTGATTTCCCAGCAGGGATTGGAGTGAATTAATGCGATGCAGCCGTTCCTTGACATTGCGGGGTATTAAACTAGAGGTGGCTAAAGGTGACTACTCTGCATCTAAGTTTTGTGATGAATATCGGTAAAATCCTATGATCTCTTAAATTCACTTCAAGAAGCATTTATAAATCAAAGATGAGCCCCCCCCCAAAAAAAAAAAAAAAAAAAATCAGACCAAAAAGTTGCTTTAAAATGTGTTGGAAATGTATTTCTGAATCAGACTTGAAGAAATGTCTCATAGTCATAAAACCATAAACCATCTATAATGCCATTCCAGCATTCAAAGTGGTAATATTCATATATCAAAGCTGAAGTGCTGTTAGCTTCCAACTTTTTTAGGATGGCATTCATCTTTATGACAAAAATAATTACGGAATGCTAACCTGCAGAGACTTCAGGTTTGTTGAGAAAAAAAAGTACCACGTCTCCCATCTCCAGCCCCATCAAATTTGAAAAGCTAAGCTTGTGATCATGAAAATGAAGAAAGAACAAAATATTTACATGTCATAGGCTTTTATCTCTCTGGGAACTTTTTTCTTGTGCAAGTACACATGACAAAAAAAACCCCAAAAACAAACAAAAAACAAAACACCAAAACACAACAAACCACCCACCCAAATACAGAAATTGCTCAGAGATCCAGCTTTAGCCTGCCCTTTCTCCTCTGCAAATCTTCTCCTTCATGCCACCACATGCTGGTTATCCATCATTCCCACAATCAGTTATGGTTTGCACCACAGCAGTGCTGACATGCCACATTAATTTGCACCGGCTAGACACCGCGCCATCCCAACTAGTGAGCGCGTACCAGACTCAGCAGCAGAAAATCACATCGATGTAGCAGAGGAAGGAAAAAAGGACAAGTTTGTATTTGTTGGATGTAAGACTCAAGTGCAGAGATAGTAACTAACCTGCCCATGGTGACATAAGTAGTGCAGGGAAGCTTCCTATAGGGACAGGAGAAATGGACATTTTTTGTTTTTTTAATTTTTTGCAGGGCTCCGTACCAGTCAGGCGTACTGCATCCCTACCTGGACTTGACCATCCTGGGTTTGTGCCTCTGTAACTCCACAGCATAAAAATATTGACAGAACCAGAAGACTCTCTTCACTCTCCCTCGCTGGCATGTGAAAGCCATTGTTTGGTTATGGTAAAATCGAACCATTTCTTGAAGGTCAAGAATTTTAAAAGTAACTCTCGGAAATAAGAGTTTTCATACATTCCAAGACAGGATTCCCCAGGAGAGCGTTTGCATTTGCTTTTACTTCCCAGTTTTGTTCAGTTAGTCATGAACAAGTACTTACCTCGCTGCTGTTACTGACCATTGCTGTATTTAACAAGGCACTGAGAGAAACACACCACTGTATTAGGGGTCACTAAAAAAATATAGATATCTACTGAAACCTCATTTGTTATGACCATCGGTTACCATTTTAATGGTAACCATTGTCTTATGGAGATCTAACGAGGAAGACTAATTTTTTTCCATGATTTGCTCAAAGTAAAATTGCTGCATTTGTTGGAAATGCATTAAAAAAAATAATAATACTGCCATCAAGTAGAAAGCTACTGGCATCAGCTGAAAAGGCAGCTGCTGATACTGTCACAGACATATCAGCATCAAGCTGGGTCGGATGGGAAAGGACACGCGGCTGTGAAGTCAAACTGAGAGCGCAGTTGCGCCCGCAGCAGCGGAGGAGCCAGGACCATCCCTGCCCTATTTTCTACACCGCAGGGGGGGAAGCTGTCCTGAACTCATGCAAGGGGGGGCGGCGGGAGGATGGTGATGAATGACTGTGTCGTATTCCCCCACTAACTCTGCAAGCACTGAAACAAACCCTTGGCAATCGATGGGTCAAACTATCCTCAGCCATGAGACCCTAAAAAACACTGGGGTTCAGTGCGGTATGACTGCAGCCATCTAAACTACAAGGTGTTTTACGTAAGTAAAAAGTGAAATAATTGAATGTGGCTTAGCAAAAGATCCACATCAGGCCAGTGACCAGAACACCTGGTTTTCATTGTAAGGCTGTGATGTCCATGGTATCGTTAATCAAGTGGTGTGACAGGCAGGCAGCACGGGCAGCCAGAGCTCGCACTGTGCCAAAGGACCTGCCTTCATCCCCAGAACGTAGCGAAGAGAAATGCAACTCCTTTTCTTAACGCAAGCACGTAAATGACACCTTATTTGTTGATCATAAGGAGTAATTTGCAAAGTTCAAGTACCCAAATATGCAAACTGACACGATGGTTTACATGCAAAAAGAGCAAACTATCTGAACTAACTGCCACAGAGCAGACCTGCACCTGCTGTACACCCTTTTCCTACACTGGAAAAATGCACTGTGCAAAGACAACAGTGCATCACAAAGCACTTGGGCATCAAAACCTATAGTTTAGTTGCAGAAATTAAAAAAAAAAAAAAGCCAGCTTGATACAAAGAGAGAGAAGAAACTGGCTGGGCTTTCTGAAGTGCTTTAGTGGCCTGGTGCTTGAGTTGCATCAATTTGCAATGGAGATTGTGCTCTGACACAGCGGCTTGCCCAGCTGCTGGCAGTTAGAAGCATCCATGAGGAAACCAGTTACACTATTGTACATATTTGCAGATAGGCAAAGAAAATATTAAATAATAAGCCATGTTTGCAAGTGGGAAAAGAGCAACTGAACAATTTTTTTTTTTTAGTTTTTTGTTGTTGTTGTTTATAAGTATCTTTTCATAGACCAATTACATCAGTTCCACCCACATGGGTCGTTTGTCTTCTTTCATTTAAGCGTGTTTAAAGTTATCAACAGGATGTCCATGCATCAGTTAGCATACTTCATTATTTTCAGCAGTCAGGATTTGGCCTTAAATCGCTCTGTAAGCTCCTCCAGTCAATTTTCCTACGTTGCCTCAAGTGACCGTAAGGAACCTCATTAACAAACAGACATTATTAGATCACATAACCAAAAGTTACCAAAGATAAGAGAGAATATAAATAGTGTATTAAGCAAAGTTTGCTTTCTTCCAATTGTGCTATTTTATTAAAAGATGTAGAAACACAGCACTTGCAATTCTCCTGCACATCTAGGAGGCAGACAACAGGACAGCAGCCAGAGTCCAGCCCTCCGGGCTCGCCCACACTGGGCGCAACTTCTGGAGCTAAACTGTGAACCTGAGTCAATAATGAGCAGCTGAATACTTTGTCCCTCTGACTTACACATTGCTCCTTCACATTATGGTGCACTCCAGCCAGCACCAATTGCTGTCCAATTAAGTGAATGAACTTAGCATCCTTCCTGACGTGCCACGGTGTCTTGCGCAACAATGATTTTGGCATATTTTGAATGTGGAAAATGACTTTAAAACTGAGAAACATGAAATGATGTGGCATTTCACAGGATGCGCTTTGCCAGGCATCGCTGAGCAGCAGAAAATATGCTCGTGACTGTGATGCTCCCGTCATCCAGGAAGCTAACAAGATACACATTGCCAGCAGGAAGGAATAATTTGCAAACCTGGCTAAAACTAAAAAGCAAAAAGACCAGCAGAGTCAAACACATCCCTTATCACAACATGGGGAAACCAAAAGGCATGTCTGTCCAAGAAGCCATGGTCTTTTATTCGAAATATGTAGCAGCATAGCAAAAGCCCTTACAACTTCAAACTGAGAACATGAGAGCAGATGTTTTAGTAAGGCCTGTAATGATAGGACAAGGGGGAATGGTTTTAAAGTAAAAGAGGGGAGTTGTAGATGAGCTGTGAGGCAGAAATTGTTCCCCGTGAGGGCGGCGAGGCGCTGGCCCAGGCTGCCCAGAGCAGCTGTGGGTGCCCCATCCCTGGCAGTGCTCAAGGCCAGGCTGGATGGGGCTGGGAGCAGCCTGGGCTGGGGGGAGGGGGCCCTGCCCGGGGCACGGGGTGGGACTGGGTGGGCTTTAAGGTCCCTTCTAACCCAAACCATTCTGTGATGCTATGATCTCCCTGATACATTTCCAGATAGTGGGGAAGTTTACTATAACTGCCATTTAGTGGCTTCAAGAAAATACTTACAGAAAGAGTGGGACCCGCTTCCAAACTAAGACAGCTAAATTTATGGCCTGAAAGGAGATGTCTGTATGCAAATTGTATGTCTAACCTCCCCCGGCAGTCACCTGAGCCCCCTCTGGTATGCCTGATGTATCAGCAGGTTTGCCAAACCCGGGCAGAGATGCACCGCACAGGGTGACCCTGTGGCTCTCCATGGCAGACCCTGCTGAGAAACACCCATGGAACAGCACAGGCGTGCGAGAGCATGTAGACCCCGGCTTGGAAAAGGAGCTCTGTCAAGCAGGCTCCTACCAAAATATATCATGACTCCAGGCCTTTGTTTACTGTAAAAATATTCTAAAACAGCATTGTAGAGGATTATCAATGAAATAGTGAAGAAGAGCAAATACCACTAAATGGCAAGGATCCCCCCTCCACTCCCCAATGGCCATTTTTACTTGTAAATATTCTCCCTTTCCCCCTGGGTTTTGAATCAAGTTGAGATCCATTTGTTCTTTTCATTTACATTATGATTTTTACTTAAAAACAAAGTAAAAATCGGCAACATCTATAGACATCATCTACTTGCTAGTGTAATTTTCATTAGAAAAAAATTAAAAATAAAAGTGTGGGGGGGACTGAAAATACTCTAGATTAATGCTTACTCCTGCATTTACATCTGTGTTTAACAATCAGTTTACACACACATCCTTGTAGACCTTTTGTTCACCCAAGTGTCATGCTACTAATTAGAACGCAGTGGCTGCTAATGAAGACACAGCGCCAACTGCAGGGGCTGGGCACCTCGTGGAGCTCCCAGCTCCAGCATTTGGCTGTGGTTTTGAAATGCCAACGATGCCCTGATCCCCAGATTAAGATACAGTGGGCTAAAGAGGCAGTAGGCACAAACCACAAAAAACAATGGGGATGCTTTCTGGGAAGAAAAATCTATTAGTGCACATAGCTGCTGTGAGGTGCTCAAGGGTTGCCATAGAGATTCCCTGGATTCATTCGACCGACGGTAAGAAGCGAACACAAAATACTCTTACCGTTAATACGCTGAACGTCTGATCCAAAGCCCATTGAAGACGCTCAGTAGCTTTCTGTTGACTTCAATGAGTTGTGGATGATGTTTCAGGAGCAGCACTTGATAGTCATTTCTTATCGCATTGAGCCCTTTTATGTCCTCTGAAAGGTTCATACCGAAGACTTTGAGAAGATAGGTCTCAGTTGATCAAGCTTTTAAGATATGCTTAATTTTAAGCATAATCAACCCAATGACTTCAAATCCAGTAGGGTATTAGAAGAAAAAATCTTTCTATCACTGCAAAGGCAGAAAAATTCCCCCTGGCTGTAAAACCAAATAGCGAAGTGAGGCCTGATGTGCAGCTGTATCATTTTTTCAGTCAACAAGCTACATTCTCGCTTTGGTTATGCTCACTAACCATCGCATGTTAGAGTAGGACAATGAGCTCAGCTTGTTTCCTTAAAAAAATGGAATGCCAAACTGTTTCACTACTAAAAATAAATTTAAATATAATGAAACATTCTTTCAGACTAATAAAAAGCATATCTTTGACATTTTTTTATCTTTTTCCAAACTCTTGAACCGTTTAAGCAGACAGCTCATCAATGACATATTGCATAAATGCTTCACCGTTAGAAGTAATTTTTCATGATGAATCTTTAAAGTGCCAGAATATCTGATAAGTTAAATTTTGATTTTCTTTATATGACAAATGCTTAATGGTTGTCTTAGAGTCTTTCTGCACTATGATTTTTATCTGTATTTTATTACGGTAATAATAACATCTAATATACTCTCTCATATCTGTCTCGTTCTTTCTTAAGGTCAAAATTCTATCCAGAGCTAAAACCAGCAAGAGACTTCTTCCTTTCTTCCTCTCAGTATTTTAAGGTAATAAATTACCATTTACAGGCAAATAATGGCAAATTAGGAAATCTAAACATGATGTATATATAGTTTAATATACGCTTGGTAATCAGAAAACCAAGTATTGGTGTTTCATTACAACAACTAATTTTCAGTCTTGCAAGCAAATTAGATGCTATTACATCAGGCTATTTAATTGCCTTTCTTGCCAATAATCTGTGAAGAAGAAAAAAAATGTTATTTCCTCCTTCAGGCAGATTTCACTCGTTCGTATTTTATTGGATTTGTTCTTTTCATTTTCACCTAGTGGTAACCTTAGCTGCCTTCTTCAAAGGCACAGATCATTTTTAAGGAGCAGAAGGAGTGATAACGGGAGCAGCCCTTTGCCAAGGGCCCTTCCAGGGGTGGGGATGGGGATGCAACACCAGCTTCTGTAGCTGCAAGGCAGCCCAACTCCGGGGCTCAGGACAGGCTGGCTGCTAAAAATAGTGACTGCTATGCTTGGAGAAGGCTCTCACACCCCAAAGACGGGGGCTTATTAATGGAAACATGCCCAGAGCCTTCAAAGGTAGATACAAGTTAGAGCAAAGTAGGGTGAAAAAAAATATTGCTATAGATTCAGAGACTCTGCATGTCCTTTAAATGCATTTTAATGTGCTTTACCAAAGGATATATGATCAAAAAAGAAGAAAATACATAGTATTACTAGCTCAAGACAGAATGAACAAGAGCAGTTGCACTTTGAAAGTGCTGGTTATAGAGGATGCCTCTCAGTCAGCCTTGCTGGGGACTGAGCGTCTCACCCATGTGTTTGGCTGGAGTGATGGACAATGCAGCTGAAAGAAGCTTGTAGACCTGGGAATTGGCTTGGCTATGCAATCCACAGGGCTCCCTGCAGGGTAGAAAACAAGCACGGGCCTTAGGATGCTTGGTCCCATGCTGAAGGTGACACGGGAGGTCACACTAACCAGGCAGCAGAGCTCACGCCTTTCTCCCAGCCCTGGGATGCTGCATTGGCCGCAGAGACCTCCCTTCTGTGCCCCAGCACCTCCAAAACACTTCCCATATCCATCAGTCATGACACTGCTTATGCGAGACAGCTTGATGAAGATAGCTTCTTATTTTTCAGATGGAGAACTGGGTATATCTAAGGTCACAGACTGAATTACTACCAAAGGCCAAGACTGGTCAAGGCATTCCCAGCTTCCAAACTCACTCCTCAATCTCTAGACAAAGCATCACTCTTCCCACTGTCTAAACTTGTTTATGCTTTCTCTTTCTCTGAGCTTAACCAAGAAAAATAGTAAAGTCAACAAAACATCTTTTCACAGACTAATGAATCCCTGGTCTCCAGAAAGGAATATAATTCATTGCAGCGCATTAATTATACTCTAGGCTAGCAGTCATTCCTATTGTCCTCTTTGCACTGAAAAAAGACATCTTATGTCATGTTGGCAGTTTCTTTCAGCATAAACATTAACGTGCTCAGCCATGGCACCCTTAGATCCTTATTTTCTGACAGAGATCACTAAGGTTACTCTCTGTTCTTTCCAAAATAAATCTACCTTTAAAGTTCAGAAAAGAGTTTAGCATTTCATGTCAAAGGCAGCATAAGTGCTGTGAGTGCTGCCAGTGGTAGGACCACTTCTGTAAGTCAGCTGGGTAATCTACATTTTCCAGGCTGGCTTGCTGTGATTTAGGTGAGTGCGAGACTTACAGCTCTTGGTGGCCTCCTCGTACCATCTTTTTTGTATATGCAGATCCCTCAAGGTGAAGTGGCTTGTTAGAGAATGACTGGATCATAAATAAAGTGTTTTTTTTACTGTAGCCAAGAAGGTATTTTTCTTGCAGGCCATACTAAAAAAACCAACAACAAAAAAACGGATGAAGGTCTGCATGAGCAGGGTATGGGCTCTCAATTCCTCCTGGACATACCCTGCTCCAAAAGACTAAAAAAGTTAGTCATACACCTGCACAATAAATGAAAAGAAAGAGGCTAATTTTCAAAGCTATACTCACAGCTCTGTTGGCTTACAGACAACCTTGTTTATCATAGGTTACCAAGGCAGAAATGTTTTTGATTACGTAGAAAAAAAGTAAACTGAAATGGATGTGAAAACCCCAGACAAAGATAAATCTGGACCTGTTCTGGTTTTTTCCTTTCCTGAAAAATAAGTTGGGTGGTGAGATGAGCTGCAAGGAGTGGGACAGTGCCACTCCAGATAGCTGCACTGCGACAAACACCTCCACCTCACAGAGTACGGACATGCACAGATGCAGAATACACATATTCTGCCTGCACAAGGGCATGATTAAATCCATGGAGCTTTTCTCCCCTTACATACTACAAAGGAAAGCCCACTGCTGTTGGGACACTGCACTCGGGAGCTGCGTCAGGGCTTGGCGCCTCCTGGGCACACTCACCCGCCAGCTCAGCAGGCCCAGGCCAGGAGCCAATCCTAGCCCTTCAGCTTTGCGTGGCCAAAGGCACTAAACCACCACTTTCGGGGCAGCTCTGGACAGAGCTGGAGAGTGTTTGAGTTGGAAATTTGCATTTGCAGGACATCTGCCATGGCTGAAATCACAGCAGCCCAGAAGGAAACAGGGCGAAGGCTGTGCTGTGGCGAGACCACGCATGCCACCACACTGCTGCCAGGGCTTCCTCCCACCCAGCCTTCACACAAGACAGCATGCAGGGGAATAATAATTATCTTACATTTTCCTTATACATTTTTAAAGGTCTCAGGGTGCCAGCTGACTATGAGCTGCAAGAGCTAAGCAACCTAGACACCAACAGTACCCAAATGTCACAGCATAAACTATCAAGCTGCAACAAGGCCTTTTACCATCTCATACCACCACACTCTTCATACAGTCCCTCTGCTGCCTTCTCCTTGTCTCACCTCATCCAGGCCGTGTGTTCTCCCTTCTCTTGCTTCTTCCTCGGCTGCTCCCCCTTCACTGGCTCCCAACCACTTCACTTAACCAGCCACACCGGCACCTCATCTACACCAGCCAACCCACCGCCCCTGAAGCCACCCCACAGCTGTATATTGTCAATGCTAATTAGCCCAGCTTCATTCCTCTAACACCCAAAAGGAGTCTTAAGTGTTTAAGCAGCTTTAAAAACATGATTCTGTAAACATATCAGTGTGGACAAAGGCAGATAGAAGTGGACATCATGGGGGTGATGATGCCAGTCAACCTTATTCTAGGTTTAGTAATGATCTCCTGGGTTATGATATTTATCAGGAAAATATTAGAAAGCATCCATATATTGGTTTATTATTATCTCGGCTTTGAATTCAAGATGCATTGCATGAACACTTCGCAACATTTTCAAGCTAATGTCACAGCTTGTTACACTGCGCTTGGAGAAAACAGCCACAAGGTAAAATTCACACGTGTAACTCAGCAGACGACCTTTCCTACACACCCCATTTACATATTTTCAGACCAAATGAGGGTTTTTTTGTTTGTTTGTTTTTTGTTTTGTTTTTTTTCAATAAATTAAAAAAAGAAACACCCTGTTGTTAATTACTGCACCACAACTGTAGCAGATGAGCAGAAACCACATTTGGTACATTTCATTAGATGTGTGTTGCCTATGTGAGTCAATTAATTGAGGCAGAGGGAGCTGCACTGATACCCTGCCTTAGAGTGATTTCCCAGGACTCTTCTGGAAATGAGATGACACATCTCCAGAGATTATTTCCTGCTAAAGTCATCTTAAATAACTGTATCAAAAAGAAACTAGAAGTTACAAGCAGGGCCCGATTCTGTCTTTCAGCAGTGGCCCTTCGTATCTTTGCAAATCTGAAAGGAAATGTGCTTTTAAATCTGTATGAAGATTGCCAGAGCAGTTGTCTTCAAGTAAAGGTGGTTTGGGCCAGGGCAGCGCAGGCATGCCTCGCCTCGCTGCTGGGTCTGCCTGTACGGCAGAGAGGAGGGATGCCAGGAATAACACTGACAGCCTGCATGCACACATCTAGTCAAAGCACAGGATTATTTTGGTATTAATCAAAAGCAAGCTGATTAAATCTGTAGCTTGACAAAGAAGGGGAATTAACCAAATGAAAACATTCATTTCAATACAAAACTTTATGATACTGTAACTTTGGAAACAAAGCCCTTTCTGAGAAATCCCATCTGCTCCACTTGGCTTGTGCTCTTTGAAATAAACATCTGTTTACATGCTGAAGACATGGGTACATTTGTCTCTGTTGGTTCTACCATAGAAATGCATTAAAATGATTTTAAGCACAAAGTTAAACATCAGATGCTAAAATCGGGACTGTGGTTTTGGACATTTGTTTATGACTTTGCTCTTCGAAAGGAAGTTTTTTTAATTCCTGATCCAACACCATTGCGAAAGGACCGTTTATTGAAAGGCATCTCCAGGTAAGGCTTTAAAAAAGCCAGTTCTTCATTCCTGCCCACCTTGGCTAAGCAGTTATTCAGCAGGACGAGGCAGTAATCAGATTTTCCATACAGCTGGCAATTCAAATAAAAAGGATTGCTGCTCTGAAGATAAAAAAAAAAAAAAAAAGAAAAAAGAAAAAAAAAAGAAAAAAGAGAGAGATAAGAAAAGGTAAAATTATGGATTCCTGTATTTGCCAGGACTTGTTCAGTATAAAAAGCAAACTAGAAACACAAAACCAATCTAGGCTGAGAATGACAAGGATGAATTGTTATTTTCTAAGGACTCGTCATATTCAAAATCAGATTTTTTTCGTAGTTATCTAGAAAGCTTAACTGTGGTATTTCCAGGATAAAATACTGATACTGTTACAATAATGTGTATGGTATGAAATGAATTGTTTTCCGTGATGCTGACCAGTTGTGACATGTAACACAGTTTCCCTAGAGTAGCATGCATGTTTATTGCTGTAAAATGAGGGTTTTTTCCAGTTAACAATAAAACAGTATCATGTTATCACTTGTGTCAAGTCATGTAGTTTAAATGATAGATAAAAGAAAATGAAAATACCTGTAAAACAGAAATTTGGGAGAAGCTTTCTAGTAGTTATGGCTAGTTATGGTAATAGTTATGACTAAGTTTAATAATGACAAAATAGTAACGGGAATTTTAAAAAGTCTTGATTAAAATCCATGTAGGCTTATGTATGCTTTCCTTTTACTTGCACCTTACAGTATAAAAATGTAAACTACATCAAAACTTTTACAAATTTAAATTGCATTTAAATAAGCATTGAATTTAAAACAGAACATTTCCTGGCATGTCTACAGTTACTATGTGCATCTTTCATGATTTGATTTACCAGGTTGTGGATTATCTATCGAAAATAAATACTCTGCCATCATTTCTAAAGCTGCCTGTATTGCATTCTTGCTTAGGGAATGGATGCATGCAAAACCTTGGGGTCACCACCTGCCTTCACTGGCACTGATGGTAAAACTGCAATTAGCTTCACTAAGATTAGTTTTAATTCAATATGCTGTTACTGTTATTAATGCTGTTTAGGACCTAACACTTTCCCTGTTCTGTGGGTATAAAAGGTAGATTAATGATGCTTTTTGCAACCAAGAGCGTGCGCCCAGCCTGGGGCAGCTGGGCAGGCGTGGCTCACTGACCACCCATGCAGCCACCTTTTCCCACTGACTGGGGACTTCTTCCCCAGCCTGAAGTTTCTCCCTAACAAGAAGAAATACTTTCTGCAAGAAACACAGACACAGAGAAATGCCCCTTGAATTTTTAGCTGCTAGCTCACACCCTACACAGGGACTTACACGACTGAGTAAATGACTGTTATTTTAACGTGCCAGATACTCACTGAAAGAAACTCATTTTACCGATTATATCATTGTCATAAAGAGATCCATTAAGAAACGTGGCTGCTTAGATCAAGCTGTGTCTAAACTATCCGTGAACAGCAATGGAAGATGATTCAGCAGTTACAGAAGTAAAACATACAGAGGAACCGTGCGATGGATAGATTAAGGCTAACAGGAACTTCACATCAATAAAATAAACAGCTGCACAAGTAGCCACCATTTCTGCTAGCAACAGATCACCTTAATGAAAAGATAATGATGCAAACACATCACAGGAGAAAAAGAAATCTGAACTGTGGCTCCTAGAGCTGATTTTACAGCAATAAAGAAACAGGGAGTCTAAAGAAGACTTTGTCCGAAGCAGGGAAATTGGACGTCATTAGAAATAAAATATCTCACTCCACAATGGCAAAGTCTTAAATGTTGTACGCATACTTTGACCACCAATCCATCATGGTAACCTGGTCGAGACCAGCAACTGAAAAGATATTAGCGTTATTCAAGTAACCCGTCTACTTCAGTTTTATAGGCTGTTCTGCTTGCTTTCACAGTTCAATCAGATTTGTATTACTGATCCTATGCAATGATTTTCCTTAATACATACATAATTCCCTTATACAAGAATTTCTCCTTTACCTACACACTAACAGTGACAAATAAATTTATTGGTTTATAAACTAGCTAGCAATAAGTGAAATTAATACATATATTTTATTGTACCTATTTGATTTAGACAAGGAATTTAGATGAAAGGGAGGGGAGACTGATGTTTTTGTCTTTCCATACAATATTTCAGCTCCCCACACTCTACATTAAATATGTGATAGGTTTCTCACATGATTATTTTAGAGGCTTGCATATTTTATTAGTAACTAAGGCAGAAACTGAGCTATACACCAGGAAAATTAGGTAATAATATTTAACCAATAGCTTTAAAACAAGAAGCTTCTTCCATTTTATAAAAAACAACAGAAAGAAACAAGCAAACAGAAAAAGAATTCATTATTTAAATTAAATGAAGCATCTAATCTTCTGGTAAGTGGGGAGCATGACTTACCGTGGAAGGGACAACTGGGTAACTCGAGCACAAGAGTATCATTGAGATCCAAAGAATGAAAACAAAGTTTAACCTGCATAGACTTCAAAGAAAAACTGAGATCAGTTAAAATGGAAAACAAAATCAAGCCAAAATACATGCATACACATAAACATAAACAGACAAACAGTGTATTTTCTCCACATACAAAGTAATCGGCAGGGTTTTTACCTGATCATTTCTTACTCAGGAGTGTGTATGTGTGTACATGCAGTTATACTACCAAATTCCTCACATATCCTTTCAGTTCTTTCTTAGATGACCATTTTATACCAGAGTTCAGGAGTGAAAATGTCACCAAAGCTGATTTTATTATGACTAATTGGTACTTGTTTGGCCTTTTCTTCTTGTTAAATGGGAAAATGGCAAGAACGCACACTCAGCTGCCATTATGAAACTACCAACTGATTTCATTCAAAGTGGTCTGTTCAAATGTCTCTCAGGTGTGTTTACCATTAAGTCTGTATCATTATAGCGAGTATGGGCAGAGGTCTAAAGACTTCAGAAATACATTTCAAGAATTTTTTACCACTTCTAAGACCTTGTAAAGCCTGGCTGCAAAGGAAAAACAGTAACAGTGCACTTTAAATAGAAAGTTCCTCAAACTCAGAGCTGCCACAATACATAGAACAATATGCAACTACATAGAGCTTTTTCTTTTTCTCCCCCCCCCCCCTTTTTTTAAAAATGTTTACTTTTTAACGCACCCCATTTTTAAGTGTTTTTCCTAGAACTTAAGTTCTTTGGACATTAATTTCTTCTCTTGCATGCAGACATTAAGTTTACTCAATCAAATCTTTTGTAGGATTAATAAATTCCATTAATCTCCATCAATATAGCAAATGTTTAATGTCTAAGAGCATCATTTGTTACTGCAACACATTTAATTATGCAACATTTTAGGGGAATCTGTGGTTTATTTATACAAAGTACTGTAAAAGCAGTAAGGGTCCCACAAAGATGTCAATGTTAGACTGTGCAGGCAAGGTAATGCTGAAAAACATTAAATTCAATTTTTTTCCTTAGGATGAAAACGTTAGGGATCTTTTTTTGACAGTCACAATGTTAGACATTCTCGCCAGTGATTCAGCAGCCTCAAACACTGCAATGCCTTCGGTGTTGACTCTGAAAAACTCAACATATAAGGGCTCCAAAAGGGAATCTGAGTGAGTCTTTGCGGAGACCTGAACTGTTATAAATTATGGCAACTTTAACCGGAATGCTCAGGCTTCTGATGTAGATGCATTTAATTCCAGGAGGTAGAAACCAGTAAGGCCTTCAGGTAAGGCTGGAAGAAATACAGTGGCACGTAAGAGCCTTTAATGCTTTTTATAGAAAAAAAATCGTAATTTCATTTCAGATTGTGGTGGAATATTTTTTTATCATCACTGTATACGGTGGTGTTGATCATGTCAGTGGTCGATATAATCCAATGGCTCTTAAATGACTTTTAGAAAGTACATGTTTGTAGTCGCTGGTAAAGTACTTCAGGATTCTTCAGGACCAACAGGACTATGGAAACATAAGATGAAATTAGCCTCATTTAAACACTGCAGTAAGCAATCCATTTATAAAAGCTGTCAAGAGAACATTTGACTATTTGCATATTCAGAATGTGTCCTCTTATTCAGAGAGAAAATCCTTTCGTTTGGAATTGAACATCCCGTTCCGACTCGTACAGGACCTCCAACTCCAGCCGATAAGCGGATTAGCCCGTTTCTGCTGCAATGAAAAGCACTTCGGTTTGGATTCTGCTGGAGCATCATTTAGCATCAGCTTTCACTGTATCCACATTTAGTTTAACTCCATTTTAATACAAAATTAACCTTCACACAATATTATTTGTGGAAGAGAGGGACAAGACTACGCTTGTGATTCCAGTTCAGGATTTCTAGGTTCAGTGTTGGAGCCTTAGACTCGGGTAATTTGGTGCATTAGTGAGTACTCAGGTTTTTTAAATTATGAGTTGTTTGAGTCCCTGGTGACCTCCCATTGTGCCCGGTCCGTACCTCCTATGCTTACCTTTATCACATCCCTCTAAAAGGGTGGATTTGGCCACACTTTTCGCTCACAGGTTTTGCACGAGAGGTGCCCAGAGAGGCATCTTCATCACGAGCAGGTGGTGAAAGGACAACCCAAGCGAGGACAATGGAAATCCCCAAGGAGCAAACCCAGGCAGGATGAAGCTTTGTGGAGCCTGGAGCAAAGCAGCAGGTTACAGGGAGTTCGAACAACATGGGGAACACAGCTCTTATGTGACTTTCTAAGGAAGGGCAAAAAGGTGATCAAATGCCCCCATTAAGGATGTTTCACGCAGCAGGTGGGAGAAGGAGAGAGACTCATATGGGCAACAAATCTCCCAAGCACTTTGCAAAACCAATTGTGTCTGGTCTGCACGCTAGGAAGGAAAGAAAGGTTAACCTGAGGTTTGGCATGTATTTCATTCATGCTCGTATTATAAATGCTCATGGTAAGTTCTTTCTCAGCAAAATTCTTCAGTCTGGTTTCTGTTTCCAATTCTAAAAGCCACCTATGACAGACTGCGGTCCTTAGGACCTGACTCTAAGAGGAGACAGCCAAGTAATGTTTGGGTTTTTCCCCCACAAAATCCACGAGCAGATTCCACCTTTCTAGAGGCTTTAGCCAGCTGGGCCACCGCAAACGGCTTTCACACGGGGCAGACGCAGATGGCAGTTAGGTGAGTATGAGTTACTGAGATATCACCAACCCAGAACGGGGCTCAAGGGCTTTGCCCACCTCTGAGACAAACAGACGTGGTATTACCTGAACGGAGTGAAGATTCAAGCTCTCACATTTGCCTCTCACTTCTTTGAGTTTATTTTTTCTAGCTATTCAGGATGCAATTTAACACACCACAACTGTGATTTGCATGCGTAAAGTGTATATGGAGATTTAGATACATTCAAGATATTCCCACTTCAGGTTTGGATGAATCAGGTTTAACAGAACAAGTGGCAATTGACATTTCTGCCTTCTACTCTGTCTGCAGAGCACCCAGTCTGAAGCTTTGCTCCCAGGTAAGGTTCAGTGGCAGGTATCATAGGTCATATGAATCATTAAGAACCATAATAAAAATTCCCAGCATCCATAAAATTTGCATTTTATGAGAATAAATTAGCAGCAATAGCTTCCACTTCCCTGCAAAGCCAACCACCACTTCTTCCCTCCTGCTTGCATTGTTAAAGGAACAGGGTATTGCACCTCGCTGCTGCTCTCATTTGGTTTCCCCATGACGAACATAGCCAACACATCACAAACCTTGCTGATAAGCCTATCGAGCCTTGCAGCTTAATAAGGCTAGTAGGCTATAAGCTTTAGAACATGGTACTTCCCTCCCCCATCACAGTAGTAAACGTAAAGTGTTTACACGGGCATTGTGTACCTTTGCTAAGGGATCAAAACAATAAAAATGAAAGGATACACCAAAACTTGTCTGCACGGTCCACTGGCGTAATCCCAAAACATAGTAAACCCACAGCAGGTTAGTGGTCTGGATAAAGGCAAGGTGTTAAACCTTCTTCCCTCCTAGGATGCTCACAGTGAAACCTCAGCATGGATTTCTGGGAGAAAACCGCCTGGATATTTTCCTCCTAGCTCAATTTTTTTCTTGCTTTCACGAACATCAAGAAACCACAGAGCCAGGATGACTTGCTTTGAGATCGTAGCAAGGTGCAAAATGGAAATTAATTGTATTCACAGCCTATATATCTGTTTCTAGCCTCAGTGATAATGGGAAATCCCAGCGAGATGCAAAGACAGCAGAAAAACAGAAGTCAGAAAGCAGGTTTGTTCCCTCGGTCATTATAGCTGGGTTCTCACTACCAGCAAGGGGACACAACCAAACCCTGTGCTTGCACCACTGAGATCTCATCTACAACGGCACAAAGGAGCCAAAAATTTGCTGTCGGTGCACACTTTATTTCTGGGATTTTCCCTGCCATGATTGGTTTTAATCCCCTTAAACTTGGTTATGATCCAGAAAGAGCATGTCCCTGGCCCACGGGGTAAGGGGTTGTAAGGCCAAATGGTGCAGCTCTTGCCTTCCTCCTGCCCTTGGATGTTTGACCGGGCAGCGGCTGACCGACTCCGAGCGCTCCACGAACACATGGCACTCGTGCCTGTGGGCTGCAGCCTGTCCTCTGTGTTATTTACTTCGCTCCTCTGCCGCCCAGGTGTTGGCACAGAAGTGCTCTCTGTGGAGGATGCGATAGTCTCATCAAAGGTCAGGTGCATATTTTCGCAGTCCATCGAGGCCCGCCTTGGCTGCTGTGGATAAACAGCTCTGCGCTCCTGTTACAACTCCAGAACTTCTCCAGAAGGAGACACACATTCATTGGATTTCATTTTGCTTGCTAATGCTGTCACCCACCAAGTCCTGCGGGTGATACACTGCTCAAGCTACCTGCAGACAGGGAAGGCTCCTACGCTGAGCGGTAGCGTGGCAGCCCTCGCTTAAAAGACACACGGCTCCTTTTTAAAACCTAATTTTCAATGCGATTCCACTCAGGCATTGCTCCCCTCTAAGTCTGCGTTAGCAATGGTTATGGCTTCAGCAACACACCGTCTGACACACAGGTTTGATCTATGAGGAGAAAAAGAAAATCAAAAAGGCATTAAAGCAAGAAGCAGCACTGCCACTCCTGCCTCCCACTCCATAATGGCATTTTGGTCAGCTTGCTTTGCCTGGAGAGATGGTCAGCAGCTAGGAGGTATGCAGCAAACAAGCAGTGTTCCAGTACGTAAAGGAACAGGGCGCAAGGCTTGTGGACATACAGATAATGTGAACCTTGGGGCCTGAGTTGCCACCCGATTTCAAAGCACTTCTGCATCGTTGGAGCTATGCCCATCACCGTCACAACAAAGGGGATGAAGCTGCATCCTGAGCCTCCCAGGCCAGAAGCAGAAATTAACTTTAAAGTCACGTTTTTGATCCTACCTCAGACAGGAATTGTCAGCTGTGTCATAGCATCCTCAGGATTTTAAAGTCTAAATCATCATGTATAATTATATATATTCTTTTTCCTGGTTACTGTCAACATACACAGAGATGATGTGGGCAGAGACAGCATGAGTTTCCTTACCCCACGCCCTAGCATGAGGCAGAGCTGCTGACTGCGTCGAATTCTGCAGTGACGTAAAACCTGAGCCTGCAAAGCCAAACGTCATCGTCGCCTACGGACCACAGTGTGTGGCAGCTTGCCGGCCCTCTGCCGAGTGCACAAATGTCCATGCAACTTATGCTGACGCTTCCGTGTTCATGTTATATCCTTTGTGAAATGACAAGAATAATGCTTTTGGCAAAAGGACATGGCAGAAGATATTTCCAATCTATAGATGCTCTTGCATTTTTGTTAGATTTGATTCAGAAAAACAATCTGCATGAAGTGCAAGAACATGAAAAACAAGCTCTCATTATTCTCTATGCACCACGACCAAATGTTAAAGTCATTTGATAATTTATCTGGAGGAAAAAAAAAATAAAAAAGCAGAGCAGACAAAACTTGCTCAACCCATTAAGGGTAGACTCAGCAACTGAAAAGTGGCAGTAATTAACATTTTTGCTATGCTTATTTGTGCATGCCAGCATAATTTATGCTTTCAGAAATTTCTCAAATAGATCCTACAGGAAGTTGCTGCCTAAGAAAAGATGTCAGTGCTGAGCTAAAAAGACACCTGTCAAAGCTGAAACCCAATTTTTGTTCGGATGCAACAAAGATCTCGATGATCTGAGAAAGTCTGAATAGTTGTTGAAGCAGAAGCAAGAAAGAGAAAAGAGCCTAGATAGACAAGAAAAGGCAAAGTTTTTTTGAGGAGGAGGAGAAAAGGATGTAGGAAAGTCTGATGTGACTTAAGAAGGAGAGATCAAACTTTAAAAGAGTCAAGGAAAGCTAACATAAATAGTATAAATAGCAGGGAATAGGGAGAAAGAGTTGGGTGGCTTTGAAGGGCATGATTTGTTATATATGTTATTGCGTTGTATCTCAGGGTTCTCCCTGGATAAGGCTACGAAAGACAAGGAAACAACATCCAACATTTTTTATTATGCTAAGATGCCAACAGAATATTCTGGGTCAAGCAGTTTTGCACATTTTCATTTACAGAATCTCAGTACAAAACCATTTTTTTTTTCCTGCTCTCTGAGTCCTTGAGATGTTATACCAACAAGCACTGTGTCATTTGGGAATGGAAAAAAGGGAGTGACAAGTTAGTCCCGGTAGCACAGCTAACCCAATGAAACACTTCAGGGGAGGAGGCAAAACATGGGACACGCACCTGCCGACCTATAGGAACTGCAAGGTCAGTGAAGGACACAGAGGATGTCAAATGCTCATCAGGACACTCACCATCACAGACTGGACGGAGAGGGGTGAATTGCTCACACCTGAGCAGGTTTTTATGCAATTTGGAGTGACCTTCAGGAAGGAAAACAGGTCAGCTGAAAGCAAAACATCTGTCACCGGTCTCATTTCCTCTTCAAACAGTCCTGGTCTGATCAGCTGGGAGAGAAGCAAAGTTACCCCTCGTCTGGCACAGAATTATGAGAAAATATCCAAATTGCAACTCAGGGGTGGCTCATTTCCTTCTGAACAGGCAACATTTGTGAGAGAGAAATCTCAGCTGTTCCACAGATCAGCTCTTGGCATTTCTGGAGAAGGGTAAGATGCCAGTTTGAATTTGTGACACGAGACCTAAAGTACCTTGAGGAAATAAGTGGCTACATCTGCAACAGCACTCATCATTTGTAGGAGGTGAGAGGACACACCTTTTTTCTCCACAATGCAAAGCATTTTCCATCTGTTCTTCCTGCTCTTTTAACTCACTGCTATTTTCTTTCTACTTGTCTGTGCCACTTAAAATAAGCAAGAATATTGCAGCCTCTTTAAAGGAGCCATCCTCTTTCACAAAAGCCTTTTGATGGAAGGGTCTTCTCCAAAATGACCTACCAAACAGAAAACAAAAACCCCAGAGCAAGCCTCACATTGTGAATATGCTTGTGCTTTTAAATTTTCTGGTAGGAATATAAAATCAGACTGCAAATCTGCCGTGTTCTACAGGCAGTCGAGACACAGACGTGGTACCCAGGCACCGGGAATGCTCCGTGCCTTTGGTCTTCCACGACTGACGGCAGGGAGCTTCACTACCTTGCAAAATGCCAGCCCTGGATCATTACTTGGCAACTATCCCTGCTTATAAAGTTCCTCAGGTAGGAGAGAGGTAATGTTGCTGTCATACAATTCGGTGCCCAAGCTGACATGCCTTTTGTCTGAACATAAGCTACCGAGAGGCCCGATTTCCCCTCTTACAAAAGGCTTCATACCAAAATACCACATGCCAAAATGCAAGCATTTCTTCATACCCGATTATGTTTTAGCACGTGATATAACTCCTCAAGAAGTTATATCTGCCTCCCTTACTCTTCTATTACACGCATCAATACCTAACCTGCAAACCTCATCTCTCTCCCTGTCTCCACCTTCTGAATTCCCCTTTTAGCAGCAGGGTCTTCGGGGCTTTTTCTGATCTGTACCCCTCCCCACAGCTGCTAACTTTGGAGGTAATCAACTGCTACTTCTTAATCAAGAGTACAGATCAGCATGAATAAACACAAAATCCAATATTAGAAGAGCTGATATAACCGCACTCTTGGGGGAAGAGGAAAGGACACAGATGCTGAGGATCAGGATTGTTCTCCACGGACAGGACACTAGATATTCTCTAGCGACTTACTACAAAGTTTCATTGCTCCAGTCTCACAGGAAAAGTGTTGAAGGCACAGTACATGAAAAAGACCAGCTCTCCATTCAGCTTGACACTATACTGACTGCCAGAAGCAAACATGTAGTCCACAAAAAACGCTGTGACTCTTTTTTCCTTCCAAAGAGCCTGCCTGCTGACAGCTAGTTCTTTCATTTGAGCAGTAAAGGTTCACGCTTTTAAACCCAATTCCCATCACACAACTACACTGAAAAAATTACATGATGGACTTCAATATTGCAATTTTCAATAAAGACTGAGTGAACCCCAGCTGTGAGGAGTGAAGGCAGACAGGGTATAACTTTCAAAGGGGCTGACGGCCTGTTTTTAAAAGCAAGAAGCACTGGGAGCTGAAGGACTTGACTGTGCAGCAGCAAGGAGCACACCTGAATTAACACTCGTGGAAGCACCACACGCACCACTCCCCTGGTCCTCAATGCCGAATAACCATGCAAGTGTGGTGGGACCCAAGCCATCCCAGCGGGGTGTATGGGCGTAGGGACTGTGCCCTGGAGACAAGGTGATGCTTCTCCTGGCGCTGCGCTGAGCACCATCTCCACTAGCTCAGGGATCTCTGCGCAGGTCTCCAGTGCCTGGCACGGGTCTGCCCTTCGCCATTTCTTCAAGAGATCTGAGATGCTCCAGACTAGTACAAAAAATTATGAACGATCAGCTAAGAAAGCGAGGCTCACACAGTTCCTAGCCTCTGCCACAGCAGGAATAACAGGACCACGTTACGTATAGGAAATCCCTTGAAACTCAGATAACCTTACAGTTCTCTGCCTTGCCAAATTTCATAATATCAGCACCATCTAAGCCAAGAGGACAAGAGCTAAAAATACCCTGATTCAACTCATTGCAGGCTTCTAATATGATGGCAGAGTCTCCTAACATGTGCTCTTTTCAAGTGTTGAAGCTTGTGGCCTTAGGGCATGTCTATACCACGGGCACATCAAGCTAGCTTGGATACCAATAACTGCACACCAAAGACGTGACCAAGAGGCGCAACCCAAAGATTTCCCAGTTCCCTGGAATGATTCACAGTTCAGCTCTGCTGTGGTTTCTTGATGTGCATCTCAGAGTCAACGTGTGAGTTTTCAGCGCCAAATTATGCACTATGTTCTTAAGTCACATCCAATTCTTTTACAATCCCTGTAGTTCACAGGCTGTAAACCGGCTATTTCCGTTCCAGATGTCAGAGATGGGAAAGACAGAGCCTGATGATGTCGAATTTCCCAGGGCTGTTTTCTAACCTACAACCTTTCCCAAGGCCCGCTGACACATTTGGGGTGGCACAGCATGAAGAGGGGCTGGGGCTGGGTTTTGAAGAAGAGCAGATTGTGTCCATGCAGACTCTGTGTTCTCTGCTAGGCTTCTGAGGCCAGTCCCATGTTCTGCTAGAATGACTGCGGTACAAAACTAAAATGCATTGACCACGGGTTTCCCCCCCTGTATTAAGTGATCTTTTGATTCCTCCCTTCCTATTTTTAGCCATGTGGGGGTTTTGTCTCTGGTATGGCTAATATTCCTCCTGGTTCACCCGCCCACCGCTGGACCCTGAGCAGCATGTCTCCCACGTTCACAGAAGCTATCACCCACTCAGTCCTGGCTGGCCGGCTGTGGCCGGGCTACATGTCTTTCCAACCTGAGCCATCAAATACTCTTTATTCTGGACAATACCAGACCCATGAAGGACCTTAACTTCAAGAGGAAATGTCCAAAACTCATCCAAATCATATTTGCTTTTCTAACCTCTGGAGAGGATGGCGAGGCATGTTTGCTGACTGCAAGCTCTGTAGCATGAAGAGAAGCTGGCCAGGCAAACCCTGCACCCTGCTGTGGATGAAGATGTTACAGTTGCCTGGGAAACTGCTCCATGGGATCACTAAAATGTATTCTATATGTTTGCCTTCAAATACAAGATTATCACCTTGTCTACGAGCAGTGTCAGAAGAAAATCCTGACACAAAATAAACTCAGACTGTAACCTGCAGAAATCAATTAACTCTTTTACGGCATTAGCTGAAATTTAACGGAGCTAAAGCCAATATAAAATGCCTCGTTGTCCAACATCACCAAATCTCCCCTGAAAGAGTAAAGGTGGGTTACAGTTACAGCATCTCATTCCTCAGCAAAGGACACAAGGTTTAAATCCGCTGGTATATTATTAGCAGGTGAAAGAACTGGCTGGGGAGAGACAAAGGTTCTATAATCAAAGGAAATGGCATTATTCAAGGACTGAGATTATTTATTTAGATTCAATATTTACAAATTTGATTATGTTTTTTTTCCTATTTTATGAAAGAATACATTCAATACTTACAGAAAGAGCACCTGTAGCCCTCAAACCCAGCCACAGATGGGTGGGGGGGTACATCCTCTGCTTCCTCATCGCAATGAGCAGTGCGGGACTCATGCTTAGCCAAGAGGTTAGAGCTCTGCCACATTCCTCTCCCAAGGTTTTCTCTGGTACTGCACTCATGATTATGCTCACAAACCCCCACAGACTTCATGGTGAAGAAATTCCAGTAAGAGCTGGCAAATGCTGATTTGGGGGAAAACAGGTTTAATAGCGAGCAGGAAGGAGTAAGGAATTAAGGTTAGATGACATTTTATTACGAGATAACAAACCAACAAGCCAAAACAGGATCGTGCTGTGTCTGAATATGGTGGGGGGATGACACTGGTTTTAGAGGAGAAAGAGCAAGAAAGAGTAACAGAATATTGCTCAAAATGTTCTATTTCCACAGCACTTTAAACAAAGAACCCAGCATCATTTCACTGCTTGCTTACCTTAAATCAAAAAACAACACTGTGCTTTAATTTCTCCTGTGGGTGTAGTCAGCTCTTAAGTTAAAATCCAGGCTTAATATCTTCTACTCATAATTTAGGTCACGGGCTGGGAAGCAATATAGGAAATAAGAGAGAAATTTCAAGCTTTGCAAGAGATGCTAAAACTCCATCCTCTGCTTGCGGTTCCCAGGGCATCAACTGCATAGACTCCTCTGCTCTGAACGAGCCAAGTCTTGCAGCCAAAAATGAGAGGCTGAAATTCCTTCAGGATTTAAAACCCAAGTTACCAGGCCTTTGTCAGGGTCTGTCTTCCATCTCTGGCTGCTCAGCTGGCTAAGGTCAGCAAAGAATTTGTTCTGCTCTTAACTCTGAATGTCTTGTACCCCGTGGGCAGCTCAAAAAGCTGCAGAATAAAGTGAGGTGCGGGGCTCGGAGCTGTGTGGCAGCATTGGGAGCGCTCCGCTCACAGCTTCGCTCTTCTGCAAGGGTCAAAGAGAAGCGAATAGGGATTGTCAAGGAATCGTTGGGATCATGCAGTGCACATGCATGGAAAAATGGAAGAAAAAAATGTGTTTAAATAGCAGATTGCAATAGTTCCGGTCTGGGAGCATTTTGGGGGATTATTTTTTTTCCATTCTTTGGGTAGTGTTCCAGTCCTTCACTTAAAAAATACCCATAAAACAAAACACCCTTCCACTCTTGTCTCTGTTACACAATTTGTGGCATTATTTTCAGTATTTCAGCTGTGGTACTGTATATCATTAGAATTACATACTCTGTTATCAGTCATTGCTGTGTGACTTGCTACCGTTTATTATGCTCATACTCATATAAACATAATTACATTGCACAAGGCTATAAACTCCACATACTGGAGCATGTAAATATCTTTCTTGTATTTATTAAATTGTGTTTATATGCATTCTTACTAATTTGTATTGTTTCTTTCTTGTTAAATATAACAACAAAATATAATTGAGTCTTCCATTCCTAACGGGAGTGGGGTATTTATTGCTAAAATATATGTGCATAGATTTTTGTACATCAGAAAATCATCTGGAGTCTTAGACAAATGCAGCAGTCTGGTAAGGAAGACCTGTGATTTTTGCTAGTTCATCATCAGGCCTGTGCAGATTGTTTTGTCCAGCTAGAAGAACATGCTGCTAAAAACACAGTCAGGTCCTTCAAAACTGCACAAACAAAATTAAACCTCCAGGAAATTGTATGCAGTTGGTTCCTAACATATATTTTAAGTGTAACTGCTTCTACTTTCTTTTTTTAGTATTTCAGCTCTGGCTTGATTTGACTAAGCGATGTTTCAGGAGAAAATGTTAGAAATAATTAATCACATCAGAGGTAAAGATGCCATACTATTTTAGTGTACATCCGATGATACTGCAGAGAACACAGAATTTTATGTGACCCATTACCAGCCTGCCTCTCTGTATGGTAAAAAAAAAAAAAAAAAAAAAATATAGAAAATTATATTTTGCATATTTTCCTCTTGTTTTAGCATTAATTTTAAGTAAGTTTAGTAAGCATAGCACCAGTCTGACAGACCAGTCAGCCGAGGCTGGACCTTGCTGCCAGTGTGCTCAACAGTGAACCGAAGGGATGACTTCCAGCGGCTGGGATGGCAATTCCAGCATCCATGCTCTGATAATTCCTTGGCCTCGCAGCAAGGGCTGCCAATAAGGCTGTCAAATTAGCACTTGGGGAGATGGCGTCCTGGGACGTGGACTTCTTCCCTGTGGGTGAAAAAACCTGTTTCAGGCTGGGCCTCAAAGAGCCCACTATCAACAAGGGCTGGAGAGCTGTATTAGCCCCCTGGACGGGGGGAATCAATATCTGGCAACTGTTCCCAGAGATATCCAACCTGCTCTAAAGGCTCATTTTAAAAACAAATACAGCTTCAAGATATTATCGTGATGCAGGAATGCCAGCGATGCCTAGCCTAGCCAACTCTCATATCCTGTGGTTATTTTTTCTTCATTTGTTTAGGCACTCCAAACAAACCACCTAGCACCACTGGCCACTGCCAAAGCACCTGCAAGGGGGACGTGCACCACCTCTGGTCATACTGCAAAACTCATCCCATCAGGGATACAGTCATAGCTGGGCCCAGCAATCCACTCTTACCTTCTGTTCTCCTGAAGGCAAGAGCTGAAAGCCCCTGCCAGAGCTCCATGCCACCAGCACACAAGATCTCACCAGAAAGCTCCGTGAGAACAGTTTTCCAATGCAGAGGAGAAAAATGACTGTTTCCCCAGGAATACCAGATCCCATGTCAAAAAGTAAAAATAAATAAATAAATATATAAACAGATAAATAAATCCATTAAGTGGGTCAGAAATCCCTAAGTTTCTATGAAATATTTTGTGACAAAGCTAAGCAAGTACATGAACAGAATGTCAAGTAACCAGATAAAAAAGATTTTCACATGCTGTTGGACAAGCCATAGATTGTTTGTATTTTTTTTTTTTTTTTAATAACTATGTTTTCTTCTCAGCCTTTCTGCAAATAAACTTTGCTATACATTTGTTAGGGAGAGCGATGCAGCAAAACATCAAGCAATAAAGAAGAAGCAATCTGTGCCGATTTCCAGGTGGCTGGTCAAAGACATTAGAAGTTTCTGGAGAGAATTCTGGATGCTGATTAAAACCCCACAACAGTCACAGGTTTCCTTTACATCATACCAGCCGCTCTTCTCTCCTGTGTTACTACACGTAGAGGAGAAAAATGCCTGGGCTGAAATGTCCTTGGGGGAAAAAAATGGTGATGCTACAGTCCTGGGGGATGCCGATGGAAAAGTCCATGTGTTCCAGTGTGTGCCTTTGCCCATGGAAAAATCCACGAGCATTTAAGACATTAGAACTTTATGCAATTATTTTATTCTGTGTTAAGTGGAAAATAGGAATCGATATTTATTGTGCACTTCACAGTCCTGTGTTTAGCTCCAAAAAGGCTTTACGTTTGATAGCCAGAGAGACTATATGTCGACAAACATATGGACTGTGCATGTTACAGACACATTATGAAGCAGATTATTTTGTGAAATAGCTGAGAGCTTCAGGAATTTTTTCGAAATGCCTAACACCACTATGCAATTGTAAATTAAGTGACTAAATTATTTGAGATTATAATTTCAAACAGGGTTTCTATATTAGAAAGTCTTTTGTACTTGCTTCTAAGAGTGTGTGATTTATATTGCAATCTATAATTTATTTTGCAATAGTACATATCTCTATTGATTTTCATAATTAGTATTATTGCAATGTTTTGATTTTGTTTGTAACATTTGCATATGTTTACTTGAAATTTCTTTGAGCCAGTACAGCCACATGTTATACAGCCCTGTCCTGCAGTGGCAGAGAACTGGAAAAACACTCTTGCAAAGACTTCAGCTCAGCAATTTTTATAGTAAGATGTCCTCAGGGTACTGATTTAAACTTATTCCCAGAACAGGTCCCGTGAAGGACTATACTTGTCTGCAGCAAGCAGGTACAGACCATTCCTATCCATCTCTAATGCATTGCCTCTGCACACAGAAATGGGGATTGACATGCTTTTTGCCTCAGATTTTAGCTAGAAAAGTATGTATTGATGTGATTACCTTGGAAAGCACAGTTTTTCAGTCCTCCTCCCCTTTTCTTCTGCACTGAAGAGCAGCCAGCTTCTGGGAGAGTACGGCTGGGAGCTCATGACTTTTGAAGCGCCGTTCAGTCGGCTGCAGGCTCAGTGATGATGGAAAATTCTAAGATTTCAGTAGTGGTAGCGTTAATCTGGACTTTCATTGCTTAGCAAATAATTTAAGAGAAATCATTACAATGAGAAAGTAAATTAGAAAAAGCACTGACATAGAAAAACGTCAGATGAGATGTAAAGGATGCTTTGTCCCAAACTCAGGTAAAGCATGTGGTAGTGACATGCTTTTTAAATATTTGCATTGCCTTGGTTTACATTTCTTTGTGCAGCTTACCATTATCAATAGCCTGAGCTTGAGACTGTGCTGAATACACTAATTCCAACAAAAAAGAATTCACAATAATAATAATAATAATAATAAAAGGTGCAAAAGAATGTCCACAAAGATCGATTTGAAAGTATAGTGGTAATAATGATCTCAATTATTGTAGGAAGCCGTGAAAAATGAAGGCATTTCACACAGTAACTGAATGAAGTGGGCAGACAGCAGAACACACTACCTGGCACGGCAGTCATAAAGTGTTCACGACTTTTAATTACATTGCTGAATGTCTGCTTTCACAACAAGTTTGTGACAGAGTCGGCCATACAAAAACCTGCGGGTACACAAAAGTCTGTGGCCGTTCGCAGACATGAAAATGAGACTTCCAGACAGCCGTCCATGAGCTGAGAGCTACTGCCAGCTCTTTGCTGTAGTAACAGGAATATGTCTAGAAATGTCGAAAGGTCTTTATTGCCGTCTGTAGCATCTCCCAAGTCAATTCGCACAGCAGATGAGGAAGACGTGGAGAAACAAGGCCGAGACTGCAGCGCAGTATCTCACCCCTTCCAGTATTACATTCTGAGATGCTGAGAACAACGAGGATAGAAACGATGGGTAAAATAAGTGGGTTTAGGAAAAGCTCCTATCTGCTTTCTGCGGCAGTTAACGATCAAGAGATTATTCGCACGTGAGAGTGAGTTAAGGCGCAAATGTCCTAAACCAGCTTTGGATGGAAGTGCTGTCGTGGCGTGACGATGCCAGCGGTGCCAGGGCTGGAGCCTGCAGCTACTGAGGCCACATGGGGGACGCTGCAAAGGGCAGCACCCTGAGAGCCAGGAGGGACGGGGTTTCACTGCCAGCTGATGAAATCTTGTCCTAGTACTGCTGTTACTTGTTATCTCACTGCAGTGTGCCCAGGAAACCCAACCAGGCGTGAGAACCAGGCTGCACTTTGCCTTATAAGAAATAAGAAAAACTGTCCCTAGCTGTGCCTGATTTTTTTTTCTTTTTTTTTTCTTTTTTTTTCTTTTTTTTTTTTTCAGGATATCTCTTAAGCCATTCCTGTCAGCACACTCTCCTGAGAAAGGACCTGTCAAAAAACAGGTGTCCCCAGAAACGAAGCACTGCATGAACATTGATCATAATAGTAATTATTTTGCAGTTTGAAGAGGAATGTTTTCAGCGTCAGACAACTGTGGATAATGGTCCTTTTCCTGCCAGCTTTCACCAAAGGTCACAACAAACCCTGCGTAGCTCATGTCTGCATGACAGGATCTCCCTTCCTGGGAGATATTTCTCAGTACCAATGAGTGAAATGCCATGGGATATCGCGAATGAAGACAGAAAAGGAACTTAATCTCACTGAAGAGATAAATCTCCCTCATCCAGATGTCACACAACAAGGAAGAAGCCTGGTCAGTCAAAACTGTGTGGTTGTTTTTATAAATGGCTTTCTGCACCCAGCAAAGCTTCCTCTCCTGACACTTGCGTGATGGACTCACAACCTCTCCTTCCCTCTCGGAATGCTAGCAGCCCTCCTCCAGGACAGCTCACCTTTTTGCGCGGAAGGGTCTGTGCTTTGCAACCGTTCAGTAATTTTTTGCCTGGCTGGGAAATGCTTTCCCATAGCTCCCTATTTTTACTAGGGTAGCATGCAGGTGCAAAACCACTAGAAATGGGTATGGAGTGGAAAACTCCAATTCCTTCTTTATTTTTCATACTCCTGCTTTCCCTCTGCAATCTGTTGCTCTGCCTGAGCCATTACCCGCCTTTGTACAGCTGCTCTTGAAATGTCACAGATCTGTTGCTCTGGAGCAGACACCAGTGTTCTTCATGGATTATTGGAGGGACAGATGGCCTCGGAGTGAGCTCTGCTCAGTCCCACCAGTGCTGGTGAGGGTTTTCCCCAGGAGTGCAGATCCAGACAGTGCTTGCTAAATGTGCGGAGACCGAGTAAACCACGTGCCTCCTGCCATGGACCATCCTGCTCCCCCTCGGCCCATGCCTACATCTCCTTGCACCCGGGTGGTGCTGGCGTGCTCAGACCCTGGGCACTCTGGGACCACCGAAGCTGCTTTAATATGTACCATCAGTTTCAAGCTGATGGAAAAGAGGAAGGATTAGGTGACATCATTGACGGTTATGGAGTGTAACGGTTAAAGGCCCTTTCCCTGCCTCTACCAGAGCCTTTACAGCCACTGTTTTTTTCAGACATAACATGCAAAGTGGTATTTTCACAGTGCTGGGGCAGGCGGCTCTGAGCTGGGCACGAGCAGTTCATGCATTGGTGTATGTCTGTGCAAGAGCACCCTGAGCCAGGAATTTCTCTCACTGAGGTTAATGTGAAAACCTCTTCTGATTTCGGTCATGTAGAGTTAAAACACGTAGGCGGTATTTATCCAGTTTGTAATGAGTGATCGCACAGGTGTGTCTTCTGACTGCATTCAAAACTGGGTGGCAAACGATGTCAGGAGCATCAGCTTGCAGGGCTGCGATGTTAACAACAATACCAAGGATACCAAAAGCAAAGTGGAAATAATTCACATGCACTAACTGCCTGGGACAGCAAAAATGGCAAGAAAAACATCAAATTTCTAGAGGTTTAAAACGCTGGTGGCAACAATGCATATATAACCATTTGGTCTGATTCCCAGAAAGACACACTTGTTCCTCCTGACTGGGTGTTGAGTAAGAAACACACTTTGGGGATGCAGCCTGAAACATGACAATTGGTCAGAGCTGCTTCATTGCTTTAAACAGACAATATTTGTTTATATAAAGGTCTAAGTAAAATGTTGTCTCTGCAAGCTGAGTCAAGTGCTACTCAACAGGTTCCGAATCTCTTGAGCAAGTGGAGACGCAGTCCATGTGACACAGACAAATGTGAAGTGCAGTGCAGACAGAGTATAAAACTGATCAAATGGGGTGCAAAATGAAGAAAACAGAACTAAAATAAATCTTAAGGCTACTATCTGGGCAAAATGTCTCTAAAGGGGAAAGCTTCAAAAATGATGGGATGCAGTCCATACCTCAGGATGGGACTATTTAGGATATGGTAACTGCCTGGTGTTGCCATTAATATCAAAGCATGCACATGCAATAGCAGCATGTAGGCACAGGTATAAATATTTCTTGGGGAAATATTTTAAAATTTTGCTATACAGGATGAAGGTTTCTAAAACATTGATCCAGCTAAGCTGGCATGGTCTCATTTTCAGCACCGACTATTTACATATGATAAATAACTCATTCCTCTGAATCCTTCCTAATAAATAAATAAGTACTCTTGAAAAAAGGATTATTTTCATGTAGCTAGAGAAAGGTGTTTTGATTGCTTATGGATTTTTTGAAGTGCTTTAGATCTTCCTTTAAATTTGCTCCTTATGTTCCAGGAACAAAGATGATTGTCAGGTTTGATGCCCAGCCTTGCAGCAGAAGGCCATAGAGAAGCATATTCCGGTTTTGGTGTGCAATTTAAGAGCCAACTTGAAGATTCAAAACTACCTTAAGACTCTTAACTAATCAAGGCATAATATATGTAGGTTAAAACTGAAATAGATCTACACTTTCTTGAAAGCATGTATCGGTGCATACCCTAAAAAGAAAATACCAAAAAGAAAAAGCAGAAAGGAAATAATATGAAAAATAACTGCTACACCCCCTCTCCCATGACTTGAAAGTCAGAAATTCAGATCAGTTATGAGCAACCTAATAGCTATGAGGCAATCCATTAAAACCACGGACAGGAAACAACAGATAATAATGAAGTAGAAGAGGTTGAGATGATCAACAGTCTCCTCCTCCCATCTCTTGATATTAATTACTTTTCTGGTTGTACAACAGGAAGCCTACTTTTTTTATATGACCTGTTTCAGCATATGAGGCTCACCAACATTCACCTGTGGCAAAGGGGCTTCCAGAGGGGTTGCAGCAGCTCTGCCTGCATTGGTGATGCTTCCCAAATTGGAGTTCTGGTAAATGAAAACAAAAATGTCATTTTTATTTTAAAAAAAAAATAATCTATTGATGCAAATACAACATTTCATGACTTATCTTCTGCTTATTAATTTAAGGATAATTTTTCTTCCCAAAACCTTACTGCAAGTCACTGACAGGTTTTGGGTTTTTTTTTAAATTTTAATTAATTTAATCTGAGCATCAAGAAAAGATGAGAAAATGCTATGCTGGTCATGGGCATGTGAAGGTCCCATTTCATTCAAGGCAACAGAAAATAGAAATGTTGAGACATAAAAGCCTCCCTTCGATGACAGACTTTGGAAGCATGCGGTAATAGCCAGGTGAAACGATTCAGGGCACACAGCTCATTTATAACCTCTGTCCAAGGCTGTCACGGCGCGGAAAGCTTGGGGCACTGTGGAGACACACACCAGTATATTGGCAAATGTCGAATCTATCATCCAGAAAAAGAGAGGAGGAAGAGTCAGAGAGGCTCTGTGGAGGTCTGGCTGGGACAAGGAGAAAAAGGTCTTCCCGGGACATTATCTTACTGTGTCGCTTCGTACCATCCATGTTTCTGAGAGGTGTCAGAAACGATCTCAGCAGCGAATGCAGTGGGGCTCTCCGTTTCCTCTGGAATGGTGTTCCTAATTGTCAGCAAAGTCTGTTTCACTCTTCATCAGCTCCGCGCACAGCAGCGAGGGTTTAGAGAAACTCCACTGCGGTCAAAGTTTCACCGAAATCAAGGTGAAAGGCAATCTGATTTCAGAGGAAGCGAGCACAGAAAGTGCTGCTGGAAGATCCAAGTGCGGTTCTCAGGGAGAGAAGAGTCAAAGTAAGAACATCACCTATTTACTCAGGAACAGAGTGATTTTACTAAGCTGTTCAATACAATCCAAAAATGTGCCACTGAAAGCACCTTTCAGGTTAAAGACTACCTTTTTGGTTGTTTGCCCTTCAGGGACCGCTGACCGAAACGCTGGTTTTCAGACCTCGCACGTACAACTTCAATGGCAAACCAGAGCAACAGCCATTGATTTTATTTGCCCACACATTTAAATAGGAATATGTAGATACAGTCTGTACCTACATATAGATTTGTAGATATATCTACACTGTCAGCCCTCATCAGTCCGATACTGCAGCATGCAAAATCTCCATGCAGGACCTGATTTAATGCCAGGAAGATCCTGCAGCCCCTCATACCTCTTCCAGTGCCACCAGTAAATTTTGCAAATGATGACCTTGTGGCTCAGATATTCAGAAGTTTTCTTGGTGAATATTACAACAGAGTAAGCTATGGTGATGCTATCCAGGGCTAATGCTTATGAAAGGCAGAAAACCAGTATCGACAATAAAGAATTTTGGTGGCGAGGGGTGGAAAGACTGTTAATATTCAAAGCATATGTACATTGAAAATTAAAATAAATGCAATTCTTGCCATTATACACTTTGAGACTTTTCTTTTTTTTTCTCCCTTGCAGCTGAAGAATTAAAAAGTGCTCTTACATGCAGTAGGGATAAAAACACATTTAGTACAGATGTTAAAAGAAAGCGTATCAGTGAACTGCGAAGTGATTATGTTGTACCCCTGGGCAATAAAGCTGTCATAAAATTTCAAAACAAGATATGAGAATCTAGGACAGTTCTGTTGTTGGGTCACAATGTTTGCTTTGCAGTCACATCCTCCATTTTCTAGTTATAAATTAAATTGCGACATTTCTAGTATCAATTCCTCCACTGTCACCAAAAATATGCACAAAATCCTGTATAGATTTAAGAAGCAGAGGGGAGATTGTAACAGCAGAACATGGATGTAGGTCAAAACTAGTCATGGAATAAGTAAAATGGGGGAACATGAGACCTTTGGGCTTTTGCTCAAACCCAGACGTCTTCAACTAATTTACTTGTTATAAACAAAATCTGAAGTTTCGTTTCTGTTATCCACCTAGACACCCACAGAAGTGTAGGGGTATTGATTAATAAAGCCATTTTAGGCACAGGAGATGCACTAGAGAGAGGTTCCTCCAGAAGGCAATTTTAAACATCTAATGCTGAACCATCCCCTGGAGAAGCCCATTCTGCTCCTCTCCGGGAGGAAGGAGGGGGGGGGAGGGGGAAGGGGGGGGAAAAAAAAAAAGAAAAAAAAAAGGGAAAAAAACCAGAAGCAGCGCAAAGCCAAACAACAAATGAACCAAACCAAACAAAAATACTTGCAAGGCTCTTGGTCACATTCCAACGGGGAAGAGAAAATTGTGAAAGTCATCTCTGCAACTGGAAAGTGTTTTTTTTCCTACAGTTATACAGCAGTGACAGTCTTTGGGATTGATTCAATTTCTCCATGTTTAATAGAGTAAGTGCAGCATCAAAACACCATATTTACAAGCTGGACACACCGCAAGAGGAGTGAAATAGCACCAGCAAACCCCCACAATCAGGTTTTATTAATAACTAGAATGGGGTCAAGGAGGACTAAGACAGAGTTGCCACCAAGTGCCCCAGCCATCACCAAGGCAGCCAGTCAAGCACAGTGAAATGGCTATAGGGAGCACTTGAAGGCATCACACCCCCACCCCCCACCCCACACCTCCAAAATATCTATGATACACAATGAACTTGCAAAGTCAGCAGAAATAGAGCTAATCCTGTAGCGGAGAGGGTAATTTCAAAAGGTAATTGATGTCTTTTTAACCTAGAACTGTCAAACTGTATTGAGAATAATAGAGCCTGACAAGTCTAAAGTTAAAAGAGAAACTGTAAGATTGATGTGCTTCAGGTCCTGAATTTTAACGCTAAGTTGGCATTGGACTTTTATCAGGCTGGTTATCAGACAAATATTTCCCAGTAAATAAAAAAAACAAAGGAAAAACGGTCTAATGCTTAGAGCAAACCCTAAAATACTCAAAATCCAGCGTCTTCCCTTTACATTTGTCAGAATGGTTGAATCCCATTTCTCTTAACAGGTACAATGGGCTTGATAAGAGCAGCGTGTTGGGAAGTGGAGGTCATCTAGAATGATAAAATCAAATCTGTTCAAGTGAAAACGCTTTTAAATTTACCTTATACTTATGTTACTGCATTGCCAGCTTCTCTGTGCTGCAGAGAGGCAGAAGCAGAGCTCCACGTTGAGAATTTAAGGGCTAAAAGCCTTGATTCAGTGGAAAAGAGACAGGAAAACTCACAGAAAGCCATAGAAACTGGAGACCATAACAAAAGCAAGGAGTGGGATGTGAAGCTACAGAGAATGGAAGTGTCACCTTTGCTTACATCCCTGCTAATTCAGCTCCTCAGGTCGGGCGTATGTTCTCCCTCCCTGTGTGTTCACCTTCAGAAGGAAAAAAAGGGAGTGATGACCAATCCTGGGAAGTTTTGGGGGTGCATGGGATGAACTAGGGAAAGGATCTGATTTTCAAAGGGCTGAACGTCCTACAGCCCTACGCATCCCAGCGTTCAGACTGCAAAATGCACAGACTTCTCTTTCTCTAAATCCTTCTCATTTATGAAATGGTCACTAAAGGTTTTAAAAAAAACCTTACAGGCATTAAATAAAAAAAAACAAACAACAAACCAACCAAATCTAGGCTAAAATAGAGCTTTAGGAATAACAAAGTAATGAAAAACTCCATCAACTTCAGGAGGCCAAGATCTTAACATGCACATCACCCACACAGTACTTTGCTGCATCCACCTCATTTTAGTGAGGTCTGAGGACCAAAGTTGTGTAAGAGAATGGCATGATGGAAGATGTAGAAAGTTTAAGCAGCAAGATAGCTAAAGTGTTCCTCAGAGAACTGAAATGGCACTAGTTAAATCCACAGCTTTTATTTGCAATATAGAAGATACGCATACCTATGTCATCAAAATCTAAATACCACAGTTGGAGGTTTTTGTTTCAATGGGCTAACTTAGAGAAAGTGAAAAAAACCCACCCAAACCCACAGCTAGCTGTAATCCTGTGTATCAATTCACAGGCAAATAACGCAAGACTCAGTTGCCAATACCAATTTCACAATAACTTTAAAAGTTTAGCTCCCATTTACCCAAGCACCTGTTAGGTTTGAAACTGAGCAGAAAGAAGAAATAAAACCACTAGTTTTTTGGGGGGAATATTATCTAGAACACTCAGGTGGTAGTTTCTATAATACAAGTAAAAACCAGACCTCCTTAGTGGTGTTTCCTAATGAAAATGTCCATAATCCTTGACCCTCCCCCTGCATTTAGTTGTAATACTTGATATTCAAAACACAATTACCTATCTCGGAGCTGTAATTTCAGTATTTCTAATGCTAAGTAAAAAGAAACACCTTGTTAGCACATTCCTACCACAGCCCTTATTTTAAGTATTGCGATTTTAAACACCGACCACCCTATGATGGTGGGAACTTCAGGCAGGCGATCCCATGAAGCCTGCACCAACTGACTGGCAATGAGCTGACCTGTTCCTTTTCAAAAGAGGCGCTTCAAAGGAGACAATTTTTCTCTCTGAAACAAATTCAGGGGAAAATAGCTGGATACCAATTTCTAGGGAGGAACAAAAGGCAATGAACACTGTTTTCTCTAAGAATGTGCCTCATACCAGTTACGGTTTGTTCAGCTTCTCTGTGTGCAAGAAGATTCTGCAAGCAGCTCACAATTTAAATGATAGAGTGATTTATTGGCTGACACGCAGGGAATACAGCTCGCATTTGAAAAGCCCCTTAGCTAAGCAATGGTATGGCCATTATCCCCGATAGAGCAACCAGATCCTCGATGCTGCTGAGTAGCCCTCACTCCTCAGCACCAACACCTGGGTGGCATCAGTGTCCTGAGCGACTGACGCGCCAACCAATGCCCCACTGAAGCTCAATTCCCTTCCCTGTTCTTTCTTTTTATTATTATTGGTTTTTTTTTTCCTTTAGGGTTTTATACTTTTCCATGCAAACCTTTTTTCTTCTTGAATGCTGTCCCGTCTCAGAAACCCTGCCCCAGAGCCTGGCTCCCCAGGCGACCAGCAGCTGAGCCCAAGGAGGGACAGGAGGCTGCGGCAGGGGTAGAGACACAGGATTACCCAGCAGAAGAGAAAGGGGGCAAAAATGTACAGAATGTATTTGAAATACTTAATAGCACATATAGTCCACTGAATTGCCCAAACTCCTCTTTATGTGCAGCAGATGATACATTAATTATTTTATAGATAATTTCTGACCCATCATCATGATACAGCCAAATGCTTGAAAGATCATGATGATTAAAGGCTTTGGATGGTGCACTCACACCTTTTCCAGCTCATTATAAATGAGAGGAACAGCACTCTGGCAGAAATCCTGCAAAACAAATGAAATTTTAACTTAAAGCACCTTACAGTTTCAACTTCCCCATCTGAAAAGTATATCCAGAGGTTAGGAAACAGACATACGTTTGCCAGCTACTTTTTGCTACCCACTCTTAATTAACAGCCTTTCCTTCCCAGTCCCCCTTTGCCCATCCTTCCCAACTGCCCTACGCAATGCACGGGTACCACAGCACCGCGTGGGGAGCTGCCAAATGCTCACATCATTTCTCAGCAAATGCAACAGGAGCACGTGCTCTACTTTTTCCCCTAGCTCTGCTCTTGCCTGAAGGTGCCTTCCTCTGCTCCATCATTTTGTTTTAAGAGAGAAGAGAAATGCAAATGACATACATTTTATAGCTTGACTACAGGTAAATTATCTGGCAAAATAGGTAAGTGCTTGGCTTTCTTCCCTTTCATTTTTCTTATCATGAAAATAAAATGCAACAGGCATCCTGATTTATTATTATCAGCACAGTGTAATGCAAGTATCATTTGATAACGTATATGCTTGCATAAAACCTTGCCTGAATAACAAAACCCCCTTTCATCCCGTTTGAGGTTCCTCCTGAACCTCTTCCCCGCCAACTATGGCAGGTCTTTGCCAGGAAAAAATTTCCTACAGACCCACATCTTCACTGGGAGAGTCCCCACGGCTTCTGGGCCATGCCCAAGCTGGGAGGTACCATTCCCAAATCTGATGAAGGCTCCAGCATGGGGCTGTGCTGTGAACTCAGCCCTTCCTTTGGGGCAAGAGGGGCTCGTGGGGATGATGTATGGCACGGCACGGCAGCCAGCAAAAGCAGAGCCAGGCACAGACAGCTCACCCCGTGGAAACCCAAACATCCCCATGCTCTTGCCCATAGGATAACAGGGGTGGGTGAAACCGCACCAAAAGTGCGCATCCTCATTTTTATGAAACACACTTTTCAGTTGTACCCTTTTAAATTCTTCCGCTCGTTAAATAACAGAAATCAAGGAGGGAAAGGATGGAGAAGGAGAAGAGAAAAAAGAGCATCTTAAATGCGAACATCAGTATTTAAAAAAAAAAAAGTAAGCCAGGCTCTTGCTCCCACACGGGGCTTTGCGGTCATTGGTCACTTCCAATTAGCTCGTACCACCGGCTGATGCTTGCTGTCAGCCAGAAACAAGGAGCGCTGGAGAAAAATAACTTCCATGCAGAGACTTCAGGGGGGTTTTATTGGTACTACAATGACCTGCAGGGAAGGAAAGCATCCCTGCTGAACTTGGGTAACTCTGCATTAGATAATGCTGCCAGAGCTTGGCACAGCTCTGGGTGCAGCAGAAAGCAGCCCGCTCCTGCCAGGGTGAGGTCCCCGCCTTGGGATCATCTTCTCCCCACTAACACTGAGTCCTTGTTACTTGTCCTGCTGCTACACTGGAAGAGCCTCGTAGGCACCCAGCAGACAGGAGGGAAGAATCACGGGTGGAACACAGCAGAAGTGTTGCGGGGATGGGGATGGGTGTGGAAGTCAGCCCTGCTCTTGTGCACAAAGTGCCAAGAGAAACCCATCCCAGCCTGAACTGGAATCCAGGGGCAAACAACTCAGGAGGTGAAGAAACAAGGAAGAGAATCAAACCACTGAGGATTATAATGAAATGGTAATGTCTAATGAGGTGCATCGTGAGACACATCTGCTGAAAGCGCGGTGGTGGCCATGGGTGGCTTCTGCCCAGCCACGGTCTGTTCCACGGACCTCAGCCTCCACACTGCAACATACAGTTCTTTCAGAGGACTTCCAGTTTTTCCTTACCGTCTGGCAGGCATATCGATTCTATTCCATTTGCTTTCCCTGTTTGGGCTGCAAACCCGGAGGGAAGACGTGTGTTTGCCTGAACCCACGGGCACGTCCCCCCTGGCAGGAGCGGGCACTCAGGACGGGGGGAGAGGGCAGGCGCATCCTGCACCTCTGCTTCCCCAGGGCCGGGGCTGCCCCGTAGCGCTTGGCACGGCTGCAGCTCAGCCTGACGCAGTCACTCGAAGCTCTCCTGCAGCTGCTGAGAAAAAGGATGACGTTTCTTGCTGCCTTATCCAGGATTTAAATGCATTCCCCAAGAAAAAGGACAGACACACGACGTGCTGCCAGCTGCCTGCAGAGCACCAGCATTTCCTCCCTGAACGACCTCCGTGCCCGCAGCAGCCCCCACGGGCACCCCGCATGCTGTGCAGGGTGTAAACACCCCCCTTCAGAATCGCGGTGCTCGTCCCTCCCGTGCCCCGCCAGCTCCTCGCTTCCACACCCAGCGTGGGGGCACGCGCGCTGCTCACCCCCAGCCCAGCGAGGGCCAAAGCACCTAGCAGGATGCTTTTGTTGCAAATTCCATTAACTCATCAGTTTGGTTTACTGAATCAAACAAGACTGAAAACTCTATCAGCTGCCACTTTATTTTGGCAAGCTTTCTCCTTCCCCAAGGCCGGGGGGGGTTCAGCTCCCCAGTGCTCGGGGCAGTCCAGCTCTTCCACACACAATCATCGTTTAGCTTCCAATTACCTCAATGTGTCTGCAGCCAAGGCAAAAGCAGCCTGGTTCTCCAGTATGCCCAAATTATTATTTTTTTTTGTTTTCAACGAAAACACTTTCTAATGTAAAATGGTTCTCAATAAAGCCAATCTGCAGTTAAACCAGAGCTTCATCAACCACGGGGTACAAAGCATCAAGAATTGAGACAGATCTTCATCTAGAACTGACTTACCTTCACTCAAAACTGACTTTTAAAACTATACCAAACTTTATGATTGTTTACACTCGCAATTTGGGCAAGAAATGTTAATTTCTTGCGTAAAAGTCCTTTATTTTAACTAAAATAAAAAAAAAACAGTTCACTTTGTATACCCGACTGATACCAACAGTAATTTTGTCTGAATAACTCTTGAATGAAAAGTAGTTATCAAGGCAAGACCGATATGTGCTTAACAATGATTTATTTTAAAAAATAAGTTTATAATACTATAGTCTTAATAGTGTACAGCAGGAAGAAACTAAGCTTTTATGGCAAGACTCCTCCTTAATTCTACCAACACATTAGAAAAGCAATCTCACTCCCTTCAGCAGAAGTATTACCAAGAAAAATAATAATGCAATACAGGAATGATGCATGCAAGTGCTATGGGCATAAACTCAGTACTGGCCTGGCAGTTCTGTTACCCTGAGGATGCTCAATGCATAGCTTTATGTAGATTAAGCATTAGGAAAAGGATGCTAGTTTTTGCCTGCAGTGATACTGGCGAAGGGATGACTTCAGGGGTGATGTGGCAGAGCCGAGCTGTAACTTGGGATTTAGCCCCTGGTGTCTCCTTTCTGCTTTTGAAGAATAGAGGCGCAAACACTGTGAGAGCAATACTCCACTTGCTGTCAAACAGAACTTCACCTTTTCCAGGTCTTTTAGGAGGCCTGGCCTACCTTAAGACAAGATTTCTACTATTGACACTACACAAACACCACGTCCCCAGAAAACCTCACGCCGGAGAAAAGAAATTAATTTTCCCAAAGCCACTTTTCTATCACCGTGCCAGGAGCCCCACAGAGCAGCTGCAACAGGAACAAACACCGATTTCTCTCCTGATGCTTCTGATGCGAGTTTCAGAAGTGCTCTGCCTCTTCCCAAGGGTTATTGTGTTCGTACTCGTAGTCGTGTCCCCGAGTGCCTGTTCAGACATGGCACGTGATGCAGAAGGGTGGTTCAGCACAAAAGGATGCTGTCACCTTCCACAGACCTCCGTTCACCTCCACAGGGACCATGGGGTCAGTAATTAAAGACAGAACCTACCTCTCTTAAACAAAATATAACTTCTCGTTCCAGTTCCTTGCTATTGTTTCCTTCTGAGGAACAAGTTCACAATAACATGCTGCACAGAAGACCAATGACAACAAATATATTTGCCAACTGCACACAGTAATAAAATCATGGAAGGAATTTTATAACCAGTAGACTGAGATATTACTGACAGCCAGATCCCAACGTGATTTAAAACTATCTCAGGACAGGCCTCCCATAACACTATTAAGAAGTAGATAACTATCTCATCTTTTGAAAGAATTTTAATTTCGAAATTTTTAAAACTATGGTTGATTTATTTAGATCTTTTCTCTGAGAGGTTTCGGGTACATGTGATCAAAATGCAGGAAAACACATGTAATTTTCAGAGAAACAATCATTTTGGCTCAGAGCGAACTTCCTGCACTTGGTGATGACTTCTTTTGCTACAACACGCTTCCCAAACCAACATTCATAATGTTAAACTAAACGTTAAGAAGTGTTTTAAATGGCATAATTCATACTAATCTGAAGCATTTTGCCTAGACCAAAGCTGGTGGGGTTGTTTTACCTCTCAAACTGTTACACTTCTACATTGGTTGCTTGCAATTCAACACAGGACACATGTCAAACTGCTTTAAAATGGTGCCCAGTTTAAAAAAAAACTATTTGCTTCCACAGGCTGCTTAATATTCTGCCAAGATTTTTTTTTCCAGTCGAGATGTTTTTTGTAGTTCATTTTCTTGGTTCTCCACTGTCAGTGCAGTGGTCGGTCATTGTTCATAGGAATGATGGAGAAAGGAAACTCAATTTAAATTGTGATTATGGTGCTGAGGAAATGTAAGCACAGCCACAGGAAAATAAGGTTGGAGAATAAATATAAAACTTGGAAGAAGCCAACAACAGAAGCACACACAACAAATGCTTTATCTAGAGGAAAACAGTGTAATGTTGAGTTTTATCTACACTTTCTCTTTATGAAGGACTCCCTCACATGTTGATGGCACCATATATTCCCCTCTGATGCAAACCGGCAGCAGGCCACAGCTGCCAGCAACAGCAGAACCAGCATCTTTTCAAGCATCTGTTAAGCAGCTAGATCTCCTGGTCTGGAAATGTGTGACAGACAGACAGTGCTTATTCTTGGTTATAATGAGGACAATCAGAGGCTCCAAGGTTTTTCATACAATCACCCAAAAGAACACGGGGGCAGGCAACCAGGCATTGGTCATAGTGAGGACACTTCTGTCGCAACAGACAAAGTGCAAGGCAGCGCGCACCAAGCAGACACTGCCCAAAAGCCTTTTAAGAGGTGTGTATTAGGAATCGTTTGACAAACAAGAAGATTCAAACCATTTGGATTTCTGGCGTTGTAAGGGAGAAAAAAACAGCTGAAAAATGGAAATGGGAGCGTCTACCAAGGAGGCTAAATTCCAGGAGAACTTGTTGATATGGGCATCCTTAGGGAAATCTCCCTTGGGCTCCAACTCAGAGAAAGATTCATAATAATAATTTGCAAATGTCTGTAAATAAAGCAAATTAAACATAAGCTGTGAAGGATGTAAATTTTCATCCCTGAATCTGTAGCATTAATATGCTATGGCCAACGTCCCTCTGTTTAGTTCCCCAGCTCTGCAAGGGTTTGGGCTGCAAAACACAGAAGTTCAACAGCATCAGAGCCAAAGTGTGGAACGAAAAGCTGAGTAAATGGCCAAACCAGTATGGATTCAACCTAAAATAGCAACACTTCACCGCTCATAAAATCTCTGCAAGTTTGGGACGGCAGACAGGGAGTCTGGGTAGCAATGAATCTGAGATAGTCGACTTGGATTTTGAAAACCCTACATCAAGGTACAGCTGTAACAAGATGGTGTTAAGGAATGGAAACCACTGGGCTAAACACAGCATGAGATTGAATGCAGTCACCATCCCAACTTGGTCTCATAAGGGGGTCAGTACATGTCCTCAATACATTGGTCCAGAGCCAGCTTGGTTAGATGTGAAATGAGTTATTTAATTCGGCAACTTTGCATTAAAGTGTTAGAATACAATACCGCACACACTGGAAATGGAAAAAAAAAAAAAAAAAAAAAAGTCTGTCATTTGATAGAGAAACCTAATTTACAGTAATTATTCATGTCTGCAGAATACATATGACAAAACTGAAGGAAATTTAAAATCCTATAAATAGCCTCACTGGAGAGCAGCTGGTTAGATCCCATACAATAACCAAGTATTTATACCAATCCACACGTTTCTGCATCACCAAGAAGGAGGCAATTGCAAGCCTGAAATTCAGTTTAGATCCATGAAAAGTACAAAAGGAGAGTGAAAGGAAATTGAAATGTCAGAGCAGCTGGACCTCACGTTTCCCATTACTGCGTTAACACTGAAAGCTGAGGATAAAGGAAAACCCCAAATTTCAGTGTTCACCATCACTCAAGTGCTTGGTCTTTTTTTCACAGGCCTGTTCCACACGTGCTACAATTTATGGCTTCGTCACAAGGTAAGGTGGAGATGCAAACTGAAAAACCCCTTACTCAGTTTGTGCAGAGGGATGCAGGCAGCTGCAGCCTGGCCCCCTGCCCTGTGGTAGCATGAAACCTGGACACCTTCACCACCCATCCTCCCCGGAGACCTGCTCCAACTCAGGCTGTCCCCAAGCTCTAGTCTACGCGTGCACCCTGAGCATCTAGCATTAGATTTAAATACATTGAGCAAAGCGCTGGCAATTTATCAGTGTGGCATCTCGAAGGATGCAGTAACAGGAAGCAAACAACCAGAAAGGCATGCTGCATTTACTTTAATAAAAAAAAAAAGAAAGAGAAAAAAAAAGAAAATAAAAGAAACATTTTTCTTGCAAGAGAACACAAAGGACTTAAGAGACTCATGATGGGGCAACAGGAAGAAGCTGGACAAGGCATCGTACATGCTTCCACTAATGGCTGCAAGGCAGTGGAAACGGAAAGTGCAGCCTGCTCCCCAGCAGCGTGTGCTTCTGACAGTTACAAACGGTGACAGCAGCGTCTCTGTGAAACACAGCAAATGCCCACGTAACCTAACAGGCCCTGGAAAAAGTTTCTGCCTTACCTTCCTCTACCTTCAGCTTGGGGATAAAATACTTTCGTTATAGAATCATAATCATTTAGGTTGGAAAAGACCTTTAAGATCAAGTCCAACCATTAACCAAACACTGCCAAGCCCACTGCTAGCCCGTGTCCCCAAGCACCGCATCTACACGTCTTGTAAACACCTCCAGGGGTGGTGACCCCACCACCTCCCTGGGCAGCCCGTGCCAGGGCTCGCCGTTTTGTTCCAAACGGGTTACAATGCTATTCCAAAGCCCAATGCAGGACGGTAATTGCCAGATCAGAAAACGACAACTCCTGTTACACCATCCACTGTCAAAGTCTGCTTTACATGTATTTAAACGTCAAACTAGCTGTAGCCCTTGTAATTTTTCTGCTTACTTCACCTGATTGTGCCAAATATGTACACAAGAAATTACTAGTTTATCCAAAGAACCTTTACTAAAAATAGGTAATTGTGAACATCCACCACAGGACAACAGACATTAACAACATTACGTCGAACTTCTGCCATAGAATGGTCCCCCAAAAGACCCTAAGAATCAACAAGGAAGATGTCTAATGTGAAGGAAGATGGTGAATATCTCAACTAGTTAATGAAGTGAGATTTTTTTTTCAATAAAAAATGTGTTTAAATGTGTGTGCATGTATACACGTGTGTACACTCACATAAATCTCTTATAAATTAAACATATATATGTGCAGTGCAAACTTTTTCACAATTTTTTCTGCAAAGTCACATATCACAGACATCTATGGTAAAGAAATATACCTATCTTAAGACAAAACAATTTAAAAACATTTTTATACTCAGATTTTGTGATATCATCAGAGACATTTCAGTAATCGTAAATGTCAATTATGGAAACAAGCTTAAGAACTGACCTTTGCATTGAGCTTCCCACTGAAAATAAATTTGATTAAAAAACCAAAAAAACAGTGCCCAAAAAATCTTTTGTGGTTTTGCATGGGACTGATGGGAATTGACGTGTGCACCTGCAAAAACTACCCTCTTGCTCCCAAGCTAAGACTCAGACAAATGGCATTAAGGGCTTCTCCTTTTTATACTGGCACTGTTAGTTAACTTTCACTAATAAACTCAAGCTAACTTTCAAGAAGCAAAAATTACTGGCCATTGAAAATCTGTTTTCTCATACTATCCACAAACTTGAAACCTCTGAATTTCTTCTTTCAGGAAAATTTGTGTTGCAAAGCCTTGTGGTGTTGCTCTCACATCGGAGTGAAGGGATGGCACTGAAGGGAGGTTGATCTCTGAACAGTAGCACTTGTCTTAAATGGTGGAAACCTGGCCCCTGTGGATCCTGCTAATGCCCTGGCCAAGGTCTACTATGGAAGACATGGAGCAGTCACCTGTCCTAGAAGCTTTCTTTCAGCATCCTCCTGTAGCAGAAATATTGATTTGAATGAAGTCTTGGTGTGGAGGCACCAGGAGTGCTGGCAGGAGGATAAAGCAGTGGCAACTGGACAGGTCATCCCAGTCCCACCATATCCACAGGCAGCTACACAAACAATTGAGTTGCAAAAAGAAAAAGGCTCATTGAGGCCATTGAGGGATGACGGTGGGAAGATGAAGAGCAGAACTGGAACTGTACAGCATCCTCACCAGGCAGAGAGACAACAGACATCAAATACATCCGAGTGCTGCCTAACGAATTCCCATAGGAACAGGACAGACTGAAGAAACACCAGGTCATAGCCACCACCAACTCCCAAAGGGAACCAAGGCATATCCAACACGAAGCATGTGTTCACCAACCTCAGAACAGCACAGAGCCAGGATGCAGACTTCACAGCAGGCACCTCTTGTCTTCTACAGGACCGCAAGCAACCCCGGACCCATTACTTGGACACATGTGCCTCGATTCTGGCGAAGATGTCAAAATGATAGCGTAAGTGTAAGTGATACCACTTTGGTTACAGTCAAATAAACTTATTTTCCTGTATCGTCTTGTACTGAGCTCTTCTGCATTAGCTCAACTTTGCTGCAAACAATGTCACAAGAAATTCACACCGCATTGGGACGCTCTGATAGAACAGCACTGGAGTACAAAGGGAGCGAGAATACCACAGGAAAAATAACAGCCTGTGCAGGATTGTTCACTGTTTAGAGACTGTAACTGAATCAGTTTCTGGATTTGCTGAAGTGTGTTTTTACACTTTGAGGAGGGTAATGATTCGTTCTGGCTGGGTTTTAGACAAGTTACAGCCTAGAAGCTGTTAGATTGTAAAAATGGTGACAGTTTGGGTTTGAAAGAAAATCTGACAGTCTGATTTTTCAATTCTCAGTCTCAGCTTGCATATTTGCAAAACATAGAGATGAGATTTAGAGTTTGTACTGCAAGACCAATTTGAAAGTGCAGCTCTTGTTTGAGGATCCTTGCAAGGCTAAATTATAACACCGGCATGAGCACAGGAATTCGACAAGGATGTGTGAAAACAAAAACATTATCAGAAATACAATTTACAATCATCCAGTTAAAGGCCCATGTGAAAGCTTCTTCCTATCCTTCTATCCTTTAGAAAGTAAATGGAAGAGAAAAGAGTAAAACTCACCAGCATCCCAGTGTAATCTCCCGTGCAGTAACAAGAGCAGTCTCTACAGCAATTTTCAATTAAATGAAAGACTTACAGAATTAAAGTTGTAATAACATTATTGATTGTCTATGGAGAGAATATCTGATCGAGTGTAGCTAAAAATCCTTCCCAGCTTGTTTCTCTTGAACAGAGATTATACGAATAACAAAACAAATAGGGAATTGTAGGACAATAGCCAACAGTAAATTCTGAGACACTCTAGTAGCTGATGTTACCTCACATTGCAAGAAAAAGTGTGTTTGTTTGATCCAAAGTGATACAATGCTTTAAGGCAAAACTATGAGAATATATAATTGACCACTTGAGCCACTTTTTATGAGAATGGTCACCTTTCTGCCTTTGTAACAACATTATTGTTTTACTGCTGGGTAAGTCATGCTTCTCCCTGCTGCTTGCATCATGTAGTAGCTACTTGAGGTAGAAAATATTACTCAAAACTCATCTGTTTTCTGAAGTGTTAAGCAACAGATAACTTAAAGATAAGTAAGCTATCATTGTGAATATTGGCAGCATACAAAGCTGGATGTTCCTAATGCTGACTTGTGTTTTATCTCAGTACTACACATACATGAGGAGCAAGCTTACCAGTATGATGAAAGACTTCAGCCTTACCATGGGGTCCCTCAAAATTGTTCAGGAAGAGGAAAAAAAAAAAAAAAAAAAAAAGTAACCCTCTATAGAGTGCTACAGTTCACGAATTTCTGCAGTAAGAATCAAAAATACCAAGGAAATGTATTCATTTTATTAGACAAGTTTTTTAAATAATGTTTTATTTTTTGAGTCAGTGGTATATTTCAGAACAATCTACCTTTAGAGTAAAAAGATTGTAGATAGTAAAAAACAAGTGTGATGACAATAAGAAACAGTAAAGTATAAAGTTAGTTTCCTTCCTCCCTCCCGACACCCCGTCCCATCATTGTCCAATATTTCTCAGAGCCTAATATCTGGAAAACAAATTGCTTTTTTTTTTTACACTTTCAGCAATTAGGAAATTAAAAATACCTAAGGCATTCTTTGCAGGTACATTAATTCATTATTACATAAAAAGCAGGCACCATAAAAATTAAAACATTCTAAAAACCATCATATATACAAACGCTGTACAGAATGATGGCACAAGGAAAAAGTGACTCCATTCAGTTCATCCTAATCCACATGAAATATTACACATTAAAAAAGAAAAGAAAAAGCTCTTCCCACTCCTGTACTCAACTGCTGGGTTCAGAACGACCAGGAGTCTCCTATCTGCCTACTCCGTTTCTTTTCCTATATGCTCGTGCCCGTCAGCAGCTAAAAGGCTTCCTTGCTTCACCCATTGATCAACACCCAGAAGAATGGCCAACTGAATGAAAATGGAAATGACTGATCACCAACAACTAATTTTACAAAGCCCATTAGCAATCAGTTTATTTGTAATACAGAACAATTAAAGAGAAGGCACATCTCACAAATAAGCTGCGCCTGATGTTTAGCCCTGGGCAGAACTGTTATTTGGGGAAATCCTACAGCAGCTTCTCCTTACTGTGAAGCCTACTGCAACGTGCACAGAATTCAATGTGAATATCATCATTGATTCCTATATACACTGAGATTAGGTACAAAATACTCAGCTCATTTTAAACTCCATAGCTATCTAAATGCTTTAGGTACAAAATATTCAACTCTCAATTTAATCTCCACAGCTACCTATGTGCCTGAAGTTATTCAGAAGAAGCAGGGAGAAGGTTTAGGAAGAGGGCAGTGTCAGTTGATGAACGCCTCCCAGTCGCAGGTAGAAATCCAGATTTCTTTCACGTTATAGGAGGGAATAACCCCAGAGAGAGGTGTGATGTAGTGTTGTTTCCGACACACGGCTAGAAATGGATTTCTTACGGAGTTAGAGTCATTGCACTAAATGTTAGATACGCACGCCTGAATGAGGTAAACTTTATATGCCATAAAATACTTAGGGAAATGAATTGTTACAGCTTTATCTTTGGAAAAAATGCTTCCTTCTTCACTGAACAATCCCAGAGTCAACAGATGTTTGCTTCCGAGTTGTCTTTGGAGGCGGAGGTGGGGGAGTCTTGCTGGGGAGCGGGGGCGGCAGGTGCTGAAAGAAACCAATTTTGATAGACTATGTTAGCAATGAATGGATTTTTGAAATATTTGCTGTTTCATATGTAACTCTGACTCGTAAAAGCTTTTCCATAGAATGTGCTACCATGAATACTGAATGCCTTTGGCCATTAGCTTATAATATAACTTTTACTTTTGACAATGAAAAAGTCTCTTAAGGGTTCATGATTAATTAGCTCAGTATTTCAGGAAAAATCTTTTGAAAGCACTGGAGAAGTTTATAATTCCCCACTTTATATCATGATAGGATATTGATTTCTGGGTCTGTATCGATTGCCCTCAGCTTCTATGCACTACAGAGCTTAAAAGCCAAGTTGAAGCAACATCTTCATTGCTTTTCCATTATTTTTGTAGTCTGCACATTTAGAACACAAATAATTAAAAAAAAAAAAAAGGAAACCATTTAAAGAGGTAAGTAACTTGCAATCTACTATTACACATTCAATTATAACTAAAATATTCAAAACAGAAATCCAGACTGTTCAAATATACATATTTTAAATCACTTCATATATCATACAACAGAACAAGAGTACCCTTGGCTAGATTCACCGTCTAATTGGAGAAATTAAAAAAGTCATTATGGAAATTAAGACTTTTTTCATAATGTTCAATCATATATATGATAAAATCTGTTCCAGAAAGAGCTTGAGAACAGTGCAGTTTGCTGGGACACTTTGCAGTCATGGTTTCTGCAGCATTTTGGCCACGCAGACATTACAGTTTCCCTGTCAGTGCACTGAGGCTGTACTCTGTGTCTCAGCTCATAAATGCTGCTTTGGTTTTGTTTTTTTCTTACATTCTTCCCCTGCTCACCCAGCCACTGCCTTTTGTTTTCCTCCAAGCATATTGATGCTTTTTCTTTTTCACTTCTCTGCATCTCAGCCTACCTGTCCTGCCTTACCCACCCCATACTAAACCGCTGGCTCCACGCGCTGACACTTAAAACCTGTCAACACGCACCGACTCTGCCAGACTCCCTTGATCGCCCCTACAAGAACAGCTCAAACATCTGAAATGCCCCGGTGTTACATTGCACGTACTGCTTGGACAAAATAACTGATCTCTCAATCACCATAAGAAAACGGTATAGGAGGTATACAATATATATGATAAACCACGTGAAAGTGCCTAAGAAACATGACAGTTCCTTTTAAAAGATGTCCAAAGCTGCTGTTCAAAAAGAAGAGGAGTTCAGGGTGATGCGGGGACATTTCAGTCTTTCCTCTGCTGTGAGGCAGAAGAAGTCCGGAGAGTCTCCTAACGCTCCTGCAATCTAGTGACTGGGAGTTTTCAGAGATGTGTAATAGAAGGAGAAAACTATCTTCAAGGTACTGAACGCCATCTTCAAAGCAGGTTTTAAGACAGCATGAAGTTATAACCCCAGATACCAGATAGTTTTACTAACGACAGACTAAACAGAAAGGTAAGACTGCACAGTGGCACAGCCAAGAAGGCTGGATTTTTGCTGGAACATCCTTACTGGAAAGCAATCCTTTCCAGTCTGTTTTACTACTTTCCTCGTTCCTCCTGGCTCTCCCCCATGGCAAACAAACAGGGATCACAAACCATCGCCAGGTAAGCCCTGCCCTAAGCTTGTCTCTCCGTTTGCCATGGCGAAGACTGTGCACTCTCCATTCCCCCAGCCCCTCCAGCAGCACCACCAAAGCAGGGACATGCGCACTCTCACCTGCCTCCTCGGACACCAAACACTTTCTGAGTTAGCAACTCAGAAATCAATTGGTTTTAATTTGCTACTGAATGAGAAACTCTGGACCAAGGCAAGGCACGGCAGCGTGGGAGTGCCCTGCCTGGGAAGCTGCATTCCCCTTTCTGCCAGGGGAAGCCTCCTGCTCACCGACGAGCATATTTGAACATATTTGGAACATACCTGGCAATGAAGACTTCCGTGGTCAAATTCTGGTTAAAGCTTATCCTAGCTCTTTTGAAGAAACAACCAGGTTATGAAAAGGTTTGAGTCTCAAAAGAGCGCTGCTGCTTGAAATGTGTGCTTCAAGAAAACCCTGCTGAGTAAGCAGCATTCATTTTCCAGAGCAGGCTCTAACCCATGCACTATTCATTCCTGACTTACAATGGACCACAATGATCTCCAAGTCAGAAAACCAAGTCAATGTACTAATAGGAAAAGCAGATAAGAATTTTATTTTACTATATGCAAAACTCAAGGGGTTTATTGTTTTTGTGGTTTGATTTGTTTTGTTTTTGTTTTTTATATTAAAATGTCATTGCTGATCTGTCTAAGCATTGCTGTAAGAACCATTAAACATTTCCTCTACCTGACCAAATACTTTTCTTAACTTGGCATGTTAAGTTAGCTTCTTGAATCTTGACTATGGCACCTGATTAAAAGCTGGACTGTCAAGGTTATTTAGCTTCACACATTCAGTTGTGAACTGCAGATTTCGAAATCTTTGAGAAACTGTTTAGTTACAATCCTGGATCCAGGCAAGGGCTCTGGGCAAACTTTGGGAAATTCTGGTGGTCTGAAGAATATCAATGTACAACATGCAAGAACTCCCCAAGGAGAACACATAAAATTCATAAGTAAATAAACCAGGTGCCCCTTTAAAATACATTACAAAACATAAAAATTTCCTCAGTGCTTTGCTCTCAGATGATATCTTTAACTTTGTATTTATTACAAGAAAAAACTAACTCTGCCGATAGCATCATTTGTGAAAATCCACTTTGAATTTAAATAACAGTATATTGACAATAATTCTCAATTCAATTAGATCAAAGGAATTTCTCAAACAAATGAGCCCTTCATATTGATCAGAGAACAATCAAATTATCCCTGAAAACCTGCTTCTGAAAAACAGATACAATGCAAATACAATGAGAATAAGCTAAATATATATGCTATAAATAACAAGCACAAAACCTATCAGAGCTTACATTCTGCAAGCAAATTAGGCAGAAAGAAATAACAGAGATAGGTAGATAATTATTATAATTGAATTTACAATTTCCATTAGAAAGTCAGATAAATTTAGTACATGCTCATTTATATAATAAGCTACCAACGAATATATTAAGTAGGACATCAGGGCAATGTTACTGAGAAATTAGCATGGCAAAACGTGCCAATACGGAACTGGTGCAACTCCAAATCTAGCCATCGCTCCCAGGGCCAACACTCACTCCCTTTTATTCCAGCACAGGAAGAAACGCGAGCACGCTTCCTCTCTCCCTTTAATACCATACTCAGAAAATCATTAGTAGGCTTATGAAGTTAGCCTACACTTCCCCTCGGAAACTTTGAAATACAAAACAGAGTTTCGCTTGATTTTACATTTAATTAAGAACTGCTTTGCAAAGTTCATGTTTATATTTCAGTGGTTAATTGTGAACCCACCGAATCTTGAAGCATGTTTTTACCTTCTGACAAAATGATAGAGACTGCTGGTTCACATTCAAACCTATTTTGGGCAGAATCCTTGACTCACGGGTACCTCAGGGGAAGCAGAAACCTTATGTAAAAGGCACATCTGCAACACAGAAGCAATCTGTTCCTTCTGCTTCAGACATGAAATTGCTCCCATTTGTTTGTTTTTTCCTGATACAGAGAAGAGTCAGGTTTAAAAACATTTGCTTCCATTCTCTTACAGATATAAACTACACTACACTATACATGTTCAGGATTTAGTAAAAATCAATTAAAGAAGATGCAAAAATGCATTTTTTCTACTCTGTGAAGAAGCAAAACAAGATACAAGAATGTTTATTTTTTCCAACAGAAAATACTATTTAAAAAAGCACACACAAAAAATCAAACAAAATTCGATTCCCAAAAATGGTCCTTGTGACACTGTCCAAGATATCTTCCTGTGCAACTACTTTTCTTTGAATTTAGATGGTATCAGTATCACAATCTATGGACATCCAAGCAAAAGCACTTTGAAGGATTAACAGATCAAATTAGGTCAGAAGCAGTAGAAAAGAGATGTAAACAGGCTATCAGCTACATGGGCCTGTGTAAATGCTTCCAGATACTGAGCTCTGAATTGCTCCTTCGCGCTTACATCGTGGGTTTTAACATGAAGCCAAGAACCCTGACAAGCAGCAACTTGCTTATTTAATAACTGCAACGAAAAATAACACATAATGTGAGGTCCTGGCAGAATAACACTACCGTTCTGAAAGTGATGATGTGCCAGCAGAGAGAATCAACCCAATTCCACTAATCTGAACCAAATTATAGACAGTTTAAACTAATTGGCTGTTCGACCCAGGGAGCAAAGTTATGTGAAAATACCGCAGGTAACCAATGTAAAATGACTGTTTAAACTCTGCTGTCATACTTCATCTGTTAAGAGTTTCATTTGACTGTGTGTTACAGCCATTAGCTGCCCTTGCTGGAGTGTACTTTTATAGGAGAAAGTAATTCAAGAGTCCTTCTGGAGAGGTGTACTTTGCGTGCTCCCACCTGTCGCGTGCTAAGCATCCCCTCCTTGGGCAATATGAAAGATCCCTCAAAATGGGTAATGATGAATTGGTTCAAATCAGTATTTCAGACTTTCCCCGTGGTGTTTTTTGGAAGGACCCTGGCTGCGGGAGCGGTGAGGCATTCCCGCAGGGATGCCCTTGCTGGGGTGATGGCAGCGGACAAAGGGCAAGCTGGACCTAGCAGAGGTCTGCACCCCTGATGTGAAGAGGACTTTGCTTATGGTGCATGCCAGCTGCGTTAAAGCACAGCTAACAAGATTTTCCTTCTGTTGAACCACAATTCTGCACGTGGAGGCTTCTAGTATTTCAGACTGCACTGGCTAACTCGATTTTCAAAAGCACTGCTTTTCTGCTCTGGTCCATATATAAACTGATCTCAAGAGTTATGAGCAATACCCTTAGAATTAGGTTTAGACTCCAGACTGAAACTGTATTTCTTACTGAAGGCCCAGGCCTGCGAGAGCAATAAACAAATGCATTACCAACTGGCCAGAGTAAACCCCACAGCCCGATCCCGTGTCACGCTGAGGGCAGCAACATGACCCATTCCAAAACAAAATCAAGGGTGCTGCTCAGGGACACATCTCAGGCTCTATGTCTCCGGGCAGACAGCAGAACAACACATTTTTCACTCAAAATCCTGTAATAAGCAGTGGCAGTCCATTGATTTTAAGACTTATTAAAACGTGACTGAGCTTTTTAGAAACTCTGCTCAGCAAGAGCTTAACCCACCAAACCCCAGCCCAGCCGAGGCAGGAGGTGGTGGAGACCTTGCACTGGAGGAAGGGGCTTGCAACGCTCCCCCTCTCCAGCAGGCAAAAATAATAACCAGATGGTAAATAAAAACTGCATTTTGATGTTTTCTTTTTTTTTTTTTCTTTTGGGCACATTATACACACCTATGCATCATGGAAAGCCTTTGGTCAGAGAACTTGTTTTGTGAAAATCTGAGTATCAGACAGAAAAGGGGACATTTATTTCCATTTGTGTGCAAATGCAGCCCACAGAGTCAACTGTCTAATTTAATGTAATGGGTTAATAATGTACTTTTTCCAATTTCACTTTTTCCACCATCTCCACGGGATAACTTTCCTAACAACTGCCCTCCTGCTGCTGTGGTAAGCAAGCCCGTAGCAAGCCTTGGGCCAGCAAACCAGCGGTGGGGTCACAGCACCACGATGCTCAGAAGCTTCCCCACCAGCCCCTGCTCTAGGGGCATGGAGCCGGGGGGCTGCGTGAGGTACTTTAGGAACAATGGGATTTCTCCTGAGAAATAACTCAGGAGAAGGAACAATTGCAAACCCTGAAGTAGTGCTCCCTAATTACCCACTGCTTCTGCAGTTTCAGCTGGGTTTCTAGCCTCTATCTTCTTCTCTGCCCACATGAGGACAATATATTTGCTGAAGCCTTTAGTCACTTTTGCTTGCTGCAGCTGATGTAAGAGATAAAGATCAGCACTGCAGTATATGCATTGCAACACATGAAAAATCCCCCTGGATTTTTCCTTCAGAGTAAACACTTCCATTACATCCAGATTACCACTTTGAATGCTCCTCGTCCACAGAGTCAAAATAAGCGCCGTCGCCTTCAGCCACGTGAGACCATTCCGGTCCTCGCATTATGCACTGCTTCAGCCTTCGCCGTCCTTCCTTGCCAAGTTCTCTGTCTATGGTGGACTGATCGAGATGTTCTCATCCAAACCATTATTTGATGCTTAGTAAGTCTTATAGCCGATATTATAAATGTAAGTGCTCCTTTGTCTATTTTCTTTGAGTTTAGCTTCTTGCTGTGAATACTAAGCAGGCAGTTGATTTGTATGCAAGGGTATGGATGAACCCATAAAGAATGAGAAGTGCTTAAAGGAACTCCTTGATGTAATAATAATCCTTGCAGGAGTCGTAGACTCCTTTTTTTATGTTCCCATATATTATTAAGAACATTTTTAGCAGAACAAATCATACAGTGCAAGAAAATATATATAAGGGTCTCACAGTTAACAATGAGTAAGAGGACAATCAGAAAATTATAATTAGATGATCACTTGGATAAAAGACTTAAGGTAGACCAAGTTAACAGTGGACTTCAAATAATCTAAGATCACTGTCTCAGACACTAAATGACATTATTGCCTGCCATTTGAAGTATTTGATGCATTTACCACTGCATGCTTTTCAGTTCACTACAGCACTTTTTTTGCTTTTCATAACTGACTGCAAGACAGACAGAGTGAACAACGTAATAATTTATCATACAAGGAGATATTTCCAGTTTAAAAGCTAAGACAATCTTATCTATAATATTTTTTACTGATTTTTCTTCACTGATACAGAGCCTGTGTAATTAAAAGATGATCAGTTTACTAGGCAGAGAATTATAAAGTTATGAAGTATGTAGCTATTTGACCCATGAAACACAAGGCATTAAAAACTGTGGAGTGGGATTTAATCACAGCAGTAATAAGAATTTACCCATCTGATCTTTCATGCCCAGCACTACTCATTTTCTTGATGTTCTTTAACAGCTTCCTTCCTATAAGCCTGATGAAATGCGCAGTGATTGTTACAAGAATAGAAGCCTTTCCTAAAATTAATTCTAAGGCTAATACATGTGGCTTTGTGACAAATTTGCTTTATATCCTTTTTCCAGACTTTGAAACTACATTCCCTCATCTCGGAAAGTTTATAAAAATAGAGATGCTGAAGAAAATTTTGGACAGTTAGCTAAGGAGATATAGCCTATATTTGATTGCATCTCTAAGGTATGCTTATATCCTGAGGCCCTTCAACACTGAATGTTAAACAATGGGGTCCATTTCTACAATTACAAAATACATTAGAAATAAAGGAGTCTGAGCAGTGAAGACTGTAAAGAGAAAAAATACTAAGACCTCAATAAAACTTTGAAAAGGCCAAGAGAGCACATTGCTACTATTTTTATGAACTTCCATTTAATGATGCTTCATGACAGGTACAGGAGCTGCAGAAGGTCACATCTTCAGCAGCAACGTAGACTGAGGCTCAAATCTGAGTCGTCTGCAGGTCTGGTCTCCAACTGTCACAGCATGATGGCATTTGCAAGTAGTACAGTAAATATCTAGCATTTGTCCACTGAGTGGAAACCCCTTCAAACAGCTTCACAAGGAAGGGAAGGGAAACCCGGCCATCAGGATGTTATTTCTCACCATGTGTTCTATCATCCCGTTGTTTCACACTTTATAGCTAAAAACTGAACCCACGTTAGCAATCCTGAGCTACTACCATGACCTAAAACTTACAGTATATCATACAGAATGAATTTACCACTCAGGAGCTCATACAGGAAGGAATTAAAGAAATCTGAAACCTCATTTGAATTTCTCAGGTTTCTTCATGGCTTCTTAAAGACAAAACTCCCAGCAGCTCTCCTGTACAGTCTGTAATTTTCCACTTAGAGGTCGGTAGGCAGGTCAGGCCAGAGCTGGCCCCTGAGAGAAGGCAGGGAAATGGGTAAGAGCTTAGTACACTTTGATGGAAATGAGAGGAAAAGTGTTTGCAACAAAATTTACTGAAAATATTTCCTAAAACCAGCCAGCCAGAGGGAAGAACTATGGAAAAGAGTGTGTGAATAGAGAAGCATTCCATATATGCATATAATGAGTACAACGTGGTGTTTTGAACAATGCTACTCACATTCCTGAAGTTACTTCTGTATCTGTTTCCTTTTCCCCCATTTAGCCTGACAATGCTAAATTCCTGCCACAACACAGTTACAAATTCCACCATGGAAGGAGCCAGACTTTGCACCATGGTAGTCTGTCTTAAAAAAAACTATTCCCAGAGTCAAAACTAAATTCCTGACTGACATTTCCTCATCTGAGGTTAGAAATGCTTTCTTTAACCATGAAACTTACTAAAAAGCAAATTACTCAACAGAATTTGCTCTCAGTGATGAACGTCAGAGAAATCCTGGAAGACACCTGTGCAAACAAGAAAGAACCATTACCGCTGAGAGTTTTTCCAGAGAGTAACATCTTGGCCAATGTTATACATATCAAAGATAAAAAGTCTTGTAGTGGGTCTGAATGGCCAGGGTCTGGCAGGAGGGGCCGCGGTGCCGGTCGGGGCCGCGGGGGCTGCGGGCGCTTCCCCCCGGCCCCAGCAGCCCCGGCAGCCGCTCCCAGCCGGGCCCGCCGCTGGCCACGGCCCAGCCCAGCGGCCGCGGGGGCAGCGCCGCGGGGGGCGCGTTTCACGGGGGGGCACAACCCGCCCGGGGACCCCGGCGGTGGGGAGCGGGCGGGAGCGGGGCAGGGACGGGGCCGCGGGCACCCGGGGCCGGGCCGGGCCGGGCCGGGGGGGCTCCCCCCACCCGCGGGGCAGGGCAGCCCCCGGCCGGGCAGGCGGCGCCCCTCGGCCCACGGAGCCCGCGGGGGAGCGGCTCCCCCCCGGGGCAGGGGGTGCCGGCGGGGGCCGTGCCCCGCGGGCAGCCCGCGCCGGAGCGGCTCCCGGCAGGGCCTGTGGCGCCGCGGGGAGCGGAGCCCGGGCCGGGCCGGGCCCGAGTGTGAGGAGCCGCCCGGAGGGGCCGGCGCGGCAGCGGCAGCGGCGCCGAGCGGAGCGCGGCCCCTGCCCGCCCGGGGGGAGCCCGGGGGGGAGGCCGGGCCGGGCCGGGCCGGCGGGCGGGGCGGGGGGAGGCGCGGGCCGGGCCGGGTTCTCTCTCCCGGCCCCGCCGGGCTGTGAGCGGCACCGGCCGGAGCCCGTTTCCCCGGCGGAGCCGGCGCTGCCCGTGCCCCCGGCCCCTGCGAGCGCTGCCCCCGGCCCCGGAGCCTCCCGCCGTGTCCCCGCTGCCCGGCCCACCACACCTCTTTAAACATTTTTTTTTTTCTTCAACAGAAAATAGATGGCCCTTCTCAAAGGTACTGCTTTAAAGAAAAGTACCAAATCATTTTTAAAAGCTTCGAGGACACCGGAACCAAAGTTGAAAGAGTGTATTTTCTTCAGAAAGCTGAAAACCCTGTTGATGATGAAGAGTGTTTCTGAGCTCCTTCCCTCAAAGGGGCACATGTGTTTGCCTCTAGGAAACAAATGGCAATTGAATGTCGACAGAACAGAGCTCCAGAAAGGAAAGATGTCAGGTTTGTGTTTTATTTCCTTTCCTGAGACAGGACTGAAAGGCTATTAAGTCTAATTTGCTGCTGAGACTATATCCTGTTGGTTAAAGCTCCATTACCAACACAGCTAACAACATTTTGCTTAGTCTTCTCTGCCAGACTGAATCCAGCCTCCCTTCAGGTGGGTCCCCGTGAGCTTTTCCCTCACACTCCAGCCACTTGTTTGCAGCTGCAGAAATCTCTGGATCTGCCGACATGCCCACAAGCAGGATTACATCTCGCTGTGGATTGTTCAAAGTACAAAAGCAAAGCAAACTGCTGAAAGTGGGACTCACCCTTTGATGGGCAGGCGGGGAAGTCCTCGGGCTGATCAAGTCTTGACTTTCCATGAGGTTCCCATAATCAGCCATGCTTCCTTTGAGAGGCAGAGGAGGAGGAATGTCAGGGATGTTGGAGCTGGACATACCATTCAGCTCCAGATCTGTAAAACCAACACTGAGTTAACTCTTTCAAGAACTGAATCAAATCCAAAGATCTAGATCACGCTGACTCTTAGAGCATTGATACTGCGATAATGCTGCACATGAGATATCTTTGTCTGCTCTTCACTGCCTCTATAATTATCTGCATCTCATCTAATGAGGGATTTTAAAGGGAAGTGGAACAAATGAACCAACTCCTGCATCAACAGGATATGCATTGTGGCTGTCGTATTGGGCTAATTTTTTTGGATACGCTCAAAATATTTGAATGATCCCCTCTTTTTAATAGAAAATAAGTTTTACTTCAGATTTAATGCCAAGATATTCTTCGCTTAGCAAATATAATCTTCTCAGCTCTGCATTTTCCCCTAGTACATTAATATACAATAGAAGTTTTGGTAAGAGCACTAAGAAAATATAATCAAGCTAAGCTTTATTTACTTTCCTCCAGTAAAATAAAAGCTTCTTTTTAGTAAAATACACAAATGAAAGCCTATAATTACATCTCTCTCAAAAACTTTCAAACTCCAGGTAACTATAATAAATGAGCAGTCAGTTGTTGAGTAAATAAAATCACGGAAGAGAAAGTACAAAACATTTATTATTACTCTTTGCTGGGCAGAAAGTTCCTTTTTCTTAGCAGATAAATCCTAGCTGGTACGTGTTGTAAAGGCAAAGAGCCTGAAGGACAATAAAGTTTATTGAGGCCTGGGTGATACCTAGGTTTTTGTGTGGAAATACACCCATGATGTATTTCAAGGTAATTCAGTCAGTTTAACACAGGCAAAAACCACTGTAATCTCTACGAGAAAATAAACTTGGTTTTGATAAATTAGGAAAGTAGTTTCATTTAGGAAATTAAAAAGGTTATTTCTATTTTACTGGGGTGAATTGTGAAACAAGTGGAGGACTTGTTTATGCAGATATTTTTACTGCAAGGTTCCTATCAATGTCTTACAAAAAGTCCTTTTATTGTTCTCTAAAATGGCCTCTCACTAACACAATTTAACTGTAAGGTGGCTGTATTGATTTGTCACTGAAACCTGTAATTTCACTCTTCATCCTTTCACTTGAACTTTCAACTATGCCAGGAAGAAGAATATTTTCCATCCTGGGACCTCAAACTTTCAGTGGCTTTTTCTACATCAGACTGAAAAGCGTTGTTTGTCCTCCAGGACCTGAATTTGTCATCACTTTTTCCATTGCTCCTGTTTTTCATCCTTTCTTTTCTACACATATAGGATTCCTCCGTTCCCCAAACATGCGTAATAATTTTCTTTAAATATCTCCATCACAATCTACTCTTGCTAAGCTCATGTCATTAAACATGTAACTGGAAAACAATGCTACGCATTTCTAACTAAATATTGATTCTGCAAATGAGCTTCCCTGTTCATTCTGTATGAATTTCCCAGCCATACTGAACATCTAAAGATCATAGGCATTTGAGACTGTAAACCTCACAAAAACAGCTCCTTGAGACACATCCTGCACATTTCATTCACAACTACATATATCTATATATAATTTTTTTTTCCTATGCAGTTAAGGATAATACTAGCAGATGTTTGAAAAATGGCATTTTCTTTAGAGTTGCAGCTTTAGCTAGAACTTAAGTAGAACCCAGAATCCTGCTTCAGAAAGGGAAACCTTTCAGTATTTACTGTAAACAAGCCATGTTTTTAGGTCTCACTATATACGTTCCTTCTGAGTAAGGAAACTGAAAATGAGTATAATAACATACTACTACCCAAAGAGAAAGCAAATCTAGCTACCCTGAACACTTCATCTTTGTATCTCACATGATATTACAGTATCTACTAACTTCATCTAAGCCATTGCACATAGACTACCAAGTGCAACCAAGAAGATGGTAAGAAAAATTTTGAAATTTTGTTAGGATTTACACAAACCCTTTGTTTCTTTAAGGTTGACATTTCAAAGATCCATGGAAAGGCAGGTGAGCAATTTTTTCACTAGAGGTGCAGAGGAAGCAAGGTGTGGAATCAACTCTAATATCTGCAACACTCTGAACAACCTGGATGGTCACCAACTGCCCATGCATCCTGCTCTGCTTCTGTCCCTTTCCCTACATTCCCCAGCTCTTGTTACAGCTTGCTTTTTCTGCAGCCCCTATTGTATTCCTACAGCCTGTACGCTGCACCTTCACAACCTCATCCTTTTGCAAGACAGCAATAAAACCCTGTAAATGTGGACAGAGTATTTCCATTCACATGAATAGCTCATAATATACAGTAACAACCTATCTGCATTCAGTTTGGCAAACTAGTAGAACGACAATATTCTATAATGAAAAAAAAATTTGCCCTGACTAACTAATATCTCTCGCAGTTTAATGAAATCCTGGAGTCACCTACCCTACTGCAGAAACAGGTATCAAACACAAGCTTCAGTAATTTTCAGTCTTATTTCAAGAAGATCTACTTGCTACAGATCTATTCCTTTTCTCCTGCTCAATTCAGCGGAACTATATAATCCAGTAACTCAGTCACTATACAAATAATTACTCAACATTTCTGGTTTGCTATCATTTTTCAAGGTGTTTCACCAGACTAGTATGCTCTGAACATTTATTCCTTACTGGACATGGGCCACTGAGAATATCTTCGAGCTGGGAAGGATCAGTTAGATGACTTTTTTTCATCTTAACCTAATGATCAAATTTTACACTCCATTCTCCTAAACTGCCAGCTAACAAGCAAGCAATATTGCTTAGCAACCCATTAACTGCTTTTAGCCAGTCTGTGCACTGAAGTAACTTCTTTATCATTGGAATTCCTAAAAAAAGTTTATCACTACAATTCCTCAAATGGTTGTGGAAGAGTCCCATGGATGTTGCAATAAGCTGAACCTATTTTACTTAACACCTATAAATCTCCAGCACACAGACATAAATATTCTCAGAAATGCATGACAGCTTCAGATACTTTTTTAAAAAAGAGATCACATTAGTTTTAAGAAAATGTACACAGGAGGAAATAATCCAATTCAAAGAGTATCTTTTGCAGGAATATATATACTTCTCTGTATTTCCAGTTTTGAGCACACTGGCAGTTTTTGGCTATCAAAACTGTAAAGAGAGAGACTTCACTGTTACCGAAATACTCGTTTTGGGTGTCTGACTACACAAAGGAAACACTGCATTGACTTGCACTTGCTTCCACGTGTTTGCAACCAACAATTTCAAATCAATAAAACAAAGGCACACCTCTTTTAGATGACAATTCTGTTGCTATTGATTTGTAGAACAAACACATTCATGGCAACAAGAACTTTCCAAAACACTCACTATTTAAGGGAGTAGGCTTTAATGAACAAAAAAAAGTAAATAAAACAGTGACCTTGATCAAAAAAAGGTTTTTTTCTTAAAACTGACGATCTCTTCTTCTCTTTACTAACATTGAACTCTTGAGTATTGTAACTAGCATTTGGGTACATGTACCAAAAAGATCTTTTTTATTTTTTTGTTACATGCTAGCAACTGAAAATTCTGAATAACAGTTTTTAACAGCACTGAAAAAGAAGTAGGTGTTGTATTACACCCAGTTTTGCAACAGGCTTTCCTGAACACTGAAGCAAACAGACAGCATTTTACAGGAAAACAGAGAGATGTCAACGTCAAACAAAAAATACATCAAAAAGACTGACTTCTTTTTTCCCTTCTGGCTTATACTCACTACATAGCAAATAAAATCTCTTTTCAGGTACAATTGCATTAAAAGATTATTTTTTCAGCCTTTATGCTCCAAAATACCCTAAATCCAATATAGAATCAAGCACAACACTAATTTTTGACAGTTAGTCTATACCGAAGTAATTGCTAATGATTACTTGAAAAGGAAAAGAAGCTTTTTCAATGCAACAATTTTGTTTGCTTCTGTAAAATGTTGAAACGATTTTTGCTGGCAAGTACAAGGATCATGACGTTAAGAGGTAGGTTCTTGTTCCTGCAAGCAATCCCATGGTGACGGCAAAAAGATTTAACTCAAAGAACTCAAATCAAGGTGTAATACACCTTGAACTCAGGAAACACATCTCCCCACTAGAAGTTACTTTGTATTACATTTGCTAGGAAAAAAAATATTAGTTAAAATTAAAGACTTACTGGACTGTATGCCAAAAGAAAGTTTTGTCCGTGGAGTTACTGGTGGTGGCGTCACTTGGGAGCTGGGAGGTGATGGAGAAACGGAGAAACGTCTTTCACTTGAAATGACATTTATGACTTGGCTTTTTGGTCTCTGTGGTCTTAGCGGGCTGATCTGCACAGGGAAAAAAACAGTGAGATGGCAGAGGAATACACGCTGCTGCTGAGCAGCAGACCTTGCGATTGCTACATCTTCCCCGCTACCTCCTAAACAGTAATAGGGCAATGATAACATAGAATATTTCTGATTTAATGAAGTATTTCACAGCTCCAAATGTTTTTCCCTTCACCCCAGGAATCACACTGAGACTTAACGCACACACCTTCCCATAGCCTGGCATATTTTTCTGAAGCAATGAGCCAATTCCCCAAACACTTGTTTAATAACAGCTAAGGAAGTCTATATCCTTACACAGGATTATACAGCATTCAGAATCTTTTCTTTCTTCTCACATGGCTCTACTTCCCTGTTAACATTTATCTCTTTGTTTGCATGGTGAAACTCTTCTGAGGAAGACATCATCTGCCCAAAAACACTTTATTGACGGTGCCTGTTTGTGCTTACATTTAATTCACTGACTTATCCATATTGTTTTGCTCTGGTTGCATCGTAGGCCATTTAAATTCTCCATCAGAAACAGTGAACTGGTACTTGTAATCTGATGGGCAATTAATGTTTTTGTTAAGGTGATTCCTTCTACTGAGTGCAATTCTGAGCTCTGCTGTTTGTTATCGATCCACCAGCCCCCATATCTCCATTGATGGCAGTGAAGAATTTTTTATTTCCAAGAGATCACAGAAAATGAAGCAGCAGCCTGAAGTTAGGGGAATTACATCCAAGGTGCTGCATTAGGACAAAACAGAAAATGCCAGCAGCAATTCATGCTTTTCCAAAGAATTATGTCATTTCACATTGTTTTTTTTAGAAGTATGTTGTGAAGGAGAAACCTAAAATGAAGTGAGTGCTTCCTTTTATTTTCAGAATAGATACTCTAAAAGGGTTTGCATAAAAGGCTGCATCTTTGAGACCCTTCTATGAGAAATGAATGATGATGATGTATGTAACTTTTTTTTGAAAGTTCATCAAGACCTCAGGGCAACCTTTCAGACATTTGCCTGATACTAAAATTCAGGTCCTGAAGACTCCAAAGGTTTCTTCTTTCATGATCTTTTAAAGCATATTTTTAGTAAGATGGATAAGCAAAATAATCACTTTCTCAGAGGAATGTAACTATAAAAAAGCAACTAAGGAAAACATACTAATTGATTAGGAAAGCTGCAACACCAGAATCAAAAACCCAACAGCTAGAATCAAGTTCCCAAGTTACCCTGGTCTGTAGCTATTTATCTCAAATAAATTTTAGCATTGTTTGTGATTGACAAGCTTGGTCCTCTTCTTAAATCATGGTTCTGCTATGGAATAAGAACTCTTTGGAGGCCACTGATCCATAATGAAACCAGTGCTAATTTTTTTTGGTCTTAAGGAAGCGAGATCAATAGTGAATGATGTCAGATGCCACTAAATCAAGAAAATGTACAGCCCGTTATTCTGATTTCTAACACAAGCTTTCGAGTGGTCTGTTAGCTACCTGGCTTCAGTGTTATGTTTGTTACCAGCTCATGGAATCAAAGAACTAACAGTAAAAATTTTTGTTAAAGAAGTTTATGTGACACTTAAAAGAAGATACGAATCTCTAGAAAACTATGAAGACATTACTGATCATCCTCACACACCGAAGTGCTTAATTTATCTTCTGATAAGATCACAGTTACAAGATTTCTGTAATTAGGGCTTTGGTTTCGATCAGTCAATAAATTCATTATGAGTACAGTTATAACTGGAGAAAAGTATTTAAGCCATACAACTAGACAAAACGGCCTCTGAATGCTCCTTTTTAAAGAAAATATAAAAATTCCATGAAGTAATTTTGCAGTTTATAATCCTCACACGTTCTTCAGGATGTTTCATTCGATTGGAAAAAAAGACATTCCTGTGTCAGGAGGTCCACTGCAGTGATGGAAGCACTCATTTCATTAGACAACATCGTCTTTGGAAAGAGTAGCCGAAGCTCTGCAGAGATGGGAATGACCAATGTCTGACATGCCTGCTGTGCCTCTCACTTGATAATTCTCTGTAAATTTGGTATCATGCTTGCAATTATGCTGCACAAACCAATTAGTAGTGCATAACACAGGATCCAGAACAGATTCATATAGAAGGTTATTGATGCATCATTTCCTGCTGAAAGCAAACCACTGATAACTACCTATTTGTGGTGGGCGAGGAATAATTTAGAACGCGAGTGTTGTCAGGCAACAGACAACTGTGTGTGAGCATGTGGGTGTGGGGTGAATATCTGAACCTGGACTTTTGAGCCATCAAGCAGAAGCTGCTATCTGCCAGCTATGACTGGCACGGTGGGCTGGTTGTAAACTGGGATGACAACCGAGTGAAACAGAAGTGACACACACCGAACTCTCCTGTTAATAAACAGACGTGAGCCCGAGCCCACGATTAAGAGGCTGACCACGCACAGTGCTTCTGCACAGACATTATTTTGACATATCTCACTATCCGCATCCATCACAGGCTCTCATTTACTCCGTCTCACCTGTGACAATTTTGAGCACAGTTTTTCCAGGCTGCTGTGTATCCTTCAGCATCACCTCAGACCAGACTTCATTGCCCAGTCTTGCCCACGAGAACATCGTGTGAGATGTGCCAAAAGCCATACTGATGCCAGCACCGCGGGGGTCTGCCACATCCTTCCCCCTGCCAGAGCCTCCTCCTCTACCACGGGAAGAAGAAAGAAGGGCTTGACTGCTCTGCTGTTGACAAATCCATGCTGGCTTTTATTCTCTCATCTGTTTACTTGAAGTCACTTACAAATTGTCGTCTACTAAAGAAAAGCATGCCTTCTGCTGTAAAACTCCAAAGTATCTTAGAAGTCAGAACTAAGAATCCATTAGAAAATTCCCCAAATAGTTGAAATCTTGTAAATGAATTAGCAATGGTACGAGTGAATTCTAAAATTCTCAACAGAATGAATCCAGTAACTATAATAACGCATCTAGTAACTAGTAGTTCATTGCTAAAATCTCACTTTAGAAGCTCTTTAAATATTTATTTTTATTTCCATTTCTAGTAAAAGCTGGATTCCAACTCTTTGGAGGAAAAAAAAAATCCTTAATTTTTCACCCCTTCATTTCATCACTAACCTTTTTTAAGCTAGTGAACTTTCTGCTTCCAAGCTCCTAATGCAAGATAAATCAAAATGCTTTATTCTCCATAAACCACAGCAGTAACAGTACTTTGCGAGTAATTTCAACCTAAAAGGGGAACTTGAACACAGTGCAGCCCACAAAAGTAGCACAACGGCAAAGCTGAATTCTCACCCACAAAAGTTAACAATTTCCCTTTTATATCATTAACAGGGGACATGCCTCCAGAGTGCAAAAATTTTAAGACACATTTTATCTTTAAACTGCTTGACATTATCTGTACAAAATTCCTGAAGGCAGCAGCAGGAATCATGCAACCACTCTTGTAAACTATCTCAAAAGAGTGTTTCCACTATTTCACCTACAAGAGAAAATGAACCAGGCTACCACCAAGCGTTAAAAATTCATTTGGTCATTTTGGAGCTCAAGTAGCTTGCAGGTACTGGAAAGGGAGAGGTTTTCTCTCACCAGCAAAGTCCTTCTCATATCATTGATCTGTGGGTTTCAAGAAGCTCAAAGTAACTGTAAGTAACTGATTCTGACTTTTAATTTCCCTCCCTCTCTATAACCAGGGGAATATTAGTCATACCAGTCATGCACTGAAAGCTCTTGACTGGGAAGAGTGGAAAACTTGAGTCAAAGCATGTTGGGCTTTGCTCATTTTTGTTCCTCAGATGACAAATGACAATATGCCTTGAAGGGTTATCATGTCCTCCTTTCCAGCCAGAATTTGCATTTTTCCAGTCATAAGCAATCTTCTCCAATGTCCAGGACCTCTCAGGGATGACAGTGACCTTGCAGTGACACCAACCAACTCTCCAACATCCTAGGACACCTCCCATCTGGTCTTATGGATGTGTGCAAGTTCAACTTGCCTGAGCTGCCTCAAAATACAATTTACTTCTTCTGTGGCTAAATGCTCCTCTCCCACAAACTCTGCTGGTCCCTTTGAGGACCTGGGAGATGTGAGTGCCATTGCAATGTTCAGGCTTAGTCAAAACACAACCGCTCCAATGTGCAAAGTTGAATGCATTGAATCAAAAAGATGAGACATATGGCAGTCTATGCAGAATGTATTTTGTTTTAAAACACATGATGCTCACCTGGCTGGCTTTGGCAGGAGGAACCTCCATTTAAAGAACACAGGTCTGATCCAGAATTTACTCGTGTCAGTGGAAAAAATCCCTGGCTTCAAGGGAGTTTGGATGAAAAGCCTGAGATGCACAAAAGGGATTTTATCTGAATTTTTGCTGTGCTAATGCTGGGCCTATGGCCACATCAGGCAAAAGAACTCTGATCTTTCAAGACGTCAGAAGACACATCTGAGAGATTAGCTCATCTCTGGATGGAAAAGGAGGAGCAAATCCAGAAAACAGAGGAACTATGGCTGAATATCTAAGTAATATTCTGCTGTGAATACCAAAGAGCAAGATTTAAAGGATGTAGTTATCACAGGTCAGAGAGAAATTGTTTCAAAAGTCCAATGTAAATGACACAGCTACCAATGAGAGACTGATGAGTTAAAGGCTGGCTCTATAAGTGCTTGTGCAAATCTTTAAAAGGACACTACATTTATTTCTGGAGAGCAAGTTTTAAACTATTGGCCTCAAAACAGGTGTCCAGGCAGATATTTGGAGGTTACAGTTAGTTCACACGCTCCCTGCTCCAGCTTAAAATGGCCTTGCTTTCAATTTCAGAGCTAAAACTGCTCAAGTTACCTAAGCCTTTAGGACAGTTTCAGTGAATTAAATATATGCCAAGAAGAGAGGGCTTAAGAGAGATATGCTCTGTAGTTAATATTCTTACACATAGCCACCAGTGGAACTGCTTACAATTTTCTGCTCAAAATAGCCTTTCAAGAATACGTAATTGCCATGCACAAAATGACCTTGTAACATTTCCACCAAAAAGTGTCTTGCAGTAGTCAGCTGAAATATGAGAAAACCCATCACGATCTATTGGAAACCATAAATTCAAAAGGCTGCTACAACGGTGGCATTTATTTTACTTAGGATATGCCATCTGTTCCTTCTATCAAATAGTCATATATAGCTTTTGGTTAAGATTTTCATATAAGATACCATGATTTTTTTACACTGCAAATAAAAGCTGTGGTTTTGATTCATTATCACATATATTAACATTGCAGCATATTCCTTTAGAGTTATTTTTGGTCTAAAAAGAAACCAAATCGTAAAAATCAACATTTTTATTTTAAAAGAGAAAGAACACTGCTCAGAGTTAGATAAAGCATTACTTGCTAATAAAGTTACCGTTTCTGAAAGGATCACTGCTTCAGACTGCTGCAGAGAAATATCAGTAGATTTAAATTCTTTATCAAATATCTCTTGATGCTTGCTGTTTCTTTTCTCCTTCTTCTTTTCTTTCTTATCTTTATCTAGGTCATCCTTGTCCAATTTATCTTGAGACCTAGAATGCATCTTTTTTGGCAGAAGAGGCTCCAGCACAAACCTAAGGAAATGTTTTGTTGCCTAGTCAATAAAATAGGATTTTCAAAACACCTGATTTTCATTTACATATTTCCCAAATTCTCACTCGAGTTAACAATGCTTTGCTAATCCAGAAAAACTCATTCAAGAGAAAAGGAGGGGGCAAAACGATCATAATTGTCTTACAATAAAATTTACTGCAGAACTGCTGAAGAACCAGTACTGCATATTTCCCTGCCTTGTAGTAAATTTACTGGTTTACAGCTACACAAACTCCTGAGTTTCACTGCACGTGGTTTACATAAAAATGAGCTTGCCATTCAGCACTCCCACTGTAGATGCCGTGGCACTGTGGCAGGCAGGTGTGCCAGCAGACCCCTGGAAACTCCGGGGGAAATCAGCACTATACAGGTACAGGGAATTCTAACACGCATTAAAGAAATGTCACCCCTGCTTCCCCTGCCCCTTGGAGGCAGGCATCCCATATGTCTACCAACGGTTTTAAGGATTTCTGTAACAAATAGCCAAATCCCCAAATTCCTCCTAGACTTTTTTTTTTTTTTTTTTTTTTTTTGGTGGGGAAAAATGCAGTATTTATTCCCTAGAGAAGAAGTAACAGCTAAGAAATTGTTTTGCAGAGGTGTAGTGATATTCTGTTGGACATGCACAACATAAACCGCTTTCCAATCCTTGTAACCCATCACAGTTACAGCACCTTTTAACGGAAAACCAAACAATATCGCCCTTAATACAAAGGAAACACCTATACGTTGCCCAGAAGCATGAGGGTACAGAGGTGTAACCACAGCCACAAGCACCATTCCTGTCTGTAATAACAGCCTCTCTGTGTATGTCTGGTTTTGCATGCGCGCTTGAGGAGATATATTCACGAGCGTGCACGTGTGTACTCACAGATCCACACCTCTGCTCACCTACAGCAAGCCCTGGTGAGGGGCAGCCAGGGGCGCTGAGCTTAGTTGTTCTGATATTACAGATAAACCAAGGAAAGAAAAATCGGTCAGATGATAACAAAGGGCAAGGTTAGTTTCCAAAAAGCAGATGTATTTTCCCACTTGGAACGCTTCAAGTGTGTGAATATAGGCAAGGCTGACATGCTACTGCCATCAGCCCTGCAACTTTTCCAGTCCATGACTATTTGTTTTCTGGCTACAAAGGAAAAAACTTTAGCGGTTAAATGGACTTTTAAAGGAAAACTTCAGGTTTTTAAAGTTTTTCTTTTGTAGGGACAGCACTATTCTAAGCAATACCAGAATTCTTTTCAGCTAATTTTCACTAATTTCACAGTAATTTAAAGGAACCTCTCATCTCACCTTCTTTTAATGCCTAGTTTTAATAAAAGGTAAAGAGATATTTTGCTCTTAAGGAGCTAAAATATTCATAGCAAGACAAAGTATTTTATACTTTGTTTTAAATTAGAAACTAAACAAACTACTAAAAGCACACCCTAGTCAAAATTACACTGACAGATTTTAAGAAAATTTCTCAAATCATCATACTACAAAACCAAAATGAAACCAAAAATTCCCAAACAACACCAGCTTACTTTTTAACACTGGGAAAGTATTTACTGTGCCATGGGGATGCATGCACGTCCAGGCCACAATCTTTGCTGTGAAATACTGGGGGATTCATATTTCAGACAATTTGCACTGAAATTATCTTAATTATGTCCACTAGCAGCAATATCCAGCAGCAATACCCAATATTATTATTTTTGTTGTTGTTTGAAGCACTAAAGGCCCTTCAGTTTTCAGCCTAAGTGAGCTCATTTGATGGAAAGATGCTGAAACCAGTATCTGCGGCAGCGGCTCCCCAGCCACTATCCCCATAACCACAGCCAAAATCACAGGGGCTGGGGGACAAAACGACAAGCTTTTTTCATCCCATTTTGCAGATAGCAACAAGGGAGGGTGACGACTTGCGGAGGGCCACAAAGCGCATCAGTGACAAAGCCCAGAGCAGAAGACAGCTCTCCCGACACCGTGTGTTTTAGCCACCTCACAGGCTGATTGCAAGTTTACAAGAGGAACTGCCATTCTTCAGACAATGATTAATTGCTTCCCTTCCAGGCATTACTATTATTAGTACTATTAATTATTTGTACGCAGTGTATCGGGGATACAATGGGCTAGCATGCCATGCTGCTACTAGAAGTACATTAGGACTTTCAACAGATGGCAAATCACACGGGCACACTGGGACTTACCCACATCCAACCGCCACTTGTAAATGCTCGGATTTGTACTTCTAAGTCCCATTTTAAGCAGTGAATAAACCCATGGTCCTTTTTTAAAGTCAGAGTTTTATTTATACATAGAGTTGGGAGTTGTAAACCACATACTATGTCAACATCTGCTTTGAGTTTTTACTGCTTAAAAGCTCCAAAGCAGGAGAAGCTGGAGATGGCATAAAATGTAAGTTGGATTATCTGGGCAAGACTGTCTGTCAGCTCCATTTTTAGTTGTTTTTCTTAGCTTCACCTCTCATCTCAAAATTAACGTATGAAGAGGGGGGAAATGGAAAGCAGGAGAGGACAACTGACCATAAACCAAATCAACTATAGTAGGTACATGGGTGAACTTCTTCCAATTTAGCAGTGACAAACCACCTGCATGATTTTTACAGTCACTTGGATTTTTGAGGTCTTTTATTATGTTATTTATATCTGATGATTTTTCTTCTCCTGCTCTGCTATTCAAACAAATGAGAATTTTTTTCAGGTCTTCCCAGTGATGACAGTTGTTCGTTGTATTTTCCTTACAGGTGTACCAGCTGTATTGCCTTGGGCTCGGAACACCAGCTGAGCTGCACCGTGATCTTTGTGAGTTTGTTCTTTTTTTTTTTTTTTTTTTTAATATACAGAGTAGACTCATGAGATCCTCCAAAACTGCTAAGTGACACGTACTATAACAAAGCTGGGGTGGAGAGGTGAAATTTAAGAAAATAGCATCCAATGAAAAAGAAAAAGACATAGGAAAAAGAGAAAGAGGTAGAGGCAGGCAGGAAAAAAATAATTTTCTTCTAATATCAAATAAAGCTGCACACTAACATGGGATAGTAGTTATCCTCAGGTTCCAGCAAGACAACATTTGTGGATGAATCAGTCAAAACACATTATTGTCTCTGCTGGCCTGCATTTATATCAGCATGACTCATTGTGTATACGTTATAGAGGGTAACGTAATGAGAGCTGAATTGCGCTGTTTGCAGTTCTTCCCAATGGGTAAATAAACTGTTTGTAATTAAGGTAAGCATCACGTTGGTCTTTAGGTGCTGTCTTTAATTTTACTTGATGCTTTTACTCTCCAGTCAGGTAGTAACTCCCTGTGAAGTAAGAGCACAGGGAACACGAACATTTCTAACACATCTCTGGAAGTTAGCAACCCTTCAGGAGGCTTTAAAAAACTGCCGCCTTGGTCAAATATTGAGTTTCTGGATTATGGGAATGCCTGAGGGGAGGAAGAGGGAGAAGGGACTTCTGAGGCTGCATAGAAGCCCCAGAAAGAAAACAGATTATTTTGTTCTTTTGAGGGATGCAACTGTGAGACAGGGCTTATCAACAGAATTCCCAGTTCTCATGTGAAATATCTTGATAAGTCTTGAAGTACAATCTTGCCATAAGCAGCTTTTCCTCTGGCAGCAAAAGCGAGAAGAAATGATTGAGCAGTTAGCTAATCCCTTCCTTCTCCCAACTTCCACCTGTGTACGGCGACAGGGCTGGCTGAACACACGTCTCATCATCGACTTTGCAAAAGATCACTTCTGAACTGTTACACTTGCAATACTTTAAAAGGACATACTTTGTCTCCTGTTTGTTCGGGGTTTTTCGTTTGAAGGCTTAGTGGGTTTTGTTTAACTTTGTTTTAAAGAGGACTAAGAAGAGCATTATATTTATCTTGGTTAAAAAATAAAAGGACAATGAATATACCTTGAGATTAACGTCTATACAGGTTGGGGCTTTTAGCCAGTATTAGGTTGTCTCTTACAAGCGCTATCCCCACCCCACATAGTTACTCACACGGTTGCATCACATTAATGTTTGTGGGGTATTATGATGAATCAAATCTGGAATAAAAGACACTGGGAAAAGACCCAAGCAAAAAAGCCCACGGTTCCTTATGAGATCAAACAGACATCGTGCTGCCGCACAGGAGGAGTCAGTAGGATCGGAAGGAGTAACACCCTGACAGCACCGAGATCTGGAGCAGGGTGGTGACCATCCTCAAAGCCTATAGATGCGCACACCAGATCAGGCTTTACAGAGATAAGCCCCGAATGACTATTTTTACACACCCATCTGAGCCAGGTCGAGAAGGAGTGCTGTCGGAGGAGATGGAAGACACCGATGCAACGGAGAGGGGTCTTGAAGATGACGGCATCGTGAAGGATCTCACCATAGACCGTGGCCGACTGCCTCGTCTATCATCCAGACTCGAAAGCTGCAATAAAGAAATATAATATAATAATACAATATAATCACAAAATAGCTGACATCTGTTTACCAAAAGTAACGGGGAAAGGTTCAATTTTTCTTCCATGTAGAGTTTTATATTACTTAATTATACATTGTGTGTAACAACAAAGAAACAAATTCTAAAGAAAATCCATTTAACGGACAAGGAAGAAATATTTAGGCCCTTATAGGTAAATATATAATTTTAAACATGTTCCAGTAATTCATTTGTTTCAATGGTATTTACATGGTTTTTTTACACCTGGGCTTTAAAAAAGGAGCTTTCTACAAATCCTTTTTTTTTTTTAATCCACCTCTGCAACTGAAGTGACTGTCCTGTCAGTATATTTAAATGAAATGGAGTTAAAAAGAAAACAAGCAAAAATGAAACAAACCAAGAAAAAACTCAGTAAAAGGAACTTTATGTCAAGAGAGCCAATTTAAAGAGTGGCATCTAGGTTAAGAAGAAAACATATGAAAGCTATTTTTTTTTTTGGTTTCAGACAATTTCAGGGTTCTGAATATTTATACAAGCTTTGTTAGTCATTAATAACTGATATATGCATAAAATAATTGAATTCTTTCAGTCAACAAATAAGAACTTCATGCTGTTTAATTACAGGTATATTTTCCACCCTGACAACTACTAGCAAATTGGCCTTGTACAAGGAAGACGAAAGTGATAAAACTCCCTGAATCCTGACAATTCTTGCTGGTGGGTAGAGTGAAATTAGAAAGATAACACCACCTGCGTATGACTTTCTAGTCATTCTCCCTGATGATGTAAATGTACATTACTGAAGTGACTGACATGCAAGTATCATTAATGTCAATTATTCCTGTTCTCCTTGGGAATAAATTACTATTTGAACTTTTCTCTTCCTAAATATGTTAGCCAGAATGGATTTGAAGGACTACAAACGGAACATCACTTAGAAGGAAACCCTAAAGGCTGGCGTGCTCCCCAGAAGATCTCAGTGGTCCCATTTGAAAAAAAAAAAAAAAAAAGTAAAAAAAAAAGTCATTGCTATAGAAAAAAGTGAAAATTAACCTCTGAAGGAAAGCCTGTCAAAAGTACAACACAATGCTTCACTGGCACGTACTATTCCACCACGATTTTGGTCGCTTAGAGAAAAACATTGCTTGGCACTTTTTTGCTGCCCTGCCTGCTGCAGCATCTTTCTTGCTGCCTCCTTAATACAGGATGCTCTGCATCCCACTGAGCAGAACGCTGAAGCTCTCTTCCTCACCATATCCTGCATCACCCACTCTTCAGAATAAATCTCTGTGGGATTTTCCAGAGATAATATGGAACCAAATTCACACCCTGTTTCTATTGATGTGATTGGCATAACGTCCATAAACTCAGTGGCATGCACCCATTAGTGACCACAAGCAGAAAAGGGTGCTGTTTTAGGGCTGTTCAGGTGGATCTCGGTTGCTTCACTGTTTTGAGAATCAGTTTAGTGACTGCTGCTTATTTAGAGGCAGAGGTAAAACTGAAGAACCTGTAAATGTTAACAATTGCTTTTTTTTCTATTTCTCATTCTTTTCTTTCTGAATTTATTAAGGACTAGATTGTGATGGAGCTCCCACTCTTGCCTTGGAGGGTTTAAAGATGGGAAGGCAGGAAGGGCACGAAGATGGCATAATTTTCTCTGTGATCTCCTCTCCGTGCAATTGTGCTTTAGACACTTAAGTTTTCAGGTACACGGCGAAAACCACAAATACAGATGTTTTTAGCCTTGTGGCAGAGATCACCTTCAAAATCTGAGCCCATGAAGTTATATCTGCCTCAGCACACATGTGAATTGATGCAGCACCTCCAAAAATGATGACTCAACCCCAACTAGGGCAACCAAGCAATTTAGCGTTTTCATAAGGAAGCCAAACTCACTTGCAGAGAAGCACCTACCATTTGATACCACGTCCTTCACCTGCTGGGACCTGCTAACTGGCTTTCTAAGCAGTTCATGGGATTACAGTGCAAGCTCCTTATCTGCTTCCAGGGTGCCAGGGAGAGCCAGGGGTGGAGACGAGATGGCAAAATGCAGGCTGGCAAGCTGGGTTTCCTGAGCCATGGCCCAGTAATTAATGTTCTGCTGGTGAGTTCCCTCACTTTTAGACGGCTTTTGCTGACAGAAGGTGGAACTGTGCAATCTTAATAATAACTCACTGCTTTTCCAGATCATTCGGTTTAAATACCAGTCCTTTTTGTGAGAAATAGTTTCTTGTATAGGATATTCTTGAGACCAATTTGGGGAAAATGCATATGGTCCTAAATAATACCACACTATTTGCTCTTTGGAAGGTAAGATTTTCTCTAAAAAGCGGGTAAGTGCTATAGCTTGAAGCCCACTTACATATCCTGAACCAAAATGAACAAAGCGACTCAACAGTGAGTAGATCCGACGATTCCAAGTTCAGCTAGAAGCCTTTGCAGCAAAAACGGGGAACCCCAGAATTTCCTGGCACTTCCAAGATGCCAAGGACAGGCTACTGGCACCCTGGGATGCCATCCTCCTCCTCCCAGGAGTGGGGTGCATGGGGTGCCGGTGGGAGGGAGCTGACAGCATGCCAGGTCATCTTGGTAGCTCATGCACGATAACACTGGCTACCTCCGTGTTAGAGGACAAATGGGTCTTTTCTGGTAAATAGATGTGCTTTATTTTCTGGAGCAGTGAGAAGATATGTACTGCATATCCAAGTCTCACGTACTGCTGTCATTTCACAAATAAACCTAAAAATTACAGCGCGTTTACAACACTGCTGTCAGGACTACCAGCAGGCAAAGACAAAGCTCACCCCGGCAGCCTTCAACGTGTTATTAGGACATCAGCTCTGCATAGTCAGTCCTAGAGTAATTCTAACCACTTGCATCCTGTTTTTTTTAAATAATTTTAAAACCTGATCATAGAATAGCACCCAATCCTTGTGGCTTTTGACTTTCCTCTCCAAGAGGTGACACTCAAATTAAAAGCAGAACAAAAGCCCAGTGGAAACGCCACCAAATTCTTGGCTGTATGTTAAACATGAAGCAGCAACTGAAAATAGCTTGTTGGAATGAGAAAAGCATAAACTCCAGCACTACTAAATCTCATTAAGTAGCAACTACCTTTTTATTGCCTGCCTACATTTAGGGTGATGCTACAGCACGTAAGACTGCACACTACTGTAGAGCAGCACAGCTCTCACATCTCAAAAGTAATTACATCTGCGGAAAGGTGACATTCAGCTCTAGAAGAATCACGCTATAGTGGCAATTTTATTTTAAATTTTAAACCAATTCCTTAAAAATGGAATACTGGAGAATGACACTGACTTTCAAGGAACAGATTCAGGAAATTTAGAAACTTTTCCCATACTAGAGAACGACAGTACCATCTGAACACGTCTTATAGCATCTGCTTAGTATTTAATAATTAGATGACCACTGAGAACAACCAGGCAATGCTGCATCAACATTGCTTTTTTAATCAGTGGGAGTTATAACACAGAATTACACAGTTGCCCATAATTTAAAGAAATTCCACATATTTAGGAAACATAAAGTTAGCAGGTAACTTACAACAGCGCGGACCCCGTACTGTTTTTCCACTTTGTCTTTCAGCTGCCTGAAGCAAGCCTCCATCCGCTCGTGGAATGGCCGCAGTGCCTCCGTCACCTTCTCCCCGTGAATCCGGATGCCTTCCGCCAGGAATGGGATCTGGAAAGCAGAGTTACGTTGCTTCAGTCTGCCCAGTCTTTCCTAAGTGAAAACTTATGGCAAGACTCCCACAGATGTTGCAAGAGGAGTGAAAGACCTCATGGAATAGTAGTAGTAGCAGTAGCAGCAGTAATAACAATAAAATTGATAACAACAACAACAACAACCATGACCACCACCATAATAAACCCCACAATAATAATAGCAATAATAATAACAATAATTCTCATCATCATAATCATAATTTATTGTATATGAAGCACAACAGAGTAAAAAAGGACCTAAAAATCTGTTATACGTTATTTCCTTTCTTCTCTGTTAACCAAAGTCCTTTAAAATTAATACAGCCCTAGTTCTGCCCAGTAACCACATACTGGAGGCACAGCTGAATTTATCAGATAGCACAAATATTCCTTTGATGTTATATTCTCAGGCCCCCATACACGCTGTACTTTAAAATGGCAAACTGATGAAGGATGACTCTCACGCCAAGTTATTAATATCAGTCCTTTGCTAATTTCATGAAAACAAAACCTTGAAGGAGAAAATACTTGTATGCTTTCTTTAATAAATGCTATTTCTAAAACTGTAAATGAGCTACATCCTTGGACATGTATCTATTGCAGAGCAATATTTATTAATAAAACATACAGCTTTATATACCATACATTTCTCCCTCGAAAAATTTTATTTTCTTTGTAAACAGAACAGAAGAGAAAAAAAAATCAAATTAATTCTCTTTTGTAACTGAAAATAATAATTTATCTTCAGGGCTTCTGTCACAAAATACCCATGCCAACACAGGATTATATAATTACTTCATAGTGTGGAGGTGTAGCTGACCTTTTAAAATGTTTTAAGGGAGACGTTTTCATTCCCACAGCTATCCAGACATACCATTAGAGTTTTCTACCTCCAGCTTAGGAAAAATATTTCCTCTTTCAGGTCCATTTCAGCCCACACAGTGCTCTGATTCTAAACTAGATATTCTCTGCAGCAATCAAGCTAAGAGGCTTCTGCTTAATAATTCATAATTAAATCATAATACTGATTAAAAACAGATTTTTCTAATAAGACTGAACAGCAATCAGAAGGAGTAGCTTTATTAGTAAGGAGAAGAATAAATACACAGATGAATTACAGATGAAATAACTTGAGAAATCTTATCCAGATGATTCTCTGTGATTTGGCACTATTGAAATGGACACAGTTTCTCCTCCTGAAAGACTGCAAAAGAAGCAAGAATAATGAAAAAAAAAAATTATTGTAGTCACTTCTATTTACAGCCATATGGATTTGTACTCTCCAAAAATTAAACATCAAAAGCAGAAAACTTCCCTGCTTGGAATAAGTAAAATAATTTCCAAATTGTTATAATTATCAGGCCACACTGTGACCCTCCTATTTTGCAGGTGTCAGTGGTCACTTGGCTCATTTATTTAAAAGAACCTGCTGACATTTTAAATGGATTCTTTAAAAAAGTATCAAATTACCAAGATGAAGTGCATGTGGGGTCCGAAGCTTCAGCTCTGAGATAATTTTTACAAGCAGAAAATGCACTAATGAGCCTGTCCTAGGGATCAGCCATCTGCAATTTAGAAAATCAAACAATGTGAAGTAAATGACATTTTTTTTGTAGGAAAATGTCCCAGTCAGGAAAAAAAAAAAAAGAAAGAAAAAGAAAAAGTAGGTGCTTCCTTCTGTGCCCCAAATTGAAGGTGCTAAGGAGCATTTCAACTGTTGGCATGCACCAGGCGTACACCACCAGCCCTGGAGAACTTCTGGAACTTGGAGAAATAAAATAACGGGAGGGCTGATGGGCAGGGCTGCTGGGAGCGGGCTGGGCTGGGAGAACGTGAGCACCTAAAGGCTGGTGGCCTCCTTGTATGGGAACTGCTGGGAGACCAAGGAACTGGCAAGAGGAGGCACCAACTATAAGGGAATGAAAGAAGACCAGAAACCACAGAAGAAGAAGAAAATCCTTGCTATTCCTTTAAAGAAGCTGAATTTAATAAACTTCCCGTGGCTTTGCTATAGAACTTCTGTGAGATTTCTGAGTCACGGTATTTGGTCTCCCTGTCCAAGACCACTTAATCCTTTAAATATTTATTAAGTACGGAGAGAAAATACCTTCATACTGTTATACCATTTCTGCTTCACCGTCCTCTACTAAATTCCAAACTCTTCTGACACCTCTTTTCCAGACATCCACACAGGGAAATCTGGTGACGAGCGACACTGAATTTTAAACCGGTAGGAATCTTTGTCGGATGTGGAGACAGAGGCAGAATTTTGCCACGTTCACTATATTGCCAGTTCGTTTGGCTTTGAAGCAATGGGGGGGTTTGCTTAGGGCTCTATTTCAAAAAACCCTACAGGGCGTCCTCAACTTTGGAGAGATGAACAAAACAGTAAAGGTAACGTAAGTAGCTGAGCTAGAAATGAATGAGCTGAATGAGAAAGGAAACCAGCTCCACATAACACTATTTTGTAACTCTAATCTTTGTCGATACTAAAATTTTATATACTTTCACTGCAACTTAAAATTATTCCCTGATTTTCTTTTTTTTCTTTTTTTTTTTTTTTTAAGATCTTGATACGCTTGGCTGAAAAGAACCAAAAAGCTACATAGATTTGAATTATTAATCTTAAATCTTAAAAAGAAAATCTTTCATAATAATGGTATCATAAAATATGATTGTAAAATCTATGCTAAAATTCTTTCAGCTATATAGAAGCAGCACAAGATTTTTATGTGACATACTAGTTTTGGCATGCTGTAAATATATTAGCTAAATACAGACCAATTAACTTCATTGATTATTCATGTCATTACCATAATTTCAATCAATCATTTCATTATCTTCATGTTAAAATGAAAGATCCGTTTGAAATGATGTAGTTGCATGGAAGCATTTTTTTCTAAGTTGGAAAAGCACTAAGATGGACAAAAATGGACATTGCTCTACTCATTATATTTATCTGAAAAAATAATAGAAAGAAACTTATACATAAAGTTCACAGGAATTATAAAAGGACAATATCCTGAAAAGCATGAATTCCACAGCACAATGGAGGAAAAGATAAGGAGATAGAACCCCCCCTAAATTTAATGAGTCAGGTGATAATACGATTGTCAGGCTACTCTTTCATATATCCAGATTGATTTATACAGCATAAAGAAAATCTCTGTGTGATTGCAAAACTCCAAGCCCCACATTATTGAAAAATGAAAACTCATTTTCGCTTTCAATCACTGTCAAGCCCATGATGAATTCAGACCACTGCCTCACTTTGGGAAGTTTCCATAACAACTCCCTCCCCTGACACCAGCGGATGCTGGCAGCCAGCTCCCCATCCTGCTCCCGTCTCCTCAGCTACCTCTGCTCTGACAACTGAAAACAATTTGAGGCGAGGTTTAAGTCTTAGGATAGACTAAATGTATATGAAACAGCTAAGGTAATTTAAAAGCACCGATTTCCACAGTGAAAGGGTTAGACCTTTTAGTAAAAAGATTTTTCAGATATAAAAATAGTTTTTCTATCTTTTCCTACCTTTTCTTTCTCTTTTTTTTATTTTTTTTTTCTGGTTGCTATCAATACTGATGGGAAATTATGTATTTAAAACCACTGAATAATTAAAATACAGTGTGATTAGCTCTCATACATATTTTCAAATAGTAATATTATTCTAATACACGAATGTCACCAAAGTGAATCTTGGCTGAGGAAAAGTGTGTTTGTAATTCATTTGAAGTATCGCTATCAGAGGCAAAGACGAAGAGCTGACGTGAAGTTAAGTCTTCTGGGATAAAATTATCTTCCTCTATAAAACTTAAAGCTCCTAAAATCTAATCTTCTGTAACAGCTCACAAGAAAATAAATAAATAAATAACCAAACCACCAAATAAATAAATAAATACTTTTTTTTTCCCAGACCAAAAGAGTGATAGTTTTAGGGTCTTCAGTGGTTTGGTGGTGGTGTGGTGGTTTGGTTTTTGGTTTGGTGTTTTTTGTTTGGTTTTTTTTTTGGATTCTGCATCTTTGGTTCTACTACCTCTAAGATTGAAACCAATAGAAATGTAAATGACTCCCTTTATTATAAAGAGAGAGCTGAATATAAAAAGACAATTATGCACTTTCTTCTTCTGTGGGAAAAACATTTCCAGTCGTTGGTATTTTTTTTAGTTACCATGAAATTATCCTGAGACCACTGGAAAAGGCCTGGTCAACAACTATGGAACAAAACTGGAATTGTTTCTTGTTTGTCCTGAAAAATACTCTTTGGTACCTGTAAATGCAGCTCTTCACGCAGGAGGGCTCCTGCTTTGTGTCGAGCACAGGGCTGGAAACCTGCCTTCCAGTCCCAGTTTAGCAATTACTACCTATGTGACCCCGCATTTAAATGGTTTCTACGCTAACATGTCATAAAAATACCAGGGAATTCACATGCGTTGTGCATCACTGATGCTTTCGTACCATGTTAAATTACACAGCAAATGAACTATGTGAGCATCTAGATGAATTTTGCATGCAAATTAATTTTTGCAACTCTCACATGTAGTATTCTGTGCTAAAAGGAACTGTAAGTGTACTTCGAAAGTACTTAATAAATGGAAAATATGTTGGTTGGAGAAAGAAGTGAATAGGTAACTAAAACCCATCCCAGTGCCTGCAAGTGGGAGGAGGCACTCAGGGCTGGGCATTTCAGCTTACTGTCCGAGAAGAATTTCTGACATCAGCCTCATAAAATGAAAATGCAAAACTAAACGGCCAGTAATACCAACGAACATTATTACAGAATATTTTCAAATTTGATATAGATGGGACATTTTCACGGTATTAGGGTTATAAATTAAAAAAGGAAAAGAAAAACCCAAGTTGATCATGTTTGTTCCTTGTGGGTTTATCAAATGACAAATTATGTCGCATTTGAAAAGATGAACTTTAGTTCCAGTTCCAGGGCAGTTTTAAATGGCAAAGAATGTTCTCAAAAGTGACATGAAACTGCCTTTGTACAGCAGTTGGCCCAGACCAATCTGACTTAAGGTTTCTTTACCTGCCAAGCGATCAGGTCCTTCAGTTTTTCAATCTTGTCATGATCTTCTGGATGCTCATGAATATATTTTTCAGTGAAGAAGGCCTAGTGAAGAGAGAGAAATGAGCAGTTACTGCAGAAAATGAATCAACCTGTACTACCATAGAAGAATTACCTACAGCAAAGATAAATGAATCAAACAAAAAGTTTTGCAAAATAGCAGCAACAGCTCCAAATACAAAATGAAAATCTGGGAAAGAGACATAGAATGTAACAAGGTTTTGAGATTAAGACATTAATCTCTTGCAACCAGTAAAGTAGGCAGATGAGCGCATGGTGATTGAGACCAAATCTCAAGGGTCACCCTACAGAGGACTTGGCCCAGGCTCTGTGCTCTCTGAGATGTCCTCCTAGCAGTTCCCAGGGTGTAAGAACTTTTAGTAGATGAAATGGCTGAGAGAAGGACATAAAGGGTCCTTCAGGGATAAACATGTCCATCAGCATGTAACTTCTCTGATTATGTTACAACACACATGTTGTTTGTGCATGATTAATTAAAATTATAAAATAATTTTAAATTATAAAATAAAAAAATATAAAAATATTATTAATGTTCACAACATAAATAACAGATACAGCGTTTATGGTTTCCCAATGTTAGTATCTTATCCCACATAACTTTAAAAGCTAATGTTGTAAACATGCCGCTAAGATTATGTAGACATATTTGCAAGTGACTGGTATCTCATAAGTCTCTACCATTTGATTCATCCTTTAAAAACTCCTGCACTGGAAAGCAAGGGAGAGAATTGCAGTCGGTTACTTTGGGCACTGAAGTTCACCCAGAAATTCCTGCTTCAGCTCCAATGCCCAAGCACATCAGAGCACACATGGAGAATGTCATCAGTCTTGGTCTCTAGTAATTGTCCACCACATCCCTACATAATTACTCTTGCTGATAAACATATCAACCAACTGAGCCAGGCTGGATGGGGCTGGGAGCAGCCTGGGCTGCTGGGAGGGGTCCCTGCCCATGGGGGGTGCGTGTGGTGGAACGAGATGGTCTTCAAGGTCCCTTCCAACCCAAACAGTTCTGTGATTCTACGATGCGATGAACTCTTACTTCAAATGTAGAAAGACACAAACGTATCCATAAATATCAGAAAGACATTACAAATCTGAAGTTTTAAGCATCACCCTACAAAGCCCAGAGGAGGGGAAACACATGTGCTATTTCTATACGAACAGCCGCCCGCCCCGCAGCACGCCAGGGCAGTGCAGGCTCCAAGAGGTGAAACATTGCAGGAGAGAGAATTTTGACGCTACCTTCTCATAGTTTGTGAACCCTCCCATGACTGCAGGATCCACAATGCCATTCAGGAGCATCGAGAGGGGGTTGATGGGTAGATTTGGATCATTTAAATGCTGTTGAACCATATTATTGATCTTATCATTTGTCAGCTGCATGGTTTCTATTGCATTTTCCAGTGGACTAATTTCAACCTAAAATAAAAACAAAAGGAAGTTTTAATCAAGGAGGAGAGTTTTTAACCTGACGCAGAACTGGCTGTCCACCAAACCACCACTATTAGAAACATTCCAGGAATTTCAGAACAAAAGATATTTTAACCAATCATTAACAGAAAGGGTGGTTTCAGGCGTTTAGATTTTGGGTATCTGTACACCACAGGAACTGATACAATAATCAATATCAGCGGAGAAAGTCAAATGCATTTTGCTGCTGTAGGACAGACTACATCTCAGCACAACAGCAAAACATTTAGAAAGGCTCTGACAGGAATCACGTGAGGTTTTTGGAGGATTATGGAGAACATGAGAGATTACGAGTCAGTGAGTTTTAGCAGTACAAAGAAGATCCAGCTTAATGTAACAGCAAGAAAGAAATGATAACTTAATGTGGATTTTCTGATGGAAAATGTAATCCTAAGGAGCTCAAAAATCAAGAAGATGTTTTTGCAGTGATTATTTTAGCATATTTCCAAGGAAATCATGTTTAATATGTTGAAGAGATGACTTTTAAGCTATCTGCTGTGCTTTTTCCCACAAGGTTGCATTTTCTTCATCTGAAAGTTGATAACCTGAAGTAAGAAATTTTCTTCCTCACATAGCCTGGACTTCAATGAGGGGAGCTCCTCAGATGTCCTCATGGGGTGGATTAGCTCTTATACTGTGTAGAACTTGCTTTATTTTAATTGACTAATCTCCAACTACTATTTATGATCAGATACTGTTTTTCTGCATGTCAGCTGCTCATGTTGTAAACGCAGTATTACAATACTTAAAATATTGCTAAAATACGTACATTGAGTGAATAGGCTAAAAACTGCTAACTTGCAGTGATCCAGAGTGTAGACAGTCTTCAGCGGAAGACATAACCTACTTACATTAAAAAAATGATGTGGTAGGATCAGAAAAGGAAGGTTAATCGAGGCCTGCGAGGAAAACGCAAGTGTATATTTGATTACACCCTAATTTACATAAATGCTACATAAACAAAGAAGCACTTCTACCTGGCTATCAGTTGCTTACCATGTTTCTGAGAAGCACTTATAATCAAATCTCTGTAGTTGCTACTCTTACACCTGCCATCTGATTACATCTAGGATGTTTTAATTAGCATGTTTAAATGTCTGCCCGGTGAATTGTTCTGGAAGGAAGCAGCCGGCCGCGGTGCTGCGGTGGCTGCGGGGCAGCCCAGGCTCCCTCGGCCAGAGGACGGCGGCAGGTCAGAGCCGAACGCGCTACCCACCAAATCTGGACCGGGAAAGTGAGACCGTATTCAACCGCTGATCCGGCAAGAACTGTCACGAACACTGTAAGCTAAATTTAGGATTCTGTCATTTGTATTAATGGCCTTATCACTACGCAATAACTTGTTGATGAACCATTGCTTTTAATGCTCTTGAATATCTACAGAAATCAGCACTCGTTGAGCTGACAGACATCTTTTTTGACTTTTGTGTATCGGCAATCATGGCTTTCTTTCTCATTCTCCTTTCTTTTACTACTCTTACAATCCCCCCTCTAATTTTTTAAAAGCAGATGGAGAATTGCAGTTCCCATCCTAATACTGTATACTGTGCTTTGGAACTTACTGAAAGCTATTTATTAAAAATACCTATACTTGTAAATCATGAGCCTTGTTCCAAGTACCTTGCTAACTCCGGACACTACGCCACCTATTCAGAGCAAACAGAAATGCTATACATTTGCAACACTAGAAAATGAAACATTAAAACAGAAGGAAGATTAGCATTTGTCCTTTTTAAACTAAGTGCAATTCAAAAATCCAGTTTCTAAGTCACTGGCTGGCCTCAGCAAATTTTTCCCCTGAAACCACTTGTGTCCGGCTAAAACAAATCAGGTACAGAATAATGAATGTGTACAACAGATTCCTTGCAGATAATGAACCGATTGAAAAAGGCTTAGGTAAAAGTACTCAGAAAGAATTCTAAAAGCAATCAGATTTAGGGAAATTATGCATGTTCCTATGGGTTATGTAACATAATACACTGCATTTATTAAATTACTCGGTTCTCTCTCAGCACTGATTTGATATGATCTCACCTCTTCCTTTAAAGATATTCCAGGTCCATCAATAAAATATGAAATGTGCAAAGCTACTTTAATTCATCCTGTTTAGTAAAACATCAATATCTGTATCTATAATCAAAATTTAGCATTACAGGGATGTAAACCTTGTGATCGTGCTTCCAGCATTTTAGCTGGCAGGAATCTTGAAGAAAGTCAATACCAATTTTGCGGTAACTGTGCTAGAGCTAGGTCAAAAGGTATTCGTTGCCATCTTCCCACATATTATTAAGTTCTATTCTGGTATAATTTTTCAACTATGCGCCCAATATAAGCCTTACTTACAAAAAGCTTATAGAAAGCACTCTGCCAGGATTTATGCACATTTCGATGACAAGCATAGCGTTAAAGGTGCGTGTATACAAATTGCCTGCATAAAGCAGCCTGTCAGGCTGTGCTCTTAACTCATAAGGAAAAGAGACTTTCATCAGATTTTCCAGCCTTTACAAACAACACTTTTTTGCAATCATGAAGATAAATACAATCTTCTCTATCAGGATTATATTGAAAACACAAAATTCATTAAAAATTCAATGCGTTTTATTCAGCTGCCTGTTACTGTCAAACATCACATTCATATTCTGTTACTATAGATACCATAGTAATTTTCTGCATTACTTCTGTTCATCTAAATACAACTGTCCAACATAACCTCAATGGAGCAATGAAAAAGGTTTTAATTAATCATATGCAAATTGTTCTTTTCCTTTAAAAATAAGCCTCACGAGAGATTTATAAACTGCAGTAACAATGTTTTTATTGCTACTTAAAAATTACAGCTGCGCTAAGAATAATTTAATCTTAAAGGCATTTAATGGGTATGTCTTATCTAAACACTCTAAATGGTAGAACAGAGAAGGGCGTACTTCAGAGTTACTCTGCGAGGTTGCTAGGGGTATATTTTAGCTAACTCTGGAAAAGAAACAAAACCGACCTTCAGTCACAAAGGATAAGCATAGAAAAAATGCAAACACATACAACGCATCTGATTGATGGTATATTTTCAATAAACTACCATCAAACCACCCAAATCCCTCTTTTCCAAAATTCAGACTAGTTTTATTTTGATGTGGCAGGGTTCCCCTGAAACACCTCGGGTCTCTTTTGATTTCGGGCACAAGGCTCACACCACAGGCTGCAATGGTCACCTGCTGAAAGCCAGGAACGCTTCCCAGCAGCACTTCAAGCATCCGATGGGCCCTTGCCCGAAAGGCCAGGAAAAGTCAGCCCACATTTCCTTCTCAGGAGTGGGAAAGCGTTACTTGAGTCACCCTCCATCAATAACCAGCATCCTCAGCAAGCAATTTCCCCTTGCCTTAGCATGCCAGATACAGTCCCATCGATTGCTTGTTCACAGACCTGAAGCGCAGTCACACAGAAATCCAAACGCTCCCTGGCTGTTTAAGAGCCCCATTCTTTTATGCGATCTCAATAAAGCCAAATTGATCTTACCATGAAAACTGATTTGACTTCAAACCACCTCAGAATCCCTGGTAATTTATACGCTGTCACATAGATGGTTCTCTCAATCCACATATTCTGCAAACATCACATAAACAGCGCATTATCAGATGGATAGCTTTTATCTTAAGCGAAGCCTTAGAACATTATCACCAGGAAAAGGAACCACAGTACGACAGACATTATGAAGCCGGGGGGAACTTCAGGGGGTATCTGCTTGGGGAGGGGATGGGGTGGCACTGGTTCAAATTTGATACATCATTTAGTAGAGGACAACTGCTCTCTTACCAAAGGAGAACGCTATGTGAAAAATCCACCGGTTTTACCAGACTGCCATTTTTCCCACAAGGGCTTTTAAGTACCATCCTCTGCAAAACCACATCATCTTGATATGGGGAAAGCTTCTGCCCCAGGAGGGCAGGGGAGCTGGGTTCCCCGGAGAGGTGGTGCTGTCTCCATCCTCAGAGGTTTCAAGACCCGCTGGGGTAAAGCCCTGAGCAGCCAGGTCTGACCCAGAGCTGGCCCTGCCTGGGGCCGGGGTTGGACCCAAGGTCCCATCCTGACCTGAATCTGTGATTCTGTGATTTCACCTGAGCTGTAACCTGCAATGGCTTCGTTGTAACGTCTCACTGGATTGAATGGAAGGATGCGTGAATTAACATCTCTTCCTCCACATGTGTGTATTTGGTTCATAACCAATGTCAAAGGCATTTCCTGATCCGATTTGGTTACAACTGGCATACGTTGGTGGTTCCTCTTATTTATTATGAGTTTTTTTAAAAACGGAATTGTTTATTCCATCCTCCATTAACAGAAGAAGTAATTTCAACGTGATTTAGATACACCTAAATTTTTTTTATCTATACTCAAAAGGTATCGTGAACTGTAGTGCTCCAGTCTAGCATTATGCTTTTAGAAAAATAGGATCTCCTACCACCTCAGCTAAACCCACATAGATTAGTAAATTATAAATTTTTGATATAACAGCCATCAAGGGAAGTCACATACACTAAAAGGAGTCTCTGAATGAATACCCAGTCTTAGCTGTAGGAAACCAAGTACTCAGCATTTATTGGCACGTTTAGTAGATTAGAACCTGCTACTACACAGAAAACCGAGTTCTTTGCTCAAGAAATGATGCATTAATTTATTACTTTAATTACTACTACTACTTTACTACTAACTGCGCCCACTAGAACCCCTGTGAATAAAATGGTGGCTATAAAAAAAAGGCAATCAACTTGATGTAACCTGTTGTAAACGTTTTGATGAATACAAGCTGTGCTCAAAGGGAATTTTATTGACCATTAGATGAAACATATGGTTTAGTAAAAAAAAAATGGTATTACTGCAAAAAGATTTTTAGATGCCTGACTAGAATCTTCATGGAAAGACAAGATTTCACAAGAGACATCTATCTTTTCAGGTATAGCCATTTTAAAATTTCTCAAAACAGCTGGTTTTTAACAAAGCAAAAACAGCTTTGTCCATTTTTTCTAGTGGTATAAACCAGAAAACGATAAATTGGTTTAACTGAATTTCTATGAAAAATAATCACATTTAAACCTAGCATTTATTTTTCAACAACCAAAGCATAATGAATGTTTCAGATTCTCAAAATAGAGGGGAATAAACAAGCAAACTCCAAAAGTATTCTATTTTCTTTTTCTTTCTTTCTTTCTTTCTTTCTTTCTTTCTTTCTTTCTTTCTTTCTTTTTTTTTACCGCAAACTCGTTGTCTGGGTTTTTCTCTCCTTTCCGAACAGGGCGTGAATACTCAAACCGTTGGACTTCATTCACCCTATAGAAACTGAAAAAAGGGAAAAGGACAATCAATACCAAATGCCATCTGTTTAGGAATTGCTGCTAAACTCTAGTACTAGAAAAAAACCCAAACACTTATGCATAAATATAACATGTTTATGGGATCATGGTTTTCCAGGGGGTTCGACGGAATCTCTGCTAATATTAAGAATACCTATGAAATGTCATCACAATTACTGCCGTCCTTGACCGTGTACAGATTTGTTATACAACAACAGGAACCAGTTTAAATAATTATTATAAAGGAGACGGACTGAAATTTCAAAACCAACCCAAACTCACCTCACGATCTGTTCTGACACCGGCCTGTGAAATTTAGACGGTAAATCCAGTTTTGGCTTTACAGTAAAGCACTGAATATCTGAACACAGGGGTTAAGAACCGAACAGCGAATCTCCGTCACACAGGGGCAGCTCAGGGGCACACAAAAAAAGGGACAAAAAAAAGGGCACACAAAAAAAAGACACAGAACAACCAAATGAACGCGTTACACCCACAAAGGCAGAAGTGCAACAGTCTCCTGCTCGCGTTGGCTGTAAATACTCAACGCGTGCGGCTGCAGGAGCCACGTACAACCCAAGGATACACTGGCCGGAGGAGCCTTTGATGTCATCACCCGGTGCAGACGTCGTCTTCATTTTTTCGGCGTTTGGAAACTGAGTCAATAACCTTGCTTCAAAGTCTTCGCGGCGTTCATACTCCTTTCCTCGGTAAATGAAGACTTTGTTCTGGAAACAAATTGAGAGATGAAATCCTAAGACCAGTGTCCACAGTAATGAACTGGGATCTCAGAAGCATTGACTCCAATGCTGTTAAGTGAGAAATTTTACATTCCTCACGTTACAATATAATCGATAGTTTACAAATCTTTTATGCCACTTCAATAAAGCACAAGTGGATTTCCTTGCCTCCAATTCAGCAATGAGACCATACAGCACACACCTTTAGGCGTAAGTACAAACCACGTTCAATTCGACAGGATCCAAATACATTATTTCCAAGATCTATAAAATAGGTGCCCATTGAAAACATATTAAGAGAAATTACGTCCTCTACCAAATTCAAGATCTCCCTCCGTAATTCCTCTCATCCACCGTCCTCAGCTAATGTTAGAATTGGTTTAAATAAAAAGAGGTAGGCTTTTGATGCACAAACATTTATAAAAAGCACTGAGGTGAGCAAGCAAGAGTAGCAGGGAACAGCATAAACAGAAAACAATGCTGATTTTAGGAGGAAAGTCCAAAGATCCTGACTCTTTCAGAAATATTGATACACCCTGGCCTCCATATTAGTTGATTAGATTTCTGCCATTGTACAGTTGTCTGCACACAGCATAACTTTCAAATTCAGTATATTGTATTTCTAAGTATTGGTTTCTTCTTCTAACCATAATGAAAATTAAGATATATTTTATACAGTCCATTTATATACTGAACAAGCACATTAAATTCTAAAGAAAAATGTAAAAGGCTACTTGCATTTTTTAACTGGTCAAACATATGAAAGTTTTGATATCATCTCATCTCAAACTGAACATTTGGTGAAAAAATTATACAGCACTTATTAGAAAAAGGGAGTTATGGCTGGGGTAGAAAACTGGAACAGTTTATGTTTGCCCAGTTGGGCTTAGTACTGCAGTGGTGCCTTTTGAAATGCACAGTAGAGGCATGAATACTCTCTGTTTAGGGAAAGAAAAAAAAAAAAAAGAAGAAAGAGCAGACACCTAAGAAGTGTACATATACCTGTAATTAATGTGTATATAATTCAAAGGGAACAGTGCAGTAGAAGAAGTTTGTGTTGAGGATTTTCTCAATCAGCAAGGCATTTATAGCCTATTTTTCAGAGTTTTTATTGTTCATTTATTGCAAACTGACCAATCCACACAGCTTTTGTAAAGCATGGTGTTTCCCCACACTTAAAAACCCCCAGTCCTTCACACTTGTGAAGAGAAAAAGCAGTTCAATATTAATATATCAGATTAACACTACTCTGCCTTGCATCCCTTTGACTAATTGGTTTATCCTCCCCCTCTGCTCTGCCCTGGTGAGGCCACATCTGGGGTGCTGGGTCCAGTGCTGGGCTCCCCAGTTCGAGAGACAGGGAGCTACTGGAGAGGGGCTAGTGGAGGGTACCAAGGTGATGAGGGGACCGGAGCATCTGCCTTATGGGGAAAGGCTGAGAGAGCTGGGCATGTTCAGCCTGGAGAAGAGAAGAGGGAGAGGGCATCTCACCAGTGCCTACAAAGATCTTAAGGGCGAGTGCCAGGAGGATGGGTCCAGGCTCTTCTCAGCGGTGCCCAGCGACAGGACAAGGGGCATCGGGCACAGGCTGCAGCACAGGGGCTTCCATCTGAGCGTGGGGCAGAACTTGTGCGCTGTGAGGGTGAGCACGGGCACAGCTGCCCGGAGAGGCTGTGGCGTTCTCCTGCTCTGCAGACACCCCAACCCGCCTGGACGCGGCTCTGTGCAGCCTGCTCTGGGGGACCCTGCTCTAGCAGGGGGTGGGACGGGGTGGGCTCCAGAGGGCCCCTCCAGCCCCCACCATGCTGCGATTAACACAGCACTTAACGGGAAGGCTGTGTTGTGCTCTCTGCATTCTGGCCTGTATGCCCAGGGTTGGGTCCGAGGCTGGGTCAGCCTGGCCCATGGCCCCCCGCTCACTCGGCCAGAAGGGTCCGCTCTGCCTGCTGCCGTTCCAGGGCAACCCCTCGCTGCTGAGCAGCTCCTGCTTGCGGGATGTTCCTGGTCTTTCTAGGGGGTAACGTGCTCTCTGTTGAGAGTGACGGTACATGTGACAAAATTCCAGCTCGTCCCTTTGAAAAGTTATCAGTGACTTTATTGTACATTCATCATTTTGAAGATTCCTGAAAATGCAAGTCTTCCTTCACTACAATATCATACTAATTAAATAATTTTCTAGAGGAAAGGATTAGCCAATCTTAACAGTGACTCCTCATTGGATATTAAATGTTTTTTTTTTCCTGGTGAAGCTTAAGAAACTGTTAGTAAACCTTTTACAGAAATCTTATTAAAGTTTTTTTACTTAACGTGCCACAGACAGGTTTTGCTGTTTGATGCTTGAGAAAAGCTATTGCATGTAAATTACTTTACACGTATTTCAAACAGCAAAACCAATTCTTAGGTTTTCTGCATTGAATCTCTCTCGACTCGGTCTTTTGCTCCACACAGCAGCTTGCACGTTATCGTGGTTTTACATCTGTTACTACCACACGGCTTTGCCAGGTTGCAGAATTGCATTTCACTCACGTTGGGTGGCTCTGGGCACCAGTGACCCTGCCACCTTCCAGCAGGCTCAGGGTCCCTTTGGCATGAATTGCCCAGCCCCAATCTGGAGACCGAGCAGCGGGCTAACACACGAGAGCTCATCTCCCAGTTTTTGCTTGAAGGGCTGCATGCAATGGGTGCTGCAAAACACACTCTTACCCTGGGGCCAGCTTTATTCCTGACTGCCACAAAGAACTGATAATTTGTTGCACTTCCCAGGGGGCACAAATGGTACGAGTACACCTGTAGTACAGCATCCCAGGGTGTAGGGAAAGCCATATGTATTTGCTGCTTTTGGGGATGATTCAAGAATTTCAGCTTCTTCACAAGGGCTTTAGTTCGTTGGTTGCAATGGAGGCTTTTTCCAAATGAACGTACACACGTTTTATTCCTTGGGATTTTTTAAAGCCTTTCCCTACTTCATTTTAATACACAATGAAAGACCAGCCGACCACAAGTAACCTGACGAAGCCAGCTGTATCAGCTCTCCCTGGATTTATCCAGTGAGCTGGACTTGAGCGTAAGCTTGGGTTTGTGCCTGGTGTTTATTATGGCTTAACCTGAGAGAGTTAATATGGAATCACTCAGTTATAAACAGGAACACATCTCCTAACTGAGTATTTCTAGGAGGAAACCCACCACCAGCCCCTGGCCTGAGACTAAATCTCTCTGAGTCTCCTGGACTGAGAGAATAATCTGAAAATAATAGTAATAACGTTAGCCTTCTGTCTCTTGACCTGCCTTAATTGACTGTAACTCTTCCACAGGGAGACAGTCTCCTTCCAAACTGAAAATCCTCAGCTCTGAAGGCAGACACGAGCAGCACAGCAGCTAAATAAATAAATAGCTAACGTGTTATTTCCATGTCACTGACTGCCCAGTGCCCCAGTCCAAAGAATCACGACACAGATGCAACTCAGACTTGTTACCCACCCCCCCGCCCTTCTTTAGCCACTGATTCAACTCCATAACAATCCTGTAACCAGTGGAAAAACTCTAAAATGCTGCCAGACTTACATTACTGGCACCAACTAAGTGACACATGCTGTAAATTGACAGATGACTCGGGAAAATCAATGCAAAAGATTGCTTTTTAAAGGTATCACACAGATCTCTGATATTCAGCTTCAGCTTAGTGATTATGCTGGAAAGGACACTCACATGAAAACATGCTCACATACAAAAAAGGCTTCTCTACCATACCCATACACACACACACAGACATATATATATATATATGCACCTGTCAGACAAAAAAGTCACTGTTTCAGACGGCGCTGGTTATTACCCTGATTTATGGATTGGGTGGTATATCCATACCCTGAAGAAGTATAAAGTATTGGATATGTATGAAGAAAAAGAATCTCTACTAAAATTCAACTATTCCATATTAGAAACTGGAAAGGAAAAAACAATGTTTGTTTTATACACCTAAGAAACAACCATAAATGTTAGCTAGACTGTAAATAACACACTGACACACAATAATGGACTTTCTCCACAACTGAGGGATATTTCCCAAGCAAGAAGCTTTGCTATCATCTGTGGAAAAAGGTGGATGCTTACCCTTATGAATGTCGGAAATCCCTGGCCGTAGTATCCAACAGCAAAATAGTCTGGTTTTGGTCTTATCACTTTCACAATGTTTTCATAGAACTGGGCTTGCTTTCTCTGCAAAATAAATAGGAGGAATTTTAAAGACCTAAACTTTAAGGAGATTCCTTATACTTAAGATCTAGATCTCTTTTATGTGTATCGCTAACGTAAAGATGTCCATGTTTCATCTGCCCCTTTGCTTCCCCTTTTGATCAGATACATGCTAATATTTTGAAATACTAGACTCTGTAGCCATTGTTTTTATCCTTATCTCGGTGAACCTCACTTTTCCCGATCCAATATCTCCATTTTGATGAAGGTCAAGCATTTGCAAGGCAGCCTGAACTCCTGGTCGGGGCACTGCCGGTGCTGAAGCACTGGAACGATGAAGCACATACCACCGGAGCCAGCTCATCTCGATGGTGCTGACTTCTCAGTTTCCAGCTGTTACATTTCATTACATTTTTTCTGCTACTTTTTTCCCCCATATTTACAACTATTTATTTGCGTACGGAAAGCACACAGTTGAGAATTGCAGAAAAATGTAACTTTTGGAATAAATACGCGCATGTCAGATGCCGTCTGTTTTCGAAGAGGAATCCTTCTTTTTCTCAAATGATGAAATAATAACAAATGTGCAGCTTCAGACGAGCTGTTCATTAACTTATTTTTAGTCCTTTCTGTGAGAGAATGAATTCTGATTTGGGAGGAAGTTTATTACTGCTCCCACACGACAGATAACAGTAAATGGCAAGAAGACTAGAAAGACCCAGATCTGTCGTATATTTCTCAGTTCACCTGTAGCAAAACTATTTTGTCATTTGTGAATTGTCTTAGAGTCTAATATTTAATATTACTTGAATAAAAGAGACAATAGGGAGAACAGAAAGAAACAAAAAACTTTTAAATTCTATTACGGGGGAAAGAAATAAGAGCTAGGATGCTAATGCTACTCAGCAGCAGCAATAAGGAATTCTGGTGGGGTAGGCAAGACCTGACTCATACGGGAGTGTGAATTTTGCTCTCTGCCTTATTAGGGATAAATGCCCAATGCATGCTGGCACTAATTGCTGTGACATCTCCCTCAGTTTCCCCTGTCTGATAAATAAAGAACTGATAAACTCAGTTGTCTGATGCGAGAATTGGAAGCTCTGGGTCTCCCCTGTTAGAAGAGGGAGGAAATTTATTTCCATACGCAGATGACCTCTGCCTGGTTTATCCCACTGCCTGGAATCGTGTCACCCAACGTAAACAATGGCGTATTTACTGTGCAAAAGAAATGGTGGAAAACACATGACTCGGGATTATTGGCCATCAGCTACAATGGGTGAAGTGCAAATCCAGACTTATTTCCTAAAAATGGATACAGGATGGTAAGTAAAGGGTGCTTGCTCTGCGACAGAGTTGTTCATGTGCCCATGTGCCAGCATAAAGGAGATGGAAAATTACAAATGAGGGACTCTGAGAGTAGCAACCCTCTGGTGAATAATCATATCTGACACATGAGCATCATTTCTAGCTGAGGAACAATCTCTACCAGATTCTTTTTATATTGAAATGAAGAATTCTCTCTGCTAAACTCCTTGACAGCGGTGTGGGCAGCAGGCCCAGGAGGACACTTTGGGCATACCTTAGCAGCGGAGGAATGTTCTAGGTATACATCCCTTACCTCCTGCAGTAAAAACCAACGTGAAACCAGGCTCCAGATTTGTTAGGCAAATCCAAAACCCAGTTCAAATGCCACAAATAGAGGACCATCAGAAAGGGATATAAATTTTGCACTGGAGAACTGGTGGACCGAACCACGGACCAATGAAGAGCATGTAAAGGAGTGAAGAAACCATAAAACTGCGAGGAGTGGTATTTACCTTTATGCTTTCCTCCCCAAGAAAGGAGATTCTGGGGTGATGGGGATGGAGATGCTTCTGGGGAGATGGCTCCTAGCCACCCTCAAACTGAGCATCAGTGTCAGTGGAGAAAATGGGCACAATGACACCGTATTAACACCCAGCTCAGACAGACTGGGATAAAGCAGATAAACAATTCAAAGAAATTAAGGATGATGTACTCTGGTAAGTGAAAAGGTAAAATGTATCAAAACCCTGAAAGTCCAGAATTTTCAGAACCAAACTGGAATCACGTCCCCACTCCTGTGAAAACGGTTGAGAAGCTTGGAGGGACAGTGACAGCTGCCATTTATCTCTTTGGAAAAGAGGAGGAGAAAAAAAATGGTGCAGGCATAATGAATGGGTAACGTCAGGGCAAAAATAACCGACTCTAGACATGAATGCTTGGGGATTATTCATACCTAAAAAAAGAAATGTGAATATGGAAAGACACTTGAGAGAGAATGGGGATTTTTTTCATGTTCCCATTTATATTTAAATCCCAAATTTCCTTTTATACCCCAAATAAGTCAGCTTAACATTACTGAAATATTTTTCTTTCAGCTAAAAAAAAAAAATAATAAAATTCAGCCTTTTTCAGGCACTCCAGTCGTAGCCAGTTAATCAACATTTGTCCAACAAAGCCAAAGCAGGCATCTACTTCTGCATTTTACTCTCAAAAGAAAGATTTTCAATATAATTTTAAAAGCTTAGAAATTAAACTCTGAAAAAATCGTTGCAGTGTCTGTGTCATTAAAAAACCTACCAGCAGTTCACTGAGTTGTTCATAATCAAACATTTCATTTTCATACTGTTCTGCAAGTTCTTTACCCAAGGCAATGGCCTCTTCCCACATCTGTTGAAAAAAAAAATAATCACAAAACAACAACAAAACCCCTGAATTACATACCTTGGTTAAACAACAATATCGGAATAAAATACAACTGAATCAAACACAACAAAATGCATTGTGTCACATGCCTGAAAACACTGTGCATCTGACGCGCCAAAGAGCCGTGGCAGCATTACACACGTGTCTCTATTTGATGCAAATCAAGGAAAATGATCAAATTGCTTCAGAAATAAAATGATTCCTGCTAGCTCAGCTAGATAGCCAATAATCTCTGTAGGCCTGCCTACAAAGAAACCCAGAGCCTGGGACTCTGGATAAATGCTGTTGATTGACTATAGTTTATAATCACCTCCCTCTCCCTCTAATTCCTATATTCTATATTAGACAGGACAAGCAATTCTCAGATATTGCTTTGAACAAATATTCATTATATTTCCATTGGGTTTTTTCCTCTCTTGTTTTTCAACCATGAAGTTCAGCAGCCGTCTCAACTGACCCAAAGAAATTTAACAATATCCTTCAGCTCTTCAGAAGCCAACAATCTTAATGAGGAGCAGTAAGAATGTTTTTAAATGTGTATTTTTCATTTTCTTCTACTCTAAATATAAAGAACCACTCAAACCCAAAAAGATGCTTAAATTAGCACACCAGGCTATCTAAGAACAAACTTGATGATCTGCCCCTGCTGCAAGGTTTGACTGGCACTGCTGACCTCACTTTATTAAACAAATGAGATTTGGAATGAATTATAAATCCATTCGGTTTGTATTACCCTTCATCTGAAGCTTAAACTCCCTGTCCACACCACCTAATTCTCCTCTCAGCATCAGGCCACATGTTCCTCGCCCTGCTGAGATGGCTGCAGCTGCAAAGAGCTGTCGGATAAAAGAAGGCTGAGTGAGGAACAGGGCTGAACACACGTTTCCCCATCGCTCCCTGAAGACACCCCCTCTTGGGAACAAAGAGTTTGAGATGAAGCATCACAACTTCCAGCGATGGTGGGAGCTGGAGGCTGGGAAGAGAGAAGGGGAATGGCGCTCCTGGGGAAACCCTCACGTGCACAGCTGATTCCTGCATCCATCCTGTACAGACCCCCCAGTCCCAATTGCTTTAAAGCACCACGTGAACAAGAAATATTTTACCTGCCCAGACCCCCTAAAAACCAAAAGTCCTCCAAGACACACAAATGAAATCCCACCACTCAAAGCTCAAAATCAATGTTGCTTGAATTTTGTTTGTCTTTTGATCTGCAAGTTAAAATCACATTTCTTAGTATATCAGGAAAATTTGGAGAAAAAAAATAAGACTTTTAGGAAAATTCTGAATTCTAGATGCTGATTTGAGAACAAGAGTAAAACATGAAGAGTTCATATGACTGTCAGGATGACTGGGACTGCTGCCAGCACTGGCTGCGGAGTCAGGCTGGGAACAGCTACCTGTGGTTTAGTGGCACAAACGCCAGACCGGGACCTAGAATATCTTTTTTCCCCCCCTAGAAACTGTCAATTTGGAGCTTAGCCAGGCTCAATCCTCAGCTAGTCTTCCCCCCACGTGTAACGTGCCAATGCCACAGAAGCAAGACATGGCTCAGGTCCCACCGCTTTGCTCTCTGTCCCTGCTCCTCCCTGGAAACGAGGAGCTAATTTTCAAGTGGAAGGCACCCGTCCTGCAAACCAAAGGAGGGACTGAAAAACTGTGCTGGCGTACTGAGAGGAAAGGGATGGAAAGCAGCAGCCTGAACGCGTGGGGATCTGCTGGTGGCAGAGGAGATGAGGGGCTGCACAAGAAAAAATAGTTACAAGAGGTTGCAGGGAGGCAGGCCAGAGGTTTCTGCTCTTGAAGTAAGGGAGCAAAGTAAAGAGAAAATATGTGCCAGGAACTAAACAGGGATGGCTGAGCGAGGGAAAAGGAGCTTTTGAGTCTTAAAGAAAACAAATGGGCAGATGCTGGGGCAAAGAGAGGCTGAGCAGTGACCTAATTTAAGGCTGAAAGGTGACGGATCCTCACAGCGGGTAGAGCCTGGTAGCTCCATTGACCTTTCCTTATGGCTCCACGTGAGGTTTGACCCCTTTCTCTTTTTTTTTTTCTCCTTTCTACAACAGTGTTCATGATATTGTTTATCTAGGGAAGAAGACTGGAATGAGCACAAGTTACCTTATGTTTGTAAAGTGCCTTGAAGATGAAAAACACATCAGAATGACTAATTACAATCACTGTAATGAGGGATCATGTCTGCAGGAAATCACAAGGCAGACTACGCTCTGCAACACAATTTTTGCAGGTGGAAGAATCTGAATGTTTTTATCCCTATCTAGATAAACCATTTTTACTTAAACCAGAATGATGATACAGAGCATATTTTTATTTCTAAACAAAAATTAACTTGAGTTTAATAGTTAAGGCACACGATTAAAATGGAGTACAACTTCATGTACTGGGCTGAGTTAATTTTGACTCAGAAGAGCAAGGTACTAGCAATTTGTAGAAACTAAACTAACATTCAGTTGTTTGGTAAGTCAGCAAGCAAAACATTTCTAAATCTCTTAAACTTTCTTCATTTTGACTGTCATTTTCTTTTTAACCTCTTCTGCACATTTTCATGTCAAAGAAACTGGTGTTACCGTAATTTTTCTTGTCCCAGTTCTCTGTTTGTGCATTCCAGAGGTAACTAGTCCCTCTCCAACATCCAAGTACTTCTACTCTGTTTTCCATTGTGAAAACATTTATAGATGATCTCAGGCAAACAGCTTTGGAGCTGAATGAGATTGAAAATAAATGGAAGTTGAAGTAATTTTAGATTTGCATTGACACTATAAACAAACTCTTTCAGTTCTTGCACTGAATTCCAGATAAGCACAGACATCGTGACACATTTCCAAAGCACGTCTGGCGACTCAAAGCACCAGCTCGGTGCTAAGGCTGTATGCCATTTAACGCTAGCTAATTGCACCTGATCATCAAGAGGCAAGGGATTCTGTATTAGCAGTGGGAGAGAGGAGGGGAGGAGAGGAGCTGAGGGGGCTGAAATGCCGTGTTGGTACTGCTCCGCGTGAGTGCCATCAGGCCACCGCGGCTTTGCAGCTCAAGGGTCACACGACAGCGAGCCCATCCTGGACTGTCATCTACACTGCTGTGATGTCCTGGAGCCCATCATAACCTCAGGACAGACATGGACCTGTTGGAACAGGTCCAGAGGAGGCCACGGAGATGGTCAGGGGGCTGGAGCTCCTCTCCTATGGAAACCAGGAGAGCTGGGGCTGCTCAGCCTGGGGAGGAGAAGGCTCCGGGGAGACCTTAGAGCAGCTCCCAGCACCTACAGGGGCCGGCAAGAAGCTGGAGAGGGGCTTTGTACGTGGGCACGTGGTGACAGGCCAAGGGGGAATGGCCTTAAGCTGGGAGAGGGGAGATGCAGATGAGCTGTGAGGCAGAAATTGTTCCCCGTGAGGGCGGCGAGGCGCTGGCCCAGGCTGCCCAGAGCAGCTGTGGGTGCCCCATCCCTGGCAGTGCTCAAGGCCAGGCTGGATGGGGCTGGGAGCAGCCTGGGCTGGGGGGAGGGGGCCCTGCCCGGGGCACGGGGTGGGACTGGGTGGGCTTTGAGGTCCCTTCCAACCCAAACCACTCTGTGATTCTAAAACCAGACCAGTGCCGTCAAAGGTACTGTGTACACATCAAGCCCCATAGGTAGCACAGCACTGCTACTGATTAAATGACGACTTCAGCAAAACTAAATCCTGATATATTTTTTCCCCCCTTCCAACCCTGTCAGTCGAGACTGTAAACACACCGCCGCAGAGGCTGCGTTTGTGTTGTGCTTCCCCCAGTGTGAACAAACTCTTTAGATGTTACTGAATATTAATAATGAATTTTATAAATGTTTCAAAACCTAAAAAAATAAATCCTCGAATTAAATATGATACAGATTTAGTTAATCTACAATACACACACAGTAATCACACAATCCTAGCATTCCTAGTACCCATTCCCCTACCTGTAAGTGGAGATGAACAGGAAAAAAACAAATAGTATGAACATTTCTGGTTTAAATTACTGGAATTACTCTAAAAATTCTTTACGAGTTAGCTTAGAAGTTATGCTGCTCATATTCGGTCACATTATTTTTAATGGAACAGTTTCAGGTATAGCTATGAGATGAAACTACTCTTTTTCTGTCATATTGCAAATAGATGATGAAAAAGCCCCACTATGGGAAAAAGATTCTGACAATTTTCGCCAGTCTCTAACCTCGCCCCTCTCCAGCCACAGGATCTGTCTTAGAGAAAACCACCTACTTTTTGTTGCTACTACCTCTTAAAAGCCCCACTCTGCTCCAACATCTCTATTTGGAGATCCAATGGTCTGGTTCCGTCCTCCGGAGGAACAATGCCAAGCTGCAATTGTAAAACGTCAAGTGCCCTGAACTCCAGAGGTCCACAGGTCCCTTCCCTACCCGGCTTGTCACCTCACCCTTTGTTCAGCTGGACCACACCACCTGCAACATCACCCAACAGTAAACCAAAGGCAGTTATTTTTCCAACATCATAACAGAAGCAGGAACCATGTGTTTAAAATCCCCACTGAAAAACCCTCTGGAAATTTTCTCTGTTTACTACAGAGCAAATTTATTCAGGTGAGGACAGCACGGCTGTAGCAAAGTATCCTGATAAATGAAATCTATATTCTTGAAGATCAATAACTCCCAATCTGCTGCTTCGCAGATTTCCTGCCTTGGAAGGTTGCCCAGGTTTGCCCAGGACATGGCAGGTCTTCTGGAGGAATGAGCTGTACGGGGAGCTACTACACAGGATTTGTACGGTGTACAACTCATTAATGTGAGAAACGATTTATCTGGAGAGTGTACCAGGGAGAGAGGCTGGTGACAGCGGCAGGAAAATGCTTCTTTTATACTGAAGGCGTAAGAAAAATGTGTATAGACTAAATTTAGTTGTGTAGACACGAGCTGCAAATTGTTATGGAAAGACATTGAGGATGTAGAAGGAGATCTTTTCAGGGAAACCCTAGCAATTTAATTTATTTTTGAAGCTGGATTGCTTGCTGTCCAGAAAGAACCGCAGCATCCAATTCAGTATTTCAGGTTCTTTAATAGCAGCAAAGAAGGATCTTTGGAAATTTCTTAGCTCCTGCTGAGCTAACAGTCAGTAAAAATGAAATAGTCCAGGGTAAGAATATTATCATGTAATATTCTGATGTATGAGGGACGTTCCAAGCTGTTTAAATTTCAGATAATTGTTAATTAACCACCATGTAAGCTTAATACTTCACATAAAATGTTAAACCACAGTGTATCTGTATCGCTAGTATTGCGTTCAAGATGTGTAAGATACAGCCATGGTCGGAACCCTTCAAACCAACTTGCTATATTCATTTGGAACATGCTCAAACACCGTATCTTTCCTCTCTGAAGACTGCCTCTGTCCTTCACAGCTCTCAGGACGGGCTTACGATCTGACATGGGATCCGAGCTGGATCCGAGCCTCGCACGGATTTTTGGCAGACAGGTGAATTTCACCACTATCTTGCTAGATGAAAGAAAAAGCCATTTGATGCTATCCCATGAGCCGGAAAAAAAGACATTTTAAGCCAAAGCATGGCATTTACCGTGTACTTTCGAATATTTTTCTTTTTTCTTTTTTTTTCTTTTTTTTTGGGGGGGGGGGAGGGGCAGGGGAGGGAGGAGGAAGGAGAAGCAGAAATAAATAAGCAGTGTGCATTTGTTTATTTATTTTTTTTTTTTCTGCTAGACCAACACTTTCAATTTATGAAGGAGCAGTGGAAAACATGTACTGATTTATAGACTGCGGCATCCACTGGCGAACTTGAAACACATTGCTGTTTGTACGTTTTACCGTGCAGGAGTTAGAATGCTGCCGTTTTCTTTACAGCTCCAGAGACAACACAAGCCTGTTTAAAAATAATATCTTATCGGTGTCAATGACACCCAGTATTTCTTGGCTTCAGTAGTTCGTTAGCGTTGACTAACACCAACTGCTCCACACAGGCAAAATTTCACCCTCTTCCCTCGCTGCTTTATTTACACCACTATTTTTCCTTCTCGTCCTGAGATACTCTAACCCACCAATTTTGAGTAAAGTCCCTGGATTAAGGGCTTTGTTGAAAATTACAAAGCTTCAGCAAAACAGAGAAAGAGCGAACACTTCAGAGCAGTTCAAAGGATAGGTCAGGCTGCCGTGCTAAGCGTGAGGATAAAGCTTTTAAGGGCAAAAGCCAAGAGAGATGGAGATGAGGCTGGAAAGCGCAACGCAGTGAAGAATAATGATCCAGGAGAGAAAACTATACCTATACAAGGGAAACTTGGAAGTAACAACATGTACTTTTGGAAACAAAGAGCTTAGAAGAGTAATGGGAAGTATTACTAACAAGGAGTCAAATCCATAAAGTAGAAGTGCAGCAAAATGCAGAAGTTTCATCTGAAAATGCTGATTTACTAAAGGTGAAAGGTGAACTTCAGCTTTACAGAAGACTGGTTTAAGGACCAAAAGTCAAACATAAGTGGAAAGGAGAGTTTCCTAAGAATACTATATCAAAAAATAGAAAGCAAAATGAAGAATTTTGAATGGATCTCAGACTATAAATAACAGGGATATTCACGGTGAAGGGTAGCAGTCTGTTCTCAGGCAAAACGAGATGCCCACACTCCTGCTTTCAGTGCAAGCCCACACTCTGTACTATTAAATTACAAATTTCTCAGGCACTTCTGGTCTAGAAGTGAGAGGTCCATTCCATTCCAGTTTGTGTATGGAGGATTATACCATCCTCTAAATTCATCTCACCATGAATGCTAATATTTAGGGTATAAGCCTCATGGTTGATCTTCCCTTGAGAAGTGCACCATGCGTTTTCCCCTGGGAAATTACTCTGCTAAGAGAAAGGGATCGTGATTTTTGAGAGGCTGAGCGACACAATCCTTCAAGAGCACAAAAAAAAAAAAAAAAAAAAAAAAAGCCAATGTTTTAAAACTAAGTGTCCTCTTCTCAAGTCCACAGCTGCCCATCAGGCAGGCTGGAGTGGAGGAGGCACAGCCTCACAGCAACTTCAGAACCAAACTCCTGAGTTTCTCTAAAAGCCTGGACGTAGCCCTGCAGATGTCCAGGGTAAAGTGACCTTCTTTTGACATCTCTTGTTAACTTTATGGGAACAGAAAGCAAAGTAGTGCCATTAACCCAAAGTGAATTGCCAGGCAGAGACACAGCTGGGTGATTATGGTACAGAAAAAGATTAACTGCTTTAGTGTACCAGACTGTATCAGTAGAGTCTTCTAAATATGTGTTACTGATGTGTTGCAGATCATGGAACAGCATAGCCAAAGTAGCTGCTGGACTACATTTGCAAACTGCATACGTAAATGTAAGAAGTTGATTTAAACTAATGTCAGAACATCCCAAATGAGAGGATTACCTTAATTCTACAGTGAAACCCTCAACTTCGAGCTTCCTGACATTTGAAAATTCATGTAAGACGGTCATATTCTCAGTGTCTATTGATTTTCTTTTTTCCCTTTCATTGAACAATACGAAAAGTTGTTTTTCTATCTATTCTTGATCTACTATCACCAACTTGAGTGACCAGAAAATATCTGTAACTAGGGAAGAGTTCTTTGAAAATGAATCATCTCCTCACACGCACACAAAATAATCACAGAGCAGTCCCGGGGACCTGAGCTGTGCAGAGGAATAGGAATACAGAATCACAGCGGTCCCTTCGATATCATTGCTCACTGAAAATTTTTGGAATAATGAAGATTCAGTTGTTTAATCTAACTATGAGGGAAAAGGAAAACACAGCATTTCCACTGCTATTTCTTTCGCAAGCAGGCAGAGCCTTCTCTCCTTTCTAGTTGTAAAATCTGAAAAAATTAAGACTGGTTATTCAGTCTAACAACGGTCTCTCAAGCGTGGATGCCGTGCTGTGTAATGTGGTGCAGGCTGAAAAGTGAGCAGCAGGTATTTTGCCTGCTGTTTATATAAACAGCTCATTAGCGCTATCAGCAGAAATGGGTGGGTGCAACTTTAAGACAGGCTGTTTTCAATATAGATGTCAAGGACGCTGCAGCTTTTAATTTACAGCTAAAATGCACTGGCCTGGTGCTCAGAAGAACAATTCCCACCGCCTGTATGCTAGCACCATAAAAAACTAACCGTGAAGCCATAAAGATGTAAACCAACAAAATAAAAACATGCGACTCCTGGCTTTTCCTTTCCAGAGAGGAACGTAATATTAAAATATCCTTTTAAATCAGCTACGACCCTAATCCTAGCGAGGTTCTCCTTACCCACTGTTAAAGGGTTAGTAAAAGCTTTGTGGGCAGCAGCCACGTGCTGTGGGAACCAACACTACCCCCGGCACAGGCACCGCGGCACCCACACGGTCCCAGCCCCACGCGGGCTGTACACTCACAGAAGTACTATTAAATCATTAAATCTGTCACAGCCTGGAATGACAGTATTTTTAGCATCATTTATTAACAACTTCTAAAATGCTGCATTAAGATAAGGGATAAAATTTGACCTTTTAAGCAAAGTTTCTATCAACATACTCATCTGATTCTGCTAAAAACTTGACTGGAAAACAGGAGCTGGTTGGATAATACTCTAGTTCTACCAGAAAATGACATTTATGTTTGCATTACATTTATGCAACAAAGACCGCTTTTCAGAACTCAAGCTTAAGGTTCTGAAATATTCTGACAAAGGCATTTCTACTTCTATATTTAAACATTTCGTGCCTGAAATATCCAAACACTGACACATGCCTACAACCCCCTGTCTACCAAGTCAAGCCCCCTCATCTCTGTGGACAGGTAACACCAGGACTCTCACCTTCCCACTGTGCAATGCTGAATGTAAATCCACCTTGCAATAAAAGATGCAAGTGCAATGAAATATTCTCATTTGAGAATACTTCCGCCTTCTTACGATGCGAACCACAGACAACCATTCTCTGATGAATTATTTTGCATACACGAGAAAAAAACACAAGGGTAGCTGAAGGATTGCATTACCTATTGTAACTGCCAGAAAAAGTCAGTCCCCCAAACTTCATGCATCTCTTTTTTATTTTCTCTGTGGCCATCAGACGCACATATATTCACCCTTAACACAGCAGTTAGAAATGTACCATTGATTTCTTTTTACTTTTTGTTTAGTACATTATCTTTAAGTGCTAGCTGGTGTACCGTTTACATAAAGCACTCCAAATAACTTACAGCAAGTTTAAAGCTCCCTGAAGGTCACTGGATGTAAACTGTTTACTATTCAACGTATAAGTTAGAGAGAAAAGACATGAAACATATTTGGACTTTTCTCTTCCCTTTTTACCTTGCCCTTGTCAAAGTAATGGATAATTTCTTGATATAGTTGGTCTTTCAACTGTCCTTGAGTCGCAGCCTGGTATCCATCCCGCTGGGTAAGGTGTGCTGCACATGCTTCTTCTGACCACTAAAGCATACAAGAAAGAGGGGAAAAGTGAAAGCGAATAAAAAGTTACAAAATACGTCAGTAAAATGAGCCTAAATAAAATACACATTTTTAATGTAAAGAAGTGGTACCACAGCTAATGCACCCACAACGGTGTTTTGTTTTGTTTTGTTTTTTTCTGCAGTTGTGTGCTTTGATTCCTTGGGCGCAAGGACCGTTTATTTGAATGCTGTAATTGGAGGCTAATTACAGCTATCAGCTGGAAGGAAGCTTCTTAAGGTGGCTTCCTCTCCTGGGTGAGTTTGATGAGACTGACCTTGGCCTGCTGATGGGTACAACCTGCTGCAGGCATAGTGAACACTTGCAGGTTTGTGTTGAGAGAAGCCTCAAAGCTAAGACATGTCAATACGAACGGAAAGGACTGCAGGCACAGAAATTAAATGGCTGAAATTCCTAGAGAAAGTTTGGAGTATGGAAAAAGCACAACTAACTTTACACAGCCTGTCTGTAATCAGTAGCTCTGGCTCTTCCAGCAAATGCCTAATGGATGAGGAGCAAGGCACAGATATTAAATTAATTTCCTCCTAGACCCGAGAGGACCAAGCAGTTCCCTACGTCCTTCTCCCAATTCCCTACATCCTTCTCCCATGCACCTGCATATTCTGGTGTCCACTAAGGGAGAAATGCTCTTCTTCCCCTCCCTCCTCTCCTCCCACTAGCATTCCTGATGACCTTCCTGGGGATGAGACCATACTGGAGCCTTTTCCCTAGACAGGATACTAACACTCTCGCCTACCCTTCCACCGCTGTCTATTTCCATGAGGCTAGCAGGAAAATAATACCTCAGAGACTCACAAACCTCTATCAAATCAAATCATAAACTTCCATTAAATCAAATGAAACTGCTCATAAACAGAAAAAGAGACAGACACAGGTGCTCCAATAGGACTTGCTGCCTTAAGAAACCAAGTTCAAAAAAATCAATTCATTAAAGAATTCACTTTCTCCTCTGGAAAACCAAAGCTACTAAAGGAGGAGGACTGCCCACTGAAATGAAATGGTGTAACTTTAGGAAAAGGAAAAAGAAGAGCGTGAAGCGGTCAGCAGCTCACAGATTTATTCACAGAACTACTATTAAATCATCCAGTCTTAACTCCTATATCTTAAGAAATTTCACATAATTACTTCTGAATCTGGCCAAAACATTTGTGTTTGGCTAAAGCAGACAACTTTGAAGACGGAGCCACACAAACTTCACAGACTCCACAGTGCAATGGCATTTTTTTCAGCATGCTAAGAGCCACTATCTTCTGATAGTTTTGAACTTCTTAATTCTGACTGCATGGGTTAAAAATACAACCAGAGCCTCTTTTCTCAAGTCCTCTTCATCAGCTTGCAGCAATCTGGAGAAAACGATGGTGGCTCTCTCTCCACAGAGATGGCCTTCTTGCAAATTTAAAGGTGAAATCCTCGAAAGCTCTCAGTCTTGACCTAAATGTGATCCCATTAAAATCAGCGCAATGAAATATATGTCAAGGATGAGTGTTGGTGAAAATCCTGTCCTCAAGGTCTGACCGAAAAACTCAATTGCTTGAAGTTACACACCCCAACATCACTGCTTCTCAAGCAATACTGAACTCCATACACTACTAACTACTGGTAGTAACAGGACACCTAGATCTATACATTTTCATGATAAAAAAAAATCAAAGTATAATGTAATTATATTTAGAAACAAACATCCACTTAGTGATGAAAACCTTAGTGATGATAAATACTACCCTTACATTTGCCCTCTTCTATGGATTTGCATTATAAGAAAAGAAAGCCGGCTATTTCTTTCCAGTAAATTAGAGGAGTATATTAAGATACTCATCTGGTCTCTGAAGATGTTCTGTAAGAAAACCCCAAATTGGCTAAACTCTATTTTAAAGTCACAAAAAGCACATTGACTAACAACTTCAAGCTATAACAGGTAAAAGTTTGAATGATATTTTACGGCGTGGTTCATTCCATCATTTTTCCAGGAAACGCTGCACCTGTGGAAGGGAATGAATGCTTTATCTTGTCTAAAAGGTTCATTCACGTCAAGTGTGATGAGCAAGAATTACAGAATTCCCTCGTGGGAAGAAGAGAGACCTCTATAGCCACCGAGCCACTCCAACTTCTACCCACAACTGACGGCACCAGCCTGTGTGATGGAAGGTGTCAGAGCGTCACGTCTTCACCTCCCTGGTACACATCTCAACACATAAAATTTCATTCCCAAATAAATGACTGTACTCTTCCCCGTGAGGGCGGCGAGGCGCTGGCCCAGGCTGCCCAGAGCAGCTGTGGGTGCCCCATCCCTGGCAGTGCTCAAGGCCAGGCTGGATGGGGCTGGGAGCAGCCTGGGCTGGGGGGAGGGGGCCCTGCCCGGGGCACGGGGTGGGACTGGGTGGGCTTTGAGGTCCCTTCCAACCCAAACCACTCTGTGATCCTATGATTATATGATCCAGCATGCCGTGTGCAACAATCGCCCGTGCTTTCAGTAATGAATAAAGCTATTGCTACAGTGCTTTTGCATTCTAGATAAATCTTACTGATGTTTTCTTACGTAATAACCCTCTATTTGTTTTAAAACACAGTAAATACATCTCTAAGTGTCTTAATTTAAATTGCACATCTACGCTTTGCATCATATTTAGTCTTATTATAGCTTGGATAGAGTTTACTCGATTTTGAGGTACGAAGAATTGCCAGTGCAACCGTCAGAAGTATTTAACACCTTCCACTTTTCAGCTTTTCAAAATAGATATTTTACACTCACATTTTTCTTGGGATTGCTTAGATCAAATCAAAGATTGCTAAGAGCAATTTGCTGCTTAGAATGAGATAAATTTCCTTTATGAAGTCGGGTACAATTAGCATAGCTTCTGTAGCAATACCGACGGCTTGCAATAATACAGAAGGTTGCAATGTGCTCACCATTGGCATGAGAAGTAGATCAAGGGGGAAATGGAGTTCTCAGTTATTCTGTCCCTGACACTCTGCTCCACACGACTGCGAGCACTACCATCCTTGAAGGAAGCAGAAAGAGATCCAGGTCTCCCTGCATCTCTTTCTGCTTGTGCTGAGATGCAAGGAAGAGAATGGGACTAAAGCAAATGCTTCAGAAGACGCTAATTCTTATAAAATGTAGATGTTTACTTTTTATATTGGCTGCTTTTTAAAATTAGAACATCAAATTCCCTGCTAATAACTCGGTGATGACGAGGCTATATTAAACGTAATTTCATGGCCCAAGTGTCCGCTGTTCAGTGCGGCATCCTTCTGTATGATAATGTCAGGAACATGGTTGGTACATGTGCTGTGACATTTGTGACAAAATGTTAACAAGCTGCTTGTTAGGGACACCACCATCTATCCAGAAAGTTCTCAGTGAGATTACTGATTATAAATCAGGGCTTCATTACATTTCTGACTGACCCTATATAGTGATAAAAATTTAAATGCTTTACTTACATGCACTTTGTATAGATGGCATGTTATTAATATATATTTCAGGTTACACCAATACATTCCTTGAAGAACAGCAGTATTGTTATGTCTCTTTAAATGTGCTATGAACCGTGTAACATTCTGTTAAAATTATATGTACCTTTTAAAGACATGAACTTGGAAAGAAGACCATTTGAATCTCCCTTTAATTTCTCAAAATCAAACCTGAATTTATAGATACCCAAGAGTACTCCACAAGTCTGTAGTACTTCCTTGTATTGCCTTTGCAGAAAAAAAAATATTCTGCAGAGAGCTGATTTACAAAAATGCGTTTAGGTGCTTCCAAACATTACATAATTTTGATACTTAAGAGCAATTTAAATTACAGCTTTGCAGTCTATAACTTGCAGTCTTGATCATGCTTCCATCCCTTTCAGATCAAGACGAGTAAAGCGCGCTCTGACATACACTAACGCCTGAGGGGTGCCTTCCTGGGTGTATTAAATACATGTGCAAAAGATAAAACTGACATAAGAAGCAGCACACAGTTGTTAATTAGATGAAAATGCAGATCTAAGAGTGACAAACAGGACTACTATTGGTTACTGCAAACAGGATTTTCAGAATTTGCAAGGGATGTTGGTGTTTACCTTGAGAAGCTTTGCATGCAGAAGTAACGTGTAGGCAGCTTCTGTATAGTTATCACATTCTTTGTGCAAGTCACACAGCTTGTACAGATACCTGCAAGGAATAGAACCAATGGTTTTTACAATGGATTGGCTCTTAAATGTTACAAAATAATTTATTTCGAGATGGGTCAACTGTATCTTCGGTCAACTAAATATATGTGGGATTATTTAACGCTGATATTTCTATGTGCAGACAACCTTTAGGACCATTTGCATTTCTGTTGTGTTCTTTTTCCAATGCATATAAACGATTTGTGATGAGTAATGAATCCAATACAGATTTTGTGCAAGGGTATCGCTCTAATTGTTCGGCTATGGAGACAGACATGCCTTCTTCCTTAACTTCAATAGCATCACGTCTCTGGGAAGGGGGCTCTCTTCATTTGCTTGTTGGGATTTTTTAGTGACAATTTAAACAAACAAACAAACAAACCAACCAACCCAACACAAAACTATTCACACTGTTTTTTGAAAAAGCCAGTGAAAATACAGAACTTTGACATTCATCATGACACATTATAAGTTTGTTAACAGAAATAGGAGAGAATTTGGGTGGGGTTTGACAGTGAGAAACAAAATGTCTTTATACAGATGCTGAACAGGGCAGCCCTATGACTCACAACCTTACCTGTTTGTCCCCAGCTACCAATCCTGCCTTTTGTTAGATTTCCTTTTCTTTTTGCAAACTAAATAAAGCACTGATTAAACCCATTTAAACAACAGGAAGCGAGTTCACAAGCGAAAATTCTTCCATAAAGGTAACAAGCATCTGAGAATGAATTCATTAATAATATTTAGATACCTAAAATAGCATTAAAAACAAAAGCTTCATCATTTTAGCACAATGGTCTAGCCAATTTTAAGCTGAAGTACAAATAGAGGACTAGGAACCCTGAGGTTTACAAAACCCACGACAGCATATTACCATTTTTACTTTGTGTGAAAATAGATTTTGAAAGGTTCCTAAAAGCTTTAAATTTAAAATTGGTATCAGTCATGATACTATTTAATAGTCCTTTTTACCGCAAGTCACATATTTTGTACCGTGCCAGGAGGCAAAATTATTTCATTACTCAGCTTTCTTTTGACTTATTTATTTTCTTCGTGTGACAACACTCCTGAGTATTTCAGTGTTCACCATAATATAACTGAAGGAGCTGGGGAAGGGGGACAAAAAAAAAAATCTCATGACTAATTCTGATGGACACTGTTCTCCGTGAAGATAAGCTTTTGAATGTACTTAAGGTTCAGTCAAGGTATGTTTTTTCATTACTTCTTTCCCTCCAGCCCCCAAGTGACTTCTTAATATGAAATTAATTTTCTCCAATTACACTACAGTAAGTCAAGCAGAGTTTGTCACTGGTCATGTTTACAAACCTTATGTACATTTCTTCTCTCTCAATCTCCTTGTAGAAATTCTGAAAAACAACATAATTTTGTTACAAAGTATTTGATTTCACAGTCTGGAATGTATACAGATCATGCTCTAAATGAAAAATTCATAATTGCATAACATCAACCTGAAAACTGCAAAATGAAATTTGCCTCTAGTGATAGAACACAGGTTATTTAACTTATGAAGTCTAATGCTGTGCTGTTTCCTGATGTACTGTATAAGGGCTTATGTCTCATTGCAAAGGTTAAGAATTTGCAAGAATAGTAATGCTGGAAATTTGCTTCAGGCATTTGCAAGTCACACATCATTAACCATTTTCAGTTGAAATTTTGTACTATACAAAACCATAATTTTTAAGCAACAGTTGTTCTACGGATTTAAAACTCCAAACCTTAGTTGAGCAATATATCATCTGCTCTTGAATTCTAATGGTTTCTTTGGAAATAAAAAAGTTAGATTAGTGTTATTTATCTGGTTTGATATTCCACACATTATCATCACTCTCTTCAGAAATGTCTGAATGCCTCCGGTCTTGAGATAAACTAGTTAACACTACAAATACTGTAAATGCAATATATGATAAATTGGGTGAGATATTGAAGGCATTTCTGCATCTAATTTAAAGTTTGTCTTCAAAAGTTAAAATGCATCTAAGCAAACAAGATACAAAGAAATTTCTCCTTCTCATGAATTAAAGCATATTTCAATGCTAAATCAAACCAGTCTGAGTAGCCACTAACAGGTGCACAAGCCCAGTACTAGCAGATGCACAAGCCTGATACAAAACTGTTCCCTTCAAAGAGAACCAAAATACAAGACAGAATCTACGTACCACAGCTGGAAACGATGGATCATTCAGTGGATATCTGACATAACTGCTCGCTGGTTTTGAGTTCAACTCAAAAGACAAACCGAACCACGTACTGCTGTTTTTTCTTACTTGTGTTTTGTTTGCTTTTGTAAAGCAGCAGAGACTTCTGAGTCAGGTGGATCAATAATGTAAAGCCATTTTCTCCTAATATTGCTCCCAGCTATTCTGCCCTCCCGATGCAGCTCAAGAAGCGACACCAAATCAACCAGGCTGGGAAGAGGCTTGGGCAGTGCGTTGACACCATCGCATGTTGCATTTGCTACAATTCCCTCTCCTCCAAGGAGCGGCTGCTGGTCCTGCCCCATCCCTGGGGCAGGTTCCCACATCCCCTCATGCTGTGCAGGCCAACACGTGGCTCTGCAGCAAACGGGCCAAGGAACTGGTGGGGATGGAAAATAACCGGATTGGGAGAGCGTGAGCTTTCAGCAAAATCCCTCCTTGGATCTGCTCTGCTACCTGGGCAGCACGCTGGCTTTTGCCAGGATCATCAGGGGTGAGAACAAGCAGATGAGGCAACAAATAGGGCTTTCCCCCTGCCCCCCCCCCCCCCCCTTTTTTTTTTTAACATCAGCACTGGCTTAAATGCATATCAAAACCTGAGTTAAACTACAGTCAATACAGGCAAACTTAATCCTATGAAAGCCTCTGCATCGTTAAAGCCCCAATTAAGAACTCTTTTGAGAACTCAGGTGGGAATTGTGCTGAATATCAGCCCTGGGTTGGATTTTCACAAAGGCATAAATTTCACTTCAGGTGCCTGGAGAATGATGAAAAGACTGAGCTGGCCCTGGGAGGGCAAATGGCACTTTAAAATCAAGCAGAAGTTTTAAATCACGCCTACAGAAACCAAAGGCAGGTTCTGCCCCACCATGCTTTCCTTGCAGGCTCCAGCAGCAGGGTCGTGTGTGGATCTCTCACCGTGATTTAACTTGACAGCAGTAAATCACCCACAAAATTTATCATCTGCAAATACTTGAAAAATTCAAATGACAAAAGCCAGCATCATGAGATGCTGTTAGACACACTTAGAGAGAACAAAACCCACCCCCAAGTGTGCCATCAGTTCCCCCCGCAGTTGGTATGGCGAGAATTACTAGGGGGAGACTCAGAGTATGATGATAAAGGAAAGGAGAAATAAATTCACCTTCCTAAGGCAATTGTCCCAGTTTTATAAATTGTTGTCATGTTTCAGAGTGTACGGTGTATGTGATTTTTTAATTTCCTATTTGCTTGGTGTGAACTAGCCGGCTTTTCTAATGCAAATTCTGCTCCGGAGGATGCGATGACTTTTCAGCAGGCAACCTAACGGCACTTGCTAGATCAACAGCCGATGACAACTCTCCAAGCCCCTCCTCTTTTCCCATGTCCTCAACATTCTGATGCGTTTTGATGTGCACAGAGAGGAAAAAAAACCCCAACCCTAAAAATAAAATCCCAATATCTGATTTTGATGCCTCTGTCCTCTCTCCCATTCTAATGGGCACTGCTTCACTTCTTAACGCGACAGTGCAGCACAGGAGCATACACACAGGCTGAGGACATTTGCATTACTTGCAGGTGCTGAAGCTACAAACTACTCAGATCTTTCCAAACCAGCCTGAATGAAATCTATCAGCCATATCATATAACAGTAAATGCTGTCTGTGCCCCATGTACTTCAACAAAATAAAAGCTTTAATAAAGATATAGGGATGAAAGCTCTGAATCCTTAGTGGCTAACGGTTTGGGATTGACTCCTATTGGAAAAATCAAATCTAGCTAGTACGGTGTTTGGGGGTCCCTAAAATTTAATTTGACATTTTTACATATGTGCTGATTTTGTGCTAGTAAAATCTCATACTCTAATGCTTCCACCAAAAAGCTTGATGTGCGTGCTACGGGGACAACTTCTACTGCTTCAAGCTCTAGCCTAAACAGACAAAGATTTGTATTGTAGTATAGATACTGCAGAATTTCTGGAACTAAGAGTAGGGAATTTCACATCAGTGAAAAAAACCCGAGCTTTTTCTACTGTGAATGAAATAGTAACACTCAAATTTCTTCAAAAATTGTGAATATGAGAGGTGAATAATACGCAGAACACAAATGGGATTGCAAATGCATGAAAACGTCAGTAGCAAACTGCCTGTAACTCCAACATTCTGTATGTCAGTGTCTGTCTGCATACAGTCATTCATACATCATTTGTAAGTCAATGAACAGCCCTCAAAGATCAGGCCCTGAAACATGTTTTCTTAAATCTTTCCTTAGAATCAATTAGAGAAATAATAACCCATTTTTTCATAGATTGACCTTCACTGAAAAACAGAAAAAATCCTAAAAGCATTTCAAACTTTCATGAGAATCCCAAGAGGTACGCTGTTTTACACAAATCTTTTGTTAAAGATGTAAAAAGAAGAACGCAGTAGACATTTCAGGGTGGTGACTTCTCTTGGCTTACCAGCACGTTGACGGTGCAGCTCATGCGGTTCTCCTTGTTCTCGTCATGCATTATGGTCCTGTAGTCCAACAACCTCTCCATTAAGCGGACAACAAGTTTCACGAAATTTTCTCCACTCTTAGCAAGGTATTTGTGTTTTCTGCAGTGCTCCAAGAGACTGAAAACCCAATTACATTTGCCTTGTTAATCACATGCAGAAAAACCCCTCGACTCAGGTGTGCAATTTTAAATATTGTGCATCATTAACAGATTTTAATTATTTCTGGGCTACAAAGTTCTTTGTAGCCTAATTGCTCTCTCTCCTGACTTTACTGTGACATAAATCTTGCTGCTGATCAACACTTACATTTTGTCAAATAACACTTTGTACTGTTCATCTCCTCTGCCTCCTTCCACTTCATGATCCAGTTTCGTGATGATCTCATTTTCAAACTATAATTAAACAAAGCAAGCGTAAATAATCAGATGGCAAATATTTCACTTTATTGCTGTAGCCTCAATGGTTCACAGATTGGTTGGGTACCTTGGTGAGGTGCTTAGCCACTATTTTAAAGCTTGGTTGACTTTAAGAGTTTGCATTCTCTGACATCAGACTATTCACAATGATCTCCTGCCCTACAAGGACTTTTTGGTTGAGGAAATCATTGGTCATGTTGTTAAATGAAGTGTAAATATTTGCATTATGGAAAACCAAGTAAGGAGATTAATGACGAGAATGAGGGCAGGGAAAAAGACAACACAAAGCCAGGCACAGAATGCCCCCTGCAATAACACAAAGCCAGGCACAGAATGCCCCGTGCAATAATGGTAATAGCAACAAAAGTAAAATACAAACCTGTTGAAAGCTCTAAGAGTGAGGATATATAACAACTAAGGCTGGGCAACTCAGGCAGATGCACACCCCAGCATCACCGACATCCCTTTTTAGCCTACAGATACTGATCACAGTGGGGCAAGACTTGATAAACCCGTTAAAGTCACTGCAGACGGGAAAAAAGCTGTCTCAAACAAGGGTAATACTTCGATTTGGGCAACAATAAGAGAATGTAAACTTAGGTGGGCATTAGATCATATTTTAAATGTAAACTGGGTAATTCACTGGCTTTTTAACGATTACAGAGGGCTGTACCTTTTGCTGCTATGTTCCCTAGGGCCCAGGTTAGGAAAGAATGCGAACTGGTAGTGGAGGAAGGCTTGCTCCAGAGCCTGCTGCTATGCAACAAACTGGTTTAGACATCTAATTCCTAACTCTTTGTTAAATATGCACAGGCATCTGCACCATCAGTGACACGACCTGCTGTAGAGACCTTAGGTGCAGAGCCCGGGTGCGCAGGGAGCCTGTGGCAGGGGAACGGGAGCCCGTTAGACTGCAGTTTATTGACAGAAGAGTTGTCTTCACGTTTTTTCCCTGCGACTTCCTTAAGCCACCCCTAACTATTCCAATGAGAAGCAAAGGGCCACCTGCACAAGAACAGAGCGTACTAACATTTTGTAAATGTCAAGAGATGTACTTTGCCTCTGCAGTTAATATTAACGGCGAATAATGTACAAATGAAAAAAGAATGGACTGTCTGCGGCTTGATATACTTGCAGACCGAGGACACACTTCCACGACCACAGCAGCAGCCTGTGGACTCCATCTCGAAGCTCTGTTCAAGCCACGAGCCTTCCTTCCCCTTCCCCACCTTTAAGCTGTACCAGTCACATAATGGCATTTCTTACTTTTTTATAAATTATTTTCATTGGTGGAAGTTACCGATGTCACTACATTAGTGACAACGGCATTAGCTCCTCTGTTACAGCCGCCAGGCAGTGCCCGATCGGCAGAGGGGCTTCTGTACCTGGGGAAGGCAGGCTTTTGCAGAAAGCCTGGAAGCAAAATTACTTTGCTTTCACCGCGGACAACTGCAGGGAGGCAACAAGGACAACCTCAAAGAGCGCTGCAGTACAGGTCACGTGCTAAAGATGTAGCTGATATCTCTGCTGAAAGGCAAAAATCAAAATCTATGTACCAAGAAAAAAACCAAACCAAACATCCCCGCACAGAGCCCTGCCAGCCCAGCAGCCGAGGGCTGATAGCGCGCGTGGGGGCAATGGGACCACCATCCCAGAGCACCCAGAGGCCAGGGCTGGGTGGCTGAGCTCGGCTGCGGTGCCACCCACGGCAGGCTGAACCACAAGCACGTGCCACACGTGGCCACCCCACTCGTGCTGCTGCCCTGGCCACAGCACCACTGCTCAGCACAGCGGCCAAGGGGCAGGGGGGACGGTGGGGGACAGGGATTTTCTACACGGGCAGCCCCATGGGGGAGCTGGGGATGACAAGTGGTTATCTCCAGCCAGCAGCGAGGCTCAGAGTAGTTTAGCTAGGAAGAGAAACTGGGTTTCTTTAGTCCACACAGTGAAATTCTGCTGGCATATTAATTTCAGTGAGGAGTACGAGATCACCTTTGCCAGCAGACTCACGTCATGATGAAACTCTAAGACGGTGCTTTTCACCACCTTAATTTACATCACCTTGAGGAGGCACAGTAGCTACGTCCATCACCAACCTCCTTCTGCCAAGGTACGTTGCATTTTAAGCTCTGCCCACAGAGTCCCACCTCAGCCAACAGTGTTTATCATAACGCCTCTACCAAGCCCAAACAGACATGCCCTTAGTTGTGCCACAGTCCTTTTCTCCTGAAATAGCTGCTGCGTGCGTGGGGCAAGGTAAACCTGGGCAGAACAAGAGAAAAGCCTGCAGCAAGTGAGGGTGAGGAGAAGCATTTCGGCTACCCCTACAGCTGGAGGCACCTGCCTGCTCTCCTGGAAGGACCTCTTCTGCTGAAGCCCACCACAGCTGTGAACAAACACACGCCGGCCAAGTTGAACCTGCGTACAAAATGTGGCCGTGGGTTGCAGAGAAATTCCTGCTTTGCTAAGAAAAATCCTTTTGAGGGAGAAATACACACTGGTATGAAGGATTTGCTTGATAAACTGTGCCAATGCCAAAATACTCCTCTTTGTTAGGACAACTCAATCTCTGAGCATCTGAACAGGCTCAACAGCAGTAATGCAAAAATCCACAGTCAGATCCAGGACACTGCTTTGTCTCCCTTCCAAATCTCCATCTTCTTGTCAGCACCAACTGCAGTAACGTTCGCGTAATTTCCTACCTTCACGTGCAAGTCCAGACACTTTTTCCTCTGCATTTGAGTTGGGAAATTTATTTTTACACACCTGGCAGCCTAGAAGAACTGTGTTACAAAGAGAAAAAAAGAAGTATCTGTGCTCTGAGCTCAGTGACTACAAGCTATCGTGATAGTAACAGCAGAAAACTGATAATAACTGCTCACCTGCTGCTCAGAGCAAATTCAGGCTGTTGTCTAACAACATGCACAAGTCAATCGACCTGCGAGCTGTCAGGAAAGCCGAGCTACAGGCTGTATCGTGCACATAGCGATAAAATCAGCCAAGAGATATTCCATCTCAGAACAATTTCTATTATTATCTGTGACTGTTTTAAAGATGAAACCCCCAAACTCTGATTAAAAAATTGAAAAGGTGCTCTTCTCTTCCCCAAATGATCCCCAGAATCACAGGAACACTGACTGGAAGAGACCTCAAAAGTAATTTTGTCCAGCCTCCCCAGTGATGCAGGATTACTGCCGACACTAGATCTGGCCATCCATGACTTGCTTAGCCAAGTACTGAACATCTCCATGGCTGGGTGAGTCCACAGCCTCTCTGTTCCACTCACTACTTTCCTTGTGAAGAACTGAATGGAAAGCGAAGGGAAATAAAGTTTTTAGTACAATGAATCCCTTATCCAAAAATGACAGGAAAATGACAAAAGGAAGAATAATGCAATCCACCCCCTCTAGGAAGCGCAAACAAGCTGAAACACGTTCCCATAGTACAAGGACATGTCAAGTAAAACACTGAAGCAACACAATGATGAAACAGAGAAGTTCACAAAATTCATGCTCTCTAATGGGAACAGAAAGAAATTGACTTTCTATACCAATGTGAAAAATGACACTTGCTGTCAGTGTGAGCCCTTTAGGTGGTGTGTTTTTTAGCAAGAGATTACTGAGACAAAGAAGAGCAATTACATTTGTCATACAGGATCTTAAGTATCTTCCTGACACCGATTTTACTTAAATTTCTGTAAATCTAGGCTTTGTTGGGCCATCTCCCTAACGGCCCTCTTGGGCTGAACAGAACTAGACTTGTGGCATTTCTGGGGTTTTAAGGAGTATTAACAATATCTTTGGTCTTCAATCATTCTTGATACTTCTCAAGGAATCGATATGGTGCTGTCAACGCAAGCTAGATGACTAAACGTTATTTAACATAGTTAAAGTTCCTTCTGCAGTCTTTCCACAGAAGAACGTTTCATCAACACAAGCTGAGGTTTATGGAGCTGTTGTCTTCGAACATGGCCCTGGAGTTGCACAAGCTCAATGCTCCACGATAGTTCCCCTGGCATCTGATGATAAAGTCTCGATTTTCCCTTTTCCCCTTTTCTTCTTTTATTTTTCTTCTTCTTTTTTTTTTTTTTTAAATGCATAGAATAGCACAAAGTAGGCCTGCAACTATTGTGATGGAATTTACTTCCAAATGAAGTAGCGCCCAATTGTCAATGTTTACATTACAGCCAACGACGTTTGCCGAGGCTCTTTCTGGAGGCTTAGGGGTATATATGGCACAACCAGTGAGTCGGAGTCATATCCTTCTGCTGACAGTGAAAGCTCGAGGGGTAATGGTAGGAAGATTACAGGAAATTATTATCAACGTTTCCTTGCAGTTGATCAAGATCTAAGCTTGTCTTTAGAATGTGTGTTTGAACTAGAGCAAAGAGTATATTCACTACTTCACCTGTCTGTTACAAACTCCCATCTGGAGAACATAAATCAATGTAAGCTATCCAGCGTCTTCAAGTGTCAGCTCAACTAATCGCTTTTGGTTTTAGGTTTACCTAAAGTGTGGTCAGGCTGTATTTGTAGCACTGACCGACAATTTAATCTAGCTGTAGATGAAGACAACTTTCAATTCCCCAAGCTGCTATAAATTTGTTTTGATATGGGATAATAAAGAATTTGCCATATAAAATTTAAATGATGGACAACACCACTAGAAATTAGTCCTAATGCAGAAATGGTACACAGGTGCTATAAAACTTTGTTTAAAGGCTGCTATGAAAGTTGATGGTAATTCCCAACAGTTTCATCTCATCCCTTTCCTATTTTCCCACAGCATTCTAGTTGGCAAACAGATCTGGTGGCCATGTAATATTGGGTGATGTTGGAGGTCTCTAGTCTTAGAGCATTACCCTTCTCCCTTGCTCTTCAGATGGGAAGAGGGAGGAACACAGATATTCTCCAAAAGGCCAGAAAACAAGAAAAATTTACACATGTACAAATTTCAACCACAGATAATTAAGAATGTTACTTATTAAAATTAATCCTTTTTTGGGGGCTGATTTATTTGAATTTGCACATTCAGTGGGATTACAGAGGAGAATTTGCAGCATCACAGAAACTTGGGCAAGTCAGTAACTTACGTACTGCCTGCAAACCTACAGCACGGGGAACAGGAGGTGAACATCAGCCTCAGAAGTGGCAAAAAGACTTAATAAGGATTTATAGGTTCTAAAAGTCAAGATTCAGATAAACTTGGTACTTCTTGTTAAGGAGAATTATATCACTTTGAAATTCATTACTAACCAACATGAAATTACACTGCAAATAAAAAAGCCAGTATGACCAGCTTGATGATATTGAGATTTATTGTTAATTGTTAGAAATTAATTAAAAGGGTTTCCTCTTTATCTCTTCTGGTCTTTACTCATTTAATTCTCTTCACAACAGAATTCTGGCTAGAGGAACTTTAGCTGCAGCCATGGTTTTATTTTAGTAATCATAAACATTATGCATTCATTTATTATGCATTTCTATATGATTTTGCACTATGCATTCATTTATTATGCATTTCCATATGATTCTGTATTATACATTCATTGCTTATGCATGTCTATATCTTTTCGGCTATGGTTCCATTATGCCAAGTGTCAGTCCAATTTGCAGAAAATAGGACAGATGTGTTGTTGCATTTTTGGGGCTTTTTCATCAGATTATTACTTCTACACAACTCCTTACTCTGCCAGGGTAAGAACACATGCTGGAGCTTGTGTGCTTATATTGCTGATGCTAACACCACCAGACACTGATGATTCTCCTTAGTAATGCAGTTCAGTCTGAAAACTATAGACATATGGCACTTCTAACGTCTTCTTGCTCATACTGCAGAGTAGGGGGCACACCTCCCAGATTTTGCTTTGAAGGATAAGCATCCTTCCTGCCTTCCTACTTGACCAGGTATGTAATTATGTTGGGGAAGACAGGCTGGGGCAGTGTTTATAACTGAATCCCTTACCTTAGTTCGTTAATAGGGTTTTTTGGCTCCTGGAGTAAGCTACTCCTACTAATTAATTTGTACCAGATCTGTTAAAATAAATTGTGTTATGATGCGGTGCCTTAAGCTAGAGAGAACCTACCCAACACCTAACCCTGCCTCCTCCTGCCTCCCGCGCACTGTGCTGTACCAGTTCCTGCACTGGTACCTCTCTACGAATGGGTTCAACTCAAAACAAGCAAAACTTTACATCAGAATGACACGGGGCCAGGACAGGTAAGTTAAAAGCTTTGGGTAGGCAAACAGACAGGAGCGGTCATAGGAAACGGAGCCAGAGCAAGTGCTAGCTGGGAGGAACAGGCAGCAAAACGAGGAGGTCAGGGCTTTTTATGCTCCAAATTCCACATTTCATCTGACTGATTGTTTCATGATGAACCTTCTCTCCTGCTGTCACCGTGGGATCCATCACATTCACCTGACCAGGCCTTGAACAATCAAACCAATTCTCTTTCATCGCTCCTGCGGCTCTGACATATTCCCTTTGATCTGGAGGGTTTGCTAGTAAAACAGGCAAAGGGAAAAAAAGCAGAGCGGAGAAGGAGGCATCTTCTTCTACAGGGAAGCTTCAGTCCCTCCCTGACCTCAGTATCAGATTCATGCTTTGAGGTACAGGCTACTTTGAAGCCTTATATAGGCTTCAAAGCACTTTAAGAGGGAGAGGACAAAAATGGGCAACACCAGCTTTTAATTCAATTGACCTTTAATTTAGTTCGGTAAAAATGAGAGGAATTTATCTTTTGGGTTTTCTCAAGGCTATATACACTGGGAAAATAAATAAAAAAAACCAAACCAAAACAAGCCATTCTGTCTGTTACTGGTTTTACCAGGCAAACCAATTCATACTGAAATTAAGACCACCACGGGGAAAGCTTCTGTTTATAACACAAGCCATCACAGCATTGGTATTCTGCTAAAAATTTAAATTCCTCCCCCACACATCATGAGGTTTATACATCTGCTGGAGAAGTGGAGCCAATCTAAACCCTTGTTGATGTGACTAATAAGGTTAGATAATTGGATTTCTGGCAGATTAGTTTAACAGCAGCCAACCATTCAATTTTGAAGCTCTCCGGGAAAGCAATGCTGGACAATGATAACTGGTAGTGGCATATAGATGACATAACGCAGTACATCACACCAACACATGAAGTAAGAAAGCTTGCCCAGGCACTGGTAATACTTAAATTATTTTCTATCTATTTCTACCACTTAAACACAAAAGGGACAAAAAAGACGAGCCGGGAAGCTACAGGCCAGGCAGGCCAACTTCAGTTCCTGAGGAAACCACGGAGCAAGCCCTCATGGAAGCTATTCCCAGGTAGACAAAGGGCGAGGAGGTGACTGGGAAAAGCCAGGGTAAATCACAGCTGACCAACCTGGCTGCCTTCTATGATGATGAATCTATCTGAACAGTGGATGAAGAGCTGTGGTTTTCTCGATCTCAGCAATGTGTTTGGTACAGTCTCCCAGAGCATACTTGTTGACAAGTTGGTAAGATACAGACTGGATAGACAGACTATGAGATTGGTGGAAAATCAGGCTAAATTCCTGATCTCAAGGGATGGTGGTTTAATGACTCTGACAGTCTGAAAGTCACCCAAGAAGAAATTGCATAATATTTAAGGAAAAGGAACTTAAAAGTCCTGAGTCTGGGATGGCATAGTTGCAAGTAGCAGTTCAAGATGCTCTGCTGTAAAGGAGCTGGTGCACAGCAAGCTGAACATGAAGCAGCAGCATGTCCCTTCAATGGAGGCAAAATGTGTCCTTGACCAGCAAGAGTACAGCTAGAGGGTCAACAGGATTATTCCACTTGTTGGGCCATGGCTGGAATACTGTGTCCAGCTTTGGCTCCCCCAGCTCAAGAGCACCATTGACAAATCAGAGATGGTCTAATGGAGGGCCACCAAGATGAGCAGAGTATTGGAGAACCTGGCCCGAAGAATGGTGGAAGGAATTGTGTTTGTTCAGCCTAGAGAAAAGCAGACTCAAGCCTTCCAATAGCTAAAAGATGGTTATAGAGGAGATGGAGTGACTCAACTTACAAGGGTACACAGTGACAACACAAGCAGCAACAGGGACAAGTTGATTCAGGGAAATTCTGCCTTGATGTAAGAAGAGAAGTCTTAAACACTGGAATAGGTCACTCACAGAAGTGCTGAAACCTCCCTCACTGGAAATAATAAATACTGAGCTTCAGATGGCCCCAGATAACCCAATCTAAGGCCCAGTTTGGACCCAATTACTTCCATAGGTCACATCCAACCTAGACTCGCTCTATAATTCTCTGCTTTTTACAAGCTGTGATCTTCATTCCCCAAAGACCAATCTGAGATACTCAGCAAAGTCTATAACTACATTATCTGCAACACTGTAAATGGACAGATTGATTATACCCCGATAGACACAACTGTGCACTCCAAATGCACTGAGAAAAGGTTTACTGCCTCTATATCTGTCATATCAATGCTATGTCCATAAAGAAAGAAGCTATACTGACATAAGAAATATATGTCGAGTACCTACAATCCAAGACACCTCTGACTTAAGCATGAGGCATTTTTCTTCTCAAAAGGCAAAAAGAATTTGTGTGAAATATTTAAGCCATTCGTTCATTAAAATCACCCAGCTCTTCTACACAAAGCTGGTTTCCTTCTGTCAAGAAAATATAGGGCCGTAAATTTAGCTATAAAGTTACCCTCAAATTTTTCATGATCCATATAATTGTACAAATAAAAAATGACAAGCAACAAAAGACAGCATCTGACAGGAAACTGTTTAAATGGCATCCCTGTGAGCATTTCAATCTTTACAGTATCACTGGAGTCAAACATAAGACTGATTATGCAGTAATTGGATGGATCCAAAATACAGTTCACAACCTCTCCACACACCATCCAGCACAAAACAAATCAAAGTAATAAAGCTGATGTCATTTCCCTTGCTTAAGTCTCTCCACGCAGATATTCATTTACTCTGGATAAAAATTTATAAAGAGCTGGTTATAACAGTTCACAAAGAGGTATGGAAAAAGGTGAGACTTCTCATCCCGGCAAGAAAACTGACAATATAATGGGGGGGGAAAGTAAACGACATGTGTCAAACTTTATGGCAAAATTCACATGGTTATATCCTGAACCGACAGAAATTTCATGGAGTAAAGGAGCTATATTGGCTTACACCGTAATGCTACCTGGGCTAACTAGTCTCATGCTCAATCCATAAGGCAAAGTTTCCAGGGAAAGAAGGTCAAATAAATGACATCAGGAAACTTCCTTTCACTCCACTTGTCTCTCAATAGTCAATGCTATCAGCATAAGATCATATGTGCTTATTCAATGACTTTCCTCAGCACGTTAAAATAAAATAGAATAGAAATGCTACGTCAGTATTTTAGATTTTGCAGTGCTGGTACAGCATGAAGAAACACTGACACTGACTGGATAGCTTTTTTTCCTCTTCATAAAAAGGTAAAGAGTATCAAAATTGGAAGACACTAGAGATGATAAATTCTTATAGGTTATAGTTTCTTTTGCCAGATTGTCAGGCTTTATGTCCAATTTAACTCAGAAGCAGAATCCTTTTCTGAGTCACAGCGAAAACTGAAGACATCTGTCTTTGCTCTCCTTTCATCTCATAACGAAAGGTTTCATTTGCTTCATGCAAATTCTTCCTTCAGTAAGAATTTAAAACTGACCAATGAAAGCTCTACAGCCATCAGGAGTCACAGAAAATAAACACATCCATAATTGTATTATTCCTTAGAAAAATAAGAAACAACACGAATTCTTATGTTTTATCAATTAAATCTTTCTTACAAACTTTAAACATCTGCAGCTTACTGCTTACCATCTGGAAGCTCCTAGTAGAATGAAATTCACACTGCATCATATCAAAGAAGATTGGGATAGTGGCTTTCCGAAGTTCAGTTTCAGGGATAAGCGTCATTTCTAAGATAGGTCCCACCATTTCTGGGATGAACTTGATTTTATGCTGACCTTTAAGAGAAAAGATGCATTTCAGAGTTAAACAACAGCAACTGACTTTGGTAGAAGATAATTGTTATAAAAACTGTATAAAAAACCCCTCATATTGCATAAGTAAGTAATTTTCAAGATGTGACTCTACTGAATCACATTACTCATGCCACAAAAGGCGAAGTATGTGGTATATATAAACACAAATTGACAAGAGTTGTTGAATCGGCAGTCAAACTGGAACTTGCCACATTATCCACGAAGAACCCATATTTACACGCTCATATTAAGTTTCAAGGGTTTTTGTTAACTACAACTTACAGCTGGCAGGGAAGGAGGCTAAAAGGTGCATCACTTGTGTTAACTTATTTAGACTTCTGTATCTTCTGCAGCATGCAAAATGTTCCCTGCATCAGTCTGTCAAAGCGTCACCACGAGTGCATACCTACACAGCCTCCAGCCATCATCCCGAGCTGACGCTACGGCTTCTTTCTTCGAGAGCTCATCTGACTGGCAAACTGTATTTCACATTCATCTTCCCGAGAGAACACTGCACCTCTGCCAACCCTCCCTGCTGTGCTCTCCGCAGGTGGAAGAGGAGTTAAACCTTAACACCAACATGGCACCTAATAAATATTGGACTAGTTAAAAAAGTCTAGGTCCTGTTCAATGTGATTAGCTGAAGTGCAGAAAATGTTCTGCAAACGGTCTGTTGAACAGCTCCATGGAAAGATGCTGGTGTAGCACTGCACCAGGGCGCTCTGGGCAGAGGACTCAATAGCAGAAATGTAGAAAATGCAAATAAATCCCCCTCTCAGCAGCAGGCTGAGATTCATTCGAACCTCGCTACACAGCTGGTGATGTTTCTCACAAAGACAGAGTTGAAGGATGGATACAATCAGGCTCCTACACTGCTTATGCATCTGCTGCTGTGGTTTGGACCAGGCTTCTTCAGAGCCGAGTTAATTTAAGGAGCCCTCAGTTTCCTCCATTTTAAGACTTATGTCCCATTGAAGCTGACAGCGGTACAGGACAGAAACAGAATTTAACTCATTTATATTCCACTGCACTACACCAATATGGCAGTAACAGTGCAAGTCTTTAATTAGTAGTTTTACTTTTGACCAGAACTAACATAAATTTCAACAAACATAATCAAGAAGAAATCCTTTACTAACAAAACACGCTACATTTTTAGCAGATATAATTTAAGTTACTTGATTTGGCAAACTTCAGAATCCTATTAGCATTAGCAATCCTATTAAGGCAAATTAATACTAAAGTAAAACTGCTGCTTTGTATGATGCTGCAGCACTGGTTGTTGGGGAGGAATATCAAGTGAGAGGCGTAAAGCTTGCCTCTGTCTTTCTTGCAAGTATTATTACATTCGGCCTCTCAGGTGACAGTTTTCTTGTATTATGCCTGAAAAGTGTCAGTGTTGATATTTCAGAAAACAAATAATAGTGACAAAAGTTATTCGTCAAGCATAAATTCAATGTCATTAAGTTCTCCGTGTGCCATGGTGGGTTCTTCCATTGCTTCAAGCACAGGGATGCTTTCGGAAAAGTAACTATCATCTTTTGGACTTTGGACATGCAAACCGGCATATTCACAAAAGGCTTTTTCAAAAAAGTTTTGCTCCCCTTTCCTGTTCTCCGGGGGCATAGAAACTTCTTGCTCAAAAAGGGAGTCACTGACCAGCTGATCCAAGGACAAAGGCATGGAGAGCCACAGACCTCACCTCCCAGGGCTCCCACCAGCACCCCCACCGAGGGGAACGGGAGCCCACGGCGGGGGCAGGACTTGCCCCCAACCCTGCAGCACCCAGCCCCGCCGCCCACGAAGCTGTGCCCAGGCCCTCCACCTCCTGCCCTTCACGGGCTGGTGGCATTTACTAGTGGTGCTCCACAGAATTTTTAAATCAAAGAGCAGAGAGAGATTTGTTGAGTATGGAATTTAGAAGGACTTGGGGTGGGTGTGTGAATAGGAACGTGAGTTATTAGCAGAAAGTATGAAAATAAGTTATATATTGTACTGTGAAAAAATCTCCCATCTGCTGTTTGAAACCCACCCAGCTCTTCCCACCGCCTGGAGTGTCTGTGGGTGGCTCCCACCAGTTTACACACCTCGGCTGCGGAGAAGGACAAGGGGAAGGAGGTGCTGGGATGGCACAGCGGGCGCTGCCGGCTCGGGATGCAAAGCACTGGCCCCGCAGCACAGCTGGTCGCCCAGTGCCATCCCCGCACCGGGCAGGCAGGAGCAGGGGCCGGCAGCGAGCAGGGGAAGGCAGGGCAGCACAGATTAAAACATGAGGCCCCCTTGGCTGGTTTTCTTCATCAAGCAGGTGTGAGGAGTAACACGGACAAAGGATTGGTCCCCCAGCTGGGTGATACAGGAGAGGGCTGAGGGCCCGGCGTGACCCTTCTGATGCTTCAACACACATCGGTGACGTGATCATGACGCACGTGTTTGCTATAATGATGGCATCCAGGGCGATGTCATGTCGTGCCACAAAAGAAAGTGTGAGAGTGAAACATGAAAGGACACGCTCTCCCCCTGGCATGCCAGAGCATCCCTCCCAGCTGCCTGCCACAGGCAGCACTTTCTGATCAACAACCCAACAATGAATTTGCCTTTTTTTTCTTTTGTCTTCCCCGGGAGTGTAGGAACTCCTACACAGAGACTTCAAACGTGACAAGTCTGGAAGAAAATTGAGGATTCTTTCCCGAAAACCAAATTGTGCAGCTGCTTTAAGAACTGAATGGAAAAAAAAAAGTCCCCTTTTGGAACATGCAAAACCTTCCCCTTACAGTGGCGTCTGCCTTGTGTGAGATGTGCCCCTATGGATTGCTCACGCACCAGGAACAGACCTCATTACACAAACCAAACCCAAGGTGCTCTCTTTATTGGATAACATGTGATCTTCATTTCCCACGTTCTTCTAATTTAAATCTGGGTCACAAAACACCTTGAATATTTTGCCAGCAGTCTCACCTCTCACTTGGTCAGCTCTGAACATGCATGACTAATTCAGAAAGCATTGTCTGTAATGACTTCTATTTATATATAATTCTATTTATATAATGCTCAAAGTTCAAGCCTATTTTTAACCCTGGCTTTCCCTCCAATGGCATTAACATCTCTGTCAAGACACCTTTTTCTGATGTCAAGCACTTGGAGGGAAGGTGGGCAGCTCGCTGCAGGACAGCAGCAGCAACCATTTCCCTTCAGCTTCAGGAATTTGACTTTTCCATCTCCCTCTAGCTGGTTCAGATGCCAACATCAAAAGCAATGTTTTCTGAGCTGGCTTTCCTTGACCAACTTTACCACAATTATTATTTTAAATATCATTACAGTTTCTTTAATGTGACCTACTGTCAAACTGTGTTTTGTATATGATAAATTGCATCACATAACGCTTTTAAGCACATGGTTTTTGAGCTCCTACATTTTCAAGACAGGCCACGGCTCGTCTTATGCTTCTTTGGTACTTGCTGTCTCACCAAGGTCTAAGGAGTCCCGGTTCCAACCACACAGTGACTCAAAGTAATAGGTTATTTTAAAGTTCAGGTTGTGATATGGAAGGAGAAAAGCCTGTAAAGACTAATACACACTGGTTTTGGAGCAGGTAAGAAAATAACAGCCTGATGATGCTTTTGGAAAGGCAACACAGCGGGGGCTCTGCACGCTGGGACTGGGCTCCTCGGAGTCACCCTCGTTGCTGCTGCATCGCAGCACTCACATCTAAAGCCTTCATGATCAAATCTAGCAGGGTATCAAACAGGACAGCTACAAATAGGATTTCAACAGAAAATCTGACAAGCTGGATCTCTTGTACATGGTTTGCTGTTTAAACCAAAAATCTTATTCCTAAATTACACGTATTTAAAGTGTGTGCACACAGTTAGCCAGTGCTTTCTACTATGCATGCCCCATTGCCTGCCCCCCCCCCAAAGGTAGGAAGACATGAACATTGCAGCCACTACTGCAGCAGAAACACATAGGCAAGAAAAAGAACTTTGAGAATTTGTATTTTACTATTTGATTTCAGAAAATAAATTACACTCTTAAATGTGCATTCCAGCTAGAGGACTGTCTTGCTCCCGACTGGGGAGTTTTAACTCGGCAGGCATTATATGTTAATCACGGTTATGAAGAAAAACTGATGAGACAAAGTATTAATTTTTGAGGCTTATCCATACCCTTTAATACATAAATCAAAAGTCAGGGTTGTTTGGTTCCATCATATCTTAGGCACAGTGGCATAGTCATAAAAGTTATACGCTCAAGCATATTCAAGAGTTATAGCTTTTCACTTCTGATTTTGTTTCTGAACATATACATTAATAATTTGACTGATGTAGTGCAACTTCTAAGATAAAAGTGCCAAGTACCCCCTATCAATTCCCCTGCAGTAGTAAGTCAGAATTCTTTCTTAATTGATGCTGCGACATACAAGAGATTGGTGAAGAGCCAGAAGCTGAACATGATCAGCATGGACTATCTGTATTACAAAGAAGATGAGAAAAAGCAAGCTGCTCATTAGGAGCAGTACAAAGGCCCCCTTGGATTGGGGTCCTGCCTCCGATTTACCTTTCTCTTGCAGCTTTTGTTGGGAAGAGCAGCAATTTACTGACTCACTCAAAATGTAAGATTTTGACATTCACGATCCCAGCCTCTTACAGAATCACAGGCATTAGAGCTAGAGGAGGTCACGGAGTCACCTACCTGGATAATCTTGGTGTATAAAAACTCCATTAAAATAAAAGGCTTTCATGGCAGCAGAGAAAGAAATATTGAAGAAAACACCACCCCTCACGCCGATCGATTCACAAAACTCCAGGGGAAATTATTATCATCTCCCTGTTAATGGTGAAAAACGGAGCCCTACAGCAACTAAATAAGTTGTCCAAGAGCAGCCAGTGTCAGCAGCCATAGTTAAAAGCACAATACATGCCACAGTCCTCAGCCAGAATAAAATAACCTGACGTACAAACAGCCACATGCAGAAATATGTATGCAAACTTTTCTACTTCTAGTCCAGTAAATTCTGGGAAAAGTTTAAGAATGTAAAGATGCTGGAGAAATTAGTAACGGTAACAGATGAACACAGGGCTGCAAGCCTGGAACAGGGTAGGATTTGGCAAATTACTACAAATAGGCAGCCAGTGTGCTGAGCTGGATGACCCAGCATCAGGCACGATACTGATTTTATTATCTGTCTATCAAGGCACATATCAGGTGTGTACTGTGCTTTAATCTCTTCTCCAGACACATAATTCATGAAAGATGCTTCTAATAAAAACTGAACTCGGCTGCTCTCAGAGGCCTTTTCTCATCATTCCAGCTGAGCGGATGCAAACTCAAACACTTATGAGCCCCTGCATTCCCTTTTCTTACACATGCGGATTTTTTTTCCCAAGTTTCAGCAGCAACAGTTCAGCTAGAGATATAAGTGGCAAACACATTTATTTCCGATAATTTAAGGAACTTTTGATAAAACTCAGAAAAGCTAAAGTGTCTCGCTGTTAAGCCCAGGAAAATTAAATCTGGCAGATGAGTACACTCCGGTCACAGTAAATACTCAGTTTCTCATGAAATTCAATCCCCATGTAGCTAAGTTACATGCAGAGAATGGCACAGGCTCGAGCTAGTCAGATATACCTAATGTACCTCTGAACTCCAGGGACGCCCAAGTTCCCGTTCTTTACTGATCTTCCTGAGTCACTCTGATGCAGCCAAACCAGACTGAAATTCAGATTTAAAGCAGAATTTCCAGGCTAAGCTACTGATAACCAACCCGTGGATGCGTTCATTTTGCCACAGTCCCAGTTAGGGTACCCACGTATATGTGTGTGTTTATATGTATATTTTAAGGTGAAAACCACCATTCAACAGGTATCACCAGAACTGTTTCCTTTTATGCATCATGATGTTGAAATACCACGGAAAACCAGAAGACATATAAACGTTAACTACAGTTATGTGTCTTCTCAGACAGCAAAATATATGCAGAGGCAGCTTTATTTCTTAAATCACCTGCTTTTTACATGCCTTCTGGAAGCCAACCATGATTTCCAGAGAAAGTGAGTTCATTTCATCTCTGTTTATACAAACACCGAGTGAAAGCGTTAAGCACTGGGTGCTCAGCCTACTTACCCAGATTATACCACATGTCCCTGATTTCAAATCCAATCTGCCTTCTCATATCGCCGTACCTTAAAAAGGAAAACAAAACCAGCATTAAAAAAAATATATAAAAAAATTACAAAATCTAATACCAATAAGCTGAAACATCTAATTTCAATATCTGATCAGCATTCAGAAATATTCAGAATTATGGAACAGGTTCCCCAAATTTAGCCCACAGTCACAAGATCACCCAGCCTCCCTCGGCAGCTCAGCAGTGCCCATGGAGACACGGAACTTTGCAGAATGTTCTGTTCACAAAGGAGTGAGATAGGCTGAGCGCCTCAGCCACACAGCCAGCACCTCCTCTTCCTCACCTGGTGGTACTTGCTCTCCCTCAAAAGACCCCAAATTCCAATTTCTGCAGCCATATTCACCAAAGGGAGAGCACACACAAAACACTCCCCTGTGCAAAACCGATGCCACATTTTCAGATTACCTAACCACCCTCTGGGTGGCTACAGACATCTCTTGTGACACCTTCTGTTTTTCAGATGGTAATGGCCAGAGGAAGGGTAACAGAGAGCTTCACTGCTTAAGGCTGTATTTTATTTTTATCCACCCTCTGAGCAATAGCACCGTCCCATAAAATCCAGCGAGGAACATCTTGTGACATCTTGCGCCTTCACACGCTGTGGCGTACGAGGCATGGACTTTGCAAGGATGGTGAAGCAAAGACCTTTATTGTTGGTCAGTTACAGCTTTTATAAGTTTATACTCTGTACACGCGCTGCTAAAAGCTTTATTATTGGTCAAACTGCTGTCCACGCACCCAGCCGCTGTTCACACTGCCTCCTTCTCTTCCAGAGGTGAGACCACATGCCTCCTTTGCTTCTGTCTCATCCGCGTTTCTTCTCATGCTCCCTCAAATTATTTACCTCTTTGCTGCAGGATCTCAGCTGCACATTATCAATGTCAAACAACACACTGTCTCTGTTCCCTACAACGCGCAGCGTCGGGAAGAGAAGGTTTCTATGTGCCGATGGGATTTTGTGCCCTGCCCGGGCCAGGCCAAGAGCAGCGGTCCCAGGCAGCGAAGGAGGCAGGAGCCCACCCTGCAGCCCACCTGCTGCCCCTGCCCTGCTGCCCAGCCAGGGCCACCAGCACCTCGCATCTCCTGGCCAAGGGTGATACTGATATTCCACACCTTCTCCACGCTAATGCCAGGAAAGCTTAATGAATGGAAAACATCCCGTTGCCTTCATTAATGATGGGATCAGAACCATAATGAGCTCCAAGAATGTATTTGCTACACAGAATATTTGTCTGTTAAAGATCATTACTTAAATAACAAGATGAGCAAAATGGTAACATCTGGCAACTTGTGGGATTTCTGTGGGATAATAGGGAGATACCCTGCCATTAATACGGATTAAAGAGATTCTTCTGCATCATTAAGAATCTGTTATTATCTAATGCTTAAATGCAATGTTTAGCAAAAACTACAAATTACAATAATTAAATTTTAATTATTAAATATTTGACATATTAATTGAAATACATCCTTTAAAAGATGGGTGAGTGTGATACTGAATTAACTGATTAATTACATCCCTTTGGCACAGAAGTGGTAGTGGTTTCACATAGCAATAAAAGTTAGTGCTTCCTGACTATGCATTTATTGCATCTTGAAGAATTTATGGTCTTGCTTTTCATCTCCAAAACGTGATTAAACTGAAAATAACAACTTGTAAAATCATTATAAACAGAGATTTACAATTTAGCAAACATCATTAAGTAACCACGCAAAATTACTTAATCTATTTACTTGTATCAGCAGTGAGAAATGTCTGTTGATTTTGTCAATTTCTTCAGCAAGATACAACGCGCAGTTTGATACAAAAATCACTTGAAGGAAATTGCCGTTTAAGGCTCCCATCCTTACAGAGAGGGAATATCAGTCCAGAAATGTCTTGTACAAGAATTTCCAGTCCAGTTCTAGCTCAGCTGCTGGATTTTTGTTCGGGTCAGGAGTCTGATCTGAACTAGGAGGCTCAGGTAGCTGCACACCCACGTCGGACAGAGCGAGAAAGGGAGTTGGCCAGCGGCCTCGGCTCCCATCCCTCTGCTTGCTGAGTGATGGCAGCGCTTTGCCTTTTGCAAATATCCTTTACACTCTTAATTACAAAAGAGAATTTCCATCATTGGTCCCATCTTGTACAAAACCACTTTGTTCTACAAATTCTGAATCTAATGGAATGAAATTTACCTGGCTCTACCAAACCATCTTGCTTTCCTTTTACAAATTGTAACTATAAAATGTTATTTATAGTATTTACCATACAAGTGCAAAAAGCTGGGGTCTGCTCGACAACGTTTTTCTACTGAACTTGTAAATATTCCTGTTTCATCAAGGAAGCTCCACGAGTTATGGGTAGGTCTACTAGATCACACAGTGCTCAAAAATTCTGTTTCAAGGCTCAGGTAAAGTGCAGCTTCCAAAGGCTGCACCTCAAAACTCAGGACGGAGTGGTTGAGTTTGAAGGGCAAAACTTAGCTGCCAAAAAAAGAAGAAAAAAATAAAAAGATGGCATGCAGCAGCCTGTCTGTTCTGGTCAAAGCCTGCAGCCCATGCAGTTACAGCAAAAAAGCCTTTAAAATCCCATGTCACTGCAGCAGCAATAAACTCTTCCCATCTCTCTCATCATAATAATATTCAAAAAGGCCTACATTTGGAAGCCAAAGTGATACAAAAATGCATCTTCTTTCTGCATATAGATAACGCCACATTGCACACTCGAGGAGTCTGAGCTGTACCCGTTCAAGGAATCGCAGCTTTGGAACGCGCCCGTTCTGTGCATTACCTGCAATAACCCGACTGACGGTGGCAGCAAGCTGCTCTTGCAGGTGCTCTTCACAAATGTTATGCCAAAGAAAGAGAATCCACGCACCGTGTTTGAAAACATGTAACTGGCTTTTTTCAGTCCTCAGCGTTTAGTTAATGAATGATAAAGTCCACTGCATTGGGACACCAGTGAAATTTAAGAGAAATACATACATTAAACAAACTATTCAGGCTCCAGTCTTATTTCCAGCCTTTCTTTTTTTTTTTTTTTTTTTTTTTTTTGACAGCTTTCGTTTGCTGTGGGATTCGGAACGGCAATCGGGTCGTTCAAGCTCCCTGTTCAGAGGTAGGCAATGTAATCCCTTTTAACCAGGCAAGCGTACAAGGCTGCAGTTATACAAACCCATTCTTCAGGGATATCGCGGTGAAAATGGCTGTAGTTACAAAAATTCAGTCTAAAAGGCCGTAAGGGATTAAGCAATAAAGAGTGCACGTAAAATGAGATTAGAATAAGCACAAAGCTAAAGTGATTTAAAAATTCAGCTTTATAATATGTTAATACTTCTGAAAAGTCTTGACTTTATGAACATCCTGCAGTATAAAATACTGTCTTCATCAGTAATGAATCCTGTAATTTAGATCTTGATTCAAGGGTAGAAACACATGCAATACTTGATTCATGTTTTTAAAACCAACCTTTCATTATACCATGATTGCATCTCAATTTGAATGGATTTAGCTAAGAAATTAAACTAAAATTATGTTAATAGACCTTGAGTTCTTGTCCATGATTTAGATGATGAATAGGACTTACTTGTTAAGTATTTTTGCTCTTTTAGCACTTGAAAAATTCTCCAGTTGTAAAGACTCTTGGGTGAGAAAAGCAACAGCCAGGTGGAAGTAGTTGTTCCAAAGCTGAAAGCCCCCAAAATGACAAGAATAGATACCATTAATTCTCTGAAATGTTTTTCTGCACATCTACAAAACAACTTAGATGTATCTAAATTATGCACGTAAATATTTAAAGGAGAAAAATAACAGACACCACAGAGACGGTGTTTCTTGATATATTCTTAGTACATCTCCTCGTTGTGTTTATGTTTCCATGAAACTTTTCCCATCTACAAATCCTAATCAATTGTGTTTTGACGATCCAAGCAAAATTAAATGTGAAGACATAAATATGAGGGGAAAAAAAACCCCCAAATTCTGAACAAGCGACCTAAGCCGGCGTGCTTCCCACAGCAGGGCACTCAGACGCCGCGTCTCAGGCGCTGCATTTCAGGCAATAATTCTGCTAAAGCATCTGCTGCTTTAAGGACACCTTTTTTTGCTGTTCCTGAACTAAAGCAGGAGTTTTCTAAGATGCTCTGAGCAAGACTCAGTGCTCTTCTAAAACAAGACCCACAAGACATGAACGGGTTGTACATATCTGCTGAGCCTGCCATTATTTAACTGGGTGAACTGGTTACCTGGGGTTCATGACGACATGTACATAACTCCAAAATTACACGCTTACTTAGGGCAGAAATTCATTATAACATTAACATTAGTCCCCAAAACACTGATGTTTTTTTCTTACCTGTAACTCAAAGTTGGCTTGATCAAGAAATTTTTTGTTTAGCATATCTGCATACTGATTAATTGCTCGCAGGAAGACTCTGAAAGATCAGGAGAAAATTACATAATTACACACTCTTCTGTGGTACCTTTGTACATTTGGCTTCCCAATTAGACAAAAATCTGAGTCTGTCTGGAAAGTGAAATTTGTAGCTGTTACTTGAAAAGAAGTGTGATCTCACCACTGTTAAGTATACAGAATTATATGCAGATGTTCTCAAAATTAATCAAGTAAATTAGCATATGCAGCAACACAAGGAATGCTTCGGATAAAATCACTTGTCTTTAAAATATCTCATGATAATCAAGAGATCATTAAAAATTCAGTTTAGTAGAAAAAAACTTAGATGTACTTTTAAAGTTACAGCATCGTAGTGTTGAATCTAACCTAGACCTGCAACTGGCTGCAGTTTAAAACATGTTTTTAAACACACGAGGCAAGCGCTTTTCTACTTCTGGCACACTAGCACATCAAAATGCTGTTGAAGGACAATCTTCAAAACACTGTTCACTGTTCTACTTCTAAAATGCTGATTTAGTACACAGTGTAGTTTGTTGCCTTCCAAAAGAGAATGCTTTTTTAAATTGCAATAGGAGTTGTCTTGACAAGCTTTAAAAATAAAACCAAATGGTATACTATAAGTAGGTCACTACATATTCATGCTGCTGAAAAGTAAACATATTATTCTTTGGTACCCTAATCTCCATTTTCAAAATAAACATTAGATTCCTCTTGAAAACTTTAAATTTCTGCTATGAAACTGCCAGCTAATGCCCAGACAAATGAGCTTGTCTTTCGAGCAGACTGTGGTAGAGATTTAAGTCTCCTGAAAGTACCTGCAAGGATAAAGATCACTCATGACACGTACTGCTCCCCCCCCGCCCCCGACACCAATCTTTAAAAAGAGAGTTCACTATCGAATGCAAATAACAAAGTTAATCTTTCTGCAGGCCGGCAAACACATACCAGAATTATTGAAAACAAACCAGAAGAGGCAGTTAGAAAGGTCTTTTACTGAATTTAAGACACTAGTGATCTCTCCTGAAAAAAAATCAGTACTTAGCTAAATGTTTGGTAACACAAGAGAAACGAAGCCTCCAGATAATATACTGGCATCAGGATGCTGAGGCAGATTATTTAGGTACACTAAATTAATCAAGTAAGGCAAAAATTTCGATGTCACTGGGATTTATCTGTTCTATAAAGCCAGATCGCCCCCACAGTAGTGTGTAACGGAGAAGAAGGAATATTATCCAAAATGCGAAAACAAAAAATAGATTTATAAAAAAAAAAAGTGAAAATTTTAAAGACAAAAAAATATATCAAATATAAATGAGTATGTACAAAAATTAAAATACCTATATGTAGGGATACACACAGTCATACATTTTACAATATTTCTCTATATAGCCAAGATGTAATAGGCATCTTTCCACTTGCATCCAGCCTACGCAGAGGTGCACTTCAGGAGCACCACTTCTGTGCATCATTCACCAGGATCCCTGTCAGTGTATGTATTTGGAAAGAACTTCATTAAGAGATATTATAAATGAGATTAATTCAGCATACACAATAATACACTGCATATATATGTATTTTAAATCTATGACTCAATTACTGAGCTGCAGCATATACTAAGATTGAAACTGAAGTTATCCCTATAATCAGGCTATCAACAGTTTGATATGTAGACTTATACCCTGTTTTGTTTTGTGGTTTTAAAGTCTGATAATACTATGAGATTCATAAGTCTTCCTAGAAGAATGAGTAATTTAACATAGTAGGAAGGGCCATCTAATGCGCCTTGCTTTACGAAGATAAAATCAGTTCCAATACAGGGAGGATTATGCCTACAATTTAATTATGTTGCCTCAAGACATCACTGTAATGTATTCAATCTACTCCATCTAATTAAGCTTTGGAACAATCTCATTACTTTATATACCATTATTTTTCTTTAAATTGTAGCTCGCAATTTTTTTCCCCTATATTAATTCTAGTGAATACCAATAACGAACAAATAATGCGGAATCTACAGTAGATTGCAACTGCAAAAGGACCACAGCACAACACATCTGTTAAACTGCAGTTGTAATTAAACACCACCATCCTCTCACAGACCATGTGCTACCCCTGCAATCAGGCTGCGCTGGCAAGGTAGGGATTGCTCCCAACTTTCTACAGAAGAACATCAAAAGCAGAGATGCAGAGATTTAAGTATTGATTTTTTAATTATTCAAACCCTGTTTTAATTTTGATTGAATCTGATGATACACTCAAACCTTCTGTTACTGGATAAAACACTTCCTAACGTATGTCAGTGAAGAAAGCCTGTTCTTTCCCAGTGGAAGTCAACAGAACAACGATATTATTATAACAGTATATCTTCAGTTGCAAATCAAATGTAAACCAATGAGGATTTTGTGCCTGTTTCGACCAGTACTGGAAGGATTGCTGGAAATATTGACAGCCCCTTTACTACAACATGGGGGACAGTCAGAATATGACTTTGTGATCACGGTACTGCAAAGCCAAATGTGGCTGGCACAGTGCAGTAAGAATAACATCCATCCTGAAAAATCCAGATTTAACCGAGGAAAAAGGAAGTTATGAAGTGGATTAATCAGCAAGCAATGTAAACTGCTACAGCCTCCCAGCACAACCGAAGTCACTACAACGACCCTGTGATGGCTAAGCTCACAGCACTTTCTAGCATTGTCTAGTACCTCCAGTGCCAAGAGAAAACAGCAAAACTATGATGACTTTTATCTGATTAAGTCAGTTTTAAAGAATATATATTAAAATATTGGCAGTAAGAAGTAGCAAGTTGTATAGCATACTGGGACAGCAAGAGTAGAGGGATTCATCACACTACTACTTCTTCACCTTGGTGTAAAACTTTATTTTTACGGGGCCCAGCAAGGAAAGGCTGGATTTAGATAAATGTAGTTTTCTATCAGGCTGAGATTACTGACTTCCACTCCATGTACTCCTGACCGCCTTGTAATCGCTTACATACCCACGCAAGAGTGAGAAGAGGTGTCAGCTGAGAAGAAAGGTGTTTCTGCCTAGAGTGTTCAAACCCCATCCTGGGAACGAGCTGCCGTTTGGAGAAAAAGAATCAGAAGAAACAACGACACGGGGCTACAGCGCAGAAGTAAGATGGTTAGGCTGGCATCGCTTCACCACTTCGGTATTACAGTCGTATGGTTAATCAGCCAGAAAGATTACTACCCTGAGGAGATCCTTTGGATAGAAAAAAAAAAATGTGCTTGAATTCTTGGCTATGATCTACGAAATGGTATGTTTTCACCTGTGAAGTCTGCTGCAGCTCATGAACACAAAAACAGCTCAGGTTTATGCTCAAATAACGTTCAGAAAAGGAAGCAGAAAAAATTTATGATTTACTCCAGGTGTTAGTTTGATCCTCTCCCTCCTCCAAAGCAGGTTCTGACGAAACTGCAGGAACTTCGCTGTCAAAGTTAAGGGAAATTGAAAAAATAGAGGGAAACGTGGCTCTTCAGAACAGGCAGAATTAAACCAAATGCATCAGTCTGTAGCGAAGAATGCGCTGGCTGCTGCCAACACACGTAAGGAGGAAGGTGTACTTGGGCATCACTGGGCCAACAGGCAAGTAATCAAAACTATCTCCTGTGCTCAGATGGAGAACATCAATCCGCAGTGGCATAACTTATCTTGCTGTAATTAATAATGAAGATTAGCTTCCAGTTGCATGTGCATAAAAAGAAGCGCTTGTCTTGAAGTTCAGTTTCAATTAACAAAAGAATACATTATCTGTGTCAGGAAGAGCCACAAAAGTTAAACCTTGAAAAAGAGAGAACTTCAGAGACTGGAACCGATCACGATGTACTGAGCTGCAATACTGAGAATGTCACACACAGCAACAAAATCTAACGCTAACATATTGGGAAGATTTGTTAGACAAAAGACTTTATCAACCCAATTAAAAGAAGGAAATTAACATTTCCTATGATGTGATTGGAATAAAAAGAATATGATTACAGAAGGAAGTTACTTCAGGATACGTGGAAGGAAGAACGACTGTTGCTAAAGGGCATAAGCATCTTCCAAACCACAAAATTAACACCCTGGACAGATGAGGTTTATGTGTGCTGAGCAGCTGGGAATGAGTGGTGCTGGGGACGGCTCGGCTCGCCATCAGCACCACTTTCACACATCAGCATATCACATATCACATATCAGCAGCTTTCTGTTGTAGTTAGGTTCTTTGGAGTAGGGACTGTCCTCTTATTGTTTCTTTAGATAACTTCTATGGCAGCGAGGTCTTACACCAACATCAGGATTTCTTGGCATTTTATCCCTGTTTATGTATTACCTGATAAGACACCTTTATCAGTCCATCAGAAGCCTGAAGGAGTAACAAATTGCATGAACACAGTGCAAGGCTGCAAAAGTGTGTTAGCCAGAGGGTGGGCAGTAAAACAGTCGAGCATCAAAGTGCCTCCATGATGCACAATGCTCCGTCAGAGCTGCATTAGGATAACGGTCCACTGTGGGACATGGATTCTTTCTTCTCATCTACTTGGCCCTGGCAAGGCTTCAGCTGGAATACTGTTCATTTGAAGTCACCATGCCTCAAGAGTGACACAAAAATATGGCAGAGAGAAGCAAGAGGACAGGACATGCAAAAAACCATGGCACAGGTTAGACATGAAGAAAGAAATACTTTGCAATGCTCTCCAGCCATTCAAAGCAGAGATTTTAAAAAAAAAAAAAAAAAAGCTGAAAAAAAACAGGTTAAGCAAGTATCTCTAAACAAGTAGTGATCTGGACCATTCACCTTATCCTGCCTTAGGTCAAGGGGCAGATTAGTACTGATTTCTTCAGTAATTTCCCTCCATTTACAGCTCTCAATCCAGAGTAAATGCATCAATTAATATGCTGCTGATTGAAGCCACAGAATCATAGGATGGTTTGGGTTGGAAGGGACCTCAAAGCCCACCCAGTCCCACCCCGTGCCCTGGCAGGGCCCCCTCCCCCCAGCCCAGGCTGCTCCCAGCCCCATCCAGCCTGGCCTTGAGCACTGCCAGGGATGGGGCACCCACAGCTGCTCTGGGCAGCCTGGGCCAGCGCCTCGCCGCCCTCACGGGGAACAATTTCTGCCTCACAGCTCATCTGCATCTCCCCTCTCTCAGCTTAAGGCCATTCCCCCTTGGCCTGTCACCACGTGCCCACGTGCAAAGCCCCTCTCCAGCTTCTTGCCGGCCCCTGTAGGTGCTGGGAGCTGCTCTAAGGTCTCCCCGGAGCCTTCTCCTCCCCAGGCTGAGCAGCCCCAGCTCTCCCAGCCCGGCTCCATGGCAGAGGGGCTCCAGCCCCCTGACCACCTCCGTGGCCTCCTCTGGGCTCGCTCCAACAGGTCCGTGTCCTTCTCATGCTGGGGGCCCCAGAGCTGGTCGCAGCGCTGCAGGGGGGTCTCACGGGAGCGGAGCAGAGGGGCAGAATCCCCTCCCCCGCCCTGCTGGCCACGCTGCTGGGGATGCAGCCCAGGGCACGGGGGGCTCTCTGGGCTGTGAGCGCTAATTTCATTTGCATTCCATGAACTAACTTCCATTGCAAATACCCAGTTCTGGCTATTTTTTACCGTTATTGATGATTAATCACTTCCACTAGGCCCACAGGGGTTAAGGGGTTTGCGGGTGCATGCTTAGCGATTGCTCCACCAAACAGCACCAATATTAATGGTTCCATTCTGTAGTGTTCCCTCTGCAGAGGCCCTTTGTTCCTACAAACACACCACTGAAACCAGGAGACTGTGAACACATATCAACATACAGGCAACAGTAAATGAAGAAGGGGCAAAGGGATCCAACATACAACAACAGTACCCACTGCACCAAACAACTTTTTTTTTTTTTTTTCCCCCTTATTCTCAGGTACAGTCATTTCTTCTTCCTCCGTTTTCTCTTGTGATTAGTCAAATGCCCCGATTTGCTTGTTCACTCATGTTTAAAAATATTCTGTGTCCCATTTTCTTCCAGTCAGCTTCTCACACTGTTGGAAAGTACTTGCGAAAGCTAAAGGAGGAAAGCTGGAAGCCACATGATGCTGCAACACACCTCCCTCACTGGTTAATGCACACACACAAATCAAACTGCCTCTGCAAAAAGATTTTTCTGGAGAAATAATCTAGAGAGAAAATTCCAACACTAGAAACATTCTTACAGCATATTCCATGTTGTATATTATTTAGTTAGCTCAAGTACCTAGGGATTCAGATTTACACTGTAAGCACTTATGTAAAATACTTATGACAGGAAAATATGAAACAATACAAGCTAAAAATGTACTCCCCAGTATTTTTCTTTAAGAGCACTTCAAAATAGAAGAATGAAAGAACGAACGAATTACTTTCTTAATGATAGAATAATTATCTAAACAAGAATATACAGATACAACTTAAAATAATTCAGGTTTAGCTGATAATTCAATTAAAAAAGGGGAATTTGGAGTGAGGTTGTAAAAGGCACTATTATGATGTCATTACAGTTAATTTAGATGGAAGGATAATGAATGCTTTACTACAGCTGATCAGCCTTCCTGCACATCATCATGCTTTCCATGTTTGAGCTTTTGCTTCTCTGGGAGACAAATTTACTGGGCATATATGAGACAGACGACTCTTATCTTGTCAGACTGTGTATGAAACAACAGACCTAGACCTTGAAATCCCAACGCAAAACCCAAACCTGAACAAATGCTCACTAAAGCATGAACAGCAAAGCTTTCTTTTAAACAGCAATCACTTCAAATACCTTCAAATTCTTTCTCAGCGTCTCAGTGTTGCAAAGTACAGTGAAGTTTTAAACAACTTTTCAGTTAAAAACGAAATAAACCTGGTATTCTAATATGCTTCTATAACCAGTCCCCTATTGGCATTGCATGCAGTCTGGTGATTGTCCAATATCCTTGGAACACAGAGAATATGTAGTAATTTCATCCATGTATATTGTACAAGTCAAATGAAAGTCAAAATCATAAAAATGAGTGCACATGAAGGTATCGGCCCTCTTTGCATCTCCCCCTGAATTTTCTCCCTTCCCCAGTTCTCTCTCTCTGTTCTTTTCTGGTGATGTTATCACTGTTCAACCATCTTCACACCTCCAGACCTGACAACTGCCCAGCCCAAACAAAGGTTTCCAAACTCTTTTCATTTTACACTTCTGTATATGTTACTTCTCTGCCCAAGTCTACGCTCCCTCCCTTTTTTTCCCTTCCAAATGTTTAAAAGATTCCTTGTAATATTCTTTAATTCATCAGTCTAAAGAGCAGTCAAAACTTAAGAAAAAGAAACAAAAACCTTGATCATTTGCTTTCTTTTGAATTACAATTCCTGGGCTGACCATGATAATAGCACAGAGTAATCCCAAAGAAGACCTGCTACTAAATACTTACATTAGCATAATCTTCTAATGATGTCTACTCCACACCAGCACAGGTGCACCATGTCACTTTACTAACCTATTTTGTAATAAATATTTCAGAAATGGTTTTAGCATATTATCTATAATCACTGACACCTCTTTCCTAATTTATATTCTGTGCTGTGTGTCCTCTAAAACAATGGGGACAGATGAATGAAAAATAACGGCAGGTTACAAAATTCTGAAGGACAAACTTGTGGTCTGACTACCAATAGTAGGTACCACATAGCAGGCACAATGCATTGCTTTTCAAAATCACCTTTGTAGTACAGCTATCTCACACCTTGAAAGCAAATTGACAAAACAACCCTGTTGGAATAAGCAGGCAAGAGTGCTGCGCTACTAGACATGTTAGACAGAAATCAACAGAATAAAAAAGATTTGGATTTATATTCCCTTCAAATGTCCTTACAGATGTACTGTGCCTACCCAGCCGCTGGATGGATCCACGCTGACACACAGCCTCCTCAGGCTCCTGTGGAAACCCATGCGACACCCCGGCAAGAGGGGCATCCTTAGTGTGAGGACAGCACCAATGTAATGCTCAACCTGACGCGTAGTCACTGTTTGATGGACTTGGCGTAGTCAGAGGAACACAGAGATACTGAGGCTGGAAGGTGCCTCTGGAAGTCTCCGGTCAAACTGGAGCAGGTTGCTCAGGGCTGCGTCCAGTTGGGTTTTGAGTATCTCCAAGGATAGAGACTCCCTTGGGCAGCCCCCTTGGACAACCTGTGGCAGGGTCTGACTACCCTCGCTCTCCTCTTTTCTCAACTACTTGTCTGAAGTCCAGGCTTTGGTTTCTTGATGACTTCCAGAGTGCAGGAAAGCAGCAGCTGCAGACTTCTAATAGCCTTTTTCAAAAGCACCAGTAAACTTTGTCCTCTGAAATTTCATCTAAGATGTACCTTTTGCCACGGATATATAACCTTATGTACTAAATTTCACTACCTAGAGAATTTTATGGCAGAGTCATAAAAGCTTGGGAAGAGTGTTTTCTAATGGAAATGCTAGAAGACAATTTAATTTAGGGGGGTTTAGCTAAAGCTACAATGCTGGGGAAGTAGCATCTATTGCAAGGGGACAGCATTATTGTTCCTCTAACCCAAAAGTTAATATTCGAAGGGAAGAAGACTTACTGAATTCAAAGAGACCGTTTCTATTACGGTAGCTGGCAAAAACTTGCAATAGATCTTGTAATTTAAAACAAATGTAATTTGTTGTAGTGCTGCTGGAAGAAATCTCTGCGATGAGGTTAGCTATTAAACAACCAGTTTTCATTATAATGCGCTGCTCAATAAAATGCAAAAAGTCTTTGCTACGGTACAGATATCATCACCTGATCCTTGGTGAGTTTATTGGATAAAAAATATCCCTTCTAAGCAAATGTGCAACCACAGAGGACAGCTTCGTGGGCTCTCAAACATCAGCATGTGCTGGCCAGGGCTGGTGGATCTCTCCCCAGCCTGCTGCTTTCACGGGCCAACAGCTACTGTGGGTGCAAAGAGGTGCTGAACCGAGCTCTGCCTTTCCAAACCGAGAAGAAACATGGTTTTCCTCATACCCCTCTCCCACACAAGATGCCTGCAGGCCATTAACAACACAAGAGGGGTTTGGTGGTTTTTTTTGGGTTTTTTTTTTTTTTGTTTACTTGATCTTACACAGGAATTCAGCTAGTTTTTGCACTGGTAAAAATCAATAAAGCAGAAGATGTTTCTTCCTATCACATTGCTTTTTAAAGAAGCATTCCATCTGGAAAGAGAAATAATTAAAAAACCAGAAGTAACGCATGGGAAACATGGGAAAGGATGTTACAAAAAATTTCTTGCAAAGCACAAATGGTCAGACTGAATTTGGCAGGAAGTTTTCAAATACTTGACAATGTCATAGCTCACAGCATGGGAACCTCCCTTATTTTCTGCTGACAGCACTGTCCTCTGTAGCTTACCTGTTCCCACCGACATCTAGATGTGAATCCACATTAAGAATACTTTAGGTAATTATGGGCAAATCAATAGAATAGATTCCTTAACTTCCAAATTCTTCAGCATTTTCATCCATCTTGCAATCAACTGTTAAGACCATTTCAGCTGGCTAAATAAATGCCATAACGTTGCTTGAAAAATAATCTCAATTTTTCCTGTGGGTATTTCACTATCGAAGTCCACCACAGAATACTAATGAGGCAAAAGGAAGCAATCTGCTGCTGAAGGTGGTGTCCAAAGGTTCCTTTAACACCTCTTCCGTGCTGCTGGAGTCCCAGCGGGTGTGCCTAGCGACCCAGCCTGCTGGAGAGGTCTCCTCTCGGTGTCCATCACCCAAACCGCAACGTTCACTGTGACGCCTGATGGCAGAAAGCTGCCATGGGAGCTGACAAGCACTTGGCTTTTAGTCTTATGACTTACTATTACTTTTACTAACTACCAAGAACCACAAGTACAGAGACACTATCCAGAAAAGCTGAACTTTCCCAAAATTGGGATTTACCTCCCCAAGAAACACACACAAGTGACTCCCTGGGAAGAGGTTAAAATACAATTTCTTGTAATAGATGAGAACGATAAGCCACAGCAGCTGCTCTGCTTTGCTGTTCCATGGATGCTTATGTGGCTGACAGCTTTGTGAAGGGATCACTAATGCTGGTAAAGTAAAAAAAGAAAAAAAAAAAAAGCAAAACACCTTACCAGAGCTTTAGGTAAGCCTGCATTTGATCCAAAGTGTGGCTCTCAGATATTGAAGTGACATAAAATGTTTTAAGAAAGCAGTGGGGTATGTGAGGCAGAGAGCAAAGCGAGATGAGAATGGCAGTCGCCTCCTGTACAGGCTATTGCTCGCCCAACACAGCTATTAACCTTTGGAAGAGATGAGTGGTTTGCTATTATTTTAATTTCTCTTTCAGGCTCCGGTCCGATCCTGTTTGTAGCAATGAGACAGGAGTAGAATAAATGCTTCAACATGATGCTTCAATACCTGTGAGTGACAGAAGCCCTCCCAGCACAGTGCCCACCCCGAGCCCGTCCCCTCTGCGGCTCTCAGTGGTGTTTGGGGCTCCCGTGGAAGGAGTGGCAGCATCCTGCATCCAAGGGGTCGCATTTGGCACCCTGGGTTCCGCCGGGACAGGGTTAATTGTGCTCCCAGCAGCTGGTGTCGTGCTGTGTTTTGGATGTGGCGTGAGAGCAACGTGACCGCACACGGATGGTTTGGTTGTAGCTGGGTAACGTTTACGCTGAGCCAAGAACTTTTCAGTTTCTCAGCCCCTGCCAGTGCAAGGGCTGGAGGGGCACCAGAAACTGGGAGGAGGCACAGCCAGGGCAGCTGGCCCCAACTGGCCAAAGGGACATTCCATACCATACAATGTCATGTTGAGTATATAAGCTGGGGGAAGAAGAAGGCTGGGGGGATGACAACATTCAGCATTATGGTGTTTGCCTTCCCCAGTCCCCGCTGGGCGTGCTGGAGCCCTGCTCCCCTGGGATGGTTGAGCACCTGCCGGCCACGGGCAGCAGGGAATGAATACCAGGTTTTGCTTTGCCTGCGTGCACAGCTTTTGCTGTACCTATCAAACTGTCTTTGCCTCAGCCCATGAGTTTTCTCACTTTCACTCTTCTGATCCTCTCCCCCATCCCACTGTGGGGGGAATGAGCGCGTGGCTGCATGGGGCTTGGGCACTGGCTGGGGTTAAACCACGACACATGGGAACAGTCACAGATGATGGAGCACAAAAATCAGGTTTGCATGGCAGGTAACAGTATAACATTTGCAATAGCTTTGTTGTTTGGGTTTTGGGGTTTGTTTTTGTTTGGTTTTTTTTTCCTGTTCTAGTACATCCCTTATTTTGGGGAAGCCCATAAACACTGATCACCTCCAACTCCCTTCAGCATTCATTTCGTGCTTACTAGGCACATCTTTCCTCCAGTTTAGAAGGACTAAATAATGCCGCAGATAAAAACAAACTGTCTCATAAGAAACTGCAATGGAACTGAACAATCAAACCCATTTTTGTTCACTCTTTTAACAAGCCTAGCACACGCCAGCAGAACCGCAGGGCAGCAGAGGGACATTTCCAAGACACAATCAGATCAATTTGCTGCCTTTGAGCAGGTATCTCCTGCATCAAACCAACGTGCTCTCGTGCAAGGCGGCTGCAGCGTGCAGCCTTCGGATGCGTTCAAGGCTCGGGAGGACCCAGCGCTTCCTCTGACATGCCAATCCTCCCTGGGATTTTACAGCTGGTAATTAGTTTCTGCTTAGAAAAGTCAAAGCCTCAGAGGCAAACACAATCAGGGTTGTAAAAAAAATATGGCCAAGTGTGTCAATGGGACAAAGTTTTTTGCTAAAAATTTTTTTTGGAGTAAGTTAGTTGTGAAATAGAATTGTGGATATATGTATGCCACTGATACGAACACATCATTGTTTATGAGCGCAGCCAAATGCATCTCATTTTGTTAAAAAGCTTAACCATTTTTCCAGATATTTAGACCAAAATATGTTAAGCTGCCTTCCCTGACTGTCGAACATGGGTAACATGCAGAAAGCAGGATCTGCTCCACCTCCAGAAGATGTGGGCATGCAGCTGATACAATCCATGCCCTGCCCCAGCCTCCTCATGGATGAATAAGATTGAAGCATCACTAAAGCACACCCGTTCTCCAGGGAAGGATAAGCATCTCTGTACAGTTATATGACAAATACTGGCTTCAGAAGCTTTGCAGCTGGATCCTCCAGAATGAAATGTGGTTGTCTGCAATTTCTTTTATGCTATACTTCAATTTCACTCTCTCTGTTAATCCTGAGGAAGCTCTGTAAACCACTAGAATATGCTACGCAGATAAGGTAATTTTAAAACTACAGGAAATCCAAATAGCAGCTCAGAAACCCTTTTCTTGGTGCACCATAAGACTAAAACTTTGTTTCTGACAGCTGAGTTTGTAAGACAGTGCAATAACCTAAAGGTATGGCTGCCATACCTTGAATCCTCACCTTTGCTAAGGCAGAGCCATGTAAGTTTGCTTCAACGTGGACAAAGCAGTGAATGCATTCCCAATACTAAGGCAGGTCTGCTTACCTTGTCCAAAAAGCAGCACTGTGAATTTGGAAGTTACCCTAATTTGGAAAGTTCCTGACTCCAGCAGCATTGCTGGACAGATTGGAGCATCAAAAAGACCCCCGGCGCAGCCCCCGGTGGTGCCAGCCCAAGCAACCCAGACCCAGGGCTGCGCTGCGAGCGTACTTCTGAGCCTTGCAAGGACAAGCCAGCCAGTCACTTTGCAAAAATCAATGCCACTGGACCGATTTTCCTGGACTGGGTCAAAGTATAAATGGGCAAAAGGCCTGCATAACATTTATGCACCATTTATGCTCCTTTTATGTTCTCCTCTGGCCTGAATTACACATTTTGGCTATCTAGACAGATAATTTATAATGCCAACGGCACTGAAAGCCAGCAGCTTCTCTCCCAGTAGACTGTAATTATTTTATGCGCTTATATGGGCAACAGAAACCAAGCAGGGAAAAATCCAGACTAGCCCAAAGGCTAGGAGGTTTACCCACCAGAAATATATATGTGTACTATGTATATATGTAGGCTACATATATACTGATCCATAATACTATGTATGAACGTATATATTACTTTGCCACTGAAATGGTAGCAGGCTGGGAAGAGCTGACCTTCCCGCTGGGCTTGCCAGGGTGATAACCTGCAGCCGCAATCCAGGTGGGGAGGTCAGGAGCTCCGCGCCTGCCCTGCAGCTCCTCCAAGGGCACGTGTGCTGATGCACCAGTGTCTTTTTTGTGTGCTCATGCACCAGTGTCTTTTTTATTCACGGTAAACCATAAACACCTTCGAGGAAGGACTTTACTGCTTTTAAGTTTACTTGTTCCTGTAGGAATACAAGTTTCAAATTCAGAAAGTTTTCAACTACTCAGAGCTTCAGGGTTTTTTTCTTTTTTTTTCCCATTCTGTTTTTTTAATCTTATTTTCTAAAATTTTCACAGAAAATTCTGTTTTTAATAAAACAATGAATTTGGAAGTTTTAAGGGAAGTTTAAATGATAATGGAAGTTTTAAGGGAAGCCATTAATGCAGTTACTGGAAGGAAAAAGTTGAGCAGAAGCTGAACATAGTTGGAATGTATGGAGAGAGCATATCCAAGTCTTAATGTATATGAACGAGTAGTTTGTTTGCCAGGATGTAAAGGCTCAAATACAAAGAGGCAAAATGACTTTATGTGTAGTACTGAAAAATGCAAACTTGAGTAACATCTCTCTTCAGCGACCCGCCATCTAAAAAATTTCTAGAGGAACACAAGCCTTTTAAGCATCATCATGCCAGGACATCCACATTACCGATTCAGATTAAACCAATACACAGATTGCTTATTCCTTTGGTTGACTGAGGTTCAAGCAATAACGTACGTGCGAGGTTGTACAGCACTGCCTTGAGGCCCATGATGCGGTCACTGAACATCCCAAGACTTGCAGCAATTACAGCTACCGAGTGTAGGATGGGTCGAGACTATCAAGACACAGACAGATCCTCCGAGGATGAAGGCATGTTTGGAAACAGCTGGATTTTCCTGACTCCCGGTAAAGCTACTGCTACATCATCACGTAAGCACCAGCGCCAATAAACTAGAAGTGATCCAAGTGGGATGCAAGGACTAACAACAGGTGCTTTTTGATGGAGAGAGGGATGCTGGCATCGCAGTGATTCACGAAGGGCAGGGAAAATGCTGCTTTTAGAATGGATATTGATGCTCGCACAGATAAGACCTGCCAGCATTTTCAAGTCCATCTGCAGCTGACATTATGGAAAGTCTGGCAACAGCGAGAAGCTATATAGGCCAACAGTGAACAACCAAAGGATCAGTCAAAGGTTTATATAAGATAAAAAGGATGGTTTTCTGGATTATTTCCATATACTAGCAGACAAATTGAAGAGCCTTGGAGAGAAGGACTTGGGGGTGTTGGTGGATGAGAAGCCCAGCACGACCCGGCAATGTGCGCTCGCAGCCCAGAGAGCCCCCCGTGCCCTGGGCTGCATCCCCAGCAGCGTGGCCAGCAGGGCGGGGGAGGGGATTCTGCCCCTCTGCTCCGCTCCCGTGAGACCCCCCTGCAGCGCTGCGACCAGCTCTGGGGCCCCCAGCATGAGAAGGACACGGACCTGTTGGAGCGAGCCCAGAGGAGGCCACGGAGGTGGTCAGGGGGCTGGAGCCCCTCTGCCATGGAGCCGGGCTGGGAGAGCTGGGGCTGCTCAGCCTGGGGAGGAGAAGGCTCCGGGGAGACCTTAGAGCAGCTCCCAGCACCTACAGGGGCCGGCAAGAAGCTGGAGAGGGGCTTTGTACGTGGGCACGTGGTGACAGGCCAAGGGGGAATGGCCTTAAGCTGGGAGAGGGGAGATGCAGATGAGCTGTGAGGCAGAAATTGTTCCCCGTGAGGGCGGCGAGGCGCTGGCCCAGGCTGCCCAGAGCAGCTGTGGGTGCCCCATCCCTGGCAGTGCTCAAGGCCAGGCTGGATGGGGCTGGGAGCAGCCGGGGCTGGGGGGAGGGGGCCCTGCACACGGCAGCGGGGTGGGACTAGCCGATTTTTAAGGTCCCTTCCAACCCAAACCATTCCAGGATTCTATGCTTCTATGAAATTAAAAGCAGAATGCCATGCACAGGTTTTTCAGATTTCAGCTTTAACGTCAGCAATACCCACACCATGACTGCTGAGAACATAGCCAAAACATACTAAAAGTGGCTGCAAGTGACATAGAAAACCAGGATATAATTCATAGTAGTTTCAGCCAAAAGTTTTAGCATTACAGCATCAAGACAAAAGCCTGCAAGAAAGGGTTTGGTTTTGACCACAGCAACAGACCAAAGAGGTTTGTGAATCCCTGCTGAAGTAACAGGGGATGTTAAAACCAAACGTGCGTGCTCCTGTAGCTTTCCTCAGTTCTTCCTGGTTCTCAGGAGAAAACAATATTTAAAAAAGAAAATATGTAACAAGTGTTTTAAATTATAGCAAAAATAAAGTCAATGTTTCTTCTTTAAAAATGCCAACTGAGATAAAGATTTCTTTTTCATATTTTAAAAGTCTTTTCTTTTTTCTCTGCCTTTATTTGGAAAGAATAGCCTCCCCTCCTTGGTAATTAGGTTGGGTAATTTAAATTTTTCTGGGGGAAACAGTGAAAGGGGTTTTAGTATGTTTTCTTCGGTTGTACCTATTGTGACTATTTAACCTGTTAGACTGCAATTGCAAAATTCTCACTTTGTGTGTACTTAAAAGTCAGACACTTCCTATACACCCCATCCATAGCATGTAAAGGTGCAACTAAGCCTCGCAGACTATGATGTAGTTCAATACATGAGAGCATTAGATGATGATATCACCCAAATGCTGTTCCTATAATGGTGAATATATTAGTTTATGTTACATTCACTCAAATTTGTAATTCATGACAGAATTGTAATATTTTCGTTCCCAAGGCATCATTAAATATGTAAGAGCCAAATGCCACTAAAAAGAGAGAAATACAGACTTCTGCAGGGACCTGCTGTGATTCTGTCCCTTCAGGTGTTGACATTTTAATCAGAAATTATCAAAGCTGCTATAGTAAAGTTGTTTGGTCACAACTGGGGCCCCAAAATGCTGGTTAGAGCCTCTCACCTCTCACGGAATGAGGAAACGTAACTAAACTGCTGTAGTCAATGAGCTGCGCTACAAGTCCTTGTTACACAGTCTCATTAAATATACTTCCACTAAGAATAACTACAAATAAGTGTTATTTTCTCTGTGCCACAGTAGGATGTTAGTTGTACAGAAACACAAAGACAGAAGAAAAACCAGCTCGTGGTCCAAATTAACCCTATACATAGTATTTCTGCAAGAGACTATCTTAATTGCAATTATGCATTCAAAGCCCAACACAACACTTTGTTCTTAATTTGTATGTAGTATAATGGGTTTTAAATTAGTCAAAAAAGTAAATATTAGTATGTGACAAACCATAATTACTGGCTGATCATAGCTGTATAAATTCAATTCTGCTAATTTTGCAGTTAAGGTAAACACAGAGGTTTGGGGTTTTTTTAAGTTGCTCTTTACAGCACCGTAAGTTGGGATGTCTGTTTCTTTCAAAATGACTTAAAAACATATTTATTCTAGGGACAAGTCCAGACAAAACCAGCTCTGGAAATCATAAGAACGTTTTAGCACGTCGGTTTGCTTAAATTAACGTGAACTGTAACGGGAGCAGCAGTGGGCTGACTATACCTAATTTCTGACTTACTACACTTGCCCACGCTGCTGTATTTGGTGTGGTAAGGATGGGGGGCACTGCAAATCAATGGCCATGGGTGACTCCAGAAGAGGGAATAAAATGCCATTGGTAATTTCACTGGACATCCTGCCCTGAAGATGCAGGGAAGGGTAACTCATCTCACAAGGGCAGATGGATGCGCATAGACTGACAATAAATAAAGATGTTGAGCAAAATCAGAAAAAAGTTCATACGTGAAGAAATAATGGTTATTTGGAGAAAACACACCTCTTTTTTTATATGAATTAGCAAAGACTGAAAAGAATGGAGACCTTTGCTTTGCAAGACAGCTGTATAAGCCAACAATCCCCATGATAAGAAGACACTGCAAGCCCCAAAGCATGTGCTCCAACACGGCTTCAGCACTGCGTAGAGCAAGGGAAATGCACAGCAAAGATCAATATCGGGGGAGGTCCCAGCAAGCAAGGGAAGATGAGGGGCTGGTTTGGAGCTGAGTGTTGAATTTCTTTGAAATATTAAACCTTTTGTGCCGATTCTGTTTTGTACATCAGAAGATGCTACCGAGAAGCAAATGACTTTCCATCTTAAAAGACCTGCCCTTTATGCTGTGCAAGTCCAATTTTTGACTTTCCTACTCAATAAAGGCAATCTGCTCTCAGGTGAAGCCTGCAAATCACAAACCCAAGTACAATCGCTGTTAATCTTGGAATAGGAAAATGCTGGTATAACGATGTACAAATGAAAGACAAGGTATTAGTATTTTACCTTTTGTTTGGTGTTAGAGAGCAAACAAAATTCCGTTCATTCATTAGGAACTGTAAAGGTAATCTTTGCTGCTGGCTCTGACAATATCAGAAACCTCACTTTCTCATTCTTTAAGAAGTCTCAGCACCCTGAAGAGTATGACTGATCGGGGTGAGACGCAGACCCGTGCTTCCCGACCTCCTCGCCCACTGAAATCAATGTTTTCTCCCGTTATCTAAAGAGCCGTCAGTAGGCACACCATGCCCATGTACTGAGATATGATTACTTGACTCAGCACGTAGGAGGGAAGGGACCTACACGCATGAAAGACCTCACTGAAAGGGAATACAGTAAAAAACCTGGTGGACCTCCTGGGCTGAGCAGTTTGTGGGTGCTGGCAGGCCAGTGCAAGGTCTGATGGCCCCTGATTTTCTGTGGGACTCCCAGGGAAGGTCCGACAGCCCGTTTGAAATCTGCCAAACCAAAGCCGGGCAACTATTCATCAGTCTATACCTGGCTCCTCAGGTGGGACAACAAAGAGTAACACCTTCCCAACAGCATTTGAAAGCCCTGCACACCACTGGTGGCTGGCAATTACAATGTTTGACTTGAAGGACAGCTCTTGCATTGCATTTGAAGGGATATTTATCTAAACCAAAAAACAACGGCAATAAAAGGCAAAGCTGAAAGAAAAGTGGGGTGAGAAGAAGAAAAGATCATCTCTCCCCCGCGTTCCTTCCCCCAGCCTCTGCAGCTAAAGCTGCTCGCTCCAGACAATCTGCTCTGCTGCTACTAAAGCATGTTGTTATCAACCCGTGTTTCTAAGCAGTTTTAAAAACAGTACAGAAACAGAGAACAAGACCACTGCTCTTAACAGCTGAAGCGAACTCAGCAGGATATCATTTGTAAAAACTATGGAGTGCCCTGTCTGGTTTTGTTCCACACGTTTCACTAGCGTGTAGCGGGCAACCATCCGTACAGGCAACTCAAGGTTTAAACAACAGAATTAAAGTCATAAAAATCTGAAACTGTGAGAAAATGCCTGCACTGGCTCCCCACAATTTCTCCTAGGGAAGAAGTGCTAACAGAAGAAATAAACCCCTACGCTCAAGACCCCTCCCCAGACGATGTGATACCCTGAACAAAGCAGCAGCTTGAGAGCTGCCCTTCTGCTGCCAGCTCCTCCCCTGTACCACTGCATGCACCAAAGGTGACGTGTGAGGAGGGCATGTTATGGCACAGTAATAATAAATAAAATAAAATCTAGATTATAAATGTGTAAAGTAATCACATCATGGCTCCACCGGTCTAGAATAGGTGGGTTTACATCATCCTTGTATTCCTGCATGCATGCACGGTACGCCTTTCTGCAAGAAGCCGTATCAAACTTGGAAAAACCACCTCTCTATCCACAGAGATTGACTTGGATAAAAGAACTGAAGAAGTCCGACTATGTAACATTTATTTCAAATTAATTTTCTGCCATCCACCTACAGCAGTTCATTTTTCCCTCTGAATGGGATCTAATAAGACCTAATAGGTGATAAATCAGTTTCCTGGTTTAGGGCATTAAGAAACTGCAGTGATATGTTCTGCTAGACCAGTAAGGTCTACAGCACTCTGTTCCACAACAAGCGGGGCATTAAATAGCCTTAAATCATCAGGCTGTCCCTTTCTCAGCTATATGACCACTCCTGCGGCTTTGAAATTTTGGAATGAGAAATCATTCTTTATAGCAAACTCTGTAGCTGCAAGCAAAGCAATTTAAAAAACACTTTAGGAGAGCAGTTCCTGCATACTGCTTCTGTTACAAATTACTTTGCTTCAGCATTTACAAAATATGCAGTTTAAATAATACAAATGGGTTATCAAATTATCATGATATAAACAGATAGAAAAGTTGTTTCTCATCAACAAATCCATTACAAACTAACAACAAAACAAGATTATTTACGCAGCATCTATTCATTTCTGCTAATTTGGCACAGTGTTATTAGAACTGAAGCTTTACACGCAGCACACTCCAATTCTCGGGATAATTCAATAATGCAATATGTGTTGCCTGATCCATCTTTTTATATGAGAAAGATGAAAAAAAAGTACGTGCTAACATCACAATCATGATTCAGCTCTCATATGTCAATGCATACCTATGTCAATTATGAATAATAACAGTTTTACGGAAAGTTTCGGTGCTGCTGCCGTTTATTATCCTTGGGTCTATAACCCATACTCCAAAGGCTTTATGTTCCAAATTTAAAGCTGAACAAGGCTGTAGAGAAGGTGTCGTCTTAAAAGATTCACCTACAGGAACAGAAGAGGCTCCCATCCTTCACCTTCTCACCACCCCAGCTGCCGGAGCTCGCTGCCCTCGCAGCTTGCACAGCAAAGCGCATCACAAGAGCACTCCCTCATCCACGTCAGTCAAAAGCAACCTGGTTAACTCAGTTTATTTAAGCTATACAAACCCACCCTGAGCTATTTTTTTGCCTGAATCCAGTGGGTGGAATGGTTACACAAGGTGTTACTTCGCAGCAATATTCTGGAAGGGCTAGCCTCCAGCAGAAAGATGGCAACCTGGAAGGCCCATGTAGGTTAAACTTCACAAAAGTACAGACCTCTACGGGTTGTTCAGGGTAAATATTTGTCTATAGCTATGTTGACCTTAAAAATTAAATACTATGCCGGTCTTCCTTATTTTTGTATAAAATTTTGAATAATTTCTCTACTGAGGCAACCAAGATGTGAACCGTGCTATCTCAGCTAGATTTATGGGTTAATACTCATATGCAAAATATATTAGTTGTTGAAATGGAGCAGAACATTTCATACAAAAATAATATACGACTTGAGTTCTATTCTTCACTGCTGGTTGTTCACTGCATGGGCACAGGCAAATTACTTAATTCCTCTATGAATCAACTTGAACATCTGTAAGGTCAACATAACACAGATGATCTTCCCCAGATGCTCTGAGAGTCTTATAAAAATATTTCAAATTAATATTATTGTTGCTGTATAAAATCGTCAGCATAAATCTTACTTCACGGCAAAAAAAGCATCTCTGACAATCGCACTCCTTTAGCTAAGAGGAGCTGAACAAGTTCATAAACTTCAATTTATGCATAATGCCCAACTGAGTAACAAATCCAAAATATTTCTCAGATTACAACATAAGCACAAAAATATATGGATATACTTGTACATAAGATTAAATTAAAACACAAATATCATTGGCAAAGGGGCCCGATTATCTCAAAAAATATTTTAAGTTAATTGCATGCAAGCCAAAAGTACCTTTAAATCAAATACTCCGTTAAGTGGATTGTGAATGGAAGATCAAAAGTGTATGTAACTTCTAACATCACATTAAAAAGTAATAAATGTTTTAAAAAATAATAAATGCTTTACTATGACAGACTAGGTACCATAAGATACTATTGAAAAAAGTTCATTAGGATATTTTCAGACTAGCAATTATAGAAAGTGGAAAACATACTGTATTCCCAACACACAGATCATTCATTTTCTTGAACCTTAGACTGGCACAAGATTTAGACAAATACCGGGTTTGATTTTACACCATAGGTGACACAGCACTCTGCCGTGGCTGGGGAATCAGTTCAAAGCCTAGAGGAAAGTCAAATTTTAAGGTAATTTAAAATAATCAAAATTGCACGCTTACTAATATTGGGTAATATTGTACTGGTGTTTACTTCCACACCACTCGCTAAGACTACACAACACAGCAGTACCCAATGTGATGATATAATACCTTGAAAGATGCTTTCATACGTTACCACATTCCCCGCTGCTCTCCTGCCTGCTCAAGGATGGGAAGTGATTATGAACCTGTTAAGAAAACACCTATAACTCTCCTGGGTGAGCCCTCAGAGCAGGCTATAAACCAGCACCCCTTCTCCAAGGCCTACCATGGCGCATCCCCTTGCAACAGCACCTGGGCCTAAAGGCCATCGCCTGCCCATACCATTTACGCATGTTATTCTGCAGCTTGTGGCTATCGGAGCCTTCAGCACGTGCAGAAATGAGCTGCATTGTGTTTAAAATGGAAGCTGCTTTCTTAAAGAAGCCGTGACTTCACTGCTGGCATCCCCCCTGACACCTGGGTTATAAATTCTCTATGTCGGTGTCTTGAAATACCCGAATCTTGATATTAAAGCTGTCATTTTCTTGTATTTGCTATAATTCAGGCTCCAAAATGGACCGAGGGACTCCAAAATACGGGTTAAAATTCAAAACTTTCACAAATCTCACGTCCTTCTTAACTCATTGAATTTGCATGGCAGAATATACTTCCTTTAGCAATTTTCCTGCATCCCTATTGCCTTCCTTATCCATTCTCAAGCAAGCCCCCCTGAAACGGGCTCAGTTACATGCACACATAAATCTTTGCAGAGCTGAGCAGGTTTTGCTCATTGGCTGCTTTTTTATTTATTTATTTATATTTTTTAAAAAAAGTTTTTCACTGGCGCTTAGTGCTACTTTTTAAACCTCTTACTTTCACATCAATGTAACCCACCGAAACATAGTTACAAAAAAAGAAAAGGATTTACACGCAGTTACTGACACGAGAGAAAAAAATAGCTGAAAACGGAAATGACTCAATCACGCCATCTTAATTATATATTTGCTAAATTAGTTTTAAATAAGACAAACATTTAGCACATGTATATTACCAACTTCCAAAAAATGAAGCTAGAATTAATATACGCCAGCCAATTTGACTGGGCACAGTATTTTTCTGCCACAGCACTGGGCAGAGATTTGCTTTCTGATCAGTCGCGTTCAGGGACACGCTAGGGTCAGCGCTAAAGAACCAGCAATCCAGAAGTCCTGCAGCAGTCCACCAGCAAAGTTATCCCACCCCTTTGGTTGGGATTTGCTGCGATGTCTAACAGAGAGCAAGGAAAAAAAACAACATTTTTTTTCTCCTCCAACAATACCTGGAGTCATGCATTGCGTACAAATTGCCTGTGCTCTTTTCAAAACCTGGGCTTTAATTTCCTCTTCCTTTTTAATATATGAACTGTCTTGAAGAAGATATAAATAACCAAAATACACATGCCAGGTACTTCTCCCTTGGATCGATGGGAATGAGTTGCACTTTTTGTGACTCCCCATACAGTTTAGCCATGCTCTGCTTGGAGGCAGATCAGCAGCCTCTGCATTTCCCCCTACCAGACAGCACTCCTGGAGCCAGGCAATTTATGATTCAAGGAAAGAAATGTTTAAGGGAACTATTTTGTAAGTTGACAATGGTCAAAGTAATTGCTTACTGCAGTCAAGGAGAGCTGAAGGATACTACAGTACATCTGGAACCCAAGACCCACTTCTGTTAATTGAATTGGAAAATATAATAGCAAAAAAAAAAAAAAAAAGTTATTTTCATAAATATGCATTTATAATTATCCCGTTATTTGTAGATCAGGAAACTTAAATGGTGGGATAAGAGTACCTTATAAATCTTTTTTTGTTTGAATTTTAAGTATATGTAACCATTAAGAAATGCAGACTAATCTAACAAAAGTTTAGCCTGAAGGGGAAATAAAGGCTGACAAAGTTTTAACTCTTGATATTTATTTTTCCTTTGTATTTTCTAAGAAAAAAAAAAAGGGAAAAGGAGAGTGTATTATAAAAAAGAGATGAGAAAAGTCTAGGATCACTGTATCATGAGCAGCTTCCTCATGCAGTCAACAGCCAAAGTGTAGGGCTCTAAGAGTCAACAACTAAATAAAGAAAAAAATATTGTGGTTGGATTTATAACAAGGAAGTACTATGAAACCCAAACAGTACTCTGCTCAGATTAGTTATTCCTTTTCAGGTTCAGCTAGACATGGGGCTAGAGCTGCTTGCTGCATCTGCGGCTGGCACGCTGAGCGTATGGTGGAGAGAACGTGTCCCGCGAGCCCAGTGGATCCTGGTGTGACGTGTTCCACGCCACAAAGACGGCCTCAGCAAACGTATAGCCAGTGCCCGGAATGCACGGCACTTCTGCACTGGGCTCCTGGAACCGATGTGCACATGTGCTGCCGGCACGGCCAGGACTTCAGGCAGCTGAGCTGCTGCTCTGGGAGGCTGGTGGGGAACGGGAACTATCAGGAGGGGGGAAAAAAAAATAACCACAAAAAACCCAACAAAAAAAAAAATGAAGAATCTGTGTCAGGAAATTTAGATCTATATAAGAACCAATTCAATAATACATTTAAACAGATATTACAGTGTTCCAATGGAAAAACTTCTAGGAAAAAAAAGTTTGCAAAGGAAAGATTAAATCCTTGCGCTTAGCTCTCACAAGACCAACATGATGATGTCCAGCACCAGAAACCCCCTTCTGCTCTTCGTGCATCTTCAGCCCAAAGATCTTTCACACCAAACTTTCTAATTAATATATCAAACTTAGTGATAGAATGCTAGAGAGTTCCACAAAAGAAAACCGTTATGTGGTGATTTTTCTCTCTAAGCATAAGAAAACCAAAACATGTAAATCTCCCTTATTTATTTTAGAAAAGGCTTTTCGGGATTGCTCCTTTTCAGCCTAAAGCTCCTCGTAGATTCTGCAGCATTCCCAAATCCAGCTCTAGCTCTGTAAGGTGTCTTACTGTACTTACCATCCCAAACAGGGTTACTCACTGCACGGAGAGAACTGAATTATTAATAAATAGCACTAGGGAGCAGGTGAAAAAACCTCTAAACCAAGCTGGTGCAATATCACTGCAATTCCATTTAATAACACAGCTGGAAACGATTTGGTGGTAACACTTTTTGGTGGTACTTCATCCTTTCTGACCGTGCCATTTGATGAACGACTGCCATCTCCTCAGCCACACGGACCTCTCCCATGGGTGAGATGGAGAGAGAAGGACATTTAGCTCTCCCTTGACCCAGTGAATCATTCCTACTGCACAAGAACCTGCCGTTGGCACCCGCTGAGGTTTAACAGGAGTCATTTGCTGTCTGACATATCTATCCACGAAACACAATTCAGCCCTTCCAGATTTTCCATTGAATTAACTGAAAAACTTGGGAAAGCAAGAGTGTGTGCCAGTAAATCCTGTCTCACAACAAGCTGCCCACCTCAGGTTAATTGTGGTACGTAGCCATGATACGCCACCTGCTTTCCAAGACAGCTCTCACCAGTCCGTCTGACAGACTGGAAAGAGAATTTTTATATATCTACAGATCAATACTCATGATCGCCCCGTCTTGCAGCCGTACTGCTCGCCCCACATCAACGTCTCTGCCCAAAACCCACTTCAGTGTGGCTTAATACAAAACCTTTCTACCAAACCTACCTACAAAACTCTCACAGTCCTCACGTTAAATCAAGGCGACTGCTGTATTCCATCTACCACGCTTGTATAGGTAGGATTTCCATGTCAGAACAAGAGAACAACTTGAGCAGAAACATGTAAGTAAAAGGAATTAGATATTTTACAGGAGAGAGAACAGCGTGCTCTGATACACAACTCCTCGTACAGCACAGGGAAATTTTGCAAATTTAAATCAAATCCAGGTCAAGCACAAAATGGAGGAGTTGCTGCTGTCAGGGGAACCATGGGAAAAATGCTGAATCCAGCAGTGGGGTAGTTCCTCCCCCCCCCAAACTCTCAGAACAAACAAATCAGCAATTCAGACTACAGATATCACAAGTTCTAAAGGAAATTAATGCAACAGTTAAACTGAAACAAGGCTGAGTGAAATGCTGTTATTTTCCCTGTGGATGCATATCAGTCCACACACTGATTCCGCTTTGTGAAGGTAATATCCAGAAACTGCTCAGCAAAGCTTAAAAAAAAAAAAATCTAAAACAATTCAGGTTTTTTTTTCAGGGATGCACTTGCAGTGTTGCGTTGGGGGTTTTTTGGTTTTGGCAGTGTTTTGGTTTTTTTTTTTAAGATGTAACTTGGAAGGATTTGGTGTAAGTTTGTCATTGGCAATATTCTAGTTTTCTCGTAAGGGCTTTTACTCCATGTGGTTTTTTTCTAACACAAATTATTAATCTGAAATCCTGACTAACAATGAAACAAACTCTTTTAAGTTAGAAGTGCTGAATGTCTAAATCTTACACCGACTTAATTAAGTGAAATATGAAGCACAGCAAAGGACAAAAATCTAGTGTGCAGTCTGCATATTCACACAAAACTATCAACAGTTTTAGTCTATTTTCACATTTCTTATTAGCAGATCTGATGCTGGAATTTAAGATATATTTGATATGCTGGATGAATAAATCCCATATGTCAGCATAAAGTTGTCATGATTTCTTCATAAATTCCTCATTTCTTGTTGTCAGTTGTCTTGGCAGAAACTAAAATATACGAAGCTGTAAAAACGTCAGTCTAATTTTATTAAAGACAACTGTCTATTTTCAGTGGCATCTGACAAGCACTGAGTGATGCCACGTATCACCCGGTATGCATGTCAAAGAGTGCAATGACCTTTTAGAAATACAGAGAACTAAAAAAAACCCCTACATTATCCTTGACTAGTTGGTGACCGTCTCACAAGTCCCTCGGGTTTTAGATTTAACACTTGTTTGTAGATTTACCTGCATTAGAAACTGTTTTCTTTCACTTGAGCACCAAATGGGAGAGCGGGAGTCTCACCTTCTTCAGTCAAGAAACAAGAATTGACTATAGTGGTGGATTTATTTCTTTTGGGCACCATTAGACTAGACCAGAAAAGAGTCAAGACAGGAAGAATGACGAAATGGACACAGAAAGAGAACCCTAAGCCTTCAAGAGCAATTATAGCAGTGGTGAGCACGTGCTCTTCCAGGAGAGCCAAGCCCCTGCTCCCTTCCTTAGCATCTGCTGCATCAAACACAGTGAGGGTGAAAAATGAGCTTTGAAGGTCTGGTCTGCATATGTAGAAGTTCATTTGAAGGAAAGCCAAACTCAGCATACATTTGTATAATTTCATTGCTACACCAAGGTACTCCAGCAATGAATTTGGCAAGAAGAAAAAATGCCATGATCCCTCTCTAAACCTCTTGATCAGTATTCACCTGAAAAAGTACATTCACTTCTTGGCACTGCAGCAGGAGAAACATTTGGACAACTGGAAAAGATGAGGAATAATTCTTAAAAAATAATAATAAAAAATCCTTAGATGTTGTCAAAAGCACTGATAATTACAGGTTTATGTAGACCAGGAAAACTCTATGGCTAAGCAGCAGTATCTTCTGGGATACGGTACAGTGGCAAGTGCTGAATGTGTGTGTGTAAGCCTAAAAAGTGCTTGATGCTGAACCAAAACAGGAAGGTACATGAAATATAAATATATTAGGTAATAACTATGAGACGTATCTCAAAGAGGGCAGTATCTTCCTTAAGAAAACATGACTGAAGTAGTTGTGCAAGAAGCACGTTGTAATGAATAGTCTGGCAGATGAAAAAGTATTCCTTGTTCAAGAAGAACTTACAGAAAACACGTCTGGTCTCAACAGCTAGCAATTTTACTTAGATTTTTTAAAAATTAAACATGGTTTCTGTCTGAAAAAATGCTAAACAGTCCACCAAGAAGAACATGAGACAACAATGTGGGAGGGAGAGTGAACACTCACAAATACATTGTAGTATTGCACCTCTGTTTAACACCTCAGTGACAAAAACTTGTAACATGAAATTCATTCCAGAAACATTTCTGTTTGGATATCTGTACAAGTGAACTGTCAGCAAACCATCAACAGTCTTCTACATCTTACTCAGTTTTCCAACTTTATGAGCGCTTTTGCTACATCTTTGTGTACCACAGACACGACTGGGCCAGCAGAAGGCAAACCACGGATGGCAATACCTTCCATCAGAGCCAGCCACGGGGGGCACGGAACCAGCGGCTACCGAATATCCCAATTCTCAGAAGGCAAACTTCACCATGAAGAAATAAATCATGTCATAAAGGTTATTTTTTTTAAGTTTTCTGTTAAGAGAGGATCATCTGTTACTCCTGCAAAGCTACTACAGTTCAGCTGCAACAGGAACCAAAAGTTATTTTCACACGTAACAGGAGAAAACCAGAAAAAGTGAAATAAAAACCCCAGAGGGTGGATACAACCATGACAGCCTTCCCCATCTCATGGCCTGTGCACTTCATCCACCCCACCCACCTGCAGCACACCCTTGCGAAGGAGGAGTCTGATGGGCACTCTTCGCCATGCAGAAGGCCATCGGATGGACCAAATTCCCCATGGTTTTGAGGGTAAGTCGACTCACCACATGCTGCAGCGCATCACAGTGTGCTGGTATTAGAAGATGACTTTTCCGTGCCCCATGCATTCCCACCTAACTGCTGATGCAACTTGATCCCAAATTTCCTACCAGAGGACAGAGCAGCTGCCTGTCAAAAATGTACTTTGCTACATCAACATGGATCTCAGAAGAGCCCAGGAAAACCAGCAGTGGCCATGGGCAAGCATCAGGGCTGATGCTCAAATGGCACAAGGGAACTCCATGGTAGCGCCCTGTTGTAGCACAAACAAACTGGCAAACCGCAAAAAGCTTTACCATTGGTCAAACTCTACTGTCCGAGCTGGTTCTCCATCCTCCAGGGGCCTGACCACACTGCTCCTTTGCTTCATCCAGGTTACTCCTCCTCTCCCACACTCCTCAGAGCTATTTAACCACTTTGTGGGACAAGCTACAGCTGCATATGATCAATGTCAATCAACCCCCTGTCTTCATTCCCCTACAGCACCCCACGGCTGACACCAGTGTGTAACCTGCACATACTGCAGTAACTCCAAAGTGACAGTTTATATTCTATTCTGCCTCTTCCTAGTAACACTCACGTTTCTTACACTGCCTAACCACAGCACTCATGAGCACCCAGGCTGCAGTGTAACTACTCTCAACGGTTTTAATAACCTGCCAGATGGAGCTCTTTAAAGCAATACTGATCATGCCCTCCACCTAGAAGGCCACATAAGTGCTATTAACAGGGTAGAGCTGGTACCACAGCCCCCCACCCCTCCATGACCAACAGCATACATGCATACGTATGCCCGTGTAACAGCCAAAAGCCTGCCCCATGGACATCAGCCAGTGGGAGATGAATCACCTTTGCAAATTGCCCGCTACCCAGAAGTTACTCATGGTTTACAGATACGAGATCAAGGCTCTCTCCCTGTCAGCATCCTACCCAAGGCCACACCGTCCATCAGCTGCGCATCACAACCCATCGGTACCCACTCGGTCTGGATCAGGGGAGCGATCCCCATGCTGGGAATTGGCCACAGCCCATGCGATACAGGCCACGCGATACAGGCCACGAGATAGATACAGGCCATGCGATACAGGCCACGAGATAGATGCGATACAGGCCATGCGATACAGGCCCTGCTCCAGCCCTGCGCTTTAACACTGGCCCCACGCCAATGCAGAAAGACAGATGACACCTGAGCCAGCATAAAGTATGCCCAAACAAATTAGGCTGTCAAAAAAATTAACAAATTTAATCAGGGGGATGATACTGTACCAAATGAGTGCTTTGTGCTAGAGAGACGTGGTGTTTTTCACCCGGCAGCGGTAGCTCTAAAACGAACTGGAGCAAGTTGTCACAACGCTGCCGGCGCCAGCGGGTTCAGGGGTCAGGTGCTGCAGCTTCAGCTGCCTCTCTGAAGCTGCTCGCAGGTATCCCTTTTCATTTTACTGATGATCACGCTGACCTTCACACCTTCAAAAGCAACCGTAGATTTATTTAAAGGTTTGTGTTTTACTTAAGTTGCTGGCCATCAACAAACAATTCCCACAAAGGCAAAGCTGCAACGCTCTTCCCAAGTCTGAAGGCGAGGGCTTAGGTGAGCTAAACAGTCGTGGGGGGGTGGGGAAGGTCAGGGGAGGAACAGCAAAGGCATTTCCAGAGCTCAGCCCTTCCAGCAGGCAGCGGGCTCCGGCCGCAGGCTGCGAGCACAGGCAGGCTTTGGAGGGACACGGGGAGGTGTCAGGTGCGGGCTCTCAACAGGCACAGGGGGAAGTTTCTGCCATACGTGGCAAGACAAAAACCTGAAAATCTGGGAGATCAAAGCTACTGTCACTGGCAGAGCAAACGCAAGCACGTCCTTGAATGCACCGAACAGTAAACACCCTTAGCAGCTCAACAGGCATTTGACGACTGTATATGTACAATGAATTTAAAGGAGGAAAACACTGGCTTTTGATACCTTTCATATTATTATTTTTAAAGGTCACAAATGAAAAACATCTTGGAAGTTTAAAGTTCGCCCATTCAAAGAATAGGAGTTGTACAGAAGTATTTGATGGTATGTGGCCCAGTATGAATATATTCTAACACAAATTATTATATGTATTCATTACCTGTATATTAAGGATGCTCTCATTTTGGTAAGTGATAAAAAATAATTAATTTACCTTATTATTTCAATCTGTCCATCCCAAGATCTGTCAATAAGTCTGTTTTACTAGCGGCAACAGTGCCTACTTAACTGTAACACAAATCCTCACGATGAAAAGAAAAAAACCATCTGTGAAGGATGGCTTAGCTACATCCATGCCTGCTATGCCAGTAAGACAGAGAAGACGACTTTTCAGTCCTCATATTCAGTGATATAAACCTTCATACTGATGATAGCAAATGACCTGGTACCTCTTTTCTCTCTAAATATATTTCAAACTTATTGTCCTCGAATCACACATGATCATAAAGTATGTTATGGCAGAGCATGAATAATTTTCTTCTATTTTTTTTAATACTCTAGTTATTATTACACTAGCTGTGCTTTCTCATACTTGAACTGTAAAAGCTTGTTTTCTAGTATCTGTTCATGAAATACTTCTGATCCTAAAATTAAATAACCCCAGAAAAGGCCTCACTGGATTTTTGCTCATCAAGGCTACTGCTCTCAGAAGCTAAAGTGCTACATAATTGTCAGTCATTTAAAAAGATGAAAACTCATAAAAGGAATGTGTTGGCATGTAAAAAGCAAAGAGAGCTTTAGGCCTGTTTTACCACAATTATATTCTATGATTCTCTGAACTGTGCTGGTCACTATTATGAATTGTTAAAAAAATAATAATAATAAAAATCATAGAATGGTTCAGGTTGGAAGGGACCTTAAAGATGATCTTGTTCTAACTCTGCTGCAATGGGCAGGCACACCTTCCACTAGACCAGGTTGCTCCAAATCATACAAAAATCATAACTAAATAAAAAATCATACATAATCAGCAATGTACTATTTTATAATACATACAATTCCTCTGTTTAATCAAGCTGCTACTCCTACCACGTTCATTTAATATACCAACAATGCATGGCAGACAAATCTTGCAGAAGATTTGAAATGATGCAGTAAAATTATCACCAGTATTCTGATATTATTTTTGTTCTTGTACAACTCCATACTCCTTAAAATGGGCTAATACTGGCAAGAAAAGGAAATACAATCGAAATGGTGTAAAATGTTGGAGGCTGGAGCTCTCCCAGTGCCAGCATCAGCACAGCGTGGACGCAGGCTGGATACCAACAGGCACTTCTGGACACCTTTCACCTGCAAAGCAACTCTTTTGGCTCTACAAGACAAGAAAATGGGAAATTAAGGTTTTGGCACAAGACTTGGAGTCCCAAGGGCTGGTCCATTCTGATAAACTGTCTTCTGAAACATGACAGCCTGCAAACAGTAAGAGACACAGTACAGTCTGGCCAAACACAAGGAAAGACTTTCTCAATGCACAGCAATCCGAGAAGCTTCCCAACGTCACAGTTTTGCCCTTCCTCACCCATGGGCTTGTCTGGGCCAAAAATGGTTCAAAACATTATTCCTCCCACTTCAGGAGAAGCTTTTTCCTGAAGTGCCTCACTTACACAGGAACCCATATTTCTAAAAGTAAAAACACGTCAGCCCAGGCGGCTGTAGAAGATTTCTTTACATGTTACCCTGTTGTCATTTTTCACCAAATCCTGGCAAAATACACCAGATGAGATTTTTGAAAGAACAGAGAGTTAAAGGATACAGCTCTGCACATTGCATCAGTCCTAAAAGTCATATCCCATGGGAGAAAATTAAAAAAAAAAAAAAAAAAGGGTTGCCATGAACAATCTTTACTAATTCTTGAAGTCTGATAACCTGATGTGTTCGTTAGGCCTGGATCTACACAGCCAGCTTCACTGGCTCAGTACGTGAAGGAGAAACCTCTCCAAAAGCCTCCTGAATTTTTGTGTCTCTTGTCCCTCAGTTTTAAAGCCTCCTGAATTCTTGTACCGCCCTCTAGAAAACCTTTTCTTGCATTTCTTGGGTGATAGCTGTTGAGATTGGTAACGCAGAAGGGACAACACTTGAGCTTTTACTGTTTCCCAGTATTTTTCATTGCTGAATCATAAAGAGGCGGTTGATGGAAGGCAGTCAGAAGGAATAACCTAGGCATGTTACAGATACTGATTTGACTACGGAAAGCAGACCAACAGGAATCGGCACGCTACAGTATTTCCCGTGATGTCAGTTGATATGTAAGGAGAGGAACACGCACCCAACTATTTTCCTTTGCAATATTATAACCTTCCCCCAGGAGAAATCCCTATCGCAGCAGGGAGATAGGGCAAAAGGGTTTCCCCGATATTGCTGCTGGCAGCTGTGCTCCGTGCACCCCACCTCCGCTCCGGCATCCGCGCACCCTGCGCATGATGGGTCAGCTTCTCCCGCTTCCCACGGGAATCCCGTGGGAGAGCAAAACCTCCCACTTACTTGAAAATCAACAGGCTTGGGTTTTTCCTTGTTTGTTTAGCAAGAATTTCTGTGGTTCTAATGCTTTTCATAGTATTATTTAAAGAATATAGGGGAATTACAGTGCAGAGGAATTGATTTTACCAGAAAAATAAATAAAACACTTTCTAAAATACGACTGATCAGCCAAAAGGCCATTTTCTTTCCTGCCTCAAAGTGCTGAAAGTAACGAAGTCACTAATTGATGGTCAAAGGCATAGAATTTACAATCTGGTTTCAAAGCTAACTGCAGAAATCTTCATTACAGAGTAACAGCCAAGAGAAGCATTTAATGCTGAACTTCCATTTATAATATATAAATAAGCATTTTTTTCTTAATTCTAAAGATGAAATACTGGGTTTTTTAAAAAAGATTAATAAAACTCAAGTGGGAAAAAGCAGCACATACTTCACTCGCTAGATATTTTTAGATGTGAAATGGTATTAAACGAAGCTGACATGGAAAAATAATGATTGTAAGTGAAGATTGCTACACCTTCTGTATTAAAAATAGACATCACGTGACATTAGCTTTTACTGTTGGTAAAAATGGAGTCCTGCTAACATGTTTTTTGATTTAACACCTTCAGCTTCATTTAATTACCTACTTCATGATGCTGCTTTTATAAGAAACAAGTATTCACACGTTCCTGTTCATGCCATACATTTTTTGCCAAAACCAGTGAAAAAAGGCACAGTTTCATATTTGGGTATGAGATGGAGACAGCACTTCATGCCATTGCTTAAATACGCAGAACGGATTGATCCGGGCAGCTGCCCCAGAGCACAGGCTGCCTGTCAGGGCACCAGAATTTCAATTACCAACCAGGAGAGCAAATTCAGGTGGGTTTCAGTGTCCTTGCACATATGCTGCGCACATCACGAGGCCCTCTGCCATGTGACAAGGTTGTCCCCTTTTCCCCAACTACCAACAAGTACGATGATTTAAAGCTGTATTTAAAGAGGGGACCACGAGCTGTCTCACGCCACGGCACAGCGCAGGGAGGTCTCGGGGGGGGACTGCAGCAGGGTATGTGGTCCTCCTGCCCCAAAGGAGTGCAAGGACGGCACGTGCAGGGAAGGGCTCCACTCTTTCTGGCTGACAGCCAGCATAATGACTTGGGAGGAGAGGACTCGACACCATCTAGCTTGAACCCTGCTCCCATCAGAGCAGCATGCTCCTGCAGAAGCGATCCTCTGCCAGCCCTGGCCCACCCTGCCTCAGCCCCACGGGAACTGGGATGCTCTGAAATGGTTTTTGGACTCCCACCACCAAAGGACACCACCACCATTTTCTCAGTATTGGTTTTTGTCACATTAACGACTAATATTAATTTTTTTCCTGTGGGAACCTAGAGAGCAATCACTCCTCCAGGCAGTCCCACAAAATTTGGTGCTGTAGGGGGAGAGACTGATCTGGCACCAAAACTGAATGTGAAGAGCCAGGCAAAGCAGAATAAAGCTGTAAGGCATGTGGTCCCAAAGGCTTCATGAAATGAGAAAGCAAATATTCGTATACAGCTTCATCCCAAACACCCACACTGGTACAATAATGTGAACTCAAATGTTTGTGAACTGACCTCCCTCAACCTCATATACAGCTAAACTTTTAATATCTACACACGAGGGTCTTTTGAGTGAATTCAGACAGCAAAGGAGAAAAGGAACATTTGAATTATAAGATACAATTGAAAATTTGAAATTACAGTTAGGGCTTTTTCCATTATAATTAGAAAATTTAGAATCAGAAAGTTTTAAATTAAAGAAACTTCCACAGGACCTACCTGAATAAATGTAATCTGCTAAGGGTTTCTGCTACCTCTGAAAGAATTAAAGGAGCCACCAGACAAATAAAGATATGTAACAACATAGTACTATCCACTGTTCAGTGCAGAATACATTGAATTATGCTTGAACTGCACTATTTGATCACCAAAAAAAACCCCCAAAAAACAAACATAAATATATTCACAGAAACATAACCAACTCCCCTGCCGTGTGCAGGGCCCCCTCCCCCCAGCCCAGGCTGCTCCCAGCCCCATCCAGCCTGGCCTTGAGCACTGCCAGGGATGGGGCACCCACAGCTGCTCTGGGCAGCCTGGGCCAGCGCCTCGCCGCCCTCACGGGGAACAATTTCTGCCTCACAGCTCATCTGCATCTCCCCTCTCCCAGCTTAAGGCCATTCCCCCTTGCCCTGTCACTGCAGGCCCTTGTAAAAAAAATATTGGTATAAAATGCTCATGAGTACAAACATCACGAAGTATTTTAATGTCAACCCAGGTTTAGGTTCTAGGAGGGAAAATAATATCTGAATCATTCTTTTCCATCTGAAATTCATTTGGCAATGCATCTTCAGATCTCAATTAGACTCTTAGCAGAGAATTATCATGACACATTGCCTAATGATCTCTTGTAGCTTTCTTTCAAAACAATATATTAAACCCAGGAGTTCTTAACACTGTGCATATGCAAGCTGGGGGGGGTGGGGTGGGGGTGGGGGGGAAGAAAGTGCAAGTATCCAAAATAGTGAGTTGGCTTTATTAGTATCTTGTTAAAAACAAAAGAAACCAGACAGCCATAGCATACTGTGGGTGATGATTCCAGAAACCGAGGGAGACAAAGCTATTTGCAATGTTATCTTGCTTTTGCTTATTGCCACCATTGAGCCAAGCTGCCACCTTTGCTGGGCTGCACAGAGCTCGTATGCCCTATTATTTTTTTTTTTAAAGTATCACATTACTGAGCCATTTCTGAAAACGACAGACTGCGAGATGCCTCTAAATTGCTCATTACCTGTTTGTTGAGCACATATTTAAGAGTTGGTAAAATGTATCAAGAAAGATGACCAGCAGGACAAGCTCTCGGTTTACAAGCTACCCCTACTAGTGAAGCCCCAGGAAATACCCTGTACACAAAACCCACAGCAGTACCGTGGGAAGTCTGTTGGACGAAGTATTATTCTAAATTCACACATTTCTTCACAGTTCTCAAGCTTTGTAAGATACACGTAGCATTCAAAATGTCTTGAAGGGATTAAATCTGCCACCACTCAGAGGACAACAAGTTAATGAACAGGAATATCGCCAAGTCTAAACCTTAGGGCTGCCTTGCTACTTAAAACTTTGCAAGGAGCCAAAATTAGCAAGGCATTGTAATAGAAGGGGAAAAAAAAACCAACCACCAAACCTCTAAAAAACCTTAGTTCATTTGTTTTCAGCTTCGTATATAAAACTTGAACTCGAGAACACCAGCAGTTGGGATCATTTTATCCCTATGTGTTTCTAGTTCAGGAAAAGATGTTCCCTAACACACAATTCTTTTCTTTAAAGTCACTGTAATTGTCTTGCGGCAAATAAAAGGTTGAAGTGTCTCAGAATACATCAGAAATATTTTGAGAAGACATTAACTACTACTGAGCAATGAACATGTGCTTATTAGTCTAATGCTCCGTGGTGGCATTTTTGAAGCGAGTACTGAATAAGGATCATTCCTTCCCCAGCAGATTTAAACGCACCATCTCCCCCGTGCTTTAGGATGAAATACAGCTGCAACAGCCTTCACCTGATTTTATACAGATGGCATGGTACAGAAAGCTGCATTCCCAGGAGGAGAGCGAATCCCATCCCTGCTTTAGGGACAGAAAAATAGGTTTGTCAAGGGAAGCATAACAATAAAAGACAGAACAAGCAGAGTCACAGCGGATGTTTGACACAGTCACCCAGCCCAAGGCCACCTTCCTCGCTGCAGGACATCCATTCAAAAACCAAACACGCCTCCAAACACGTGAAACCCATAATTTAGACTCTAATGATCAAAATGGTAACTATGTTAATGCTGGAAATCATTATTCCACATCTAGACCCCAGAAGAGATTCACCATGATATAAACAGACCGAGGGAGTATGCCGATCAGCAGGTATTTTTGGGGGGCTGCGGCACCTCACCCATACATCCCCAGCATCGGCACCTCCACCAGCGCAAAGGCTGCGACTCAGCTTCCTTAGCACAAGTGATCACAGGTGTCAGAAAGAAAGAGGAAAACCAGATTGTTAACTCAAGGGGACTGCCAAAACCCCAACTGTTCATCACTTCTCACGCCAGTACCGTTATCAATATACCACCTATACCTGGCACAACACTTCCAGCTCCTAAAGGCTGGGCTAAAATAACCTGCTATGGGGGATGTTTCCTTTCCTCCCGCTACGGAAACATCAAGGGAAAAGAGCATCCGCTGAAGCGTATTCCTTCAGGGAATCTTTTGAGTAATAACACCCCCCACCCCCCCCCCACCCCCCGTGTTATTTTAAGCATAGTCAAGTACATTCATTTTACTCCCAGGTCCAGTTAGTTTGACAGGTACAATACTAAACCAAGAATCCTGCAAGGTCTTTACTGAAAAGGTCAGGACATTATGCAAAAAAAAAATCCCTCCACGTACAGAAGTTGTATCATGTAATTTATCAACAAGCATTCACCAATCTTTACAGATGAAGACCAAACTGCTGGGCACATGAGTTAATTTTGAAAACCGGTTGCTAAGAAAGTTACATGCTTTAAAAAAAAATATCCTCTATTTATACACAGTAAATAATGGGAGGTTCATCTATACAGAGAAATATTTGGCACTAAAGAAGAACAAAGTTGCTCCCATTTGAAGTTTTTCTTTCCAGCCTGAATGAAATTATTTTGTTGAATGTGCAAGTTGCATGACTGCACCCTTAAACTTTTTAAATAAGTAAGGTATTAATAGGCAGGAAATACGGCACCGATTCCTTCTAATCAAAGCTTTTCCTACTGTTCAGACTCTTCTTGAAACAACATATCCCCTCTCCTCCTAAAGTATAATCGCATTTCAAACACTTTTGTCATCACAATATCCTATTCGGAAATGTAAAACAGTTACCATATTCCATAACAACACACATTGAGTAAATATTTTAATGATCAGTGCCCCAGTTATAAGTGCAAGCTTTCAAGTCCCATCTACTAATCATCTCTTTGAACATGGCATTAATGCAGGCTCGAAGACAGTACCGATGCAGGGGTGTGGGAAAACGAAGCAACGATTTCAAAGTTTTTTGTGCTTCCTCCCCTGACCCCACATGCCTGGTTTTACTTGATAGTCTGTAAAACCATGTTGTGTCCCTGCATTTTCTGTGGTTTTCTATCCCAAATCTTTGTCATCCTTCCAGGCAATATTCCCCTGTTTTGAAAACCACGTGTCTATCCATCAGTAGCTTGGGATGGATTTTAAATAAAAGCTTTTGCACTTGCACCTAATTTGACAGATGCAACTTGACTGGTCAATTATGTAAGTGCAAAGAGTCTATTTTCATACATTTATTAAAAACATCAGAGGGTGGTGGTTTTTTTTTTTCTATATGCCTGTATAAAGCATAGCAGAATATTGCAATTAAGCATAACTTCAATAATCTAAAAGCCAATTTTATTTTGGCTTTGGGTTACTTGTCAGTAAGAATAACTCTCAGGCAACTGAAGCCTGTACTACATTTTAAGGTTCACAGTTACGCAAAACTTGCTTCAGTTCATAACCGCTCCAGTGTTTGCAGACTATTGATGGATAGTCACATACATAGCTGAAGTTAATTCTGAAAGCACAGTATAGATCTGACAGGTACTGCTATGACAACCATGGTGCAGAACAGCCTACATTTCCCTGGAAGCTCCAAAAATAAACACTCCAGCAACAGTGAAAGGGTACATGTTTACCAGATGTATCTCACTGATTCTTTTTCCTCCTCTTTGCAAGATTTTTTTTTGCTGTTTGTGTTTCACAGAGCAAATTCATTAAGATTCTGGACTGGTGTGCTGGCTTTGGCTGGGGCATAGTTAATTTTCTTCATAGCCACTAGTACGGGCTATATTTTGGATTTGTGCTGGAAATGTTGATAACACAGGGATGTCTGAGCGGTGTCTACACGGAGTCGAGGCCGTTCCTGCTCCTCCCCCACCCACAGGCAGCAGGCTGGGGGGCACGGGGAGCTGGGGGGGCACAGCCGGGGGAGCTGACCCCGACTGACCCCAGGGATGTTCCAGACCATACGGCATCATGCTGAGCAATAACAGCAGGGGGGAGCTGGCGGCTGCTCGGGGACTGGGTGGGCATCAGTCAGGTTGTGGTGAGCATTTGCTTCCATTTGCATCGCTTGTCTGTCTTGGATTTTATTTCTTGCTCTTTGTTAACAATTTTCCTTGTCACTACAATTTATTATTATTATTACTATCATCGTCATATTGTATTTCAATTATTGAACTGTTCTTACCTCAGCCCATGAGTTTTCTCACTTTTCCCCCTTCCAGTTCTCTTCCCCCACCCTGCTGGGGGCAGTGGGTGAGCAGCTGCGTGCTGCCTAGTTGCCAGCCAGGGTTAAACCAGGATGACTGGGTTTTCAGGAGGAAACACACCTCCACCCACCTGCACAGCCAATGCACCACTAGTGGGGAGCAGGTAACACCTACCAGATTCCCTTTGCAATGCAAGATATATTTCCTCTGGAAAAAACTACGTAGGCACAAGAAAACCCATTCTTCACTGAGAAGAATCTCATCCCTTTTTCTCTGACTTCAAAAGGCAAAATAACCAGGTATTTTATGTAAATATGGACATTAGACACACATAAATAGAACAGAAAACATCAAATTCATTTTTCATAGGCAACTCAGCTTCCATTAGAACAGCTGCAGATGAAAGTGGTAGCTACAAATTAATATATCATAAGGTCTACCAACAGAACTGATTGTCTCAAATGCCAAAAATAAGACCAAAGACTAAATTATTTTCATTTGCAAAAATGTAGAGGAACTGTTTTCATGTTCTGAGCTAATGTGTTTAAGAGGAACCTAAGTTTAGCTTGTCAGCTTATGACAAAAGTTCAAAACAACTTCTAAAACATTTCTGAATCATTTCTAAACATGATTTAGAAGGCAAAAATGTAAACAATGCAAAATCCATGCCTTTTTTAAAGAAAACTTTTTTTTTTAAAAAAAATACTTTTACAGTTAACACCTTGAGTGTGTTTTCCCGCAGGAGATGTCTAGAATAACAAATCTGCCTGCAAAGCGCTCCCCATCCCTATCCTGAAACACAGCGAAACCTCCTGACTTCTTGCAACTATTAAATACAGCTATCGGAGTTTATCACAGAGACCTGCGTGACAGAAATACCACGGTGGCTGAAGATCAGGCCTAAATTTCGTTATCAAGCATCTGGCAGATTGCTACAAAGTGGCTGTTGCAGTAGCTGCCAACTCAGCTGATAAAACCACTTCCTTTTAATCCAGTGATATTATGCCTTTACCTTCACAGGAATAACTCTTCCTGAAAACATGAACACATATAAGCCCTACAACAGATGTACTTTAAAGGTGTCCAAGTATCTTAAACAGAATTATTAGCAGTTTCCAACAGCAATGTTTAAAATTCCAAGTAGCATTTTCTTTTGAAGTTCTAATAGCTCACCCCCATTTCTAGGCACCGTGACAATGAATACACGTAGTAACCCCTTGGCTGGAGTTTACTGGGTTAAAAAATTCCCATTGAAAAACAAAACTGAACTGACGACAAACTACCTAAATTTAAACGAGACATAATTCTGATGTAGTCCAACATGGAGCAAACAGCACTGGGTGAGCGATCCCCACCGAAGCACCGCGCAGGCAGGGGGTGAAGCAGCAAAAGGCAGCGGAGCGCCTCCAGGGACCCCGGGGTGGCCGGGCACACAGCACGGCTCTGGCAAAGCACAGCACCAGCCTTCGCCAACCTGATCCTGCAGAGCCTACACACATGCTGCCACCAGCCGTCACGAAGGTCACCTCCAAGTCCCAGCCCAGCACCCACCATCAGGCACAGCCTCAAGTCTCTGAGCCCAACAGCGGGCTCAAGACCACTCACTAAAGACCATTTAGTCTCTTTCCCTTTTCCCTAAATTAGAACTGGCATCTTAACGGATGTTCATCAAACTGCTTTTAAATACCTCTGCTGCAGGAGCCTCCACAAGGAGCCAGCAACCCACCGTGGTGCTCGCTGCCAGAGGATTTCCCCCCGCCGCGGACCCGAACGCATCCCGCTACCGTTTGTGACCAACACGTCTCATGCGATTCCACGCGGCCATGCAAAGGCTATTCCCATCAGCTCTGCTGGAAATTCGATGCATCCAAAGAGGATTTCTGCCCTTCTGTCTTCTCTCTTCTTTAGATTTACCCCAAAGCAATGGCCATTTTGAGATTATGTATGGATAAAGACTTAAATATTAAATACTATTTGGATATTCTTTTCAATCAACCACCCTTAAAAGTACTGTGCTGGCACGTACTGGCCTTCTAGGCATCATGCTTTTTGGTTTCAGCACAGCCTCTTGCTCTTCTAGAAGCAGCTGTTTCAAACGTACGCACTACGGTCTATTATTCATCTCTCTTACTCCGTCATCAATGATTTTTTCCATCTCTGTTGCTTGGATATTGTTGTTTACTGTAAAACAGCAGCTGATTTGGACCAAATGTTGACAGTGAAGGGAAAAGCCATAGCATCAGTTTGAATATTCTTTTCTTTTACTCCCTCTGACAACGTACGTTGCACGGCACCTGACGAACCTACGCTGTGACTACCCACGTCTGATCAGCAACCAGCAAACCAACGCGCCTGGAACATACTGGTGACAAACCAAGGGATTCCAAAAAATCGCTGACATTCACAACCTCGGACTCTTAATTAACAAACTGCTTTGCCAAAACAACAGACCCTGTTTTTAATTAAATTAGACAAGTCAGTAAACAGAGTATTAAGTGGCACATCTAAGAAAAAAAAAGTAACAATTATATCATTAGATATGAAGATTTTTGTGTTCATTTCTGCACAAGAGGTGGTAACATAGTGTGACTATCTGTGCTACTGAAACAAAGGCATGCTGAGCATGGAAGTAATCCCGAGTATGGCACAGTATACTGCGGAGATAGAAAAAAGATAGTACCCTGACATTTTGCTGCACTGTACCAAAAACGAGCATGCAGAGTACACAGAATGACAGCAACTTCCGTGACCGTTAATGAGAGTGTAGATATTTATGTATGTAGGAATTGGACTAGTAAAGCTCAAAGAACTGTAGAATGGTTTGGGCTGGAAGGGACCTCGAAGCCCACCCAGTCCCACCCCGTGCCCCGGGCAGGGCCCCCTCCCCCCAGCCCAGGCTGCTCCCAGCCCCATCCAGCCTGGCCTTGAGCACTGCCAGGGATGGGGCACCCACAGCTGCTCTGGGCAGCCTGGGCCAGCGCCTCGCCGCCCTCACGGGGAACAATTTCTGCCTCACAGCTCATCTGCATCTCCCCTCTCTCAGCTTAAGGCCATTGCCCCTTGGCCTGTTGCCACAGGAAGTGTAGTACTAAACGTTAACACATATTTGCAAATATTCCCCTGTAATACAGTCGTTCACACATGTTTCTCCATTTCCCCTTTTCCCCTGTAGCTTTGACTATCTCAATCTGAATATTTTAATCCACTGTTAACGACACAGAAGCAAAGCACTGCATGGAGAGGAGCTGCCTGAGCTGTCTCTGCCATCAAGGTGAAAATATTTCTCCTGAGGGACTGGTCTTGCCGCCATGCATCAAAGGGGTTTAGAGGTCTAACTTCCAGCTAGTTGGTTTTTTGCGTTTTGTTGTGGGTTGGGTTTTTTTGTTTGTTTGGTTGGTTGGTTGTTTTTTTTTGTTTTTGCTTGTTTTTCTTGTTTCTCTTTGTTTCACACTACCAGTTATATTTCAGGCAGGGAAACAAATGAACTCACAAAATTCTGGATATAGTCAAAAATTAGCTCACTTAATTTGGCTCATGCACAGAAATACTCGATCTGCAGAAAGAAGTGCTTTCAAGAGTGACACAAAATGGCATCCTCAGAGTTACTTCTACTGCGAGGATGTGGTAGCTTTAAAAGACATAATTTGTTCTTATATTTTTCCTAGTTTTCTTCAATAAAACTTTATAGGAGTGAAAATAAATGGACCAGATGGACAAAAAGGTATTTTACAATGCAGCTTTCTGTTTTTGGAAACCACATTAACTTCAGCAGGAAAAATGAAAGCAGTCAAATCAATTCAGCAGCATTTACAAACGAGCTGGTGTAATGAAAATAAACTTGTAAATTAGAGATGAACAACCCCCTTTAGCACTTCTGTGGATATTCATCAACACCAGAAAGACCTGAAAACCATTTTTGTTTTTAACTTTAAATACTACTCAGATATTCTGTGGGTTCTGAGGTTATTCAGTAAGAATCAAAGATCTTAACAACACATCGCGTTTCTGCTTCTTCAGGACTTAATGTTCAGCATGTGAAAAAGGACTAAAAAAGAAAAAAAAGACTATTTTTAAAGGAACAGAAAATCAAAGCCCCTACCCTAACTGCGGACCTCTGCGTCACGCTTTGTATTGCTCCAAATTTTCAGTGTGAGGAACTGCCTGGTAAGGATCCCTTTGTGCTTTGAAGCAAGATCGGTGGGGAGGAAAAGGCTTTTTCTATATTTTCGCTCCTTCATTTCTGTGACCATAATTCCACAGCTTAGAAAAGAGCATTGAGGTCAAATCCCCCCTCAAATGAACACTGAGAGGTCATTTGGCAAGAAGGTGAAGATAACGCGAGGAATACTCGTCTTCTTTACATCTGGGGCAAGAGTCACCACAACATTGTTCACACCACTCTACCTGCCGTCAGTTAACTGGCATTCATCACGTCCAAACACAGACCTTCCCAATCATATTTCAATCCCTTAAAAAATTCAGCAAGCCAGAGAGGTGTTCTGCTGTTCAAAAGGATGCCAGGTAACTTACGCTGTGAGGGTTTCCAAAGCACCTGCAACACGACTCTGGAGACAGTTGGGAGTTCTTGAAGCAAAACCACTTTAAAATTAAAAAAAAAAAAAAAAAAAAAAAAAAAAAGAAGAAGAAGAAGAAAAAAATAGAAACCCAAGGGGCTTTAGATCTTCCTCATCAGCTAATCTCAAAGGGCTCTTCATCTACAACAGCAGGTGCTTTGCAAGCTGCAGCCGTGCAGAAGCGTGCATCCATACCCAATGGGTATAACTCAAAAGATGGCTGGACCTCCTAACTCCTATTTATTAAGAATGGATTTTATTAGGCGGTTAAGGAGACTTCAGAAGCCAAGATTAAAGTTATGGTACAGTTTTATAATGAGAGTAGGAACTGTGTTTCAGGATTTTATGTAAGTAAACACTGACAACTTTATAGCCACGGTAGCTACCAGTAAGCACAGAAGAGATTTCTCCAGGCAACTAGTAAATATAATGGTTTTTCCTTATACTTTCATCACAGTACACATAAAAGCATCTGACATACCTAATAAATGTCACAAACATAAAATATTCCACAAAGGAATGCTAAATAATGACAAAGCTGCAATTATTGAGCAAAATAAAAAAAGTGGATTAGAAACATTTGCAGCCTGTCTCTTCATTATCAGGCTGATGGAACCTGGGTTTAAAATGCCTTTTCAATTCTTTCCTGTTAGTACCACTGAAAATATTGCAGCACATACAATTCCACATCAGCATACGATAACCGCTGGTTTTGAGGTCATATGCAAAACATATCATTCATGCCCAAAGGAATAAATTTAATTATTACAAGATATGTAAAGATTCCTACTGCAACTGCAGTTTGTTCCACATTTTTAGTTGTCAGAATGGTGCCACCCTTAAATTGTGGTGGACTCCAAGAGCCCCAAAACAGGCCACTAAAACACTGCCCTGCAATCTCCAACACCGATTTTTAAATAATTATTTGCATTACAGAAAGAAAGAAAAAAACCCAACAAAAAGCACTCCCCACTCTAGCTGCCGCATTGTGTTTTACTGTTTCCAAGCAACACTGTTGTTTCAGATCAAACATGAAACAGCCATCTCAGAAAGCTACGGTGCTTTTTGCTCTAGACTTACTTATTCTGCATCATGTTCATTATAACCCAGTCAAAGGGATAGACGTTCTTCCCAATGAGATTCTTGAACATGATGAATGTTTCCATCAGAAAATCCTAAAAGAAGAGAACATAATTTAGAAAAGACCACTCTTCTAGATCAAAAAAATTACAAATGATAGTGTCGGTTATTAATGACAAGATTAAAAATGCGACATACTGTTCTGCTTCATAAAAAAGCCATTATTCATACACAACATACACAAATTCTACTAAGGCACAGTTATATACAATGTACGCAAATCCTACAATAATCCTATTTAAACTTTTCAGAAATGATAACAATAGTAATCCTACATTGTAAACAGCCTGTGGTATCACTTGGGAACAACCACCCATTTGCCAGTTATCCAAGGGCAGTTTCTGCTGAAAAAAAAGTAGGTTCTTCTTTACACCACAGACAAAGTCTCACAGCCCTGTGCAGTGTGCATTGCAGCATACACGTCATGACACATGCCTGGCATACGTTGGAAAGTTCTTAGAAGCATAATGGCACATGGAAAAAGAAAAAGACCTAAAATACTAATCTTAAACTTCTGATTACACTAAAAATACTCCCTGGAGTCAGTTGCTGAGTTTCCCCTCCCCATGTAAATACCTCCTGAAATTTTCTCTTGCCTGAAATCAAGATTATCTATTTATTAAAAAAAATAATACATGCTCCAGCTCAAAACTGGACTCAGGTAAGCGGAGTGGTGCACGTTATCCCCAGCCAGGGGTAGATGACAGCAATGGTTTGGCCAGCTGAAACTAGGAGAGACTCTCCCCCCAAAGGGAGTAGCAGTAATTGCTTCTGCAAGTGAAAACCTGACCCAGAACAAAGTTAATTTAGTAGCATAAACCAATTTACTTCTACACAGATATAAACAAACATCTCTTTGGAACAGAAATCTCATGTACTTTACGATGTAAAACATCTTCTACAATTTGGGAATCTATAATTGCTATCTAACAATTTGAGTAATATCAAATGCTTTTAGAAAGATAAAGAGGGAAAAAAGAACTTAATGCAAACAGTCCTTGATCCACTTCACACGGAGATAAAAATGAACTTTTATTCCAAGGTTAGAATATTTTTCCTTTGCTACAGCTTCTCAGTAATGGTATTTATCTCCTCTATCTTTAAAATGTCAAATGCCTACAAAAAAACCTCCAATGTGTTACATTCACTGGACTTTTAACTAAGGTGGGTTTTATGTAACCTTTTCAGCGAGAAGCAAATAGGAAGTTACTGCTCTCATAAGTATTTCTTCATGTGTGAGAGCCAGCCTCTTGATTGCATTTTATCTTTTGATTCGTTGCTCTGTTAAGATGTTTTTCCTGGTGCAGAAATTCAGTCAGTGGGATGCAGGGAGCTGCAGAGATGCTGAGGAGACAACACTGAGATCACAAAGCACAGTGAATTTCCAGGCTGCCCAGCTCTGCCATGTGCACGGCACAAGGGTTGCTTTGGGATGCTTTACATCCCAGCTTCTGGTACCCAAGGAGACACCCAGGACAAAAAGGGCCAAGAAAGCATCAGCAGCCTGAAAGACACATTTTCAGCAAAGAATATATAATACTAGTAAAATAAATTCTCTGTTGTTTTACCAAAGTCACTTCCAACAAGACAACCCCCGTCAAGAAGTTGTGATGTTAACAGGATTGAGATAAAATTTGGAGCTGCTCGTGGTTAAAGAGATGTTACTATTGCATAAGTCAAAATTCATCCCAGACACACAAGCCACTAGCTCCGTAAAACGTGTCTGCATTTAACAGATCAAGCTGCATACTTTACTGCTCATTTTTCATGTATTAGGTGAAAGAGTTACATAATTACTAATAACCACGTTGCATATTTTGCTGCCCAAGCATTGCAGAGAGCTTCATTTGAGCGCATGGTTTTTTACAGCTGCAGGTATCGGGTGATTTTCTTACTGATGCTGCTTCACAGCCCAATAATTGACAGGTGACTGGAAGCAGCACCGTGGGAAGGGCAATGGCACATTTGAGCTCACTGTGGGTTTTTTTCCCCTTAATATTTTATGAATACAGATGCATCCTTTCCTGATTTCTTGTAGCAAACTCTACCTTACAGCTGCTGAGCTTCTGCACACTTTGCTGATCAAGGTCCACGTGTGTGATGGTGGATGAATCTTCATATGCTTTGTTGACGATTCATGTTCGTTACTGACCCCGGAGGCTGTGCCACGTCTGATCTGACCTACTTTGCCAATTCAGCTCTACGTTTTAATCTACTGATATTTACATTTTAATAATCCTACTTTCACACAGGTACTTTAAATAATGCTCTATAAAAACTAAGCTCATTATTGATCAAATAAAAAGCTTCTGATGCTTATCTGTATTCTATGTATTCGTAACACTGCTCTTTTCTGTTTTATCTTTCTTATGGAAAAGCAAATGGTTTACATGAATTAACCTCATATTATGAGCAAAGTCTAGTTGTTTTTTTTTGGGGGGTGTTGGGGTGGGGAGTGGAGAAGGAAGGTATCAGTTCATGCTGTGTTGCTGTAGAGTCTGTTATTTTCAGTATACCTAGAAGCAGAACAAATTGTTCTGAACATGAAAAAATGATAAAAACCTGTACTAAAAGGAGCAAAGGCTGCAACTCCTGGTTTCTCTCCAACTAAAAATACGAATCCTATTTAATATCCCAAGGAAGCAAAGTTCACAATAGACAGGACCCCTTCATAATTCCCATCCAATTAACAGAAAGAAAAGAGAGTAAGCTCATGGACCGCTGAGCATCACACCCCGATACACCTGTATCACTGTATTTTTCACAACCTGGATTCCAAAAAGGTTCTTCAATAAATGCTCAAACCTAATAAAAATAGCTAGCTAAAACATATAGGAGCTCGATATAAAAATAAAATGTAGGCTAAGTCAATGAAAATTTTGGCTTTGCAGAGCCCTGAGGTATAGCAGCCAGAAGTCAAATAGGCTCAGCTACAGCTTGTCAGGACACCACCTGAACCTCTGCTGGGCTGCTGTACGAGGCTGACTCTGGGAAGTCCACTCTCCATCCTCAGGGATGGCTCTGGCTGGGCTGCCTCTGCGGGATCCCACCACCATGGGGGCATCCCCTGCGACTCTCAACATCACATCCTGCAAAGAAGGGTCATGTCATGTCATGTTCATCCTTCTTGTCATGGAAGGATGAACAATAATACACCGATGTACACACATTAAACCCCAAAGCCTAGGAAGGCAAAATATTAAAGGGGGAGAAGAAAATGAAGGTGCAGAGAATTTTAATTTAAAATACCTCATGGAATTTGTCTTTCTAATTACTTTACTCACTCCAGGATGTTGTCTTGAAAGCCTTTAGGGAGGAATACGGCTGAGATACTCCACGTGGGAAAACATTAACATATATTTTTTTGTTACCTGCTGCCACATATGTCTCAACTGAATATAAATTCTACCAAGTAAAAAGAGGAGTAAGATCAGTTAGTCCCAGAAATAACCTCACTGATCTCAGATGGTGTTTAATCTCAGGACGATAGTAGGCTTGACAGTAAGAAAATCCTCTTTGAATAGAAATACCTTAATAAGCCTAAACAATATATTCTGCAGAGAGATATAAGACTGGTTTTATTGCATTCCACCTCATCTTTTCTAAGATTTTTGAGGCCAAATAAGACCATTATAACAATCTAAACCTGACGCCTACATAACACAGGCCATAAAGTTTCCTCTAGCGGTTCCAACACTGGGCTTATAACTTCTGGTTGAGCAAGAACACATGCTGAAGAAAGATTTAAGGGTCTCCAATGGTGAAGAAGCAACCACTGCTTCACTTAAGTTCTCCCTCTCTCTTGTAACTTTTTTCCAAGAAAAAAATATTCATTTCTGTTTGAAATAATCTAGTTTCAGTTCTACATTGCTGCTTCTTTATGCCTTTGCGATTAAACTGAAAACCCTGTAATAGGAGATGCAGTTATCGCCTCCGTATGTAGGCAAATTTGGTTTAAATGAAAACACTTCTGGATCTAAGCTCTAAAATGGGCAAATCAAACAGCACTGGCCCAAAAAATTGTCAGTCTAAAAAGAAATGGAAAAAGCATGAAAAGTTAAACAAGGAAGTAGGGAAAGGTTTTGGGTTTTTTCCCATCAAGCCCTACAGTACCAAGGATGATACGTGTAGAGCACAGTTTAGCAGTATCCCACCACTGAAGACAGAAGAAAACAAAAGCTCTAAGAGAGGACATGGGCAAACTTGAACCACAGCATCAATACCAGTAAGGGAGGCAACGCTCCTGGGAGAACTTCACGGGGCATCCGCTTAGATGGTGAAACATAAAATAGTGAACAAGATGTGGGTTTCACATTAACAATGAAGTCTCATCTATGAAGAAATTCTTAGAACAGTAACTCCTCACTTTGGTTCTCACTGAAAAAGGTTATGTAAGCTTTTCTCTTAAACATAGAAACTGGGTTGTATCTTCATCCTTTTGTCTAAAATGATGATTCAGTCGGTTTTGTTTGTGGTTTAAAAAAAAAAAAAAAAAGAAAAAACAGTTTACTTACTGTAGTTTCCTTTTATCACAGGATTAACAATACTCTGACATTACACCTCCACACATTTATTTATATGATTTATACTTCAAAGTCAGTTTAACGCAGCGTTTTCTACCATCAAAATATTACCCATTATAAAGTTTTACCAGTTTGCTATGTATTTAGTTGCAACTAACATACATTATCCTATAATCAACAACAATGTTAAAACATTTACAAGGTACATTTTAATTAAAGATATTAAAAATCTTACAGCAAATGACCAAGTTTGGATTAGTGTATCTGCTAATACAGATGAGAGTCAAGTGGCGTAACAGTGCAAAACAAGTAGTCAAGTAGTACACGTGCTGATAAAAAATAGGATTTTAACTATCCAGAGCAATTCCAGCTATACAACCCAAGAACATGCAGAAAGGGACAAATATACAGAGTCAAAACAGAAGAAAGAAGTGATTCTTCATGTATCCCCAAGCACTGTGTGCACATAAATCAAACTCTTAAAACAAGCAATTATAAATAGACCGTTTGCCAAATTCCAAATACATAATTACTCCCTTGTTTTCACCAAGAAAGATCTGACCTACAGAATGACCTTTAAGACAATTTAGACTAAAAAAGCGAGACTTTAAAATAAACTTTTCTTGCCATTAGAACAATCAGAGATTTCTCCTTAACCAGAATTTCTCTCTGCATGTTTTCAGTACACGTCTTAAGAGCAAACTGCTTTTACGTTTTTCCACGTAAGACCCTGTAATGTTTGCCCTGTCCAGAGCCAAATGGCTTGAACCACTTTAGAAGAACAGAAGTATTTGGCTTGATTAAACTTAACAGTCATGTGTTTTCTGTATGCTAAAACCATTATTTTCACTCTACTAGCAGCATTTAGCTTGGGAATGTTTCGTCCTTAGGGGCAAACCAAGTGACTATCCATGTAAGCACTCCGAGATCCCAAAGCAGACTAACTGGGAAGCAACCCCTCCAGCACAGTGATGCCCAGCTACCGGTTTTTGCACCTAGACTTTGTCTGCACTCTCTTGAGTCATCAGCTTTGGACTTTAGGAATGCCAGATCAGGTACAAATAGACCGAGCTCAATTATAAACACAAATACAAATAGACTGAGCTCTAAACAGACAGAGGCTCTAGCACCTTATATGAAAACTGGCACGGGGCAAAGAGCTCAAATCTTGCAGAATATAAGGAAAAATAAGAAGAACAAAGATTAAAGACATAAAGGCAAACTGGAAAGCCCGAACATTGAAAAATAACACAAAAGGAACAACCCTGGCTTTTGTTCCACTGGGCTTGGAAGGAAGGAGGGAACCTAAATAAATAAAGGCCACTCTTGATTAAGATACAGGTGAAAGCTCCCTAAAGCACCTAACAGAAGCCCCAGCACCAGAGTGGGTAATGTCATACAGCTGATCAGGCTTCAGGTCATCTGCTAATTGATGGATCTCAGCCAACAAGTTTGGTCGCTACTTTGCAGCATGCACTTGCCATATGGCAATGATAGTTTCAGGTCATTAAGAGTTATCTCCTTAGCTATAAACTCCTTTCTATAACGCTCTAATTAAGTTGTGTTGTTGGCTTAGTTAGGCTACCGAACAACCCTGAGAAGACAGATTTCAATTATTATCGCTTATTTAACAACTAAGGGCATCTTTAAGGTTAAAATGTTTTGTATAAAATTTAAAGTGAGCAGATCTGTAAGTAAAAGTTATTTAAACAAATGAAATCAGGACATCTGGAAGATTTAACACTGAAAATTCCTTTCTTCAAGACAGCTTTTTTTCCCTTCCCCCCTTCTCTCCTTAAACAAAACAGATTTTTAGTAATGGCTCAGCAGTGTTTTCTAATGCTTTCTTTTAATTGCTTTAAATCCACTGTTTCAGTGCTTGCTTTTAAAAGTATTGAACAGCTCCAGAGATGAGCTCTATTCTTGTGTGGCAGGAAGGTTAATTTTGTCCTCTGCAAATTCAGAAAATGTGCAGGTCATAGTGCTTTATTAATTATTTTTATATTAAATCTGTAACGTCAAACACATTTTGTACTTTTCACAAGTGTATTTAACAAACAGGAACAGACAAAAAACAAACACAAGTTAAACTGTCTTATAAAAAGATAAAACGTGTTAAACTTACCACAACATCTGACCTCATCTTTCCGAAGGTCTTGATTAAATGAGCATAGTGATAGTCTTCCATTTGCCTTAAAATGGCAGTCATGCATGCAACAAAACTCCCCTATAAAAAAAGGTACAAACAAACAAATTAATTAAGACAGGGCAACATAATACCTGTTATCAAAACACGATATCGCTAGAGAGCACCACGTAACACAGTGGATATGATTCAATCACATAAGTTCATTAATGGATATGCAAATTCTGTCAAGAAAACAAAAAAAAAATCTTGAAAAGTTTCTATTTCCAATTTCACAGCTTTGTCATCATCTTCACTGAAGATTTTGCAACATATTCTCCGTATAAAAGTTGCTCAGGCATTAAAGGCTTTGGAAGGTAATAAGCACCGCTCCTAAAAATATCACACAGCATCAGGATTTGCATTTGGGAAGCAGATACTCTGCTCAAGGAAGAAATCTCTTAAAAATCGTTGTATTGAGCATCGCAGTTAAACCCCAAATTTTAGTTTCATTGAGTGGTATTGTCAGATACTGTGATGCTTATAAAAAACCAAAACAAAACCCAGTAACTTCCATAAAAACAGAACAGTAGTACCAAAGATCTCTCAAACCATGGAAAAAAGTATAAAGTGCCCAAAAAAACCTTTAACCTTTTCTTCTGGCACCTGAAAGTATCGTAGTAACAACTCAAACCCACACCTATGGCTACTAGAATCCCATAAATGACTCCTCTGACTGTCCACCCTCCTCCTCTGACTACCCACTAAGAACCTCTTGACTCATCACAGTAATAGTGTCCACACCTTTTCTGGTCCTTAATGAAGGAAAAATATGTTGCAAAAAACCAGCAGAATTACTCAGAAAATAAATGATTCTATATATGGTTCGATAAAATTGCAAATGCCCCTTGCTGTGCCATTTTCAAGGTCATTCTCTGCCATGCCCAGTCTGACAGAACGCTCAGGAATTTTCTCTTCTTTCCAAGCACAGCACAGCCTTCATCATTACCTTTAAGATCTGCGTTATTTTCAAATCTAAGTATTTATTTCTACATCAGTCCAAGTAACTGAGACCTAATGCGAAATGACACTGGGTTATTGGTGTGTGTAACGAGCCCCCGTCTTTAGAGTCTAATCCCCCCAGCTCCACCAGACAAGCACTCCTTGAATTTGCTTTTCTCCTATGGAATGGAGTTTGGATCTAAACTCCTACATAACTGATCTCGTCCATGCGAGAGCATTATTTTTTCTGCACCACACAAAGGTACCTGACGAGAGTTCTTAGGCATATGCATTATGAATATGAAAGGAAAAGGCCACCTGAGCTGCTGTTCAGTGACATCAAAAGAACTTTGTAACGAACTCTGACAAGAATAGAATTTGTGGCTGTACAAAGATAACATTTATTACTATGAAATGTAAATAAGACAGGATCATCTCAAAAATCTCAAAACATTAATTGTCAAAACACCGCCTAACAAGCACTCTACATAACAGACACTATAAATGGGCTCATGCCTGCAAGAAAATATTCAATAGCCCATATTCAGTCCTATTTCCCCTCATGATGTCATCAATCAAAGTGATGCCTCATTGCTATTCAGAATTATAAATTTTTTAAATTGGCTGCTTAAGACTAGGCTGCAGATGTGATTCAGTCCATCACTTCACGTAAGGGTCTGAAGATGGTTCATAAATGCTCAGGAGAGCTGAAAATGAACTGTGTTTTGCTCTTGGTATCTGTTTATATATGTTCACTCACTTAAATAGTCTGTGAAGGCCACTGCTTTGCCAACACATAGATGTAGCTTCACCTTCCTCGACATAAACACACCAACCCCACGTCTGCAAATCCAGCCCTTTCCAGGTAATCCAGCCGCCAACACAGAGCCTCTGCTTCCTTCTAACGAAGTCGCCTGTAACTGGCTAATAGCTTTGCTCGTATTTCTGTGTTTATCTGTTTGGTAGAGCAATTTCAGTTAATAGACACGGCTGTAACAGTCAAAAGATGAATTTCGTACCTGAGGAAATCATCACAGCAGCCTTGCATGTGAACAAAATGAATGCGGAGCAACTGTTAAACTTTCAAGTGCACTTGAATATTCATTATTAGATATAGGAGCGGCTGGAGATGCGGATGAATTTGATTGCCATCTCCTCTGCATCTACTTTTGACCCCTCTCCCCTCCTCTGGCTGCTCGCCGGGATGGCTGCTTGTACACGAGCCCTCTCTTCCCCCTCCAACATCCCCGGCTCCTGCCAAGGCAGCCCAACCTTCCCCTTGGAGCAGCACACTAATTCAGGGGGGAGCTGCTACCACTGTCCCCATAAGCCAGGGAAAATAATGAGTCACTGAAGAGGGAGATAATTACAGAAGAATATCTTCTTAATTAGCATGGTGAGACTCGGAAAGGAAACATGAAAGTTTAATGTCTGGTGGTTAAACACTCTGCTTCCACGTGAAAGTGTGAAATGAAAATATAAAGGCTTGCTATAAACCTGGAATGGTTGCTGGAGAAAAAAAAAAATACATACAGAAAAATAAACAAGCTTAGCAAATACAAGTGGAAAATGAACATGAGGATATTCTGTAGCACCTTTCAGGTTTAGTTAAATAAAATGACAGAAACTTGCTAAATGTCATGTCGGTTTATGCTGAGCCCAAAAGTGGTGAAAGTGGTGCCCAGCAGAATGGATCAGGGTCCTTGACCAGTTAATCAATTTTTTTTCCTGTTTTCCTGCATAAAACAATGATTCCCGTTCATCTTAATATTAACTTGTAACCAAAACCCTTTCTTCCTTTGATCAAATATTGTTCCTTTAAGCCTCCGTTGCATTACACACACAGACATCCCTTCTGCAACATTTATCTTCAAGTCCCCACCTGCTAAATAGCATTTAAGCCCCTGCTGCTTAGGAAAATCTATTTAATATTAGAAAAAGTACACTATCAGTCATCTGCTTACTTTTCATAATTTTCTTTGCACATGGTGAGGTATCATTTGCAGCCAGCATGCTCTTAATTACAATGCTAGTAACAATTTCTAATTATTTATAGGCAATATTTGTAGTCTAGGTGTTTTTAATATGGTCTATTAACTATTTAGCAATAGCTAAAAACATTATTAAATTTTAATCTTAAGGTGATTTTTAATCTTTTGTTGGATTCAGAGACCATTGTCATCTTCTCCAGCACATGACTCCAAGCAGCACGCAAGACCAAAAGTATCTGATTCTCTAAAAAAATCAATTCCAACTGTAGGAGTAATTGCAAACCTACATTTATACAACAAGTACAAGCACAACATCGGGGGCTTGCCATCGCCCTGGGCAAACTGTTTGCTATTTATTCACTGAAAAAGCGTCAAGGTCTATACTTGAAAGCCTTTCCCATCCTTCCTTACTCGCAAAGCTCAGGAACGAAGCCGTCACACGGTGACTAAGGTAACCACTGCACGTCGCACCAGAGAAGGGCATTTAATGCACTTTGTAAGCAGTTTAATACAATTAATCTCTCTCCTGCCCAAAAGCAGAGGCGCTGGCTTCATTCCTTCTTTTCAAACCAGGTACACTGAGGCATGTGGGAATGTAGTATTCCTGAAGCAAAATCATGGGATCCAGGACATCTGAAAGCCTGTCGTAAGGGAAGCTAAATCCAGCTCCCATGCTGGAGAGCTGGTAATTCAGCTACATGGAAAGAAAAAAACAAAAAAAACCCCCCACCAACAAGCAGCTGATTTTTCCTTGGAGACAATGCATTAGTACTCAGAAATACATTTATTTATTTATTTATTTTAAAGACAATGCAATTCCACACTGTAAACCTACTTCTAATTCCTGTAAAATACAGTTCTGAAGGAAAAGTTGAAGAGGCACATGAATGCTTCAGACAGTACTTGTTTTCTTAAATTAACTTTTCAATAAAATAAAAATGATCAAATGGTCCTTTAACAGATACAGGTAGGGAAATTTTAATATCACATAATCCCTGTAAGTAATACTGACACTAAAAAATTTCAGAATGAGAATTCACTGCAGGAGAGACAACACATGCCAATACTTTTCTCCCTCAGGGGTAAACCATCCTATTTTAAAAAGTCTTGTCCATTTTCTTCCAGGGAAATCTCTATAGCTGGAAATATTAAGCTCTTTATGTATAGTGGGAAAAATTAAGAGAAATCAAACCTACCTAAATTAACGTATGCTTCATTATAATGTTCCTATTACCATGATCAGGAACAGATGAAAAGCACAAGTTGCATTTATTCTTCAATAAAATTTTCCTTACATGGCCTTAAAAGACTACACAACTAAATGAATGGATAAATAATTTTTAAAACCCACAAACAAGCACTCAAAAACATTAGCATGAATTTCTCACTATGTTTTGGCTTTCAGAACATTTCACAGAATTTACTTTGTTGAAAAGGGTTTAAAGTCCCTCGCAGTTACCAGACCGTTTGCAAGGATATAAAAATGAAGTAAATCTTCTCTTTGCTTACAACATGTACTCCATATATATTAGGAACCAATAAAGAAATAAAAAGCAGTTGTTATATCTAGACGCCATGAATGAAATTGTCACCACTTATGGACTTGGAAGGTAAAAATCCATCTTTAACATGCCCCAATTTGCAACTTTCTGTTAAGGGCTGCTGAGAGGGCTGGTTGCCACGTGAGCTTGCCCTGCAAGATGCGTTACCTCACTACTCAGCGTAAAATCCACTGTGTCTGCAAACGCGTTTGCTCACGTAAGCAAAACACGATGAAATGCATGACAACCCAACATGGGTAAGGTAGAGGATCTCCCAGCATTTCTTGTTCTAAATAATACTTTATGTTGTAAAATATCTAATGACCCCGCAGCATGTGTGTGTATATAAATGTATATATAAAAATATAAAATATCTAATGACTCCCACCCACTGTGCGCTGCCCAGCGGAGGCTCCCAGTCATATCCCCAGCGAAAGCACACGATGGAGGTCAAGACCCAACAGCAACTACGCCAAACCTGGCAACAGGGATCGATCTGTACGAAGGTAATTGGGGTCCCCAGGAGCACAACGCCTTGTTTCTGCTGATGGGCTTGTGTGGGCACTGGAGGGAGCGCTGTACCGGAGTCACCGCTGCATCCCAGCATCCCTCCAGCACTTACAGCCAGGCTGACACAGACCCCTCCAGCTTCTACCAGCAGCACCTACCCGTGCCTTCATGAGCAAGGACAGGAAGAAGAAGCAAACCACCCCTAAAAATACACACACACATATATATATGTATCTAAATCTATATATTTCTCATCGAATTAAAAGAAACATTTCTTTTTCTGTAATAGAAAATCTGACAGTAAATTCAGCAGCACCTTTAGAGAGAAAGTTATTTCACAGATACAGTAGCAGAAGGAGACAAGTGCAAAACGGTAAGGTTTATCACTTTTTTTTGTTACAGAATATATGCTACTTTTGATCTCCTTAGGCCAAATCCTACCTCCTTAAACACAAGTAAATGAAAGGAATAAAAAATGCGAGTTTTTTCCTTTGAGAAACAGAAATTAACATTTGCAGTAATGTGAGTGATAAATGTTTGGTGTATTTTCCTGCTGCCACAAACATTATTACAAAGGCATCTTTTCGCAAATCAAGATCCACTAAGGTATTTCCAGCCAACAGACGTTGCTCTCAGAGCTCCTGGACAAGACGTGTCCCCTCCTTTACCCAACCCGACTTAAGCAGCCCAGGCAGCAAAAACCTCACTTAGGTCAACTCCGCTCAGTGTAGGTCCACTCACAATGCAGAAGGCCGACACAGAAGTTTATAGGTGAATATTAGCTTACTTAGTCTTGCATACCTTGTTTGACCTCAAAACATATTTTACAGATCCAGTTCTGATCTCTGACAGTTCAACCTCTGTCAATCAACAGAAAACTTGTTTTAAAAGGAAATTCTGTACAGGACTTCAATGCTGATTACTACACTCTGTCCAGCTGAGCACACTGGTTCCAAAGTAGAAAATAATGTAAACCGAGCTGTTTTTCCAGAAAAGAGCACAAGGTGTGAGGAAATTCTCCATTTTCATAGGTGGGACATGGAAGGATAGCATTTAGGTGTGCTGAGCAAGTCACTGGGGTAGTGATGTAGGCTATCTGAGGAACCTCAGGAAGCTTCTCCTCCAGCCTGGTGAAAACGGGACTGCTCCAGGGATGGACCAGACTGCTCAGGGCTTTACCCCGTTGGGTCTTGAAATCTCCAAGGACAGAGGTCAACTGCAACGAAGAACCTGGCTCTGGCATATCAACAGCCTGGGGGGCTGCTGTCAGGTGTCCCCCCCCGAGCCTCCCTGAAGACAGAGCAGAACCATCCTTCTGCTGCCACAAGTCACAAGCTCCCAACCTTCTGGGTCTTGGGGAGCTCTCTTGTACCACCAGAGGACCAAGACTCGCCAAGCCCTCTGTGGCTGCGCTGTGTGCTCACCCTTCCCACGGCAGAGCCGCCCCACACCTGCAGTTTCCAACCCCTTCGGTGCAAACTGCTGCAGCCATAAGCTCTTACAAGCAACACCAATGAGGCATTTTACCTAAGAGACCATTTGAGGGAGGTCAGTTCCATGCCAAGCTCCTGCAGAAGCTGCTTAGCATGGCTCCTGGTATTTGCCACCAGTAAGTTAGGATTGCCTGAGATACAATTTAAGTCGACAAAAGCTCTTGCCATTAACAAAATAGCTTTGTGGTTGCAAAATAAATGCAACAAAGGTACGTTTTTCAGTTTCCTGACTCATGTATTACTGAAAAGACTAGTTTGAGGATTACAGAGAAAAAAAAGCCATACTGAAGTACCCTAATTATACCTTTGTTTGGGAAGGTATTTTATTTGGAAAGGCTAAGAACCAGCAAGAAGCCTTTGTCCAAAGGTTTCCAAACCTGTTTCAACTATCAACTGCCCAAAGACCAAGCCTCCAGCCGCCTTCTCCCGTTTCGAAGGCAGCTCCGTGGCTCTGTCCAGATGGACCTGCAGGCTCCCACTCCCCAATCTCAGCGAGCCCCAGCAAAGGAAAAATACCCAACCAGCTCCCCCTTGACACCCTTCCGTGCTGTAACACTGCTACAGGCTCTGATCTACTGCCTCAGAATGAACTCTGAATAAGCGAAATCCTGATTATTGTTTCATTTGAAGGAAGATCCTATAATCCCAAAGAGTAGGGTAAAAAGCCCCACATCTCTGAATCCAGGGAAACCTCTCTAGCAAGAAGAGCAAAAAGCATCTTCACACAGATCAAAACCAGAACCCAAGATCACTTTGTCAAAGGCTTATTTATTAGAAACTTGATGATACGCACAATGAGAATATATATAAAGCGTTCCCTAGTTTGCAAGTACTTTGCACTAACTTTCATAAAAGGCAAGCAAAAAATTAATGAGACATTTTAACAGCACCATTTATCATTTTTCTAAGGCTCTTTTTCAAAGAAGTCCATTTGAACCAAAAACGCTTCACTTTAAAAAGTTCTATACATTGTCAGTATTAAACAGTACGCCCTTCAATTGAAATCACAGCTTAAGATTTCTGAAGGTCAGACCGTTTATTTTTGGTTTTCTAAATGCAATTGCCTTCCCCCACCTTTCTTCTTCTCTTGCTATACTAAAAATTATTTCACTGAAAATCTAGAGAACTGCCCTCAATAAATCTGTTTCAGGTATCTTGGTTTACACATCTGTTAATGCTAATAATAAAATTATAAACATAAGTAATAAAATACAGAAAACAACAGTATTTATGCATATGGCCAGTATTCTTCCAGGAAAAAATAATAAGAGAAAGCCATACAAAATATGTTTATAGAATTTTGCACATATGCAGCACTGAATATGGGAACAGAACCATTCTGTCATTTAGAATGATTGGCTTTTGTTGTAATTATCACTGGTTGGCACTCAAAGCCTTTCCTACCACTCGTGTGATATCAGGACATATCAGGAAGGACAAGGAAGGAGATGCAGAACAGACAGGAGCCAGCGTGCCCCTGCATCAGTCCTTACTTGAGGAACGGTTTCCACAGAGCCTCACACCGTGGAGCAACCTTTGAGTAAGGCTTCAAAGACGCAAACTTCACAGCAGAGCAGAGAGACGTGCACTGACATTTTTACATCATGTAAAAAGATACAGCAATCTGGAGTGGTATTTGTTGGTTTCAGGTTTACCTACTCTCCCCAAATGCATTTAATGATGTTTTGTCAGCTTTGCTGTTACAGCTCCAGCAGCTTACATGGGTTGTTTAAGTGGCAATGCAGCTGACATTCCCATCAACAGTGACAGGCCAAGGGGGAATGGCCTTAAGCTGAGAGAGGGGAGATGCAGATGAGCTGTGAGGCAGAAATTGTTCCCCGTGAGGGCGGCGAGGCGCTGGCCCAGGCTGCCCAGAGCAGCTGTGGGTGCCCCATCCCTGGCAGTGCTCAAGGCCAGGCTGGATGGGGCTGGGAGCAGCCTGGGCTGGGGGGAGGGGGCCCTGCCCGGGGCACGGGGTGGGACTGGGTGGGCTTTGAGGTCCCTTCCAGCCCAAACCAGTCTGTGATTCTGTGAGTCCTCCTCAGTGCGCAGCCACAGAGTTTTTAATCCCCCTACAGCACGCACTGCTCTGCCTCCTCACTGCACGCTCCAGCACTTTTGGGGGGCTACAGAGAGAAGCGATGAGCACCTCTGGGTGCCCTTTCCCAAAGGAGTTTCTGAGCCCTCTCCTTCCCATGGGTTCCTCTGAGCTTCACACTCTGTTCTTCCTCTGTTCTGGTGAAAAAAACTCTTCTCACCCTCTTCCTGGACAAGCCAACCCATCCTGTCATTTCAAGCCCTCTCTCCGCAAAAGATCTTGTTTGCCCCTTACAACCTCTCTTGCAAACCAGATTCTTCTTCCGTGTAATGCAACCTGACTGGAGCCAGCCTGTCTCCAAAGTTCACGTGCACACTGGAAATCTCTGCTGTCAAGTGAAGTACCAATTCCATTATCTCCTACTTACTTGGGGCTTGGAGTGAAGCTAAGTGAACAGATGTATTCATAAACACGCACGTTCATTTGGTCTGCACTTCTCCAAAATCCTCAGCAGGTGTTTGGGGAATTACTTGTACAAAAGCACTTCACTAAGGCTTCCACCCCACCCTGTCCCCAGCACAGCGGACCGGCAGCCCACGAGCTGAGCGCACACTCACACACACGTGAACGGCAGTGCAATCACCCTGCCACAGCCTTCACGGGGGAATAACAAACTTCCTGACACCCATAAGATCATCAAACTAACTGCCTTCCTTGACCCAGGGAAAGCCTTTCATCTTGTTTATTTCAGATTTCCCAACACAAAGTTATGTCTTACTTTCTTCACATTATTGTTAGGAAGCTAATTTACCTGTAATTATTATCAGTCTCTGAAGCACTCTCAAAATGAAAGGCGTATCTGTTCTAGCACTCAATGTTACATAAATGGCAAGGAAAAAAACCTGAACTTTCTCTGGAGCAAACAGAAGCCACCAAAGAGCTAAAATAAAAATTAAGCCAGAGGATAATACGGCGGAGACACAGACATATGCAAAACCAGCGCAGGAGTGCGTCTCCTTGCAGCATCCCCCCCAGCCAGCAGACCAGAGGCTCTTGCCCACGCTGCTGCATCAGCACCAGCTACAGAAGCAACACAAGGGGCTCAGCGCTGACCCCCAGCAAGACTTACAGCATCACCGCGGGAAAGGAGGCGCTCGCAAAAGCTAGGCGGCCGGCCTCTCCAGCACAGCAGGCTGCAGCCTTTGCAAGGATACTGTAAGGAGGCACAAGCGAAAAATAGTTTACAGATCCTACTGAACACCTCTGTAAACCACAATGTTGGCTAACGCAATCAGAAAGACCAATTTACTTATCAAGCACGATCAATGTTGCAAGCCATGTAAATAAACTGTTATCACGTTGATGCAGACCAGCTAGAGAATTTAAGTTTTGCAGATAGAAGGACAAGATAATTTAAGGCGACTGGCATCCTATGTAAAGAATGACTGCACTGAAGTAATTTCGGTAATTGTGATAGCCTACAGGTATTATGGATATTGTCTCTGCAGCAGAGAAATCATGCTGCAGTGAGACATCACTATGACAAATCATGGAAATACTAAGGGAAGATATATTATCTTTTAAATTAACCTGCTCTTCATACAAGACAGGTGACCCTGCCAGATGAACGCACTTCTAAAAGCAACAGCCATTTATAAGACAAATCATTTTACTTTTGGTGCTTCTCATTTGACTGTTGTGACATAAAAGATTTAGCAACTGGTTTACTGAGAGGCTCAGAAAGCTCGAAAGATCAGAAATATGTGCAATCAAAATTTAATTCATAGAAACACCCAATTTAGATATCCTTGGATTAAAAAGCATCTTGCAAGAAGAGGTCTCTTTGGGGAAGCTTTTGCATTTGACTGATTTCTACCTTTAGTTCATCGGCCCCAAAACGACCACACCATACCAGCAGGGCTGTTCTGCTACGGAGTTTTCAGGACAGAACAGACTGCGGATAGGGGAAGGCGGTTCACGGGGAAGGCGGTTCACGGGGAAGGCAGTCTCTGGTGCTGTGCTGTGCTCTCAGCTTGCAGTGCTGTAGAAGGTTACACAGTCCTTGCAAGCAGGAATTACTGCAAGGCCCTCATCAGTGTTAAAAATAAAAGACAGGGCTCTTTTCACATTTGCATGTTATCAAAATGAAAACCCCACGATAGGCAATGTTTTCATCCCCTCCTCCCAAAGAGCAGGAAAAGGATCAAATAGATAGCACTGCTGATAACAGCCTGGTCCTTTATTTTCTGTTATATTTCACCGTATAGTAGTAAAAGTAATAGTATGTATACAAATCCGCACACTAAAATGGTAAATAAGAGAGATACCATGTCCAAACAGGTTACATTTTAAGTTAGACTTTCTGTACCAATATTCACAGATAAGAGGAGCTCAAAAGATTAGTATCTCCTACTAGCAAAGAGGATGTCACAGAAGTGAAATTGCTCTTCCCTGCCTACAGGTATATCCTCACCTTACCTGCCTCCTCACCTGGGATTTGGCTCCCAAATCACAGCCACATTCCTCCGGGACAGATGCAAGGCTGGGGTCTGAAGGAGCACACAGCTCCTGCTCAGGCACATGTTGCAGCTCCCATTCGACAGTTACAACACAATTCACCAGAGGAATGAGAACACCCCCTATTGCCGTTGCAGAGCCGCCCAAGCAGAAGCACAGGGAGCAGATGCAATTTGCAGGGGGTCTCACCTGAGGCCACCGCAGAGCTCTGCCACCTGCCAAGGGACAACCATCGCAGCGCCCAGGCCTCCTGCCTCCACCTCTCAGACGGGAACATCACCGCCATAATCCTACAGGAATTGTCCACCGGAAAGTTTTTTCTTTGACTTATGGGTATGTTTAGGTTGCCGCTTGCACAGGCAATCTTACTTTGTCTGCCACTTTTTCAGGTTGTTAGATTTTGTAAAAAGTGTGCAAGGTTTCCCAGGAGCAGAGGAAAAACTCAGTAGTGTTTCCCTTAGACAACAAAAAGCAAGAGGTTCTGATTTAAATATTTTCTGACAGGCAGCATGGGAGGCTATCTACAGATATTTTGAGAAACAGCTGCATCTATATTTCATAAGGATACACTATCAAGGAACACAGACCTATTTAGCGCTTTGCATTTAATTAAAGGCAACAGGGAAAGAGTCCTCTGCAGAACCTGAAAACGATAATATGTGGGTTGCACCTCCAAGAACGACACAATTCTTCCCCGTAACATTATTAAATTTGAATTTTATTTCTTATTAAACTCACAGTAACTCAGAGTACTTTGGGGGATTCTTTCCGACAACCTATTTCCAAACAATGTACAGTCTCAAGAAGAGCTTCAAAGCTCAAAGAGACTTCATGAAAAGAATATGAAATCCATCTATATTACGCAAGCTAAGCAAAAAAGAGCTGAGCATTTCTATTGTGGAAAAACTACATTAATTAAGACTCTTTTATTACTCTTTGAAACAATTATCAAAAAGTTCAACATCATATGCTCCAACAGGTCGCAACTGACAAATGGCTCTTTATCCTTTCCCTACTGCAGAAACCAGCACACCTAAACTGCTGCAGAAAACCAACCCCATCCGTACCACAGCAGACTATCAGCTAGGTTAAGAACAAATTCAGCTGCTGTTTTGCTGGTTCAGGACCAATCCCAACATTCAGCAGCACAAAAGGAAACATGAATGTCCTGGTAGGAGACGACCGGAGGCGGTGCGGGACTGCAGAAGGGCAGCGAGCTCACACACTGCCTTGCAGGAGCAGGAGGCAGCACGGAAAACTGAGGCAGCAGGTGTCTTGGAGACACCCCCCCACACACACACACTACCCCAGTGCCGGGCACCGGGGGCAATGGGAGGCACCTTCTGCTTTCAGCCCCTCCTGGAAGTTCTTAGGGTAAGAATCAACAGCAAATGGAAGCAGCGGTAACTCGTGTGAATAAAAGGGATGAATTAAAAAAGCATTAAACTGAAATACCTTTCTTTAAAAAAGTATCTAGAATACATGAAAAGCATGATGACATAAAGAACTAATTGTCTGGAATAATTAAAATTTGCAAAGCCTACTTTAAGAAAGCCAAACCACGGAACAGAAGCAAGCAACTGTCCAGCACCTGTGTCTACTGGAGTACTGAAACAGGTTGTGAACCCAGGAGTTTCTTCTGCACTCAGACAGATTTTAATTTTTATTTTTAAATTCAGTTTATTCTATTTATTTCAGATCGAGAACATATACTATGTTAATAATACATGAATAACATATACTATATTAACGTATAATGAAGTTAAGAAACAAACGAAACATTTTAAACCCATTACATCTCATTTCCCTTTTCCCTTCCATGGAAAAGCCAAGCTGTGGGACTCAGTTTCCCCACTCGTGAAGGACAGAGCTCACCTGCACCCAGGGACTGCCTGGTGACAGCCAGGGGTGCCTGCATGGTGCTCGCCCCCTGCCAGGCAGCCTGGCACGGCAGTAATAAGGGCCAAGAGGGAATATTTACTCATCCAGCTCTCCGGGTTCCAAATGAAGGTGATTCAGGTTTCTCTGTGCTTGCATGCCTCCCAAAAACCACCTCAAGCTTTGCAGGGGAATACCTTCCGTATTGAATAACCCACTACGACTAAAGTACAAACCACGTTTTGGTACTTTTCCTTATGATATCCAACATACTCAACAGATTCAAGTAATAACAAAGCATTTTTAAGTCCTTTAAGTGTGGTTTTCCACCACAGAAATAAATTTTTATTTATAATTGAATTTCATTTTCCTTCCAACTTCGTCTTGGCAGATATCATACGGGAAAAAAAGTAAATCCCTTCACAAATAGGAAGTCGTTTATCATTTTCTAACACAATAACACTTAAACATTAAGAACAGGATTAGATGTATATTCAGCTATGTAATTGCTTTCACAGACATACAGCCTGTGAGTGTGGTTAACAAAAGCAACTTAAGTCGAGAGATCTTTTTTAATTACATATCCACACCTAAACGAGAATTAATCTCTTTGAAAAAGCAATTAAAATTAAATCCAAAACGAGATTAAAATCAGTGACTTAAAACGTTCCAAAGTAAAAATCAACTGCTCCAGCTGCAGCGGCAGCAGCGGAGCAGGCAAGGGGCTGCCAGCCCGGGAAGGGAGGCTGCGCTGGCGGGCGGAGGGGAAGGGGCTGCTCTGCCCCACGGAGCTCAGCTCGTACCGGCTGCCCCCTCCCAAGCCCCTCTGGGCCAGCGGGCACAGGTAGCCCCTGTTGCACACTCCTTTCACCTTTTTTCTGCTCTGCACTGATGGGACTGAGCAGAAATGATTTTATATTTTCCGACATTCAGCTCCTCCCCCAGACTCACCCAGGATGTCCCACCCCGGTCCTGGAGGCCTAGGACTTCTCTGCCAAGGTGAGCTACGTTCATACCAACACAACAGGCAAAGCAGCAGCTCGGATAGATGTTTAAAATATATAAGGAATATTAAGAAAGAATAAGTAAAACTAAAAGCAGGGCACAGTCTACAGCAAAAGCTATATGGAATGACTTCAATTTAGCAATACTGACTCCTCTGCCATCTTTAGTTATTATTCAGTCATTTAATTAAATTTTTCATTATAATCCACATATTTATGCACGTAACACTTCTTCATACGGCTATAGTGCGGCAACAAAGCTGAGGGCATAAAAAAATGTGCAGATTTGTACGTGGCGGGCAGTAAGTTGTCACGGCTCAAGAAAGCCACCAGTGACCTGCCCCACCTGAGCACCCCGCTCACCTCTGCTCGGGGCAAACGGGGGGGCAACTAGACTGAAGATGGGCTGCAGCCCGCTGCTTTTAGACTTGTGTTTGAGTTCGGTTCCATTTTCCTTCTCAAATATACTTATGAGACATTACTGGAAACTGTGGGTCAGCTTGTCTTCCCTTCTTTGCTGCTTTGCAGACTCCCTGCTCCCAGTGGATCCAGCTCCGGATGAACAGCTCTGTGCTCCTCCTAAAAATACTGCCGGTATTTTTGCCATTCAGCTTGCGAAAGAAAATCTGGAAGTCAAAACTGATGCACTTGGGCCAAGGCTAAGACAGCTCAGACGTTCAAACAGTGGGGAAACCCAACAAAACGCCACCAGCTGTGGATAAAAGCACAGAGCTTGTAGATGTTGAAGAGGGAAGCTTTTCCTTAGGAAAGCTAGCAAAATAGGGACCAGGGAAAGCCCCACTGGAAGGAAAGGTTAAAAGGCTCTCGACGGAAGAGTTTCACTACCAAGATGGAAAGCATATTAAAAATCTGAAGATGAATTCAGCTCATGCACATGTACACAGCTGTCCGGTCCCCAAGTCCACTCAAAGACAAAGATTAGCTTTCATTTGGAACATTTTTCTCTACACTGAATGCTAAAAAGTCATTACATATAGTCACAGAAATCTCAAGGGATGCAGAGAAAGACTTAGGCACAAATCGTGCTTCTGCCTTTGCATGCTCACATCTGTGTAAAACATTGCATGGGCTTCACTAGTTCAAACGAGTGCAAGCTTATTTTTTCTTCAGATCATTTTAAGATAATTCTCAACAATTAAATTGCAAACAGGATCAGCAAAATGTGGGATACCACTCACGTGTGTACACGTAAAAAAGGCTGATCTGTTGAACACCCTCCATCCTCAAATCACAAACACAATTGCTTCAGTCCTACTAAACCCTGGATTATTTTGGAAAGTTTGAACCATGCCAGTGTTTGGATATCAATGACATTTTTGAAGCACATTGATTTATTTATTTGCAAGGATCAATCCTGAAAACACAGATGGACACTAAAGCTGTGGCAGTGGGAGGCCGGCTGCACGGGGCAGCACTGTGATGATCCCATGGTTTATCCAAATTAACAATGAATCGTTATAGGAAGCTAGGGTAAGTTTGTTATTTTCCTGAGAAAAGTTATTGGGCTTTACGTTCCACTAAAAAAACCTACCTGATTTGTTATATCAACATAACCAATTTCTTCATGATACAGACACGAACATGTTTGCCACCCAGTGTGTTTTCCAGTATTTAAAAATAATAGAACCACCGTATCATAAAATATCACAGAATACAGATATGGCACTATATTTCTATATGAAAAAATACTACTCAGATATACCAAAAATATGAAAAATACCTGAGAGAGCCAAACAATCCCAGTTAATCCCAGAGCCTGTCTTTAGCTCTCAAAACACGAGTGCAATGTTTTATTCCTACTTGCATGCAGTACTATCATTACTCTGAAGGCATTTTTCCTGACATAATGTCCATGCATTTAATAACATCAAAACTACCTCCTTTTAGTGCATAACATTTCAAACCTCAGCAGAAATATAAACCAATCGTGAGTTATGGGCAGAGCCTACAACACTCAACACACTCTTGACATTTGGCAAAAACAAGTCTTGAAAATGGTAAGCACCTTCTATTGGTATGGATGAAAAATACTCATTAGCTGTTGAAGAGGTAAATTTACGGATTTAAAAAAAAAATAGTAATAAATGAGTGCTTTAAGAATACCTTAGAAAAACTACTTGGAGTTAGACAAAATGCCTTTCAGGGCTAAGGAAGCAGACCTGATTAAGTCCATTCCTACAAGTAACTGTGAGGCACATAGACGATTTCTGCATAAAGAGAGTACAAACATTACCCAAAGTCATTAACTGGTAGGCAGGAATTAATATGTTTACAATTCAAGCCAAGTGATAAATATGCATAAATAAAAGGAAAATACTCATGGCATCCCTGTGAATTATTACAACTTTTTTTTTTTTTCTTGTTCCTTATTAAATAGAAAAATTAACATGTACAAGTATTCTGCTTTTGCTAGTTACTGGTGTTTTTCTAGCTAGGAATCCTCACCTTGTAATTTTTCCTAGCAACACCTGAAAATAAAAAGTTTGCATTAAAAAAACCCAACAATGACGGCAACAACAACCTCAAACCCCAAAACAAACAAACAAAGAGAGACTGTCAAGTTCAACTCTAAGTAAAATATTATGAAAAGCATCCCATCATAAATTCTCTATTAAATGAGCTCGTATGGAATACAGTGACAAGAGCAAGGGACACGATCCTTCACTAAGTGTTTTGTTAGAGGAAAAGACAGAAGCACCTGCAAAAAACAGAGAGATCTGTGCAAATACAAAAGACGCCCCAAGAGTAAGGCTAGCCCTCCATGGGACGGGGGATGCTGCAGCTCTCGCACGAAGGCTCCGCAGCCCGCACACCCCGTCAAGGCAAGGCAAATCCCCACTTGTTCCATGAAACTCCCAAGCACGTGGGACTGACTTGTCCTTTTTTCCCTTTTGCTTAAGAACCAGCATCCCTTGTGTCGGCCAACAAAAATGTCTGTGACATGGTGTGTCAGCTTCCAGGAGGCCATGATCTGTCTGTTTAGCATCACCCTCAGGCCCCAGGAGCTTATCGTGCTCCTTATTTAGATAATCAATTGCTGCAGAGCTTATCTGTCATCTGGTAATTGATGTGAAATAACAAAATTATACATCAAAACAAACCTCATTAGCTCATCATCCCAGCTCATCACCAGAAATAAAATCTTAGCTCACAAATAAAAGTTCCAGTGATGTTTACTGCTATCCTTCAATGAAAGATTTGATTTATATCATCTCACAGAGAAGTAAAACTGAGTTCAATAAATAAATACAGCTTCCATAGCTGGAGTGGGACATAATAGATTGCAGAAGGTACAGAGACAGGCAACCAGAGCAGCAGCCTGGAGAAGAGAAGGCTCCGGGGAGAACTTCCAGCAGCCTTCCAATATTTAAAGGGGGCTTATAAAAAAAACAGAGGAGACTTTACCAGGGCCCGTAGCAACAGGACGAGGGGGAATGGCCTTAAGCTGAGAGAGGGGAGATGCAGATGAGCTGTGAGGCAGAAATTGTTCCCCGTGAGGGCGGCGAGGCGCTGGCCCAGGCTGCCCAGAGCAGCTGTGGGTGCCCCATCCCTGGCAGTGCTCAAGGCCAGGCTGGATGGGGCTGGGAGCAGCCTGGGCTGGGGGGAGGGGGCCCTGCCAGGGCACGGGGTGGGACTAGCCGATCCTTAAGGTCCCTTCCAGCTCGAACCAGTCTGTGACGCTATGACAAGGGGATGGAGAAGCCGCCTCCTGAGTAGGGGCCATGATGTCCCAGAGTCTTCCAGGGAGGCAGAGGAGGGATTTATGCGACTGAGGTTTACAAATTCACAGAGGTGGTGGATGAAATGAGTGCACAGCTGTTATCCACAAATTTCGCAGTATTAGAACCAGGAGGCAGCTGCTGAAGCTAATGGGAGATGAATTTCAAGCAAATACGAGATGGTACTTTTAATTTAGGCATTTATTTCTTTAAACACCGTGAGCGATGGAAGTTGTGAATAAGGACGTCCCATGAATTAGTAACATTTAGAGACAAGAAGCGATCATTTCAGCTCCCCGTCCAGCAAAGTTCCCCACCAAGGCTTCGGCAGAAGGGGAGGTGGAGGCACAGAGAGGGGGAGGATGTGGAGACACTCAAGTATCAGGGTGCTACTTTGAATTCCTAGAAGGGAATTGAAGCACCACAGCGCTGTAAGAAAGATAAATTTATTTCTGGGTTTTCAGAGATTTCAAAGTGATAAGCACCTGGGACTTCCAGCAAATCTTACTGACTTGCACCACCACCTCTTCCTGAAGCCCACCTCCTGTGACCACCAAACCTGCTCCCTTGCTGCCAGCCCCCGTCGCAGCCCCCCCAAAGCAGGCAAAGGTACCAATTGCCACGCAAAAGTCCCGTTAGCCACTGCCACCTACAAACCTGCCCGGCCGCCAGGGCTGCACCCAGCGCCCACCCAGCGCCCTGCAGGGCGGCTCCTGCCCTCACCCCCCAGCCCCCCTCGACCACCCCCAGCCCCCCCAGCCCACCCCCTGCCCCAGCAGCAACCTTAGTTACTGGGCTGTAGCGCAATATTGACAGGGACCCCGCTGATTTAAAGCGTGTGCTAATTATGCTCCTCAGCTGCTGCTAAATATTAGTATTTAAAGTACTGAACTTACTCAAAAATTGAAGAAAATTAAAATGCAGTGCTACTTTTAATGGTTTTCAATGTAGTATGCCAGAAGTCATGTTTTATGAAGGACAGACCATTTTTATTGTACTGTATTTTGAAGAGCTGCAGACAGCGGATTAAGAAGGACTCAGCCTCTACTGCCTACTGTACACTCGTTTAACGTCACTATCAGGCTTCCCACGTTTATCATCAGACTGCTCCTAACACAACTTATTTAAATACTTAGTGCTTTTAGGATTTTCAGACTTTAAAAAAAGAACTTCTTATATCCCTTTCTTAAGGTAAAACTTTGTCACATACATTTTAATACACACAAGAATCAAGACTTTGCATAGTCAATCATCAATTTAGCATCCCCTTATTCGCAAATGCTGAAGCTGCTAGGTTATCTTATTAAATAAATAAATAAAAATAAGCTGTAGCACTGGCACTACTCAAAGCTTAACATATTTTTCTATACAAATACTTGACACTAGTACTAGCAACAATGTAGATATGAATATTTTGCTCAGCCTAAGTTCTTTCAAGTCTTCTAATGTGATGTGCCTCTATAACGTAATGTATTAACAAAATAAAGCTTCCAACAGTTTCCAACTTGTTCTGGATTTAAAAAAAAAAAAAAAAAAAAGTTACTGTTTTGGTTTGATTTTTAAGAGATGTTGGCCTATGGAAGTTTGTTACTATGCTGGCTTGCTGGCTACTTTATGACATGAACATTTATACTACTGTGTTTAAGAAATACACGGTGGATTCAAAAATATGCTTAAATAAATCCCAGATAAGACTCTGCTGTTTAATTACTCATTCTGCAGGAAGAAATTGTGTGAAAAAGGCCATACTGACCAAGAACATACAGAATTTTTTCTTCCCAGAGCATCAAACAGACTGAAACTCTTTTTTAGATTTGTACAACGGTTTTTAAAATTTGTGGGGGCCATCACATTCATACCTTTACAACATGTCCCTCATTAAACAAAGGAGTAGAAGCTCTTAACTGCGAGCATACGGCTAAAGCTTTGGTGTGCCCATGATGTTGCAACCTGCCTCCTTACATCTGTTTTCATTCACTACCATCGTTGCTCTGCCATGTATCAAAATTATTGAGGGCAATTTTATTTTGGTGCCTGCATATGGATTTTGGAAACTACACTGTCAGTTCATTTCTGAAAATTATGGCCAAAATACCTAATTCTGGTTTAGACTCAGAGCATTCAATTTACTTCTGACTGTTTGCACTGTTCAATTTTCTCTCTTACATAATTTTCCATGATTTCAATTTTCACTCGTTTCATATATTTTACCTTAGCTTGTTTGTTGGGGTTTTTTTAAAGTATTATGCATTAGCACCACACTGCTGTCTGGGCTTCTAATGTTAAGGCAACATGTAAAAGCACATAAAAGCCTGTATTTTTATGCTATATTTGAATTTTAAATAGTTCAATATTTCAAGCGAGAAGACCTTACCGAGGGTTTGGGAGTCTACATTACCTTATAACATTTAACGGCTCTCCAGTTTGACGGAAAAGTTGCACTAAATCCTCCTTTTAATAAAATCAATGTTGTATAAATAATATATTATTCCATCAAAGAGCAAATATGCAACAGATGAAACTATGCCCATTATTTGTTACATTTGCCTTTCCTTTGTCTGTAACTTGAATTCTAAGATGGAATTCATGCTCATTCCAGATTTCATTAGGTGCTTAAATCTGAAAACGTTCGTTTGAAGGCAATCAAAAGTATGATCAGATTTTTTATTTTGTATTTTTAAATGGGGCAGTATTTCTCCCTTTGCCATAAAGCAGTTGGAGACATATCCCTAAAATCTGATGAGGTAATAAAATAAACAAGACAAAACGAACTATTAACAAAGTTGGCATAATATTCCTTTTAAAAATTTCACCTACACTTACAGTTTCTCAAGATATCTTAATAAGAATGTAATTTCACATTTGCTCTTACTGAACAAATCCAACATGTTGATTTATTATTCAGATGGGCACAAAGGATTTCTGAAATGCAAAAAGAAGGGCTATAAAAGCACAAATCATCAGTAATGACGACAAGCTAAACTGCCTTTCAAATATGAACAAAATGCAGCCATTTAGGGTATCATACATCATGGTCTCCCAGACCCTCATTTATTTCCTAACTGTACAGGCTGCATGATAATTTAACCAGTGCAGAATTCTGCATCTGTTGAGAACATCTTTATCAGGCAAGTGATTCCACAGCCCGTACACACCACAAGAGACTAGTTCATAAACCTCATCCCTAGAAGAACAAACAAGCACTTCCAATCATCACTCTAGTTCCCCTCCCAAAAACATTTGTGTACTGAAAATGGACTTTTCCAAACTATACGCACAGTGAAAATAAGAAGGAAAAAAGGAGGAAAAACAAAAACAAAAACCAGACCACAACCAAAAAACCACCTCCTATCCCAATAAAACGAAGACTTCTTTCTTTGTATGAATGACAAACTAGTATCTACAGAAATTTGGAGTCCTAATGAGACTGCATTCAACTGGAACTCAAAATCTCAGCTTTAGTTGGTAAGACCTGCGGTTGTATTTTTCGTCCAATGATCTGTAGAAGGGAAATTAAGAGAGAGGTCTAAATCCTGCTCATACTTATACCAACAAAGTACAGAAATAACTACCATAGTAATAAGGTTACTCAGCATTTTCCTTCTTAGAGGAGAAACCCCATAAATAGCAGTTCACTTAATCAGCTATTTAATATTGTAGCTGCACGCAGGTATTATGGGTATTATACACATAATCTTAAATCCACTTTATCTTCAAAATGTTCCTCCAAGTTAACAGATGTGCAATTACTCGCACTTTACAGATAAAGAACAGACATAAGCATAGTCTCAAATGAATTGTCCAAGCTCATGGAAAAAACTCATCGTGGAGCAAGACACTAAATTAAATCTCTCAAATTTCTGCCGAACATGACTCCGAGAGACCTTATTTCTTTGTCATCACAGCCAAGCAGATTATATCCTTCCTCAAAGCAAGGATATAAGGATACAAGGATTTGATTACGTGAGGATCCGTTTGAAATTCAAGCCGAGTTTGCATTCACCTCAGCTGGAGGAGAGGAGCATATTTAACATTCCTCCATTTTTCTTCCAATGGCAGGTTCAAGTAAGTAAATAAATAACAAAATTAGCACAGAAAGCCAGGCAGCTATCATATAAAGGCACAAAAATAATGACCTAATTAATGTGAACGAAGATTCAGCAATGCAAAAATATTTGCTTTTAACAAAGATATAACAACAGCATTGGTCCCAAAAGCCTACAGAGGGAAAAGGCCCAGCACTGCCCATGGCTCCGTGCTTCAAACCAAGCACACTTCACCCTTCTTTCCGCTAAAAAGGAGGTGGTAAGGCTCTGCAACAAACCAGGCTAGTCCTAAACAATTACGTATACCCCGAGTAACCTAGCTCATATGTTTAGTGTCAGCACTTTAATTACTCCTCCTAATAGAAGTTACTTAACCCATCCCCAGCTGCAGCCCCTGCAGGACAGGCACCAGGTGGGAACACCCTCCCGATCCTGATCCCAGGCCAGCGGCTCGGGCGCGGACCCCAACCCTTCAGCTGGGGCTGCTGGAGGCCGGCGGCATCGCCCGCCCGTCGCTCAACCCAAGCACGTGGCACCAGCGCTTTCCTTGGCTTCTCCTGCCGACAGGCCCTGCGCCCAAGCGTACAGTCCACGTTTGAAACTAACATAGTTTAAATAGCAGCTTTCATGCTGATTGTGAAAATGACTTTGATGTTGGTTATCATCTTTTCCACGCTGGTGTCAGCTGAACCACCTGGCAGGTAACTCAGGCTCTGGCTGCCACATGCTTTTCCCTGAGCTGGATTTGAGCTTGTTTTCTCAAAGACTGACAAGAACTTCATAGACTGTTCCAGAAAATTACATTTCAGTGATATATTGTAGGACCTGCACGTTCTAGCGGAGTGTGATGACAGAAAACACCTGCTCGACACACACATCTCCCCCAGCACAGTGTTCACCGCGAGCAGTGCTCTAGCCAAAACCCCTGCAGCTGTAAGGAGCACAAGGAGGACATGCCCCGGTGCTGCCAGCCAGGAGGGCACAGGGTGACATTCCCACACCAGCACAGGACCAGCACCTCAGTAATTCAGATATGCCCTGTCTCCCTCATGCTCCCCTCAAAGCTGAATATAAGGAGAAAAGACAGAGAAGAAAAGAAAAAAAAAGAGCAAAACCTGAAGTCTGTAATACCAGGCTGTGCAAGAAGATTAACATTTATAAATACGCATAGATGCTCTCCACAAATTTCTTATAAAATTAGCAGTGTGGAAGGAGGACCCCTATACTGTACTTCTCCACAGAGAATACCACGAGAAAATCTGTCTCACCGCTCTCAGATACAACCTGATGATTTTATCACTCACTCCAGAAGTCCAAGGCAGGACTTCCATCTGCACACCTGCACCTGCTATGGGAGTGAGCCACCGCAGCCCTGAGCAGGGCTCGCTCCTCCTTGACAAACAAAAAAAGGCAATCTGGGAAGGTAGGACACTCCATTAGAGAGCTATAACTTTGTTGTCTAAAAAAAAAAAATAAAATAGTAATGAAGTGCTACTTTTCTCTTTGCATCATTCCAGGTCGAAGTCAGGCCTCTCTCCCCTTTCTCAAGTGTTTTTTTTGCACTACATTTCATTATGCAACAGTTGCGCTCAGCATTTTTTAAAGGCTGAAAAATAAGCAAATGGGATGATGAAGCATTTCCATTTTCCCAGTGTATTTACTTCTATACGCTTTTACAGTAACATGAAGCGTGATAATTAGGAAACACATCATTTTTCACAAACCATGATTTAAAATATCGCATTGTACACCAACAGTATCAGCAGTTACACGTGTGGGATAAGCAGGAAGCTGGTCCACAACTGCTAAGTCCTTTCTAATTCTCTAAAAACCCTACAGAAAAATGCTGTGTCTTGCCTCGCTTTATAAATGGGGCATATGCATAATGCTGCGCAACAATAATCAGCCCTGGGACAACAACTTCTAAATATAATTATGGAGAAGACAAGAATGCTGTTTAACTGCTGCTGTTGGAAGGCTTTTCCTTTCCAGTCACTAAGGTTATCAAACAATAGTATTTTCTTCGAACAATCATGCCCTGCACGTCCTGGGATGCAGTCTGCACAGCACACATCTCCAGCTTGTGAAAAAGTAACAGCATCTACTACCACTGCTCTGTTTGCTGACGCTGAAGTAGCATACTTATTTAAAACATGGTCACCACACCACATAATTTACCCATATCTGTATACAGGCTGCAGACAAAAATAAATTTAGTTTGATATAGAGAAAACCACAGAGGCCCTGGAATACAGCAAGTCAGTGCTGCTGAAAAGAAAAGACAGAAAAACAACAAAACCATGGAATGCGTTTTTGTATCAACGAGCAAGTTGGTATTTTTCTTTCCACCTGTGTCTTTGGGAAAAAAAAAAATCTCTGGTAAGAAACCCAGAAAGATAATAAACTGCAATGGAGACCGTGCCACCAGCTCACTTGTGGTCCAGCTGCGGGAAGCGCACAGCACCTGCTGCCCAGGGCAGAGCAGCAGGCGATGCGGTGAGCATGGCTCTGGGCACCCTCCTTCAGGGATGAGCAGCACCCTTGCAGAGATAAGGCTGGGCGGGAGGAGAGCAGAGTACCTGGGCAGGTAGCAGGCAGGGAGAGCAACTTAGCTGCCCTCTGCTGACTGTCTGGTTTGTGGAACACTCCTCCGATCCAGTCCTGCACAGCTAAACTGCAGTTAAACAGGCGAGGATTTCTGTGTACTCATCTCCACACTCCCACGCTGCTGTTTATGTGGCAGACGGGTCTGTAAGGATTTCTTTACCTGCTGTCGGGCTCTATCAGCTGAGCCCGCTGCAAACATTGCAGAGCTGGCACAAACAAGGTGCTCCAGCCGCTGCGGCAGCAGCAGGCATCCATTGGTGCAGCGGTCTGCTCCAGCTAATTAACTCTAAAAAGACACCCAGGACTTGAGCCAGTATTTCTGCTGCATCGTGCTACGTCGATGTACGAACTTGTTCAGCGCTTGGCTTGGGCGTCCCTCCCCGCTGCGGTGTGGCACGGGGCGCGTCCAGCCAGGCAGCAGCGGGGCATCGCATCCCAGGGCTCGCCCAGCCAGGCTGAGCCGCCACCTGCAATCAGGGGCCCCTTCGGTAACTCCGGAGATCAACAATCCTTGGTGATGCTACCGATGGCGGAGGTAGTGTCGCTACAACCTACGTGCTGTGTGCCTGGTGGTAACGGGGCTAAGGGAGTTTCATGCTGGGGTGGAAAACATTTATTACGTGGCAACACCACGGAAACCCTCCATCGGCGGCGCGGGGGGTGGACCACGCAGCTCCCGCTGATTCCCATGCCTCACACGACACCCTCTGCCAGCCTGTCAGATGGGGCCCGTTACATACACCTGACCCATTTAATTTCCAACTTTATGCAAAACACCTCTGCAACGTCCTCTGAAAAACGGCAAAGTGATTTGCGAGCAAAGGAGGCAAGACGGGATTTAAGTTTTAGGAAGGTTACCGCGTCCGTCAGCCCCTGCTGCCTGTCAAGCCTTTGCTTCGCTGGGAACTTGCGTCCATTTTACTCGAGATTTAAAAGCAACGGGCGCAGCTACTCGCTCGGTACCTTGAAATACTTTCCCTCCACGCCAGACGCCGCTGCCCAGGAGCAGCGGGGGAGACCCGCGGCGTGCCGGCCTCGGCCCCGGCCCCGCGCCGGGAGCAGGGGGCGCCGGTCAGCGCTGGGCACCGCTCCCGCCGGGCCCGGCGCTGCGGGACGCGCCCGCAGGGCCCAGCGCGGCCGCGCGGCGGGACGGCCCCCCGCCCCCTCGCCCGCCCCCCGCCGCGCCCCGCCCCTCGCCGCCGCCGGGCCGCCCCCGGCCCCGCCCCCCGCCCCCCGCCCCAGCCCGCTCCCGCCCGGCTGGGGGACGCCGCCGGTCCCGCTCAACAAGTTCCCCCCGAGCCGCCCGCCCCGCGGCGCGGCCCCGGCCGAGGAGCGACCCCCCCCGCCCCCTCCCCGCCGCGGCGCCCCCTCCCGCCCCCCGCGCCGGGCGCCGCAGCCGATGAGGGCAGCGGGGGAGCGCGCGGCGGCGGCTGCCTCTAGCGAGCGCTCGGGCGGCCGCAGCTGAGCCCCGGCCGCGGGCGCCGGCGGGCGGCAGATGCGCGGCCGGCGCGGGGCTCCCGACGGCCACTCGCCCGGCGGAGGGAGGGAGATGCAGCGCCCGGGCAGCGCGCAGACCGCCACTTCTGCCTGAGGGAGTGCAAGGTAAGCTGGCCGCTGCCCCGGGCCCGCCGCGCCGAGGGCTGCCCGCCGCCGCCGGCAGGGAGACCCCCGCCAGCCCCGCGTCCCCGGGTTTTCCCGAGGAAAACTTGCAGGGAGGAGGAGAACGCCTCAGCTGCGCGCCCGCGGGAGCGTTATGCAATGGTCGGTGCCCGCCTGGAACGGCGATCGCGGTCGGTAACTTTCACGGCAGAGCGGGAGAATATCGCTGCACGCGCCCGAAGCCCTACTTTCTTCTAGAAAAATACCAGCCTTTGCCCTAAAGCTGCCGTCCTGGTGCCGCCGGGCAGGGGAGGTTGTGTAGCAGGGGGATCGAGGGGAGATGCACAGAGTGCTTTTAGGCTTTTGCAGGATTGATGGCAAGCAACTACCGCTGCTTATTAACTTTAGCGCTGGCAGCCCGAACGCAGCCCGAACGAAGTGGCGCTACACCATGGCAATGGAAGAGCAGCGGTTGTGTCCATCCACCAACTTGCGCTATCACACTTCATTAAAACCCAAACAAACCCACAAACCCTGCTGCTGCTGTTCTGTAGCTGCCGTTCCTGAGAAGCAGCGCTTCTCCCAATTTAATACACCACTCCGCCCCCGCGAGTTCCCCATCACCATCATCCAACACCTTTAAACCAGAGATGCCGTGAAAATGCAGTAGGCAAATGGGACAAAAGGAAGCACGGATCCAGCACCACAGTCACGGTCCTGGACCTTGCACCTTGCAAGGACTCCAAAGCTTCGCGTTTCCATCTTGCCTTCCTATTGCTAGTAAAAATCCTCTCCGGTGACCTCAGCGTCTCTACTTTAATGCCATGTTTACATGGAGTTACGGCAGCGAGGGGGATGCAGGACTGCAGTTAGCTCGGGTCTGTTTGGGGGAGGCGGGGGGCAGCAAGCCCTGGCACAACAGGGACATCTGGCAACGGTGAAAGCAGAGAGAATATGTTCTCTGCTTATGTCACCATCTCCCGAGGGGTCTGTCCCAAAGGAACCGTGCCCCCCTCTCTGCTACAAGTCAGAATAGGTAATGGAGTGGTTTCGTTTGACCTTGTATGTGTAAGCAGCTAAAATCCCGCATGCACATCACTGAGGAAAATTTAACTCATTAGGCTCTATGATCAGGAAGTTTGGAAAGACCTGTTTTTCTAACCTCTGAGAATGATTTTATTTTTAGATTTTTTTTTTCTTTCTGCTGAATGCTGGAAAGCGATAACAGAAAGAACAGTAACAGGTCATACCTAATATAAACTGGGCATTTATTCCCTCTGCTTATGTGTTTCATCATGCTTACCGTTTGTATTTACAGTGCTGTCAGGAATGCTGCATGTATCAAGGTTAAAATCTCGCTGCTAGATGGAAAAACTACTAGCAAAATAATAAATTAAAAAAAAACCAGTAATAATCACATGACATGGAACTGTCCTAGCCACGTACTCAGAATAATTTAGTGTGAAATTTCAAGCAAATGTATCTATAGTAAAAATATGACAAGCATGGAGAGTTGCATATTCCCTTACTTCTGGTGTGAAGCCTATTGGCGTGTTACCAGCCTGCTCATCCCTGCTTTTCTTAGCTACAGTAATACTGTTCTCTTCAAGTACAAATAACAGTTCTGAGTTAAAAGCTGGATTTTTTTTCTAGCCTTATAAATGCATAGAACAGCTCAGATGAAAATATCTCAGTGCTCAGCTATTACTAATTTATCATCTGGAGGTTTATATTCTTCTATACAGTGATGGCACACATTCGCTGATTTCAATAGAAATGCATAATGTATATTGCTAATCCAAATACTTACACTGAACAGTTGTAAAATATGGTTTTTTTGTCCCGGAGTTTAGGTGCTGTTGCATTTAAAGCATACCGCCTTCCTAGAGTAAGCTCACTGGGGAAGGCTGATACCAAAATAAGCTTTAATTTATTTTTTTGGTAAGGATGTCACGGTGCCCTTGATGAAAAATATGTATTCTTTAGGACTCCATAGTTATTAACGATGTGTGTTTTTAACAAGACATTCAAAGTAATTCTAATCTTGAGTGAAATCAGTGCCTTTCCCCCAGATTGACACATAGAAAAAACAGCTGGGCAACAGCACCACAAAAGGAAGTATTAGTTACTTATCAAGAGGGACAGCACTTAACATTCAATGCACCCTTCTACTAATTAAGCTCACAAACAAGTAGCTCCTAAGAGCATCTCTGCATTTCCCGCCCCCCCCCCCCCCCCCGTTAACTGTTTCACTGACAGAAGCATTTTTGCTTGAGAGATACACAACATATGTAATTAATTCAGAGGAAAGAAAGAAGAAGAAGAAAAAAAGAGTAGCTAAGTTCAATAGAGATTAACATTTAGAAGGAAAATATGACTAAGAAGCCCAGGAGCTTGCCCAAGTGCCGAATCTCAGGGTGTGCATCGTCTTCCTGACATGCACTACCGGGGACTGAACACTACTGGTCACCACAACACACTGTTCCCTCACTTGGAAATCCAAACTCAACGACAGACTGTACAAATGACAGGGAAATATTGACGCTAATGCTCTGTTTATCCTGTTCTGGAGAATAGGAAAGCAAACCTAGCCATACTGGTCCTTTGCAGGGACTGACGTGGTGGTAGTGAAAGCCAGGGGAAACCTATCAGCTTGCCAAAAATCCATGCTCAAATGTAAGGATACCTCCACAACGCTAGTGAGCTGCGATGTCTCAAGGCAGTTCCGTATCTGACCATAGTCATGCTGGACAGGGCGAACTGAGGATGTGCAGTCATGTAATTCATGCATACTTGAGGAAATTACAGTAAATCTAGAATATTTGAGAACATAAAAAACTCACATAATTGTTTAAACTAGCTATTAAAAAGGTCTTATTATGCTTTATGACAGCCACTGTTTAAAGAACTGCTGATAATTTGTGCCAGATACTAAAAAACATGTAAGCAACAAATCTATTTTGTAGCCCAATACTCTCTTATATTTTTACTAATCAGTTTGCAAATTAAATAGGCTTTAAGGAAATGAGATCACGAGCATATTTTAAGGAAGAAAAAAATATCTCAGAGTGGTAAATTCAGTGGGAGTTCCATATTTAGCCATCTGAAAATTGGTGCTTGTGTTTATTCTGCTTAGAATATACTGTATAACCCATGAACAGACACCGGTACGACTCATTAGTTATTGACATTCAAATTTAAATTGTTATTGACCACACAGAATGTGATCAGAGCATTCTCTTATTTTAGTAGCACATCCTCACTTCAAAGTCTTATTTACTACAATTTTACTACATTTAGGCAGTAAACAGCCTCTCTGCTGATCCCTTAATACTCTCAAAAATAGTTCAGCTTGTTCGTACATTTGCACAGCCCAGCGTTGTGGTGCTCAGTGCCTGAAAACTCGCCTGCTTTCCAGTTATACATACAAGCGCAAGCCTCACAGGCAAAGATAATTGGTTGTAAAACTAACAATTCAGTGCTCAAACAGCAACTCCTGGTGTCCTTTCCCTTTGCCTGTTTTTTCCCCCTTCGGTGGCAGAAGGACACCAGGCCCGATTTTACTCCAGCGATAGTTTTTCCAGCCAATTTCACTGATTTCAGTACAGAGTGTAGAAGAATAAGGGCCATTTTCACAGTCTGAATTAAAGAGATGGATTTAAAAGCCCCGAGTCTGAAGGCCTCCAAGTCCTATGGCATTTGGCTGCAGATCTGAACTTCTTAGTCCATCCTTACAAGAGGAGGATTTTTGTCCTTGCAGGGAAGTGCCAGAGCTTTACCAAACATCGGGTTCCCCAGTCTCTGCGCATCGCTGATCACTTGGCCTCCGACTCAGCCTGTATCAAAAAAGTGTGTTAAACATCCCGCAAAAGCCACAGAGTTATGGCCCAATAGATCTAAGGCTGCAGCAACTAAGAGAGACAGACTGGAGCAGTCATTTGTAACCAGCAAAACGCTCGCCCACTGTGTGCTGCTCTCCGTGTTACAAATCCAACTGCATGGCTAAGTGCAGCCAAACCGCATGGAAATTTCTAATACTGGAAGTGAGACCTTAGTATTAATTTTCAGTGCAAGTAAAATAATAATATTCAGATACTGAGAAGCAAACCAAACCAAAGTGTTCACCCATAGTCCAGCAGTTAATGTTCAGGAGAGCTGAAGGAAGTGGTTGGCCAGCGATCCCACAAAAAGGAACATTTCACTAAACGACTACAACAGTCTGAGATGAACTGGTCACGGCACTGGCTTTTTGCTGCAGGAAGGTTACCAGTTTGGTTTCTAAAACCTTCATCTGACACCAGAGTTTCATTAACCAGGCTAGCAGTGCGGGTGGGCCAGAGAACATGGAAGCACCTGGCTTTTGCACCTGATTTAACAAGAGCTGCAGCAACAGCACATGGGCTGGCACGCTGCCTTCTGAACAGCACCCCAGCGCTGTGGAAGCCCCCCGCAAACTCTTTCTGCAGGCGCTGGCTGCCGCAGCTGTGTGCTCCTTTTCAGGTTTGTGTGCTGAAGAATGCTTTCTTCCCATATTGAAGTTCTACATGGACATCCGCTCCTTTGGATGCAAAGCTGAAGGCTTCTGCCCATCTCCAGCGAGACAAATAACTTTTTTCTTTTTTTTTTTTTTTAGCATCCAAAGACTTTGTCCTCTATCTGTATTTACTTTTACTTCCATTTTACCTGGTACAGGAATTCCTTATTATTTGTACTGAAATAATACTGGCAAAATCCCAACCTTAACTCATGTTTATGGCATCCGTGGGAAAGAAAAGCAAGTGGTTTGTGTTATTTTTGCTTGTCCGTGATTGCTATAGCATGCTTGTAAATAAAGCCCACATAGGTATAAAATTAAACCCTTTTAAAAACAAAAGCAAAGGAAGATCATTCCATATGCTCTAAGTGAGGAGGAAGTGTCAAAACCTAACGAAGAAGGATGTACTTGTGTGCTCTTCCCCACCTTCCCCACTTGTTTTATCCTTCCTCAGATCTTCAGTTTTCTTTTAACCTCCAGGAAAAATGCAGACACCTGGTCAGTAATTCAGTCACACAAGAAACAGTCCTATGAAAGAAGTCATAGCCATAACACTTAAAGCTGTGAACCCTTTGCTGTACCGCTAAAAGTGTCCAGCAAAATCTGCAGGTCAAAATTGTCATTTTGTATTTAGACCCCCACTTTGCCCATAATTACGAGACCAATACAACTTAAATCATCTCACTTCCCCACAGTGACCTCAGCCACAGGACTAAGAAGTCTTGTTCAATTTCAGTGAGACACAAAGCAAAACACAGGTATGACAGCCCACCACTGTGACCACAGCACGAGTGGATATATCCAAAACTATTTTCAAATCGGTTAGTTTGGGTATTGATAATACCCCAGCTTAACCACAGCAAGACTGCTTTGTGCTTCCTGGAAAATCACAGCAGTCGTCACTCATGCCAGAGTTGCGATGCTGTTGCTTGCAACAAGTTGGTGAAGTCAAAGCTGGTGCAGGTTACACAGCCCAAGCACAGTATAAATTACTTTTTCAAAACTGAAGCAGAGCCTCTGTGATGCTCAATACAAAACCCCCTAAGCAGTTGTGTAAATTTGGGACTGTATTTTAAAGTTAGTAACATGAAAAGTAGTTTTGGCCTGGTTAGTTACTTCCTGCTCTCCTTGGAAGAAGGAGGAAGAATAGACAATTTAGTGAAATCAGTAATGTTTGCATATTTATGTATGAGTAAGAAAAAAAATCTAAAGCAAGCTACATCTTTCTTTCAAATCATTAGTAACTGGTTGTTCATGCCCATTTTGTTACTATATCCATTATTCTCTTCTGTAAATACAATCAGAAATTAACTGAAAGCAGCCCTGCAGAGAAGGACTTGGGGGTACTAGTGGATGAAAACCTGGACACGACCCGGCAATGTGCGCTCGCAGCCCAGAGAGCCCCCGTGCCCTGGGCTGCATCCCCAGCAGCGTGGCCAGCAGGGCGGGGGAGGGGATTCTGCCCCTCTGCTCCGCTCCCGTGAGACCCCCCTGCAGCGCTGCGACCAGCTCTGGGGCCCCCAGCATGAGAAGGACACGGACCTGTTGGAGCGAGCCCAGAGGAGGCCACGGAGGTGGTCAGGGGGCTGGAGCCCCTCTGCCATGGAGCCGGGCTGGGAGAGCTGGGGCTGCTCAGCCTGGGGAGGAGAAGGCTCCGGGGAGACCTTAGAGCAGCTCCCAGCACCTACAGGGGCCGGCAAGAAGCTGGAGAGGGGCTTTGTACGTGGGCACGTGGTGACAGGCCAAGGGGGAATGGCCTTAAGCTGAGAGAGGGGAGATGCAGATGAGCTGTGAGGCAGAAATTGTTCCCCGTGAGGGCGGCGAGGCGCTGGCCCAGGCTGCCCAGAGCAGCTGTGGGTGCCCCATCCCTGGCAGTGCTCAAGGCCAGGCTGGATGGGGCTGGGAGCAGCCGGGGCTGGGGGGGAGGGGGCCCTGCACATGGCAGCGGGGTGGGACGGGGTGGGCTTCAAGGTCCCTCCCAACCCAAACCACTCTGTGATTCTGTATCCACAAGTAAAGAAATTTAACTTGTGGATCAGTTTGTGTATCAAGGCCATCAGCAAATAAAACACAACAATATCTCTGAGGAGTTGACAAAGAGACAGATAAAATATCCCAGTGCTGAAGAGAGTAATTCAGCAGAAATGATGCTTGAACTGCCTGGTAACACCGATAACACTGATCCATTCTGCAGACTGAGCCCAAGTTGCTGAATTCAAGTTGTATCTGTATTTTAGGTAGTCCTAGCTTCACAAGTTGGTGAGAATAATGTGTTATATTCTTGCATTCACACTTTGTTATAGTATAAAAACACACAAGGCCAAAATAAACGTGACACAAATTATCTGTCTAGTAGACAGTTCTGGTGCCTAGAGTGTTATCAGGCAAACCTGATTAACAACGGGGGAGTTCTCGGCCCCAGTCCTGCAGCTTCAGACAAGCAGAGGATATAACTGAAATGGACAAAAGGGGCGTATCAATATTCTTAAGAGGATCTCCAATTATTGCTGTAATACAGTCCCTAATCGCCCACATCACAAATAACCCATCCTAAACAGCCATCACCAGAATGTTTATTTTGAGATCTTACTCCACATTGTCCCAGGTCCACAAGACCCTGGAAGCAACTTATTCACCATCTCCAAACCATCCTTGCACACTCTCATTGCTTCCCGCTTCGTTCTCCACACAGTTCTTCCCACACTGAACCAAAAATGTTTTCTCTGGTGACCTGGAAGGAGCTGTTTGTGCCAGTGCTATCCATCAACTCTGACCCTTCTCCCACAGTCCTCATGTTTAATGAGAACTTGAGACTTCGGGAGTTGGGGTTTGGAGCATTTGCCCCGATGTTCAGATTCAAGACTGCTTCCTCTCACATCAGAGTTTGGCTCTTCCTTCATGTTACTTACTTCAGAAGGATCTTAGAACCAGCTGTTATGAAATAAGTTTTGCTACATTAGGGACTATTGCTCACATGCAGTACACCAATTAAAGCACAGCTTTTTTGCTCTTCTAATAACACCCTTTTTGGGTAACTAATGCTCATTTTTGTATGAGCCTTTGCTGTAGCAGAAAGCAAACCGAGCTGTGCACTCCTCTTGTCTTTCACCAACATCAGCACGCTCAGGTCTAACTGTACATCGATAATTTACAATTACAGCAGAGCCAGAACCAGAACCTGCTTGAAACCAGAAGCTTCACAAAAGTGCTCCTCAGGAAGGTGAAAATTACACAGCCTTTATTTCCTGGTGACTGCTGACAGCACTGGAGTGCAAATACGAATCTCCTAGACTGGTATTATTCACCCAATTAATATCCTGCTAACGATGTCAGGTTTAGACCTAAATTAGCCAGCCACATTGTTTATCGCCACTTTACACCCTCCCAAGGCTTGTCTGCATGTAACCCTAATCCAAGTAGAAAGAGCTGACAATGTTGGGATGCCTTACAACCACTGACCTCAGGAAAGTCATTCATGTCTGTCATCTCCCATTTGTAGTAAGCACTAGCACAGACTACAAAACACATTTTCCATACAATGAGATTATCTGCATTCCCAGGGGAACGGACCGATCTGCATACATTGCACTGCACGCAAGCACACTGCGGTGCCCTTCCGATACCTGCACAGCAAAACTGAAGATGCGAGACTAAAGCATGGCGTTGGAACCCGCTTATCTCATTTCTCCTCTTTACCCTACCCAACAATTGAGAAGCTACGATGAAAAAGAAAATACACTGCAGCTGATGGAGGTGCTCACAGTCTGGACTTGTTCTCGGTCCCTCGCACCCAGACCCCTCTCTGGAGGTCTGACAGTTTGGCAAACCTGTTGGCCAAAGCTAAAGAACAGAACTGCTTTTTGGCGGTGGGTTTTGGTTTTTTTTCTTAAACACCCACAAAAACTATTGATGTTTACTAAGAACAAATAGAAGTTAGTGTGCGACAATAATGCCGATAAGGAACTGTCTTTAAGCTCTTGTTTTTAACAGCTTGCTATTTAAATTATTTAACAGAAAGTCCCATAATAATGAAAAAGCCTTCCAGTGAAAGTATGCTGGCTTTTGGACTCCTGGAAGACAGTACAGTATAAGCAGAACTATTTGTGATTCTCCTAGCAACACATCCTGAGCAGCATCCTTATGCCGCGAGTACCAGCTGTAACACTGACAAAGAGTTGCACAGATTTACATGGCAAAATAATGCCCATAAACCTTTCCTCATATTTTTCATAGTAGCAATAGCTGCATAGCACAGTAAGAAAAATAAGCATAATTCTTTTAACAGTAACGTGGTGGGGTTTTTTTCCAGTACACTAAATTCTAGCAAATGGTTGACATTACGACAACACTATGAATTGACAGGGAGTATCTTTTGACATTGGATTTGTTCCGATACGAAGTTAGCAGTTACTAACTCAGAGCACAAGGGTCTGTATTGTTTATAGTGCAAGTGCAAACCTTCCGTTGGTGTTATGATCAGTTGCACAAACATATTATGGGCAAAGTAACCCTTATTGTACAGAATTTTATCACGTTGAATGGATTCCTTTTGATTTTATGCATGTAACAATATAAAAGCAACAAAACCCAAGTACTATTAAAACTTGTGTTAAGAACATGTAGTAGACATGTCAAAATTATAGAAACTAGCATATACTGGCTTGTGCATTCAGGGAAGTTGTTTTCTAAGGAAAATTTTAGTTTATCCTACAATAGATCCCTGTTTTATCTAAAATTCTACAGGCCTATGAAATCATACATTCTATTTGTTGCCACTTAGTTCAAAAGCTAATGCTCACAAGAGCATTTAAAGGCATTTATTGTCCATCTCAGCCATTAGCTAGGGTATGATTTTTATACAACATTCTTACAGAACCTACCAGTGGATGGAAGGGGGAAAAAAGGCAAATCAAATGCTGTATGATCATGTTTATGCCAAAGGAAGACTTTCAAGGCAATTACAAGTCTATCATATGTCATCGCTGGATCTAGATGATTGATAGATCCAATTTTTTTAAACTGTACTAAGAACCATCACAACTCTACCAAATGTTTGTACTTTGCAGTGCAATGCTTTATTCCAAATAATGCATCCCAAAGCCAGTTTTTGCAGGAGAATATAGCCAAAACCTAAAGAATTAGTCTAAGTTAGTAGATTTCGTTTCAGTCTTTTGGAACCTCTTAATTTTTTTCAGTAAAAATATAACATCCATGCCCCTCCCTTTAGGGAGCTCACAGGAGCTTTCTTTTCAGGTCTGCATGGCAATAACATAGGTGAGAAATCTCCAAGTGTCTCCAGACCACAGGCTGAAAAGCACCAATTTAGGCAATGGTAGTGATGTTCCGTAATTCATTGCAGTGGTGCAAACTTCTCAAAACCGGAAGACTGTAAGGCTAGGGCAGTTCACCCTCTGCTTCATAAAATACAGAATACGTAAACGCAGCAGTAAGAACAAATTCAGTATCGAGCAATAAATAAGGAAGTTTGGGAAAGAGAAAAAGCAAGTTCAATGCCTAGGGGTTTCAAAACAGATGTAAAAAGAAGAAAAATACTAGTTTGACATTTACCAGCACTGCTAACTCTATTATTCTACATGAATAATTCTGATAAAAGGAAGACAGACTGATCTCCTCCCATCAGTTTGTATGTCGATAGATACATTGGAGAGGCATTCCTAATAATAGTCATCAGTACTTTTTACACCACAAAAATTGGGCATACCCACACCCTTGAGTTTACCCAGAAGTCGTATTTTATCCTCTTACTTCTCCATTAAAACTCCGTAAAAAATAGACAGAATTTCTGCAAGGAACTAATAATTAATAACTGGCTAAGATAATTCATCTTTTCCAACATGCTTATCAGTACAATTTTGTTCACTGGACATTGCTTACTAATACTTAGGATACTGCTATATAATTTTAAAATTTGTATTGTAACAACACGGTCAGTTAACCTAACAATTGGATTCCTTTTAAAAGGCTGAAAATATGCAGTTAATGAAGTCAAAAGGTCTGAAAGTCAAAGAAATAACATGATATTATAAGCAGTCTAACTCAAAATTCAGGAAAACATTTAGATTACCTGTAAAATATCTATCCTTAGGTTGCTACTACTGGTTTACACAATGGTATATTTAGAATTAACATAGAATAGGCTTCCATATTGTCTTTGTATATATGATATCAATCCAAGTTTCTTTAAAATGTCTATTTTTAACGATAGAGGTGTACTATATTCTATGTATACACTTACAAAATCAAATAGGTTTTGAAAGACATACACATTATTAAATCTTATGATAGCGTTTAGACATAGAAAAATATCATATGAGGCAGCAGGGATTTCTGATGAGAAAATACAGCCCCAATATATTCTATATTCAGAAGCTTAAAGATGTTGCAGATCACTGTCGAGCCTTCCTTTACATGGTAAAGCCCAATTACTTGCAATCCCTTACATTATTTTTCCTTTAAGCTATTACATATGCGCACAAAAGCCATGTGTACTCTTAATAGTGCACAGAAGTTTACAGCTGCATCTCTAGAGCCTTCATTTGGTCTGAAAATACAGAGACTGAAATCTATGCCTTTCATCTGCATTTGGAACTTGGAAAGTTTAACTCCTCTGCTTATTAACACCTTTAGCCTTTGAATATACTTCTGTCTCATAAAACTGACAGAAATGAAATGTAAATTATAAGGTAAGGTACAAATCTCCTTTTCCTTCCTTAACAAATGAGTCTGGAAATTCAACGCTATAATTCACCTTGTAGTGCAGTGACTTTGCAGAGTTTTGGATTAAGAGTGGAGGTCCTGCAAAGATTTACTTACGCACCTAAGCTTTACCTGCTGGCACAGACTTGAACAGGACTGTTGGGAACGCACTGCTCCTCATAATTGAGGCGTGAATCACATAAAATAGGTCTCCTTCCTTGGAATGCCCATTACATTGCTGAACTGAGGGGGAAAAAAAACCCCTGTACTGCATCAATAAATGGACAACTAAAAGGGAAGGATTTATTTAATTGAATAAAACTATGGAGAACCTGAAATAATAAAGGTGGTGGTTTCCATAACTTACGCTGATGATTTTATACTAACTTAAGGCTTCTCTGTGCATCACTTTTTTTTTATTCTTCTTTAATAGTTTATTTCCATATTCAAACATAATGGAACGCTATTTAAGGGCAATCAGCCAGAAGTTTATAAACAAATCAAGGCTAAAAACTGAAGAAAAAAAAAAGCTCTGTGATTACTTAAAGATTTAGCTTAGCAAATCATCTCATGCAATCAGGGTTTGTTTGGAGTAACTGCAGACAAAAAGTTTAAATTTATTAGCTGTATTTAATTGGCATCAGCAACTAAAATTCAAATTCAAAGTCTTTATTAGCCCCCTGACAGTGTAAGCCATAAAGTCTGCAGTACTCATGCAAACTGAGAAACTCTGTCTCAGTAGTTTCCTGAAGTATCCAGCAATCCTGCAGCTTCTGTCGTATTTCACTGCTGCACATTTCATGTGTGACAGCCTTGCCTTGTCATCCAGAAAACACTGCTGAGCCGAGTAGTGGTCAGTGGAATTACCGGCGAGGAGTGCCGGAAAGGAAAGGAAAGGAAACACATTACGATGAGATTTCCTTTTCCAGCCGGGGGTCTGGGTGCAGGCGGTGCCCATGGCACGCTCCCGTCTCCCAGGACATCGGTACGGACGCTGGCACTAACTTCAGTGGAAAGAGGGCAGACCTGCAGCACTGTCTGAGCTCAAGTACAGGTTGAACGATTAAGCAGGGTCTCCCAGGAGACACTGCCACAAACGCTAGCGCCTGAGCAAACCAAAGCTTGAGTCAACATCCTTGTCCAAAACAAAAATGAAACGAACCAAAAATTATTATATAAACTCTTCCATGTTAAACATTTAACTCAGTCAACTGTTTGCTCAACCGTTCTTTTATCAAATGTGCACGTATAGTTCTCCTTGGAGACACTGAGATCCAAGTGAGGCTTAAAAAAACCTGGTTCTTTTGGTTGTTGTCATTCTTAATCACAGATATCTATAAAATTATTAGTCCAAGTTACTAGTGGGAATAGAAGACTCTAGATTAGCTAAATCAATCAGGCCTGCGCAACTGGGAAAGGGAGAGAAGCAATTTTTGAAGAATCAATTTATTGGCTATTAAAGACATGTTTAAAATTAACTGCATCACAGAATACAGTACCGCATTTATCTATTTCTATTCTGTAGAATATTGCCAGACTCCTGGCTTCATCTGAGTTATGGACTCCATTAATTCCATCTGTTAGGTTGTTCCAAACACACCCAGAGATCCTGCAGTCCTAAAGATTATGGGATTCAAACAGTACCTGAAATAATCTGAAAATTGGGACAGGTTAGAGGTACACTAATGAAATATCAAGCCAATACTTTAAAATAAATTGAATGTTAGGGGATCCTACTGTTAAAAAACCCAAGTGCCAGAAAACTGACTTTGACAAGTCTGAGATACCCTGGGAGAGGTTCGTAATAAGTGACTTTTCAGATCTAACTACTGATTTTTGTAAGCCTCTTTTATGGGTAAAAACGTGTGCTCTCTTTTCAGACATAATTATTGACTATCTCACGTCTTTGTACATGCAACATTTTATATTTGCTACAATTTCTTTACTAGTGCATGAACTCACATTAGCAGATTTGAAAACTAATGGATATAATGACCCTTGTGGTACTGCATTTAGGTTTTTGCTAAACTCATTAATTTACCAGACCATTATGGAAGATTTGCTTCCAGTCGTTCTACATTAATGAAAGTGCGGAGTTTTTAGTTTTGACAGTAGTTTTTACAACACATTTTAGCTGTGTCTAAAGCTGATACCTGTCCAGTTGCAGGCTAATGGATCAGGTTTGTATTTTACACAGCAACTCATTAATCACTAAAACATTCCAAGATTCCTCCCCTAGATAGACAGACAGACAGACGGATGGATGGATGTCTGCATTTCCTACCACTACCAGCTTTGGAAGCTGTGGAATACAAAAATCCTGACATTCATATGTAGTTACTTTATTCCCCCCTCAAGAAAACAAACAAACAAACAAACAAAAACCCCCCAAACAAACAAACAAAAAAGAAACAAAAAATCCCCAACAAACCAGTTTTCTATATTGGCACATCACGTATTAAGAGGCACAGGGATAACTGATCTTACCCCCCATCCCTAGCAGGGCACAAAGTACAAGAGAGCACTCCACCACCTCAATTTTATCTTCAGGCTTCACTCTAGCATTTCTATTTTATAATCCTTTTTCCACAAAAAGAGGGGCTTGGTCACCCTGGTATCAGATACTAGTCCGGTATATACATATCTAGTTTGAAAACTAGTATCTTGCAGTCTCAGATTCCATTACTTGAATGGTTTTCTCCTGAATCTTCCCTCTTTTTGCTGTCTTCTGCGGACTTTCTGCTACATCAGACAGATTCAGATAGAAACTTCCCCTTCTAAAATGATTGCTGCTCATGCGTTGCTACCTGAACCTGGCAAGTTTAGATAGAAAAAGGCAAACTAGATGGATTCTAAAATCCTTCAGTTATTCGTTTGCAAATTACTGGGAACAGGGATGTAAAACATGAAAGGAAAAAAAAAAAAATAGTGACACATTTGCATGCAGTTTTTTTGAAAGCAATTTGATAACCCAGAAGACCAACCTTGCAGTATACAATTGCTTGCCATGCACATTTGTGTGTCTTAACAACTTTTGGGAAATGTTAGTATTACTTTTAAAGACTCATAAACTTTCAATTTTCCATCAAAAATTAATTTCTCCATTATGGCTTTTTAATTTAAAACTCAGTGCACACTAGTCATAAGGATTCACTCATGCCACCGAGTTGACTTTGTAAAACATACGCTATTGTGGTACTTTACTCTTCAAGAGTTTCACATTTTTTATTCAGTAGACAAAAGAATTCTGATTAGAAATGTATTTCAAATACCTTACCTGAAAGTCCCTTTACTCATTTTACATTGTACTCTGAGACTCTCTGAGGGTACATCAGTGTTTAAATAGGAGATAACACACAGAATATTTGGATTAAGTGGGAATTTGGCAATTCAGTAAATCTCAGCATCAGGGAGAAATTTGTGCAATAGGAGAGTAAAAACCGACAACTTCAAATGAGGTGTAAAAATTAGGTCTTTACTATCCAGTTACTGCAGGTCCCATATGATCTGTACAGAATAGAGCTGTTGGGTCTTTCTGCTGTGTGCTAAGCAGTTGGCATCTTTTCATCCTTCAGGAGGTGCTTATATCTCAATAGCAAATTAAGTAATTTCTGTGAATCATCACAGGTTTTTTGTCCGTTTGGTGTTTGGGGGTGGGGGGTGGGGTTTCAGCACTTCAGGATCCTTAGGGATAAGAAGCTCTATTATAAAGGCATATTACTGCTGTTAGTAAAGGATGGGTTGGTTTGCATTTGAAGCAAAACCTTAATTGATACACTGCTTGCTTATTTCACAGACTTCAACGATTCTTAATTTTTATGCGTACAGCAGCACCAACCAGTTGCTGATAATAATTAATCTATGTCCAGGTTCTAGGTTTAGCTATGAGGTAATTTTTTTACAAAAACCCAAATAACGACACCTCTAATGACCAAGTAATTTCTTGCAAAGATACAGAGTACATTACACAGCAGAAACGTGTTTCACAAGCAAGCGTACTGTAAAAGATAACGCCAGTTTGCCACTTCTTGCTAGCAAAATTCTGAATTAAAGAAGCACTGAGGGTAGTCAGTGCTCTAGACTTTTATTTGTACAAAGAGACTTCCCCCACATTTTCCCTGTACTTGTTATTCACTATCAAGCAAATTCAGATGCCTTGTTTCCCAAGAGCCCACAATTGCCTCGCGGTGAGGTCCGAGCGCTGAGCTCGCACCCCCGGGGGTGACAGCCATCGTGTCCATCTGGGACAGCCGCCGGTGCCACGCAAACCGGGTTGAGCCCCACTCCTCTCTGAGGAGCTGAGCCCCACTCCTCTTTGAGGAGCAGGCAATAACCTATCGACATGAAAAAAGCTTGATTTTCCAGCAAAAAACATACCATAGTCCAATACGAAGGACTGTGACTTGGGAGAATCGAGCAAAAAGGTTGTGAGCAGCATCATCTCAGTAAACACAGAGGAAATTAACTCAAATATTGCAAACCTTGGGGGGAGGCGGGGTGGGGGGGGAAGTAGCATTTCTGTTGTAACATGAGGCTTTTTGACCTGTTTTTGAATGCAGGCATCATGGTGAGTAAAGAGCCCAGCAAATGCTTACTCACCGCCTCAGAAAGTGAAGTTGAGCCAGCAGCTTCACTGGCGCTGGAGATGAAATACGCCCTGGATCCCAACCGGCAGATTAAGAAACGGAACAAAGCTCTCCAGGTGAGATTTAAAGATATCTGTGAGGCCCAGAACGAGCAGAGGGACAAACAGCTGTCCACCGCGCAGGATCCTGACAAGAGGGAAGCCAAGCCCGTTTCCTACAAAACAGCTTATCGCAAGTACATGACAGTGCCTGCCCGGAGGTCGATACCCAACGTCACCAAGAGCACAGGAGTTCAGACTTCACCCGATCTCAAAAAGTGTTACCAGACCTTTCCTCTGGACCGGAAAAAGGGGAATATTCTTAAAAGCACCTCGACCGTGGACACCTTTAAGGGTCAAAACAACGGGTTTCTGATAGACGTTAAGGACAAGGAGGGCAGCAGCTCAGGGGAGGCCGTTCAGTGGAGCAGGAAGGCCGGCAGCCTGCAGACGGCAGAGTTCATTTCCCACATCAACGAGCGCGCCTACGGGGGCTCTCGCGACGACGGGGCCGAGGCCTGGCCAAGCGGCGATTTGCACAGCTCTCCCCAAGAGCCGCCGCCTCTCCCAAACTCGGCCGACGCCGCTTCGGAGGAGCCCACCGTGGTCCAGCCCGGCCGAGGGAGGCCGGTGGCTGGGCGGCCGGGGAGCGAGGAGGCCGCCCAGCCCCTCCACGGGAGGGTCTTCAAGACTGAAGTGGCCACCGTTTATCTACCGGCGGCCGGTTCAAACGCCTCGCAGCACGACCTGCCAAACCTCGCGGCCGAGACCGACTGGTCACCGTGCCCGGCAGCCGAGGAGGACAGAAAGCAGACCGCGCACCTCAACGGGGTTCAGCCCCAGGCGGGAGATGCTCGAGCCTGCTCGTCGCGGGCGCAGTGCCAAGCCACCGAATGTAATGAACAGACCCTTCAGATAAACGTTTCGCCTATGGAGGAGACCCAGCCTTGCCAGACGGCCGTCGCGGTGAGCGAGGAATGCCAACAAATCGTGCCTCACACAGAAGTTGTGGACTTGAAAGCGCAGCTTCAGATGATGGAAAATTTGATCAGCTCCAGTCAGGAAACCATAAAAGTGTTGTTGGGTGTTATACAGGAGCTAGAGAAAGGAGAAGCTCACAGAGAAGGGTGAGTAGAAGCTCTTTAAATGAGTGTAAGCTCTTTTAAATGCCTTTTCTAACAAGTGCCTGCCCTTGAACCTGCTAATGTATGTTTGCACCCGCTGCCGCTTCTCCCGCAGCGCACCAAGATGTTTCACGTGGTGCTTCTCACACCGGCTAAGTTTTGCTGCTTTAGAGGCAAGTCCTAGGGAAACCTGCCAGCAGTATTTGGTATTTGGTTGTCCTAGGACGTAATTAAGTAGTTACTTAACGAAGAACCTATAAATCTCTTCTCGTACCTTTTCTAATGAGCACAGAACAAGCCGCTCTCCAAACGGGATTAGTGAGGATGCTTTCAAATCAGCAACTTGTATTAGCTGTAATACCTCACACAGCATGAAAAGCAGCAGAAAAACCTTAATTCTGTAAGAGACTTACCTTTTTAAGATTAAGGGATATTATTACAACTCTTAATATAATTCCTTTAATGGCGTATGAATCTTGTCTGTTTTACTTTCACCTCCTGAATTTTTAATGATATTTCTTTCAGAAGGAAATTAAATGAAAACTTTGAATATCAAAGTCTTCTTTAGAGCATTCACACTACTCTGCATACAACATACAAGCATAAAGAAAGAAAGTTTTCTTTATCCCCAACTTAGGTTACTTAAATCAGCCTATAAAGCATTACAAATAATAGTGACTGTAACACCGTACAACCTTTAGTTTTGACCTAGGCAGTTCAGCCTGCCTCTTACATTACCTTAACAAGCATTTTGCAGACTTACTCGCCTGAGTTCACTGAGCTTTATTTCATGAATGCACCTCCAAATGCATGTGCGCTGTTTGTGTGGGTTTTAAATACTTCTGTAATTAAATCATAATTTCTCAGAAGAAATCTGTATTCTGAAATCAGAAACCAGTAGCTCGTGCTACTTGAAGCAGCGTGTTTTCATTTGAGTCAAAAAGGTACATCTTAAGATTGTAACTCAACTCTTTCTCTAGGAATGCAGAAATCATTTTGTAATCCTAAAATTTCAAAATGTTTTTCATTTAAAAAAAAATCTTAGCCGTTGGACAATGCTGTCAACACAGCCTTAGCTTATTTTACATCTGATTATAATATTATTAGAATACATTGTCAAAGGCTAGATCTTCAGACTAGGAAGCTTCTTGATCTAGCTGAAAGCAGCACAAGCTTACTGATTATTTTTTACTTATTATTCAGAAAAAGTATTCCTCTGACTTTCTTAACTTACAGAAACTGCAAGACAATTGGAAAGAAGTGACATGCTGCTTTTCAAATCACAAAATAGAGAAAAATATTTCTTTATCATAACTCATCATCTGATCATTGAGAACCTGATGTGTACGAACACACACATCTACCCACAATCATCTGCTATAAATACCAGTGCTTCCTCCATACACTTATGTATCAATATTTTTTTTTTCTTTTCCCAAAGACAGTAGAACAACAGGTCAGCAAACACTTTTTTTTTTTAATTGCCCTCACATATGCAGACCCATTTAATGTGGCCAACATTAGGAACGTATCCCTGCCCTCAGCACAAAAGAAGTCTTGCTCAAGTATCGATGGACTGCTCAAACCTTCAAATAATCCTTCTGCAGCTGTGAACCTGACAAAGCTGTAGCCTATATTAGCCCTAAAACAGCGGAACTATCCATGAAACCCAGTTCTTCAAAATGTCTCTCCTGCCTCTTGCGCACACAAACTTGTGTATTACGGTCTGCAAGATTACATTGTATTTGACCAAAAAGCGCCTATTTATTAGCCCTTCTTTACCTTCCCTGCAATGGCTCCCCAGCAATGGCTGGGGAACCTAAAGACACATCACATATTTTGAAATCTTTTCAAACACATTGTGGTGTGTGGAAAAGACAAGTAAAATGTTTTAATGATTCTCTGATGCTAACTGTAACATTGCACCAGTGGACGAGGTTAATTATAAAAACTGGAAGCAAAGCACCTACAAATCAAAGTGACATTTCAGATAGAGGGGTTGTTTAAACACGATGACATGCAAAGATGCTGCCTTAAAACTTACCAAGAGCAGAAAAGGGTTTCTGCTTGGAGCCGCTTCCAGCTGGTCTCCCATGTGCGCTAGGCATGTCCCAAACATGGCCCCTCCAAGCTAGATATGGAGGATGTAGAGGTGGGGAAGGAGGAGAGAAGGGAGATGCATACTTGCCTATTTTCTCCTGTTTTAGGAATTCTTGTATTCCAGATCCCTCTAATTTTCTAGCACCTGTCTGATTTTTAAGGAGATTCCACAAAGGAGTGCAGCATTATGCTTGGGACATTTCTGTTCTCCACTGATCACACTCCAGAGCTGAAAGAACACTCTGTTCTCGTGCAAAGCACCAACGCATTATTAACACGAAGCCTGTCTTTATCCCTATTTCTCTCAAATTAGACAACTATTTCAATAATAGGTTGCCCCATCCTTTTATTAGAATAATTCTTCTCAATTATTGCATTCATTTCTAGAACATTATTGCCAGAGACCCACCACTGTCTACACCAACTATTACGTATCTTCCCAATTTTAGCATGTTGATCTTTTTTCCTTTTATAGCCAGGTGTTAGGTCAGTTTATATAACAAGAGATTTAAAGCAGTACTAGTGCTACGTCTCTGCTTTCTGTAGCATATACAAGTCTTCCATCTGCCAAAACAGAAAACAATGTTCTGTGTTTATGGCACTCTCCTGGTTTCCTTATGTATATTAAATTCCTTATGTATATTAAATATTTCCTTATGTATATTAAATTCCTTACAGTAACATACATCAAGAAACAAATACAAATAACACACTGCTGGTAAAAATAAAAAAAAAAAAAACAAAAACCCCCAAACAAACAAAAGAAAGGAAACCCCACCAACCAAAACCCCAAATCCACAGGTAAATTTCTTAATCTGATTTTCCTCCCTTCAGGAAAATCAGTGTTCTTTAAGTGCTGTTGTAGTGCCATGGGACTAGTGCTCAGTGGATTCATTTTCACTAATATGCTGTAGGTCTTGAACTGCTATTACTGCAATTCATCACTAAATGAGCCTATGCCAGCAAAATTGTATCAGCATCTCTGAAGATGGTAGTGTCATCCTTTGGGTGAATATCATCTATGTATACTTTCCAAAATGTCAGTACCACATTACCTGCAATTAGCAACAACATACAGCACTCAGCTCTGCTGAAAAGTGAAAAACCACTGGAGAAGGAGGAGAAACACAGAGCAGCTCTAACATCTGATGGAGCCGAGGGCTCAGATCACCCTGCCAAACCCGAGTCTTTGAGGGTGCAGTGTGACCTCCCTCCTCCTCTGACCTGGGATCAGGCCCCATTTATCAGTCACAATGCAAAAATTCAGGCCATCAGGAAACACAGCTCTTATCATCAGGCACTGCATAGATTTAATGTGTTAAAATTATCTAAATAACACATAGCAAATTTGGGGATGGGGATAGAAATCATTATCGCTAGCCTGTGACCCCCCACTACCAAAGGAAATTAAACCTGCGTATTTCTTACATGCACCATTATATCCTAAATGTTTGGCAAAATGCTAGTTATACTTCAATATGTGAAAGCTTCTATGCAAAAAAAATTACATCACAGCAAAATGCATTCGACAGCCTTTGTGTTAAGTCATGCATGGTTAAAAGTAGCAGACCTACAGCTTCCATTAAGACTCCCAGCTCAAAGATGAAAACACGTTGAATGATGCAAGGTGCAGCTTAACAACAGAAAACTAGTTTTCTGTTCTGAATGGTTTGCTTTGTCTTCTAGTAAACTATTAGCAATCTGTATCAACTACAGACATATTTGTCTGGTTCAGATACAGTGCATCCAATTAAGCAAGCCAAATTGTCTTTGTATGGAGCCTCACTAAGGCTGACAGAATCGAAAGCAAAATGCAAGTCACTAATTCCAAAACCTGGCTAACAAATGCCCACGAAATATATAACAGAAGGTGAACTGATAAACAAAAATACTTTGCTGCTTGAGAGCAACCTATCCTTTAAATCCTTATTGTGAAAAGTAACAGTAATCTAGGCCTTCTCATTATACAACAAATCAGCAATTTTAATAAACTAAGTACTCAATTTGCCATACAAAAATAAGCCACAGTATTTTGACTCTGACAGGCCAAATGCTACACATTAGATAAGAGTTAAATGAACCTGTTTCAGAGATAATTTATATTAATTTATTAGTTGACAGTGGTTCAAGATTTTAAAGAGCTCTCAACAAACATTCTCATGGAACAAGCAGTCCCAGGCACCTTTGAAGAGGCTTTGAAAGAACATGTTCTCATGGACAGAATTTAAATATAATTTCACATTTTCCAATTAATAAGGGATATCTGTGCCTCTTACTATCGTTTCTAAGCAGAACACCCACCCCCCACCCCCGATACTGTGTGTCTGGATGTATGTTTGTACCAAAGAGGAGAGCTTCAGCTGGTGCAGAGGCAGCATCCTCACCCAAGTACTTCTGTCTTAAAAATATTGCAAGCAGCCGTCCTCAAGGTCACAAGAACTGAGCATAAACTTATCATCCTGGCTCAAGAATGATGGCAAACGAAAGTCAGATAGCCAAAGCAATTATTTCCCAGATTGTTTGCTTTGCTTCCTTTTAGAAGCTACTTCAAGCCCAGTTCAGCTATTCAGCTCAAATGAAGGAGACAAGAGCAAATAACAACCTCTGCTGTCTAACTCAATCCATCTACACACACGAGCCAAGCCAATATTCTTAAAAAAAACGGGGAGTTCCTTAGTTCACGTAAGAAGAAAGCTTAAAGAGTTTACAAGAATACAGCTTCTGAAAGCACAGCCTTCAGAAGTAATGTGCTAGCTGCATAAATAATGACATGATTTCATTTGGGATTTCCCCTCCTTTTTGGTTTTGTTTTGTTTTTTTAATTACAGATGTGGCAAAGGAAAAGTTTAAGAAAATAGTTTCTGAGAGAAAACCTAGAAATGGATGGAACCAATAAATAGTAACCTTAACAATAAAAGGCAGCTGCACTACAAATAAATATATGAAAACCAGAAAGAATACAACAAATTCCATCTGTGATGCACAAACTGTATCATATACTGAGTGCCACCAGGTTTTAAGAGACTGTAACAGCAGTTTTTTGGAACAGGACTACAATGAGTACCTTTATTTTCAACTCTGTCATCTTTGCATACATCCATCTTGCCTGGCCTTTGGAATGGTCACGACCTCCTAAATTCTGATCTCTTGACCCTCACTACAGCTGTTGTATTTCAGAGTACACATCAATTACAGATCAGTCCTGAACACAGATGTACCGAACCACCTTGGAGATTGTAACAATTCACCTTTCTAAGGTAAAGACAAGAAATCTCCTTGGATGCATCTTCCTTAGACAAGGAAAAGAAGTAACTTTTACAGAAATCAGTGCTTTATGGATCTTGCAGTTCTTGGGCCCGTGGATGGTTGTGTGGTTTGTATTTCAAATCATAATCCATGCATGCCATTTTCTCTGCTGTTTCCACAAAGATCAGTCTTAGGAGTGAAGCATTGGACTACTGTAGTGGCAGGTTTTATTTTCTAGTTCCAACAGCAACAAAACACCCTTCTCTTCCTGCAGCCATTTGTATAATTACTCCCTCTCTGTTTATAAGTACACAGTTAATTCTAATTACTAATAGATAAACTGTCAGGCTTCATCATTGCCCAAAAGATCTGTGTCACACTAAACAAGCATTCCATGATCATTTATGCTTTTCTGTGAAATCACTAAAGCAGTTTTAAGACAAACTCTTTGCACGCAGACCCCTGATAGATCCTATCCTCTCGCCCTCTGCTCATTTCCCAGTTACAGGTCATCCCTCAGCCATCACTCAGATGCTCACTTACCCTTCCCTGAAAGCAGGATAAGTATTAAGGTGCCATAAAAGTCCATTTACCTGCCCTCACAATAAGTAATCTGGGTTTCCAAGCTGTAAAACAGTAGTCCAGCCTTCGCCCTTCTGCATTGCCTCCATGCACAAATCAAGCTGTGGCAGAGCAGCACGCTACACATTGATGCCTCTCACAGCTCGACATACCCCGTCCCTGGAACAGTTTCATTTTATGCCAAAATTACGTGTTTCATAATGGAGACACTATTTCAATACCTGCTATCAGTCCACATGACCACACTTGAGCCCTCTTATTTAAAAATCTCAGTAACTCCAAACGAAAGCTGATTATATGAGATTGATCATTCAAGGACCCATTGTCATTCAAGGTAAAAGATGCAGCATCACCCAAGGTTTAACCTCATATTACACTTTTTCTGAATTAGATCACTAAAGAACAATCTGAAGTTAGTTCTTCAAGGGCAGGTAATGTACCTAATACCATGGTATTTTACAGACCTTCGAAAGTTCACGAGATCTATATTTTGGATAGGCTTTTTCATTAGAGTTGGACAAATCTACTCTGTTGCTTATAATCAAAGCTTCAGATCAAATTGTCAGAGTGGATAAAAAAGAAAAACTTTCAGAGTTCACAGACATTCCTGGAATATGTGTAACAGGTGTTCAGAGTACCCAGATACTATAACATTTAAGATAAAGAGCACGGTGCTAAATAACCCTACTGCCATCGATGGCTTACAGCTATTAAATGTTCTCTGTTAGGAATATAGCGATAAGAGGTTTTCAGCAGCAAATGATGATGAATGAAAAGGGAAAGTGAGCTGTTAGCAACAACAAGTATGTGGAATAAACAGAAAACAGAGACACAATCTTTTTAGCAAAATTACTTGATCTTAATGCTTACTCTGTTTTCTCAAAAATAAAAATGACACTACGAACATTCTAAGTCTCAGAAAATTTTGCTAATATGTTATGGCAGTTTATCTGCATATACTATATGGGCACAATTCAAATTAAAAGAATATTTTAAGTACTCAAAAATAATTTGATTTATATCCAGTTGCTATTGAATAGACTTTAAAACCAAGGTGAAATACCATTCACCGCCACACCTCCCCATTTCAGCTGGGTTCAGCAGCACTTCAGGCTTTGAAGTGAAATTAAGGTTCAAGACTTTTCCATCAGACTGGATACAGTGACACAGAGGCCAATAAAAACAAATTTGCACAATTCAAATCTGGAAACACAGGTGAAGTCTCATAACGATCAATTTTTTTACAAAAGAAAGCATAAGGAGACTACATTCTTGATAAATATAGCTGTATGAATTACCGCAGATCATAAGGGAAGCTTTTCCAACTGTCACCAAGCTGTCCAAATTACATACCTGCGAGGAGAGTTTTTCTGCTAAATCAGTCTTTTAAAGGGGATGTTATTTAGGTACTGAATTACCAGTTTTCACTTTACACAATTAGAATAATCCTTTAATAACTGCATTTTGATTGTCGGTAGTATTAGAACCCAAAGAGACAGAGCCAGGTACCTATCCAGTCATGTAAAAATGAGACAGGATGGGCTGTATAGTGCTCTATTGCACACTGCTGTCATCCACCTAGAGATTGATCCCCAGATATCTAATTGACACCCGCTTCTGAGCCCCTGTGCTTACACAAAGATACTGACCTCTTCTCCTGACTAGGGAAAAATTGATTTTGACTGGACAGTTTTAGTCAAAAGACTTGTCTGAAGACAGGCATTTTGTTTTTAAACTGTGGAGCCTCCTAACTACCCCCAGGGTTCCAGAATCAAGACGTAAACATGCAGTTCAGTCTTAAGAAAGCTCCTGTGAAACTCATTCAGGGAACTGAAGGTAAGCAAACGCTGGAGATGATGAGGAATTGAGCTGGATTCAAATATCTGTGGACTGTTTCAGTAACTGGAAGAAAACATCTTTTAAGCAAGGAGCTCCCAGGCACGTGCCTGATCATCCTCCTCTGTATCAGTGCTGGCTGCTTTAATTACAGATCCAGGAACTGTTCTCAGCTCAGACCTTGAAAAACCTAAAGTGGTCCGTATTGTTTCTTAGCTCTCAATGGCTTCCTTTTGAACTTTGCAAATACAGAGGAATTTTGTAGATAGATGAGCAAATAGATAACCCCAAGTTTAGATACGCCCAGCAGTCCAGCACAGGCATGGGCGTGCGTTCACCGTCTGCAGTCAGCGCTAGCTTACTCTTCCCTGTCATGGAACCTTTTTTCACCATGTTATAAACAAACACTTAGAAGAGCAGCAGTTTAATAAAATACTTCAGTGAAACCGGGATAATTCTGAGCTTTTTGCAACAGTTTGTTGTGGTGATTTGTTTTTGCATCTCATGGAGCAGCAGTGTGGGGATCAGCTGTGTTACAGGTCAGCCAAGAAGGAAAAGTGCCATTCAGAGGGAGGCTGGAAATCTCTCCAAACATGCCCAGCTGTGCTTAGCGCTCTTTTACTAATAAGATGATGATGGAGGACATTTTTCACTATGTTAACTTGCTGCATGAGCAAACCATAAGAGGACAGACAGCACTGTATTGGCTCTACTACAGTTTTTTTCTGTTTGTTCCAATATCCTGAGAAGACGTGCTAGAAGCTGAGTGTGGTCTAGTAACTCGTCTGCACGAGCGACTGAATTGTAGAGATGAGCAGAGGTATTTTGACATTAACAAGGCAATTTACACTCTGGAACAGTTCAGCCTGGCGTGACTTAGATAATTTCTTGGGTAAATGCAAGGAAATTTGTCTATTTGTTTGTCATCCGTACAAGCTCAGAAAAAATTCCCAGGGGTGGGACCTTTCTGAGCATCTGTGTGCAAAGCTCAAGCCAATGCCGAACTGCTGCTCTACAGAATCTGCTGTACTGCAGTAAGATCCCAAGCTACCATTATTTAAGGAAATGAGAAAATGGAAAGTACCGAGACTTGCAAAGGGTTATTCAAGCTACAACAGAAAAAGAGTTCAGCGCTTCCAGAGTTCCTCCTACTCTTTTTTTTTTTTTTTCTTCATACGGTTCCCCATCGTTCTTGCAAGTACCACACAATCACAAAATCAGTGACCAGCAATCCATATTATTAATATTATGCTACTGTGTAATATTTGGAATTCTAAATGAGCTCTTTGGTTTGCATATAGTATGGCTGGTCTAGTTATTATTGGAAGCTGATAAGGGCTTCTATATGTAACGCTCACTGAGTATTTGAGCTTGCAGTGAAATCTCAATCACTTTGAAATTAGGAAAAAATACCGCAGACTTCTTTTTTCTCCTATCTTCCCTCCTGTACAGAAACATGGCCTGTGAGCAGCCTTCTTAATTTAAAAGTTCAAGTCCAGCAAAATCCAAGGTGTTGTGTTTTAATACAGGTATTCATCTGTAAACGCACTATTAGTTCAGACCTATGAAATACCCTTTGGTCTGATCTGTTGAGAGTATTTCATTTGCATTAAAATTGTGCAGTTATGAGTCTCTGTGCTGTGGCTGACGAAGGGCTATTAGCCACAGTGCAGGGAGTTGAATGATCACTGTGTAGCTGAGAAACTGTTCAGCTCAGGGAAGGCGCTACAGGGAGGTGTGAGGGCACAAGCTGCAGGCAGGGATTGTTGCCTGATGACTACACCACTGAACACATCGCCCCAGCTAGTCCCAAAAAATATATGCAGAAGAAATTAATTTTAAAATTAGGTGGATTTGGGGGTAGAAGAGCAATGGGAACTCAGAAGGCGAATGTTTAACGTGCTGTGCAGCTGCAGCAAAAGGATGGGTGCAGCCGACCTGATGATGAGCGGCAGATTCAGAAGTCTCAGGGCATCTGAGTAGTGATGCCCTGAGGTCAGGAGCAAATCACAGTTGAGAGATGTAGAATGCAAGGGATAGAGAGACAGACTTCATCTCAGCATAACTATTGGAGTGTGCTCCCCAATAACCCACTGGAAGTGTTTGGCCTAAGAACTATATGCCAGCAATACAGTTGCTTCTGAGCTAGAACAAACAAATTCCATGAATTATTATGAATACGAAGAGTTGACATTTTAATTACCCTCCTGATTTTTCTGATGAGACAACAGAGGCACAAATATTCAAGAGAGATGCTAGACCTTGTACGCACCTAATTCCTATAAGATTTTGTGATTTCACTTGAAATACTTTTAATTCTCTCCATTCTCACTGTTTTTTTTTAAATCACTAGACAACCCTACTGAAATATGGTTTGGGGTTTTTTTCAAACACTTCATTCCCTGACTAACCTGAGTATAATATAAAATGTATTTACGGGGTGAAAGCACTTGAATTGCTGTCTTGGGAGTCATGCCATACGCCCACAGTGCAAATACCTCAAAAAGAAAATTAGTCATCTGCTTCCAACTGTCAGGATTCAGTTAAAGACAACAAACTACTGTCTTGGAAACAGTCTGAAAAATCTCACCATTGAGCTGTACATTTCAAAGTATTTCAGAAACCAAATGAATATCATCAGCCCTGTAATAATAGGACAGGGGGAAAAAAGTGGAAGTAAGATTGTGGTATTATTTTAGAGCATCAGAGGATTTCTACTTTTGTCCTTTGCCGTCAGTTAAAAAAAAAAAGTCAAAAATAAGTTTGTGCATTTCTGCAGTGTTTCTTTTGGGGTTTTTTGTGTGTGTTTTTTTGGTTTTGTTTTCATCCCCACACACACGTGTTAAAACATACTTGCACCCAACATGACAACTAGGGTCCTTCCCACTATTTTGATGGCCATAATGACTGATCAGTACTGAGTGACCTGTGGTCTTTCCGACCGTGCCACTGCGCATCTCCCCAGGCTGCGGGCTGCCTCGCGTGCTCCCTGCCACTCACGGGCTGTTGTTTTCCTCAGAGAGAGGAAAACTGTAGTCATTAAGGTTTAGTTAATCCTCACGTTGTAACTACTTAAAAGCACCCCACTGATGCTGACTGTCGGGGATCTATGCTAAGAAAGAAAGGGTAACATTGCCTCCAGGTAACCAGGTACCTCTGGCATTGTGACATTCAGATCAGGGGCACACAGCTGGTATCGCTCAGACCTGTGTGGCTCTCAGTAAGTCCTCCCCAGCTCCCAACACACTCCAGAAGCAAACTGGCTTGTGCTTGAGCTCTGTACCGTAGGATTTCTGCAGGCATGCTCTGGTGCACAGGCACTGAGCTTTGCTGCAGCTGCTGAATATGTTAATGGTTCCCAAAAAACCTGGCTGATAAATTCAGACCAGCATGGGAAAGAACCACTATGATGGCAGATCCTGGCTACAAGTCCATGTGACTTCGCTGAGAAAGTCAGACAACAGCTTCCAGCCAGGTGGAGGTGTCAGTGCTGGAGGTACGAGACAGCGTGACAGCTCTGCAGCCCTTCTTGGGTCTCTCTAAAGAGCTACAGAGCAGTAACGAAGAGCCGGCTTGTACTTGTAACTGTAGCAGAACCCATCTAATGCAAATATAATTAAGCTTAACACAAGACAACCTAATCTGATGCAGGTCACGCTGAAGCACCTCTTTCTGTAGCTGCTCTGAGTAGTCTGAGGAGATCCGTGCTGGTGGAGCTAGCCCCTACTTCTGGCACGTAGAAGGGAACAGATCCTCTCAAACACAACTAAGGCCCCATGTTTACTGACAGCAAGGATGCTCCCAGGTTTTGTACTGGGGGAACCAAATAAGCAATGCCAACAGTGGGGAAAAAAAGAAAAATCTTTAAATGAAAGCCAAAGAGAAGAAAAAAAAAAAACCAAACCCAAAACCATTAAAATCCCAACGTACCTCTGAAAAGCATCAAACAATTCAATGTTTGCATTCAGCTGTCGACATCAAATAAAGAAGCCTGAAGATAACTGCTCAAAGCACAACACTATTCTTGATTTTTATCAGGCTGTACCACTATCATCTATAAATGAAAATGCTAATTGGTAATTATGAATGTAATGAAAACACAGCAGCGGTAAGGCTAAAACAATTTTTCTACTGCTCTACTGGGCAAGTGATTTTTCAGAACACCTGTATGTGAACCAAAGGCTGACCTGAGACGTTTTATACCTGTACAAACCTGCTGGTTTGATGGCAGAATATTCTTAGTTCTTAAAGGAACTAGAGGCAGATATTCATCCAACAGAAGCATGATTTTGCTGATACAGATAGGTTTATACAAGGCTTTCCATGGGCTAGAATGGCAATCCTTCCTAGGTTAGACTAAGCCTATATGGCTAAGCAGGACTCATCGTAACCTGCAAAACATATATGAGTGATTTTCCTGCAGTGTACGTAGCTAAAACATGACTTATTCATGTCATAAGGACAACTAAAACATGTGACAATGAAGTCATATTATTCTGCCAAAACGCAAATTACATTAATAGTAAGTATGGGTAGCTATGCTATAAATAGTCCCAGCAGGACTAGACCAGGCATGGAAATATAATACCCATTATACAAAGACTTGAGAACCATGGTCTACACTTCCTCAGCTATTCAGCACAGCCAGAACTGCCACTTCAAAACTGTTTCAAAGGCCTGCTGCCACCTTAAAAGTGGCAAATTTGTTTCACTATATTTTTAATAAAAACATCAACAGAAAAAAAATTCTTAGTCTGTTTATCTTCCTTGTTGGTGGCAATACATCAAAAGTGTGACGAACATCAATATCATCTAAAGAACATAACCATCAGAGCATAAACACATTCCGAAGCACAGCCACTCCTGTAAAATCATGCCATTAAGTAACTCACTTAATATGAAGTCTTCCCTACATCCCAGCAGGTAAGGGAAGACATCCAGGTGTAACAGATCTATCCTTCCAAATGGCTTTGTAAGATTTTTTTGCTTAGTTTGTTTTTAATAGATGTCCAAGATACTTGAATTAGTGCCTCTTCATTACCTACCTACTGAACAATAGAAAAATAAAATAATCTAAGCTTCCCTCCCTCAGCTCAATGGGGTCTCTAATTTATACAAGCAAAAAACTACTCAAATGCAAAGATTTTGATGTTACAGTTGGTATTTTCAAAATAAGCCTCAAGCAGGTGCACAAATTCTGCATTTCACAGGGATTTAGAGGGTGTAATTCCCTTAGGCTGCTCTGAAAATTGCAGCCTATTATTAGTTACTGCCAGTCCATGTCAGCAAAATGGTTCCTCTTCATTATAATATTTTAATACTTGGAAGTGTTAATTGAGGTTAAGCTCAGGTTGTGCCAAGAACGCCTACAGAAATGCAATAAAATTAAAGCCTCCTGAAAATAATATGCAATGTAGATAGCAAGCATACGTGAAAAACTGAGTATGGAGATAAGATATCCTGCCCAACGTGACACTGGCAATTAGATGCAGATACAGCAACACAACTAACCTAGATCCATCCTCTCCCCAGAACCTGACCATGCAGCAGCCCCACATAATACACGAGACTAACCATGCCCATCTGTGTACGTCCAGACAGAAACAGAACGTGCAAGATGTAAGGTACCAAAGAATGAAGCTATTGGAGAAATGACTTCTTGTTAGTCTGTATCAAAACACATTCGATGCTAAAAGGGTATGAAGCATAGTAATAATATATGTAAAATAATAATAATAAAGAATTTAATACCAAGGGAGCTAATTAAACATTCCAGTACATGCATGCAGTTCTCTTCTTGCATATCAGCATGGCAACCAGGAGCGAACAGTACCACGTTTACTTTCCTACGTTAATAGGACTTTTAAAATAAACAAATAATAATAATAATAATACTTTAAAAATCATACTTAAGTCTGTTTTTGGGGAAAAAAAATCGTAACATAGTGCAGGTTCTAGCCAATCCTCCAGAAAGCAACGTAATAAACCAAATGATTTCCTTCAGCATCCACATGATAAATATTTTTCCAACTCTAAACTAGAATATTTTTCTTACTATGGTCACTGAGGTAAAAATGGGGAGTTGCTGATTGCCCCCGGGGAAGGGGCTAGATTTGGTGGGGTCTTGTTCATGGAAGTCAGAAGTTGATGTCAAGAACGATCTTGTTGAAGGCAGCAATGCTAGGTGCAGTCCTCCAGCTGCATCTCACCCAGCTGGATGCCAGCAGATCTGTCCTGGAAGATACAGGCAGTTACTCTCCCCTTTCACAGTCCATACACCTTTCCTGGCCATGGTGCACAACTGCTTGCCTGCCATTTCCACAGACAGAATGGCAAAAGAGACTTTTTTGCAAATTTTCTAAGTTTCAGGAGACCTGAAGCCAGAACACTGCGCACTGCAGCACGGACATGCCAAACTGCGTCCAGAAGCCCACGGGCACACCCAAGGGACCACATCGCGCAAGGAGAACGGGGCCAGAAGACAGAGACAGCGACCAGGAGGGCAGCATCAACCCCCTCTTGTTCAACAACCACAGCTGTTGGTCACACCTCGGTACCAAACAGGACAAGGTCTCCATTGCACTTTAAGGCTGATGGATTTTCTTCTTCCCAAGAGCGATGAGGGATGATGGGCACATCCCCACGAGCAGAGGTGCCCCAGCATACACACAGACGGGCCAGCACAACCGTGCCATGACACAGCCTGGCCTTCTGAGGAATGGGTGAAAAAAGGGAAACAGAAGCAAGTTATATAAATGTAACACTTCTTACACTTCAACTGACGAGGCATTACCAAAATCAAGATGTTAGGATTGGTAAAATGAGCGACAAGGCTTAATGCTGAGATTATTTTTGTGAGGTATGTTGCCCGCGGGAGCTGCAGCTTGTGGGGAGCTGCTGGCTCCCAGGCATCTCACTCAGTACAAAGCGTAACACTCCACTTCGGATCTAAAACAGAGCAAAGCCAACTTTCATTTCTTTAAAAATAAAATAAAATCTCTGTAGCAATATTTGTTTTGTGAAAAACTTTGTATTTTACAGGTTTTATTCTTATCAAAAATATTAACTGGTTTACCAATGAAGGAAAACATTAGTGGTCTCTAGCCTGACCTCTTCTACACTGCAACACCCTTACATTTATTTATTTTTTTTTAAGGGGAAGGGAAAAAATAGCTTATTCAAAATACTCCATCTCACCCAGAACTCTGTTCTCCTGAGCCTGGTATCCAGACTGAGCTCACAAGCTGTTTCTAGCAGTTGACACTGAGAGGAAACTATTTTTCTGGAAGTCTGCATTGCAAATCAACCTCGTTGCCTAAGATTTACACGGAAATGCTACGCCAAGAGTCAAATCTTTGCTGGAATGAAGTAAAGGAATTCCATACAAGTGTTTCTGCAGATAATTATGTGAAAACCAGAAAGTGAAAGTCCAAAGCCCTGGGGTATCAACAACAGAATCCTTTCATGAAGAGTTTAATTTATGTAGAAGTAATGGAATTTATACTGTACTAACACTCATATAACACAGTCCTGGCTAAAGAGCTATCGAACTGCCTTATGGAAACCAAATGCTGTGATACCACGTGGTGTTCTTGGGCTTCCAAGAAGCCCGATTAGAGTGGTTCTGAGAAGACAACATTACTAAATCTGTGGTTTTAAAAGAAAATAGCCTCTGAAAAGCTAAAAACATTCAAAAAGGAAAACGATGCTTTAAGAGAAGTTCATCAAAAATTATGTCTGACTGGGGGGGGAGGGAAATCTATTGCTGTAAACAGTAGAGCTTGTGAATGACAATGAAGCTAAAACCAAGCAGTGCTGAATGTGTCAGCTGACGAATCAGGATTTCAAACTGATCATCCAAAAATCATGTAATTTTTAAATACTTACATCAAAGGCCCATTTTCATCAGCTTAATGAGTCTGCCTTACACCATCAACAAGGAAATACTTGGTTTTATGTTTGAAAGTCTGGAATTATTGTGCCTTTAAACATCATCATATGTTTTGGAAACAGATTTAAATAAAATACTGAAAACTCAATTTTTAGGAAGACAGTTTATTAATCTAAATTTATTTGATACCTTATTTTTAATGTGCTGTCAAAAACGTAGCAAATTATGGAAGCAGGACTACAGCTCATGACCAAACTGGTACACATCCACATTAAGACCAAACAGAGTATGGCTTTTGCTAATTCACCAACCAGGTGACCAGCATTCGGTGAGTTTATCACAACTAAAATATTATTTTGTTAAGATGTGAACGGTGCTGGTGGAAACTGGTTGGTAACCCATCATAGTAACTAAAATAGCGACCATATACATGCTTGCCTTTTACGGGTGTGAGCATACAGGCATACAGGGAAGGTAAGGCTTCAGAGGCATACCTGTATGGTTTTTTTTAATACGGCAGTGTATTTATTGGAGCGTTTAATCCCCTATGAGTTCTTGCTGCAGTGCTTCTAAGTTCTGTGCCAGATTGAGTGGGCTCTGACTGGGATACACCACCACTGCAGATTTGTCTGGGGGGCTCTGATTTATCCCTCCTCTCCCCCACTCAGTTTTCAGCACACACAGGAATACACCTCATCTTCCCTTTTTCTTTCAAACAAAAAAATTCTCACCTCTTCCCAGTCCCACAGTGAAAACCATGGTTGGTTCTCAAACACCCTGACTGGGGGGCGCGGGGAATAAGGATTTGTCAAGATTCACTGTGAATAGATGACCTGGCCACCTTGCTCTTACAACCAGCACCAGAAGCCTCTCTCGTTTACAGCAAATCCTTCAGAGCACGAGGCACGTCCCTAAAATACAACCAAGTGTTTTTCTAAGGAACTCTACAAAGAAGACGTCACTGTCACTCTTCATCACAGAGCTCATCTTACAAGAATCCAGGATAAGAGGGGACAGGTATTAGCAGGATGAGTTACCTGTATGCTACGATACACTTTTTGTAAACACTGGACTTTGAAAAACTTATTAAAAAAACCTTATATTATTTATTAAACAGCAGAGCAGAGAGGCAGGCCAAACGTGAACAGCATAAACCCTGCAGCACTGTGCAGAAACAGGAGGGACTGGCAGAGAGGAGGAGGTTGTTAATCTATGAGCCAGATAATTAACTAATTTGAATGGTAATTTGCAGGCATACAAAGATGAATGAAAATGTCCCAACTGGAAAATAATAATAATTAAAAAAACAAACAAAACAAAACAAAACAAACAGCAACTTGGCACCCAACACAGTGTTTCTACCTTTACCTGTACAGGGGCGCCAGACAATTGTGCTGTGCTCCGAAGGCCATCATTAACTAGCTTTTATGTCCTCGGTAAATAAAGGCCTTCAGCAAGCGATCTGTAAACTTTAAATGTTGCGTCTTCAGAAAGAGTTTTTAGTATTTGATCAATAGCTTGGAAAAAACCACTTTACAAGACCAGGTTTAATAGTGTGTTGACAATTTGAATGTCAACTTCTGGAAGATTTTAAAAGGCAAAATGAAAACCAGGTACTACTTCATCCTTCTTAGAGCACATAAGCAAGTGTAATCAAATATAAGCCAGTACTGGTTTCCCGCCCCACACCCCCCCCCTACATAATATAGAAGCTTTGCTTTGTAGAAGTTTTTGCACATCTGGCTTTGTCACTTTGTTAACATTTCACAATCTAGGTAATTTGAGTGTCTTCCTCTGAATAAAAGGTATTTTTGAGGCCACTGACTTACTATTTGATACCACGTTGCAGATCCATAGTGTCTCAAGCTCTGTTCAAATAACAAACACTTGGAACAGCAGGAACTCTACCTTGCATTTTGCTTTCAGAAGGGAAAAAAGTCTTTTTATTATAAAGAAGTAGATTCCCCCTATTCTGAACTCCTGTCTGAGCTACTGCTGTGCCAAGGAGCTGTATTCACAGGCCTGGAGCACTCTGCCATCACACTGCCCTGAACGATTGATAAGCAAAGTAATCAGAGTGGAAGCAGAAATGTCACCTGTGAAGACAAGCTTGGTCCGACAGACTTCAGATTCACTCTCTGCCTTCAAGTTCGCACCAGTAAATTTCTTTCTCAAAGCTATAAGTTTACGTAAAATAGGTATTTTTAAGTGTTGTAACAAACTTCTAAGCCAGTATTCAAACCTTTAAAATAGTAAAGTGACACAGGACCAGATGATCCTTCTCTTTATTTATCTTATAAATAGCCTGCAGCATTGAAGAAATGCTGATAATCCACCTTAGGGACAGCCATATTAAATGTTGTGTATAATTTCCCAGTAATACTTCATGTTACGTAGGTTTGATATTTTGTCACATAAAAATTAAGTCAACTTCCTTGAAATTTTGGATTTTTCATTTTTGTTACGTTGTCAGGGAAGCAGAGAAGATGCTCTGTCCCTGCAGCGAGGGCAGGGAAGGTACGGAGGTGCCCTTGTTAAGCAGAGCCAACACAATTATTTGAGGTCAGTTGGTTGATCTGTTTGGGTAAGGAAGGTCCCAGGCTGCGGGGATCTGACTGAAGAAGATCCCCCAAAGTAATCCTGGCCCCATCTGTTTTCTGCATCTTCCAAGTCCCACAGATGAGGTATTTCCCCATTTCTTTTAAAAACAGGTAAGGAGAAACTTTGCAGATACTAGCCTGTGTTTAGCACAAACTGAAAATGGCTTTACAAGATTCTAAGTTTGTGATTTTACAAAGAAAAGTAACTACTAATTTATAAATACTGACCTAGGAATTTTCGTTTTAAACTCATTTGCATGCAAAAACATCCATATTGATAGGTAGGCAATTGTGTCCTTTAATTTAATGTATGCATGTTAATGAAATTTCTATGTACAAAAAAGTACTAGCACACCTGAAAAAAAAACCAACTTTTTAATTCAAATTGACCGGAGACAATTGTCAAATTGTCAGATACAATATATAAGTATATTAAGAGACACTGGTGTTACAGACTTCAAACAAAAATGTGATGAAGAATAGCTGTAGGCTAGGTGAGTACAGGCAATGTTATTTAAATGGCATTTTCTTCCTTTTAAGACATAAATATCCCTACAACAGGTCCTCATCCCTCATCACCGAGGCACAAGCTTTCTAAATAGATGCTGCTTTTCAGTATTATGTTCTATACGTCTACTGAAAACTAGGAAAAGCCTCACGTATTTGAGAAAGCATGAAAAAAACAAACCAAAAAGCACACCAGCACTGTCACCTCCGCGGAAGCTGTAAACGTGTCTGTTCAGTGACGGTTCACCACTTCGGTACACAGCAGCTTTATGCAAAAAGAGGTTCACATAACTTGGTTTCCTTGTTGTTTTCCCTTTCAATTTACAAAAGTATAATGGAATAATGTTTTTGTTTTCTCCTTGAAGTCATTAAAGACTCATTTGCTAAAAGAACTTCATCTTCCCATTGTTCAGTGAAGCTGAATGTGCTATTTTTGATCCTGTTTTCCTAGTGGCTAGATTTTTGTATTCAATATGAAAGTTAAAAAAAAAAATCCTTACATTCCAATTTCTATGAAAAGACTCATAGAAGGCAAAAACATGTTAAAACAAATTGCTTTTTAATGACCTTGTGTTCTTGTCTTTGTAGGCTTTCATATCGGACTGGTCAAGACACGGCTAATTGCGACACATGCAGGAACAGTGCATGTATTATCTATAGGTAGGTTAAAAATACTAATATTGCCACTTTTTCTGGAGTGAAAGTAATGATTTATTCGTTAATGCAGGATCAACTGTTAGCCTTGATTTTCAGTTTAAAAAACAGAACATAAATTTAACTTCACTGAATTAATAAAATTCAACAGGCACCTGTTTGAGACAAGGAAATGATAGTGGTCAACGCTACTGCTGTAGCTCTGGCATGTGAAGTGTTACAAGGCTTGAGCCTCGTTTTCACACTGCTAGAGATATATATGTAGCATTTTCTGTCCAACAAGTCAACATACTTCAAATTTACTTTCATAGAAGTAACAAATGGACTTGGGAAGTAATTCTGAGAGAGACTGTATAGCAAAGAGAACCAGATACAGATTTGATCTAGACAGTTTTATCAGTAAAATGACATTGCCACCCAGGGTTTTATGTGGGTTTTTTTTACATTAGTGAAGAAGTTTTAAGACATGCATGGCAAATCTGTCCTGCCCCACATGAACAGCACCACTGACTTCTTTAAATCAGACATTTGCAGTCTTCATGCGACACACAAGTGAAGACTTGCCGCGCATGCAGAGGTCCATTAGCAGATGTGCTGTGGTGTACAGTTCTGTAAGGTGAATACAGGTTTGCTCACTACTGTCAAACAGATTACAAAAATAATCACAAACAGCTTAAAGGTTCTGTTAAAGATTGTACTGGCTATAATCTCTTCTCCAGAAGGAAGTACCTGCAGTTTTCTCTCTAGAAACAGATCAGGTGCAAAAGGTGAAGGAATGCTGCTGCTTTTTCCTATGAAGCAGAGTTTCCCCTTCCTCTATTTTTTTTTAATTAGAAATATTTATTATATATATATTATATATAAAAATAATACAGAGAAAAAAATCCTCTAAAATTTTATCAGCCAAGAGACCCATTTTGGCATGTACAATATTACAGTGAAGGAATAACAGATAGGCAGCGGGCATGACACAAAGCCATCATGAATCTGATGATGTGTTTCTTACTGACAAGTTAATTGTCCTCCTCCATTAGAGTCTTAAACAAACAACTGAGTATTTTCATGCGTTGTAGGTAAAGATGAAAACAAATGCATCTCAGTATAAAGGATTTCAGAAAACCAGGCAGATATAGTACAGACGAATATGTATAAAGCTGGCTATTAATCACAGAGAGGTACAAAGTAAAATGAAGGTACAAATGTTGGCTAGGGCTGAAAAGCATAGGATTTCCCCCTTCACCCCGTAATTCTCTACTCAGGCTCTGATTCAGGCAGAAGTCCTGGAGCTATTTATACACTGTCTCCTAGCTGCCTAGAAGCAAAGGAAAAAAGGATGGAAAACTTCAACTCCCATCTTTTCTGTTTTCCAGCTAACTAGAAGAGGGAACGATGCTGTTCTGTGCAGGGGAAGGAACCAATTAATTTATTCATTCGTCCAATATTTAGAAGCCTATAAATAACTAACGCTTACCGGGTCTCCCTTTTTCTGAGCTCACCCCCGTGCAACTGCTTGCTCAGGGCAGCCTGGGAAGGTACAACAGAGCTCATTTCTATCAGAGAAACTGGGTTTGTTTCATTAGCTCAAAAAATCCATTTGGAAATTTCGAAGATCTTGATTTCTAGTCAACAGATTTAAAGTTCAGGAACTTTCCAATTTTTACCTCTTACACTCACTGCAAATGGAATGACTCCAGAAACACATATTTCAAGCGTTTGTCCCCCAACAGCAGAGCAGGCAGGTCCCCCCAGAACAGATGGCTGTTCGGACAGAAGCTGTCGATGCCGGGCATTCGCCTCAAGCAATGTTTCCAGGGGAAGTTTCAGCAAAACTCAGCTCAACATTTTGACAGATTAGGAGAATATATGCTGCAGGCAAGAAGTCTAAAACCAGAAGATGGTGGCAAAACAGCAGAACTATGAGAAGACTGAATTCCTAAGACGAGATAAGTAGCCAGAAGGGGTAAAAGAGGAATTCACTGATAAACTACCACTGAGACAGACTGCCTTGTAGGAGCTTCTGCTCCTCCACAAGCCAAACACTATGGTATTGAAGCCTCTGAAAGAAGTGCAGCATTTCATTAGTAAGGATGCTAAAACTAGTGTTAAATCAACATGCAATGATACACACCGCATTCTTGCAAAGGGTTTGCATGGCAATGCCACATAGGGTTACATGATTTTTCTTGAGGATATAACACTTTTAAGGAATGGAAATTGACACTCAGGTTAAACCATCCAGGATGCTCTGAACACTCAACCTTGCAAGCTGTCATTAAATGTCAGTGTCAGACCAGGAATCATCCTCTCTGACCTACTACATGTTCCACTGGCTGCTGTTTTGGAACCTCCTCAGTCTTGAGCTCTTTCACCCAAGTAGTAAATAGGGGAGATTCAAGAAAAATAATAAGCAATGCACTTACAGGACAGATCAATAATTGAAAGAGAAAACCTTAAATTTTCCATATTTTTTAAAAAATACAATTCAATCTTGAACACAGTAACAATATACAGAGTTGTTTCAAACCTTTAAACTGCAGTAAAGCAGCATCTTAGAGGAATGATGAAGTTGCCCTGTTGACTACCCAACTGCATCCTGTAATGTCAAGTATAGCACAGATGAGAAGCCAGAATGCAGAAACAATGTAATTAAATTCTTCCCCCTCAAGATAACTTTTTAGAGTGTTAATACACTGTAGCACAACAGCTACCATGTACAAGGTGACAAAAACAAAGCCCACAGAATACTGTTGTACTTTGAAGGGGTTTAGCTGCCATTTAGTATCAAAAATGTGGATGCTGTCAGTAAAGATTCTAGGAATAGGTTTTGAGAATAATTATTTTGCATATGAAATCTACATTTTTGCTAAGATTCCAAGTATACTTTTATATTATTTTGGCTTTATATTGAAAATACTACATACTACTTAGTATTAAAAGAAAAAGGAAAACTAGGTTACTTTTTTTTAATATCTAGAAAACTGAACGAACATTAAACACTATTATAAAGATAAGGTACCAAAAACTTACACTGCTTTAGAAATCAATAGGAAAAACATACCAAAATTTGATTCCTCATTTCCCTCAAAATTCTAATTATTTCTGTGATGAGAAATATGTTCAAGAATTTGTCACAAACTCCAGACACAGGAGTCACTGACTCCTCCTTCCACTGCAGGAGAGGAACCGCGTTAGTGGCATCCCACATCGATTCACTGCTTCCACTCCAAAGTAAATTCCCATTTAGCCACCACCTTTAGAGGGGGAAAGTCTTGAGTCATTGCCCTGAAGGCTTCCCCAGCCTGCGGTCACTAGGATCCCAATAAGGCCAGGATCGGTGGTGCTGCGTCTGACGGAGCTCTAGGCTCAAACACAGCAGAAAAAAATATTGGGCAGCACTTCACTATAGGTTTTAAAGCCCAAGTAGAAAGTCCCAACTACATAGCAACAGCAAAAACAGTCAGGAAGCATTCAGCATTGTGTCTTTGTAGTAATTTCTAGACAGTATTTAAAATAGTAGTCAAAAAACGTGAAGTAGTAGTAAACAACAATTTTATGAAATGTTAATCTGTGTCAAATGTTCATCTGTTCCACTGAACATCCAAGGTCACAAAACAGTTTCAAAATAGTCTTCTACAAACTGAAAGACCAATTTGCAAAGAAAAGACAAGCAAACAAACATTTACATCCATCTTTTGCAGCCTAACATAGATGCACCATTGAAGTCTTTCAAAGTAGAAAGTAAGTTTTATTAGGGTATATTGTCAGGACATAGTCAACTTAAATACTGAGGTCTAGCAAAGTCTTGCTATTAAGAAGAAATTGCATTGATATGCAGAAACTGTACCAATTCTAAAACACCCCAAACCCACGTGGACTAAAATCTTCACAGCCTGTTTTATTCTGTAATTATCTTTTAGTGGCACTGCCCTTTCCACTCCTGTTTAAATTACCATCCCATGTGACTTTTAATCCTTGAACAGGAATCTATATGAGAAGATGAGTCTTCTGTTTAGTATTTTGTGCATTGTTCTTAGGCCTTTATCGTGAATTATTTCTGTGAAGGAGCATCTTGAAGAATTCATGCTAGACCTACCTTTAGTCAAAAAGGTCAGAAATATTCAATAGCTTTCTATAAGCCTACTTTAGCTTCTGGAAATAGTTTTTTTACTAGATCAAATCAGTAGCCAATTTCTGCACAGGGAGAACAAACAAATCGACACTACGCTACTGTAATTCTTTGGAGGGGGAAATTACTGAAAGCTGTATCAACCGTTAATTTGGCTACTTTTTACTCCTTTGAAATTTTGAATTATGCTGGCTTCCAGTATTCAATTTCATCTTTGATATTCAAGTTATTCTACAGTGTACTCCAGCGATTCAACAGAAAATATATTATTAGAATCTGCAATGTAACTCTCAATACAACAGTGGCAAAACAAACAGGTTTAAATCACGGTGGCACAAGCTAACCAGGTAGAACAGAGCCCACATGGAAGTAGTTCACTTGTAGAGGTCAGATATGGTGATAATTATTAAAATTAATAAGTACAGCAATACAAAGTGAAAATAAGACAAGTAGACATCAATCCCTACGATAGCATCAGTATATCAGGTAACAAAATGATGAGGACAATTTTCATGTTTTGATTTGCTACCCACATTAATTAATTTACATTCTTTCTCATGTTATCTCTAGACTGTAAGATGCTCAGTAGTAAAAATGGATCTTTATGCCTTGCTAACACTGACAATGCTTTGGATTCTAGGCATTTGTGATTTTCAGGTTGAAATAGGAATTTTAACAGATTGCTTAAAAGTGTATTAAACTAATTTTCAAGTCATTAGTGCTTATCTGGATCCTGTTCTTCCATGACATGACATGCACTAATGCCATGTCATCCAATTAACATGACCCAGAAGGAGACGCTATGATACCCTGTAATTCCTGCTTCACTTAGCCTACTTAAATGCAAAAAGTTAAGCTACTCTACAGCTGCTTGCAGGATTTGGGCCTTAACATTACAAACTAGGTAATAAAAAGGTAAACAGAAGGGGTGTTGACTGAAATGAGAAAGACTCAGGTTTAGTAGAAGGAGGAAGGCTTTCCTTGAGGCAGAGAGCAGAGGGACGGGCTCCCCAGAGCCTGTGCAGGCTCCATCCTTGGAGGTTTCAAGAGACAACTAGATAAAGCCCTCAGCAACGTGGTCCTGAACCTGAATTATTCTGATTCAGCGATCTTACAAGTAACCAACATATCCAGTCATTAGCATCTAACATTCTTAAAATTATTCATGTTAATAACATGTGACTGTGTTAGAAAAGAAGAAAACCCATCCATATTTCTAAGCTTGCTGCTAGATACCCTCCCACAGTACATATGCTTAAAACCAAATGGTTATGACTCCTCAAACTGTTTTCAATTCCTTATACAGCAACAAAATCAGATAAAGTTCACTCTACTGCCAGCATGCAAAAAATAAACTCATTAACATGTATTCTGAAAATCATTAAAAAAACCCATGAAGCCCAAACCAGAAGATCTACCACGCCAATCCCTAATCCACAGCACCAGGATTTAAGAAGACGGGATTAGCCAGAAAGCAGCAGCCCGAGCAAGTGGGCTACCTTCTGTGCATGCCTTCAGCGAGGTGTCCGAGTTGTCCACCTCGGCTCTACACCACTCCTCTGATCGTACAGGAGGCCCTGCACACACAGTTGTAACCCCTCCTGAGAGCATGCATGCACACACAGGTGCAGCGTGCCAACCCCAGAGCACCTCTGAGGTGTCCTCAGAGCCTCCGAGAATGGCTGGAGGCTCGGTGAACCCCGTGCTGATCAGTGCTACCGCACCATGGGTGCTCCGCTGGGAAGTCGGGCAGGTCTTCCCTCCTCTCCCATAGGGCTTCAGGCACCAAGCGCACAGCCCTTCACTGACGAGCAGCCAGTCCGTGTATTTTCTCTTTCTTTCCTGAATACAATTCAAATTCTGTATAGAAAATGGTTTTGTTCCAGGTTTGTCCTGGGGTACTTATTATTCCAGTATCCGAGTCTTCATTGTTTTCCAAACACAATGACTCCATTTCACAAACACAAAAAGCCAAGCGACACCAAGCCCAAAGTGAAACAGAGGAACCCCGAGAGGCTCCCGCTGGCTTCGATTCCAAAATTAACAGACGTGCATAAAAATAGTTTTCAAGTACTGTTACTCTCTACCTTTTTGAAACACTTTGCCTCATTTGCTATAAACCCAACTTCCGTAGCAAGTCAATGGTACTTCCTAGGGACAAAATTAGATCATGATTCACATTTTAGCTAAGTTCCTCAGTCAGTTTAGTGCACATCCATGCTGTGCAACGAACACCACCAGGATCTGGGAAGTGGGAAAGGAAGGAAGAAAAAAAAAATTGAAAAAAAAAAAAAAATCATCTCATTTTGGGTTCCTTTTGCACCGGTATCAGTCCCTAGCAGAAAATAAGATGGCAGAAAAAGCAGGCTCCGGGTGCTCTGCTCTGAGGCTTAGTCAAGCACCGATTAATTCAACTTAGAACTGCAATTACAAAGACATTTTTGATCAGACCTGGACTATACCCGTCCCACTGTGAAGGAATTTCAGAGATGTTAATTACAAAGTTGTCGCCTGTGTTTAATGTGCATATCAAAATAGGATTCTCAAAGGTCTCTTCTTTGATTTTATTTGGCGAAATTTTCATGGGAACGACATCTATGCAAACACTGATACACAGACAGCTGCCCTAAAACATAAAGCTTCTGTCGTAAACCTTGCAAGTATACGGCCGTTTTGGGGAGAAAACACAGAAAACCAGCATATTTATCACAGACAAAATTTTCCTGCTTATAGTTGTTCACAAAACCAGCCTGCCTGCCTATCTGCACTGGAGTTTCATGCATAGTAATACATTTGTGATAGGGACTCAACATGGAGAAACTCCAGCCCAACGTTCCAAACATGGCAGCATCGTCGGTAAGTGAACCTTTAATACGTCCTAATCGGATCTGTCAGGCAACTGATTGTGATCCTAGCATTATACAGCATTTAGATTTGTCTCTTGTTTTGTAGGCCTTATTCACAATTGTCAAGTCTGTTGAAAAATATTATTTCATCTAAGGAAAAATGTTTCTGAAGCCAATAATTATATTCTCCGTCATGGGTAATGCTAGAAGAACATATCACCCTCATTAATTAAGCTTATAGAGTTGTCACAGGGAGGCTTAAAGAAGAGACAGAAACAGATGAAGTTTGAAAGTAGAGAGCGCCACATGGCAGAGAATATTTCAAGAAAAGGTCATTTTGAGAGGAAACCTATAGATGCTTCGGATACAAAAATAGCACTAAGCAAAACAAAATTGTCAGAGCTGTGACAGGTGACAGAATCAAGTTCACGAATGCAAAAAACGAAAAGATCTGCAGCTCTAGAACAAAAATATAAAGAAGTCATATAAATATGGAACACTTGCTGGATTTAATATTATTTCACGTTTGATGTAACAATAAAACCAAAAAATAATGTCAGCTACAGTTAATTTAGAAAGATGTGAAAAATTGCAGAATAAGAAGGCTTTTGTCTTTATACGCTAAAACCTAAGTTTTCAAGAAAAATGAATCATTTGCCGAAAGGAGTGGTGATATTAAACAAAACCTACAAAGCTAAATTGATCTAGATAGACAACAATCAATTATTCTGCAAAATTTAGTTATAAATGATGAAGTAACATGAATGTTTTCATTCATCCTCTCTACTCTTCAGAAGTAAAGTATTTCATTTTGATATAAATAGCTAAAAGACAGTCTGAACTGTGCTGCAAATGGTTTTATGCAGTAGAAAATGATCACAACGTGGGTTTTGTCATAGGGACTAAGATGTTTCTTCTCTTGAGGTCTACCTTTAATAGAAATTGATTATGAAAAAAGTCACCTCTGTTCAGCAGGGGGGTTTAAAACAATTTATCTTTTGCATCAGTTTCAAGTAGCTCTTACGAGAGCTCCCCTGCAAGAATAACATTTTGAAAGAAGGAAAAATGAACTCTGCCAATGCCAGAGCTGAAGCGCCTTTTTTTTTTTTTTATACTCCCAAAATTTATACTGAGAAACAAACCAACTGTAACATATGCCCAATTCTGCACAGATTTGCATGCCACTGTAAATGAGATTTAGAGAGCTCTTGGAAAAGAATCTACTTGATGCTGAGACTCTCTCACTGTATTACTGAAAGCATTTATGTGGTGGGGCATTGACAATCAACTGATATCCCGATCTTGCCACAAAATTACTGCCGCACTCATCTAAGCAACTGCTTTTTGCTAGCTAAACTGCAAACAGGAGTGTGTTATCAAGTTGAAGACAGCATTGTTCTTTCATTAACAAGGATGGATATTAAACAGTAGGCTTGTAGTGAGCTTCTGCAGGAAAAAGATACCCAACACAGCCATCTCCTGCAAATTCAACATTCGCAGGTATAGTTCTAGCATATACCTGAAACTTTAAAAATTAATCTTCTTCAATTTTGGATGTCTTTTTACTGCTCGTCAACTTGGAGATGGGGAAAATACTCTGTATACCTGAAGTCTTACCTACTGTTATTTCTCTCCTCCGCTATAAAAAAGTTTATCACTGGAATGCTGACACTTTTGCTCAGAATGTATTTAATGGTTAAACTAGCACCAACCTAGACACAGCCAAATGCAGAAAGTAACTGAACCCCAAAGCAGGCACAGCCAGGTGCCAGACCAGCCCTTCCACCTTTCCAGCCCCCTTTCCAGGCCGTGCCTGGAAGGCCCTGTGGGCAGACCAGCTCTTCACAAATCCAAAGCACAAAAATATCCCAAACTTCCCTTAGCCTCTTTGATCCCTTCTCCTCCACCCTAAGAGGAAAATAAAACCTCAGAGCCCTTTGAAAGAGTATTTTCTCCACAGAGATGAGGGAAAAAGTAGTATTTCTACTTTTCAGTCACTTCACAGCACTACCACAACCCCCAAGGCCCTCCTAAACAGCAGGCAGAAGTTTGCACGATCGCATTCCTATTTTTCTTTTGCAATGTCCTTTTTTTTTTGACCACCTTCCCTGCCCCTGCCCTCCCTCCCCACCCCTTCAGTTTTGGTGCAAGAAATGTTGGAGATCTGATTTAAACATTTATTTTCTTTTTGTATTTCATAAATTAAGGATTTGTATATTGGTATCAGATATTGGCTTAATTGAAATCTTTCTATCGTTGTAATTAGTAACTAATTGCTTTTTTCTTCCCATTTTTAGTGTGGAATTGGATTTTAAACAGCAAGAAGATAAACTACAGCCAGTTTTGAGAAAACTTCATCCTATTGAGGAAACTCAGGTTGCACCTTTGCCTTATTCTCAGGAGAGCTACTCCTCCACTCCCAAGCAAAAATCCAAAACTGAATCAAAAAAGCATGGAAGATGGAAACTCTGGTTCCTTTAACCCAAGCCCATGACATGTGGAGTTCAAGGCCTTCTTTGAAAAATATTTGGAGTTCTATTGATCATCTATAATGGGATCTTGGTAGACTGATCAGTGTTACCGGCCAATGTAGTTCTGACCGTTCCGGCAGCATTCAGTTCTCACCGTATGTACCAAAAAGGCCTTTGTACCGATAAACTAATGTCCTGAAGCAAGGTGTTGGATAATACCTTGCCAACTTTTATTTGCAGTTCACCAATGTGGGATGTAAAACCTGAATTGAAAAATTTGTACAAAGATGGCAAGTAAAACTATTCCCTACCCCCTCCTTTAGATCTGAAAGCGTCACATTCTAACCTATTAAATTGTAGGCTGTCATCCTGTACACAGCTAAATATCACTATTGTTTTAAAGCCTTTTGGGGGTTTGGTTTATTGTCTTTAAACAACAACGAGGGGAGGAAAAAAGAAACAAACAAGCAAGCCTTATGTTTGCAATGGTCTTCAGTTTTACAAATCCATGTTGATCGGGGAGTGCAGTTTTCAGCACATATATCCTGGACAAAGCACAATTTTTCATGTGGTCCAAGACCATGAATAATCTCTAAGATGTGACTATGTGTATATTTGCCTTCATGTGATGTAGACTTCAACCAAGCTATCACATTTCAACAGCGCACCATCATTTCTAATTTAGAATTTAGCTATGTCCTCATCACCAGACGAACAAGTTTGCTGCTCATCTTCAACTGGTGAGCAGCTAGAAACCTCCCAAAGTCAGGACAAGCCTTTGAACACATCACACTGACAGGGTCAAGGCTACAGGACAATCATCTGTCCTGGATCTCACTTTTAGTCTTTTGGTACCCAAAAGATCTAAATGGCATAATCTGGCACAGAAAAAACAAAACAAAACAAACCACCCTACAAACAGAATAATCAAAAGCTTGGCGGATTGTTAGCATTTGCCATAATTTAGTATTTTTTTGTAACACAGTCTTTGGAAAACCTCTACACTATTGCAGAAGGCACCAGAAAATTTATAGTTTGAGCCACGCTTTGAAACCTGTTTGGAAGGAGCATTAATTTTATATGCTATTTATTTACTAAGCTTCTCAGATGGGTTTCCCAGCTTACTATAATTTTTACCTAAACCTATTAATTGTACTTGCTAACCAACACACTTAGAGATGGGAATCAATTTTTTCCCAGTTTTTTTTTTAATGACACTTAAAATTTTGCTGTGAATTATAAACTGCAATTTTTTCTTTAAGTATTTGTTGCTGTCAGTAAACTTGCATCTAGAATGACTGTGGAAAAAAAATTCATGCTAGAAGTGCCCAGGGAGTGAGAATGTTCGGTTTTTTTGTTGGGTTTTTGTTTTTTTTTTTTTCTTAAAGGTTTAAGTTAATTTAGATAATTTGAGTCATATAGTGTCCTGTGACTGATTTACTAAGAATTGTTTTTGAAATTGCATACCCTGCAGCATCCATAAAGATACAAATTCTTTATGGAATTTGTGGAAAATGTGGAAGAAATGTAATCATTAGCAGAACAGTTTGCACATACTAAAAAATTTGGAGTGTTTTCATTTACACTGTTTTTCCTCTGAACTCGGCATCAAATCCATTTCTCTAAGAAAACTTGCGGAAAGTAAGTTATTTTCTTTCCCCAAAGCAAAGAGCAAGAAAAGGAAGTTAAAATGGGAACAAGAAGCGCAGAAGATGTCTATACCCAGCTCAAAATTAATCTCAGCATGCTTAAGTGGAAAAAAGTCACCTTTGCAGTAAACCTTCAAGAGGGCTACGAGTTCTTGTACACAAGCAAACAATATCCTGAAATACTTTTGTGAAAGCTGAAGGATTAGAAGGGTGATCCTGTGTACCAGGAAGGAAGTGTGATTTCTTCGTGTGGAAAAAAAATGTGTTTCGTATATTTTATATTGTTTTTAATTGAGAACAGAAAACTGTTTGCAAGGCAGCCCACCCAACATGTTCTAGAAATCCAAATATTTCCAAACAAATATTTTTTTCTGAACAGAAATATCAAATACAGACATAAGAAAAATACAACAGTATTCAGTATTATTTTAAAGTAGTGTTAATAATTAATGAATTCATCCATGCTAACATGCTTAAGTGTTTGGGATTGTTTTTTAAAGAAATTAAATCAAGTATCTCTCAATGGTAATCAATTACGAATCATTAGTGTCACCGAATCAGTAGCTTTTCCCATAAAACTACTCTAAAAGTTCTTGTGCGCAGGGACTCTGACACAAAATTGAACTGTTTTTACGTGCAGTGACTGACTCATAAAGAGACCAGTATTCTGTAACCATTTAAAATGATAGAGGAAAATTCACTGGTGAAACATATAAGAGCTAAAAGTGAAAGTTCTCATGGCGTGTTCTATACATGTCCAAGCTATTTTCTTAAGAAGTTGCAAATTTTTAATTTTTTACATTTTTTTAAAACTGGAAAAGCTAACATACATATAGTCTTGCTTAAAATTACATATCGTGTTATATCGTACCATAAAATGTAATTTGTAATAAAATGTTTTTGCAAGTGTGTAAAATGTATCATATTGTATTACATTTAGAATCACTCAGGCTCAGGTTAGATAGACACTGAGAGAAAGAAAAAATCTAATTCTTTAGAGCTTTTAGTTAAATGTGACTGACAAAGCTTTCTTCACCCTAACGTAGATGATCTTATAAAATGCAGGTATGAGGTTATAACAAAGAAAATGCAACTTTATTTTCAGTGTGGCACATAACGTAGCTTTGCTGAATTCACTGATGATACCATGCACTTTCATACACTAATTTGCTATATGCACTTCTCCCATATCATGCTTAAAAATACTTTCTAGTCAATAAATACTGCAGTGATTTTATATTACTTGCTATTTTCTGAGTCCATATAATTTTCGTTAAGCAACAGTTACATTCTTTGTTTTAGAACTATTAGGAAACACTATTCATGTGAGTATCACTTGTTTTCTTAAAGAAAAAAGTCACTGTAAAAATAGTTTAAAAATCAGGATAAGCTGAAAAAAAATCATAATTAAAACTCAAAAATCCTACCATCAGTACAAAGTGTTTGCTTTTTCTTGCTTAAGGTGCAAAAGCACCGTCTATGCCTTTGATTTCACTCTGTGTTTTAAAGGTTAATCACTTTTTCAAAATCAAGTACGTTCATTTCTCATCAAGACGTTCAAATCAAGTACGCCATTCGATGATACCATTTCTTTAGCATCTGTATAACAGCACCCATTATATATTACTACTGGGGTTTGTTGACTGATTGCCACTAAAGATATAATGGATATACCAACACAGTTCTGGTCTAACAGAATGAAACTGACTGCATGAAACAATTTTAAGTATTATTTCAGCATCTATAAAATGCAACTGTGGCTTATTAAAATAACTGGAGTGCTATAAATTTGCTGTCAGTTTGTTCAGGTGAATGCAGCTTGTTCCGATAAACGTTGGTAGGGCGTACTCCATACCATTCTCTGCACCAGTGATAGTACATTTCACAACGTAAAAGCAGCTCAGTATTAGTGATGGAACAAAAGCATTACCATCATTCAAACAGCGCTTCAGTTTTTGTGAAATTAGTTGGCAATACTGAATTTCAAATGTTTTTGAAAGATAAGAAAACATGCAATTCAATAAAACAAAGTATAGTTTTTTCCATCGTAGAAGGCCAGTGAAGAATATGAGGCTTTCTGCCAAATGTTTTGGAACCCATTTACCCTAAACTTGACACATTTTGAGGCACAGAAACACAACCTACATCTAGTTTCAACTCCTAAATAACTTTAGCCCCACACTCTCTCCCATGACCCTCAATACCTTGTATTTTACTTAGACTTAGGCTTGCATTTTACTGCCGTCCAGAAGGGCATCCTGCTGGAAGATGCCAAGAGATGGAGAATCCACCACTGTCTTTCCTTGACCAGTTATTCCAGTGTTCACTTCCCACATCAGTGCCATATTCTGTGCTCCACTTCACACTTCTCACTCTCCAGTGCTGTCACCAGCTCCTCCTTTTCCCTTTGACAGGTGTCATCTTCACTCTACAGGACTCTCCTGCACTGTCACCCAGGGGCACCTCTAAATCTCCTTCTGATTAACCCCAAAGGGCTTTCACATCTCGAACCAGCGATCACTTTCTCTACTTTCTGATAGACTTCTGCCGCATTTCCGTTTCGGTTTCACTACATCCTCATTTTAAAGTGTAGAGGGGGGGAAAAAAACCAGACATGGGAAACACTCCACTCATCAGTGAAGTCATCATGTCCTCTCCTGTCCACTGCTTCCTAGGCACACATCCCAAGAGTATCTATAATCCTGTTTTCTTCCCTGATCACAGCAGGTGTTCACACTGACTTTGTTCACTTAGATCACTCTGTCTTCTTCTGAGCTACCGTTTGTAAGAAGAGAGGCTGTTGGGAGGCAAGCCACTTTCTACATTCTTTGCTCTTATATCTACAAGCTAGAGGATTTTTCTGTATCAAAATGGAATTTGATTTGTTCTACCATATAAAGGAACCAAGATTATCTGTTTAATAGACAATGATCATACAGTTGCACAGATCTGCCAGCTGAAGTATCTTCCAAAAATTGTACACATAGGGATCCAAAAACCCCATCTGGATGCCCTTTCTGAAATTAAAGAGTTCAGCAACTAGCTTGTTTTTCTTGGCTTTGTAAATGAAAAACATCCAAGCTGCTGACCGCAAGGAAGTAGGGAGTAGTCATGATTCATTTTGGACCTACCATCGTGTCCAGTCAATTCTGATTTACCAAAGGAGGCCAATATGCTGACTCGCGTGGAATGCAACATCCTTCAAAAGTTACTAGGTGAGGCAAGAGATGGTTTAAAATTATCCTTCAAAAAAGACTCAAGGAAGTATGCTCCATTGACTGGGGTTTTTTTCAGGCAACACATTCTCCAGTAGGAAAGATTTTTGTGATCTTGTTACAGGTGACTTCTTACAGCACCGTAAGCAGGACTAGCTCTAGGTACCTGCAAAAGCAACGCAAACCAGCCAATTTCTGTGAGCAGCAACAAACCGTGACCTTGCATCAGACAACTCAGCGACCACAGGCTGCACATAGTTCTTACCTTCGCTACAGTAACACACGCAGAACCTTCATTCAATCAGCAAATGGATCAAGTAAAAATCACCAGTGAGACTGCCAGAGCAAAATGTAGCCAAAAATAACGAGTATTAAAGTGGCAACAAGACTTTATTTTTTCCTGCATGTTAAAAACTTATTTAATAATGCAGGCTGGAAACACATGCTAATTTCCAAGTATATAAATCCACTGCTTTCACTGAAACTACCTGTATACCCGTCCAGACTGTGCTTAATCTTAGTTAATACAGACACTGATGAAACTGAGGGTCTGGGGGGTTTTTTAACAAGTTCTGAAGACTTGAAAAAGTGTTGTGTGCACAAGCTGTGTGCAGTATCACAGATGTTAACTTAGATTATTCTTGCTGCCAACTTCTACCAAAATTATGGTCACATCAGATTTTAATTGATCACTTACAGTCTGTTTTATTTATTTATTGTCTACCTTTCCTTTTTACAACTGTTCTATCTTATTTCAAGATAATTCTCTTTTGAAGGTATCTGATAAAAATAGCTTATAATTTTTATCTAGAAACACACATTTAAGGAAGCAAAAATTGAAAAAACAGATGTGAAAAGTCAAAAGAGACTATTGGAGAATCTTTCCAATCTGTTCAAAATGCAGAAGAAAGAGGCAGCTCCTGTAATTAAGCATGGTTAACTGGCAATTTAAGGTTTAGTAGACAGAAACTTTGGTACAGATGAAAAATACAGCTTTGAAGAATACTGCAGACCAAAAATTTGTAAAAGGTTATACCCAGTACCCTCCCATATTCAGATTAAGATACGGTAGGCATCAGGTAAGAGTTACCAAAATCCTTTCTTATTTCCTGGATTAAGGTGGAACATTTGTAACACAGTGAAGCAAATACATTTAAACAGGTTACTGTGCTGGTACTGCCATCACTGTGGGGTGGTCATGGCATCACAGAACGGTTTGGGTTGGAAGGGACCTCAAAGCCCACCCAGTCCCACCCCGTGCCCCGGGCAGGGCCCCCTCCCCCCAGCCCAGGCTGCTCCCAGCCCCATCCAGCCTGGCCTTGAGCACTGCCAGGGATGGGGCACCCACAGCTGCTCTGGGCAGCCTGGGCCAGCGCCTCGCCGCCCTCACGGGGAGCAATTTCTGCCTCACAGCTCATCTACATCTCCCCTCTCTCAACTTAAAACCATGGTCACTTGCCTTACACTGAAGGTCAGGGTTTTGGTCAGATAGGTACTCCAACTCATCTATTTTTCATCATTTCTTTTTTTTCCAAAGGAAACTGACCCGGTAACAGTCATTTAGTACCAAACATATGGAACCCTATCCATAAGTTACAACACAAAGGAAGTCATTTGAATTATTTACAATATCTTTAACAGCCTCTAACTGCATATCATCCTGAAAACATCAATTCAGTGTCTTATGTTCCCATTACATTAGCATATCTAGCAACCTCATCTATTGAATGCTTTGTTCACTAACGTTAAATTGCATTATATTTAAGCGTTCCACCACCTCTGTTCCAAGATAACTACACTGTCACTTGAGCATTTAAATTCTTTACAACCCTTTACTGATCACAAAATTCTGGCCTCTCAAATCCACCATCTCTCACTGACATCACACAGTCAAAACCAATATGACTGGAAGTCACACAAGCCTCAAACTCAGAAAGGTATACAAAGAATATTATCAAAATAGAAATGGAAACAATTTCTACAAACAACTGTCTGGGATCTATAGGGGTAAAACATCAGAGTTCATGCATCCCAAATGCCACAGTAGCTCCACAGTGGTTAGAACAGAGGTTTATAAAGAATGTGAAATGAAACAAGGTCGATTGCCACCATAAGGGGATTCTGAATCTGTTCCTGTATTGCTCGCAAACAGAAAAGAAGTCTTGTTTCGGATGAGAAGAACCACGTCTTCCAGTCGTTTGAGCTATTCAAAGCAGGATCCTCAGAGGAATGCTTCCAGAATAAAGCTAACAGCTGATGAATCTTAATGTATATATATAGTTCACATCTACAGGAGTAAATGCCAATTTCTTAGTGTTTTTGATCCAAAGTAGGTTTTTATATTTAAAGTGTATTACGCAACATTAGTTTTTGGATGAAGATGACCTAGCTAAGTATTTATTCAAGGTGAAACACACGCCAGCTTTAGTAGTCTAATATGGCTGCCTTTATATAGGAAACAAACTGGTATGTCCTTTTAAAAAAGTTACCATTACCTGAAATATGCCTCTGTAAGATCCTTTATTTTTACAATTCCTTCCTTCTACTCATCCGATATGGTTAATTCTTTACTATAAGTTCCAGGTAAAACTATACGAGCATTGACAAAAGAAAAGTCAATGCATAATTTCAACCTGATTGTGATCCAAGAGGGGTCAGGTTAAGTCTGCTAATTATCGCTTGCATTTTACTCCTCCTACTTTGCTGACACCACAAAAATGAATTGTTACTGGTTGATCACAGGCGCATCCTTTCAGCAACAGACTGAACTTTAAGATAGGAGTAAGTACTCATTGAAAATACCTGGTGCTATTAATACTCATTACATAATTATAGTGTGCGCAGATCGAGTGATTTCAAGCTCCATTCATGATCACTATGGATATTTTTAATGCAACTGTACTTAGTTAAAACATATACAGAAGTTTTCAAATATAATTTGATAAATGCAAAAGGAATAATTAACATTTCAAAATATCATCTAAATCATGTTCATCAAAACAGTAATTAATTCACATTCAAACTGTAACTGAAGAAGTTTCCTGTATGTCTTACAAGACCACACCTCCTGCTCAACTGAGCGAAGTCGTGAAGTTTTGTACCCTTGTACAGAAAGCTATTAAGGTACCTATGCCACAGATTATTAGTCATTTCGGTGATAATGCACAAAGTAACAACAACATAAACCTTTTGACTTCCTTTCACTGTTCCTGCATCCCAGCACTAGAATATTCTGTAAGATCGATCTCTACTTAAAACTACTCCTTGATCCAGCAATGGATGTGGTGATCCACTACCACTCACAACAAAAACTACTGTTGCACATCAAAGTGATAAAAGTGGAAGACAAAAGCAAAAAAACGATTAGAGAATGATGGACTAAAGACAAAATTAAAATTATAGCGTGTTTGTTGACACAAGGACCACCATACACCAAGTAAACAGGACAGCAGTAGATAAGTCATATGTGCTGAGGACAAGTGTCACTGTGTGCAATTACAGAGAAATAAAATTGGAAAAGAAAGGGAGATCAAAAAAAGAAAGTACTTATGGACTCAAATACATCTGAATAACAAGTAAAACCTTTTTAAAGAAAGAAATCAGTATATCAAACGAAACTGAATCAAATGAATATAGAACAGAAAGACAGCTACTCAGCCAGATGAGAAATCTCGTCCACTTTGCATCTGGCAACTGATACATAGGAAACTAGTCAGACACTTAAGGAAGAATATAACGTAAAGACAAACACCCAGAAAGACTCCCAAAAACATACTAAGATCTGTCCCCATTTTAGCTATCAATAGGCCTCACTATTTTGTTCATTATTTAGACCAATATTAACGTTACAGTTGAAAAATTAAAATGTCAGGCTTTAAAAATCACAGTGCTACACCACTGATGTGGAACAGGGTAACCCACAGCTACTGCACCAGCTCTAGGCTTTCAAAACATGGGCCTCTATACTTCAAACATCCAAATGCTTTGTTATCTTGGTTATCTCAGTTGTAGTCAAAAAAGACATGCAAATGCTTGTAGAGTCAAAAGATTGCTAATGTAGTAACAAACATGCAAGTCTGTCATTTCCACACTTTTCAGCTGGCTCATTACAAACAATACATCATTTTGTTAAACACAGATATGTAAAACCTGGCTCATCACCTGGCCACCAATATTTTATAAGTATTTTTTCTCCCCCTGTGTAAACCATGGAAAAATTACAAGCCAATGTTTTACAGCTTACTGAACACAAAGACAGTTACTGAAGGTTTTGATTGCTTTGGGTCACCTGGGATTTAAATCCTATTACAGTCAGGTTCAAAAAGATGTGGCAGAGGTATTTAAGTTTACATCAAGAGACACTTACAATGAGCTCCGAATCACGTCCCATGGAAATGACTGTTCTGTTTACTGTCCTCAATAGCTTCTCCATGATTATCTGGACATGCCGTTGTGTTGGCCCCTAAGGAGAAAGAATAAATTAGTGGTAACTAGATACAACAGACACCAATACTATTGAACTATTTATATTTGCCCTTAAATCCACCTGTCTTGTGAAAGTTAAATAAAACATCATTCACCGCTGTTGATCAAAAGCAGAAAATTAATCTCCCAGTTCAACAAACACCATGCAAAATCTATTTTATTAATACATGTTACTGATAAATTAACATGTACTGTTATAATAATTTAAATGAAAATTAAGTCCCTGGAAATATAGCAAAGCCTATGACATTTAGTTACCCAATAATTTTATTTTCCCTAGTCATTTATCCAACATCAAAAGCCCACAGGCATTACCAAATTGTGGGGAGCCCTATTCTGCAACAGCTCAATTAAATGGAACAGAAAACCGAAGAAAAACTCTGGTTAAGGAACTGCAATTTCAGTCAATTGTTTCAAAGCAGTATTTCTGCATTAGAAGTAATCTGCTTCTGTTTTTGAAAGAGTTGAAAATGAAATATTTAGTGCAACCAGCTCTTCAGAACAAGTTCAAAAACCTCATGCAGAATGATGCCTACAGGAATTGAAGGCAAAAACACATGACAAGGAGAAAGAAACAGATGAGCTTTGCTCCCGTCTTTTACTTTATAAAAAGGTTTCTACAGAGCTTTCATTAGTCTGAAGGAGAAGACTTAAAAAGGTTTCTGTGAGATGGAAAGGGGAAACAATTTGATAGCCAACATTTGTGAGTGTTTTCCCAGTTAATTATCTAAATAGAGCAGCACCTTTGTGTTGCTTCTTGACCAAACACAGTCCAATGAACCATCTTCGTTCTTATGCCTGGATCTGTGTAACAACCCACATCATATCACTGGATTACGCCTCATTATCAAGGGTAGATTTGTATATATACGAAAAATACATTTGTGTTTTTGAAGAATGATCCACCATCAGTACAAATATACACAGCTACCGTTCCAATACGGACTTTTCTTCCTGCTGCTGACAGACCTGTCTTTGGGATAAAGCTTACACATTCAGGGAGGAACGCACCTATCTCGGTACCCTGCTCCTCCCCACGCTTTCTGTCCTGTGAGGTTCTTCTAAGCCTTTCCTCCTCTCTGCATCCCCAGCGCTTGTGGTGCTCCTGCCCATTTTCAATTTTATTTTACCTCCCTCCTCACTTGCCATGCTTCCTTCCTCTCCCTGTCCCCTTCTCCACTGGCAAATGGCAACCTATTTTCTGTAGCCCCCTTGCAGCTGGCTACTAGCAAGCAGTGGCGCAGGGCACCTCCGGGCTCTGCTCCTGCAGCCCCGCTGCAGCTGGGCTCAGCCTGGGAGATGGAGGAGCTGCAAGTGAGTCGCTACCACAGAGAGAAATGGAGCCAACAAAGAGTGACAGGAAGCAGCCAAGCTGTCAGAAACAAATTCCTTTTAAAATAACCCACTCTCCGAAGCAGTCACACAAAACTACTTTCAAAAAAAAAAGAAACCAAATTGGAATGCCACCAAAAACCATACTCAAATTATATGGTAGAGACAATGCGAGTAGCTGACCCCAGAGTCCTTTCCAAGTAAATTAGTGTACAATTCCACACAGGACTTAAGGTTCAGGCAGCAGCCTCATCAGCCCAAACTTCTATAAGAGAACATCAAATCACCGCAGCTCACCAGCAAAGCACTAATATTTGCATATTTATGTGAAGTCAAGAGAGACAAAAAAGGGACTGTTACGCAAGCTACACACCTGCATACAAGCCCAGGCCACTGCACAGGTTCTCATGCGCAACCATCTCATACGTTTACGTTCGGAATGGATAAGACAACTACACTAGTTACAATATTCATGCAGAAGCCACCACTTTCCAATTCAGGTTGCTTTTTACTGAGGTGGAAGGGTTTACTAGCTAACTTTAAATGGCACTTCAAAAAGCTAAACAAGTTTGTCGTGTTGACAAAAGTGTGTGTGCAGGTATATGTATATGTATGTATGTATGTATGTATATACACTCCCACCCCTTCAGGCTGGCCTAGCAGGCCAGTAACAATACAACTCAAAAGTGCATGTCCCAAAATGCTCATGGAAGAAAAACCAAACCAAACCAAACACCTTCTACCTAGCAGAGGCTACACACCATGTGAGAGAAAAGTTGAACTCCTCAGTATTTATGTTTACTCACTATCTAACCAAGGTCTGGAAAAGTGTTATTGGATAACAGTGCTGTACTGGATGTGCCTCAAAAACAGTAAGAAACATCCTGAGATGTCACACAACACGTCCTCATCACTGGATACCTAAAAAGATGACCTAAAAGAGACTATTTGGGGCAGGGGGGCACAGAGAAGAAAAAAAAAAAATCAAGCCATCAGGAGTTACCTGCTCAGTTCAATCTAGTAAGATCCATTTTTTTAAAGTGCTAATCGTCACAGAACCATACGATACTAACCACATCTTTCTTGTAAAGCACTTCCAGGATGTTACTCAGCAACTGGCAACAAGCCTCCAAATCTTCTTGTCTTTCCAAGTGATACTTCAGCTGATCTGTCATTGTTGGCAGCAAGATTTCCCTGCAGTCTGCACACAAAACATAAGGTTACATACACAGCTTTAAATAACTTCATAGCACTGCCTAAATAGCCAAGCTGCCTCAGTGCTTACATAAGAGTTAAAAAACTAGGAAAAACAAGGTAACTTCCAGATTTCCAGTCACCTGCTTTTCAACCAAACCCATAGAAACCTGAAAAAGTTATGAGCAAGTGAAATTAAAGTCATTAGGTTAAGAATGCTTGGACAAGCGCTACCCTCCCAACCACACCACCAGCAGCCCCAGTTCAGCAAACTACTCGCGTGGCCTCACCGATATTAACTGCCTCTGCTTAAAAGCACTGGTTAACTGGATCTGCCCAGCACCACCAGCGTTACACGAAACATTACGTACAAGCTTAGCTTCACGCTTGCTAACTGGTTGAGTGTTGGCAAGGTGTATTAAACTTCCTTTACCTTACCCATACTGGTTACCAATACAGCATAGGCTAACCGTACAAACACAGTTCACAGAGATGTATGATGCTATTCAGATTAACGTTCAGCAGTGTGATGTGGTCTTTTACAGCTATAAAAATGCTGCTGAAGTACTTTATTCTGGCATACAGATGTAGTTGCTTGTACCAGGTACGGGACTTGCAAAGAGAGACAGGGAAGATGAGGAAAACTGACACAGAGCTAAATAATGGAGCTCAGTGTCTTTGCTCAAGTCAAGAACGTAAAGGAAATAAGGTGAAGATCAATCCTCCTAAACCTACCAGCAGGTAACACTGGGGCACGTATCTAATTAACCTCATTAGTATATAACCTGCAAATTGTCTGGCAGAGAGGGACTCCAGGGACCTAGGGCTCATTCCTAACCCTGGACCACATTTTTTTTTCCTTTAGGTAAGATGGCACAGCCAGAGATCCCAGCCTTGGGTGTGGTGGCATTAGCTGCAACCAACCCCAGCATGACACTAGAAGCATGCACACTTTATCCACAAAATAAAGAAAGAGTGAAGTTAAAACCATTTAGCCTCCCCCACTCCCAGCCCCCAAATAAATCCATGCCTAAAGGAGGGGAACTGGTTATCCTTGTTCATCAGAGCCTCAAGAAGGAATGCTGATTAAATTATACAGCATGCATACCATCAGCATAGTAGCGAAACATATTTGGGGGTGAGGGAAAGGAAAGCGGGAAGGGAAAAGGAGGAATTAAGAGCATTTTGGTATTTTTCCACCACCGCTAAACAATACTGTAGAACAGGAACCAAAGAAAACCATGAGACCTTTCCAGCTGTTTTACTCTTCTGAAGACCAGTTCCCAAGTCCCTTTCCCTCCCAGTCTGCCCAACTGTCTCACATACATACAGAAGAAGGTGTGAGCTCTGCTTTGCCCAAAGGAAGGAGTACTATGTCTCTATACTAAAAGGGCTGGACTACTATGCGGCCAGACAGCTTCTTCTGAGATGTCACATGCCTAAGACAGATCGAGAGCAGCACAGGTATTTGCACATGAAACAAGTATATTGAAAAACAATAGTCACCATTAAGAAATTCTTTTTCTCCTGACACGTGGACATATACTATCACAGCATGGGTCACTCCAAACAGTTGGTTTTGTACTATAAAGTCCACCTGGCCAAGAATCTCTGAAAACACGACTGAAGAATTGACTTTCTCAACTGCTACACTAGCTGTTGGCCCGTGAGATCTCTAATTATACAATATCTGGGAAAAGATGGATGAAGCTCTTGACAGCTACACATATAACACACTGACTTTTTTTTAGTGATATTACCCAAATTGCTTTGACTTGATGGCATACGGATGACTCACAAGAGGCGGCTTCATGGCAGTCTTTAATGACTGTATCATTGCTTAGAGATAATTTTCACACAAAAGCTGAAGTCCCTGGAACATTCAGAAGTGCTCATGAGCACTCAAATCATAGTCTTTTTACATAGTACTGGACCAGTAAGCATCACCATCCCAACATCAAGAAGCATGAGTAACAGATCACAGCAGGAAGCACGAGACTAGAAAAATGAAAACTGGAGATTTATCTCATTTAAGAGGGGATGGGCTCTTATTGCAATGTGAAAGCACTTATTTAGGGTTCTACGTAAAACTTTCCTGGCAAGCCAAGAAATCAACAGCTCAAAGTAACACTTTCAACAGTAGGAAACCTCCTCCTGGTAGCAGCAGAGGGCTACTCAACCACAGAAGCTCCTTCTACAACTAAATAATTCCTTTATTGATACACATTTGGTCTCTGTCCTTTTGTAGTGGACATAACTGGCATCCAGAAGCAGTCAGGATAGCCAGGAGTTACAGAACGAGCAAATTGGTGCTGAGAAGCTACAGCAAACACCAGTAGCTCAAAGAATGATGAAGATCTGCATCACCAAAAGAAGGTGACCCTGGCTTCAATTCACCAGAATTAAGTACCTTTGCTAGCTTCATCTTCTGCTGAAGAGACATCCAGAGACAGAATGTGCATGTCTACCCTTGACCATTCCTGATGATTCCCGTTGGTATTTATGAGGTGCTGCACCCCAGGCACCAAGATGTCAGTGTTGTAGAAGGTACTATTATAACAGAGTACCCAATTGCATCGCATGGGCCCCACACAGGTGCCAACTTCAAAATCCAAATTCCATAGTGAAAACTGAGGCTCAGCAGATGGCCTGCTGGTTACAAGCACAGGATGGACAAGGCAGTATCGCCAGGGCTAAAATACGCACTGCAGATACCAGAAAAAACTGACAGCTAGGATGCAGAGATGTGCCAAGGATGAAGAATTCCACTACATGCTTAAGGTGTTATGTTTTGGCTTGCGGTGGAAAAATTGACACAGGTGTTAAAAACTCAGTGTCAAGGTGAAGATTACTCTCACTTGATGGTCTAAGTGATAAGGTATGGGCTCAAGAGGGCTTGCATCTGCTGCTAAAAGAGAGAAGGCAACAGGATTGATGAGACAAAGGTGGACTTCATAGGGAAACGGTCTGTCCAAAGTCTGCCAGAAGCCTTCAGCCAGTGCTGTATGGTCCAACTGTAATGACTTCAACTATCCTCTGTGCCTGCTTCAAGACTCCCATGTCATCACTGACCACAGCCTCCAGTCCCCTACGGAGCCAAAGAGTTACAGGAGCACCTCCACACACTCATCCCTTCAGCGAGATACACAGCATGAAGGCTGGAATCCTGCTCTCCCAAACTGCACAACAGGGAAAAATAAAAGTCACCACAAAAACCCAACCAACCAACCAACCAAAAACAACGCAACAAACAAATAAAAAAAACCCACACCACCCACAAGAAAAAACGTGCTATAATGCAGAATAGAGAATACTCCATCTCAACAAGACGCTAGAGGAACTGAAACAGCAGCATCCTAATTCTGCCTTGTGAGCTCACACATGGAGGATGAGAAATAACACTGTATAAACATACCCAGCTTCTAGTAGTTAAAAGAAATATTCTTCAGTCTCAAGTGACTCATGGAAGAACATGTTCACTAGGAATGCACAAGTGGGCTTTCATTCAAAGAAAGTACTTTGAAGAGTTACTTTCTTCAGTGCAGAGCTTTTCTATTTAATTGCTTCTTGGCCATTCAACCTCCAGCTTTGTAGCTCAAAAAAGAAAAATCATGGTCCATTTGTTGAAATTTTTGCCTCCATAAACAGACATTAGACCCTGCAATGTATACACATGGGGAAATACACCTAGCATTGACTTCATCACATCCCCTCATATTCATTTCCATTAAGAAGCAGAGAAATGGGTTTACAAAAGATCCAGAAACATCTTAATCGTAACTTCCCATTATTTGTTTGCAACAATAATATCCTAATTCTATACAGATATTAAGTGAAAGGAGGTGGTGATCCCTGGAAAAAAAAAAAAAAAAAAAAAAAGCCAAAACAGAAGTGACCTCACTGAAAGAGCCAGGTTGCTCATTACATGATCTAAAGCCCCTGATATAAAAATGAAGCCTCCAAACTGCCCTAATACAGTAAACAATAATACATGTGCATTTAAAGCAATAGTTTGCTTTCACATATTTCAAATGCGTAACCTTAGGTAAAAAAAATAAAAAACCCACACCAAAAAACACCCCCCAAAAAACCCTAACCCAAACCATAAAACCACAGCCCACAGCAACCCCTGAATAGAAAAAAGAAATTGTGAGTGAAGATGCAGCCATTACATACAGAAGGTTTGCCTGGTACTGACCTGCCATGTATTTCATGTAATCATCATTTTACATTTGCTTTAAACTTCTGCCTCTGAACTGCTCCAGCCCCTGGCCATGCAACTTCTGTCCCAAAAAACATTCCCTTCCTTGCTCAAGTACTCAAGACTATTCTGACACGACAGAATTACAGGACTCACCGGATAGATGCAGGTCAGAATTAACTACAAATTTTCCACATAAATTTCAACCCAGCTCAGTATGTTTGACCCAAAGATGCTTTGTGATTGCAGCATTTGTGCCTCTGCACTTGTGAAACCTCAGTACATATCGTTACCTTAGGTTTTAACGTGGAAAGAAACGAGTAGATTCAGAATAAACCCACAGAACAGTGGTGCCACACACTGCTTTCACCAAATGCAGGGGAGAGAAAAAACCCTGATACCCAGTTGCTAAGCACTCCAGCAAAGACATACAAACGTGCCTTTGTAAAGCCTGCAAGGTGAATCAATCTTTAATAACTTACAAAGGCTCCTAATTAGAGGTTTGAAAATGTTTCACGTCCCCGTTAAACCCCACTAGTGGAGAACGGTCAAAGCTCAATTTAATATCTGCAAGCGTGCAGAAGGCGAAAATTGCAGCTATGTCATCTTTGAGTTAGATTGTCTAGAGTACACTCTAATCAATAGGGAAGGTATTCAAGTTGGATTTCTGAGAAAGGAAAAAGTAATTGATTTGTCATACTACTTCATTCGGAATCACACAACCTATACAAAAGACTAAGTTCCCTCGGGTAGACTTGACAACGCTCCTCAGTAACTACCTTACAGGCTCCCTGCCTTCCCCAACATCCACTTGTAAGCATCTGCCGTTTGGTTTGTAGCTGTTGCAGGTTATAAACAGGAGAGGATAAAGTGTCAAGGTGTGCTGGGTACTCGATAAAAAGATCCAAATACTTCCCAGGTTTTTAAAAACAAACAAGTCCATAAACCACTACCTCCACCACACACACCAAAAAAAAAAAACCAACCCCAAACACCCCCACCCCAGAGAACCACACAAGCATCAACACGGTGAAATTTTTCTAAAGATTACTTGGCCTTTCAAATTATCAATGGAACTTTTACATTTAGGAAGACATACTGATATATAGCTTAATGTGAAGTAGGCAAAAAGAAATAAATATTGCCAATGGGAAAGACGAAAGTACTCAAAAGTGTACTTCATGATACTCAGCATCTGGCAGGCAATAAAATTATATTAACATACTGGATGATTTTTACAGACTTTTCCCTGCTCTTGCAGCTTCTAAAGGCCTGCTTGCAGGGTACCAGTAGACCTCCCCAGCCCTGCTGCCCGGGCTCTCGGGAGGATGCAGCACACAGCTGACCTTGCTGATGCAAGGGTGCGTGGTGCTGCTGGGGCGGGCTTGGGTGCTGCTCTGGAGCAAAGTTGCTGACAGCAGGCACCATCCTGTAGATCCGTGTCTTTGTCCCATGGGTTTCCCATCACAGAACAGATCCCAGCTTCACTTTGAGGTGAAGCAGCAACAGCTGTTGAACCAATTCCATCGTTGTAAGGTTTTCTAGATACATCCATTAAAATACAAGAGCTAGAAGACGACAAATTCCAAAGATGGAACCCACCAATGCACACACAAAAACACACATACATATATATATATATTTATATTTAAGCAAATCCAGTACTATGGTAACATGCTTTACAAGTAGGTAAGATTTTAAGTACATCCTTTGCTACACAGTATTTTGAAAAACACTGCGTTGATCAACTATACCTTGATTCCTTAGGAGCATTGGAGAGGAAAGGTTAACCTTCTTCAGCCTGCCTGTCACAAACACCTCCCAGCCCTGATTAATAGGCAACCTTGATAAATCTATAGTCTATAACATTAGTCTTCTGTTGAAAAGCCAGCTCTGAAGATAGCTCATGAGTGTGATGCACAATGATTACAGAAAACAATAATTTGACATCTGTTCTCTTCTGCACAAGTCCAGCCCACAATGATTAATGTCACAGGAATGTGCAGTGAGAATAAAATATTAATCTCTATAAAAGGATGCTCAGGAGGCATTATCAACTTATAAGCATCCAAGCAAAGACTTTGGATGAAACACTGACACAGGAACTATGCTGAAGCTAAATACATGAAATAATTTTTTGTCAGTTTAAAAACATTTCCTTTGGAGTGACACTGACAAATGCATTTCTTTATTTTACGGTTCACCTAGTTAATGTGGCCTATAAAATAAAACAAAACTTATGCTTAGTAACCTCACTTCTACTACACAGCATGGAGACAAAAATCGTAATTTAAGCCATGTTAAACAATAAGGACTCTTATAAATGCTATATGCTACTGATATTTAACAGACTAACAATTTCCTAAAGGAGAAATCACTAGATTTCCTAACTGTTTAAGAATACTGCAGCTACACAGCTCACTTGCTAATTAGCTGGAAGTCATTTGTAAAACAAAGCAACAGCGAATACAAACAACTCTATGGGACAAAACAAATCAGATAAATCATTATTTGCATAAAACCAAAATTGTGATGTTTGCAAGGATAAGACACTTTACCAACTGTAAGTACTTCCACATGTAGAACTGAAAACATACATTAGGTTATTATAAAACTGTTCCACACTAATTTATAAACTCATACTTCTATGCGGACATACTCTTGCAGAAAACTTTTACAACCTAGAATCAATTCAGGTGCTAATCTAAAGGAAGGCTTCCATTGTTTTGGGGTCTGAGGTGGGGGGGTTTGGAGGGGAGAGGGACGTGAAAGGAGGAAGAGATACAGGGTTGGGCTCCATCAAACGTTTGCTGCTTTACACAGACAAAAAAAGGATATGGTGTGCACTGTCATGGATCTGCATAAATTACTGTGATTATAAATGTTACATATTTATATATACATTTACTTCTATATGGTCATATGCAGTTATTTTTATATAATTATTATATATTCCTATTTATCTTATTTTTATAAGGATATCTACTGACATACTTATGTCCTCACTGAGCAAGATGTGCACGTATTTGTCTAAACTAGTACCATTTAAGGCCCTATTCAAGTCTCAAAATCCAATAACTTGCTGAATCAGGATGTTAATCACTGACAATTTAAAATGCTTTGCTGCATGCAAAAAGCTGCATCCCAGTTAGCCCAGATGAACACTGGGGTGTTCAAACACCCTACAGATGCACCCAGCCCAGTAATTTCTTCTCTGCAAAAATCAGGGAGCAGGGCAGAGTCAAGTGAACTCGTCCAAAGCACAGACTGTAAACCTCTGCGTTCACAACTACCCCTTATCCCGCTGATAGCACTACCTGAACAATTTCTACACACAAAAAATGAGAGAAAATATCCATTAAAAAGTATGGGAAAACACAGCAGTTTAACCCTTGAAAGAACTCCTAAAGGGCACACTCTGAGATCACGGCCGTGATTTAGCCCTTGGAAAGGGCTCATGGTGCAGGACTTCTGCAGCAGCCACGACCAGATGACCTTTTTAATGACATTCCAGGAAGCGTTTCCTCACATAAGAAATGGAACAAAATCTAAACCAACATGTAACACAGATCTACTGCACAAACAGAAGAAGAGAAATTGAGCATCACCACGTTAGGGATTATTTTCCATGCTTCAGAAAAACAAGATGCAACTTAACTGCTTTTCCAGAAGAAAACTCACATTTGTTTTGCCAAAGCCACTGTAGATTATTGAATCAAACGTGGAAAGGATAAAAGAGAACTAAGGTATGCAAAAGAGGCCTTGAACTTGATGAATATAACCCCTGAAAATGGGCAGAAACAGCCGTCTTTATGTTAGTGGGGAATCAACAGGAAAATCTTTCCTCCTTGGTGGTATTTTAATGTATGTTGTTTCAAGGACATAAACTAGAAGCATGAAGATCTGATATAGATTTAGTCTAAATAGAGAGATGATTTCTACTTGTTGGCCTGTGTAAATAACCACAAGCTTGGAAAAATATGCTTCTTGAAGTCACCTAGCTATTATTCTCTTATCAAATACATAATATACAGACACATGCACAGACACACACTCTGCTTAACACTGCTTTGACTGACTCACTACATACCAATTTTTCTTTCTCCCTTCGGTACTAGGGCTCAGATACGAGCCACTGTTAGGATAAAAGCACCAAAACCTAAGGAATGTACAGTGTGTTCCTGCCAGGGCTGAAGAAACCTTACTAAAAATAAGCTTAAGTTGAACAATTACCGTGAATTTCAGAAGGAAACATGTAAATGACACATGACATAACTAGAAAAGTAGTAAAATATGGAACTATATTTTACATTCTTTTTTAAAGACCTAAAACCCACAACACCCTAGTACAGTCTCATCCAAGGTCCCAAACTCTTCAGATTTCATGAAGACCACTGAACCATCCATCACTCCACATCATTCTTCAAGCACAACGCATTACCCAAACTTTCACATACCCACCCCTCTCACCCCAAAATCCTTCAAGCTTCACAGATTCATGTATTTTGAATTTTCATGCCTCTGGAGACGCAAATAAATCTTCCTTGACCCCTCAAAGCACAGAATTAGAGCATTTCTCTCCAACAACAATACACTGATGAAATGCTGTTTGATATTCTGTACGTTTTACAGCTTTCCATCAATTCCACAATCCTATACTGCATACTGCCTTTAGAAGAGAAAAATCTCATTTCTGCAATATGATACAGGATTAGTTGGATACTTATATGAAAGTATTGCCTATCAGTTAAAAATTATTTAATCAATGAGGAGGAGGAGGGGCAGTCGAACTACGTTTTAATAATAAGAACTCAAACACACAGAGCAAGGGGGGAAATCCAAAAATCTAAATTTAACAAAGGCTGTGGCTAGGTGTTTATTTTCAAGTGAAATGTAGTATTTCTGAAAGTTTCCCAGCACAACTGACTCTCCAGTCACAAATTTTACAGACAATTACCAGTGGCAAGAGAAGCTTTTAAGATAACGCTTTGTTTATCAACACATACATACGTCTATAAGGTCACACAGAAGCATACAGAAGGGAGGGCAAGGCAGAGGTGTGCACGCTGATACAGTCCACGGGAAACGGCACCACCACATCACAGCTGCGGCGAACCCCGCCAGCCCTCCTCAGCGTCAGGCTCCATCCCCTGGGCACCGCACAGCCCCAGAGCTGCAGCCGCCTGAAATCCTTGTCCCACCACTTGGACTGTGCCCCACACGCCCAGCTGGGCAGCACCAGCCACGTACGTGCCTCGAATCTCCTCTGCAACTCAACCGAAGCACATGAGATTTAAGACATTCTTAACAGCCAGTGACATGAACCCCCTGGTTAGGAGCCTCCTGATAAGATCCAAAAGCCATTAAGTAGCACCGTTCTGTCAACAACACTGGACTGAATTCAGATTAATGACCCTGCTATTAAAACAGACTCATTTGAATTTCTCAGGAGCATAATGATATTGGACTGTACCATTTGCTGCAACCCAAAAACCCGAAGTTTGAGAATTAGATTTAAAATACAAACCATCCATGCACAAATGGTTGAATAAGGGAAGACAATGACTAATATAGCAAACAGACAATGTGTCCCTATAGCCTTCCTTAGGAGTGCTTCTTATAGTCATAATTTTTTGTTTGATCTGAGTTATCTCAATTTCCTCCTATCCAAGACAGTCAAGTATTATACCTTACATTACTGACTTCTGCCCCAAAGACCTTGCAACCTAAAAGCAGCCAGGAGAAGGAAAAATTACTACACAGAACACGAGCAAGAGTGAACGAAGGAAAAGAATAGCATTGATGTACATGTCTGAAAGAGCAAACATTAAAATGGTCTCACAGAGACTACTACCATTTTACCCAAGCCTCAACATCTGCATTCTTCCTTTTTATTTTTGCAAACCCTGAAATTCAGAGTAAAATCATTTGCTGTGGCTCATAAGGGCTGAATAATTTCAAAAGAAGGCCTCAAAAGCTAAAACCATGCTGAACCGTATTTGGACTTGCTAGTGCAGTATGCTGTGGTGGTATGGCTGGTAGACTGTTTCTCACTTCATCGCCATTCATAACTGCAGGTAGTAAATTTACAACCTGCGTTACACCGTGTTGATCAAGCGGGACTGTACTGAAGGCTTCCTTATGGAAAAGCTCTGTCTCTTTCTTGGAAGGTTCAGAGCCTCCAGGATCCCTATCTTCTAATTTTAATTCTCATCAGACTTTTTTTTTTTTTCCTTTTACCCAGAGCTTAAGGCTTAAACTTGCATGTAACATGCAGACCCAATAATTTTACAAATACTTGTAAGTCTTAGAGAATAACTTTCCTGCAAATTCAGTCTAAATAAAAAGCACCATCAAAATTTAAAGCTCATTCTTTGAACATCATTCTTCATCGCTACTGATGCAAAATCAGAAAGAAAACTTCAAGTGGGAAGAAGTGGAAAGAGCAAGAGTATAAATCCCACAGTTGTCAGTACCAGATCCACGCGGCACCCCACCTTCTAGCAGTGCCACTGAACTGCAGCAGGTGCAAACACACAGTTTTGTGAAACTACGGGAGCATAATAAATTGCAGCATCGATTGTGTTTGCTTTATACTTTTTTGTTAACTGGAAGAAAATAGAAGTTACTAGATCCAGCAAAAGTTACATAGCTGTGGTTAGACATTACCTGATCTGGTATAAAGCGCGCCAGTACAAAGCCAACCCACCAAGAGTACGTTTTAAATTGGAACCAGAAAAGTTTGCTTTATCAGCACTTTGCATCACATGGTGCCAACATTTTTGATCTGACAGAAGAATCCTTTCAAATTTCCTTTATCGTTGAACCATTGCCTATTTGCTCCCTCATTAATTTCTGACAGCACAAACACTTAGTTTAGGTTAGTTTAACCTGCAGTCAGCTAGAAAAAGAATAAAATATTTCAACTTGAAGAAATCTGTAAGATAGATGCTGGAACTTATCTTTGACTGGCCCACTAAGGCAGAAGGAGAAAATAAGAAAGCATGGATGAATGGCACACTCTAAAAGGTTTGTGTGTTGTTTTATTTCAGCCAGGGGACAGCTTTAAAGGGAGAGAACGATGCTTCGGAAAGAAAGGACATAAAAAACTTCCATTTTCTCCACAGAACTTCACTGAGTAGAAAGGCTGAATTAATCCATTTACAATAAAACGTATTACAGTTAAAGTTATGACACGTGGCAATAACACTGGAAGCTTAGTGCCCTTTTAAATTAAAAATTGCAAGTTTTTGCTTTCTCTTCTTTATGATCTATAACCTGCAATAAGTGTCAATTAGCATTTCCTCACTTATTTTAAATCTTCTTGTCCTTCCAATAGAACAACCTTAATTGGTTACAACCTCCACTGCATTTGGCAGCAAGGACAAACCTGGCACTAGCAGAGGTCTGGAGACAATGAATAATGCGACAATTTAATGGTTGCAAAGGTCCTGCTTACCGTGCTGTGTGAAAAGGTCGCTGTGAACTATTTCTATCAAGCAGTACAGCTTCTGGATTGTGAGCCGGCTCACAGGAACATTTAGGATGAATTCAGTAAACAGTTTGCTACATACAAAGGGACAAGTAAAAATATATTAAACTCTCTCCAAAATACATAAGAAACACTGAATAAGCACAGAAAAGATAAACAACCGCTTACCCTTGGGACAAGCAAACTATTTTTTTTCCAGACATAAACCAGTTGAGACAGGCATTTCAGAGAAATGTGAATTGTCTTTCTTACGCCTGTTCAGTTTTTTGTGTCTTTTCGTCTGCCCTCTCCCTTTTCTTCTTAGTTTTACACTCTTCTCCCATGATTCATTTAAGGTCTTAGATTTTGAATTTCAGTTGTCTGTGCGATTGCCTACTTCAATCGTCACATACCATTAATGGAATAATACATGACCGTATAAGCCAAGAATTAAAAAAAGGTGATAATTCATGTCACAAGCTTTCACCACCAAAACAACCCCAAAATCAAAACCAGAAACACACAGATTTTATAACGGTAAGGTACCACCACAATCATCAGCTGAGCTCCCACATAACACATTTTTAAAAGACTTTTCAATAATTTTGCAACACTTCCTATATTCTTGGAGGGTGGGGGGTGTGTATTTTTCCTATTAAGCCTTAACTTTTAAGTGCTACTCAATCTCAATTAAGTACTCTAAAGTGACAGAAAAACTGTAGTGTTCGGGGTAAAACAGGCTAAGTCCTGGTATTTTTCAATTGATCTATTTTCCCAGAACTTTTGCTATCACATATCAAAATTACTATTTATTCCAGACACTCTATGAGGATGTACTCCCAAGGCCACTGGAAGCATAAGTAAAAAAAAGTTTACAGTACAGGCAAGCAGAAGCTAAATGCCACGTTCTTCAGGCCACTGGAATGTTAGACTGAGATGACACTTACCTATTTCATTTCTACTTTATCTTTTTTTCCCTCATTTTGACACACCAGAACAAAGAAATGAAAACAGAGAATACAGAAAAGGATCTGTGCAATCAAATTAGATAAAAAGGGTGTTTTCTTTCAACTTGAAATGCCTTGCAATAGCACTGTGAAAGAGAAACTTTTTTTCTTCTCTTTAAAAGTTCTCCTAAAATACTAGTTTAGATTTGGTTTCTCTATTTTTTTGTTCTAAAACATCTTCCTATTATTACTCTTTCTATTTACTATCAACGTTCCTGTGTTTATGAGGTACTGAAATGTCGAGCCAGCAATAAATATGGCTCACTGAACAAAAATGTAATTATTTACATTAAATTTATACTTGAACTCGTGAAGCATCAAGTATACAGCTTAAGAATTTTGATGTCAGTTCCCCGATTGATAACTCTTGCTATCTCATTACCTGACTGTACTCAACAAGACTGCAAAGTTTGTCAAGACATTTGTCAAACCTTGACACCTTACGTGTTACCTTAAAAACAAGTTGTTAGTGGGCCCCTGAAAATATTTGCAAGGGGGGTAAAAAGGTAATAAAACCAGGGTGATAAAACACCTCAGGAAATCACAGTTCATTGCCTCTGTAGATATTTGTGTGTGTAGAGATAGATAAATATCTATATATGTAAAAGAAAGATCTAGATTAAGTTCACACTACACATTTCATTAACTCTACTCACCTAAGTTCTTTTGGATCAAATACTAATTTCACATCATTGACAATAGCTGGCAAGTATTTAAGTGCTGCCCCCTAGAAAAATAAAAACAACAAATAAACAAGACTGAAATTCATATGCCTTTAGAGGTGATGCAAAGACTGCAAGAAGATAATCACACAAGAGTAGGTTGCTTTGGCTTAACTATTCTATGGCTTCAGCTAAAAGAAGCTTAAAAGAAGAAAGAGGCATGAAAGATTAGTAAACTGAGAAAAATAGCAATTTACATGAAAATTAGAGATTTATAAGCTCCTTCCAACATGTTACAGAAACTTATTGGTGTATCAGTACATAATGCATAACTAAGTTATGTTCCTGTAATCACTTCCCCCCCCCCATCATCTGCAGAGATGGAGAAGCATCTTCTCATCAGCCATGCTGTATTTGTTTGGGTTTAATTTTCCCTCCTCTGCTTCAAAGTGAAACAAAAAAATGCACGACTGTAATCTTTCCTTCAGCAAATTCTGGGTAGCCACTAACAGAACTGCAGTTCTTTGTAATTCCCCGTGAACCTGCAGTTGTCACTCCATTTCATAGTACATAATGAAAGGATTCAGAAGATGATAGAATCACAGAATGGTTGGAAGGGACCTTTAGAGATTATCTAGTTCCAAGCCCCTGCCCTGGGCAGGGACACCTTCCAGGAGACCAGGTTGCTCCAAGCCCCATCCCACCTGGCCGATCCAAACAGATGTTTCGTATTTTCACTATTTGTAGTCATTTCAACTAATTTTGTCTTTCCATTTCTTAGTAACAGTTAGTAGTTATCTATTTATTTCTAGAGCAAACATTCTTTTACAGGCATCAAGAGCAAAAATCCAGCAATTAAAAATTACTGCCCTGCAATTTAATGCCATCATTCCAAAGTACACATTGGGTTGGACAATAGAAAACGGACCTCTGGTAACACCACAGATAAGAATCACTCAGACTATAGAACCAGTAATTTCAATCAGATGAAGCTGGAGGGTTTTTTCTTCATTTGCAAATGAATTTAAATGTCGTTTTTCAAATAATAGATGAGAAAACATTCTACCTAAGAAACCCTAAGGCAAAAGTCTTTGGCTTTAAATCTTAATCTTGTTAGTTCATACACATGCACTATTTTACTGAGGTTCCTCAAGTTCCTGTGTCCACTGAGCACCAGACCAGAAAAGAAAAACCACAGTAATTCAAATATAAACCACAACAGTTGGATTTATTTTGCTTACTTTCACATTGTATTGATAATAACAGTTTGATTACAGATATATTTTTGAATGATTCATTCCCCATTTCTGTTTGTGGGTTTATCGCTTAGTATTTGCAATTTCCATCAATGACAGCACCCTGTGCTGCCCTTCCTTTTGAATTAGAAGGGAGATGAGCCCTTATACTTTTACTTTTTAATCAATTCTTTTCTAGTCTGAAGTCTGTGACCTGACAAGTGATTATACTATACAACTCCATGGTCAGGGGAATTCAAGAGACAGAAAAATTCTATTTAGCAGTAGTTGTTAATAGTAGGAAGAGCCATGGGGAAACAGGCTCAAGCAGTACTGCCCCGCAGGTATATACAAAACCACTTCTCTATTTTCAAACCACACTTTTCTGCCACAACCCTAGTAATTTTAAATCAAATTCCACCATTCTTGAATGCAAGAGGTCAATTGTTTGATTACAGTCACAAGCACAACTTCAAGTAGCCAGTGTGGGAAGTTTGCCAGTGCTTGCTGGCCACTTTTAAAAGAGCAAAAAACTTGTCAATAGGTTAGGTGCAAATTTCAGGGTGTTCCAGTTTTTATTCATAGTCCATTTAAGCTGTCAAGCTTGATCGTCAAACATTTCCACATATGCTTAAAGGACTACTTACATGCTCAGAAACCAAGCTCATAACTGTAATTATGCAAATAGTCCCATTATGTACACGCTTATGTGTTTTGATGGATGAGAACTCTAATGACCAGTTATAAACCGCAGCCATCACTGTGGTTTTTTATTTGCTTATCATTCAAATGCATGTAGCAATAAATGTTTAGTAACACATACTAAAAAAAGAGCTTGCATTTTATATCTTGAATTAGAATTTCAGACTGTGCTGGTACAATGATTAAGATTAACACTTTAATAGCTTAAATGAAGTACTATCAGGTAAAAATATTTACAATATCAATTAAGCCCGTAGTTACAAAAATTATCAGCAACTCTAGGTTCTGATTTTGGACAAATCAATTAAAGTTTAATATCTTAAAATTTAAAGAAAATTTTAGAAGTGTATTTCCCAATTCCCAATCTCAACTAGACTCAATTACATCACAGACAGCACGGTCAGACAAGTAGGCTCTGCAGCCCCATGATTAAATCTGTATCTGTGTAATCCAATGGTCTACTAAAATTACAAGAATTAATATCAACAAAAAGTTAAAGAGCAGCTCTCACTTTAGATTTTACTCTGTTAGAAGCTGTAGCTGAAAGCAGATCTTTTGTTAGCAGCAGCACAATTGCAATGCTGGTTATTCCCAGGATACTGGAATACGTAAGTATGGAATATTAAATTCAGCAGATAAACTCCCCCTTGTTTTCGCCTTTTCACATAACAGCAGGAAAAAACAAATAAGCAATCTGTTTTGGAGGTTTTTTTCCATTGAAAGAAGTTAGATTACATTTCACTCTTGATCAGCACTGGACAAAGGTTCAAATTCCTTATTTCTGCAAGAAGTACACAGCAAACTAAATCAAAATCTTAATTTCATAGTTACATGGTGATGCCTAAAAGACTTGAAACTTCAAAACAGCATTAGAGAAAACACAATAAAGAAGAAACTTAATTATTTGATTTTTAATCAAACAGGTTTTTGCAATAACTGCCATGTGATCACATTAGATACACATACAAACCTGGAAATATCAGGCTCACATACTTAGTCAATAATTCTACATAGTTTCAAGCTGGGCTGCAATAAAAATTTTACTGCCCAAGAGGGCTTCCATCTTTATGGAAAACGAGTGAGAAATTATACTACCCTTATCAAGTTACAAAATCATTCATTTTAAGTACTACAAAGCACTAAAATAAACCAGCAAAGGTGAAGAATAAAGGAGAGAGAAAGTGGAAACAAGCCAGTGCATCATGTGAATAATGGATATACACTCCCTGTTACCGAGTTAAGCTTCCTTGTACACTCACTGTTACATTGACCATCTGGGTATTATTGGAAGTTGGGGGTTTCCCTAGGATGTTATTCACATGTGAGTCAAGGATCGGCATGACACCAACACTGCATGTTAGCCCGCGAACTAACCCAAAGTGCTTTCCAACCTCATGTCTCATCCCTCACTTCCCCCTCTCCCCACTACATGCAACCATACACACAGCTGTGCACTTAACATAAATATGGTATTCATAAAGGGGAAATGAACACATATCTATGTATAAAAGGTAATACAGCACAGCCAAAGTACATACATATGAAAAGAACCATTAACTGACACTTATTACATGAACCAGCTGCCAATACAACCTATTGAACTGCTAAGTCGATGAGTATAGCGCTTCAAGGATACACTTTAAACTATTAAAAAGGCAATTAAGTATGCCAAGAAATAAGACTCACTAAGTGAAAATAATAAGGTCCAGAAAAGCCAAAGCTTTGCCTTAAATAGAATAAATTAAGCAATAATTGATGGTCACAGTTCTCTGCACAGCCAATACAGAGGAAGAAATTCCTAGTTTTTATTGTTCCGCAGAACAATTGCAACTTACTCCTTCAAACATCACAACCATCTCTCTATCTAGAGCAGTCACCCTTTGCAACCTTTAAGACAAATTAATTGATGTGCTTATGACGACTTAACAGCTAACTGCATTTTCCTTAACTTCTTCAGAGCTAGCAGCTAAATAACGCAGGGTTTCTTTTCATGCTGAAGAAACTAATTCAGTGATGGCCTGTATCAAAAGATTAGCTGGGGGAAAAAAACCTTCAGACATGCTAAGGCAGCCAAAATAAATAAGACTAAGTGTAACAGAGACGTTCTTTCTAACGGTGGTCCCTCTGATCATCAGTGAAGGGTCCACTGCGGTGCCCATGCTACCACAGCTCTTTTTTGTCCAATGACCCACTTCCAGACAGGTTTAATGAGACAAGAATAGGTAAGAAATGGGATCTACCAAGAGAAAAACTGGCACATTCCTCAGATCTAAAGGTTCAAGGAGTTTGTATGACTAAAATTTATCCTAAGCCAGCAATTTAGAAAACACTGTCAGCAAAACAGTCATTTTACCCTGAAAGGAACTTTTGCTGCCATTTTTGCAGGAACAAAAAGAACCTCAAACCCCCCAAAACCTGTTAGAGCACCTCGACCCTTGCATATGTAAGCTGCATGAAATAAGATTAAGCTTCATTTATCTTCCAGAACATCAAAAATAATCCCCAAAACGCCAACTGCTAATGTTACCTGGAGGAGCTGTCTTACAGAAAAGTTTTTTTTATTTCTTCTTGAAAATAGGCATATATCAACAGTCCTCCCAGAAAGAGATGGGAGGACAGATACATGCCTTTTCTTCATGTCGTTAGGCAAGTGTAAGCCCCTCAGCTTAAAAGTTTTGGGACTTCCACCAGGGCCCAGGAAATCTGGATCCCTCCTCACTCCTTACACTTCCCTCTAGGACCACATGTAAGCCTGTCCTCCGACCCCAGCTCCCTTCAAGCCCTCCCTAGTTTTAAGTTGGGCAAAGACAAGAGTCATACTAGTACTTCACCATGGAGTCTGCTTCTGCAAACCTTTGAGTTTTCTGGACAGGGCTTCCTTCGCTGGTGAAAAGCAGCATTACCTTAAGCATTCAGTCACCAGTGCCCAAAGTCACCTAGTCCACCTCCTCAAAAGTCACATAGATCACAGTTTCAAACACTGACAACCCAACATAACAAGCCACAAAGAACTTATCTACACAGAAGTGCATGTGCTCAGAAACATGGTTAAGAAGCATCACAAGATTAGTACAATTACAGCATGTTTCATCTGCCATTTGGAGATCTATCTTAAATATGTTCTGTCACCAAGCCAGAAAGTCATGCTGCAATCTGTGCGTTCAGCAAGCACTGTTTGTAAGCATCTCCATCACTTTGTCACATCTGGTAATCATTAGCACATTTGAAGGCTTGTGGAATAAGAAAAATTATTCTCTTCAGCCAAAAATTTTATTTTACCACACTTGAGATAACACCCTGAGGTACTAACACAAAGCTACACTAAAAGGGTACCAAAAATATGGCATTATATTTCACCGTAGCATCCTTCTACCACAAACACTTCTTTGTCATATGAACGCTCACTAAAATAAGATAGAGTAGTCTTGCTAAGTAGCTTAAAGTCACTTTGATATAATTTTGGATATCACATATAAACAAAAGGAGTTTTACTAATATACTTTTGTTTATTACACAGTTGAGAATATTGAGCAATCTCTTCATTAATACAAACCAGAAATTACTAGTGTGATAATAACAATGCTCATTGGTAAACAAAAACAAAGCAGTACAAAGTAAAGCAAAAACAGTTTTTGCAACAACTAAAAATTTTTGTATTCCATTCTTGGGTTTATACTGACAAGAAATGTCAAAAAACAGTAACAAAAGCTTCTTCTTTACAGGAGCGATTTAAGAAAACTGCAATACTAACTTAAGGTTGTGTTAGACTCAAAAAATTACACTTGCAGAGTGTTAAACAAAATGTACTCTGAATAGTAAACTACAGCTTTTGTCTAGGTTTTAAGTTCATCTCTTTCTACTATATGAAAGCAAAAATACTTAGTTTTAGAATGTCATTTTCTAAAGTCATTCATTTCAAACAAAACGCCTAGTCTCAAAATTAAGCATAAAACCTCTTTGCCAAACATCGTATGTTCTTACTCTTTTGTTTGATGAAGCAATACATTTGTTGTACCTGACTCGATTTGTACATTTTAATGTTTATTTTCATCTTTTGTGTCATTCAACACAAAGCACCTACCTTCTATACAAGCATTATCCTGGATGCCATTCTATTAAACTCATCAACCCAGCCAAATTAAGCCCAGTCAGCAGCTGGATGAAACAATTTCCAGGAACGCCTAAACACTGTTTTTGAATTGTCCCAGTCTACCGCAGTCATTTGTTCCAAATCACAACTGAACCAGCGCCTCTGGCACAAAATTTGATGTAAAACAGCACAAAGCATGATCACAAGTGAAGTGGCATTGCGCTCTTAGAGAGATTATTGTATTTGTTGCCAGTGCAACAACAGACTTTCCTGTACTTCTGAGACACACAGAAACCTCAGTTCACGGTTGCATTTTGTTACTCAACTAGTTTTAAACAATGGTTATGAAGCATTCAATTTGTTGGAAAAGCCCTTCAGACTAATGCAGCCTCTTGTTTTCTTCCTAGGCACCTCAGCAGCTTGCAATGTATTTCCCTGTCTTCATTTAAATACTTTTCTGTGGCTTTAGCAATAGAAGCTTAATATTAGAGTAGGAAAGTATGGTATGGATACTGAGAAACATGCATCATGTGTTAAAAGTGACAAGCATTATTAAAAACACACACACACACACACGAGAATTTGCATTAGTGAAATGTTATCGTCTTCCACCCTGGCTCTCTGTGGTCACATTACAGCAAAATTTTATATACACACCTACTTTATCAAGATCATTTAAAGCACAGAGAACTAAGTCGGCTACAAGCCTATCTTTTTTTCAGTCATCCTGAACAGCAGTACAAAGCCACACATAACAGCAAACATTAGAGCAAACTGCAAGAACCCTGCTGCGCATAGTTCGGCTCACTCATACAAACACAGCCGAAACCAGACAGTCCTCATAAATTCGATGCAGCTGGCTCATCTGCCCTTGTTTCAAAGAGATGCAAGAATAAATTACTAGGAAACATTTGCATTTTTATCTGAACTTGAAACATCACGCTAGGCTTCAGCTGAGCTCATACTTAAACAGTAAAAGGTTAAGGAAATAATTATCATGCACCAATTAGCAGAAAATAGGAATAAACCCAAGAAAGCTCACTACACTTCTAACCATTAAAAATACGTGCACGTACCAAATACTGCACACCTTATTTAATCAAGTAATTCTTAAAATCAAACTGATACTTGACAAATAAAGTTTAATCTCTCTTCTTCTCAAACCATTACTGCAGCCCACTACCATTCATCTTGCAAGAAAAATTTTTGGTAGTAAGAGGATGACGAAAACATCTGTCAGCTCAAATCACTGAATTTCATTCTCCAGTTTGGACAATGGCACACTTAAACAAAAACAAAACAACAACAACTCAAGTGTCAAAGGCAGCCTCTGGATGCCTGCCTCCGCTGCAGTCAACACACAAAAAACCCCAACCCTTGACAACTGTATTTAGTTAACTAACTATAAAAAACAAGATCTGCATTGTTTTGAACACTGTAATTTATCCCGTACCAGCTTCTCAAATTCCAACTTATAGGATTGACTACTGCCACCTTTACAGCCTACAGGATGAAAGTGAGGTTTATTCGTTCTTACACCTTAATATTTTGATTGCAAAACATCTGAATCCACTAAGAAGCATATGCTAATAAAGCTCTGCTCCAATCATGCTCCCAGAATATATGGATTTTTACCTATTTCTTGTACAAATACATAGCTGAAGCACTGCAGTTCAAATTTTAAATATCCTTTTAATAATGTTTCTAAACTGCTATTATTTTGCAATACCAAAAGCTCACAAAAGCACAGACATTTACACTCAGAAAAATACTGTTTTTTCCACGCATACACTAAGCCAGCCACTACAAATACCCACCCAAAGGACTAGGTGACCAGTTCTTCAGCCGCAAAGGGACCATTGAGCGCAGCAACAGAGCTGGCAGCGGAGCGGAGCCAGTGCTGGGGTTACCTTCGGAGCCCCCTCCGCTGACCAACCGCACATCGGAAGCGGTGAAGGACAGACGTGCCTTTCCCTACCTCCAGGCTCACACCAGACTTCTTGGAGGACCCTCTGCAAAAGGTTGTGCCCTTCCCAGCCACAAGACTGGGAGTCAAAGCATCCTCAAGCAATGCAAAGCATAATTTTAGAGCAGAAGAGGACTTTGCATATAGACAGGGGGTTTGGTTTTCTCGCTTGTTAGGGTTTTGTTTCCTTTTAAGTCTTGAGAAATAATTAATCAATGCAGCGTACAGTTATACCTACTTGCAGCCAGCAAATCTGCCAAGTACCACAGTTCACATGCCCTCCACAGAAAATATTCTTGATTTTCTTCCCTTAAAGGCAGAAGCTGAAGTTAAATTTGCAAAGCAGCCATACACGCAAATTCTCCCCTACCCTAAGAAATTTAGAATAGACATAATCTTAAAAGAGGTACAAATTCAGAGTCTCTTTTTTTGCTCTACAACCTTAAATCCTTGTACAATTCAGACAGTTTTCTTTTGAGGAAACTTTTTTTAATGTACCCAAAGCCTCGAAAAAATCAAATTAAAAAAAAAAGGGGGCAATTTAAATGCAAAACATTAAGTAACTGAAGACCTGAGCTACAGTCAGAAATAGCTCATCAGCTTCCACAAGGACATAAATATTTGAATAGATAAAGAGTAATTCTTGCAAAGAATATAAGACCGCAGTCATTCATTCTCCTCTGCACAGTGTCAGCTTGAAGGCTACTCTCTTAACAGATAGGCTGGGGGAAATAAAATTAAAAAAAAAAAAAAAAAAAACCAAACACAAAACCAACCAGTATAACCAGCCCAAAAAGAAAAGTTGAGGCCATTCCAGAAACACTTTGCATTTGCAATTCTGTTTCACATTGATAAACTATCAAGACAGATTACAATTTTTGCAAGGAGAAATAGAAATATTCAAATGTGTGAATTAAGCATCTGCCTCTTTTAATGTGAAGCACCTCAATTTTCTACGTAGGTCTTTTCAACTTCTTATCTCTCCAAACAGACTTATTTCGTATACACTTATTTAGCTTCCCCAATATATACTAAAACCAGGACAAAAAGCGCCTGAAACCGCTACAGCTAGATCTGCTGATCTTAACTGTGCAACACAGGGATCTAGCAACTTATCTGCTTATCTTCATGAGTTGTCTACAAAACTTCAACGAAGTCTCCAATGGCAAAAGAAACACTCACTGTGTCACCCTAATGGTTTGTATAGCCCAGCACTCGCTCTCCAATAGTGGCCACAGAATGTAATTTAAATAGTAAATCAATGTCATTTACAGTTTCTGTGGTCCATTCCCCTTCCTGGCCTCCCCAGCATCCTTCAGAGGCTGCACATCCACCCATCCTTTCAGAACACCTATGGACCTGTGCCCTGTGAGTCTGCCTAACCTCTTTCTGGATCTGCTGACACTGCCTCCATAACCTCCTGTGACAGCAAGCTTCAGAAATGAAAGATTTTTCCTTTAATTATTTTAAACTGACCTCCTACTTATGTCAGTGAGCGCACCCTATATTATGGGATTTGGTGCAGATGACTTTCACAGACCGCTCACCTGCCAGGAAGTTGAACCATCCCCAGTTCTGGTCTTCCGTATCCCTTTAACTATTCCCTGAGGTATGGAGACGAGAACAGCAGCCAGCATGCAAGATGAGGCTGCACCAAGGCTATCTAAAAACAAATGACGGGCCCACCACCTTCTCATTATCTCTCTGGCTGACACCCAATGCCCTGTTGCTTCTTCCAGACCTAAAGGGGCTGAAAAGAAAGCCAGAGAGGGGCTTTGTACGTGGGCACGTGGTGACAGGCCAAGGGGCAATGGCCTTAAGCTGAGAGAGGGGAGATGCAGATGAGCTGTGAGGCAGAAATTGTTCCCCGTGAGGGCGGCGAGGCGCTGGCCCAGGCTGCCCAGAGCAGCTGTGGGTGCCCCATCCCTGGCAGTGCTCAAGGCCAGGCTGGATGGGGCTGGGAGCAGCCTGGGCTGGGGGGAGGGGGCCCTGCCAGGGCACGGGGTGGGACTGGGTGGGCTTCAAGGTCCCTTCCAACCCAAACCACTCTGTGATTCTTCACCTGCCACTGCACATGGAACCGACGACCCCAGAGTGGTCAGCTATGACCGCAAGGTGTCTTTGCTAAACTGCAACTGCCAGCTTCAAGTAGAAATCACACAGATCCTTCTGATGTTCCTCACCACAAGCGTGGTACTTAGCTACCAACTCCAGATCACTGATGAAGATGCTGAATGAAGCTGTAATGTCATGTCCACTTTACATGGTTACTGACACCCTCCCAGGACTCCAACAGCTTTGTCAGGCAAGATTCCCAGAAGCCAGACTCACTCACTCTCAAAAAAACCCCACATTTTTCCACCTATTCAATAATTTTATTCTTTGTAATAGAATCACACGTTTCTAGTTACTGAAAAAACTGTAGTGCTTCAGTGGCTATTTGAACATAATAAAAGCAATTTCACAAGCTGCAAAAAGCCAATACTAACAATTATGTGTTCTAAGAGCTAAGTAATTAGAGTCCAAAGGAGATGAAAGCAATGAATAATGAATGAAAGGTTGTCAAGGCTTCTGAAAAGCATCCACAAGCACACTTCTTGGACAACCCCACACTGGCTCATCTGTCAATGCTTCACCCAGCAGTGTACTTCATGTAGTCAAATGCAGACAGAAGATGTGCTTTATCCAAGTTTGCAGAGATCTGAATGTGAAATGATAAACAGGCTAAGACAGACACTGCTGTTGTCTGATCTCTCTGGGCTTTGCTAGGAAGTTAGTCTTCCTGCCTCTCAGGTGAAGACAAGCAATTTTTTTTTTTTTTTTTTTTTTTGGGGGGGGGGGGTGTTGTGGTTTTTTGTTGTTGTTGTGGTGGGTTTTTTTTTTCCTAGGCATAATATGTTGAAAAAGAAAAAAAGCTCACATTCATCTGCCTTGCTGAAGCAGAATTCACAAACACATCTCGGGAAAATAGATCTTACATTCAATCCTCATTATCCGAGGACATCCTATTTGTAAGACAGCAGATAGCACACACTGAGTCCCTGACTCAAACTTCCCAATTCCCATTCAGGATAGATGCTTTGTTAGTGGAAAGAAAATACAGCTTTTCTGAAATATGTAATATCCCCATTTTGTTATCAGATGATACATTCTCAGTCTCTCTGCCTAAAATACTCAAACTTCAGCAGCTTTATCCCCACTATCTATTTTTGCTGCGTGCTCAGCATGGTATTACTAGCCTATGACCTGTGTGCACTCGGCCACAAAGGACTGGTGTCTTCAGGTGTTTTCCCACTCTTCTCTTCCCAGCTCCCTTCAAGAGAAACCTCTTGCACTGGCACAGCACTTTGCCACCATCTGTCTTTGCCTTACAGCTGCTATAAAAAAAATTCTTCTAATGTAAAACCACTGCACACCTGAGGAGGAGGAGTCATACTGTCAAACTGTCCCAAAATCTAACCCCAGTTCTGAGACCCTTTCTGATCATCGTCTTTCAATTGAGTCAGCATGGCTAGGGCAAGAGTTACATCCTTTTACAAATTCTGTTTGGAATCACAAGGAGAACTTCAAGCTGCAGCTTATCAAATGCAGGTTTGTGACAGTGTCTGTACTTTTCCGTAGTAAAAGAGATTCACTAACAGAACGTGAGACCAGCATTGGCACGATGACCTCAGGGTCCTCTGCATACAAGAATCGACTAGTCCTATAATCAACGCTTCTGCCCAGCGATACCAATACCCACGTTCATTTGAGGTTAGAGCCCACATTCCCAATTCCATGAGCCAGCCAGTGCTACCAAAAGTAGACACTGTTTTTAAGGGACAAAAGGAGAGGGCTGGGAGGTGAAGTTTGCAATCTGACTCACTACTGATTTTCCATTAAAAATATATGCTAGGGCTTAAGATACTATAACGAAGTTTCTGAACAGCCTAGAATATAAACCACAGCATAAGAATACAAGGATGTACGTTGTCATCTTACAGACAATGCCTTAAAAATACCTTAATGTTAAGGTTATAAAAGTTAAAAGCTAAATGTCATTTAACTCCTAACTAATCTCTCTTTTAAAAGTGAGGTATTTGCAGCAATTTAAGTAAACTTCACTTATTTGAAGCACATTCTTTATATAGTCACAAACCCTTCGCTAGAAACACTAAGTACTAACCACGTTTGAGGTAAAGCATGCTTTTGCCACAAACACAAGCATATACTTCACTGACCGCCTAAATGTGGTGTAGGATGCAAAGTAAAGCCAAGATTGAGATCTGTAAAGTACATACCTTCACTATGACAGTTTGATCAGAGATGCTGCTCATCATCTCATTAATGGACTTAAAGAGCTGCAGCAGAGACTCCCTGAAGTCTGCTTCTCCTTTGTTCTCATAAAGTCTGAAAAATAATTGGGTTTCATAAGCACGATCCAACTAAAATGGAAGTACATTTTAAAAAACTCTGCTCAAATGACAGATGATAATTTGTTGCATTACATTTTTCGAAGTTCAAGAATTTCTACAAGTTTCTTCACTGAACCAAGAGTTTTCTTTCACAAAAAAAACTGAAGACAAGACAGTGACTGGGCTGGGCCAGCAGGAACAACAGATTTTTATTTTAAAGCTTCCTACGTAAAATGCCACATCCAGTATTGTTGTTTATGCCTTCAAGTCACAGTGAATCCCTCAGCAGTGACCCAATTCCACATGCCCACGCAGCAGTGGGATAGTCTCTCTCCACCCTGCACAAGAGCTAGCAGATGTCTGGGAGGACCAGTGCCAAGCAGCTCTGATGAGGAAGCCAAAAAGCATCCAGACAACTTGCCAGCAATCATTAAAATCTACCAGTGGCCTAAGGTGAGTGACCTTAAACCCTGTGAAATAAAGAGAAAGCCTATCAACCCAGTATCGGGGGTAGGGGGTGGAGAAAAAAGACCAACCACACACAACACACCACTTTTTTTCCATGGGAAGGGAAAGCTAAAGTTAAAAAGCATTTCACCACTAATTTCTGGCTCGCTGAACTAGTTAAGGCTCAGTTAGTTTCCCATACAGTCTGTACAGCTGCTGCGGAAGAGTGACTAATCCGCAGCTAAAGTTCCCAAGGCAGGTCCCTGTGCCTTCAGGCAGGATTTTTCAGAGCTGATCTGCCCACAGGGACCTCCCTCTCTCTCTCTTTCTCTCTCTGCCAGATGCTTTCAGGGGGATTAAAACTGCCCTGAGATGCCTGAGCAACACCAAAGGCAAAAAATATACAGCCAAGCTGAACAACTTGGTCCACTGGTTCAACAGAGCACAGGAATGAATGTTCCTGAAACTCTCTTGAGTATTTTAAGTGCAGAATGATCCCTGCTTCAGGTGTAGGATGAGATAATTCTCACTACAAAATGGAAAGGGAGGGGGAGAACACCATAGGTCCACATATCCTTTCAATTTTTTGCCCCCTTTTAGCAACATGTACGGCTCACCTACATAAGGGCTGTTGCAAACACACTTCTTGAACCTCAGCTATACAGGTTACCAGTTATACAGACCTAACAGGACCCTCACCCCTCCCAAAACAAAAAGGATCAGTGCTTAAAAGCAGCCTAGGAAAATCTGGCATCCAGGTCAAATTGAAACAGGGGTGTTTATAAACATCAGACGGGGCCTTTTCCCCAGCTAAAGCCCAATGCTTACCCAGTCAGCTTCGATTGCCTCCAAGAGCCTGATCCAACAGCAACTGGCCTTCCAAAGCCCCCCTTGGTCCCACTAGCTCTGTCCCTGAGCTCACCTAAACATTTTGCACCAAGGCCCATTAGAGCAGCTCCCCGCGAGGGTTCAATTCCCCTCTATTTTCCTCCATTTTCTTCTGGAGCTCAACCCAGTAAGGTGATCTTGAATGGGGTAATTAGCTCAGAAAGAGCACCACACCCGGGAACGTTGTACGTGCAGCCACAGTACCATTTCTTCATGTTTGAAGATATGATGGACCACCTATTACAGAAGGAAGGGAGCTTATCTTAAGGTAATCATGCTGTCTGGAATGTTCTTGCTGCTTTACACTTAAACTAATGTGTCTAATTTTTAATGCTGTGTTCATAAACTTTTGGGAGCCACAGAAGTTTAAAAAAAACTATTTAAACCAGTACACGGGGGAAATGAGTGCTACAGAAAAAATATTAAATTGTGTTATTTTGCTGTGCAAACTTCTATTCCCCTTTTAGGCTAAAACAAGGGGTTAGGCAGGACGAATTACTAGTTAAATCCCAATTTCAATAACGGATTTCAGCATCCCTCTGAACAGATTAGAGGTGTGGAACTAATACCAATATAAATAGTAACTAAACTTGGCAGTCCAATAAATCAAACTGCTTCAGACAAAAAGCTTTGCATTTCAAAAAGGAAATTGTAATAAAAATAACAAGTCACAAATGTGTTTCTACAGTCAGTTTTTAACATACTTTTATTTAATACACCTGATAATGCACAAATACACTGCAGCTATGAGAAAACCAGGATTACACCAAGTTGACCTTTCTATCACTGCCTTCAGAGTGTTAAGTCTGTTGTAAATGCAATATAACCACTGTGATCATTACTCAGTAAACCAAATAAAGATATTTCTAAAGTTCACTTACAATACTTTGCCTTTATAAACCTTGATATACTGAACAAACAGATTTGCCACCAGGCTTTAACTACAAGAACCAGGCTTCTACATATTTCTCCAGAACTGAAGCTTGCCTGCAATCACATTACTAAAATTCTCTATATATTCTGTACACTACTAACATTGCTGAAGTTAAAAAATATGTAACATTTTTTAATAAAAGATTCTGCTTGCTCGTTGTGATTTCTCAGTAAAACACTAACGAAATTTCAGAACACTGCTACACTTCTGCATTATAATCACTTCAAATCACACACCTCAGGCAGGATTTAAGTCTTACAGCAGAACAAATCATGGTGTCATTCAGCATTCAGTAGCTTTGCTGATTAATCCCTTGTCATTGAGAGCTGTGTCTACCCAATGTTAAAGAACTGTGAATTAGTGCTTAGCACGAGGAAATCCAATGGCCAATACTGGAGGGTCATATTGTCTGTAAATCTAATCTGCAGCAAGAGATAATTATTTTTTTCTCTTTTAAAGTGATTTGTAGGACCTGCATCAGTATAAGTGACATTCAGCATTTCATGAGTCTCACAGCAAGACTCCTACAGAAATAAATTATAATCTCTAAATTAAAGAAAGGTTGGTGGTGGAGTCGGTTACTTCAGAGGTCTACATAAATCCCTTGTAATAAGGTTGTTACCATTGCTAACGAGTAGTAAAAGGATTGAATTTAAGTGAAGTTGAATACATCAACAACTCATTTCATAACTTGTTTAATATTTTGTGTATAAAACACAGTACTTCCCAATTAACTTAGAATAATTATTTCTGCTTGACTTTATGGATGGACGGCCACTGCAGACAGCACCAGTGGGTCTCTGTGCAGTTCCCCACAAAGGAGGTTGAGTGGGGGAGCAGAAAAAGAGGCCCCCAGCAGGCTTCTGCCACACCAGCAGGCATAGAAAGAGCTTTCATAGAAACTCAAATGATTCTCCTATTAAAAATGCTATCGCTCTCCAGGAGAAGATTTCTGCAGCTCTTTTTTCTTTCCACTTTTCCATTTCACTGAACCTTATGGGGGCCCCCAAACTGTACCCGACCACCAATGGTTTCTTTCTGCTCTGACAGGTGGGGCCCTGGGCAGCCCCAAGCTGTTGGGGGTCAAACCCCAACAACACTTGTCATTGTCTGTTATGAGGCAGTGTGTCAAAAAAGCGCACCTCATACTCCTTTTCGCCCTCATTGTCCCTCTATTCTGACCCTCTTCCCTTGCCATGTCTGACCTACAAAGAACGCCCCCTGCTTCTCCCTCAGCATTATCCCTGAGCCCTGCAAGCACCATGCCAGGACAAACATCGCATCCCCCATCCAGAAAACCTCTCCCTTCACTTTGCTGCAAAATTTTCAATACTTTAGTCTTCCCAGACTTTTGCAGCCATTCAAAGAAAGCCACTAGCAAAGCCCAGGCCTGGATGAGGGACAGGGCAGCATGGCTACTCAGTACCTTCAACATTTCAGTCACAGTACCAGGCAGTTTTTCAGAAAAGTTTCCAAAATAGTGGCAAGCTTTATTTGTTCAGAGATGTAAATTATAGAGAGCTGAAAAACATCATGATTTTAGCAGTGCACTGCTACTTACAATATATATCTGTTAAGGAAATCTGGCATGCTTCTAGGAAACAGCTGTCTCCTGAAATGAGTTCTAACAACTTAAGATGTTTCTAAAACAGTGTAATATTGAGCAACTTTAACTTGTGGCATTGCAAAATTTTGACACTTTTTGAACAATATTGGCAATGGGACTAAATGGTTTCAGCATTCACCATACTTACTGATTGAACAATATCCTGGACCGCACTATGAACTTGAAGATGTACTCCAAAGCTTTCATAGCTTTAAAGAGTTGATCAGTGATACCACACTTCTCAGCATTATCCACGTATGTTTTCAAAACTTTAGTCAGTTTTCTGTTTAAATACAAAACCACATACAAGTTACAAGTATGCTCACAGAGAAGAATGTCAGTTGTGAAAGGTTTAAAGAAAAATTATGTGCCTAAGTAGTGCCTACCAAATGACAAAATTAATTATGCAACTAATAAACTCATTATGCTTTTGGTTTTGCTAGTAAATAGCTGTAACTTATTCTTGAAAATAAAAAAAACCAACCCAAGAAAAACCCACACAGACCATAATACCATTCAACATACAAGAAATAGAGCAAATCTTGGTAAGACTCATTTTCTGCTGGATATTAGGGATATTCAGACTTAGGCTCTCTTAAAGTTGCAATTATTAATAATAAATAATAAAAATAATTAAATTTAATACAAACACATTCTTAGAATTAACACACACAAAACAGGAGCTTCTTCATTAAACAAGGCTTCCCCTTTCATAGCTTTCCCATGGATTCTGAGCTAGAATTTGTGAAATTTATTTCTCAAAAACATATGTAACAGCAGTTGGAAATTCTCTTATTCCTCATTTTGAAGTCTATCAAACTGGAAAGTGAAACAATTTTAAAAGTAATACCATTTCAACTACCTCCCAATGAATATAAATCACAATTTTAATGCAACTACAAGCAATTCCATTTTAAAATCATCCTAGCTACACTGTACGTTTCAACATCCACACTAAAAGTAAAAAGGTACAACATTATATACCACTAACAGAAAACAACATTATGTAGACAGGCATCTTGATATATGGGTATATATTTGAATAGGAGTAAACTGCCTAAGAATTTCAACCTCTCTACTTAAACTCGTGCAACAAAAGGTGGGGAGAAGGCAGGGATCTGCCATGCCCACAGGTGCAAGTCAAGCCAGAATTCAGCTCTTTCAGTATCTCAAGCTTAAACATGCTTCTGCCTCCCCGCATCTACAGACCAGAAGCTCTGCATGCCTACAAGTGAAAGGGCCACCTTCAGATCTTGCTAATAAAACCAGACACTGGAGGATGCTTCATCTTTTACCCACTTCGCCTGAAGTCTGCAACAGTGGCTACAACTCAGCAGAGTGACGGTAGTATCAAAGTTGGGACTAAAGGCCTAATTCTTCTTCACTATTTTGAATCAACAGTTTTCAAACGTTTTCTGGTCACATAATAAAGACTGCATAACAGCAAAGTGCACACCAGGTTGCCCAGAGTGGGTTTGTTTTCCTCCCAACACTGCAGAGATACCCATTATGTATTTTTCCTCTAACACTAGCAGTCTGAAGCAGCAGCAGCAAAGATCCTAACTGTCAAGAATTACTGAAGATAGCAAAAATAATGGACCTTCTGGTTTTTATTCTTCACCGTTTCCTCCCCAAAGTGACAGTAATGCAGATAATACAGGGCAGAACATCAATTTAATGCACCAAACAACATGTATTTGAAGCATTTTAAATGACATTATTTCCTTCTCAAGTATGACTGAGAATTGTTTATGAATATTTTCCTTACAAAACAATTCTTGAAATCATCAAACATCCCCTCCTTCAATACAACAAAATCAAGACTTCCTCCTTGAAAATGACCTAATTTTTACTACTATTATTTCAAGAGAGAAAGGCATACTATCTCCAGTCTTCTTCAAGAACCTCCCATCCTCCCAAGCTCTATGAGTAAATTCCTAATTAACCTCCATAAACAAGTATCTGAATAACATTATCTGGAAAAATTAGACAAGCCACATTAGAAAAAGTAAATTTTAAAATTTACGTGTAGGCTAGCGTTGCACTGAAATGCTTCTTAATGTAGGTTTCCAAGACAGGATTAAAATGTTGAAATTTTCTGTCAGCAATCAATCCAATGATAAATACCTGCAAAAAACCAGCATAATTAATGCATTATCCTCAAAATTTTCTTTTTTATTTTGTATATTCACCCACATTTATTTTCAGAGAAGACACACTAATAACACTAAAAACACAGAGACTCTGGCTTTTTGTTATCCTCCCAAGATATTAATATTCTCCATTCCTGTGAAAACTTCCTGTTCATAACAAAGTTCTCTGTTCTAAGCAGAAACTTTCTGTTTCTGTCCTAAATTCTGCTGTTAATCCACTAAAATGACTGGACTGAATTGCTTCCAGCTTTTCTGGGAGGATGACATGATGCAACCCAACCCCCTTTTGATCGAGGCCAACTGAAACTTCAAATATGATTTTTTAATTAATAGCTAACTTACAGCTAAGAACTTTTTTCATTAGTAAACTTCATTCTATCATTTACACCATGTTTGTTTAATTTATTAATTGTTACAGTATCTGTATTTTAGTCCATCCACAGTGCAAACTTACCAAAGCATCAAACACTAATGTGTCAAATGTTTCACTCTCTGAGTTCTCCATCATTATGTTAAAAAGTGCATCCAATGTGTCTTGAAGAAACTACAAATAAATGCACAAGTCATCACATTTTACAGGAGAAATGAAATTCAGATTTCATACAGGTTTCTACAGACATATTTTTCATTCATTCATTTTAAAATAAGTAAATACATTTTAAAAGTTAGCCAAAAAAAAGGGAAATCTAACATTTTTGTTTTCAGCAATTTTTCAGCAAAATATTTTTAGTTAAGTTGATTATCTATATCTCCATATCACTCAAAAAATAGAAAAAAGTCAGGAATCACACTTGGTACACCTGAACAAAGAGTTTAATCTATTACAGTGAACGAACAAAAACGTATTTCAAAACTCAGTTTCAACATACAGTCAACAGGATCATGCAGTTTCTGAAAACTGATGTTTCAGAGCACAAACCAGACAAGCAACTGAGTCTCATGCCAAATAATTCAAGTCATCCTCAGTAATTTTGAGCTGAGCAATGAAAAGTGCACAGCATATTGCTTTTCATGACTGCATAAACTCAGATCCACAATTTCAAGCGACAGCACACATGCAGGCATGGAAAACAGAGCACACAACCTTCTGCCCCAGCCCAAAACCTACACGCCTCTATCACTGTAACAGAGGAAGAGTCTTCACTAGCCAGTTGGCTGGACACCCTGATCTGTGCAACACGAAAGTAAAAGCAGATTAGTGTCAGGAAATTCAAGTTCAGCAGAGGGACAAAAGCTCTTTTACACATGTATAATTACAGTATTTCTTCCCAGTGACAGCAAGTAATCCATGCCTGGCCCAGAAATACTCATCAACACAGTTTTTATCAGCATGGGATTCTGTGTCTGAGCAGTTTCTTCCACCAGATTACAAAAAACCAACATGGGCTTCTCCAAGGCACAATAAGGATGGATCGTGGCCTCAGTTTGTATTTGCTTTTGTTGAGAAAGATGGGGTTCAACATTGATTGTTCCAGCATGTCTGTCTCAAATGAAGTAAAAATGTTTTTTGTCTTGTAGACAAGGTTTAATCAGGGAAGAATGTCTGAACAAGCAGAAGGCAACTGATTCCTGAGGTTGCAACTACAAAGAGATTACCCTATAGGCTGTGGGAGCAATGGAAAGACAGCCTGACTCCCACCTTCCTGCCTTAAAAATTGTTATCTATGCAACGAGTCTCCCAGATCGAACATGATTCACCTGGACCATCAACTAAATCTGGAGTTAAATCTCAGGAATTAGCCTCCACTTAGCAGCTCACGAAACACTACTGAATGCCAAACCTTCTCAAACCAAGTGAACATGGAGCCACAGTTTGAGGTGCTAATATCTGCAGATGAAAAAACAGAAAAGCCAAAATGCTTGCAGCTGATTTTAGACTTAGTTCTGGGGGAGATCCAGCTCATAATCTCAGCAAAGGATCTGGGGGGGGGAGGGGGCGGGGATCAGGAATTACAGCCTTCTCATCACAGCTCCGTTCGTTCAATTAAAGAACACATGCAAATAAAGTACATATAACCAGCAGCTGGCAGGAAGGAAAGAGTAAAGTGCAAGTCTGAGCTTTGACAGGAGAAGCTTCTGTCTTGGTTTGAAGAGCAGTAGTACTCCCAGACCCCAAACACTGCCTGGCCAAGTCCCTTTAAAAACGACGAGTGATTAGAATGCCACGTCATGACCGATCAAGCCTTCATTTCACATTTAGGGATCATATATTCACTTTCATTAGGACAGTTCAAGTTTTGAACCTGTTCACAAGGAAGTAACAGCAGGAAGAACAGCGGATAGATGCTTTTGTTGTATAAAGCCGCAGGAAAACACTTCTCAGATAGGGAGCCAGTATGAATAATTTCTAAACTATTAGTTTACATTCTCATACCCTATAGATTCTGGGCACAAATTGAGTCAGAGCCTCTCTTAAAGGGGGATAACCACTGACAGTTTCCATACACTATTGAAACAGTCAATCCCAGAATGGGTATCTTGCCTGATCTCTGCTTAAGTGATAAATGAGCACTGGTAGGCAGAGACATTTCACTGGACTTCTGAAAAAACAGGAAGAGTTTAACAGAAAATTTGAGTAAGTTTTATCATGTGTATTTTTTTAATATACATAGACTGTACTATGTATCATTTAAAAGCATCAACGACAAAAAAAAAAAAAGCTGAAATAACAGAAAGGGACAGTTACAAACTAGATATTACAAACGTGCAACAGAGCAGTCTACACAAAGATTTTCCGAACACTGTTGTAACAGATGGATAACATAAACAGTGGTCTTCTATAAAAAGAATAAAAACGGTGGAGAAAGCAATATTAAAAATTCCCTCTTCTATCCTATGCATAAATCAAGTTCTGCTCAAGCCCTATAAAATAGGGAGAAGAGAGTATGATTTCATACGAGTCCTGGAACAGCGCAGGGAGCAGTGAGCATGTGCCAGCTGGAGAACTGGCTCCAATATGTTTTTTACTTAAACCTCATTTGTGCTGCATTCTGATGCTTCTAAAATCATCTATATCTATCAAGCAGTAATCTGCTGTACACACTCTGATGTCATTTGGAGAAGAAGGAAGATTACAAATGACAGAACTATGACAATGCTTGGCAGAAGCAAGTATCGGTGTCAAGTTTTTAGCTATCAAATGATTCACAACAAAACAGAGCAGCTAGAACCTTCCTGAAAAACAAACCATGTGGGATACTATTTTTAACGCACTCAAAAAAGGATAATATCAGCATTCTCAGATGTCATAAGTTACTTCAAGATGAGGCATTCATTATGCCTCTATTAAACTAATTAAAATCCAGTGAGGTAAAGAAACAACGCAACAGGCCCGTAAGGGTCATCTGTCCTCAATACATTACCTCTTCTGACACTTTTAGATTTGATTTATTACAACACATTCAATAAAGTCCCAGCCCACTCCATTCAACAGCTAAATCTGTCTTTATGTAGGTCTCTACAATCACTCAGTGGCCTTGGCAAATGTAAATAACTTGGCTCAGCTAAATAATAAATACAAATAAAAAAAAAATAGCAGCACACAGTAGGGTTGCATTCCACATCCATTTTATATCAGCATGTGAGAATTCCAAGATGTTCTAATCTTGCAAAGAAAAACACCTTTTGCCTTCATGTTTCTGTATATATATATATAAAAAAACCTTACATTTTCAGAAACTTGCATTTTACATGTGTTCTACCAGTAATTAACATCTGAAGTATTCTTTGAGGGAAGGAAGAAGGGGATTAGCATCCTGAAGGCCGAGAGATACCTGGTTACAATTTAATGTGCAAGCATGCATGGCGGTGGGGGGGGCACGTGTGGTGTGTGTGCGTGAAACAAAACAAAATATATGAATACCTCAAGATATGGGATTCATCAAAATTATGATACCAAATTTATTTTTAAAGAAATTAACTTTTTACCTTAACCACTTCACCACCATCAACCTTCATCAGCTGCTTCAAATTCTGCTGCAACAGGTTGGTGTTAGATCGCCATTTCAGAAGCCCCAAGAGATCAACTGGGAATAAGAAAAACAATTATATCATGCAGGATATTTACTTTCACTGACACTCCATGACTACATTCAGGACAAACAGGTTTAGTTCCTTAGGTCAGCCATTTTCACTGGACAACAACGTATTTCTAGTATGCCTCTGACACTGCAGAAACCTAGTACAATAGTTCTATCATGAAAGAACTCTGAAAAGCTTTCAAAAAAGCAGCCTGCTCTTCAAATGTCAGCATTAAAATCTAGGCCAAGAAAGTCTGATCCTTCAGTTTTAATTTGTTGTACACAACAGTTGTGTGTTTAGAAAAAGATGCCAAAATGAAATTAGTCAGCCACCAACACAGTCATATCTACAGGACCGTGACTCTTCCAGCATTAATGTTTCTAGCTTCTTTGCTCTCACTGAATAAACTGAAAAGAAAATACAGCACAATGCAAGGCAAACAGTTGCAAACTAAGCTAATTCAGTGGAAAGCTGTCTGCTTAATAACTCATAATGCCCAAATTGTTTCCTTGCTTTCAAGTGATGGAGAGCTAGGGTACAGATCAGATCTCGGAACAAATCAACTGCAAATGGTCTTGTCCCCAGATTCTACATCCCACTATTAAGATCATGTCACTTCAGCATTCACTGATAAATAAGGGAATACAGAAGGCAAGTTCTCTCTCTGTTATTAGTCATAGAGAGCCACCACACCATTTTTCAGTTTCCTTTACAGAAAACTTCTCACAAGGAACTCACAGTTGAGGTTCCCCTGCAAACGACCATGCTAGTAAACAGTAACAGCCACACTGGAGCACCAGTGAGTTAAACCCACCCCAGCATTTGTTGAAATGCGACCTGAATTGCCCACAGCCCAAAAACCCCAAGCTCATCCCACCTTAGCCAAACCAGCATCAGGGAAAAATTCCTCCCTGCCCCATTGAAAGTCAGTTTTCAGCACAAAACAAACTATTTGTCAGTCATGCTCGGTAGAAGCCCCCAAAAAGATACAAACAGAAGATTTCACAGAATGTCTACCTTCAATTCAGCCACTGGATATCTACTGCACATTACCCACACCCCAATATTCGGTGAATTCTGCCCAATATAACTCTCCAAGGACAGGCAGCTTCTTGCAGCCGATACCCCCTCACTTCTTTTATTCAAACTTTCAAAGCAATCAACAACACTTTTGCCAAGGCATGCATCTGCAGAGTATATTCTTGAAATTATATGCAGAGACCCAGAGCAGCTGCTATATTTTCCCCAAAACCTTTCATTCTAAGCAATAAATAAAATTCTTTCCAGTGGAATGAACTGCAGTTCTCCTTGGGATAAGATTCCCCTTTGAGCAGCACTCAAACCAAGCCCTCTTACCATCTCTTTGGGAGCAGAAATAAAGAGCATTTTACTACATGAAAGCTTTGAACAATCCAAGCCCTTTTCTTTTCTTTTTTCTTTTTTGTAGTATAGCCTACAAGAAGTCTACAGGCTGAAAGCAAAGTCTTAAAAACTGAACAGTAACAGAGAAACTACTTCTGGAAGAAAAGGAAAGATGCCTCCGTAAGTTATCCAAAGTGTTTCATGAATATGTTTATATCAGATTTCCACCACTGAATTTGGTTGCAGCCTGATTTCTAAAAAGGCGTCAGCTTGACAAAAGAAATCATCTGAACAAAAGCCAGCCCACAGACCATCTCTGAAATGCATCGTGTATTGCCCCAAGAAAACAAACCCACATGTACTTTCAGCGTGATGACACAGCAAATGCTAAATGAATATACACATGAACAGAAAATGTCAATGCAGTCCAACTACCAGAAAGAGAAAATCAAATTACAGTGTACACTAAAAATGTGCATTCACTCTGTTACTGTAAGCATTAACCCCAGTAAAGTACCAGTTGATCAGTTAATCCTACTCATTTAATAAATATGTTACTCTATACCTAGACCAAGTAGAACAGGATAAGAATGTAAAACTGTATTTTAGCCTATAGTAAATAGTAATACTGTAGTCAGACTAGGTCAAGTGACGTTTATGTGATCAGAAAATATCGGAGGGAGAAGACAGAACGAGGATTTCCAATTGCAAAGGGTTAGAACGAATGTCTAGCCTGCCAAGTAGCCAATAGCAACTTTACTTTATTTGTGTTAATGTAATATGTGATTATACTGCCTACATATAAAGATTTTCTTTCACATTGTATTTAGCAATTGGAAGCAAGTGGTCCAGCTTCCTGGTTATACACTTCCCTTGATTTGTATCTCTGCAAAGGTTTCCCTATAGAGATACCAAAACTCTTCTGAAAGCCAGTCACTGAATTGAAGTTAGATAATATTTCCTTTCTAATTAAATTGTGTTCTTCGAAATAATCTTCCCTCTTGACTTAAAGAATGGAAAATGAAATGCTTAATGACGTGTTTTATTTTAATTCCATATTTATATCTTCATTTTTATGCCACTATAGTACCTGAACTTGTCATATCATGTATATCACTTTTTTTTAAATCAGTTGTGCTTATGAATAACTAAGTAAAATTCCTCTTGACTATTTTCTGAAAGCCTAGTCTCCTTGGTTCCTCAGAGTCCTGACTCCACTATTGTCTAGAGGTTTGCATTCCTCAGGCAGAAAAGAAAACTTAGAAATACTTTGAATAAGCCTTACAGATAGCTCAGGTGCTTCACAACAGCAAAGACACAGGTAGAACGCCACATGGCTCTCTGGTTGCTCATAACCAGAAAAAATTTTCAGCAAGGCCATTAATGCAATCTCAGTTCTATTCCCATCACCCTGATGATGAAGGGACATCCATCTGGATAGTCCTACAAGAGGCACTGCTAAGATTTACTATCCACAGGCAGTATTCACATAGAGGGAGATGTCACTTTTGATGCCATTTCAATGCCCCTCCTTCTGTGTTTCTTGGTATCTCCAGCTTCTAGCTGACAGAAAAAGAAGATTGTAATACCAAAACTACCTTGCCTGCACAGGAGAACAACTCATTTTGCCATAGATCAACAGGCTACTCTGAAAAAGGAAAATAAAACCAACGCACAACTCTGACTTGAACACAACATCAGTAACAGATTCAGAACAGACCCAGCTACCCATTTACCCTAAGAAAAGAAGGCACAATGTTTGCCACACCAGAGATCCACCAAGATGCTGTCAACTGCAAGCAGACACCCCACAACATATGGGTTCAAATGTCTCACATCTGAGTTTAGAAAAAAAAAAAAAAAAGAAAACCAATATAAAAACATCAAACAACAAAAAATGCCCCACAAACTTGGTGTGTCGTCTGCTGCATTCAGTGCTCCACAAGACGGAAACAGTAGCAAAGCTAGTGTGAGGTATCGGTCAACCACCGCCTAGAGAAGGTGGGGATCCAGTGCCACATTCTCTGTTGGTACATCAAATGACAGCAGCACCATCAGTCACGACTTCAACACATACATCTCTAGAGTTTCATAAAGCTTCGTATTAATTCTTAAAGTCCAGAATTGTAATATAGAAGCTCTACTTCATCACACAAAAATGCACTTAATGTTTCTGTGAAAGTGTTCCTTTGGCCCATAAAAAAAAATAAATTTGTTACAGACAGTCTTGAGAGTACAATAAAAACATGCACTGCCATAGACCTGTGGATATGGGGGGAAGAACGTTCCTTTCTGCCTCAGACAGCAAAGGAGGAGAATCTGGCCACTAGGCAAAGTGATGATGGACAGCAACTTCTGATGCCTCCAAGCGCTGATGATCTCACAGATTCCTGAGGAGGCTGGGGGATTTTGCTTGTTTTCAGACAGTCCTTGTCTTTGGCTTACATTGCTACTCTTCCTCAAAATTAAATGCAAAATCTAAGAAGAAAATGCCAGGAAACATGTTGCTATAATATATTCTGCCACAAATCACAACTGCTCAAATGTTAATTAAGTAGATACTTCATACTATCACTTTCTCAGAGAAAATAGCTGAAGTCTTACAAGTGGCCAAGTCTGCTATTTTGGAGACTTCTCAGATGCCAAGGACATCAATTATTAACAGAAAAGCAACATTAATAACTCACAGTTCATAAAGAACTAAAGTCAAGTAAGTGTTCAAAGAGCTTATATCCAAAAAAGAGTCTGCAACTTCAAATACAATGCAGAAGGAGCCATATGAGTTATTAGCATACTTTCAGAATTATTACTAAAAGTAAGTCTTAAAGGCAATTCTAAGATACTTAAAAGAGGGTGAAGAAAGAACTATTATAGGTAACTAAATGGAGGAAATTATGTTTTGGCTCACCATTTTGGTAAATGAGGATAGTCAAGGATTTTTACTTACTTATTTTTAAGAAAGTTAGAAGAAGAATATTAACCAACAATTTCACAGAAGTTAAAATCAGCTTCAGAAACTATTCTCTGAACAGCACTGCTAATTTCTAGACAAAAAAAAATGATACTTGATGGAGGATTTTAATGATGAAAATTTTTGGGTTTTTTCTAAATTGCATAAGGATACATGGTGATCTTTTTTATAATATCAAAATACTTTGAAGAAAAAGAAAAGGCTTTGATAGCTAAGGAAAAGTTTCACAGACAACATAATTAACAGTAACAATAAAGATCAAGAGTTCAGAGGAAATTATATGCAAATGAAGCATGAAGCAATGCTCAGTCTTAATTTTAATAATAGTTCTGCAAAAGCAATGTCAATATATTGATCACTAGGAAATACTCTAACTACTAACAAGCACTAAGAAAGACTGACAGAAAAAAAACAAAACCACCCTAATCATATCACAAACAAAAAGCAGCTCAATTCCACACGCTGTTTTCTGCCTTCTACAAAACCCCAAAACCACCGTGTTACTCTTGAGCTGTAATCCCATCTTTGCTATGAAATTCCAAAATAATTTCTGATTTTTTTGCTTAACACCCTCTTAGGCTATAAGACTGCCAGACTGCAGTGAGCCTGATGTGCTCTGAATATGAAACACACCTAGGATGTGCTGTTACAGATGCCACTAAAAAACACTGCAATAAAAGTATGAGTTGACTACGAAGTTGTACCAGAGTGGTAACTTTCCCCCTTGGACAGAGAACCCATTAACGTGACAATCCAATCATTATTCCCACCCACCCCCCATGCCAAGCTCTCCTCAACCACAACCTCGACTCCCGACAGATCTATCCGGACTGAGATCTCCCTTCTCCTGAGTCACGAAGGAATGATTCCTTTCCCTGGCATGACTCACTCACATCTCAATGACCCACCCACACTCCCAAGTCTGCTTCTGGTGCAGCAAAGAGAACAAGGGACCGCTCCATGGCAACGAAGCACAAAAATCAAAGAGAGGGCACAGTCTGGAAATGTGAAATATTTGCTTTGGTGGCTGCCATCAGCTCTACTTTCCACAGCCTCTGGATGCAGTCAGCCAGCTGACAAATGCACATGAAAAATGTATAGAAGGCAAGTTTCAAAAGGAACAAAACACATCAACTCCACTCCTGGTAGTCTGTGTTCATGTGACGATGTGTGAAAATGAAAGTGACCTCCATGCAACACATTCGCATGCTCACATCCCTTCTGCCCAACACAAGAAAACATCAGAGCTTTCTTCAGGCATAAGATACGGATATTGCACCTTGGAAATAACACAAAACAGCTTATTTGGGAGTACAGCCATGGTTTTACTCTTGAAAGCAAACTCATCCTCTTCCTTAGTGCTATTATTCATACTCACAAAGTAGTAAAATGCCATGGAGCCTGTTTTCAGTACCATTCAGTATGAAAGCCTCAAGTATACAGCAAACAATATTCCTGTTTCCCTTTAACTTGGGATTCTTCTGTTTTCTTAGAGACGTGTCCTGCTCTAAAGCAAAACAAAGCCCAGGGGCAGAGAAAAAGGTACACAAACCCAGTAGATGCTTTTGCTGCATCCAGACAATTTAATCTGAGACTGCTAGGCAAACAACCCACAATTTATTTATGGAGAAAGGGGGATGGAGAAGGCAGGAAAGTCAGTACATAGAAACCCACTCTAACTGTGAGGAGCAGAAGCTCCAGTAGTCCTATGAACTTACCGTTCTGGGTAAGTTTGGTTGAACAAACTAGAGTTGAGATCTGGAAAGAGTCTTTGCTGATGGTGCAGCTGCCAAGGTTCTGCATGCTTTTCCCTGTTGCAGAGTGTCCTTTTTCCTCCAATTCTATTTTAGTAGATGGAAGACTTAAATATGTTGAGGCATCTTCCAGCTTCTTTGCTTCTGCCTACAGTGGTATTTTAAATACAACATGAAACAGTCTGAAAGTATCTAGTGAAAAACCTTGGTAATAATAAAATTTTATTATTTACACTGGATTTTCTTAGGTTTTCTTCTGAATTGGAGCTACCCAATGGGTCTAAATTACTTTTGTAATTTAGAACTAACCTGTCTACAGATTGAAGCCAAGATGTGATGAAGAGCTACAGAAGTAACTTTTCCCAGCCATGAATACCCACAGAAAACTCAGTAACAAGTGCCTTTAAAACTAAAACATTCATAGCAGAATATATTTAAGGTTTAACAATCAATCTGCCAAATATGCAGACTGCACAGTACTTGCTATTTAGTTGCTTTATCTAACAGAATAGTCTATAACACATTTTTCTATGCAATTCTGTAACAGCAATTCATTAAAAGTCAGTCAGCTGAGTGAGCTGCTATGGAAAGACTATAGTATTTCAAAATTCTACCTTGTAAACTATAAGGTCATGTTCTCCGTCTCTTAGAGTTGTTCCATCATATCTCATGAGTTTCACAAATGCTAGGGCAAATATTTTCTCAGATTTATCTTTGGCTGTTAAAAAAAAAAAAAAAAAAAAAATCACACCACATAAATCACGTAAGTATTTTATTCTTATACAGACAGTCCACCTAGATTTCAGAAACATAAATAACCTGTAAATGAATGACCACAGTAAAGATTCTCAGATGAGGAAAGTGTACAAGAAGTTAGGAGAGTCTTTCAAATGCAAGACAGAACCAAATAACCACAAAAATAAATGTATAAGGATCTGACCACACCAACAGCAACTAGAGGCTTAATATTTCTATATTCTGTCTGTTCTTTTAGAAAGCTGGACTAAAGCAACTTTTTAAAAACAAAATAGAAATTTGATGCTTTTATCATGTTCAGGTTTTTAGGAGTTAGAAGAATGGCAGCACTCGGTACCTAGAATAATGATTGAAAGACCAGCACTGAGGATCTCATCAGAGCTCTGTCATTTGAAGGGGGAACATTTGAACCAAAACAGAAACTGGATCTGTAACTACAGATGAAGTGCCTAAATGTCTGAAAGCTGACCCACTCTACAACCACCATGAACAAAAAAATGCATTCAGTTTGCTCTCATTGTTCAAAATCTATTATCAAAGGTTAAGTAAAAACAAAGCAACAGGGCAAGCAGAAATCAGAAATTGTCAAGAAGTAAAACCAGAAGGAAAGTGCAATAAACTTGAGACAACCCAAGAACCCAGTGAGAAAGCCGTGCTGCCCTAAGGCACAACTTCTATTCAATAATTAAACTATGGCCAACCTAAATTTTTGAGTCATGTCAAAAATATTTCTGACTCTAGTCATCTGTAGCACACAATCATAATTTTGACACTAATGACACTTATTTTCAGCACATTGTCTTCATTGACAAGTATCACTCTCTAAACTAAGGAAATCTTTTATTAATGATCAATTTGCAAAATACACAGCTTCAATAACTGCTATGGGGTAACATACTACATAATACACAGGCATTAAGAGTATTACATGTCTTATAATGCATCCAGTAGACACTGATTAGTGCTTTTGTCTACACATTTATTCTACTGCAGAAAATTTTGTTGCAGATTTAGAAAGGCTTTCCTACCAAGAGAGCCAGCCCCTGCAATCACTATATGGAACGAACATTATTGCAGCCAAGGGAAATCCCCAAACTTTACTACAAAGCAACTGTTGACAAATGGAAGACAACTAGCTGTCTTGATCTGATCCTCAACAGCTCAAAGCATCTCAGCTGCCAGCAACATTACAGGAAAACAGAGGAACACCCCAAGTTCTCAAATACCTTTCAGACCAAAAATACTTAAAACAAAAAACAACCCCCAAAACCCACAAAGTCAATCTGACAACCAGAAACCAAGTTTCCTAATAGCAAAGTCTTCAATTACAGATGCTATGACTACTGTAAACTCTTTCACATTCCCTTTTCATATAATATTTTTACTACTCCCTACCCACCTACCTCTAAGATATACAATACCACAAACCCTTCAGTTAACTGAAAGCTTTATTCACTAGCCCTTTTATTTGACTTGAAGAAATGACTGGAAAGGAAAAACTTGATGTTGACAGGTAAGAGTGAGAAAGATGTAAAGGGAAAAAGAAGGTGAGATACTAACATAAAACAGGCAGACAAAAAACTTATCCCCACACTAAAAGCAATTACAACAATCAATTACAGATTAGGAATTATCCCTGTTTCAGCAGATTTGGGCACCAGACACTGACAAGAACCGTAATGAAAAGGCTGAATTACTCACAGTCCTGTGATGATCTATGACGGAACGTGAACCTTAAATGACTGCGGTTCACATCTTCAATGGGGATTGCAACCTTCACATGTTGGGAAAGAGAATGGAGAAAGAAAACAGTCAGTACGGTATCTTCAGACATCATAGGCCACTACCAAATCCCACCTAGACATCTTTCAACAACATGCTTGGCACTTTCAAAAAGGTTAATTGCCAGCTTCATTTTGCCATAGAAAACCTTGCAAGGTCACATATTTCCCAGGAAAATTACCAATTCTTGCACCAAGAAAGAAAGAAGAAACAAAGCAAGCCTGTTAAGTTACCCAACAAAACCTGTAACTTCAGATTGTTCACTCCCCTACCACTCCCCCCAGCTCAGGAATGAGCTCCTCTTGTGTTTCATCATCAAGTTTACCTCTACCAGTCAACAGCAGAACAGTGACAATTCTTAACATATCCGTTACCTATGCAACACTTGTAGGCATACACTATTAGTGTATATCTGATCTGTGTGTTGCCGATGTGGAGATGTAACCAATACTCGTCTTCCCCAGTATTTTTGCTAGTCGTCGTATTTTCTTAATCACATCCACAGTCAGGCCCTGTGCCGTACACTGCCCCCTGACACACCGGCTAGGTTTCTGTCATTCCCTAGCAGCCGCTTTCTGTCTATAGCTGCAACAAGAGCACCTTTAGACTTCAAACAGCGGCGTGGGGAGTACCCGCAAGTCCTTTCTCAGGACACACTTACTGCTTCCACTGACTACAGCTAGACAGAATATATTTTCTAAGGCTAACATCAGCCTCCTCTGTAATATTAAAACCTGGCATTTAAGCAAAAATGTTATTACCCAAGCAAATTCAGCAAGTTTAAAGCCCATCAGCTAGATCCCAAAACACTGATGAGTTCAACACTATGGCAATTATATTTTAACCTTAATAGCCTGTTTCTCTAGGTCAGCTTCAAGGAAATAGAGTAAAGCATTCCTACAGAGATGTTGTAGTGCCTCTGTAACAATCCTTTTCACCAAAAGAAATAAAATTCATTATGCAATATGTTGTGGTCAAATCTATTCTCCAGCAGTCTCTGAAAGCCTTCCTTAGTGGAGCCATTCCTTTTGTCCTGCTAAACACACTCACAAGCACTGAATTTCCCTAGTTCTGTTTCTCATGGCTTTCCACTAAAACTCATGTTAATTGCATGTTAACCCCCACAGAGGAAGTTACTGTAACAGTTTATATACCTTTACAGTCTCAAACCAGCGGGGCTGCTTTACTTGATAATATATTACTGACTTGTACTCTGAGATGGCTTCGTCACCAGCACCAGGAAAAATAACGCTCTTGAAAACACAAACAAAAGAGAAAATGTTTATGTCTGTCTTTAACTCTACTTCTTTATTAAAACAAAAAATAAATAAATCAGTGAAGTAGGTCAAAATAAGACAGAATGGCTCATGCCCAGAGCTCCTCATGAAATTAGTATCAAAGTGTATGCACTGATATGACAAGACGTATTTAGTTATGACAAAGGAGAAACTTTTGTTGTAAATAAAAATAGGGGCTTAAGTTGACAAACAAAGATGTTGAAAAGGCTTAAACAGATAAGTATCAAAATAAAAAAAAATCCAGACATTAAATATTTTAGTACCTCTAATCTTTTGCCATCTTCATCATAAACAGACACTGTAACTTCTACATTCTTTGCTGTTGTTTTACTGCCTTTGTCAAAATCTCCCTGAACCAACGTTACATAGATGTCATTACGAACATCACCTACAAGAAAAAGCAAAGCACAAGGTTCTTAGCAATTTTCCCAGTGTACCTACTGGTTTGTGAAACCAATGATACACAGAAACAATGACCAACACATTTTAGCAACAGCAGTCGTACATATGCTATATGCTGTAGCTTTTAAATGTTTTGCCACGTATCTTGAACACTCAAAACTAGTAGTACTGAAAACAGCTGCTTAGCTAAAATTATGCTAAGACTTCTAAAGTCTGAACTATTAACTCATAATGCAGCAAGCTGAATCAAAAAAATCACACCATTTCTGGACTGAAAGAATATCACATCATCATTAAGAGTATAAAAAAAACATAGCATAAAAAACACCTCTGTTCTACTTTTTTATTTTATACGCAATTTCTTTCATTATTAATTTCAAAGGATGAGTTTCACCACAGTCATTCCTTTATCCCATACATAGATCTTTTGCAATTTAAAAATACTTAACAGCCCAGAGAGGTCTCTTTAACTTGTTACATCGGGAAGTGGTTTGATGTTTTTGCTGGCTTGGGGGGTTGAAGGGGAGGGCTTTATTTAGCTTTATGTCTTAAAATGCTTTTCAAATATATCCCAATTTAACTGAAATTTTAAAAACTAATTGGGGAAACAGGGGATTTCCAATAATTTCATGAAGCAGGTGTTTTACGTGCCAACACAGGACTGTAACAAGCAGAGGCACTGAGGCACTTAAACCATATGGGATATATATAGGAAAACATCTGACAAACGCACACTCAGCAACCACAGGGAGAGCCGGAACTGGGACAGGTTTTGAAAATATCTAATGGATACTCCAGAGCTCATCAAGCTGGAAAGGACAGCATGGAGGTCTAGTCTGTTTCTTATAGCAGTTTTTTGAGAAGTACCATGGTTTGGGGTTTTTTTTGTCAACACCAGAATTGAACATCCATAGAATATATGTATTAAAAAAGCAATAAGGCTTTCTTGCAAATACATTATCCAAATTGAGTACAAACCCCAAAAGACTTGCACATCTCTAAACCAAGCCTGTTCCTCTGAAAAGATCTTTCTGGTTTTGATTCATCACAGAAGATATAGGTCATACATATGCTCTTGCTAGGGAGATAATATGAAGCGTACACTTCATATACATTTTTCTTTACTGGAAAAAGAGGAAAATTTCCACTGTCACTGCGACACCATGTTTGGGGGGGGGGGGGGGGTGGGTCGGGGATGTAGTTTTATTTATTGATGCCACACATGGGAGGTATTAGCGAAGTATTTTATGTTTATTTTAAATGAGACAAAATCCTTTGACGATCCATTATTTCTGATGTAAACCATACCTCAAATTCATCTCCCCTCCCCCCCGCAAAGCCTCCATACATAGAGATATTTAAAGAAGGCTAAAATGTAACAAAGCAGCATTAATTCACGCAATGACTTACCAGGCATAATAATCTCAGGAAACCCCATTTTCCGAGCCACGGCTGTTGACCTATCAACTAAGTGTGGAAACTCTTTCCTAATCTGATGAATATCTCCTGGAAGAAGTTTCAAAGTCACCCACAAACCTGTTGTGTAAAAACCACAATTATTAAACTGGTGGGATTTTTTCCTAGTTACAAAAGAATTATTTTTACGCATTCTAAAATGTAAGAACATACATGAAGGTAACCGCTCTTCATTTACAAAAACTGAGGCTTTGGAAATTATTTTAAAACAATCAGAAAAACCCCACCACTTCAAGCAGAAGCATCAGTACAACACATGTATGCCTGATTATATCAGACCTCATGAAAAACTGTATAAAAGCTTCACCTGGAAGCTTACTGGCTAATAAAGAACCTGGGAAACTGGAAATCTGTGAAAAATAACTATTCAGGCCTTTGTATTGTGCACTTTGCAGCAATACCATCTAGAAGGCCTCTTGCTAGGGAGGAGTTAGGCATATGTTTAACACCAGAGGCATGTAGCTTCCCTTACACAGGCTTACTAAAGCCAAAAATCTTATTCACAGCCTAAACATTTCAATACAACAGGTCTCCCTTCAGAAGAAAAACAGGTTAGCAAAAGCATACAACAGACAGGAAGAAAGAAATGCTCGGCTATCAGCTGGACCTACCGAAGTCTGGACTGTGGAAACGCAAGCAAGCCTACTGTGCCCTTGGCACGGAGCCAGAGCAACCCTAGAAGAATCCCTCCTGCTCGCAGAACCAGACTTCTCTTACCACTGAAGTCTTCCACAAAGGCTCTCGTGGAAATACAGTTATTAAGCCATTAGCAGAACTGCCACAAGCTTGTATCTATCCTTTGAACTCCCACAAGTTCCTTCTAATGAAACGTTTATCTTCCACAGGAAGAAAGAGAAGTGGCAACATGGATTTGAATGGAAGAACTTAAGTATTACAACCAACCAATATCAAGATGCCAACAAAGGCAGCACCAACAGCAGATACATACCCTGAATTGATTCATCACCACCACCCCCATATGTTGTTTCTGCTGCACTGAGCACAAAGGAATCTACAGCATCAGCTTTACATAGTTGACATTTTTCTCTTCAGTAGCACAAGAAACCACTAAAATGCCTCTGCTTGCCAACTAACATCAGGCACACTTGTTACAGGAAAAAGAAAGATACCAAAGTGGGAAAAAAAAACCAACAAAAAACAACAAAATAACCCAACCAAAGTAGTCCTACGCTTGGTAAAGTGAGTGGCAATCAAGTTTAAGCACAAAATAATTACAGCAGCAATCTGTAGAAGAAAATCCTAAAATTAAAATCTATGAAAAAGAAACCCAAAAATATTCATTTATAAAACAAATTGTGGGTTATCTTGTTACATACACAATTAACTATACATTCATTTTGTATGTATTCGGCAGACAGTTTCTTTTTTATTAAAATCTCTTATAAAAGGCTATAAGCTGACTTGTTGCCAGAGATGGTTCTAACAGCTGCTATTTCATTAAGCAGTAACTGTACCTACACTGACTGGCTGAGCAACAACTCTTAATCCTTTTCTGTTTGTTTGGGGCCTTTCTTAGGGAAAGAATCTGAAATGAATCAAAGAAGCTGAAATGTTTCCTCCTTTCCAATACACGTTGGCCCCGGGGGGAAAGCAGATCTAAGTTCTCCTCTTTAGCTAATGGGTCATTTAAAAAAAAAGTTTTTATTTAGATTTTTATTTTCTATTAATCAGTAAAAAACACCAAAAAAAGTACGTAATATTCCTTGGCTCTACTGTTCAGATAGACACCCCTACACGTGATACAGATATCACCTACAAGGCGTTTGGCGGAAACTCCACACTGGCCTGCGTAAGACTCCCAAGAAAATATTGAAGCCAGTACCACAACAACTGAGCCATCACACAATTCACTTTTTAACTGGCTGACATATTGTGATCACATTGTGTTTTATATAAACACAAACCAAAGAAACCCAAACAAACAAACAAACAAACAAACCCCAACAACCCAGACTTCAGGAGGTAACTCAGCCTGACATCAGCAGCGTACACTGAACGATGAGCAGTGCCACAAGCAGCCCATAGGACAAGGTGCCAGCGGCGCTGCCTTGCTGGGGCCTCGCTCTTACCACCTCCAAGCTCAGGCGGGCGCAGTGCTGGTGGGCGCAACGCCCTGGTCTTCTGGAGATGGAACCAAATGCTGCGAGTGCAGCTGCAAAGCAGGAAAATAAGGCAAAGGAAGGGAAGGAAGAGAATATTCCTTTCTTCAACTTTAGGAGGCCAAAGTCCACAGCTCAAGGGCACAAGAGCTGGATCCCTAAGTCATTTCCCATACAGAAATATAAAGATGTCCAAGTGATGGACAATGCAGGGAAATGACAGACAACCCGTAGAGTTAACGTGGGGCAGGGGGGGAAGGTGCGGGGCACAGCAGGGTAGCAGAATGAGCCCTGCAGGGTGGGGAAGAAGGGAAACCAACAGTGCAAACACGTTGTCTGTTATCAAACGGCAGCTAACAAATGAAGGTAATGTTATGCGCCCTTGAATCCAAAATTAAAGTCATCACGTGTTGCAAATCAAGCAATAAGCAGTTTTAGGTACACCGGTGTATATAAAGAACAGTACGTACCCTGACCCTTGTGGTTAACTTCTTTAGCAGCAATCACTTTGTTTATAACAGTCTGAAGGAAATCATTCTCCCCTGCCACCCTGGGTGAAAAACGGGATGATATGTTCAGCTGCTTGTGTCGAATGGCGTCATCCAACGCTAGCCTGGAGGATGCACATGACGACCAACACCAGGAAACAAAGGGTCACAGAAAACCAGAAGTCACAGTAACAAGGGAACACAAAAGATCATATCATAGTTGTGACAAAGAGTATTAGTCAACGCAAGACAAAGGACAGAAAAGGTAACAAGAAAGACAGAGGAAGATCATTAATCAGAAGAATGCTGATCTACCAGAGAGAAGTACAGCACACCTGCATTGTTACTTCTCCTTTCAGGGACATGCATGCACAGGCCCCAGGAACGCTCTGTGAGGATAGGAAGGATGGGATGTCTCCCTCTGAGAATCCCGTTAAGCAGTGAAAACCTATACAGGCAGTCTTCTCTTTAATATATATAGCAGACTGGCCCTGCAACACCTCCAGGGTCACTTCTGTCATTCTATAGGTTAAGCAGCAGTGCATACCGTCCAAAGGAAAAGCTACCATAAATCTCACAGAAATGGCATAGGAGAAGAACAGCAGATAATCCAAACGTTCTGTTAAACTTGATGAATAAATGAAAAGATGGAAACTATAAATAAACAGCAGCATTAAGTGTCATTTAAGTAATCTTGCCAAGGGCTTTTGACAACCATTGTGTTGGTGGCTATTGAATGAATACAAACAAACAAAGATATGAAAACAGAATTGCATGTGGTACAACAGAAGTGAAGCATGGAATGAGAAGACGACTGTGGCTCATATATACAGCCTAAGTCTATGCTGGAAACAATGACACCAGTATTCATCGCATGTTTTCACATTAAAACATTCTTCTGAAAAAGTATATTCAAAAGAATATGAATAATTTAGTACGGGGCGGGGATGGGGGGGAAACACATCGTACATCTTTTCAAAAAGCTAATTTAGATATATAGAAAAAAAAAATTGGTGTTAATGGAGCAGAAAACTAGATGTTCCATTAGCATTCACTTTGATATACAAAGATTCATTTTCATTGCATACTTCCACACTCACTAAAAAATAAGCTTGCTATTGTTTACCACACAATAAACATATTGTGAACGCACTCTTCCCTAAAAACCCGTTTTCCTTGAAAAATGGAACTGTACTTCTGGTTTTTACCTTAACACCCTCTACACCACTCCAGTGACACCGCTGCACACAAACAAAACAATTACAGACCTGAGGCATATACCTGCTTGGCTCCTATAGCACCTAGAATTTGCAATCCTCTCAACAACCCTACATCTTCAAACCACAAGGGCTTCCTGAACTAAGCTTATTTTACAAAATAAAGTTAACTTGAGATATCTGAGTATCTATTAGTATATTAATCAAGGAATTTAGCTAACATAACTATGCTTTGCCTTTTTGAGCAGACAGCAGTCTAACATTTCACACAATGGAAGAACTAAGCATTCATATATTATGCACATTCATTTGACTTATCCCCACTACATTTCCCTATTTCATGGAATAATAAAAAAAACAAAATAAAAAAATTATGAACTATGGATGGAACAGAGTATTTGCTACACATTCTCTTTTGTTAATAACATTTTACTTCTAAAAGGGTTTTTTCCTACACTTTCTATATATTCACAAAAATTCAGACTATTAAACCCATATTCCTCAATATGATTTTGTGGCTGGAAGTCAAAACTGATCTTTGATGTTATGTTAAATTCATACATGTCCCTACTTTAAAAGGGCAACAAATCTGTATTTGCTATTAGCTATTATTTTAATTTCATTATTCAATAAAATAATAATAATAATAATGCTGTTTGCTATTATCATAAAATAGTGTCTGTCAAACTCCATGGCAGCAACCTTAGAGTCACTGTGGAAGGGTTTGCATTTTTAGATGACTACTAGAAGCAAGACCAGATCCGCACAGCAAACCGATCTGCTTGATTCTGTGAACCAACTACAACAGGTGTGTGAGCAGACACATCCCCTCCCTTACCACCCAACCAAACTCCCCAAGGTTTCTGCTATATGTCTTGCATGATAATGTTGAATACTAAGGAGATATTGCAGGAGGTATATCAAGCCATCCTTCAAATTCTCAACTTTTGTTTTTATTCCAATTAATGTGGCCCCTACTATGAAATTATATCTGCTACAAAGGAAAAGATAAATGTTATTGTTGCCTAATTTCACAGAAGTCCCCTTCAGTGGATTTTGGTAATGCTGCTGGTCTTTGTCAACCTCAGGCAGAGCTAAGCCAGTAATGTACTTATTCTAAGCATTTCACCTCTTAACACATTTTCACCCTGACATCTTAAAAAAAAAAAAAAAAAAAAAAACAAACCAAGACTGCAAAACTGGGAATGCATGCTTTAAACTCAAGACTTAACAAGCAGAAAAATTTCTGGGGCTACCACTATTATAACTAATGGGAAAGTATCAAGAAGAAATATTAGTAAGTACAACTTAAAATAAAAAATAAATAATGAAATAAATTAATTTCAGAATATCTACAGAACACTTCTTCCAATCTAAAGTTTTAAATGTTGTTTGGTGTTCTTTTTAAATGAAAGTTAAAATCTTAATTCTTTCACTTCTGCTTATTCTTTAAACTATTCCCTACTTACGGTTGAAATGGTATGAAGTGCTGTTTGTCCTCATCGTCAACTTTTCCATTAATTATGTCAGTAACATCCATTACTGAAAACAAAAACAAAGTGTACTGAATTAAGTGATCAACATGGGAAGATGGCTGCTGAGGGAATACCCTAGGGGATTGGAAGCAATGGTGACTCAGAAGAGGGATGGAGTTAACTGCATAATTTCAGAATTTTCCTATAAAATAATACCATGTTGCAAATAACCTTTGGCATCTCTAGCTAACACAAGTCCTGGAAGATACAGTAAATTCTAAAATTCAGCAATCAGTCTGATTAAATTTAGAACAATTTTGAGTTTATACAATCCCACAGGAGTTTCACACATCCAAGCTTCTACACAAGAATATAATGTGATATAGGCAGATACGGCACACAGACTTACCTGCTACTCCAAAAGGTCGCCGCAGCCCAGAAGTTAGTTTTCTCGTGTTGTTGTCCCTCAGCTCCATTCTGCCCACTCGCACAATCTGACAGACAAAACTGATCTTCTCCCTTTTCAGGTCTTTGCTTCCCAGGTCCTAGAAATAAAAATTTCTTCAGATTACTTTATAATAATTGAATTTCAAGTCCCATTTTAGTAGGCAGAAGGCTTGCTGCTCAGAATTTGCCTTTGCCACGTTAGTCTCTTGCACCGGGGCAAACTGTTCTCTGAGAAAGGGAGTTTTTGTAACAGTACTTAAGCGTCTCAACTTCTGTGTAAATTAATTGCTTAGGCGGCAAAATCATTTCTAGGAAGTTAAAATTTCAAAGAGCAACTTTGATTTTAGCCAGGTGTCGAGAATACTCAGTAGTACTTATGAGAAATGTCTCATGTAAGCCTCCCCCAGGATCCCCACCCGCAGAGGTAACCCCACGCTGTTTACATACAGACCATTACACTCCTCAGTTATTCAGAAGCTACGAAACAAGTGCTTTAAAGTCTGCCAGCTGAACCGTGCGCACACTTACGGTGAATACTGCGCGAAGGTTATGCAACCTGTCTATATCTTTAGGGAGTCCACAGCTTGACCACCGCACCAAGTAGTTTTCACTGAAAGAACAACATTTTGAAGACTTTCTGTTGAAATGGCTTCCTTTAACATAAGCAGACAAAATCAGCTTCAGAATTTACAGAAGACTATATTAAACCTGATCTACTTACCCTAAAAAAATGAATATTTACTTAGTGGATAGCTGGCATTTATTTCCCTTTGGGTATATCATTTATAAAAAGAAAGCAACTCCTCAGCAATGAAGTGTAAGAATTTCTTTAAAGTGGCAGGGTATTTTAGAAATCAGTATCTCAGATTCGTGCTGCTAAGTGAGGGCACACAGCCTTGCAGATGTGTTCACATCTCATGTAAGCTCGGCGCTGAGAGAAACTATGGGCACAGCGCAACCCGGACACGTACCCAAGGGGAAGGGACTTGCCTGATGCTGTGCTGAACATGACGATGAAGTGCTGCTGCACTGCTGCTTCCCAGGTGACCCTGTCCTGCACCTTTCACAGAAATTTGACTTTCATCCTGCAAAACTACCGCACTACTATAACTGAATAAGCACAGATTAGGGAGTGCACTCAGGAGAGCACTTACCTGATAAATTTTGATTCCAGTGGATCATACAGAGACATCAGGACTTCAGCATCTTCTCCTATTTTACAGACTACATTTTTTAAATTTACAAATAAAGCAAATGAAGGAGTGGCAGCAAACTTGGCTTGTCTGTTGATATCTATATTCTGTTTCTGAGACTGTAATTCAAAAACAGAAGAAACTCAAGTTTAACTTAGCCTAGCAAACATCCAACTGCTACAAAACTTTCCTAAAACCTTTCAGACTGAAGTTTTTTCATTGAATGTCTACTCCTGTGCTCTTTGTTTATATTAGGATTTGAAATAGACTGCATTTTCTGGATCTGTCTTGAAGTACCACATACAAGGATAAAGAAAACAAACAAACAAACAGGGGGGTGTCTTTACTCTGCTAATGAAAGCTGAACAAATAGAGAGAAAAAAGCAAAGCCTCAAATATACCTAAAAAAAAAAAAAAAAAAAAAAGGAAGTTGCTTTTTCTGATGTTTTTAGGACAGGTACAGAGTGCCAAGAAAGACAGGAAAGAAAACAGTGCCATTTCTACAGGTTACCCACCCCTTGGAATTTAGCTCCCATAAACTTTTCACACACTACTTTATCTAGGCAGAAGGGAGGAATGCACATCAGAAAAAAAAAGGAAACTGGCTGAGGCAGGGACAAAGAAACAACTTTGAATGCAAAAATGTAATAGTTTCAAGCTCATTTAAACTGGTGTATTTTTACACCAACTTTGGCAAGGGCTGCAAGCATGTGCATGGCCCATTAAAACTCAACAGGACGCAGTAACTCATTAAGTTGCACTAACGCACTCATGAGCGACTCCTCAGGAATACCATGCTCCACTAACTGCTGCTGACATGGGCAGGACTCCTTACAACATAAATGTTCTTCCTTTTAAAAATAATAATTTTAATTGCAAAGAAGCTGACTATTCAAGTCTGAGAATGTCTTTAAATTTGCCCCTTCTATTTCAGCAAACAAATTTTCAGTATTGGCATGCAGAAATACAAACATAATTGAGGACATTCTACTTAATTCTCAAAAATTCTCTCATGACAACTTAACATACAAACCTGCTAGATAAGTGTCTCTGATATTAACCTACAAATGTAGCCAACTTATTGATAAAGGTCCTAACCAGAAATTTTACTAAGCCCTTTAAATGATGAAAAAGACAATTAAGCAGCGTATAGACAACCAAGTCCTTACAAAATGTTTAAGTCTGATAATAACTCATAAACGTATCAAACACTTCATTACAATGCTAAAAATAACAGTGACCTAGTTAGTTTATAGTTTTATGTTTCAAAGGGAAATGCTACAGTGCATAGTATATCTTACTTTCTCCTCCTGTAGCCTCTCTTCAACTTGCTTGGAAGCTATTTCATGTGCTCTGAAAAGGCTAATCGTGCTGGTCTGCTCTGGGTCCAAAATATTGCCATCTTCATCTCTAACGACCAGATCTAAATCAAGAATTCTAAACAAACAAACAAAATACGCTGTGAATTAACAGTGCTCAAATCAATGCTTAAAAAAACACCTGCCAAGTATTCAACATCAACATCATACACACCTGGCATATGGTAGAAAAAAAAAAATATTTGACACATCATACAACAATTTAACATGTCAACAACCCCGGAGATAACCATCCCTGGCTGGAAGTCACTTTTTCCCACAGCACAGGAAGAACCAATGTAAATGCAATAGCAGAACGGCTGGGGAGGTAATTTCTTAAACAACTAAATTTGCAAGAAACTTTTTGTCTCCTCCTCTGATTCACCTGACAGAATGAACAGCCAACCACACAGCCACAGCACACACAAATTGGTCAGTTCATCGTGTCCCACTCCACATTCTCCTACAAAGCAGGCATATTCACGTTTTAGCAAAAACCTATGAGATACAAGAAGGCAGAAGTTGCTTCTCCTTATTTAAAGCAGAAGCCAGATTTCTGTCAGCAGGGTGTTAACGTCCACCGTTACCTTCTGCAGCGAGGAAGGTTTATTATGCCATAATCAAATCCAGTCTTAAGAAAGACCTTTCACATTTTTCCGTGTTAGTACAGTGCTGGCAGCAGAACGAAGGATAAAAATAACCAGGTCTAGGTTGATCCACATTTGTCTACCTATCTTCCATAAGACCTCCTCACCTCTGTTCCAATTCATATGGTCCCCGTTTTCTTCTTCTAAATCTGTAGACACATCTCACGATGGAGCTGCTGTAACTTTGGTTTTGAAATATGTTTGATCAATGAGCTTAAACCAAACTTGGAGTGTCTGATAAGCCACAGTGAGATTCGTGGTTTATCTGAGAGTAAGTCCCCTTTGGACAAAGGCCTCAATCACTTGGAAAGAAAATGGGATCTGTGGCAGATGAAGACATGTTTTGTGTACTTAGAGGATAACTCCTCATCCCTCTGTAACAAGAGGGAAGCCTGGAGTTGTTACACAAAGCCTTGGGCAGGGTCAATGCACAAACCCCTCCAATTAATTGCACTGCATTAATTCAAAGATGGATGATCATCACTCAAACAGGCTGCAGAGCGCAGGGAGCAGCTTATTAAGAAACACCTCCTAAGCTCAGCTCCATCAGTGGACCCAGTCATCACAAAACTCTGTTAAGTACCTCTGGAACACCAAACTCCCACATGAATTTTCTAGTGAGAAAAAGGTTTCATCATTGAAACCAAACAGAAAAGCAGCCAAAACTGTCTTGCTTCTCCCTACTACCGTTCCTGGACGGCAGCCACAGCAGGAGATACACCCACTGACCGCCTGTATCGTAACTGTCAGTCTGCAATGGACAAAAGCGGAGTCCTTCCACAGGAGACAGCCGCCTGGACCAGAGGAAAAGGTATCCCAGAAATTCAGAGAAAGACTAATCACCCAGCCTACTACACATCAACAGGACAAGAATGGGTGCAGACTGTCAAATAAATAGAAGCAAACACTCCTTTGATTTAATTTCTTTGTTTTATCCTTTACCTTGAAAATGATGCTTGGAACAAATTTGAGATTTTTTCTTAAGTGTCCCAGTTACAGATTTTTGCAACTGAACAAAAAAATGTGTTTTCACAACAAAACTACCTGACCCAATTTCAAAAAATACATTAAAAATACAAATTCATAAGACCATTTTCACTTCCTCAGCTATTTTGACAACATGCAGTGAAACTGTTCTCTTTATTTATAGAAAAAAAATCTTATTTGCAAATCAGTATTTCACAAAACAGGAGCAGTTACGATATGATTAGATCAGAAAACATTTATAAAACGAATAATGAATTCATTCTGTCTGGGTATTGAAATCATCATTCATGCTTATTTTAGACAAAACTGAATGTATGACTACATCAGAAACATATGGTATCTTTCAGTTATGAGTTTTTACTCAGAAGTTCAAATTCACTTCCCTCCTGTACTCCACAGAGAATGTTCTGATCACTTAATTAGTCCATCAGAACATTATGAATATAAAGCACAGCACAAGATGTTCCATTGTATTTGAACACTGAGCATCTGGAGGTTATTCAGAGTAACTTTAACCAACTCCTTAGACAGATGGTAAAATACAGTAGCCAAACAAATAATATCAACAACATCTGGTTAATTGTCTATTGAGGTACAACAGTCCATATCTTGGATTATAAACGATAATTACTGACTGAATGCAGTGACTGATGATTTTTTATTATTTTTTTTTTAAATCACAGCTTTTTCTGGTAAAGTGCATGAACAAAAATACTGCAAATCTGGCAGTTCTTAAAGAATAAAAACAAATAGCTGAAATTCAATGAGTTATTTACATCACAAGGCATTTAAAGACTGGTTTGCTGAAAACTTTTTCAGCCCCCAGGTGCACAGTACTACACCGCTGCCTCTCAGTATTCAAAACACTGCTTCAAATAATTTTCTGATTTACGAATAAGATATGATTTCTCATTTTCAATCAAAATGGGAAGTCATAACTGTATAGACAACTTGTAACCTAAATCTTGTATTTAAAAAAAAATTACCTTAAACGCAGACCACTGTTTGGAGAGTTCATACATCTGAATTACTAACATATCTAATGTATGCAACCTATACTGCTGTCTTTTGAGGTGGGGGTAAGTAAATGTTTCCTTCACAATTTCCATTCTCTTCTGTTAAGTAGATACTTTCTTTTATTAAATCTCTCTGTTAATCTTCTGGTACAAGCTGGATACTATATAAAGTAGAGGAACAATGAGCTAACGATGTTTTGGAGCCAAATACTTCAACATCACATTACAGATAAGTGGCTCCAGGGCAAACGCAGCTGGTGGCGTTGAGAAGGCAAGAACTGTTTATGCTGGAAAAGCAAGTAGAGTTTAAATTGTATTTTGAATGGAGACAATACCTGCACTTTCCTATTGACCTTAAAAATTACAACTTCATACTAGTATCAAATTGATAATATCATGTGAGAGAGTTATCTATTTATTCCACTTCATATATTATAATTTATACTACACTTTAAAGATGCTGTATCAACTTCATTCTTTATCTTGCTATAACAGGACTGTTAATATGCTACTATCACATCTCCATAAATACAGGAACAAAAGAATCCTGCAAGAAGTTGTTGACAGCTGCTGTGTATTATACAAGCTGATTTGGTTTTAAGCATGAAGACTGGGAAAACATTGTTCACAAACCTGTTGCCATAATCAATTTTGGCAGTCACCTTCTTTTTCAGTTCTTTGAGCTCATCTTGGGGTAGGGTCCCAGACAGTATTTGAGATCTCCACTCAATAAGATCATATATCATGTGCCGTACACTGCGAAACATTTCTCTGTTATCTTGCTGTTTGGAGGAAAACGACGGGTAGAAGTTAGTTTTGAAGTCTACTGAGCATCTTTTAAATAAAATGCAATTATAAAATACAAATTCAAAAAAGTAACTGTCTACAAACAACTCTAAATTAGGAGCCTAACTTTCTATGGCACAGAACACTGAAGACAGTCTTACAAATGTAAATGCCTGTGTTTATGTTAACTTAAAACCTGGATCATACTGTATTCAGAACAGGCATTCAAAGGAAAGAGATCCTTTGATGGGTTTACAGAGTAACTTTATTCAATGACCCTCTATACTGAGTAGAACAGGACTAAAAATGGTGGATTTTAACACCAAGAGGCTCAAGCGCTGCAACACTCCATCTGCAACATATTACAGAATCCGCCCCCCCAGTTAAACCTTCAGAGTAACACTTAAAAATTCCTTAGCGTGCAAAGCCAAGTGCATCAGTGTCTTATGAGTCCACAGGTAACATCTGAAGGAAAGTGAACAAACAGAAAAGCACTAAACCTTATACGAAGTTAAATAGCTTAATTGTTTATAAAGGCTGGAACTATGGATATTAAACAGTGCCAGCAGCATACACAAACTTTCCTTGGCAACATTCAGCTAAGCTAGGAAACGGGAAGATGAAGTTCCAGGCTTTCAATAGAAGAAACCTCTTTTGCAGAGGGTTTTCTATATGCATGCCCATACACCCATGCATTCAGAGACAAAAGATCAAATCTTTAACCACAAAACAGAATCTGACATGTTGATTTAAACTGTGGACAGTGCATACAGACAACAATTTTAGCACAAACAATGCTATGCAAAACTGAAGCTGCAGAACAACGGCCTTTCTATTTTTATTGTGAAAGATAACGTCAAGACAAAGACAACACAGAGGCCCTGAATGCTTTGATGTTACCCAGAAGCAGTCTCTCCTACTGTCTTCATAACCCTTAAAATCTAAGCCATGAGTTTAATACACTCTTAAAAAGAATACATCTTTCTAAACACCCTACATCAATGAATTATTCGGGCTACATGTAGCTACCTTTCATGCAGACTACACCTAGGCCTTATTTGACTGAGAACAACCGGAATAATTAGATAATTAAAATAAAATTCTGCGCTATATATAAAAGACAACAAAAAAACTGCAGAAGGTGCAGGAAAAGAATATAATGACTCAAAGACTCAGGGGGAAAAAGTATCTAACTGTGAAACTTAAAGACTTCAGTCTGTTCAGATTATCAAAAACTGACTTGATTATAGTGTGAAAACCTTCACAGAGAGAAAATACCCATTATTAAAAGCTTTTTAATGTAGCAGAGAAAGGCACAACAGGCACATGTAGCCGGTAGCAAAATACAGACAAATCCAAATGGGAAAGAGGTTCATGATTTTCGATGCTGCAGGCAATCAAACTGGTGAGATGAAGAATATGCCACATTCTCTGCTACCTGCAAAACTGAATACCTATTCAATATTCAAACACGAATTACAATCTGAATAAAGGCATAAATGTGGCCATTTAATGACTTCTGATATGCAAGATGTGAACAACATGGAAAACCTCTCTAGTCTGCAGACTGACCAGTTTGAAACTGGCTGCCTCCATTAAACCAAATTTCCCTTGAAAAGGCGATCCCAGTGCACCAACGCTCTTTTTGGCAGTGGACTACATAGAATTAATCTAACAAATATCCTTGAGATACAAAACAAGTTCATTAAGTAATCTACCTGCTCAAAGTAAAGCTGTAACAGGGACTGAAACATTTTCTGCTACCAACTAAGGCCACTACTGCCATCACACTTCGCCTGCTCTCGAATTCAAAGTTACTAGCAAAGCACTGCAGTATTCTTTAGCTGTTTGTATGTCTTTGTGGAAGTAAATGCATGGCAAATGAGATGTTAAACATTAACTGTTTCATCAACTGATCCCCACACCAAAAGAATTCTATAACTTCCTAAAAATTACCGCTACAAAAAGCACACACAGGTATTGGTAAGAAAACTTTTTAAAATGTCTCTCTGCTATTCTTCCTTTCTTATTTCATGTGCACCACAACCAAGTCTTGTGCGATTCTTCAAGTGGTATTTCTCTGACATTAAGAAATATCAGGTTTCATACTCGGGATAATCCCCCAAAAAAGACATCAGGGTCAAAATGTAATCCTCACTGTCCTCAGCAGCACACAGCAGTGGAACCATGGGCAAAGCTGTTCTCAGTACCCTCAATAGATTCTGCTTCTCCTAGTTTGCTTCTGCCTGCCTATTTCCTTGCTCCTCAACACGTGACCTCTCTAGTATCACATCACATTAAAGCTCTCTCTTTAATATATAATCTGTTTCTCTTCATATATCCTTCACCTCATCTATTGCAACATTACATCACTTCCAGCATACTATATTTTTAATCTTTGTTTTCATGGGTGCAATTAAAACCACGTTAGTCAACACAAACATCTTCAGAACCAGTTAGTATCTTCATTATGCAGCTTGTACTTTTGTGATAGAAGATTTCAAATATATTTATAAGAAGCAGAGAGTCTTCATTAAACCCTACTTACATTTATGTAAGATTTTCATGTTCCCCCCTTATCTTGTTACGGTGACCTTACACAACGAGAGCATAAAAAGTCTGAGCTAGGTGCCTTACGCCCTATGGCATGCTGTCGCTTTACATCTGACCTGCACATTTAAGTGTGAATTTGAACTCTACTTAGACTTTACTTATGAGCACTTTCATCTGTGTAGCTTCATGGCTACTGTATCTTTCTGTTATCCCATCTGAGAGACTATAAATGCAAATGCTTATTACTATAAATTTCTAAGAATATATTCTTATGTGCTTGGAGCTTAAGCATATGAAAATAACCATGCATATAAAAGGTCAAGATAAATTGGGACCAGTCAACTTCAAGTGCAAGAATAATGAGAGGTAAAAGGCTTACACTGATGATTTTTCAAAAGTTTAAGTTTATGTCCACAAATTCGACATCAAATACGCAGTTTTTCCATAACATAGACCAACAGCCTTAAGAACCGCCCTGAAAACCATTTTCTTCATTTCATTAACACAACTGTGTATTAGATTTTTCCAAATCTGTATACATCTTAAATACCCGATGTATTCTGTATAATAGCACCCCATGAAAAATGGGTTGTAATTGCTCAAGATTATTGCTAGATCAAGGTAACGCTAAAAAAACTGATTATGCACAAGAAATATACACTGAGAAAACACTCAAAAGAAACATTACTGAGATTTAGGCCTTAACATAGAAGATGCTAAACAGCTTTTCAGCACTAGAAGTAGCCTTTAAAAACAACAGCAGAAGTGGAATTTCATCAATAGTTCCTTTATACTTCTCACTGTACCTTTCACAGCAGCAATATTTTCATAATCTATACTATTGTAAATGTTTTCTGAAGTTGATACTTACAACATATAGCTGCCGCCATATTATGGACCACTCCCGCAGCGTTGTGGTAACCTCCTGAATCAAAGGGAGCTCGTTGGGTATAACTGTTTCATGTTGTCTTAAAAGGCAGAGAAAAAAATAAAAGCTTGAATTAAGCAGTAGTTTTGGGAAGGTTTGTAGAATCATTCCTAAGAAAGAACTGCTCATTTCCAAAGACAGTTCAATAATGACAGGGTTTACAGTAACATCACTTACGATAAATTTATAAGTTTAAAAAGAATGTATTATCAGGTACAGGAGAAGCAGTGTGCACCAGCAGAGGGTACTCAGGGTGGGCTGAGACTATACTACTGAACTCACACTCCCTCTTCCCCCCCCCTCCCCTTACTTCTATATTCAGAAGCTAAGGATATTGATACATGCCTCACCATACCATTTGTTATTGAGACACTGATTTTACAAGAGGCAACCAAGATGAAAGCCAGATATGCACAACCTACAATGCCATGACACTAATGCATAATTGTTTTCCAAACTATTGGTCTTCCAAAGAAATATCAAGCATGCAAGTCATGAAATTTCTGTATGACTTGTTTTAAAATTACGTGTTGTGAAAGTAAGAAAAGGCTAGATCTTTTAATATTTCAGAAGCAGGGTACTTAAAGGCAGTTTTGTAATCAGCAAGAAAGATGACATTATGCAGCAATCTCATGATTAGTAGTTTTATCATTTACATATTTAACAGTGTATAAAAATAAATCAGGCACAAAGGAATAAAATATTATAATCCTGTTTCACTCCATTTCATACCTCGCTAATTATTTATTAACTTCACTCCACCTTTTTTTCCCTGGGATTTGGTTGGGGTTTTTCTTGTTTTTAAACTAAAATTTTGTATCAATATAAGAAACTTTTACATGCATGTCCAGCAAAGCTGATTTGATATATAAAGATCTGAACTTTAACAACTGTTAAATAACAAAACCCAGCCCAAACTATTTGGTGTCACACACATCAGGGAAGGGAGCAGGAGAATCACAAAATGAACAGTTCTACAAAACTTCTCCGTAAGGCAGAAATTGATGCCTGGATAATGGCTTTCAGTGAGAAGTCCAGTCTACGAGATTTACCGAAGAAGGAATTAAGAAATTACTTAAATTTCATCTGCATAAAAAAAAGGTATCTCATATCAAAGACCTCTTTTAATATATCAGGCAGAAAGCATAAGACTCCAGGGCTGGAAGGTAAAAGAAGTTGGGAAAACTGAAAAGAGAATTAAAGCAGGGGGCAAGGAGTAGAGGAAGTTAATCTAGGTAATTATTAGTCGAGAGAGTAATAAAAGTTACAGAACAAAAACGTTAAGTTATTAATTCTTCTGAAATATTTACACTAATACAAAGAAGGTTATGTTTTTGCTCATCTATATGACAACGCAGCTAAGGACAGTAATAGCCAGAAGCACTGCTGATGTCAGTTGAACTTCAGGTGAGTTACCAATTTATTTTCAAAAATAAACACAAACATTCTGGTCATCAGCTCCTTAACTAACTGGAAACAAGTGTAAAGTTAGCTGATAATACACCAAAATTAGATCGGTACAAATAGGAAAATGAATTTTCATTATTTTCAAGTCAGAACTTACCCTTTGCCTTCAACTATTGCTTCCTTAAGATGTATATAGGAGGCAGGAAATATGCCCTTTGGGAGGGAAGGAGAGGAAAAAAAAGTTTTAAAAAAACAGTTGCATATAACATACTGTATCTATTATGTAAAAGTATGCCAAGACACATTGCCGGCTCTGCACAGCCATTCACATACTCTGAAGCACCAGAATAGCTATGCTATGGTGTTTTGGATTTTTTTTAATGTACACTTAAATTTTGTATTGCATGTCCTTTCAAGAAGGTGTTGTAACCTTCGCAAATACAGAATCAGTGTTCTTAAACCTATCTTCACAATTTGAAGGGAACAGCAGAGACACCCTGTCACAAGTGACCCTGCAAAGGGGTGCTTCCTTCCCCAGTTCAAGGCACAGTTTGACGTGAATTCTTCAGGTCCCTGGATGATTATCTGCGAATGCCGATTAAGACAGATGTCCTTTTGAAAGTGTGAAAGACAGATGATTTTACGTAGATCTGCTCCTCTACTACATTTTGCCTGTAACCCAGCCCTGCTGCTTGCTTTACCTCACATCTAACCAAGCTTCCCTCACCCTGCTAGAAGATGTTGCTTCTGTTCCCAAAGTTTTCTATACTGTTTCCAGTCGTCGTCTTATTCTTAAAATAAACCTGCATGAAAATGGGCAGTATACTGGGCTGCCTTGCTCTGAAATTAACAGGCACACACACACACAGAACTCGGGCATCCTGCATTGCAACCCATAGTACACAAATTATCTATAACGTAGTGTCTTCTACAGCCAACCTACTGTTAGTGCTAAAAGCCAAAAACCCCTTCAACAGGCAGTACTGCAAAAGACCAGTACTGTTTTTTCTGAAAAAACGTTCTAAATTAATCGAGAGTACAGAAATACAATAATATGTCCAAAATTGTGTAAGCTCATATTAAAAAATAATTCAAGTCAAGCTGAGACAGTAAGTTCTTCCACCTCACCCTCTGAGGTAGCAGTTCAGTTTTCTTATCATCTGGGAATGCAAAAAAAAAAAAAAAAAAAGAAATTCTTAGAAAGCTACACAAACTGGGGGGTATGGGGTGGGGAGGTGTCTTTTTGTCCCAGTAAAGAAAAAAAATCACTACATTTAGTAGCAGACAAATGCAGCCACACATGGAATTAATTTAAGACAAAAAGAATGCGTAACTGCTTCTTAGACTGTACAAGGCACGCTCATGAAACACAGTTCATAAGAAATTTAGTGTATTTCCAAAAAAAGAAAATATCAAAATAGAATAGAAAAAACATAGAACAGGCCAGGCTAGGAAATGTGTGGGATGAACCACACAGCTCCACTCTGTACTTTTAGACATGCAGACGCAACTCAAAATGCACCTCTGTAAGCAAAACACTACATTTGAAGTGTTTTACTGTAAGTGAAAAAAGAAGCAAACCCAGAAGTCATTTAATTCTAGTTAATTACTACTATAAAGTAAAATGCTCAAAAAATAAAACACAACGTTACAACCAGTATTTGTGCCGTTTCCTTTCTTTTTATTTCAGAAAGGCTGCTATAAACAGCAGCCCTTTATGCACACTGAAAGCCTAGCAGCTAGGCAAAACGACAGTGCACAAGATTACTCCCACCCTCACAGAGAACAACTGAAAATCACAATGTAGATCTCTGTATCACTTTTGAAGATGCAATTGCATTTTACGAGTAATACGTTATTTAACAGACAGTGAAGCAAAGTCTCAGCCTCTAAAACACATCAAGTAGAACATAACGTTCTGAACCTTTTACTGAGGCAAAGGCTGTGGTACACCAGTTACTGCAGAAAACAAGCTGATGTGCACAAAGCCATCTATACTGACCGTACATACACGTATACCCTTAAATTGCAAAAAAAAAAAAAAAGATATGCAACTCAGCTTTTAGGCCTTGCTAAGATAAGTTTCAGTTAACCTGAAGAATTCACATTTACCAGGGGCTGAGACTGCGCAGCAGCAGTTATCAGAGATCAGTGGACACATGGTGGATTGCTCCCATGCAGCACCGTCATACATGCCCGAGATCTCCGTTGTAACAACACACCCAATGCCATACTATATTATCTCTGTCCAAAAGAAAAATGAGCACTCTGCTCTGGCAACACTTACCTTCTTGGATTTCTTTCGTAGTGTATAACCCCTGTACCAACCTAAGGAAAAAGAGGAAAAAGCATTAAGTCGTCCATTAATGTCACCTACCAGCTCTTCCCTCTCAGTTCAACAGCACCTTAACATGGTTTCTGATCATGCTTCGCCCCCGCCAACACGCATGCCTCACCTGAATTTAAATTCTTCACAGGATTAATATCCTGGCTAAAACTAGTCTTCTTGGAAGCTATAAAAGTCAGAGTGATGATAATCAAACTGATGGAGAAGTCTACATGACAGAGATGGCATTTTACATGATGTCTTTAATTGTCATTCATTTAATTTTAACTACTAATCTACCAACATAAACAAAACCAACTTAAGAGCATTAACTTTACAAAAATGTACTGTTCGACTGGTTTGATTTTAAAACCTAAGTAAGTTCCACAAACGCAAGTTTCCAAATGTAGATCAGTCATTTGCCATCTCAGCAGAAAACAAGAACACTTTGGGATTTATGATTCACACATCAAAATAGAAAAGCAAGGAGCCCCACAGCCCTAATTCAGCACAAGGCAGCAAACACCCACCCCACAGCAGCCCCAGTGCCAGATGATTATTCAGCCTGTGCCGTGCTCCTAGGCAGGTGCTCCTGCCTGGAAAACTGTATAATTTATTGTGCCCCCAGTTTATGACACATCTGTAAGCAATCACCTTTACAGCTCTTAGTGTTTCCCCAGCCATCCTGCTTCAGTGTAACCAGATAAGCAAAGCAAAAACAAAACCCTACAAACTATAGTCGTTTTGCCTTATGGAAGATGCTGTGCAAGAGAAAGCAGATGAGATCTTCTGTACATACTGCCTGCATTTCTGTGCTAGCTTGCTTGTATGCTTGCACTGGGGCTATTTTGTATTTCAGTTTGTCTGTGCTACGGCTCACTTGCTCCTTCCTGCTCAGCATGCCAGGGAGCAACCCTGGTGACCAGAGCTGCCCCTGCAGCTTTCGGAAGACAGTCTGGGTGCAATACCACCCTGCCAAGCCCTGAAAACCAGGGGTTTTACACAGCAAAGCATCCCTCTCCAGAGATCAGTGTCAGTGAGGATGGGAGGATCAGAAAATAGGGGGGGGGGGGGGGGCGGGGGGCGGAACACCACACCCAAAAACCCCAAAACCTACGGTCCCACTCCTGATAACAGCTAGGGCAGGAAGAAAGTTCACAGAAGACAACACATGACAATAAATTCATCATCTACACTTTGGGACTAAAAATACAAATTAAAGTCTCAAGCACAGAGGATTTTTCTACCTGCTCTTGAGTAGTAAAAGGTAAAATGATTCATCATCTTCATATTGCATCAGAAGCCGATCCTCTGTGATCACCTGGGGATAGTTAGTACTATCCTCTTTAATCTGGTGTCTATAACCGTCACAGTTCACTTCCCTACAGATGCTGCAGCAGCCTCAGGTCTGACATTTCCGTTGCTTTCAGAGGAATATCAACAAAAACTGTTGATGAAACACCCATGCACAGTGTCTAGCTCGGGTGCAAAGGCGGCAAAGCATTTCTGCTTGCACTTACTCCACTGGCTGAAATCTGTGCACAGACATGTACATATTCAAGTTCTAAATTCCGTCACTTCCATATGAATAAACCAACATATTGAAGTTCTGGAGTCTAAACTGATGAACACCACAACACTGATCAAATACACTGTACAAACTGAAGAACATACAGTCGTATTATCTCTGCCATTTACTTCTCCCATCCCATCTTCTGTGCTGGCTCCTCACCACTGAATCTCTGCTTTCTGAAGCTCTGCAACAAGCAGGAAGATCTTCAAGAGACAGCAGGTAAGAAAGGAGCCAAAGTCTGCCTTGGAGAACTGGTTGCACTCTTGCTCACTACAGAGGTCCTTAATGCAGCCAGGCAAGTCCAACCAGGCTCTTCACCAGCAGCCACCACCTAAATGAAGTTGTTGCTGGTTATTTAGCCCATGGGGAGCCCAATTTTCAAAGTGAGCTACCTCTCACTGGTTGAACCGGAGGCACTGAGTCTTGCCACGAACACACACGTATAAAGGCAACATCATTGAAATACATGAAGTAATCGCTAACTAGCTAACCCAAACCATAAGGACTCTTCAGTTTCTTAGTTCCCCGTCTGTAAGATGAGGGCTGCTCTCCTCCACATACAGACAGGCACTGCAAAAAAAACAACTCCCTCACAAACATGAATTAAAGAAATTAAGGTCACAAAACTATGATTTTTCTTCAATGCACAAATAAATATTTTGTTGTCAGACACTGGCCAAGGGAAAAAACAATATAGCCGCTGCTTTAGGTGAGTGGTATTTAGTCCTCTGCACTAAAAAAAAGCAAGAGGTAGAGGGATCTATGAGCATGAGTGACTGTTAATGACATTAAGAAGGTATCCTGACACACCTAACCCACCTATGCTGTGGCCCTGCCTAATTGTAGTTCTTGATTTTGTAACCTCAGCAGTTTTGGAGATCATGCGGGGAAAGAAAAAAAAAAAAAAAGGTTCAAAGCCTGAGGGCAGAGAATGCAACTACCTGATGCCAGACACTTCCCTGGAGCACACAGCACAGAGCTCCAGATCCTCCTCACTCTATTCATGGCCAATTTGGTTTCAGACAAAACGCCAGTGAAAGGAAACAGGCTGAAGGCGGAAATATTTTCCTAAAGTGGCCAGGGCTTTTAAGTGGTTTATTGATGTTTTACAGGTTTCCAGCCTCACCCTTAACAATTATGGGATACAACGGTTGGAAATAGGCATCCACATAAATGCCCAACTAAGAAAAGGGACCAATGAGATACTTGTGTCTCTATGAAAACTGCAAAAGATACTAAAAAATTTGCATTTGTTTGTCTAGAATGATGCATTATTTACTACACAGTTACCCAGATAAGGTATTTGTTGCATTTAATTAGAAAAAAAAAAATCCCCAAAAATACCTGCAACCAACAAATAAATGTTCCCACAGCATCAAGAATAACTTATTCGAAAATAATTAATTGGGAACTCAAAATGCCTTCCCACAGCAGCACCGAAATTAACTGCTGTTCAAACACACAAGCCTGGTTTTGAGACTTATTTACTGTTATATTTAACAGCTATTCACCTTAATTAGCCACAGTTATTGATCATATGTTCTGTTCGCCCATTCCACCAAACAACATAAAGAAACAGAATTAAGACAATAAAAATCTGGAAAGTACTAATTTAAAATGTGGCAAATACTTGTTTTGGGGTATCTGCTATGAAGTGCATCCCTTCTCTCCTGCAAGATGAGGGATATTTATGAAGTCATATAGCTTTGCTGTTTGGCTTTTCCTGTAAAGGCTCACATTAAAAGAAGCGAGAGGAAGTTTCCTAAATGAAAAATAAAATTGTCTGCAATTCTACCCAAAAGAAAAAAATTAATTTGACTTTCTACATCAATTACTCTAGAAAGTAGCTTCACCTTTGCTTTGGTACCTGGAAGAACAGAAACTTTAAGATTTAACAGTAAAATGCGCACATTCATTTCCAATCTCTTAACTCCTATAAAAAAATATAGGCTGTTTACAGCAAGCCTGCAACTTTACAGGATCTGCATATTGCATTATTTGGACTAACTTTTTCCTGTGTTCCAGAGTGGGGTGGGGGGAAGAGTTTTCTGCAATGAAATTTTAAAAGACTATAATGTTTTAGTAATAAAAACGAATTCCAGAATAGGTTCTACATACAGGTAAAAAAAAAAAAATAATCTTTTAAACACATAAGCAAAGTCCATCTTAGCAATGTATTCCAGTACATGATAGCAACATGATAACCTACAGACACCTGTCAGTCCTTAAAAAAGGTCTTCTAGACTACACATACAAGACCAAGCCACCCCAGCTTCTCAGCTTCTTTCATCTGCAGAGAGAAGAGTCTTTCAACTGAGCAAGGATTTGCCATAAGCTTTTATAGACAAAGACTACTCAGGGGGTGGGGACAAACCGAAAAAAACAACTACAATCTACCACTTCAAAGCCCACGGACATATATAAGTCTTTAAAAGTACCCCTCACTTTATAATTACTGCAGAAAATTATTGCAGAATAGTAACAATTCTGGAGTAGGAAGTGAAGAGCAGAATGCATAATACAGCAGATATCAATGGAAGACGACTACTTTTTTCCCTGCAATCTTAAATACAGGGAAAAGGGTAGACCTTTGAGAAGCAGAATCGCAGATCCTTAGCAAAAAGGCATGACTGACTCTTCAAATGACTTTTCTGTCCCATTCTCCTATTATTAGGGGACTTTTCTTCAGACTGACCCATCCCACTGCAGCCTAACGCAACCCTGACATGGACAGGACCGATGGCAGGGAAGCTCCCACGTGTACACCTGGGTGTTTGTGCATACAGTACGAAACCTCCTGGGACACAGTCTACAGAAATTTTGCATAGAGGAACTTTGAGATCAAAAAGGTCAAATAATTACCTAATACTGGCAGCTCTGTGAACAAGAGAGAAGAATTATGGCATCTGACTTCCCATCACAGCAGGTACATAACGAGCAATCATTGCATAAAATGTTTGGAAGAACACTAACTTATTTGCATTTATTTTAAAATGAACTCATCCCATGTGCTTGAAGCCTAACAAACATGCAAGTGTGAAGGTCTTTCTTGAAGTACAGGGGAAAAGTGCGTCATTCCATTACCCCACTTAGTTGGCAGCAGTCATCATTCGATGTGGTTTCACATACCCTATTCAGGATTCAGTTTCTCCCACATGCATTAAATAGAACTATTTTTATAAAAGTACAAAGCTGCACAATATTTAAACCATTCAATTTGCATTTAAAATGTTTGCATTATTAGATTTTTATTAAAGCACATAATGTCAAATAACAGAAAGATTACTTTGGTTCAAGTCAAACTTAGCATTGCAGCAGCAAGCTGAACTCTAAGAAAATGCTAGCCCAGGAACAGAAAGAAAAATAATTTGCACAGTGATGAGTAGAGCTTGTTACTTTTGTTGAAACAGCATTATTTGTTTCAGTAAATATAACAATAAAAAAATCCTATTAAGTCAGTTTCTAAAACAAATTTATCACACAGATGTATCAAAAGATCAATGTCTAGAGGAACAAATTAAATCAATATATTTAAGTAAATCACACTTTCCCAGGACAAAAAGTATTACAATATTTTAAACAAAGACAGTTTAGTTATATACCTTTCCAAACAGCAGCATGCCATAAAATTTCAAGTCAAGGACGTAACAAAAGAGCTGTATTTTGCTTGGCTCAGTACTGGATTAAGCAAGACCCAAAAAGCATTATGACAGTTTTCACATTCTGCTGATTATCAAATGCAACATGCAAATTCCCTTTTACATGGATCAAGGAGGAAAGATTTTGGTACACATAATGTTTCTATACGTTCATATCAAAACAAGCAAAGCATCTCAAAAGCCTAAAAGCAGTCCACAGCACTGTAACACATGTACCCATCTTATGGGAGAAATATAAATAATTTAGGACCCAGGTGACTTTCAAATTCAGATTAAACTTCTTTTAGCCGCAGGCTCTTTTGTATTACCCAAGAGTATCCAAAGAGCATCTATCATTTCTGTAACATAGGGTAATTGCTACAATAGTTCCATAAAAATAAAGCTGTGCAAAACATCCATCTTCCATAGAAAAGGAATTGGTTATTCACCATTATCGACCACACGTGTCTTCATTCACACATAGCATTGGTTAATTCTGTGTTCATTAGAAATAAGGCATTTGGTCCTTTGGCAAGAAAGTAATTAATCACCTGATAACACGAGAAGGTCACAAACAAAAAAGAAATGCAATTGCAAAACCAATGTTTTTAAATGTAACTTTTGCCAGCTTACCTTCATATGTTTCTAGTATGTGCACAGTGTCACCTATTTGTAAAGAAAGTTCATCTGGTCCCCTCGCATCATAGTTGTAGAGAGCTAGAGAAAGGAAACACTGCTATTAGCACATGCAAAAAAACATAACTTCCAGGATTTTAGTTTCTCCACATAATTGGTTTTATTACTCACTTGCCGTTTTCAACCTTTTCGTAAAGGATTTCATAAAAAAAAAAAAAAAATTGTAAAAATTTGGGCAAGTCCTTTAATCCATTAACATTCCCCTTGTAACAAATCTCAAAAAGCAACAAGTATACTTTCTGAACATAGTCCCTCACTCTGTTTATAATGCTTTCCTTCTTCATAACACCACATTCAAATAATCTTTTGTTGTATTTGCCTGTCTTCCAGCACTTTGTGTCAATTTTATGCAGTTCCGTAATGAACTGCATTGTCTGTTACTGTCAGCTCAACATACAGAAAGCCTACAAAGTGTCTTCAGAAAACTCAAATTACCACCACTAATATTAAAGAATGATTTCTCGGTCACTTCATTAATCTACTGCAAACACACTATATTTAGAAACAACAGGATTTCAGAATTCCTGAGTGCCAGAGGTAATGGTATCAACCCACCTGTGTTCATGGGAAAGATTAGTCCTATCCCCCATTCTATAGTATTATAGTCAAGTTATCATACTTTACTCATTAGCAAGCCCTGACAGCATCCACAGCCTGCACCACCACAACCTGAAAATTCACCAAATGTATCGGTTTTCACAAATATTTCTGAGTGGCTCCAGACACAAGCAGGGTGAGGAGTGACAATATAGTGAAAACCATTTCCCTTTCCAGTGCCGAATTCAGAAAAAGCCTGGAGTTCTACCATCCAGTATAAGTAGCAGGAGGTGCAACATACAAGAGATCTGATGGACCCTCGCATCAGACACAGCTGGTGTCAATACTGGAGACCTAAAACAGGGAAGAAAGGATTCTGGACCAAGAGAAAATTTTCAGATTTGTTTAGATGCACCTAAATAGCAAACCTCACAGCTGTGTATATTCCAAAAGTGACTTCATTGTAGGTCATGAGTTCCAGCTCAACCCTTGAAGAGTCTGCTTGTCATTGTCCCCCAGACCAGTGGTCAGCTTCCACCCACATTCACCTTCCTTGAGGGAGCACTGAACGAACACCTTCAGCTGGCAATGAAGTCAACTGCAAAACAAAGAGTGCTGAAAGCAGCTCCTGCCTCATGGCCATGAATGCCCAGACTTCACTCCTGGCCAAGGAGTAACTTCGGAGAGAACAAAAATCTGTTTGCTTTGAAAAAAACAGTAGCCAGGTATGTACTACCAGAGATAATTCAAATGGAAAAGATGTGTTACCCCACTCACCGATGAAGTTACATCATCACCAACAAATAGAAATCATGGGGGGGTGGGGGTGGGGTGAGTTGTTTTTTAAATGATTGGCTGACAAGAAAGCAGAACTTTTGAGAACTGCCATCTTCAGAAGACAAACTACAACCAAAAAAAAAAAAAAAACCAAAAAAACCCAAAAACCCAGTCATTTAAAGATCTCCCTACCCTTCCCAAAAGGAAATCTGGAAGCTCTGAGCACTGAGATTAGCAATGTCCAGAAATTTATCTGACAAATTACACTGCAAACTATGTTTTGTTGGAAAAATATATTAATAAACTGAAAACCAAAAGTGTTACGACTCCTAAACTTCATTTTTATATTTCATATGGAGCAAACTGTAAGAAACAAAATCTTCCAAGACGAAGTAGCATCCTCATGATCAAAGACAGTAACTCGAGTACTTCACAAGACTGACGTTAATGAACTATAGTCAAGGTGGACCCATAAAGGTTTCTGCACCTGTAGTTACTCCCTCCAGTGAGGTTACCAAGTTCAAAGGCATTTTATATACTATTCTTAACTAATGAAATGGCAAAAGTAGTCTTCCTCCTCCACCATGAGGAGCTAGGCTTCTCATCTTTACATTTTGAATACATAAAGGGCTGTGCTTCTTTGAGTATAGAATGCAGTGTCAAAGGATAGCTTTTTAAAAACATCAGAGACTCAACATTTCTTATTATTTGTCATAACTCTTCGGGGAGTGGAAGTATTTCTAGAATATGATTGTTACCTCAAAACTTTCTACCACCCCTCAGATATCCACTTGCTTTCCCTTCTATATTAGCTCCATGGCCAGGGCTGGTGTGCAGCACTGGTCACAAGCACTCCAGTGGGACACTCTGAAGAGGAAGACCTGGGTAAGTTACAGGAAACCTTCACTGTTCAGACCAAAAGAGTTCACAGGACATTAACACCACATGCCACACTCATTACAGGTCACAAAGCACTTCCAAAAACCCTCAAACTGACCCAGCAAAAGGCCAAAAGCCACAGTTTAAAGGCAATGAGACATCCGACCCAGAAAGCACCCTCACTTATCAACCCAGTTTTCTCCTGTTCCAGAGGAGTCCTAAGCAGCAAGCTAGAGCCTGTATTACACACAAGATCAACAATATAAATTCCATTGATAAGAACTGGTAACTGGAGAAAAATACTTTCCTCAAATCTGATAATCTGTTTAGCCCCAAGTAGAGATGCAAGCAACACGTAAGTGGGCAAGTGAGGAGGTCTAATCCCACCACAAGGACTGGGCACAGTGCCTGGCGCTGCCTCCAACCATGGTCATCACCTCATTTTCAACCCCCAGGACTTACTATTTATTCTCACCAGAATTCATCGAATTCCAGCTTACAACTCTAAGAACAACGAATACATGACGGGTTGCCTTGTTCCTTTTCTCTGTGCTACTCCTCTTGCTTGACAGACTACAGAAGTAAATAAATATATCTGAGTGCAAAAATGAAAAAAATAAAGAAAAAGCAATTTGGAAGAGAAAACGGTATACAGTGTAAGATTATAAGCAGAGGAAAGGACATTTCAGAGTAAAAAGAATAAAGGTCAAGTGCATTGCAGAGACTAATATCAACAGTATTTAAATTAAGGCTTTAGAAAGTAATATGGTTTTCTTGACATCAAAACAAGCCAAACTAGCTATTCCTGTTTTAATGTTTTTGTTAACTTTTTCATTATTAAAGAGATAAACCCTCCCTCCTTGGTATCTGGCACAGAATATTTTAAAACCATAATTGCTATTCTGCAGGAGAAGAGGGTTCTGTGAAAAACACGTTAACAAATATCAACATTTTAGACTGCTCTGAGCAGAGGGATGTTAACAATGGTGAATACATGGCATGCAGGACAGTCTGCTCGATAACACTCATTAGAAATGTTTTCAGTTCAGTTTTAGCACATACCAGGGAAGACAAAGTTACACAGTCAATACTAACTCCTCCAAACCTTGGGTGGCTGGAGTTCAACACCTAACTGCATCCTTCGGGTATTTACTTAGATCCCTTTGATGCTCACACCTGTCACTAGAGCCAAGAGGACCCGTATGTGCTCAACACATCTGAAAATGAATCCAACTCAAGTCTCCCAGCTTTGGGACCCGGATGAGCAATCTCGCTGCCTCGTACCAGACATCCCAAGGAGGAAAAATTCACATTACGACAGATTAGAAACAGTCCTGTACTCAATTCACACTTCAGCTTAGCTTAGCGTTTCTCAAACATTTAAATGGAATAACACTAAGAATCAAAGGCAGCTATTAATAAAAGACATTAAAATTTACATCCAAGGGTGTTAACTGGTGTCTGTGATAACAAGGAGAGTCACATAACAGGAGCTTCACTCTAATGACCAATTCTTTCAACAGAAGACGACAAACAGCCATCAAGTGGTAATCACTGCCCACAACAGCTCCCACTGACATGAACTGAGTGAGGAGCAATGGCCATGGAGGGAAGACTCACCTTTAAAAATACACATGTGTGAAAAATATATCTACAAAACAAAACAAAGAAAAAAGCCATTTAAAAAAAAAAAAAAAAAAGAGAGAGAAAGAGAAATCACGTTTTTGGCTTGCAGCAGCGTTGACAGATGAAGCAAACAACCAAAATAACTATAAAGTGCATTCCACCTCTATGATTACAAAACAAGGCTCGAACTACACTGCATACTCCTGTGTAAGCTAGCAGGTAACTCCCTCTAAGGGTACTTTTTATGTAGAGTGACATCAAAAGATGTTATGACAGATAAAATGTTTGACTGGAGCAAACAAGGCTTTAATTAAAGGGAAAGACAAAATTCAGAGGAATAAAGCATGAAACGGGCATGCTTATATTTTGTCTGATCAACTGTATTCTGAGTCACCACTTTAAATATTTAAAAGCCTGAAGTAAAAAAAAATAAAATATGAAGTTATAACTGAAGTAACTGAAGCTTAATTTGGAAAATCCAGTTCTCAGTATGACAGATTCTCAGCTTGGAGACCTCTAAGCTGAACGAAGCATTAGGAATATTTACACTAGTTAATGTCAGGCCTCCACATCATACTTGAACTGACAATCAAAGCTCACTGTTTTGGCAAAGAAGTTATGCAGCCCAGTAAGTTAGAAAAACCTTTGCTACAATGTACAAGCAGGATAAAAAGCACAGTTCCTCAAGCATCAAAACGTTTATGACTACGACCTAGCCAGTGCAAGTTAACCTCATGGTTAACACTAATACAGCATCCTGGTGCTCTTCATCCATGCACAGATACTACTTTTTATCCTCTCTAATAAACTTCAACTGCAGAGGCACAGCTAAGCTTCTCTATTGCAACCAAATACTTTCATCCCTTACCATTTAGAAGAGTGCTATTTACAACGCATTTTCTCCTTATGGGATACATCTGTGATAGAGGTAACTTAACGAGACCATGCAGACGAGATACCAGTCACTGGAGCTCAGGAAAGATGCTGCTTTCTGAGCTGCAAACACGCTGCCTTTTCACAGAAGGTATACAGGAGTGAGCTCAGGCTCCTGCAACCCACCGCTGCTTCCTTCAGCCTGCTCTACAGCCTGCACTACAGAGGAACTACCAGGTTCCTCCAGGCCAGTATACAGCCGTCAGCTTTAAATGAGCAAGGAAGTCACCTGTAAAGGTGACCTCCTTCCAGAAGAGGACTGCCCTCCCTGCAGAAGACCCTTGTGAAGATAAAGGAGGCAGTTGCTCTCTGATGTCTCTGGCATGAGCTACATATCTCCCAGACACCTGCATCTGACATTTTCAACTTATAAGGTTAGCCTGCAGAGAAGAAGGACCACAACATTTCCTCAGAGTTGTGGACAAAGAAATAAAGAGCTTTATTTTCCAGTTCTAAGCATTGTTAACTATGGCTCATTTAATCTAGAGCTGTGGGGGACCATTACATTTGCAACATCACACCTATAGACTATATTTCCTTGACAACCACGTTATCGGTACACTTGCAGCAGCTTCCAAACACACCATTTCAGGTGCAGTCTTTATATTTAACCTGCTTATAAAAACAGACATAAACCAAAACTCTTCATGACAGGGAAAGCCCCTAATAATTTTAGGGGACTTGCTGCCAACGCATAGAGTAGTTGTGGCTCTTGAGATATGCACTGAACAAAACCAGCAGCATATGGATTTAGCACATCTGTTAGTTAGTCGAGGCAGAGTGAGCTGACATGAAGGCTAAAGAGCATCCAGCAAACATATCGGTGAACTTTGGGTTTCAGTCCTGAGACATAACAAGCAGAACGAGGATGGCAAGAGAGAAAACACAAAGAAAAACATCACAGTGACAAAAACACCCTGAAGCCACTTCTCAACCCCACACCACAGGACAGAAGGTTTCAGCACCACCAAAGATATTTTTCCTCATCAGCTGTGCTTTCAGCAGAGTGACTCTCTGGGTAAAGGCGCTCGGTGCTCTCTTCCTCCTCCCACTGCAACCACACAGCACATCTACGCAGAAGTACCGAAGTGCCAGAAGCAAAGGATTAGTGTGGGCATAGAGCAATTTTTTCAACTCTAAGAGCTGATAAAGGAAGGAAGAATGAATAGGACATTACAGTAATTGCACTAAAAAGCCATTTACTGTTAAAGAATACAAAACAAACACCTCTACTGAACTGCACTCATTAATCTGCATGCATTTGAAAAATGAGGAGTGTAACACTAGAAGAATTAGAGAGGGGTGACAGACAGGGTGGGGAGGAGGAGGAAAAGGCAAACAAAGGTAACATCAGTATCTACTGAAGAAGCTTTTCTCTGACTGTATGAAAGCTGAGATATCTTAAGATACCACAAAAATATTACAAGTAACATTCCATGGAATAACTTCACATAAAAGGCTGTATTAACTGTTCCACACTCCTAAAAGAAAGCAAACTACATTTAACACATTATCAGCTTTATTTCACACTGTCTTTTAAAAAAAAAAACAAACCAACAATCGTAATTGTGCTTTTTCCATAAAAGTACACTGAAATCACAGGGGTGAAAGCAAAGTCTCCTGCAAATTCTCTAGTATTACAAATAAAAGAAACCTGAAGGATTTCCTCTTCTCTAAAACTAAAGTGGTTGTTGCTTTCAGTATTAGAGAGACTCCTTATTCCTCTGTTACTTACCCAGACAAGTTTCTAGTTTTTACAGCTGAGGCTAACGGAGAAGGAAGAAGAAAAAAGAAGCATGAGTCAGGTGTTGCACATAAGATTTGTTTGAGGATGATTTCATGTGTGTTAACTGACAGTAGGTCTTCCAGCCTTACTGAAGACACTTTGTGTTTTGTTATTCCTGGTCTCACCAAGCTTTGTTCACTAGTTCTTTCTCAATATTCTAGTTATTCTGTCATACAAACAATTTCCTAAAGAAACTCTTAAACTAGAACAGTTACTACCAAACTAACGAAGAAGTGGTGGAACCAAGCTCGTGGTTCCTCCTCCCCAGTCACACACTAGATCTTACTGATTACATCCATGAATGAGACTTTTATCACAGGTATCACTCCAGCAGGACCAGTCTAAAGCCAGCAAGGTTAAGTAGAGGGTAAAGACTTACTCTCATTTTCCCTTACAACATGGAGACCCTTCCTTCCTCCCATCTTCCACCTGAGCAGCAAATTCCTGAAACACACCTTGGTTCATCTGAAACTGTATTTCCATGTGAACGCAGGAACACTCCTCCTCCATGAGCAACATTTGTTGAGGGCGAATGAATCCTGAACCTGGACTCTGGCACCTCTCAAACTGAAATCCCTGCAATGACAGCCTGCCCTCCCTCTTCCAAAATGAGGGCACAAAACACTCAAAAGGAAACCAGTCAACATACACAGGGATAAATTCTGCATTTAGAGAACCTAAGCACAGGTGCAGCATTGACTGCTGGCTGAGCACAGCTTAGAGAGTGAAGGACCACCCAAGCCTCTATAAACATAACTAGACATGTCAGGTTTTATAACAGATGGCAACACAGGGGAGCAATATGTTTTGCAACGCATCTGGTGTCTTACCACTACCCAACAAGAATTAATAAACTGAGGAAAATTCATAAATCCAGACCAATACCCAAACTTCAGTCACGTTGCCTTCCAGGAGCGTAACCACCCTGTTGCTGAATCCTGCAGGGAGAGCTCAAGTAGGACAGAACAACATGCACACTTGTCCTTTCTGCATTAATTAATGAATAAATAAATAAATGAAGAGTTCTGGACCTATCCAAGATTTTCAAGAAGCAGTTTAAGGTTCTCGCTTTTCCTCCTCCCCTCTTTTAAGCCAAATACTTTATTTTTAGGGAGCTAATGAAGTAAGATGCCAATTCACTCTTTTACACAGCTATCTCCCTCCTTCTTGCTGCTTAATCTGTATTCAGAGTACTTCACCACTAAGTACTGAGGGTATTAAGCTGAAAGTAGTGTAAAAAAAAAAAAAAGATATCATTATTGACTGTAACAGCATTAATAATGTGCCATAATGCATAGCTAACAAGAAGCACAATCAAGAACATTCAAATCGATTTTTAATATTAAAAAGTCCATTAACTGAAACACATTGCATGCTAGAAGTAATCACACCACCCCGGAGCTCTTAACACTGGCTTTTGTAGGAAAAGCAAGATGCTGAGTTAGACAAACAGAAAACATTATCCAGAGGCAGATGTCTTGGCATCTGTCTTCGGGTAATGCAGAATCACAAAGTGAGTGAGGTTTGATGTTCCCTTGAATTTCCTGCATTTCACTGGGGGACACTAAGAAGTGATAAGTCGGCTCTTGCTATGGTGGGCCTACAGGCAACACCCCCAAAGGCAGCAAAGACCATGCTGGAGCATGCACTATGCTTATCTGAAGAAAGGACTTCTGTGTTTTTAGTTAACTGACATTCAAAACAACCTCTACCTGAAGTCTTCGCAAAATTTGCAAGACCTTCAATATTGCTATGCATAAAGTAAAGTACAGGATCTCCTGGGCGCAAGAAGGAAGGAAGGGAAAAAGAGTTAAACAGTGAAGTGGAAGAGGAACTAGTTCAGCTTGCGGTCAATGCTGGCAGAGTATTAAATGTGTACGAACTGGTCATGAGTCACCGTCAGGCTGTATTGTTAGACGGGTTCCCCAAGAGACAGTAAGGGACTGAAGCTGACAGCGCTGCAGCTCCACACCCGTTCCTGGCTCATGTGCCTCCAGCTGCACGTCCCTGCCTCTTCCCTTGGACCAGCGCTGCCGCCCACCTCAGCCCTCAGCCAACAGTTGCAAGGAGTTCAGCTTGCTCAAAACCTCAGCGCTTTTCCTGCAATTGCTCAGAGCTATTTACAGAGCTATCAGGGAAACCCAGGAATGGCAGGGCAGTGAAGGCAGCAGCATATGGCCAACACGGGAGGGCAACAGCATCAACTTCAACTACAGCCTTAGGAAAAGGTCCCAGACAGAGCAGTGCAATTCAAAACCACCCTGCCAAACACAGAAGCAGGTGCAGACATCCCCAAATGCAACAAGCTCAATCTTTAAACAAACCTATGAAAGGCACTATATTAATGCCACATGTACATTGCAGGGAAACACCTAAGTCCTTCCCAATACAGTGCTCCAGGCTAAACCAGCACAGATTATGGTCAAAGTGTGCACAGTCACCAATGCTCAATCACAAGTTGCCAATCTGGTGATCAAATAGGGCGTAGAGCTTCCCAAGGGGTTGGGAGCAGCACCTCTTACATAGGTTGAGCAGAAGACTGGGCATGGATGATGGACACAGCCAGTTCCTCAGGACCTTCATCCTTTACAGGATGAAGAGCACCTTTATCAAAATACCTTTTTCAGCTTTCAGCTGCTGCTATGCAAAAGCCAGCAAGAGTGAAGGCCAGTTATACCTGCATGAGGATTTTAACAGAAACAATCCATACTGCACACAGATGCATCTGAAGATGCCTGACACATCAGTCACCTGCTTCTTCAAGCTTTTCCCTTGCCATTGCAGAAGGTCTCTATTGCACCGAACATAATTTTGCTAAGAGGGTGTCTTTTATGAAGCATTTCTATAGCAGTGAGCTTAATGTCACAGCTGTATTTTAATAGTCATTTCAATGACTATAAAAATCAAGTTCAACACAATAAAACTGCTATCACACTACTGCGGAAACAGCAAAAAAACGGCCCTTGCAAGACGCTATTCACTGCAATATAGAGCTGATAATGCAGAGCAAAAAGCCTAAAGCAAGGGGAACATGGGGTGATGGGAAGAAGTTTTCATTTCCTACTGTTCTTCCTCCTCAGCATTTCTACAAAGGAAAACAAAATCAAAACTCCTCCATTGCTTTCTCAGGAAATCTTATGGATTGAAGACAGAAAGAGTTTTAGGCTTTTTATATATCAACCCTTACTCAATTTATTTTTACTTGTCATCACCTTATTTGTGTCTCAGTCCTTCAAGCTGTCTCCAACAGCAAGAGCTACAGATTCAGACTCAAATAATCCCTGAGGAACTTGTTCTGCTTTCTTAGAAATAACAGTCAGAGAAAAGAATTACCTGTTAAGAGCCGCAGTTTGATCCACCAACACTTTCTCTTTTCCACAACAGCTAGGCTATTGCAGAAATTGGAAATATGTGATTTTTTTCCTGAAATTGTATCTTATACCGGAATTAATGGAAAGATGTAACCATGGAAGCAAGTCAAACAGCTCTGAATGCATGAAAAGATAAGAGCGGCATTTTGCAAAAACAGGGAAAAATTGTTTTCCTCCCAACCAGTAAGAAATCACATGCCTCGTGCTGCTTTCAGAAGAGCGACAGAGTTGGCTCAGCAGCTAGCCTTAACAAAGAGTCACTGTCTGCCTGGCTCCAGGCTGCAGAGAGCCAGTCTGTCATCAGCAGCCCCCTCCACTAGCAATGGGGTTTCCTTACAGCGCTGTCAGAGGGAGCTTGCATCCGCAGAAATTCCATGTTTCCCACCTAAGGGGAATCCTTTGAACCCGTACTAATTTTTATGTTCATTCTGAAAGAAATAAGGAGATGGAAATGCAACTGATGTGGTATTACTAGCCTTTAAAGACACAGCATCACATTTTACTCTCTCCGTAAATCAAACACATAAATTTCGGGGAAGTGGGGAAAACCAGAGCAGAGGAAAACCCAAAAGCTCTGCTTACAGATGTTGAATTCCACACCTTTTTGTGCAATAGGGACCTAAATTTATAGTCACCACACTTTATCATGACTTAATTTGATCATTCTAAAGCCTTTTCTAGCCTAATTAATGTTGATCAAGCCAAATAATCTATTACAAAAAATGTGGGAAATTCCCAGATGAGGACCTTCTGCCAGCAGGTGTTGAGTCCTGTCCTACTGACCAATTTCATCCCCCATTGCTAGGGCACCCCTCAGCCAACTGAAATGCATCAAAAGTTACCGTTGTAAATCCCACTTACCCCCCCAACCCTCAAAGTCACCCTTGTTAATTCAGAATGGCTCAAGGCTGTAACACCTTACTTCCTAAGCATAACCACCTGAAGAGACTGAATTTTAAAAATGCCAATGGCAGTCATGCATATTGATGCTAGTAGGGTGTTTAAGGTGCCACTAACCCAGCAGTAACTTGCTAACGTGTTGCTATAAGAACAAAATATTTTAACTATTCTTTCTTTTTCTCAGCATCATTCCAACTATTCACTGACAAGAGGTGAAGCATTAACACACACAGAGCACATGTACGCTGGTAGCTGAGGCCAGAGCCAGCTCCTGGCTAGAGGAGCAGATCAACACTGTTTCTAGCACTACCCCATTGCAAAAAATGGCTTAAGGAGAACCATTTCCCTGAAATGATCTCCAAAGCAACACAGGAGATACTAAATCTGCTCAAATGTTTGTATTTGGCGAGCTCCAAGTGGTAGCACAAGTTTGCAGTAAACTGGACAGCATATCTGTCCTCCACAAACTCTTTCACCTTAAAACATTTGTTTTCCCCACTATAAAAATACTACATTAGTCTAATAACCAGTGGTTACTTCTCAACTGTTCAACACATTCACCAATTTCAGAACCTCCACCTCAAAACAAAACTATTAAAAAAAAAACTAATGATAGCTAGCACATTGTACACTCAAGTCCCCATGTCCAGTGACACAGCTAATGTTTAATATAGAAATCAACACTCATTTGCTCTGGTTAAGTTTGCTGAAGACACGCGGACCATTCTGCAGCAGGACTTGTGTCCATAGCCTGCATGCTGAGGACAGAGGAGTGTTGAAAGGGTGGGGAGGCGGGGTAGTATTTGTGCCATTTTCCCATAGGTATCTAACTTACTCCTCTCGATAAGGAGCCTTCAGCGTTCTGGAGAAAAACAGTTTAAACTTTAAAAATGCTTCTTGGTCCATTAGTGTCCCAAGAGCAAGACTGTGTTGCTGCATGCAAAGGTCACAACAGAAACGCCTGCGATACGGAGATGCGTAAGAAGGGAAACACAATGGTAGAGCCCAAGGCTTCACTAATGTTCACCAATACTTTACTTTTTACTAAGCTTACTCAATCACTTCTCAATGCCATCACTACACTACCCATCTTATCAACACTTGAGCTGGTATGCAATTATTCTATTTCCCCTCCACTAAACTATTTTTTGATTTCCACACTCCTTATATAAATGTAATGGAAGCATCACGGCACTATTACACAAACATAATACATGAACTCCTAATCTCATGATGTAAGAACAGCTCGCAGATCAGCACACTGCGTTATAAATGGTATTGTGCCTGGACTGTAAAAGCTTACAGTTATCCCAATATTTTAAATAATCAAGCCCAAAGAGTATTAAAACTTCTTGCAGTGTTCAGCCAGGAACACATTCACCTCTGTGCACTCCAACCACAGAAACCAGCAACTGTTGCATTAAGCCCAAACTGTACTTTCAGTATTTAAGGCACAAATCTGAACCAATTATATCACAGTTCAGTAAATAAACAGAGGTCGCTTTTGCAGCAAAAATTATTGATAAAATTTTGTTAATAAGTCATTTCAATAACACATTAAACTAGAAAAATCAAACACAAGCTGAACCCACACAAAACTTCTAAAAATTTAAACAGTACCATACCTAAGTAATCCTCTCAAGTCTTTATTCAAATGTGCTCATCTGGCTATATCCAGTTCACTGCTTTAGTTTTTAGGAATAAGAATTCCCACTCCACAGATCTCAAAGGGAGCTGTTTTAGGCACTCCTTGAGGATTCAATTGCTTCTCAAAGATGGTGGGTTTTTTCCCAAATGAAATCTTGCTAATGGTGCACTCTTCCCATCACGTGGGCAACGTACACCAACTAGCGACTCACTCCCCATCAATGCTGCAGGCACGATTACAAGGCAACACCGGTTTAACAAGGCTTTGTTATATTCATATTAAGACTTGCATGTGCGCTACCTGTACTGACATCCCAGTAGCATGACTCAGCAGGAGAGAGACCAGATGGGACTAAACAGAGTTCAAAGTCTAATTCCCATAATCAGCATTTCAGACACACACAGAGACCTTACAGCAGGCAATTCTGTATTAGCCAGCACTAAAAAAATTCCCTCGTCCATCAGCACCTTATCAGTCCTACAGCTTTTTAGGACAGTAATGCTTAGCAGTAAAACAATCCCATCTAATGTAACTGCAGTTGTCCCCATTATCCAGATAAACTCTAATGTGCTTTTTTAATCCTTTTAGTTACAGTGAAACACTCAAGAACAAAACCAACAAATAAAAAAAGTGTAATATAATAATACCAAAAGAATATCTGGCTCTACATCAAAAAGTTTGGGGTTGCTTTTTTGTCCCGTTTGACTCACACACTATGGAAACTACTGTCCAAGAAATACCTCTGTGTCACAAAAATATTTGTTCTTATCTCCAGCCACTTCACACACTGTTCAGTAAGAAGAACTGTTCTCTCATCAGAAGAGCTCAATAATTGACAACTCTGGGAAAAGGATCTTTATCCACTGCTTCAATCCCTTCCCAGTGCTTTGTCATATGTCACTAAATTAATTTTAAAAAGTAGTCAATACCAGCTGTTGTGTTTGTGGGCAAGTCCCAGTCTTACAGAAATTCTGAGTTGCTTTTCTGCATACTGTTGCCCATGACCTGGGAAGTCCATGAGAAAAAGGGTGTCTTCTTTATGCCCAACCATTAGTAAGAAGCATCAGAAAAGACACAAAACAATGGCAGAACAGATTTCATCAAGGTCATATGGAGGTGGAAAACAGATTGTCAACACCTATAGAGGTTTTGCTGACAAGCTGTTGAGGAAGGAAGCAGAGTTAGATACTGCCATACCAAAGACATACCTTCTACAGGGTAAGTCTGGTTTGAAATCGAAGCCCAAATACCTCCAAAACTAAACTCAAAGAAACAAAAAGACACAAACCACCTTTTTTTTTTTAAAAAAAAAAAAAAAAAAACAACCTTATTAATACCACTATTTTGCTTACATCACTTACCCTTTACATGGGAAACTTCAGAGATCAGTCCACAGAAGGGGGGAGGGTGGGGGTAAAAAAAATCCCACAACAATACAGCACAGAATAGAACAGCCCCAAATGAGAGGAAAACCAAAAATGTGTCTCAGGTCTACTCCACCTAAGATTCTTGGTCAAAGAAGCATCCGGAAGGCTATAAATTGATGGAGACACAACCAACACCTACTAGTCATAAGAAAAAATAACAGACAAGAGTCAGACAGCACAACAGCAGCAAGTGATGAGGGTCCATATCTACTGCACACGTCCTCTGCCAGTGAAATGATTCAGCCTCCAAGTACCACAAATGAGTTTACAGTTCTTTACTGGAGGAAGAAAGGACAGTAGTGGTCATATATTTTCCATTTGCCTCAGATATAGGTCTCCAAAGATAAACATTATTTCCCATCAATGTGAAGGGTGAAACAGGGGTAGCTAGGTGAGCAGGAAGGAAGGAATTCCAGCAGGGACAACAAGACAACGGGCAATGCCTGCAGAAAACTGGTGTGCATTTGTCTATAAGGGCAAAATATGAGAAAAAAAGAAAAAAGCTTAGAGACCATTAAAAATTAAGCAGCATATGACAGACTAAAAAACATGAAGGAAAATAACCAGGGAGCGAGAAAGCTTTCATGTGTAATTGTAGACAGTTTTGTACCATAATCACATTTTGCTCAAAAGATACAAAGCAATACACATTGCTATACATAGCACCCAAAGCCATCAGGCCATCCAGCAGCCAAGCCTAGAGGCCAGACACCAGGAAACATCACCATTGCCTCGCTTTAGACACAACATACTATAGGCCTGAGCATAAGAATTATTTTCCATATATTTGAGCTATGAAAGAGCCACAGAATGTCTGATGGAAAACAGCAGAAATGTTAACATGCAACCCCAAAGCAGCAGAAAAAAACTAAAGAAACCAAGAGGCCAAGCTTTTCAAACCCAGGCTGTATGGCAAGGCAGAAGCAAGGATGGAGAGACTTAGTAAGTAAGTAAGGACTGTAAGTAAGACAGTCTCCATAGCAGTTAAGAAAGGAATAAATACAAGCTTGGTCACACCTGCAGCTGGTCCCTTTTTCAGATTCACTGACCAGCAGGAGATCTATGCAAGTCAAACGAGCTAATGAACACAACCTCTTTTAGTCTTTCCATTACTTAAAAAACAATAATAATTAAAGCAAAAACTCTACCTAGTGCCACCTTGATGTTTTTATTTATATGCTCATATTTTGGGAGAATAGCCTTATATTTAGTCAAGAGAAAGTTTAAAGGTTCCCACACACCCTTATCTTTAACTTTCCCGACCCAAGCGACACGCTTAACCATATCTCTATTTAGTCATTTAAATGGCAGGGCAACCCTCCTTTAGAGGACAGTATTTATAGGACATTCCAAGCCACTGCCTTGATAATCTGCAGCCACTTCAGGGTCATTTGTTCACTGAAGTCATACGCACAGCAGATATTTTGAAAGCGAGCGTCCTTTTACATTGTTCACCATCTGTGTCTCTTGACTCTTGGAAACTCAAATTATCATCAGCTGCTTCCATCTGGCTCACCATTGAAAGATTTCCTGTTTCAGGGTCCACTACAGGAATATTTTTTACATTACCAGTTGCTTTCATTTCTCTTCATTTCTGATATGCAGCCTTTGCTGCAGATAATACTATACACACACGATGCTGAGGCAGAAACAACTCAATAAAAGAACTCAACTACATTCACTGAACCACTCCTTCCTGCCACCACTTTTTCCTGCAGACCAGCTGGCACAATTAGGAGGATGTTAAAGGCTGAAGCGTCAGCTGGGAGGCAGGCATGCCGCTGGAGACACACATAACAGCAGAGCTTTCCGTGATCCTGTATACCTGCTCCCTTCCAATGACTCCCTTTAGGGAGGGACCACAGGCCCCACCAGCTCCAGAGTTTGCCATCTTATTTCTTCCGGATTATTATTTTATTATTATTATTATTCCATGTACAGGAATTAGGAAAGCCCTCCTCTACTAATACAGCACAGCTGAAGGTCCTTGAGCATTAGTTTGGGTACAGTCCAGCATCATCAACTCCTTGTTTGGCATTGGTTACCTCCTCCTGGGACCCACAGGCTACTCAGCTACATTCCCTAAACATATGTTATTTTATTACATTCAACTTCAGACTAAGTGATGTCAGTACTTCCGTGCTTTGTTCAGAGAAGGAGAAGGCAGGCAGACAAACACAAACACCTAAGGCATGACTTCCAAAAGGTATTTAGATGGTTGAAGAGGCTCTTGGGCACTTCATGGTTCATGCACTCTCACAAATCCCAATTGCCCACCTGTACTGTCAGATCTACGTTTTCAAAGCTGCTCAGAAGCTGTGCCTCCAGGAAGCTTTACCAGCAATCAGTGAAGATTCACTATGTCAAGCTGCAAGGTTCCTTAACAAGGAAGATCACTCTCCATGATGCCACCAACAATGCCCTCCAAACGTGGGACTCCTGCTTCACTGCAGTACGCTGTACTGTACCCCTGCACCTAGCTCAACTTCAGAGCTGCTCGAGCAGGTTTTCAAGCTCAACATTGATTAACTTGTGCCATAGAAACATTAAAGTGACACAGCTGCTACAACAGCAGAGATGTACAGAACAGAGTGCCTTAAGAAACCAAGTGCCTACAAGAATATATACTGATTACGTACACTTTCACTTCCATTCGTGTTCATAAATTACACAGCAAATCCTGTATCACTTACTTGCTGGCATTTTCTCCCAGGTAACAGAAAGACATTTTGCTACTCCAACACCTTTTGGTAAAATCAACCACCACAAACCTCTGAAAACACGTTATAAAAAGGTTTGAGTTAAAATAATATAAACAGCACTCTATATAAAGCAGCAGTGCTAAGAAATATATTTTAAAAAAATATCAAATTCAAGTATCATGGCCAATAGTTACTTCAGTTATTCATCCATCTGTTTGTTTTGTTACATATATGGATACATGATTACACATAATAGTTCTCAACGTAATTATTTCAGTTTAGTTACAAAGCTATAAGGAGCGGAAAAATATTTCCAGAGATATTTCACATTTTGCTGATGAAACTGAAATTTAGCAACTGCTGCTTCTTGTGTTACAAGTCTTCATATCAGAAAACAGATTTAATGCACAAATTACATAAACATGGGTAGATAAATACATAAATATTTTCACAACTAAAGCCTGAAAACTTAGATAAAGTTTCAGAATTACAAGAATTATCTCTTTTTGAACATTCTTTTGGTTTAGATAGGGCAATTTTTTCAATTCTTCACCACTCATCCCCACCTCCCCCAAGCTAAAGGAAGAAAGTATTCCAATAACTCATTAAAGAGTTCATTAAAGCATTATTCAGAAAGTTACTGTTGTCAGAATAGCCTTGAGACCTACCACAGGCCAGAAAACAGAATTAAAAATGCTTAAGTTTACAAAAAAGAAAAAAAAAAAAAGCTACCTTGCCAGTGGTCCATCTCCCTGTCAAAGACAACCTATAAAGAGCAGCCCGTGTGTTTCACAGAGATGGTGATTAGCCACCACTGAATGTTCTGTGAAAGTTTCAGCCTTGCAGCAAGTAGGAGAGGTGAGGCAAGACTGACATCTTTAATAAAGCAAATACTTTAAAACTGGATTAGCACTAGTTCCTCATTTGAGCTTCAATTCATTAATATGAGTCAGCTTTCAGACATTTATCTAAAGTTGGACACATCTACAGGTATTTAACAAGATGTATTGGATTTCAGTCCTGAAGGACTACTAAAGGATTAGACAAAGCGTATCCTGCATGTGCTCTACAGCCAACAGTGGACAAACTCCAAAAACACAAATATTTCAAAGAAAAATTGTTGCAACACTGATGCCTGTAGTTGCAAGCTGACAGAAAGGCTTCCTGGAGATGTTGTTTTGACTTTAAGTCACATCCAGTTTACTTTCCCCTTCCCTGAAAGTTTTGCCTATGCAGAAAGGAAAATGCATTTATAATAGAAAGAAAGCTGTGCCAGTTATGGCAAACAGTTTAAAATTATCAGTGCACCTAAATCAGGCATTTATGGCAATGAGAGACAAAACCTATAAAACCCACCAAGGTACTACTTGAAATTCAGAAATAGTTTTCCCCCTGAATTAATACCAAACCAAAAAAATCTTAAGTTGGGACGTTGTCCTACTGTCAGTTCCATACTTGTATATTATGTAAAGCGTAAATCCTCATCTTGTGAAAATTCCTCCTCCCCTTTTATTTTCTATTTTCTAGGAACAAGACTGTTAATTAATTAGCTATTGAAAAAAATGTCTAAGCTGACAGGGAACTTACTCTGCAGGGTTAAATAAGTGTTCTATATTACACCCATAGGTAGCCAACTGCCTATGGCGAGTCAGTATGTGCCCTATAAGAAAACAAACAACAACAAAAAAAAATCTAAAAAAAAGTTTTTCTGGTAAATCCCTATAGGAATCATTTCTCAGACCAATCCTGGTTTATAATGTTGTCACTGACCTGGATGAAAACAAACAGGGGTGCCAGCTTATTTCCACCTCCCTGCTATCTTTATCCCTCTCCAATCTGTTGCTGGCAAGAAGTGGTTATTGACAAAGAGCAACAGTGGCTGCTGAGTAAACTGACTAATCAAGCACATGCCTACAGTCAAATTAAAGTCACTCACTCAGGAAGAAGCTTCAGCTGCCAGTCCCTTACCTCTGCTTTATGTAACACCAGGGACAAGGAAGCACAGAATGCATCCCCTCAGCAAGCAGGGAATTAAAAGGTATTGTAAAGTATCACAAAATAAAACTCCAATCTGAGTGTACGATAAGGTATTCTGTCCCTAGAAGACTGAATCTGCATATGCTTTCTCAAAATGGTAATGCACTGATTAATACATCAGCAGATATCGCATGGGTGTTCGTAGTCCCTCGATTTGGGATGTGTCAGAGCACAGTCCTGCCGACAGTAACAGCCCAAAGGTAACTGTCCTGGCAGAGAGCTCCAAACCTCACTCACAACATAGCATCACTAAAATTACTAAGATGCACTCCTAAGACACATCGCTAAATTGCACCTTTTTCCATTTCCTAAAAACATTTTCTTCCCTACTTTAAGGCACGAATATGCAAGCACAAGATCACCAGCTCTCTTAGTAAAGAAGTCTCCACATGCCACCACCACTCACCACAGCTGTGGACTGTAAATCCAGAATTCCACAAAAGCCTTAAATCTGTCCCAAACCACCACAGTCCTTCCTTAAGCAGCAGAAGGAAAGCAGCAGTGCTTGGCCATAGGAGTTCCCATGCTTCCAACAGCACTGCTTTCATCCCCCTGTTCACAGAGCTTTGTCTCCTTTGTATCACCACTTAGTCCACCAACTCGTTACAGCCCTCCCCTAGTAATATTTTTTTTTCCTGCATACCTGGTTTGAAGATACTTCTATATACACCTTCCAAAAAGCTATCCCAATCTCAGAAAGGCACTAAAATACCCTAACCTTGAAGTGTGCCCAAAGTCCACTGGGTTTCAAAGCATCTAAAATCAGGCTAGTTATAATTTGCCCTGTCATGACATGCAACAAAAACTCACCAGTAACACACAAAAATACAGGACTCCCAACTGGTGTGGCCCAGAGTAAAAATTGGTCTAGTCTGTGGGTTGGGTATTTTGTTTGCTTGTTGTTTTGTTAAATTAACGCACACGTAAATACACACCTTCCACAGCATGGAGTATGTCCGAGCAGCTTGCATGGTACTGACTAAAGACTGTGAAACACAGATTCCATCTCAAGTACTTGCAGCACCATCTACTTAGGAGAAAGCTTGAGCACACCTAGATATACCAATTGTACATATACAGTCATAGAAGTACAGACTATTTTTAAAATGCTAGTGTCCTTGACATTGATGTTATCTTTGACCTAAAACATGTCACTAGGAAGCACCTACCCAGGCATCGCATGCTGTCTTGGAGTAGTAACACTCCATGCAGCTCCCCGTAAAGATGTCCAGCCCTTTCTTCATCAAGGCTTTGAATTTATGAAGCTGTCCAAAGCCAGGAGCACCTTGCCTGCAAGGCAGAGCCCACACCAGCTTACTGATTACAATAAGGGCACGACTATTTTCCAGTAACTCATTAGGAGTAGCAGAGAAAAGTAGAGTCAGCATCCAGAAAATTAACAGGATTTCACAGACGGCATAAGCCCTGTAGCTAGGAAGTTCTCCTTCTACATGTGACCGTGTGCAGACACATGTGGCATTATTATTCTGTTTCACTGTTTATTTTTAAAAAATAATTAAACTATCACAGTAGTGGTGTCATTACTCCATATCTGCACATACTTTTGAACACAAAGGAATGTTTAAAATGGTATTTGTAGTAACCATAGTAGCATCAGTTCTACGTCTTAGTGCAGTTTTGAGCCCAACGGAAAGGGTCAAATAATAGTAGAAGTCAAGATGATCTGGAAGCTACAAGAGCCACTTTGTGCTATCTCAGAAGCACTATTCAGGCTCACAGACTTCATAAAGCATGTTGTTACATCTCCTCTCCACTGGCATAAGGAAGAACACCAAAATTACAATTCTCACATCGCACTAAAAACAAGAAATATGAGAGTGAGCAGCCACTTGCAACACCATGGGTACGCAGCAGACATAAGCAGCTTCTGGGGTTTGCTGAAAGCCTCTGATGACCCAAATGAGGAAGCCATACACCCATATGGCCATCTCAACATGACCACATGGCTCCCCAACAGCTTGGGGCAAGAGATGAAATACAGAGCTAGGTGCTGAGAGGAAGGAGAAAGATACACAGCATCAGGAGTGGAGAAAAGCTACTTCAATTAAGCTGATCATTTTACTGTTTCAGATGGTTCCCCGTATGCTAATCTAATAACTGTATTATCCCATTATATCCACACCCATTCTTCATCCAGCCTCCCCGCACGCCAAGCCCCGAATTCTCTCAGGAAGCGGAGCTGAGTCACACTCCCAACTGCCTGCTGAGATAATGCCTAGGCGCTATGCAGCAGCCCTCCTCATTTTAAGGCAGTGAGTTTAGTTTACATGAATGCTGGACATCCAGCACCATCTGCAAACCCGGTGGGTTTTGCAAAGTGGAGATGGCTGAGCAGAAGTGTTTCTTAACACATCTGTATCTCTACCACACTTTCAGTATAGGTATGTTGCAATAACTTAGTCCAACTGCATCACGGCCAGCAAATCTTTGGGACTTGAGACATTAAAGCTTAGCTGTGCACAGGAACATACTAGTCAAGAGGAAGAAAACCAGTGTATACATATGTATTACATATACACACGCATGTGTTGTATATACACGCATGTGTATACATACACACATTTCTTGAGCTCCCACTACAGTGACATAAATAACGTAACCCAACCCATAGCAATAGATACCTTCCTGTTATTTTTGCTTTAGTGAAACCTACAAACCAAGTATATTACATGTATGTTTCACCAAAATAGCAGTACAACAATTCTATTTGGGAGCAGGCAGATGTTTCTGTTTCACTGTCAGACAATACTGATCCAATGACAGTCTCCAGGACTGGTCATGACAAATAGTTAGGAAGAAAACTATTCCTATGTTAGCATGCTCAGATTAACAGGGCCTTCTCCATTTTTGTTTGGAACTGTGTAACTGCTGCATCAATTCTCCACAACCTGAAAGTTTCACAAGCAGTAAAAAATAAAACATCACTAGACTCACAGTGTACAGAAGCGCCTTTTTTAACAACACAAAGATGCATAAAACACATGTAATCAAACTGAATATTCATATTCACCTTCCTCAGGACACCAAAAAGTAGCTATCCTTCCCAAAACCACATCTAACAGTGTAGCAGGGGCCAGCAAACTGCAATGTTCAATTAGCTCTAAATCAGATTTTATCTCCTTGCACCATTATGCCTACTTTCAACTCTCACACACCTGCAGTTCAGCAGAGAAATACCCTAATTTTGTTGAGGATCTTCCCTCTCAGCCAACTTGCAGGAAAAAGAAAATAAACTATTGTAGAAAACCAAACTTATTACAAAACCATAACAAACCTCCCGAGCTGTGGACACAAAGTATCAATTCACCACCAGTTGAGCACATAATATTGTGCTTTTTGAAACAATGAAACCAGTTTTGTTTTTTAATTACATTTCAGTCACATTTTTTTACCACACAGACAATTTCCCACACTGGACACCCAAACATACTTCAAGTATATTTGGATAATGCTCAGTTTGTTCCAGGTGTCTTATTCTCTCACCCTTTCAAAATCACTCTCAAGACATCGATTCCTGGAAAGCTGGGTCCAGGCAACCGCTTTTGCCACAGCAGCAGATGAAAGTTCCTGCAAAAGAGGAACTTGCTTTCGAGTGTTACTGGTTTGTAACACTAGCGCACATTATGTGACAATGTAGCCATTCCAGTCTTTCCCAAACACCTTACCTACCCCACACAAAAAAAAAAGAAAGAAAAAAACAACACAAAAAAAAAACCCCAAACCAAACCAAAAAATAAAAAAAACCTCACAACTCACCACACAGGTATTTGGAAAACTTAGCAAGCAACTGCCCTCTGTAGCGCTTCTGTATATCTGTCCTGCATCCTCAGCACTGAAATTACTCACAGGTCTCACACAGTGTAACTGGACTTTGTAATTTGAAAGTCATGCTCTCGTCTTCTAGGGATGTACACACAGAACTTAATTCCTAAAATTCACTTGGGCTCTTACTTAAGACCCAGAAACTCTCTTCTTGCTGCTCATGTTGTTTACACAAGGCTTAGCTGCGGGTATATATGAAAAGTAAGTTGCTCTTTGCAATCAGTACGGTCCGGGAAGTGTGGTGGACATTGAATTCCGTATTTCCAAATTGAATAGTCAGATTTATTACTTCCTTCCCCATGACAAACGCTTTCACTCACGCCAATAAACTTTTCTACTCCGTAACCCCTAAAAGAAAGCCTGTGAGCAAAATGAGCCAACTTCAAAGTCAAGATGGGCGCTCTTGGCACACCAGTGCCCAAACCCACCAGGGATGGGTCCCGTTTAACTACGGCGGAGACGCTGTAACCACCGGCAAGAGCACAAACCCCCTCTGTGCGAGCGGGGCGGGAAAAGCAGAGTACGAAATGGATCCCTGGGCAGCAGCGGCAAGGGGGAACCCCTCATCTGTATGAAAGTCACACTCCCTGCGAAACGCAGAGCCTTCTCCCTTGGTGGCCTCCTAAGGAAGGCCAGGAGATGCGGGAGCACCGGGCATCACCATGGCGGAGGGCAGAGCTTCTTCCCACCAGGGAGCCAGCGCTGGAAGCGTATCCTGTTTAGCTGCCACCGGGGAGGGGAAAACCAGAAACCGATGTAAAAATAACTCCCAGCCCTCTTCTACATAGACAAAGCAGTATTCGGGAAGGGAAAACAGAGAGAGAGAGAGGAGAAAAAGGCAACTTTTTCAGCAAGGGTGACTCCGGCACGGGTCGCCCAGCGTTTCCAGACAACTTCCGAACTTCCCCACAGCAAAGCCCCGCAGGGAGCGGAGCGGGGCCAGCCCGGCCGGCCCGGGGCACCGGCGGCCCCGCGGGCGGCCCGGGAGCTCTCCTCAGGCGGCGCGGGAGCGGCGGGCACCGCTGCCCGGGGGAGCGCGGCCACGGCCCGCCTCAGCCAGCGGCCGCGACGAGCGGGGCGCGGGGAGCCGGGGAGGGGGCGAGGCCCGCGGCTGGGGGTTCCCCGCGGGCGGCGCGGGCACCCGCAACGCAACAGGCGGGAGCGGGGCCGGGAGGGACCTCACCTACGCCGTATTTTTCCTCCCTTTTGGTGGGAACCCAGCGGGTCATGGTGCTGGGGGCCGCGGGGGGCGGCCGGACCGGGCGGGGATGCGGAGCCCCGCTCCTACGCCGCCATTTTCCAACCGCGGGACGGGAAAAGTTTCTACCGACGGCGGAGTCATGTGGTGCGGGCGGAGCCAGCGGCCTGGCGCCCCGGCCGGCCGGCCCGCCGCGGGGGAGGCGGGGGAGCGCGGGCGGGCAGCCCCGCTGGGCGGCGGGGGGCCGGCGGCGGGAACTAGGGCAGCCCCCCGGCCCCGGGGCGCTGAGGGAACGAAGGGGTGCCGGGGGAGCGCGGGCGGCCCCCCGGCCCCGGGGCGCTGAGGGGGCGCGGGCGGCGGGCGCCCCGCGCGGGAGAAGCCGCAGCTCCAGCCGCCCCCCCGGCCCTGCTGCTCCTGAGGGGAAAACCCGGCCGGACTCCGCACAAAGGAGAGCAGGGTGGGTGGTGCCTGGCTGGCGGCCTCCCTAATTGTGCCATGTTATTCCAGGTACACCTGGCCTCGGTTTGCCGAAAAGTTCCCTTCCCTTGGCAAAACCGGCCCTGTGGAACCGGCGTGACTCTCCCCCAGCGCCACACCACCGGGCACCGCCGGCAGGAGGGTCCCGGTGCCCTCAGGACACTGGCTCCTGAGAAACCACCCGATTCTTGGTGGGTTTTTAGCTCCTGCCCTGACCCCTTCGGCCACCTGCCCCTGAGGGTTCCTGGCTGCTCCCATCCCACAGAAACGGGCTAAAACAAGGTTTCTGCCAACCTTTAAAAGTAGCAGGGTCTCTGCGTTTGGGTATCGCCACATTGCTGAGTGCGCCGTTCAAATAAATCCTTGGCCATAAACATTAGAAACCACCTAATTTCTAAACCTAAATCAAAAATCTAGGCGAAGCTTAACACCTTCGGGCTAATTAGAGTGTGGCATACGTGATTACAGAAGAATTTCAAGGGAAATGAGCTTCTTGGTCCAGACCCCTGTATGCTTGGAGAGACTCAGGGCCATGATGTAAAAAATAATTTAAAAATTGGTCTTTAGCAAAAAGAAAGTAAACCGTATAAAAGCCAGCAGAAAGAAAGATAAGTCTTAAAGAGACATAAAGAGCGGTGAAATGTCAGACTGGCTGTTTGTTAGGATTAGTCCTCCCCAAAATGAGAAGCCCCGTACTGCAAAGATAAGCATGAAAACAGGTCCTCTTTCAAGATCAGGGTTGAATCTCTCTTCTCTCCTCATATTTTGTTGTATCATTAGGAACGCAAGGGGCCACTTTCTGCAACAGCATTCGTGATTGTCAGGTTTTTGAGATCAAGTACTCATCTCAGACACCTGAAGGAGTCTTACTTCTCTGTTCGTATACCTTTCCTTTTCCCATCCTTGGGATTTGTTGCCCAGGTCACCAGTTACACATTTAAGCCAATCTAAAATTTCATTGCTCCCCTCCGGCAGAATTCAATCGCCATTGTGATAGAGCAAACTACTGCACCTTTATGCATTATGCCCGGGAGTGAGAAGATCAAAAGGTTTTCAAAGTCAGTTTCATGGCTCATCATCTTTATCCTGCATTAATGGGTAAATGATTAGAGTTCTTACCAAAGACAAGTTACAAGTGAGTTCTTTGATTTAACAGGTTTATTTTTATAAGATAAATCAAAGTGAATTAACTGAAATAATAGACGTACTTGCCCTGTTCCTATAGTCATCTTTGGTTTTCCGCAAAAGGGAAAGAAGTAAGAGGGAAAAGCAGTGAAGCGGTAGTATCTATTTCTAACTATGAGTATTTTGCAGTTTTACACAACTGATGTTGCGATTTTTGTGGTACCACTAATTATGTGCAGCAAAACTGCTGAAGCTGCTCGGGCATTAGAGGGTTTTGAGATTTTTAAGACTATTACTGTAATAATCTGTAGGTCAGGGAACTGGATTGACTTTTCATTTAGATTACTGACAACCAGGAATCACTTCCATGAACTCCGTGGCAGCTTTGCAGATCCGGGGTACGAACAAGGGATACAAAACAGCACTCTGATGTTAATGTAAACCTGCAGGTAGCTGTAGTTAGATAACAAAGTGAGCTATTCCTATATTCTATCCTTTCTGGGCCTCGAGGTTCAAATCTGAAACTCAGACTGTGGTATTTGTTTCTGTTTTGAAGGAGGCTAAAGGAGCATGTTTCCTTTCATGAGAAAAGTACTGCTGACAACCTTGCTTCAGGTGTTAACTTAAGGTTTAAATTAAATTCCTATACAGATTGGCACTCCTTAGGCTCAGTTTACATGTATATCTGCACTAAATGGAAATTACATATACCTAGGATTAAGTACACTCCTAAGGCAGGAAGTACCGGAGTCAATAAAATGAAAGTTGAAAAATTACTTACAGCTTCTACATATTAAATCTGTGATTCTGTATTACAATAGCAAAATTCATTTTGACGTCAGTGGAAAAAGAGGTTTGTGCTGTTGTCTGATCATGATCTGTAACAGAAACAACACGAGTAATCCCATGACCAACATAAAGCCTCACTGATACCTTCAAGGGTCTATATTAAGTTTATTACTTTCCACATTTTCATTTTAATGAAAACATGTTATAAGTAGAGCTAATGCCATTAAAATTTTGATAGCCAGTAAAAAATACTCCTCCTAATTCACAATGCGTAAATATCCCAATGCTGGTGTTTTACAGCTAGGAAAAAAAAGTGGTAATGGGATACAACTGTAAGATGGAGAAAATAAAAGATTTTTATTTCTCTCCAGCACACATCCTGAAAAATATTTTTCATTACATTGTAAAATGTTCAAGCCGACATATTTTACATACTTAGGCATAATATGTTTCTTCACACTGTGCATATATGTTTTTCGTTTATGAAGAGGAAACTGAAAAATCCTTCTTTCCATAAAATCTGAAAGTTTTATCACATCATTATGTCAACTCTTTGGATTCTCACCTTATTTTTTTGATGCATCATATTGAATTGGAGGCACTTCTCTTGGAGCAAAGAAACATTCCTTTTCATAACATTAACTCCAAGAAATTCAAATGCAGTATTTGGCCATGAATGATATTTGAAATTCTTGTCACAGAGATTAGGAGTATCTTTTGAAAAGGATGAATGGAAACAGAACTGTTACCCTGCACGAAATATATTTGCAATAAATAAGAGATACTCTGTACATGTACTGATTCAATCAAGTTGTATTTCATACTTATTGCATATGACTACACGAGAGGAATGTTTGTTCCGTCTCAGTAAAGTATCACAGTTTTTGTAATAATTTTTTTTTCATTGACTTTCATTACATTTTCAATTTCATTGAATTTACCTTGTAAGTAAATTCAACATTTTGACTCAAAGCATGTAAGTAATTATTCTACACTCACAATGCTAATTCCTCTTGGAGGTAGTGTGGAGGACTTACAAAATCATTTAATAAGTAAATTTTTTTCTTTCCTATTTCTATTAAGGGTATTCTTTGGAAGTGGTATTGCTTCCATTCCAGATACCCATCGTCCGGTTTTGCTGTACAATTTTCATTTGGGGTGAATGACCTCTATGCTCTAGATCGTTTCTATGATGAATGGCTACCTATGTTACGTGTTTGGGAATACACAAAGTAAGAGATTTTTATACCTGATGGAAAGAGACATTTTTAAAATACCTTTTTTTTAATTATGTATTACTCTTATTCCATGTGGAAATAAAATTAAGTTTACGAGTTTGCCTTACAAAAATTATTTCAGCCTTGGTCTTACATATACCTGATACATGTATAATTATCTTAGGGATCTCTTGTAGATGAATATGGACTTTTTTCAGGGAGAATTAAGAAGCCAAAACTGAATTTCCTTGGACATTCCTATCGTTTTCAGTCAGACAAGGTGTGGCATTTATAAACCTGGACTGAAATTTGGCAATCAATAGAGGGAAGTTTTGAGCCCCTTCAGGTTTTGTCCATGTGTTTTTGAAGTATACTCACTAATCTTTAATCTTCCCTTTTACAGAATCATTTCGATTATATATGGGTGTGTCTTAAGCTTTTCTTCTAGTGGGATAAGGTTTGTGATGACCAGCATGCTGGCTGCAGGACCTCAGTTGCCGGCAGAAGTATTCAAAAGCAACATTTTATTTCATGTAGCTCCGGCAACATATATTGCATTCATTGCACTGGTTTAGTATCTTTCAGATGGGTTAAAGAAAGCACCTCTCCTTCCATTCTGCTGACTCTTAATCAGCATTTACTTCCTTCTTGCATTTGAATTTGTATATTTTAAAATTGTGGGACTATTAGGAATATAAAGCAAATTAATTATTTTTAAGTTTGGAAAGAAAGATATTTAGTTCAGAAAGGAGATGAAGATTTATTGAGTAATATTTTTCTATTAAACTGTTTATGTTTTAGCCTAAAAAAATGGGGCTTGGTTGTATTGTAATGGAAGTGATTGTTTCATAGGTTATTTTCCTTCAGAAATACTTCATGCTGTTCTTACTGTGTTGCACTGAAAGTGATGTTTAAATGCAAATGTGTGAACATCTCCTAGTTACTCTTTATACATAAGGGTTTCCAGAGTGATGTGCTTTAGGAAAGATATGATTATCATTGATAAAGCTGAGTTTGTACCCTGGTATTTCATCTAGTACGCTAGAATAAAATACTTTACATTTTACAGTGCTATGATAAATGTAAGTGGCTTCATTTCAACAAAAGGGGAAAATCTGTTTTCTGGTCACGCCAGCGTGTAAGATTTTACATTCTTCAGCAAAAAAAGTGCAATGAGATTTTACGGGGGGTCAGTCTCTGTTCCTGTGTGCTTTGCACAAATACAATCTACATGAATAGTACATCTTGTTCTGTCAGAAGCATTGTAGGCATCGCCTTAAGTAATGTGTTTATTTGATTGACAGTGGCTATCTTGGACATTGGCAGATAACTAGTTAACTTTGGACAGAAAGGCTGCCTCACTAATGGGAACTTTCTCTGCAGGATCAGGAGCAGCAGGGAGCAGCTAAGCAGTGTATTTGCCCTACTGTCACCCTTCTCAGGGAGGGTGTTTATTCCTGCAGGACTGAGACAGCTGAAGTACTTAGGAAACAATGTTAGCAATTTCAGCTTTTGCCCAACTGCACCACAGCCCAAAATTTCACCCAATCTAGGCATACTGTTTGTTTCCAACTGAAACACTCAGCAACCTGAGCAAGATAGTCTCACTCACATTGAGTGTTGTGCTGTAAACTCCAAAGCACACAAAAATTAAGATTTTTCATCAGTTCCTTACACAAGCTGGACTTTAACCCTTCATAGCAACACACTCATACCCTGTGCAAGTGCTCAGGAGCTTCGTTACAAATTTTACAGTCAAGCCCCAAGCAGTTAAGGGAAAGGCTAGTACAAATGACTCCAAAATACAAGCTAGCGTATAGTTTACTTTTGGTTAGTGGCAACCTGTTCCTCTTTGCAATAGCTTTGAATAACGAACAGTATAAAGTTTTATGGGGGGGGGGGTGGGGGGGTGTAGTCTGTTTAGTATTTGCTGGTATGTTTCTCATATATTTGATATTTTTCCTCAAAATGAGATTATGAACTCAGTGTATATACTCTTTGGCAAAATCAAAGATAAGTGGCAAAACAAATGCTGTATGTAACAAGTTAAGGAAGAATCATTCCCAGAGGCCTGTTAGTTTAACTTTATAAACTCCCACAGATCTATGAGTTTAAATCCGACACATTATGTTCAAGCTTTGTAACAAAAATCAAGAACATTTTCCAAGAAGAGTGAGAAAGATTTTATCTGGGACTATATTCTGGTAAAGTTGTTATTAGAAGCTGGATAATGATCAGATACAAGGGTACAAGCTTGAGATGAAAACATACATTATTCCTGTTAATAACATTTAGCATTTTTGTAGCACTTAACACTTGGAAAGCACTGAGCAAATATTAACTCTCTTTTGTGAGACAGAAAGCTGTCCTTACCTCCATTGACAAGTGAGAGGCAGCTGAGCTAAGGACAGGTTTTTAAAATGTGACAAGCATTCAACATCTGAGAAACTCAGAATATCAGACCACTACAATCACTTCTTGATTATGTGATTTTCCTAAGGCCAAAAGTGACACATTAGCCATGGCAGGGTTTTATTTTATGATTTCCTTGGTCTGCAGACAATGTTCCCTCTCATCTTTTGATGAATGATATAAGATGACAATGAGAAATGACAATGAAAGAACATGATGTACTAGCACCTGTTATAAGGTTTGAGAAACTAGTTACCGAAATGTGAAGTATTTGAAGCAATGATGAAAATTATACTGCAGGAAGAAAGAACTGGGCAGTATTCACAGAAATGGCCTGCACGTATAAAAAAAAAGACCGTTAATTTTTAAAGAAAAAATAAAAACATCCTATCATTTTTTTAATCTAAATTGTATAGCCCTTACAAGAACAAGTTAGAAAGGCATGGGAGGATGCTCCGGAGACTGCATGTACTGTAAGAAGCTGACATTGCTTTTGACAACGGCTTGATCTAAAGCAGTCAGCAAACCCTGCAACAGCAGCTACTGCCAAGCACGCAGGGAATTGTGCAGCACTGATAGTCATGGTCCAGGGGCAAATGGTACCCATTATCTCTCTCTCTGCCTATCTGCCGGCATGCCTCCAAAATCAGGTTTCTAAATGTATTTCTCCCCAAACAGACTGGCAGGCTTTCCTACCATACTGTAAAAGTGGCAGGACTGGTTTAAAAGGCAGAGCCTTTTAAAAAGTCTCTCTCAGATGCACCACAGAATAATAACAGCTTTTGCTGCTTCCCCTGGCTTTGGATAGAGTCTGCAGTTCAGCCACTCAGAGGAGGTGATGGGGTGGTAACTCCGCACTTCCCAGCCGTGTTGGCATGACAGGTCCCATTCCATTTGGAAAAAAATAAATGTTTCCATTCAACCTTGTACCTCACAATTGATTAAAGGAGCTCAAAACCTCTTTTCCAGAATTAGGTATTGTTTATCCACCTGGGAACATACAGCAAGCCAAGGACTCAGCCACTTGGCTTTGATCTTCTATAAACACTAGCCTTTCTTTCCAAGTTCTTGTTGTGTTGGTTTTTTTTCTATTTTGACATAGTCAGAAAGTCTGAAAATGAAGCTTTTTTTAAGCTCCTCTATCCAAATAAACCCTGCACAGTTACTAGCTCACAGTATTTTAACTTTGTTTTTTTCTTGTCTATATTGGCACAGACATTTTTAGTAGAATTAACAGTAAGTGTTAGCTGATAAATGTGAAATAGTTTGCAACCAGGTTGACCAGGAAAATTTTGAAATTTACTTAAGCATAAATATTCCATTCTGAAACTAGCTGCATTTTTCTCCCAATCATGTAAGATCCAGAATCCTGAAAAAGTGAATAGAGATACTGCCTTCAGGTTTCATTTTCCACATTGAGCATGGAGCTATTGCAATTGTGCTGCAGCTGGCTACCAAACATTAAACGGTGCATTGCTACAACCTAAAAGTAAAAGGAAGAGCTGATCTAATTCTCAGTACCTTCCTTTTGTCTGACTTGGAAAAACATCTCAAAATTCTCTCCTGTCATGCTGGAAAAATGTCACTTTTTTTTGTTTGTTTTCGTGAGGATACTGCACTGAGATGAGTCAAATACAATAAAGCTGGTTTCTGTATTCCTGAGCTTGCTCTGGCTATGCTGAAACTTCAACTTGCAAACTATTTATGTGGGGTTGTTTGGAAATGGAAAGTTGTGAGTTCTCTTCCTTACTCTGTAATCATAAGTTGTTTGTGTCACTCCTAGGAACTACTCAGAAAAGTGCATTGGCAGTGGGTGAAATGGAAATACAGAAGTCCTTGTTTGAAATTGAGGAAACCTTTCTCTTCATCAGAAGCCTCCACCTGAAAAATGATGATATGCTTATTTGATAGAGAAAGAAATACTGAGGAAACAAACCATTTTCCAGGTCATTTTGAATGTTTGTCATCTATCTGTACATGACTATGTACAGTTATCTATAAAATACATAAATTTCTGTAAACTGCAATGAAAGTATTAATATTCTGGACAGGAATCCAATTTTATCTTTAAGCAGCATTTGCAGAGGATTGTTAAATCATATAATGGAAGCTTTGTCTAGACAGTTTTCTCGCTGGCCAACTTAATTTTTTTACTTCGATTGTTTTTAATGTATTTCCTGGAACAGTAAGTCCCAATAATTTGTTTACAACCTTTTCTGGAAACTATGTCAGTTTTATAATATTCTGAACTGATAATAATTTTTCTAAACCAGGCCATACATATTCCTGGAGTCTGAATGTTCTCGGAGAGAACTGTTAGCTGTAAGTTCTCTCGGATTGTTATAAAAAAAGTTATTAGTTTTTTTCTTTTCAAGTGAAACTTTATCAAGTGTATTACTTGGAAAGGAGCAAAGCTTTCTTTCAATGACTCTGAGATGTTTCCATTTGATGATTTTTATGATGAGTTACTACACATAAAATGACACAGTGTATTTCACGGTGGAAAATCCAAATTCTGACCATTATCAAATCCAGCACTGCTGTGACAGTCTCAGCATCCAGGCAGAGACCATCACATGGCTTAAAGTCTCAGCAGCGGTCATCGGAAGAATGGGGAAGAAATTTCTGTGCAGCATTTTTAAAGCTGCTGCCTTTGTAATGTTGACCCTGGCCTTAGTCCAAGCTCTCTAAAATCAATGGAAAGACTCGCATTGATTTTGGTGGGCTTTAACTCTAGACAGGCTTTTGAGTGAACAGGTTTCAGACTTTAGGTCTCTCAATCACAAGCATTAAACCAAGCCTGACTAAATGTTACTGGATTGCACAAGGCTGCAGGTGCTCTTCCTAAGGCCTATGATGTTATATTTTCATATATTTCTGAATGCACTTTAATAATGAAGTATTATTTTCCTCCACTTTCAGGGTGTGATCCTCTGAATCACCTCAAAGGCACAGAAATAACGTTAAGACACTGTTAAAAAGCTGAAATAGATGTATGAAGCAGAATTATCACCAAAGGCCATGGGTTCATTTGCGACACCTTTTATTTGGTTTGTGTTGTTGGGTTTTGTAAGAGAATTTTCCTTACTTTCTTCCCACCACCATTATTTTGTTTTAAATTTGGTTCTCTTTAACTTCAGTCCGCCTGCTCTCTAAGAACCTCTGCCTCAGTCAGAAAGGAGGAAGTGAAACTTGTTAATTAGATGAATAAAGCAGAATTAGCCCTTCCAGGAAATTGAGCTTCCCTCTTCCGTAGAAGCGCCTGTGGTTGGGATTCGGTCCCTCCAAGCGGCGTGGAGCACCTGCCCCGCCTGCTGCAAAGGCTACAGGCGTGTGTTGGTGCTGGGGGGGTCTGCGTGAGTCTGCGGGGGTCAGCTGGGACACGAGGTGCTTGTTGCAGGTTGCCAGCCTAGTACAGCCTTTGGACAGAAAATGTTTTGCAAAACTCTAGTTAAGCACCTGCTGGTGATTCCACCTGGAAAGCAGCAGCCTGCTCTGGAAGGCTTCTTGGATTGCATTCATACACCGGGTACATCTGCCGTTACGTTTTCAAGGACATACCACAGATTACATCACCAGACACCTCTGCTTACATAAGGGAGCATGGTTTCCATAGCCACGTTGCCATCCCCTTCATCCCACTGCCGGCGAATACCACCGCTACCTTAAAATGCAAAGGATTAACTTTCCAATTTAGAGAGGCCTGTGCTTCCACGGGTATCAAAATTGTCACATTTTGATTGTTCTTTTAATGCTTTCAAAGCTGAACTTTTAATTCAACTTTAGAGTAAGAAATACTTTTTCTTGAACTCTTTGTATTTATATAGCTAGCTGTCTTTAGATTCGACAAGCAGATAGAGGAATTGTCTTGTAAAGTTGTAGTTCCCCTTTAATAAGCCACTCTGACAGGCAATTATTCATGCAGTCTGCTCTGTGCTAAATGTTTTTTCATGCTGTGCATCCCTGTCTCTTGATTGCAGGAGTGTGCTCCTGTGAATTATAAGTAAATATGAACTGGTAAGTATGAAATGATTTACTAGACCTTCCGTTGCTACATGATATTGATTCTGTTGTTGTGCATTATAAAGATGCAGGAGTTCTAATGAATAACATGGGGCTTTTCTTCATTCTTCAGATTTTTAAGGTTGTTCTACTTACTGTAACTTATTTTGACAGACGTTGGAAATACTATGCATAAAGAATTTCTTCAGTGGCAAATTGAAATCGGTTGTTGTTTAAATTTCAGGACAAAAATAATAAAAAAAATGTGCTAAAGTTTGGCCCTGGAAAAATGAATATGACATAAAGATGTAACAAGGGGAGCCCAATTCACCTTTATAATTATTCCATTTTCAGCAGATGCTTTCAGACAAGCAAAAGGCACCAGTAGTACTGAATGTTGTCTTCAGGTTTGGCAGCTTTCAAAGAGCAATTTAGATTACTGCTATCATCATTTTTATTTTTGTTAGAAAAGAATTTTGTATAGAGCTTCTCTACTTGTAACGAGTTGGGACCTGGTTGAAGCTAGTCATCTAGGATTCCTTGTGGCCAGTGGATAAAGAAGATAGCTGAAGAAAGCACTCATCCCATTTATCTCAGGTGTATCAGGAAGGGATAAATCGTCTCCTAATGGTGCTCATCCTTCTCCTTAACTAGACAGCCTATATAGACTATACAGTCTGTAGACCAGACAACTCTTGAGGTATGAACACTTAAACTATACTTACCAGTAATTTAAAATTCTATGGGATGAATGTATATATATAAAGATAAAAGATTTTCTGCTGGGGAGAGATTTGTGCAACCATCATGTCATATTTAACTTAATAAACCAGAAATTCACTCATGATATAAAAAAAATTCTGATCTCACTCCATACAGATCTGTATAGGCCGTACCAAATAAAAATCTAAAACTATATAAAAGCTGTGTAATAATGATGTGCCATTTTGCTCTTTGGCTTCACAAATGTGCTGTGTGATAGAAAGTATTTTTACTCTCGGGACAAACACTGTTGACCAGAATGTCGTGCTTCCTCAGAGAATACATTTGAAGTTAGGTAAGGTTCACGGTTGTATTTAACTTTAAAAATAGTATCGCTTACATGGGTATGTGAAGAACAAATTCTGCCAAGCAAAACCAACTACTTTTTAAATTAAATTCGTAATTAGTGGAAGAAGGAAAGAAAGTACATTAAAGCATCTAGAATTTGCTAAAGCGTTTGACGTGGCATGTCTCAAAATTGTGTTTGACAAATGAATCAAAATGGATTATGTAGAAATGCAATTATGAGTACAAGTAATTGGCTGAAGAATGTACTAAGGAGTAATAATAAACATGAGGGAAATCCTGGTCCCACACAGGACTTTATTAGGGTTTCACAACAGCCTGCAGAAGGAGGCTTCTGGTGCTATGTTGCAGAAACAGTTTTACTCACTGAGTTGTGTACCTGGCAGAAATGAGGACTGAAAAATTTACACAAATATTTTTTCCTTAATTCCTGCAATCATTGCTACCTTCTCTAGCTGAAGGTGTTGGTGGGAAGAAGAGATCTAGAATTTGGCTCTGATCACAGATCTACCTGTTTTGCACCCATTTAGCCTTACCAATTCAGCAGAATTATTTCTCTGATTTACAGTGATGCAGACAGTCTTCAATGCCCAGCGTCACCTCATGTGAGCTGTTCACCTGAGAAAATTTCACCTGAGAAAATGTTCACGAAGAAAATTTCCTTGCTATAAGAGCTGTAAGTCTAGACAAGGAATAAATGTAAGTCACCATATGTCAGCTTCGTAAAGAGCACACTTGAGTAAAATATGAGCTTGGATTACATATCACGGAAGCAACAGGCTGGGATGAAAATAATAATTGGCCTATTTCACCTTCTGTGTTTAGTTACAGCCCTGCAAAGAGAGTGCAAAGTATTGCAAGTTGGGGTTGTGGTTCCAGTTTTCCCTTTGTACTGTTTTGCTCTAGTGTAAATGATTATGCAGGTGCAGAGGTGGTGAATTCGGCTCTGCAAATACAGTACAGGTTTGATGAGTAAGACAGGATATTAAAAAAAAAAAAAAAAAAAAAAAAAAGACCTCAGGTCAGCTGTCTGGAATATATAAATAGATGAAAATGAAGCAATAGTTATATCTTATTGCTCAGACCACAGCATCACAGTCATCTATAGAGCAGTACGGAAAGCTGTGAATATTTATCTAAGCGCTCCATCATTTGTAATGGATTTTAAAGTACTGCCTCCGATATGGGATGGAGTGTGGATGGTAGACCCTATATCCTGCTACAAGGGCTAAATGTGCCTCTGAAGGGGAATTTACTGGCATTTATGGCAGCAACTCTGATTTGAGAGGAAGGGCTAGGACTTTTCTCACTATTTCTGTCAGAACAGTTTGGCTAGGATATATCTACCTAAAATAATTCAAATGGTAAATATTTAGTCTACGTTTTCATCCAGTCTCTCTCAGCAATCAGTGAAGGAAGGATAATTCATATAATTGTAAAATATGTGCAAAATAGTTCACCTAGGTCTTACTACCCATCCTTTTCTGTTGCACAAGGTTATCCTAAACAACTGCACCCAACAGGGAGCCACTCTACCAGGTGATGGAGGTGCATGTGATTCTTAAAATTTGGCAGTTTTGTTACCCACCTCAGCTCTAGTTTACTTGCTGATAAGGTTAAAGACAGTGATACATGCTATTTTGGTTTTTTTGCCTACATTTTTTGTCCTACCTGCAAACTCCAGTTCTGTCATTCACCCCTTCTGTAGTGCAGGGACCTACATTAGACTTGATTCCACCTCTACTGTGGAAATTACATTCATCAACACATATGATCAAACTGGTCAAACTTTAGAAACCAGTGGCAACTTTTTCATGAAATAAAAAATATTTTTCTCCTGTAGGAAAATCTTTCCCCTGCTTTTGCCAGGAAAGGTTGGACCAGCTGACCCTGGAGGTCCCTTCCAACCTGGGATTCTATGAGTCTTTCCACCAGCATTAAACTGCTAGAAAGAAGCCTTTCAGATGAGAATGTTTAATATCTAAAAGGAGAGCATTTGGCCAGAATATTTCGGTCAATTCAATTAATATATTTCACTTTAGTAATCACAGATTGATGGAAAAGGATTAGGTTTGAGGAGCTGCTTAAAGATTTTTTGGCTTCACATGAGTGTAAACCAGCTCTGCCTGTTCACAGCTGCTGCCGCATGGGCTGGTAAACTGCAGATGAGGCCAGAGCTGACTAACATAGGTGAATATTGCCGTTCATATTACTTTTAAAAAAATTAACTGCCTCAGTACTCAATAATCAAATAGCCTAAAGACCTCTAATGACCTAGTATTCTTCATTTTTATTTCTAGATCAAGTAGGCACCAGCGCTAAGCAATGTATTGTTACAGTTGCAAGTAATGACCCTGAAAAGTGGACACTTTCCTAATTTGCTAAAAATAAGATTTTACATCTTTATGAAAGCAGTATCTTTTTCCTTTGGATGATCAAATGCCGTGCTGAAATGTTATGTTACATTAAAGCACAGACTGGAGAAGTCTCTATTTAAACAGAGCAGACAGACTTCCTAAAGTTCAGTCTTTAATCCTTTCTCATGTAGGGTGGTCTCATAGGGAGAATATAAAAAGCGCATAGTACAGTCATAGTCATAAAATAAAGTAAAAGAGCTTAACATTGGGACTATGAAAGCAGTTTTCAAGCAGTTCTTATTGAAATCAGTTTTTATATCTGGTAAAAATAGAACATACATTTACAAGTTTCTATTTAAATGGGCTGAAAATACTGTGAAATAAAAAGCTCCATAGTTTATGCAGGGTGTTACTGTTTGCTTTTGTGAGAATTTTGTCATTGACAGAGATAATACGGTAAGCATTTTGTGATTTTTTTCCTCCTACTTGGGAAAATAACAAAATAAAGAAATAATTCTTTATTATTCCTCTGCCTGTTCTTTCTGATATCTCTCTTCCAGTTATTTCTCTTCAGTCTTGGTGATAAACAGACTTTGCAGGGAGCAGCCATAAAGCTCTCATGGTTGGTTTGTTGCACAATTCAACATTTTATCGTAATAAACATTCATGAGAAATTATATATACCAATCAGTTTTACTAACAAGTATTGGTAAAATAAATCTTAAAATTCATATACATTTAGTACTTTCAGTGGATTCTGGATTTCAGAAGTGTAATGTTTGCCAGACTATAGTGCAGTTTTATCTCACTTTTCTTTAGCTTTTTTTTTTATATATATAATTCAGCTTTGGTAATTTTTAGACTTACTTTCCCATACAATATAAAAGCATATCATCCGTCTGTCTGTCCATCCACCCATCCCTCCCTTCCTCCCTGCTTCCAATGGCACTAAAAATGGGATTTCTCTCTGTGTGCTGAATTCCAGGGGGTTTCTTTCCATGTACCCTGCTGTAAGCTCTGTGGGTGTTTCTCAGCAGTGCAACGTGGATGCAGGCTCAGATCCTCACCTGGGAAGAGCACATTCATTCCAGACAACTTGGCTGTAAGGTCTAGTTATTCAGAGAATTCAAACAAGACATGTTATATCGTTACGTTCTCTCTAATGAAGTTAATCTCCATTTTCCAATTAGGCTTTTCTTTTTTATCAGTTCACACACTTAATAATATCTACAATTACTAATATAAATTTTAGTTAATAGTGTCTATTAACAACAGACTTTATAAGAATTTATCTCACATTTAAATATCTGTGGTCATAATAACTGAAATAATTTAGGACTAAATGATTTTTCAGCCCTGAGCATTTGATAGATGGCCTTATTTCCTTCTTCTTATTTATACAGCATCGTAACTATGGATGGCACTTTATCAGGAGCTCACAGTTAAAATTACACCTAACACAAGTGTTTTATGAGGATCATAAACAACATATAAGAGAGTGCTGGAGTTTTTCATTCTTGTGCAGTATTCTTGACAACTCCTTTTTAATTTAATTAGCAAAGATGACCTCTGAAATGATATCCAGGAAGAAAGATCAATGATGGAATGCTGACCAAAAGCTATTTGGACAGAATTTGTGTACACCAATGTAAGCAATGAAAAGGTTTGCTATTGTGTGCCTGAATCATGTTTTTTCTGTTCTGAATATAGGTCCAAAAATAATTTTTCTTCTTACACTTTTGTTCAATCCTTTTTTTTTTTCCCCAATTTCAAGGGTATTTTCACATGTAAGTTTTAATAAAGCAAAAGGAAGATCTCTAATTTGACCCATAAACCAGCCTATAGCTCGTTAAAAGTATGGAGAACTTACGAAGTATATACCTAATGAGAAATAGCAATTAATAGGCATGCAAATGCCTTTTTCAGGTGTAATTTACCTGAATGTTTAATGGCTCTAAAGAGGCTAGAAGAGGTGAACATGTATGCTTGGGCTCCATGACACCAATGGAGCAGAGTTCTGTGTAATCCAGTGCAACAGAGACGTTAATCGATCAAGAGTACCATGAATGGTGGAGTGGGCTTTCTTGGAAAGAAATTAGTAAAACTAATCAAGAATAAACTGACCTATTTTTGCTAGGGTAACAGAAGTGGGAAAGAGTCTCTATCTGCTTATTAAAAGGCACAGAATAACAGAACTTTTGCTATAAATCACACTCTTTTAAGACCGAGCAGGTAGCAATGTTGGTCCTTCCATTACATAGGACCAATATTCTATGTTGGATCCTATTTCAAACGTATATAATAATCATAGAATCACAGACTGGTTTGGGCTGGAAGGGACCTTGAAGCCCACCCAGTCCCACCCCATGCCCTGGCAGGGCCCCCTCCCCCCAGCCCAGGCTGCTCCCAGCCCCATCCAGCCTGGCCTTGAGCACTGCCAGGGATGGGGCACCCACAGCTGCTCTGGGCAGCCTGGGCCAGCGCCTCGCCGCCCTCACGGGGAACAATTTCTGCCTCACAGCTCATCTGCATCTCCCCTCTCCCAGCTTAAGGCCATTCCCCCTTGGCCCATCACTACAGGCTCTTGTAGAAAGCCCCTCTCCAGCTTCCCTGTCAGCCCCTTTGGGTGCTGGGAGCTGCTCACTGGGTGTTGCTGTGTTGATTACCCAGGGACATGTCTGACAGCAGCACTGGTGTGGCACCAAGCGGATGGCCTGCACTGCTTCAGCCACAGAAGAGGTGATTCAGCAGCCCAGTGCTCCACTTGGCCACACATATTGCTGCTTGCTGATCAGTGGGCAAAAGGGTGGGATCAATCCATCCATCCAGTTGTCTGAAACAGTTACTACACTATATGCCCTTCCTGAAGGGCTCACGCTGAGTTTGGTTTCTTTAGTTTCGCCTGCGAGCAGAGCTTGCTCCACCACACCACCCTGGCTGCATGCTGCTCACTGATGAGGTTCTCTGAGCAGGCACTTAGGATGCTAACAGCAGTATCAGAAGATTAATGTTCCTTTTCTTAATCTTAATGTTATCCTTTTCTCCTACCAAGTGACCTCAAGACAGAACCAGACATTACATGGTGAAGAGGCTTCGGTGCAGGTTGGGTATCTCTCATAAGTCCCTTTCCCGTTAGTGTATTTCTGTACCATCATATTTCCAGTCAATTTTTGGAAAAGCTACTTTCCTAATGAAAGCCTATCCAGTTGCCACCCATTTTACCCACTGAATGTGTCTGGAAATGAAGTACAAAAATGGCACCACATAGAACAACCTCCTGAACAGAAGGCAATTCTCTTTAGTCCCAGCTGATACTGGCTGGATGCTTCCACTACTGCCATGCCCATAACCATCGTTTTAATCCACAAAATGAAACATACAGCACAGTCATATGGATGCAAAGCTCTTACTTTGCTCTTACAAGTGCTGAGTACTTGCTGAATGCTCTGGGTTTTTTTCCTCCCCATTTCCTCTTTTCTTTATCTCTGCATTCTGTTTGCTTTTTTCCTCTATTTGTTATATTTCTTTTCTTCATATATAGGTTAATGTACCTATATTCTTTTACATTTTCCAGAGGCATTCTTTACTTCTCTATTTTTTGCTGTTTATTTTTTCCCTTTACTTTTCTTGTAAGTTCCATTTTTTACTCTTTCTATGAAGATTATATTAAGTGGCAAGAATAATGTCAAATAAATGAGATTATATTTAATGAACAGATCTTGTCTCATTTCCATGATTCACAGGAAAAAATATTCACACTGGTTGATTTTTCAATTAAATCATTTACTGTGTTATCTGTTCAGCATATCTTTGTGAATATGCATAACTAGAATGCATTAAAACTTTTCAGGGTCTTTGTTAACCTCAAAAAGCCACAAGATGCCTACTAGCAAAATATGGGGATTTTTTGCTTTTTCTGTGTAAAAATCAGAATACTTTGTTTTAGCCTTGATATCTTTTTCAAGGAAGTACAGGGGATTAGATGTTTGAGAAAGTATCTTGATTCTTTCCAAAGACAACAGACTTACTCTTTTGTTGTTTGACTTAGTTAATCTTAAAAGTACTATGCTTTTTGTTTTGGTTTTGTTTTAATATTTCTTATAATGTCTCTTTATCCCAGGAGGACTCTCACCACTCGCAAGTACATCCAAAAATGCCTAGAAAATTAGCTGTAACTTCAAAGATATCAGAAATACTAATTCTGAAGTGAAAGATTGCTGGTACCCACACACAAAGGGAACCTTTTGGGAATGAAAGTTGAGTTTCTTGAACAATTCTTTCCTATGGCTGTGAAAGAATTACAAGGTCTGGCACATGGTTACTGGCAAGCGCCAGCATCTCTTATTTCAAAGCCTGTAACAAAATGTTGTATAGCTGTTGCGGTTTTAAAATTAAAAACTTTTATCATCAGCTGAAAAACTGTGTGCTGTCATGGGCACATTCCCAGAGGTTTTCTTTACTGAAATTACTTAAATTGGTTCTCCGGTGAGATTTCACTGAAAATAAGATAGCAACCTCTTCTGCCACATGTGCCACGCAGGAGCGAGGAGGATCTCTTTCCCCTCGAGGCTCTAAATGCAGGACAATCTGGAGGAATTGCAAGGATAAAAATTACGTGAGCTGCTAGTGGTTTACTGAAGCAAATCACAAAATATAAACATACCTCCTCTCCAGGATCACCACTACCTTTCACTCTTCAAGGGCTTTCCCATTTGAAAGCTTATCTGTATCTCAATTACTTTACCAAGGACCACATCTAAATTAAAAAATAAACAGAGGATTAAAATCTTGCATCAGTACATGTTTAATTCAGCATGTAATTTTATTGCAGTCACATGCAGTGTATGCTTCTACTTTATATGGCACAGAGTACTGTAATAAAAATGTTTTTTCTTTAATGGAAGGTTAACATCCTTTCAAACTTACAGACTATGTCTTTATGTAAAATAAGACCATTTATTAATATGGAAAATATTTTTTCATTATAAAACATGGTATTTTACATGTTAGATAAGTATAATTAGAACAGCAACAATACTGACCAGCAATCTCCAGAATATTTTATTTCAGATTTTAATGGAATTCATCAGAAACATTTGGACTATATCTAAATAAACAAGAAAACCACCCTTGTCATATATCCTCTGTATTGCTCCTCAAGTACATCAGTGAGGAGGATATTGGAAAACACTGGCTTCATATGTTATAGAAAAATGCAGAATTAAAAATATTATGTGCAACCGGTATTATCTGGTCAGTGACAGGGCTGATAAATACTGGTTTTGTCCCTGCAGTGGGAGAGCAGCAACCGCCACGGTGGCCTGCAGAATGAGGCATTGCAGTGTGGTAGGGAAAACTTATGGTTTTAAAGACAGTAACAGGAAACACTGCAAGGAATATTCTGTCCTATATTCAGGAATATTAGATTTTAAGGTTAAAACTAAGGTGGTTGAATATAATACTGGTGAAAGGATAAAGCTCAAGAGCAGACAAGGCTCACGGGAAGCACAACCACGGCGTTCTTCCTTCTTTTGCCTTTCATCCTGGTTGAAACTCCCTTCTTTCCTCAGCAGACATGGTAGGTCGGATTACCCTGGCCTCAGACTCCCTCTGATTAGGATCAGAAGTTTCCGCTACCATCAGTCAGTCTTCTCCTACTCTTCTGTCCCCTCCAGGGGAGAAGGGTCTCCAATTTCAGTGACCTCTTTAACTCTCTTGGCTACGGGTCATTCTCCCAAACTCTTGGAAGCAAAACTGCTCTGCAGATTCCAGGCTTAATTTGTAGGCTGTTTTTTTAAAGCAAGTGCTAAAGGACAGGAAGCCCACTGCACACCCCCTTCGTGTGGAATAGAGCATTTAGCAAGATCAGGAATGACCACAAATGGGAAGAAGGGCAGGACACAAAGAGTCTCTGTGAGCCTGAGCTGGCCACCTTTGCTATGACAAAACTCGAGCTTAGGTTAAACAGAGTTTTCCTCTCTCCTGGAGTTCTGCTGGGTGTCCATGGGTGGCTGTGGGTATTGCTACTCCTCTTCGTCCCGGGCTCGCTCAGTTCAGATGACTGCTTTGACTTTGTTTCAGTGGATCGCTCAGGCTATAATTAGTTTCAACATCTCTGCCTTTTGCTGACTCTTCTCTTTTTATCAGAAATAAATGTCACTAATCAATATCCAATATTCTGTTAAATTCATTATTTCTTAATTGCTGACAGGGTGCTTGCCCTGCACAGTGCTTGCCGTGGAGCTGGAATCCCAGTAATGCTCCTGTGTCACTGCCAGAGGTGAAGATTTTTACCGCTACTCTATTAACCCTCGGGATCCGTGTTTTAGTGGGAAGCGTAACACAATAACTATAGTTTTGAAAATCGCATCACTGTATATTAAAAATACAAGTAGAATTGACTTTCTGCCAGAACTTTTTGATTTTCTAGGAGCGTACTTCCCTGAAATATGCTTGAATTAACACCCTCCAGGGTTTAAACAAAGAAGAAAATTAAACATATCCTTCAAAGCGGAGACCTACTGGTGTGATGGAAAATGGTGGTTAAGCACATTCTTTTATATGAAGACTGTAACTTTACACATAGCTCTTTTATCTTTCCTCACCCATCTTTCATGCTTATGAAATTATTGTATGCTAATAACAGCTAATTCAATTTTGAACTCAAAACAAGAAATGCGTTCTTTGGACTCAGATTATGAACTATGCTAGCACAGTCCAAAATTTTCTTCCGATCCTCAAAAAAATTCCTATGACGAGTCTGAAACGAGAGCGTCACAGCTCATTAAAACTCTGGCTGTTTCGATGCCATCAGGCGTGTGGGCCACGGGGACTGTTGGCTGTCCATAGAGGTCACCAGTGATGCATGTACACACTACACATCCCCCTCTTGCACCCCTTCCTTGGGTTTTAAAAATTGCATCAGTTCTTCTGCAAGACTCTCTTAGGATCCCAATACATTCACTGGTTTCTAGTAGGCAGGGGAGAAAGAGAAAATGGGTGGGCGGTGGAGGGTGGGGGCGAAGCATGATCCTGTGCAGACTAATGTGAAAATTAAGTCAATGTTAGTAATCAGCTGTAGAAAATTAAGTCTCTCAAGCCTTGACTGCCTTCTTTCAAGGTATAATTATTTATATTTTGGAATAATATCTTTAAATTACTTGTAAATATTTATTGAGAATAACTGCCTAGTATGATAACGATCTTTTGTGACATTCTGAGTTATGGGAAAAATAAATCCATTCATTATTGGGGAATTAGTGGGCTCTGCACCCTCAAAGCAGCAAATATTCCTTGTTTGCCTCCTAGGCACTACAGGTATGACACAGAATGACATCATACTTTTCTGTCTTTGTTACTGTTTAGTCAGAATATTGTACAAGCAAAGCCAGATAAAATTACAGAGATATTTGTAACTCTCAGTATTTGAGCACTGTTGTTAACAGATGGGCAAATAAATAAGGATTTAAAAGTCTTTGATAGTTAATCCTCTAATTATGTAATTAACTTCAAGCCTGATCTCATAGTTTCTTTTAGAGGGTAGCAGGGTATATGCACCTATTGAGTCGGTTTAAGTAGACTTTGGTATTGCTGAGAAATGAAAGTGAAATCTTGGTTTTGCTGGTGTCAGAGGGAATCTGCCCCGGTGAGCCAAAGCTCCAGCACATGGTTCAACAGGCCTGTGAGAAATGCACCCCTCTGATTACAGAGCCTTTGAAAAAGTTATTGGTATGGTTGCAACCATAACTTCACGTGGATTCAGTGAGATTCTTCCTAATGACCTCATTGGCAACAAATTGTAGCCACTCAGCAACAGAAACCAGTGCCATAAAATATCATTCCTCACCTTTTGTCAGCCTCTGTGTGTAGAGGACTGGGCTGGGAAACAAAGGCACAAATAAAAGCTGCAGGAACCTGAGCTGGTTGAGTTCCATCACACCCACCCGTGTGATCTCCATAGTGCTGGGACTGTGGGTTAAGGAAACACATGATACTGGGAGCGGTGCCTACCTGTAGCTGACATGCAGCATAGGTTTCTGTGTGTGATATATTAGTTTTGTACCTATTTTTTGCTTAGCTTTTGCCCACGTGAGCTGTGGGAGAACCTAATATAGGGCCAGGAAACTGCTCTTGGATGCCAAGTTTCCACTACATGTGGGGAAAAAAGAACTGAACTGGAAATTAAAACATTAACAAAGTCATACAGAAGGAGTGAGAGAAAACAGGCAAGAAAATGATGCAAGTTTGCTATAGTTTAAAGTAGCTGTCTTTGAAGATTTCTGCGTTCCCTCGTCTTTCCTAGTGCAGCCCGTTGGGAATCTGTGCATGATAGTTGAGAGCTCCATCTTCACAAAAGATGAAAGGCAAAGCCATTCAGTGGTGAGAGCTAGTTTCTAAGAACTGCATCCAACCCTACATAACTGCAATTAAATTATAGTACATAATGTTACTAATTACAGGGCAACGCAGTCCTCAGTGCTTTACAAGGTAGGATGAATAATAAATTCTGAAAATAGCCATAGATCACATAAATTTGCAACATTGGTGGTGTTAGCTGAAAAATGAGTTACTGGGGATTAATTGGGAGAGTATCCAGTTATAAATTAAAGAGACACATGCTAAAGATCATCAATAAAGTTTATTAAAAAGGTTCTTTAATTTAGCTTTCTAATTGATCAGGAAAAGTTCTGAGGAAAGATATGAAAGCATTTGAGCAGCTGAAGTCTGTAAGCACATTCTGGACCCTGAAAAGTCTTAGCCTTCTTCATAAATAAAGAGGTACGCAAAATATCGCTCAAAAACTGACTCACCTTGCTGTAGTTCAGCTTACGAAGAAGAAGAAGTCAGTGACTCAGGAAAAGGAAAAGTTAACTCATTCAACGGGTACTGAGGATTAAGATGTTTTCCTTTCTTGTAAATATTATGAAATACAAATAATGCAAAGTTTTAGTGTTGCTTTTGCTTGCTGGCATACCCATATACTTAGAGGAAGGAACAAAGACTAATGGGTATTTATTATGCAGAAACAGCTATGTGAGTGTTTCAGACCTGGAAATATTTTCCCTATTTTTATCCAAGCTTCTACCAGTACTGTAGAACACAAAATCAATGAGGGTTTTTTTTCTATTCGTTTTTGAGTTTTTCTTCTTTCTTATTTGGTTGCAACTTCATTCCAAAATACGGGCAATTTTCCTTTACTTTCAGCAGCGCAAGGCATTGCGGTTTAACTCTGGAAATGTCCTGGTCTGCTGCGTGCTGTGGGGTGTGCAGGCAGTGACACCGTGCCGATCGTGCCCAAGAGTGCTGATGATTCATGGAGTGGGCATCACCCATCTGGTGCCTGGGACTGGCTCGGAAGCCAGCTGATACCCTGCTGGCAACAAGGACTGGATGAACTCCCCCCTCCCCCCCTCAAAGGCACGTGCAATTTCTGCTGAGGCTGGTTGCGTGCAATGTGAAAGCTGGAAAGGCTAAAATCAAACTCATCAGCTGTTAAACGTAAACAGATGAAGATAAATAGAAGTAGCACGCATCAGTGACCATGAGTTATTTTTGCTGTCTTCCGAGATCCTGCCATTGCATTGAAGTTTTAAGGCAATTATAAAGAGAATCGTACCTAGGATTTATACGAATAAGGCTGTGAAGGTTCACACTTCTTGACCAGCTTTGAGGTGGCATTACAAAATGTAATAAGCAGGATATGCCTTCTTCATTCCCTCGTTCAGATTTCCTCACCTTTTCTGCCACTCACAGTACTTTCAAACATCATTAATCATGTCATGACAAAGGTTCACTCTGCATATGTCTTATTATGCTCACAGTTGCTTCTGTTAGCTTGTTACGGTTAGCTTCTCATAGGTCAAATGATAAAAGCAGATGAAAGAGCAGGTAATAAGGATGCCTCTTCTAAAAGGGTTCTCATATCTCCTCTTGTCCTTCTATCACACATTTCTGCCTGGGAGAACAGGAGATAATTATAGTCCCAGAATGGGAAAACAACTGTCTACCTCCTAACTGCCACCCTGGGGAGCATTTAAGCACTACTTAACCACAGGTTAAGCGTTGCTGGCTTTACAGTAAAGTTGAAGTACAACTTGCTTTGCATAAGTACAGGGTCTGTTTTCGTGGAAGTGCTTTGAGGGCAATCGTCTCTTCAGAGACATCACTTGGTTAAGATTGGCTGCCACCTGAACTGCCTACAAAATCTTGTTCAGCAGCTGAGTTGCTGAAGAGTTCAATAATTTAAAAATGGAAAAGATGTACCAAATTATCTAGGTAATTTCCTGAATATGGGTTTAACTTAATTTTCTATGTCTAAAGCAAAGCGGTGCCCAACATATCCCTTGGGACCCATCCTAATGAATCTCATTGCCAGAGAATTTTCCCTTATATTCAACCTAATTTTTCCCTGTCTTAATTTAATCCCATTACTTCTGCTTATGCTCCCTCTTGCTAGACTAAATAATTCAGTGTCAGTAATTAGGTACAATTACAGATGCATCAATTAACATTCATCGCAGTGACTACAATGCTATGGGCAGGTCCATAAGACCTGGCTGAATTTGTGGAGTTCCAGGAACTGATGAACACGGATGAGGAAATTCACTCGTCTGGTCCCTTCCAGACTTTCATCCTGTTCCCACTGCTGCTCTATATATAGCTGAAGTTTCTGGGCAGAATGGCAGAGATATTATCAGCTCTTCATTATTCTGATGACATTGAACTCTGCCATGCCACCCCCCAACCCAGTAAGTCCTGTTTAGGCTAATAATTAGCGAGATGTATCACCAAAGTGTGCATGGATATAAAAACATAGACATATGAAATGATCACTAGTTGTAAAAAATACCTGAATTTCTATTAACCCATTTTAACGTGTTGAAAGAAAGCGGTAAGGCAAGTTCAGCGAATGTCGTTATATCACATAGTGTTTTGGTGAATTTTTACGATCTTGAGATTGAACAGCATGCGATACTGTTTTTTCTGTTTTAAGGCTTGATGATTCCTTTCATTAGAGTACACAGTGTTTCTCTTCTTTCCTCTAACAGTTATTGTAATATGATATATGTTTTAACTGCTGAACACTCAACTGGAAAAGATTGACTGTAGCAGTTTTTTATAAATATATTTGATGCACAGATGTTCTAAGAACCTATTTTGCATGCTTGCCTGACTTGGTTTCCTTTCACATTTTTAAGGGGGATTCCACCTATTATATCCATTTACAACTTTTCTACTTACTTGCCCATATGGGAAACCACAAAAAATCTTGACCTGTGGTTTCCTACACTTTGTTTTAATGGATCCCACGGCAAGCTCAGTGGATGGGAAGTGTGCAGCTGATGGAGTCAGAGAGAATTCATCCATGTCATCAGTCAGCAATCCAAGAACCCTTTCAGATAGGAAGTTTCCTGTCCAATATGACAGTAGATCTGAGAGAAGCGGCAGTACCTGGCCAGCCAAACGCCAGCACTCGTTGAGTTCTTCCCTGGGTCCGTAGCACCAAACCCACCCCCCTCGTCTCCCCGCAGCGAGGAGGCACTGCCCTTACCTTGGGCAGCCCTTGGGACTGTCCATCGCTAATGAAGTTATCAGATTCCTACAAGTTTCTGACAGCATGAGATCACTTGCTGAAACTTTCTGCAGCAGGCAACTTCATTGCGGTGGGAGCCAGAGAGCAGCATCGAACAGGATTGTCCTCAAAACTGCAAACCCAGCGGCTGTTTGCTAACGTTGTCCCCGTGTTACAGGGTTTAAGGGTACCAGACACAGATGTTAAAGCCTAGCCTTATTCCAGCTGATGATCCCGGATCTTTCCAGAGAATTAGAGAGCAGTTTTATCTGTTCCCTTGAACTATATTATGCTTCCAGTTCAGTAACATAACTAGTTCTGTAATACTATTATTCCATAATAAACGGGCTTATTATCCTTCTGAAAAGCCTAAAGATCTGTGTTTGCTCTTGTTGATATTTCAGAAGAGATCCACATGAACTTGCTTCAATACATTTTAAATCTTAAAAAAAAAAAAAAAACCCAAACAAAAAACAAACTAAAATCCCAAAATAGCACAAGTGAGTGAATGGGAAATGACTGTTAATTTATTTTTTTTTTTTAAGAAAAGAAAGCTACTCCAGCTGGAAAGAAAGGAACCTCAGGGCGATTTTGCCAGAGAGGTTCTTAGGTATCTTGTTCTGTATACTATCACCAACATAACAGACAGCCTTCCTGACCTCAGAGGAGAAATGAAAAGATGCTTAAACGTAATACATTTTAAAATAATTAATCATCTATTATATAATAGATATATATATGCCTAAGTTCAAAAAACAGTAAATTGCTTTTTATCTTTTATCAGTGAGAGCCTAATTTCAGTTTGGAGAACACATAAATCTAGGTCAATGGATAGATTTTCTGTGGTTTCTCTAACATTTGAATAAATTAAAAATATGTTTTGAACACTGAACAAATCAATCATAAAGTATCCAAAAATGAATATGCCCAGAAAAGAAATTTTGGGATCAGTCCTTCAGTAGTTTGCTTCTCAAAGCAGGACTTCAGTCGCAATTACATAGTAAACTTTTTAGTTGTGTTATGCTCTCTGGCATGGCCAAGCTACTATTTTAATTATGACTTTTGGGCATGAAAGAAGAGCACTTCTCTGGTATTACTTTTTTGGGGTTTTCCTTTCTTAAAGTCAAACTCCAACGGTTGGTTGTACTTTTTCTGTATTGTGGCACTGCCTCACTTTGACCTTTGATATGAGCATCTGTGTTCTTGTCAGTTGTAATTAACTCATAAATCCATCAATTTTCATCAAGGTTACATGGTGATATTTCCTGAAAGTTCTCTTCCCTACACCAGGCACTTGTAATTCCCTATCTTTTCTTCCTCCCATTTCCCACCAAGCACCTCGGTGCCTTTTTACAAATGGTGCTATCTCAGGCTATATGCAGCACCATAATTGGTCCTTTGTCATCTTTAAGTATTTTATGACAGTATTCGGCACATGTCTGTCAGGTGAAAGGATGCCTGCTGACTAGGACACATCACTGCAGCCTTCATTCCCAGGACTGGATTCACTGGAACATGGGAATTGGTAGAAACTCAATCAGACTGGATTGGGGAAGGCAGGAGGAACTGCCCCGTGGGACCAGACAAGGGGCAGAAATTGGTAGAAGAAGAGCCTCCAAGCTAGTTTACCTTTCTAGGATCATAATGATCTCCAAGGCTGTTCCACCTCATGCTGAGCAGAGCACAGAAATCCCACATTGCGTATTTTTGGCAACACTGGTACAGCTTCTACTTAAAGGGTTCTGTGTAATATCTTCATTACTCCTGTATCTTCCTATAGGCATAATTTTTTATTAGTGGTGCAAATAAAAGATTGATTGGAAAGCAGACAAATTTTAGGACTTTTCCCCCTTTTTTTTTCTTTTTGATCAGCACTTTTAGAAAATGTTCTTATCCATTCTAAGTATATCAGATTATACCGTTTGCTCCCATGCAAATTGTTAGAACTATATTCAGTAGTCATTTACCACAGACAGAAATGCAAGGTAGGTAGAGATCATTTCTTCTGTGAAACGTGCATGAGTACTTACCCAAAACAAAAATTGGGAAGTGAGCCTGGAAGAAGCCCTTCCACAGTCAAGATCAGATGATGCTGCCATCACACCCACAGATCTGCATGCTCATCCCAGGACATACACACTGGGGCTTATAAGCAGTCAAAACGAGCATAAAAATGAAAATCTGTGATCACACGGTCTAATCCTCTGCATTCTTTACTTGAATCAGAAAATAAAATTTACCTGGTGCTTTATTCATCCTCCATTTAAGGAAAGCAGGAAAGATAACTGCAAACTGTGAAGGAACAGGATAAGAGTGCTTCAGAGGATGTACTTAGTTCTGTCGTGGCTGGACCCACCAGAGGTAGAGTGATGCACGGTTATTTTTCTGATAAATAACTAACGTTTTTGTCATCACTTGACAGCAGGTTCTCTTCAGGCACCCATTGTATCTTCAAAGAATACATTAGTTGAACATCTTGTTTCAATTATTTTGGAGGCTGTGGAGAGAGCTATTCTAAACCATGGCAAATACACCTCTTCCCCAGTTCGCTGGCTATCTGAACCAAGCAAAAAGACCTCAGACAGCATTTCTCCAATTTTATTATGACTTTTTCCTTGGACAGTACAGCCCCATTTTCCCCTGACACCACATCCAACCCACCCCCACCCCCCCTCAAAATCTGGACTTCCCACTTACAGGATTACACCTTAAAGAGGCTGGAGGGTTTCGTTCTTCTCCCATTTAAAGCCTATCAGAGCTTTTGGCAACTATTGATGAGGTGTGGAAGATAAGTTTTTTTTTAATTTCTTGGTTACCAGGATGTAGTAATTATATTCTGCTTTTCCCATGGGATGAGGTTCTTCTTTGGTGTACATGTCCTACGCTGTAGAGGAATGAAGGCAGTGAGGTGATCAGCATTGATAACATGAGCTGTAGCCTTGCCTCAGAGGCAGTGGGTTGATTGACATGGATGATGTGCAGGTGTAGCTCATTCCTGCTAAGTGGTCAAATAGCCCTGAGGATGGTCGAGAGGGGGTTGGATGGAGGAGGAGCAGTGTGGTCTGACCTCTGGAGGAAGGAGATACAGCCCTGGCAGTAGAATCTGACTAATAGTAAAGCCTTGTTACAGTCTATTAGTTTGATTGTGCTGCAGCAATTGGTGCCCTGTGTGAGGCTGACTGAGTTGGACTCTGATGACAACAACTGGTGCCCAATGTAGCTGAGACAAGCAGGAGAACGTGCACCCCATAACAGACATGGTGAGAGGTGAGCTGTTGCAACTAATTGATATGAGTATACTGCAATATTTGTTGTCCATCTTGACTCAAATTGCAACTCTTGGTACTTGGTGTAGATGGGGACTAATTGATATGGGTACAGAAGAAGAAAATTCCACTTTAACAATGCTTATAGATATATTTGTAAGAAGAAGTGTAAAGTATAACAAGAATGCAGTAAGAACTTTGCTAGGATGGTGCAAAGTAAATGATGTGCCAGTTACGCTGAAAAATGTCTCCAGTGTTCAGACATGGCAAAATGCTGAAAACTTTCTTTTTGAGGCTGCCTCGAGGGGCAATAAAATTGCAACAACATTGCTAATCAACCCACGGCCTTCATTCCTCTACACTATGCAAGGGTGCAGTTTTCACTTGGAGATGCAGAGGTTTGGTTGATGTGAAAGTGAGTCTGAGCAGTCCTGTATGTAACATGAGAGAGCGCTGGGGGATCTAGATCCATGTACACCGGCATGGAAAGATACTGCTGCTCCTGCCTGGGCATCCCATGAGTGGAAACGGATTTGTCCCAAATGTTAAACAGCAGAGCTTCAATGGAGTTTTATAATTAATCTGAATACTTTCAAAGGACCTTTCTTACCCTTAGCTAAACTGGAGCAAAACAAGAAGGAAGCTGAAGTTTCATGCTGATTTGAAACTCACAAACTACATAATTTCAGATGACGGTAGGTTTGGTAATTTTAAGACAGATTTCCTGGGAGTCCCTAAGGGCAAACTTTATCCAAGCAAAAGCAGAATGATGGATGTGCTATCTAGGCCACACAGCTCCACATCTGTGGATGTTTTAGTAAAAAAAGATTAAATGAGGAGAAACTATATTCTTTTTAATTTCCCTTGGGTTTGGTTAAACCTCCAGAGACAAAAAGCTTCCCTAGAGGTGCCAGACAATTGGAAGAAATAATCAGCCTCCCAACTGGGAAGTGAGGCAGCACATCCAAGTCTAAAACTTCCATTGTGGGAAACTGGAAGTTGCTGAGGGATGAATGTGACACAAGAATCCAAACCGAAAAAGGACGTCTTGGTCCCCTTGCAGGAAGGTCTCCATCGTATTGCTGCGGAGCAGCAATCACCCCAAGCACCACCCTGCAATATGTCCTCGCCTGCCAGAGCAGACCCCTGCGATTTCTCCAGACATACCCTGGCTGCTGATTTACTCTTGCAAAGGAGAGAGAACTGCACTGCCATGGGGCTTCTAACAACCGCTTTGCCATCTCTCAGTGCCGGGGTGCCTGAGAAGCACCACGAAGCACAGGGTGAAAAGTACAGTGGAGCCCACTGGAAAAAAAGCTGTAGTCATTAATATGGATTCCAGGGTAATTTTATATTTCAGGAGCTTATTTTCTCTTTCTCCTCAAGCCCCCAGGAGATGGCAGATGTTTTTGGGTATCACGTGGAGAGTAATGTGTCTTTTTTTTTTTGTGAAGATTGCTCCTCATTTGAAAGGATTAAGAGAGGAAAAAAAATTCAAATACTTAACTCAGATCTTCTTCACCAAATGCAATCAGCATTTCTGAAAAGTTTACAGTCATACTGCCTTGTACAGCATTTGCCCTTTCAAAGGTGTGAATTTGTTCATTAAAACTGTGTACCCAGAAAGCTTGGACCCCTTATCTCCTTCAGGGGTACAGCTGATATGCAATGAAATACCAGGATCAGTGAAACTGCAAAATGTTTGTGCTTCTCTGCAATTGTACATTTATTCCATATACATTGTCTCCTTCTAAACCCAAACTTGGAGCAAAACAACCTGTTAAATCAAATCTATATATAGTATTTGAAAAATTAGGTCTAATCTTTCAGTCTGTAACTAAAAGGTATTACAAGTAAAACCATTGCAAATGCTGCATTGAATTTCTTCTGGCGAGATCTAACATTAGCAATAAACCACTGTAACAATGAGCAAGAGCTTAGAAGAAAAGTGAGGGGACATAAAATCTGTTTTCCCCTGCTATCGCATTATTCCATGTTGGTATTGCTTATGCATCTATTGAACTTATCTATAATTATCCCTTCAAATCCTGTTGGTTTCTTGCTTTCATTGAATAATAAAATTTTTTTTTAACAAGTACATTCCTTTTCTGAAATACACTAAAAATTACAGTGTATTAATTCATTGTACCCAGTACTTGCTTAGGTACAGAAATATCTACTGTGAGGACCCACACTAGCGGCTGTGATGGTGTAATGCCAACAGCTGACGAGCTCTTGGCACAAAGGTCTTTGCACCATGGATTTCTGCCTAACTCCTTCCTTCTGCACCTGGACCATGGCTTCGGCCAGAAGATACTGCACCCTTCCAGGTGAAGGCAAGGCCTCTACACAGTAACTTTCACCTGCTGGATGTATTCAACAAAAAAAAAAGTTCAAAAGACTGGTCATGCATCCCTGATGCACAAGCAAGCTGGAAATTGCACCTTTTATCCTGTCTACTCCAGGAGTGTTTTGGGAATGCTCCATGAAAGGAGGATGGGGAGTAATATTGCAGCTCGTGGCTGGGTGGGTGATATGAGTGCTCAGTCACTGTGTTGCTGCCAGTGGGCAAGATGGGAAACACCTGTGAATTCTCTTACAGCATGGGCATGCAGTGAGGGTGTCAGCGCTTGAAGGCGCTAGATGTAAATACAGAAAAGGAGCACTAGAAGAAATGTCAAAGTCTGAGTAACTCTACTCCCTCAACCAACTTTTATTTTAGCTTAAAATGTAAGAAATAATCTACTACTTAGCAAGTATGAAGGCAAATTCATAAAACATATATTTCCATCTACCTTGGTGTTTCAGGTGGCTCTCTTTTATTATATTTTTTACCCTATTTCCAGGGAGGGGAGCAGACAGCTAACACTCTACGGAATGAAAGATATATTCTCTGGCAATTTTATGGTTCAAATCTAATGTACATGTTTAAGTCATCAGGCTTCAGTTCTTTTCAAGTGTGAGTAAGGACTCTGAGTATTCTTGTGTTTAGCTGACATTATAGGGTTTAAAAAATTATTTTAAAGAACAAAAGCTAAAATTTGTATAATTTCATTCAAAGTAACCAGAAATATTTTGCAAAGTAATGATGATTGTATTTCCTAAACCTAATGGGAAGGATCCCCCAAACCAGACCTCATAATATTGGCTGCAACAGAGGAAGAAAATATTAATTTTAATGTTCCTTCCTGATTTCACTTTGCCTTATCACCTTCACTTGATTCTCAGAAAAATAAAATTATTATGGATGTAGCAAAAAAATCCTTTTAGTATTTCTCATAAAATGAGATGCATTAGGATCTATCAGAGTCCTCTAATGGTTATAATAGAGAGAGGCAGCCTGAAGCCCTAGACTAATTTTGCTGTAGGTATGTTATACAATAAGAACATGAAACAAAGAACTGGAAGGGGGATAAGATGATGATGGAGTCCTTCCTTGGTATGTGATGCTCCTTTGTCCATTCCCAAGGAACAAAGAAGAAAAGTCTTGTAAAAATTGTAGCAATATGAAAGTACATTATCTGGGACACTAAAGAAAAATACCGTAACTTTTGCTCTGTATCCTGTCTATTCCCCTGGTGTCAAATGATATAACCTTAAAATTCTCTTCATGTTTTATTATTAGGAAAAGTGGAACAAAGTTACAAATCTGAAGTTTTAGATACCTGTATTTTAAAAGAAACTTATTCTAACGATATTTTTGCTTATAAGTGACCTGATGTGCAATGCTGTGTTCCCATTCTGGATGCATGGGGTAAAGGTTTGCTCCTGGGCTGCTCTAGGAAGCACCTGGCTTGTAGCAAGCAGAAAGGTGGGCTTGCTGCTGTGGGCTTGGCCAGAGGGGAAGGGATGGAGTTGGGGGTCCCTTCTGCTTTGACCCCTGGCACGGGGTCTTTACACCTTGGTGTATCAGAGTGGGGCATAAACAGGTGCGGGGAGATCATTTAGGCAAACGGTACCTGAAAAGTATATATACTACAGACCTGAAAATATCTCAGTGCAAATAATATTTGCAGAACTGTGAGGTGGGTGCTGGAAGTGGAGGAGTACTAGGGAAGGCCAGCAAAAGACAGCTTTAGGGTGAGGCATGAACACATGCATGAGTTTGCAAATATGCGACTGTCTGCAAGATCCAGCTAAAACAACAGACCTGAATGTTCTTCATGTTCCAAAGAATTAATTTAAATCTTTTCACTTTTTAACTTTATTTTTCCCCAAGAGGTGGATGTTCCAGAGCTTCCAAAACCCACTACATGGAAGAAACCCCCAAACCCATTAAATCAGTTGCCATTGTCCAGGCAACAGTTTTGACTCATGCTGTAGATATTAGGAATATCTGAAAATAAGACACTCCGTGCTGTAGCACAAAGCCTGATTGGGGCATCTGGGATGGGTTTCGCAGCCGGTGTGACAATCGGGCACAGCACTCCAGAGGAAAGGTGGGGAACCAGAGCAAGGCAACGGATCATCTGGCAAAGCTTTTATCTGCCGCTTTGCAGAGGCTTTTCAGTCGGTGCATTGTGAGTGTGCATGGCCGCTGTGGAGCTCCCACGCGAGGCTCAGAGGCTGAACTCTTTTGCAGACTCATGGCAGCAGCACATGAGCCTGAGGTTCAGTGAGCATGCAATTATGTGTGAGATTCAATTAAGGGCTTTTGAAGGCATTCCTTCTTCATTTTGACCTGTATTTATATAACTTCTGCATGATATATATAGTTCTTCCTGCTTACTGTACTAGAAGAAAAATCCCCATCAGAATAAAAACTTCCACTGGAATTTGATTCCTGATGTATTTTTCTTACGTAAACAGCTTCTGGGAACAGAATACTTTCTGGAAGGGGGTTACTTTTCTTTCCACATTGATTTAAAAGATGGGGAAGAGAATTCTTCAAAATACAGTTCATCATTTCCTTAACCATGGCTGTGACAGTCTCCTGAGAAAACACACACTCATTCTATCATTTCATATCAAGCCTGACACTTTCTAATCACATTTCACTGTCATGCATTTTGCCCTAGCGTACACTCCACAATTTACTTTGACAGAAATATATTTCCGACCCCTTTTCATGAGGCAGTCATTCTCAACGGGTGCAGTCCATAGGTGGCACAGGTCATGGTCACCTACTGGTGCTGGGACTGTCACGCTGAGGAGCAGAGGAATGGCACAGGGTCCCACTGTGTTCTGGCTGGGAGCCACCCTCAAATGGGAATTTATAGAATATATGCAAAAAATAAAATTTAAACCATTAAGTTTTTAGATAATATAGATCATTGTACTTCTTGCATGTGTTAGCATTGTAAATTTTGTCCCCTTTTGCAAAATCACAAGAGCATGCTTAAAATTGTAAATTATTTGACCTACAAAGCTTACCATCATGTATATATACAGATAGACAAGCAGAGAGGGGCAGAGAGAGTCCGTTGATGACAGAAGCTGAGATAAGGACCTGAGCTGATATGACAGAAATAATTTAAATGTGCCTCTTTGTTCTATATCACTATATTTGAAATGGGGAGGTATTTCCAGGATCAGCAGATGGATTGCTGAAGTGATCATGGTAACAACATTTTGGGTATTCCTGTCTACTGCCATGCACTTAAAGGAATTAAATACTTCTACAAATCAGGAAGTGGGAAAATGAGAAGTGCTGTCATTCCTTCGAGACGGAGGGCATTTGATCAGGAAACGGTGACTTGGGGCCAGGAATAGAGATTTCATTTTTGGACTCAGCCCTGTGCCCAGCCGTGGCACGGTGCTTTTTTCTGCCCCCACTGAGTGCTGCATGCCAAGCCATGAGGGAGAGGAGGAGCCTTTCTCGTTGCGGAGGACAGGCTTTTAACGTCTCACTTAAATGTGCTTTTATAATAGAAAAGCTTTTCCTCAGCTATCTCTTATTAGCACTTTTTGTCTTCAGCAGTAGAGCTAATTGCAGCGAATGGAAACCTGTCTTCAAGGGATATATATGTGGACCACAGATTAGGCGCACACTGATTATAAACATGCTTTACGATCTAAAGTAAGTTGGTTAAATGTAATTTTTCAGTTAGCATAACTTATTGTCTGAGTTCTTTTTCCTTGAAGGTATTTAATATTTTGGGTTTTTATTTAATAGGAACATTGATATTTAAGAATAAAGTGAAATAATCTGCTTGTGTTTCAAATATCTTTCTACTCTAGTTACTAATTTTTGTACAAATACTTCTAGAAATCTATAAATTATATAAATCTCCTTAAGTAAGGGACTAATAGTGGTTGTCTTGAGAGGAGAAAACTCGGGAGAAATGATAATAAAAAAGGAGGGATGATCAGACACTGAGCCACAGCCACGGTCAGGAGGAGATGTGCCACCAGAGAACTTCAGATAATGTCCACGTGCAGCAGAGGAAGAAGCCACTTCAAGGACACAGGGAAAACAGGAATGGAGACAAAGTATTAAGTGCTCCTCGTGCTTAAGTTCTCTCCAGTACTCATTTGTTATAATTTTCCTGATTGTGCCTTTTTTTTTTTCTTTTGAACTGAAAAACTGGAAAATGTTCTTTTCCTAAAATCCTGTTATTCAAATGTGTGAAGAGTGAAGAAAGATTAATGGCGAAAGCCATTGGGACAGATATTTCGAGAGAAATTAGGTTTCTAAGACCAGGCCTCTGAGGTTAAAATTTATCCATTCTAGGGGGCCAGTGGCAGGAAAGTGCTACCTGAAGAAAATGAAGCTTTGGGGGAAAACCGGCTGCAGCGGGGTGACTTTCAGATGGTGGCAGTGTGAAGTGAGGGGGTCACGGCGGGGCTTTTTCCTTCCCCAGGTCCGCACAGACGCCAGCTGTGGCCGCCCCGCGTGCAGGCCCACCTGCGCCCAGGGGCCCTGGCGTGGGTTGATTTCTCAGGTGTGGTTGTGGTGATGTTCCACGCTGGTGGAAGACATCACCCCAAGAAATACTGCCTGTTCCACTCCAAGTATAGCATAACTGTCTAGGCAGCCTTTGTTCTTCATCTACACCAGCTCCCCTGAGTTACAGTAACTAACTGCATGCTCTCATTTTCGTCAAGTGATGGATGGGATTAAAGCGTGATCACACTTTCTTAACTAGTAAGTACTATGGAGTATTTACAAGCTTAGCTTATTCTTTATTATTCTTCATTATATTCCCTTTCTTCTGTTACTCCTATCAGTGCAGCATGAGCTTGTGATGCATCCCAACCGAAGTTTTTATACTCACGCTGTCATTCCGCACAGACAGAAATTGCCCTACACAGTGCGCAGCGATGTAGAACCAGGCGTTTGAGCTTTAATTCTGCCTTTGAAACAGTTTCATCGTGAAGGGTTTCATGTGCGTGAACATTTTTCTTTACACAGGAAAGAATAAAAAATACAGTTTCTGTTCTAGTATTACACTTCTCTGCTGAAACACTGCTAAACACACACCCTAAACCACACACACTAAACTGTGCCTATAATAAGCACAAGCTCTTGATCTAAAAAATGTCAACCAGCTTTTCAGAATCCAGTTAATTATTAAACGACCCATGAAGATTTTGAATGCATGACTGGCTTTTATGAGCTTATCTGATAGACTGAACTTCTCTGTTCAGTTTATACAGATAACTTCAATTTCTTCTCTTTTCATGAAAATACACCTTTATAGATAGCTGAGAATACGTGTTCATTTTGAGTAAGGTATACTTTATTTATATATATATATATTTAAGTAAGGTATACATAGAGGCATGACACAGAAATGACAGCTCCAGAGGTGTTAAAAGTAAAATAAGAGAATTGCAGATAAGTCCATTTGGATTGCAGATAAGTCCATTCTTGGCACTAAATAAAGGTCATATTCAATTATTATTAGAGGCTATTAAGAAAATGCTGCAGGCAAAGTAAACACCTTGGCTGACGTAGTAAGGAAAACCAGGTGTATAATCAGATGGTCCTTACAACCCAGCCACATTTTCACTAACAGGTTTAAAAAAACCCACATTGCACTTGTGTGTAGGCATTTTCCAACTTTCCAAGCCCAGTTTCAAGAAATCCGCACAGGTCTGTTGTTTCTGCCTTGTACCTCTGGGCGCTTCTCATCTTTTTTCATTGCACTTACAGAGAAGTGACGACACAGATCAGATATCACACAGCTCTGATTGCCATTTCTGTCCAAGGGTACCAAAAAGCTGCGGATGCTACGGTGTGCATTGTGCACTGTCCCCAATGGTGTATAGCTTAATTTGAAAAAGCGTGTAATTAAGTGTGTGTTAATTTTTCATTTCCATAACGAGCTTTTATAATTCTGTACAGAGCATGAAAAAACATTTCCAAAATAGAAGTGATTTACATCGCAGGCCTTCCTGTGGAATGATTGCCGCTCTCACCGAGCTGCTGGCAAATGATCAGCATTCCTTCACCGCAGAATTACTTAGTGCTGCTGTCACAGACCTTGGTCCTGCTCTGTTGCAGGAGCTCCGGCCGAGGGACCCCCTTATCTACTGCTGCTGGGTGATGGGCATGGCTGAGAAATGAAATCTCTAACGATAGAAGAAATGGAGTAACTGGATTGTAAATAAATCCATTTCAGACACTTAAGAAAGGGTAAACTCTGTGATTATTTCTCCAGAAAAGGAATTGTTATTTCTTTAGTAACTGGAGCCTGTAAAGTGGGTAATAAAGTGAACCCAAGTCCTAGGTGACACGACAGCTGGCATATAGTCAGAGTTACAGGCTATAATGATTAGCACATAATTACTATTCCTATTATTTTTGGGGGGTTCACAATCAAATACCACTCCTGCCCGCACACACCCCTGTTGAAATCAGTGAAGTATGTTGCCAATAAAAAATGAGTGTACTCCAAAGTCACTACTGGGAGCCTTACTGTTATTTGTTTCAAGTACTTATTTTGATACAAGGAGTATTTTCAAATGAAGTTATGGGAATAGAATATGTTTGTAGAGAAATATGGGTTATGTATTACCATAGCTACTTCAAAAAATCATTTTCTTAGGAAGTACATTATGCTTAAAGAAAATGGTACAAGATAGGATAGAGATGTATATGCTTGCTTCCCTCTTTTTGGTGCAACGCTCTTTGTTCATCTCCAGCAGATCGACAGGCAAGCGTAATCCTCTGGCTCAGGTCTTAAAGACTGAGTAGATTCGAATCGTGTTCAAGTTCCAAGGTGACAGAGATGTGTGAGGAAGTGTTTGAGTCAATTACAGGGATTCTTAATAGGAAAAAAAAATATGGAAGTTTTGTGTGATTTACTGAACAGTAAGTTGCACATATTAAATGGCCTTGGAGTGAGGGAGAGCAAGACCTGCTACTCCACCGGCTTAAATCAACTCAGCCACAGCAGGCACTGCCGAGTACATACATGAAAAATGTGTAGGCAGCGTGTCAGTAAGGACCTAAAGTGCTTCTGAACGCCTGAACATGAATCTGTAGAAATCAGGCATGGCCATATCAAGGCTGCACGATTACTCCCATTGCAGTATGTCACCTTGTTGTTTGCTGGGTGAGGGTGAGCACGTAGTTAATTACCATAAGGCTGCTCTCTTGGCCCTGTGCTATGCTGGCTGTAAACTGCTCCCAAAGCAATGTAAAAGTTCTCCTTTGGACAACATCTTAGAATAGAACTACTAGTTTGTTACAGATGAAAAAGAACTAGTCTTTAATCATACAGTCCGCCAGTCCAAATAAGTGATTTTCTGTTCATGCTTCAGTGTATCCTCGTTCTCTTCAAGCAAGTGTTGAAGCTGCAGTTATAACAGGAACAAAGCTTCCCTAGATTCCTGAGCCTTTATCTGCTTTCCCCCCACCCCCCACTGTTAATATAACACAGACATTTTAATGCTCTTTAAACACTGATCTCCCTTTTGATTGCCCATTGATCCTAATGTCTAAATCCATACCTGCTTCAGTGAGGTATATCTTACTATATATGGATAAATCTGTATTTTTATGACACGTTATCCAAAAGAAAACTAAGTTTAATGTGATGCATAGGTTTATGCTACAGTTTTATTTCTGCATAAATAACAATGCAGCTCAGGACAATCTGCTTAACCTGCCCGTATGCTATCATTTCATAACTATGTTCACTCACTGTTCTTAGGTTTTGCCTGCTTCATGAATAATGAAGAAAAGTAAGCCAGACGTGGATCCTTTGTATATATTAAAATGTAGGATTTTCATTGCTTTATTTTCAGTTGTAGAATGTGGTAAGTTTTCAGCATGTAAATATTCTTCATTGGTTTGTTTGGTGCTTAAATATCTTCTGACATGAGATCTTAACATGTAGGGAGACAAGTCTTTTATTCTTAATAGCATTGATGTCAACTGCTAGTTTATTTTTCTTTAGAATGAGATTTTTCTCAACAAAGGGAAAGACCAAAGAGGTCCCATTTCAAGTGACACTGAGAATACATGGCCATGGCTACGACGGGCCACGGCACCACTGATGCTGCACATGGTGGGAGTGGAAGCAGACCAAGCATCGGAGTGGCCCAAAGAAGGATACTGCCCATGGTTTTCTTGCTATCACAGCTATTTTAACATAGGATAAAATTTTGTTTAAGGCTAACATATTTCCAAATGTTCTTTCCATCTCTGAAAGTGTCTTTGTTAAATCTTATGAAACTCAGCCTTAACAGCACCTTATGGCAAAGAGACATAAATTCCAGTTATGCATGAGATGAAAAATTATTTCTATTTAATTTATAATTTCAATGAGTTTTCCTCAATTAGGACTTTAGGCAAAGCACAAAAGGAGACTGGATAAAAACCAGAAGTACATATTAACTTGGTGGGGCTGAAACTAACTCACAAACTACTTTATCTGTTTCTCTGAGTTGCAAACATTGGTTAGAGTTTAGAGAACAGAAAAAGAAGCCTATCCTGTTCTGAATTCTGGTAAATGGGCTAATCTCCCAAAACATGATACACAACATGTTTCTAAGAAACAGCTTAAATCAAAAGAGAGCAAGAGTTTGGTACAGAGCAAATTAAAGGCAAGAAACAGATAGGCTTGAAGGGGAGGGGTGGTTTCAGACTAACCATCTTCTTCCCTCCAGTGCTTCAGGACCCAAGGAGCCGTGACCTGGATCAACACAAACTTTCAACCCTTCCCATGGAGAAATCCCTCCACTGATGAGCTACAGCTATTCTAGCTGATAAACATGCAAATTGCAGAGTGGGTGGCTTATAGGGAAAGGTGCTGCTGGTGCAATGCTTGTTATACATATGAACCTATACATATGCAACCTATGGTTTCAAAGCCATATTAAAAATATTTTTGCAACACAGACCTTGTAGACAAAGAAGTCCTACTATTGTCATTACGCAGATTAAGATCACTGACAGGAAACTCCATGACTTCATGCTTGTGGCAACCAGGGTCCTGTTGTGATGCTCCACAGCCTCTCTGCTCACACCCCTTTAACTCCCAGATGCAGTCCATGCACGTATTGATCCTGTATGTGACCAGGTGGAGGCGTTTGGGCCAAGCCTGGATTCTCTAAGTGGGCAAAACTCTATGCATAACAGCTTCCTCATTTTTCCATCTCTCAGAAGGGGAAATTTGGCCAAGTAATGGACAGAAGCCTCCAGGTAGGACAGTTAAGGTCCTGTGGCTTGCCACAGCTGGATGTACTGGCTTCAAAATGCAATGTGATGCTCCAGGGTAATTGTAACCCTGAGAGATACTATTTCAGGGTAAAACTTGGTAAAACAGCACAAGCTGAAGCCCTGATTCATGTATTATGCATGGGGAAAATAAGTTATTCACCCCAAGGGCCAGCACTTTCCCTGACTGCGAAGGTATGTACCAGTCAAGTCCCTAGCACTGCCGTTACAACAGCCTTATATGATCAGCATCGATCCACTGCTATATGTTCTTCAATAATTCAGTCTTAAGTAACTGCCCATTATTATTGTTCAATTTCCTGCTAGGATGACCAACTATAGATGCATTTTATATCTTTTTCTTTCAGTCTATGAATCTGTGCTGCTTTTCATATTGTTTTTTTAATCTGATTAATAGGTTTAAGCTCTACGTTTATATTATCTTGTCTAACACTTGCTTTTCTCAAATCAATCAAGTCACTCAAGGTAGTCCAGCACAGAGGAGCTTATTCTTCTCAGCATTATTTACCTCTAGCATTTTTAATCCTTGCTGCTCTTTACAGCTTATTTTGCTTTAAAGGTTAAATGGCTAGCCTGTTTTAAGAAGTAGTGTTTTAAGAACTACTTAAACACAATGCCAGCTGTGTAACATTTAATCTAGACTTTACCAGGAGAAAGCTGTTTCTCCCTGCTCCGATGTCAGGAACACCCCTGTGTCAGTTCAGTTCTGCTGTAACCCACGGACAGGACCGTTGCATACCCAAACGTGGAGGTAGGACAGGCAATGTATATATTGCCAATGAAAACAGAAAGGGTTTTTTGGAAGTGCTTGTGTCATCTTTCCCTGGAAATGGAACATAGAAAGGAATAAGTTTCTGTGAGGACAGTGACTAAAACATACCCTAAATGGGTGGTTTGGGCTGGAAGGGACCTTGAAGCCCACCCAGTCCCACCCCGTGCCCCGGGCAGGGCCCCCTCCCCCCAGCCCAGGCTGCTCCCAGCCCCATCCAGCCTGGCCTTGAGCACTGCCAGGGATGGGGCACCCACAGCTGCTCTGGGCAGCCTGGGCCAGCGCCTCGCCGCCCTCACGGGGAACAATTTCTGCCTCACAGCTCATCTGCATCTCCCCTCTCCCAGCTTAAGGCCATTCCCCCTTGGCCTGTCACCACGTGCCCACGTGCAAAGCCCCTCTCCAGCTTCTTGCCGGCCCCTGTAGGTGCTGGGAGCTGCTCTAAGGTCTCCCCGGAGCCTTCTCCTCCCCAGGCTGAGCAGCCCCAGCTCTCCCAGCCCGGCTCCATCGCAGAGGGGCTCCAGCCCCCTGACCATATTCATGTCCTTTTCTGGAACTACGCCAATAGGTCCATGCCCTTATGTTGGGGTCTCTGGAGCTGAACGCATTGCTGCAGGTGGGGTCATAACTTTACAACATAGTACAACATCCAAACCCATAAATAAAAACAACTTTGAATGTCGGCGCTTCATTTAATTTTTAAATTACTATGAAATGAAAGTGAGTTTAATCACCCTATCCTGTTTTATAACAAATAAAGTCATTGTGATTAATGCTACTACACACAATACCAAATTAATTTTCAATTAAATCACTCTTGCAGTAAGTTAAGTGTCTATAACCAAAGACAGCAGCCCTTTTATAAATGACATGCCAACTAAAAGGTCACTAAAGTCCTGATACAGGACAAGGTGCCATGCAAGGGGAGGGGGCAGAGCCTGGACAGAAAGTTCAGGTGAACTCAGGAGCGATTCTGTTCATAGGCAATGGAAATTTTCAAATGGATATAGATGTGTATTTTTTAATGAGATGAAATGCATTCAAAGTACATGCAGTTCTAATTTGATTAACGGATCACAGCTGCAATTCTTACTTTACCTCTTTGGCCTCATTCTCCTTGTGGCTTCTGCACTCTCAGGCCCATCAGTTTTCTACATTTAATTGTAAAATTGCAATTTTTAGCAACGAATCCTTCCATTTGAGGTGGAATATGGGAAGACCTGGGGGTGGCAGGATTCTGCCTCCTGCCTTTGCTCGCTGTAACGCAGTGTCTCACCTGCTGTCGCGCAGCTCGCTGTGCCAAGTCTTATTCCTGGTCAGGAAGACTTTGCAAACCCGCAGCTGCCTGACGTTTTCGGTATGCCTGCACACGTTGTAAATACACTCAGACCAGCAGTGGTTAAAGCAGTTTACCAAATTGAATCTATGAGTGGTAATAAGGAGCCCCTCCCCCTTTTGGAACAAAAAAGTTTGATTAAAACCACAGAAAATGGGGCCTTGTGGAGTATTTTGTAATTCATTAACAACAGCTCAATAATTCTGATGACAAATTTAGAACCAATTTTGGTTTGAAAGCAACTTCATTGCTTTCAGTCTGGGATTCAATGGGGCACTTTGATGGGACAACTCAGAGTTAAACGAGGTTGTTTTGAGAAGGGGTGACTCCAACGCCTAACTGTGCCCCTCCCACTGCATTTTGCTACCCCTCAAATCCAGACCTAAAACCACTGCAACATAATATTCGTTCAGAGCAAACAAAAGCATGAGAGCAGCTGTATCTGAATCTCTGCAGCCGTTGTTTTCCCAGGGACCAGCAGCAGGGCAGCATGAACTATGGCCCCAACCCTACCTTCTGTGAAGGGACAGTAGTCCTCTGCCACCCCATCTGCACAGCTCGCTTTCCCCTGCAACAGAGCTGCCTTTGTTCACCAAGGGAAAACACACGCTCGTTTTTTTTCATACTGGGACTCGTAACATGCTGTAAATGGTTTGAGAAAGAGCAAACTTTTTGGGAGCCTCTAAACAGGAAAATTTTTTGGGGTTTTTTTTGGTTTTTTGAGAGATTCTAAGTGTTTTGCAGAGTCTTTCAAGGAAAATGCTTGTCAGAGATACAAAAGGAAAGCATTTTCAGGTAAAAAGGTTGGACAGAAAAATTCCTGAATACAATAATGATTGTTGCTGAATTCACTTGAAGCTTAATGTGAGAGCAGCAAGAGTGAAGCTCTTCTTATCTCTCTGTTTTAGAGTGCTTGGTAGTTTTATAGTTCACAGCTGATCCTCTCCAGGGGATAAAACCTCCACATTTTCTATTCAAAACGTTAAAAGCTTTAGAAGTTTTAAAAGACTTCTGTTCTTTAAAAGGCAAACACAAGCAGGAAAACACGGAAGTGACTCTCATTTTATCATAGTCATATACACTGAGATTATTCACAATTTATTTGTCTGAAAAGAAACCATTACTTTTCCTTAGCGGATGCATCAGGATTTCAATCATGAACAGAATTCAACAAGCCGAGAGGAGTTAGCTGATGCCCTTTCACAGAAAATTACCATCTATCCCTTCTCTTTGTCTCTGGGTTTTGGTAACAGTGCCCGCCTTGAGCACCACGGTGTCGGGAGGTGCCGATTCACGCGCTGATTCCTGCAAAAAACAAGAAACCAGTGTTTCCTGGTGGGTTTGGGGAGGCTTGAAGAGACTTTAGGCTGATGTAGTAATTAAATAACTACAGCTGAAGGAGAACTTGGCATGATAAAAAGCACTCATTGCTCGTTGTGTTTGCTGCCTCAGGGACTTTGTTTCAGAGAAGGTGACAAACTATATGAAGCCACATACCTGGTTATAGCCATGAAGTACCTAGAAGTAAAAAACTGCATGTCATCAGCATTTTAAAAGAAACCAAGTTATCACTTCATGAATTCGGAGTAATCTATTTTCCTGCTGCTTAATGCTTTATTGGATCCGCACAGCCCCCTGCAGATAACCACAGAAATGCTGCATAACCTGCAGTGGAAGATCTCTAACAGCAGTGAATCTTAATCTCATTATAAAATAGATTAAGAATTCAGAGGCATAAATATCTGACATCGAGCACCTGTAGTTATTTTGCATTCTTACAATAATTCATTATCGAATTACTTAAATGCATACTAAATATTGTAAGTTCTATTGCACTGCAAGAGAAAAAGACTGGATTAATCCCCGGCCACTGGAGCTTATATACGTTGATTATAATACACTGAAAGATAAATTTGTGAATATGTTCTTTTGTGGGGCAAATTAGGGAACGGTTTGGAAGACCACATGGGAGTGCAAGTGTAGGAGGACTAGAAAATAAAGCGGTGGCCCTCAGCCATCCCTGGCCACCCACCCAATGGACACGCTGTACGTGACGGAGCGGCACCAGGCTGCTGATGCAGTCAGACAATAGTTTTCCCCAGGGAGAAATGCAGAGGAAAAAGTGATCCTGTCCCTCTCTGTACCCTACCCAGAGCTTATTTAACTCGGTGAGAAATACATGATGATTGCTAGGAACAAAACGTCTCTTTTCCCCTGAAGCTGCTGTTGCAATGTCATTGCCCCTCGCACATGGCTGTGCTTTAACAGAGCAATATGTCTTTTCATTTAAGCAGCAAAACAAATCATAGATTTGATGTCTTTTCCCTGCTCTTTGTCCAACATTAGCACTTGGCTGGTTTCCTCAGACAGTAGGAACATAAGGACATAGCCCGGAAACACCACCCAAGATCCAGGACATAATTAGAGCAGAACAAAATGCTGCATTTCACAGCTTGCAGGGAAAGCCTTTCCGTCAGTGTGGAGGGGAAAGTTCTGCACGTAGTAGCCAGCCCTGGTAATTTAGCGTGTAAAAAGCAGAGAGGTAAGAGTATGACTAGCTCTTAAGGGGCAGAAAAACTCTTTCCTTTCCCTGAACACCCTTTTGGAATAAATCAGTACGCCAACTTCACTCCAAGGGCAGCTCAGGAACAGGCTATATCATTCCTAAGAGACACAAGTACAATGCCATTGCAAAAAATTACATTTATAAATTAAATTTTTTGACAGAAAGACGACATTTCCTCATATATACAAAAGCTACAATCCGAAAACTGGCTGCACACTAGATGATCCTCTCTCCTCCACTGTGCCCTGGGCAGCCCTCTCTGTCCCTGTGAGTGGTTCTGACTCAGAAATCTTGGGGTTTTGACACCATCGACTTAATCATTTTATTGAACAGTATTAGTGTATTTCTCCATTTATGTGACTCGTTGCTGTCAAGTTGTATTTTTCATCTGTTTGGTTTTCCTAGGCCATTTTCCATTTTACCATGGTAAACAGTCTGAAATAGCCCTACATCTGTCTCGAAGCAAGACATACACCTGCATCACGTCCTGCAGCATACTCTGAGTATAGCCAGAGTGTACTGTGTGTTTAAGTTTACAGGCTTTTTTTGAATAAGTTCATTGTGGAAAAACTCGTTCTGCTGCTTCATTGTATTATCACAAATGTTTTCACTGACTTCAGCTCTTCTGATGACTCACACAGAGGCAATTGGCCTCCCAGAATAAAACTCTTTTGTGGCAGTTTTTTTCACACAAAAGGCAAGTGTTTCAGAGACCCTGCTTCAATGGGATTTTATTTTTTAATATCTATAATACATGTTCAGTGTAATCTCACATGTGTTATCTGGAAGCTCCAAGTTTGTGTATAAACTAGCAAGGATGATCTCCCACTGAAGGAGTCTGGAGGAGGAAGCCACAGACCTTAATAGGCCATCTAAATTTTGATGAGAAATAAATTTGTCTCCTGAGACAGCATTATTTCTGTCTGGTTTCTATGGCTGCTAGTTAGGGTCATTCTACTCCTTATGAAGTCTCCCCCTCTGGAAAAAAAATACAAGTTTTTTAAAAAATGAAATATTACTGACATATTCATATTGCAGCATAGAAGTATTTTGGCATGAGTGATTGACATTTTTCAAGCTGTGTGACTATATTAGCTGGACACATCTGAATTGTGAGCATCTGTGAACTGATGAAGAAATGCTCTTTGTACCCTAATGCCCATGTCTCCTGAAAAAAATGGTGTAAGGAGAATGAGATGAGCAATAGAAACAAGGTGGTGGCTGTCTTTGAAGAAAGCCAGTTCACCTAATGAAGGCAGCCATAGGGTTCCACCTAATGAAGGCAGTGGGACTGAACTAGATGACCTTTAATGTTCCTTCCAATCCAAACCATTCTATGATAGGCAAACACTGACTTTCACTCGAGTTCCTGCAATTAAAAGACTGGGGTTTTATTTGGCTTTTTAAGGTTGTGGGTTTTTTTTGCCAGGCACTTTAAATGATGTCTGTTTATTTTTATTTTGCCTGCTTAAGCGAATCTGCTTGGATTTGGCACTGAATTCTCCTCTGTAGACCCAATGGCTGCAAGCTTTGGACCATCCTCCCTGGAATTCAGCCACAGCAGCACTTTTGCGTGGTAGGGGAGTGTTTATGTCCTATAGCAGGCAGCAAAATCCTGGCTCTCTAAATTAACAAGTTTCACTAACCAGCTTTGTCAACACACATTATTAACCAAGGTTTAGTTTGTCTTTTCTTTGCTGTGACCCTGCTTTGCCTATGCAATCTGTTCGGGCTTGTTGCTGTAGACCCGTTGGAACTGTAAGTGTTTGCTTTGGTCCAATGCTAGCATAAAGACATGACCTCTTGAAGATGATGAAGTATGTGATAATGTAAATTAAGAAAAGAGGTTTTGTTGTTGTAAAACAGAATACTTTAGGAGAAATACCTACTAATACAGTTCTGTGGATTTGTAAGAATTTAGCTGGCCTGAAAGCATACAAGCGTATACAGAATTTGTTATTGCAATGTTGTTACACATTAGGGTCTTTTATTAAAGAATAATGTTACAAAATATACTCTCTGTGGGAAGTTATTTCTTACTCCACTGTGTATCTTATCTTTTCTTACTGTAAGGGCAAGGGCCTTACGTCTGTTATATGCACACTCACTTATCGGCCATGTTAAAGAAAAAACCTTTTGCAGAGTTCTGCAAAAATCCGGTGATTTGTAGGCTCTCTAAAAGATACGTAAGAATTACGTAAAACCAGAGTTTCGAGGCTGAAAAACAGAGCTACTTGCTTTGCAATTACATACTTCATTTCAGAGTATCTTACTTAGTGTGAAATAAGGCCACTCCTTTGAAACGGGAGCGGTGGGAGATACCTGATAACCATGGGACGATGGAGCAGCACCACAAACAAGGGGTGAAACATGGGCTGACCGATGCTCTCAAGGACTTGGTAGGGCAGTGTAATGTCAGGGGTGGGGGTTTTACATGCCAAAATATCTTTCTGAAGCTGTAGATACAACAGGCTTGAAAAGGCTTGAAAGTAATTGGGCAGGGTGGTTACACGAGTGGGTTTCCCAGCTTTAACAGTGAGCGAGTTTAACTTACTGACAGTGCTAAAAAGCTTTCAGCACCTGAACCGAAAACAAAGAGTGGTCTGTTCCTCCGCTGGGCTTCCTGACAGCAACAGGATTCCCTCTAGCATGAAGGACTCGGGAAACTCTGCTGCATCTGCGGCAGGATAGTCTTCAAGCGATGCTGAATGCGTGCTCAGGAAACACTGCAAGGATGATGCTCCTGTGCTGAGCCTGAAGATGCTTGTATGGTGAGAACTGGTTTTGTGGAAAGTGACTGAAAAAGGAAAACTAAAAACCCCAAAGATTTTATCTGCACCTGCTAGACACTGGAGAACAAAGGCATAACAACCAGCAACTAGAAGGTAAAGATACAGGTAAATTCATAACTGTGGGGGAAATGTCTGTCTGTTGAAATTGGAAATGTTTAGGTACTGCTAGAAGCTTCAGGCACTAACTGATGCCTCAGCAATGTGACATCCTGAATTATAAAAAGTTTAAATTACATTTTTCTATTAGATAATACTTAGGCTAAGATGATGAACATGAGATAGTTTGCATTAGTAGCTCTTTGCCACCCTGGAGAAGGAAATGGAGGTACAAGGGCCCAACTTTACAGCCTTGTCAAGGACCTTGCTCCAAGAGCAAGAGATTGCAGCATGACATGCTGCACATTGCCACTTTATAATGAAACAAGAAAATCTCTATTTCTAAAACTTCAGCAGGTTGCTTCAGATTTAATTAATCTGATAATAACTATCCTTTAAAGTTCTAGAAAAAAAATAAACAATATCAGAAATATAGATGCTTTTACTATGAGTCTTTTGTTTCACTTCTGCATATCTAACAAACGTTCAGGTATATTGTACGTCTCAAACAACGTGAGTCCTCTCATGTTTGGGAGAGATTATTCTCACAAAAGAGAATTGCTTTGTCAAAACAATAAGAAAGTTTTCAAGATTAAAATGTCAGGGAGATAAACACATTACTTTGAACCGTATTTGCATTCCATAGCTAGTTCAAACACTCAGGCAGTTATCTCTCAAAAAGTAAACATGCATGAAATCTGATCAGCTTTTTATTGTACATGGAATAAATTATGCAAAGCATTGTAGTAGACTCCTATATGGCTCATTTACACATCTTTTGATAAATGTAATATGCAGATTCCTAGTCCTTTGTGAGACATTAACCTTCGTGCATATTGATGCTGTTTTTCTGAAGGATGACAGGCATTCAAAGACCTTTCTGTGTCTCTTTGAAAGCAAGGAAGCCCCCTTATTGGGGAGGGACTTGCTCAGTTATGTACAAATGAAATGTCTTTAGACTTCGGTCTTGTCATAAATTTTCTTCTCAATATCAAAGAATTAAAGGTTTCAAGCAATTTTAATAATGGTATAAAATGGTCAGGATAGAAGACCTGTGGTTAGTGCACTACCCGGAGGGAATTCTGTCCTAATTCACCAGTCACAGGGATTACTAGGAGGTTATTTGACTTGTGTGGCTGATAGAAATACATGTCGAATGGCTAAACTCTTTGAACATAAATGATTTGGGATACCTATAGCGGTTTCAGACACCCTGCAAGGCTATTTTTCAGGAAGGGAAGAACTCCTCAAGTATCTCAATCTGGCACTGCATACGTGAACTGACAGTCCCTGCTTGTGGAACGCTGACAGAGGGCTGCTGGAAGCTTTTCATAAGTACCTGTGTAACAGCAGGCTTTGCTAATACCTTGTCTGCTAGGGCTACAAAGTACGATAGACATGTCTTGCTATAGAACATGTGCTGATAAATGGGATTGAAATTACAGGTATGTGCGTTTTGTGCAAAAATATTCCTTATATAACAGAAAAAAAAAAAAAAAGATATTGCACTGTAAGGTGAGGATTTTTAGATATTTTTTTTACTTTGAAAGAAGCAAATCCAAAGGAAATCTGAAGGCTTGCATTTGTATTCTTATTTAAAGTCAAGGCTAGAAAGAGATCTTTTAGTGAAGGGAAAAAAAAAAGCAAAAAAAAAAAGCAGCATTTTGTGACATGTACTGCTCCTTGCTTGGGTTAATTATTGGGTCAGAAAGCTTTTCCAACATCAGCCCACCTGCTGTCCTGAAGGGCAGTGCAGCACACTGCAGTCAATACCGCGCTCACGCTGACAGGGCCATTTGTCTGTGCCTCTGACCGCAGGTTTCCATAGCCCTGGTGGCCGAGCTGCCCGCAGAGGTGCTGCTGGGGGGGCTGTGGCACCACCTGCCCATGGGCTCCTTGGCCTGGGGGCTGGGTGCATGTCTCGCCTGGTTTCTGCTGGGCTCGAGTTAATTCTCTTCTCAGCAGCTGGTACAGTGTCATGGGTTTAGATTTAGCAGGAGAATAACGTAGGTAATACTGATGTTTTAGCGTTGCTGAGTAGTGCTTACTCTAAATCAAGGGCTTTTTGGTTTCCCATGCTCTGCCAGTGAGGAGGGGCACAAGAAGCTGGGAGGGAGCAGAGCCAGGACAGCTGACGTGCCCTAACCAAAGGGTTATCCCATACTGTTTGATGTCATGCCCAGTATATAAACTGGGGGGAGCCGGCTGGGGGCCACCGGTCACTGCTCAGGGACTGGCTGGGCATCGGTCCGCAGGGGGTGAGCAACTGTATTGTGCACCACTTGTCTTTCTCGGGTTTTATTTCTCTCTCTCTTTTTGTTGTCTCCCTTTTCATTATTATTATTTATTATGCCAATCATTAAACTGCTCATTTCTCCACCTATGGTGTTCACCTTTTTCCTGGTTCTGCCCTCCATCCCACCAGGGTGGAGGGATGAGCGAGCGGCTGCTTGGTACTTAGTTGCCAGCGGGGGTTAAACCACCACAATGTCTTCACCTGCAACTGGGATCATTGCTCTGCTTAACTGCTCAGTTACTGTTGAATAGCAGAAGAAGTGCTCCTGTGATAAGATCAGCAGTAAAAGATAATAGCATTGGTATCACTGACCTCTCGGAGAATTTTCCTCTTGGTTTAGCCTATACTGTGGGATAAGCCTAGTATATGTGGGCTGGTGGATGCAGGGAGAGTGGGAGTTCACTGAATTACACGTCTCCTGCTAAACAAAACAGCTGGAGGACTGAAACAGAAGATGTAATTTTCTTGACAATGCATGGTTATTTCACTTGACAAGGTAGGGGCGGGCTTTGCCCATCCCCAAGCCTAGATCTCTTCTCTTGATTGCTGATTTTCTTCTGGCCAGGAGGAATTGGATAGGAATTGAAGAGCTGGGGAGGGAGCAAAAGAGTAAATGGCTTTTTCTACAAGTCTTTAGAGTATTGAAAAGTCAAACTATTACTGATACCTTAACAGAAATGTTCAAAATAATCTGGAACTTGGTGAAACCACCAAACAAGTAAGGTAGCACTGCATTACAGTAAAAGAGCCTCTTAAAAGCCGCAATACCGTCAGGATATCATTGGCTCAGTCCTCATGCAGACACAATAAGAGGAACTCTACCAAAGAGCTTTTCAGCCTAATTAAGTCTCAGGCTTCCATGACCCTGAAGCCCTTTGCATTGCTCTAACACTAAAAAACTTCTAGCACACCCCCCAAAAAACCTCTATAAATTGTTAGCCATGCCAAATTCTCATTTTAAGTTTGCAGAAATATAGATAGAGAAATCTGATACATTTGCTCTGCAGCACCATTTTATAGATGAGAGTAAGTTCCTCTTCTTTCCTCCATTGCAGTAAAGCTGTAACCAATATGCAGAGTGAGAGCAGCATTTCCATTGAAACCATGACCAGGGCAATAAAAAAAGTTATTGCCTCAAAAATAATGGGATTAAGATAATTATATGTATACAGATGTATAATAAATGAAACGGTATTAATTATTTTCTGGGTTTGAGTGTAGGATGCATTTACTCAAAAAACCTGGAAGCGCACGCATGACTGTCGAGGCTTGGAACAGACTTTTGTTGTAAAACAAAAAAAGGAAAAAACAAGAACAGGAAAGCAAAGGACAGAGCGTAGTCACTCGCCTTTCAGAGCGTGGTCACATCTGCAATGGTGAGACTTGGCAACACCGCAACAGTGCCAGAAAACTGCATCATCGGGGGGATTAATTGCCAGTGTCTTCCTGGCTAGAAATGCTTTAAAGACTGTTGTTGATGGGGAAAAACTGGACTTGAAAGGAATCAGAGTAAAAAACAATTAAACCAACACGCTATTTTCTGATCCCTTTTATGCCAAATTCTGAATTAACAAGCAAGATCAGCCTACGGGCCCCCTGACTGGGTAGAACATTTGATAACTACACATTTTCAGTTAAATCAACAGCTCAGTGGATGTGTTTGGTGCCTGTCTCTGAAGGGAAGAATTACTCACTCTCAAAATTACTTGCTGGCTGCAAGCATGGAAAAATGTTCTTTGTATTTCTCTGCCCTGGACAGGAAGGCATTCAGATTTTTATTTTAGGTACCAATATTTCCCTGTTAAATGATATATGAACACCTGACAATCTTTTTATGTCTGCGTTTTCACAATGCTCCTGTGAGATGAGTAAATGTGATTAATCTGTTTTACAAGCAGGGAACTGAAGCAGAGAGAAAGCAGGGTTCAGATCTGTGGAGATCTTAAAATGCCCAATGACACTCCAAAGTTTAAAAGAAAAAATATCAATCCCCCAAAACCCAACCTCATTCAATTTCTCATTAAAATCTTCCAGCATCTCCCTTGGTAGCTTCATCAACAGACTGTCCTGGACAAGGAAAGAGACGAATCTCCTCAAAAAGTCAAACTTGACACATCTGCTAGGGTATCTAAACAGGCAATTCAGAACAACTCCGAAAGAGGCAAATCAAAAACAGAGAACAAAATGGTCTAAACTTTGTCACCTTCACCATCACCACTGCTGACATACCACTGCCCATCTGTCAGGGCCCTGCTGTCAGCAGCACCTACAGCTCCAGAGGAGGCAGCTGGAGGTAATTAGTTTTATTCTCCTAATTAACAGTCCTCTAAATGTAGAAGTATAGCCAATGAGGTCTTTGGAAACCCAGAACCTCCCTCAAATCAGGGTATATCACTTATTTTTGGAAAGGTACTCACAGACTGCTTGCTTATATTGTTCTGTCCTGACCTACTTTGAAAGATGTTTCCAAAATGGTTTATTTTGGATGACAATAATTGAGTAGGCAGACAAAAAAATAGTGCTGTGGTGCCCATATTCTACAGTTGTGCAAGCACTGTAAAAGTGTGCCTATTAATAGCAAAAAATATATTAATCCTTTGTTCCAGAGGGATAAAACTGTCAATAAAGGTTAAAGCATAGAACATTTTATAGTCTTCCATGCAAAAAGCTCCCCAGAATATTTTGTATTATAAAATAAGTGGGGAAAGCATAATATAGGAGGAGGAAAGGACAAGGATTGTCTCTGCTAATTCTTTTGGTATAACACATCTTTTTGTGCCAAACTTGCTCAAAAGAGACTAGCTTGGGCTCTTCCTTCCCTCTGCCCCACAGTTTGGGAGTAGCTGAGGAGCAGCAGGGATTGCATGGTCTCCCTCGGCACACGGTGCCTTTCACGCTGTGCTGAAATGCTTTCTTCCTTCAAAAGAGGGTCCTCTGCCTTAGATATTATAGCCAGAGGAAGCTGTAGTGATTTTTTTTTTTCTTCCTTTTAGCTTATTCCTGATTTTAAAACCGCATACTAAAAAAAACCCTTCAAACATAGAAATGGGAATCCATACTATCACTATGGCTAAGCTAATTTAGGGAAAAAAATATCCAACCCAGATTCCAGACAGGATATAAAAATTGCAGTTTGACTCATGAAGATTAAACCAAGTGCTGGATAACGTACCTAATTTCTCACCCACTCCACAAGCTGAATGAAAAAACAGGACTCATTAATTGGGGCAGTTCACAGGCAGTAGTGCATTCTTGAATGAAGACCTCCTGTTGCTAAATGATCTGCATAGATAAGCAGAGGGTAGAAGTGAGGAAGTGCGCTTAAGATACACACCTGATAACCAGACTAAAATTATCACAAGGGGTAGGGAAAAAAAATAAAAATCGATGACCACAACCTGAATCTGCTGTCTTGCCAGTCTTTCTGTAGAACTGTGGAGCTGTTTGAACAGCAGCTCAGGATGTATATCACAATTTGAAAATTATTCTCTAGTTCCCAAGCAACCACTCATTTGGAGGGTGGGGTATGGCATTTTCCTCTGACCTTCATGGAGCGATGGAAGCTGTAAAAAGCTAAGAGGAGTAGGATTTTATTCTATTTCTTCAGTCAGCGTTTTCTACAAAGAACAAAATCAATACAGAGCAGAATCTGCATGAGGTTTTGGATGAGTGTGCTGTTAAAAAAACCCATGGAAATGTTCAGAACCCACTGAAACGTTCAGAAAAGTCAAGTAAAAAATAAAATGGTAAGACCCACAGGACAAAGTCTCACCAATTTCTTCAGAAAGCATCCTTTAACTCTTTGCACTGCTTCCATGACTGCAGTACCGGCTATGGCTGCACTTTCACAGCAAATGCTTGGCAGAGGCATATCACATTATGCAAACTCCCAAATCTAATACTTCGGGAAATTTTTTACAGCCATTTACTTGGCTCCTGACAAAGGTGGATCTACTGGCTTGTATCTCATCTGGTTAATTAGTAGGATCCTGCCCCATTAACTGTGTGACAAATCATACTTCATTGGCATAACACAATGAACATAAAAATCTCTAATGAAAAATAAAGACAGCTCATGTTTGTTAAACTGATTTTTTTTCTCCCTTGTATAGTGCTAGATGTCAAAATATAACAGATAGAGGGTGAGGAAGATCTAAGTCGCCTACAGCAAAAATTTTGAGATGGGCCAATGTTTTCTTCCCAATACCCAATCTGTTATTATAGAAATATTGCAAAGAATTTAAATGAGTGCTTGTGAAATGTGCAACGTTAGGTAAAAATGGGGGTTGCAGAGCAAAGAGTTGGATCCGAGTTTTTGCACACTATGCTGGAAGGTCGTGACCAGCTTAGGTTTAGACACGTTGAAAAACTCTGAAACAAAACTGGAAAAACAGTGACTCTGCAGAGGAGGTTGTGGGAAAATGAAAGGGCATTTTGTAGTTATGATTCTTCAGCACCATAAAATACTTTGCAGGGAAAGAAGCACCACGTTAGGCACCACGTGACGGCAGCTCGTGCCACGAGTGCAGCCGTCGTGTACGCACCTCCGGAGCCACCACGGGAGCTCTTTGCAAAGCGCAGCTGGAGCTGGAGGCACTTACCTCCGGACCCGGGCACGGCTTAAAGCCAATGGAACCTGTCTTTAAATTAAAAAATATAAAAAAAGCCCTCTGTAAGGCAGGGACCCATGTGCAGGAACGCCTGCCACCTGAGAGCAGCTGGTTTTTTGCATTTGAAGAAAAGATTATAAACCTGGTGCAGCTGTAACTGATTTATTTGACCCAAGGTGGGTTTTCTCCATCCACACCTGAGGGGCTGTGCAGGAGCGAAGTCAGGTCCTGACGGTGAAAGAGCTCTTCACATCAACTTTTAAATGCCTTTGAAGTCAATGCTGTTAGAGCAAAGAAATTAATCATGGCTTTAGCCAGACTGGCTGCAACGCGCCAGGACGGAGTTTTTGCGGAAAGCTCTGTGCTGTTCGAACCCACCCGCGTCGCTCAGGACACACTGTTTACAGGAGAGGGAGTTTTGCCCATAAGACATGTCAGGCAGCTGTCAGTTTGTTGCTGTAAAGGCTCTTACTCATGTGAAATGAGTATGCCGTGTCAATTTGAGGTAACAGGCATGGTCTGGGTACAGCCGGTGGAAAAGCCAGCGTGTGTCAAGCAATCCGTCTCCGCACAGCAGCAACAGCATCTTTCTAAAGACTGATTTTCAGTCGTGAACTCATAGGTTAAAATAAATATATAAAATAAAGACCATCTAAATATTACAGTTGTAAGTGTATTTAATAATATTACATTATCTTGTCCATAGAAAAGAACACACATTTGCATTTACTTTCTTCAAACACAAATAAAATGTAGGTTAGTTGCAAAAACTATAGAGTGACAACATTTTTATTCACTATTTTTGACCTAAAAATTCTACCATTTAAAATCAAACAATGGATATTATCTTTGTAATACAGGGCAATTGAGAATCTAAATGAGAAATCAAATGTTTTTTCATGCTTATTTATTTTAGATTAGAAAAACTTAAACCAGATATAAACATGAATTGCTGAAGCATGAAAAGTGAATCAGAGTAGAGTGATAAATATCTGAGTCGTGTTGTTATAGGTGCAGACTTGCATTAACTAAAATAAATTGATCTGGAAGCTTTTCTAAAACTTAATTAATGCTGCAGAACAAAGCTGGAGATCAATTATCAGCTTGGTATTTTGGCACAGATAAATTTGAACTCAATAAGCTATCCAAAAATGTATGTTACCAATATCATATTGAAATGATCACTGTGATAGGATAGAAATGATCCCAGTGCAGCCTGAACACAGAGTCCTCCATCACACCCAGGCATTGGAAATGCAGGAAGTATGCCTGTAAGCTCTAATTTTCCCTTTGCAAAATGTGCACCTTCTAATGAAATAAATGAGAAGCGAGAGACTAGTGATGTGCTATGTATTTTTCTAAGCTTACTTGGGAGCAGGCATGACTAACTGTTCTCCAGAATAAGAAAATTTACTAGTGAGTTGATGGACAGCTCTTACAAAATTGTTAGTTACTGACCTGAATTTGATGGTAGTGTTGGATTAGTGAGACAAAGATGTAATTTCCTTGTGTCTGGTAACTCTTCAGGTACTTTGCTACATTTTTCTGCTCCTTCTTTAGGCTAACTTTATCTGCTTATAGGTCAGCAGTGTGATTAGTTATTAGAAGTTTCTACAGTGCAATTTTGTCTGCATCATGAAGTGAACATAAGAGATGTATGTAGAAATGCAGATTGCCTGGTTAGGAAGTTCACTCATACGGATAAAATGTTCAGGCATACTCCACAGTGAAAGGTTGTCCTGGAGGACATATTTAAAATTTCTCTAAATGCATTAATTTACTGCACTCTCAATGTTATTTGTAATGAGGGCAAGCCTGAAAAGTCCTGTTTCAAAGCACTCCAACTGAGAGTCATAGCTCCAAGACTGCATTCTATATAAGAAATAAATTAATAGTGCACCTAATCCATTGCACCTGAATCTACATAGATCTTCACGTGTTAATATGCTCAGTCTGAATTTCCTGTTGTCTTTACAAGACAGACAGATGAAAGCTCTTTTTAGTCCAGTCAGTGCACAACTTGTTATTCAGGTAGGGGATGGATGGATGGATGGATGGATAGTTGGATGGGGGAGTGGATGGCTGGGTGAATGGGGAGATGGATGAGTGGGCGGATGGATGGGAGAGCGGATGGATGGATGGGTGAGTGAGTGAATAGGTAGGTGGATGAAGGGTTCTATGTTTTCCTTCTTTTATCTGCCAAATGGCATCTTGCGGAAGATAAAAGTACATGAGCAAGTGTCTAGTCAACGGCATCATCATCTCCGTGATCCCTAATCTTTCTAAAAGCATGAGAGGTTCACCACCTCCCTTGCACACAGTTTTATTTAAAGTCAATGGCACCATTTGAAGGGTTTTTCAGTGCTATTTACCTCCATTCTAAAAGTGGCCAGCTAACGGTGTAGGAGGCTGTCATGCACTTCAACCTCTGCTTAAGCAAGGCGTTCAAAATCTCCAAGGCAAAAATAAAGTATCCCAGAAGATGGGTTTAGATCTCTTCAGTCAATTGTATTGATCAGACAGTACTCCACTTTAAATTCTGAGTCAGATAACCCTAATTTGTTTGTAAAAGGGTCTCTTTGAAGATAGTCTTAATTAAGTAGAAGAAAAGTAGCATGTCATTAATGAGAAGAGAGCAATATAGACAGCTAAATAAATATCCCATCACCGAAGACACATGCTGGTGTTAAACCTTTTCAAGAGAATGATTAAGGAATCACTGAATATAAAGGTATTTGTCCTTTGATCAAGGACTTCTGCTGAGTCCCAAGCAGATAACAGACGGCTTCCTCATTTACTGTATTCACTGAATAGCAATGAGCGCAGGCATGCAGCGCACTGGAAAATTCAGCCTCAGAAATGTAATTTATGCCAGTGTTTGCATACTGCCCAGCACCGGGGGACCTGCTCCCAGCAGGGCCTCAAGGAGCTGCCGTAATTTGGGGAAACCACAGAAGTCCTGTGACTCGTGGGGGATTGCTTGAGTCAAAAGTTCACTCTGACCATTTGCCCGTAGCCACCACCCACAGTGAGCCAGATTATAAATTAAACACAGCACCTCCTGCTGAGCTAATAACTGTGTTAACAAAAACATAAATAAAGAGTATTTCATCTCTCCCAGGCTGCATGGTGCATACACCACCCTGCTAGCTTCATTACACCTTGCAGAAAAATGCTACAGACTCAAACTCATCCTTCCCCCCTCAAAGAGTTTTTCTTTGTCGTATTTAAGGATGTTGGTTGATCATGGCTTGTTACTTAGTTTTTGCAGTTCCTTTGAAGTCATCAATACCCCAGCTTCATTTTGTGGCAAAGTTAGCTCAGGGGAGAAGAGAAGGAACTTATCATGCATTCAGTTCCGCAGCTAACTGCTTATTGGGAGTCTGATCCTCTAACCCTTCATCAAGTAAAAACTGCTGGCCTCAGTGAGAGAGGGTGAAAATGCTCCAGGATACTACTTTGACTTGTTTTCATCCTGGTACTCATTATTTGAAGATTACATATCCAGTAAGTGCAAAAATAAGGGGTTGGTTTTATGTCCTGCGAGAGAGTCATCTCATCTCGGAAAGACAGCTAAGAGAAAGGAAACGCTTTCCCATAAAGTGCGCTGAATTGCTTCCTAGCTACAAGACCAGCTTGTGGAGCTTTTATTTCCATTTCTCTTATTAACTATTAATAATGATACATGCTCTTTGAAGTACACTCTGTTTACATAGAAAGAGCATAATGTAACAGCAATGACAAGGCGTAAGGTAAATCTGGATTTCTAAAGAAAACATTTTTAAATGATAAAGCAATTATAAGCGAGACAACGCAAGAAAAATGTCAGCCACCCAGGGTACTGTTGCTGGCTTTTGGGACTATTGGCAGATCGCTGACTAGATTAGATTAAAATCACCATAGCACACAATTAAATTTTCATGAAAAAATGAATTTTAAATATTGATGACAATCTTTTCCTACAAACCACTTAGAAAAATAACTGCAGCAGCACACCAGCTTATCTGAAACACGGTGACACAAGTGAGAGTTGCACGACTGGTAACAGCTCTCCACCATGTCAGTGTAAATCGTTTGCAAATCCTTCTCCATTCCTTGAATGAGACCAGTGTCATCTGTGTGTCGGCCAAAGTCTCCAACACCGAGTCACGCTTTGCTGTGAGGTTAAAGGAAAATTTCGGTTCAGAGGCAGATGCTGTATAATAAGGGATGCAGCCAGGACTCCTTTCCACTGAGCTAGTCACCTCAGACTGCGGAAGGTTTGAGAACTTTTCAACAGGTCCAAATGACAGACAGTGACTTCCCTGATGGGGCAGAAAGGTTGTTGCAGGCAATCCTTGTTATCCACTGAAAATAATCTGTCCCGCTCTCTGCCTGACATCTCCCTCACCATGCCCTAAGCCTCCAAGGAACAAGGAAAAATACACCCAACAGAAGAGATCTCTACCCTGCTGCTGGCTGGGGAGTTCGTGCAGTTGCAGGGTCTGTGCTCCCACGCCCTCGGTCCGTTTGGCCTTGTTTTGCCAAGTTGTGACTCAATCTGTACACGAGTGAGCAGATCAGGGGCAGAGAGGTTACACGCAGGGAAGGAACGGCAGGTAGCAACAGCTATTCTGTCTGGGTTTTCTGTTTTAAGAGTCTCAGGAGCTGTGAATGCCTCAAACAGCGGAATTATTTAAGTCCCACCAGAAGGCAAGGAAAGGAACGTTATGTTAGCTAGAAGGTAAAATGTGCCCCCCAAAAAGCATTTCTAGGCTTTTCATATACAATTATTTAACATATAATTTAAAATGTAAACAAGAAACAAAGAGGGAGGGAATACTAGAGTGAAGGAAGAAGGGGAAAACCCAGCTATGGAGACAGTCCTCTACGTGGCTACAAAATGATTTCATTGAAGCTAACGCTACCCCACCTTCTTCATCTCATATTTCTCAAAGAAATCCACAGGAATGAGCTCCACAAAAGTCACCAGAACAGGTAAATCTAAATCCTGTGGGCAAAAGTACAGGTGGTGGGGATCTGCCAGCTCCCTCAGACAGCACTTGCATTGACGGTCTAGTGACCACCTAACATCGGTGATGCTTGAGTGAAATTTCTAACGCTGAAACCTCTGGGCATCTTCCCTTTAATAAAACTCAAGGGTGACTCTGTGCCAATGCATTTAGGAAGGTACAAGCAGGAGAAGACTCATCCTTTTAGTGTTACCTTGCTGTCTACAGTCATCCACAGTTCATGTCAATAAAAAGCATGAAAAAGCATCTGCATGATTCATCCAACGGCTACTTCGACAGTATTTGTTTTGTAACTCGGAAGGCAGTGAAGGAAAAAAACCCAACATCCAACCCCTGAAATGAAAGTGATGTGCATATCTCCAGCAGAAAGTGATGGCTTGTTTCTAAGCGTAGCATTTGAACATGAACAGGTGAGGGGCTGAAACAGTCCAGGCAGACTTCTTCCTCCCATTCCCACAGAAATTTGAAGACTCCCCAAGTCATTTAACCTGAAACTACACAAACAGAAATTGTCAGTGAGAAATGGGGGCAATACCAACACAGCAAAAAGACCACCGAAAACTTTCATTCGATGATTTTAATTCTTGGGACTGCTTTACTCTTGTCCAAAAGTCACTGTCAAAGGCAACAGGCGTCACCAGGCTGCCTGACACAGGAACCAAACGAATCTCACCAGCCTGATAAGAACTTACTGCCACGACTGCATCTGCTGCTGCTCCTCCAGAAAAGTTTTCAGATCAGAGAAAATCCTGCTGGGAAAAACAGCACCAGCCTGGGTGGCCTTGGTGGCTCCTGGTTGCAGCAGCACAGACACGTGCTGGACCGGGACAGCAGCCTGGGACGCGGGTGTGGAGGAGCTGAGCTATCTCGGCAGCCAGGTGGATGACAGAAGCGATAAACATGTCAGCCTTCCCGAGCTCTGCTCATCGGTCAGAGCTCTCCCTCTGCCTCGGCTGGGTGTAGCTGTTCGAAGATGGCATTGCCGGACTGCAGAGGGCTCTGGCTCTGCCCATAAGTTTTCTTTGTGGGTCACTGCAGTCCTTTATGCTATTGGTGCCAAGCAAAGAATTGCTCTTAATGCATTAAGGATGAAATCCGGTGAAGTGATGCTGCTTTCTGGATGGATTCCTGGGCACTCACCTGGTTCTCTGGGTAATCAGAGCACAGAAACAAAGGTGATGAAACAAAAGCATCTTCGAGGTCAAAGTTAATGGCAGAAAGCTCTTTGACTTTCCTTTTGCTGTTTCAGTGGGGTCAGGATTTAACCAGGAGGAAACTGAACTTTGTATCTCAGGTTTAAAATTAAAAAAACCCAAACCAACAGGAATTGTTCTCTGCCATTGTGCTCCACTAAAAGCAGAATACTTTGAACAGAGCAATTAGCAGAATATGTTGTTTAGGTTTTGATTGATGGCTGGGTTGAAGAAATACACTGTATTTTTTTAAATGAAGTTAACTGTGCCTCCTTCAAATAACTTAAAAATAAATAATCTACCACTGTTCTTTTCTTATTACAATTTTGTTAGCATTTATTGCAATGTAGAGCTGGTTCTTGCTTCTGTTGCTATGGAAGCCTTGTCTTTAGGCTTAGCAGAGAAAATAGTTTAGAGAATGTAAAGGGGAGATAGATTCAAAGACATGGATTGTTTCTACAAAGTGCATTATAATGTTGTTCTCTTCTTGCTATACACCTTTTCTCATGTCAGAATAGAAATTTAACTGAAGTTTCATTTATAAAAGAATTGTTACATGAGAATATTCTCCCAGTAATTACAAGAGGTTTTTTTTTAAAAAAAAATATTGTAGGGAATAGAGACCTTGAAAATCATAAAAAGAATTGTGAATGATGAAAGGATGGTGCACAACTCACTGGCTTCATCAATCCAGGGAGTAAAAATATCCATAGATTTTGAAAGTCTTTTTTTTTATTTATGTCCTTTAAAGAGAAAAAAAGCTGATTTCAAATGATGCAAAGAGCTCAGAATTTCTCTGTTAAGAATGATACTCTGAAAAACTAGACTTAAAGCTAAGCCCTTCTTGACTTATACATTCTGTGTTGTTGAGAAATTAGTATTATTTCCTTTTTGTAGACTTAAATCTGAAGCTTTGGAGCGAGTATTCTAGAAACCTCATTCTTTACATAGTGCATATATGGCTTCCTTTTGCTGGGTTTTTGTTTTGGGGTTTTTTTTGCAAGCAGTAAATATCTTCATTCCATGAGGAAAAAATGCAGCACTGAAACTGGCTGTGAATTTGTATTGTAAGAATCTCTGGGACAATTTAGTTATAAATTCTTTCATGCGGTACAATGGCCACTTGATAGGTAAACAGAGAGACAGACAGACAGATGGATTGATATATAGACCTACAGATCTATTCAGGGATTGGGAACCCATTTGGAATATTGTCCTGAGCTGCCCTGGAATCACAGCAAAACTGTTCAGCCAGAAATGTACGAAAGGACTAAAACTAGATTTTATAGCATTTGAGTGGGGAATCGAAAGATTTTTAGCTCCTGCAATATATAGACCATCTGTAGCAATTAAATTGCTGCATTATTCTTGATTACATCAGAAAGCTGGGCCAAACGTTTAGAAAAATGCAATATTGGAGTCCCTCTGATAATTAGATTCATGTTCTTCAGCTCCTCAGCAACTTTTGAAAATGGATTACAAGCAACTTGGTCACTTAGGTAACGTAGTAATTTCTTAGGAAAATACCCTGAAACCCTCAATAACCCAGTAATAACATTAGCCATTACTGAAAAATGTGAGAAAGAGCAAGAAAACCCCATCGAGCAGTGCATTCACAGCAACACATTCACTGTCTGCTATAGCAACATGTCCCTGTTGTCCTGGGTGCCTCACAGCCAAGCAGAGTGGAGTCAGTAATGCAGTAGGACATCGGGGGGTGGGGGGGGGGGGGTGGGTGTTGGGTTTTTTTTGTTGTTTGTTTGTGGTTTTTTTTCACCTATGTTGCTTGATAAAACTATGATTCATGATCTACTGGTACTTCCTTCACTTGCACAGTTTAATAATCTCAAGTCTTCCGCACTTCATGGCACACAGGGATCCTCTGGTACCTCCTGCTTCCTTGCTCTGCTCTCATCTCCATCCTTCACCTGGCTACTTTTTCCTTGCCCATCTTTGCTTCAGCTCCCAGCTTGGTGGGTGGAACTGGTGGTTGCTCTCCTAGGGCCATTCCAGGGAGGCAAATCTGTTAAAATACTCTAAAACATTCTCTGGCTTTAACACAGCTTTTGAAGCTACCTAAATTACAGCTTGCTGATTGGTGCTACTCTCAGAATGTCTTTGGTTTCTCTTGCTTATTTGGACACGACATCATGCCTGCAACCTTATTTTATTCAATCATCAACATAACAAACAAGTTTTTATGCATGATTTGCTCATTAGTAGCTGCTTCAAACATCCCATCTCCTGGTACATAATCCAATTTTAAAAATAATTGGGAAAATGATGTAGTGTAATTAGCATTCAGAAATCTGTTTTAATCCATATGGCTCTAGGTCAGCTCAGGAGAAGTAATTTCAATTAGTCATTAATTGTTTAGGTTGTGGGGAACAGGGGGAGTTTGCGTGTTACACAATCCTGCGGTATCACCTCCTGCTGCGGCCGACTTGGCCAAGCGGCTCCATGCGGCAGGGAATAAGATCTTCCAGAAAATACAGATTTGCCAACGATTCACTTGGCAGAGCTTTTCGCTTTGATTTATTTCAGATGTACGGATCTGATCTTGCACCTTTTAAAGTTGGAGCAAGTTTAGCAATTTACTTCAATGGAGGCAAGACTGGAACTTAAATCCTGGGTTAATGCAGACTGACACAGTCCCTGGAACTGGGCTCATTAGAGTTTCTGGGGTTCTTCCATGTGTGTACGTGTGCATGCATGTGTGAAAGTGGAGTGCCAATGTTAATACCTTGGCCACGTACCAATTTCAGTAATGCCACATGAGTAAAATTCAGCCTGAAGCCTCAGCTGGAAGGGCTCTTCACAGCCAGGCTTGTAATGCCGTTGAAAAGTGACTCATTTGTGGCATTGCAGAAGTGGATACTTTGCTGTGAGATCTCCTATTCAGTTTATCAGGATAAGCACCTGGCAAAAAGTAGTCATCAAAGAAATTTCCAGGCAAACAAATCAGAGAAGCTATTACTAAGACTGGAAATATCTTATAAAACTGTCCTATGCAGATAGACAGAGATTTTTATTGCTGTGCAATGATTCAATGTACAAACCTAACAGGCTGCAGTGGAGATGAATCATTTAAATTAACTTAAACACTACATATTCTGTTAAGGGATTATCTGTGAACTTCATGAAGTATCACTGCTAATGGCTGACATGTTTAGGACATTGTTTTGAAACTCAAAAGTCACAAAGTTTGCATGTGACGGAGAAGTAAAATCCTTCTAGAAGTACAACAGCCTGATTTTTCATTTTGGATGCTTCATTTAATAACTCCTTAGAGAAACAGAATGACAGCATTGGAATTTACACTCTCAGTTCAAGGTATTCTACAACTCATCTTTTGGAAGTTTGAGCATTTTCTTAAGCAACTTAAAATAGAATCATTTAGGGTTTGTAAGTACTTCTGTTTCTAACTTGTTGCTCGTGCACTTCTCAGTGAAGTACGCGAGGATGCTGCAGTTACCCCACTGCTGCATTCACCAGCACGGCACCACACCTTTCTCGTTCACCTCATTTAACAACGTTGGACAAAACCATTATTGATGCAGAGGTGTGCTCTAGAGCTGTATTGCATGCATTTCTAAGATACCTCATGCAGCAAATGTCACAGTCCATGACCCTGGGAAGGTAACTGGTCTGTATACGTCGCCTTACGGCCGCTCAGCTCCCAAGCTAGAATCACACCACAGACAAGTCCCACTATTTTCCATTTTTTCCTTCGTATTAGATTTAATTGTACTGGCTAATACAAGGATTTAGTGGATCAGCTTGGGCAATATTTCTTAATGATATACAGAGCATAGGAGGACACAGCTTGAAGCAGAGGGTTGAATTCCCAGGCTTAATGAGACACTGAGCTTCAGCTTATCTATTCAAGCAGGGATTTTTATTGACAGAAGGCATGTGAATGCAAGGTTTGGAAATCAAGCAAATACAGCAGCTACCCAGAAGATCACCTTGACTGCAGCTCCTGTGGTCAGATGTCCACTCTGGCCTCGGGCAACCGGGGGCTGCCAGGAAGCTTCTGCGTTATCCCCTTCCTCAGTCTGATTCTAAAATGCGAAGATTTGAACTCATCCTTCTTATTTACTCCCTCTGCAGACCAGCTGGCACGCAGGTCTGCCTCTGCCCTCTCATTCTTCTTTTTCCTCCCTCAGTAATTTTCCACTTAGCACCTAACTTGTTCAATTCATATTGGTTTTATGCAAAACTTAATCTTCCCAGAGCCGCATCACTATGCCAGTGCATGCAATGAAGGAGTGCACATATACGTTCATGAAATTCTTAGCTACTGTAGATGATATGCACAGGAGTGTATTTTGCAAACTCATAGTTGAATAGAGTCTCTCTACCCACATAATTTTATTGGTGTTGTTCTGGTGAGGCTGGTTCAGGCTTAGCATGCCTCGAGGGGGAGGAAGAGGAGAGCCCAAGTGCAGGGGAATGCAAGGGGCAGGTGTACACAGCGGCTGCCTCACCCGCCACCGCCGCTGCACCCCTCTCTGGGCACGGGTGTCAACAGGTCTGCAGATGGACATGGCACCTGGCTTTAACAACAGGACACTGAAATAATGTTAAACAGTATTCAGATGAAGATGGTAGGAGCAAGGTTTTACAGCTCAGGCTGTTGCAGCGAGGGTGCTGGGGGACGCTGAGCATCTGCCAGCGAGCTCCGAGGGTTCAAGGCACGGCCCCAAACTCAGCACGGAAGGCAATAAAGCTGGTCACATTCAGGTTTTTATTTCTGGTGATCACACAGCATGCTTTTAAACCTATCAAGGAATATTCAAGTACTACCGCTGCACTTCTTTATGGCTTTAAAACTGATGTAAATTTGCATGCAAATTAGGTGCAGCCCTCGAGCTCTTGGCAATTTGCCACTGCAGCCTTTGAGATTGCCCCTGAGTAGATCATCTTTCATGAGAAAGCCATCAGTCATTCCACAATACTGGAGGAGGATAATTTCCCTGCATGAGTTGCATAAAGATGGCACTGCATATCGCTGTGCGCCTGAAAGGAGAGAGAGGAAACTATTCCGCTTGCAGGGTTTGGTTGGCTGGTTGGTTCCTTTTCTAGGCTACTGAGCAACCACAGAAATTGGATTTAAGGATTAAAACAATAGTTTTTTAGAACTGAAATTCAGCATTCTCATGTATGTTCAATTGATCCTGGGATAAAAAGAACAATTTAACTGTCTTGTGTACATTCCCTGATACAGCTTTTTGCAAATATTGTATTTCTTTCCATTTCACTGGCTTACTGGTTAAATTTACTTGTCTGTAAAGTCACAGAAAAAAAAAAAAAAAATTCCAGGGCGCAAAACCTCAGGTCTGGTCATCCTTAACAAATAACTGGTCATCCCGACAGAAATATTTGGGGGTGCAATTACTGTATAAGACTCACTACAATTGCTTGTCACTATAAATTCCTACTGTTTGCTGCTTGATTGTTTGTTTTAGTGAAATGTTAATAATGCAAGCAGTGGATGGCAAGAGTCGATAATGAGGTAATGTGTATTTATGGGATATATGTCCAAATGGTCCTTAGTGCATGGTTATTTGAAAATAAATAGTGTATTGATTGAAACAGCTATGGAACAAAATGGTATTTCAACACATGGTGATAGCTGATAATTACTTGGAAGCTTTTTTTTTTTTTTCTTAATATATCAAGTAGTCTATTTTTAGCTCCTTTGTATAGAAAGGCAAATCCACTTAGGAAAATATGATAATGTTTCCCAGGGTTTTCTGTATCATTTTGAAAATTCTGCCTCTGATGAAAATACAGCATTCATACCTACTTTCCATCACAGGGGTATCTACATAGTCCCATTTTGACACAGTCAATACCAATTTGAGAGAGGTTTAGAATGGTATTTAATGCAGCCATATTGCTAAAACTCCATTAAAACCACATAATCTTCTGTCATGGGAAAAATCAACAGAATCCATTTCCATGAGCTCCATGCAGGGGAAGTTTATAGGGCACAACATCCAACAGCACTCTTAAGTTTCGGGGCTGAAATCTTTCATGGCTATATTTTTGGGTGAATGAATGAAAGTTATCAGCAAGGTGGAAAAAAGGGATAAAAAACCAATGAAGAGAACCAAGCAGGGGATGGTTATCAGTTGAACAGATTCTCCTCTGTGATTTGCTGGACCCTGATCATATATTCATTTTTCCTTGTATTCTAAAGCTAACAGATAAAATTCCTACACAGAGGAAGAGCTGATATAGTTTATTGGTTTAATATTATCTGATTTAAAAAAATAATTCATTTTTTAAAAAGCTGGAATGGGTTACAAATTTGGAGTAAGCAAAGCACCAGTTTCAATCAAAAAATACAGTGAAAACTTGCTTGGGTTTTCATGTCAAAATATACATGAAAAGTTAAAGATTATTTTTTAAAACATTAACTATCTATATTCTGACTTGCAAGGCGTAGAATTGGGGTTTACCAAATACTCAGCTTGTTGGTATGGTGGTTTAAGCAAGTATTTGGAAAAAATGTAGAGTATATTAGTCTGAGGATGTATTCACTCTCCAAAGTCTGACATACCCAAAGTGGCCACACCAAGCCTCCTCTACCTGCCTTTACCCTTTGGTCTTAAGCTCCCTTTCAGTTAGGTCACAGGCTAGCATGACCACAATATCTTCTTCTGTAGGTATTTTTTTAAGTGCTATTAGAGGCATAAAACCTATAGTGATCTGTCCCTTGGCCTCTTTTATAATTCATCAAGTATTTTGTAGTTGCAATCATCTCTATTAGGAGCTTCCAGACTACTAAATTATGAGGTTCAATCCCATTTAATTACCTCCCTGCAGCATCAGAAAGCAAAAAAGTTAAATCATTTATTCATTTATAACTTCCTCTACACAGCACATCCAATTTTGTAGATTAAGAAACAGCAATCTTATACTGTTAGTTTAAAACGAAAATGAGCGTACCACAGAGCTATAAGCATCTACCAAACAAGCGAGGTATTTTGCTTTCAGAAGGCAGAAAGCGGTAGAGGAGTGTACTGTTTTGCTAGTTCGAAGGACAGTGAAGGGGTTTTTGCATAGGAAGAACCAGGGTTATAGGGCATTTGTCGAAGCAGTTGTAAAGCCAACCCAGTTTCTGTAATTGCCAGTACAAGTCTAACAGTGCAGCCCGCAGCAGTTGCACCACTACAGCTCTGTTTATTGATCCCTGTGACTCAATGTTTTTGCTCATGGGCATAAGTCAGCACTTTGAGCAGATCAGCACAATGGCTGAAGGATCAATCGTTACTTCCCCCTCCTGATCCATTTTAATTGTGATATCAAAGATGGAGTAATCCTTGCTCAGGTTAGAAGATGTATTTGAAGCCAGGACGTAACTGTGTTATAAAAGCAGAGATGCTGGTACGCAGATCTAAAGGAAAAAAAACTAATAATTGCAGGAACTGACCTAAAAGAAGCAGCCAGTGATGCTGAGCTTAGTTTAAATTGTTACAACAACTGACTCAATAAATAAAGTGGTTCGCTTCCCTCACCTCTCCCTTGGCAGCAGCTGAGAACTGAAAGGCAAAGTGTCTCTGCAGGACAATGGTGCTCCAGGGAAATTATTAAGCTCAGGCTCAGAGTCTTTATTTTGACATTCAAGAATAACCCAGAGTGCAGACATGTTATCGGGCATGGGAGGGCTGAGCTTGCTTGAACCTTTAGCTGTGCCTTCCCTCTCGGTTTTTGAAATCTCTCTTTCTTCCCATCTACCAAAGTGTTTAACTAGTAAGAAATAATTTCTTGGGGCGGGAGTGGTGTGGGGGGAGAAAAGCTTCACTGAGCAGCTGCTGGTTGTTGTACTTAATGAGGAGGTATAATTAGAGATCTGGGGTAGCAGCTTGTTAAGACACAGAATTGCTGTCTGTGGTGGGGTTGGCTGGTGTGTTGTGGTTTTTTGTTTTGTTTGTTTTTTGGGGGGTTTTTTGTGGTTTTTTTTTTTTCTTCCCCTCTTTTGATTAGAGATGTGTCCCCTTTGCCTTTAGCTATGCTGGGTGCTAAGACCTTCTCACTCCATGTGGAAGGTGGCTGTGTAGCTCCTGAGGCTGTACTGCCAGCTATCCTATGGAGAGATCCTGTGGGGGAGCCATGAACAGAGGTGGAGGGAGAAAGGAGGTTTCTTCAGGGCTTCTGCACCATCAAGACAAGGCATTCAAGGCTATTTGAACTGATGCATCATTTTCTGCTCTTTTCCCACCTTGTCTGGGTTTCTCTCCATCTTCTAGTCCTAAGAATACTTCCAATGAAATCAAAGTAAGTCCACAAGGTCTGCTGTAGGCCTCCTTCCCTTTGAAGGAATATCTTGCCCTGGGGCTAATGCTGCTCCTTGGAGCCAGCCTTCCTCTTTGCAAAAGCAGAGAAAACTCAGAAAGGGACCTGGAGCATCAAGAGAGGATTTTTGTCTGCAAAAGAGCTTACAAAACTTTAAATTCTTCAGCTGCCACTCAAGAGGTGCACAAAGGACAGAAGAACACACAACTGCTCTTGCTCCCGCTGGGTCGCAAGTGAGAGATGGGGGCAGCCGGGGGGCGTGGCTGGAGATTTTGATCCAGAGAGCAACCACACCAGCGCAAGAGCCGCAGTTCAAGGATTTTGCTGGAGAGGTGCAGAATTTGCCCCAGAGAACCAGACTGGGTGAGAAGGACAGATGCTGCTGTCAGGAGGGGCTGGATCCTGGCTGTCACCACATGGTGGAAAACTGTGAGTAGTTGCAACACCAGGCATCTCTGTCCTGCAACCCATGGAAAGGCGAAGTGAGGGCTCACTGGCCTTGTTAGTTTGTAGTGGCCTGCAGATAAATCGAGGCCGAGAACACAGAGCTTGACTCGGCTTTGCTGTTGCGCTCCAGGCCGTAGTTAGCTGCCGGGTTTTATGCTGGGCTCCAGCAGCGCTATCTCACAGCAAGAGCATGTTCTCCTGCTTCCAACTGAGCTGCCGTTCACCTGCACTTGACACAGGTGGCAACCCTGGAAGCAGCAGGCTTGGGGCCTTAATTCCCTGCTCCTTCATGAGAACTTTACTTATCAAGGCTTTTACAAGACCATTCTGGTGAAGGGGAAGCCCAGACAACTGCTGGCCTCTTTTAGCATCCTCACACGGCACAGGAGATGTTGCACCAGCATCCGTGCAGATTTGTGACCCATTTCAGCTTTCCCTGGACCATAAAGAGCATCAATGTGGAACCCCAACCTAGAAGGAGAAATGGGTTATAACATGTGTTGTGAGACAGAGTGTGAGGGCTTGGGTTTGGTGTTTTTTTGTTTTTTGTTTTTTTTTTAATGTATGTCTTGTCAGATTTTATTTTCTCTTAGAACTGGGGATAATTTTGCATTTTGACCACTGCAGTGTAGCTTCATGCTGCGTTGTGGGAGCAGAGAGATGCTGACCAGAAGCAGGACTGTGTTCATAGGTGTCCAGTATTGGACACGGAGACTTCTCAGCTGATGCCCACAGCACTCCCATGCGTCAAAGCATAAACACAGGAAATTCTAGATAATTTGATTTCTCAAATTGTCCTTCAAAACTGACAAATTGTTCCCATTTAATTTTGTATTTAACTGCAATTGCAACAGTTGACTCTTTCATATTAGTGATATTAGATTATAAAGGCTTCTGTCTACACAAATCGGGTGATGCATCCTGCCACCTTATTTACATCCACCAATGGGCAAAAATCCAAGACCTTCTTATGTATGTTTAAAGTGCGCTTTGAAGTGGTGACTCTGTGATGAAGATATTGTAAAGATGGAAAAGGTATATGCGTAAAAATTGGGGGGAAAAAAAAGTGTCAGCATACAAAGCAAGGGAGGGACAGAATAAGAGAAGCTAAGCAAAATGCAGATTCACTGGGATGGGAACACACAGCAGGTGTTTGGACAGCAAGCAGGCAATAGTAGATGATTTTATGGCAACCCTACAGTGAAATGAGGTAATGCTGCAGACGGATGCAATCTAATGGACAAAGATAGGTGCCTTTAAAAATTAAGATGTAAGGAAAGGGGTTATTGGAGGTAGAGCTGGCACTAAACTGCAGAGATGGATGGAGAGGTATCAACAAAGAGGAAAATGGTAGGAGAGAAGGAGAGGTAGTGTATCACACACTCCCTGTAGAGAAAACGATTATCATTTTTAGATAACTTTAATAGTCCGAATCCTTGAGATACTCTTATCAGGAGAAGGAGCTTGAAATACGGCACTAGATAAAAGCAAATCGGAGCTGTGACACAGCTTCTGTAATAGCATCCCACCTCTGTAAGGCGATGCTGAGGAAGTTCAGATTTGATCTACAGCTACACTGTGCTCAGTGTGATCCAGTGCTCCAGGAGTCAGCCCAGGTTGATGCTCAGTGTACAATTTACGTTGCTTTTTATGTCTAAAGCAAGGCAACTTCCTGGACTTAGTTTTTCTCGGAAAAGTTGAAACTGGGGCAGGTAACCTGGAAGCAGTTTGAGGACAGAAATGGAGCGGTTTTGTTCTAATTTGCGCTGAAGTGCTTATGCTGCTTGTTCCCCTTTTGGGAACCAAAATCCAGGCTGTTTGCGAAGGTTTCTTTAAAACTTTTTTTTTAAACTATGCTTTGCATAGTTTATTTATGTATCTATAGAGGTGTATATAGGTAGATTAGATATATTTATAAAGTTATACCTATATTATAGAAATTATGCTGCTGTAAATTACACTTTGGTACCTCTGCCCTACCATTTTAGCCTTTGCTGCCTGCTGTGCATTTATCGTTTATTTTCCCTTTCTTTTGCCATGTATATAGTGACCCCAGCTATTTTCTAATCTGTAATAGCATTCGTTTCTTCTCCCCTACCTAGGGCACTGGAAACACAAAAAGTTATTTTCTGGGAAGCAATCACAGAAAATGCTCTCTATGAGTTAAAGGTATGGCTCTGTCTAATAACCATGCTATCCCTTCTGTTCCAAGGTCTGAGCCAATATTTGATCTCCTGCAGGTTGTTTCCATTAGGAAGAGAAAGTGATGATAGAGCTGTGTGGACCTCTGATGAACCCTGGTTTGTTTATAGGGCACGTTCACACTCCTGTTTCCCTGCGTGCAGCAGGGCTTCAGCTGTGGAGACCACTTCCTCGCCCACCACCCAATCCCCCTCTACCCCTTGTTCAGCACCACTGATGTTTTCTTATCTTTATCTCTGGGCAGCTCCACAGCTCTTCTGTGGCCCTGGGCAATGCCTCCTTGCTGCCTTTTCTTGCTGTTTCTCCAATTTTGTTTTCTTTCTTTTCCCCCCCAGTGCACAAAACATCCCAAAACAAACTCTGAAATCTTTGCACCTGTGTGTGCTTGGCACACAGCAGTGGTTTGCATGGAGGCTGCTGCTGCTCATGCATCAACCTGGCTACCAGCACTACTGTGTGAGGGTACTGTGTGAATTATTTTTCTAAAAGATAGGGTGGTTTTTTTCAGCTAGTGACTTAGTTAATCCAACCTACAAAAATAAGCTCTCTAATTTGGTACCTGGCCAGGGCTGGCTATCGTTGCACCTTGTTACAGATATGCCCCTCATAATAGTAGGGGGAGTGTATACTTTTTCTTTTATTTATTTCTCGTTTCTGTGCTATCAGACTGAGTAGCCAAAAGAAAAGTCTTCTGAAAACTAGCTCGTGGAAAATCCTTCTTGCAAATCATGGCATATATGTAATAAATGTCAGCCCAGTGTTTGCTTTGCGGTAAAAGGTTGCAACTCACCTATGAAATAATCTGTCCCCAGCAACCCGATCCATGGCAAACGCTCATAATTCACATCAAGGGTGTGTTTAAAATAACACAAAAAAAGCTGAAGATTTGTAATTGCGGTGACATGCTGCAAGGCTGCTAAGAGAATGGCCAGCTGTTCATCCCTCATAGCCAAATCTGCTCTGACATGGCCATGGGACCACTTTGCACAGGAATCTGTGCTTTACCTGAGGAGGTTTTCAATATCTCCGATATTCAGATAGAACAATATATCTGTGTCTCCTTCCTTTCCAGATACAGGCTGAAATGGCTTGATTAATTTGTCGGTTTTGTGCTGTCTTTTTGTGTAAGAATTGGACAGTTGTATTAAGGGAGAACCAGCTTGAGGAGGTAGGCGTTGCAGCCAGTTCTGAACATGATGAAGTCAACAGTGAGGTTGTCCTCACCTAGCTGTTGGGTGCCATGCTCCTCCTGGGGTTGTCTCCTGTTCTCACAAGCCTCCTGGTATTTGGCATGGTTCTTTTAAAAAAAAAATATTAAAAAATAAAAAATTGCAGATAAAAAGCAGCGCTAAGTAGCTAGTAGGCTAAAATGCTCATTTTTAAGAAGTGGTTCATGTTTATTGCATAATGAAGAAGAAAAAGTCCTTTAATTAATATTAACAATTGAGAGAAGATTAGACAAAAAATACCCTATTACCATTTTCCCTAATCCACCTATAATTGTGTACCAAGCTATCAGGAAAGCACTTAAAACCTGAAAAAGCCTTAGTAAGAACCAGAAGGAAATTGTCTGCTTCAGCATCTCCAACAGTTGGACGTGGATGCAATCCAGCTTCTATTGTCTTCTCTTCTTGCAATGCTCTTCACAGCCCCGTAACAGCTTGGGCTGTAAGCGGAGCCTGTGTGGTGCAGCCAACACCCAAATCGCAGAAGCTGCCGCTGAGGAGGAAATTTATTCTGGTGTGATAGGAAAAGGTTGTCCTTCTCTGGATTCTTGCACTAGAGAGGTGTCCTGGTCTTCAGCGACCTGCCCCTCTGTATTAGAAGGAGTACGTGTTTCAGTGTTACTGAAATAATTTAGATCACTTTGCCTGGAAAAATATGGGTCTGATTACCACTGGTTTGCATCACTTTTTACGTAAGTTTGGAGATGGCAAAGCTCTCCAGTGAATTAATTAATTTCACTCAATTTTGACAGGCTTAGAAGTCAGATTAGAAATGCCACAGCTGAGTAAACCCATCTAGCAGTTTGTGATTGCTTCTTTTGGAAGGACCTGCTCAATACCGACAGCAGCTGAAACAGTGCATTAAAGAGAACCACTTAATTAATTAACTGTTACAAGAGCAGACAATGGTAAGACATGTACGGTTCCTATAAGAAATTGATATGAAGTTTTAAAGAGTGATAAGGGTTTTTATTTTGTTTTACATTCATACATTTACTTTGGTGATTCAATGGAAGGTGTTCTCTGGTGTCACAGATGTGGTCACCCTTTAGCTCTCTGTACACACAGCAGGCTCCCATCCTGCAGACGGAAGTTTACAGCTGTCTTTTTCCAAGACTGGAAGGTATTTTGTGGGTATGTAATTAAAATATTTAATTAACCTGAAGCTTCCAGCTTGTGTGTTATATCTGTCTATCTATCTCACGCTTTAGCCCTCTAATATATATTTTACTCTTGAAAGGTCCGTCAGCTTTTCACGTGATGATCTGGCATGAACTCCATCCCAAAGAAAATGTATGTTAATAATGTCCATACCTGTGAGGAAGAGCCGGCAGACCTCCAGACTAAAAGTGTCTTCCCGTGTCAGTCAACAAAGTGGACAACAAAGCTGAAGTGTCTTACAAGGAGAGGCTGGGGGAGCTGGGGGGGCTCAGCCTGCAGAAAAGGGGCTCGGGGGGCCCTGATGGCTTTCAGCTCCCTGGCAGGGGCTGTGGGCAGGGGGGGTCGGTCTCTGCTCCCAGGGAACCAGCCACAGGACAAGAGGGAACGGCCTCGAGTTGCGCCAGGGGAGGGTTAGGTTGGGTGGCAGGGAAAGTCCTTCTTCACCAAAAGGGTGGGCAAGCCCTGGCACAGGCTGCCCAGGGAGCTGGTGGGGTCACCAGCCCTGGAGGTGTCTAAAAGGTGTGTAGGTGTGGCAGTTAGGGACACGGGTTGGCGGTGGGCTGGGCAGTGCTGGGTTAACAGTTGGACTTGATCTCAAAGGCCTTTTCCAACCTAATTGATTCTATGGCACAGGCTGTGGACCGTCTTCTGTGAAATATGGATGCCTTTCTTGCCTAACACTTAATAGTGTTGTGGGTTTTTTTTAAGTGCAGCAACATTTTAAGCTGTCAAAATGTTTTTGACAGCATAGTTTCTTAAGCTAGCAGATCCCTCTACCTTTAATTTCTGCAGAAGATTTTTTTTTTTATTTTTTTTTTTACTTTAAAGCATATGAAAAGAAGAGTATAAAATGCAGTCACCTACAACTTGGAGATGGGAATGGCATTTGCATTATCCTTCATTACTGTTGTGTTTTTCTGAGTTCCAGTGCACAATCATGGCCATCAACCTCGTTGACCTGTTTAAGTTTTAATTTACTAGAGGCTTACCATTAATGTGACCCTTTCAGAAACAACACCCTTCCTGGCAACAGTTGCAGTCAGATAAACTTTTGCATCGCCTGGTTTGTTCTTCCCTTTTGAATTATTTACAAAGATCATTAATTTCTTAGAAAATCAGGCAACAAGACACCGAGAAGTGCAGAAAGCCCGTTGTAAGTTTGTATCTGGGAATTCATTTTCATGAGCTGGGGGTGGCACTATGGCCAAAGGGAAAGCGTGAAACCCCATGCACTGCAAAATGAAATTACTTCTTGTCACTCGTTGTTTCAGGTCAGGCAGGTTACTGTGCCTGTAGATTTCTTTTACGTGGACCAGGTTGCTGCAGACAAGAGAATAATCAAAACCTATATACCTTGGGGGGGCTTAGCAATGTATATGGCAAAGCAAAGATGATACAAGATTTGTGCCTTGCAGGAACCAATGGGAGATTTTTCCACCTGCTCCAGTGAGGCCAAGGTTTCATCCAGGATGGCTTTGACAAGCTTCTGACTAAAACAGACCCAAAGAAAAGGTACAGCAGTAGGAAATGGTGATCAGTAGATGAGAGTGCAGGGTACAGTCCTGGGCTTGCTCTGATGCTTCATTGTAGCATGTATGTTTACATAATCTTATTTGAAAAAAAAAAAAATAATTTCTGGTTTTAAACTATAATAAGAGAACTGGACAGCACAGGTAATACTAAAATTATGATCTAATACTATTCCATTATCTAAGCAATTCCAAAGTTGTAGTGGGAAAACAGGATTATTTTTTTCTCTTCTGTATTTATTTGTTTATTTATTTTTATCACGTAGGTTTCTGTTAGAAATCAGTGCAGCCTCTTGGGCCACAAACGTGCATGTTTCTGAGCAAGCCAGCTAGATCTGCGGGTTCCCCATGACCGAGGGCAGAGGGACCCGGTCCCTGGGGAGGCTGTGCCATCCCCGACCTTGGAGGTCTCAAAACCCACTAGGGTAAAGCCCTGAGTAGCCGGGTCTGACCTGGCATTGGCCCTGCCTGGGATGGGGGCTGGACCTGAGCCCTCCCAAGTCCCTTCCCACCCAGATTTTCCTGGGATCCTGTGAACTGTGTGAAGAAGGCAATTTGCTAAACGTCGACTGAGAAATTTTATAAATGTGGTAAAGATTTGCTCCTGATTCACAGGTACGGCTTTTTTTCTGCTGACCTCTCTTGTGAGCCCTGAATGAACCGATGAAAATATGGAAGGAAAAGCATTAAATTGATCCAGTCTGAAATGATCTATTTATTTTGGTGTGGCTGCCAAACTAAGAGTCAGAGTCCCATCTGTACCGCGGTGCTGGCCAGGCGTCTCAGCTCATTGGGACAGGCGCTTAACAGGAACCGAAAGGTGGCAATGCTGCCAGGGAATTTACGGTCGAAGTAAAAACTGGGAAAATACAGGTGGCCCTCGCTAAAACTGAAAAAATACAAGGTTACCATGAGGACCACAAACACTTCCCTGGGACTTTTAGTTCCCTGGCCATTATCAAGTTGTTTGGTGGGGTTTTTTTCTCTGCAGAGGTGACCTTTAAGGGAGGGTGTGAGAGAGGAAAAATCAGGTCTCCTTTTAGTTTTTGAGAGGGCAGTTCTTTCAGTCCATTAGGACTGGCATGGAATGCAATTCAGAGCTGAGAGGTATGACACAGCACCAGTCAAGGCTGTGTTAGTATCAGAGCAGAGGCAGGGATCAACATCTCTCTAACAGTTTGTGTTTAAAGCAATAGGGAAGAGCAGCCAGTGGAGGGCTGCGAACAGAAGAGTCATTTGGCTGAAGCGATGAGCCAGAAAAATTGAGGTGCTTGGGGATTTGTCAGGGTCAGAGAGATATTTCTAATAGTCCAAAACAGAGGTTAATCAAGACCAACGTGAGCACTTTGCAACGTGCAGTTAAAAAGCAAAACTCTTACATTTGTTACCTAAGATGACCTTAGAAATATTACGCAGGAAAAAGCACAGAATTTGACTCTAACGCCAGTGGAGCTTAGAATAAATTATGTGAACTAATGGTAGGACTTGTCTCCTCACAAACTTGGATAATAGCGCTTCTGGGAAGCAAGGGAAATATTAAGTGGTTGCATCTATGTAAGAGATTGTAACTTCATCTCCCTCTCTTTATTCTTATTTAAGTGTTTAGGATTTTTTAAACCTGGCGGTGATATGATGAGACCCGAGTCCAGCAGTACTGCTAATTGGGACCCATGAACGGCACAGCCAGTTACCAAATGTATTTCTATTTTACTACTTGAAACCAATTAATATCAAACAGTTTATTAGCAATTAAATAGCTTATGTTTAAATTTTTAAAATGTTTGGGAGCTAAATATCTGAGCAAATAGAGGCTATTACAAGCACTTTCTCAGTTTAGATACTTGGCATGTCAATTTATTGTTCTATTTATTGAGAGAAACTAAAATGAGTCAAAAAAGCAAGTTCTTCCTTTTTGTACAAATTGCCCATGAAGCGAATCATTAAGTGGTCAGCTGTATCTGTTACACAGAAGAGTTCTGTGCAGCTGATTGCTACGGTCCAGGCTGTGCAATGCAGACTGTTCTTCATAACAGCCTCTGCCGCTATAACTAAGCGTAACGGAGAATTTAGGTGGCATTGACAAAAAAAAGAAGGGATGTTTCACTGCAAGTTTTACGGGCACTTGTAGACAAAGCCTCTTGTTTCTCTTCCATATCTGTGTATATGGTGTTCTTCTTTAGGACAGTTCACAGTAAATTTCATATGAGACCCCCTCCCTTAGTCCTTGACCCCCTCCAGCAGTCGCACCGGCCCTTCCTTGGCCATCAGAGTCTCTGGTGGTGGATGTCAGATGAGGCACTGGGCGTGTGTATCTCCCATGCTGTTGCTCTCAAGGTCTTGCTTCTGCAGCTGAGGGCAACTGCAACTTCTCTTGCCTCTTATCCACCACCAGCTCCGAAGTCTTGGTCTTTAGCTGAGCTGGTGGTGGTTACTGATTTATTCTGTAAGTGTTAAAGAAAGAATGAGGGCCCAGAGCGATGGGCGTTGTGGGGGTCTGTAACAGAAAGGTATCCCTGATATCTCAGTAATGAGCGGATGGCATTAAAAGGATGGGGCAAGTCAGGCGTGGGCAGATCAGCTATTGCTTCTGAAAAAGCCAAGATTTCACCTGCATTTTAGCAGACCTTTGGGAAAGTAACTCAACTGCACACTAAAATACTTTGCCAGTGTTTAGAATTTTAAAGCCTGTGCAAAAGGTATTTGAAGTTACCAATTACCATTATTTTAAGAATATAAATAGTATTTACACTATGATATCTAAATGAAGTTTGGAGAAGCAACTTGGCAAATAGAGGGGAAGAAACCACTGCGGGAGCAATTGCTACAGAATTGTGGGGGACAAGCAATGCACAGTTCAGCGTGCTGTTGCCGTATGGATGTTCATCAGGGAGACATTTGCTAGCCATGTTTTCTTGGCAATTTTGCAAAATTGCACTGTCGCTCCCTCCTCCTTTTACCATCAATCCAATTTTTTGATTGTCTACTGATAAGAAACGTCATCATCTCTTGAGATAGCGACAAAAGGCTGTGGGAATTTAGCCCCCCAAGTTGGGTCCACTAATGGGAAGCTCTTGAGCCCGTGTTTGTCTCTTTAAAACTGCTACCTGAGTCTGCCTGTGGCAAAAGGGGCTTGTGAGAGATCCAGTACTGGATTGCAGCCAAAGGGGTCTGACCTGTATCGAGAAAAATGCTGGGTCTCTTCGTCACCAGCTGATTTAGTGTAGTTGAATGTGCTCAGTAGTTTGTAGCAGCAAGTTCTACTGTAGGAGAAAAAAAAAAGTTAATTACACTCCATACAAATATTTAGCCACTTTGTGTAATGCATCTGAAATGTGAGCCAGCAAACTATCCCCTCAGTCCACTTACCAGTATTTTTTCCTGACTCTCTAACTTCAATTATTTTTTCATCATTGCACTATTCTTCCTTAATGCATGGATTACATGATGGAATAGAAAGTATGTTCTTGTTTATTCAGGGGAAAAATTACACAAGTACTTTTATTGCATGTCTCTATAAGCAAAGCAACTTGCTTTCTAAAGTGTCTGCATAAGTATTGCAAATATAGAGGAGTTATACAAAAACAGTTCTATGGTATTTATTAACAGATAATATTTTCTTTCCCTTGATTCAGTGCTGATGAAAAAACATCCTTGCTCTTAGGTTTAAATTATGCTTTAATTAGGTTGTTATAAAATCACCTGTGACTTTATTAATCTTTCAAAAATAAGAGTTGTTTTATGTACGTGGTGGCTGGAGAATAGTAGTTTTTATTTGTTTAAATTGCTTGTTTTGTTAAATTAAGTGCTTAAACTAATTAAAGGCACTTTTGGGGATGTCTCAGCTTTAGCTTAATAAATGAGAGGCACAAGAAGGTACACATAGATACTTCTTCCTTATTGCCCATAAATCTGTACTTACTACAACTGTAAACTCTGGAACGTAGTTTTATGACTCCCATTTCATTGGAAGCTATATAGGCTATTACTGATGCTAGATATTTGAATAAGAGCAATTCTGAATTTTGGGTTTGATTGCTTTTAATTGTGAATTATGTTGAAGCTGCTGTAGTCATTATCTTAAAAACTATTTAATTAAATGTAAGTATCCAGCTGTGTGTATTTTCAAAGAGCCAAAATGCTCTAAGGTCTTGAACAGAAGAGCAATATATATGTAAGGATCATAGGGTTTGCAAAAACCTTTCCTCCTCGGTTTTCTTAGAATTCCCTTACTTTGGGGTGTTTTGTTTGCAGCTTTATGATTTGTTTTAGTGTCTATTTCTTGTGGGTAATTTGAATTTTTGAAATAAGCAGAAAATAAGGATAGGACTTAGCTAACAGGATCAATATGCAAAGCGTCCTGGGCAGAGAGAGGAATGGAGACTGGAATCCTGTTCCACTCCGGCTCCCAAAGAGGAACAAATCTAACATCCCCTGACTCTTCTGTCCACTGCAACCAAATGTGAGGGGGTTTTACCTTTTGATTTTTTTTTTTTCTTCAGTCCCTCACAGCGCTAATTACATTTCTTCCCCTCTGAGAGATCGTCCTTCCATTTTCACTCCTGTCCCCATCTTCGTGCCAGATCGATCCCTATCCAAGTCACTCACTCTCTGGGTTTTTTTCATAGTTATTCCCTGTCTTTCCTGCCCAAACTTCTTTCTTTCCCCGGCCACCTTTTAACTCATGTCTTCTCTCTTGGCTTTCTCATTTGTCAGTGTACTTGATCCTTCTTTTTCTGCCAGTCTCCAGGATGAACTTATCTCTTCTCTCACCTCCCTACCCAGTTTCTCAGGAAATCTCTCCCTTGATTGCCCCTCTTTTTCCCCATACCAGTGTCATCCAGCCCCTTGGCCAGTCCCTGTTCCCCTCCTATATTCATATATGAATCTGTGCCCCCTTGGATGCATGAATCCTCGGTCCGTTACACAAACCAGCAAGAGTTCAGCTAAGGTTTCTGCCCAGACTTCAGGCATGCCTCTGAGTTAATGACTTGAGTTAAAGAATCAGCATTAACTTTGAATTTTCTGGCTTTTGACTTTTCACAGCTTGACATTTTTGTAATGCTTTGTTTTTCTGGTACTTTAAAAAAAAACAGATGGGAAATAATGTTACAGCAGAATGCATAACCCTGGCTTTGGCAAGTCTGCCGCCCCATTACCACAGCTCTCCCGGGCTGGTTAATGGTGTTGTCCTCGGTCATCCTGGAGCATTGCCCCTCCTGGTGCCACGCGCCAGAAGAGCCACCAGTCGGTGTCTCATCCCGAAGCCAGCCTGGCCACCTTGGAGAGGTGCCACCTTGGGTAGGTGGCAGCTGTAGCCAAGCCTCTCGGCAGGGAACACGTGGCCTGCCAATGGTGCCAAGGAACAACAACAACAGCAACAAAGCCAAATAACTGAGGTGACATGCTGAAAGACAGCCAGCAGGGAAGGGTCAGGCCATGGGCAGAGCAGAGAATTGATTCACTAACCTTCTAGATGCATTTCACTGATTTTCTGCAGTACCTCGACAGAAGCCAGATACCACAGTGATAGCTAATTTAAAGGTATCAATAGACAGTCACACTCCAATCTCCTGAATCCCAAACCTTTTCCAGAGTCACACGGTCACCCTGTCCTTCCTCGGCTACACAATATGCTTGATCTGCGTAATGTTATATACATCGTCTTTGAACTGTGACAGACTGGGGCCATGCAAACAGTTTCAAAGGTATGATGCAACTTAGTATATTCTAGGAATGATTTCAAATAATTACATACATGGATGCGTCTTTGCACAAAAGTTTTTGTGTGTGTTTGTTTTTTTTTTCATGAGCGGTGGAGACTTACTAAAGGGATGTAGCTCTGATAGCCACCACTGGAGCACTACACACAGTATCTCACAGGGTAGCAGGAGGGTGCGTAGCTCCCCCACATCCACATCCCACCTCAGCTGCCTGGAGGAAACAAATGGAATTAAAAATGCTTGATTTTAAATCATCAAATGCCATCATCTGGATGTTCAAAATTGAATGGAATCTATTTTATCTGAAAAAATACATGATAATATAATTGGGGGTTAAAGTGTTATTGAGTTCTCCTGAAATGCAATTAAAGAGATACTATTCGCATTGTGAACAGCACACCTTTAATCTTAAACTATTTCAGGAGCTCTGTTTGTATGGTGTTTTTGCTCTGCATTTGCAGGAAAGTTCCAGCCTATGTTAATAATACAGTGCTGTACTTCACAATGCTCTCCAATGCACAGAAGTAGCTATTAAACTGTCAACAGCACTAAAAGATGATATTTTGATGGCAATGGATAGGAACCCCATCTTCCTGCTCATGGTACTCAACATTTCTGTAGCTTTCCAGCACAGTGAACCATAATTTGTCACTGACTTGCATACGTGACATTGGCTGAATAGGTAGTCTGAGCTACAACTGTGTCAATCAATTTTGCAGGCAAAACGCGCATAGCATCTCATAGGCAGTTATTCCCTTTTCCTTCTGTATACCTCTTGCACTCATTCCTGTTCACCATATACCTGGAGACCTCTAGAGAAGCTGCAGGACATGCCAACTTTATCACTGAAGCTGTTCTGCTGATATCGACCTGCATAATCCCCTTCCACAGCTGCAGCCAGAGATATCATTATATGGATGGAATGAAAAACAAATTCGGTCTTGGTACATCCTGTGGGGAAATGTGTCCAAGGACTGAGTTGGCCAGTATCTGTCTGGCTATCTTCTCTCTTTCTGCCCAACATTTCCTTTAATGTTTCATGTACCTGAAAGGACGTTTTTCCTCATTTAGTGCAAGTGAAAAAATAGCATTATTTTGGGTGAAAACTTTTTGGTTTTTTGTCATTGTTAGCAGTCCACCATAGGAGGGGGTGACCACAGCAGTGATCTCTGTAATCATCACTTTGAAATGCTACCACACCTGCAGTCTGGAAGAAATGGCAAATTCTAGTCTGTGCCCACACCTAGTGGATTACCACAACCTCTTCTGTCCCTGCTGCAGCTCTAAACTGGTGGTCAATGCCTTAAAAGTCATTCAGTCCCATCTGCATCAAACACTGAATAAAGTTGTGCTTTTCTCGGTCTAAACCAGTCTAGAGTAAGACTATTGGAGGTAGAAATAAGCTTTACTTGTAAGTTCTCTGGCAAAATCAAATTATTTCATATCCTCATGTTCCAAGTTGGTTTTCTTTCTTGCCTTAACTGGAATGATGAGACCGTGGTGGGAGGAAAAGTGCAGCCACCTGGGTTGTTCTAGAAAGGCTCAGCAGCGTGAAGTCTGCCATGAAAAGTTCATCAGCCTAATTTGCATCGCAGTGTAAAGGTCCTCTGGATGAAATCTTGAAATCATAGCAAAATTTTTGATTTAAAGATTACCAGAATCACTGTATGCAACTGATAGGAGGATACATACTGTAAACTTCAATGAACTACACAAACACAATAAAATGCCAAAAGGATTTTAAGGAATTTGTTCTTATGTTCTGAGTCCAGCAACATTCTGTTTTTTGTTTGGCAAAACCATATCTTCTAGAAAGGTATCTGAAAAATGTCAAGGTTACTAGTGTGCTCAGTAGATTTTTGAAGTAGGTAATCACCTTCTCCATTGGAAATGTGTACCTCAGACATACTTCTATCCCAGGTATTTTCCCCTTGTAAAGCCCTTTGTACACTGTAGTCGAGTTAACTCCCAGTACCCTTTTTGACAGCAAACCAGACTGAGTCACATATTTTTAAGACCTTTTTCCTTAGCGAGTTCAAATAATTTCTGCAGTGAATTTCTACACTCTTATTTGCCAGTGTCCTAATTAGAATATGGATACCTAATACAGAATATGGAAAACTAATACAGTATTCCAGTGCTCTTAGCAGTATCAGATATAATGTTAAAAAACTGTGCTTATGTATCCCAACAATGCATTGTATGACTCCACAGGTTATTGATTAAAAAAAACCTTCATCGTGTTCAGTTGGTAGCTTTGTGATCAGTTATTCAGAATTATGATTATTTTATTGTTACTATTTTCAGCTATTGTAGTTTTCTGGATGGTAAACTGTGAGGGAAATAATGGTGCTTCTGTTAATTATTTTTAGAAAACATAATTAAAAATGAAAATAGCCCGTTGAAAAATATCACCTTCAAAACTTTCTTTTAAATAAAACACCGGAAAAAAATATGACTTTTTTTTTTTAAAAAAAAAGTAAATTACAAATTTGCTGGTTTTCCTTGTGGACTGCACACACACACACACACATGCCCCCTCCCCTCCCCCTCCCCCCCCCCCCATCGTGTACAGGGACATTTTGGAAGCCAGGTGTTAGCTATTTAGCAGTCCAAGAGAGAGGTCATTACAGAAATATGCACAAACCCACGTGCTAGCAGCATACTTGGAGTTTTCCTCTCAACTTTGCTCAAGGAGCACTCAGGAACAAAGAGCCCAGCTCTGATATTTACGTCAGGAAAATGAAACATTCATGTGCTGTAGCCAGGTACTGGTGCTGCCGCCAAACAACCCACACCTGCCTAAGGTTGAGGATGCACAGCTGAATTTATATTCTGGCCGTAAAACCTGCATTTAGGGACACAAATTCTAACCAATCAGACTAAATAAATCAGCAGGCCCAGGTTTTATCATCACAGACAACCCTCATTAATCCCGCAAGTTTTTCCTGAAGACAAAGGACAAAATGAATTGCTCCAGTGGAGTTGCCTGAGCAGCATGCTAATGCGGGGGAGGCGGGGGGCATGAATTATTCATGCCCTGGCAGCCCAAGCAGGCAGCTCCTGGCTTTCCCTGTCACCATTGCAACAAGTGGCCGTGGCCCAGCGGCGCGGGGGCCCTGGCCACCCCGGGAGCACCCCAATGCCCTCCGCAGAGCCCCCCGCCCCACGCCTGCCCCGCCATGGCTGCCTGCCTCTGCGCCTCACGCCTGGCGCCCAATGGACCCGGGACACGCAGTCTTTTGTAACTCAGATGTACCTGACCGTCAGCTACTCTTCGTGGAAGCAAATGGGTCGCTTCGGTAAGTTTGCGCAACTTGTGACGTTTTCTGACCCCGCCGTAAGCGATTTTCAGGTTACGGTTCCTACAGCGTGTGGTGTTTTGCCAGGCTTGCCGAAAATGCTCTGCATTCTTTTTGCTTTCAGGATCACTGAAAGATGTCTAAAGAGGCATGCTATAGCTTGATTTTTACCTGTAGAAAGTCAGCTATGTACAGGACTGACGCTAAAGTTACAAACCAGCCTTCTTAAATGAACTTGTATTGTTTACATTTTCAAATCCCTGTAGCATGCTACTAAAACAGAGCAGGATCCAAGATTTCCTGAGTCTCACGTAATTCGGTGTCAAACTGGGGACTCTGGAAGAACATGTGTTATTTTTTAGAAGCGTGTGTTCCCTGTTGGAAGTGTAACTTTGGTTATTGCTCTTTATTCAGCTGAATTGGGTTGCTGATTGGGTTGGGACCAGGAACTGAGACCTGTGTAACATTCTTCCCCTGCATTAATGATTCTCTTGTGTCAAAAAGTACTTGAAAGTAGGGGTGACTCACCCAATTTTTCTAAGGATAGGCAGGAGAGATATTTTGTATGTAAAACATACGGCGGCAGGGAACTAAAGCTAGACTTAGCACTTCTTTATAAGGTGTTTTTGTTTATTATTCGTTATCAGTCTACCTACCTACGATATTTGTTTCAATTGTTTGCCTGATTTTTGTTCTTTTCCAGTAGTGATACTATCAGCATTGCCTGAGAACTCTCAGGTAACTCGCTGCTTGGCACAGTTAAAAAATTCATATAAATAATCAGCTCCCAAGAGCAGAGGCCACAGGTAGGAGCGGGGATATGAAGTGAATCATGAATAAGTTTTGAATGTGGATAACAAGCTCTCCTTCACTTTGTTTGCTTTTAATTGCATAGTCCAGATTCTGCTGCTTCTACTTTATTTTCTTTGTTTTGATCATAAAAGCTTTTTACTTGACATCCAAAAGACAGCCGAATTTTGAAGGGATAAAAGTGCAGCATAATGATATCTAGTGCTAACAGTAATTAAATGCCCTGCGTTTAAAAAAAAAAAAACGAGGTGAAAATAGGGATATGTAAATAACAGGAGATATGCAAACAATGGATGTAATCCTGCACTCCTTAATCATGGGAGTTATCCTTATTCACGTAAGTAATCCTGTTGGTTTCGGTAGAGTCACATCAGTAGGTGCTGCAGCAAAAGGCCCATATTTTTCAAGGAGATAACAGTGTCTGGTTTACCTGTTTTTTTTTCTCTAATGTAATTTTAGCAACACAGGTTTTAGTGATGTGTTTGAATGCCTTAGTGATAATATTAAATTATACTTCACCAAATGTCTATTTTGCTTCTAAAAGTATGAAAGAGAAAAATGGAATAAGGTATTAGATGGGTCAGTGAGGAGGTGCAAATCCCACATATTTTATGAGAGATGTGCTTGCAGTGGAATAGCACTGCTCACCCTGTTGATTATGTTTGTAAATTACTTTTTGGTACATGAGCTGTATAAGCTTTGCTGCTTTTAGGATAGGGTGCAACTTTAGCAAAAAAAATCACTACGACACCCAATTTCTCACAAAGTACATTTAGGTCTACATAAAAGTGACCCTGACAAATATTGTTCATCTTTCTGAATTAAATGCATGGGGTCTGTGGCAATGTCCTGTGAATATTTTTATTGCGGTTATGGTCTCTGATGTTGCCAAAATAACACCTGCAGTTCCGCCTTGGGAATAACGCATTTGTATAAACTTTGCAGTTGCGTTACCCCCCACCCCCAGCCCAGCTTGGCACTTCTGAGCTTTCCACTCCAAGACCGTGTAGTGCTGCCCTGTAATCCAGGATGGGGCTCAGGACAACCTGTGTGCCCTTTCCCAGGCAGTGCATCTGTTAATGAGGAAAAACTAATTACTTAAAAGCCTTCGGTGCCGTTGGGTTGAGAAGTATAAATAGTCATGAACCATTCCTGGTGCTCTGCAGGCTATTAACCTGTGTTTGTGCTGGATGCCAGCGTGGACGTGGACGTTACCCTGTAACCATGGCAGTCATTGCTGTGTTAAGATGCTTCCTCTGTGGAAATACTCTTTTCTGTGCACACTGAAGGGGCCAAAATAGAAAGAAAGTAAAAATGTGACGGGTGATGTGTTCCAGATGGTGTACAAAACTTACACTGAAGTGAAGCTGGTATTCGGTACTCGTTGGCTTTTCTTGGTTGCACTGAGGTATCGAGAATGAACTGACAGTTCTTACCAGCTTTGTTACATGGCAAAGGTTTTGGAGTTTTGTATTTGCCGGTGAGGTGTGCTATATTACCCGTGTCTATTTGCACAGGGTTACCATGTAGAAGCAGTTTAATGCTGAGGCTACATGGCTTTTAGGGACAGTAGAGTGCTGGAGGAAACAAAATGACCAGTGCCAAGGGGCTGGAAGGGTAGGGGCAGCTGCTTCTGAGGGGGACACTGGGGTGGCCCTTGCCAGCAGCATTTCTGTTCGCTTACTCCATGCAGGGTCCCAGCAGAAACATTAATTCTTTCCAGGTAAATCCCTTTCTGTCCCTTCACCGCTGCCCATCAGTTCAACTCCTAATCCTTGGAGAAGTCCACAAGCATGGGTTGCTCATTAACTCGATCACCACAGTTCTGAAGGTTTTTTCTACATCTGTTCTCCTTAGTTGAATTATTTTTAAAAAAACCCACACGTAGCTATTTTTGTTTAAGGATCTCCTTCCGGCAATGGGCAGAGGTCAGGTGCGTGTTCTAATTTTTACTACCTTTTGTGAACTTTAGAGGTGGCTGTTAGTGCAAATTTAGTGAAGTCTTTAAAACTTGGCCAAAAAAAATTGCTTTAGAATGGTTTCAGCTCATTTTGTATAGAAATCATGTCTGTAGCAATTTGGAGCAGCCCGTTTTTCTTTGGGCATGCAAACTACATAGAGGAAGAGGTGTTTTCTGTAATCCCTGACATGTCATTCTCATGTGCCTCTTCATTAGAAGATGCCCATGCCTCCTTGCTCCCCACCCAAGGCGGAGGGAAGGGGAATGCGTAGTCTCCACTATTTCCCCAGGTTAGAAGCTCTGTAAGAGCAAAGCCATGGGTGTGCACGCTGTAAGCAATGGCAAGAGCAGGTTCTTCACGGCTTGGCAGCTTCCCCTCCTTTGTATAAGACGTATTTTGCTGCTCGTCGGGGTTGGTGACACAAAGGCAGTGCATTGTGGCTGTTCTGCCTGGCTGTGGGCATTGCTGCAGTTGATGGATGTTGCTGCAGCAGCATGGAAGCTTGCTGAGGTTTCCAACTTAGGGCTTCCATTGCAAAACTTGTAGAAATGGTAGTTATGCTGGGGTAAGATATTTGAAACAATACCAACGTCTTGTTCTAAGCCCAGGTAGTACTCAAAATAAAAGGCAAGTTTTAAAGTACAAGTAGGGGAAATTTTCTAGCTGTTTTTTTGCAGCTATCCGGGAGCCTGTGGCAGAGAAAGCAGAAAGACTGGAAAAGCCAGTGTGCAGCTAGCACGGTGTGCGGATTGAGCAAGGTCTGGCCCTGGGAAAGCTGAGCACTGGCTGAATGTCAACCACTTACTTTACTGGTCCCCCAAGTCAGAGCCACTCAGCAAACTTCAGCTGATGTAGCACGATGCAGCCACTGGCTATGGAGCAGAGCACGTGTCCCACCATCCTGCGTGTCTTTCTGATGGGACTGGCCGCATGGGTTGCGTGTAGGACCTTGTGGACAGCAGTGCCATGTGCATGACCAGAGAACGGTCTCTCGCAAAAGGAAGCCACAAGACATTGTGGATGGCTCAGTTTGGTCTTTAACCTTAACAAAAGACTAAACCAACATAACTGCCTTAATTATATGCTTATTAGTAGCTGCCTCGTGACTTCTAAGTGGAAAAGCTGAGCTGGTATGAAGATACATGTTAAGTACGACAACAGCACAGATAAAACTGCAATGCCTATGAACTACTTAAGGTTTTTACTTGTTCTCCATTCGTTCCTTTGCTGTAAATCCTGTTCTGTGTCTGACAGCAGCCAGGCCTGGAGGAGCAGCCGTCCTCACCCTCTTTGTGGTCCAGCCCAACCCCATGCTGACATCTCCCTCAGGGCATGCTTCAAGAGCATGCTTTCACACACTATTGCTCTAGTTTCATGTCATGTTTCTGTCTCTGTATCTGCCTGGAAAGGGAGGGATGAGCAGAGGACAGTCACACTCGAACCGATGTGTGTGGTCCCAGATCCAAACCTGTCTCAGATTCCCATCAGTGATGTGCGACATGCATTAGTCACAGTTGTCTGATGGTGTAACACCTCAGTCGCATGCAGACCTGACAGTCCACCAGGAGCAACTGGGAAAATTCAGCATAAACTACTGTCGGGCATACAGCGATGACCACTGTCTATTTTGAACATGGATCATCTTGCCTCCACTCCCTGCAAAGTATACACAGCCTCTCGCTGAATGTTGTATCTTGAGTCGTTGATGGCGTGCTACCGCTCATAACTAGGGTCCTGCATAGGGATGTATCACAAGAAACCGAAAATGTCTCTGCTGCCTTTATATAAACCTTTCCTGATGATTAAAGACCACCAGTGCTGGCTTCGTAAGGGACAGAGAATGTAATGGTGCAGAACAAACATAAAATAAACAGCGACAAATTGAACTATTTTCAATTATTTGGGCCGTCTTTTGGAAGATGAAGAATTGAGTCAAAAAGATATACGATTTCCCTTGTACCTATAGTATAGACAAGAGTAAACACACGGAAAAGAAGTTCTGCTCAGAAGACTGAGCAGAAGGTAACGCTAGCTGCAGTCCTCGTGGGTGGCATGCAGCACCTCTGGGATTGTGATTCAAATCCGTCTCTTTGAATTTCATTGATTGCATTTATTTTTATACTTCTATTGGTCTTGACCTCTAGTATCTCTTAGAGCTACACAGATGTAAAGTTGGGAGGTCGGGTACACAACGGGCGGGCAGGCTGGGAGGTGTCTCCCCTGGCTTGGCTCAGAAATGCCAGTGGGGAAGTGAGGGCAAGGTAGAACCCATGGCTGCACACAGACAGGTACCTTCTGCAACTCTTCTGCCCACCACCTCTTCTGAAACCGCCAGCTGCTGCTCTTCGGATGCTAAGGAGCCCGCTTTCCTCTCTGGGTCACCAGTGCAGGGCTGGTACAGCTTTCCTCACATCCAGCTTTTTGGCCACGTAGATGAAATATATACATTCACAGCCGTCAGAGGGGAGTACGTGTAAATCAGTCCTACCCATAGTTCTTGTGTGTAGCGAGGGCTATTTTGGAAACGCATTTAAATTTATTATGTTATTTTTTTTCCCCCAATAATATCAGGCTTTAACAGGCAGAGTTCCCCTGCAAAGTCTTACAGAAGGAGGGTACAGTTTTCCCCATGTAGTCATTTTTTGTTAACAAATCATACTTGCCTAAATCATACTGAAAGCAAAGTTTAATCAACAGCTGTGTGGATGGCTCTCACTTTGCTAAAATTTTGTTTGACCATCTTGTTGTTAATGTGACTGAATGAAAATGAGACACCCATTAAACTGAAGGTGGGTGCTCACCTTCACTAATAATATTGTGCAGTATTGCAAAACCAGAAAAGCAGTCTGCGGTGAGGTTCCGTGCCAGCCTGCAGATAACAGCACAAAATTTCTCAGCCCAATTTTAAAAAAGGAACTGAAGCAACATGATTTCACTCTCACTTTCCACATCTAGAATAGGGTGTGGACAATACAATGTGCATTGTCACACAGTATGACATACTGTAGTGCGCGTTGTGGCTCTATCTCTCATACAATCCTTTCCATATAGAATATAATAGTTGGACGGAGATACAGAACTTAATGGGAGAACAGAAAAAGCTGTGTGCTGGAATGGACAATAGATTTTGGAGGGTTGCTATGGTTTCTTTTATAAAAACCTTCCAGCCACAGAAATGACTTGCAAACAATGCTGTATGTAGGTGTAAAGAAACGTACCGCACCTGCAGCACCAGCCCACGTGTCGGGGCCAAGCACACCAGGCAGCGCTCAGCGCTTGGCAGGTGCTGAACGTCGCCAGTGCAACCATTCCTTGTCCTCTCCTTAAAATTGAGTTGTCACGATGCAAACAGAGAGCTGCCTGGTGGTAACAGCCTTCCCTTGGTGAAAAGGTGAGCAGCTAGCTAAATCACCCAAAATTTTATTTTCCTGTTGTATCCTCCTGTTTTTGTTATCTCACATTTCCAAATTTCCCAGTGCTGAAATTTTTAGGGCAAATGCTGCTTGCTTTGGTTTTTGTTGGGGTTTTTTTTTTTATTTTATTTTATTTCTTTGCTTGCATATTTGCTTGAACAACAGCTCATGACCTAATTCTGTCTTTTAATTGCTACTGCAATATGAATATTAATTCCAGCTAGAGTCCAGATGCATTGAGGATACGCAGCACATGTCAGGGCCAGGGCCGATTGTCTTACAGCCCGGTGTTTCCCAGCCCTTTGAATTCAAGGAGCCCTTAACCTTTCCGAAAAAATCTTAAACCATCATCATGTATTTCACTGCTTTCTGGTGATGGGAAATGGAGATAATAACTATTAATCTAAATGCTAATATGCATTTTCTCTTGCAGCTTACTTTGTTTCACTGTTCTTTAGGCTCTGACTAAAAATATTAATGGAGATGAATGTGAGCCTTGTGCTTGCATCCTCCAGTGCCCAAGTGAACCTGGCCATGGGTATTGACAATTTCAAGGTCCCGTTTCTGCTTACGGATACTTAATACTTTTTGTTTCTGTTTATGGCCATTGTTGGTGACTTACGGACTTTGGGGGTAGAAGATGAGTGTGTCACCAAGAGCTGTAGGTGTTATGCATCTGGTGGAGATCATAACTGATGAACAAAGTACTAGGTTCAGCATGCTTCAAAAGAGTATGCTTTTTGGAGCAATGTAATCTTTGTTCATAAAAAATCTTTATTTGCTTCTCTGCACTTTAGAAGAAACATTGGCTACATTTACTACATTTTGAGCATTCCACAGATTACCTCTACCAGCTGACATTTAGCTGTTTTGCTTAGCTAAGGTTTCCCCTTTTGCTCCACTGAAATGGGTAAGGAAGGCAAGTTATCAATATGCCTTCTACTGACTGCTCCAGAAAGGGCTTAATTTTAATCATTCTATGATTACACCTCGTGAGAGACACTGGAATCCTCTGGGAGGTAAAAAAAAAAAAAAGACATACATAAAAACAGAGGCTGTTTTAGTTTAAATTAGGTCTCAAAATGCTGGGATACACTAGTTTTCAATCAGCGTAGAAGCTGAATTGTTTATATTAAGGAAACTGCAAAATGGAGAGAAAATAGCCATTTCTGATGTACACATAAGGATGCCCTACCCAGAACGTACTCCTACAAGGCACGTGTGAGCAGAGTTTTTCTTTCTATTATACCAGTTGTAGAACGCAGAAATGGAGAGTCGATAATGCTCTGGAGAGCCAGAGGAGGAGCAGAAAGCAGAGGGGACAGCCTCACAGAAGAACTGGAAATGTGTCTGGGATCAGGCACCCGGAGGACAGCATATGGCTGTGTTTGAGTTGAGTACTGGTAAAAAAGCTGGTAAAAGCTGGCCCTAGGGGCAGAGCAGCTGCCCAGGCTGGGGCTCCATGGGCTCCTCCACAGGTGGTCAACGCTTTGCATCACCTTTGGGAAGGAGCAAAGAGCATCCATACCTTCACCATTACATTATCCTCTTTCCTGAAAAACTACTTGTCAGACCCTGGTGCTTGCTAGTCACTCTGCCAAGCAAATATTTAAAAGCACAGCTGCATCAAATTGTTATCACAGCAATATATTACAGATATTAAGTATATTGTGACTTGTTCTCACAGGAGACATAATGTTACTGCCTTATACTATTACTGATGTTTGATGCACAACCCAAGTATATTCAATTAGCTAACTAAAGTGCATCTTCTGCCAAAGACATGGTGAACAGGAGGGAAAATCACCTTCTTGGAGAAATGCCTCATAGCAGGATGACTAGAGAAGCAGATAGTACAGTCTGAGAAACAGAAATGTAGTACTTTAATCCTGAAGACCCCCCCAAAAGCTGTGCAACCTGGTAGCTGAGATTTCAGAATACAAACTAGCCATTTAGCTGTGAAATAAATCTCTTTAAAAGGAAACTGTCATGATATCAGCTACAGACATTTTAAAGCAACAGATTAATCTAAGGTTATAAGTAAGATAGCAGAAAGATGCTTCTGTGTCAGAGGATAAGTACTTTTATGTTATGAGGAGGACCTGCTCCTCACCCAAAGGGCCGAAGCCTTGCCGTGCAAAATCCAGCCGTGGTCCAGAGAGTCATCCCTCACACAACCACACTTAACATCATCTTCTGGATACCCACATCCATGGCGGCAACGTGAGATCATGAAATAAGTTTTGATGTGCTTTTTACATCCTCCGTGGAGGCAGGAGACCCAGTCTGCTGGCCAGAAACTTGCGTTAGTCTCCTGACTCGTCTTTGTGTGGCTGATGGCACTTTCTCTGCTGCCATGCTACCCAAAGCCAAAAACTCCCTCGGCAGCGTGTTCCAGCAGCCGAGCTGTTCGCAGTCGCTTTCATGTGCTTCTCTCCTGCGGGAAATGTGGGCTGGCTTGGTTATTGTACGTGGGAGGAGGATGTGAGAGTGTGAGCCAAACACCACTGCAGGTCCCTTTCCTCTTGCAGGTGGAAAGATAAAAGGGCTTGTAAATGGGCCTCTGAGCCCTCTTCCATAAAACTAGGGAGTCTTTTTCTTGCTTGAGGCTCATCAGGGGCTGTGAGAAGGGCCCCCTCTGGCACAGCCTCCGCTGCTTTCACCCCGCGAGGCTGGCGTAGGGAGCAGAGGGTGCAGCGGGGCAGGACCACAGCTCCTGCAGCGCCCGGCTGGGGCAGCTCTGCCACTTCGACACTCTGTCATCACCAGCAAACCTCTCCCTGACCGCACGGGACTGCACAGGGAACGCTTGCGGGAAGTGGCCAAGGGAAGCAGGATGGATGTGGGCTTGGTAGGCTTGTGCAGAATTAAAGAGCTGCTTCGGTGGCTCCTTCCAGGAGCTCGTCCAGCTCGGGGAGCAAAAAGGTCAGAAAGAGCCAGGGAGGAGGAACCCGAGGGGCAGCGCAGCAGGCTGCAGGGAAGCTTGTGCTGCCGTCTGGGTTTTACAGGCTGGTAAGTGAATCCCTGTTCCAGGTTCGTGAGAGGCAGCTGAAGAAGGAGTGAGCCAGGGGCATTGTGTCAGGTGCCGGGACTGTCTCCGCAGTCCTTCCAGCCCATGGGTAATCACAGCAGGTTACTGTGTAACAACTTAGTCTTAATCATCCATGCTCATTTACTGTCTGGATCTTCAGTGAGCTGCTCTGCCTCTTACTCACATCCAAATTCTGCTGTATTACTTACTTTTAATGTTGTTTCTTTTCCCTTTTGTGTTCCTCAGCTAGCAACTGCGTTTTAGCTTGTTTTCAGAAACCAGCAATAATATTTCCTGAGACGATTCATTTCTTTAATTTGTTGCTGTGGTGCTTTCTGACACCTCCTGCTCATACAGAGCTCTCCCTGGACTCGACAGTCTCTCTGCAGTACATCTATCCTGAACACAGTTTATTTTAATCAGGGCTCCCAGAATTCAGTAATACAGGCCAATTTCTACAGTAAATTCAAACACATTCAGCAAAAACATGTGCAGCCAGTGATCAGACATAATTGCCAACAATTTCACACCCACAGAATCCTTGCTTGACTCTAACATTCCTGAAGCCCCATCTTTCCCATCACTCTTTCAAGCAGGAATCTCACAGTTGCTAGGGGATGGAATTTTTTACACGCTTACATATGAAATGTTTTTAGCATGAAGTGGAGAATTACACGTACAGTTGTCTGGTTAATATTTGCTGTATTAAAATGGAAGGACCAAAATGCAGCGAGAAGCAAATCTCTAGAGGTCCGGAGGCCAGGTTTGATACAGGTACTATCCAGGCATTCAAAATATTCCTTGAATCCGTGTCTGCTGAATTTGACTGGAGCTCTGACAATTACAGGCTGTCACAGGAGACTTCCACTTCTACTCCTGACTCAATTACCAAGTCTCATGCTTCTCGTAATATAACTATTGCTGTAAATAAAGTCAAGTTCCTTCTCCTTTTTCTTTACTATCCTAAGGAAAAAGGCAGTGGCTGACTTCTAGCACCTAGCACTGAATCGAGCCCAAGCCTCAGAGGACCTCTTGGTTAAATTTGAATTAAATAGTTTTTCAGCAAACTAGTGGTTATTGATGCACTGATTTTTAAAAAAAGCAAAGCCTCCCATATTTATTGCCCATTCCCAAATCCTTGCTATAAGAGCACCTAGTACAATAAAGCTAAAAATAACAGATATACCTAAACAACTTAGGTCCCCTTAAAATTTTACAGCCGAGAAACAGTAGAAGACACAGTACTTTAGCATACCATTAGATTACATTTAGTGCTACTGCATTTTCCATAACACATTCTGTTCCTCATTCAGCCTCATACTTGTTTATTTTTTTGCCTATTCTTGCATGCTGAAAAGTGTTTACATTAAGCTGTTCGTGACTGTTGGTTTTTTCCTAAGTGATTAGTTGATTGCAGCTCAATAATGTTTTGAGTAGTTCAAATTATTTCTTGCACTTCGTGTTTGTAGAAATCTGACTCTGTCTATATACAACTCCTGAACTGTGTCCAGTTCTAGGGCTCATTAAACATGCATGCATCGGGCAGGCTCTGCTTCCAGTGTAAGTGCTTTCCTTCTCTTGTTTTTCTCCTTTTCCAACTGGGGTTGCACAGGCTGATTGCAAGAAAGGGTATCAGCAGCAGAGGATCATCCCTGGGAAGTGCTGTACCACTGAAACAAATTCCTCTAAACCTAGGATTCCCAGGCTGTGACGTGCATGCCATAGTGCTACTCGAATATTGGATGGGTTGCTCCCAAATGCCTTCATACAAGTTCTTCACCAAGCTACATGAGATAAACACCTCTACTTTTGGAGGCAGTACCCAAAAAAAAAAAAAAAAAAAAAAAAAGGCATATCTTTTAGAGGTCCTTTCCATACCCTTATGACTCTGCCCCTCTTCCAGCTCAGGTGAGCTCCACCTCTGAGACACTTACCCCAATTAGCTGCCAGTTATTCCGGCTGATGTATGAAGGGGTAGGATTGGATTTGACTCCTGGGTGTCAAGGTATCGCGAGTTGAGGTATGTGAGAAGTGGTAGGGAGGCTGGGAGATGTTTTGGGGTCCTAGGTAGGTGTGTAAGGACTTGATATCGTTTAATAGAGGAAGGAGCAACTCATACATGTCTTGCACTTGTGCACACATGCCTGTGGTACGGAACATATCTTTAATCAGTTTAATCAAGGTTAATAACACAGTGTTAAGAACCAGTGATAGGAGGATGGAAACTCATGGAAGAAATCTGGTTTAGCAAACAAGAGTGTGTTCTGTGTTACAGAGCTCAGTGCCGCTTGCGTCGGTTTTACAGCAGCAGAAGGGAATGACTTCGCTGCAGTTCTTGGTTCTTATTTTTTAATGTACTTTATTAAAGTACTTTCTGTAGCGCAAAATGCATGAGCAATCCCTGGAGCTAAGAATTCCTTTTAGCATTGGCTTGCCTCCCCTATTCCTTCATGTGCTTTCTTTTATCCCATGAGAAAATCAACCCTCTACTGTTTTACCTGGCCCACGCTCCAGCTGAGCTAATGGGTTTGTTCTGGGAACCGGGAAAATACACTTCTGAATCTTAGGTCTAGAGTCCATCTCCTGTTTCTTTATCCCTTTAATGAGCCGTTTACTTATAACTAGAGAAACTATCTGAGACACCTGGCGTGAAGGAGTGGCTTTGAGCTGTGCATCCCAGCGTGTGAGAAGAAGGTGAGCGCTGAGACATGCCATCCCCATTAGCCCATCAGCTGGTTTAAGCACTGTCCCCTCTGCCTCCCCTTTTTAAATCTTCAAACTTTTTGATTTTCTTGTCTCTGAAGTGTGACACTCTTTCCATTGGTCCATGGGACCAGGGCACCTCAGACGACACCCCTGGCTCAGTGCTGAAGCTGGAAAGTGGCCTCTATTGTAGTCCCTCTCCTTGACAGTTGTCCTGGTTTCAGCTGGGATAGAGTTGATTTTCTTCGTAGTAGCTAGTACAGTGCTATATTTTTGCTCTGATGTGAAAACAATGTTGATAGGACACTGATGGTTTCAGTTGTTGCTGGGTGATGTTTATACTAAATAGGACTTTTCAGTTCCTTGGGCCCTGCCAGCCAGGGGGCTGGGGGGGCACTGGAAATTGGGAGGGGACACAGCCAGGACAGGTGACCCCAACTGGCCAAAGGGACATTCCATACCATACGGCGCCATGCTGAGTGTCTAAACTGGGGGAAGAAGAAGGAAGGGGGGACATTTGGCATTGTGGCGTTTGTCTTCCCGAGTAGCCGTTACGTGTGGTGGAGCCCGGCTGCCCTGGGGATGGCCGGACACCTGCCTGCCCGTGGGCAGTGGGGGATGAATTCCCTGCTTTGCTTTGCTTGGGCCTGCAGCATTTGCTTTACCTATTCAATTCTTCTTATCTCAACCCTTGAGTTTTACATTCCTTTCCGATCCTCCTTCCCATGCCCCTAGGTGGGGGGATCAAGCGGCTGCGTGGGGCTTGGTTGCCAGCCAGGGTGAAACCACGACAGCCATGCACAAAGCACAGGCTCAGAGCAGATGCACCTGGCGAGGAGAGCTGCAAATTGGGAGAAAGCCTTCAGCACAGCGCCTTGGATGGAAACCCAAGGGGTGGTGGTGCCTGCAAGAGGATGCATGAAAACATGCGTCATTGAAACGAAGCTTCTCCAAACCCCATAGCTCTGCACAGACATCCAGCCTCTGCCGTGCACCACCGTGGGCTGCACATCCACGTGCCAAAACACACCAAGATGCAAAAACGTCAACGGAAAGAAAATGCTGTGTGTGTGGGGAGATGAGACCCAGGACCTGCTGCTCGCCGGCTGGTGCTGCTGGGGCGAGGCAAGGGCTCTGTCTTTGGGCAAAGAGTGCCATGGTGGGTGCTTTGTGTGGAGAGAGCTCATTAACTCCACAGCGCTGCTCCTGAAGATGAAAAGTCGTCTTTTCACAGCGCAGGAGTTTTAACTGTGCCCTGGCTAAAGATTACCTCAACCTGCTATAAATAGAGATGTTTCACTAATTGGTTTCTTGGTTCATTAGCCAAACTGTGAGTATGAGGGAAATGGGAAAAGCTCAGAATGAATTTCCCTTGCAATCCTTAATTCAAACACTGAACTATAATTTTATGTTGAATAAAACATGTTATGTGATTTGCAGCGATGGAGTTAATTTTTTGCTTTGGGATCATTTGGCACCTTTAAAGCTTTGTGGGAAAATGATCCTCAGCTCTGCCTCATTCTGGCACGGTGTGACACCAGGGAGGAAAGTATAATCATTATCATGTAATGTAATAATCTCAAATTTTATCCTGAAACACTTTGTCATGGGAAGTTCCTCCTCATATATCGCTTTAAGCAGTGAGGTAAGAGAAATAAACAGCAAAAATCTTTAAAAGTCAGCTTTGCTGCTATGGATGCTGTGGCTCTATTTCCATTACAGCCATGTAAGTAACAAAAATACAATGTGTCCCTGTTTTTTTCTTTCCAATGCAGTGAACTCAGCTAAAAATCAAAGATTAACTCTGAGCAGCTAAAGGGAACAAATTCTACTAATTCATCAAAGCGAATGCTGTAGGATTTAATCCATTTTATGAATTTTCTACCATTGATTGTTATGGCACGATTGTGGCACAGGAGGTCATTTGTGAGCACTGAATTGCTAGTTGTGTGACAGTAGAAAAAGAAGGCTAAAAGAAAGGTTAAATTAAAGAAGCTGCTAGAAGCTATTTTTGTAAGACAAATGTGTATTATCTAAACTAATGACAGTAAACCTCCAATTAGCTGAACGATGATGCAAAATTACAGCTTTATAAGGTAAATACGTGTTTTCTGAAGCCAAAGTGTTGGCTAAGGAAATATTTAGCCTGCAACTGTAAAAGGGTTACAGGTAGATGAACATTTTCTGTGTGTTGGGGCATGGTGACCTCACTGATGTTGTTGACAAATCTTTACAATAAATCTGTCCTTGCCTCCTAACAGCAATACAGACTATGGAACTTATGACCTTGTTCTCTAGAGTATTCTCCCATAATATGGGATGGGCAAAAGCCTAGAATGTGCCGCTTTGTTTTGCAATAAACAGCTTAGCTTTTATTCTAGAACAGAGATTGCTTCTTCAGCCCAGTGCATGTTGTTTTGGCACAAATACATTTGAAGCGGAACCTCTAAACTTGTTTCGGTTTTGTTAATTTATTGAATTCCCCTGTAAATATACATCAAAGAGAACAGAAGCTATGAACTCCTTTCGTTGTGTTTTTTGCATTTTATACACACTAAAATAATTGCATAATGGGGTTATTTGACCAATTTACTCCTTGGAAAGGGCAGAATTTTCTTGCAGATTATCTTTATGGGAAAGTTGGGTACATCTCTTAGATTATCATCTCACAGCAAAACACAACAGTTGCTCTCATCCACGAATACTTGCAGTATACCATTTACCTGTGTATAGGACTTTACCATCATTACGGATTTCAGTATCAGCCAAAAAATCTGATCTGTAAAAAAAAAAAAAAAAAAAAAAAAAAAAAACAAAACCAAAAAAGAAATAAAAAGCACCTAAGAAACAAAATGCCACCCAAACCCCCAAAACAACATCAAAAAACACCCCAAAACCACCTTTGCGTTATTTCTTAAAGTCTTATTTTCCTAAATATTTCTAAAGGATGCCCACGGTGTCTTTTTTATAGAAGCCCTGTGACAGGAACATAATAGCAACCCTGGGTCACAGCAAGGATCCAGTGAAATCCATATCCTCGTTCTGGTCATTTAGGCTCACAATTTGTATTGTGCAGAAAAAATATCTTTTACTGTGCGTGTATCCACCCAGTAGTTTCAGGTCCATGCCTCTTCCCTAAGCATCTTATGAAAGCTGTTTGTTGTTTTTGCAGATCTCTACCATATTTCTGCTTTTTTGATTTTTGCTGACAAGCCCCTAGTTATTTAGTGTCAGTATTTTGCTGTAAGCATCCCCGTTCCGGGCCATTCTGGGAAAATATTGGGGTTTAGTATACTTCTGCTCTTTTAAAATGGAAATTGAGTTTAAGGAGATTTTGAGGTACTGCTGTGTGTATTTTGTTTATTTTGCTTAGTTTATTGTATATTTTCCTTGGTTCTACTTCTTTGTCAGCCTGGTCTTCTGTCTTTTCTGTATAATATATTCTGGGATTTTTTCACAGTGCCCACTAATTTATCTTAATCCCATCATATTGCTGAGATGCCTGTGATATCAATATCCCCTTTTTTAAAATAAGCAGTCATTCTGGATTACTCAGCACTTCTAGGCTATGTGTTCTTGTTTGAACTTACACAGTGTTGCTTTGGTTGTTATTTTTATGCTCCATGTATAAAAGCAGTCTTCCTTGTCTTGGCTGTTCTTTGCAATATTTCTTTTAAACCTGAGACTCTCCCTCTCCAATCTGTCCAAATATACAGAGGCTTTTATAACCACCTTCTCTGCAGCTTTTAGTTTGGGGGTGGGGGGTGGGGGTGTGAAGCAGGGGGGAACCCAAAAAAAAAAATATCAGGAAAACTCTCAGTTTTAAAAGCATTAACTGTTCTGTTCTATTCTGGTGTAGATGGAGTAAGGCTTTCTTTGCAGGCTTCCTCCTTAGTCCCCAGGGTTTTCCCAGCAAAGCTCGCCTCTTTCCCTCTCTCCATTGCATTTCCCTGCAGAGGCACTGCTCTGTTAGGGTGGAACTATTTTTCCCTGTAAGGATTTTTCTTTTTTTCCTGTGTCCACCTCTGTCTTTCCCGGTTTGTCTAAGTGACTATCTGAGAAGAGATTGCTCTCCTCCTGAAAGCTGGTTGGTATTTCCAACACACATCATCAAAGACAAATAGTTATATATGTTGCTTGACCCCAAGCACTGGCTGGGCACCAGCCCACCTTTTCCTTAATTTATTTTTTCCTAGCTTTGATCCCCACTGCTGTTTATTTTACATTTCTAGCGAGCTCTAAGAGACATTTAGCAAAGGCTTTGGATATAAGATGAAGTCCAAAATCCATAGCTTTTCCTCATATTGTATTTTCAAACTGAAATCCTCTTGAAAGGTCACTCGAAGGCTTGAAATACTGGAGCATTTAAATTGTTGTTGATTTTTCTCATGATGATTGACTAGCCATCAAGTTCATCATTATCTTCTACCAAACCCACAGTGGTTACATTTTCTTGTCTTGTAAAGAAAGAGCCCGCTGAGCTGCTGGTGGAATTGCATTGTGCACGGATGGATACCCATGGAAATGACACGTGGATCTGACCTAATAGCGTAGACTCTACGGTGCAGAAAAGAAACCATTTCATATGTGTGCACTGTAGTTAAAGGAAATCACCAATCCGTTTTTAAATGCTTATGATGTCTCGTTCATTTTCACAGACCGGCGTGGCAGTGTTTGAGTTATGATAGCTCTATACATCCCCAGTGAGATGCATGGTGACTCCTTTATCGTCAGCGGCTGGCTTGTATAGGGCTTTCTGGAAGTGAATGGTATTGGTCATCATGCTAATAACATGGTTTTAGCGGTACATGTTAGTTGTGGATGTGTTGTATGGGATAATGTCATTATAGCTGGAGGTGTGGGTTGGTATCTTTTGACCAAGTCTGGCTGAAATAAGGAGTATTGAGTTTACAGTTCTACAGGTAACCCCAAACAATGTATAATTGCACAGACGTTTTATGGTAGGTTAAAACACTGAATTGACTCAGGAATAACTGAAGATGTTTCCTTTATAAAATAAATAAATTTAAAATAAATTCCTACCACCATCATATGTGTGAGGATCAAATTGCTTTAAGACTTTTTTACGAACGTAGAAAAAAAAAACCACCTGACTTTTTGGCTGGGTGGTAACTTCTTTCAGCATTGACCTACCTATGCATGAGTTTGATGCAGTTTTCATTAGTCTTTTGTAAGCAGCATGATAAAGTGTGTAAGCTTGCTCATCTCGGTACTCTTTTCTCTTTGAGATCAGTATATTTCTGCTGCACCACTCCTAGTTCATGGCCTTAAAATACTTTTACATTTAGCTTCCAGGCTTTAATGATCCAGCTCTGCATTGACAAAATGCAGAGTGTTGAGTTACGGTAGAAAAATGTTAATATCATACAGTGATTTTTTTCTGGTTTTTTTCCTTGGGAGAAGATAGATCATGTAAATGAGGCAATCATTTCTGAGAAGCTAACTTAAAATTTTTCGTTTCTCCAGTAGAAAGTGCCAAGTCTTTTTTTTTTTTTTTTTTAAAAAAAGGAAGATGATAAGTGCTATATGGAAGTCAGTAGAAAAAATATAATACTCTCTGTGTATACCTCTTTGAAAAGCTGTAAGTCTGTTTCTTTTTTTGTAATGAGTGAAGAAGTAAATTATATACCATTTCTGCAAGAGAGCTAGCTTTTATTTATTTAAGGCAATCAGAGTTTATTATAACTTATGCGTTTGGAGAAACAGATTTGAAAAAAACACTCTCTTGGAGTTTTGATAGGGGTTGTGTGTTTGGTTTTCACCACAATTAAATAAAACCTTATCTTTTAAAAAAGAACGATTAAATATTCTTTAATTCTTTTTAAATGTTCTTCAATACTGTATAATCCTGTATCATCTTCTATTTGGCAGCCACACAGCAGCTGTTTGCTCGCTGTCTTTTGATTAATTCTCTTACTGTTCCAGAGTGTAATATACCTAGTTTGTTTAGAGAAAGGGAGTATGTTTCATATTTTAAAATCCCTTTTACTGCAGTTACTGCATGTTTGCAGATTTAATTAGGTCTTGGTCCCTTCCAAATCATGTAAGTCAAAGGTCCCATCTTACTTGTCCCTGAGGCATCATTACAAAACGTCCCCAGACAGAGTCTAGTTTCTAACTGATGACTTTACCATATAGGGGATAATTACTTCTAATCTTACACATTGATGAGACTGTATTTTATGTCTCTGAGCCACTGAAACTGTAACTGCCAAATTATCCTCTACTGTAATATGCGGGTTATTTCTCCATTAAATGGACTGGCTTCACAAATGACAATCCCTTCCTGCCAGGCTTTTACATTTTAAACCATAATTATTTCTGGCACACGGTTCCATCCGATGAGCCCTTGTTAATCCACGTTATGATTTTGGATAAGCTGCTAGTGCCTGGCTGATTTAAGCCAGGAAATGGTGAGCAGAGCAAAAGAAGGGAGCCGGGAGCACGAGTGCCAGGGAGACTCCGGCGCTGCTCTCCAGGGCTGCTTGCCTTTCACTTAGCCCTGCCCTCAGCTGCCAGCTTTTTCTTTTTCTGAGTGATAACCTCCATTGGATCTTTAAAAGAAATGACTCAACACTTTCACCTCCTGAGAGGGAAAAAAATGTATTTGGAAGTCTATAATGCATGAAGGTGTTGGAAGCCTAATCTAGTATAAACTGGCTTCAGTCAGCCCTCTTAAGCATTGGGGAAGAGAAACGAATATCTAAAAAGCTGCAAATAACTCCAATTGCACTCTGATTTCATGGCTGTATGTGATAGAGGTCAGTAACATAAAGCTGTTTATTTCTTCATACAAAGCAGTGGCTGTTATCATAACTTGCTGTAGGCAAAATTATTGGAAACTCCGTTTTCAAGGAAATACTGTATTTTATTGCAGCATCACTTTCTCGCAGCTAGGCTTTCTTCCCTGCTTCTTCCTCTGTTAGTTTTGACCCAGCCTGATGGAGCTAACCTTGGGGTTGGCTCCCCAAAGGAGGAGTTTGTTCCAGGAATCCAAGCACAAGGTTATATTAATTTGGGTTTAGTATATTCCTGTAGAGGAATGAAGCTGGGCTAATTAGCATTGACAATATACAGCTGTGGGGTGGCTTCAGGGGCGGTGGGTTGGCTGGTGTAGATGAGGTGCCGGTGTGGCTGGTTAAGTGAAGTGGTTGGGAGCCAGTGAAGGGGGAGCAGCCGAGGAAGAAGCAAGAGAAGGGAGAACACACGGCCTGGATGAGGTGAGACAAGGAGAAGGCAGCAGAGGGACTGTATGAAGAGTGTGGTGGTATGAGATGGTAAAAGACCTTGGTGCAGCTTGATAGTTTGGAGAATGTTATGATGTATTCTAGATCTTAATCCAGCTCTGCCAATAAGTAACCTCTAACTGGAAGCTTTGGTAGAAAAGTAGGGGGTTTGGAAGAATACGTTTTTGGAGCTGGTGGAACTTTCCCTTGGCTAGTTTCAGGGAAGTCAGTAGCACCTTATAGATTTTGCTATTACTTTTTAAAAGCAACAGGGATCTAAGTTGGCAGTGGTGTCTGGGGGGAAAAAAAAAAAAAAAAGAAACAACACCAAAGCCCAAAACAACAAAAAACCCAAACCCACAGCCTTGAAAATCCTGGGAAAATACTAGTGTTACCACTATGGATATATATATATATACCGCAGCCAGAAACACTATCTGCTCAATTTCAGTACTTATGTTTTTTTAAAAAGGCAACAACCCACCGCGTAATGTGGATTAATAGTTTCCTTAAATGTTGATTTAATTATATAAATCTGCATTTATATACCTGTCACTGTAGCATTCTGGCCAAGGTGTTAACCCCACTATTAGTCTAACTAATGCAGCAATACATTTAGAGTAATAAGATGGTCCTAAATCAATATGACATTGACTAGACTGATCTTCCAAAAATGATGCTTTCACTTGAGAGTATGAGCAACAGTTTTACCCTTTTATTTAAAATAACATTAATAACTTGCTGAAGGTTTTTTTTTTACAGCATAGGTTACTTCTACCCTACTAAGCATCCAAATAGTATGCTTACTTATGAATGTATTTAAAATGCTTTTTCTTTTTTAAAAGGCACTATCCTGAAAGCCTGTGTTTTGATCCATTTAAGGAGACCAAAACCTCTAACCCAAATGACCGTAAGATTAAACGTGCTGTTGTGCATGCTGTTGCTGGTACCCCTGGAGTGTGTGTCCACGTGTAACATGAGTATGTGCTATAGGATTGCGATTACCAGAATATATTAAGCAATGTACAAAAGAGCAGCCCTGAATTTGCTTTTCCTTTCTTATCATTATTTGAGCTTAGTCTTTTGAGTGATTAAAACAACACATGAATCTCGTGCTAAACCTCTGAAGTTGGCTTCAATTTGTAGGATTTTAATTTACAGTAAATACTTCTGTTGTAAAAATTGGTCTTTTAGACTCAACTCTCTTGAATAATGCAGTACTCTATAGATTCAGTACCTGTGTATACGCATCTGTTTATCATTCTCACTAACCAAAATGCATGTCTGTATCACGGGAAACAAAATACAGGATCCGTAAGCTCCAGTAGGAGAGTAGATGTCCATGGTTTAAAATGAAATGTTGCTGGCTTGAGACCCTGTTTGCCTCCTCGTGGTGGGGCAGCTGTTGGAGTGCTCTTGGCACACACTTCTACGTGCCCCCGCGATGGCCAAGCTCTTCTCCATTTTGCCTTTGGACGTAAAAGCCACTAAGGTATCTTTTTTTTGAGTGGATGTAAAAAAAAGTCCATTACAAACCAAAAGAGCAAACAGCAGAAGAGCCAAAAACCCATCCCATCCTAAAAACAGTGGAAGTTAACCAAAGTAACTTTGAGTAATCCAATAAAGACATCTACCTGAGCCTATTGGTCCAAGAAAATTGGGATAAAAAGAAGATATAGTTGTACTGTGAGAGAGGAGGGGGGGCAGGGGGAAGGGTACATGCTGTTCAGAGGGGAAGTGAAATTGTTATTTCTGGAAGGAAAGGGAGCATAGTTGGTGGAAACAAAGTACTTCACTGGCCTCTCACAGCTACCTGCAGTGGTTTTGTGGCTGGGAATTTAGCCAGGACACCATCCTAAAACAGGAAAGCGTGGGACTGGCAGTAGAGTGGCAGACAAGAGTGTACCCACAGTAATGCATTAATTACTTAAGGTTACCCCAGGAGTACGGGTGTGGGGCAAAAAAAGGTTGGAGCTGTATTTTTCACAAGGATTCAGCAGCCAGGTAGAAATAGATATTGTGGTTTGCCGATACACATATTAACTAAGTCAGTTAATGCGGCTGGCAGTGAGTAATCCACTAGCACAATCTATGTGCACAAGTCTGTTGCAAGGAGGTCAGGTTAATACTCACAACCTGTTCCATAAAATGCTGTCTGTTTCCAGAGAATTTTTCTTTGGTGCTTTTGCTTGGGTTAGAGAGGTTGAGGGGGGGAAAGTCATGTTACAACATGAGAGTTCAGCTGGGAACCAGCCCAGAATGGAGAGTAGAGACCTCAAAATACAGCTTGCACAAGGGCCATAGCAATGTAGATAGGCTGTAGAGTTTTATGTCTTAACTAAATTTCCAGCTGAAACTTTACTAAAGGAAAATTCCATCTGAGCTTCTCCTTTGCCAAAGCATCCAGGCTTGCACTGGCTCTCTGCACAAGGATGAATTTTTCCCGTTCCCAGTGCAAAGCTCATTGCTCCTGGCTTCAGACAGATCATCTCCTGGTCACGTCCCACCTGAGCATCGGTGGCATCAGCATGGGGTTGTGAGCTCTTAGGGTTCTCCTTGTTAAGCTTTAAAATGCTTGGTAATGTCCTCTAGGTCATTCTGCAGCTTCTAGCTGGAGGATTTGATGGTAGTTAATATTAGAGAGAATATCGATAATGACCAAAGAGGTTTTTGAAAGCACATTCAGCAAAGTCTGTCTCCTGTAACTGGTGGACCTGAAGAGACCTCAGGGATCAATTCTCGTCTCAAAGCACCCAGTGGAAAGACAGAATTGAGAGATGCCAGAATTTGGCTGGGGGAGCTGGGCTGGATCAAGAGTGCTGCTAGATAATGTAACGGCTTACGCATTGGCTCTGGATCAGACGTTGTTGCTGAACAGAACAACTGTAGGACAAAAAAAGTGGTGGTGGTAATCATCTGTAACAATTTTGCCTTTGATAGATAGTTACTTCAGCATTTCATAATTGTTGTTCAGTTATTACTTCACACTGCAATATTCCAGGTATTCTCTGTAGTAAAATCTGAGTATCCAGTGCTGTGTCTATCATAGTAGGCACACCTAGGAAGATGAGTATTCTGGTAGTGATTTGCTATGTGACTTTAGACAGGACAGATGTTGTACATGATTGTCTAAGGTACAGCAATACTGGGGTCAAGCAGTTACGGCATCATTAGATTGGCCTCCAGCACTTAACTTTTCTTTAAGCCTCTCAATTTCCATAATCTTAGCATGAGATTTCCATATTGTTTTATAGAATGAAAACAGATGAAATTGAAAATAGAGGCTAACAAGAAAGAGGTCATTTCATGAGCAGCAGAGCTGATGAAGCCCATGAGTCATACCTGGAGACACAAGTATTGTCCTGGTGCTCCTCCTCCTCCTCACATCTCCTTGTCCATCCCCTCTTCCACTTGCCCCCCATGCCTCCTCACTGCTCCCAGGAGAAGGAGCAGCACCTGCCATGAGCGACGCGGCACTATGGATATCCTGCCCAGCTGCTAAGCGTCTCCGTGGGTCAAACAGGGGAGACCCAGTGAACTTCTCTCTGTGGCAGCTTCCCATTTCTACAAAGCTCGTTGGAGATCAGCTATGGACCCTTCTGTCGTGCTGCTTAAAACAGCCCACAAGATCCAATGGCCCAGGCTGGACAGACAGAAGGATAGGGCATAAATCCAATTCCTTCTGGAAATCAAGCTAATAATTTGATCCAAGTAGAGAGCACAGTGCAAAACAGTTGTGGGGTTTTTTGTTGGTTTTTCTTTAATTATTTCACATGCAGTAAACAATAAGTGAAAAATCAGGACTTCTAAAACACAGGGACAACTTTCCTGTAAGCACGGTTATGTCACACTGTCCAGCACACTCACACCCAAGAGAACCAGACCCTTTGTTTATGGCCCTCAATTGATCTTAGTGGCCTCGTCTTTAAAATGTAGAGGTATGTGAATTATTTACTCATAAAAATAGCTCCCAGGAAACAATTATTGTGAAAATAACTATTCGCATATTAGAATATTTTTTTAGATTGGTCTTAAAATCAAAATGTGTTGGGGGTGGGTGGGGTGTGTTTTGTGAATGCAACGTGGTAGAGCAAGGAGGTCTTGCAGCAAGTAAAGGAAAATGCATTTTCTTATCCATCTGTTTCAGGTCTGATGTTGCTGAATGCAATAATTTGGGATCTGAGCTTTTAGTTTTGCACAAGAAATGGAATGTACAATCATGAGGTTCGGGTTGTTGCTAGGCAGCAGGTTATCGCTCCTTGGAAAAGTGGCCACGGCTGCCTGGTCGGGCTGGGCTGCTCAGTTGTTTGGTGGGGCCAGGTAGGTGCTGACAGCTCCCAGCTCTGCTCCTTCTCATTCGGGTGACATCCACAGCCAAAAGAGAGCCTGACAACTCTACGTTTCATTCCTTCCTTACCAGTATTTAAAAGATGCCAAAAGTGAAGGTTTTGAGGTCTTTAACATTTAATCCTCAATCCCAAGCTTTTCTGCACCCTCCATTTCTGAACTGAAAGCCTGAGTGGTACCAAAAAAAAGGCAATTGCCCATTATTTTTTGTTGAATCTGATAATAAAACCAAAATCCACCGTACTCTGTTTTATGTTCGTATTACTATGTTTTTGTTTTAATCTCTAGCATGATCTCTGTTTCTAAACCTGTTGCGATGGAATTCAAAAGGGCTAATTCCAAGATCAAACAAAGCACAGCTGCGTGGTGAAGGCATGCTGTGAATAGAGATTTGTTTTTCCCTTTCCCTTCAACAGGCAAATGTAGGTAATATTTCACCAACCAAAAAGTTCTACGTGGTAGAATAATTACTAAGGTCAGCTGCATGAAGAGTCATTAGATTTAGAGTTGAGGCAAGGTGGTGACAACTGAAATTAGTGGGAGCTGCTATGTATTCTTAATTATCACAAAATAAATTTATTTACTTTGTGATCAAACTAGTGACTTATAAACTTTTTAGTCTTTATACTTATTTAAGTCTTACTGTGTTTCTACCCAGTGAACACTGATTATTTTTTTCTCTTGGTTTTAGCCTACTGCACCCCCTATTATCAACCAGTTTCTGATGTCTGTAATCCCAGCAGTTAATATGAAAGACTTTCCAGAAAGAAGTAATATCCCAAGTATTGTACAGAAATGAATGCTTCTATTATACAAAAGTAACATGAAAAGTCTGTATCAAATCTGGCATGACTGGTGCTCCACTGCATTTAGTTCTGTTGTACAAACCGTCCAGTGTCAAATTTGGCTCATGTGAACATCCTGGTTCTTTGTTTTGGAAACAAAATTGGACTAATATAGATGTGTGTTAGAATCACTACTTTGATGTCATGACAAAAGCATCTGTACTCACAGCACACATCATTTTCTGGAGCCACCACTGTATTAAGAGTATTAAAAGGAAAAAAAAAAATCAATAAAGGAAATACCATTGTTAAGCAAAAGCGTGGTGAAAAATCCCTGCAGCAGGATATATACTGAGTCATAAAACACATGCATAACAGACAGCGCACAGGTTTTCTTTTGCCCTCTCTACAGTTTCTTGTCTTAAAGTTATGGTCTTAGAAAAGCAGACAAATGTAAGAAACTTTGAACTGTTGAGGCCAAACAATTACCTCTAACTCTTATGATGCAGGAGCAGCTTTAGGCAAATGTTCACAATTGTTAATTGCTACCAGTTCTGAATAACACAGGTGGAATTTTTTACAAACCCCATTTGTACCATCAAATTCTGTGCGTGTTATGACCTTTACATGAATACATGTAATAGCACTAAAATAACTCTTCATAAATATACTTCTTGGCTGCAGAACTGCTTTTCCTTTGTTTGCTTATGCATAGTATTTGTCATGTTTACAGTTACTTAAGAATTTTCTACCTCAAACATTCTTGTACTTTCTGAAATGAACATGGTCACTAAAATGTGGATGTCTTGGCAACACGCTATGAAGGGCACCCTGGGAGTGGTGGAGGTTCCCCTCCAGTGGCTCCTTGTATACGAAATGTTTCTGTTAGTTACACCTTTACTTTGAGAGTACATTAGGTGCTCAGTGGTCATAAGCCAAAATGTTACAGTAGGTACCAACGAATCTTAGTGCAAGGATCTGAACCAGGAGTAGTATTCAGAATGTCTTAGAGATAAGTAGAACCTGAAAAAATTAAATGTTGATGCTGCTTGGATTTGCCTCCTTTCTTTGTCTCTATCTCCTGTCTACCTTTCTTTCTGTACAAATTCTGACCCATGTAGTGCTCATGTTTAAACATTTTATTCAGGTTTGTCTAACCCAAAAGTCAGTGTTATGCATTTCTTACATGAAACAGCCTCCAGTGACTCTCTTGGTCTTTCTCCTCTCCTGCCCCTTGTACCATTCCAGTGACAGACTTTCAGAGCCTGTCAGCTCTTCATCTCCATCTTTGGTTGCCATTGATCTGCCTTTTCCAGCATGGTCCCAAACGTCACCTCCAGGATGAAACCCCTCCTGTGATTTCTCTGCAGATGCTGCTTCCAGAGCTGCTGAGACCTCACAGGAAGATTTGTTTGAAAAATCCCGAATAATTGTTTGGTATCAACAGCTTTCCAAAAGAATAACATGGCCACCAAACAGGAGCTTTCAAGAAACCAAAGATGTCATCTCCCTTGTGCTGCCCCTTACCTTGGCGTGAGGACACAGCAGCTGATATAGGGGTCAGAATTTGCCAGAATCACCTAGAGGGGAGTAGTCTTATCCAAGGAGAGCTTGGGGGTTTTGCTGCTCATGCACAATCTCTCAGTGCTTTGCAAAATCCTCTTGGGAAAATCACAAAATGGCTGGGGTTGGAAAGGACCTCTGGAGGTCACCTCGTCCAACCCCCTGCTAAAGCAGGTCCTCCTAGAGCAGGTCACACAGATTCGTGTCCAGGCAGGTTTTGAGTGTGTCCAAATGGTAAATGTGTCCGAATAATAAAAAAGTAACCATCTCCCAGAATCATGGTGGAATGTATCAACAATATTGCGTTGCTTTTAGCAGTGCAAAGGGATGGGGTGGAAGCCAGTGACACCAAAGTGGGGGGGATCATATAACTTCAAGACCTCTGTTGCTAGGCTCATCGGCGCTGGGGAGCTTGATAGCTTGCTTCTTGCCTCCAGGAATAGGAACCTGTGGCATTTATGGCACCTCTTCTATTTCTACAATGAAACTACTGAAGAAAAATTAGAAAAGAGAATGATTTGGCTATTAAACACTGTCATCCCTCGTGATCCACCCCTATTTCTCCATGCCTTACAGATATCGTACCTCTAACACCCTGTTATTGAGCTCCCCATTCCCCTCCTACTGCATTTCCTAAAGCTCTCAAAAGAGCTCCAGTGGTGGACCATGTTATTTAGACTGAAGAAATCGAACCGCTATCAGTTAAATCTTCTGGTGTACTCCCGTCTGAGTCCTTGGCCTGAGTTATGTCCACACAGCTGGGCTTTGGCAGGTCTGGTGAGCTAGTCACTGCTTCTAGGGGTTGAGATCTCTTAGCATAAGCTTACGTTGCCTAGAGAAGCCTAGGAATGTGTTCCTCTCCACACCACTTGAAATTTTTAAAAAAGGGACAAAATAAATAAACTTGGAGGAGGAGGAGAAAGTGGAAAAGGAGAGAGTGAAGAATCTACTTAATTTTGTCTCTGTGTGTGATGGATATGCTGGGGGTGATTCCCCACTTTATTGTATTAAGTGCAGATAAAGAATAATAGCAATGCATAATGAAAACCGTGTATTTTTTTCTCTTATGCATGGGCTTCAAGGTATAATTCCTGTGCTATTTCTAGCCCCCTGATGAGCACCTTTCTTCTAACGGCATGGATAATGAGAGATTTACTACTTCTGGCTTTTTGATAGCAGACCAGAACTCATTTGTCCGTTCCATGGCAGATCCTGTAATCATCTCTGCAGGCAGCCAGCTACAGCTTCAAGGTGTGCAAGCCGGGAAAGATAATTCAGTTAACAAATCTCATGATGCTACTTGTAATAGAAGAAAATCCATCCTGACATCTTAAAAAAATATTTTCCTATTTTGTTTACATAATGAATTCTGTTCAGACTGAAATGATTTCAGGCTGTTTTGCTTACTCCGGTTTGAAAATCTTCTCAACAAAGCTGCCTTAAAATACTGTTATCTTTGTGCAACTTTGTTGAAGTATTTCTTTTGTGGCAAAGTACTTGTTTGTATTGGTTTGGCTTTTTTCATGATGAGAAAGATTTCAAGTAAAGAGTTGGCAGTTGCTTTCTCCTCCTTTAAATCTATATTGCTGTTTGACCCCCATTGTAAGTAAGTGCGTGCTACTTATAAGTTCAGCAAAGATGCTTTAACAGGACTGATGCACCCTCCCTCTACCATCTTCTCTTGAAGGGTAAGTACAGTTTGGTTTCTAGCTGTGTTTGAGCTATCAGAATGGCAGTGTGTGCTCCTTAAGTATCTTAGTGAGAACTGCTGTCTAGTCTTACGTGAAGGTTGTTGAATGTCAGATCCTGCAGAGATGAAAATCAGATGTATGTTTGATGAGACTGTAAGACAGTAAAATCCACATGTAGCTATGGGGCTGCCTCCTGCCCTGCCTGTGCCCGTCCTCACGGGGATGCTGCCTTAGGACCGTTGTCAATGCAACATCTCACCTCTTCCTTGACCTCAGCATCACTTCTGAAGGCTCAGGAGAAGGTCCTTGAAGGACGGCAAGATTGTGACGGTGCCAAGGCTTCATGGAGATGCATCACTCTCTCCACTAACAAGTAAACACAACATTTGCCAGTAAATTCCCTACAAATCAATTTAATTTCAGTAGGAACTTGAGTATAAGATGTGATTTTCAGCAGTCATCTGCCTCTACCTTTAGTACCAGGCATGTGAAGTTTACCTTCATTGTTCAGTTTTATTTCAGATGACAGTAGTCTCTGCAATTTTACGATGTTCTTTCTTTATGACACATGAAGACGATGTGGATTTGGTGCTGGTGTTCATTCTGACTTGGCTTTCATCTTAGATGTATCTGTAATGTCCGGATGGTTTCTCTGGATGACTCACTTCAGATCTGAAGAAGTGAATTACGATCTCTCCCAGCCCTTACTGACAGGGAGCGTGGTGAATCTTTAATGATGGCACTCTCTTCCTCAACGCTTCCTCAGTTATTTGAATTTAAAAATTCACGAGAAAATGTAAACAAATCTAATGTGGTTTACCTGTTGATAACTTGCAGCAGGAATAATGCATAGAAGGAGAAAAAGGCTTAAAAAAAAATGTTTTAAGTGATGCCAAAGACATTGTATTAGCTGAGGGATTGCTCTGATGCCTCCCTGACCCTGCAGCCAAGTCATCGATGTCCTTTAATTCCCAGGTGAGGAACAGGATTCTGGGTAATCAACAGTGCTGACCTGGGGGCTGTAGGGAGTAGGGAACCTGGCTGCCATGGACCTGGGAGGAAGCCAGAGTCCCTTCGCAGGTCTCTTGGATGGTGAGCTAAGAATCAATAAAAAAATGGGGTTTTTTAGGTAAATGGAAAAGTTTTCCCCTTTACATACTGGTGTATTTGTTCTGAAATGCTGTTTTACGGTGTTTTGAGGGAACTGCTGCAGGTTCCTGGAGCCTTCATAGGAGATCATTTGGAGGTGATGCTGGTGGTTCAAAGTGGATGGCAGTCTTGACTGGTGTAGAGTGAGCAGGGGTGGGAGCAGAGGAAGCCAGAATTGCTGACATGCATTTGAAATTTGTCAGCTTATGAATAGTAAATGAATGAAATATGCGACTTTCATGACAAAACCGGGAGATGGGGCCAGGGCCAGTGGTCTAAAGTCATTCCAGCTCTGCCCAGCATCACTCGGGGTGTCATCAAGCAACCCCACCCCCCACCCCCAGCATAGCAGTCTGTATGTGTCTAGCAAAGACCTGAAACACTGGCAAAATAGCATTCTCCTGCAGACTGTTTTCATGCATGTCTCAAGTTTTGTACAAAACCTCAGCTGGCTCCAAACTGGGCTGTCCTGTGCATGGCAAATATTTGCGGTACGCTATTTTTCACCAGCACCTTCACCTTTGCAATCTATCCGTGTTTTACTGAGCCGATTTACAAGTACATCTTTTCTGAATCATTATCTGAGCCGGCTGCCAGTTGGCCCGAGGCAGACATCCAGGCACTCGAGCCTGGGAGAATCGGTTCCAGCTGCACTGCGCAATTAGGAAAACCCTGGTCTGTAGCCGGATGTCCAGATGCCTTGCCAAGGAGCGTATCGTTTGGTTCAACAAACAGTATTTGTGAGGAAAAAAATAAAAAGAGTGAAGATGTAATAGGACAAAGTTCATCTGCCAGCAAGTGCTCCTCCATTCCTCATCGCATCTCCCGTTCGTAAGCTGGAGAGGTGGGTCATGGTGGGAAGGGAAGGTCTGGGGAGGTTAAACAGATCCTTGGGATTTCAACTCAGATTTACATAAGTTTCTTAAACTCCCCACAGAGATGGAAAGTACTTGAAATACGATTTCTTCCATGCTTTCGCACCAGGGAAAAACTGAACTTTGCATTTCATTGTCTAACAAGAGTTACAGTGCAATGTGTTTTGTCAGCAGTGAGAATTTGTATGAAAACTCTGTATGTGACACATCTCAGCTAAACCCTTGTGCTCCCTGAAGTGTCTTCATTTCAAACACAGATTCAAGCTCTTTTTAAAGGTTTGAGGGTGGGTTTTTTTGCTTCTTCTGTTGACATGAATTAACAAATGTGAAGCTTCCAAAACCAGATTTAATATCATGAAAAATACCGGAGCTTTTGCCACCGATGCCATTTAATCTGTCTCAGCAACTAGATTAAATGACTTGCCAAAAGTCTGAATGTTTTCCAACAATAGGATTCCACATAATATGAGAATGTCATCGCACAGGATATGGTATTAAATGCAATGCAAAACTCCACTCTGGATGATTTAGCAAAGAAAATAAGTATTTCCTCTTTTTCTTCCCACCTCACTTCTTCTTATCTCTCCTACTCCAGAAACAGCTAATGTTTTGAGATAGGCAAGCAAGAATTAACCAATCTGTTTCAAGCGATCTGTGGGAAATTGGAAGGTGTTACCTCCAGATTTTTTGCTAACCACAGGAAGTTACTTTGATAAGAATAACTTGCATGGTATATGTAATCTACGGAATGGACATTAACAACTTGTTCTTGTTTGACCCTGTAGTATTCAGTCTTTCTCTTGTGCTGAAAATATGTTTGAATGAAATTCATGAAAGGCCATCGGGCAAAACATGCTTTTCTGGACCTGATTTATTTCCAGCCAGCCTTCTGGATTTCCTTGTGTACTGGTTGATATTCACAAGTTGATGTTCTCCTGTTGTAGCTTTCCAGCTCAGTATGAGATAACTAGGGTTTTCTTACTGTAAAGCATTTCAGGAAAATATTGATAACTTAGTGGAAGTTATTGCTTTAATTGCATATGGGTTTGATCAGACTTTTGGACTATTTTGAGGTCTTGCATTAACTCATTCCAAGAATTTTTTCTCTATCCTTCTGTACAAGTTATTCCCTATTTAGTTGTTTTAAAAGTAAATAAGACAGCATATATAGCCGCTTTTCATCAGGAAGGTATTCCCATGTAATTCACCAGAGTACTGATATACTGAAAATAACCTTTCCATAAGGCTCACCCAGCAGTTACTCCTATCCTTATATATATGGGTAACTATATATATAGTTATATATACACATACATATATATATACCCTATATATATATGTGGATGCAGGTGGATTCTGCCTTTCACTGAACGCGCAGCACCTCCTCGCTGCGTACACGTCAGGGTGCACAGCAGGCTTCAAGGGCATCTCACCCGTGTTTTGTGCCAGCAGTTACCATCATCCAGTGCTAGATCAGCTTCATCGCATTCTCACTGTTTGTGACCATGCATTATTTCTTTGCCAAAAAATGTGTAGTGGGCCCTCTGTTTCAGCTGTTTTTTGGTTCCTTTTTTTTACCTTACCGTGGCCAATGAGTCCAGCTGTTTTCTGTGTTGCTCAGGACTTTGTGTTGCTCAATGACAAAAGCAAATCCCTTTTTTTTCAAACCAGTTATGAATATATGCAGTGGCACTGGCATCTTGGAGCTGTGCCAGTAAAGTGTTCAAGTGTGTTTTAGTATAGTTTATTAAAGCAGAAGGTTCATCAAACAACCCGTTAGTGGTCTGTGATTACTGCTCCATGGTGGGACTCGAGGAGATCTCAGGATGGGGGATAGACCTGATACTTTCCCCCACTTCGCCTTCTACTCCTTAGCTCCACCCAAGGAGATGAAGCCACGAACCCTGGATATCCTTTAATGATCACTTCTTAAAGTGGAGCTGATTTGTATTCCTTTGTTAGTATAAAGTTACATGTAAACTGAAATTCTGCATCTCAGAAAATTAGTAACTTTCTATGGCAGGCTGCCCAAATAGAAGAAAAAAAAACCCCAAACCAAAAAACAGGTCTTACCAGTAGTGTGACTTGTTGCTATAAAGCATCAGGCAGTAATGTCAAGAGATTTAAATCCAAATAGAGAATTTCTGAAAATTAATTTTGGATGCTTATTACAAAATAGAAAGTAACGTAATTTCTGGCAAAACTGTTAACAGGAGACGTAATGCATCTTTGCAGTAGCCCAGACTCCACGTTATTGGAAATTAGCTCTGTGTAAGAAGTTGCAGACAGGCTAGAGCTCACAGAAAACAGAAGATGACAATATCAAAGATTGATGCATTGATGTAATAGTTATCAGTGAACTAGAAAAGTCTATGATGCAATAGAATTTGTGAATATGATTTAAAGTTACTGTATTTCTTTAAATGGGAAGGTGACTTAGTTCAAAAGAAATCAGACTCACAGCATCCAGCCCATTAATGCGCTTGTTTGTGCTCCCAGTTCTGCAGACTACACAAAAGTGACGTTTGTTGAAATCTGCTTTTCCCATCTTCTCCGATCCCTCCACACTCGTGCCTGAAGCCATGGAAATCAAAAGCAGAGATATTCAAGCTTTGGCTCAGCCCTGAACACATTGTGTGACTGTCCACCAACACATCTTTGCACCAGGATCCCAGGGGTGTTTCAAGTGCCTCTCCTGGGAGGAGGGAGAAATAGGATCCCACCGCTAACCAGATCCCAGGGCAATCAGATCATTTACAGTTGCTCTTTCCCTCCTGCTTGTGCTCCATTTAAAACCAACGATTTCAAACTTGTCTCCTTCAGGACACTGAAAATAATGTTACTTTCTCTGCATTTTTTTCCACCAGGAGTGACTCAAAAGCAATGGGGCGCTGACGGTCAAAGGACATGTGCAGGCCTTCGGCAGAAGAGCGCTGCCGCAAGAAAATCAAGCTCTGCCAAGGTAAAATAAATAAATAATGTTTCGACAGCAGTCAGCAGAATGCAGTCAGGTTTAAAAAACAATCACTGATCGCTGAGCAGTGTATTTGCACTCAGTTTTGTTCAGCTAGGTTGAGCTTAGGCAGCAGAAAAGCCAAATAAAATGACGGCTAGATGTTGTGATTCCGTGTGCCCTTGGTGAGGGGGGAAAACTGCATGTTTTGTGGGGGGAAAAAAGCTGTTAAAAACACCCCAGGAGACTAAATCAAGTGGTATCCCAGATATCAGTACACTCTGTCTCTGATGTTCTCAAGATAAAGCCTGAGGTTTTCACTTCACCACATAGCTCTGTGTAAGTGCATGGTTTTTTCACAAGATGCAGTGAAGCCTGAAAGCTTCCAACAGCCATCGGATCAGCTGGTCAAACCTTTAAGATTCATTTCTTTGCCAAAGAGTGGGGGGAGGGATTCATACATATACTCAAGCAGAAAAAGGGAAAGTAAATTATTTAAAATATTGGTGCATGAGTTTGAAGCTAATCAGGAGTATTTTTGACATGCCTTTGGACTCTGACAGGATGTCTTCTTCATCTGTGCAGTCCTTAACAAAAGAAATAAATGTCAAATTAACTACTGGAGCATGAGAGATGCATCCAAAATAAGGTATTTCAAGGGACATTCTTCTTTGGTGCCCTCCCTGTAGAAATCTTGGGGAAGTGGAGTTGTGGAAGGCATGCAAAGGTCTTAAACCTGTACTCAGAAGCAAATGCAGTGCAGAAAATATGAAGAAAATGTTGTTACAGACCATGAAAGAAACAAAGAAGGAACAAAATGCTGTTCCTGGGGCTGTGAAATTATTGAATTGTCAAAACCACAGGCAGCTGGTTTAAAGAGTTGATAAAATTTACTTGGCATTTCACCTCGTTAATCAACTCTTGATCTACCTTTACCTCCAATCAGCTTCCCAGGAGTTACAAAGGAGCCCGTTTTCTGTGTTGTTTCCATGCACAGAGAACAGGAGCACAGGAATGGTTTTCCCCATGGGATCTGGTGCAGGGCTCCAACTCTGGCACTCAAGCCCTGAGAAGGATGACGCTGGCACCCAGGAGGTCATAACTCTGTCACTCACATAGCCTTCCTCGAAGAAGAATATTACGTTTTGTGAAACATTTGTCAAGTACTGGCATTGATTGTTGGGTGATAGACGCTCAGATATGACTGAGACGAATTCATGACGAGCAGGAGCAGCACAGCTAGCAAATGGCACCCAAACCCTGAATGACCTTGGATGAGCTTTCACTGTGAAGCTAGTCCTCAGATTTTGCATGCCAGCTCAGTGGGTTGTTTTGTTCGGTTTTTTGTGGTTTTTTTTTTTTTTTTTTTCTATTAGGACTGAGAGATCTAAGAACACATTGGCAGGAACAATCTGATCAGCCAATTTACAGCAGCGGTGAGATTAGGCCAGATGCTTTATTGCATGTTACTTATGTGACCAGCCATGTGGATAATATTAACAGGAGGTTTTAAACTCAGGTTTACTCTTTGTCAGATAGCTTTAACATAAAACCAGCTCCTTTGTCACATCGAGTGAAGTAACGTACAGTCTATCAAGATAGATCTTTGCTGTCACGGGTGGAAAAATGAATCTGGCCACTGTCGATCCATCTTGAACATATGTGTTTTTACCTCACTGATAGGTGTCACCAAGTGATCATAAGCAAGAGGGAACTAATGAATTGAAAGAGTACACAGAGCCCTTACAAGCAATTATATCACATCTGTGGGAGGGATCATGGAGTTTTTCCATGCTTATAACTGGTGAGGTTGTAGAGCAGTCACGGCCCTGGTGCCCACATGTCCTCTGCAGCATGTGATGGCACATGTGGACCTTCAGGCTAATGATCCATAATATATTCCAATGCATTTTAAATTCCAGCAGACCGTCATGGAAGGGTAGTTTATAGTCTGAAACAGGCCATTGCCTTTAACATGTCCATTTGTAAAGAAACAGAGCAGCGGCAAATCTGGACTGCAATGACGGGTTAAATACTGAAAATAATAGTATAGAATACACATTTTTAATTTTGATTTATTTTGCACCAGAGTACTAAGGTTTTCATTGAAGCCTCCCAGACAATTCAGAGCTGGTTTCAAGAGCGTGTGTTTTTAAATGACAAAGAAGTTAGCAAGAAATCTCAAACAAAACTGACCAGTGTGATAGTCAGTAGATGAGCAACAGTTACATATATTATGACAGAGTATGTTGCTAATTTGAATCTTTTCATTTGCAGGAATCTCTGTCATCACATAATACAACACTGATTTCACCGACAGTCATTTCACCGATGATTGATGAGAATAAATCAAAAGAGAATTGGCCCACTTCACCTATGCAGTCCGTGATCCCCCTGCCCTGTGCTCACCACAGGAAGCAATCTCTGGCTAACCACGGTTCTGTCAACGTCAACAGAGCATTTACAGTACTTCCCAGCAGGTTAGAAATTCAGGCATCCTTAGATGACACCACGGCTTCATTGGACTCTCCCGTTGCAGAGTGTCGCAACCAGCAGAAAGGTTTTGCCTCCATAACCGTTACAGCCAGGCGTGTTGCTGCAGGCGCCAGAGACCCAGCACATGGACCTGGGGCTGTGCAAGAGCCCGATACCACGTCCCCCACCTCGAGCAAGGTCCGTGCTGCCCTCCCTAGCTGGCCTCCACCAGGCCACGCACACCAACATGCCTCTCTGCTAAAGATTTCTGAATCTTGCTCACAATTAGGTGAAGAGCCACAAAAGCAGCTTTTTGACCCCAGAAACAAAAAGAGCGAAGTGGGTCTTCAAAGCAGCGATGGGAGAGAGAAAGCACCACCTTCCTTCTTCTCATGTGTCCACCTTCAGGTTTCTCAGCAGTGTCCAAATACCATCTATTATTTAGACAAGTCGCTCAATGTATGCATTGACCAACCTCGAATTAAATGCCCCAAAATTCATAGATCAACATTGTCCTTCAATATAAATTGCAGTTTGTCTAGATTAACAGCAGATGGAGTAGATGGCATAGCTAATGGAGAGCCAATAGAGGAGATATTTCAAACAAAGCTCCTAGGAGAAAACAAGACTCCACTCAGAGCAAACATGAGTGCAACCTTAAAAGAAAATAATGTAATTAATAAAGACAAAACAAGTGAAGGCTATTTGGGTAGTAAATACCCGTTGCCAAGTGTCTTTGTCTCTGAACTTTCAGCATTTGTGGATATACCCAGAGGACCTAATAATGTAGTAACGGCAAAGAAAGATGATGATAAGCAGTCTGGCAGCTATCACACTGCATTTTCTCTCCAGCGTCCTAGTTCAAGTGATGAGGCAGGTAAGTAATTTCCATAAACCTCAGTCTGGTGGAGCAGAGGCTCAGGCTGGAACAGACCCACCACAATGATTTTAAGTGAGCAGATAACAGTAATCCTTGCTTCTGCAAAGGCACAGTGAGTCAGAGCACAACCTAGACGTTTTCAGTTTTAGGACTACCGTGAATATATTTGCCGTGCTAGTGATGTGTGCTGCTCATCAGATGACAGAGAGAACTATGCCTGTGTTTTCTGTATTAAATCTCTATTTTTAACCATTTTTAACCGTAATATATTTTTTCCCCTAGTAACATGCAGGCGCTTAGCCCCTGAAAATAATTAGGTCTTTCTTTGAGGGCTGAATTTCAGGGTCTGAGATTAAGAGGGAGATGGCTGCACTGAGCTTGCTTTTGTGCTCCTTGCAATAAAAATGATCTTGTTTTCAGCTTTTATGTAGAAGGCTATAGTAATAAGCCCAGGCTTTTATAACTAATGGCTCCAGGTAAATGGTTTGCAAATCTTTAACACATTTGTTTCAAACATCTCCAAGCATTTTGCAAACATAAAATTTTCTTTGCAACATTGCTTTCAGAGAAGGGAAAGGTACTGTGGGGATTGCTTCATGCCCAGAGTGCTATAGCTTCTGCTGCACTGGGCTGTAGCAGCTATTTTACAGTGCACTTGAATAACCACAGCTGAGTTTATTGACTTTCCAGGAAAGGAGTGTGGATGGGAAGAATGTCAATGAGTGAGTCTGGGTTTTACCAGAAGCACTAAGGTTAAAACTTACCCCCCATGTATCCTGCGACCTTGGGCTACCTTTAATTGCAATTACCCAGTTCTTATACACCCTTTTTGATCTAAGTATATGAGCATAAGCTACATCTTGAGATTCATTTGTACCTTCATCTTCCCAGTGTGCAAATGGAAAATAGGAGAAAAATGAGAAGCTGCATGATGTCTCATGGGCTGGACATGTACAAAACCCAGGCTGTACCATCCCTTTGCACCTTGCTGTGACTGCTGCACTTGCTTCCCCGTGCCTGCAATCGATGGGACTGCTCTTGCAGTTATCAAGGTGCAAACAGTGGTTTCATTCAGAGGCCTTCTGCTTTAACCTTTAAGAAAATCATCCACGGAGCCAGGGTTTTCCACAGGGAAACTGGCAGTGTCAGTAATTCCAGAGCCAGGCCTTTAAATGAAAACTGTGTGGGTCCAAAGGGTGAAGCACCCCTCAGGCTGGGTGCTGAAGAAAGCCTGAGATAAAATATTTCTTTATTCTTTAGAGGGAAGTAAGGTTGTTCAGCCTGCAGAAAAGGGGGCTCGGGGGGCCCTGATGGCTCTCAGCTCCCTGGCAGGGGCTGTGGGCAGGGGGGGTCGGTCTCTGCTCCCAGGGAACCAGCCACAGGACAAGAGGGAACGGCCTCGAGTTGCGCCAGGGGAGGGTTAGGTTGGGTGGCAGGGAAAGTTCTTCTTCACCAAAAGGGTGGGCAAGCCCTGGCACAGGCTGCCCAGGGAGCTGGTGGGGTCACCAGCCCTGGAGATGTTTAAAAAACTTGTAGATGCGGTGCTGGGGGGCACGGGTCAGTGGTGGGCTTGGCAGTGCTGGGTTAACAGTTGGGTTTGTGATCTTAAAGGTCTTTTCCAACCCGAATAATTCTATTTATGTTTATAAGTGTAATCCGGGCTGTCTATTGTTGAGGGGGAGATGACACAGTGAGGAGCAGGAGAGGGAAGATGCCAACCAGTGTTAGAGATCTGGGGACAGAAATGTAAAGGAGCGAGGACTGGTGAGGACCTTCCACTGACTCACAGCAGCAAATTAAGCATTTTGGCTTTGGACCTCATTAAATACCATCCTAATTTCAAATAATGATGTCCTCCTGAAGCTTCCATAGGAAGTATTATGTATGCGAGTCATTGTTCAACAGCACCTAAAGTCTCTCTGTGATATACTGTAGAAACAAGGATTAGAATAATACTGAGCCTTCCGTGGGCTTAGTGATACAGTGACTGCATGAAAGAATCACCTTTACTAGAAGTAATTAGAAAGTGAAACAGGGCACTGCTTATAGATCCACAGTTTTACTGAAAAGAGGAAATAAGTGAGGTAACCTGCTGAGCAGTGCTGGGGTTTGAAAAATTACTTCCGCTATTTGTGTACACAAGAATACAGGTGTAAATAAACGTGGGAAATGCTACCTTTTTAACTGCTTCTACCTTTTGTGTAAGCAATAATGTAGAATGTAAAGGTATATATTTCTCTTGATCAGACTCTTTGTAATAGATAAGAAGGTGTTTAGCAGCTTGCTACAACTTTCCTGTCTGAAATATGTCTAAAGAGCCAGTATAATGCTTCAAAACAACGGCCTTTCTCACCAGGATCCCCAAAGTAATGAGCTCTGGCATAGCCGTCAACCATGAAATGTGACAAATCATAAGAAACCCAGTTAAATGCGTGAGACATCTGCAGTGCTCATTAAAATTAAAGGCAATTGGTATGATTTAACCTGGGAGAAAATGAAAACCTGAGTTCCCTTCAGTTTGGACAATGGGTAAAGTGAGGGAGAGAAGTGATTGCCTAGGTCCAATACTCCGTCCAGGTGCAAATCTGGTACAGTACTACAGCCTGTTATACGGGTTTTGTCCTGGACTAGTCTTAGATATTTAAAGAGAGTTATAGTGGGGACACTGTTGCCTTCCTGCTTTTTGCTGTGGCATATCTGCATATTGGAAATTACAAGACCTGTATTGCAAGATGCTGCTTTACCAGCACAGCAAAATAACTACCCCATCAGCAAAGTCTTTTATACCATTATAGATTCCCAATTCCTTTAAGTATTTTTTTCCTTTGGTGTTTACTAGCTCAAATCCATTCATGTTAAGCTTTGATCTGCTATGTGTTTATGCAATGAAATGTTTGTGAAATGGGATGTTTAAAAAGAAGGAAGAGCTAGCAAAGAAGGGAGAGTGAACAACTTTCGATACAGTGCTAATATCTTAACATAGTTATCTTATGGATGGGGGAACTGTGGAGAGCACACTGTCCATCACATTTCTGATGATCCAGAAAGTTTGAGTTTATATGAGTTTGCAGCTGTAGGCAATATCTTCCTGCCAGCAGAAATACAAGTGGTAATAACATCACCACGGGTAAAAAAAAAAAAACAAAACCACAACCTACTTTCAAGGCTAGACTTTTCTGTATGAAATCTGTAAATGTAGTTTCCAGGATGTATAGGCTGCCTTACTAGGATCTGAAGTCGAATGACACCCAAATACTTCTCTGCTTTTTAGGTACTGGGCCAAGTTTGCCATTTCCTATAGGGTCAGTTGAGTCATGGTCTCTGGAGGATTTTTTTCTAATTTTTCATATGACTTCACTAAAGTAACAATGATTCTACTTATAGTATTACTCATACTATTTCATGTTCAAATCCAAGTATTCAGGATTTGGCTTTACATAGACCTGGATAACCTAATCTAAGGCCCTGCTTTCAGCAAGAGGTTGGTCCAGATAATCTCCAGAGGTATATATTTCCACAATGTGCCACATATGAAAAAGATATTTTAGGAATATTAATGAAATGTAAATCTTGGGCTATGCTCATGGATGGTAATTATACTTAGAAATCCAAGTCTCTCAGCTCAGCTAGTGTTCAAAGCCATGTTTCATGCTACAGCATCCCAAGGATGGAATATGATCTTGTGATTTCACTGCTGTGGACTGTATCTTCTACTGGCTTCATTGCTTTGGGTACTTCCATTATTTGGCAAAAAATTGGACTGTAATTGCTGGAAAATCCATGTTACACGTGGTCAGACTTGAACTGCAGGAGGACATAGAGTTATAGGACATGACTGTCTTTATTTTTAATGAATGGCCACCATTTAAATCCCTTGGGCAGCTTAAGGAAGGTGTACCCGTTAATGTGAAATGATCCAGAGAGCCCCATGACCCACCTCAGAGATATGACCAAGGGTAAGCTCGGGCCAAGCTCCATGGGGTCCTTGTCACAGGTGATCGATGTGTATCACCCTGCCTTTGGTCATGGTTTTTAACAAGCTGTCAGAACTTGCTGGTGCTGCTTTTAAATGAATGCTGCAATTTCCTTTACTGTCTGTAGCTGATGTCTCATAAATACAAGGTAAGTTAAAAATGAAAGGATTAGTCTTGTTTCTGTTGAAGACAGGAGCATTTTTAATCTTTATTTCCCACCTACATTTCACGAAGAACATATTCCACATGAATATCTAGTTTTCCATCCATCTTTTACAATCTATTACCTACTGGATTCCATGCTGAATTATAAAAAAGGGACAAAGGGAAGAAAATCCCACAACTTTAAATCCATTTTAACCTTTTGATTAAACAATATCATTTACTGGGAATGAATATAAGTGCCAACATCTAAATTCATCTGTTTCAGCTTAATTGTAAACATTGTGATGCCTGAGCACCTTCGCAAACCTCAGCTATGATATAAACCAAAATAATTTCTGCTAACACTTCAATTTTTATAACGTCTACACTTTTGTTTTTCTTTTGTTGTCATGCTCAAAACTGCTGTGCAGGGTTACTAAGGAAGAACAGCTGAGGTGGGGAGAAATGAGAATCTGGTCGGGATGGCAGGTACTGGGCTGGCTCCCACAGCCCTACCTTGAGTTACAAAAGACGTGGAGGTGACAAAAGGGCATCTCATGAATCGCACTCCTATGTAAACGACCCAAATGTAGGGAAATCAGGATTATGAGGTATGCGTGAGTAATCAACAGAAGGTGAACATGACACAATGGTGGTGGCGCTGACTGTGGGCGGCAGTAAGTGCAGGCACGGGGAGCCAGCCCTGGCATGGCGGGGGGCTGGGGGCATGCACTGTGAACTGCCAGCGAATGACACAATTCAGGAACAAAGCTCTCAAGAAGAGGAAGAACACACTTAAATCAGTGAACAAGACAGATCAGAGAGCTGGTATTGCAGTTGCTCATTTTCCCCAAGAGAATGGCAGGTGACTTGAAAGTATAATTTACTTAATTAAAACAACCCAAGGCAATGAATGGGGAAAACGGAGATGGGATCTGGGCTTTTGGGGTGTTGAACAGCCCCAGATGACTATTGGCTTCTGATTCCTTCTTAAACAACAGTTTTATTAACAAGTGCTGAAGTCAGCAGCATTTTTTCCAAGGAGTGAATAACTGGACTTTAATTTGTTTCAAGAGCTATTTTATTTTTTTTATGTAGTGTGCGTGTCTATATGTATGTGTATATATACTTGTACTGGAGTCGAATCAGAACAGATTGTGCTGTGGGATTTCGATAGGTTGCTACCTGCAAAGCAAAAAAGCAAAAAAAAAAAAAAAATTAAATACACATTGAAAAGCCCTTGGTATTAGAGACATTTATATATCAAGAAAATATTTGTAGGTCACCTTTAAACTAATATATACTCATGGTAATCAGGATGGGTTAATGTAAGCAATCTTAAGACTGAAGACTATGCATAGCATTTACTTTCAATTATTAAATAGTATTTGAAATGTTGTAATGAATGAATGTGACCTATCTGGCGGTCTCACCTCATCTTCTGTTTATGGGGAAGCCACTATGCAATAATCCAGAGTACAAGTGTGTGTGTAGGGAGATATATATATATACACACACACACATATGAACAAGATATAATTAGATGAAAGCTGTTCCTTACAATATGGAATTTATTGTATAGAAACTTGAGTAGCTACAGCTGATGCTAATTAACTCTCCAGCCTGAGAATGTGTACAGTGGTAGTGATGGTGAAGACAGGAGAAATGTGAAATATGGCACAGAAGATTTTACTTTAGCTTGCACCTGCTAGGCATGAGGAGCCAAATCTTCAGCTGATGTCAACCAATAGAAAGATCTGCCTTCAGAGGAGTGACACTGATTTACATCAGCTGAGAATCTGGCCAGGGGATGTTACTGACTTGGCATTATGGACATAGCAGCTGGTGCTGACTTGTTAAGAACAAAGGACCACATGCCAAAAAGCCCATTAAAAGGAGCTCCTTTGATGTTTCACTTCATCTGGTATAAATTTAAAATGGAGGAGGCTGTCAATTTTCCTTAGTCTAGACATTTTGTGTCATTGGGTCTGTGTCACACTGCAATGTGACCTTCATGTACTGTATCAGATGCTGAGAAACTGAGAACTTGGTCCTTACAGATGTTGAAAACTCCGTGAGGAACTGGAAGTCCTCAGTTATTAGTGACTCTGGAAGGTGGAAGGGTGGGGTCGAGACAGACCCCAACCCGTGTGGTGGGCAATAGGATTTTCCTATCCTTATCCTGGAGACTTTTTATTCCTTTTTAGAAGGAAGAGGATGCCTCCTCTACTCTGAAGGGCCCTTTTGCATTTATAAAGTACCAAGCTCTTGAGCTTTGCTTTTAGTTTCAAATGCCCACTGCCAGTTTCTCCACCATGTGGTGTGGTGAAGGAAGGGTTAATGACGCTCACTGGGTGTAAGAGAAGAAGCAAGGGATTGGCATGGAGCGGTACTCTTCCTTACTCCACTTACTTAGATAAACTACAGGACTCAGGAGAGCGATGTGGCCTTCTGCCCTGTCTTATGGATGTGTAGCTACCATCAGAGGTACTGCCCCATCATACGGACGCGTAGCTACCATCAGAGGTTCTGCCCTGTCATATGGAGGAGTAGCTACCATCGGAGGTCATAGGCGACAGATGTGAGCAAGAGGGAGAGATGATACTCAAGGTTGTGTAAGCCAAAGCTTCTCCTAGGCTGGTTTTCAACGGCAACACTGGTGATGCAGTGGCACTGTTATGTCACAGCGACCCTGGCCCTGATTAAAGAGCTCATCTTTTCCTGTGGAGCTTTCTTGTTCTTTGACAGTTTTTCTGTGGTGTTAGGCACCAAGCAGCCACGGGTGGTTGGGTGAATGATTGGGGTTTTGTATTTGTTTGGGGGGGTTTTTTGTGGATGTTTTTGTTTACTTGTTTGTTTTCACTTGTTTAAGGGCATGACCATAAAATAGTTTGACTGGAGTTGAAGGAGCTCTTCACCTTCAGGAAACATGCCTTTTGCAGATTAAAGGCTTGGTTTTATGCTATGGGGCACAGCAACAAACTTGTTGGATAGAAAAGCCGTTGTTTCCCTAGAAGACAGAAGGATATCTGCCCTGTTAATGATGTTATGGACAACATTTATATGAGTGAAATTCATAAATTAGAATTCATTTCCTAAAGATGATTATATTGTCTGCTGAAGATCCAAGCTAAAGTTCAGCTCTCCTTGTTTTGTCATGTGAAAGTTAATGGTTTGATTTTTTCCACTGTTTTCCATCTTAGGCAGGGTGAGCATTTCTGCCTTGAGCTGTCAGAGTTGGTAAAAATGTGAGAGAATCTGAAGTGAAAGACTCTGGAGGGGGAAAGTCACTCGCTAGCACTCAGGGCAAGCAGTGGAGGACTGAATACTAGAATCATTAAAATGATGAAGAGAAAGAGAGGCTACGTGGATTCGGTGACTGCATTATGTCACTGGATTAAAGGGCCTCATTTTCCCCTTATTCACACTTGGTTTAAACTGGGAGCAACTCTTCTGCAGTCTGTGAAATGAGTACTTGCCTCAGTCTGGCTGCGGAAAATTATCAGAAAGAGCTGAACAACTAGGTGTTTTTGACACGATGAGAATACCAAGTGGTCGATACACTTCTTCCCCTGCAAATCACCATTTAAATGTTCTGAATCGTTGTGAACGTTATTTTTAAAGTCACACTGCATCAGATTACTCCTTGAGTCACTACAATAGTGTCTGATAGCTTCTGGCATGACACCCTTAAAATTCAAATGGGGATGTCTAACTCTAGGATTTTTGTTACGTGGATGTTACAGAGAACGTCTCAAAAGTACAGCAGCAAATTTCAAAGTATTTTCAATAACCATTTCCATGGTTCTTAACAATATGAACAGAGATTCTCTCAGTCTAAAGACCAGTTTCCTGGGAGCGTTGGGCTTGTTAAAGACATAGCTTTGGTATAGCACGGCCAAAAATGCATGACAAGAAAAACAATGATGATCCAAGGCATCACTCTAAGGCTGATTATCTTCAACCAGAAAATAATTACCAGGTGCTTGACCAATCTCCCAATTATGAAAAGTTTAATGAAAAGAGGATATTTTTCCTTTTATCCTGTCCTAGCACATAGGAAGCAAAAGAGGGAAAAACGTTAGCAAAATGTATAAACACTGATGTCAAGCAGCTGGGTATTGGGAACTCACTGGTGCAAGCAGTCAAATCAAATCATATGGGTGGATTATTTCCTGACCACTAAAATATTCTGCAGCAATAATATGCTCTTGTGATTCAGAGTGTAGGATGATCTCCTGTGGGTGCCAGGCAGGAACGTTTCCTTTTTGCTGGTGCAGTCATTGCAAATGACACCCTTGGTCCACCAAACCTCTCCGTGCACGGTCGGCGTCAGTCCCTCACACCCTGTCCTGAGCAGCACGTGTCTGCCCATGAACTCCCTGAAATAGGTGGTGTTCCTTTATTTAACACCAAGAGAGAGGACTGATTAATTATTTGCAAAGTGTTTGGAGAAAATAAATTGGCAGTCACCAGGGAGAGACTTATTGGTAGGTGCTGTTGATTAGCTGCATTATGGGATTGTTTGCTCTGAAAGCAAGTGTTGGACTACACTAATTTTGTCAAATGCCTTTTGTAAACAAGCTATTCCTTGACATTAAGAGGTTCTTCCTACTTTGGACTGATTGTAAATTTGAAGACTAGTAGATCTTAGGTACACTTGATAAGCTTTTTCTTTTAAATGATTACAACTTTCTACAGTCAAATACCAGCTTTTGTAAAAAGAAAGCATCTTCCTTCTGAGAAATGTGCCCACAGCTGTCAATGTTATTTTAAAAATAAAACAAAAAAAACCCCAACCTTTTTTAGAGATGATTTATTAATCTAGACTCTTAGCTTGAGGTGTTATTGATATAACAGTTAATTAAGCTTTATCCTCACCAGGCAGGGCTGTTTGAAGAAGCATTAGTAGAGGTACAATGACATGTTCATCAGGAGTAACAGTCTGGCTGGTCCTCTCAGCTCAAGCTTGCAATGTTGCCTCAACTTGGGGTCTTGAAAATTCTGGGAAGGGAGCTGAGGACATGGCCTAGCCCTGTTTCCCAGGATCCAGCCTCAGGTTCTTACTGAAAGGTAAGTCCCAGACCTTGTTAAGTGTGCCAGTTTGGATAGGGAGCACGGGCAGAGCTACAGTACTGTCAGGACCTTTTGCAATTCGGATAGTTTCCGTGGATGCTGATGTTGAGCAGTGGCTGACACTGTCTCTTACAAATGAGTCATTTGACAAACATTAGAAGGCAGTTAGCGATGTAGGTCTCATTGCTGGTCAGCAGAAATTTTAGTAAAAACATCTGAATTTTGTAGCACTCCTTGCCGACTGCAGCTTGTTGACTGATTAAAAGTGATGTCTTTTCCTCGGCAGTGATCCGAATAATAAATTATCCATCCTATCTTCCATCCTTTGACAAACACTGAAATAACTAATAATATTGTCATTGCTCTCAATATTTCCATTCTTCTGTGTTACCAGGCTGTTGAGATGATGTGGTCTGTTTGCTTCTATCTAAGACCATATGGCTTAGCCAGGGTAATACTTGTTTCACGATAGGAATTGAGTCATCAGTCTTTGTCATCAGGAGGCTGGAGGCTTGGTTTGGATTACAGATCGCTGCTTGCCTGCTTGAGGCACGTGTGGGCTCTGTACAGCCTATGCCCACATATGCCTGGGTCTAAATCTCAAAGAAGGTAGATCTTTCTTAGATTTAAGGAACATTAATTGCCACTCCTCTCTGCTTGGGGTCTTGGTAGCGTCAGCTTCCATCACGGAGGTCTGGGAGAGCTCAGCAGCCCAGGGCATGGGGCCTCTATTAAATTAAAAAAAAAAACCAAACAACAAACAAACAACAAAAACCACCAGGTGGTCTATAATGTAAAACCTACCTACAGTGGTGATGTCTGATCTCGTTAATGACACACAGTGAATCAGCACTGTGTGTCTCCTTCCCTGGCTGCCTCTTGTCAGGCTTGCTTGGTGGTCACAGAGGATTTGTAGTGCTGCATCTGTTAAAATGAGCTTTGGCCAATTTCAAAGAAGCACTTTGTCATGAATGGTCAAAAATCCACATTGAAACACTAGGAAGAGTGTTCTAGGAAAGTATGAAAAGCTGCATTATCCTGTTGTAAAGTGGAAAGAAAAAGAAAAAAAAAAAGTAGTAACAATGGAAAAGGGTATGTTTGCCTGAATTGTCCATGTTTGAAGGAAAGGCAAGTTTAACCTGCTGTAATGCAGGGTCACTTCCTGTTAGCAAAACCCCCTGAAGGGAGAGGGAGGAAAATGTAAAAAGATACTTTACAGTAAAACAATATACTTATTTTACTCAGAGATCAAGGATTCCTTAAAAAAAAAAAAAAAAAAAAGCTTTGGAAAACCCACCCTGGGTTTTACAGAACATTTTTAACTCCTCCAATATCATGTGGTTTTCACTAAGCAATTATTTAAAAATTCAACTATTGTCTTCTTTTTTTCTTGCACGGGGCAAAAATGACTTTTTTTTGTGATTTTTGTTCCTTGACTTTTTCTCCTATAAGCAGCTGAACTTTTACAACTAGGAACTATATTTGCTGAATTTTATTAACAGAGTCATTCTGCTTTCTGTTTCTTTGAGTTTTGTTCTCTCGTATCTCCCAAAGCATTACACTTGCATGTCTTTGTTCATTAGTTTTAAAGCCTTTCTTCAGCTGGGATAATAGAAAAAACATATATTGCTAGTCATCCAGTTGCAATTCTAGATATTCTCAGAGGGGCATATATATTTCGTCTGGTGCATGGGGATTTAGATATACAATTCCAGATAGTCTTAATGAGAGTAGCAGTCCTAATTCCCCACATAGTATATTAAAAACGGATCCAGAATGTATAGAGTGAAACTCTGTGATCTTACCTTTAAGTACCTTTGCCTTTTTCTTTTTTTTTTTTTTTTTCTAAATTTCATTTGCATCTGCATTCCTTAGTTAAGGTAATTGACAGCTGCTTTGAGGATGAGGGAGCTGATCTTTGGAGCCTGTCTGGTTTGTTTCGCTGTGTTTTCCTGGGGATTGGCTGCACCTGGGTGTACCTTTTGAATTGAAAGGTTAATTCAAGAGGGAGTTAGAGGAAAGAATTTAGCAAATTGGCTCTCTTATTATTCTGACTACTGTCGATGTTAGACAAGAACAAGGCGCACCTTTCCTTATTGCCTTAATTAACTACAAAAAAAATTCCCTATCATACTGTGAATATAATAAAGGATTAAGATTTAGTTATAATATTAGTACAAGATCTAAGGAAGACACTTTTCATGCAGAAAGGATGCAGTGGTTTTATACCTGAATTTCATCAGGAATCCTGCTTCTTAAAATTCTTTTTTAGGCATCCTTTTGTTGTCATAAAATGCTAAGAAGCAGCCATCACCTTTTTCTAATTTTAGACCCCATTCCTAATTTTGTCCATGACTTTCTTTCCTTTCTCTCCTGCTCCATGACTTTGTAGGGATTCCCCAGACCTGATGGGTGGAATGCCACTGTGGCATTTCTTTTAGCAGGGAAGGGGCGCAGCGCGTAAGAGAAGGCTGCCGCCGTTTGCACTGTATGTAGAGAAAATTCCTGGAGCTTAACTCTCAGTTCTTGCAGGTTACTGTACTTACACTTGGAAGCCAGTATCCACAAATAGCTAGTTTGGTAGTTAGGAGTAAATGGAGTGTGAATACTCCAGGCAACTCTTCTTTCTTTTGTTCAGATCCATATTTTAAGATGTTAGAGAGGAGAGATGTGACTTGCAGACAACTCTTTTGCACTGTTTTATTCTGCTACATTGCAGCCCCTTTTCACCACCCTGACGATTCATTCTGTAGTTTTGGATACCAACGCCTGGCAGCAGCAAATGGCCTCTCCTGGGGACACAACAGTGGCTTGAGCAGTCTGACAATCTCAGCAAAGAAGCTGTTTGGCTTCCCGACACACGCATTAGTTGCACAGACTGTTTCATGATATGAAGGCAAATTACCTCCTACTGTGATGCTGCCTTGGATGAGCAGAAACGCTTTTCTCCTTTCCACTTTCTGTTCTTCTCTCTGCTTTCTGCTGGCCAGTAAACTATTTGAATTTAAAAGATGATTTAGAGATAATTTGTTTTCCATTCAAGTCCTTTCTGCAGCTTAGTTCTCTTTTCCCCCTCTATCCTTCTAGTATCCTGGCTGTCTTTGTGAAAAGACTTCCTTCTCTGTTGCTTTGCAGTTACTTAATGCTACCTGCTGCTTTTTTCATCTTCTCCTACCGCGCTGCTTGTTCCTACCTCCTCCCACAAACAGACTTTGATGCCCAGGACCCCATTAATCTGTCCCAAAGTTTCTTTCCTCTATATGTCATAAAACATTTGTAGAAACACAGAGTGTAACTGCAGGTCTGGGATCAGTCAGGGACTGAAGGAACAGATCACTGCATACGCACGAGCTCCAACTGAGTGTGTGTACAGAATTCAGTCTATCCAGTTTCCTGAGCATATTCACATCAAAACTATTTTCATCTGAGAAAAGAGCTAAGTTTTGACAAAAGATAAGGCAAATATTTGCAACGTGTGAAAAGCAAGGAGAAAAATAAGTTATACCAGAGAGAAGAGGGAGAGCTTGGATGCCAGCCTAGAATTTGGGAGCTTTGTGTTCGCTTCCTTACTTTGACCAGATTTTCCGTATAGCTGTGAAATTGCTTGGGATGGGGTTCGTCTCAATGATTTTAATCAGGAAAAAAGGGGTGGAGGGTTTTTTTTCCTGTCTATGCTGATATTCGGGGAGCCTTCAATAGAGAATCCCTGAGAAGTTGACTTCTTCTCCCTATATGGACAGTTACAGGAAAGAACTTTTAATGTTACAAGCTTTCTGATCCGCATGGTAAGGGAAAGACACTAGGTGATGTACCTTAATGCCCTTGATTTCCTTAGAAATACAGGATGATGAAAAAGAAACATGAACCATCCAGATCACTAAAATGTGCAGGAGACCATAATTTTGCCAGTAAAAATATTTCTCATCAATTGTGAGTGCATTAAGGATTGGGAAAATGAACTGAAAGCTTCCCGCACCTCACTGCAGGATCTGATTTTACCTAATGACTCTTGGACAAGGAAGTGTCTTACATGATGTGCCATCTCACCATTTCTCATGGACTGGATCAAAGGCGGAAAACACTTCTAACCTTCCCTCTGTCCTCAACAAAGACATTAGAAAGAAGTGTTTAGAGAGGGGCAGTGGCTGAGAATGAGTCAGCAGAGAAAAGAGTGATGTGGCCACTTTCAAAAAAGCGTTTGTCAGGAAACAGCAGTCATCTATTAAATGTCTTGCGTCTGCAATGTAGAACAGGACAAGCCCCACCTGGTTTGTTTGGGTTCATGGTTAGGGCTGAAACCAGTTGGGTTTTTTCCCTTGTACCTCCCAGATCTCTCAGCTGCCACCTTTCAGATTGTTTTAATGGCTATTGGTCATTTCCATCTACATAAAACTTGAGGTCTCAGGTCAGCTTGTGACCGTAGGCAGTTTATGCATGCGATTAAAAAGGAAGAGCAGAGTCATGCTGTGCATGTAGCGATGTGGGTGCCTGCCTACCAGGGTCATCGCCGAGTGGTTCATAAGGATATAACATAGTTCGTACCTCTCCCTTCTTTCTCCCCCACTTGCTGATCCTGATGCCCTTTCCATGCTGTCCCTAATTCTTTGGATTTCGTTTCTTGATTATTTTTTATTATTATTATTGTACCGCTTCTCCCTTCAAAACTCTGCCTACAATGTCCCTTGGAAAACGGACACTTCTGTGGGCTTATTTGCCCACACTTTCAGTGTTCTAGGGTTTTGCTGACAGTAGCGGTGGTCAGCTTGAATCACCTTTCAAGATCTGTACAGCACAAGGCTTACCCAGCCAGCTCTGTTGCTTTTGACATGGCAGGGTCCTGCAGTTGTAGGTGCTGTGAAACATCCTTCTCATCCAAACAATTCCAGGGGAAAGTGTCTTTTTTTGCAAATCAAGACTTTTTGCTGAACACAGCTGTTCCTGCTGTGGCTTTGCACAGAGGTAGAACAGGGCACAACAAATGTTGGAGGCAGGAGATGCTTCTGAGGCAGCCACTCCACTACAAAGAGGTTAAAACTCTGGTGCCAAAACCGCTTGGACCTCAGTTTTCACCATAGCCACCACTGAACTCGTAACTGTAATCTTGACCAGGTTTAACCAATCTAAAATGTTCCTCTCAAGTGAATAAGAGACAAGACAAAGACACATAGCGTACCTTTTCATCAGAGGCATCTTGACTCCTTCCACGCTGCCCGTCAGTTAGAATGGCAGTGTATTTTTATGAAGAGTATCCTCAGTGATTATTTTTATGGGTAACATTTTGTTGCAGTGCATCTGCGTGGTAGTTGTGATAAAATTTGTATCAGTTACAACTTTTAAAATACACGATTGAAAGCAATTTTCCAGGAAATAAGAATTGTGAGGACTAGAGGCGTGAGAAGAAAAATGTTCCCATGATGTAGAATTTGGTTGGTTTGGTGGTTGTTTTTATTTTCATTTTTTTTACAGGAACAGAAATGCTGTTGGGAAGCAAGAAGCAGCAATGCACCACGGGCAGGATCATCACAACAGCCTCTGGCTCTCTTCCAGATACAGCATCCCGAAAGGCAATTGCTGCTGCTACTGATGGCTCATCGAAAAAGGGAGATCACTCCAAAGTCACCTCCAAATCCAAAGAGATCCAAGCACAGAGCATCCTGAAACCAAAAGTGTCTGTCTCCAATAGTATGTGCAATATAAAAGCTTCATCAAGAATCCTCTTGGAAGAAAATGTTCACAGGCAAAACCAGCTCCTAAAAAGTAAGGTACAAATCTTACTGTGGTTGTTAGGAATATGGTTTCAATAACAAGATGAGATCAGTCTCAAAGAAAAAAGTGAAATAATGGAAAGTCAGTCCATTTTTTGTCCAGCTTTAAGTGCTGAGTATGAGTCATCTGGTGAGAGATCAATCAAATAATCTGACTGCATACATTGCTATGGTTAATAGAACACAAGATTAAAATGAGAAAGATAGGTTTACTTTATAAGCAGATTCAACAAAATCTTGAAAAAAACATTAAAATTGCAGAGTCAAGCAGTCCCAGTCCAACCAAGAATGACCAGAAGTGAGGTTATTTTTATAACCTTGTTCTTGTTTGCAACGTTTCTTTCATTTTTTGCAAGGTTATTTTTTGACACAACAGCCTGAACTACATGGTACACAGACATAGCATGAAATAACTCGTTTGGAGAGATTATCATGAAGGAAAAAAAAAAGATTGTTCAAAAATTTATTATCAACAAGGTTTCAGCGTGTAAAATGTGATTTCTTCTAGTTCAGCACTGGTTGGTATGTCTTACTTCCAACACTGATTCACATAGCTAAATGGAGATGACATGAGCAGCTGTATTTATGCATAAGGTAGTTTTGCAGAAGGCAGTTGAAATATAATATAGATTAGTCTGGCTTTAGTATCAATAGGTTTATTTGAAATTTACTCCAAGGATACCTTAAAAATGCTATAATGGTCATGTAGCCTTTCTTCTTACAGCATTATTATTTTTTTTACAGATTTTTTTGTAGGCAGCCAGGCAAAATTTTTTCATTATTGACTGTAAAGCTACTGAACGTAACACCGATTTAGAGGAGAGAAGCCTACATGCTGCTTCCAGTGCCTGAAGTGAAATCGTGCCATTTCACTAACTGGAAATGACTTAGGTTTAGAAAAGCGAAGCATCCACTGAGATCTATCAAAGATGAAGTTAATTGACACTCTGTAAACCTGGCTTATCGAAGAGTTTAATTTCATGTTCACAGATTTCAAGTTGTTTTTCCAAAATGTTAACCAGAACAGTATTAGGGAGGAAATACTGTTCAGGCTTTTATAAGGCATATGTACCCAACACAGATAATTTTAATATTTATGTACAATATGTCATAAAGAGGAAAATACTTAAGTTTATTGTAACCAAAAATTGAAATAAAACAGTAATGGGCTTTATTCCCAGATATTTAGTTCTAGAAATCAAATTATTTGGCAAGGAAGAAGTAGTCCAGTGTGACTTTTCACAATGGTTCATATGGAGCTCTTCTGAAGTTTCCTTGTTGTTTTGGATTAATTCTGTCCTCTAAACAAGAATCTTGTCAACTCTGATTTTTGAGCACATAGCCTCTTTTGGTCCTAATTTGCGCAGAGACTGTCAATCATAGAGCATTAAAGCATAATTTTAAGTGTAGAATATAATATATTTTTCTCAATATTAATTGACAGGTTTCATAATAATACGCTATAATGCATGTTAAACTTTTGGGTTTTGTTTTTTGTTTTTGTTTTTGTTTTTTCATGGAGTCTTTCCACTGGCTAATGAATGTATAGAAGTGATAGAAAGCAAACTCGTATTATCAGCCAGGAAAAAAAACGGAACAGTGTTTATGAAAGTCTCAGTATGGTCAAAGAGAAAGGATATGTAATTAAGGTCCGTAACAATATGTTATTTCCTACAATATGTGCAATGAATGGAAATGAACTCAAACTGCAGGTCACAGGGTTATATTCTTCGCTTTCCATGATGCGACTGAGTTACAGAAGTGTCTTGCCTTTTGGGAAGCAAATATCAGCAAATGGCGCTAAGCGTCCGAGCAGTTTAATTGCACTTCGATGTGATGTCTGGCTTAATGTGAAAGATACTCTGGGTGTCACAGGGCAGTGAGTAGCACCTATGATTAGATTTGATCTATTCCGCTTAATGAGGCCTATTAATAATACCTTGGCATTCTTATTTTAGAAATTGCCCTCTATGTCTAATGAGGTGGAGAACCCAATAAAAAATTAACCATGCACTCTTAATGAACTTTTAAATCTCTCAAAGGTGATTATGAATTTTGTGGTTCAAGTGACAAAATAAAAGAGTGCAAGGAGGAGGATGAGCGGGAGCGAGCCAGGAGGGTAACGCTATCCGCGGCTCACTCGCCAGATGTTACTCGTGAGAAAAACAACCTGTTCACCCAGCCAGAAACCAGCTCCCAACCTGAGAGAACCCCACCAGCCACGCGGACGCTGCGGGTAAATACCAATTTGTTGTTATTGTTGCTGTTAATATGGGGATTTATTTTTTCTTTTACTATTATTTTAATTTTTTTTCTTTTTCCCTTTTTTTTTTTTCTTCCATGGAAGGTGACCTTTAAAGGTCCCTTCCAACCTAAACTATTCCATGAGTCTACAATTCCTGGGAAGTGGCTGAGGGCAGAAGTTCACATTCCTGTGATTTTTCTCCTTTCCCGTGAAGTTTTGGTAGCTTGCATCAGCTGCAAAGACTTGCTGGGTTCTCTCATTGTAAAAGCTCCCTGTTTTAAGCCCCAGCTGCCATATCTGCAGAGGAACATCTTAAAAGTTTGGGGATTTAGAAATTTCCCAAAGATATAATTTTGAAATTATACCTTGAAACTGCCAATTTCCCAAATGTGCATGACATCCAGTGCCACGGGCAGCAGCCACAGGTGCAGAGGTGACCCCAGGTTGATACCAAGCCCCAGCAGCCGCCGTGCTTCCCTGCCTTCTCCTTCAGCTCCTGCCTTCTGTCCTAAGACACTCCTAAATGCTGAGGCAGCCTTTTGAGTGGAAAGCGTTTTCTTTCTAGATCCTCCACGAACAGATCTGCAGCACGATGTAAATAAACAGGAACGCTTGTGAACTGCCAGTGACAAGCTGCTTCAGTGATGGGGTGAGACCAGGAAATAGGCAAAACACCAAAAGCTTGAATGTGGATAATATGTAATTCAAAACATATAAACACATAAATATATGACTTGTAACACATAACAACATGTAATTCAAAAATATGTAATCCAAATATGTTTTTTGAAAGTTGGGTTATTTTCAGAAATTCTCCTTTGTCTGATCTGGAAATTTCACACCAAGACAGCTTTCTAAGAGGAAAAGGAAATAAAGACAGAAAGGAAGGCAGCTGGCTGACTTTCACACAGACAAGCAATCATTTTCATTGATAATCTCTTACTGAACCCAGCTGGATGCACATCACCTTTTTTTTTTTTTTTTTTTTTTCTTTCTTCCTTTTAACTTTTTTAAAACCAAGGGGTTTCTCTGTTTCATTTAGGAAGCACTAGAAATCCATAAGCCTGAGTTCATCTCTCGTTCACGAGAAAGGCTGAAGAGACTTGAACATATGGTCCAGCAGAGGAAAGCCCAGCAGCAGAGTGATGCTCCTGTGAGAAACCAAGGAGTGCTTGTTCGCAAACTTTCCTCAACATCCACTTCCAGCAAAAAAAAACAATACACCATTCCTCACCCTCTCAGTGGTAAGTTGAACTGGGACCAGCAACAGGTCTGTAGCTGATGCTGACATCTTGCCACCACGTGTATAGTATTTCCCTCTTAACTTTGTGAAAAAACAAGAGACCCACAGCTCCTGTTTCACCCCACCAGCTCTCCAGCATCTGTCCTGATGCTCGGAGCAGACAGTCTCTGAAGGTGGGTTAGTGGAGGTGAGTTGTTTTCTGTGGTCTGTGGCAGCAGAAGACGTCTTCCTTGGGGACTTTGAATCGTTGTCATGTGCCATTGTGTTCTTCAGCATGATGCAGGTTGCTGCTAGTTTTAGAGGTGATAGCAATAAAAAGCATTTGATACCTCTCGCAGATCACAAAGACCGGTTTGGAGGGAGAAGTGACAGTTAGGGGGGGCAGTGGGATTTGGGAGTCGGAGTCCCAATCTTGTCTTCTCAGCAGCTTCACATGTGGACGTGCCACTTGACTCATGAAGCCTTCAGCAGCGAGCTAGCTCTGAAAGAACGCTTCTATGCCCAGCAGCTGTGTGCAAGGCTGCTAAATCAATGCATCTAAACTCTGTGAATTCCTAACTCAAGTTGATTAGGTTGTTTTATTGTCCTAGTGGTAAACAGACAAAATATCCAGTGAAAAAGAGTTCTCTCTGAGAAGCTCCTTCACAGCTCTCTCCAATAGCACCCCTGTAAATATTATCTAGGTGCAAGATGTTAAGCAAATTACTTTTGGTTTTGTGGTTTTTGGTTTTTTTAATTGCCATCTGGCTCTTAATTAATTCAGTTGACTAAAGAAAAAGATTATTGGATTGATTGGCATTCCTCTTTACATTTTCGTTTTAAATCTGTGGCCGTTTGAAGCCACATAGTTCTACTGAAAAGTAAATCAATTGAAAACATTAAACAAATAGATGGGTCACCCGGAGGAAGCAGGAAGGAAAATCTCTGATGTCTTCAACACTGGGAAAAAACATGGGTTTTGCTCGCTGGGGAGTGGGCTTGGACACAGGAAGGCTGGGCGCAGCCCCATCGCAGGACTCTTGGTGTGCTTTGCACTGGAGAGAACTGATTTCCATCGCTACATCTGTGCTGTTTGTTGTGGTACCACAGAGCCTACCTTACACCAGAGAGATAATGCCTTGTTATAGTAAGAGCTAAACAAGCGTAAGTGAACGAAGCACAAAGCATGAATTATATTTTAAAGAGTCGATAAAATTCATTCACCACCAGTTATCCAAGTTAATTTACTTGGCTTCGTATCTCTCAGGGTCACGCCGCCCTGCAGTGCTGGGGTCTCGGTGCCAGCACCAGCAAGCCCTCCCTGCAGGCAAGGGCACGGGCGTTTGTCATATATCTTAGAAGAAGCGGCAAATACGTGCACCTTCAGTCAGTCATCTTTGAAAGTCCCCTAAACCACTCTGCAAATACTTTACGGAAAAAAAAAAAAAAAATTAAATCTATTTCTCCTTAAATTATAATTAAATATTAATCTTGATGCTTGCTTAATGAGTAATAAAAGCATAATATTGAAATACATTCATTAATGATTCAAATAAATTACTATTTCCCTCTTTCAGTGGTTGGTCATTAAAGACACATTTGTCTAAAGAAAATCTTTAGTTTCCATAAGTCACCTGCCTTTATGTAGCCACGTGTAATTTTCTGTTTATGAAATCTTAATATTTTTATAATGACAGGAGCGTCACATGTCTGTTATTTAAGCGTAACTGTAATTAGTACTGGAAACCCTAGATCCTTGACAGAGCACAACCTGAGGCTGCAGTTCAGAGGGCTGTGTAGGAGCATATTGAGCATATTTAATTTGCTCTGAGTCCTGACAATTGGTATTTTAGGACTTCTCCTGGTGGATGCTATTGTGCAGAAGGATTAGTATCATTAAGGAGTCCCAGAGTGGGAGATCTTTGTTTCCTACATATGTTCCCAAGCTTTTCTAGTTGCAACCCCTCTTGCAGAAGAGACAAGGGCTTCTCCCTTGTGCTCACCAAGGGCACTGGGTGGATGCCTGTATCCTTCTGATGTCTCTGCTGACAACATCCCCATCCCACTGGGGTCACAGCCTTCTCCTCCCCTTCTGCCAGCCCCCAAGGTTGGAAGGAAGAGAAGTTATCATTTGTTGTCGTTATTCTGTATTCTCTGGAAAAGCCATTTTAGCATGTAAAATGTGCTTTTAAACCAAGGAAGGACTTTGTACCATGTTTTAGAAAACAAAAGTAAAATGAAAGGAAAATGCAGCTGTAGTCCAGGTAGGTATGCAAGTAGTTTCCTTAGCTGAGATGGGAAGTGGACATCAAAATCCCAGTGATTTAAGGATGCCATTTCACATTATAACCTGGTGCAAGGGACACTGTGAGTGCAAGCAGCAGTGTCACCGCCTGCTCTGTTGCTGCGCGTGGCCCATCATGCTCCTGTATTTTGGTTAGCTGATCTAGCAGAAGCTACTTTTTAATTATTTTCTTTAAAATTAGGATTTTGAGGTTTTATCAGATCAAACAACTGATCCAGCTCATCAAACAGTGTTGTGATCAGATGAACTGGCACAGGGCAGGTGGGAGGGAAGGTAGGAGGAGATGGGGAGGGAGGAGAGCAGCACCCCCTCCCTTGGCACCAGCCTCCCATTTTTACGGGTGTAATGGGACTGTACCCCTCCCAAAGAGAGCTCCCAGGCTGCTCCTGTACTGCACCCATGCACAGATGACTCCGAAAGCTACCTGCCAGCCAAAGCTGGCTGAGCAAAGGAAACATGGTAGGGTCCACCACTGACTATGTATTTCAAAGCCAGCTTTTCAAGTGGTACAGAGCCTGGGGTTTATGCAGGACACTAAGTGTCCAGAAGAGGGAAAATATCATCTTAAGGTATGTCTGCATGTCCGCACACACAGAGTCCTGAATGCCACCTCCATCTCTGGCTATTCCTGGTTGTGCGTGGGTTGTGGTCCAGGAGCAGCTGCTGTGACACCAGAGCTGGGACAGGGGCTGGTGGCTGAGGCTCAGTGCTGTGTTATCACAACCATTGCTTTCCAGGGTGCCGTCCTGCTGCCCAGGCTGCGCTGGGCAGCAGCAGACAGCAATGCCCTATGTCCTCCCTATGGTGCCATGGCTGTTCCTATAGTCACCTGGAAGCCCATGCATGTCGCAGTCACTCACAAAGGCCAAAAGAGGCATCAGACCCCAACCATCGTTCAGAAGTCATTAGAAGTCAGAGGAACTGGTCAGCCAACACTTCTGCACATGCGGGGCAGTTGCTTTGCCACGTCCCCATAGCTATTTTATTTGGTACTTGTACTACGGCTTTTCCTGTTCTCCCTGCTAGTGTCAAAAAAATCTTTGCCAAATGCAGCCACCTGCAGCTTTCTTTGTCGAGGAAGCAGGCTGCTCTGACAGCAGCACGCAGGGACACAACATTTGACACAAGGAACCCAGGAGGGTAAAATGATAACCTGGAAACTTGCTTAAGTGTACAGCATTGTATTGGTGGCACCTCTAGGCTTCAGGGTGTGATCCTGTGGTTGCTTTCTTCAGTCTGATAGTTCCCTCCTTTCTCACTTTTTTCTCTTTCCTGACATCTTTGGGGTTTGTGGAAGTAGAGGTCTTTATGGCTCTGAGGTTCACGGGGCTGGTTGCCAGCACACCTTTATACATTTTCCAGTGCCTTTTTCGTAAGAGCAGGTTGGCTGATGAGTTTAATTTCCACTGACCCCGACACAGCAATCCCAGGGATGGGTTATGAGCTCGCGGGTGGGTGGGCAGGAGTGTCTCCGTGCAGACCCAAGGTGCCCGCAGAGCAGGTCGCCACAGCGTACTCGCTGCAAGCGCTGGCTGTAGCTATGAGTTATCCAACTAGTTTTCTGCCGCCAGAGGCCATTCCCTGCCCAGTTCCCCATGTGCACATCCGTGCCCACATGGGAAGGTGGCTCAGGAGGGGGACAGGTGGGACTGTCCCCTTGAGTGGCAGCCTGCTTTCATGCAGGCATAAATGGGGGTTAACTTGCAGCCCGGGGTGTCTCCCTGTGCATCCAGAAAGGAGAGCAATGACCTTCAGTTTTTTCTCTGCCTGAGATTATTCTATCAGACTAAAGTGTCTTTATTGATAATACAAAATTATGAGTTAGCACAGGTTTACAATGTTTTGGCAGTGTTGTTACAAACTTAGTTTCCTGTAGGAGACAGAAATAATTGGCATTGAGCATCATTTCCATATAAATACCAACATCTGTGCAGTTTCCGTTTACCTTCTGATCCTCAAAAAACCCAAGTTGTTTACCATTTTTAATTGTAATTCATGAGCAGGATTTTATAAAACGCTGAAATTAATCTTAGAAAAATGAAAATGTTTATCCTGCAGAAGATTTTCTCGACACAAGAGCACTTTGAAGACAGAGAACCTGCAACTCTCATGCTAGCCTTAGTGCTAGGTAATGTGTACTGCTAAATTTTGAGAGTGCTAATTAGTCCAAGATAGACTACTCTGCTGTTGACTATGTCGAACAAATTAGAGATCCCACTGTGACGAACTGAATAGAAACAATGTTCAAATAACTGGATTTAAATCTCGAAAAACCGTAATGTAATTACTTCAGTGACAGGACTACCAGCTGTTTATAGGCCTTTAAATCTGCATAATGAACAGCCTTGTGATCTTAGTGTACACAAGCACTTTCAGAGGTTTAAAAAATTTTCTCAGGCCCATATGTTTTTTTCATACCTTCCATTTTGAGAGGGTAGTGGTTCATTGGAAATGGTAATAGAAGTTGCACGTTACCGTTCAACCCCTGTTGCGGGGCCTGCTGTGTTTCTCCGGATTTATACCCAAATCCTGTATCTTTAGTAATACTTTGGAAACAAGTTTATACCTTCTCAGTCATGCTTCTAAACCTTTCCAAAAAGCTTTATTGTAACTGCGAAAGCCTGGGGGGCAAGGACTGCTGTTGTTTGTTTGTTTGTTTGTTTGTTTGTTTGTTTTCAAGGGGGTGGTTTCTCGAGAAGCTCTGTGCCAGGGAGGTTTTAATTTGGGTTGTAGAGAGAGGGGAAAAATAGCAATCGGAGAACTTGCAATAATTCTGCAGCCAGCAACCCCTGCAGCCACTAATGTGCATCCTTGTGGTCTTCAGATGCCATTGGCAGTTGGTGAGATGTTTGCAGCCACCAGTCCATCTCTGTTTGTGTGTGACTTTAGTTGTGACATTTCTGGGGTTCCTTTTCCCCGTCAAAACTCATAGCTAGCAGTAATGCCACTGATCCTGTCGGCACCTGGCCTCCTGGTTAAGGCTGCCAGCTCTGAACACAGACTGAGCTGCAGTCAGGTAATTGAATTAGGAAGAGAAATGACCTATTTTTATGATATTATTATTCATCACATTGATTTGAGCACTGCTATGAGTCAGCTAAACATGGCAGCTCATTGCAAGTCCCTGGCTGTGGGTGACACAGTCTCTCAGGAGCATGATGCTCAGATTCACTGTGACGCCAGGGGAGGAGGTGATGTAGTGAATGGGGTGACCAGCATGTCCCCTCCATGCCCTCATTCTTGCAAAGAGGGGAGACAGACAGCCTCTGTGCAAGGAAGGCGGTAATAAATTGGAAGATCTTCAGATATGAAGAGTTTTCTGTGTGGATGACAGCAGTGTTGAAACAATGTGGCTTATATTGGATGACTTACAAAGTTTAGTCAATCTGCTGGGGGATAATTTCATTTGGAGTCCTGAAGCAGCCAAATAGAAAACTGAATTTCTGACGATGGACTTGTTAATCCAGGAATAAAAGGTCTGATTTCACCCATGATTAGAAACTGAAACTAAAAACTGTGAGGATTAAGAAGCTGGTGCAAATTTTACCAAAGATTAAATTAATCTTTTGATGAGTTCACTAAAATCTGTCAAACCATCTTCATAATTTGCTATTTTTTGAAAGAAACCTTACGCTTTCCAAGACTACCTGCTCTATTCAAACAAGAATGATTCAGGAAAGCCAGGTGAGATGCTGGTTTTTTCCACATGAAATCTGTAAGTGTTAAGTACCGTTTGGACTGAAATCTCCTGCATCATGCCCAAAATTAATTTAATACAAAAATGTTTTCATAAACCTCTAAACTTCACAGGATTTTTAGAGATACTTGTGATGTTTTCCATTGTTAAGAATGAAATATTAAGAAGAATCAGAATTCTCAATAGCCACAGTGTAGGACAGACGTGAACAGCTAGAAAGCCCAGGAACCACCTTCCTGGGGTTCCTCTTGGGTGAAGAAGCACTTCTCAGCTTCAGCGTTTGCCTAAGATGAGCAGAAAGTCCAGGCAGTCTTACAATCAAACTTTTAACTAATGGGTTATTGCATTTTTATAAATAATACCAAAACCTCATCTGTTGACTACAGCTGAATTAATTCATTGCATGAAGTCATTGACATACGCTGTGTAAAAGTTTGGGCAGCACCCCTGGGTGTAGGCATTAGTTTATATTCTCTGGATGAATTCCCAGTCAAGGGCTACAGGCGTGCTAAGCTGAATGCCACCTTGACATTCATCTTAAATTCAGGACTAATTTATCTTTTAAAGGACTGTTGATTTAAAAAAGCAGTGTTTAAAGTATTATTTTTTTTAATTTATTTTAGGACTTCTCTGGGTGAATGGGCTTTTGGTGAATTATTTTTTTCAGATCAGTAAAAAAACAGTTTAGAGAACCACTGCTATCAGTGCTTTGCATTTCAGCGACTGACTGCACATCCTCACAGGCACTTTTTAGCTCCTAACAAACTTGGAGGATTTGCATTTATGTTAGGAGAAAATGTATGTATATTCTGATGGGCAGAGTTTAGCCTTTGATAAATTTTGCCATTCTCTTTTTAAAGTGTTTCAGTGATTTAATGGTAAACATGAAGTCAGGGGATGATTCCAACGCAATCATTTTATCTGTTCTCTGTCTAAACATTTACTAACTTCCCAAGCAGGAAAGTTACTCACCCTGTCTGTGGAGCTGTTTGGCACTAGTTAAAATATACTACAGCGATGACCCATTTACCTTCTTCATTTACAACTTGATGAAGTGGCTTCTTTCTCCCACTGTGGAGATGTCAGACCATTGTTGCATACAGCGCTGGTGTAAATACCAGAAGCTCAGCAGTTTCAAAAGGTTTAAAAAAACCACACCATTGAAATGTTTCATGCCTATCTGTCTAGACCTTTTTTTAACTGTGGTGCATCACTGGAAATGCTGAATGACTGCTTTGAAATCCCTTCTTTTCTTTACTTCAGAATAGTTTTCTCCAAAAGTAATACAAGGCTATGAAATTTGATAATGAATTTTGATAAAATGCAATTTAGAAGACTATCAGCCTGGGAATTGTCCACCTTATGCCTCACTTTGATATTTGCTTGGTAGGAGAGAATGTTAATACAGGTCTTCACAATGTGTTTGGCAGGTTATTATAGCTCTGAATGTGTGCTGCTCTGCCACTTTGAAATATGCTTTCTTTTTGGTATTAAATATTAACAAATATTTACAAGTACGTATGATTTTTATTTTTCATTTATACCAATTTTTATTTATTTTTCTGTTATTTTTTGAATTCTAATCCTAAAATCTTTCAAGGATTAGCCTTATTTCTTCTTGTTGCTTGCATGTGAATTTTTTTTCCTCATACATAACGACCTGAGAGAGAGCTGAGAGATACTACCTGAATGGTTAGCTGTAAGCGTTTACCATTTGACTCCAAGTTGCTTCACAAAGGGTATTCTTATTTTAATATTCTTTTCCTTATTTTAAGGAAGATTTATTTTGTTCTTGGAGGATTTTCCCCAGACCCTTTGTTTTTAATCCTTCCCTTCAAACCAACTGCACAACCCCATACTTAGTTCCAGGCAGGATCACGGGCAGTGGTGGGTCTGATGGCTTCAAGACTGTTCCTGTGCCATCAGGAGAGGGTTATTCTGAAGGCACAGCCGTATGCCCCAGCACCCGCACAGCTCAGCCTCTGCGGCGCTTCCCAGCGTGCCAGCATGGAGTCTTGGCAACTCATAGAAAAAGTGCAGATTAACTTGTCATGCTGCTTACAGGATCGGTTGCAGGCCTGCAGATCCCTGCCTGGGTTTTTCATCCCTCACATGTTGTCGTGGCTACGCACAAAGGTCTGGAAATGTTAATGTGTTATTAAGAGGTTTTCTTAAGGAAAAAAGAAAAAAGAAAAAAAAAGGGGGGGGATGTGTGCGTCCCTAAAACAATTAGTTATGATCCAGAAATCCTCCATCTGAGTATTCCTGGAATAAAAATTGATAATTTTGAGCAGATGTCACTCGCAGTGCATGGGAAATCTTACAAACACCAGGCTCTGTGCTGGTCGGCCGCGCAGTGCAATAGCATCGCGTCTTGGGAGAAGTCCACCGCAACTCACTGCGCGAGGGTCGGGGCAGGCAGTGCGGGTTTCTGCCGGGGAGGTCTTTCCAATGCTCTCAGCTGCTCTTCTGTGCCCAAGGACAGGGGAACATGCAAGCAACTGGCTGCAACAGCAGGAACCTTGTACTAAGGACCACATTACCACACAGATGAAAAAGATGCCCAAATTTGCTGTGTAGCATGAAGCACCTCCTATTTTAGTTTTAGTGCTGCAGAGCACTCATAGCAATGGCTTTGTACAACTTCAGCTTGATCCCGTGCCACCTTCCGGGTGAGAGGACGTGCCTCACGGGCAGGGATGCATCCTGCAATCCTGAGCTGTCAGAATGAGGTGTGCAACCTCGAGCAGCCAGGGACTGCACTGAGGCTGCTCTGAAGTGTGCTGCACTCCACACCAGTCCCAGAAAATCAATGACCCCGGGCCCTAACCCTTCACCAGGACCATCGGGGTCACAGGTAATCTGCTCCCTGAAATTTCAGGGTTATTTGGACAGCAATAGCATCCAAGTGTTTATTCCTTTTAAGTTAATCAACATGTAAATGAACATAAAACCACTAATAAATACAAGGCAAATTATATTTTCCTAGCAAACTGAGCATGTTGTGTGTGTGTACTGAAGATTTAATAAGCATGATTAAGCGTAGACAACCGCTGAGTGGCGAAAAGTTAGTCCTCAGGCAGAGGAGGCTCCGCAGCCTCCCCTCCTTTCTCAAATCCCTAACACTTGCACGATTGAAAATAATTCAGAATAGGAGCTGCTGCAAAACTCCCTTTTATTTTTACATAGAGATACAACAGTGATCTTAAAGGACGTGTAGCATTTTCCTGAGAAACACAGTAATCTGAGTACAACTTTGCCTTCAGGTGTAGTCCCATAAACTGCTTGGGGCTGAGTGGTTGCTGAGACATCTCCCATAAATATCCCTGAAACGTGCTGTCTTAAAGAATGGGGAAGGAAACCTGGTGGGTAAGGTAGGGGTCTTTTTTGGGTAGGGGCCGCTGAGCCTGCTCAGGGCAAGCGTCTGCACTGGGCAGTTCTGGAACAAATTATTTTCTGTGTTTACTTCTCTGCCTTGATTATTGTATTTTGCCTCTTTAGTGAGATGGTAGAAGGATGCTGACATGACGCCTGCTGTGATATAGGCCTTCTAAACTTCCTTGTAAAATGGAAGTGCTTAAAAGTTTGCACATATATTTATCTTATACATATGTTCTGCAAACATACTGGCAAATATTTTGGCATTCAGATTATTGTGACTACACAGGTCATGACACCCCTGTCCTCAGTGCCCCAGCGAAACTGCCTGGAGCTGGCTGGGTGTAGGGAACGCTCGGGCCACCCTTGTGTTCAGGCACCAGAACGTGAAACCATTTCTTAAGTACACGTGAACTGAGAAACTGAAATTCCAACTACCTAGGTCGCCTGTGTGCATCAGGGTGGCAGGTTGTGCACTGCAGGGATGTTCCTTCCCCTGCTCTGGATGTGTCCTGCTGTACAGATGGGGGGACCCTGCCCCGTCTCCCCACTTTTTCTTTTATTGTCCTAGTGTAAATCTAAATAACATAGCTGTGCAGGCAGCAGTCCTCCCTCTTCTCCCTGATAAACGTAGTTAGACACAGTCTCCTTCATCTAGAATCAGTTCTGATTATGTATCTACCACCTTCCCATCTCATACAAACACCACCCCTTCCCATTCAGAAACCATTTTTGCAAGGAACATGTTAAACCTACTTATTCCTGAGACTTAGCTGACTGCTAAGATCAGTAATTATTTTCCCGTATCCAGGGAAATGCTGATTGGAATTATCATGGATAATTCATATTTGATCAGGAAAGAGTAATATAATTTTCATCCTCCTAACACTTGGCACAATTATTCACAGCCCTGCAAAACAGGTGGAAATTGAATCAGGCATGATCAGACCAACACTCGTCAGCTGAGGATTCAGGCGGGGGGGGGGCGGGGCGCTGATTGCCTGCACAAGCACGGGGAAAATAGATCACTGTGTACCACAGAAATCATCACTGGCTCTTTATCTGAATAAAGGGCACACACAGCTCCACGTGGCAATGACAAAAGTCATAGGCAATTTAAATAAATGAACTCTGCAATGAAGGTGGTTGCTATGGGTCCTACCCATCCTTCCTTTTCTGTAGGGCAGCTTCAGGAGCCAGTTCAACTCCAGATGTTATTAAATGCCTTTCCATTGACCTGTAGAGGTTTGGAACTGGCCTTAAGCCATCAAAAATTTAACCAGAAATAACATATCATGACTACATGAAACGTGACGTCTAAAATTTCAGTAAACACAGATTCCTCCAGTATTAACTTTATTTTCCCCCTGCTAGATAACCTCTTCAAACCAAAGGAAAGATTCATTCCAGAGAAGGAGATGCATATGCGATCTAAAAGGTACAAATCGCTTCGGTTTAGAGTCCCACCTCACATGTCTAAGGCACTGTATTTCCATGTCATCTCCATGTGCCAGGGGACCGGTCTGTCACTCTGCTTGCACGCTTTTATGCCATGCTCATGACTTACATCCACAGTATCAGGCTAATGGATTTGGGGCAGCCCTGCCCTATGAACACTCCTTTTCTAACCGTTTCAGACAGCGTGGGGTACTCCTCGCATGAAAACTAAGTCCCCGACAGGTGCCTCATATTGGACATTCAAAAATGTAAGCAGCACAGTCACTTTGGGTTGTTTGTTTGTTTGTTTGTTTGTTTCCACCCGATTATGGCACATAGTATGGGAATTGCAGCAAACTATCAGGAACGTGGGGTGTGATCTTTAACTGCACTGCACTTCCTGCCATCACTTACAGCAAGGAAAGCTGCTGGCTACCATGCAGCATTCATCCCGTTTTCAAGAGTCCTCAAGATGTGTCCCATTTCTCTTCTCCAAAACACAACCCCCAGCCAAAACAGACTGCTTCAAGAACTCAGTATAGCAAAATATTGTGAGGAAAAATCAGAACCAAGCAGGCTTTGTATGCATGCAAAGAGAAGGACTTCTGCAAAGGAAGGTCCGACTTTCTTCTCACGCTCCTGGGAATTTTATCACTAATTTCAATGGAAAAAGATCAGACCAGAAGTCACCTTTTTGAGGGCAACTTGTGTTATTTTTAAAATGGACAGATTATCTTCTCCTCGGTAAAAAGAGTTTCTAATGGCAGTGAGAAAGTGTTAAGAGTCTACAATCTTATAATGATGGTTTTCTTACATTTTAGAAAAATACTTGAAAATAATTGCTTGGTATTAATTTTGTGACATAAATACATAAAAGTGTACAGGCCAGGTTCTGGTCTGAATTATGTTGCTATAAATTGAAACCAACTCCACTGAGCTCACTAGAAACTACTCCAGAATTACACTGCTGCCTTGAGATAACCTGATCCCATCTCTTTCCTTACTTTTTAGTCTAAAATTAGAAGTGTTTTTCAGCAAGTCAGATTTTATATAAAAATTATTGTTCATAATATATAATTCCCGTGCCATAAATCTAATTCAAGTGCTTAGAGATGCCCATTAGTGACAAGTATTGCACTGAAGGCAAACGTTTCCTATAGGAAAGGCAAATTATTTACGAGTCTCAGGGATGGCATGTGAAGTTAACTTTCTAAATTCATCCCAGGATTTACAACAATTTACCTGAAGTAAAAAAGAAACAAGAAGAAAAAGAGAAACGGATCATCATTCAGAGCAACAGGCTGCGTGTTGAGATCTTCAAGAAGGTAAGGATTTACTGTGAATGCCAAGGATAGTTCTGTATCCCTTTTTTCAACCTGTGAAGGTGGTCTGTAGAGAGGGACCATCTGCCTGGGGAGCCTGGGCTAATCACGTGCAAACCCTGAGAGCAAAGGATGCTCTCTGAAATCTTGTTCTTGGGGTTAGACACTTTAAACTTGAATTAACAGCTGAACCTTGTGCTGGAACAGGCACTTTTGTTGTGTTTTTTGTTTTTTTAATGAGTAATTAGTTGCGATAGAAAGCTACATTAGCACAATTAACCCAGGTGGAGATCTGAGACATTGCTAGATAACCATGCTCTACAAGTACCAGGTTTTCTTTGTTTAAGTGCTGTGTTCCTCCATTTAATGACACCCTTCCTATCCAAGATGGAAAAGCTTTTGGCGGGTTTTTTTGATGGGGAGTTTTTTTTTGGGGGGTTGTGGGGGTTTTTTTTTTTGAGCAATGTAGCCAGTAGATTTGAAGTCTGAGAATGCTCATACCATCTCACCTACATTATTACTGAAGATTTCTACAGTTATATCCACCTCATGTACTTTAATGGTATCTTAAGGCTGTTTTGTATTGTTTCTTCCCCAGCAATTACTGGACCAGCTCCTTCAAAGAAACACAGAGTGACAAAGGATTCTCTTGCCCATGATCCTAATTGGATCTTGAATGCCTTTGACTGCTAGATAAGCCATAAAATTTACTGTTATCTCAATTACCTGGAGGTAATTTTTCTTATCTTTGGTTCTTTATGGAAAGAAAGATCATTTATATTTCAATTGAAATTTCAAGGCAGCTTTCAAGTAATCAAAAACAGTCTAAATGGGAACACAGCTGTTTCAGAGCATCACCTTTTGGTCAGTGTACCCAGAGGAAATAATTTTAAGAATTTTTAATGCAAATACTGAATTACAGTGGTATTACTTATCTTAATCTTTTAAAAAGTATACATCTCTGTAGCACTAGAACTGGGTTTATAAGATCTGGAAAACTTATTTCTCTGAAGTGTTCTATTAATTGATTTCCTGTGAGTTAAATCCTTGAAGTAAAGAAAAATGAATATCATTATTTGTTATGTTTAGAAACTAGCTGAAATAGCATTACCACATAATCATAGCAGCAGCAGTTTCACATTAATACTTAACATACCAAAAGGGACCAATATTTTAGCTCTCTGAAGAGCTCTATTCCTGTTTATATAGTGAATCTACATAGCAAGCTTACCCTTTAAAAAGCAATATTTAAAAATTTGATTATAACACTATTTTTTGTGTTTTTCATTGTAATATATATTTTACTCCACTTCTGTGAGCATTAAGTATTTATAGAAATGGCATATTAAGAAGTGGTGCCAAGAAGTATGTTTGCATCAAAACTGCAGAACTAAAACCATCTGTAACATTTCCTCCAAAAATATTTAAATCTTTATTTGTACATTTTGGAAGTAAAAACAACCAGCTTACAAACCAATGGAGTTTATTTATGGAATAAAATATGAATATAATATTGATCCAACTGCTATGTTTTTATTTGGTGCTGTTAAATATAACACAATTATTGAAACTGCTTGAGAAGTCATGCCTTTGTATGCCACAAATCCTACGGTAAAAAATAATGCCCATAAAAATCATTGCAAGCGTTAACCTCTGTTGTACAAACACCCAGTTGAGTGTGTTTGAATGAGCCTGGAATTTGGCCTTTGATATCTATGCTTTATTTTTCTAATCCAGCCTGAGATGTAAGGTCAGGGTTTTTGGAAGAGAGATGTTTGTGAGCTGGGCTTTGGCCACTGAGATAGCCTCCAGCTGTGTGACCTGTGCTGGACACAAGGAACCTAGTTATATTTTGTGCTTGACTGTCTCTGTTAGATTGCTTTGCTTCTTTGTGTTTCAGCTTTCCAGTTTGTAAAGTAGGATTCATTATGTTAATCTTTGCCCACAGAGAAGGTATTAATTGCATGAATATATTGCATTCCAGATAGATATCTTTAAAAACTCATCAATTAGTTCAATACGTTTCAAGAGGATATGTAAGGTGAGGTGGTGCTGACTGTGAGAACGAAACTGCCAAGGACCTTCCTCAAAAAAAGTCTTTTTAACCAAGCAAGGGATGCTGTACTGGAAAGCGATGTCAGGGCTGGACCACAAACGGCTTCAAGTAGAACCTGTAAAAAGGACTGCGAGAAGGAACATCCTCCAAGCTTCTCAGCTCAGCTGCAAGGTAGATCTACTCTCCCGTGGGTTCATTGATCCTTCTTGCTGCTCTCCAGGAAAAACATGTGGCCTGCCTCAAACAGGAGGGCCTTTCTCTCTGTGGTGAACTTCTGGGTCTCCACCACAGAGTGATAAATTATAGCCGTAAACACACCCCCACACATGGTCTCCTAGACTGAATCCAAAGGATTGTCTTTCAAGCTTTCATCCAGTTACAGCTCGCTGCAGCTAGAGACATTTCCTATAAAAGTCAGTGCCAAAATCCCCTTTGATTTCCGTAGGAAACTAGCATTTCTCCCCCTTGGCTCCTTGGTCTCTAGTTTCTTGACTTCAGAGAAATGCAGCTTTGGTTCATCAAGTTCGTACCCTTCAGGAGGATTATTTCCTGCACATATCTGTAGAGGAATACTATATACATTTAAGTCTGCTTTACTGTATGCATTTTAGGCCTCTTGTAGTCTCCCCCCAGAGCCACAGCAAGAGATTCTGGTATGGAAACAAGACATTTGGTATTTGGTATCCATGGGGCACACAGCAAGATACACACTGCCTGGGGCAGGGATGTCCCTGCTGCGGGACTGGCATCTAGTTCCACCAGGAGAAAAGAGCCCCCAGGCTTTTCCCACTTCTTCTCTGGCAGAGTGGAAGAGCCAGAGTCTTCCTTTCTGGGAGTGAAAGAGTGTTTTACATGCAACTCAGACATTTCTCCTGCAGTATGCCCGGGCACTGAAAGGAGATGACTTAATCTAACTGCTCTTCATTTCATCTCTACAATCCAGCCATTGTAATAGAAAATAGACTGTACAGGAAAATGTTACTTCAGAAAAACATGAGCGTCACAGGCTTAGCCCTCTATACAAGCAGGCATCAACTTAATAAAGTTTAGAGTTAGGAAAAAATTCAGCATATTTCACTTTGGACTTGCAGGCGTTTCAAAGTCAAGAGTACATTTGCCATTGGATAATACCCGACACAGAAAACTCTGCAGTCTAAATCACCCCCACTTGTCAAATACGGGAATTTTCCTTCTTGCTGGATGTTGTTTGTGTTCAGGTTTTCCGGCTGTCAGCCCATGCCCTGTGTCTTCAGGAGGGACACGTATTCCTGCTGGTACGGCTCTATAAGGATGTATATAAGTATGATATAAGGATGATATTCCCTGGTAATAGGCATTGCGATTTGTTCCCCACCTCCCCTGTTGGGTCACCTCTTCCCACGCTGCTGATTCATACGTGGCTGCAGAATGGTGTTTACCAGCAGAAGCTGGTGGGGATGAGGTGTCGAGGGTTTGGGGGTGTTCAGGCACCAGAGCTGGCGTAGGCTTGCCAACACGTTGCCTTGGCGTTCTCCTTTCGAAACAGAACACCTCTCAGCAGGGTCAACATTTTGCATTATTCAAAATGGAGCCCACATGGGGAATGCACAGTGGTTTAGGTGTGCAAGACATGGTGTTTGTTTGCTTGCTGGCATCATTAATTTTTATCTGACAGAAATACCTCACTAAGGATTGAAAGTCATTGCAACGTAAAGCACTGAGGGTTACAGTATTCTGGGGATTTATTTTAAACCCAAATATTTTCCTGTGTATGTGTATGCAAGCCATTAGTTACTTCTTCGAGTTTACTCAGCTGGTCAGATAGATGAGGAGACTGTCTGGGTAAGACTTTTTAGGAGTTTTGTTGTTGAGAATTTGGGATTGGTCACGTTACTGCAATGTTTTCTGTGAGAGAGCTGATTTACAAGGAAAACAACACAGAAAAGCAGGGATAAAGCTTCTGGCAGCTCTCTCCAGAGGAAACCATTCCCTGATACAGCCATCGCAGAAAGAGCACCATGGCTAAAAATACCCCCGCTGGCCTCATCTGTAGAGATGTTTGTCCCTTTGACTTCAGGGACAAAAATGCCTGTGTGCTTTGATGGTGGGTAATTATCTTTCCAGGAGCATTGACTGGCCACTTGTTCACTGACGGAGTAGATCAGTACACGGGGTTGTCCCACAGGGTCGTATTTCATCAAGCACTATGACTTAAGCCTGTGTAGTTTATTACTCAGTGTGCTTCTGGCTGAGCTGGGTTATGGCCGGCTGGATGCCTGTGAGATGCCCTCACTGTGCTCCCCTGCTGTCGCAGACACAGGTCAGCACCAGGCAAGGGGGGCTGAGAAGTCCCAGCCCCAGGTGAGACCATTCCCAGCCCGCAGAGTTCCCACTAAAAGGTGATTAGAAAGCAGTGGCACAAACTGAACTGCAGGGACACCTGAGCGTAAAAGGGAATAGGATAAAAAAAGATACTGAAAAGCTTTCAAATATAGTGCAGGTAGAGAAGGTCAATATATGTATGAAAATATTTATGAAGCTCTGATTAAAATATGCATCCACTGAGATCACAATCACAAAAATCCTTGCCTGAAATTCTCATTCAGTGCGAGGAGCCTGTGTTGCTGGTTGAGTGGTGCTACTCTGCCTGTTGGCAACGACCTACTGGTGTGTTGGGCTCTGGAAGAGAAACTGGTCTCCCAGCTGGACTGCCTGGAGGTGTTTGGGGAGGTTATTATTTTCTCTTGTAATTTCTGTTTAGCTATGACAAGACTCTTGCAAGAAGCACATCATGTGAAAACACTTTTCTATGTTGAAAATATAAAGCTTCCTCTTTTTTAAGTCAGGCATCTTACTTTTCCCAGTTCCCCTTGGCTCTGTACCAAAGCTGTAGGAGGCAGAATTACTTAATATCCATTTTACATGACCCACAAAATAAGATAATGAGGTGTATCCTCTCCCTACCAGCTGCAGAAGTGATTAAAAAAAAACAACCACAACCTGCATGAATGTGCTCATGGTACACACAATTATATAAAATAGGAAATACAAAAAGTGTAATGAACTGCTTAAGGTTCATGTTGCATAGATAGGAATATGTAGAAGAGCCACTAATTGCATATTTTTTTTTAATTGGTCACAGTGATGTATTTTTAGACTTCATGTTTTAAATACCATTATCTTCTACAGCATCTTACAACAACTAGAATATAGTTAGTATATACTTACAGGAAGATCCTTATGCAAAGATTTATTACATGTAGGCTACTCCCTGGTTCTAGAGTTACTGCAGGTCTGCAACTGGCTTGAGAAATTGCCAGCAGAAAATGAAAAAGACTCATCTGAAACCATTTTAGCTTCATCTTCTCGCTCAGGCCACCTCTTAATACACTGTCTAATATGCTCTTGCAGCTGCACTTGAAGAATGGGGAAACTTCCATTTTTATTTTGTATTTCTGTGCTTTTTTAGAACTTTTTGTTCCTTAAGATAAGTGAACATTTTATATTCCTGTAGTGGAATGAAGCTGGGCTAATTAGCATTGACAATATACAGCTGTGGGGTGGCTTCAGGGGCGGTGGGTTGGCTGGTGTAGATGAGGTGCCGGTGTGGCTGGTTAAGTGAAGTGGTTGGGAGCCAGTGAAGGGGGAGCAGCCGAGGAAGAAGCAAGAGAAGGGAGAACACACGGCCTGGATGAGGTGAGACAAGGAGAAGGCAGCAGAGGGACTGTATGAAGAGTGTGGTGGTATGAGATGGTAAAAGGCCTTGTTGCAGCTGGCTGTTGGAGAGTGCTACAACATATCCCCTTCTAGAGTGGTGAGGGGAAATTTAACAAAGATGGTGACCAAGGGGTGGTCATGGGGGCGGTGTCCAGCGTGAACTAATATTCTGATTACTTGATGACGGCGTCTGAAGGAAAGGTCCCTCAGCAATCGTTGTAATGAATTGTAATATGTAACCATGGCCAGGGAGTTAAAAAAATTTAATAGTTGGGACAGACATCTGGTTTTGTAACTGGGTTGTCCTCTGAAATTGTGTCACTGCAGAAGGAGGCAGGGAAATAGGTTGGAGACAGGCATGTGCCATGATTTGGTGGAGAAATGATGGGATCCCCACGGATAGATACGGGGCTGGGCTTGTGGTGCAGCTGCCCGAGGGCTGCCCGGGCAGGGCTGCTGGATGCGTTGCCCTCTGTGACGGTAACGCAGTGTATTGGATTAATCCCCCGCCAACAGCGGTGTGGTCTTGCATGGCAGTGGTGTCAAGGAGAGGGAATTACTGGTGTATTCCAGGCTGCCGTTTTATAGAGAAATAAACCAGTGCTCCAATATTGTACTCGCATTAGTTCTTTGTCGCTAATGTTGCTACGATGAACACCAGAGGAATTAGTAATGAATACCCACTCACTGCAAAGTGTTGCCAAATACATGGTTAACTTGTAATGCTACGGAGAGCACATATATAATTTTTGTGTTTGGTATTATGTAAAAATATAACTTTGAGGGCTCCTTGGTCTAAATTTAATTATGTAATGGCATAAGTTAAACTGCATGAAAGATGTATAATTATGGGCTGACTGTTCTATCTAATACTATTAGCTGATGTTACAAACCCAGCATTTTACTTCTATTTGTTTTGGTTTTGAGAGATTTTATTTACTGTGTTTGTGACCCAAAGCAAATGAAAGTTTTGCAACAGAATCTAAGAATCAGAAAATGCCTATAATGAAAGAAGCTCTGTTTCACTTTTCCTTTCATAAATAATATGAGGTTAAGACCTAATTGATTTCATTCTCCCATGATGTATACCATAGTGACTTTTAATGATTTCTCTCAAATTTCCCATTAGGAATATTTATTTTTCTTTAAAAACACACAAAAATGTGCTGTCCTCCTAATTTACTGTCCCAGAGTTTATGATGATGGATGTTGCATTGTTTTGTGGTTTGCAGAGGGCTAGACAGGAATATTAAAAATATATGACTTCATAATTTTTAGTCTGGGTTGAATACTGTCCTCTTGTGATACAAGTAAAAAATGTGGGGTTTTTTCTTTCTTTTGTTTTCAGGGAGACAGTGAAACTTGTAACAACACATCAAAGTGCTTGCTCTCAATGTCTGTTCTGAAGTAAAAAAAAACTATATTTAATGGGTCGTTTGTTGTAGTTAGAGGACTTTTAGCTCAGGACACCTTCCTGCCATGATCTCAGAAATGTCTGACATAAGGATCATGCTGGAGAACCATCACTTCTCAGAATGAGTGTCGAAATTAGTAGCAAAGTTTAAAATGACGTTTCTTCCACCGTGGAGAAATAAAGATCTGTTCAGGTGGTCTGAAAAATAAAATGCTATTCAGGTCCTCGGAGGGAAGAACATAAGCCCAAGTTACTCTGGTTTGGATGTTTTCAGGATTTTTTTTTTCTGTAGCAGGCTGCTGGGCAGAGAAATCTCCATGCTTCTGCCTACGTGGCAGAATTTCCTTCCCACTACAGTAAATCGGGGTTGATCAACGGTAGAGTGCCAAATGGGAAGATAGTGCAAGACTTTTTTTTTCTTTATTTTGTGGAATATTAATTCCTGTCTGGTAGCATTAACAAGCTGGTGTGCCACGGGGTCCTCGCTGCCCACTGCAAGGGAGAGCAGGGGTCATCAGTTACTGCAGCAGGTTTGAGAAAGAAAATGGCAGCAACCAGAACGAAAAGTGGAAGTTTAAGGCTGTGCAGACATTCTGAAGAAGATTCTTTGTTTGCTTGTTTATTTATTTATAAGTACTTGGTTGCGTGTTACCGAAACAGAAGAAAGTTTAGCTAGCATGGGGTTTTCTCCTCTTCCTGGAGGAAGGCTGGAAGAGGAAAATGTCAACAGCTAATTGAGTGTGGGGTGAGGCCGGGAGCAGAGCCCTACATCCCTGGGATGTCACGGCTGTTGGGTTAGGGTTCTGGGGGCTGTGGGGGATGCCCACCAGCAGGGAGGGTACCCCAAAGCAGGGAGGGTGCCCCAGGGGAGGCTCAGCGGTGGGGTGCGGGCACGGGAGGCTCAGCTCCCGGTGGGGGCTGCACTCACGGGGAGTGCTGCGCTTGCACAAGCGAGCGTTTATGCTACAGGAAAAGAATGTAACTAGGGACCGTGTGAGGTTTGCATTTTTGTGTTTTAACCGCCAAAGAATTTAGGGGGTTGCAGTTGTTGTTGTCAAGGTCCTGTATCCTTGGAGCGGTAGGTTTCTTTGTTTGCTCTTGCTTGAGCTCCTCTTGGCTTCTTCACCCTTGGCCCTGTTACAGCAGCCTGCAACAGTCTCTGTGTAGTTTCCCTGTAAAGAGCTATATGGAGCTTAATCAGCATTCAAGCAGAGCTTACTCCCCTGCTTTGTTAGAGGAAAGGAGCTGTTTTCCAAATCAATGTTGCAGTGGAGGGGTGGGATGAACTGGGCAGAGCAGGCAGGGGAGATGAATGTGATGAGCGTGTACCACCCACCATCAGCCCTGCTATCCTTCTTCCAGGTAGAAAGGATGCTAGCAAGCGGCGTTCGCCAAACACGGCTTAACAGAAGGGGCTTGCTCCCTCAGGTTATGTTTTATCCCTGAGACAGACTAAAAGTACTGAGTCTCAGTTGTTAAATGTATAAATAATTTCAGGATGGCTGTGTCAATTTTACTTCTATTTTAATATAATGTTGTAACGTTGTATCATTCAAACGAGGTAGGGGTTGATTTAGTTTCTTTTATATATATAAAAGTTATCTAGAAACATCTCAGTTCTGGGGTTTGGTGATCCCTGATAAAATTAATTCAGTATTACAACATCCTGTTCAACTGTAGTGTTTCAAGGTTCTCTACGAGTACATGGGACCATGTTTCTTCAAATAGCTCACAGGTAGGTCTCAGAAACAGTCTCTGCTCAAGAAAACCCCAACTTTATAAGCATGTCCCTTGCATGTGTGCAACAAGGGAGAGCCTGACTAAATCCTTATTCCTGAGAAGCTTATTCCTGTAAAAACTGAGCTCTGCTGAAGCTCATGGGGCACCTGGTGGGCACCAGGAGCCCATCGACCCGGACTAACAGGCAGACCTGGTGGCTGGCGGGGGGGAGGCTGCAGCGCGGGGCTGGCTGGTTTGCCTCTGCTCACTCCCGCTGCCCTGGCAAGCCCAAAGCTGTGGGGCAGAAATGTCAGATGAAATCAATGTTACGGAGCCTTTAGGACGGGAAGAGAAAAAGGTCGTAACCCAAGTAGGGAGCTGCAAGGGGAGTGGAGGGGAAGGGGGGAATGTATGTGTTGATAACAGCGAGGTAAGGTTGCTGGCCTTGCATTGCGTTTCATCAGCTCAATGGCTTGGTTCAGACTCACTGTGAGGCTCGGGTCAGCACGCCAGCGAGGCGAGGTGTGCTGGAGTGCACACTCGCTAAAGATACGGAGGACGGAAACTTACCCTCGTAGCCTAGGAAATGTATAGTATGCAACTTCTCTTGAGTGTGTGCAGTAAACAATATTTACAGCCAGTATTTTATTTCAGTGTGCAGACCTGATGGATGCTATTCATGGGAGCATGAGATTTGATGCCTGAATGTGGTGACAGAGGTCTATAGCGAAGCTCTGTGGCTAAAGGTCATGCTGTATTATGCTATATCTATGCCTGTTAATTATAGAGGACTGTAACCTGCCACTGCAGTCACAATTCAGCTGGATCTTGATTTTGCAGAGTTAATGAAGTGAGCGAGGACTGGAGACACAAAGTCTCAGCAGCTGGCGAGGGGACACACAGATTTCAAAGGGAAAAGCTTTTTTTGTTTTGTTTACTCTAAGAAGCAAAAACTTCAGCCTGGAGGCCCCAAAACTGTAGATCCCTGTAGCTAAGCCCAGACAAGTCTTCATGCATTTTGGCACATATGGGAATAAAAGGACTTGGGTTTTTGGATAATACTCAACACTGTGATTATACAGAGAGGTTTCCTGCATATCCAAAGGGAGATCAGGCAGATCTGGGAAGATGTGCTACAGGGATGCTTTTTCCCCACCTGAACCTCTTATCTTGAAATTGTTCAGCTAGCTGAGGTGGTTTATCCTCCCTTCATATAACTCTGGTTGTAATGCAGGAATGCAATTCCCACTTCACTAGAGAAAGATAGCAGACATAGCTTTCCTTTTCCATTTTTCTTTTCTTTTTCTTATACCCCATACCCTACAGCATACCATAATCCATCTCACAAGTGCCATATAGTTTGTCACGGTGCCCTCCATCTAATGTCACAAAAGCACACAGCATCATAGCCTGGAGATTTTAAACTTGATATATGTTCATTCCACTCCCCACCCCCCATTGTCTCTGTCAGTCACTAATTCCTTCTCAAAACTCTTTCTTCTTTAACCAAGGGGAAACTAATGGAAGTTGATGTTTCCCCGAGTGCATGCTCCTCCTTTCTGCTGCCTGTACTAACCCCTATGTTATGCTTGTTTCCAGGTAAGTTATTCCACACTGGTCTCTTCCATATTGCTCTCTTCTGAGCTGACCTTTTCAGTGCCATGTGAACTAAAGCTCCTGCATGAATTAGTAATTTGATAACCAGAGTCCAAGCCAACTGCCTGTATTGTCATACAGTCAAATATTAACTGTTAAAAATAACGAGTGCTCTTTACATCAAATTATTTTCACGTGTAAATGCAAACTGATAGTTAAGCTACTTCAGCTTGACCTATTAAACTGACATAGTGACGCAAGTCAGAGGCGAGTATGGTAGCTGGAGAGAAAAGGACATAGTAGCTGTAGCCCTGCTTCGTGAATGCCAAGAGGCAGCCGTTAATGCAGGATGCATTCCTGTAAGCATTACCAATTCTCACAGTATCCAGCTGAAAGAGGCGGCTTAAATGTTTCCAAACCACTTCAAGGGGCAGTGGGGGCACTGCAGTTGAAAGACATGCCTGAAGAGGGGCCCTGGTAGGATCTCAGAGATCCTTGTCACTTCATTCCTTGGTCTTTAGCCGCAGGTGACCCAGAGCTGCAGGGTGAGATCTTTCATCCACACATCCTCAAGCGCAGAGATGCTGAAGCCATGAGATCTGTGCTCTGCAGCTGGTGGCTAGGGGCTGGCTGGCTTCTCCTGCAGAGCAGGGGCTGAGGCTTAAAACCGAGCGCAAACCAAGCAAGCTGCCAGCATATGCCACCCTCCGTCCACAGCAACCAGAACAGAGAAGGAAGAACAATGTGTAAGGCTTCCCTTTCCCAAGGAGATAAAGAGCAAACAGACTATTTAGCTATTCACATGCTGTTGCTATTGCAGGATAGCCCTGAACTTGCACGGAGCGGAGGGTAAGCTTTGGAAAGAAAAACTAGTCGTGGCTAAAGTAAAGAAAAAACTAAACACCTAAAGGAAGGAAGATAAGGAGAACAAAAATGGGCGGGGGGGGGGGAGAAACAAAAACAACAACAAAAAAACCCACCCATAGAAAAGCAGTAGGAAAAGATACAAAGGTAAAGAAAACCTCAGCAGCAGTGAGACACCTCCACACAACACCCCCCTCCCATTCCTCTTCCGCTGACAGTGCTAAAGAACAAAGCTGGGAAGGATGGATGGAGAGCCATCGCCCGCGGGAATAACCTGGAGAATCGGGACTGGCCCCCTTTGAAGCAGCCACACAACCTGGATGCAATTTTCATTTCCTGCAGGGAAACTCAGCCTTGTTCTTCTGAAGTGGATATACCGAGCCTCGTAAAACTAATTGTGGGAGGTGGTTTGACATGAGAAATTAAAAGTCAGGGTTTGGCCTCTCTTATGCGCATAGGAATGAAGCAGGGACACTTCAGATTAACTTCCCTTTTCCTGGAGGGTTTTGGTTTTTGGTTTGGTTTTGGTTTTCCCAAAAGATTTTTGAAACTGCTGTGGAATTTTACTGTTGTTCTCCAGAGCCAGAGGTAACTGTAATTCAGTAGCATTCCTACGTGGATGTCATTCATAAAATATTTGGGGATCTTTGGTGATAAACTATTAATTGATAAACTTTAGGCCCATATAATTAGTGTGGTGAAATGCAAGTGTTCCTTTCTGGTTAAGTTTTGGGGGAGGAGGAGGAACTCTGATAATATCTAGTTCATTCATGCTGGTGAATGGACCGAGATATAATTGGCTCCACGTTCTCTGTTAGCAAATATTGTTACTCAAAATAAAAGTACTACCATTTAAGTGAAAAGCCATGTGGGATTACCAAAACTCTATTTAGAAGTCTTTAAGTCCCTTTGACGTATTTTTTTAATGGTGAAAATACCTTCCAAGAATAAAGATGTCTACACGGCTTTCATGGTGGCCTTTCACAAATGAGTCTTCTGTTTTAATTTTAACATTTTTAACCAACATGCTGTGTGGTGCATGTATATCCTTGATAAGCTAGTTCATTTGTTTATATTTTTAAGGGACAAAGTGTTGCCGACTATAGCTGTTAAAATGTGACTGATCATGGGTGAGTCGGGAAAATTTAGCATTTGGGTATCTAAAGCTACGTGTAGGATAATCCCCAGCTGCTCGCAAGGGTAGAGGTTTCCTGGGAAGGTGCATGATGGAAAAAATGTGTGCTGCTGAGGTGAGACTGGAGAGGTAAACGTAGATGGAGTTCAAAATTCAGAGCAAGTGGAGGTGAGTCCATGGGTCTAGTTTTGTGTGGAGGTGTAAGGGGAGAAAATGTACTTTTTATCTGTGAAGAAAAGCAGCCGATCAGAAGCCTTCCTGCATATGCTTCCCAGTCCCAGCTCTTTTTCAGGTTTATTTGTGATAAGATGACCTGACATTACCACTGGTATCCCAGAGATATGACGGTCCCCCAGGGTGGTTCAGGGATGCTCTTAACCATGCAAAGCAGGCATGGTGCAGGACATGGTGCAGGGCTCCAGCTTGGCACGCACAGTGTCTTGTACCCATTGAGTTTCTGCTGGGTCATTTCTCCTGCAAGATGGGGAAAGGCGTAGGCCGGATCACCACAAAACACTTACCAGACTCTGCTCCAGAGAAGACCTGCATCCGTGGTTTCAAAATCAGTTTTTTAAGTGGGATTGCACGGCTGTTGGGCATGCTGGTGTACAGGCATGTCAGACCAGTTTTGGCAACAGTTCCCTGCACAAGGAACACGGGGCCAGTCTGCAGAGTTAAACAGTGATACCCGAATGGTGGGATTTGGGAAGAATCTTGGTAAATTAAAAATAAAACTGCACAATAAAAGTCTGTAAGGGTTTACAGGATCAGGTTCTTTCTACAGCATTCTGTGCAACATGTGGGCATTATATGAATTTTGGTGGTACGTTAAGGAATGGATAATCTGTATTTGGTTATTCTCCCAGACAGTCAGTAATAATAATTTGAATGAGGAAGATTTTAAAAAATGCATCTGGCAACTCTGTGGGTGTGTTGTTTTGGTTTGGGTATTTTTTTTTTCTTACTTTATATTGTGGGTTTTTTTAAAATAAGAAAGTCGGAGGCACCAGAAACAACTCTGAAATAATTATGAAACTAATAAATAATCCCTGTGCTCTAACGTACACAGATGACTTTCCAGAGGAAGCAGCCAGGGCTGCGTGTGCAGCAGAAATGGGGAAAACTCGGCAGCCGGGGGGGCCGAGCCGCTGCGGGGCCGGGGGGACCCCAGAGCCCCCCGGGAGCCGGCTGGTGCCTGCGCGGCGGCGGGCAGTAGGACCCCGCGGAGGGGCGCCCGCGGAGCTCATTTGTTCCGTGGTGAGGAGCGCGGGGAGCGCAAGCCAGCTCGGACGGGCTGCTCGTTCATTGCAACGGTCAACAGAATTCTGCTTGCCAAAAAAAAAAAAAAAAAAAAAAAAAATCCTAACCAAAAAAAAAAAACCCCAACCAACCCACAAAAAAAAAAAAACCCAAAGGAGAAAAAAAACAAACCCAAAAAAACCAACAGACCCAAACCAAAGTAACCCAATCCAAACCTCTTTAAAAAGAAAGAAAGAAAAAAAAAAAAACCTCAAAACCAAAACAACTCTTCCCATACCCCCACCCCCCCACACCCCCAGAAAGCAGAGACCAACTCATCAGCGGCTCATGCAGGAGCAGGAGGGGTTTTGGAGTTAACTGCATGCAGGAAATCTCTCACATCCTGAGTCCCAGCTCGCTCCTCTGTAACTGTATATTATGGTGCTGCTCTCCAGCCCCAGCTGATGAAAGTTTCTCTCCCCCAGCCCGGGCTGCGATGCCAGAGCGCGCCCGTGCCGAGCGGCCGCGCCGCGCCCCCCCGCGCCCCCCAGCCCCGCGGCCCCTGCTGCTGCTGAGCCTCCCCTGGCTCCTTCTGGCATCACCCGCAGCGCAAGGTAAGTACCGCCGCGGAGCTGGGGACTTTCCTGAAGCCCTTCCTCAACCCACGCTCCATTTTCAGGGGACAAGCAAGGGAGAAGTGACCTGAACAAAATCAGCGCAGCCGGCTGCGCGGGGGGCGCTTCGCCGGGCGCTCCCAGCGCTGATTTTGCGGCGCCCCCCCCCTCCCCCCACCGCAACGCTCCGCCGTGCTGGGCGGCGGTGTGTGTGTGTGTGTCCCGGAGCTGCGGATCTCCCGCTGCTCTGCGCGGAGTGAGGGTTGCCCTGTCCCGTCCCGTCCCCCTCCCGGCGGGCCCTGCTGCGGCAGGCACGGCCCGCAGGGTCCCCTGCACGGCCCCGGGCCGGCGTGGGGGCTCCGGGACTGGGATACTGGCAGCGCTGGGATACTGGCAGCGTTCGGCTTCTTGTTTCCAGCCGGGAAAAAAATGCCTGAAAAAGCCCAACCCCGCCGGTAAAGGCGCCCCGGCTGGCGGGCGCTGCCCGGCTCGCTCGGCGGGAGCCGTGCGCTCGGTGTTTGCGGGGCTGGCGCGGCGCTGGCGCCTCGGGGACGGGGACAGCCTGGGAAAAGCCCCTTGTCCTTCGTACAGCCGGTCTGGGGCTGGCTGAGGGGTCCTGGGGGGGGGGCAGGGCCTGTCCTCTTCGCTCGGCAGCAGCTGACAGCGCGCATTTTACGTGAGAGCGGAAGGGAGAGTCTCCTCTACAAATACGTGTAACGGGTCTTTTTTATTGCACCTTTAAACCTGGTAAATGTTTGCTTGTCTCCGGATTTATCCAGAGCAGCTTTTACTGGGACATTGGCTCTGGGCTTGCTGAGGGAAAGATGGAGATATACTTTAGCACATGTTAGCCAGCAGACTGAAATGCTAGGGCAGGCAGAAAGAGCTGTTGCATTTAATCAAGCACCTAGGATTTATGTTAATGAATTAACAGGAGTTGAAGCTTCCCTTTGCCTTTGTGAGGGGTCTATAGTTTCTTGTCGTCAGCGTTTCTGTTTACACCAAATCAGCGCACTGGGGCTAAAGGCTGCAGCAATTCTCGGGTAGATGAGTAGAAACAGGCCCCCTGTTCCCTTGCGATGGGTTGGGGGTGGGTTTCTTTGGGTTGAGGCAGCACATTCCGGCCAGGCTGCTCCATGTCTTGGAAGTGGGCTGGAACAGAAGGTAAACTTGACTATGCATCCAGAAAAGTTTGAGGTAAGATGCTTCAAGCATTCACATGTGACAGAAACGAAGAAATGAACAAACCCCAAAGTCGTTGTCCATGCAATAGAGTAAGAGGGCAAGCTGCAGGTGACTTAGATCCAGCTTGCAAACGAGAGAGCAGAATGGTAAGTGGGGGTGGGAATCCTGTCACCTGTGCCAGGGGATTCCCTGAGAGCCAAGCTGAAGCTCTAAGGGTGAATCAAGCTCTTCGTAAAGTGTGTGTCAGCTGCTCATCCTTACGGTGCCCATCTGTAGATGTCTAAGCTTGAGCAACAGTGGTGCTTGCTGACCCTCGCAGCTCAGCTGGATTTCAGCTTTGCCTTGCTGCATCTTCCTTACTCCCCTTCTCCCCGTAACATGTGTATAACTTGCTCTTTGGCTTCCGCAGCCAGTGTGCTCAGCGAGCATCCTCTCCTCTAATACCATTTTCTTCCCGTGGAAGAAGAGAACAGCTTTAGCTTTGCCCAGAGCATGTGCTGCTTTCTTGGTCGCAGAGGTGCTGAAAGTTACAGCTGCGTGCTTCTAGACCCGGCGAAGCTGCCCGCTGGCGACGTGTGCTGTGCTGGCACTCCGCTCCACCGGGCGATAGGAAGCTCTGCAACTTCTACCTCAGCTGGCTTTGCTGCTGAGCCTGCTTCGGGCCCGGTGTTAGTGATCTGAGGGGCTGCTGGGACATCCTTATTTTTACGTAAAGATATGCTCGGTGATCATTTGAGTTTAAGTTATGATAAACCTTGAAAACCTGTTTTGGAATGTGGTAATAGACATGCATGAGGTGGGACTGCCCTAGTAACAGCTCTAATATTAACCAGTAATTATTAGGTTATGAGCCAGGCAACTTCGAAGTAGCCTTGCCGCTCACTGTTAGTATGAGTTTCCTTTCTCATTTTGTACAGTTTTACAATCGCCCTTCTAGTTTTCAGTATTGCTAGCTCTTGGTGGCTGGCTGAAGGGCCTCATGGACAAAAAGGAAAACTAATTGAAGTACCAGCCTCAGCAAAGCAAAACTGGCTTTGCTATCCTTGTGGAGGAATATATATAATAGGATAAGATCTAATCTTATGGACTCAATCAAATTCCTTAAAATCTCCATCTGCATAAGCTTTTCACAGAGTCAAGGCCTCCTTGTATCTGCAGGGCAGACAAAGTGGTGGTGTGTAAAGGTAAACTCCAAATTACTAGATGCTAAATCTCTTTTACATATTAGGTGTCAGCTGGAAGGACAGTGGAAAAATAAAAATGCTAAAATTGCAGTCCAAAATTCTTTACCTTCAATTAAAATAGCTTTTCTGTCAGATTTTATTGTTGTTACTGATTGCAACTGCATTAGCTGTAACAGAAATAAATTACAGAAGAAATCGTGTCTCTCGCTTTAAACCCCATCTCGCCAACACACTGTGTTTGAGAGCTCACTTTCAAATACTGTCTTCTTTCAAACTGTTCCAGTGTTTGTGGCAGATATTTATGGCCTGTGTATAATCACCTTCTTGTCTGATGATTATCCCTATCAGGTCCCCTGCAGATAGCCTGGCACGAGCTGTCACTGTCCGGGGGCTCCATAGTTCCATGCCAAAACACACCAGCTGAGGATATTATGCCCACTCTTCAAATCATGTTCGCATCGTTAACTCTCCTGCTCGCTGGGGAGCTGCTGGCTTGTTTGCTGCTGTTTTGTTGGGCATCTTCTTGCTTTCCTTGAGATTTTTGGAAAGGTCTCCATCCAGCCACAAAGAGCATCCGTGAACTAATGATTGACAGGCTACGTTCTGGGCAGCTTTTCATCCTGCTTGCAGCGCAGAGGCTGCCCTGGTGGCACTTCTCTAACGACACACGGGTGACTGCAGCCAGACCAGGGCTGTGTTTATCTGTTGCTTCCACTGAAGCTGTCAGCTGCTGCTGATGCTATTGATCATGAAATTCTGTTTTAAAAAGGCTGAATTCATGTACAGGCTTATTTGGTCCTCCACCAGCCTTGTTCAGCCCCCACATACCCTAATCCTGACAGATTTATCACTAACGGTCCCTATGTTTCTAACATACCTCACATTGCCAGTGCAAATTGTCCAAGGAGTCCAGCTGGGCTTTGTTTTATTAGTATTCATGTGCATCCTTTTGGGCAGCACCGTTTGCGCTCCAGGGCTGCAGTGCTGCATGCGAATGGCGAGCAGCAGGCTGGGTTTGCCAGGCGGGCAGCAGGATGTGGCCAGCGCGGGGTGGCAGAGAAGCCCCCACATGCGTGCCCAGGGTGCTTGAACAGCCCGGCTTCTGCTGGGGGTGCTGCCAAGCCTCCTGTCCAAAAAACCCTGACTTCTGGAGACTCTGCTTGAAGGCTGATAGCGTGGATTTTCTCTTGACTTCTGCTGTGAGCGTTGTTGTGAACAAAGAAGTGACGTTTCTAGGGTGTTTGCAGTCAGGTCTGAAATACTGTTGGGTTTATGTGGCCAGGCTCTGCTACGCCAGCAGGCTCTCCCCAGCTTCGCACCTCACGCAGATCCAGCCCTGCTTAGGATGCCAGGCCCTTCACGCTATGTGCATTGGAAGGATTTTTTTCTTTAATTGCTTTTTCTGATGGCTTCTTTTCCTCTACACGTTCTTGTGTTTTACTCCACATCATCTCAGATTTTGCTCTTCCTGTCGTGTGTGCGTTGTACTTGCACTTCAAGTGGCTTTTCAGGTTACTCCTAGGACAAAGTATACCACTTCCAAAATTATACTGTACTAAAGGCCTAAATCACGCCTGTAGAGGCTTCTCTAAGGCCCCGCTGAGCCTCCAGGGCAAATCTATGACAAATCAAATTAAAACCCCATGGCTTGAGTAAGTCTGGTAGAGGGTTGCAGCTGATTCTGGATAGGACAGCACAGTCCAAAAGGACAATTCCCTTTGTTTCTGGGGAAAGCAGAGCAAAGTGCTTCAATGGTATTAAATTTTTATCTTATTGATAAAAGGATCACAGTAACTGAGAAAAAGTATTGTTTCTTAGGAGGCCTCTGCTCCAGGATGTTGACCCTTCTCCTTTCAGTATCGCTTAAGAGTTTGAGACTACGTTGATATCGAGTGTGATGTTGGCATCGATGCTTCAGAAAGTGACTTGATGAACTGCATCATCCAGTCAGAAATGCTGAATCATCTGTTAAGTCTTTTCATGTTGTTTCGTTATTTTTTTATACCCCGTGTAAATGAGTTTGCTGCTTTCCATGCCTTGGAGCTAGGATGAGAACTATTTGGTTAGATTGGGGGTGGGGGATTGTCCATTCACAAGGTCAACATGACAAACCCATTGATTAGATGAACACATTCTTCCTTGTCCAAAATGTATGATCTAATAAGGCAAGAAGTGAAATGTTTCACGGCCTGTTAACCATGCTAGATAATACACAGCAAGGCATAAAAAACTGGATGCAGAATTTGGTACAAAAGAATCTTTAACTAGTTTATTTTTAGTTATTTGTTAGGAGGAACTGTGTCAGTCCCTGTAAATTTAGTCTTACTAGTATGTGTTGTATGTATTAAGTGAAAAACCTTCCTCTGACAATGGTGAGTTGTCTGTTTTCTTGCTTCTATTTAATCTGTTATCATTCTGAAAACAGCTGATCAAGCAAGAGAAATAAACCTCATGTGTGACTGCTTACCTTTGAAAGAACATTCTAGAATATAAACTTCACTGAATCCAAGTGCTTATGGGATTTTGTTTTGATATAGTCACGTAAAATAAAATTTCTGGAGTTTGTCATAATGCTACATTTAATAATGTGAGCATATGGGCCTGACCATGTGTGGAGCTGAACATCACCAATATTTTATTCAGCAGCAGTCTGTACGCAGTGATGGTAGTGTGCTAAAGATCCGCTGTTCCTTCAATGATTAGAAGACGTGAGGAGGAGTACTATTGAGTCCAGGTTATTTAAGCTTGTTTTGCATTCCTGTTCTGCCATTGAGAGCACGGTGGTGACAGAGCTACAACTGAGAGTAAAACGTGGCCTCTGTAGCTTACGAGGAAGGATGCAGCATCCCACTCCTGATCCGCGTTCCTTTGCGAATTGGAGATCATAAAAACATATCTGGATTAAAAACCACGCTTGCATTTTGACACAGATTTTAAAGCAAGAGGTAAGCATTCCAAGTGAAATAGTATTGATTTTGTCACCTATTGCCTCTTAAGTGAGCACCCCGCCAATGAGAGATTTTGGGTAAACCCTTGTGGCTCGTGGGGAAGTGCAGGGTTGTTGGGGAAGAAATCGTCACGCTTCAGGAAGAAGCAGCGTGTCTGTTTATTGTGTCCTGTATGTTCCTTGTGTGTGGGTCTGATCCTCAGTTGGGATAAATTGTCTTATTTCCATGGATCTGGTTCCTTTGTACAACCGGGCGCTGATGTTCTGTGCTATTTGTTTAAAATCTGCTTGACAGGATCAGAGGATGTGTAGGCTAGATAAGCAAAGCTACGTTAGTGACCTGAGGAGATATCTTGACCTGAGGAAACAATAAAAATAAATGTTCGTTACTCCTGTGGCTCATCCTGAAGAAGCCTGTGAAAGTCAGGAGTTATGGACCGATCCAGTGCTTATGGTGACATTTGTTGTAAGGTCACACACATAAACCTGAGCAGGGTAGGTGGCTTCAAGAACATTAAGTAACTCTAAGTTTTCTGTTCATTTGTGTTTCAAAAAATAGAGAGACAGGTTTCAGTGAGAGCTTATGTTAGTACATGTGCCGTTCATTTTCCTTTTTCTGCTGTTGTATAATGCGAGTAGCAGGTATTCCCCGCACAAACAAAAATGTGTGATGGATATTGCCTCCTCAGCCCAGTGTCTCGTTTGCTAGGCTTGAGAAAGAAATACAGATCGTTTCCCACACACGTTTACCTAAATCAATCCCGAAATCTGCTTCAGCTGGATTTGCAGTGTTTTCGGCGTGATTTCCCAGAGAACATCTGAATGAATGATTTGTGTGCATGTGATGAGCACAACTCAAGCTCCCACTCAGTAGGTTTTTTTCACTGATGATCGTATACGGGAATGAACATCCCTCAATACAGCTCTGCTAAGGATTCCTTGCACTCAGCGAGGGAGGCCAATAAATCACTGGAGAAAAGGATTGTGTCTTTTAAAAGACCAAGTGGAAATCGTATTTTGGGGATTAATTTTGAACTTCATTCAGTGGAAAGTAGATTTCTTGAGCATTTGGAGGGAGGAGCTGGAGAGGAATGCTGGATCTGGACTGTCACGTAATTATGTGGACTTGTTGCTGAAAAATGAATATATGCAGTACTTTGACATTGGGGCTCTGTGGATTACTTTTGCCTGGGCTTCTAAAGCACAGATTATTGTTTCTCTCCTCAAATGAGTGGTTTTGTTAGGTGCTGCCTCACTGATGCTGAAGGGTGTGAGGCTGAGTTTATAATCTAAATGAGAATCTCTGAGACTGGGATCCTCTGGGGAAGGAGCAGCAGTGCAGGAAGAAGCAGATGTGCCCCGGTGGTGCCTATGCTGGGATGATGATGGGGTGGTGTTAAGATGGGACATCTTGCGCTATGGCATCCTGGAAACACCTGTGGGAAAGGCATTGTGCAGCCCTTGGTATTTTTTACCTGTTATTAGTCCTGTCCCGCTTGTTTTATGTGAGAAAGAATGACTGGGATGATTTATGTGGTATGTATCAGGGCTTGGAAAAGAATTATGGACGGTTTGGGTTAGAAGGAACCCAGCAAGCTTAAAACAGGATCTGCAGCAAGGGGACAGGAGTTCTCCTAAGCTGTTATGTCACTTACTTTTCAAAGCTACTTTGGGTTTGAATCTTGCATTTACAACATGACATTTTTGGTGAACTCCAAGCCCTGAGCTCTTCCATGGGGGGAACCTCTTGATACGTACCCATCACCCGGTGTGCCAAAATGCCCTCTGGTTCAATGCTTTGTTGCTTTATTTGTCTCCTACCTTGAAATGTTTTCTTCTAGGGGAGAAAAAAAAAAAAAAAGAAGACGACAACTCTGTCTTTGGACTGGTCCTGCATAGTAATTCTTCAGTCAAATGCGTAACAACATCACAAATGAGGCTGGACAGCTGTTTCCCTAATATAGTATATGTATATATACTATATACGTAATAAAGCTTGGTTTTCACAATTTGAAATGCTCCGCAGTCTCCCTGCCCCCTCCTGCAGTCAATGGCAAATGTTGTTCTCCAAACTCCACTTGTCACATTTTGTCCTGGAGAACAGGGAGGATATTGAGATATACTGGCTTCTTTCCTTGAGTGCATTTCAATATGTATTTTGTATAATGAGAGCCCAAATCCTTCTCGCATTACTTAGGCTTTAATCACACTGTGCTCTCCCAAGATTGCTTTAATCGCATTTGCATCAGCAGGAGTAACTCTGTATGATGAGCAATATTTCATCTGCAAACAGAGGAGACAGATCTCGGGCACATGATGAGGAAGGAACTGGCTGTCCTGGATTCGTTGCAGCGCAGCTCTCTAGTGAAGAATGGTGTAGCATCCTGATTTGAGAAATAGATATTCAAGAATTAGAGTGAACAAAAGCTATTTTTGCTGTTTTCTTGAGGACTGTCAAGTGTGATAGTTCCCTTTTAATTTTCTCCTCAATGGCTTTTTTGGCATTTGTTAACTCCCAAGAAGCGCGATGCTGCCTAGTGCAGCACACATCATTTTGTACTTTAGCCATGACATTACCGTATATGAGAACTGAAAAGTTATATAGATATTACACCAATATATAAACCATGTGTGTTAGAAAGACAAGTTCAGTTTTGAAATATTTGACTTAGCTATGCTTTTCACTTTCAATCTGTGCCAAACATGTGCTTGAATGACTGATGGAGTCATATGGTTCCCTGAATAAAGCACTTTATTGTGCGCAGACTTAGAGCCTTCCAACAGTTGTATTACAGAAGCTTGAAGATTAAGATGATCCAACTGCTTAGGGGGTATGTTCCACAATGAACATTTTATTTTCCTTTATTCCCCTCTCTCTCTATTTTTCACCTTAATATGTGTCATTAGTTTGTTCAGCTGGTCACACAGTGACACTGACCACAGAGCCTTTGGTCGAGAAGAACAGCAAGTTACCTTGAAATTTCAGCTTTCACTCCCATGTTTGTATTAAAATGTTGAACACATGACTTTTTTTCCATGGAGTTTATGGGATTTCGTGGGGGAGGGCTGTTCCCTGTCGCAGATTATTTCATCAGCAGAATCACATTTAAGAAGGGAATAACTCATGCAAGAACAAGTGATGACAGGAGATAGTTCTTGGAATTATAAAACTGAAATATTAAAAAGCCTGGGTTTAATGCTGTTTAGTTAAAGGGGATCCGTGCATCTCAAACTCCTATTTCTCATCTGAGCAGCCGGTGCTTGCGAAGCTGCTCAGTGCAAAAGATCAAGCGGACGTGCTGCAGTCACATGCGGACCGGTGCAAAGCTGACAGACCTGTCAAGCTGGAGAGGGGATCTTTTTGTGTTAGAAGCAGAAAGAATGGAAAATTGATTTCAGAAATGCGTGGAGTCATCTTGCTGCTGCATGTCCTCAGGCTCATCAAAGACCTTTACTGACTTTTGAGGTTTTAAAAATTTTGTACATGAGTAGTAATTTTGCAACGGGAAGGAAAATGCAAGATTCAAGCCCAAGAAGATCTATGGAATCAGTTGCTTTCCAAAAGTTACATGTGCTTAAATGCCTGAGGTCTTGGGTTTGGGAAATGGGGGAGGAGTGAGAAAACAAGTAACACTTTGTGTTAGTTAGGTGGCTTGCATTTTTCTTTTCTTTTTCTTTCTTTTTTTTTTTTAATAATTATTTTCCAGGCAGGCCATGAAAGGACTAATTTTATTAGATTTTGTGGAGAGAATCAATGTACTGCTTAGATGTGCAAAGGTTAATTGGAAGAATAATTTATGATTTTGAACTAATAAAAACTTTACTGCAAAAGATAAGATTTCTATATTATGCGCAGTCAAATCTTGCTCAGCCTCTTGTGCTTACATACAAATGAGGGCAGAGCCCGGTATGCTCTGTGCTGTCTTTTTTAAAGCTGTGTAAATGCTGTTAGTGGGATAATGGGAAGTAACTTACCAGCATGGTGGAGTTTCTGATTTTTGGCCTTTCTTTTGAGAGGGCGTCTTTGTTTTCGACTGGTGGTTAGTGTAAAATTTAAGATGGATGGATGGGTGACTTTAAGGCAAACTATTGTTTATTTGACCCTATGCGAGTTACTGGGCTTTCTGTCTTTAACCGTGATGCACTGGAAATCTGGTACTGGTTTATTTTGCAGCATTTTCATATTTATTTTCAGATATTGTTTTAATTTGGATTTTTGTTACATTAGTAAGTGACCAATTATTATTTTTCCTGCCTCAAACAGAATGGGTACCATTCTAGAAGGTGGTTTCAGCAAGATCTGTGCCTGGATAATGTTTAGCTTGGGTAATGTTTTGGCTTTTGCTGCAAGATGGAGTAAAATAGAGGACTGGAAGCACAAATCCCCACTCCTAGGCCAAAGAGTTGGATAGTTGACACTTTTTTTTTTCTTCTTTTTTTTGGCATGATATAGTCTTAGTCCTGATGTTAACAATTTCCATTTAAAGCAAGTTGATTTTTTCCCCCCTTGATCCGCAAGAGCTGGATGTGATCCTCTTTGCTCAGAACTTCTATATTGCAATCCTATCTAACTTTATGTATAGCCACTTTATACTCGTCATCTATAAATATATCAGCACTGGCAAGATAAATACCAAAAGGTATATAAAGCTAAAGGACAGTCATGGGTCCTGTCATCTTTGGTTTTGTAGATTATGCAAAATAATTCTTTTAGTTCCCTTCTTGTAATTCAGTCTTTCCACTTCCCTGCTCACCCTGGCAGCCTTTCCAATCCACCAGCTCCAGGCTGAATTAATCTTTTGTGAATGCAGGTGAGGTGAGGAGAAATGCCCGCAGCATTCCAGATGTGCTTCTATCGCTAACTCTCAGGAGTAACTTCAATATCTGATATTCACTGGAAACACTTCTTTTGATGCAGCGTTCCAGGACTGCCTTTGCTTCACGTGACATCAGTGTTACACTGAATAGCGTGTATGGGTCTGTCAGGTGTCACTTGCCTTTAAAGATTACTGCTCAGAGCAGAAAACTTACTAGTCCCTAAGGGTATGACCCTCCCTTCTGTAGTACTTGGTTTCAGCCCTTTGCTCCAGCCTGCAAGTTATTGGATAATTTGGTAATATTCCTGTCCTCTGTGCAGACATTGTCTCCTAACTTGGAGTATTGGATTTCAGGAGGACGCTTGTGCACGCTGAGTAAAGGTTGCTGATAGAAATACTGATCCTGTATTGTATTGTACTTATTACATTTTCTTACTGAACCTTGGTGGAAACCTTCCTTTACCTGACTAGTTAGTGATGTGCTCGGTGGGTAGTTTTTACTCCTTACTCGGTCTCCTCCCCTTCTTAAAATTCCTAAGTTCACCCCCATCTTGAAAGGCAAATGCTTGTCCTTCTCTCTTAGTGTGTGAGCTTGGTAATTTTGAATTAAAAAGTTCTATTTTGAGTCTGGAGGTGTTAAAAGAATCATCCCAAATAAGATGTGACGGCAAATGATGTGGGGAATAAAACTTTCCCATCTGACGGGCATCCCGGCTGGCAGTGGTGGCTCTGTTGGGATGCCTGCCCAGCTCGCTGGGGCTGGTTGCAGAGAGCAGACCCGAGGTATCCTGGGCTGTAGGGGAAGCCATCTGGCAGCAGAGCCTGTGGGGATGCCTCAAAACTAATTGCCAATGGTCCAGCGCGTGCTGTATGCAGCCATGTGCATAGCCCTTCCACCACACGTAGCCAGAAATGACCCATCCAAATCACCGATCCCACTGACTGTGAACTAAGCAGAGGAAGCTGAAGAAAATGAGGAGGGAAATGGATAAAGCATGCCTCTTCTGTCTTCCACGGCATTGCCAAAGCCTTGCGATACAGAGCAGTGCTGTTAGCTGTTTTCAGTTTGCAGAAAAATTACTCCGTTCTATTATTCTTTCCTGTCCTAAGATTATTCTGGTGCATTGGTGTTTTGTTGCAGAACAAAAAGCAGATAGGCTGTGACTTACAACTCTGAGCCCATTTGTAATATGGAAGGTAACATGAGGATAATATAATTTAATTCCATTTATCCTTCTTTTATCCTATTATTTTCATATCTCAGCAGTAGCTGCAGTGGGTTGCACGAAGGGTGACTGGATGCGGTGTGCCAGGAAGGGGGCTGCGGTCTGGGTGGGCTAGAGATGGACAGCCTGCAGCGTTGCCAGGGCTGGGGCCATCAACCCTGGGCTGGGCTTTAGTGGGGTGCTGGTGCTTGGGTGCCTCGAGACCCTGACAGAACCATGTTAACGTGCGCGGCAAGATGTGCAGATGGGATTCCCAGAACGTGGACATCCACGACGGGAAGGAAGCACAGCATGCAACATTGGCTTGATCGTAAATCTGTATATGTTAATAGATGGATGGTATTTATAAACCGTCCCAGGTCTGACTCCTCCCTGTGCCATGCCAGGGGAGCAGGGAGCAAAACCAGCACTAGCAGGATGGCAGGGGTCTGCAGCTGGGGGGGAGCATTTTCTTTTTTTCCTTTCACTGAATCCCATTTTATCCAGACCCATTCAGCCCTGAGAGCATTCACCTTTTTGTTTGTCATAAGGACAAATAAATTACACTGCCTGGCTAAAAGCTTATTGATTTTAAGTAAATGCAAATCCGAAGCGTGTCTGGGCTTCCTCAGGAGACAGCAGCCCTTAAGCAAGGATGTCCCTTTGCATGCTTAGAGTTTATTTTGTGCAGAGCTCGGAGGAACCGAAATACAAAGCAAAAAGATGAAAACTGTTCTTAACTTCTTTGCCAATGAGTCCTTGTATGATAGTGTGCAAAGAAGAAAAGTTGTAGAAGTACGTGGCAGATGAAAAATATTGAAGCCACACAAAAGTTAATGTCAGATAACATCTACTCATCTCGCTATTTGTACAAAGTATCTTTTATATTACTGAAAAAAAAAAGTATAAAGGGCACTACATCAGCTTGTGGGCTGCTTGCGGATCAAAAGCGTTACCTTCAGTGCAGGCTGAAAATAGAAAACAGATAGACACAACTGTGAAGTTTTTCATGTGAAAAAGTGGGAGACGAGCTCGCGTCAGGAAGAACTGGACAGAATTTCACTGAAATGGAAAATAAGTAGGTGAGTAAGTAGGTGCATGTGACACAAAAGATAGGAAACCTGGGTCTAATAAAAATTTCTGGTAATACAGATGGCCTGATTTTCTTCCCCTCTCATGACACGTTACCAAAATTTAAATTCTCTGATTTCAATTACTACACTATTTATACTGCTGTAATACCGAGAGTCCCTGTAGAGAAGAGGCCTCATTATTAATGTAATGCAAACAACTCTAATGGTTCCAGCTTCAAAGAAATCGTAATGAAAATGGGTAAAGGAGATGAAGAGTGGCAGAGAGGAAATACCAGCACGTCTGCGCGCATGAAGAACTGCAGCACTGGGAGCTCATGGGATGTGATCAAGGTGATGGAAACCCTTCGTTAGCTCAGATGTCCGGTCCCGTCCCATCACGCTCCTCTCCTGGTGCCCCTCGGATGCTCTTTGGGAGGGCTGGGCTTATGCTCAGAGATGGGTGGCCCAACACCCACAGAGGGAAACTGGGAGTGTTCTGTGCAGCCATTGTGCAAGAGACTGGGTGACGTGGCCCTCCCTGGGACAGATTCTTCAGTGTTTCTGACTTTGTTGGAGGCGAGGGCCGTGCATGCCAAGGCGCTCCGAGGTTGCCAGCAGCTGGCCCACCTTTGCATCTACCCAGAAGCCCACACCACTGCTCAGGCTCAGGGCTGCTTTGGGCTGCACATCTGTTTGTCCCATTTTTTCAAAGTTTCCCACAGATTTCAACTTCAATTTCTACATTTTTTTTGGTCTGACTCTTACGGTTTTTTTGTGGTGTTTTTTTTTCCTCCTGACTTACAGTCTTTCCCTACCCACGTCTTTAGACAGCCCTTTAGATGCTGTCATCTTCCCCACCTCCGATGGGGTTGTGTGGGTCACTCTTCATTGGCTGTCATCCTTTATTTTCTGCAACGTGTTCTTTGAAGCTTTGCAGTGAGGCTGCAGAATCCTATTGGAAGGATTTACCTTTCTATCTTCCCCCTACTTTTATATTCACAGATTGATCTGGAATTTAAATATCACTTATGCAGTTTTCTTCATTTTGTCTCTTTCAGAAATATACACAGTACGTAAACATAATGACCTTAAATCAGAAAAATAAATTATTTGATTTACAAAAGGAACTGTAATATGCATCTATCACACTGGGGACAGTTGGGAGTTAAGCAAGTGCATGATGTTAAGCATGTGCCCAAGTGCTGTTCACAATGAGGCCCCATGACTGGGCTGCAGTGCTTTCTCTGCCTTCTTCAGGAAGCTGTGATTTTTATCACACCCAATAATTTAAATAAAAACATTCAGATAAGCAGCAAAATATTTGGCTGAAGGAAAGCAACTAGACAGAAATTGATCTTGTGTTTTATAAATGCTTATGGCTTCAGAAGAGTTTGCAATCCCTAAAGCTTGTCTGGTTTGTTTCCCCCAAATAAATTATCTTTTCCAATAAAGATATAACTGCTGCCTATAAACCTGTCTTGATGTCTGTCTCCAGACTATCAACACTTCTGCACAATATGCATTTTCAGTGTGCAGCTAAATAGGCATGTGTGTAAGATTAAATTTGCTCATTGTAATCTTACTTTGTTATGCACCGCAAGCATCACTTTGTCATAATGGAACAGGAGTAGGAGTGGCAAAATTGATCTGCACGTTGTGTAGATATTGTTCCCTTATTCCCGTGATATTTTTATAGCAGTTGCAGTTTCTGGACCATGACACGTAATGAGGGAATAACACATCTGTGCACAAATACTCATCCCTCCCTTTCCCCTTTTCTTCTGTTTCGGGTAATGTTGTGATGTTAATGCTTTGCAGAATTAATAAGAAAGGCAACTTGCACATGTAGGAGATACCAGAAAGACTTTGATGCTTCCTGATATCTAGCTGCAGCTCCATGGCGTAAGACTGTGTGGAAGTGATGCAAGCAATGCATCAGTGGAAGGAGAAGTACACTCCTAGGGTTTCTTAAAATTTAGGTCTCATGAGACTTTCAGAATGGAAATCATACAAAATAATAGAAGGACCTGAGTCATTTAATTCATATAGTTGTGACTGCTCTAGTGAGCCAAGAAAAAAAAAATCAGGGCTGGAGCCAAACTTTTCTCATTTCTCTGATATATGCTTCATAAATTTCTGTTCTGTGCAGGGAGCTTCATGGCTGATAATCAGAATAAAGAGCTGTGAGGTTCTCCCTAGACCCTCCTAGACACATGAGATGGTACCTTGTACATCTCCACAGGGGTGAACCCAGTTGTGGGCAGGGTTGGGACCATCACTTCCAAGGGCTGACACAGTGTCCTCCCAGCCCCCTGTCACCTGGGCTTGGGCTGCTCTGAGGGTGAGGTGAGACCCTTTCCTGCAGGAACACCATACAACAAGCAACTTTCCTCTCCCCAATATACTTTATCTTTTCATCTTGGTTTTTTAAAAGCATGCTGGAAAATACCGAGCTTGTCTTCCTCTGGCATCGGCTTAACTGTGATGACTGCATACAAAATTTTTAAATAGTTCTAACAGTGACTAAATTATTCTGCTCAAAACATATGTCTGGATTCTCAGAGTGTGTTAGGTGGCCAGAGGGGATAGGTCAGGCTGCTGGGATGGTGGTACTGAGCGCTGGGCTGCGTGGGCAGGTCCCTACAGCTCACCTCTCGCTCCCGTGCACGGTGCAGCCCTGAGCCACGGTTTAACTGCTGAAACGCTGCCCCACCACCTTCCCTCTGCACCTCCTAGCGCAAAGGCAATGGAGGAGGAGGAGGAAGAAAGGTAACACTGGCCCTTCTTCATCTTAACTGAGGGTTGTCACATGTCTAGAGCACCTGTGAAGACGCAGGTTTGATCCTCGTGGGGTCCAAGTGCACCAAGGGGCTCAGTGTGATGGTAGGTCAAGAGCGTGGCAAACCCCGCCAACATTTTGAATGTCCCACGGTACCTGGAACCCATCCCTATCTTCTCTTTAAGGCTTTTTCTCAATACCGTACAATGATGTTGTTTGGGGGGGCTGTTCTTTGACAGGCACCATGCCATTAGTATGTTTAGTGAGAGGAAAAACGCTCGATAAATGTTGCATGCAAATAGCTGTTTGACATTGTACTATGAAATGAAGTCATCTGACTGTGTAGGAGCTGAACATTATGTCAATGGGAATTTACATTCTCTTTTAGATTTTTTTTTTTCCCCCACTAATGAGAATGTGCCTCCTCGATGGTACGGGATTCTCGGTACTTTATGAATTCCTTGCATGTCCATATAGAAATGTCGAGGCTGCTAAATAAATATTCATTCTTTTGTTGCACCCAGTTCAGGATAGTTAAAACAGAGCACGACCACACATTTCCGTGTTTAGCGGAGTAGAGATGGTGCATTAAGAAATGTTTGGGGGATGATAAAATACCAAGGATTAAACGTGGTAGATCTGCTGTGTACGTCAAACCTGGAGCTTTCAGGAGCCCAGACTGGGTTGTTACGTCTATGCTGTAACTCCAGCTCGCAAAGCGTGAGGACTGGCTGACCCCATTACAGAAACGGGAAGGACATAAGGGAAAGTCTGGGATCACTGTCTGCCCTTAGGGAGCCTGTGTCATGCAACTGCAGGGTTTGCTCGCCCAGGGAGAGCAGGGCCAGTTACACCCTGGGCCACTGTCCCCCCGCTCGCCTACCACCACTTCTGCCTTGAATCTGACTCTGCGTGAATGTATCAGGGAAGAGGAATGGGGAGAAGAGGGACTGGGGAGTGGAATGCTCAAGGCTGATTTCTTACCTTGATTACGGAAAAATAGTCCTGATAAGATCTTATCTCTGTTAAATTCCTGCAGCTCGCTTACTGTCTTAATGATGACACCTATTGCATTTCCTCCTGCTATCATCTTCAATGAAAAAAAAAAAATGCAAAGTCTAGTATAATTATTAATGTAAAACTTTCAATAGTGGTGACAATTCCTCTCCAAATTTTTTTTATTTCAATTTGGCATCCCAGCTCCTTCTCTTTCCATCCCGGTATCTCTACTCCTGTATGGCCAGGCTTTGTCTTTTGCTGCTACAGAAGCGCAACATCTAATCAAACTCGACACTTCTCTCCCAGAACCCTAGCTCTCCCAGGAATTTGTGTAGGTTTTGACACTGACAATATGACCCCACAGTGTTTTAATGTTTCATCCTTTTCCTGAATGATTTCCTTTTGAAACGTGCCGCAGGTCCCTTAAGTAGCAAGGTTCACATTGCCAGCTGCTGTTCCCAACTAACATGAAGTGCTTCTCCTTGTCCCTAGGCGAGAATGTGGACAGCAAATTGGAGTCCCGGAGACAGCAGATGCCAACGGACCAGTCAAAAGATTATGAGATAACAATTCCCTTCCTTTTGAATGGAGAAGAGTGGAGACCAGTAAATGGCATTTATTCAAAGGTTAGTCTTCATTTTGCCTATTACTTTATTCTGAGGTGTATAACAATTTGAAGGCTTTAGGGGCAAGTAAATGCACTTAGCTTCATCATATCAATTATAGGAGTATTTTTTATATTTTTGTAGTGAGTCTGCTGTCTAAATTGTTACTTACCTAATTTCAGAAAATGAGTAAGGTCTTTGGCGGAAATTATTACCTTTTTACTGTAATGTGGCATTCTTATTTCTGGTGGCAGAAATGAAAGCTTGAAGTGAAAGAATTTTTTTGAAGAAGTTAACTTACATTGCTCAAGATTGTAGCATACAACAGCAAAACAGCCCCAAAACAGAGGGAGGGGCAAATACACCAAACACATTTCCTTGATTAAATACAGTATGACAGCAAAAACTGTAAGGAAAAGTGTAAATAATGTTGCTTTATTGACTGCAGCCTGAGGCATTACCTGGAGCCCATCATGGGAGATGGCCCCCGGATGCCACCCCATGTACTGCGGGGGGGATGGGGGGCGAGTCACCCTTCACACTCTGCTTTCCCCTTGCCTAACAAGGCGATAATCCATCGCTAGTTCTGACCAAGAAGAGATTGTTCCCCCTCTTGACAGGCCCTGATAAGCTTTCCTCCTTTTTTTCCCTTGGACATTGGCAGATAATATGGGCTTTTAGGAGAAAAGGGCTGTTTTCTGTCTGCTTGGTCCCCTGCTTGAAGCATGAAGACAGGTTGTTGTTGATTATCACCAAAGATGTCACGGGAATCTCTTAGCCAACTTTTTTAACTCAGGTCTGTTTTTCTTCCAGCTTACTTTTTTTTTTTTTTTTTTAATTGTCAGAATGAGGAGAAAAAAGGGTTGTTGTTTGTTTTTTTTAAAAAAAAAAATAACCCAAGCAAAGCAAAAACCATCACATGGAAACAGTGCAAACAGCACAGCCAGCCCTTTAGGAACAACTTTCTTTAATGCATCGGGAAAACGTTTCATGGAGAAATCCTACTTGAGTTCTTGCTTTTGAATCTTTCTGCTGATTGACAGAAATAGGCTTGAAAAGAGATTTCAAAACTAGGGATCTGAGCTTCAAAAAACCTTGTCTGGATTAGAATTTTGTTTACTTCCCAGCCCCCCCACCCCCTCCTAAATGGAAAAGAAGGGCCATTCCTAGTTTTGAATATCTGCAGTGATGAAAGGGATATCATTGTGGGTGTGTAATGGCTTATCTTAGAGAGATAACACAGATGGCTTGGTCCTAGATATATGTGCAGTGCTATTTTTAGGTCATTTAATTAGAAACAGGCATTCTCCATATAGAGTTCTTTTAGCTACTCACTGTAGCTTTCTCAAAGCATTACAACAGAGTATCTTTATGTGAGTAATGATAATGTGATTTATATCATTAATTTGTTTCCCAGAATTACTTTCAGTTTAAGATGAACATTAGAAAAGATTTGTGGTTTGGTAGAAAGATCCAAGTGCTGTATCAGCACTTTTTTTCTTTGAATACTTCTTTTCCATGGAAACAGTTATAAATTAAATACACAAAAGTGCAGTTCAGGCTGTGGCAAGAACAACAGCATTAAATTGGTAGAGGAGAAGAGTAATGAATAGCTTGTCACATAAATATTGATCAAAAGCACAAAAGTTAAATACTGTTGTATTTGATGCTTAAATAGGAGCTATTGTTCTTCAACTCATTTCAAAGTGCTCCTCCGTTTTATTTTAATTTTATATGAAGTAAAATAAAGTGCAAGTACACAGTACTGCATAACCAGGGAAATGGTATTGCAATAGAATACATAGTAAAATAAATAATGTAGTTGTTATAAAAATGCCGAAGTATTAAAGTTATTTGTGTGTAGATAATTACCTCACAATGATAGCCCCATTCTCCACTCCTTTGATCATAAATACTCCTGCTTAACAACTAGCCCCCGATAAACCGTGCTAGTCATTTAGTGCAGCTTACTCTTTCTTTCCTATCTTGAAGATAAAACTGTCCTTTCATTTACCCCAGGAGTCACTGCAATATCTGTTGGCATATCTCATTCAGAATCTGTCAGGAGTTGTTATTAAGCTAATGACTTCCTTGTTGAGGGCCATCTATGCAGTACACTGTGCAGAGCACAAGCAAAAAAGCTGGAACTAGTCATTCTGTCTAATCACACAAACACAGATCTGCTCACCAGCAGCAATCAAATTACATTTATTGAGAAGGAAAAAAATTTCTTAGCTACACCCTGGATTTACTTTAATACAGTTAGAGTGCACTTTTTCAAGGACTTTAATGATTATAGGTATTTCCTAAGAATGACAGTTCAAATTAATGGTAGGGAAAATCACATTTTTAAATCAGATGTGTAATCAAATTGTATTTAAATAATTTTAAAGACATTTTAAGAAATTTGCATTTCCTTAAGTACCAATGCAGTGTTTTGTTTCTGGAGGGGACCTGCCTTTTACTGGGCAGATTTTCTCCCTGCCCTCCACACCCCAAGTCAAAGCCATAAGAGACCCAGACCAGGATCTCATTGTGGGAGCATTATTTCAGAAATGCTATTGCTTCTTTCTGTTTCGAAAATAGATGCATATGCTCATGCAAACACTTTATATAGTGAAACACATTTAAAAAATGAAATATGTATACTTAAGAGAAGTTACTGTGGAAATGCATGTATGTGTTTGCAACTGCGTGATGCCGTTCATCTAGGTAGTGGTTTTTAGCACTTCTCCTGGCGTCTTTTGCTAAATTCAGAAAATGCAGATCATTTTCAGTTGGAATATTTTGATGGTGCCCAGTGAAATCCTTTTATTAACTGGATATAATATACAGTTGCTAATCCTGAACATGCTTCTAAAATTAGTGGGTACTATTTTGAGCATCCAGTTGTTGCTAGTCAGGACTACTGATGCGTAACTGTATTTGTGGGCGAGCGACAGCAAAATCAGGACCTTAAAGTGTTGTGCAACGTCGCTGTGTGCTTTCAAACAATAGCTGCCCATATTTGGTGCAGATGTGATTTCCGTCTTCGCTGAAATTTTGTGTGCATTATAGAATGTGTTGATAGGTCATTACCATTATAGCTCCAGTTCTCCTTCCACTTCTTTTTTTCATTTGTTTGTCACTTTGCATTCTGTGTAGATTCCTTTCTTTTTTTTCTTTTTTTTTCCCCAGCACTTGGTTTAAACCCAAGAGGGTTGGGTTCTATTTTTCTTAAATTATTATAAGGTTTGAACAAAATTGTTTCATTTTTGTATTATTCAAGTGCAGGGAAAAGACTCTTTTCCCTGCATGTTTCCAGCTGAATATTTTTCTTCAGACTTGGCTTGAGACTTGCAAATCAAGCCAAGTTTGATGAGAGTTGGGTAAGTGATGTTTTAGTACACAGAGCACTTTAGGGAAGATTTTTAGAAGACCATCTGTTTGGCTTCAGCTTTTATCCTCACACCCTGTTAGGGACACACACTGGCTAAAGTGTGCCAGATCCCTGCATCACAGGAGCTGTAGGTCAGGTAACATTGCTGGTGTTAGACTGGAGCCTGAAGCACATGCCTTCTCCTGGAGAGACAAGTGCTGGGCAGGAAGCAGTTCACATGGGCATTAAGGGTTTCTTGGCTCTGTTTCCATGCTTAAAAGGTCGTAACTGTGGGGAAACATTGCCTGCCAGAGACCATCCCGGACAGACTTGAAATAGTAGTACCGCTGGGGGAGATCCCGGTGTGGCAGTGCCCTGAGCTGACATTCATTCTCCTGGAGTGACACACTCATTAATGAAGTTGGCTTTGTATCCAGCTTTGGGTCCAGATCTTAAAATGCATTAGGTTTCTGGGAAATTGAAAGCATTTTGTGCATGCATGATATCATCAATTATGCAAGTAAACAAAGAGTCCTGAGGTTGTGACATCTGTCACTTAGATGCAGGTTTTTCTCCAGTCTTGTCTGTGCAGGATCTACCATGCCATCACTGGCTCCTGCAAGGACTCAAATACAATCACAAGGCTGATCAAGCGCCTTGAAAGACTGAATCCTCTGAGGTTTCTAAAAGCATAGGAGCAAGTCTGGGGCAACTCTCCTTACTGGGTGATGATTTGCATCTTTTAATGCTTATGCACACACTTTTGCAATTCTGATCTCTGTATCCATCTGCAATATTAAACGACTCCATACATAGGTCTATGCACCAGTCAGGCTCTAATTGCCGTTCATAAGGACAAATTTGTATGTAGCTGAACTTGGGCAGGGGTTGAAGGACCTGTAGCCGGGCAGCATGGAGCTGAGCATTGTTTCTGAACTGCCACATGAGAAGCTGGAAAGCCCTGAAATGCTTTAGGTTGCAAGTTGCCAGTCCAGGTTGCTTTCAAATGATGCAGAGAATTTGGTTTTCAACATGAAATTTGGGTAATGTATAGAGGACCATGATGCACGCGATATATCTGTTTATGGATTAGATCCTTAATCCACTTGAATCACAGTGAGTCTCACCTGATTCTTTTAAGTCTATCTTCTATCTGGCTGTGAGGAAGAACTTTACTGGGAGGGTGATGGAGCACGAACACAGGCTGCCCGGAGAGGCTGTGGGGTCTCCTGCTCTGGAGACGTTCAAAGCCCACCTGGATGTGATCCCGTGCAACCTGCTTGAGGTGACCCTGCTTTAGCAGGGCATTGGACTGGATGACCCCTGGTGCCTTCCGACCCTGACTGTTCTGGGATTGTGTGAAATAGTGCCACTGACCTCAATGTGTAAAACATATATTGGAAAAGCAAGCTCTCCCCCACCTTACAGAAAGTTAGACCTCTCGTTTGGCAGTGGGTGCTGGATGGATTCTGCATACCAGGAGACACAGATCTGTTGTGTTGAGGTTAGAGACAAGCAAAGCAAAAGAAAGATGCCCATGATGGGCAGAGAGGATGGGATGACCCACAGATGATTCCCTGATGAAGAACAGCTATGACTCTGACACCAATGACATTTAAATCCAAATAAATCAGAAAATAATTTTCCCTTGGGGGAGAGGGTAATGGATTCAGAGCACATTGAAACTGCTTCACCAAGTTTAAGCTCCCAAGGCCAGATTCTGAACTAGTGTGAATCACTTTCCTTCCTTTGGTTGGGCTGGTATAATAAGGTTTGCAAATCAAAATCTTAAAGAGATGTTTTCAAAAATGGAGAAAAGGAAGATAAGAAAACAGAGTTCCTTTTCTTGTAGCAATACTTTTTTCTTTCTTTCTTTTTTTCTCTTTCTTTCTTTCTTTCTTTCTTTCTTTCTTTCTTTCTTTCTTTCTTTCTTTCTTTCTTTCTTTCTTTCTGTCTTTCTTTCTGTCTTTCTTTCTGTCTTTCTGTCTTTCTTTCTTTCTTTCTTTCTTCGTGTTATGTTATGCTTTGACTATAAACTCTAGCAGTGAAATGCAAAGATAAAGATGAAGGCCAGCTATAAATACATACTTAGACCATATTTCTTCTCTTTTCTAAGTGTATGGTTGTCACAACTCAAAAGATTCTGCATATAAAGTGGCAGAAGATTACCATTTTTTACTGCTTAGCATGGATTGCATCTCATTGAGCTTGCAAAGAAGTAGCTTTTGCATTTCTGCCTGCCTCATTCGTGAAGTACTGTGTTATGGATTGTGTTCATAAACAAACATCAGGATCTTGATTATCTGTATGTCATTCTGGACAGTGATAACTTGAATCTCAATGTGAAATTCTCTACCACCTGTAAAAGTATCACATGCTCTGACAGCTGTAAGTTATCTTTATGTTTCTCCAGATTTATCGAATGTATTGGACATTACGTTGATTCTTTTACACCTTTTTGCATTTTTTTCCATACCTTCACTCTAATGCCCTAATTCAGCACCTCCTGAAACAGGGATTTTTGCCATTGAAACAAAAAATCATTGGAAGGAACAGGAAATGACTGTGAATTTGTTATGAAGTCACAGGACTAATGCTGGAGATTCAAGAACATATTTGAAGCTGCCAAGGGGGGATGAGCCTTACCCGTTTGGTCCTGTCTTCCTGCTCTTGCGTTGCTGCATTTCTCTTGCAAACTGGCAGAATATGCACGGTCCGTCATAGTCCAGTCTGTCATCCAGAGTCATGGTGTGCCTGCCAGCTTCAGTGTTGCTACGAAGTTATAGGTGCACCTATTAGAAATACCCCAATTTAACAGGATCTCTGTGGTGGTTCACATTTCCCTTCTTTGCTGCACCTCTTGGTGCTCTCACGTGACTCTAGCATTGGGGTGGATGCATGGCGTACAGCTGAGGGGCCTGCTATGTCAGATAATTAATTTAGTGCTCAGCGTTTTCAAGAGCAAACCCATTCAAGTTTATTTCATAACTGGCATAGCCTTCGTGCAAGTGATAATTGTTTATGTTCCCTTCAACAGAGCCTCCTGCTGTTCTTTTTCATTTGAAATAATTACCAAAGTTTAGACTTCCAGACAATTGTATTAAGGGGAATCATACAGTGCTGCTTAAACAGGTCTTTGAAGACTGAGAGGACAGCTTTCATAGCTCTTTTACATAGTTGTTTTACATATCTTAAAAGAGAGAGAGGCATAAACAGAATTTATAGTCCTTTCCATATTTTTATGACTCATGAGTATCAAATATAAGAGGCAGAGCTATGCAGGCTGCTAAGGCTGTGTCATCAGCTGGGAATGCAGCTTGGCACAGGCAGCCTCAGCGGTGTGAGAAACTGCACTAATCCTCGATAAAATTCTCTGGGAGATCTGCTCCTTGAGCCTTTAATTAGTAACCTGGTAGTCATTAATTTAATAGCCTAGTAAACAATCTGTTATTTCTTTTGCTTTTTATTAGACCTATACTTCTGCCTTGTAGGGCCACTGTGAGGGCTAATTAGTTCAAATATGTTCTATTATTTAATAACTCCTCTGTATTTGTTTAATTCAGAAATAGCGTAATTTTTGCATGGAAGCTATTAGGAAAGGGAATGTGTCACCTCCTCTGCTACTTGGTTGAATTTCTGTGGTGGTGCTGGTAGGGCTGGATCCCTTCACTGGTGAGCAAAAGCAGCTTAAAGCCACCCCTCTCACCCTATCCTGTGCAAGAGGAGGTTCTCATGGAGGAAAACATGTTCCCTTCTTCTCATCCAGCCCCGTAGCTATGTTTAAGCAATCAATCAATCTGATAATTTCATTTATGAAAAGTTTTAGAAATGTCGGTAGGTGATTCTTGGTTCTAGGGACTTGCTGGATCTTACGTAGCAGCTACAGGCTTGAGAAATTCCTGGAGCTGGGACCACCAATAAAAACTTTGTGTTGGTGATTGAGTAGGGGAAATTCTTTTCTCTGTCTGCACTGAATCAGTGCCCTGGTTTCAACTAGATACACTAGTATTCATTTCCTGCCTGAAACGCTTGGCCATACTGGGAAGTGTTAAGCAATTGGGATTCATCCCAGAAAATGGTCCATTTCATTTTTAGCTTAAGTGATACAGTGTGTTAAGTTTGTAAAGTTTTGTGTGATAGTTTATGCACAATATAAATAGCAGATATTATTGAGAGAGATTGCTATTTCAATAAACAGAAAATGTAGAGTTTTATATTAACCATTCACCAGACACTTTCCCCCCCCTTGCCCCCCTTAACATCTTGGAGCCCTCAACAGGGTGAAAGTCCCTTTCATGAGCCTGTATCACGCTGAGCTGTTGGGAGGAATTTTGTCATACTTGGCCAGTGAAGATCGCCAGTGATGCACTGGCGCTGAGTGAGCTCTGCCCCCCCCCGTACCACCCCGGCTCCCTCTGCCAGCAGCTGAGGCGATGGGACTCTGCAGAAGAGCTTTGTGGCGTTTGTTGCCTGCGACCCCCTGGCTATGAGGTAGTGTCTCAGATCAGAGCTGGAGGAATCCATTCATACGGTCCTCTGTAAGGTGATGGAGCTGAAGCCATGTTCTTTAGCATGAGTTTTCAGACTGGTATTTTAAAAAAAACAACAACACAACCAACCAATATCCAAACAAACAGATCATACTTTCCATAATAAAAATGGGAAAACATATTTTTAACGATGCAGTTAATGCTAACAGCCCTTTAACGTGGTATTAAATCTAAAACTAAGTTCTTGCAATTATGCGGCATTATACTGGGTTTGTAAAGTGCTTGTACTGAGGCATTTTCATATTGAATTAATTTAGCTTATACTTGGCTATTTCATGTCTCTTGCAACAGATCTTGCAAGCGTAAGGTATGAATTTCAGTATTGGATTAAAATAATACTTTGCTTTCCAGCTACGAACATGTGATCATTTTTTTTACAGGCAAGAGGAGAATCTCCCTTGTTCTTAATTCTTATTGTGCTTGCCTTGAGTCAAACGGAGCACCAGGTAATTCCTACAGCAGGCTCTCTCCCCCCACGTGCTCTTGGTATATGGAGCGTTCAGCTCCTGCAGGGAGGCGCTGGAGGACTCGCAGGCAGCGGCAGCAGCAGCACTTGGAACCTTTCAAAGGACTCGAGTCCTCTGAGCAGGGGAAGGCCATGGAAAGTAAGAGCTGCTGATGTATGCCTGACGAAGACCCTTATCTCAGCAAGACTTAGTAAATTGAATTCTGGTCGGTGTGTATTTTAGGGACCACGAGGTAAATTTAGCTGGTTGATCCATTGAGTCCCATTGTTAACAAGCCTGATGCCTTTGTTGTTGAATTATGGTTCGGTTTCAATATGATTTGCTCAACTCCCCATTGATTTACCTCTTCTATAGGAATGCTTCTCATTTCTCAGAAGTGTAATGAGAAATCATAGAGGCTATATGCAGTTTAAAGCTTGATAAGAAAAAAATAATTAAGATTGAAAATAAGCCTTTTTTAAATGCAGTAGCAATATCTTGGCAATAAAAGGATTTCAAAGTGTTGCTGTTTTTCTAGAAATAAAATGGTTGCCAAAAGTCTGCCAATTGTTTTTGAAAAGCTTGTGCAGATGAGGTAAAAATTATCTGTATCATATTGATATAGCAGAAAGTTTGCTGTTCTACCCTGAGGAAATTGTGCGTCCCTTTTGTGCACTGCCTTTCCTCAAGGACACAGTTTTAACGTATAATTGAACTTTCGAAGCTTAATTTAACAAAATTGCAATTTACAACATTGTAGACGCAGCAGTGTGATGAAGCTTGGGGAGACTGGAGACGAAATGTGTTTGGTGGTACTTTGTGCGATGCATTTCTGTGTGCACGGCGCAGGTGTGCAGTGGGGTGCTGCCAGAGCCTGCAGGCATTTTGCTGGACTTGGTCTCATCCCTGTCCTGCAAGGACATGCTTGTGATGCTGCTGGTCAGTGTAACGATGAATCTACTGGTGATACTGGTTGCAATGAAGTATGTGTTTGCTCACCCCAATGCAGCAGTTAGACACACATGGTTGCTTTGACAAGGCCACTGGATCCAAGGAGAGGTATTTTCACCTCTCATTGCTCCTTCAGCAAACCGGAATGCATTCAGCTCCATTTAGGTCTCCAGCTATGACTTTGTCATTGCCTTTTCAACCTCTGCCCCAACTTCCAGGACGCTAATATGTTGTTTCTTCTGAAGTTTGAATCACTCTCAGGAAATGAAGTGCTCTTAGGTCCTACCCTCATTCCTTTGCCCTTACTGTGTCTCCTGCATGAGGTTCAACTTTATTGCGCTTCTGCTGAATGAACTTCTGGCCATCTCCCTCTACCAGGAACTACTGGGCGGTTTCTTGGCAGGGTTCATCTCCCTGTTTGCTCCTTCTCTCTCCACTCACCACATCCTTGGAGGAGCACTTCAGAAGTCCTGCACAAAACCAGGCTTTTTGGAGGTGAACCTGCCAAACCCTTCCCAGCCAGTCGTCACTGTCTGGAGTGCTTTACCTCCTTCTGAGGTGGCAGCATTTTACATTAGATGTTTAATGTGAAGCCTATAGATAATTCTAATATTCAGGAGAATTGTACGTGTTACCTGATGCCACTTAAACGGGCACAGGAGCAAACAGTTTTAGTCAGAGCTGCTGCCTAGCTAGGGGAGGATCAGATCTTCCTTGAGATGCCTAATTTTTGCGCGCTGGCAGATGGTCTTTTCCGGCACACTTCATTTGTGTGAGTGTTGGAGATGGCAGGCTCCTTCGGGCAGCAATCTTGGATGAAATCCTACTCTGGTGTCTCTCAGATGACATTATTTACTTTAGTTTCACCCATTCCATCATCCTTCCCTAGATGTTTTCACATTAAGTACATCTTGTACTGAAAAAGAGGCGCTGCTGGAGGAGGTCTGCTTCAGCTCCTGGCAAGTGACGATGAGACAAAAGCTCTTAGATATGTTAATCTGAACAGCCGTAATATCCCTGCCCCAAAAAGGACCGTTTCCTTGGCAGAGACTGAATCTGCCTTTTTCAAAGGAGAGGGGAGGTTCTGGAAATTAATCTGTTGCGGGAAAAGCCAATAAGAGGAACTGTGTAATTTTGTCCTCAAAGCAACTTCTCACGCATTGCCGGTTTAGCGTTGCACACTCCCTTCTGCTACGCTGACATGGTCAGGGTGCGTTTTCAGCAGCAGGATTAAAAGTGGGATCCCTAAATTGAGTGTCTCCAACAGAAACTGCCTTTCTCTTGCTTTCAACAGACAGAAACATTGTTTAAACCAGACTTTTTTTGGCGTTTACTGGCATTACTAAGAAAGAGTTGGCAAGGGAAGCTGGCAGAAGGAGATGAGTTGGATAAGCTTTAAAGATATTTTTTTTCTTCTATAAAATGAATATCCAGAAGCTGTGTAAATGTATTTTTTTTACTTTTAAAAGTGTATAAAAAGACAACATATACACATTTCTGACTGAAATAACTTCTAAGCTTGCTGTGCCTTCCAAATTCTTCTCCCTCAATTAAAAAGGGGTGGGGAGTGGGGTTGGGGGGTGAAGAAAAGGCAAAACAAAACAACACCTCAGGAAATCCCTAGAATGTTTATTTGGGAGCAGACCAGCCTGTTACAATCATTAGCTTGCAAAAGTATTTCTGTTATAGTCAGAAGGCAAAGTGAATTTTAACCTTTTATTGCCAAGAGATGTCATGTTTGTTAGTGAAGTAGCTATTGAGAATACATTGAGGCATGCAAATTACAGTGAATAAGAGAGTGGCATATGTAAAAATCAAAGCCAAACCCCAAAAGCACACCCTGCAGAGAGAAATTAAAATAAATTTAAATAACCATAATTATACATAAAGTTCTATATTTCATACTTTATTGAGTTTCTATTTATTACTTTAGCATTTCTGGTTGTAAAAGGCTTCAGCTGCAATGAAAAGATATTTCAAAATATTGATGTCCTTTTTTCATTGTGAGTTTAGTGCAGAATGGCTTACTGGCATGGTACGTTGATTATAAAGGAAAAAAGAGAACTGGGCTGGACGGGTTTAAACTGTGATCGGTGGGAGCCTTCCAGACCAAGGCGGTTGTTTCCCAGGATCCCCATAGGAGGGAGGACAGAAAACCACCCCTCTGCAGAAACCAAGCATCAAGAGCCTGGAAACCCTCAAGATGCAGAGGTCAAATTTAAAATAAGGACAGAAAAAGTTGGGCTTTTTAAAGACAGAAACCAAAATTGTTTGCTTTGTACAGCAAACTCCCCTTTTATTGTCTCGGCCTTTTCCATCTACAAAATGGGAGTAATGTTTAATCCAAGTCATGGGACATTAATTTGGTTTTGGTAATGTCTGATTTCAGATTAATAGTGTTATTTGCATTCTTACACTCACTGTACAACTTTTTAGGGAGCAGGGATTTGCTGTTCTGGGGGAAAGAGGGATGTCTTGCATTTGAGGATAAATCATGCATGTGTTGTGATAACAAAGGAACAAATATTTTCAAGATTTTACTTCTCAAAGAATTAAAGAGGAGTGTTTGCAATGCTGTATACGACGGTTTTCACTGTTGCAATCACTGAGGCAGTTTAAAAGCATCTTGTAAGTACTATGAAGAGCATTAATTGATATCTTTATAGTGTATGATGAGCCATATGAATCAGTCCAAGTTTAGCATGATCACCTTTCTTCTGAGGGAGATTAACACTGACATGAAAACACTTTATTTTAAGGAACATTTTGAGAAATAATATTTCAGTGTACTATGTATTTTTCTTTCATGTTTACGTTTTTACTGCTCTCTAATATGCCATTTAATCATCAAACATCAATTTAATTTTAAAATTTAATGTACTAGTTTGAACACACTTTCATACATCTTTTATTAACTTATTTAAAAAGAAATCTCAGTGTGTAAAATTGAAATAAATTCTAATTTTGGCCTTCACAGAATTAGTATTTAGCAATTTCTCTAAATATGTGGGTTTGAGATGGAGATAATGACAACTAGATTTGAGCCATTTCTTTAAAAAAGTGATTCCTGAGGCCTCCCCACCGCATTATGAATTTCTCAGTGGGTATATCTGTATCTATATCAATACAGCAGGTATATTGGTGTCTATATTGCTATCTATAGCTATATATACATAGAGATAATCTGTTTCCAACCTTGTTGCAGGATTCAGCTCTTAAATCATGGTTTGAATTTTTTTGCAACATATGAGGAAAAAATGGCTGAATAAGGTCACAGCAAGATTGTGTGTTGAAATCAGATCATAATATATACTATTGAGTGGAATTCCTATCAATGTTTCTGCTCTTCTAGGACATGTTGTTAGGAAGGAATTTAATTTAGAAGCGGAGAGCTTATCAGTGTGTCCTTGTAACATACTTGCCAATGTCATGAACTTCATATATGTAGATAGAGTTGTTCTAATCTTAGCACTAGGCAGTGTAAAAAAAAAAACAGTATTCAGTCATTGAAAGTGTGGATTTTATTGGTCTTATCATTAAAGAGCTTAAAAATTGCAGCAGCAGCAGCTGCTACAGATATTTTGGCTGATGTATATGAAATAAGTGTCTTGTGGGGTTCCCCATTGTGTGTCAGAGCTGAACAACATTTCCTAGAATTCAAATAATTTTGGGCAGATAACAAAGGAGATGGATTTTTTTTTCCCCTTCCCCCCCCCTTCCCCCGAATGTCATGAAATGAGGGGTTTAGGTCAGGTGGTTCAGGTCAATTCTTCACAGCCTTCATTACTAACAATTTAGATGAAGAGTCCAGCCTCTGTTTGAAGTCTTCAAAGGCAATGCTGGTTTGGTTTTCCAGCAAAATCTTTATCTTTCTCAGGGAAAGATGAATCAATATATCACCATTCAAGCACAAAGCTGTGTCTCACAGGTGTATTACTTAAGCTGAATGTGAATTCTTACATTAGCCATCACAATCAAGCCAAACGATTTGGAAATCCTACTCTGTGCTTTGGGGTTTTTTTTAGCAGCCACTAGGCCATTTTGCATTTTTACATTCTACATTTTTATATTATGTGCATATATTTTCTTGTCACAGCAGTGAAAGTTCAAAAAGTTTCTCAAGAGCGATAGTGAAATTACTTTCACGTTCTTCTGGTGTGCTGTCTGGCACCTGACAGTCTACCATGAGCTAGTGAGAATTTTATTCAGCATAAAATAAAGTCATATGGCAGTTTATTGCTGTCTTTACCTATCCCACAAAATCATTCCTCTGCATCTCTCAGAATGAGCAAATTTGCTTCTTCGATTTTAGGGAGCTTGGATCTTGTCTGTTGATGCAATGTCACTGTCACAGCCTTGATAGATGGATAGGAAATAACTTGTCCCGTGTATTTAGCTTAGAGTTTGTATGCGTGAGGTATCCTTATCTGTGAATTTTGATTTGCAAACTAAAATTCAATTGAGTTCTTTGGGGCGGAGCAGTTGATATACCTTCTTCATTTTATGTACCTATATCAAATGTATCATGAAATGCAGGTTTCTTTAAAAACAGAGTCTTTATGTAAAAGCAAGTAACTGTTGATGCAACATCCCTGTGCTAAGGCAGTTCAGAGTCAGTTGCTCAGGAATCCCTCAGGGGACGAGTACAGGCGTGGCATCTTTGCTCTTCCTAATCCTTTCTAAGTCTAACCAACTTGTTCAGTCCTCAAATGTTATTTTCTTGTGCAACTCGATGAGTTGTCCGTCTGAGTTGCTCTCTGAAACTCTTTAGTCTTCTGGTGAGCAAGGCTAGTCGTTTATGTGTGATATGGCTCTAAAATGCTCCTTCCCTCATCATTTGAGGAAATCAGCACAGTAGGGGGAACCCCTGCAGGGACCTTCTCTATTTATATGTTGATAAGCCTGGATGAAAATTTCCAGAAAAACTATATATACTTTTAAACCTGCCAAAAAAAATCTGACTTGCTTCTGTGCTTCAAAGTCCCGCTCTAAACATACTGTGTTGGCTGACACTGTGCTACAACATAGTGGTACCCATGTCTGGCAAACACTTGCTGCTTACGGAGACACTAACGAACCTTTTCAGCAGCCTTCCTCTTCGCATTCTGCTAACTTATATGACTCAGGAGTACAAAACCGAGAATTCTGGTGCAATATGTCATGTTTTCGCAGGCAAAGTTTTATATACTCGCGTCACTAAATATGCAACGTGGTGCAGCATTACGTGGTTTTGTTTTTTTAAAGGGCTGTAAAGGAGTGGTAACACAGTAGTTCAGGTGCATACCTCAACGAAAGGTTGGACTTCTTGCTTTCTGTGGGGAAGAAAAATATAAATAAAAGGAGTACTGAATAAATAAAAGGAGTATTGAAGTGTAACAGTGTGGCACAAACCTGTTCGTTAATAATGATCCAGTGGCTGGAGTACTCAGTAGTGTGGGGAGGAGGCTGTGGACCAGACCACTGAGGTGTTGAATCTCACAGGAGACCGCAGCCCTGGAGACTGTGTGTGTTTCATACCAGATCCTCACTGAATAATTACTGGGAAGGAGAACAGCCATTAAAACAAACGAGAGAGAGAGGTCGCCTGGGGAGACCAGAGGAAGGAGGGCCGGGAACAGCTGGAGGTCCAGAGCCACTGCCCGCAGGGAGGACCAGAGAGCTGGGACTGTCAGTCTAGGGAGGGAGAGGCTGGACGGAGACGTGATAAACATTGCAGCGTGTAAATGGCTGCAGGAGGGCAAGAGGGAGTGATCAGTTTCTGTGTCACTGTTAGGTATGCTCCACAACTAGCAGGAGCAAGATGAATGGCCCTACCAGGCAGCAAGTAAGAGCTCAGTAATGAAGATAATGAGAAAAGGATGTATTTACGTGCATATAGTGAGGAAGGGCAGCTCTGAAGTCTCTCGGAATGTACTTGATTTTCACAGAAGCCAGAGAAACGGCTGCTAATGAGAGAGGTATAGCTGATCCTGACATGGGGCAGGAACCTCTGAGGTTCCATAAGCCACATTTTCTATTATCTGATGTAAAATGGAGACAATTCTTTCTCCTTTATAAATACATGCTTTGCAAACTTTTGCCATCTCTACATTTCAGTGAATAAGATTTGGATTTTTCAGGTATTATAACTACCTAAAACCAGGGAACATCTGTTTCTTGCCTAGGATGAAGACTCTTGCCCCATAGCTTTTCTTTCTCTTCGGTTTTTGCACAACCCAAAACCAGACTAAATAATGACATAGACAACTACAACATCACCTATAACTCCACCTCAGCTAACAGAAAATGCCCTGGCAGAAGTTGAGCCTTTTGCTTGTTCTGTTATATTTCATTATTAATTCGTGGCTGGGCACTGTAATCACAGAGGCGGATTGGGATGCCACGGAGGTTGGGATATTTATAACCTGAAGTGGCTTGGTTTACGGAGGAAGTAGTTATGGCTCTGGAAGGACTTGTTAAATTTTGTGTTGTACTGCAGAGTCCCCGTGTAATCATGGACAAATCAATTAGCTTCTCCGTGCTCTAGCTGCTCATCTGTAAATGGAGATAGTGGCACATCTCTGCCTTATAGGTGTGCGGTTGCAGCAGTGATAGAGACACCTAATAGATGTGCAAGACAGTTTCAGAGAACAGCAGCAGACAGCCTGAGGAAACCCTGTCCTTGGGAAATTTTGGATGTTCAAGAGAGAGATGTATATGTCATTCTGTCGAGACAGGTTGTGAAAAAATACGGTGTCTATGTGAACTGTTGACTATGTCCTGTAGCAGCACTTTCCTCATTGCCTCTTTCCAAAGTAGATGCTATAAAATGTTGAAAACAAAACTTGCATGGGGAAATTAATCTTTTGAAAGCTGAGGGAAGTCTCTTGTACATCTTTCTGGATTTGATGGAAAACTTGTTACACAGAAATAATCGGGCTTCACTGGAGGCCCTTCGATGGCTTTCTGGGAGTATAATGCCATAAGCAATGTTGGGTGGCAGCAGCAGGCTCGTATTTGTGTCATCTGTTACTCTGAGGAAGCATCAAAGCTTCAAAAGATTTTCAGGAAGGGGGAAGGGAGGAGAGGATTTAACTGGAGTGCATCATAAATAGACCAAATCCTGAGATGACAATTTCAACTGTTTACAATAAGCATGAAGTAATTCAAAACACATTCTGGGACATTGGGGTTGTAAAGTCCTGGTACACATGGGCTGTGTTGCAGAGCTGTCTGAGCTTTAACTAGCAGTGAACGGAGACATGGTGATGGGTTTGGGGATTGTTGGGTTTTTTTGAAGGATCGTCTGAATGAAAACACGTTCAGTCCCAAATTGGTTGGTTTTGGTTGGTTTTGGTTGTTGTTTTTTGTTTGTTTGTTTTCATTCAGTATCTTTTCTGCAGTTCTGTGTCAGTAGCTATGAAGACGGTAGATGGGATGCAGAGCGTGGCATGTTGGGAGCAGATAATACTGTGGTTGGCCTAATAGAAATTTTCAGGTGTTCAACAGATTTTTTCACTCAGTGCTCCTCAGTAATATATCTCTTTTGTGGTTACCAACTCTTCCCAATACTAAGCTGGAAAATATGATTTTTCTGTTTTGGTTGGTTTTTTTTTTTTTTCCCCTACAAAGAATAGTTGGTTTGTAGTTCTAGGTCTCTCAGAAGACAGTAAATCTCCAAAGCTGATGGAAATTCAACAGCATATGGCACACCATGCAGCTAGTGCAAATACCTTAATACTCCAAGTATCATAGCCCATCCCTGGGGAAACTTGTGTTTAAATTTCCACTGGGTTTAATCCCGGGGGTGGGGAATAATCTCTGGAACTGAAATAAGACACAGAGAATTTGAGACTCTCACCAACATTTAAATCAGTGTGTTGTCAGAGCTTTATTGTATTTCTCAAGTGAAAGCACATAAAATAAACTGTCTCAGATGACCCTTATTTTTCTGTCTTACCTGTGCTAATTCACTGGCTTCTGGTATTGGGGAAGGCAGGCAAAGTTATAGCAGGACTTGTACAAACAATGGAGTGACAAGAAGCGGGGTAAACATCGTAAATACATGCTTGAATGATATGTGAGCCTAAGAGCAACTGAAAGCTGTCCAGAAAGGCGGATAGACGGTCTTCTCTCATGATGGGATACTCTAGTAGCCTGTGTTTTGCAGAGGCAGGTCTCAGAAAAAGGTCTGGTTACATCCAGAGCGATCCAAATAAAGTTTGCAGTGTCAAACTTTACTTGCTCCTCATCTTTTAGCTGCAAGAGCAACTGCTACTTTCTCCCATTATTTCAAAACTACTGTCAAACTTATTTTCCCCCAGTCCCTATGGGTATCTGACTCCAGCATCCACTGGCTGAACTAAAAAATATTGTTACTCATTCTGGTCCATAAGACTGAGGTTGAGCAATTGAAACATTTTATGGGCCTTCTGCAGAATTTTCATTTTTCTGTGTTCTAACCCTGTGCAGTCGGTTCAGCAAAGAAACGGGAATATTTTTGTTCATTTACATTGTGTGGTAGAGCAGCTGAAGGTGACAGCAGACTTTTCTTTATACTTTTATCACATGTTGCAAATGCCTTTGAGATGTTTCTTTCTTTGTTATCTCAAAATTCTGTGCTATATTGATTTTTGCTTTTTCTCGAAGGGGCTGAAAATTTCAGCACTAACCCTGAAGCCAACTGAAATAATTGATTATCTGTTTTTACCTCCTCTTCAGTTATTTACCGCATGCCCTTCAATGGAGAAAGGGTGTGCTATTTCTGGATGATTTAGTGTAAAGCAGATCTTCGCTGAACTTTAATATCAATTTATATAACCTTGATACAGGGGTTATTTTCAGACCGACAAGTTTATCTAATACGTCGTGAGAAAACTTGCTCTAGAAATATCTTTTATAGCTTATTCTTATTGAATCTATGGGTAATAAAGGAAACATTTTCTATAAGCTCAGTTAATAATTGAAAATAGTTATGCACATTATCTACAGGAGGGATTAGAAGCATATTGGCCTTCTATAATCTAGCTAGATATCTTTTAAAATGTACTTTTTAATTAATAGATATGCTTTGTTTACAGTTTTTTGTGTATATAGTAATGGTAATGGCATTTTCATCTATGTTTTGTCTTTGCCTTTGTAGCAAGAAATATGTTGGACATTAATACTTCAAATCTCTGAGTATCATTCAGAAAACAACATATGTTTTTGTTCTAGAGAGTGCTTTTTTAGATAGGCTTTCCAAGATTTCCACACTACTTCATGTAATTTATTTTCTACAAGAATGTAAATGTATAGATAAGATATCTGTAAGTAAAGTGTCTTTCTAATTAAGCAGAAGAATGTGAGATGCTGCCCACAGGTTTGCAATATCATTTGTGTTACTAGGAAATCTTCAGATTCTTCTTTCTCTTAGGGCACATTCCAGGATATAAAAATGATTCATTTGTCTTGGAACTACAGCTTTGGAAAGTTTGTCAAGTTATCTTGAGTAGCCCAAGACTGGGGTAAAATTGCCCTTTCCATTAGGTTGAAAATATTAATATTTTATCTGTCTTTGTATAACTCATTCATCATCTTCAAAAGATCATCAGAGAGAAATTACAGTTTGAAAGAGTGGAAATTAAATACCATCTCCTCTCTTTCGGTTTGCATTCCAGTACTTGTGATGCAAAAGGAAACTTGAATCCAGAAGCATATCTGTGATTGCAATAACAAATTAGCAAAGAAGATTTAATCTGAGCCACATAATACGAAAAAATGTTTAGGGAGAATGAAGTCTGAGCTCAGAGATCTTGGCACAGACCTGGTGCAGTGGAGCAGTGCAAGTGGAGGGGAGCTGAAGGGATCTGAAAGTGAAGAACAGCATGTGAATTAAGCCAAATAATTAAGTGATTTAAGCATTAATCTAGCCAATCCTCTGAGTTCATTCAGAGAAGCAAAACATATATCATTGCTTCTCTGGAGATTGTTGCATTGTCAAGGATTCAGTTTAGCCAGGACATTCAGACCTACCCCTTACTTGCATTAAAAAAGTTCCCACATTTCTCATTGTCTGAAACTGATTGTATCTTTTTGCCTTTCAATAAATTTCATTTAGTTGCAATTACCCTGGCTTCCAAATCTTGAAATCAAATGAATTAATGAAAATGGAAAATCAGAACTCTTTCCTAATTAAGAACTGAGCTTTTCAAGGAATATGAAAGGATCTAATTTAGAGAAAGATGTTTGGAGAGCATGAAATGTGGCTTGAAGGAGATACATGTGCATTTAATATAACTTACTGAGCCCAGCCAGATTTGTATTGACGGGAAACAAAAAGCATCTGAAATCCTCTTTCAGTGATAGAATTATTTATGGGCTTTCTTGAAGTATTCTGAGTTGACTTTCAGTTCAGTGAAATGGGTGGCCATCTCAGCTTGCTTCTCGGTGGACACAGTTACTACTGTATTTTTCGTTATTGCTTTCTGTCTTAGTTAGCTGAACCATGAAATTATCGGGAGGGGGCTGACGATGGTTTTCATTTTTGCTCATCAATGGCCGTGTAACCCTTCCGTATGGATGTGGAGAAACGTCCATCACGGGACTGTCGCAGTCACTTGAGGATGCAAGTGACGCTGAAGGGACTTAAGGACTGGGCAGGTGGCTCAGATAACTGGAATGGGCACAGTTCAGAACAGACTTAACTTTCTCTTGGCCCTGAAACACAGTTCTCATGGTCTGCTGCTTCCCCAGCATACACAAATACGTTGTGCATACAGTTGTTGTGCGTAGTGCACGGAGCTCATCTGCTTGTGCCCTGCTCAGCATGCCAGACAGCTCCCACTGTGGAGAACATTTTCAGATATAATCTGGAGGACGCCTCATTTCTTATCTTTGGGAACTTAGAAGTAATTATCATCACAATTCTTATCCTCCACAGTGCACAGCATATTGTGGGTTGCCCACAAATACATGCCAAAACAACTACGTGCATGGACAGAGAGAAGAGGTGTCTCTAAAGAGGGTCAGGTTTGCTGTTCAGCTCCAGCTCTGTTAAAACACAGTGGATGTGTGGGTGGCAGAATGTAGAGATATTAAACTGGAATACTCACAGAAAGTACGGCAGGACAAAGGGGGTAAGCTGCATAAAACGTATTGACAGTGGGCAACTAGTTGACCTACAGTCTTTGACACAGTCCGTGCCTGACCTTGAGTTTTTGAGTACGTTGGAAGAATATGACATTGTCATCAAACTCCTGGGAAAAGGAGGTCATGGTCCCCAGAGTCCTTACAAAGAGGAGGAATTTTACTTTTAAAAGCTGTGGGTAGTTTTAAATCCAAGTGGGATCTACTAAATTTACATGGCATAGTCCTCAAATAAGTTCACCTACATTTTAAATTGGCAAATATCAACAGCTGCTCACTCACGTTATAATTACCCAAATTGCAAAGGACCGTCTGCAATGAGTTCTCTTCAATCACTAAGTCTACCCAGACCCACTGCAATTGCTTCCTAGCTGCCAGCTCTATTAAGTTTTGTTTTGTAACACTTTACTACAGAACAGACACGTTTGTTTTCCTTGCACAGCCTTCCACGAAGCATTGTTTAAGCAGCACATAATGTATTCCAACAATGAGGTACTTTTTGCTTCCATCTGTTTGATAGCAAAATGAACAGTTGTGATTCATACGTACAGTGTAAATACTGCATAATGACGATGGGTTTACTTTGAGAAAATTCCAGCTTATTTCATTCCTCTGCCAGGTTTGTGTCCATTTTTGTATCAGGGAAAAAATTCTGATGTTGGGCCTGAACTTTTCAGGTGTTCACCATTTCTCTAGCAGAGTGACCCGTGGTGGTGCAGAGGTGATAGCACAAGGCTGCCACAAGCAGACGTGGTAGCGCAGCAGGTGCTGGGACGGTGAGCTGCCACGTGCTCCTTGGACCTGCAAGGCTGTGTGGTAACTAGTTGTCTTTTCCAGATATAAAGCCACACTCCCCCAGGGGCTGACAGGGCTGTGGATATTTCTATTTTAACCTTCTGGGGCAACACAGTAAGGAAAAAACTATGTAGGAGAGGACTGATTTTTTTAACCAGTCTTTCAACCAGACTCTGCAGCAAGGTTGTTTCTTTGTTTTGGTTTGTTGTTTGGTTGGTTTCGTTACTATTAAAAAGACCTTTCTATTTGCTGATTGTTCAAAAAGTTAAAACCAGCGCTGTTGCAAGCAGCCTCCTGCCCCATCTCTTTGATGAGGTCGCCGTGTGTCAGAGGATGGGCAGGGCAGGGTCTTTCCTGTATAGCTATATATCCACATAGATATGTGGATATATATGATATATTTTATGATATAATATATAATAAGATATATGTGATATAAAGATGATATTTTATATGGTCTCTATATAAAAATAATAATATATATTATATATGATATAAAGATGATATATTTATATGATATAACTACATATCCATAACATGGGTTGTGATAGCAAGCACTCCCCTCCATCAGACTCAGCTGAAAAAGCACTACTGCTCTTGACCTGCTTCCAAGCTGAGGGCCTGCCAGTCATGCCGATGGTCCGGGTGGAAGGTGCTGTGCTCCATGGAGCCAGGTCAGCACCTGAATGACCACGTTTAGTGGCCTTAGAGAGCTTTGCGGGGACAGTCCTTTAAGGAGCTGGCAGGCAGCACCCAAAGTGGGGATCTGTTTGGGATACATCGCAATAAATGAGAGCTGGCTGAAAGCATACGTATTTTTTATTATTTTTATTAGTTGTTCTTAATACAAAATTGAGTTCACAGTTTGGTGCAGCCATTCCCACTCAGTCAAAACCATATGTTGTTGCATTTTCCTTTCTTCCTGCCTTTGTGATTCGTGAATCTAACGAATCACCCCCTCCCAGATGCGGAGCAGACTCCTTGCAGGTCATCAGGCACGCAGAGAAGTGTAATAAATACACACCGAATGCTGGTTTATGTTGGTTTGCATCCATCCTGCTGCAAAGATACAGGAAGGGCTTCCATACCTCGCATTGGCTGGTTTGTATTACAGCACGCATCCTTCTCCCAAACCACATCCTGACACACAGGATAGCGGAGCTTGTTCCCAATCGGCTTTTTTCAAAGTGTTGGCAAAACCAGCCCCCTTTTTCATAATTCACTCATGTTTGTTTTCTGAACTTGTTTTTAGGAGTCTTTGGAAGATTTTTTTAGTTTCAAAGTTTGTCCTGAAAAGGGAGTATTGATTTTTGACCTATTTTTAACCAATATAGTTCAGCAGATAATTGGATAGCTGCTTTAAAAACCAAGGCTGCCCTATTTGCACTGCATAGATTTAATTAAAAAGCAAGAAGGAACACATTTTACTTTATTTAATGTATAAAGTTGTGAATTTTCTGTTAATCCCCGTTTAGCTGGCCAAATGCACGCAAGTCTGCTTCAGCAGAACTTCAGTGCCCGATAATGAAAATATGGTGTAAATGTTGCATTCAGCTTTCATGCCTGACTTTTTACTGACACCAAATAAATTCATAGCATAGCTACTCAGCCTCAGAAGATGCAGATTTCTTTAAAACATCAAACTGGTTATTTTGGATTTACTCCTGAATTATTTGATTCATAATGTTATGACATTTTGAATGTTTTAGCTAAGTTATTCTTTAATTTTTAAAAAATGTAAATCAGGAATACCTCACAAAAAGGATGTAGCTAAATTGTAAGCATGCTTTCCCTTTCCCAGAGTAGTCATTAGCTTTGCATTTCTGCATGGAAACCAGGAAACTGTGTGCTAGAGCTCTGTAGTTTTATTGATTTTGGTCTGGCACAATTAACTTCTCGGTTTCCTCTTTCTTGAGCCTTATTTGCTTGGGTTTTTAACTCTAGATAGGGATCCTGGGACACCAACAGTGAGCAAGGAACTGTTAATTTAAATAGCCCTTTATAGAGATTTGTTGGAGCTTCAGCAGATGTTTCCAAATAACCTGATGGCCAGGGGCTGGGACCGCTGGCGGTATGAGGCAGTGCACCTACAGTTTTGGTTTTGCTTTTTCATTTTGATTGAAAATCTTTTTAGCTTATGAAGAGAAGTCTGCTGCTTGGGGTCAGTCCCAAGGTTGTTCTGTTACTCCTATTTTATGCATGTCACACGAGCTCCGTGGTGGGGTTTTCTGTTCCTGTAAGGAAGCCTGGGAAGAGGCAAAGAGCTGCTGCTGTTGCACTGTCCCTGCCTTAGGACCTCATGGGCAATGAATGGTTCCTGCTGTGCCTTGTGGTGGGCAGCAGGTGACAGGTCGCTGGCTGGTGGTGAAGGGGGCAGGCAAAGAAGAGGGTGGAAAAGCCTGACCGCCTCCAAGCAGCAGATTCTTGCGCTATACAAGGAGGTACTGAAAAAGGCGGGGGTGGGGGGTGGGGGTTGAGTGTGTGTAGAAAAAGAAATTTGGGTTAGAAACAGTGCCTTCCTGATAGAAGAATCTTGCATCTATTTCTACCATCAGCAAGGAGAAGAATATGATGATTCTGTTTTCAAAGAATCACTTTATTTTAAAGTTTGGAACAAACTTAGAAGGTCGTTGGTTTCCTACGTTGTTGGAGTGGCTCAGCCAATTTGTTAAGGGGCTCTGATTCTTTGCTACGCCATTTAAAAAAAAAACAACAACAACAAAAAAAAAAAAACCCAAAACCCCAAAACACAAAAAACCAAAACAACCAACCAACTGCAAAATACTCTGTTCTCTTTGTTGCTACTCATTATATACAGCCACAGGGATACATGCTTGTCATTTGACAGTAAGGAAAGCACAGCTGAATTCGCTGCCCTCAGGAACTTGCAAAACAATATGAATCAAATGTTTATACTTTTCATGTCCGCATGAAATATCACTTGGTTTTGGAGGTGTTTGCAAGAAACATAGCCTCTTGTGTTCACTTCTAAACTAAAGCCCAAAGTAAAAGAAGAAATACTTATTGATTTAAAAGCAGTGCATGCAATTTATAGTATTCGTTGCTCATTGTAATTACCTTAAATGTATATTCTTTGTAGACAGCTTGCATTTGTTGGATTGAATTCCAGTTATCATGGTAAGATTCCCTAGGTGGCTTTATTTCTTATAGATTTCCCAGTTTTGTGTATTACAGATAGAGGAGGAGTAATACCAGACCAAAAATCTGATACCTATAAACATACCTTTTAGCTTGTGAAAGCACCGACACAGAAGGTCAGTGTGTGATAAATAAAGGGGAGTGGGAGGTGGGGTATTTTTTCATATAGATAGCAGAAAATGGCATAGCATTTATCCCTACTGGAATTAATGTATTCTTTCGTCAGTTATGCAATTTCTAATTCCTGATGTTAGCTCTTCAGATACGAGAAAAAGCATCTAGATTTGGTGGAATGTAACTATCTGATATATCTCAAAAGTCCTTCATTTCCAGAGCTATGCTTAAGAGCTAACATAAACTTACGACCCTCACTTTTTTTGTGTTGGAATTTCTGTTTTCAGGAACATACAGGGGAATGTAAATAGGGTTTTATCCTTCGAGTAAATGTTGGTCCTTTTTGCATGGTTTAAAAAATACTCCTGAATTATCCCCTGGGAGAGTACTTTGACTATCACATCATCAAGTCTGGTTTGATGTGTGTTAACGCTGGGGGAAAACAGGTAACCTAAAGGCAGCAGTCCTCGTCGGCTGTCTTTGGCCATGTGAGTAGGTAATTTCTGCGTGAATGAACTCGCATGCATTTAGTTTCGTTCTAAACACCTGCTGAAGTTTCAGAAACATATTCTGGTTTCACTATTCCCCTCCCTGTTTTCATAAACAAGCATGGATTTGCTTCTGCACCCACCTGCCTTGTACAACACTGTGCTAAGCTACCAGCCACAACCACGTCCGTATCACAGCTCGGCTGGCTTTGTGTAGTGGTCAAAATAAACTGCACACTGCTTGCAATCTCTGTGTTCTTTATGCATCCTATGGGAAAATGGTACTTTGTTGTCATGGTCCGGTACAGTGATGATAAGCTTTGTGCAAGGCTGGAGTGGCTTCTAGAATCTCTTCTTTCTCCTCTGCTTCTCACTGATGATATTTCTCTTGCTTCAATCTAAAGTCCAAGCAACTAATTATTAAATGTGACAGTCCATGAGTTTTTGCTGTGTTTTCATATTTGCCCCATGTTAAATGTAACAAGCCTTGTTGCATACAACTAATTGCAATCTATAGTTCTTCTAATTTTTTTTTTCCTTACTATCTTGCCGATTTTGACCCATTTCAGGCTAGGAGTGTTCCACCAGTGACCTGTCAGGACAGTTCACATGAACTGTGGTCTGGCATGTAACAAGCAGTTCATGGGTGTAGGTCAACCACAGGCAAAGTTGACCGTGTTGCAAAGTTGGCTTTAGTGAAGTTAATAGCAGCTCTGGAGGGGCTAGAAACCACTTTGTTGGATTAAACAAACCTGCCTATTTCAGTCTACCATGTTAGGATATAATTTAAAACTTTGAAACCAGAGAAGCAGAGTCATCCCTTTTGGTTCTGTGTCTTGTGCTGATCTCTGTTCTCAAATACTGGGTTTGGACATCTGATACAGCTCACAATGCATTTCTCTTTCCAAATGAATTAATGTTTATTTACACTCTTCCCCTTGCCCACAGATTTTTCTGTTTATTTCTATTATGTAATTACTAGAATCTTTTTTTTTTTATTTATTTAAATCTATACGTGCTGGTCTAACTCATGTATCTTAATCCAGTAAAATCTTTCATCTTTTATAGAGAGGAATTTACAAAAGTAAACGTATTAGGACTGTCCACTTAATCAGTTTTCTGTCTCTTCAAATGTAATAAGAAATGACATGAAGTACTCTATACCAATCTCAACAGCCAGTATCAGGGGAAAAACTCAGAGCACCACAGTGTGATCACAGTGCTGCCAGCTCCACAGCCCAAGGGAAGAGATGATCCAGCAATGATTAAGACTTTTTCCTAGATTACTGTGCAGAAAAATATGCTCAGTGACAACAACTTTGTATTCAAATTCCAGAATGGGCATCCCACCAAGGTGAACAAACATACTCCAAATGGACAGCTACTAGTATTTCAGGCATAAAACCAGATTTTTTTTTATTTTTTTTTTTTAAGGCTATCATATGATTATTATTCAAAAGCAGTCCCGGAAAGTATGAGTTCAAAATCTGCTACTGAGACTTGGTACTCATGGTGGTGTGATAAAACATGAGCAACTAAAGGAAAAAAAGTATTATTGCTATTTTTGAGCCACTGTTCTTGAAATGCCTTGATGCCTTTACCAGAAGGAAGGTGCCTGTTTGCTCACCTCCGTGTTTAGGAAGCATGCCTTTCAAACAGTTTGCATGCTGAGTAGACAAAGAAAGGAGGATGAAAGCTCTTGCCATGTCCATTTTGCAGAGGCAGGTTGGAAGAAAGAGGTGGAAAGGGAAAGCGAAGCCCAGGAAGAGCTGAGGTGTTACTTGTTGGCTCAGCTGGAGGGTTTGCTGTTCCCACAATGAAACACAGCTGTCCCTAAGCCACTACACAAGTCCATGGTAGAGCTGGGCTCCCAACACCACCTCCAGGTTCACAGGGGAAGCCCTTAATCCCAAGCCATCCTGCCTTTTCTTTTTCTGTATTAATATCTCTAGGTCGGTGTGATTAAGAGAAAAAGTTTAACAGTACTTAAAAAACTTGTACTATTTAAACTAGTTTTACTAGCGCGCGGTGATTTCAGTTCCATTGTAAGAAAACAAGAGAGCTTCTCTGACTCAGGCTGCTGACTCACCAGCTTCCAGTTGTTCAAGTAGTGCTTTATTCATTTTTTTGTTTTATCAGAGAGCATTCTTGCTTAGCCTTAACTTAGTTTTTTCACTAATTTCCTTCAGAATATTAAGTTTCACTTCTAGCAATTCAAACCGACGTCCCTCAGCAAGCAAACAAGCAAGGAGCAAATTAATGGGAAAAATGCTTTTCCTCTTTGGCTGATACAATTTGATGTAGATTTTGAAAGTAAATCCCCTAAATAAGAGGGAAAATTTAGGGAGAGTACTACTTCAATTATCCTGCAGTCAGTGCTGCCTCTTAGGATATCAGGGAAAAGTTTGCGTGCACTGGTGAAATCTTCTCTTATGCCACAAAAACATTGCCAAAAAAGAAAGCATCAAACTGTAGCTGAAGAGTAGAAAGAACTAGAAACATCAGTGTAGACAAAAGAAGGTAGAACCATGCAAAATCAATCATTATGGTTTAAATAATGCTACCTTCATAAGGTTCACTTTACTTTCATATTTGATAATTTTAAAGGGATTGATGTGGGAATAAATGCTGGTATCAGCATGGAAATTATTTTTTGTGGTTCTTAAGAAAGGCTTATAACAAGTGGTTCTTTCTGAAATGTTCTGAGCAGAATAGTATGTGCTTTTTCGATTATTCTAAAGAGAAAATATAAATGAGCAATCTAATATCTGTATTTATAGTGATTCCTGTTTCATCTTGATACTCAGTTTTGAAAATATTGATTGTAAGGGGAGAGTATTACAGTGCTTCATGAGATTCAAAATGAGCTTTTGAGGTCTTGCAGCAGAACTGTGCAAATACTTTAGGCAAGGCTCCACCGCTGCTGCAAAAAAAGTAAAAGATCTGAGTTCATCTCACAAATGTATACATTAAAAAAAGGGAGACAACCCCCACCCACCCCTCAGACCTAACCCACCCTTTCTGAATGATATTTATTTTTCTTTCACATTAGAATTGTATCATTTTAAGTTCCTATGTGTTTCCAATCACTATACCACCTGAGCAGCGTGTGATTTTTACTGGATTTATGCTTAGGACTGCCAGTCAGAATAAGAAAAAATATAGTTTCATCTCTTTCCAGATGGCAAACAAGGAAATGAGCTGTTTGTTTGAAAGAAAAATCTATGGTAAAGCAAGAATTTGAACCTGTGTGCCATACAAAGCAGTCCAGCATCCTAACTGGGGACAGTGTTGTGCTCGATAGAGAAGTTTCAGCTTTAGGAGTTCTCCCAGATACGTTTTTGTCTTGTGACAGTCTGTTTTCTTCTGCAGCTGCTTTTTTAACTTTACAGCTTACTAACATCAACTGACTTTCAAGTAAGTACCACTGTGAACTCATGAATAAACATAGTTATCATTTGCATATTAACAGAGGACCTTTCGCTGAAAAGAATCCATTTGTGCTACTGCAATATCTTCATTCTTTACTGTATTATATTGAACTAATTGTATCTTACTCTCTCAGAACCCTATAGTATGTATATCTTACGGGGTTTGGAGCCAATGCACTAATATTAAAGTGGTAATCAACACTCCTAAATATTCATGCCAATAAATGACTCCCATGTGTTTGCTGAATGCCAAGGATAGTCTGAAGCATTTATTTAGCATTGCAGTGGGATCTGGTTTCTGAAAAGTTCACGTAGATGCAGAATTTCAATATTGCTGTTTTGCATGGGGAGAGGAAAAACGTGTTTGGGTTTGCCTGAGCAGTGGGGCAGGACACTTAGAAGAAAGTGATGGTATGTCAGTCACAATCTGTGCTTAATAATGTCTGAGAGCACTGGGGAGTTGTCAGCTATTTTTTATTATAACAAAATTACAATTTTGTTTAGTCTACGATGTCCTCCCCACAATTTCACTTTTTAATAAACATCTACAATTTTCCAAATAATTTAAAAACCATTGCATTTCATGGGTGGGGTGCTCTGACTGTCACGCAGCCGGGGCTCCATCAAGGCACCGCTGTAAGCAGTCACAAATTCAGACACATTTCTCAAGAAATCAATTAAATACTATAACCCTAAAATTATTCTGCTTCACTCCTGCAACTGGCTGACATAAATCTTCAGAAAAGCATATTGAGTGCACAGAGGAACAACCGATATATTGAGCTACTGTTGGAATTTCAAAACAAGGAAATACTGTCTCGCAAACCAGTAAGTTTGTTTAATGAAATGTAAGTTAAGTGTAAACAGTCTTAAAATGTATGGGAGTTCAGTCTTTTGGATGAAGGTTAACTGGCATATCGTACACTGTGTCGTCTCGTTTGAGGTACAGTTGCAAGAGCCCATATAGGTGCACTGCCTCTTTCTGCAAACAGATGTTGGAGCCTCCGCTCCCTCCTGCCTCTGCAGGCAAATGGCTCACCAGACCTTCCTGATGCTCCTTCACAGCTTCCAAAAAATAGTGGATTTACCTTCGAATGCTTGAGATGGAAAAAAAAAAAAAAAAAAAAAGTTGTTTTACAATCAGGGGAATGGCAATATGAAGATTGCACACAGTCATCAGGGTGCTGAAAATGCAATCCAGCTGTCCTGATCCCTGCTCCACGCTGGAGTGCAACTGGGATTTCCGTGTGCCCTGCTGTTGATGTCTTGTTTAGAAAATTCTCTTAAATACTCGTATACATACAAATACTTTGTCTATTGTTCTCACAGAGATACTTGATAATACTGTTGACCATATTTTTAATTGCTCCAACACCAGTTCTTCTATTTTTTAAGCTAAAACTTCCTAATACCTTATGAAAAGTTTAAAACACATATTAAAATATTTAGCTGTTTATAGGGAAAAAATAGTTCAGCATGACTGTACATTATGTTTAGTTTCCATGATCACATGTGCAGTTCTACATGTGAATGCTGAGCATACTCAGCCTTCAGGGAAAAAGCGTTTCTATTAGAGCCACCCTGCTGACGGTGATCACAGCACTACAGGTCTGCTCTTAATGCAGGATATTAAAGCTTTGAACATAGATATCTTAAACTGAAAACGGTCATGCGAAGCCCCAGCCTGATTATCTGTACCTCACTTTATAAAAATAGCACAACAAGATTGAGCATTAATAAGATATTAGTGTTTAATGTAGGTATGCTATTATATGGAGAGGAAAAAGAGAAAACTCAAAACTGTCTCAGATGTCTCCTGAACTGATGTGTCCTGCACCACTAACGCTTATCTTCCCAGGCAAGTTGCACTCTGATGTGCAAAGCTGCAAGTGATGCAATTGCTTCAGGGCACACGGTGATGTCTGGAGGACTGGGTGTGAAATCCTGCAGCCCTGTGCCGCCTCTCGATGTTTGCTCGCGCTGAGCTGCGGCACCACGAACACTTCTCTTTGTAGCTGCTTGCTCTTCCCCAGCAGGGCCTGATCCTGCAGTGACAAACACGTGTCCCCTGCCTGGCAGAGCTGGGTGCGGGGTGATGGGCTCTGGGTTTGGACTCAGCCAACTCCTGTTTTCCTTTTTCAGAATCACCCAGCGCTGCTGCAGTTTGTAATACAAGCAGAAAGCAAACATCTAGTCATCAGTCTGGAGAGGAATGAGTAAGTACCCTTGTTGCATGTTCACTTTGTACTGGAGGTTCTGAGAGAAGGGTTATAATTTTAAAATTGATGGTTTAAAAGTAACCCGGGGCCAAGTTTGCTACTGGTCCCTTTATGGAACAGGCCCCTAACAACAGCTCTTTGTTCCAGTTTGGAGTGTATTTGCACACTGCTTATAGAGCAAGAAACTCTATGATCATCTGCATTTATGTGGGACTGAAAATGGGCATGTTGCCTCTCAGTGTTTTCCTGTTGATCATTATTTTTATTTGATTTGGGTTTGTCCTCCTTTCCTGTGGTAAGACCTTTTATTTACAGTTACATGGAAACTCCTACAGTCTTTGGAAAGTCTTTTGGGGAGCTCATCCTTCCTAATGCTGAGCTCATCCTTCCTAATGCTGCCCACGATCATGGTTCATGGTTGCCTCCGTGCAGTGGCTGTAGGCATCTGCTTAGGGATGATGAGTCAAGGGTTTGGGCTTACTCCCTGCGGGACTTTGAAGTGGGAGCTCTCTGGGTTTGCTGGCGAGGGGCTGGATGGGATGTTTGCGCTTTTCACGAGGCTTAAGACCAAAGCTTAGCTTGAGCCCTTATTTGTGAGCCATAAATATTGCATCTTCTCCCATGTGCCCTTGGCAACTCCTGCTGGTGTCCATAAGCTTTCGGAGCAGGATAGTGGGGGCTGCTTTGGAGGTGGTCCCACAGAGTTTTTACAGAGCGGTACAAAGGGGTACAGAGCCATACAGAAATTAAGTCAGTTCTCTGGAAGTACGTGACAAATGGAACCAAAGTCATCAAAGTCTTAGTCTACCTTCTCAAATGTTCAACTCCTTTTCCTTTAAGAGCATCTCCAGAATACATTGTGAGGATCCAGATCAGGACAGCTACGTGCTGCTCGTCAAAGGAAAACCAAAGATCACTGTCAACGTAGGGAAAACTTTTTATAAATGTTAGCAAGGATCTGTGTGTTCTGTACATTTCCCTGCTGTGAAATAAAAGCAGCAGAGGTATTTTTTTACTGTAATAGAGACCATAGATGTAAGCGGCGCAGCTTTATGTGTTAAGAGGAAGGAATGTGCATGTGAAAGCAAATGTCCAAGGGAGGCCCGGTACGTGCTGCCTCGGGCTGGTGATGGACAGCTGCAATGGAAAATGATGGGGCACCTCTTCAGTCCTCTGTAGGAAAACAATTTTTATTTCCAGTCGTTTGGATGAACTCTTAACATTACCCAGCTGTGATAAAATCCAGTCCACTTTATTATTCAACATCAGGCCCAAAACTTGAGCTTTATTTACATTATTTTTAATGCTCCTTAGTTGTTCATTTCCTATCCTTGAAGGGTATGTGGATCCCCATGCTCTGTTTCAGTAACTGCAGGAGAATTTAATTCCTTTAGTAAACAGGGATTTAACTTTATATTCTTTTAATCTTTGTCAAAGGGTGTGCCTTCCTTCAGGAATGGGAAGTATGTGGCAATTGAGGAAACTATTTACATTCCATGTCAGCGATTAAAAGAACATAAAACTGCTAATACAGGCCTTGCTGAACATACCAAACTCTCTTGTACCTGTAATAAAGTCAGATTTAGAAAACTGTAAGATACAGTCCCCACCCCTTTTAGAAGCAGGACACAAAAGTACAGTAAATTAACTCCATAAGCATCTGTTTGCCTAACCAGATTCGGAGACGCTGAGATCCGCTCCTTAAGAAATGTAGTATTTATCAATGATTACTTTTCAGCTTTCCTATCTCTGTGGTGGGATGTCCACCAGAAGATTTGCATTCTAGAAGAGTTGTGTATGGTGTTAACAACATGAGGTTCCTCATCTTAGCAGGAACTACTAGGTAGTGTTGTAAAACGGTACGATCAGCCTTGCCCGTGTTTGCCCCGCGTAGCACATAGGGCAGTTCATAGATCCCAAACCACAGAAAAAGTTGGCCATGGTTTTGCAGAATCATTTCTCCCTTTTCTCTGGTATTACTGACTTTGATTTTTCAGAAGAAATAATGGTCTGAGTGTTGCAAGTCCGTGCAGAAATTGCTTCAGTGGCTGTGGGGGGTTGTCTGTTTGTTGCCTGTTTCTGTAAATAACAGAGTGCATCAGTCTGCATGACTGCTCCGTGCTCCCCGGGGCAAACAGTACCGAGGCCTCTGTGCCTGCCCGTGGAAGCTGGTGGTTGCATTTCTTCTGTCTGGAGTGACGGTGCCGGGCATTTTGTCACTGGCATGGAGAGGCCAGCGCAGCAGAGGAGGTGAGTCATGTGGGGCATGGAACAGGCAGCGCGCACGGCGCTGCTGCCGCCAGGGTCGGGGGGACTGCAGGTTCGTGGAGTGAAAAATAAGGTCCAGGAGAGAAATGAGAGAATGCATTTCTGCAGAGCAGAATAACAGCTGGTGGCAGTGGGCCAGATTGGACCTAAGGTAGATTATGGATTTGAGAGGTGTGAGAAGGCCATTGCATACCTGGAGAAGGGAGCAATGTTCCCGCGTTGCAGTTTCTGCCCACGTCTCCAAGGCTGCGGAGAAGACCAGCAGATGTGCGTACAGACCCTGTCTCCTCCAGCCTGCTCCATCTTCCTGATGTTGGCATGAAACATGCGTCTTAAATATCTTGAAAGCATTGATGCTGAGCATTGGAGTAGCCATTAGATCAGCATGCTTTAGGCAGAAGTAGAGTGCTAAACACAAACATCTTTTCTTGAGTAATAAGTGACAACACATATGAAGCTCTGATATGTGTGCTGTTATTTTACTGTAGTTTCATGTAAAGCATGTTATTCCTTGGAGAATGGTGGGGGTGGAGGTGGATGGGACCCCTAAATTACATAATTTCTGCATTGGGTCATGCAAAAAAACTGGATGTGATTTTCCATGGTTAGTAGAAACAGCTGCTTTGAGTAGTCTTGACATTAAACTCCATTTATTGAAAACCTTAGAGATTTTCCAAACCTTGAGTTATATTTCAAAACATGATTCAGATGCATTAGGCAACCCCAAGTGGGGACTGATGTGTTAAACCATCTGTTATCTATGGAAATATTTAATGTCAGTTTGGTGTTTTCTGATATTTAGACTCAGCAAGATGTGTTCGTATGTACTGGGCAAGATGTTATATGTTACTCCTGGAAGAGTTACTGGTACCTAATTTCACAGCTTAGGGTTTAAAGTCTTCTTTATGGTTTCCAGCTGTTAAGATTACTTTTGTACATATTCATTAAATATTTTAGTGATTAATTTTCAGGCATTGCACATTTGTGATTGCAAAAACAAAATCATTTGCTGTGAATTCAATTTTTCAATTGTGGAAGACCTGCTAGCAAGCTTACATTGTGAGTACATTTCTTACGATGATTTAGTTGCAAAATATGATTGCACTCTTGAGAACCTTAAGCTCTGTAGTACCTTAAGTGTTTTAGAAACACTTGTCGTATGGAGGGATTTCCAGAATCAGCAAAATCATCGATCAGCTGCAAAATAAACCACTCTTCAGAGCAGCTGACTGTACTGATGTGCATTACATCAATAATACTGATGCACTTCTGTTGTGCAAGGGACAGTAATGTGTGCACATATAAAACCCTTTAAAGTTGATTGCAGCAGGTTGGTTTTAGAGGAAAGTAGGCTTACCATTGTGTAAATGAAACAAAACCCCTGAAAGATTAAATCTGAGCTGGAGAGCAGAACGGTATGTGACTACTGGCTGTTTTTCTTCAACTGGAAACATTTTACACTCTGTCAGAAATCGGTCTGTATACAGCAAAGTACTTAAGTGTTCTTTTAACTTTAAACATATAAGTAATCCAGGTAAAGTCAGCGAAATTACTTATTTTCCAAATTAATTTCATGCTTAAATGATTTGCTGACAAAGGTCATAATTATGGATGTCAAAGAAATATAACTTTGAACAGATGTTAGAGAGCTTTTTCAAGGCTGACTCCTGTGCATACCTGAGTCTATGGCAGGTAAAGATAAAAAACTGAGGTAAACCAAGAGCGTGTGAGGGCAAGTGTGGAGGCAGGATGGTTTTGCCCTGAGGACATGGACGTGGGCAGCACCTCAGGTGTGTCCTGGAGAGTTTCCTTCTGGCAGGACCTCAGTGACCAGCTTTGCAGAGGGAGCAGTGAGGGTGCCATCAGTGCGGCTGTGGTGGATGGGCCATTGGCAGTGCCCAGGGGACCGTGGAAATGGAGAGAAAACGCTCGAGTATTTTCGAGAAGTGGAGTTCAGTGTTCATTGCCCCATCACTTTACACTCTTTTTCATCAGGTTCATAATACAGCCTTTAACAAAGCAATATGAAAAAGGAAATATATGAGGTTAGATTGCTGCCTTTTATTCCCTCAGTAATTTTTTTTTTTTTTTAATCAGGAGGCAAAATCCACCCCAGGCCCCATCTTGTAAATCCCCTAGGATCCCAGAGATCTCCAGAAGTTTAGAGCACCTCCACCTTTCTCCCTTGCAGAGTTACCACTCCTACATGGAGGCACAATACCAGGGCTGTATTGGGATGTAATGGTCTGGTAGTGGAGGTCACTTGGAAAGCTCAGTTCCAGGGCAAAGGAGGATCCAGCAGTATTCCCTCGGTCCGAAAAGCAGGCAGTGGGCGTCTTCATGCATGGTGCTAATGTGACCTGTTCCAATGAGGCTTTAGTGTTCAGAAATCTTTTGTATTCTTTGGTTAAAAGAAAAGTAGCAGTTTTCTTTTCTGCCTGACCTTTCTGAATAGGAGCCCTGATTGGTGTGCAAGTGACATTCTAGCTGCATTAATTTAGCAGGGAAACAACCCATTTCCAGTGCCAAAGAAAATAGCTGACAAAATTTGTTAATGAATTGACACGCTTGTATACAATCAATGGCTTGAAATACAGATAGAGGAAACAAATCTAAAAAAACAAATATCCAACAGAGAAATGGGACCTGTCAGAATATACTTGCTATTATAATTCTGTACTGTAACTTAGCCAAAACACTGTGACCTCTGACTGGTTTATCTGCAAATGCTGGAGCTGGCAGCTGCACTGCAGCGTTTCAGCATGAGATGACAGTTGGGATTTCACTTTAATTGAAATAAAAGTTTCACTTTGATGCGAGTAACAATTTTCCCCTTCTGTAATGGTAACAGTCAAATGGTCTCCACACACTGAAATGTGAAGATTCAGGTGCCACAGCTACAGTAACGACGGTGTCAATCCATGGCTCTAAGGGTACAGGTATTTGCTCTAGCTTTGTGGTATAAGGATGGCATATTTAGTGTGGGCACCAAGATACCAAGATTTGGTCTGTAATTGGGTATTAGCATAGGTTGGTGTTAGCAATGGTAGTCAAGGTTGTGTGGTTGGGGCTGACCCGTGCCTGTGTCATTTTGGAGCTGTGTGTTGCAGTGAAAGGGTTCAGCTCCACCAGGGGAGAAATTGGTGCTTTCTGGATCTGTTTTTCCTCTCCTTACATAAATACACCAAAAGAAAGGAACAACGAGAGAAGATATTTATACACTGATATAATATGCTGGAAGTGGTGCAGATAAAAGGACTGGAATTTGTATTCTGGAGATCTTGTGACCAAATGTCATAATCTCTAACACAGTCAAGCTGCTTCTCTCCCCATGCCCCGTAAAGCAGTGGGGCAATGGGGCTGTGCCAAGTCCCCTGGAGAGCAGGGAGGGCTCTGTCCCACCCACAGCCCAGACCCAGGGTCCGGGGGAGTACGTGGGGTCAGGAGAGCCAGCGCTGCTCTGTTCTTGCCCTGCAGCCTCGGCATATCTGAAGGACTGGGAGGAAAATCCCCTTTCTCAGGTATGAAAACTGAGATATGGGGAAGTTCAACATTTCTGTACGTGCCGCAGAGCGACAAGGCTTGTTCTCGAGCATGCAGAAGAATTAGAGTGCTGAGTAGGACAGGCACTGTTTTCTCTGCACGAATGTTTTCCTGAGAATAGCAGTTTCCAGAGCTCCATCGGCTGACAGCTTTGAACTGAGTTAACACAAGGTTTTGCTTGTTCAGTGTCTGTCAGACAGAGCAACCCTAGAGCTGTACCTTCCAATTAAATATATAACAATAATGGAGAGGGAAATGTACTTGCTGGTGCAATAAACTTAATAAAGAAGTGCCTGCTTCAGATTTCGTCCTCTACGTGTATGGCAGCAGTAGAAATACTGTATTTTCAGAACTGTGTTTTAACCTGCCTTTGTACTGCAGAATGGGAGGTTTTCAGCATTTCAGGTTGACACCGCTCTGCAGCGAGGTCGGGGAGGAGAGCTGGCTATCAGCAACGTGTGCTCCCCCCTCCCGCCGGTGGGCTGGAGTCGGCTTGATTGCCACGATAACGAACACGCAGGCAAAATGTAATCATCTAGGACTGTAAAATAAATAATCAGGGGAGAGACAAGAGATAGAAAGGACTTTCTGGAAACCTCGTAATCTCCCACTGATAGTCCCACGCCAGCCCACGTGGCGCAGGAGCATTGTGCGGAGGAGTGATGGCCATGCAGCCAGCAGCGCAGGGCTGTTTGCAGGTTGGCAGGCGAAGTCTGGGTGCAGCCAGCTGGACCCAGGCTTTGCTCACAAACCTCCTGGGTGTTCCTCACATGCTTCTGCTATCTGCTGCGTAGGCAGGTTTCAGATTGCTTTTGTTTGTTGAGGTTTTTTTGATTCGTTTCTAACAAGAGTGAGCAGCGTTTCAGTGGCAGCAAACGGGAAACACTGAATTTTGCTTTGCATCGCCATGTACCTCATGGTTACCCGTGATGTTTGGTCCCCAATCCACAACGCATGTACAGATACCAGGCCAAAATCACGAGGATTCTCGTACTTTTCAGCAACATTTTTGGATATTGCTTTCTGGCTTCAGAAACACAGGAAGGATTGTAAATGAGTTTTCAAGTCAAAATTGAAGCTAAACGTGCTTTTAATGAATTTTCTATTAGATATTTTCACTTTGGTGCTCTCTCCCAGGGGTGGGTCCGAAGTCTTTGAACAAGAGCAGATACATGACAGTAGGTCCAGCGTATCTGGAATTTGTCTTCTTTTTCTATCTAGTAGCATTTTGCTGGCACACGCTTGGTTCCTGGGATCTCAGCTCCTCCTGAAAGCTTTGCAGAGAGGACAGTGTTGCCTTCATAAAAGTCTATAGGGAAAGATGCCAGCTATTTAATTTGCTTACAGTGTTCCATGTATTTATTTTCAGAGGGTCTAGTAAATACAGAGCACACTGAAGTACAGTTTCTCAGATGAATTCTCCATTATTTTATGTTACACGTGGAAATGGACTATTCAAAATGAACAATTCCATTTTGATCATAATCCCTGTCTGGGAACCTGATCAGCATCCCCGCCAGACACGGGGCGGGGCACAGCACATGCATCCCTGAAGCACAAACTACACATCTGCAAAGAAGAGGTACCCCTTATTGTTTCCGTAAAACATATGTATTTTGATATGGTGGACTATCTATGGGGCAGATAGCTGTTGCTCTTGGCACCTATTTGTATCGTGGTCCATTCAGGTAATTGTCCCTTCCCTGTGTTTGTGCTCCAAGGATTTTAGCTGGGTGGCGGCTGTAACAGAAGGGAGGTAACAGCAGGAGAAGGATAACCCATGTCCTTGCAATACATGCCCATGTCAGTACAAACCAGAAAGAAATCACAGTAAAGAAAGAAATTTTTAAAAAGGCAAAATGCAAGTATTTGATGTTCTTTTTAATCTTCTCTTTTATTGTGATACTTAAGATTCCTATCCTCAAGCTTTGCTGTTCTGTCATAAGTTTAAAAAAAACCAACAAACAAAACTCCAAACCCAAACCCCTGGTAATATTTTCACAGTCACGGTAAAATCCTAAGTTTTGGCAGCCTTGCCGTGCTGTGATCATGGAGTTTAGGTACATGAAGATCCAAGAAGAGATTTTTTTCTTCCCACCACACTCTGCCCCAAGTGATTTGTGTTTTGAGGTCCTGGGACAAGGTTTTACATCCCAGCAACCTTAAAAGAACAAATGTTTATGAAGAACTGAGTGCAGGAATTTTCTCAAGGGGCTAAAGAGAAATTAGTCATCCTGTTCTTGTGAAGAGTTCATACCTTAGCTTCCTTTAAAACTCTCTGTCAGGAATTGAGTGCAGGAACTTTCAAATAAACTTTGATCTAATCTTTTTTCTTTTTTCTTCTTTTTTCTTATTTTTTTTTCCTCTTTTCTGCTCTTTTTTGCCCTTTTTCACCACTCCTTTTAGAGTTTTTTTCCAGGTGTATATGAATTTCCATAGAGAAAGTAGGGCACCCATCAGCATTTCAAGCTTTTCTGTTCTGCCAGGGATGCAGGTGAGGAGGCCAGCGTGCACAGACCCCTCTCTAAAAACATTTTGGTCATCCCATCCCACAAAATACAGGGAAAGAGGAGGGCCAGTGATAGGAAGGAATTAATGCCCAGCATTGGCAGGAGAAGGGTATGATCCCTGGATGTTTCTCTGGGCACGATCTCATTCAACATCACTGATGTAACGGTTTCTTTTACATTTTTTGACAGAGGCATATGTGACTCAGGCAGCAGGCATGTCTGCAGAGCTGCTTGCTGCAACAGCTGTTTCTCTGCATCTACTTATGGAAGGTTTTCCTCTTTGAGAGAGGGAAAAAAAAAAAGAAGGGAAAAGAAAAGGATAGAAAAAGAAAAAATAAAGAAAGAAAGAGAGAAAAAGCCAGATGCAAGGTACTTAAGGACAGGAATCTTCTGTATAGGACTGGATTCAGAGGAGAAGCAGATACTTTCCTGGACACTAAATTAAAGACTCTTTCCAGAAAATGTCAGTTCCTTTCCAAGTGACAGAGCAGTTTCTCAGGGCCGCGGAGGATGGCAGAAAGCACCGCTGAGCAAATCCCCGCTCGCAGAGTGCCCGCGCCCAGCTCTGCCAGCCCCGGCCAAGCCAGCTCACCTCCTGCTGCCGCCTGCCCGGCTGGAAACAGGGCTCGTGGCTTTTATTTATTTAATTTCCTTTGGGCGGAGCCTTGAGGATTAATTTGTTCACATTTTGAAGATGAAAAGCAGCGTATGAGCGCTAAGTATTGCAATATCGGCCGAGAGGGATGATTCGAAAAGCAGAGTCTATATGAAGAGTCTGAGTGTGGAGGAAATAAATACATATATGGAAACATAAGCTTGGCGATAGGGCACTTCCCCCACCCCCACCCCTTCTTTGATGTCTGGCCTCAGTAATCCAGACAGATTCCTTCAAGACATTGGTCCAATTTATTCCTGTGCTTTTATCTTACTACCTGTTACTTGTTCATTTGAAGTGGCTCTGAAAAAAAAATTGAGTACCTGGCTGTGTGTAAAGTATGCTTTTTGTATGAGTAAGGTAATTTGAGTCCACTGAAATACTCCCCCTGAACGGGACTGTTCTTGGCAATTTATGCTTCCCGAGTCCTCCCGGGATGAGAGCAGAGCTTGCCTGTTCCTTCATCTGACCCACATATTTGCACTTTGCCAGTGCTCTTTAGTCCAGTAAAAGCACACTGTCCTTTTCCTATCTGATGCTCTTTTTTCCTCTAAGGAAAAAAAAAGAGTTATGTTCTGTTACAGCCCCAGTTACGGTTCAGTTTCAATGGAGTCTCTATCACATTACATATTTTATCTGACTAGTATTCTGGTATCTGTGTTTTGCTAGTGCTTATGTATAAAAAGATTGTATCTTATTACAGTTTTTCTGTAAAAAGAAAGAATCAGAGGAAGTATGTGTCTCCTGTGCTCTGATCAAAATAAGTCAACTTTTGGCTTCAGAAAAGTTGCATGTGACATTTAGAAATAAAGCAAGCCTCCTAGTCAAACTGAATCAGAAATATGTATATATGCAGCCCACTGACTTCAGGAGAATGATTCCTCATTTACATGAGAGAAGAATTTGATAGATACGACTGTTATTTTTATTCTGGATCTTAGAAAAAGGGAAAAAACCAACACCTGAATGGGAATTAAGAACTAGAAATAGAGATATTTTTACAGCATAGTCTTTGCTGAAAATCATGTAAATAATAGTTTGCTTTAAATTACATACAGGCGCTCAAACATAGCGTAGAATTTTTGTTGCTTCCCTCTGTGACTTGTATCTCTGTGGTTTGGAGTCAGGTTTTGCCTTTTCTCCTCAACAGAGGTCCTCGCTGGAGAGAAAGCTTTGTGCTCTTCATTTCTTCCCCTTCCGAGCGATAGGTAAAGCAGACTCCACATTCTCCCCGCCACCCCCCGAAATCATTTATACTTGTTATAATTTAATACTAAGGCACTGAATGCCTTATCAGTTTTGAAACAGCAGTCTGAATAATTCCAAGCAGATGTCTCTCTTTCTTTAATCACAACACCAGTTATTTCTTGGTCAGTCTTGATTAGCTGATTCTTACATAATGAGAAAGTATAGTTAATGGCCACTTATATGTGAGTTGAACATGCTGAAAAGAACAGCTTAGCCCCTTGAGAACAAGAGGCTGATGAGCCAGTAAAATCAGGCTAAATGGAATGAGTCTTCATTATGAGTCATTAGAAAAGATGACGCTTTGGCTAACAGATGCGATATCTTTGATGAAGACCAGTTGTAAAAGCACAACTTAATGCTTAATAAATGTATTGGGGTGACTCATAAATTCAACGTACACATTTGTTTCTTTGCAGTACGTGTCAAGTCCGGTGCAACAGTGTTTCCTGTAGGAGATGTGTCCCCTGGCTGGATATGGGCTTTCAAAAAGACACTCTTGCAATCACTGGATGAAAGATGACTGTACGATAACTTGGCAGAGGATTCAAGATGAAAATAAGAGTGTCCAGACCCACTGCATTTGGCTGGAAAATGGGCAAATCTCCCATTATGGACTGGCTAGGGCCTGTTAGGTGTATCATAATTTGATTAGATTTGAAACTAATCTAGCTGGAGATTGGATTGGATTGGATTGGATTGGATTGGATTGGATTGGATTGGATTGGATTGAATTGGATTGGATTGGATTGGATTGGATTGGATTGGATTGGATTGGATTGGATTGGTGGAAGCTACAATAGTTTAACTTGTTCCACAGACCCATTGGATAGCTTATGCAGCTTCAGTTGGACAAATAAAAATCTAACTCATGAAACAGCAGGTATTTTGAATGCTACACAAGAAATGAAAAGCAGACTATATCTCTTATCCCTACATAAACAGGAAAAAAAGCCCCCAGTACAAAGTAGATAATGTTACATTATTAGCTGGGCAATAGTGTTGAGGTAGCATAAAAAATGGCAACAATTGTAACATAAATGCTTCTGAAACAAAAATTTTGGGGGAGGAGGGGAGGAAATCTGATAGGAAGAATGTTTTGGTTTTGTTGGAGAAATGGGTAGCTCTTGGTGTCTTCTGAAAATGAAGGAATCAAAAGCAAGTAGTTACTGTTTTCACTTTTACTTGCCTTTGGGTGGAAGAGTAACACAGTCTTTGTTCACAAAGGAGTCGCCTCTTCTTTAAAAGTCTTCACCACTTTATTTGGTGGATGTAATTTGTGGCAAATTCCTGTCTTTCCAAACTGTTGTGGGGATTAATGCTCAAGCAGGGCATGCATTTGACTTACTTTGAACTCAGAAGTGTAGTGATTTGGTAGAATGATCTTTTTTTTTAAAAAAAAAAAAAGGCAAAACCAGTTCTTGTTAAGATATTTTTATTTAGTAGCACCTGTTTGATCCTTTTAAATAAGAAATGCTGTTATTTCTGGAAAAAAAATAATAATATGGATTTTTATGCGAATTTAGAGGACTATCCACCCAAATTGCAAGCAACAGTTCCTTGAGGGGAGTCACAGATGCCTGAATGTAAAGGTGGGTTTTTCTTGACAAAGTTTGCCCAAGCTGTTCTGCAAGAAATAAGCATTTTCCCTTAGCTTAGCAATTCCTGGGGAAAAAAAGACCATATTGTCTATGCAGCATCAGAGGGACTGCTTTATTATTTGTTTTCCAGGAGGCGAATTCATTTGTTTCATTTTCACACCTCCTAATAATTTAAATTGGTTCAACGGTGCAGTCTCAAAGACTTTCTGTCCTTCGTGCTACATCAAGGCTGACATTGTTGTGGACCCAAATCCTTGCAATAACAGGAAGAGATATACTTGCATCTTCCATTTTCTGCCAGCGCTTGTGCTGCCAGCACAGTGCCTTCTCCTCGCCCTCCCGCCAGGCGTGCCCCAGGGCAGCATCAGTGCCCCCACCGGGGACCCCCAAGGTGTTGGGGTCCACCAGTGAGTCACTGGGAGCAAAAGAGCCAGCAGCAAATACATATTTTTAATAAGTAATGAATTCACTTAGTAGGAAAGGGCAGGGTTGAGAATGAATTGTTTAACAGATTAATGTGAGTGTCTTTTATATTTTATAAACCTCTCAAGTCCCTCGTGTGCTGAGCCAGGTTTTGTTTATGTACATGGAAACATGAAATCTTTTCCAGTCCCTGTGCAAATAACACAGAATTGGACTTCATTACATTGGCTAATTTAACAAGTCCTAGGAGGCTTTTTGTTACTCGGCAGTAGAGGAGGAGCCACAACCCCCAGAACTGCTGCACCAGCACAATCTCTTTGAATGAAATAATCTTCCTTGCTTTCTAAGCTCCCCACGTCGGGTTCGCCTGCAAGGCCTGAGTTCACAAGGAACAAAGAATTGGGGCGAGACCCAGGTTTCCTCCGGGTCCACCTGAGCCACGGAGCAGCAGGCGAGCGCCGTGGCGTCAAGCTCCTGCCCATGCTCCTGCTGCAGCAGCCTCTAGTACCCATTTCTCAACAAATAGTTGGAAGCATCCAATTTTGTTGAAGCAATGAGCTTTAATGAAGGATTTGAAGATCTTCTCTTTATAATGAAAAGCATTAAAATTCTAAAACAGGGGATTTATCTCTCTCTCATAACTGGGGGATAATCATGTGGTTCTGAGAAGCGAGGCATTTTAAACTGCTGATATTATTGCTGTTATGCCCGTTAAATAGAACTAATGCAAGCATTGCATAAATATTTTAATAGCTTTTTACAGTATTCCTTTAGAAAAAGTTTAAAGAGCCACCTTATGTCGAACAGAGATGCTTCCTATGTAAACCCTTGTTAATTCTCTTTTAATGGCTTTATTAACATTATTTAGTTGAATATTGATACACTTAGCAGCCCTTTAGCATCCTCTTTTATTGAAGTTTTACACTCACATATTGATAAGTAGCACAATGTAAGAGCACTGAATAATTGCACCTATGCTTAATTTCCTTTGAACTAGTTCAACATGAAAGATGAAATGTAGGTACAAGAGAGATCTCTTTTTTATCAGCGTTACGTATTTTATATACATAGGTTGTACCACTTAATTTAGGTTCATTTTGATTCCCAGTATGCCCAGTTAGTATGAGCGTGATCACACTCTCAGAGCTGGGGGGACGTGTCTAAATATTTCACTCTGCGAAATGTTCTGTCTTTTATCTCTTCTGTTGTGAATAATTTACTTGTTGGTACAGCTTCAGAAGTGAACCCTGTTCTGCAAAAGCGTATATATTTTACTGGGAAAAAAGTAAGTACTACAGTGATATTACCTTTCCTTTGGAAACTGTCCTCACGATATTAGAAGTCTGCAGAGAGGTGGATGCCTTGTCCTGCGTTACTTGGCTGAACAGCCATCTGCTTTTCTCGAATGCTTCCACAAGAAGCACTGGCATTACCATACAGATTTATTGTAGCGTGATTGCTTTTCCCATCTTAAATATTCTTCTTTGTTTCTTTTTACGCATTTATTTACAAAGTTCAAGCAGGGTGAAAATCAATGCAAGAGCAGAGGGGCTGTGGAGGATCACGTAGTGTACCGAAACCACATCTTTAGGGGTTTTGCCATTGCTGGATTTTTGCATAGGCTTTCTGCACCGGGGTGAGTTTTGTAGATTTTCATGACGTTTACTTACCTATTGTTAAGGCAATTAAAGATGTAGCAGTTTTATTGAGTTAGTTTTTCATGCTTATTTTCATTCACACACAGAGCTGAAACCATAATATCCCTTGCATTTGGACAATCCCTACCAGGCAGGTTTTGAACGGGCTGTCGACATCTGAGAGTTGAAATGGCGCAGGATGTGACCTTACCTGCTTTTAGTCTAGCAGGAAAACATGCCGAGTTTTGGCAGGAGAACTGAAAGGAGAAAACCCCTCTTCTGTCAGATTTCCCATAGTCCTCTGATTAAGGGAAAGGTACAGCTGTTCCACACAGGTAGACTATGGGCAGAGTGTTCTACCTGCAGCACAACGTGTTTTGCAAGAGACTCAGATCCTGAGCTCTGATCTCAGCCCTGTGGATTTTGCCATGTCTCCTGAAGACCATGCAAGGGCAGGTATGTCTGTGACAATTCAGCCGGTGACAACTGAAATCTCCAAGAACTGCAGATCCCACAGGATTCTACAGTCTTGTGTTACTTTATATTTTTTGAGAAATCCATGTGGTTTAGTGATTGCAGTCTACAACTTGAGCTCCTCCTTACCTTAAAAATGGAATTAAACGTTAGCCAGACGCAATTTCCTCCTCCTTGCTTCCTCTAAAGGGATCACCTAACAGACTGCTACTGCTAGTGACAGTCACCTTGAGCAGTACTGTGACACTGCTGTAGGATTGTAAAAATGGTGTAGTGCTTGTGCATCATTAGAAGCATTGGGGGAGGAATGCAGGAAAGGACTTGTGTGTAGGTTTCACACGAGTCGGAGTACCGATTGTTAAGCAAATGTGTGAGATGGGAACGTGGGATATAGAGAGTCTCTTTAGCTGTGATTATAATTCCATATCAACACCAAAATGAAACTACTGCCACCGGGGCTGAGGCTCTTTGACTGATAGCCACTCCTCGGGAACGCCATCGTTGGCTCACCTGTGAAATGTTGGGTTTATAGTGTGGTGGCACAGGGGAAAATCATCCTGATGGTGAAAGAAACAATCTAAAATGTAGCTTTCGAGTGCTAAAGTGTTTGGATATTTTCACTTTTGGCAGTGTAAAGCATCTAGGGAGTAACTGAACAGAAATGCATCTGCATTGGGCTAAAAATCAATAATTCACTTTAGATACAGGCCAGATCAGAATCTAGTTGACTCTTCTAGAACTCCGCATTGTTAGCAGAAATATGTGTGACATAAGTTAACTAATGGAAATATCAGGCACAGAGCAGAGACTCATTAATGAGACTGTCATGTTCTCTGTTTAATAGTTCAGTGAGCAAAGGTAGAGAAACGATGTGGCGGAGCAGTGACAAAAGAGTCTGAGGGAGGAACTGGATGTAGACAGAGAGCAAAATTGGTATGAGCAAGTCTTTTGTGGAAGAAGGAGAAGGACTTATACCTTTATTGAGGATTTAGGGGGAAAGGGGAGAAATAGAGGCTCCTTTGGTAAAGGTTTAGCACTGAAATATAAAGAGGTCCATAGGGGAAAAAAACCCAACTTGATACTATTGAGATGGTAAAAGGAAAAAAAAAAAGGAGGGGGTTGTGGGGTGTATGTGAAAATGTTGAAGGTAATAGAGAAGTTGTGATTAACAGTCTGGAAGATCTAAAAGGCAGTGCTGATGCTATGAAGATAAGAAATCGGGGAGGATTCAGTCACTCTGAATGTGGATGGGTTTGCTGATATCCCGAGATCACAGAATTAACTCGCTTAGCTTCCCCACAGGCGTGGAATCATGCAGTGAGGTGGTTCCCAAGAAGGAACAAGAAGCTGCTGTGATTGCCACCTGGTTTACATAACACAGCATATATGCCATACAGTACTCTGTCCTGGAAGCCATCTCTAGCTGTTCTCGGCAGGCTAAGGATTTGCTAGAGAGCCAGATGTATGTTTTATGTAGGTGATGTCAGAGAAAAGAGGCCCAGGTAAGCTACATGCATAGGAATCTTCTACAAAAAACCTTTCTTGTATGGCAAGGTTGCGCAGGAACCGCTGTTAGTGAAAACAGAGCTGCTGTGGTGAGCCCTAGAAGCCAGGAGATGATGTATGCACCCAGCTGGACTGCTGAAACTTGTTCTGGTTTTAACCCCTGGTGGGATTCTGAGAACAGAATTTATTAGGAAGGGATGATTGCAATCTAGAGATAAGGAAAATTGAAGATAAAAACTCAGTCCAATAAAAGAAAGCATGTCAAATATGTGATTGACAGTGCAACTATTGATAGGACTAACATATGCAAATTTAACCCTGGAGGTCACACACCAGGTACCAGGTAAAGTGCCCAGCTGGTATTGGAACAAGATATTAGGAAACTGTCTTTCCCCTTAGGAAATTATGTCTGGAATGAAGTATAAGGAAACTGACACAACATGACAATTCCTGACTAAAAATCATACAGGAAGAATAGGTTAGGTCAAGGGGACACATTACTCATTTAAGGTCATCTTAATTTGTAAAGCTGTAATAGTGTCAACCATGAGCAATTCCTGTGTGTTCTCCACATCATTATTTTCAGTTGCCTAAATAAAAAGATGTTTTCAAAGAGAAGAGGTAGAGAGGAAGACAACAGGTAGCAACAGGAGAGAACAAATTGGTCACAAGGTACGTTCTTTGCTGTACAAAACTCACATTAAAGAGAAAACTACCGGAAAATATGCTATAGCAGAGAAGTAGAACGAAACCTAGTAACTTAAGAGACTTGAAAATATGCTGATTCTAGAATAATGTATAAGTTTTTAATTTTCTCTGGGATCTTGAAGAAACAATTTTATTGATGCCAGAATTGGCTGACTGATTTTGATTGTTTAAGTTTATATAGAAGGGGAAGCAACTCTGTTTTCTATAGGAAAATGGAAAACCTTATATTTAGGAGGGATGGGAAGACAGGATTCAGACTCATAGGATTTTCTTAGATGCCGCACAGACAGAAGCCTTTTGCATGCGCTAGCAAATGAACAGAGACTTGGCAAAGGGGTTGACTGAGGTCCAGTCAAGGAAAAATTAGGAGCCTTCAGACTTAGAAAGAGGTTTAGGATGTGACTTAAGTTTAAGTACTAAAATAGACCAATTTGGAGCCTAGGTACATGCATGCTTTGTATCAGCTGCATGCATTTGGTTCAGCAAAGGATGGGCGCTCCGCTCAGACATGCTTAGAGAAGACCTAATGTACTATTCAGATATTTTAGCCAAAGTCAATTCTAATTTATTTCTGTGTATTACTAATGTCATTGCATGAATCATTGCAAAAGATATGGAGATGAGAATAAAAAAAAAAGTTAAATTGGAAAGGCCTAGTATTTTTCATACCTTGTCAGTTATGACATTTAATCTTAATTGTGTCTGAATTTGACTGATTTTCCAATTGCCTGAGTTTAGCAAGAGTTATGTTGTTGCTAGGACACAGCTACTTCATGTGATACATTTATCATCAACATAAAAAGAAAGATTTTAAAAGCTGATTCTTATATTTATGCTCACGATTATATTTTGAGCAGTGGTGTCCTGAATGAAGAAGTACCATAACATGCTTATTCTGAAATAAAGGCGTCGAGTGGTGGTTAGGAAACGCTTCATTTTTTTGATCTCTCCATGGATAAATCGGAAAGAGGAGCATGCTCTACCCTTGCTCCTGTTTCCTGTGATTCCTTAGTCATGGTTTGTTTATCATTTTCACGTTCTTAGTAGTGAATTTGACTTGTTCTGTTTCTATTCTGTTGCGTGTGAAAGGTAGCTGAGCACCATTCATTTCTGCCACTGATCTGTTTCCTGCTTTTGAAAATTAAGCACTCCTGTTGAAGACCAGTCACAGATACTCGCTGGTTCCACATTCCCTCGCGGGGGATCTCTGAATGCCTGGGGTTTTTTTACTATTGCCATGACACAGGGGAATTAACTGCTTATGTTCGTATGGACCCTGAACCATACATGTAGTAATTCCATTCTATAGTACAGGTACTAGTTACGTAGTGGTGACTTCCAAGGGCAACTTTGGTAACGTCTTTATGGAAAGATTTGAGACTGTGATTTTTCAGGGGGCCTGCGTGAACTGAATGCCTGTATCAGCAACAGCGCATTCGTTCCTGACTCTCTTACCCCTGAGAGGCCCCAGCAACGTTTCTGTAACGATGCAGAATAAGACCTGTGAGGTCCTCCTCGTGTTTGATTCACATCCCTAAAGCCCGCAGAAGCTCTGCAGGCGGCTTGGGTGTAGAATTGCTTCCCACGTAGTAAATGAACCTCTATACTTTTAATTGGTTTGAACTATTTATATCAGTGACCCGACTGCTACAGAATGTCACAGCTCTGGATGCATTTCAAGAACCTTGCCCTTGGTGGCCTGACAGGTTCTTTTTTAATTCTGAGACAAGTAGCATGGAAATGGACTCATTAAGACTCATGTATTAGTTAGGAGTGTTCCAAATTATGGCCGTGTTTGGGTCCCGGTAAGTTCACACCACAGCCTGGCCACGTGGAGAACTAGCTGAGTCACATTTATTATCACTACGCAGTTAGTAAATACGTAGAATGGCAGCCTGGTTACAGGAGCAGAGCTGGGAAATCCTTTGGCTCCCTACTTTTCTCTCCTGGAGACAGGCATTTCTGGAAAAAGTCTCTAGGAGCTATTTTTTCTCCTGAGAAAATACCTTGAAGGAAAACATTCAACCATTCAGTCAGGGGGGAGAAACAGATAGTGTCACTAGTATAACAAAAATGGGATAGCTGGGCGAAACCCTCAAGTTAACAAATTAATCAAATTGCAATGTATGGGGCTCCAAAATAATCATGAATTTGAACCGAATATGGCACACATTTTTACTTAGGAAATAAGAGGGGCATTTAGAGCATGTTAAAAAAATTAATTTCTCAACTTTATATAGTATTTTATTTCAAACTGCTAAAACTTTTGCTTGATGTCAGCTTTTTTGTTGGAACTTAATGTTTCCGTATAGCAACACAGTGCAAGGGCAAGGCCGCAGGAAAGGGTGACGAGAACAGTTTGCACATCATTAATCCTCAGAGTTCATGAAAACCCGAAAGAAGTTTGAAATTTGTGATAGTAGAAGACAATGACTGTTTTACTAGGGCCATTTAGAACTGTCATTTGCATGAAATTAAAGATGGTCTCTTATAAATTTATGTATGAAGTTCTGACAATCCACATCATTTCAGAGACAAAGATTTAGAATGTTGTACTGGAATAATATTTGGTGGATATATTGCCCGATCAAAGTCTGTTGATATTAATATGAAATCTCAGTTTTCTTTATCTTTTACCAGGGATTTTTTTTTTTTCTTTTTTTTCCTGGAGAAGTCTCCAGTAATCAGTGGTTCAGCAGGATTTTAGCATTCCCTATGCAGGGAAGAGTAGAAGACTCTTTTAACACCCTTTGCTGCTTGATGTGTTTAAAAGGTTTCTCCAAATGGACACTTCTGAGGTGAGAATTCAGTGCAGGAGGAAAGCTCCTTTATCCAATATGGAAGCTCAATACGGCAAAAGAACACGTAGACATTTAATGATGTACAAAGAAGCTCTTGTGCTTGGAGGGTGGAGTAGCATGTAAGACCATAACACAAATTCAGATGCCATGAAAGAATGTAAGCAGTGATGTTGCATGCCAGAAAGAAATAAATGGATGATGTTTTACTAATAAAATATGTTCATGTTATCATCCTTGGCTAGCATTACTGACTTAGCTTGGGTTTTGTATTAATTATTGAAATTGTGGGGGTTTGTGCTCCCCAGAAGAGTGCTTTATTATTACAAATGCAGCTGACATCTTGCAGCTGCCAACACCTTTTTTTAACAAATTCCAGCTTTTTACTTCTGTGTTTTAATGTATACATCAGCTTGCCAGAATGACACTATATTAAAGTATTAGACAGCATGGCAGAGGCAGGCAAAGTAAGTAGCATAAATTAGGCAAAGCTGAAAAATAAGAGCAAAGAAGCTGGTAGATTAGATCTGTCATTGACATAAAGTCAATGGCCCCACACCAATTTATCACAGCTGTGTTGATTTACAGGAGCTGGTGATCTTGTACAACAGGTAGTAGGAAAAGCATATTAAAGTAGATGTAATGACCTAGCATTCGCTGTTAGGTTAATGATTAATTGATCTTTGGTTAATAAATTTATAATCATGATTTCCAGAGACATCCATAATATCATTCATGGTCTGTAGCCGTGATAAGCAGCATCCTCCTGACTGTGAGCTCTCAGCATGACCGCTTTCTTCAAATGTCTATGGATACTAACCTGGTCACATTTGAAGATCTTTGCATCCTGATGTGGTCAGAAAAATGTGCTCTAGACATCTAGTTTCATTCCTGTAGTAATTAAAGCTACAATAAATCATGGGATGTTTACACAATGTAACTATCTCTATAGTTACAGAATGTAACTATAATGAATGATTCCCAGAACATCTGAAAGGACGTGGATAATGATATGCAACTGTAATTTATTTGGATGCCACTGTACTTAATTTATGATTAATATTACATCTAGATGGTAATCTGTAGGAATACTATTCAAACATAATATTTTTTATTTTTAAAATGTCTGTTTATTTTTATAATAACATAGGATTTCCTCTATAATATGGAGTTAGATGAGCAAGTACAAATGTCTCCAGATAATCTGGCTCCTCGGGTGTTTTCAGCTAGCAAATCTCTTGGTGATGGAGGGATCTAAGACAGTGGCAATGCCTTTGATCTCTCCTGATGTCCTCCTGTGGCACAGCAGAATTTTATGGCTTCAGAGCTTCTTTTCTGAAGGCTTTTGTTTTATTATGAGGTTCTGGGAATTTCTTATCCTCAGATGAATGGAGCTGATAGTATATACACCCTCCTAAAGTGAACATTTATTTCCAGGTGATTCTTTCTAGTCCTACCTTCCTGTGATTCTTCTGCAAACTATTATGTCATGTGATTTTATCAATCAACAACATAATCATTTGAGGATGGGAATGTAAAGATCAGGGACCTGGCATATTGGGTGCACTTCAGTGGCGTGTTGAATTTGAATGATATCTAAGCATATGAATGTTAGGCTCCCTAAAAGCAAAGCTACAATCCATGTTTAACGTGTAATGAGGAGGTCTTACCTGCTGTGTAGAAAATATTACATTGTCAGGTACAAATTACCAGTAGTTGGTGCTTTAAAAATAATGTCAATATTAACCTTTGGGGTTTTTTTCCACTTTCCTTGAGCTTAATTTTAAGAGTATCATTTAAGACCTCAACTTGTATTGCAAAAAATCACGTACGCAAGATTTGATTGATATTCCAGTATGGGACAGTGCTAATGATGTTAACACAGGAAAATAAATCAGAACAAACATTACATTACTTTTGTGTTTTGTCCATGCAAGTCTTGTGTATTGCAGTGACTGATTTCTTCAGGGGAGAAGTATCTTTGACCATAGTGTTGGATCAGTTCCCTGCAATCTGTCTAAGTCAAGCTTTCAATGTAATTTTCAAGCATGTTTCTTTGAAGAGAGTGTTTGACCTAGCAGATCATCATATTTCACTGTCACAGTTACCATTCCCTTGATAATTAGCCCTGTTTATCTAATTTCAGATGTTCTGTTGTGCTGTTCCTCACTGGTAGGAAGCCGATGCTTTGGAAATGCAGTTCTGGCAGGGGATTATGTGACCTCGAAGGGAAGACGTGTAGTTGATGTCTGCCTGCTCTTTCTCCAGAGGCCTCTTCTAGGGTTGGCCCAGTGGCCTGAGGAATGGTCCTCGGTGCAGGACCACCCCCTTCCTGAGGACCACGCGGGGACCAAGTGGGGAATACAACCTATGCGCATACGGTGCGCAGTAAATCAGAGCCTTGCAGGGAGTGCTGGTCCTTCTCTGCGCCAGTGACGTCTGTAATTAGAGTGGGAACGGTGGCATGTGGCATTCCTGCAAGGGCCTGGGGATCAGCGTGGCACTGCCCATCAGCGATGTGATGAGCTGGGCCAGGATGGAAACCTTACGTGAAGGCTCTGGAAATCGGGGTCTGATCTCCACCGCAGTTTTGTTGCGGCTTAGGGAGATTCAGCAACCGTAGGTGGTTGCCAGTCTAAAGTGGTTTGGATTCCAGGGTTTTAATTTGTTCCTCCAGCTGAAAAGTTTGTATAACATAGCTGTAGCTGAACTCTCGAGCATGCGAAAAGGCATAGCGTGAAAAAGGCTTGGAAGAAGACCCAGCTGTTTAGCAACCAGTCCGAATCATCAGCTGTGATTCCTTTCATTTGCCTACAGAGGAAATAATATCAGATTAATAAATGAAGCATTCAGGGTCTGGGCTGGGAGGTATGCAGGATCGAATAACACACATTCTAGGCAATGACAAACTCGGGCTGTAAATGGAGCTAAGCAACGAACAGTGCAGGCTGTGTTATAACCTGATTTGGTCAGGGAATTAAGAATTGATCCTTTTAGGGACAGACACTGAATTATTGACGCTCGTATGTGTCCTCCAGCAGCTTTCACATCTACGTGAGACTTGTTACACTGACCTCTAAAAATATCTTAATATGAACCTCTATTAATTTTGAACCTTTTTTGGGGTTTGGTTTTGTTTTTTTTTAAGGAAACTTGTTACAGAGAGATGGTCTGAAGTACTGGGACAACAGCAAAGATGCATTTGCCATTTATTTGCAAGTGTCACAGTTAAACTGTTACGCTCTAAAGGACTTTTCTACAATTGTGCAAAACCCCAGCTAGGGCAGTAAAACTGACTGCCCTGTTTTGCTCGTGGAGATTCAGAATTCCTTTCTCTGGGGATCACAAGGAATCAGTGACAGAATAGAAAGGCTGTGCATGATATTTTCCAGTACTGACCTACTTCTTCGCTCATTAAAATCACTTTGAGTTTTACCATTGACTTTTCAGCAGACTCAGGCCAATATTGTATGCTAATGAAATTGCTTTCCAAAAAGCTTCTCCAGTAGTTGTGTCCAACCATTCCAAGCCATGGGTCACAACAAGTTTTCAGAAGTACCGAGGAGCCCGTCAGCATTGTGAAACATATTTCCTGGCTCTGGGTGGCTCCAGTTTGTATCTTGTAGGCTGTGGCAGGAAGGAGAAACTACACAGAGGGGCCATTTCGGAAGAATCTGCTTGTGCATTTACCTCTGTGATCTCCCTCTTTGGGTCTGGTGGAGCAAAAGCATCACGCGGAGGATGCTGGCAGGAACACTGAGCGGGCTGCTCTGTGCAATCACCCCTGCATGCTGCCTAGGGGTTGCATAAGACAGGTGGTCTCAGAGAATTCATTGCTTTATGATTTCTATCATGTGAGTTTTGAACATTTAGGAGGATTTACCGCCCACCCCTCGCCTTTAATTATTTTGTAATTTGCACCGTAGTTCAGTGTTTCACACTACCTGGACACTCACAGCTCCTGCCAAAGGAAACAGACACAATAAAAAAGGATTTTCTTGGATTTCAATGTATATCCTTAAGAAGGAGCTTTACCTGGGTCAGGTTTTTCTTCATCTAGAGGAAATGCTGAATAAGCATAACAGCCTAAATGGATGGAAGCCCAATTTTCCTAATATTAAGGGTAGAATCAGAGCCAGGGATTTGGTTTTAGTCTAAATGAACTCCAGGGTATAAAGCTGAGACCAAAAGAAAAACAGAATTTTAAACTGTGTGCTTTAAAGTTAATGAATAGTTACACTGTCTGGAATGCTACGCAGGAAATAAAAACTCTGGGATGGTGGTGGGGGGGTATTTTTGGCTTTTTATTTTGGGGGATTTTGTTTTTTTCTTGCACAATCTAGCAGTCAGAGGTCTATAGAAGGAAGACCTGTGCATTCAGATAATTTTGGGAGATAAAATATTTTTTTCAAAGGAAACAAAGATGATCCAAAAATTCTTGAGCTGAGCGGGTGAGAGGCTGTGAAAGCAGCAGCAGCGTGCCCTCCAGTGACAGGAGCTGCTACAGCAGCAAGGATGACAGTCTTGCAAGGTCTCTGGGGACTTCTCGACCCAGGGTAGCTCAGAAAGTTAGGATGAATTAATCATAAATACGAAGTTAATACAGGCTAAGTGCAAAGATCTGCATTCCACTCTCACCATCCTCCCATCAGCAGATGCTTTCACTCAGATGTGAAGTGCCCTTAATTTGCTGTAATCTTCATACCCTTGGACATTCATAGAATTGTTTTTGGCTTGTAGGCTAAAATATACCAGGAGAAGAATGCAGTTTCCACATACATAAGTAGCTGACAGTTGTAATCATTTTATATACTTTGATGGATCATCTTGCAGGAGCAAGCAGCTTTGTGCTATGTGGTACACAAGACCTTGATTTTGCAATTGGATTCCAGAAGGAAACCCACCGGTGTGGGGCAGGGAGCTGTGACAGAGGATGCTCAGCATACTGCCCTTCATTGCTCAGGGCAGTGGTATTACAGTGGAGTAATGGAATTACTCCAAGGACTCGGCCCTGAAAGAAAATAGGCTGGGTTGAAAGAGAGGAGAGAGAACCTGGCCTTTCCACTGTCCTTGGGGCAAAACACTTGTGCTGGGGGGACACCAAGGTGACCACTGTGAATGCAGGGTTTCGTGCTGGAGATACACTCTAGCACTTCCAACCTAATGTTTGTTAGTGGGGCATGAGTGTGTCTTGCATGGCATATTGCTTCTTTGGGTTTTTATTTTCTGCATTGAGGCAGTGTTGTCAGCTTCACTGATTTTATGATGAGCATTGGTATAATTGCGTCTTCATTTAGGTTTTCAGCACTTGAGTGCCCTATGGGCATCCCCAAAAGACAAGCAGTCAAAAGGTAAATAGAGGTGTATTTCTGTAACGTAATGACTTCATAACTGAATCTTGTTCTTCTGCATGGAGGGGATATAACCACTGAGATGACAGGTCAGAGCTGGCATTTTTTTCTGAACCCTTTTTTATTGTTTGAAATGTGAGTATCGATGCAAGACTCCCTTGCCCTCCCTTTCTCTTTTTCTCATGCACATACAACTGTACGCAGAGAGAGAGAGAAATCCCAGGACAAACGGGAAACCAAGAAAGGAGAATGAAATCAAGAAAGCAGAACAAAATGCAGGGGTTTTAACAGTCATGTTTTGTTGCTCTGGGTGAGACGAGCAGAGATTTATGGTGTAGCTTGAGCAAAAGTTAAATTGTCTGTCATCTCACAAATCACATTGCACACAAAGTCTGCCTTAAACATATGAAGAGGGGAATCCTTTCTCTCCAGCGAAGCGAACTGATCATATGGAGAACAGCTGTAATTGAGCTGGATCCTGATTTAATAAAATATTATTAGAATGACACTGCCTTCCACTGTCATGACAGTACTTTGGCGTGGCATTCAAAGTGGTTGCCAGGTGGGAATCACCAGCTTTTTAACTGTTATTTCAGGGCTCTTTTCCTGGGCTGCTTTTTCAGAAGGGAAAAAGTAGAGAGAGACCCCTGGTTACATCTTTTGCCCGGAGAAGAGGAGGCTCGGGGGGGGCCCTGATCACTCTCAGCTCCCTGGCAGGGGCTGTGGGCAGGGGGGGTCGGTCTCTGCTCCCAGGGAACCAGCCACAGGACAAGAGGGAACGGCCTCGAGTTGCGCCAGGGGAGGGTTAGGTTGGGTGGCAGGGAAAGTTCTTCTTCACCAAAAGGGTGGGCAAGCCCTGGCACAGGCTGCCCAGGGAGCTGGTGGGGTCACCAGCCCTGGAGGTGTCTAAAAAACTTGTAGATGCGGTGCTGGGGGACATGGTTTAGCGGTGGCCTTGGCAGTGCGCAGTTAGCAGTCAGACTTGATGATGTTAAAGGTCTTTTCCAACCTAAACCATTCTATGATTCTACACAGACATAAGCGATTTTGTACAAAAGGAGATATTTTGATACAAAAGGATATTTTGATCAGGTCACTGTAATGCATCAATTTCTTAACTAATATTTTTAGAGCTTTAGAGTGCAGCTGTTTGCATGTTGTTTCCATACCTTCATGCAATTTTGTAGAGAAGTAGTTGATTTACAGAGTAGAAGAAATTGTTGTTTTGCAATATCTATGTCATTGAGGGGAAAGTGCAGGTACACAAACTCACCTTGGGTTCCCAGATGGTGGGAATAACAGGGTTCCCTTCACTTAAACACTTCTGAAAGAATTAAATAATTTTATTTTTAAAGTATGTCGTACAGAGTGCAGGTTCTCTTTGGTGTCTATCATCAGTGTACATTTTAAGAGGAGTCTTCTATGATGAAGAACTTAAAGCTCAGGGATACTGACTGAAAGCTCTTTAGAACTCTTTGTTTTGGTTTGTTTAACACCAAGGAGAAAATTATTTCACACGTAGCCCAGATCTCTTGACTTTATTTTCAAAGTAATAATTAGTAACAGTAGACTAACATAAGCAAATTTCTTTAGCACAGAAAGAGTCAGTATTTTGCTCTCTTCCAGTCCACAGTACCACATCCTGGTCCAAGTCTGAAGTTTGTGCAAACTCTGAATATGTGAATAAAGTTGATTCCAGTGGTACTTTTCACACACTCATGTATACAAGTACCTAGTTGGAGAAAGCTGGCTTCATATAAAGAAAATATTTATGTGCACTCTTCCACAACTAAATTGGTTGATGGCATCAGCAGGTATGACCTGCAAAGCTCAGAGAAGTTTAGTTTGTGCATGTCTGTATGCTTAATACACCTTATATTAGTTAATGCCTAATCCAGTTTCCTAATTTCTGCAGTCTGAATTATATAGGCAGGTCTTTGTTCTTTGTATTCTCACCGTGTTTATCAAGATAATTTTGGGTTGCTCTCAAGTTGTGTGGGTGAGGGCATGGAAGTCGAGACATTTGCATGCACATGTAATAGAACTGGATCTAAAATCTTAAAACTTTCTTTACACTGGGAGCACATTTTGTTAAGGAAAAGGAACTCCATTGCAGTAGCGATTCAAAAGCAAAAATATTAATTTCCATATTTTCATTTAAATTGATTGAGCCACAGTACCGTTTTCTCATTTTATTTACAAAAAATATGCAACTCTGTTTAAATGGGTGCTAAAATAAAACCATAAAACTATGAATAAAAAGATGTACAAGACATGATAGGGCTAGTAATTCCTGATTAGAAACCACTGCTACAGTTGTTACTGTCATAGATCAAATTTGCAGCTGTCTGAAGGCGTTATATTTCGAATAGTGTCATTTGGGAATCATTACCAAACTTTGAATGCACTTTAAGGGTTTTGACTTCTTTTTTTTACCTTATTTACAATCAGCATGTTGAAACAGTTCCTACTTCTGTTTTTCTTGTTTACTTCCCATGCAGTTATTAGGGCTGCAGACTTTTAAAAGCAAATTTATTCATTACAGGGAGGACCATGCATAATATAGAATTCATGCTGTTTATCAAAGCCTGAAAAATAGTTATGGAATTTGTGCATGAAGGAATAGAATTTACACATGTTAGTAGGATGATATTGTTGTTTATCCACCAGAAAAAAAATTGTTTGCCTGAGGCCAAAAAAGTGTAGTATTTTGCAAAACTCCCATATCAGAAACCCCTGAACTTTGTATGAATTCTTCTGTGGATTTAACTGCTAGCCATGCTCTTCTCTGAAAGAAAACAAAATTAAAATAAAGTTAGCATCTTTGGTAATTTTTTTCAGTGATTTTGAGGTATTCAGTCTCATTCTGACCTTTTGGATAGTTAAAGATCTTTTGGAAGTAGCGAGGGTGCAGCCCAGCCAGCCTGGACTGTGCTGAGCAGCTGCTTTGGTTATGATGCCTAACTTGAAGGGAAATTACTCTTTCTTTGGGTATGTGAAAAACTTAAGTGCACGTTAGATTTCACTTACATTTCAGTGAAGGCTTTTGTTATGAAGGTTTAACTACAGCTTTATTGTCTCCATGAAGCGACCTACTGAAACCTGTCACTTGAAGCAAAGACATTTTTACTCAGTTGCAATTTGGCTCTGTTTAATTTATATTTGTAAATACTTCAGAAACCTAGGGTATTTCTAATTACTTAATTCACAAATTATACAGCACGAGGCTTTAGACTGAATGCTCCTCTCACCCCAAAATCCCAAGCATTCCTGAACAACAAAGACAACAGCACAACTGCAGCCCATTATTAGCCTCCAATGGGTGTTGCAGCCATCGTTTTCCCATTGTAAATCAGAATTTCAGTAGTGTTCATTCAGTAGGAAAAAGCAGAAAGAGAGAAGAGCCATGTACCCGAATGAAACCTCTTCCCCTACAAAAACCCCACCTGAACAATTTCCATCTGAATTAAATCTCTGTAGACTTCAGTCAGGGTAAACATCATCCCAAGTATATGTCTAAAGGCATAAAAAAAATTCCATCAAACCCTCTCCCTTCGTATATGGTCACTAGCAAGGGACCTTAGAACTTCAATCCAAATGTTTGCATTTCTTTGAGACAAAACGTACATACACGATCTTGTAGTTGCACAACAGCTAAACTAAAAGGAATGCAAAATGGTATTTTATGACTTATGTAACCTCCAGCTGTTTAGCTGAAAAATATATGCTATTTTATGCAACAGCAATTTGGAATGTTATAAAAATAATTACTTTTAAAATCCATACTGCACATATGCAGATGGTTAACAAACTCTGGCTCACTCACCAGATGAAAATGATATTGGGAAAATCCATGCTCTAGAGATAGTGCCATTCCATTATAAATGTGCAAAGTATGCAAAAACATTACATCTATATTGTTTTCCAGAGCAGACTGTATCTTAATGCCAGATGTTTTATTCTTTGCATATCTTGTTATAACTTAACAATTACTGTTCTTTGAGTTTGTCCAGACTAGGAAAGGAAATGCGTATGTTAGATGCACTAGCTAAATGCCTGTCTGGTACAGACAGAAGAGGTTCTACCTAGTTAATCTGTCTACCAGCTCTCTCCTGGTTATTCGTATCACCTAAAACCCACGTAACTCATTTTGGTTTGTCCACGCTTGTGTTTAAAGCCTGGTATTAGATAGAAACACTGCAAAAACAGCTCTTGCACCAGTCAGGACAGCCAGGTCCATTGGAATAAATGGGAGTTTCTGTTGCCTGGAAAGAGAATGGCTTTGGCACTAATTAGCGAGGTGAGCCACTTCTGCTGGCCTCTCATTGATTTGTCTTGTAGCATTTGCCGGAATGAAGGTTGATCAGTGAGAGGTAAGAAATTTTGATAGGAAAGAAACTTGAAAATGTCCATTATTTTATAGGTCCAAGCTTAGGTTTACTGAAATTTGTAGCATTTTAAATTAAACATTTAGCTGCACTTTTAGAGAAGATTGTTATCTATGCATTCCATAAAACTACCTTCCATGCACTTCCACACAACATTCCGTTTGTATGGGATCGTTGCCAAGGGGAGCAATACCGTTCACCTCTGAGTAGCATCAGGTGCATCAGGCATTTACAGCTAACCCAACAGTCACCTTTTTCAGTGAAATCAAGATTTTAAAAGTCATTTGCTCACTTAAGATTGAATGAGAAACAGCAAACTTCCCAGTTTTCGTTTTAGAAGATGGCTTTTCCCCAAATTTATAAAGTGCAAGTATATTCTGTAGTATACAGAGGGATTTTTATCATGAATTAAATCTATTTCAGTTGTCATCCTTTAGCCTTATTACTGAGTTACTTAATTAGTAATTTCCGAGAGCAGCCATAATACTGTCACAGATATTATAGGAGTGTCATCGACACTCTGCATGTTAATAAAATTTTAGAGTTTTGTTAGTTTTCTGAGTGTTCCCGTTAAGCACCAAATGCTATTGCCAGTGTTTTGCCCACAGTATTTCATGCCTGAAGGAAATCTTTATTTAAATAAGTATGGACTGCAATTGTAGGAGTCTTCTAAACTGCAATACTTATTCTGCATAAGTATGCATTAGGAAAAGAATCTAAAATATGGTTTAACAAGCATGTGACAATAAATTAAGGAAATACATTTTGATATGTGAGAAAAATTGGTTTCCACAAAAATACTCATCTCCTCCTAGTCACAGCTGTGACTTTTGAATATGTATTAAGCTCTGCAAGGATAGCTAAGCTAGGAATTTGGCGGTAATCGTATACTCATAAATATACATGAAATGTGAAAAAAAATAGTTTACAGAATTGAAAGTGAACATTGGAAAGGGTAAGCATACATACCTTGAGATAAAAATTGCAATTCATTGTCAGCAGATGAAGCCTTTGCTTTTAACTTATAAATGTTATAGTGTCATTAGATTTTCTCATATATGCTGCACTACTTACAACTGAATAGTGTATTAACAACTGAATGGTTGTTTAAAGGAGGAGAAAAAACCTTCTACCCATGCAGTTTAAGTTTTAATATCTACTCTCCAACAGAAACAACTCATTTAACATTCAAAGAGAGATCTTGGCTTTTTCTCTCAGCTCACTTTACCTCAACAAACCAGATGGCAAATGTCTCACTGAAAGAGCCAGTGAAAACAGTGTCTGCATCTGCCCACCCTCATGATTTTCTTGCCAGCAAAGGGGAAACAATATTAAATTTAGGGTCTTCTATTAAACACTTGCAGCTACATTTCTAGTTTTTCCGATTTGGCATTCTGACACTTCATTGAGCCAACCTACTGACAAGTTTTACTTACTTTGACGTATAGTAGGGAATTAAATGTATTTATTGACATCATATTTCATATAACATCTTCCAACAATGAGAAAATGTGCATTTGACTGGTGTTTGATATTTTCCTTTAAATTTTTCACTCGTGTATGTAGAGATCTGTTCTTTTCCAAGGTGGTCATCTGTGATTTGAAGGCAGAGTTATCTGGTAAATAGATGTTTTATATATACATACCTCCAGAAGCCTTGCATAGCACAGATACTAGCTTGCTTTACCAATTTTACAACATTTAAACTTTCATACTTAGGGTAGTCAGAAAGCAACTGAAATTATTTCTTAGGAGGTTTTGTTGCTTATGTCACCACTGAGAACTTTTGAAATGAGCATCATACGTTGCCTTCAGATTTCTAGGGTTTTTTTCTGCACCCTGTCAGCTAGTAAGAGGCAAGAAACAGCAAGAATGGAACATATGGAATTTGTTTTCATATTTCTTCCTATGAAATCTATTTGGCATTAATAATATCACAGTAAGAATTTGATTACTGGCTGATGAAATGAAAAGTGAGGTAATAAATCATGTTTTCCATGAGTTCACGTAGGAAGAATAGTTTGTGTTTTAAGGGACACATTAAATTATGACAAACTTACAATGGTACAAGAGTTTCTGGTCCACATCGGCTGTAAAAGGGAGATCTTTAGAAAGGAAGGATATTGGAAAAAGGACGGTAACGTACCCAGAAAGTCAATTAAACTATTGAGTCAGATTGTGTTTAGTAAGAGCCAGTGGTTGCACCTTACTTCTTTTGTATTGCACATACAGATAATTTCATTTTTATTTAACTTGCTCCTTGGTGAATTTTGCAGTGGAGAGGTATATACTGCAGCATGGCTCAGTGGTTTTCAAATATTCCAGAAAACAGATAAGAAATACATTGTCAAAATAAGCACACTCGAAAATCGCAAGTGAACTCCAAGCAACAGTAGTGCTTTCATGGAAAGCAACACCACTACTTCCAGTAAGGGGCAGCGGGGAGGGAGGGGAGGGAAAGCAGATGGTTTTGATGTTTTTAGATTACACTTGAGATAGAAAATAGATGTGATCAGTTCAAAGAATCAGAGTAGGTTCTGTTCACATAAATTGTAACTGCTCTACATACTTAACCTTGAAAGACTTCTGCAAAAGAAATACCGTTTTGTGAAAGAGGTATCGTCTCATGCTCTGCAGTATCTCATTATACTGGGATAGTCTGCATTCCTGGGCAGCCGGCAGGCACTCTGAACACTATTATCTGCTACTTGTCCATTTGAAAAGCAACATCCAATTTGTTTACTCAAACAAAAAAATGGTGTTTGTGGAGAATTCACATTAATTCTGAGCAAAAGTCCTCACTGGGAATTAATACATGGACTAACTGACTAATTGCATTTTCAGACCACCGTATAATTTAAAGAAATGTATATGTATTTAAAAACGATCAGCTTTCCCTGCTGTGTATTTTAACTTGCATCAGAATAACCTGATGGATGTGCAGTAATTACAGGCAACATGTAGAACAGCGGCTGAGAAGATTCCATTAAATTTAAAGAGGAAGGAGGCCTCTGCGTAGGAGCAGCCACCAGATTTATTGCCAGCAGTGGTCCTCATCTTTCTGTTCTCTGCATAAGACATTTGTAGCTTCCACAAGGTCTGGTATGACAAAGATGCTGAGACCTCACTGTTATGAGCTTTATTTTCAAACGTCAGTACTTAGCGGTGTCCTAAGCGCTGTGGCATTCTCCAAGCACTTAATATGCCACTGTCTGTCTCCTCCATGGGTACAGTAAAAAAGACCAGAGCATTCTATATCCATGATTCCTAATTCATGCTGCGTTGCCCTGGGAGATGCGTTCCCGGCAGCCGCCTTCTCCTTGAAATATTTTTGCATCTAATCTCTTTATTCTCAGTTCCGAGAGTTATAGGAATAACATTTCCTTCTGCCTCCACGTTGGATATTTACACACAGATGCCAACAGAACATGAGGTCTGACTGTTACATTCTCTACTCCAGCCTTTTATCTCCCCCGGATGGCTGGGTGCTGTGCGGTCATGCCCGTGCCGGAGCAGTTGGCCGAGTTAGCTGCTGGGGCACGGTGCTTCGGTGGCAGCTCAGACCTCCCTCGGCTGCCACAGAGCTCCCCGAGCTCTCTGCTGAGATATCTCAGCCTTTCCAGACCATCTCAGTCTGGGACTGAAGAATCTTCCTTCCATATTTTTCTCTCTCTTTCCCGCCCCTTTCCTTTACGAAGCCCTCAGAGCGGTTAAGCTGTTTCTCTCCCTTTCTTTGCTGTATTCTTAAAGTCCTGTAACTATAGTTTGAACTACTCACCACATGTCTCAGTTTTCTGCTGCTTGGCAGAACCTTTCCTGATTCTCTAAATTTTGAGTTTTGGCCACCTTTTTCACGTGCCCAGAGGCTTGGATGGCCGATGTTGTTTAGGTACAACCCTTTATCCTTCTACAGTCACTGCTTTCCAACAAAAAGCTCCCCTCTTCTTTCCCACTACTCTAGTCTTAGGAAATCAAACCCACCAATAATGTGGAGATGTTTCTAATGGATCAATGTCTTTATATTTTGCTGCACTAAGAGACATCTTCCCTATAGACATCTTCCCTGAAGTAGCCCAATTAACAGTTGTAGTCCTTTCTTTCTCATTGTATGAAATCCCTTCCAAGTTTGAGTAAACTGCATATTTTATGTTTACTTCAAAGTTGTTGATCGCAGTGCAGAATAACACGGTGGCTGTTACAAAAGGCTGTGGAATCCCACCAGGAACTGAGTAAGAGCATTCTTTGCTGACACTCATTTTTTGATTTTTCCTGCTTCACTATTCCCTGTTTTATTTAGCATCTCTTGTATATGGATCTTTAGTCAGTACACTGTACAGTACTAGGTCAAACGCTTTGCAACATCTTAAACCATGTAATCATCTTTATAACAGCAAACATGTAATCATATCAATGAATGAAATCAGGTTTGCTTGACGTGACCTATTTTCCTTCAACAATGCTGGCAAAGATTCAGTTCAAAACTTCCTTTTTGCTCATAATTGTGTTACAGGTCTCAGCCCTTTCAAAATGCTGGTTCAGTGGCTTCTGTCCTGAACCCAGCTTAAACTCTTCAGTTCTTGATAGGGAGCGCGGCTTACAGTGAAACCCCTGCAGGCGTAATGTCGTAACATTGCTCCATAAAGCAGGGTGGGTGAGCTGGAAGTCACTCCAGCTTTGGTGTCTTCTGCAGCCATCTGGTAATGGGGGAAGGGAAGGGAGGGCGATTAAAGGTATGAAACTTGTCCTGATACAAAAACAAAGCACGCGGAAGCCTCTGTGATGCTGCTTTAAGAAATGTTCTTACATTAATGAAGGCTGGGATATTAACCATCCTGGATTTAATATACCCCATCTTAATTTCTCTTGCTTGTTGGGTTAGGCTCGTTAACATGTTTTCTTGTTTTGATTTGAAATACAATTGTATTTTTATCATTATCATTTACCTGTAACTTTTAGCCTGCCTAACAGTGCCTCCCTGGCTCAGTTTAGTCTTTGAAATTTTACTCAGCACCTGTTCAGACTCTGAGCCTTTTGGTATAAATGACAGAAATTCCGTCATGTATTGCCTTTTAAAATCTCAGTTTCCTAATATGTGAAGTAAATGGGTGCCATTCAGGTGGACACAATAGTGAATATGTGAGTGGAAGAAAGGCTGGAATGCAGCTAAGGAGAGTAAAATGCTGAAGTTATGAGACAGAGAGTACAATGGGAAGCTGAAAAGGTCTCTTCACTAAGATGTAGCCGAGATGATAAGATCGCAAAGTCTGTGAGTGCAAGAACAGGCACAGTTACTCTGTATAGAATCATGGCAAAATTTAGAGCTGGAGAAATAACCATTAAAAATGTCAGAATTCAGGTTTAACTGCTTTGTATCACCTTTGTATTGCCTATGTCTGCACCTACAAACCACTTGAAAGCCTTGTCCTCCTGAAGAACAGGGTATGATTTTAAATGTGTATTAAAAATACGTACAATAGGAAAGGCGAGTTATAATTTTATGGTTTTTAACTGGTAGGTTAAATCTCTAGGTTCTCCTTCAATCAAATAATTGATATTAAAACTAAAGTAACTAAAAATAAGTGAGTTTTCAAAATCTCCCTTTTTTTTTCAATACTCTCTGTAAGAATAGTTTTTACACTTTTAAGAAATTGTTGTTACGTGAATCTGAGTTTTGGCTTTTGATGAGACAGGCCAAAGGTAATGGATAAGGGTGTGAATGTAATAATAACCTTTTAAGATGAGTGCTTGGAAACTTATTGTGACTGAGAACACAACAGAGACCATTTGTTTCCAGCTGTTCACCTGTGCTCTCACTGTTCCTCATTGTTTCTCACTGGCTAAATCACTTTTTTAATAGGTAATGAATACTAAGTATTTTAATAGAATATCATAGCTGGTGGAGGTAGTCTGAAACGGAGTACCTGACAGCAGAACACCACAACATATGGTGTTTGAAGACACATGTCTAACAAGATTACTGTAGGGTTTTATTGGAAAGGTAAGGATAAGAGGTATTGATGCAATTTTAAAATGAATTAACAACAGAAAGTTATATATTTTTAGAGCGGCAGCGGTAAAAGTATTTTCAGTTCATTACTTAAATAACTTGTAATTCCATACATTAAGTGGATTGTTAATTAGGAGTAGGTTTTGCTTTCCCATTTCCCTTCTCCTGGATCTTCTCTCTCGCCTGATAATACAATTCTGTTCTCTTCCTGAATTCTTAAGAGCTGGATGTATACTAGTCATAAAGTCTTCCGTTACTGGCGATGTGATAATGCGTTTTCTGTTGATAATTAATAGTAATCAGGCACTTGGCTGGATTTTTTCATCATGAGAATAGTATGGGATGTTGTGTAGTCAGCTCTAATTTGCCTGTGGCTGTAGCCAAGATACATGTATAAATACAAGTGTCCCTTCCCTCCCCTGCCTGGGGCACTCCACCATCATACCCATGATGCTACTGTCTGCAGCAGCCCATTGCCCTGTGCTCATCTTTGGCCATCCTTGTGCTGCACACATTGCCTCATCTGAGCATGGAAGTTCCTGGCTTCCATGTTTGTCCCCTACCATTGCTAGATCTTTAGTATTATTTTCATTATTACTCCCTTGAAGTGTCTGAATTATGCTTCAGTTTTAATTAGGGGTTTTATTTCTCTTTAAGATCTTGCACTAGAAGTCTGATGAAACTAGACATGAAACACTTCACACTGTGTAACACTGGAACTGTTCTAGCACTGGACTCCATCAGGCTGTGTGATACAAAGGTGAAGATCTACAGGTACCACTGCCTAGTCTACTGGGACATGAGGGCATAACTGCATTTCTCAGATGAGGAAACTAAGGGGTTGGACAAATGAAGAGAGTTCCTGAAGGTGCTTCAGTATAGAGGAGTTAGGGGTGGACCCCCCAGGGGTTCTTGCTGCTCATTTTTCTCTTCTGTCTCCCTCATTACTGACTATTCTCAAGTACGATTTCCGATGCTTCTCTTTTAGTTGACCTCTAAGTATCAGATTTTCCTTTTTTTCCCCTTCTTCATCATGTTAAGGAAGCTTCAGTGCTTGTTTCAGGTGGATAGCTATTCTTGTAAGGGATAGAAGGGTTAAGTCCATCTTAGCACTTCCCAGTATAAACAAACCTCAGCAGGGACTGATGGTTATGTCAGAAGACATACTCTCCCGTTTCCTTAGCAGTCTTCCTGTAAAACAGCAAAACTCATTCGCTTTCATACTGTGAGATACAATCATAGTGCAATCCCATAAATGAAAGTCTGCCAGTACCTCTTTATACTTTAACCCTTTGACTTATTTCATTTTATAATGACGGATCAATACCTTTACAAAAGCCTTTACCTACCCCCCAGTCTATAGCAGTTAGTCTAATGGCCTTTCTTGCCATTTTCATTCTTTTTCTTTCTTTTCTCATATCTACATTGAAAGTCTTGTTCTGTTATCAGTTGATGCTTTAAACCCATTTATAGTGACTCAGCACTTTACAAACCCAGACAGAAGTCTGACACTGTGTCACAGTGCTATTGAGGCCTGAGATATTAACGTTAGAGTGCGAAGTGGTAAGGAATAGTGCACTAGCTGTACTTGCGTGTTTAATAAGTCATAGTGGCTGGCTTGAACTGGCTATGAACATTTTGGAGGCCACATGGAAAAGTTGCTTGCATTCTGGAAATTGTGCAAGCACTGACACCTCAGAGTGCTATTTGGACCACTTAGAGAGGATAATGATCCTCTCTTGTACTGTACCACAATTTTTATTGCTGTTCTGCATTGCTTGGCTTAAGATGCTGGAGAGCCTGAATGTTGTTGGTGACCACTGATGGGTTAGGTAGCACCTGGGTTCGGCCTGAAGAAGACAGGCAGGCGAGGAGCTGCAGAAGCAACCCACCAGTTTCCTGGTGCAATCTCCAGATACTTTTACATTGCTGTACATAACCCAAGAAGATTGTGAATTGTGCTTTATCTTTAAGGCTTCTGCAGCCTTCTGATTTTTCAAAGCCGTAATCCTTGTTTCTTCCATTTTCTCTACATATATTGAAATTTCTCCAGTGACTTTTGTTGGATTTCATTCTGTCTGGAGTACAGAAGTTGCTGATAATTGGAACTGTAAATACCGTGATGGTTTCAAAGGGACTCTTTTCTATAGTTACTCTGTCTTTAATTTTAATGAAGATTTTTTTGTATTGTTTTCCAAACTCATGTGGAGGTTAATCAGATATGAGGCAAAAAGCATTTGATACTTATGGATGACCATGAATACCTGGGGGAAACAGAAGCTGGCTTCACCTTGTGTGCTGCAGAGATCCTGTAGCAGCATAAAGACCATTGAAACCAAACTGCTGGTGACCCATCAGCCCGGCATTCAGCGGCTCAGGACCCGCCTGGGGTTTGGGAGGCAGGAACTGAGTGGTTCAGGGGACACCGATTCCTTAGCCACTTAGGCCAGATGCCTAAGGATGGTTGGAGAGAGAACAGGGAAAGCAGCAAGAATAGAAGTATAGAGATGCCAGATTATGATTTTCTTTTAAGTGTTGGGGGTATGTGTGTTGTTGTTTTGTTGTTGTTGTTTTTTAAAAGAAAACACTTTTTTTCTTGCCTGTACCTGCTGAATGTCTTTGCTGTCTTGTCCATCTTCCTTCATGATAGGATAGGGTGGCATTTGCCATACTCTTGTCTCTTGATGTTTGATTTGCTTTCATGCTCAGAGGAGCCAGTGTTTTCCTGTCTGTTCCTGGATGTAAGAGCTGCTGCAGTCCAAATCGTGCTCTCATGTTTTATAGGTGTGCTGAGCACTAGCACTCCGTTGTTGCTCTTTGTGTCTTATGGATGATTTCTTTCTTTTTTAAATGGGCCACATTTAAGAGTTTTACTCCTGTCTGAATGTTTTCAACAGTTACTGTGCACAAAGGAGATGAAGGACAATTATTTTTTTTCTCCTGTTTCTTGCATGTTGGCTTTCTAGATATAGAAATAACTTGGCAGAAAGCGCCCTGAGCAACCCTAGGCTTATATGCTGTACAAGTTCCAGTCAAGACCTGCACACTTGAGTGCTGCTTCTCTTCTGAAGGGCTTGGTTACTTAACATTTACTTTTATCAAACAGTTTCAACCAAGAAAAACCACTTTCAAAGCTTCAGTCATGTGCTTAAAGACTTCTCTGAAGAGAGCTGGAAATAAGCATGTGTTTTTACTTAAATGGGTGCTGAAATTTCAGCTGGATCCCAGCCATGATTCTGCAGTTTCCTATTTAGTTTTGGTAGACTTTACCCATTGGGAAGAGGGGGAGATGTTTTTCAAAACAGGAAAATGAAATTGTACCCCCCCACACACAATTGGCAGGCGAATAAAGGGAAAAGAGAAAACTTGAGAATACTCTTCACTGCAATTTAAATTGACTAGACTTCATTTTCTTGGCGGCAATTCACTGTTGGGATACTTGATGCATGTCTACCTCTGCACAGACACAATTTAGCTCTCCTATGTACTATCTGATATGTTTCTGGATGTCTGTCTTAGATTGAGTGCTGTCTGCTGGCTTATTCCTTTCTTGCTCTACCTACAGATAAACCATATTTGCTGTAATGATTTGAGTGAAACACTGATTCTTGACGAATGCAGCTTGGGTTTTGACTCTAGCAGACAGTTTTTCTATCTTGCGTGTCAGAAAGTGACTGTATGACCTGTAGCATCATCTACACCAACCAAGTGTGAAATCACCTGTGCCAAGCAGCTAGTATGTTATAATGAGGAAATAATTTATCTGTGGAAATAAAATATTCATGCTGTGGCACACCTGCTTTTTGAACATAGAGACATACAGCGAGAAAGAGGACTTGTCAGCCTTTCTTCTGCACTGCTACCCACAGCTGACACCTTACAATAAATACATGGTGGGTTCAAGGCTCTGCTACAGCAGGAGCTGCATCTTCATGAAAGAACAGGAATCCTAAACACTGATATTTGCACAGGGAAAAAAAGTTCTGAACAGTCCACCAAGAGCTGCATCAGTGAATGCAGGCTGACCTGTAATGTGTTTGTTAGATGTGGCAGCTTTTTCTGAATTTGCAGCCCTTAGGATGACAGTTTCCCTTCCTCCCCCATCCCGAATGTTTTTCTGTAGAAGTGTTTAAGTCTATACCACTGCAAAGGTATTGTTTTCTTGAGGATTTCTTTGCAAACTGCTATGTTCTTCACATCTGTGTTGCCAGGAGCAGGTAGTTATTAGGAAGTAGCAAAAAAGCTTCAAAAGAGCATTGCACGTGTCTAATTTAGACAGTGGGCAATAGCCGGCAGGTAATCGCTCGGTCCAGGCTGCAGAACGCCTTCCTGTTGCCTTGGCACTGATGCCATAAGCAAAAGGTTTTCTGCCTTCAGCTGGGAAGTTCGCCATAGCAACTCAGCGCATAAGTGCTGTGATTTAGTCTATTTAACATGAGTTTGCCTTTCGGATTAATCTCTGACATCTTGAATTTGGTACTTCATGGAAAAGATATGCTGATACACAGTGAGTTAGTTCTACTGTTGCACCAGCTCCAGTTGAGAAAATAGACTCATTGCTTTGAGAGGCCAGAAGAGGAGTATCCCAGGAAGTAATTTGAACTGATACTGTTGGGAGGGTAATATTGTTTGACATATCTGTTATGACAGCTGAAGCACGAAATAGAAAAGACAGTTGTTAGGCCAACGCCAAGATGAAACTGTACTATTTATGACATCTGTTGGCAGCGTGATATCACTGTCCTCAAGCTTTCTACTGATCTGGAGTATTGGAAACTTCAAGATCATGTTCGTTGTGTGTTTCTAGAGATCTTGTTAGGGATAATGCGCTCTGACAGCAGCCAACTGTAATTGGCAATGCGGAATCTTCAAACACAAACAAACATAAAATATTGACATTTTCTTGCTGATCCTTTCATAGGGTTCTTGGTCATTGCTTTCTTACTAGAACCATTTGCATCTCAAAAAGTCATAAGACTTTCTTGGTTCTAGACCATCAAAGAAAAAATATATGAAGAAATATAAACAAAACTAAGCTCAGTGAGATGCGGAGGGGCGTTTTAGGAAGCAGGCGAAGCTTTGTGTTCTGTTGGTTGAGGTGTAGAGCCGCAAGCCAAGCTGATGGGTTTAGAAAAGCTTTCAGGGAAAAAAATACCTTTAAAACTCTGTAATATCAGCAAACTGTCCAGCAGTGAAACCTCACTGAAAAGTGATGTTCCTGTGCCCTCTCCCCTCCAGACACACTTCTAGCTATTTTTCTGCCACTTAGGCTTTCCAGGTATTTTTTTCTGAGATTCTGCTACCTTTCCAGCCTCTAACCATCATGAAACTGAGACAAGCCAAATAGTCTCTGGTCAGGTCTTGTTAAAGTTTAAAATGCCTTTTTGGCAGTGCTGTCTGTATCTTGGCAGATTTGGGTCTCTGTAGCTGCAGTTACTTTCCTGTTTCAGTGACACTGTACTTTGAGCCTCTCATCCATCAGAAAGGCTAAGAAAAAATTCCTCTTAGGAGAGCAGATTTCTGGAATTCCAGTGCCGTGATGGTTTGGTGGTGGGGTTTTTTTCTTTTCTTCTTTCATAAACTACATTTACTGTCTTGGCACTGAGTTAAAAACTCAGCTTCGTTTGTTCACTGCCTGATTTTAACTGAAGGACCCAGTCTCTTTTGCATTCTATTTTTTATTGTCATGTTCCTTTCAGCTGATATGAACCACCATAACTCAGTAGGAAATAATGAGGTTCTGCTGATTTGCGCTACTATTTATGAGATATTGCTTCCTGTGCACTCTCTAGGTGTGTCCAAAATATGCTTATGAAACCAAATATGAACATTCATCAGTTGACACACTCTTTAGGAGTAAAGATTTCTACCAGATCAAGGTAAAGATCTGAACTGCTGCACTGAGGACCATCTTCCAAGGAAAACTTCCTTATAGCTCTTGATGCTGAAAAAAAACAGTATCTTGGGCTGCAGACCAAAGCTCATCTCTCTTGGCGTGTTATGATATGGAGAAACAGCATGTCTCAGAAGGTCATGCGAACTGCAAGCCATTGCACTTCCCAAAGTACAGCTGGAATATTCATCCTCTCTGGAGCGTGACAAATTGGAGCAGACCAAGGGGAAATCCAGGACCAAACAGTTTGGTCTTAAAGGGCAGAATCAAGTAGAGGTATTTTGTTAATGGCATCTAAAAATGTTAGAGCTATGATAATAGTGGTTTTCATAAAAAACTTCTACCCTACCTAAAAGCCATGGCAGTGTGCATGTGGTTTATTACTGAGATGAAGGGCCTGACTCCTATGTGGAAAATGAGGCAAAAATATGAAAGCAGTGAAGGTGTTTTTAAAGAAAAAAAAATCCACTTCCCATAAAAAATAGTCAGGAGGTGAGGAAGGAAAGCTTTGAAAGCAGTGGAAGGATGCCCCAAAGCATTACTAGCACCTGGAAAATGCCTACAAATATTAAGGAAAAATTTTACATACTTCTTTGGTGGTTGTGGCTTTGATTTTCCCAGGCATTTATCTTTATTTCTGTTTTTCTTTTGTTCCTTCTCTTACATTAATTAGCTGTCTGAAATGTTGGACTAATGTCCCTGGGATTGATGAGCTCTGCGTGCAGAACGTGTAAGCCAGTTTTACTGCACCCTCCTATCGCCTGCCCACTTTGTCTACCTCTGTCGTGCTCTGCCTCCTGCCTCCTAATAGTGAGAGAAGAGTTGGGAATTCATATGGGATCTCCTTCCCGCTCAGACTGATAACAAAACGGACAGTTGGCAGAATTGAGGGAGGAAAGGGGAATGTGGCGAGATTGAGCCTATTGTACGATGATATCACTGGCTAATCTCAGACCAGCTCATTTTTTGCAATCTACACATCAGCCATCAGCTGCTAAAATCCTTGCCATTAGTTTGGACAAGGATCTAATTAAAACCAGAAGTCTGGAGGGGAAAGGCTCAGTATCCCATGACACGTTTCCCAAATTGTTGAATTCTCGGCTATTTTGTGAGTAGCTCTGATCGTGTCTTCTGTTCCCTCACCTAACTGAGCTGGGTTAAAGCTTTTTTGTTCAGTATTATCTAGATCTCCCTGACAACCTGGCGTCTCCCCTGTAACGTGTGCTTTCTCTTTAACCTTTGTTGACAACGCTGTGGTAGGCTTGTCTGGCTTTGGGTAGCAGACAGACACGCACGCGGTAGAAAGTCTCCGTGCACCTTCAGTGCGTTGTCTGAGCAGCTGGCACAGCACTGAAAAAAATGTTCTCTCCTGCTTTTTGCGACGGAAGCGCTGCAGCTAATTCTTATGGTGCAGCACAGTGTAACATTGCTCATCCAGTAAAACAGCCTCCTGATTTCCCTGTTAGCATTGACCTAATGGGAAGAGCGCACCTTAAACAACAAAAAAAGCACCCCTTATTTTAGGTAGGGTAATCAACGTAAAATGTCATATCTGGTTTTTGGGGCCTAAATAAATTCAAAGGTTAAAAGTTCAGCAATGTGCAAGAAAGCAAACAGAATTCTTTTCTGTTTGCGGTGCAGTGGACAATTATACATTGGTTACCTCGAGCCTCTTCTAGTGTCTCAGCAGTTCTCCTTTGAAGAACTCTTTTGGAGAGACTTGCTCTAGGGTCTTTGTTGTTTCAGTTCTCTGCTAGAAACAATCTCTTGCCTTACCTGATGCTATCCAACACTAAAACATGGAGGAACATGTCCTGGCTTGGGTGTAACAAATAAAGATGATTCCGGGGGGAGGGGGGGTGGGTGTTACAAATAACCAGGAAATAAAGCAAAACAATCTTATCCTTTCATGTAATTAACCTTTCTTCTGATATTCCAGATGTGAAGGTTGCGAAATTTTCCTTTTGGAGGTTGACTGGCACTAGCACATGTCTCCACATTCTCCAGTTTTAGGTTCTCCAGCCTGCAGCGTGCTGGTTTGGGCAGAGGTGTTTACAGTGCTGCCACAGCCCGGTGCAAAGCACCACCTCGCCCCTGCCCTCAGGAGGAGGCAGGTTTATGGGGCAGGATAACAGAGCCTCCCTCGCCTTTTCCGTGCCCCAGCCTAGTCTTAAGCCTGTTCGCAAAACTTTTACCCTTATGAATTCCTTGGTGACGACTGCTGTTCCTTTGGCTGATAGGCATAGGCAGGGGAACATTTCTGCATCACTGCCCAAACTTTCTAAAACACACTTAAATAATTTACATAAAATCCAAATCTGCATGTAAAATATTCTCATGAGTCAAGGGTTTATTCACTGTGAATTCATTCTGTGAGTGGGAGGAAACCTAAACTGTCTTGGATAAAATGGCCTTTATAAAATATAGATCTATTTCCCAATATTTATGTCAAATTCTCCTCATTATATTTTTTTCCTCTTTCTTACCTCAGTCTGAAACTACCTCACCAGCCCTGTGCTAGCACTGGCTCACATGGATGTTAATACTAAATCATTAGAGTTTCTCCTGTGCCTGTGCCATTAAATAGTTTCTCTCTGATTTACCAGAATGTGAGTTATAATAGAGGCATTAAAAAGGCATGTATCTGTAATTGCTTTTTAATGCCATTGCTATTTATGGCTGATTTTAGTTTCAAAGTAACCTAGAAAGTCATGTAAAAACATAAAGCATTTGATGATAAAGGTATGCCAAGGAAAATTCATGATACATTAATTTGTTTAATGGAAGTACCGTCAAGGATCCCAGAATGAAGCAGGTTTCTAGGTGCAGTTACTATACTTATGCAAGTTAAACACAGTCTTGCACTAATTATTGTGTTTCTTCACTCTGGGCATCTTCTAAGTTAGCAACACCTACACAAAATAATAGCAATAAGTTGCCAAGATTTCTCCACTTGTGTCTGCAGTAGTAGCAGACATATGTTTCATTTAAGTGTGAATAATTCTGCGTGGTGTAAGATGATGGGGCACCAGGTTCATTTATTTCATATAGGTGACAGATCTATGTGACAAACTTCTTCTAAAAGGGATTTTGTGTGTCCAGCTAGACCAAGTGCCATAGAGAAAACTGATTTTCAGAGGATGGTTAACCAAGTGTCTGAAGCAGTGTATCTGAAATAACCATTCACAAGATTATTTTATATAGGTGCAAACACATACAGTGCTCCAAAGTATATGTGTGTGTATGTGTGTATGCACATACTATTTTTGCATATTTGACTCATGTCTGTATATATGAATAGTTTGTATATAATCCTGTGGAATTTTATTTTCTGGCAGATGAGTCTACATTAATTCCTAAAACCCTGAGCAACAACAGAATTACTTTGCAGTGTTAGGGGGGGAAACATTACAATAAAAATGAAGCATACTTTTAATTATCTGTAGTCATTCGGATGAAATCTATAATAAGCTTGATAAATGCTGATGCTCTAGGCATCAATTTTTCAAATGACAGTAGAACCAAAAATAACTGGAAAGACATTGTTAGCTTAGACTACACAATATTTTTGAGGTCTTGGTTAGTAAGAATAATTAAAATGACTTATGTAAGGTAAATGTCATATCTCTGTCAGCAACTAAATGTTAAATGTTATTATAAAGTAATTACTTCCTTGAATTGAAAAGAAAATTATAATTTTGTGTCTTAACCGCTAAAAGACAGTGTCTGATCCTCCTCTCACCCTGGCTTTTTACCAGCATATCTTCAGTGACTTCAGTGCAACGAGATGCCCTCAAAGTGGGTGGGAAGCCGGTTGGGACCCCCGGGCCAGCAGCAAACCTTCCTGTAGCCAGCAGTCAGAATCTGTTTCTGACATTGACCCATCCTAAATAAGTAAAAGCAGAAGCAGCTGATGCTGGGGGCGGGGTTCGTTGTGTTGCTGACCACAGCTTGCCAGGGGGGTGAGGAGGAGGGTTCCTCGTGCCCCAGCCCCACCGCCTGCCCTTCCTTCCCACGTCTGTTTGCTGCAGCTCTGCTGTGCGCGCAGTCTGCAGCGAGCCAGTGCCCAGCTAAAGCCACGGGCATTGATCTGATGTGTTCCTGCAGTCATTTTCTGTTGAATTAATGTGTTTAATTGGTTCATAAAGGGCTCTGACACATGTCAGAGTCAAGGAATTAGATACAGTGGAAGTGTGCGGCAGAAAGGGAGGCAAAAAAACAAAGAGAAAAGCTAAAAACCTAGTTTACCCTTACCCCAGTGTCCTGGTTTCACTGGTCATTCTTCCTCTCCTGCCTGAAAAACACGAAGAAGGAGCCTGACCTGACAAACAGGGATGATGATCAGTGTTATCTCCATTAGAGGTCCCACTGAGGTCATGTCTTGTGGACTTGGTCGCTTGGTGCCCTGGCAACTGCCGGTCTTGTACACCGTGTTGTGGTCCCCATAGATTTGAGATTTGTTTAAGAAAAACACCAATGTGGTTGTGTTGCTTTTTTGTGTCTTACTTACTAAGAAATCTGTATCTCCTCTTTAACAGCGCAATAATAAACATAGGCATGTCAGAGGTGATGAGAGGAGGGCCATGGAGGAATAATTTGGGGAAAAGGAGAGGGAATGGAAAGATGATGAAGAATGGCTGAGGTAAAACACAGTGAATGTGGGACAGTAATTAATGGGTAAGAAAAAGGAAAGGAAGGAGGAATATTTCAAGTCCCCTCCTTTCTGTCAAATGCCTCCACCCTGTAAATTCACCCATTGCTTGGTCCCTCGGCTCCACGGTTTTGTTCTGTGAACACCTGAATCACTCCCCCCAATTTCAAGTCATATGTTGAAGCAGAATTAGTTGGAAATGAGCCATCATCCTCTGACAGTGTAGCCTAACATTACTTGAAAAATCACTCCAGGTTTTCCCAAATCTCCTGAAGCACCATATGGCAACAGCTGACACAGTGTTTGGGACTGTTGCAGGGACTGAGGCAGTCAGTATAGGGCTGACCGTCTTCAAGCGTGAATGGTGGGGGATGTGCTAGTTTCAGAAGTGGTTTGGAAAACATGCAGTTACACCTTTGTGCAAGAAATGAGGCTACTAGCAAAGCCAGAGAGCAGCAGTATTTCTATTGGGTTGGAGTAACGTTAACAGGAGTCCGTGATCTCATGAAGCTTTGTTTGCTCATTTAAGAATAAACCTTACATACTTGAAAACCACCCGAGCATGCATAGCCAACCTGCAAACAAAAGCATTCAGGCTGTGGGGACAGTGGGTATCTTACGGGGTGCTCTTCTGTCCCGGCAAGGTTGTGCTAGGCCCAAAAGCAAAGCCTTTTCCATAGGAACCGACTTCCCAGCACACCGCGCTGTAATTGCTGCCATTACCTTTAACGCATTGCCTGAAACCTGCAGCTGCAGGCTTGCTGTGTTACCAAATTAATTGATCTTGATGGAAGGCACTGCTTTAACTGGAAAGGAAGAGTGTCAGGGGAGAGTAAGAACACCCTGCGAGCTCTTGTTCAATCCCAGAGCCTCCGCTCCACATCTGACCCTGGCTCATAAAGGATTTGGAGGCAGAGCAGCAGGAGCAGTATTTCAGGGAAATGTAGCATGCCTGTCCTCTTCACAAGTTATTTCCCTCATATTGGCCACTGTTGGAGGTGGAATATAGGACTAGGTGGACCTTTGGTCTGACAACCTGCAGCCAGTCTTAACGGCGTTTGGGTTTACTTAGTTTTAAATGAGCACGCATACCACATTTGTAGGCTTGAGACTTCAACACAGATTTTGCACCAAAATGTCCTTACATGTGTCTGCCCTTTTCATCCAGAATTTTAAAAGGTTAGCGAGAGGGACAGTGAGGCGTAGGGCAAAATGAAGGCATATCTGTAAAAGTCAGCGGTGTTCTGCAAGTGAAATATGAGTACAGCCTATTTAGAGCAAATGGCTCATTCTTGTGGCAAGGGAAAAACTGAGGGCTTTATAAAACAAAAATACTATTTTATGTTTCATCAAACTGGCAGAAACGGCAAGATAAGTTCATTTACATTAAAAACGCAAATGCAAACCTACGGGCACACACACAAAAGCGAGAATGAGAGACGGAGAAGGTGTGGTTGCTGGTCAGAGTCTAACAATAAACCTAGGCTCACTGACTTTTCATTAGTATAAGAGCCTGGCTTTCCAAAAGGATTTCAGTGCTTGCATATAACCTTTTGTAAGCCCACAGCACTATTTATATTTTGTTAGTTATATCTTAATAAGGTCTGATTTTTCATTGGTATTGCTTAAATTTCTATGTTTATAAATTTTCCATGTTAGGACTAGTTTTCTTGGATGTTTCAAATAGAATTCTGTACTAGTCTGAAAATGTTCAGATGAAAGTACAGTGAGACAATTTGCCCAATGACATCTGTTCAGCAGCATAGGTTTACTCAGCTACAAACGACATATTTAATTGAATGAAACATTTCAAATAGAATTTGACAGCTTTCCAGCCCCGTATCTCCAGACTTATTACTTAATGAAAATATGCCATCCTAGAAGTGTTACAGGGACTACAAAGAATTTGTTTTATGAAAGGAAGTACTGTGATGTTAGAAAAGAATGCATTAAAATATTATGTCTGCCACTTGTGATATGTACTTCTTAGCTTCTGAAACATCTCAATGTTTTCTAGTGAATCTTTTGAGCCATGATTTTATGGTGCTGTCTGCGTTGCCTACATCTGTAACTAATGCTGTATTCTGCATGCAAGATCAGAATGTTAAAAAAATCCCCTAGATTATCTTGTACAAGTTTTAGTGGAAGCAGAATCGTAGGAAGTATGTATTTCATCAGAAACCACAGCATTGTCATCTGAGGAACAGATCCATGGAAGGGGAGCCAGACTTTCAGAACCGTGTTAGTCTTTAGTCTAGCCAAAGCCAATTCAGAATACTGAGTTGCGTAAATTTGTCCGGGTTCATCCTGCAGTACAGCTTTGCCCATTAATTTTGATCTTTGCCATAGATACTTCAGAGGTGTAGTCGTTCAATGGTTTTTTCCAGCATAATGCTTGAACTTTTGTCATGTTGCTTCAGGGTTTCACAGCCACTTCCATTGTTCTAAGTTAAAACTACTCAATGTGGCTCACACAGTAAAGTAGCTCTAAAGCAGTCAGCCGACATAGTTTGCCTAAACGTACAGAATTTTATTTTTCCATCAAAAAGTCAGTTAACCAGTAAGTGCTGTCACCTCTCTGTAGCTGACAGCATTTCATGGCTGGTGTTATTCTGGAGCCTTTACTGAAGGTGTTGCTTTTCATGGCAGGCTGCCCAGCTGAACCCATTGTACAATTTCTATTGTTCTACTACACAGGGAAGCTCAAGGAGGTAATATAAAATATTCCTCACAAGGAGCTCTCCTAGGACAATTCTGTGAGAGAGATGCTGAAAACTGTCAAATGCTGCTCTGGTATATTGGAGTTGATTGGTGAAAAGTCAGAGCATCTTCAAGGTTAGCGTCGGTGGGATGCTGGGAAACCAGCTCTGATGTTGTCCTTTGATGTGTGTGAGATGCGCAGTTTTAGTCAAAGCTCCCAGAAGTGATGCCATTACCTCTTCTGCTGGAGAAGTTTGGCTATGTCTCCAAGCTCTCTGGTGAAGACGGAGCTAACCTTGTTCTTATTCCTTTCATTCCCCTCCACATGCCAGGTAGGTTGCTTCATCCCTTAATGACCATCTGAGGTGCATCACGACTGCCCAGAGGGTTTTGGCCAAGCTTAAGCCCTTTCAGGGAGAGAATTGGCTTTCACCCATCTGCTTTTTTGGAAAACATTTTGTTTATCTTCTTCCAAGGGAGAACATGCTTTCACCACAACACTGGTTAACAGTAGTCTGTCTCTTCATTAACATTTTGGAATTAGAATGATAAAATGAACGCTACAGTTTTGTCAGGTAAATGGTTGCTGTAAACATTGCCATGAGGGATGCAAGCAGGGTGTGCATGGAGAGCCTGGGACAGCATGGGAGGCCGCTGACGTGCTTAGTTTCGTTTCAGTCTTTTTCTATTGAAGTGTGGGGAGGTGAGTTTTATGGTTTATTTTCCAAGCAAACAGGAAACAAGAAAGCTCTCAATCACTCGGTGATTGCCTGCTACTGAGGTGGTTTTCTCCCTTAGGTGTTTGGATTTGTTTGCTTAGGCTGTTCTTTGGTTTTCTGTATGCTGCAACCACAGGTAGTGACTAGTTCTGAAGAGAGGATGCTTGTAGGCTTTAGAAGTTGTGCTTTGCCCCTCTTGTCTCCCTATCCCCAGCACACCAGAGAGAAGCTATCATTGAGAGTGCCTGTGTTTCAACACAGTGTCCAGGGATAACTCAGAGTGTGGCTGTTGCTTTTGATGTTGTAGCATTCGTTTATAAAAATTTGCTCTCTTGGTGCCAGATACTGTTCCACTCATGCAAGGAGATGGGAGCGGGATTTTAACGTGGGCTCCAGTAGACACAGGATTATATGAATTTTGCATCAAAAGAACTGGGTGGACGTACAGAGACATATTTTTCAGATGTAGCATATGATCTACTCAAATTGTCTATCCACAGACCACGTGAAACAGGCTAGAGGCTACTGCCATAGAGTTAGTACCGAAACTTGGGATGCCCGGGTGATTTCCTAGCTATTATAGTTTTATTTTGCTCCCATCTTGTCTTCAGAATTGTTGCGCTAATTAAGCTCTGTGAATTTCAATCTCTCAGGTTCTTCAATTATGACATTGCAGTCCCTCTATGGCAGCACGCTGGAGTGTAGCAGATAGGATATTATGAAGTGGAGACATTCAATGGGAAAATGTCCAAAAACATTTCAAATCACTTAAGATAATTAAACAAGGGGAAAGAATGTGCCGTGTTTAAAGAATATGTGGTGGTTTTGCAGATAGGATGATGTTAGGTGCCTGTGCATGGGAAAGTCATTACCCATGCTTCACTCATTCGTTATGTTGTAATGAGAAAGAAGAATCGAAAAACATCTCTGTGAATATCACCTTTCTGAATATCAGGAGGTCCTTGTGCTGGGACCACCACAGCAGAAGCGGCGGGCTTAACGGACTTGTTCATTCCTCTGAATATACCAGTGAAGAAATACAGCAATGGAAGAATTAACAAAAAATCCAGTATAAAGGTCAAAACGACCTGAATTGAGATGCTTAAGGATTAATGGAGTATGCTGGTGTCAGTGGGCAGAGGTTTAGATGACATTTTTTATAACTGCCCGTGCGCCGTCCTGTTTCGCCCCCCTCACCTCCCCCATTTGCGGGCAGGATTTACAGTGCACAGCTGGAGGGCTTGTAACGTGGATTTGCCTAACAGAGTGAGGCAGGACTTGGCTGGGGGAGAAAACGGGCACTTCATCATTTGGAAGGACGAGAAAGACTAACAAGTATCAGTAAAGGTCAGGTGCCCGTCTGAGCTGCAAGCAGCGTATCTGCGGGGAAGGGAAGCACTGGTCAGACTGGAGTCAGCCTTGCACTACCAGGGGCTTATTACGATCGATGCTCCCACCAAGGAGGTGAGGCTGCTGACTGCCATCATTTAAGAAGTCATAGGAGTATTTAATATTCTTCCTAAAAGACCAGTTCTTGAAGTGGTGTAGCTGTACTGAGGTGTTAATCAAAAACAAAGGTAAGTGGAAAAGCAAACTTAAGAGCATGAAAGGTGTGTGTTCCTCTGCAAAGCGCAGGAGGCTCACAGCACCTTCCCTGTATCATCAAATACAACCTTGGGAAACCTCCTACTCCAAGGGCGCATCGCTGTGAGGTTGGACCCCAGAACAGACATGTCCATACATGACCCTATTTGAAAGAAGATTTAAGGTGAGGATTAGGGGCTGCATTCCCAAACCTTTCCACAGGACAAGGAGTTGCAGAAACAAAAATCAGGTCATACGCTTCAGCCCTGCGAGTCTTGCAGTATATATGCGGAATGCCCAAGATTCATTCCTAGGCGTGTCAGACCTCAGAGTCAAATAGTCGACAAAGCTGTAGCTCTGATTTGAGGCTGCTTTACACTTCCATGAGATTCAGAAGAAAAAGCAGCTTTTAGAAATTGCTCGTGGTGTTTCTATTTCAAGCATGGGATTTTAGCCAAGTGTCCTGTTCCTGTTCCACTTTCCCCCATCTCAAAGTCCTAGTTAATGTTTAATGGCAGTAGGCAGATCACGCCACATCCCTGGCAGTGCTGGGTGGGTTTGGGCTCTGTACCACAGAGTGTGTGCCCAAAAGAAGAAGATGAGGTCCCTGCTGGCTCGCTCGCACTAACAATCAGGCAAGCAGAAGCAGGGATTTATTAGTGTAAAAACTTGTGTCTCTTCTGCCAGCTTGATTCCCTGCTGAAGCAAAGGTCAATTTTTATCCTCCATGTCATGCAAAAGCAAAGCATAGTCGTGCTGAGATGTGTGAGAGTGAGCCACACACCACCCAGGATGTCAAGGAAACGTGTACCAGACCATTCAGACATCCATCGCACTGCGTGGCTGTAAAGCGGTGCTGTTGAGTCTCGGTTGCTGGGTGTTACTTCAGGCTCACAGATCAGCCTTGAGAGACTTGTGATCCACCTTGATGGAGAACAGTGTTGGTGTCTTCCCCCTTATATCCGTGTAGCAGGGGGGATGACCTGGAACGGGGAGGGCAACCAAAGAAATTTCATCCCAAAAGACAGATGGAAGAACAAGCCTGTGTGCTGTTAGAGATTTGTTCCTTGGGCTTTTGTCTGCCGGTTTCTCCCGTATCACCAAGGGAAGCCCTGGTGTCTGCTCTGACTGTGGTGATGCTTAGCGTTTTGCTGAGTAGCACTAACATGACAAATACACAGTTCTCATCATTTTTTTTAGCCTGATATTCCATACTTGGCACATGGGTGGTTAAGGGAGAATTTGATAATAATCTGCACCAATCTGAATGATAGATGTACCAAGAAGGAAAAACAATTGTTTCAGCTAGTGATAGAAGTGTGACTCAGGAAAACTAGAAAAGGCTGAATATCAGGAAATGCATTGTGACAGTAACATCTGCTGGAATGCAAAGTAATCTCCCTTTGAAAGCGGTGGGATCAGCATTGCTTCTGACATTTGAAGCGCGATGAGACAGAACCTGATTGATCTATAGCATTCTTGGCTTCCAGGGAGGCCGTCTGTATGATCCACTAGATTTTTTCCATCTCTAGCTTCTGAGACTCTGTCTTGCTGACTCCCTGGGTGATGAAATATCATTATAACCTTTTGAAATAATGTATTAGTGCCTGGAGAGCAGAGACTGATTTTCTCATTTGCAAGTGAGAGGCAGTGTGTTAAATTACCATTCCTGTCATTAAATGGATTGAGCAAAAAATTTGATGTGTTTAAAACAGGACATTTTCCCCCTTCCCAAACAAACCGCCTAAGGCTTCACATTGCAGGGGGTCAGGAAGGTTAGAAAGAGTCAGTTAGAAGTTTAAATAACGTTCATCGTATTCCCTGAGGCTTAGGTTAGTGGAAGCTGCTTGACACCTGAAAATGTTTCAGCAAATCTGACAGGCAAGCTTCTTACTGATTTACAGAGCATGAGGAAGCCTGTGCTGTGTCTGTCATAGATCAGGAAGGATAAAACTTGTTCTTCTGGGCCCTCAAAGGTTCTACTTGTTAATTTGGCTCTGGGAAGTGTGAAAAAAATCCACGGTGCTGACAAACAGTGCCTAAGTACATAAGTAATTTAACTCAAGAACTGCACTTTTGCATCTTCGGAGAATAAATGAGAAAGTGCACTGATTTTTTTTTTAATCATATCCAACAGTAGATGCAGTTCTTTATAGCATTTGTTTCTGCTTCTTCATGCGGTGCAAAAAAAATGATAATCATCTGGTACTGCTGAGCATTGTAGCTGACAACATTTGAAACTCCAGACGTGGTGATGAATTGCACTATGATATATTAATGTTATTTTGATCCCTGCTCTTTCAGAATTACATTGATCCAATTAGGTTAAGTAGCTTGCTATCTCAATTAATTTACTTACCTCTATTAATCTCCTTTACTGTGGGTCAAAACCAGAAATGTAAATCAATCTATTACATTGGATATCTTTTGCGGGATGGGGGGTAATTAGATTACCTAATAGATACATATGTTGAAGTTATTGTTTGGTATGTTAAACATTATTGCCATAATTGGAAAGTGAAGCGGTGCACACTCAGTGGTGGAATTCGAGTGCTTGTTACACTTAGTTTTTATAACTTTCCAAGAAATGCCTTTATATGACTTGCTGTCCCCGGACACTAACGCCGTGTGCTTATACGGTTATACAGCTTTTAAGATATTAGACATTTTGAAAGTGGGGATAACAGCTTCTTTCTCTGCCAGAAATTGTTGGACTCCTTTGCAAAATGTCTTCTAGAGGTCCCCAGCCTCTACCGTGTGGAGAAAGCGTTTCCTCTGGCTTGCTTTCACACTAGCGCTAGACTGCATGTGGCAGGAAAACACATCTGGGCAACGAAGCTTAGTTACTAAACCAAAGGAGTGTTAATGCAGACGCCTGAAAAACTTTCTCATTTTCTTAAAAAGGTCTTTCAGTGGTACATGAAATTTCCATCATTTGAAATCCTACTTTGGCTTCTGCATTGGGGCATACTTTTTATTAGGTTAGTCCATAATGGGACTCCATCATCTTGGTGCTCTTACCAGTCTTTTACTGCTCACACTGGGAATTCTTGTGTTCAGCCGGTAATCTAATCAGGGTAGATAGCAGGCTTTCATCCTGGTAGGGATATTGATGACAGCTACACCAGGAATTTGGCTACCTGTTATATTTCCTTACTTTACTAAGTAGAACTGTCCATGAAGGCTCTAATAAAAATGAAGCATTGACGTAAAGGAGTGAGATCCACTGAGTGTGGACACAGTCAGTCTAGACACAAAGGGCAGTGTTTTTACACTGAGCTTAATTAATTGTTAAAAACTTAGCGGACTTGTGATAGCTTCATTATGGGAAATCTAGACAAGGGCTCTATGCGGTAAGAAAACAGGTCTGGTTCCATCACGGTCATCATACTAGAAGACTAATTCGAGTTAAATGATCTATGTAATGTGGCAGGTCAGATAGCTGATCACAGTGCTCCCTGCTGGTATCAAAATCTATGGATCTATGAAATATTTTCTAAATCTGTGCCTGAGGGTAGAATGAGCAGAAGCAGAAAGGTCACCTTTATCATCACTGCTGTCAAACACTTTGGAAATAGCAGAGCAAAAAGCAAGTATATTGCTCAGTCGCTTTGCCCTTATGCTACATCTGTTACCCTATCCCTTGCCTGTGTTTGATGCCATTAAATACAAATTGCTCCAGTATCCCAGATGAAATTCCATTTCCAGAAAGTGCACGGCAGAACTCCGTTGGCTTCAGTAATGATGGGGTCTTGCCTTTTGCCTTTGCAAAGGTAATGAATGCCTGCTAAGCACAGAACTTAGCAGTGTTGTTATATAAATAATAATTAAGAAAGCAGCTGCTTTTTGTGATAATAAGACAGTGAAAAATGGATAGATCACACTATTTCAGGGAGGCCTTCTAGAGCCTGCAGGCACGAGAGGTGAGATGAACGTTGGTGTCAAATGCCCTGCAAGACAGTACAAGGGGTTTGAGGTGTCCCTACGGAGCTGACTGCTGAAATATATAGAGTATCTCTGATCAACACTAGATGCTTGGTTGGACAACCAAATCCTGCTCTAGGTGTGGTGGCTGGCTGAGACCCAGAGCAGTTCCTGCACAACCCACCAAACACTGCGGTGTTTTAACATTCAGTATCTATTAATATGCAAATATTTCCCACAAGCTGAAAAACGTGAAGTGAGAATCTGTGCTTAAATACTCATTATGTTGGGGCTTTGCTACCTTCATCTTTTTACACTGCCATTTCCTTCTATCTTTTTCTTTTCTTTCTTTTTCTTTTTTTTTTTTTTATCAGTCTTGTTCATATTTTTTTTTCCTTCTATCTTAAGATATAGGCTTCTAAAAATGGGGTTTCTCTCTAATAAGTGTTTGTACAGTTCCTAGCACAACCAGATCCTGATAGTGACTGAGCCATTGGATATTGATGTGATCCAAATAAATCAGTAATGAAAAATAAATGCTTCTTCATGTTCTAGCTTTAATGTTTATTAAAGTGCAAGAAGTGTGGATGGAGACCGTGTACTAGTTCACACTACTCTATATGCAAGAGCACCTTTAAATAAAAGAAAGGGCCTGATTTGTTCAAATGAACAACCCAAGGGAGAAACACATTTCTGAATTGGAACAGAAAGAACATTGTGAAATGCTGTGCCAAAGATTTTCAGTAGTCCAAACTCTCCAGTTTTCTGAGGGTGAGGGTGGCATTTATCTTTGGTTTCTTCTGTATTGTGCTTTTGCATTTCTCTAGAATTTGTGTCAGGACATAGCTATGTTAGGAATAAATGTGATTATGTATTCTTCTTTCTGGCCTTGTTAGCAATACTTTTTAGATAAGGAGTTGAAAAACAGATTAATAGCAGGACTTCTTTAAAAAAAAAAAAAATTAAAAAATGCTGTTGTCCCTGTTCCATGAGTTTACTACCAAAAGAAAAGTTTTCATCATTGTCATGCATGTGCCCCTCTCTGGAGATGTCTGGAAAATGGCAATTGCAACTCAAGATTTTTTTATATCGTTGCCAAAGGCAGGAGGGGAAGTGTGGAGAGAATGAGAACATGTCTCATCACAGACATGTTTTTTCACCGTCTCCTGATACATCACTTCAAGTTGTTAGATTTCTGTTCATGAACATCCTTTTCAGGTGATGAGCATAAATCCAGTCCTTTAACTTCTGTGATGTTCTTGTAGTGATTTTCTTTGAGTGTCAATGGAAGAAGTTTTTTTCATTTACCCAGAGCTATACTAGTCTTTGGGTGGTCACTTGCTGATGAATGCAACACATTCTTTAGAAAAATAAGTAACACAGGGAAAAGATTTTCCTTTTCCACAAACCACCATTACTTAACAATACTCCAAATGCCTAGATTTCTGATTTAATGTAAAAGGTGTTGAAAATTACATGGAAGATTCAATACTGAAATGTGCTGGCATGCAGTCCTTATTTGGAAGAGAAAGTAGCCTGGAAACTTGTAGTCTTTTCACAATTAACAAAGGAAGTGTTCCCGTACTGCAGCTTCAGGAATGCAGTTCTATTTTTCCTTATTTCACACACAGCCCCAGTAGTCATTGTATCATTAACGCTTGGCTTTGATCACTCTCTGAAACGGAACCACTAAAGGACAAAGTCAAGGTGATGCGGCCTTAATATTGCGTGTGCTTTATTTTTTTCAGGGGCCTGTTAGCCAGCAGCTTCACAGAAACACATTATTTGAAAGACGGCACTGATGTGGTTCTCGCACGCAATTACACGGTAAGGGTGGCGTGTCACGGGGAAGCGACGCTTCATTGTTAAAACCCAAAGTGCTCTCTGCCGGGATCTGAGCCATGGGATGAAACAGCTCGATCTGTGATCTTTTTTTATTGTTTCCTTCAGTACCTTTTTGACTGCTGTGATCCTACACGTGAGTTTTTAGAGAGTGACTTTAAAGGCAAGCTGTGGGGTTTTTAACCAGGTGACTTTTAAAGCCTGTAAGATTTGTTCAGCTTCTTGGACATAGACCCATTAAAATTTTGTAATAAATGCAACCATTGTTGATCACTTACAGAGGACAGTCCGGGTTCAGTGAGGAAGAAAGCCCTAAATGTCTGATTTCCATAGTGCAGAAGCTCACATCAGAGCTTTTGAAGGCTTGACTGCCTTTCTTCATTGGGGAAGTCGTGGCTGGGGTTTGGGAGAGGGAGTGGGTTGGATTTATTTTTTAAACCAGACCATAAGACTGTTGCAGATACACTTTATATGCATGTATGTATGTATGTATTTTTATTTATATGCATGTGTATGTATATATATATATATATATATGTGTCATGGTTTAACCCCAACTGGCAACTAAGTATCACACAGCTGCTCACTCACTTCCCTCCAGCCCCGCAGTGGGATGGGGAGGGTTGGGAAAAAAGATGAGAACAATTTAATTATTGAAATAAAAACAGTAAATAGAAAACTGCAATAATAATGATAACTATAACAACAACGACAATAATAATAATAATAATAGTAGTAACAACAACAACAACAGCAACAACAATCATAATGAAAAGAGGAGAGAAGGGGAGAGGAATAAAATCCGAAGGGAAGGGTAAAAACCCAAGTGATGCACAACACAGTTGCTCATCACCTGCTGCCTGATGCCCAGCCAGGCCCCCAGCAGCGATCGCACAGCCCTGGCCACCACCACCACAGTTTACATACCGAGCACGACGTCCCATGGCATGGACTACCCTTTGGGCCAGTTGGGGCCACCTGCCCTGGCCGTGTCCCCTCCCGGCTTGTTGTGCCCCTCCACCCTCGCACTTGCAGGGCCGGGAAGCTGAAGTGTCCTTTGCTTGGTGTAAACATCACCCAGCAACAGCTAAAACCATCACTGTGCTTTCAACTAGTTTCTAATACTAAATCTACAACACAGCGTGGTATCAGCTACTAAGAAGAAAATTAACTATATCCCAGCCAAAACCAAACCAGGAAAATATATAAATACAGCTAATATCATCCTTGTTAAAATCAGTAGTTTAAAACTGCTTTTTATAAATAAAAAAAAAAAAAGATTTAAAGCAGTAATGGTTCTGTTCTCTGACAGTATGAATTCCTTAATTAGAAACAATGCAGCAAGTGATTCTAGTTACAAAGTTTATATTTTGTCTGCCTAAGTCCTATGAAGTATCTGTTATGTTATATTATTATTTATTGACACTGTCAGAAGAGGCATCGTGCCTTGTGTTCCCACCCATAACGGGCTTTGCATCTTCATTATAGCCCCAGACATCCCAAGTAAAGCAGTCATTCTGAAAGCATTCAGCATTTTCTTTTTTTGCTGGATGCTCGTATCTTCTTCAAAATCAGCTTACTAGAAAATACTCATTTTTTTTAGAAGAAGGAAGGCTGTGTAGACTCTTAAAGGAAGTGAAAGGAAAGAAGTGACGCACACATGTCTTGGACAGACTAACCTACACTGGCATGGATATGTGTATAGCTAATGATAGCTAGGCTTTCCTTTACTAACCCAAAAACCTGTTTACATAACGGCAGTAAGTCAAGATCAATACCGACAGTGCATTGTGCTGCCTAAAAGATATTTTTTTTTGAGAGAGCGATCAGTGAATTCATTTTTCATTAAATGCCACAATATGGTTTAAAAAAGATAAGTCTCTTGAGATTTTATTTTTGTATCTCTTTTTTGCTGATGACATCAGCGTAGTCTATAGTTGAAACCAAAGTCCAATTTCCCATTGAAAATTTGCTTAGTCAAATTCTGCTTGGAGGTCAAGCCCAGTCAGGTTTGTGGAGCTGTCATTTGGGGAGTTTCTCTGGCACATAAGTCAGTGTCTGAGTTATTTTTCTGGTTTATAGCACCTGAAAAATTTGCAGGTGTCACAAGCTGGTATTTATTAAATGATCTCAAGTAAGGGTAGAGTACTGTTTTAAGTATGACAAATCAGCCCTGGTAATTATTTGGGTTTAGGGGGTCATCCATTTTATATACTAGTTTATAGGAATAAAATTATCTGATAGGAGAAAAAAAAAACAAACAACCTGTGGTTCAGTGGAGTTACTGAGCTAGAAATCAATTTTCTACCAGTGCAATTGCAGGCCATGGTCTGATAAGTTTACATTTTCAGTATTGAGCTTTGGCATCATATAGTATGTGGATCTTAGAGAAATTGTGAAATGAGCCACAACAAGGAGCTCAAAGTTGATAAAATGACAAGTTGTTTGTGGAGAGGGAAAGAAATCAGGACCTTTGGTATAATTCACTTTCGGATAAAGACAGCTAGACTGCAGCAGCAGCCTGTGTGGGACGAGATACCAGCTTGCCCCCCCCCGTTTCAGAGGGCTGTTCTTAATGCTGGTGATGCTAGACGCCAAAGACTGCCTTCTTAAGAGCTCTGAACTGCCCCTCTGCCTTATACGTTAAGTAATGAGAATAAACCTGCTTCATTTTTGGTTTTAGCCTGTTTCAGGGTCACTATATGAGAGTCAGTGCTGAGGCGGAGGGCACTTTTTTCTTCTGTCTTATCAACTGGATATGTGTAACTGATAACATCACAGTGAAATAGCATGCTCACACTGAGAACTTTGACATCCATCACAACCGTGACTGAAGCAATCATCCCCAAACAATTCAGTTGGTGACTTCCTCCCTTCTATTGTGGCTTTATCCTTGCCAATGTGTCATCGACTACAAGTACTGATGATAAAAATACCCAAGAGTAAAACACCCTGTTTCTGTCATTTCTTTCACTGAGAAAAGCCACTGGAATTTGTATTTAGAAAGTCAGATGTTGCTGTTCTGTGTTCAGTTGCTCATGTTGGAAATACAAATGCTCTAAACAATTTTTTCATGGTGTAGTGTTATTTGCAGAAAATTCATATCTGAATTATTATATCTTGACCAGCATTTTCACAGCTATTGGTTTCTTTAACACAATCAAGGTGGTCTTTAGGAGTCTGCTATGTAAGGCTTTGTAAGTGAAAACCATGCCCCAAAACTGAAAAGGTTAATTAATGCAGCTAGATGGATGCGAATGAACCAAGTAATAAAAAGGCACAGTGAGATGACTGTCAGGTTGAAGCATGAGTGATAACTTTCCTTTGCACTAATAAGATCGGAACCTTTTACACGGCTGTTTTCAGTTTCCAGGTGGCATTCAAAGGAGCCATGCGAAATGAAATGCTGGATGTGACACAATCGCTGCTTTCCAGCCAGTCACATAATTGGGAATGTAATATAACCTTTAGTCAACAATAAAATTAACCTTGATTCCAGACAGATATGTGTATATGCTAGGAAAGTACCTCTGTTGTGGGTGCCTTTTGCAAGCGGTGGCTCATTGAGGAAACACAATAACCTATCCACAAAATGAAATTGTATTGTTGCCTCTTAAAATAGAAGACCCTCTTATTCTTCGTTGTTCTTAATAAGATGCAGCCGTTCGGTTGGTTCAATAAATGGTTTCCTTTCTAACCTGTTTCCCTTCCCCTTCTGTGATTTTTTCCAAACTATGGGGCTGGGGTTGGCTTTTTTGTACTTCTCTTTCTCCATAGCTGCCTCCTGTAGACATACAGAGATGCAAATGACCTTAAATTAAAATACGGATCTCTATAGAAACTAGTAAAATGTGTCAGCTGATTTGTTCAGCTGATTAATTTTATAAAACATCCTATATTGTAGCTTTAAATAACATAACACAGAAAAAGGTGGTCAGTCATGCAAGCTAAACTTCACTGACCTTCTTTCAAAAAAAGCAATGCAAAACCAAGCAAAAACCCCACCCATCCCCAGCTCTTTGAATTTTTCAAAAGACCCAAGGTTTAGGAACCGTTTGGATGTTAAGTACAGTGAATATTTAGTGGGACAGGAAAAGTGCTGTCAGCGCATTTCTGAATGCTGTAGCCTGAAACTGATAATCCCTTTGAAATGAAGGGATGGAAAACCATGAGGAAACTAGAGAGCAGAGAGTGTTTATGACTACTGAAATGTTTTCTCTCTTTTGCAATCAGGGTCACTGCTATTACCATGGCAATGTACGAGGTTACCCCGACTCCTCAGTCAGTCTCAGTACCTGCTCTGGACTCAGGTGAGCCAATATCTCAGTAATGCTCGAGCTCCTTAAGAAACCATCCTACTACCTGTTGAGGTTTTATTTTGCCTTTTAATGAATGTATCAATATCTGGGTTTCAAATGTTGGTACAAGCTCTGTAAAAACATTAATCCTCTAGTTGCTCAGAAAAGAAAAAAATGAAATAGGTAATGCAATTTGGGGTTTTTTTTCATGACGTCCCTTCTCTCTTGCTGCCCATCTTTCTTGATACCCCTTTGCAGCAATGTGGTGCTTGGCATATTTCTGGGCTGGCGCCCAGCGGCCCTCCAGTCCTCCTGGTCCTCAAAGCTGTTTCCCCAGCGATGGCAGGACTGCTTTGCAGCTATGAGCTCATGCATCGTCCAGCAGCCTCGTCATTAGGAGAGACTGCCTTGTAAATATGGCTGTGGAGCTCAGTGAACGGCGCTCATGGCAGGTATGATGCTCAGCGTTAGGTTTTTAGCTACGTGTTAACAGAAGGGTAGCAGATTCATATTGCTGAAATTCAAACCTCTTCTGAGTTTGAGAAAGGAACAGGCTGACAACATTTTAAAAACACAATGGACACGGTTCAGGAAACAATTATCTTCCTTACTTGGACAATCAGAGACTGGTATTTACTCACAGAGCTGTTCCAAATCACAGTAATTAACTGTAAATTGGCTCTAGTGTTCTCCCTGGAAAACCCAGTTTTCCTGTCAGATTTCCAGCTGTCTCAACTTTTCCTGGGTTTGTTTAATTTATCTACAAACAGCATGAATAGCTGGAGTCTTTTTCCCTTGATTTTGTATTTTGTGCAGTGGGGGTATTACCAAGGCTTTTATAACGGAGCTCTAGGACAGGCAGCAGCAGAGCAAGAAAAGTTTGTTACCAGGACCCCTCTCCCTGTCAGAGGGACCCGTTTGCTGGGATTCCTGTGGCTCATTCCCACATGGAGAGGGGCTTTCTGGGTGCTTCAGTATGTATCTGGCAGCTTCACCAAGTTCACTCTAATTAACCCCTTGCACAGACCATGGCAGTCTGCGTTCGCCAGTTGTTCCTACAGCAAGTGAAATATAAGGCAGCGCGCTCGGTATTTCGGTTAAAGGGGCTGCGTTGCTGCAGGGTCCGTGGGGCAAGTTTGGACTGTGTGGGACAGCATCTGCACCAATGTCTTATTCCAGAGCTACCTAAGAAATCAAGAACTCTCCAGATAAATTGCTCTTCTCCACATTTTCTTTCTTCTCTAATGTGCTCTTTTTACAATTGTTGAGCTCAGAGAGTCATTTCCCGGGTTTAGGTAGTGAGGTATGTCAAGGCAGCATATGCTGGCAGTGACATTTTTCTCTCATCTGGCACAATTACAGATAAATCCCCAAAGTGCAAACTGACAGTATTAGGCTCATTCCCCATAGGAAAAGTGTAGCAGCATCTTTTTCGATACAAAGTTTTGTAAGTTTCCCTGCCAATGCATGTTTTCCTCTAGCAGGAGAACAACTGAGGACGTATCTCAGCATCCGTGCCCATTTAGCTGCTACATTCGCTGCTGAGGTTGGCTAAGAGAGTGTCCACGAGTGAGAACAGTTTGTGACTATGGTGCCTGGTGACTTACTCCACAAAGTTCATTTCATAGCCTGATAGCAAATAGTAATAACTTCCAGTCATTACCTGCACTTGATCTGATCCAGCAACATCTGTTTGAAAGGCTTCATAATGCACTGTCAGCTACTTGAACCATCCAGATCTTCCCATTAAAACTGGTTAGGAATAAAAGGCCAGGTGGTACGAAATCCCAAGTAGCTGCACTGAGGTCCTGAAAGCACTAATCATCTTCCAGAATCAGGCCCACAGGTCACCGTGTACCTCTGCCACCAAAAAATATTATTGTATCGCTGCATCCCTTGAGAATTTGGGTGGAGAGATCTAGTTGAAGTTGTTCTTGCTCATTGCAGGGGGGGGGGGGGGGGGGGATTGGACTAGATGACTTTAAAGGTCCTTTCCAGCCCAAACCATTCTATGATTCTATGATTTTCTGCATGTGATCGAGTCTGAAATAATATGAGGAGAAATAAGGCAATTCAAAACTACTCCATGGCTTGCCTTGCTGGCAACTTTACTAGTATTAGAGCTTGAAAAAATGGTTATGGATAGGACAGGATAGGTTAGGTCAGAGTAAAATAAGATGATGTACTTGCCCACTAGCTTGCTGGAGTAGGGACTCTTGTTTTTCCATGACATGACAAAGGCTGCAGGCTGCAGGGGTAGGGACATAAGACATCGTGTGGCCATGGAGCCCTGGGTGAAGACAGTCCCTGGAGCAGCCGTTTCACTTGCAGCAACCAGTGGAAGGAAAGACTGGTCTCATTCTCAGGGTCTGGTCCTGGCTTTGTGACAGTTTCTAAGTGAATTGGACAAATCCCTCTGTCTCGGTTTCTCCATCTGTGAAATTCATTTAAAGATTGTTACCCACCTCACACAGCTGTTGCACAGAGCTGAAGTTTAAGTGCCTGAAAAACATCTAATGAAAGGAAGTGCGAGCTCTTAGCTCACTGCAATCTCAGAGCGCTAATATCCTCCCACTCCTACCAGACAGGCACCTTGGGCATTGTTCCAGGTGTGGATAGGTAGGGACTGTGTCTTTTCCCCCAGATTAGGAGAGTTCATTAAAAGACATGAAAGTAGTCATAAAGAATAGGTTCCACATTTTAGCATGCTCTGAAGCCTGAGTGCTCAGTGGTAGTCAAAGAAGCAAAAAGGATCATAGGAATTACTGAGACAGAAATAGAGGATAGAACAAAAACCCTCATTACCACTTTATAAATCCATAGCGCACTCACATCCTGAATTCTGCGTGCAGTTCTTGTTTTCCCCTCCCCATCCCCATCTCAGAAAAGGAAGTATTATATCCAGAAAAGGTACAAAGAAGGGCAAAAATCATGATCAAAGGTATGGAACAGCTTTTATCCAGGAGAGAAAATAGACTAGGATTTGTCATTTTTGAAAGGACGTGACAGAGAAAAGGGGTATGATGAAACAAGGTTGAATATCATGCTGAAGAGGGGACAATTACTGAATATTTTTCGTAACCCCAAAATTAGGAGACGCCAAATGAGACTTTAGAGCAAAGGAAAATACTTTTTTATTCAACACATAATGAAGCTGTGGAGCTCACTGTCACAGGTGGGTGTCAATGTAAAACATACCATTAGATTCAAAAAAGACGAGACAATCTGGGGAGGGGAGTTGGGGGAGCCTTTCCAGGGCTGTCACACCTAAAGATGTCCCTGACATCCACACTGTCCCAGCTTGGGGTACCAGCTGTGGTGGGCTTGTTACGTTCTAAGTATCTGCTGTTGGCCAGGGCCAGAGACAAGGTGCTGAGCTGGAGTAACCTTGCTCCAACCTACTGTAACCATCAAGCTCTTACTTACAGTGCAGCCACAGGGTTGAGCATTTGAGATGTGTTACTAGCATGATGACATGATTACTCCAGGATGAGCTACAGGAAGAATCAAGTGTGAAATATGCAAACTAAGACAGGTTTGGCTCGTTTGCATTTTTCGGAGAGGTAAGGGGGTGAGATATAAAGGTAAGCGAGTAGTAGACTTGGCTCTTTATACACAGACACTCATGTATCCAGCTACGTTACATCCTCTGACATAACATTCAAGTACCTGGCTTCACATAGGATTACAATGGCATAAATCGTTGGATTGATGCTGATAGCTGCCTGAAATGCAGATTAGAGGAGAATATAATCATGCCATAATCTGTATCCTGCTGGCTCCTCTGGAGGAGGAAGAGCTGAATGGCGAAGAGGAGACGGTAAGTGCTGAATGCACGAAATGGGAACAATGGGTAATCAGGATTTCCGGCGCTTCCATCTGGCTGAGAAAGCCAATTAGACTGTCAAAGCTTGTGGGAAGGTGAAGGTACGACAAAGTCCAGTCATTTCCTTCCTGTCCTCAGGAAATACCCTTCTGTTTATCTAGCTCGGAGGCTCTTCAAGGTTTTAGCAAATCGTTTTGGCCTGCAGCCATCACACACATCTCCTGTGATGAATTTGTATAGACTTGAAGGGTGTTTTCCCCTGTTACTTTTGCTACAAGTGCAGAACCTAGCAAATACACGCAAAAACGTGACCTGAAGAAGAGCGCAGCCTCCCTGGCCCAGGGTCTGGCAGAGGAAGCTGGCGCGGGGACATGCATCTACAAAGGGTCTACAGTGACCTCCCTGGGCGGGGGGGAGCTTGCCAGGTGCTCTCAGAAATGCCTCGGTAGTTCAAGGATACAAATCTCACAGGCAGGAAACCTTTTCTTTCTGAAACACCAAAATGCTCTTGAGAACCCTGAGAATCCCTCGGAGTTACCCGATTGCTAGATAATAAGCCCACTACACGTACGGGAGGTGTTCAGTCATTGTCCAGCCTCAGCAGCGACTGAAAGGTGCTGTGCCCACAGTGACAGCGGTGGGGATAGGGCCCCAGCCCTGAACGGACAACCATTCTGGATGGGATTACACAGCTGGGCTACCCGAGGCTGCTAGGACAACAGCCATCCAGCCATTTCTCAAACGGTCTGGCTGAGCTCACTGGCAGCCCAGGCACAGTCGGTTGAAGAGGGGGTTTAATATGACACTCCAGACATCAATTATAAAAAAAAAAAAAAAAAAAAAAAAAGAATGGAAGTAGGAAACCAGTGATAAAAAATATTTAAATTCCTCATAACTCCTCAAGCACCATTTCCCCATAGAAGGAGAGATTTCATCCAAAAAAAAGAAGTTAGGAGAAAACCCCAGTTGAGAAAAACACCGGCTTGGATGTGTGCTTTTCCCCATACTTTCTGAAGAGCTTTTTAGTTCATATAAACATCTCACATGGTTTGTAAGTTATCCAACTGTGAAACTACTGGACATTTTTTGAGCTTACTGTTAGAAAGCATTCAGCTTCTGGTGTTTCATAGCTTCTGTATTCTGGCTGTTCAAGCGGTAAACAGCTCCCGGATCACAATCACCTCTTTGATCTGAGATGAACGTTATGTCCATTCTTTGACAATTGTGTGCACACTGTCCCCAGGTGCACAGGAATCCCCCAAGCACCACTGCTACTGCCAGGACAAGAAAGAGATGATCTGTACCCAGCTGCCTGAGCCTGCCCCTTTTCCATCAAGTTTGTGCCTGAGAGCACTTAATTAAAACAAAAACAACAACAAAAATCAACCACAACAAAGCAGAACTGAAATTCAATTTTTTTCATACGCTTTGCAACTTGAAAAAGCACCCTGTGAGCCTTAATGTGATGTGCAAGTCTGAATCAGGCCTTCTTTTATTGTTATTCCGTTTGCTGCACAGCACTATAAAATGTGCTCATTAAATCTGCACTGATGCCAATGCCTCTTTCCTTCTTCATTTTTCTCTCCTTTCCTTGGTCTGTCTTGTTGCCCTCCCAGTTGTGCTCACATGTGACACTTCCTCTGATAACACAATTACTGTTTCTTGCAACCCAAATGCTGGACATGAAATTGCATTATCACTTTCAATTCAAGTAACTCCTTGCTTAAATTCCAGGAATCAAAGTTGCAGACCAATATGCATTCACTCTGGACAAATCTGTCTTGCACTGAGAAGGGATTCAGTGCGTTCTACAGTAGGCTCTGGGTATGACTACATTTTAGACACTGCGCTATAGAATATATTTTCAGGTTAATGAAAGGCATTGGCTGGAATAAAACATATGTGACTAATGATGTGTCTGCATGAGAACACTTCTACCACTACTGCAATATGTAAACCCAATAATGCTACTGCTTCAGCCTCCCTTTGAGATGCTGCCTTTTGTTGATTTGGGTCAGACTTGATATTTTAATGGGATCCTGGTGTGCAGTATAGTAGGATAGCAGTATTACTTGGGTCTTGTACGATACTTTTTTATCAATAGATATTTATTGTCTCTGGTTTCTAAAATTTATCCCATTTTAAAGGTGGGGAATTAATGCAGAAAGAGGTGAATGACCTGTCCAAGGCTGCCCAGGGGCAGTAGTAGAGACAGGAGTACTTCTGTCTCTGCAGTCCAGCTCCCATTCTCTGTACCTCCCAGTCGTTTAAAGTTAAAGAATGACCAAAACATTTGGAAAATATCTAAAGATCACCTAACCCATTAGAAAAACAGTTGATAGAGCATCTTGTTCATTTATCCCAATAGTACTCATCTGCAACTTATTAACACAGACTAGAAGTGAAGTTTTCATTCACTACTTCATTTTTCTTCCTCTTTTGTTTGTTTGCCCTTTTACTTGCCTGGGAATTTGTTACAAAAAGTCCTGAGTATGTAGAATAGATAAGAAAAATAAATAAAAATGACCTATCACTTTACAGATTGATGTCGTGCATGTTCAGAAATGCTGCAGTGAGTGACAGCTGTACCTCCACCACAAGCATCATGAGAACACGCCAGGGCCACAGGGCTCCAGTTCTGTTCTCTATTTAACTATAACTCTCGTTGGAATAAGCTGTGGGATCAGACCTTGTACTTCCGAAGCTGTAGCATTAGTTATGAAATGTAGGTGCTGTGATTTTTTAGGTGGCACTTGAGCACTGCACAGTCTTTTGCTGTGTCTGTGGCCAGAGACAGCCTTAATGTGAGTATGTGGTGTGTAAGCATGACAGCCCTCTCTAGTCTAATTAATTTCTTACAAACTGAAAACATCTACATTCCTTTTCCAGTGGTAATAGAGCTTTTTATTATTATTGTTTAGAAATGAATATAACTTTGAGCTTCATTAAAACCAAATGTTTAATTCATTCATGGATATCAGATTTATTGATTTACTTAGCTTTCCCTGTATAGTACAGCAGAATAATATATAACAGTTTCATATAATGCTGTCCTAGCCAAGTTTTACTTTAGCATCACAATTTCTCAGACAAGTATGCATTGATGGTTTATGTTGGCAGGGCCTTTGCTTCTGCTGACAAGTTGGAAAAGAAAAATCCCATTTATATTTTGAGATTTCCTAAAGCCTGTTGATACATGAAATACGACTGGCCTTGCATTAGGTTTTGTTTTGGTTTTGCCTTTTAAGAGGAAAAAAAAAATCACATTTGACTTTATTGACAGTTAAAGTAGTGGACTTATTTTGTCAGATTGCATTTCCCTAATTGAGAGGGTCCTGGCAAGTTAAATAGCAATTAATAACAACTGACTTGTTTAAGTTATGTTTTAATTTCTTTTTCTTTCTGATGGAGAGAGTTCTCCCATCATAGGCCATTTCATATACGCGTTCCCCATGTGTCCATATGGCATATAAAGGCATAGAGCAGGCAAATACCAATGAGTCGTTCATGTTGAGAGCTGATTAGCAGCAATGTGGATGTGGTTTATTTGGTGCTGAGCACCAGACATGCGCAGGATTCAAACCCTGATGAGAGGTAGAATGAAATGTTAACTCATGCTCAAGACCACACTGAAGCTGCTTCCAGTTGGCTTGGAGCCTGTGAACTGATGTCTGGACATGCTGTATGATATAGATTTTTCTGTTTTTTTCCCCTCCCTCTCTGCTACCAGTGATGAAAAGGACAGCCCGATAGATTTAGACAGGATTTGAACTGTCTCTTGTCTTTCCTGCCCAGCTTATTTGCAAGATCTTTCTGACTTCCCAGTATCAGTATGGTTTGGGACTGGGGAAAACACAGATGCCATGAACTAGCTATCTGGACACCAAGTAATGTATACTTTATATTGCATTTTTCCCAAGTATGTATAAGCTTGGGAATTCTGGGAGTCTTTTGCCTGGAAGAGGTGATGGTAGGACTCCAAAAGATTTCAGTAGACGTTGGTCTTAAAGAGCAGCCACTTCTCAAGTATTCCCAGAGTTGCTGAAATCCCTTTAGAGTTCCTTGAATAACCTTTGGTTGGGGATCTGTAGTTTAACATACTATCTATTTGGCACATTGGAAAACATCGTATTATTTAACATTAATGCCTGATGGAAAAGTTACACCATCTTGTCCTTTGGGGAACATAGGCTGACTCAGGAGTGTGGGAGAACCATGTTCAAAAGAAAGACACAGAAACGGTGTAGGAGTAACAGAGGCTTCTTTGAAACACCTGAAAAAAGTGAGAGGAAAAAGTAGTTTTAGATTTATTTTCTTTACATCAGATTCTTAGTATTGAATGACTGGTAGGTATTGTTCATCTAATCCTGCCACACCAAAAAAAGAAAGAAACCATAGCTTTGAGTAGTTACACTTTTAAGGTGCTGTGCTTGGCACTGATTGATGGGGGGAAAATGCAATTGTAGGAAAAGAAAATAAGTCAGAAACAGAAAGCTGGCCAAGAAAATTCATATTTGATATTCATTATCTTATTACAGATGGGCACAAGCCAAGTGCTGATACCCTGTAGGCAGCCCTCAAAGGATAAGTGTGCATTACATGAAAAGTATATTTTTCCTTATGCCGAATCCGCAGATTTTTTTTTACCATGGGATTGCTTCATATGCAAAGGTGGAAGTGTTCTTAAAGTCTGATGCTGTCACTTGGGATGGGACAGTGGCGAGCTGAATAGGCTGCCCTGGCTCTGGTGTGCTCAGTAGAAAAAATTTAATCACTCTGGTACCAGCTCATTTGTCTGTATGCTCTGCAGCTAATGAAAATGAGGGGTAAATAAATGGTATTTACTTATTTTACACAGAAGCTTGATATACAAGGGGTACATTGGAAACCTGACATTGCTGTGGCATGTTTTGGCTGTGAACTCTTCAAGACAATAAGCTGGCTTTAAGAAAAAAGAAAAAAAAGGTGCTTTACCCAGTAAAAGGATGCTAAGTCTCTCCCTATCTAGTATAAATAATTAAAGAACATTATTTAAGTCTATATTTTTTTAAAGTTAATGTTCTAAGCAGGATAAAGTTTAGCATTAAAATTAAAACCCTGCATGGTTTTATGTTGGTTTTGAGTTGTCAGGAAGGGGAGAAGGTCCGGCTGGCCCCTTTCAAACAGTGACCAATGGAGTTCTGTCTCCATTGCTGGCTCCAGCTGCCTCCAAAATTAAATGACTAATTGCACAAGGGAAAGACAACAGTCCTTATTTGATTGTGCTGATTAAACAGTTGCTGATTATCAGAGTAAAGGGAATACGTTGTCCTAGTTTCCTAAATTCTTCAATTAATAAGGCAGATCTGAAGATAATTCAGAGCTGTAGGGTATAAGGTTACTCAGATCATGGGGCGACCTGCTCGGAGGTCTCTCCTGCGTCGTGCATGCTGCATGGTACCCTGGCTGTAGCTACAAGGGTTACTGTAATAAATCAGTCCTGCTTTTCCAGCTGTGATCAATCATACACAGCATGGCTGTGCCATGGGTAAATAATATGTCTGACCTGATTTGCCAAGGCTACTAAGGAAGCTACAAATGAATTATCAGGCCCCGATTCTTGGTTCGCGTCAGTAAAGCAGGTTCTTGCAAATGCTGTCACACAGCCTTTAATATTATGTGTTTCCAGTCTTTTCTTTTTTCTTTTTTCTTTTTTTAATCTTGGACTTCTGATTGTTGTAGTTAACAGGAAAATGGTCATCTGTTGGCTTGGCTGAACTGGTGTTAATGATGGTTTATAGCAAAAGTGTGCAGTCAGCTTGGAATGAAAATTTCAGTTAACTGGTTAGGAGGCCAAAGACTTGAAGTTTCTTCATCATATCTTGCCAAGAATAGAATAGCTAGGGCAGCTTTTTCCTAATAATTTTACTTTTTGTTTTTAAATCAGTCTTTATGGTGTCATTAACCTGCTTCTGGGTCCTTCCTCTTTTTCCTTTTTTTCTTTTCTTAGCTTTCTGCAGAAGAATTGTATAGAGATACGTATCAGTATCACAGTGGTTGTAGTGTCTTACCTTTGTTGCAGTACAGACAGAAATAAAAAGAGCAGACAGTTCCTGTACACCACTAATAAAATGCAGCCAGCTTCGGGCTGAAATATGCTGCTTAATAGCATATATAGACAGTAGAGAGCAGTTTAGAGGAGGAATTGTGGAAGAATGCCTTGGCCAATTAAAAGTTTCATGGAATTCCAGGTAGATAGAATTTAATTATTGCTGCTGAACCTTTGCCAGTGCTTAGGGATTAACGCCTTCATAATTTAAAGACAGGGAAGAAATTAGTAATGCAGTGCAGTATTCTGTGTAGTGTCTAATTGATGAATGCTTACAACACCCCATAAGCAAATGCTTATCCCTGCTGGAGAGATGAGAAATGGATTTTAAAGGATGCCTTTCTCTGGCCACACAGTTACCCAAGAAAACCTGATGTCCAGCTCGATGTAGGAATTCCCTAGGGCTCTCCCGTGTGGTTGGCAGTATGCGCTCAGGATGCAAGTTAGACACTTGCAAGTTAAGCACAGAATATTAAATTCTTTTCTTTTACAGAAATTTCTACCTGAGCCCTGTCTGCAAACCTACTTCATTCCTTCTTATGCGGCGCCAGTCCTGCTGTACAGTAGAGCAGCCGTCTTATTCTGTGGTTCTACAGTTGCAGTTATAATTACTAATTCCAGTGATACTGTTGGAGGTTGTGCTACTTCATGCCGTAGAGTACCAGAAACCCTACTCCAGCACGTGCAGGCCATGGACATCCACACCAAGCTGCCGATATTTCCTGTGCTGAGCTGAAAAAGCAGCTTTATGCCAGCAGCTTCCTCAGCAGGAGGAACTGGAAAGACATTCAGTCTTTTGTCAACTTTGCTTTACTGTAGCAGCTCAGAATAATTGGGCAGGACCCAGCACAAGAGCCCAAGCATGGCTTTTATTTGGTGAGTTGTCTGGAGTGTACAGGGAGAGTGGTTTTTGCTTAGGAGACGGCATGTGAAGCCCGCGGTTGGCTGCATGCCCTCGGTTCTTCCACGTTTCGTGGAGCGAGGTGTTGTATCTCTTCCTAAACCCCTCTTTCCGCTGGGCATACAGTAGCTTAAAGCACTGCAACAAGAGTGCTTTCATTGATGGAAACACTTTGAGGTCCTCAGAGAGCAGGTGGTATTGCTGTAAAAATTACTGTTTTGGGTAGTAAAATGAGTTAAACAGGAATCCACTGGTTAATATAGCTGAGCTTCATTCTGCCGTCCCACTGTGCAATATTTAATAATCCCGGTTTGATATTGCAGTGCCTCTTTCATCTGGTAGAATTGATGCTTGCATCAGCATTTGTTTTAAAAGGTATAATGCACAGTGCAGATCCTAATGAATACTTTAACTCTGTACCTTTTCTTTCAAAAGCCTTTCACCATGCTTTTTGTTCATTACTGTTTGCCATGGGTCCTCAGAAGCACGCACGTCGTGGCTCCACTCAGCAATGGCAATGCATCACTGAGAGAATGCAGAACACATAAAACACAAATATAATTTTTCTCTACAGTACAGTAGTTCAGAAGAGGAAAATTTTCTTTGAGCCATTGCTTCTTCTAGAGTATAGCATACTGCAATGACAAATATACAGCTTTGATGTTTCCTGCTCCACTCAACCATGACATTGTAAATCAGCACTTTGCTTTTTCATACTCCATCATTATTAAAACCTGTTGTAAGTTTGTTGTAGACAAACACACATTAGCTCTTGAAAACTATGCATCTTACTCTAGTCTCTTCTGTAACAGGGGAATTATTGTATTTGAAAACAAAAGCTACATTCTGGAACCATTAGAAGGTGCTACAAGTGAACACAAGATCTACCGAGCGGAGAATCTGAAAATTGCCCCAGGATCTTGTGGCCACCAGCTGGACATCTCTGCCATCAGGGCTGATGACAGTGACATATCACACCATTCTCAAGCTGGCAGGGTAGGTGGATGATGCACTTTTATGTTTCTGATTTGCCGAGTACATCTCTGGTAGCGTTTCCATGTTACTGCCTACCATAGCTCTTTGTTACAAAGAGTCCCTACGGAGCAAACCATTAAACCGTATAGTAAACTTCTGTTGACATCATGTGCTTAAGTGCATGCTTAATATTCAGCATATACTTACATGATTTGCTAAAGCTTTATTAGTTTTTCTCAATCCTGCATACATAACCTGCTTTTTACTTTCTTTTTGGTAATGAGATGGCACAGAAAAGTTTATGGTTTCACATTACAGTAATATATTTTGGTTCATGTGTGATTACAGCCAGAATTTAAGACCCCATAAGAGCACTGAGCACTGTCTGGAAAAGTTCTTGCCCACCCAAGATGGAAGAGAACATGATAGCCGTGATGCTTCGCTAATATTAGGTTTTGAACCTTTAAATTCTAGTGGGAAATTATCTTAGGCAGACAAAACAAATTCTCACCATATTATTTTACAGATGTATTATCGCAGTTATGTTTTGTAGAAGGAAATACACTTAATGTGAAATGCATCTAGCTAATGGCAGCTGTACAAAATTCAATGAGCTAAAAATCAGGAAGAGGACTTACTTTAATAAGTTTATCCGCATATTGGATGAGAATTGTAGAAAAGGCTGGTTTAGGTGTTCAGAAATTATACAATGATACACATCTGCCCTCAGCATTTATTAAATGTCACATACTGGAATTTATACTTGCATGTCCTGCTAAGCCTTTGTATCAGGTTAATTGTTAAGGAAAGCAACCTAAATGGCATCCCTAGATATTATTTATGTAGTGGAATTCAGTTATTTTACATTTTAGGAATATTAAATATTGTATCTAATGCATTAGCCTTTGCATATATCATTTTATGGGCTAAGCGTATTTCTAAAAATGTGTGTATGTCGAAAGCATTGGAAAAGTACTTTTCACAACTCCATGAAGTTTTCCACAAAATCTATGTGACTTTTGACTGAATTTCACTGAAGCAAGCAATGTAACACTTGGAAACCAAAATAAAATGTGGGCATACAACTATCTGATGCAATCAAGGTAATTTTACTATTACCCTCATGGTTCTCACATTTTGTCAATGGCTTCAACTACATCCCAGAATTCACCTTAAATATCTGGAAAATATTTTTGCTATGGTTCAGCGGACATAATTATAAAAACTGTCAACAGGCACATCATATCGATAGGTACAATATATATAATGAGCATGTTGGCTACGCTTCTAATGTATGAATTTTGAAAGTTGTCAAATGTAACGTGTGGAGTGAGTTTTCATATTTCAGTGTTGTCATCAACTAAAGGCGGCTGTCAGGGCGTGCTGAATAAAGATGACCTGCAAAGTACGGAGACGTAAGGCTGCTCCAAACCACACTGGGTGACAGAACTGAGCAGAAATCTACTCTCAAGCTCACGGCATGATGAAAATGTTTGGTTTCTTGATGGGTTTGAGGGGAGTTTTTTGTTTGGGTTTTTTCCCCTGACCCTTCTCTCAACTACCTACACTGTATTATTATTGAGCAGAGCTGAAATGTGAGATGGATATATCACAAAGTTCAATTAGCCTTTGGGTTAGGTTTAAATACAGATTAATAGTGGGACAAACAGTAGATTCAGCTTCCCAGATCCAAACAGGAGATTTCATGGAGCAAGAAGTCAGGTAATGTAGCAGATGCGTGCGGGCACATTTTGCCCCGTTGGAGCTGGGTCTGTAAATACTGCATCGTTTCATAATTCAGTGGACCCTCAAATTGCAGCCAGGAGTGTGTTTTCCAGCTGAGCTCCATCGAGATAGGATCCTGCAGGAAGCAAGCCTGACATGTAAGACAGTCCCTACTGTACGGCCTTTTCTCTGGAGCCACCAAAAAAATAGCCATTGTGGTGGTGCTGGTGGCCCGCAGGTCAGGCAGGTGAGCCATCCGGGGCAGGTGGCTCACAGAGAAAGAGAGAGGTTGCCACACTGCAGTGTGAATCCACGCCATGCCGATTCCCAAGCAAGGGAACGTGAGGAAGGACTGCCGCAGCATGGCACAGCAGTTTTGTGGTAGGGTCAGTGGTGGCAGAAGCAGGGGAGAAGGGCAACAGTCTGGAACAAACCGTATTGCCTCCAACCACTTATTATCTGTCATGGCTGTATTACTGACGCTTCAGTTTAATTCTGAAGAATTAACTCAGGCAGCGGATTGCACATTGATGCAGTTGGCCGCAGAAAGCACGCTGAAAGAAGTCATAATTAGGTATATTTTTTAAATAAATACTGTATCCAAGGAATGCACATAGCCTTTGGGCAAATCACAGGAAGGGATTCGTTATGCAAGTCAGTCACCAGAGGCTTACGTGATCATTCCCTGCTAGCCAATTTCTCTCAGGCAAACTCTCTCCAGTCCAAACAGTTTTACTCTTGGTAAAAAGTAAATGGTTTAAACCGACTGATGTAACAGAGCTCTTCTTACAACTTTGCACCTGGGTTTTCTTGCCTCATCTTTTACTCTTCATTTGAACGGAGGCTAGAGGCACTTTGGGGGTACATCTCTGATTAGGACAGCATAACAAATTTCAGTTTTATGTTAGACTCGGTGTCAGAGTTCAATTCCATCACAAACACCACACACGTAGTGATTTGCCTTATGTGGCATCTCGCTCACGTCTGATGTATTTTGCAGTGAGGTAACCCAAGCTCTGCCAGAGCACTGTAGGTTCCACTGGAGTCTACTGAGACACAGCAGGCCCTTTGTGTTGCATCTGCTGCTGTTCCAGGAGCAGCAGGAGGGGACAGGTTGGTTCCTTGGTGTCCTGCTTCCCAGCTGGCACATGCTGATGACCTGTGTGGCCGGGCATGAGCACCAAGTCTGTTCACACACCATGACCCCATGGTGGTGACAGCTGCCTCCAGCAGAGCACAAACAGGTGGCAGAGAACCCCAATACCAGCAGAAGCTGTCAGAGTATCTACCTGCTCTCATTTGCCAGACCCCCAATGAAAGCGTAATCCTGTGAAGGGTTTATATCATTGACGGTTAGTTCATTAATGATAGCTTTTACAACTTTTTCAGTTCATAAATACTGTCCAAATGGAACTTAATTTTCCAGTTACTGTAGTCTGAAGGCTGTGTAACACTATTAAATATGAATTTGAAAGTCAGAGTAATTAAAGGTTGCATCTGTCACTGTCCTCTATACACAGTGTTTCTTGCAAAACATTCAAAATCATTAATCTGCAGATAAAAAAGAGGAACGCTTTGGTAATGTGAAGAAAACTTTGTGAAATTTGGCTGGAAGCTGATGTGCAGCACTGATTTAACTTCGGGGATCACACAGTTTACCTTGGAACAGTTTACTTTGGAAAGCTTTAGTCATGTTTTAGGTTATAGAACATTGGTTTGGTTCAAGACATCATGGTCATTACTAGGTCAGACATCTGCTTAAGCCCCTTGAATTCTGGCACGAAGATCAGATACCCTGCTGAGACCTCTTTTCCCTAACTGTCTTACTCCAGCAGCAAGGGAGGAATGACAGAATAGGTGCTCAGCTGCTGTAAATCACAGAACATTTACAGGCATTAGTAAGTCACTTAAATTTAGGGTAGCAGAGGGTCTGTGCGATGATTAGCACTCTTACAAAATGATTCCATTTTCTTCAGTCATCTTTTTTGCAGCGAAGCATTATGATTCTTTTAGACTTGCATTTAAACTGCAAGTAGCGTGACCAGCTGTTTTGTATGGATATACAGATACAAAATGAAATGTATGCCTTCCATTTTTATACTATTAGTTTGCTTCCTCAGACACTGACAGTGCATTCCAATTTTTTCTGCAGTTTTTGTTCTTGGGGTTTTCTTCCTACATAATTTATCAGTTGACCACTTGATCTTTTCTCAGCTTCACTCAATATCCCTTTATCTCTCATTTTTCTTAGTAGCCAGTTTGTCTATTGTGTAAAAAGTTTGCTAAAAGTCATCTCATCATTTCTTTAAATGTGCCTTGGAAATAGCAAAGGTCTTTCTGCTAGAGGTGATATTCTCCTGCGAGGAAAGATAACTCAAACATTTCAACCGCAGAAAGCTGAAAGGTTGAGAGAGAGTTTGCACCACTTTCCTGCTTGCTGTGATCAGATCACGGCGAGGTTTTTTGTAAGTGCTACGTAGACTATTTCTGTTGCAGTAGATAAAAGGAAAACTTCCATGAGGAGAAGGAATACAATAAAAATTTGTATGCAGGGAAATCTTTGGAGGTCTGAGATGTTGTGTCTCTCCTCTTCAAGCACTTTGTTGGACTGAGGAAGTGCTGATTCCAAGGATCATTTATTGCCAAAAAAAAATACTATTTTCATATTTTTTTGGCAGTACAAGAGGGAGACTCTGAAGACAACAAAGTATGTGGAGCTTGTTATTGTGGCAGACAATCGTGAGGTAAGAAACTGAAAACTAAAAGTTGTGGGAAGCTTGGGTAGGAAACAGGTAGCTCAGGTCAGCTGCCATGGTATTGCAAATAGTGTGCTTCAGACAGCAATATGATGGTTTTCAAAAGTAAAGCTTCTTCCCTAATTAGGGTTAAGCCAGGGAAGGTGCTGTTAAGATAGGGCAGCACTGACAGTCAGTTGTAAAATTCCTTGCAATACTTCATAAGGAATTTGACTCTCAAATAACTGGCACATCTGGCAGTAATTGAAGAGGAAAATATAAATTGACAATTGACTGCTCAGGATCTCCTTGAGCTAGTTAAGCCTACATTGGCAGAGACTCTGCCCTCGGTGGGACCATCACTGTTTGGAAGACACAGTAGGATCCTGCACGTGAAGCAGTGTTTTACCATCGCATTGCACAAAGCACGACTGCCTTCCTGACAGTTTGCAACGAGAACTTCAAAGCGAGTAACCAGGACTAGCTGTAGAAGTGTTTCAGTGAGTTTAATGGCAGCCAAAGATCTAAGTCTTGGTTTGAATTATTTTACCACCTTTTTTTTTTTTTTTTTTTTTTTTTTTGTCTCCTTGAACACTGCTAGTTAGGGACGTACGATATCACTTTACTAGTAGCAGGAGATGAAACAGCTAACAGAAGAGCCTTCTCTTTTTCACAAACATCGGTCCCTGAAAGATCCCTGTGTAAGACTCAGGGATTTTAAAATCTTTTCACAAGAACCAAAATCCTGTCCCATAGCCTGTGCTTATGCTGAGGCAGACCACGATCCCATGAAGCCAATGAGAGTCTGCCCATGGCCTTTGCTTGCACCACGCAGCTCCCAAACATCACCGACACCGCTGGCAGGCTAAGGTGGCTGTTGGGGGGAAACTGTGACATTTGTGCTGCTAGTACACTGATCCTTTACATTCCAAGTTTCAGAGACAAGGCAAGGATGTGGAAAAAATTAAGCAGAGGCTGATAGAAATTGCAAACTATGTTGATAAGGTAAGAACTTAAGCATTATTTCACTTTTTCCAAACGTACTATGCTTTCTGAAAGGTGTTGTGAAATCTCTTTTTCTTCTACTAGTAAATTAAGAAAGTCGCGGCACTCGGATCAGCAGCTTTCACAACCTTTGTCACAGCTCCTTACCCACGCACCTTTTCAAGGAGCTAAGCCAGCTGCTTTACTCATACTCCGGTATTTCAGAGCAATGCTTCTCTCCAACCAGTAAAACCAAAACAGTAAACTGAAACCTTTCGTGTGCCCTTCAACACACTAAGCTGTGAGCTCTGCTATATGGGATGCATATACCTGTGGAAGCACTATTTCTAAGGAGGTGCACAATTTAGCCCTAGGATTTCATTAACCTGGGGAGAGGGTGGGGATAATCACATATGGAACAGCCCATAGGAAAAAGATTATTTTGAGCACGAATTTGGAGAACGAATTCCTTTGCAGCAGCAAGGGATGGTTCAGTTGTAAGGCCAGCCCAACAGAGGGCCAGTGAGGGCACAGTCAAGAAGATACCTAGCCCAAGGGAGATGATGGAATCGAAGATACGCAGTGTTTAAGGAAGCAGAAGTTGATGGCTGAGTAAAAGCAATAACAAAGAGGCATACACTGCATTTTTTTCTTTATGTGAAGTAATTTCTTGACAATAAACACCACGAGTCCTCTACAGTGCTTTTTGAACAAATTAAAGTTTATTTTTGTTGTGCTGTATGACCACAAAAAACTCAGAGTCCAGTAGTGAAATTGTAACTCAGGGAGTCTTAATTTCACTGAGAATTTATCAAGTGATGCTTCAAGGGCAATAACTCAAGGAGAAGCATTCTTGATTAAAAAACAAGCTGCTGAAGACACCTCCACCTCTTCTGTAATTGTCTTGCTGACTTATTACTGGAGGACAGGTGTTTATATGTTACCTGCTCAAAATTAATTTTGCATGTTAGAATATATTTATGTTTCATGCTTAATTTATGCTCAGCAAATGCCAACATTACCCAAATGGCTGTAATGCATATAAACAAGACAAAGATCTAGTACGTTCTTTTCTCAGGCTGTCAGCCAAATCTGGACTTGATCGATTCTTGAATCTTTCTTCACATTAGTCTCACATTAGAGTTGTTATCTCTGCTCCATTACTAATGCTGCTCTGGCTCCTCTCTTGTGGTAGCTGCGGTATTTACCAGCAGGATAATAGCGTATGGAGCCCACAGCACTAAGATCACTTGTTTTTATCTGCTGCGAGCAAGACTCAATGACTCTGGCTGGTTTTCAGCTGTTATTTTGAACCACAATGGTAGCACAGCACAGCTGCCCCTGCCTCGTGGCTTGCATCGGTGCTAGCGATGGAGGGCAGCCATGGGGGTGTCACCTGCCGTAGCACCTCATTTGTTCAGAAGTGAAGGACGTGCGAAGGTAGTTGCAACGTTCTGTCTTGAAGGAAGATGCCAAACCTGGGTGGGACACAACATACCTTTGGATCTCTTTGAATGTCTTACAGGTATTTAGTCAGGTCAGAACTGTTTTCTGGAAGTCATGGAAGTACTTCATCTTAGTCAGTCATATCAGGTATTCACTTTTGCCCTGGAGAAGAAAACATTTAAGCCTCTATAATAAAGGTTCATATGCACATTATGCTTTGGTTGGAATATTCTAATCCAGTGTGATCTAAAATGGGTTTTAAAGACATGTTTCTGTTTTTCTTTTCTCATTAGTTCTATAGGCCACTAAATATTCGAGTAGCCCTGGTCGGAGTGGAAGTATGGAATGACATGGATAAGTGCTCTATTTCTCAAGACCCTTTCACCAGCCTCCATGAGTTTCTGGACTGGAGAAAGCTAAAACTGCTACCTCGTAAACCCCATGACAATGCACAGCTGATAAGGTACACTTGACACTCTGATATCGGCCGGGATTTCAGTGGTTTGAGACTGGTTGCACTGAATCCTTCCCCAGTTGCTAAGGTATTGTGAGGAACATCTGTGCTCCTGAGGGTTTGTCTCTCCCCTCTACAAACACCAAAATAAAAGCATTTTGCAAGGCCCTTCAGCAGATGCTTCAAATTAATTTCCTTGCACTGCTCTGCAGTAGCCCTGTTACTTGTAGACCTTTCCTGAATACGATTAATGTAAAAGTGTAGATGTGTACTAACCTGGTAAATACTGAGGGTATGAATTTACAGGTGGTTTAAGCTGGTCTCAGCCTAAATTGTTACTGGAAAAGGCAGTCCTGCCCTCACCCCAAATGCGGAGCTAAGGGGGCACTACCTGAAGTAGTAGTAGTCTTTCTTCTTAGTAGAAAGACCTCAGTAGACTTTAGAATTCAGTGTAAATGAGACAGATCATTTGCATTTGTGACTTAGCGTGAAATCATACACATCTTTTACCCTGCTGCTGTTTCCTGGATTAAAGTGAGTAAACATGCTCAAAGTAAAAGCAGTCTTAAAAAACAAGGTAGCCAAAGGAACACCTTTTTCTTGAACCAGGCATAATGTTGATTGATGAACTATTCTTTAGACTATACAGATAAACATACTTAATGTCTTAGTAATTAAAAGGAGCTCTTTACTCATTACATAGATATTCTTACATTAGCTGTGTAAGAATAGACTGAACCCTTCCAAACTGTTCCTCATGAGATATTTGATTACTTTCTATGTATAATAATACTTCGGAATTTTCTAATCTGTGTATTATAACAAGTAGCATATAGACTCCCTACCATTAAATAACCCTTCTTTCAGCTAAAGACATTATGTTTGTATTTCTAATCCCAACTTCAGTCAGGGAAAAAGGACAGGAAGGAAGGGTCCTGTTCCAGAAGTAAACCCAAAGGACAGTGATCAAATGGATCTTTCTTGTAGCAGGGGTGCTGTCATTGTCAGTCTGGCAAGTTGGCATGATTAATCGGTGCTTTGCATTGTTTTAAACCTGCAAATGTGGAGCCGAGACACTTGAAATGGGATCTTTGTTTGAGATTGGCAGAAATACAAAAATAGGGAGGTATCTTGGCACTGAACAGTGATTCTGTGATTCCTCTTCTCCTTTCCTGCCCTCCTGCAGCGGGGTGTACTTCCAAGGGACTACCATTGGCATGGCGCCCATAATGAGCATGTGCACTGCAGAGCAGTCTGGAGGGGTCGTCATGGTAAGTGGTAAAAGCACAGGACTTGAAACTGGCCCAGCTGGTGTGACACCGTCTCAAGTTTTGTAATACTGTATTCTGTAACAGAACATTAGCCCCATTTGTCCCATTTTCAGTCTTAATATTATCTATATGTACATTCAGATTGCTTGTAAATGATTGTTTCCATAGTGAAAAAAATCAAAATATCGCATTAAAAATATAGCATGACCTCTTTGCAAGGATCCTTTACTCCTAACTATCATTAGATCAGGTGCTGTGGTGCTGTGAAGGATGAGAACCAGAAGATATATTTGTTATGCACTTGGGTAAACTAGTGTTACAGGCAACAACAGCCTATCCTGAATCTTTTATTATATTGATTTTATTCTGTATTTACACAGTTTTCTGTGTAAGGCCTTATTTTCCATCTTTGCAGCGCAGTGGGTTTATTACTTTGCCAGACAAGAAGAACAAACAACAGCAGCATTTGTCCTACCTGAGCCTCTCTCAAACAGTGCGACTGGTAATGCTGCCGTTAGGTGCTAGGCATGATGAAAATACAAGTACGCTTCTTAGCCAGTTTCTGGGTGTAGTTCTGGAGTATTTTCTTTCAGAATTTTTTTTTTTTTTTTTACTTTATTTTGAACAGTGTTTTGTGCTAATCGTGGGGGAAGAAGTTTTGCATTGACTAAGCTTTGCAATAGAAGTACTTTAAATAAAATCAGATGTGGACTCCCAGAGTTTGCAGGCCACTAACAGGCTCAGCTGGTGACCTCAGAGCTCAACTCCAGAGCAGAAAGCCAGGGAGCCCTAAAAGCTTCCTGGTCTCTGAGTTCAGCCTGCACGTGCTGAAAACCTTTGTGCTTTCTACAGCTTTGTTGAGACTTCCAACAACCCAAGCGATGTGGGGGTTCTCTCCAGCTCTGCTGGACACCCCAGCTGCAGATCCCTACTTCAATGAGGTGGGAGCTCAGGAATGCACAATGCTCAGCATTTGCATGCTCTCAAAGTTCCCAGTTCTTCAGAGCTTCACGGGACTAACCTGGAGCCCAGGACAGAAGGCTTTTGCCTCAAGACAATCCGCACAGTGCTGTAAGAGCAGAGATGCGGTCCCTTCCCGCTCCTGCATTTCCTCCTTTCTTAACCAGCTCCCAAACCAAGGCTGGCCCGCAGTGCAGGGCCCCTTTGTGGTCTCATGGACAAGTAGGCAAGAAGCCAAGCGGGGGTGAAGCATGCAGTCATGGAAGATGATTTATAGACGGTCCAGACTGTGAGGATTTAAGAGATGAGCAGAGAAGCTGAGGTGCAGGAGAGCTGGAAAGAGCAATCAAATCACATAACTGGGAGAAAGGCATGTCAATATTGTAGAAAAGACAAAGGCTTCAGTCTCCCGGTAGCTGGAGAAGCTGAGCCTCTAGTAGCTGTTTGTAACAGCCTTTCACTGGGTACCTGGGCGATAGGTGCAAAAGAAAAAGGAGGAAGAGGAAGAAAAAGCTGTAGGAGTCTCCCAGAGCACTTCCAAATCTTGGCAAAGGCGTATATGAGGCAGACAGCCTCATTTTATCCATTTCACCCTCAGGCCAGCAGTCACCGCTTTGGCTTATCTGCAGTCAGAGCTGCCTTTAATAATGACCTTTTTGTCCTTTTAATTTTTTGCAAAAGCTTTAAACTATGCTACAGTGTCTTTTACTGCAAAGTCAGTCCTCCACAGTCTGGAGACTGTCATTTTAAACAGAAACAACAAAACATAGTTTGTTCCAGTAACAAGAAAACAAGAATCAACATTTCTTTAAAGTGCTCTCAGGGTTCTGACAGAGGAGAGATGGATTTATCCGTCCGGGAGAGACCCAGTGTCTGTGTACGAGCCATGGGGCTGGCTGCAGCTTCAGCTGGGCAGGGGAGCACGATGTTTTGCAGACTCCCACCTCAGTGAATTTCAGCTTCTGAGGTGCAAATTAACTCAAGGCTTGCGCAGCATAACTAGATCCAGTTCCTTAAGCAAATCCTTAAAAAGGAGCCAAATCCCAAACAAGCAAACACTCACCCCCAAAACCCAAATGGGCAGCTGCCCAACTTTCCCCCTCGGCTAACAAAGGCTAATTCAGATGTATACAAAAATTGTATATGCCGGTACCTACAGAAGAAAGCTCTACATTTGGAAGATATGCAAATGAAAGAATGAACTTTTAACCTGGGAGGCTATAGTGCTCAATGTCTCAACACTGGGCAACTGAACATTTGGTCAACTTTATAATCCAGCCAACCTATTACCCATCCCACCGTGAACACTCAATACCAAAAAACTCCCACACTCTCAAAATTGTTCTGAAAGATGAGGCAATGGAGAGATTGCATGAGAAATAACATTTGAATACAAAAAAATGGAGTCATTCTTGTATGATCTGATTTTACTGGCTGGTTTTGCAGCTAGTCGGCTCTACTATATGATATAAATTCCTCTGCCATGCCTCCCTGAGAGCATGCCCCTCTCCAATTTTCTATAGGGCCGGATTCTCTCAGTGGTAGATGACACCCTGCCTCCCACTAATTTGAAGAGAAACTCAAAGTGGTGAGAGCAGTCATCTGAGTATGAGAAGCTTTTGGTGTATCAAGAGCATTATAATTTTATTTTACTGTGATGCTTCTGTTGTGTTGTAGAAAGACCAAAGAAAAGAGCAAGCCTTTGAGACATGATTCAGACTTCATTCTTATTTCAAAAGATTGTCCACTAAATTCATGGATTTAAAAGTAAGATATTGCTGAGTTGCTGTAATGTAATGTAGTATTCTCACTCGTGTCTAATTTCTGTTAACTTAAGAGGGAAATTAGGCTGAATGACAGGTGTGGAACTGAGGCACTTAGGTTTGGGCGAATTAAGTGGAATAAAAGCATGGTTTAGGAAACTTATTCCTACAACTGAGTGAACCTGCATGAAAAGTACCAGGACTGGGGCATTTGCCTGCTCTGGCTGTAGGTGACAGTATTTTATTATTATGATTTGGTCTGAATCTCAGTGGAATGAGGCAGAGTTCAGCTGAAAGAAGCTGCGTGTTTTGTGCAACAGCTTAAAATGTCTTAACACTAGATGGCTGCTTATTCAGTGGTTGTGGTTGTTGGGTAATGACTTTTACTGCTCAAGTTAACTTTAAAAGGCCCTGGTGGAATAAGTCAAAGTCATTTCTTTAGTCCTTGTGATACTTAAATGGTCTCAGTATCAAATGGGACATGTCACTGTTTGTTTTGACAATCTTCATTTATGCTGCCTACAAATAACCTCTTTTGCTGAGGTATCACATTCTTTGTTTTAAAAACCCTCTCTAGAAACTGATAAAGTTGCATTCCAAGTGGATCTGAGCGAGTAATGAGAACCTCATGGGCTGTAATATTTGTTTGCCTATTCAAGACCAAAATTACATTTCAGATCATTTATTGCTCTAGTTCTGGAGTGAATCGTGTGAATTCTTGGGTTTGTTTTTAATTGCCAGCTTTAGAGGTGTTCAGATAAATATAATCCCTGTTCAGTAGTAGAAGAGATACTGGCAAAATAAAGGAAAGCTGAGCTCGGTTTGCTGTCTGTCTAGGCAGCTCAAAGCTTAAGGGAATTGCTGTCTTGATCACATAGCCCTAATTTCAAGGCATCACTTCAATGTGTCACTGGTAAATTATATGGATCTTTGGTCCTGGAATGTTCTCTGGCTGAGTGAGAGGTTGCGCTCTTTTTATGACATCAGGTTCGATTACATTGAATTCTGTAAATATTTCGTACATTTCTATGAGTACAATGATAAATCGGTTTGTATGTGACTAGTATCTAAATAAGATATCTGCATATGTAGGCATTGTGCAAGTGTACATATATTTTCTTGGTTATTACACATTATTTTGCTGCATAGGTTTACTCTGTTGTTTCTGTGACTAGAAGAGATTGTGCAGCTTCTTTCAGCAAACAGGCATCTTAGAATATAAGTGCACACAAACCTGCTGTTTTCTTAGTCACAAGATTTTTATAGTAAATTTTTAAATTCAGGAAAAACTAAAAAAAGATCTTTTGTAGAAAAGTACAATTATTTTGAGTTTTTTCGAAATGCAGAAAGAGGAGTTTCTTGTTTTCAGAATGGCTGTATTCTCCTTTTGATTTTGTTTTCTGTTTGAGAATTGATTTACTAAAAATATTAGCACAGACAGATGAGGAAACTTTTAAACCTACCCCAAGTCATGTATTAAGGGCTTCATTAATATATAGCTAATGTTTTAGACAGTTTTACCTTTCACTTCTTTTTAGTATGAAGGCTGGCTTAGATGATACTAAAAGAGTTGTTTCAACTGAATATATTCATATATGTTTCTAGAGCAGGCAGCTGTACATAGTAATTCCATTTACTGACTGTTAAAGACTGGATCATGCATTTATATTACATGTTTATGCCTTTAGGGAAAGCTTTCATATAGGTACAGTGGAATTTTTTCCCCTTAAGAAGATGATCAATGTGGAAAGGTCTTTTACTCGAGGTTAAGCCAAAACATCAGGCTGATCAGGAGCCTGTAATCAGATCATACGGTGAAGTTCTTACAAACGATTGTCCCCCAAATCAGCATTTCAATGAGGATTAATGTTAATATCTCAATCTGACACTTGGCAACATTTAGAATATTCATAGGTGTTAATAAAAGGCCATTGAAAGTTTGAAGATTGTTTTGTCCTTTCGTTTTAAAAAGGAGGTTTTTCAAAGTACCTGGTTTTTCTTGCAAGGCTTGTGAACTCTTGGGCTTTCTGATATTAAAGAAACAGTCCAAAAAATATTAAATAGACCAAGTGAAGTCTTTTGCTGTGTTTGTAATTTACATTTTGACGTGAACAATTTTCTCACTTTTCCCTCATCACACTTACCCTTGCCCATAAATGATGGCCCATTCCAATACTCCGCATCTGGGTGACTTTTCTGCCACTGCCGTGTCTTGGGAGTTTGGGGCATAGATTGAGCAGGGGAGTTTTAAGCCCTAAATAAAGAGATGGCCCAGATGTTCAAAGCTGCCCGATGGTCTCAAATGTCTAACGTGCTCGGGAAACTGGGTGGCCAGGCCAGAGAGTTTGTCCTCAGATTCCCAGCCTGCACTTAGTATACGCAGCTGAATTTAAACCTGTGTCCATTTAACAACAGTGTAACCACAGACGGCAAATTTATAAAACATTTCAAAAGTCAGGCAATAGGACGTTGGGTGGGAAATGTGTATTTTGAATTGTTTTTTATGTGTTGACTTGACTAGTTCTTTTGGTTTTTTTAAGGATCACTCAGAAAACCCTCTAGGTGCAGCAGTCACGCTGGCTCATGAACTGGGACACAACTTTGGAATGAATCATGATACATTGGAGAGGGGCTGCAACTGCAAAGCGTCTACTGATAAAGGGGGCTGCATCATGAACCCCTCTACTGGGTGAGTGCAAGTTATAGCACTGGCAAGTTACACTTAGAGTGGAAAATTTTCACTTTCATTTTGTGTCTCAGGACCATTTAAAGGGAAAAAAGAAAAAAAACCCTTTTCAACACCTGTCAAAATAACTTCTCGCAGTTATTCCCCTCCAGCTGAAACAATTAAACTTGTTATCAGAGCACAACATGTACCGTTGTACCTTTCTATTTCTGCATTACCAGTGTGAGAGACAAAAATGCTGTAAGCAACTGGTTGATGTAAAACAAAAACAATCAAACTGCATTGCAAGCGTGGAATCAGAATTTCACCATCTCTCCTCTTGCCAACCGAGTATTGGTCATAATAGGAAATGAGCAGCATCCCAAGGCCAAGACTAGGATGAAAGTGTAGGAAATAAAGTAATGCAGGAAATATATTATTAGGCTTCCTGTAAAGCTTTTCTCTTGTGCAGAGAACGTTCTTTAGTTTTGCACAAACTTTTCCATCTCACCCCTTGTTATAAGTGTATAGCAGTTTTCACATGTGACCGAATTAAATCTGCAAGGTCAGTGGGGTTAGGGTTGTTCAGTGGCCGGAGTGAGATCTTCCAAGAAAACATACAAGACAGTGGGAAATAAATCCAGTGAACCTGTGCTCATCATCTCTGAGTCAGTGCTGAATGGTTGATGATAAAGGCACTACGCCAATGGAGAAGCGTAGTGGTTTTGTAGACAGAAAAAGTACAGGCACCACGACCAGCGTAACCAGTTACAGCTTGCTTCTTTATATTTTAAAGTACTGTTAGAAACTGAGCAATATAATGAATGAGTTCTTCATGCCCGTATTCAGGCAAGAACTGATAGGATTAAATGGAGGTGAGAGAGAGTAGATTTTCCAGCGCTTTCTGACGGTAAGTGATGTGCTGGCCTGGACCACCTGCAGACCCACACATAGCTAAAGTTTGGTGACTGGAAGCTGGTAAGAACCAGTCAGACAAATATCTGTCAGCAGAGTCTTGTAGGTACAGCTGGATTTGCCCTTGGGCAGGAGGATGGTCTAGATGATCTTCTGATGTCTCTTGCAGCTCCAATGTTCTCTCTTTGTGCTTAAAGTTCATCTGTTGCTTAAAAATCTCTTCTGGGAATTGTGATCGACTCAACCTCTGCCATCTCCGAGGTTGCATGTTTCTGGGAAAGAAGGAGAGTGATCTGGGAGAGGCCAGGGAGTGTTGGGCAGGATTGCTCCCTGCTGGTCAGCCTAACAGCAGCCTTGGCATTTCTTCAAAGGCATGCTGTCACCCTCCTTCAAGGCAGAAAAAGGGCTTCTGGCCAGAGGCCAAGCACAGCAAGTTAAGAGACAAACAAAAGAGACTTATGTGAGTGGAGGAGAATGAGAGTGATTTCTACAGTTTGGAAAAGAAAAACAGCTTGGCTCTTCTAAAACAATAGGTAATAAATACCCATATGGAATTGCATTCTGCAGCACGTCAGAGCTCATATGCACCCTGTGAAAACAAATTGGAATTGGAAAGGGGGCTCTGAGGTGTGGTGAGGTAGTAGTGGTGGTGGGCAAGTCTGGGCTCTGAGCTCCTGAAAGATGCATGTAAATTTTGTTTGTCTCAGCTGAGTTGGGCATCCAGTTACTCCACTTCTAGAAATAAATACAGGAGATGCTTTCAGGACAGAAATTTCTAGACGCTTTCTGAACTCGTCTTGTGGAAGTGTCTCTAACGTGAGATTAGATAGCTCTTCCCTGGTTTTGGCTTCTGCACCGGAGTCCTTTGGGGGTATCTGAAGTTGTTCTCTGGGCTGGATGTGCCAATCCAGACACTTGGAGCTGAGTTGGCTCAGAGCATGGACACACCAAGGTTGTGCCCGCTCAGCATATTCCTCAGATATCAGACCGAGCATCTCAGCTCACTTTATGCTGGGGTTCCCGGAGCACCTCACAGGCTAAAGGCCATGCTTCTTTCAGCCCCTCCGTGCCCAGCCTCAGCACCCACAGGGCTGACACTTTGGGGAGGGGGCCATCAGCCACACTCCAGCTTTGTGACGCTCTCTTCGGATTTTGACCAAACTTCAGCTTCAACTTGTGCCTAAGAAGGGATGTGCCGTTCACAGAACTGAGTAGGCTGTCTTGTTTGCAGTGATTATTGATTTATAAACAGAAATTTTAGTATCAGGTTTCTAGCCTTAGGCTTTACCTTCATACTGTGCTGTCAATCTGTAATAAGTATTCTGGGACAATGCTTTATGCCTTAAGCCAAACTGCATTTACCAATTTAAAATTAATACTTTCAATGTTTACCCAACGCCTGACCAACAGTAGTATTCCTCTGAGCACCATTATTCAAGGGTAACTGAAAAGGTTTCAGCTGTGGAAGCACGTGTCAGTTAAGGGAAGGCCAGGTGAAGATTCCCTACCTGAAATGCATGCTTAAGATGGCAAAAACATCAAAACAAAGAGCATCCCAGGGAAGCCATGTACATTTAGAGAGACAGCCTGCTCTCTCAGTATGCTCAGTGGCACTCACTCTGTGCTCTTCTGATTTCTGTTGGTTTAAGGTAAATTTAACAAGGGCTAGGGGGAAAAAAAATCTTCGGGTTGAAGCTCATGTGAAAAGTACAAGCCCCTGAGAAACCCTTATCTGGTATCTAAAAAGAATCAGAAATATCTAGGTTATAACAGAAAGGCCTCTGTAAACTTCCCTTTGGAGTCATTTGTGTGGTTGTGCAGCAAAAGGGAATGTTTAAAGGCTTTTTACTTAAAAGTGATTTCATTAATTATTGCCATTTCTTTCAGTTCTTATGTTTCAGTCTTTGAAGAGGTCTTGGAAATTACATCTTGGTGGAAAAAATCTCCAGGGATCATTGTGGAATTTAAACTCTGTTGGATCTGTCCTTTAATGAGCTTCCTATAGCTTTAGCTCTTAAAAGATACCAGCAAGATGTGTACCACTTGTGTGTGAGCTACAAATGCCTTAAAGACCTGCGACTTTAGCAAAATATATTTTGTATAACATGGAATCAAGCATATGAAAGCCCAAATCTGTGGCATTCCAGGCCTTTTAGAGATTCAGATATCTGCGGTGGAAATCACATAAATCCCACTATAGAAGTTTGGGGGGTTGTTATAAAAATAGTATCAGTAAGGAAATATTTAATACTAACGCATTGTTCCCTTTTTAAGGTGTATGTTTTAATGATATTCCTCCAGTTCTTTTAGATTGTTTTTAGACTGTTCCAAGTGAAAAAGAAGGCTATAAGGAGTCTTAAAGAGATCTGCAAATCTTTTTACTGAGATGGCAGCATCTGAAAACTAAGGGGCTAGGCTGAGCCCACGAGGCCATTTCAGTATTCCATTTATTTCCCAAGTATCTCCCTGAAGTTTCCACTCAGGAGTGAAAATATTCTGCCTGACAGCTAGATAAATACAGAAAAGTTCTGATGAAACGCAAGGCATTAGTCTAGATTTATACCACTGCAACTGAAAGCAGAATTTAGCACAAACTCTGGGGCAAAATTATACCAATTAGCAATGCTTGTTTATTTAATAATTTTGGTAATGCACTTTTTTATGTGCTCCTTCCTCAAAATTGAGCACAGATATCTCCATGGGGGTTGAAATCAGGTGAGTTCCCCAAAGTAGTTGAAAGCTCAAGAGTGCATATATGCTTGAAATTTCTTGCCAGCCTTAAGGGAAGCAAAATTTTTGTGGTTAGTCTTCTCCCCTCCTGTAAAGCCAAGGGTTTCTACTTCCCCTCACCCCCATGTCTGTGTTCTTGCCAACAGCATGCTCTTCTAATTTATGTCTAGGTGACTTACACAACTAACTTGTCATAGGGAAACTGAGCATACTGGAAGCATGTTCTTCCTTCCCTCTTACAGTAAGTACCTCTTGATGCCTTTCCATTTCCCCCATCCCAGTTTAAGCATTAATGAGAGACCAGGAATCCACTAAGGACACCTAGTTTTACCAAGCTCATTCAGCTGCTGATCCTACTAGAGTCTCCATCCCTTTGCAGAGTCTCCATCCCTTTGTGGAGTCTCCATGCCTTTGTGATGTCTCCATGCCTTTGGGGGGTCTCCATCCCTTTGCAGAGTCCTGTGACTTGCTATCAAGAAAGATTCCTTCACTGTCCTCTTGCAGAAGTGTGTTGCTCTTGCCAGCAGCATTTCTTGTTGCTGAATCATCCCAGCTACAGCTAATTAAAATGTCAGGCAGGTTTCTAGGCTACAGCCATTTCTTTCATCTCTATTTCCACTTCTGTAGAGAGAAGCAGGTTTTCACCTTCATGCATGCCTTCAAATGCCCTTGAACTCTAGCATCAAGTGCTGTCACTTTGTGTCCAGACTTCCAAACCCCACCGCACATCAAGTACAGGCTGGCAGCAGGTTGGGTAAGTCTGCTTTGACTCTTATTTCTACCTTGGCTGTAATTGGCTTCTCCTCAAAGACCATGATGAAGAAATAAATGCAAAATAATTTAAAATAACAAAACCTTAGAAAAAGAAAAATACTGTATGGGCTTATGTATCATTTCAAGACATGAGACAAGCGGTATTTATTACAGTAGTGCAAAACTTGATGTGTGAGAAAGGGCACGGCCATTACTATATGCTCAAAAGACCTTTGAATGAAAGATTATCTCTTCATAAACTTTTATTTTAATCTAGGTCCCTAGTAGACCATTTTTTTTCTTTGTTCCAAAAGTTCCAAGGCAGGTGTTGGTTTGCATCCCAGTGATGGTATGAAGCGTTAAGGACAGAAAACCATTTGGTGCCACACAGGGAGGTCTGGGCCAGCAACAGAAACAAGAAATCAGCTTCTTTACGATAATTTCTCTGCCCAGCTCCTCTTTGTGATGTTCCTTTTGGTGTGATGTTCCTTTTGAAAAGTCAGAGAATGAATTGAATCCCTCTATGCCGGCCTTCTTTTCCCCCCTCTTCTTATCTTGGATCTTGTGTTACCATCTCCATTTTCACACTACCATTCAAAGTAAGTGTATTTTTCTGATTTGGACAGGTTTTAATTGCAATTTACTCACATAAATACGACTGCATGTGTTACAGGGAAGTAGAGCTTGGCCTGTGACACAGTGACTGTGTGCTGGTGGAAATGCCTGTGCTGCGGGTTGGCTTGGAGATCGGCTTCAGCCAGGGGACCCGGTTTTGTGCAGGGCTCGTCAGTGAAGAACAAGAAATGGGATTGAGATCAATTCTTTAACCTCTCAGCCATTGATCATAATTTTAGAGGATTTTTATGGAAATGTGCCTCTCAGTAGAAAATAACAGCTAATTTTGAGTAATTGCCTTTCAGTACACAATTTCACTTTAATTACTGAGGTTTTGGAGGCACGGCTTTGAGGGAGGAGAACAATTAGAAGCACAGAAAGGGCACATAGAAATAGTACGTAGAAAAATACTGGTTCATTTACTGTTGAAATTCAGAGAAGAATTTCTTTTTTTTAAAACCAATCCAGAAAACACCCACTGTTATCAATATGGTTTTAGGTAACATTAAAACCTTTTTGTTAGAATTAAAACAGCCAATGGGAAGCTGCATATTTGTGAATAAGAGTGGGAGCAAAACACGATCCGCTAAGAATCAGTTGAGTGACAGTCCCAAATTAAACTAATTGACTTGATCTCAGTGCTACTGAGGAGAAATGGGGAAAAATTAAAGGTGGGAAGGACCATCAGGTGGGCTTCTTCCAGATACCACTGAAAAACAGCATTGGTACATGCTATATTTTAATCCCTTCTGGGAAGAATTAAGTATTCTGCACTGAACACTCAGCACATTAGTTACAATTAAGACTAAATAAAATATTTAAGTGGAAGCAGTGTTTTTTTCCTGAATAATTGTACCAGATGTCTATGAAGAGCTAAGAAGTGACACCAAGCAAGACAGTGAGTGCATAGAAGACACCATAGATGTGAACATTCCCATTTGCCCCACTGGTGATGAGCTGGTCCACAGGTTCATTGTACTAGTGGCCCAGACATCCAAGGATTAGGTTAGGAAACATTTATTCTTTGTTGCATGTTACAGGCCATTTCCCGGTGGTTTTGAAAGCGTAGCACTGTATGATCTGGCAGAAGAAGCTATCCTTGAAAGGCAGCTTTCCTGCAAGTGAAAAACAGTTCCATTTGATGCTTTCACTTCATGCATTAATTTCAGTGGCCAAGGGGAGGTGCATTACATTTCTGTTTCTGTCACTTATAGCATCCATTTCTGCTGGCAAAGAAAAACTGATTTTGTTGGCTACCTTCTACTGACAACCCTCTGTGGTTGCAAATATATTATCAGGGACATCTAAAATAGCTATTTGTTTGCTTTCTCAACTTCCCCCCGTCCCCAGTTCATGCTTGCTTCATGTTGTTGAAGGTCTTGTTTTGTTTTGTTATCTGATTTTCCCCGTGTAAATGCGCTGATTCATTTTCTGCAGTGCTCAAACTTCAAGGCTTCTCTGGTGTCCATGCCTGGTGCGAGGGCAGGGTTACCAGAAGGTTTAGCACTCACATGTAGCTGTTGTTTCAAGAGTATGGCAATGGATACATTCCCTCTTCCCCAAGCTGCTGGGTCTGAGGGTGCCTCTGGAAATGCTCCCCAAGCCACGGAGGTGTCACAGCTTCGGTTAGGTATTTGTTCTCACTGATAAGGTAAAGTTAAATGCTAGGTCACAGGCATGTGGATTATAGAATCTCTGTACAGGGACTCCATCCAAAAGCCATCTACTATTTTGGATTATTGCATTACACGCACACCATGAAATACGGGTTTGGGTAGAAAAATTGGCCTGTGGATCTAAACCCCAACCTGGCTTACTCCTGTCCTGAAGTATGCTTCCATCTCTGGTGAACTGGAATAGTGTTTTGTGGGGTATGTGATAATCCAGATGATGGAAACCATACAAATTAAAAACAAGGCTTCGTGTGGCAGAAGAACATATACTAATGGGGATTATTTAGTGATCTGTCTGGCAGTTCAGGTGTACAGTTATCCTGATGCAGCTGGGGTAAGCGCGGACAGCTGGATTGGGTGAGGATGAGGAGATGCTCAGCAGCTTCTTCATCTGCCTTCACCACCAAGGGCAGCGTCTGGGGGAAGAGCACCCTGCTGTTAAAGTGTGTTACACAAGTGATGTCCTTTGATGGTGCTGAAGGTCTGTTCTCCCCATTTGTATCACCCATTACTCTTAATGAGATTTAGGTCTGCACATCAAAAGAAGGCTAGTAACAGTAATGCTGATTTTTTTGATACATAAGTACATATTTGCATGATAGATGGGTGGCTGATATCTCCTGGAGAACTATTTAGCTTGGTAGGGCTGGCTCTCAAAGGGTTTTATGGGCAGCCTTGTTATTTTGTTATCTGCTTCTGTTCAATTTTTGGTTTTGAGCTGCCATACAAAAAAAAAAAAAAAAAAATTAACTCTATTATAAACATGTAATCAAATAAATAAAACATAGTTAAAATTATTAAGGACCAGTTAGGAAAGTATTAATCGTATGTGTCATTCATTAAGTATTGGTTTCAATAACATTTCTTTTGAAAAATGATCTCAAGGAAGCAGGATGTAAGGTCATCTTGATTTTGGATACTCACACTCGGAACTGGAGTCTGTAGAACGGGGCTATGAAAACATACAACCTCCAGAGATTTCCAGCACACTAGCTTCAGGAGACAGCCAGGTATGCCATGAAAACAGCATCTTGGCTTTGGTACCAAATCAACTTGAAGTGAAAACCACTTATTCCAACACGTCACAAGGTTAAAAAAAAAATACAATTTTTTAAAAAAGCTAAAAAAGGCAAAAGGTCATGCTAGGAATGGGAAAGAAATCAGAATTACAGTGTGGGAAAGGACACTGTAATTTACTGACTGGTTCTCTTCCCTTCTTTCTAGACATCTCACAACATCTTGTAGCTGCAGAGCTGTTACACATTAGATAATCAAACCGTTATTAGTTAGCACAGTATTTCCTGGCCCCTCTCAGTTTATGTTCAGCTGTGCAGACCTCACTTTGCATTCTTTGGTCTGGCAGCTTAGAGACATTAAACTGTGGAGTCAGCAGAACTATCTGGAATTACCTCTGTTACAATTTGAAGAAAATGAAATTATCTTTAAGATGTAAACAGTTTCTAATTAAGCTCTGAAGCTGTTTATGTTTCCAAACCAGTCTGAGCAGAGCTCGGCACAAAGACAGACTTCTTTGTTGTCTTTTTCTTTTTTTAATAAAGTTGATATACTGATGTAATAAATTACTTGTGACAGAGGTAGGTCTGTTGTGCCAGCAGTGCAACTGCTTTTTGAAAAAAAAAACTTAAGCAACATATCCCTATGCCCTAGTAATTTAGCACATTGCATTCTGGTCCTTCCTTTAGTAGGAAACAGCCACGAGATTGCAGAATAGATTTATGTCGGTCTTTAACTTAACTCCAAGTAGCCTCATGTCTGCAGTGCATTTGGCATTCCTTTTTGTTAATAATTTCCATACATTACAGATATATTTAATTGTTGTGGTAAATAAGAGCTGCGTTGAAGTGTTAGTCGCATTGGTTGAAATACATTGCATGTTTCCCAGTCCTTTATAGGAGCGGGTCCCTGTTAACAATTAGCACACAGAGCTACGGGGCAGGTCTTTAAAAAAAATATACTGCTTTTTATTTCAGTTTAGTCTTTCACATTTCAGTAGATGTGCTGCTAGAAGTGAAAATATTTGGCTTTTCTGCTGTATTCTAGGGGAGAACTCATACAGATTTACAGCATGCATTTTCTGTAAGTGAAGCTGACAAGGAGAGAGGTTACTTCTCAAATGAAAACACATTTTACTTCTGGTGTGATTATTTATAGCAGATACTTAAGGACACATCGTGGTTTCTACTATGTGATGTATCCAGAATGGGTACAGTTTTACTGGCTTGGATGCTGGTATGTGAGAGCTCAGCTGTGTTTTGTCTTGTCAGTGTAATATCCATAGAAAATATAGCTCTGTAAGGGACATTTTTCTCCTGCAGTACTGCTATTGCCATGACCCATGAGAACAAATCATATAAGGACATTTCCCTTCATCTTAGCTTTCTGTTTCATCAAAAAAAACCCAAAACTTTTCAACCAGCAGGGATAAATCTGTAATGCAGAGCATGGAGAATTAAGCACACAATGTCCAGTTTTAATTGGTGTAATGAATTCCAAATTCCCAGAGTATAAATGGAAACATACCTTAAAGGGCATATGCTTAAGGTCACATGAATGCTCCTTTTTAAACGTGTTGTATGCCCCGAAGCAGCTTAAGGAATCGATGTTGACTTGGAAGGCTGATTCACTGTAATTAAATGATGCCTACAGCTGCGTTTGTCACAGTTGTCATGGGAATCACAGCCTTTTGTGCCTGGGATAGATGCAGAAAATGTTTAAAATTCAGAGAGGAAAGATGTCCGTTTTACCCCAACAACTGCTTCCTGCAAAGTCATTCTTTTTTCTTTTCTAATGTCAGAGCCTGTTACAAAGTCCTGGATGCATTTCCTGCAGGATTCCTGTGGCAGAAATGCAGGTAGGCTCCACTTCAGCCTTTTAAACCTGAATGGCACAGCCCCAGTAGTGACATGAAGATAAGCAACCACCTATTTTACTGTAAAGTCACTGAAAATAAAAAGGTGAGATAACTTCGGTGTCCTAGCAAGCCTTTCTGGCTGCTTCTACCATAGCATGGAAATCGTGTTCGTCTTTGTCATTATGTTCTCCCAGCACCCGACCAGCACTAGGTGTGAAATCTAGGTTCCCTCAAAGCTGGTAGGAGAGCTTCTATAGACTTCAGAAAGGCCAGGATTTCATCAGGGTACCTATGGATTCCTTTAGATTGCTCAGAAGCCTTTCATTCCTGTGTCTGAAAGTTTTGATTTGCTCACTTGAGGTTCCCTAATTCTCAGATCATGGCTAGATCCATTCTTTTCTCATGGCTTGAAATAATGATTACATACAATGTTGTTACTAAGCTGTTTATTTTCTGTGTTCAAGCTCTGTGGAAGAGAAAAGGGAAGCTAGAAAAAAGTGATTCATTGTTATTTGATATTTATGAAATTTTTTTTGAAAGAATTCCACTTCCATTTGTCTCAGCTGATTTCAGTGATATGGGATAAACTGCTTTTTTCTCAGTGCTTATCTTGCAGCACAAGAAGGGAAGGTGGAAATGGGGGGGGAAATGCAACCGGATTTCTAGGACTGTTATGCCTCACTTATCTTTCCTTTGGATCTTCTAAAAGAAAAGAAATAAAAGGAGCCATGGTGCTTGCAAGTCAGATACTCCTGTCTTGAAGTCCTGATTTATTAAGAGACCAGGTAGTACAGATGCTAAGTGAAATCAATATGAGCTGTCTCCCAGGTATATATTATTTCCAGCTTTTTGCAGGGCTCAGATGTTTTTCTTTAGCACCCATGTCTTGCTGACTGGAATTTCCATGCGCTTCATTCTCTTAGTGCTTCTGCTACTGTTCTTTCCAGTGGGCAGGTTCTCCACGTGCTTTATCCGGGGGGCTGCTTCCCGTGTATCTTCTCCCTGGCCTGGGTCCCTCCTCGTGGGGTTTAGCCCTCCTCGGAGTCCTCTTCCCTCAACTTGCTGTCATTTGATCTGCTCACCTCATCCTCGTCCTCACCCAAATCCATCGATGGTGCCAAGTACTCACAGTATGGCAGGTCTTTCAGTCAGGGTGGTCACCATGATCACATCAGCTGGGACAATGACCACACATGCTGCTTTCGTTCTTTAGGGTGCAGTGTATCATGAGTTGTGTTTAGGATACACACATGCAGGACAGGAGCTAGTGCTGATGAAAGGGGGAAATGTCTGTAAATGAATATCATGGGTTGATTTTTCTGTATTACAACTTGGGTTTGATGTTCCCTTTTGCTTGGTCTGCTTTGGTCTTTCAAAAATTATTTTGTTCTTCTCCCTCACCCAAACACGCTCTCTATAAACTGATCCTCTCAAAACCAAGTTCCCAAAATCAGATATTATTTTTTTTCCAGTGTGCTGCTGACCCATTTAAAAAGCAATTCCAAGGTTTTTCAAGGGAGCAAATCAGACTGTAAGTGCCTGAAACAAAAGTTGATTGTAAAATCATGTAGAGAACTGAATGAAGCATCATCACGGTGCAGTGCTGCCCTGGCATTTCAGGCCAGGTGAAACCGTGCCTTTTACCGAACCAGAAACCAGCGGGAAGCTGATCCGCAGCGAGGTATTTTCAGCAATGGGATGGACCGTTGGTCTTCATTGGCTTGTCCCGTGCTGAGGATGTTGTGGTTTTGTGTGACTAATTTAAACACGGGGCATTCTGGTTGTGCTTCTTATCTACCATTTCCTTCATCGCCGGCAGCTGTGGGCAGGCACAGCATGCCTGCTGCCCTGCTTGTCTTCAGCCTGGGACCAGAGCTAGCCCAGCCTTTTCATCCCTCCCTCTGCTATGTGTTGCTTTTTTTACTTTTACTATAGTCAGCATTGGATTAACCTCAAATTCTAAGTAGTAGATTGTGAAACCTGAACTCTCAGCAATCCAGCAAATTTTTATTAATGAGGTAGCAGTCTAAAAGGAAACAGAGCAAAAGATGAGCCAGAGGCAAATTCAAACCGATTATAGCTACTTTCCTTAGCTGTCTAGTTTCCAACGGGAAGAGCAGTTGTCTGAGTTCTATTCCCATAGAGCTTTTGCAATGCAGATAACTGCAGCATACAGTCAGAACACTGTTAGGATTGATGAATTGGTTGAGTATTGCTTCACCCCCAGAACACAGAAAGGAGAGTCACCATAGGCCTCTCAACCAGAAAAAAACTTCTCTGACCTTACATTTGTCAAAGTAAAAGTAACTGCTAATAATGTTTTATTTGGCAGTTTTGTGACGGCAGAAATATCAAGCCATGACAGTGTATACAGTATAAAGCCATTAAATGTTGTTCCTTTGCAGAAAGTATTTTTCTGAGCCATCCAGCCGTTTGTTTCATTGCTGCTTGCTGACCTGAAGCCCCACACTCCGTATTATAAATCTGCCTTTTTGAATATTTCAGGTAGTTAAATTTTCACCTTCAATGTAATGGGAGAGGTCAAGTCTCAGCTGGGGCTATGGCCATCCAATCTAGACACCTGAAGTGAGATTACTTGAATGCATTCCGGGAATCTGCGCTATCCCCAGGGCCAAATCAAAATGAAACTAAAGCATTTGTGTGAGAAGTTTAAACATTTGCTTGGGAAGACTTTCTTTTCAATAACCCTGGAAATTTCATTGTAGCACAACAAGCCATTGCCACTACGCATCAATTAAATTAACCACGAGTGTGATATATTCACAGTTACTTATTGGAAGTATAAAAACTGCCGTGTGGTGAACACGACAAAAGCTGTAGGAGAAAGCTAGGTTTGTTTTTTAAATCACTGACCATGAACTCAGACAGCAAGAGCTTTGATGTCACGTATAACTACATGGCCCAATTCCATGCTCTACTTTATTGATGCTCTAGGGTTTAAAACTATAAAAGAGGAGCAAGAGAGTGAAAAATAGGCTAGAAAAATAAGTATGAGTTGTCAGACATCTGCCTTTTGAAGCAAACTTCCCATTTCAATACTTGGGAGATAGATAGATAGATAGATAGATAGATAGATAGATAGATAGATAGATAGATAGATAGATAGATAGATAGATAGAAAACCATTCTACATTTTTAGCTAAACCCTTCCAACAGTGCCGAAAAAGGTGTGCCACATCATTTCTGGGGCTGGTGTCTCCTACAAAGCCCTATCATGCCTTTCAAATTCCTTCAGTGTCTTTCCCTCAAGCATTGTTTAGGGCTTTTGTTTTCCTGCAGGATGCTTACAAGGGCCTGCACATCTTGCAGGACCCCCAAAAGTCCTCCAGTTTTACCCCCTCTTCCCAATCGCCCTGGTCATTTGCTGCTTGCAAAAGCTTTGGGTCTGAGAGCATCTGCAGCTACCTTTAGGGTCTCTCCTTTATTGTGCTCGTGGGATCTACCTCAAACCTGCATTTGTGTCTTCTTCCCTCAAAAGTACTTACAAATGAAGACATTGTTTAAATAATAGATTTAAAAGCCTTTCCATATTATGGCACTTGTCTAATTTTAAACAGTTGCTCTTAAAACATGAGGTGTATTGAATAACGTGTCATGACAGAACTTGATACACGAAGGGATCTGTAGTATTTGAACACCTATTTCAATATCAAAGAAAACTGGATTTCATCTCCTGCTTAATACCTAATTCTATGAGGTCCTTTATGCTTACTAATTCATTAACATACATGCTGTACAGAATAGCTGAAGTGTCAGAAAATGTCATCTAATAGCAAATTCAGTTTTTTTCTAGTAGGCTCACATCTCTTAGGAGACCATAAAAAGTTGTTTTCAAGAGATGGAGAACAATAGTAATGTCTAGAAGGTTAAAACCAAAGGGGATGCTTTTTAGTGAGAAAGAATCGTCAATTTGATCAGGAGTTGGAGGAGGCTGGAAAATTGTCATAGTTCCTTGAAATCAACACCTCACTGTGTCTAGAAACATCCGTGTTGCTTGAGCTTCTACCTTCTAGTTTATTTTCTACTATTACTCTCCCTACTGCTGACATTTTTTTCATTGGAAAAATCACTTATACCTGAATGAACAAAAGCAACCCTATCTCTGTTTTTTTTTTTAAGTTTAAAAAAAAAACAACTTATTTTTATGTTCCTATGCATATGCATAGGAACACAGGGATATGCAGCAGGAAACCTACACATTTGTGGGTAAGTCATCCTGTAGAGTCTGAGCAAGAGGGAGTGCAAATTCCCATCTTATGCCCCCAACAGAAAAATCTGAGTTGATCTCCTTCTCTCCAGTTGTGAGCCACTGTGCAGCCAAAAATCAAGAATTTTGGAGGCCAAGGACAGTAAGTATCCGTATTTGTGAGTCTCAAAGGGTCCTGGATTGAGACAGACACAGAGACACTACAGTGTTCAGTTCAGACAAGTTGTCATCACAGCAAGCGTTGGAAATTCTGGTGCATAACTAGCAAAATTTCAGACTTGGAGGGCTGGGACCCAGCACCCCTCTTGTCTTTGAGCACCTTCGTGTTCCTAACAAGCACAGCTGATGCCTTAACTAGTTCCAGACATGGCCTCTCAGGCTTGGTTTTTCAAGCATTCTGGACAGAGCCTGGTCCCAGTTTGCTGCATCTTTGGAAATTAGCTAGTCAACAGTTGTTTCGATAAGTATGCTCTGGAAAATCAAAATGCCCTTTTAAAATTAATATAATCTCGAATTATCATATTACCTCAGGGAAGAAGGCCTGGTGGTACTTAATAGAGCTCTTTGGGGCTGTTGTGCATTTTAATTGAGTGAATAATTGTAAAACACTTCAGGGCCTTTTGGTAAAAGGCTCTGTATAAACATTGTTATAATGCTAAATAATCAGGTTGCTATATGAACTGGAATAAATGAACCCTATAAACAGTTATATAATTTATATATACATATCATGTATGTGTGTATATATGCCAACATTTTGGAGAGAACAAGGTGGTTACTTACTAAAAGTCCTACAGTTCTTGAATAGGAAAATATCCTGAGATTGAGTAGAAATAAGCATAAAAATCAAAGTGTTAGTTTTCAAGATATTGTGAGCCTGCAGTTTATCCTCCTGTGCAATGAACAGAGAATTGCCAGAATCATTGATGGTGTTACCATTTCAGTGATGCTTCTTGAGAAACAACAAAATATGTTGTGGGTTTTGGTGCAGGGACATGGAGGAGGTAGATCCTAAGTGCTGAATATTTAGATGTGTAAAGATGTAGAGAGAAATGGCTTGGAAGAACTGAGGTAGTTTCACTTCAGATAGTTTTCCCAAGGTATTGCTGCAATGCAGGGGTAGGGTTTGGAATGGAGCAAGGATCTCCTGCAGCCCACGTCAGTGCCTCTCCCAGCATTTTCCAGACGGAGCAGCGGGGAAGACAGCAGCAGTGAACAGGGCAGAGCAGCCTCCACGGTGGTGCCGGTGCTGGGTCTGTAGCTGATCTGCTGTGTCACCCCGCATGAATCAGGGGTCACTCCGTTACTCCTGAATGCTTTGGCTGTCTGATCTCTTAAGACTGTAATTTTCTGGGGCAGTGACTGTGTTTCTGTGCTTGTACTCTCTTGTTATTCAGCCCATTAGGAGGGGAAATACCTCTGAGATGGAGATGATGGAGATGAACTTTTATAGTTCATGCAAAAAAAGCCTATGCTGGGCAACACAGTGCTAGTATAAAAGGCCTTTATCCTTAAAAGGGACTTGACACAGTGATGATGCCACTTCACTTACTTAATGAAAGGAGCCATCTAATACAGGCTAAATGCAAAACTGCGTAAAGGAACTGGCATTTGAATGGCTTGAGTGCTTGAAATATAAATGAATGAGACAAGACCAGACTCTGTTTCCAAAGGAATCAATTACCAGGCATCCTCTTGCTACTATGAAGGTCTCGTTCGCAGGAGCAGTCAAAGCTCTTTTTGCTGGGAACTAGGATATTCGTTGCTTGAGATTACGCACATCTTTCAAGCACCTAGGAGACACTGAGGAATGCTGTGGATACAAGACGGGTAGAAAGACTGAAATTATTTTCCTTGCTGTAAACCCACTGAAGAGACTGATGTAGTGCTGGGCACAATTTGAGTTCTGTGGAGCCGTACACGCAGCCAGAATGGTTTGACAAAATGATCCATTGTGTATTAAATCTACAGATTCACACAGTGTAGAAAATGTGTGGGCTATTCAGCATCTCAGAATATGAATCAGGTTGGACTAAAGTTTCCTCTCTCTTCCTAACTGCAGAAAAATACGGATCTGTAAAAGAAAATGTCTTGAATGCAGGATAATGGAATATACTGATTGCTAATGAGGTTTTTACCTCTGGAAGGTTCTCCAATGGCCTATATGAGCTGGTAGCTGAGGGTTTTTCCAGTAGGATAAGTGTCTATGCTACCTCAGAAAGCACAAATATCCCTGATTAGCATGTTACTGAAATCTTGGAGACAGGTACTGGCTTCACCACGGAGACCCCATTACCCTTTCCCACCCAAGGGTAGTCCTTCCAGGTGAGATCTGAAGCCTCTTCACACGGCAGTGCGAGGAATTTTGCTGCATTTGTTCAGAGGATGAGTTTATTTCATGTGACCGTTACTCCACCATTTTTCTCAAGCCCCAGATTCGCTTACTTAGACATCGTGCCTAACGCTACCGACATCTGATATCTATACCTTCCCTTCCGTTCTGCCAAGGATTTCATGCTTCTGGTGAAACAGCTTTAAAATTGCAGAGACAGGCAAAATGTAGCCTAAAATCACAATGAACAGATTCTGTGGCTGTTACATAGGATTCCCCACCACCCCCACCCCTACCCCGCCAACGAAGAATGGTTGTGTGTTAGAATATCGTAGTATGAAAGATCAGTTGTGTTTCCAATGCAATACCGACTGGCATCAATTGATGTAGAATCTTTTCTTGCATGGTGTGGTTACCCTTCAGTTGTTCTCTCTTTCCACTTCTTGGGTTCATCTCTGGGTTTGTACTGCTTTATTCTGGGCTTACTTGATAAAGAAAAAGTATTTTCAGAATATTTCATCAAATAACATGTGCTGCGCTGATGTCAGCTGAGGAAATCAGCATCAAGAATAGGAAAAGCCAGAAGATGAATGGATCCCTTAGTTCAAAATAGGAAACAGCTTGAAGTTCCTTTGGGGGCAAACAGAAACCTCATTCATTAACAATGACATTATTTCACCTCTGGTACAGAGTAAGGGTTCTGTTCTCCCAGTGATGGACAGACATCTCTCACATTCATGCAAATAAGCCTGAGCATTCATGGATATAGGGGAACAGGCCTAAAATATCGACAGTTTTGACCGGTGAGCTATTCTCATGACCTGTGTGTGGCTGAGACATATGGCACAGGGAAAAATGCATTATCTGTGTTTCTGAATGAGTTCAGTCTGTGTGAGGTTTGTACGTCTCCGCGTCTCATCTCAGTGTATATCAAAGTAAATCTGTGTCACTGAAGTGAAGGATCTTGCCTAGATGATGCAATATTCATTTATTCATACTTTGATACGAGGATCATGTCTGATCAAGCACTCATATGTTTTGTATGGGATTGATCAGTCAGACGTATCTGGGTTTTTATGAGTTTTTTGCAGTGTTTGATAGTAGTGTACATCCATCCATTTGTTCATACTCACGTACACAGATTTTTGTGCAGGTTTTTTTTCAGTCAAACTAAGAATAGGACAGGAGTTTGTGGTGTCCTGTTAAGAACATCTCCAATTGCTCAATGTCAGACGGTCAGTAGGAGGCTTCCCAAGTGCCTTTATTTTCTGTTCCATTACTCCGAGTACCTTCCCTGTTTTCCCTTGGGGCCCAGAACTGCAGCTAGCAGCCTGACTCCTACCTCATGCTATTCTGAAATTCCTTTATTTGTCTTAGACTCTGTCATTTTGCCTAAACATCAGTAATTTTCCAGAAATCAGCTTTTTAAGCAGAGATGCCTATTAACTTTCTGAAGTCATATGTCAGTGAATCACAAAACTGTTTTCTTCTTCAGAGTCATGTTTATGTTCTTTTCCAATGAGCTGGCTGTTTTATTGCAAAAGAATCTGTAAAAGAGGTAATTTTTTAAAAGGCACCAAATAAATTCTGTCTGTGAAGTTCTCATAACCTTTCTTGAAGATACTAATTAACCTCCTTATCCCAGTATAGGAAGCTCTATTGCATTTATAATTGTCAAACATTTCTTTTTTTTTTTAATAGAAATGATCCCTTTCTGATACCTGTAGGCATCATCAGTCACAAAGGAAGCTTCTCATTTCAGGGTATTAGAAACAACAGTAGATTAATCGCAGTCTGAAGTTCAGCAGTGCAGAACTTCCATCTATTATCTTGCTTGTCTGTAAAGATTATGTCCTAATACCAAAGCATTTAGCGACTAAAGCCCAGCCATTACCAGGTTTACTCCCTGTGCTGCCATAACGTTAGATTACTGCTGGACCATGGAGCAGCAGTGATGAAGGTACCAAGTCTTAGGGGAGATGCTGGTGGCAACTTACTTGTCATACAGATTCAGCGTAAGCGTGTGCACATCTCGGTGCAGAGAGGGCACAGCAAACTTTAGGACACGAGCGATGGCCAGATCCTGGTGTCACTTTGTCTCGAATCTGTGGGTCAAAGTGCACGCTTTCCTTAGTAAAACTGGAATTATGTCCTCAAACAGAAAAACACAGATTATCTGGTGATACCTGTACTACGCTGGATCGTTTTGCTGACATTGTTCGTGTGTTTTGCAAAAGAAATCAAAGCCACTATGTGTTCGTACAGCAGGGCCAAATCCTGCTCTCAGCAGTGTGAATTCAAAATCTGAGTATTTTCAGTAGTGTCTTTACAGTCATCCGGATTTAAAATAAGAACTGTATATGCTTTAATCATGCAGTTCCCAAGCTCAGCTTTGATGAATTGCAGAAGTAGACTCTTACCAACTAACTCGGTGTTTTTATCTTTTTCTTTTCCTTTTTTTGTTTCCCTGAAAAGAGCAGGAAGTTTGCCACACTGCACAGCAAGATGAATGAATTTGCCATTTGAGGATGAATTTTCCAAGAAGGATTAGGATGTTTTGCAGTCCTGTAAATGCAGGAATCCTCCTTGCAAGGCCAGCATTTCTTTAGGCTCATGATCAAAATTTGCATTACAACTACATATGCAAAAGAGGGAGAAGGAACTTCAGATGTGAACACTTCCAATTCTTAACAGCAGATACAAATTTAAGTGGAAAAGGTGGAAATTCTCTTCCTCATAGTCAGAAATTCTGATAAATATTTTTGGCTCAATTTTACAGTGAATTGTTTTATCTCAATCCCATGTTAAAGGCTTTTAAAAAAATGAACACAGACTTCTTATTAGTGCACAGATGTGCTAAAAGGTCACCAGCATGACAGGAGAGAGATGTTTCCATCCAGTAATACCACCTTTCCTTATGTCTCCGTGTGTTTTAATTCTAGCTATCCCTTTCCGATGGTATTCAGTAGCTGCAGTAGAAAGGACCTGGAAAACAGCCTGGAAAAAGGAGTGGGAATGTGTCTGTTCAACTTGCCTGAAGTGAAGGAGTCCTTTGGCGGACAGAAGTGTGGGAATGGCTATGTGGAAGATGGAGAGGAGTGTGACTGCGGGGAGCCTGATGTAAGACACCATCCGAGAATTGCTGCTCACCTCCTGTCTGCAGGTTTTTAACAGCAGAGTTGGTTTGGCACATTTAACACTACTTGGTGTAAAACAAAACTCTCCCTTCTCTGCTTCTATCTTAGCTTAAACCTCGGAGTCTTCAGAAATGTGGGGAGTTTCTGCTTGACTTGCATTTGAGTTGCTAAAGTTCAGGCAGGGCTTTAGTTAAGAATGTGCTTGGTTCACTGCTAGAGAACAAGCTTTCTCATGGTTTGTCCAACAGAGTAACCGTGACTGTCATCTTCCTAACAACAGAAATCCCTTTAAGTGCTAGTTAATAAGCTAAACTCAAAATAAATTTGTTAACATTGCTCAGATTTCTCAAGATACCACGCATTAGCTGAAGGTTTGTTTACATATGTGAGAAGCCACTCATAATATAAATATAAATAGTTATATAAATATTAATATTGGCTAGGTACTTTTTTCATTGCAGCCAGCTTCAGGTTTTTGCTACAAGACCTTTCTCTCCATCACTATGAGGTTTTCCTTTGCTGCTAGCCCATTACCTTTCTAAAAGAAGCAGCCTCTACTGCCTCCCAAAAAGATAACTCCTACTTCAAAGATCATTCCATTTAGTTTAGTGGATGTGTCAGAGGACTGCTCAGATTGGGAGGAGACAGCCAAAACCTGGGGGTCAAATAATATCTGAGTGGACAACCTTATCCCTTTGGCATCCCATGCTCATTGGCTGTATTGAATTTCTCTCAGGTTATCTGAATTAAATACATCAGCAGAGGAGGGATTTGTTTCCTGCGCTAGATATGGTTCTGCAGACAAAATAGATTGGGTCAGTTAAAACATCGAGATACCGCTGTGTCCTGTCTGTACAGTGTATTGGATTTACACAAGCCATAAGGATTTCCTGACAGTTCACTCATTCTTCAGGGTAACGAGGTTGGAGGAAACAGGCTTATCTTCTTGTTTAAAGTCAATAGAGAGCAAGCAGCTTGCAAATGTCTTTCTAACCCAGTTATCTTCTTCATTTTCATTTTTGAATGTTAGTGATACCTTTTCAAGTCAAAGTCACTTAACATCAGCAAGCACTGACTTGATTTGCCTCTTCTTTCTATGTTGGGAAACAGGAGTTTGAGCCCAATTAAATTAATTTTGAATTTACTGCTATAATATGAGCGGTACCAGGAAACACATTAGATTAGTTACTAAATCACTGCCCGGTCATTTACCAGCTGAGTTTGTCGATAGTGTTGCAGTATTTTATGGCGTGGGAGGCTGTACAATAACGGATGCTGGTTGTATTTTATCAGTGGTCAGAATTAAATATCACTCCGAACATGCAGATGTAGGCAGTTGGTTGGGGTATTTCTCCTTTAAGGAAAACATTAGCCCTGTGTCGAGGTCTGCGCTCACTGACATTCCTTAGCAGTAGGACAGCAGTGGATTCGTGAGGGTGGAGAGCCGGGACTAGCAACACCTCTCACCCTTCAGGCAACTCTGGAAATGCTAATGCGGTTGGGACTGTCTGAACCACCTCCATCCATGCTACAATTCCTGTGCATCAGGTGCTGGTCGTCTTCTGGAGTATAATGGGTGCTGGCACGCCCACCACCAGGCTGAGGGTGTAAGACCTGACCAAGGATGATATTATCAATTAAGTTCCAATTCCATTTTGGATTATATTGCCAAAAATGTCTGATGTGCTACAGTGTCTGTAGAAGGAGATTTAATGTAGAATGCACATGGAAAGACAGGAGAAAGGAGGGGGGAGCCTTAGGCCCTGAGAACTGAAAAGTGACAGATGTAGCTAATTTTGTAACAGGCTGCAAGGGGGATCAGAAAACTACAAATTGGTAAATCAGAAGTCAGACAAATTACTTCCAAATGTAATTAAGAGCTAGTGCCTGAACAGCTGTGACATGCCAGGGACAAGTCAACACAGCTTTTGTGCCAGGAAATCTTGTGCAAACCTACCTCAGTGCTCTGAAGGACTTAGCGAGCGGGTGGAAAGGGGCGATGCTGTTATTGCAGGAGTCCAGAGAGGCTTTAGACCAAAGCTGTTCACGAAGGCCTCTTCAGGAGGCTAAAGAGCTGTAGGACGAGGGAATGCTGCATGGGCAAAAACTGGGTTAAAAGACAGGAAATACAAGCAGGTATAAATCATCCAGTTTGTGCAGTGGAAGGAGATCTGCTGTGATGTATCCATGAGATGTGTCCTGGGGGCTACACAATTCAGCATATTCATAAACAGCCTGGGAAGAGGAATAGTCTCGAATTTGCTGATGATGTTAGTTAGGATGGTAGAGATGAAAGCTGGCGGTGAAGAACTGCAGAGGAACCTTCTGAGACAGCTGGATTGGGTATTAAGGTGACAAATGGGATTCGGTGTGGAGTGATGCACGTTCCAAACATCACGTATAAGATGATGGACTCTGAGCTGACTCTGGCCACAGAGGAACAAGACTTCGTGCTGCAGTAAATAGTCTCATGAAAATGTCAGCTCAGTGCTCAAGACTGGTCTAAAAGGTAAATAGGCTGTTAGAAATTACTAGGGAAGAAATCGGAAAACAAAACAAAGCACCGGTAGGCCTCCATAAATCTGCAGCATGCTGCGTCTGGAACTGCGCATGGAGTTCTTTCCCGCTCCTCCCTGATCTCAGGAAAGATAAAGCAGGATGAAAAAGGGTGGAAGAAAAGCATTAATGTGGTTCAAAGTTTTGAAGAGGGTCTGGCTGGAAGAGAAGAAAATGAAGGAAAATGTGACAGAAGCTGATAAAATCGTGAATGAAATGGAAAGGGTGACTAAGGAGCGATCGTCTCCCGACAAGAACTGTGCAAGTGAAGCTAGAAAATGGCAGGTTTCAAACATGCAGAAGGAGCTGCTCCCCAGCCTTCGTCGATTACTTGCAAGTTCCTTTCCACTGAGTGTAACAGGTATAAGAAAATGCCCATGGAGCCGAAGGAAAGCCAGGAGACGAGGAAGGTATCGTGTATGTGATCTAGGTATTTATATATGTATATCATGTAAGGACTTTCTTGTCCTTAAGCACTCTCTGCTGGCTGCTGGCAGGGGGACACCAGGCTGGAAGGGCTATAGGCTGACCCAGTGTGGTCTGTCTTGTGTTCTTAGATGAGGGGGGGTGAAAACAACACGTCCTGTCTGCGGTACCTGGCATCATGTAGGTGATGCTAGAACTGCTGTTGTGTTAGTCTCTTTGAGCCCAGGAGCCCTACACCAAGAAACCCACTCCCATCATTGCTGTTGTTAGCAGTAATAGCTAATGATAATAAACTACAACACGGCGGTAGTTTTGAGTGGCAACCTCCAGCCTCCAGCAGCCTTGTGAGCCTTTTCTCTTTGCTTGCCTGTTTATGTTAAAACCATTCCTGACAATTTAATAGCCCAGGCACAAAAACCATTTACCAGGCTCGTTCCCTACAATGAGTAATAAGTGAGTGAGCAATTGGAAATTTCAAAAGCTGCAGCAACATCATTCACAGAGCTCTGTCTACCCCAGTCTGCCTGTGGAATGCCGATTACTTTCCATGGCTGGCTGGTGTAGGGCTAGATGGTGGGTTATAGGAGCTGACTCTTTCAGAAGGACTTTAATTGGACTGACATTCTTTTCCTCCACTCCGCTTTTCTCAGATTGCTACCGAGGTGAATTTATAAAATGTGCTTCTGCGCAGAGGAACGTTACTCCTTAAATACAGCAGCTGCACAGAAATATTTGCGTAGCCTGCTGCCTTCCGGCAACGATCAAAAATAGGTGCAGGAAGTTGTTCCGCTGCTTCAGAGCAGCACAAGCTTGGTATATTCAGGCAGATATTATCTAGGAAAACATTGAAATACTGTGAATCATTTTGCTTTTTATTTGTGAGAGCAGTGGTAGCTCTGTCTTCCACTTGGAACGCTTTGCAAAAGCCAATAAACTAACAAGAGGCTGTGAACATCATCCTAACCCACTTATTTTTCCTGTGTTCCCTATATTGTTAGTGATCCCTTGTTAAGTCAAACTGACTTAACACAGCTGAAGAGCAATTTTGTCTGCTCCTATTTTTGTTAGAGAGATGAGATTCCAGCACAGCCGACGTAACTTGCAGCTTGTGAACATAATCTTGGAAAAACAAATCTATTATTTTCTGAAACTTCTTACTAGCTTATTCTACTGTGAATAAAGTTTGCAAAAGCCCCACACATGCCACCATCTAATCCATAAGTGTGAAATTGGGATCTATCTCTTAGTGAGAATGCAATTCATACTCGTTTCATTTCTCAAAGCTCTATTACTGGCATATCCTGATAAGAGATTGCACGGAATAGTGTCATCATCTTTCTTTGTGGCAGCCACCAGTCTCCCTGCAATACAGATGGCTGGTGAGCAACTATCACAAAATAGAGAGCTGCAGTTGTGAAGCTCAGTAGCTGCACCAATGCAAATGGAGGCAATGGAACCATCCCACTGATTTTTGTGGAAATCAAACACCGTACTGCTGTATCAGGGTTGGTATCGGCATACTTGAGTTGTTTGTGATAGTTGAGGTTAGATTCATAGCTAGAATTAACAAGCCTGCCTCAGCGGCTTCTCTGGTATGTGCTACAATTATTGCACTTGTGGAATCTAAGGGCAGACGAGACTGTTTGGATTAAGTTGTAGAATTTCATGCATAATTCATTATTTCATGCCTAGCTTTTCTTGGCAGAGCTATGGGCACTCTCTTGATTTATGGTTCATTGTGACTGAAAGTTGACTGCTCTAAATTTATCCTCCATCTAGGAATGTACAAACCGGTGCTGCAATGCAACCACCTGTACTTTGAAGCCAGGAGCAGTGTGTGCACATGGACTTTGCTGCGAAGACTGCCAGGTGAACCAACGGAAACGTTTCTTATCTGTGTGGGTCGGGCAGAATTCCACAATATACCCAACTACAGAGCAGTAAGCAAGGATGGGGAACAAGCAAACTGGTATCACTAAGCATTAAGACACTTGCATTCCATGTAAGCAATTAAAAAAATTCTCAAATTGTAACAGTTATTGAAGGAGCAGATCAACAGATGTCTTAATGGTGTCTCTGCTATTTGCAGCCACTTCATTTGCTCATGCAAAACCTCTTATTTTTCTGAACTTCTGTATGCTTTGATTTTTTTCAGGTGTATATGGATGTTGTGCTCTGGCAAGCAGTCATCAAATGCTGGACACTTTTTTAGGGAAGACTTTTAAAATAATCATTCTGTCAACAGCGTATATATTTTTAATGGTAGACCATCAGCTCTCGTGGAATCCTAACATACTATAAAAAGCTAACTTGCCACAGACATCTACCTTCTTGAATTCTCAGACCATCTCTTGCATATGGGCTAATAAAGCATTCAGCCAGTTTCCATTGTGTCTGTGGCAACCATCTGCCTAAAAGCTCAGTAGCAGCAAGCTATCAAAACAGCCAGCAAATGCTTTTTAGCAAAATCAATCTTCATGTCCTTTTGCTTTTTACCAAAGGCGCTGTGGTGATGCAGTCAGAATTCAGTGCAGCTCCCAGAGCACACCCATCTTCTGTGGCTGCTGTTGATAAGTGAATGTTCAGACTGGCACACTGCACCATTGCCTACTAGCTGCCTTCAGCTCTGAAAAATGTAGTTATCCAGGGAAATCAGGACAAGACAGGAACAGTTACATGGACTAGTTGTATATTTAAGTTGAAGAAGATCTTGATGCCCGTGACAGTGCAGCGTTTCCATGAGGAAATGCTCTTCCATCCCAGGAAGCTGTCAGGCAGCTGAACCCAGAGTCAAGTGGGCTGGTGGCTTCGTGAGCTGTAACATGACACATAAAACGTTACGTGATCAGCTGGCCGCCCTGGTCCCTGCAGTGATGTTATAGCTGTATGGATGGAAAGGTTCCTAATTTGACTTTCAGTCAGTGCTACGGGTCACGCTTTGCCGTACAGCCCGACATGTTTCTGCGCCTGTGTGCTTAGGCATGATTGCAGGAGGCACGCAGAAAACCTTGGGTCCTACCTGCAACGAACCAAGGTCTGGGTTGACCTTCTGTCCTGAGCCGTGTAAGCCATGTTTGCAGCAACTTCAGCTTGGCCCTCCTTCCTGCCAAACCATTCACAACATGTCAAATAAACGTATTTAAAAAGCTGTATAATCCTTGCACTGTCCTCTGCGGTCAGTTGGTGCAGAGCCAGTGGAAAAAAGCTGTTCATGTGCTGCATGGTTATACCCCTGCATAACTCTTATTGTTCGGGAGCACAGCCGTTGACATTTTTGTTTGTTTTGCAGTTAAAACCAGCGGGGATTTCTTGCAGAGAGTCAAGTAATTCCTGTGATCTGCCAGAGTTTTGCACAGGAGCCAGCCCTCACTGCCCAGCTAACGTGTACCTGCACGACGGGCACGCGTGCCACGGGGTGGATGGGTATTGCTACAATGGCATATGCCAGACCCACGAGCAGCAGTGTATCACGCTCTGGGGCCAAGGTGAGTTTGAGAACGAGGAGATCTGTTTATGAAACAGGCTTGGGGAAGGGGGAGGAGGGAAGCGTGTGATTTGGAGGAATTTTATACAGTACCAATCTGTATCTCTTCTTTTCTGAAATGGAGAACTGGATAATGAGGGAATCATTTTGTGATTCATTTCAACCTTGATTTGCAGTCATGTTCATTTCTTGCAGCAGGAGGTAGAGAGCAACAGCAACTAGCTTCATTCTGCAGCACCGCTGCAAACGGCTGGGTGAACTTAGACAAATCATTTAATACTGACTTTAATATGGCCTTCTGTCATCCTACAAAGTGCCGACCACTCTTGGCAGGTTGAAATCGTACCCCATTTCAGAGTGGTATGTAAGCTTCCTCCTGTGCTCCAAATTACTCATCTGCAAACCATATATGTTTGTCCACATCCCAAAACAGAGTTGGGTATTTGACATTAACAGAAGATTCTTGTATCATTGTGTACATTTTATTAATTAGTGTTACCTGTAAACCTGCCTCCTGACAGTACTCTTAGCAGAGGATGCACTGAGGCAGAAAGAGATTTTGTTCTTCCGTGGGAATTTACTTCCTTTTTGCACAAATCTAATAGCATGAGTTCTTGGGTTATCCTAAACAGATGATATCGCAGGAAAGCTGTTCAACTTTCAGTATTGTCCTGTGGTCCTTCCACTATAACGCAAGGATTAACTCAGCATTTCTCTGGGGACAAGTCACGTCTCCTTCAGCATCTCACTTACCCCCTCTCTCAAATGGGAGAAGCACTTTTACCTCTCCTGAGGAGGAGCATTAGATAGATTTAATGTTTTTTGTGTTAGAGAGAGAGATTTAATTATTTCTTTTAAAGTAACTTTTTCAGCTCCCTTAGCCTCTTTCAATTCAGATCTCTCTGCCTTTAACTCTGTTCCAAAACTTATGCATCAATATAATGACACGCAGATGTTCCCCTTGGTCAAAACCCTCATCAGAAGTCTGTTGAAGAATTTGTTATCTTCACAGGGACTTGGATCATTCACAGGGTTGGTTTTTTTTTTTAAAGAGCATGAAAACATTTCAAGAAGTAGTGCCGCTGATACAGATAGCAGGTTAGCTTGGTCATGTGGGTATAAGAACACATTAGAGGAATTCCACTTCAAAATTAAACTCCCCACGTGGAACAAACCATGCATCTGATATACTCCTCCGAATCCCATACGTGTCACAGAGTTAATATGAGCTCATATAGGCATGTACAATTATAGCCTCTAGTCTTAGTCATACTGGGATTTTTAATCCCCTGGATACAGAGACATTTTCTCTTATATAAAGCAAAATCTTCTTATGAACCAGTTTCCCATGCCATGGAAAGTTTCTCGGTCAGACTGTTCATAATTTCAGTTGCTGAGAAAAATTTAGCTAAAGGTCAGGGAACTGAATTTCTGCAGCTCCCTTGCCAGGTCTGTTTCCTCACACAGCAAGTCCTCCAAACCCCCTGGGCTCCCCCAGTTCTTTCTTGTCTTTCTTCTTGGGACTATTCAATATGGGCACAGCTGTGCATGGAGTCTCCAGTGGCCAAGGCTATGGGGGATGGTTATGAGAAAGATGACTGTGTTAAGGGCAGAGCTCTGACAGACTTAAACTGGAATACCTTTATTGTCTTGGGAATACCCAAAGATAAAGATTTTGAAAGGGAGGATGGACATGACCAAACCTGAACCAAAAGGCTTAATTCTTATCACATTTTTGGAAATAGAAATAATGCCAGTAGACTAATTCTTCAAACAGTGTATAGGTAGGGTTCAAGCAAAAACCATGGACAATATTGAATTTGCAAGAAGGAAGAAACAAGATTGAAAGACTAGGGATGTGAATATCCACCACTTGATCAGACTTCCATCTGGTTGCAGTATGAGCTGGCAGATGCAGGATGGAGTTGGAAGAGGGCTAGGTGGACTATGCAGTTGGGAAAATAGCATGGTAGTAGACATAAAAAACCCCTTTCTCTCCAGCCTTGCTTGCAGCAGAAAGAGAGACTTGTCATTCTAAAATCCAGTTGTCTCTGGACTTCACATCAAAAAGATACATTTGAACCTTTCACCAGATTTTTGTAATGTATTAGAACTGTTTTTAACACCTCTGTGTGTTGGAGTGAAGGAGTAGTTGTGTGGGTTTTTTGAAAAAAAAAAAAAAAAAATTGTACCAAAAAGAAAAAACAGATCATAGTTCATTTACCTTAATTCCTTTTTTCTTTTTCCCAGTAGGAGAAAGCCATGCAGAAAAAAATACAATAACTTCTCTTAAAATAATATTCAGTATATTGAATTCCTTATTGATGGCTTCTTTTGTACATCCTTCTTTATTCGTCAGGTTACAGATGTCCAGTAGGCCAATGACAAACATCAATCTTTATATTTTTAGATCTAGTTAATGAAAAATGATGAGCATTGTCAGAGCTTGTTTACATTAGGCTGAGCGACAGAAACCTGTTTCCAGAAAGAAGTACTTGCGTTTCCTTGAGGTTTTTTTGTTACACTCAACAGATAAATTCAAATGAAATAGAGGAACATTTTGTTGCTATTCCGTGCCTGCCATGGGATGGAAAACTTGGTATGGAAGAGGGGAGGAGCACCTGGGCACAGCCTCTGAATATAGCCATAAATTCTTCCTAAAGACCAAGTTTATTCCAGTCTGCTTCCAGAACATACAAATTTTTCTCTCTCTCTCTCTCACCATAATTCGTGTCATTTTTATCCTTAAGGAGAAATATGCATGAATTGCTTGTGACCTTTTTTGTTTCATATTCAAAAAAAATCCAATTGCACTGACCTGAGCTGTTGATGGTAGTGTGACTGAAAGACATCGATGGTAAGACACGTGTAATGGCTGGTACTCCATTGGCACTTTGCAGGAGCAACTAGATAAGCAGATAAAGCTACTTAAGGGAGAGAAATTATCGATTACCAAGGAATGGAAGATTCTCAGCTTTAGACTCATGTCTTTTTCTACATTAACAAGACAGTGGTTCTTTAGGGAAGGAAAGGAGACGTTTGTCAGTGGGTTTTCCTACATTTCCCCAAGAGGGAAAAAAGCAATGATTTGGGGGAGCCAATGGCAGGCATTGACTTAATAATTCGAACATACTTAAATTTGTTGTATAGACATGACCATTTGTTTAGGAAGGAGCAATCTTAGTTTTAATGCCATTGGTTGTTACAAAGCCCTGTCACTGGTGTAAGAGCTTTGCAGCTGTTTCCAGGTGCAACCCTATAGGCAAAATAGATAAGTTCCCCATCTAAGTTTGCTAACTAAGCCATTGCTAACTGCTTTTTGTGTTTGGCTGGTTGGTTGCTTTTTTTAATATTAATTTGTCCAAGCATTGTAAAGATCTGGATTCAGTAGGATCAAACCGTTTTGATCATCACAGATTGATAGCCAGGCCTTTTCTTTTGGAGATGTGGAAGGCATTAGCCCATCTTCTCAGAGGTAGTGAGAACTAGAATGCTCCTTAAAAGCAAAAAATAACAGCTCAACCCCATCTTGCTCTTGCACAGACTAACAGGCATCACCAAGATGAAGAGAGAGGCTAAGGGGAGCTTGTGGAAAGTTTGCTTTGCATTATCAGTGCACTAAAACAAACGTAATGAGATATAAAACCCAGGTGCAAATCACATGAGCAGAGTGCATATTTTTATGCTTATATTTATTTATACAGTTGTTTGTGGTGCTGCTTGGCACAGCCTGAGCAATAGAACTCCAGTCTGTTACTTGGATACTGAGGTTTTATTCTCTTCCACACCCTTAAACACTGTGTAATTTTTTTAAAATATAAGCCTTGAGATGATGCTGGGAACTCAATTGAAATATCTTTCTTTTCTGCTGTCAGGCTGATAATGAGCATTTCTCTGCTCATGGAATCAGCACCATGGTCAGAAATTTCTCCCTTCTCTTTCAGGAGACCGTGACGGTGTTTTGTTCATTGCAGCAGGTCCTGTACTGATCTGAAATGACACAGCATTTCTGTATCGCTTCCAAAAGTATAGAACATCTCTCTTTTTTTGCAACTATACAGGGAAAGAAGTGGGCTTATCAATATACACGTTTGGAGAGGGAAAAAAAAAATAAAATCTACAGGCTGAGAACTGCAGTGGTGAGCTTTGACCTTCTGCAGTCTCAAACGGCTGATTTAATCCCTTGAATAAGGCTTGGCGTGGAAAGGCTGGCAGGACCTTAATTACAGGGTCACGATACTGTAATTATCAATTGCAAAGTGAAATAAACTCTGCTTATCCAGCTCAAAGCACTTAATAACAACTGGAAATCTTTCACAAATCATTTTGCCTTTGCCTGTAGAGGTAGCAAAATAGAGAAAGACAGGACTTTCTGCTTCAGTTTATGTGGTGCCATCATGATGAATGGGTTACCTCCAGAAACACAATGTTACAATTCTCTTCCTTCAGCATCCTCTGAAAACCTCCTTTTAACTTGGGAGCTCCATCTGTTCGGCTTCTTACACGCTGATATGTTTTCATCTGTTAAAAAGTCCAAATATTGTGAGAAACCAGTCAGGGAGGGAACAGCCATCTGAATCCCAAGCAACAACGTGTTTTGGTTTGATACCAAAGACAGAAATGGAAGATTTTGGGTTCCAAGCCACAGACGATCATTGGGTACCAGGTGTTTTCATACACAGACTGCTCCAAGCCTGGCAGGGGAGCATTTTTTTTGTACTCCATGAGGTCTTTTTTCTTGTCAAGTATGATTGGTTGGAGCTCAAGCGCACTGCAAGGATGCTGCAGATGTGTTCTTCTTCCTGCAGGCTGCTTTCCATCATGTGTAGCACACTTGACTTCTACATTCAAAAAAAAAAACAACCAAACAAACAAAAAAAAAAGGTTTCACCAGGTGAAAAAAGAAGATAAATTCCTTAAACTCTCTTAGAATTTCAGCAAGCCCTTTGTCTTTTTAATGCCATGATTTTTAATAAGGTTTTTTTAGGTCACTTACAGTCAAAGTGCAGGACATGAGCATTCATTTTGCCTTTGGCAGCTTTTGGAGCAACACACCACTCTGGGGAAAATGTGTCTGCGCTCTGGGCTGCTGCTGACACATCTCCAGGGAAGCCTCCAGTCATTGCAATGCTACTTACAGGTCCTTTTTAAACTAAACTGTTCTATGAGTCTGTGATACGCCACTGGCTGAACTAATTGTGGCACAAGGCTCCTGGCCAAGAAAAAAGCGAGACCCACACCAATTGCATATCATCATGATATGTGGTTGCAGGGCTTATTCCTTTGGTGAGGTAGGTTTGAGGAAGTTGGTCTTTGCAGATGTGGGAGGAGATGCAGTCTGACTTGATTTCTTGCTTACAGCATGTTTTTTTCCTTCCCTCCTCTTCCCTTCTAAAGCTGGCATATGTTAATGTTTGTATCAAGCTGAATGGTTAATGTCCCTGCCCTGAAAGATGAGGAGGGATCTATATGCTGAAAATGGAAATTTTACATTTGCCTTTCGCACAGTGCCTTGTCTGGATGCTTTTGTTGATTCTTTGATTATTGCTTGTGGTCTAATGAAAAGAAGTGAAAGAATGCTGTCTGAGTCCCTTTTAATAGTTCCAGATTTGAGAAATAGTCTGAACTCAGCAAGCTTGATCGTAATCTTCCAAAGAATTTCAGGCTCTTGTCCTGCTCTCCAGGGAACTAGCAGCTCATATTCTGTTCCTTCTGTGCTTGCCTTTCTGAGTTTTCCAGTTTAAGTATGTAAAAATGTTAGAAGGAAAAAAGGGTGCCATCTTAAGCCTCTCCAAGTTTTAATATTTTGTCCTTAAAAGCATTAGATTGCTGTGCAGCAGTATATAGTATTAGTCAAGCTTCTGACTGTGAAATGCAGATAATTAATTGAGGCTTTAATCTCTGAGTTATTAGTGAAAAGAACCACACTAACTGGAAGATTTACAATCATATTTGTATTTTCTTCTCCAGGAATTTGACCCCTTTTTTAAGAAAAAACAAAACAAAACAAAAACAAACAAACAAACAAAAAAACCCCTACAAACTTCTTCCTCTTTAAAGGATTTCAAATGAAATCTTCAGCATGGTTTAAATAAATGCGTTTTACCCACTGTTAGAGGCATACATGCTTGGAAGTGGCTCAAAACATTTGAAAAAAATGTAACATTAACTCAGATATTCTGTCTCTGTTAAAAATCAGGGAACACTGTACAAATGGCATATTCTCCACCTTTAGGATCATTTGCTGCCAGATCTTTTCATTTCGGTTTGGCTGATCTATCAAAAGTACAAAAATGCATCTAGCAGATCTCTGTGAAGAGTTCTAGCCAGTGTATCTCCTTAACACTTTGTCTCCTCAAAGCAAGTCTGTGTATTGGAGTAGTTGAAATGGTGGCAATGACCTGATTGTGCTACTGGTTATCTTCATGGAAAGAAAGTATGGGGTAGCAAAGGGCGCAGCAAAAGACCTTTAAATCTTGCAAGGAGCAGCAGTTATTGGCTGGAAATAGAAGCCACACTCACAACAGAACAAAGGGATTAAATTATAATACGTGAACTAATTAATTCTTGCAACAGTCAAATCAGAGAAGTAGATCCTCCACCTCTTAGACCTTTCATATGAATGCGTGTATCTTCCCCTAGAAGATTTTCAACAGTTGATCATAATCTGGGGGAAAATGGACAGGAGATTGTCTGTATAAGACATTAGAACAGGCGTCCTCATAGTACCTTTTAACTTCTAAAATTTAAGGATGAGTAATCTGTCTGCACAAACATTTCCAGTACTACTCCCACCAGGGAAGTTCCTTTGCCGTTAGGATATGTCTCCACCATAAAGGACTACAGTAGATAAGAAGCAGATGCCGCCTGTCTTCCCAGATTCCTATTTCCACCACCGTGGTAGAAACGACCCTTCTTTCAAGTCAGTCTTACCTCTCAGGAGTGGATTTACTAAGAATTAAAGTAGGGATGGGTTCCCATCCTCTCCCCAGTACATTAGCTTGATCTAACAGCAGCGTATCCTCTTTGCCATGTCATGTGGTCATGTTTTCACAGACACGTGGTACTCTAGTTTGCAACTGTTTTGTGGGGTTTTTTTTGGTTTCTTGTTGTGCTGAGTTGCTTTGGCTTCAGCTTCAGCTCCTGGGGTCTCACTACAATCCTGTGGGCTCCTGTAAAAATAAGGGAGCTAACTCACCAGCTGGCCTTTGTCTTTCTTCACCAAACTAGATTTGGCATTTCCTAAAAATTTTTGTGTCCTAGGAGGATTCACAAGAGGGATACCATCTAGAGAAATTCTGAAAGAGAATCTGAGTTCTGCATTCTCTATTACTCAGCATTGCCAAGAGAGACAAATAACAGTGGAACGAACCCCCCACACACATTCAGGCTCTTCAATTAGCATGCTGATCCAGCACAACTGTGGTGGTGTGCTCCATCAATATGCAGATCACATTCTGCCTTCCCCTAAAGCATCAGTGGAGCTCAAAGAACATTATTAAAAACACCTTGTATGAGATGAAAGTTCTGATTAGGTTTTGTTTCAGGTGCGAAACCTGCTCCTGGGATCTGCTTTGAGAGAGTCAATTCTGCAGGTGATCCTTATGGCAACTGTGGCAAAGACTCCAAGAGCTCGTTTGCTAAATGTGAACCCAGGTAGGGACCCTCCCTGCAAACACAGGAACAGATGCTGGGGGTGTGGGAGAGGGCTTAGAACATCTAAAACTATTTGACTCCTCTTTGGTTTTGTGTTTTTCCTTCAGAGATGCTAAATGTGGAAAAATCCAGTGTCAAGGAGGAGCAAATCGACCTGTAATTGGTACCAATGCAGTTTCCATAGAAACTAATATCCCACTTCAGGAAGGTGGCAAGATTCTGTGTCGAGGTACCCACGTGTATTTGGGTGATGATATGCCTGATCCTGGTCTTGTGCTGTCAGGAACCAAGTGTGAAGATGGAAAAGTAAGATTCTGAAATACTCCCAGACACGGAGAACATCACTACCCTCATGCTGCTAAGTATTTCGTACTAAACTGCCTAGGTTTTGATTTGGGATTATTTTTTTTTCTTTCACAAAGGAATTGTTTCTCATGCTTACACTGAGTCAGACTTTTTACTCCCTTCTTTTGGCCAGTGTATTGGGTTACAGATTTGCAGATGCAATGCAAGTTGCTGAAGTTTATAATTGATTTTTTGAGGACAGTTCCAAGTATCTGTCCATGTAGGCTAGAGGTTTTCTGCAAAGTAAATACAGCAAAATACATTACAGGCTTCTTAATATATTTGTAAGGAGTTCAGTGGATTCACTTGTCTGGTGTTTATAGCATTGCAAAATAGTCATTAAGTTCACTTTAGGTTTTAAAATGTATTATACCTGCTGATTATGGCTCCCCCCCCCCCCCCCCCGAAAAGTTATCTCTGTGTGCACTGTAGGAAAAAATATAAACCCATTGCTGTTCAGCCACCAAAACTGATTTTTGCAGTGCTGTTTTGCAAACTTTGCGAACTATCCAATGTGAATGTATTCCAGATTTCATACGGCTATTTCATTCTTAGTTTTCCTTTTGTGAGAAAAGGAACAGAGAAAGACGGGAGACTGCCATGAGTTTACAGGGTGGGAGGAATGGAAAGGAGTCCAAGAGCTATTGAAATGAAAAAGGTTTCCATACCCTCAGTGGAATACTTGCAAAAAGAAGGAAAAAAAAAAAAGTGCTTTGATAGTTTGTGATAAATTCAAGCAAGCCTCTGAACTTCTGAATGCTTTTGAATTATTCTGGATTACCACACTGTATTGGGAACAGGTTTAAAATATGTCCCAAGTGAAGCTACAGTTCTGTTACAGGAAAACAACCCTTACAACATTTCTAAGTCAATCTGTTATAAAATGTCTTTTCAAAGAAAATTCAGCGCTGGGAAAGCACCCCATTATGTTTTACTAATGAGTATTTAATCTTTCTAATCTATCTAATCATACACATACACTCTATAGAATACACAGGCTAATACTTATGAAATTGTATGTTTTACTTCGAGGACATTAGTGCGTTTGTATTATGGATTAAGAATATGAATTTAAATATTCTTGAGTTTTCTAAGCTGAAGATACACAATTTGAAATGCAGCCATTTTAATGTGATCAAAATTCTGTGTGCTACCGCACTATGAATATTTGAATTGTGAATGCTGCTGTAATCAGACCATATTCTCTACATGTGTGCGTGTTGATGCCAATTCGCTCTAATTTCCTTTCCATTTTTCCTTCTCCCCAGGGGATAAGTGCCCTGATTAAGCATCCCTGTCGTCTCCTTCAACACTGTTCCCTGCTTAATGCTAATTATTGTGACTGACTTTTATTACTACTGAACTGAACTCCAGTTAAACATGATCAAAATTGTGCGATGATTTCCTCCACCCCCCCTTCTTTTTTTCCTGGCAATGTAGCATAGTAACAGATATTCCAGCCCTGATTTCTTCTTTTTTCATTTTTGAGTAGAATAACTTCTCATTACTGACATCTTCATCAGTCATTTGTTTGTTTGATGGTATTAGTAGATGGTGCTAATCTTGCTTTACCTCAATTTTCAGCTGTATTGGCAGAGTAAGGTTTACCTGTAATGACTGGAAAACAAAAAAAATTGAATGTTATTACTTGGTGTACGCTACTTGTTTACTTCTACTTCCTATATGATTATTATACTTTAAATATGGTTGCTATGTATTTGACACCAAAAAAAATTGTTTAGCTTGGGAAAACTCTTAGAAAGGTCTCAGTTTTGTTGAAGAACAATGATGCGCCCATACACATCAATGACCTCAGTTAAATATCCCGACTGTCCTGGGTCCAAGTTCTGTACTAGCATCAAAAAGTCTTGCACTATTGATATAAACAGAGCTATATTAATTTACACCACAAGGGAACCCAGACCTTTCCTTGAGGAATCATCTGCTGCTGTGAAGACGCAAATGCAGCCAGACAAGTACTGGAAGAATCCTGCTCGGTGCATTCCTAGTCCTGCAAAAATGCAAATTAGTGGTTTTTAAATTGGCTTAAAGAAACCCCAAACCCCAGTGGTTTACCACCAGTTCCACTTCAGTGAAACTGTGAGTGTTTATTTACACAAGCTCAGCATATCCACCAAATGTGAACTATGTCTGAAATTCCATGTTGGCCAGGATGCCGATGGGGAGCAGAATTCAGCTTACACAGATTTGGACCTAAAAGACTGACAAAGCCTTTTACAAAGACAACACCACCTAATTCTGGTGTCCTTCTTGTCAATATAATGTTGTCAATGCAGCACATGGGCTGGGACTTCTTTAACTGCTAAAAGGACAACTCATAGATTGATGAGCAGATTGTACAGAGAGGGACTTGATGCCTTGTGGGCACCAGCAGGTCTGTTCCTCTTAAAATGCCTTTTCTCTTATTTTGCAGATTTGCCTTAATCGCCGGTGCCAGAACACAAGTGTGTTTGGTGTACATAAATGTGCAACAAAGTGCCATGGACGTGGAGTAAGCATTATAAGATATATATACACATATATAATATATATGTATATTATATATACACTTTTTTTCAATCACTCAATAAACACTGGACAAGAAATCATTTAATGTAATAGCTTTGGGATCTATGATTGCTTGTAATATATCAAAGCCACTGCAATGCTTTTTTATTATGTATTTCCATTTTCAGTGTCCCTTACATGAACTTCAAGAAATGAAATTATTTTTAAACAAAGACATATTTATCAGGTAGTGATTATCTTGTTCTTAATTAACAGCCTATGATAATAAGCAATTTTGTCATCTTCAAAGCAACTGTAAGTCTAACCTTCCTTCATGAAGAATTCTCATTAACATTTCAAAAAATACAGTTTCTATGTGGATACAGAGAAGTTATGTCTTTGAATAGAGAGTCAAATGAAAAAGCATTTCCAAAAGTATTAAAAAAAGTAAAACCATACTGAAGACTTTATAGGTATGAAAGTGGTGCAGAATGAAAAAAATGATGATATCAGTTAATAATATCAAAGTGGTTTGAAACCTAGTTTATATTATGGAAATGTTAATTATGTCAAGCTATGCCTTATTAACCTTGATTTGCTGATGATCTGTTTGTTTCTGTGAAAAGCTGTGGCAACGACACCGGAATGGCCATAGAAAATTCTCTGGCTTCTCCTGAGACAGAATTTTAATTTGCTTTAACTTGTTTTATCATCCCACATTTGAAAAAGTGAGCAGTGTTGATGGTGCTGCGTTCATCACTGTGCTGGAACGAGCGCTGGCTTAGCCCGGCATCTTTATGTCTGTACAGTGGAGAACCTCTGGTGACTCCTGAGTAACAAAAAATGACCTCGTGGAATTGTAGATGGGAACTCCTGTAGCACTTCAATCTGAAAAATAATGTTTAATGAATTATATTTTTAATTATTCTGCTGTCTTTGAAAAGTAAATCTTTTTCTTTTTGCGTTTTACATGGCCATAGCCAGTCTAAGCTATGAATGAGATTTTAATACTCTGCGGGCACGGCCAGTATGGTCCTTCTGAACGCCTGCCAGCTGACCTTGCCAGAAAAGTGCACATTTGCAAACTCTTATGAACTCACTAGCATCTTGCTGAGAAACCCATTTATTCATCTATTGTGTGGTGTCCCCACGGTGGTGGCAGATTAGTGATGATCAGTGTTAGCGCAGGGCTGAGGACCGCATTGACAACTAGCCCTAAGCCCAGAAACGTTATTTAAAAATCAGTTGGAGCACCTACATGTGACTGTGCCATCTCTTTCCTGTGCAACAATATTTTTTGGCCCATTCAGTTCTTGTGTTCGGCCGATACTGCTGGGAGCTTTAGCTTCTGTATTAGTCACACAGGCACTGCTTGGGTAGTAGCAAAAGGAAAAAAAAAGTGGCCTTTCATGAGCAACCTGGTCTCATGGAAGATGTCCCTGCCCATGACAGGGGGGCTGGAGCTCGGTGATCCTTAAGGTCCCTTCCAACCCAAACTGTTCTGTGGTTCTATGGTTCTCTTGATGGGTGTTTGGGGCTGTGGGACCTCCTGAGGAAAAAAGCCGTGAGTCTACCAGCTCCTTCTGCTCTGGGCAGTGGGAACAGGCTGATGTTGATGAAGGTCTCCAGTCCTTTGGAGCTCTCTCATTCTGCCGGGAGCATTTCGTAAATCAGGTCTTGCTAGTTGTTCCTTAACTCAGGTTAAACTCACCAGAAGGCTCTGGACTGTATCTTTATGGACAGTGCAGGTGTGATATCAAAGGGAGGGTTTCCTCAGCCCTGGTTCCAGTTTCACAAGTTCTTCCAGCACCTGATTCATCTCAGGGCCAGGGGTTCCGAGTACTGGAAAAATCAGTATGCAGCCTAGTGCAGCCTCGGTGGATAGGAGTGTTCAAGTGGGCTGGCAAAGCTTTACAGCTTTAGCGGCACAGAAGGACTCTTGTTCAAGTGAAGGCAGAAGGAAAATAAGTTAGAAAGCAGATAATGTTGCTGCTGGAGGCAACGAGAGAATAAGACTAAAGAGGCAGGTGATTATCCTTATATTATTGAAGCTGTCAGCTGGTGCAACTCTAATGATCACCTGCCAAATAAATAATGCTTTTTTAGGATCCCTGTTACTCCATGGTGTCTTGCACTCAGAGTTGCTCTATGGCATCTTAGCTGTGCCAATAGCCAGATACCAGTGTATCTCTTTGCTTCTATAAGTTTTATTTCTTTCAGATGTGTCACTATCTGATTAGAAAGCCTTATCAGCCAGTGCTGCTCTCAGATGTATAGGGTAATCCTTTCCATGTTAAGCTATTTGTCTTGGTTTGCAGGTCTGCAACAATAAAAAGAACTGTCACTGTGAGGCTGACTGGGCCCCCCCGTACTGTGACAAGCCAGGGTTTGGTGGCAGCATGGATAGTGGGCCAATTAGGCAAGCAGGTCAGTAGTACGATGTATGCTGTACCCCTTGTGTGCATGATAAAGAGTGGAAATACAAAGTGTTGTCTTGTAAGCAATGAGCTTGCAAAACAGGGAAATAAGTCAGTAAATCAAATGGCTTAATCCAAACGCATTGGCACCAGCTCGAAAATTTAGTGAAGCAAAACCAAGGCAGCCTGAGTGCATCAATTTTCTTGCATAACTAGAGGCACAGTGGTCCTGCTGGGTTCTGTTCTTTTCTTTGCCTTTCTTTTACTTTCCTTTCTGCCTTTCTTTTTGCCTTTCTTTGCTTCCCAAGACACGTGGTCAGGTTTAGTAGCTGACTGTAATAAGTAGGGAATAGTATTAATTTAAGCCAAGGATGAGGAGCTAACTCCTACACTTGAGCTAATCCTGTTGCCATGGTATATGAACATAGGAGTAATTTTGGATTCACCTTGAGATATGTCAAGCCCCAGCATTCTCCACTGAATGCATCAGGGCAGAAATACTTTACTGCACATGCAACCCGCTCCTGTAGCGATGTGCCTAATGAAGAGCAGATATTGCAATGGTTCTAAATGCAAAATTATTGCATAATCAAAAATTCAGCAATATAGTTTATATCTTTCTTCTAAGGAGGTTCTTTTGTATTGTGGAAAATAGCAACTTTCTGACCTTATCAGATTAAAACTAAATAGCTTCCACACATTTACCAGAAGTCGCTCTCACATATCATAGCAGTGGGAGGTGTGCATTTTGTATAACTTGTACTTTGGTTTCCCCTTGTTCAGTCTGCAGAACATTGGCTATGGTATCTTACTTCACCTCTGGCCAACCTCAGGAAGAATTAATTCTACACATTGTGAATTTTATAGGGTTTGATAATCAACCCACACCGATTTTTCTGCAGAGTGCTGCAACTTTATTTCTGTAGAGGTGTTTCTGATTTACATATGACAGGACAAGCAGTCTACTTGCCTGTACATATATAAACTAAAAGTCACTAGAAAATGATCTGCATGTTTTCATACGAATAAGACTATTCAAAACCAAACTGGACTGTATTCTTTACATGCCATATCCTGCAGTGAATTGTAATGCTGAATTTATGACATTATGGTCATTTCCTTGGCAAAGTTTCACATTACGATTTTACTATTGAAAAATCTTTTTTTTTTAAATACCTACTGGTTGGTAAGATAGCAAAGGAACCATGCTCAGGCACTGAACAAGTTTGATTACTTGTGTAATATGTTTTCTTTCAAGATTTGCTCTAAATCATTACAGTCCTTTTTCAACTTACCTGAAAGCTAAGCATCTAGGGAGCTATGAAATATATTATAATAACATGCTGCACAGACAACAATAACTGGACAAGACAAACTATCTTTGATAATTCTTGCATTTTGTGTTTTGGAAGCCATCACTTCAATTTAACAGAAAATTTTTTTAGCAATAGTTTAATATATTGTGGTAGCTTCACCATTTTTCTCTAGAGTGCTACATTTAATAATACTGGGAATAAACAAATATAGAAATTGCTAGAGGACATAATTTTCTATAGCTGACACGGATTTAAATATGAACACTTGATGAGGTGGTTTAGCTTATGATCTGAGTTTGTACATCTCTAAATCAATTACAGAAGGATTAGCTCAATAAAATACTTTCATCTTAGTCAAGAAAGGCACATGGTCTCATTAGTATTTAGTAACTGATTTTACCCAGCTGACTTAAAACAAACCTATGTGTTTGACACTATAATTTTTTTTGTTCTTACAAAGATGCCTTAAATATTTGATTGTTAGGTAGAGGAGTTAATTAATTAAAATTGCATCATCTTAGCTTATTGATTTTATTCATCTTTTGGAGATGGTGAAGGATTTATTATTCTGCACTGCTGTAAGGTGCCCGCCCAGCCCCACGTGTAGCTTGCTCAGCCAGTGTGGCTGGCTGCGTTCACCAGCATCCCGGCGAGCTTAGGCCATTAGATGAGAGCCAGCTGGCTGGAAATCCATCAGGATAAGACTGAGACAGTGATGACAGGTTACCAGAGTAAAGATTAAAGATGTTTCTCCTACTGTGGGAGTGTGCATTTTTTAGTCAGCCGTCCTGAAGAAACACAACATCCTCTCTTCCAGGCAATGATCATATCATATCTGTAACAATCAGAGCTGCTTCTTCGCTCTTCCTATAAATAAGGCTTTCTTTCAGCTGCAAGTCTCTACTCAGGGTTCATTATACCGTTGTGCCTCACTTAGGTCCCAGCAAGGTACTTAGAGCAGCTTAAAACACTCTGAAAAGGGGAACAGGTACAGAAGGCTGCAGCCCCTCGCTAAGCAGAGCATCCCTAGGAGGGCACACAGCACCGCTGCTGAAGGCTGCCCTTCAGCTCCTTGCTTGCCTCCAGATTCGATTTGACAGCTGTCTGGGCTGGGCCACACTGGTCCAGATTTCAGACTGTTTGCCCAGTCTTAAAATGCATTGAAAACCTTAAAATCTGGTGATAAAGGAGCTAGCGTTACTGCTTACCTCTGAGGGACAGAATATTTAAAACTTTACACTTCTAACGTGTTTGCACGTTCTTTAATATTTAAAAGTTTGCACAATCTAGGTATTTCTGTCCCTTTTCTCTCCCTCTCAGCCTCTGTCTGCTACCCTGGCAGCCCGTGAAGAAGGTGCCAGCTGGCATTGCTACAGCCATCACCCTGTGGGTGGCTGGTGCAGCCAGCAGCCCGTTAGGTGACAACCCAAGCAAGACCTGAACATAGGGGCAGAGAGAGTACACAGAGATGCTCATGTCTGGACCCAGATATCTGACTAGAATAGAACAGTTCAGTTGGAAGGGATGGACAGCATTATATTTTAACCGATTTTTCCCCAATGTTTAAGAAATAACTTTAAAACAGGCCAAAATTCAAGCACCAGGATAGAGTTTATTAGTCTTTCATTCATGGTTTATTCACTTCACCTGCATTGCAGTTGGAAACACGGCCCAGGCAGCAATGTCCCTCTCCAGACACACAGTACATTTCAGTGAAGATGGCTCTGGGTAGAAGTTAACTCCGTGTGTTTTGTTGCAGATAATAAGAGTTTAACCATAGGAGTGTTGATAACCATCCTGTGCCTGATCTTTGCTGGATCAGTCATGTATCTGAAAAGGAAGACTTTCATGACATGGTTGTTTACAAGTAAAAAGACAACCATAGAGAAACTAAGGTATGAACATTTTCCCTAATTATACTTTTAATAGATATTAGTGGAAAGTAGCTGTAAATAAGGCAGCTGTCACCTTGAGGTTCATTGCAGAACGGTGTGATTATGTTAGAAAGAGCCAGCCTGAAGAAAAATATGCACCAAGTATTAACAGCAGTGGTTTTCCTGGTTTCGTTTAACTTTATTGATGGTCAGTAAATAATGTAGATTTTGGTTTGACTCCATACCTCTTTTCTTTTGTGATAAAAAAAAAAAAAATCAAGAAGTGAAGGAAGTATTGCCTTTATTTTCATTTGCTTGAATTAGCTTCATTACATTGCATGGCCTTTTATATAAACTCAGTCGAGTCAGCTGAAACTTTCATATTTGAGGTCATTACTGTTTAAATGCTACATTCATTAGAATAGTCTCTTGGGTGTTACAAAGCTGCATTTCCACAGATTGCAGAAGCTAATTTAACAGACTACTGGTTTCCAAAAAATCAATATTTATTTTTATTCTTGCAGGAGTGCTAGACAATTTTTACTTTCCATATTTACTATAAAAAAGTCAGAAAGTCCTTGCAAAACCTCATTCTGAAAAAAAGGCTACTGTTTAAAAAAATTTATAAAGCAGAATGTTGTGTTCAGTAAGTATATGTTTGTATTGCAGGTCTGTGACTCCAGCAAGACCTTCCAGTTCAGCTGAGCCTAATCATGTTCATACCACATCTCTCAGTAAAAATCTCATCGTGAAGCCACAAAATACAAACGTGCAAAAAGTGAGTCCCTAAATAATTTAGCTGTGGGGTTTTCTATTAAAAAAAGGGGGGGTGGAGGGGGGGGGGGTGTTCTATAATTTGGATCTCATCTAAGTAATCTATTACAACACAATTATTACATGATCTTAATATCATGTAGAACTAACAATATGTAAAATGGGAGATGATGTAGTCTTCAAAATACATTTAGGGCTTTCAAGTTTTAAACAAGTGGAGGTGTCAAGTGCAGAAAAGAAATATTTAGTCTCCAGGGTAGAGCCTGCTGGCTTACACCACAACACGACATCCAAACAGTGAAGGATTAGTGCTCGAGTAAGATTCCGGAAGTTGTTAATTGCTTCTCTGGTTGAGCATGTGTTGAAGGTAGATGAAAGCAGGATAGAAGAGAAAAGCAAACAAATAACATATGTTTTAAAGTAGCAATACTTGTGTCAACTCTTGAAGTTCGTAAGTTTTGGTTGTTTGGTTTTTTTCAGAGAGACGGTCCAAGGAGACCGCTGCCGTATCAGATCATTGACATTAGTAACCCCATGAAGACACATGATTTGCCACAATTAAAAACACCGCAGCGAGTCCTACCACCCCTTCCCCAGCCGCCGTGTCACCATGCTGTGCCTGAAAGACCCTTGCCAGTTAACCCTTCGCTGAGGTTTGCCCAGGTAACCATTGATTTTTCTTTAAGCTTCTCTCCTATTTAATATTTACTGTGTATCTGCATGTAGTAAAGAGGAATTAAGTGTTTTCTCGTATCTCATACTGGCCTTTTTCCCCCAGTATTTCCTTTATACTTTGTACAAGTTTAGAAACGTGGTGCAGGTATATCGCTTTATGCCAGCTGAGGCTGTGAGCCTAAAATTTAGGATCCTGAACTCTCTCTTCGCCACTCAAGACACAACTGTATAAACAAGCTCCCTATAACAGGCAAACACAGGCTCATCTTGCCAGCTGCCCCACCGGAGGGGAAGCTGTAGGTTTGTTAGCAAGGTGCCAAATACAGCGATATCATTTAGGAAGTCAAGCTGCAGATGTCTTGCAGAAGAGCAAAAGGTATATTAGCTTGATGTGCTTCTGTTCTGCCAAGGGGTGCATGAACTGGATGTGTTTTTTCCAGAGCACAGACCTGAAAAGCAGATTTTGTAATTACCCACACTATTTCATGCAGATGTACCTTTCACTGCAATGTTTAAATAGAGCTCGTAGCCCATGTTTTTGTAATAAGATGCATCTCAAGGCAATGTTCAGGGCAGATTAAGTTGTCTGTGCAGTTGTCTATATTAAATTGTCCCTTTCTTGTCACCGGCTTCTCCTTTCTGGTTGCATTTGTGGAGTGACTGTGTCTAAGCAAAGGAATCGGGCACGCAGCTATTTCTGTTTTGTAGACGTGCTATTCTGGATATAGCACGAGATTAAAATGAGGTGAATGTTGTTATCTCCAAGCGTTCCTAAATGAGTATCACATCGATTTGGATGCACATACTGCAAATCTGTACTCAGACAGGCACAGGCACTCAAGACACAGCTATCTGGACCTGGCTAGGATGGCCAAAAATGGAGCACCTTCCTCCTGCAGTAACCTTGTGAGCTACTCTGAGATGCTTTCCCAGTGATTTAGAGGATGTGGCTATGAGAAACTGTTGCTGAAATGCAGTGCTTTGAAAACTGGCTGTAAAAATAACACAGAACCAAAAAGGGGTGAGAGCGCTGAGATGCCACGGCATGTATTATGACAGCAGAAAAAGTGTATCTAGTTTTAATTTTGTCTAAGTCTGAACACTGAACCACTCAGACCGACTTTTATAAGTGTAGCCAGTTTATTAACAGCTATCCAAGTATTTAAGCTTTTTCTTCTTACATTTTCTGTCTTGCTCGTAATTTAGGGGAATGGGAAATACTGATTCTTTCTAAAATCAATTTTATAGGAAATCTGAAGTAGTATTGGTTCATATTGCTTTTGCCTTTAGCTCCAATGGTTTTGTTGTTTATTTTCTTGCATTCCTTAAATTATTCTGCATATTTCACAGTGGTCAAAGTTAAGACTTTACGTGCAAGTGCTTTTCTGTTCCTTAATCAAATGATTCCATTAAAAAAAAAATTCTTCTATTTCTTCTCATCTAGCAACTTACAAGTTTATTCTGTCTCCTACTAGCAGAAGACAGCTGGAGAAAAGGCTTTCCAAGAAAAAGTAACCATTTCTCATTCTGATGGTGCATCTCTATCTGCCCCATCCTGTCACCACACATCAAAGCAGCCCCATGCACCACTGCAATTCATGTTCCTGAGCGCCCTCCCCTTCAAATCCCATACAAAGTGCAGGGTAGAATACCAGATTTCTAGTGCTATCATTACCAAAGACTGACAGATCAGAAACTGCTAAAAAGCTTTTAATTTTGGCAGCCTAAATTAATTGTGACAGTTACTCTATCAATCAAAATATCTCTGGTTACAATTTTCCGTTGCTGCATGAAACAGAAATAGGACGAGCAGAGGGTCAACTCAAGGCAGCCTGGTGAATAAGCAAGAGTGGCTTATTTCCAAATTATGTCCATAACCTCAATTCAAGATTGTCAGAAACAGCTACTTTTTATATCCTAAAGACACAGAAAGCACTGTGGGGAAGAAAATTTTTTCTTCTGAAGTTAACAATTTTACTCCCTCAAAGCTTGGAAGAAGTAAATTACCTTGAGAATAGTTTTGGTCTCGTTTATATAGGTACTGCTTCATGTATTGCTTCAGCACTGTCTTGGAAGTGCATCCATCAGGTCATCAAGAGGAAGCGCTTTACAAATAATTGCTACATTCATAATATCACGCAGATGCTCAGTGCTGCAGTACAGTGCTGAAGAGTATCTGAAGCCATTCACCGTTCCTCTGGCTTCACAGCTGCCTCCTGCTTCTCCCTTCGGAGAGGTAGATTTAAGCTTGAGCTCCCTTCCTGCTGCCTCTGGGCTTATAGCAGTGGACAGCTAAGGCACAACATACCGAGTAGAGTCGAAGACAAACCTTGTATCTTCTAGTGTCTGTTGAGACAGCAACGAATGAATTAATATTTTGCTATAAAATTTCCTTCCAGGTGTAAGTAAAATAATAAAAAACCCCATCACCGCAACAACAAATCCACCCCAAAAAATCACTTAGCAAACACACTGTTGCCGAGTTTAATATTTAACAAGCTTTTGACTGATAAACAGCTTTTTCTTCTTTCAGGTGCTCTCGCAAGGCAAACAGACTTGTATTTACAGGCTAGATTCACAGTCAATATAAATCAGCACAGCACCACTGAAATCAAGGAACCAGTGCAGGTTTATACTAACCGTGGGCTCAGTCCGTGCATTCCGATTCGATCACTTCCACTTGCCGTTGTTACCGTTAGCAGTCAGTTACTGCCTCCACTACTGTCATCATCTTATTACCAAAATATATCTCCCATTTTACAGGTCGTCCTTATGACAGGAAATATAGCTGTGTATTTTTCCTTTTCCCCTAGCAAATCTGAGCTGGGCTCACCTTCGGCTCGTTCTGCCACCGTTACTCCCGTGAATACCTCTCCTATGACACCTCACACTGGCTTCAGACACGGAGGGCTAACACAGATTAAGTGCCCATCTAAATAGATTGAGGGAGACACCACTTCTCATCCAGTGCATTTCAAGCAAGAACTGTCTTCCAGTTGCTTATTTAAAAACCAGTGACAAAAACTAAAGCTTCGTGCACCTGATGTCTTTGTAGCTGCTCAGTGTGAGAATTACGTTTTCCTTCCTAGCAGAGCTGTAAAAAGATCGTGACAATATTTAAAACAGTACTTTCCCAAATACAGACACTGAATGCATTAAATGCTAAGTTATTGATATAAAACTGGACAAAGAAATCCATCCTTAAACTCTTTGTATTGAAGAGCTGAAGCTCGCTCTGCAGGGGGGGAAAATGAGCTGGGAGAAAGGCTGGAGCAACGAAGCCGGGAGGCACAGCCATGGTGGTACTATGAGCTGTGCTACGGGCTTGTCAGGACACCAGGTTTCCATGCACATTAACATGCAAGTCTGTATCAATTTGGCATATAAAGAACATAAAATACCACCCTATAATTAGTTTGAGGAAGAGGATTTCATTCTTCAAATATACTTTCCTCTGCTTCTAAGGATGCATGTTTTCCTGGTGCTTGTGGCTCCTTTCTATGAAGGACTCCTCCGTTTTGCTTCATCTCAGTCATTGCACATTCTCCATCCCCGTTTTTATGTGAATTTCCTCCTTTTTTTTTCTTTTTCCCCATTTCCTCTTTCGTTTACCCTTTATTACCAGCTTCCTACATTAGACTTTCTGTCAAGCCACTTTGCTGCTTTCTCCTTCAGGATATCAACTCAAGGATGACTTTTTACAAGCCCTAGGGAAACAAACAAAATAAATAATCACACGTTGGGCTTGTATACCTATCAGAGTTATATTTACAGTATGATTGCTGTTTCAACATACTTCCTCACTTGGATGCTTCTGGAATAGGAGGGCCTAAAGAATTAGTTTGGCTTAGGCATCAAAGATTGCCTTAATGAGAGGATGCTCACCCCACAGCTGAAGAACTGTTCTAGATCAGCACATTTCAGCCATTTTCCCCCACAAACAGGGAGAAAAATGCAACTGATAGGATCCCATTAGTACTTAGCTGCTCTGAGTTTCTCAGAAAGTCAGTCTCTCCCAACTATCAGGTGTTGCAGGTCATGATTAGACATTGGACACAGCTAATAAACACACAAGCAAATAAACAAGGAGAGTTCTTCTCTCTTTTTGTTCATTTATCCTTACCAGATCTTAAGCTCTTCAGACCTTTGTTTCTCTGGGCTGCTGAGCCTGGATCCGTTCCTCTTCCCAATTACGGCACCTAATCACTCTGCCAACTGAAGAGTAAATACAAATCATCCAACAACAATTAGGGACTGATCAAGCAAACAGCTGAATGCTCATGTGATCGGACTAATTCGTGTGATGTAAAAGTACTTGAGGGAAAAGGCCACTTCAGTGAAGGCAGTCAAGGGAATAAAGCCTTTATGGTGTTCAAAGATGCATTTTTTATTTGCTGTCTTTATAATGGTGACATTTGTGCGTTTGTTACTTTTCTTTGAAATGTTATCACCCCTGAGGTGATGATTCATACACTCTTCCATGTTAACAAAATTATTACAGAAGCAACTTCTATTTATATGTTACTGTATAGTTTACTGTACTTTACAAGATGATGCTTGTAAGCTCTTCTTGTTTCTTTTTGATCAACTTTAGTGACAATAGTTATGGGAAACTAAGAGTAAAATACTTAGAAAAAGCACAACCACACAGTTCAAGTAGTAGACGGATCTCAAGTGGGTTTTTTTGATGCACTGTAGAATTTTTGTGTGCCCTGAGCAAGTCACTTAATCTACCCCAAAAACTATGAAGAGATAATTCAGTTATTTTAAAAGTATCAGTTTCTGCTGTGCTCTAATTTGTTCCAAACCAGTATATTTCACTTCAAAACACACCCATTAAGATTTCATTGTGTAAGAAATTTAGTGCACAAAGTAAACTTTGGTTAAGAAATCCTGATGGTAAGATTTCTTCTCCGAGTTGTTTTAAGGTCCTAGTTCTCTATCATGGGAAACGATCATGTTTTGAAGAACTTCCTTTGCTAGTGTTTAATTAAACTCCTTGACTTCCAACAGGATAACCCTATGAGATAAAGCCACATAGAGTATTTACCAGCATGCTGTTTGTTTAATCATTTTCCAGGCCTGATTATTTCATGAATATTCACGATTATATTTACTCCCAAAGACAGAGCTCACAAACTTCTTATGGCCAGGTATGTTTATCTTGGTGTCGTGGTTTCACCCTGGCTGGCAACCAAGCCCCACACAGCCGCTTGATCCCCCCACCTAGGGGCATGGGAAGGAGGATCGGAAAGGAATGTAAAACTCAAGGGTTGAGATAAGAAGAATTGAATAGGTAAAGCAAATGCTGCAGGCCCAAGCAAAGCAAAGCAGGGAATTCATCCCCCACTGCCCACGGGCAGGCAGGTGTCCGGCCATCCCCAGGGCAGCCGGGCTCCACCACACGTAACGGCTACTCGGGAAGACAAACGCCACAATGCCAAATGTCCCCCCTTCCTTCTTCTTCCCCCAGTTTAGACACTCAGCATGGCGCCGTATGGTATGGAATGTCCCTTTGGCCAGTTGGGGTCACCTGTCCTGGCTGTGTCCCCTCCCAATTTCCAGTGCCCCCCCAGCCCTCTGGCTGGCAGGGCCCAGGAAACCGAAAAGTCCTTGATTTAGTATAAACACCCAACAACAACTGAAACCATCAGTGCAGTTATCACCAATGTTCTCACATCAGAGCCAAAACCCAGCACTGTACTAGCTACTAAGAAGAAAATTAACTCTATCCCAGCTGAAGCCTGGACACTTGGTTTACAGCAGAAAGTCTTCTGGATGAAAGTCAAAAATAATTTTTATACTTCATATGAGATTTGGCTATAACAATAAGTTAAAATAAAAATTTTTGTTCATGTTGCTATTTCTGATTCACTCAAGAACTAGTACATGTTAGGCTGAAAGTGAAGAGGAAGAGGGACGTTATGTACAGCTTTAAAATGTAGTTTGTGGTAAATTTCAAATGACTATATATGAGGTTTACTTAAGCTCCCATATTTTCTTCCTTATCAAAATGCCTACTGATATCAGTCTGCATTTCCTTCTAAGAGGAGCAAACATTTGCCATGAAAAGTAAGTAAACAAAGGGATGCTGAAAAGTAATAATGATAAGTTGTACTTTATTCCGGAGCAATTTGTGCCTCTGATTGCTTCTTTTGATTACATCTTTCAGGGGATCTTTAACAAGATTGCGCTGGTAAACTCTTGTTTCTTTTTGGTCCATTTTACTAATGATGGTTATGGCAAACTAATAATAAAGAGTAAAACACTTAGAAAAAGCACAACTATGCAGTTCAAACAGCAGATGGATCTGAAGTGAACTTTTGGGTATATTGGAGAGGTTTTGTGTGCCCCGAGCAAGTCACTTAATCTATCCCAGTTCTTCATAACGAAGACCACAAATAGACATGTTACCATGTTTGCAAAATAGACATGTTACCATGTTTGCAGTGTTTCAAGGACCACACAGAAGAGACATTAGCTCATGCCTGACAGCAGATGACTTCTGTTCTTTATTAATGAATCATTTAATGCCACAGAATGAAAGCACAGCAGCATCTCTAAAAAAAATTCCACAGATGCTACCAATTCAAACTGCACTTGAGCAGTTTATTTTTGTGGTCATCTGAATTTGCATTTTGAAGTCATTTCTAGTATTTCCATCTTTCTATCTGACCACTTCAACAATGTTATGTATTCAGTCTATGTTGTTTTCATTTACCAGTAATTAATCATTAACTCCAGTATAGATGCACGCAGTATTTCTAGAGGAGGAAAGAATAAAAAATAAAAAAAAAAAAACAAAAAACCAGAATCATTAAAATATAGTATTAAATGTTTGCTTTAAAAAAAACCAGAATCATTAAAATATAGTATTAAATGTTTGCTTTAAAATGTAAGTGCCTGTTTATTAAAAATAAGTTGTGGCTTACTCATTTCAATATATCTGGTCACAATTACTCCAAACTTATCCTATTGGCTGTTGCTATGTTGAGTGTATTATGTCCATTCCAAAGACTAACGTGGCCTCCTGGTTTACAACAGGAAAGCCACAAGCCAGACCCTCCGCGGAAGCCTCTGCCAGCAGACCCTCTGACCAAAGTGCGCTACAGCAGCGCCTGCACCGCAGCACCCGGGCACGCGAAAGCTCTGCCTCACATTACTCCTGTAAGGTCAGTCCTGCTAATCAAAATGCCTTGATCTATAGCACTTCCTTCAATGACAGGTCTAAAATGTCTTGAGTAGTTCTGCCCTGCTGTTAAGTATTGCCGAGAGCTACTCAACAGCCATTTTCCACCAGCACAATCGCACTGGCTTCCCCAGAAATACGAGAATTTATGATACGTACGATGATTTGACTGTATAAACATCTGTGTGTTTATAGAAAATGCCCAACAAATAAAATTCCTTGCAAAAGAAAGGCGATAATAAGCACCAATTTCAAGAGACACCAAGCTCTTGCAGAAAAAAAAAAAAATTCCTACTCAGACCACCTACGGAATTAGGCTGAGAACTGAATGCTGGTAAGATCAGCCACCAACAAAAGCAATTTTCTGTTCACACATTTCACAGTGGAATATCAATTTCTATCGCCTGAAAATAATAACCCAGACTTTCAGAAAGCAGACAAATAGTACAATTCAAAACAAAGGATATTGAAAAAAAATACTCTGGAAGTGAAATAACTATGCCCAGTGTTAATGGGCACAATCAATGATATTTTCTTACTCAATATTCTTCAGTTTCCTATGAATAAAAAGTGAGCTCAAAGGAAGATAAAAGTAGTGTTTTAAGCTACAGGAATTCTGCTAGCGAGGCACTTAATTGCTCAGAAAAATTAACAACAGAATCAAGTTAGTTTCCTAATACTCCTAGAAAAAAGACTGCAGGAGTGAACTTTAATTAAGCTCCTGGTTGTCCATCCTAGTAAGATATTCTGAAAGTAATAACATCTCAAGCTGATAACTACAACTTTCTGAAACCTACTGCTATTGTACAACATTAAGTAGCATTTTCGAACAGGTGCAAAACTGATGAGCAGTCAAAGACATAAAGAGTTTAAAGAACCACACCAGAAATATGGAGCTAAGCTGATCCCGCTGGCCAGGCAGCATGTAAAACATGAACCGGTGGGAGAAAAAAAATAAAATAAGAAATTTGCTGGTACCATTTACACTTCTTGATGAGACTTGTGTATATAGTACCATGTCAGATCTCCTCGCAGTATGAGAGTCCCATGCTATGTGTCTGAAGTTGTTGGGTAATTATGAGAGGTTTTACCGTTCACCTTCATGCCTCAGGAATGATACTGGCAGTGAGAAACAGCAAAAGTTAAAATAACTCTTTACCATTTTCTTTCTTTCCAACAGACCTGCTCCTAAACATCCACCACAGGTATCCAGGTCCAGCAACACTGCTGATGTGAAATGACTAGACAATCTGACACCTTGATTTTAAAAAGTGAAGACAGAAGTTTGCACTATCTTTACACTCCAGCTGGAGTTCATTTTTATGACAATACTTAGAATTTTTAATGTTTAAAACAGCATTATTTTTAAGAATTCTGAGCTACTGCCTTTGGTGCTGTGCTGTGCTATGGTGCTCTGTATACTTGCTCAGGTACTTGTAAATTATTAATTTATGTTGAATATTTATTACAGTGCAGTGCACTGTAGTAGATATTTTTACCATAGCTGAGTTTTCCTAAAAAGGAAGCCTTTTTTCTAATACTTCATTGAACTTGAATAATTCTGCTCTATTGGTCCTACATAGAGTTTTTAGTTTTGATCTCTTCTTTAAGGAGTGCTGATACTCATGGATAAATCAAATGTATAAACAACTCAATCTCAATGATCCACAGCAAACTTTTGAATAAGTATGTCAGGGTAAAAAAAAAAGAAAAAAAGAAAAAAAATCTTTTCTGGAACATGGTGAAATGCCCAATATCTGCACACAGACGTGTAACATGTATTTAACCAAAGTATCGCTCAGTGTTAGCAGCTGTACTGTAATTTCAGTTTTCACATTACTGTTTGAAAGCACTGAGAAATCCGTGCTGAAGGAGGATGCATTCACTTTGGACAAGTTCTCTTACTGAAGTACTGTATATCATAAAACTGTATTTTTTTTAACCTCATTTTCCTCAAACACAATACAGTTAGTACATATTAATGCAGATACCAGGCCTCCCAGTGTTGTTACCTTTTTGATGCTTTGGTAATTAAATTCAGCTGTACTGTGCAAGGCAGTACCATCTCACTATGTTGCATAGCTGTCCTGTTTAGACTGACGATAAGTTACACGCAGGGGGTGGGGGGAAACCAAGCATTACAAACAATTACGTTTTAAGAATCAACTATTATACTTCTCTCTTTTGCCTCATTGCTCTGCTTATCAACTGTATTTTGCATATTTACTACTGTTTTGTATTTAACTTCTAAAATATTGTTCTGGGTTTCTTAATTTTCAAATCAAAATTTCTATTTTAATACATAGACTTTGGTTATCCTAAGACATAGGGGGGGAAAAATCATCTCTTTAGTATGTGGTAGCATTACATCTGATCTCTCTGTACCTTCTCGTTAGCACTGCTGAATACAGTTGTTTCACCTATGCTGTAATAAAAACAATTTTCAAATATCAGTTGAAATAGAGGGAGAAGGAACTATTACCTTACATAGGTTAGTTTCCTCATTGCTTGTAGTTTTTGTTTCTTTAAGCAAAAATAAAAGCATTGATAGAAACGTGGATCTCATTTCAGTAAGTGTAATTGTATTTAATTTTCCCAGTTATTCCCCATTGTAGCCATATAGCACACTCATGTTTATTGATAAACTGAATAAACCAAAATAAACCAGTTTAGTTTGTTGCTGAATAGCAAAGTAAATGCTTCACAAAAGCGTTTCAATTCTTAAAGTGATTCTAATAGCAACAACAGTGCTTTATGGGCAGAGAATCACTACAGCAACAGTAGGATGCTAACTAGGCTCAGCAATGCAGTTGGAACCAAAATGGTGCTTTTTTATGTATTTTATGTTTTTCATATTTAAAGCACTAATTTCTTCCCATCAACAGTAGCTTTATATCTAAAATGGGGTGGGGTGAGCGGGCACCTCAGTTTGAAACAGACGCGATCTCAACTTGCTTGTTCGAAAACTCTCATTTTTAGAATGAGATGTCAACATGCTGTATCAACATGTTTCTGATCACTGCTGAAAATCATCAGATCAAACTGTCAGTAGTGACAGAAGAAGGTGAAATTAAATGACTAAAAATCTGTATTATCTGCATCAGAAGTTCTAACGTCTGAATTTAATGGCACCAGCTTGGGTAAGCCTTAGCACGTGTATGAACTTCAAGCTTTAAGTAAAACCTAAAGTAAAGCTTTAGGCTTAAAATAAACATGACCCACCTATGCAGTCTCACAAGTAGAGAAATAGAAGAATCCATACAGGGCACCCAGTCCTGTCCCTGTAATCACGAGCAGCTGCTCACCAGCACCGAGCCCGAGCAGCCCACAGCCCACCCGTCCTGGGACCCCAGCACACCAAAGGCAGAGCTGCTCAGGTGGTGCCGAGAGCCTGCTGGACATTCAGGTGAGTGCCTCCTCCCCCACAGAGAAACACCCCCGCACACCCCCAACCACAAACACGCACCTCCCCACACCCATTCACCTATGGAGGAAGGCACCAGAAGAATGATACCATGGATGCTGCGAGGTGTCCCCAGTCCCAGCACGGTGCAATTTTAAGATTGGAATGTCTGGATGGTCTTTGTATCCCTCCGAGATTCCGTTACCTGGCTGTTGGTGTGTTGCTGAGCTGATGAACAGAGCGGGCATCTGTGCGTGCTGCCCAGCATCCCATCTGCTGCTGGCAGAGGAAGGTAAAGTCCAGCCATCCATCGTGGGTGAGGCGTGAGAGGACATCAGCAGGCACCCAGAGGCAATGGGCATCGTTAACATAATACCTTTCACTCTCTTTAACAATTCAAAGAGAGAGAAAGGACAATCAGGGTAAAAAATATATTTATACAACCTATGGACTAAGCAGAAAAGTATGTGTCAAATTCATTACCTATTGACACTTTTCTAAAACAGGCAGCTGAAGCACATGTATCCCATGGCACGGAATGTAGTGTTATAGTGGAGAGTGCCGGATTACATGCCCGTGCTGTCTGCTGGACTTACTATCTCATGTTAGAGGTGGCTAAAGATAGAGATTCTAGCCAGTTGGGAAAAAAACATCATTCCCGATCTGAAACAGAGGCAAACCTAAACGTCCTGTAAAACCAGCTGCCATTACTTGAAACCAGCAGAAAGTACTTACTGGCAAACTACAAGCTGGTACAGTAAACTACACAGCAAGTAGGTGCAGTGTACAAAAGAGTCATATAATCTGGTAGCCTTCCAGTTAGCAGATATACAAATATATTTATACACATTCAGATGCAAAATACTGCAGGTAGAAAAGGCTCTGTAGCTTGCAGGGTGGGGAGGAAGGTGGACCAAATAAACTATCATGAACCTCTTTTGGTTTAGTGCAACTTTTTTCCCCCAGGATGTGAGTAGTAGCTGGTTGTGTCATGTTTTCATACCAAATTATTGTCATTATGATTGACACACATCTGTCATGTAAAATTCCATTGTGAAAACCAGATGAATGGGTTTACATTCTCAAGGACAGCGTAAGCAAACAAATTACCATGGGATACACCAGGACATGAAATTCAATGTTGGGTACTCTGTGGTAGCTACTCAGTGTATGGACCTGTAGTATCAGGCTTCAAAAACGTGCTGTCAGCACAGGCTTTGAGTCCTGCATAATACATTTAGCTATCTCTGTGCTCAGCGCACTTCAATTTTGAAACCACCTTTAATAATTAAGGTACATCATATTCTAAATCCTCAGGGGTTTTATAGTGTTCAGTTTACCTTTGTGGGAGAGAGCCTCTGGACAGACCGTGCTGATGCCTGCTCTTCCTTTCTGTTGTCTTCTTGCACACCTGTATTTCAGCCTCCCACCTGCTCAACGTGAGCCGTGGTATAGCCAAGCCCCCCGAGCGGAGGTATAGCCAAGCCCCCCAGCACGGTATAGCCAAGCCCCCTGAGCATGGTATAGCCAAGCCCCCCAGCACGGTGTAGCCAAGCCCCCCAGCACGGTGTAGCTAAGCCCCCCAGCACGGTGTAGCCAAGCCCCCTGAGCATGGTATAGCCAAGGCCCCTTTCCAGCGGCATGGCAAGGGCGCAGTGTGCTCTCCTGAACACGCTGCAGGGCGGTGCTGCTATTATGCTAATCAATAGAGTGGCAATTGCAAAACACCATCGGCAAAAATGAATAAATATGCAGTAAATAAAAGGAAAGTGGCATATTTACCCTCTTTCTCCCCATCAAGCCTCACAAAAGAAACTTACCTAGCTTTTATCTTCATTTCAATTGATTCCTTCTGATCATTTGAGTATACAATATTAATTCTTCTTTGTTAACTTCCAATCAAGTATTTTTTAATTTAACAATAAATTACCATGTAACAATAAATACATTCATTCTTTATTTCACAAGCATTCTCCAAAACAATTTTCTAAACTCAGTAATGCTAAAACTCATTCTGCACCCAGTTTATCCTTCCAGATAACTTATACCTAACATAAGTAAAAGTTAAAGATGCCCCATACATTACAGGCAGATGCCCTTGGTACATAATACTTTTAAAAGAAAAGCATTAAAAACCTAAAGCATATTGAGATAAAGTTTTGAACTCTAGGAATTCAGTTAATTCAGAAACTGATTACCCAGCAGCAGCACCACAACAAAGATTTGTTTCTTTCCTATTGCCCTCTTTTTTTATTTTTTCCTTTATTTTGAAGCAATGTGCAGGTACTGTGTGTCTATACAAATTAATGCTTCACTATGTGTCTGATTTTTACATATCTAAATTTATACCCTTCAACGTACTTATGAATACACAATTTTCTGATGCATGGTGTCAGTGCAAAAATAATTTAATACATTTTTAAATATAACATTGGAGGGCATTTCCTATGATTGTAAACAATCAGACGAAGAAAAGGAACAGGAACATTTTAGAAACACTGTAAGGCAGGCTATCTAAAAATACAAAGCATATTTTTTATTTGAAAATGTGCTATGGTTAAAGAAATTATTTAGGAGTGGTGAGTAACATGTTCAACATGTGATTACAGCCTCTTCGTGGTATGAACGCAGATAGACCAGCATACCATTTTTATGAACAATTAATTTACAATCCTTCAGTTAAACCTCAGTTTGCTCAACTTTTCACATCCTGTGCTCTGTAGTGTTTGGGGTTTTTTACCAATGCAGCAGGTTTTCACTTCTGTGTCCGTTTCTAGTGGAATCTTCCTCTTGAAGGTGCTCCAAGTGAACACAATCTGTGAATTCCACAGCTGAACTGTCTGCTCATTCTTAACTACTCTCTCTTAATAAATAAATTCTTAATTATATTTGGTGTCTTGCCTATGTAATTACCCAGATGGTTACAAAAATGCCAGAGTCTCCTCAACATCAAATACAACATGCTAACAGAAAAGGACATCTTTCTGCACGTATACTCTCACTACTTCAGGTAAAACATATCAAAAAAGCATAAAAAAACCATATAAAAAATATCATACAAGCACTATGCAATAGATTGCGCTTATCTTGTACATACCCTTCGTTGGCATGTCACTGATGTTTATATGTGTAGATATTCCCAGGACTTTTTCCTTCTATGAAACAGAATTTTAAAAGGAGAGATTTGTTAAATAAAAGAACTCCAGTTAAACCACGAAAAGCATCCTACTGGGGGGGGGGGGGGCACGGTAAGGAAAAAGAAAAGAAAAAAAAAAGCCATTAGCTGCATTGGTTATCCTGCAAACTGAAACCACAGAAAGCTGAGCATAGAAAGAGTGCGTAGGAGAGAGACAAAATATAAAGCGACGACCATTAAGCAGCAAGTCTCACACAGCAGCCTTTGTTCGAGTGATTACAGAGCAGAAATTTGGCCTTGCAGAAGTAGCTTACCTGCTTCTCCATGGGCCAGAATCAGCTTGGGGCAAGTACCCTAGGCAGGGCGCTTTTCAAGATTTTAAATATAAATGGAATGGCCTCACATTAGCTGCGTTTCAGCTGTGTGTGAGCACACCAGCAATTTTAGAAAGCTTCTAACTCTCTGTCCTACAAGTTTTGGCAAATTCGCAAAGGCAAGGGAGTCTTTACCTGCAGACCCTTTCCACTGTAGAAAATGTAAGCAATGGGTACATACCACTACTTCTGTTTTACGTTATTTATGTGTTAATGACCCTGTGGGGAAAAAAAGTGCCTGATTATGCTATATATTAGATTATGCTTATTTGGAGGAAAGGACTATATTATTAAAAAAACAAAAAAAACCAAAAAAACAAAACACAAAACAAACCAACTGATTTTGCATGTTTCAATGTTTGACTTTGCAATCTTGATGTTACTTGATATAAAGACATCTAAAACTATTTTTTAAATGCCCAAAGCACAGAAATCATACCTTATGGCATGCCTGACTCTACCTGACCACCTTATTTCATAATAAGCAACGTCAATCGATGGGCTTCCAGAGGCAGCAGTGGGTAGAAGACAAAGCATGTATTTGATTATCAGTGTCACAGATGCTTGCTGCCAGTGAACAGACCACAGAATCCTGCATCTTGGCTCCATCACAACCATTGTGACTTTTCTGACTCCTTCCTGATCTTCATCACGCACTCCAAGCCTCTTTCCCCACCATTCCCAGTTCCCAGGCAGCGGGTTTCTCATCCCACTCACATCCTCTCGACTTGTTGCCTCCCATTTCCTGCTCTGGTGAAACTGCACTCCTTTCTCCGTGTCCAGGTTTCTCTGAAAACTTCCTAAACTGCTATAGTTTGAAGCCTGCACCACATGAAGAAGAATTACGAGAAAACTTGGCTCCATCATTTGCTGCGGCTTCTTTGGAAGGTTTTGGTCGTTGTTTTTAAAATGCTGAGTTAACAGTTTTCCTTGCAGACACTATCCTGAAGTAAAAGGAAGGCTAGAAATATTTTCTGATTTTAAAATGGCCTAAAATAATAGGAACAGATAAAAGCATATCCTAGAAATATGCTCCTTTTTCCTTTTTCTAAAGCCATCTATACATATGAAGCAGATAGTAAAGTAATACCACAGGGAGATACTAGTATATTCCCCAGTAAAGTAACGAGTTTCTGCAACAATTTTAAAAGCTTTCTTCTTGTAAAGTTTTCAAGTAACTTATGGAATTATTTTTTTAATTTTATTTTAATTTCCACTTTCAATTTGCAATAGCATTTTTCTATGAATCTATTTGTTTTTCTGGCACCTTGTCCACACCGTGGCTTAAAACAACGATGCATCGAGGACTGGTATTATAAGCATCTTTGGGAAAAACATAACAAGCAAGAAGAGAAACCACATTGCATGTTTTCATTATCATGAAAGGTAACAAGTATTAGTTAGAATTTATCAAAAAATGAAAGTTACTTCAGCTTGGAGCAAACTTTGTATTTTGACATACGGTTACCCCTGTAAGTTCGCACAAGCTATTCCTTGGGTGCCAGGTAGCATGGCCATTTCAAAGCAAAGCAAGTACCTGACAGCACTGTAACATTTCATTTTACAAACCAAAAAGAATTACAATGTATTAAAAAAAAAAATATTAGATGCCACCCTATGCACATTTCATGCTATAATGTGCAGACAACCATCAAATACTGACTGTGGTTGAGTTAACATATAATTTCTGCACCCCGTTCTCAAAGTTTACAGTGTCCTGTTACTTTCCACACAGTCCTCCCACTGCGAAAATTTAACACAATATGTATTAAAATACAAGCAACCCTCACCAATCTATAGGAATTAACCACTATTTCTTTCTTTCTGTGCAATCACCATGGCCGCCTACTAAACGTGTTGATATAAAAATATCAGTCCCTCTAAGGTTTCGTTCAATGACTCTTTCAGAGTAGGCTACATATAATAATAACCTACATACAATAATGCAATAAATTAAATTAAGGCATTATTTAATACCAGGCTATGCCAAATGCAAAAATAAAGGGTTTGCATCTTTAAAGGGAAGAGTATCTTTTTTCCTGAGTTGAACAGCGGCAATTTGTTTTTACCTTCCCATCAGTGTCACTGTCACACAGGTCTGGAAAGACCTCAGGTCATTTATATCAGACTATTTGACTATTAGAGTTGTAAATTACTTTTTAATTCCAAAAGCCAAAAGGTAAAGTATATTTTTTTTTACAACGATACATCAGGTTAGTTATAGTCTAATAATTTTTTCTGAAAGAATATGAGGTGCCTCAACACCTTGAACATCATCTTCACTTCTAGAGCTGAAGATAAATTTTCTGCATAAGCATTGTGCTCATGATTTGAAGTAAAGAAGCATCTCCTTGGAAAACTTAAAGATGAGTATTAACAAGGTTGGGTAGGAAATACTACTTTTTGTTTACTAAATGGACAGTCAGGAAAGTAAAAAAAAAAAAGGTCTTGAAGAAAAGAGGGAAGCAGTAGAGAAGAAAAAATAATAATTTGGCATTTAATTTCCAGCAGCTTAAAGACAGTTCGCAATATCCTCAGGAGAATGTCAATAAGTATGTTTGATTATTTGAATTTCTTGCTTTATATCTAACTCTGCATGCACGAGGGTTTTGAGTTCTTTACAAGAAATCAGTGACTGTAAATCCCATAGATACACTTAAATAGAGGAGAACATGCTGAAAAAGAGGCCAAGCTCCACAATTTAATGAGTTCCAAGGACCCAGAAAACTGAATACTAGAGCTGAAACAGGCAAGTTACAGCATTTAGCTGAGGTCCAGTATTCATATTTTCACTTTCTTCGTGGAAAAAACAGTTATTCAAATCACCCATCCCTGAGCTGGAAGACAGGGGAATAGCAGGTTTTCTCTTCGTTTTTTCTTTGTCTTCTAACAAAGTGACCAAGCTGCAAACAAACAAAAATCATAAAAACGGAGAAGGAAATACACTGAAAAAATTAAACCCAGACCCAGGAAAATAATATCTAGAAATTATTTGTATATGCCTGTGAAAAATTCCAGTATTTCAGGAGTCCTTTATAATAGTGAAAGGTAAAACCAATAGCGTATTCCTTTTAACAGTAACAAAGTTCTCTGCTTTCCAGCGTTGCAGCAGCAAGAGAACATGCTGGCTGTTACGAGCTAATGCTGGCCCCGCTACGTTTGATGAAGAGCATTTTCGAAGCGTTGCATTACATTGCCTGCCACGTGCCAACACGCAGCCCCAGTGATGACTGCAGGCTTGAAGGAGAACCATCATAATTGATACTTTACAGAATCATCATCAGAAATAAGATCCTAAAAAAAAAAAAAAAAGTAACTGAGAAAACAACCTTGGCTGCTAACTGCTCCTGGATCCCAAGGAGCAGACACTGAGCAAACAGCCCTAAATCCTGTTTGAAAGGTATAATCTGCATCCTATACCAATCTAACCCAGGGTGCTGGTGACTGATGTTAAAGTATGGACTAAGGTTTTAACAAAGCATGAAGTACCAAAGCACTTTTAATACCCCTGTGGCTACTTACAGCCCACACCAGGATGCAAGACAGAGTCATTAGGTCGGTACACAAACCATTAATTTGATTTTGGCAGTCAGTAAAGCCTAGTAACTTGGAAACTGTATCAAACAGATGGTCTGAAAGGATTTTTAGGTAATGCCCAAGTAGTCTGCGTGAGACTTGCAGATTTATATAAAAACATAGTTCAGCAACAGCTGCACAAATTAATCAAACTCTTCCTTGTTTATCAGTAGCATAATTTTGAAGCACATAAGGAATGTATGAAAAATATGTTCATTCAATGAATACATTCACTGATTACAATTCTTTTCCCTAAAAATGTATTTTGGATAAATTTTGGACTATTCCTTCCTTTCCAATTATTTTCAACCTATTACCTTAAATTACTCACCTAAATTAATGAAAACAGCTCCAAAGACATAAAATCCTCCGGCTTTTCTAGAGCAGATTACATAAAATTCCATTATTGTCAAGCATTCAATAAGATGTAACAAACCGCAGGGTAATAGCGTTAACGTGACCCACCTGTTATTAACCTCCTGGAGCTGGTGTCCCCACTCCCAAGCTGGGGGTCCCTTCCCAGCGGTCGCACGGAGCACACCGCTGCCCCTCAGCAGCCCGGCCATACGCACATCCACACTCGCCTTTTGCCACTCGGTTCTCTTCCAAAAAGTCTGTATAATCCTTCCACATCCAGCATACCCTCCCTTCACATATTCCCTCTTCATCATTTTTGGGTCTATTTCTGTCATTCATTCCTTCTTTTTGTCGTGTGCTCTTTGTGCTCTGTTGTCTTTTCGACAGACTTACGGCTCCCCGAGCCAATTTTATCAAAATCCTGTAGATGAATGAGCTTCTTTTTCTCTTCTTATGTCAGCCAGGCCTGTCTTTTGAGCATTATCTTTGTTTTTTCAAGGCACGCAGGCTCAAGTCATTCCCATGGCAGCACTGTGCCTGGCTCAGGCGGGCACATGTGCTATTTCTGTGAGGAGAGCCCCAGATCCCTGGAAGCACACGGTGGGTACAGATCATTTGATATGCCAGGCCAGAATATAAAGCCAAATTCCTGATTTACTACTTCAGTAATTCCCAGTGTCAGCTTTCAGCTCCAGAGTAACAGCAGCACAAATTTTACTGGGGCACAAATCTCTTGGCAGAGCATTTTGTTTCAGCCATTCAAACCAGTCCCAAACCTAAAGGTGATTACAAATGAAGATCTTATACAAGCCTTCCTAAGGAGTCTCTTCCTTTTTTTCCCCCCTTTCTCTCCCTCCTCCCCTTCTTCTCTAGTTTCTGCCATGAAGCTTTGCAACCTCAGATATACACTATTAAACCCCAGAATCGTTATCATAAATAACAGGAAAGATAGCTAAATACATTGATTGGAATAGATGGATTACACTTTCAATATGCTTACATTTCAGATCACAGAATCACAGAATGGTTTGGGTTGGAAGGGACCTCAAAGCCCACCCAGTCCCACCCCGTGCCCTGGCAGGGCCCCCTCCCCCCAGCCCAGGCTGCTCCCAGCCCCATCCAGCCTGGCCTTGAGCACTGCCAGGGATGGGGCACCCACAGCTGCTCTGGGCAGCCTGGGCCAGCGCCTCGCCGCCCTCACGGGGAACAATTTCTGCCTCACAGCTCATCTGCATCTCCCCTCTCCCAGCTTAAGGCCATTCCCCCTTGGCCTGTCACCACGTGCCCACGTACAAAGCCCCTCTCCAGCTTCTTGCCGGCCCCTGTAGGTGCTGGGAGCTGCTCTAAGGTCTCCCCGGAGCCTTCTCCTCCCCAGGCTGAGCAGCCCCAGCTCTCCCAGCCCGGCTCCATGGCAGAGGGGCTCCAGCCCCCTGACCACCTCCGTGGCCTCCTCTGGGCTCGCTCCAACAGGTCCGTGTCCTTCTCATGCTGGGGGCCCCAGAGCTGGTCGCAGCGCTGCAGGGGGGTCTCACGGGAGCGGAGCAGAGGGGCAGAATCCCCTCCCCCGCCCTGCTGATTTCTCTTCTCCTACAGCTTTGACTTCTCTAGTCTATTGAAATGCCCTGAGACCATGTTTCTCCATTCTGAGGAGCTGCACCTGAGCACCGTCTCATCAGTGACTGTTTACACCCCTCCATGTGGAATGCACTGCAGCACCTTAGCTATAAAATTACTGGTATAACGAGGGGTCTGGTTACTGCTGGAACTTCAACTTCACCTTATCCACTTCTTATTTCACCGCTTCCACCAACGATGACTGTTGACAATTCCCTCTGCCCAAAAAGCTTTATTATTGCAAAGCCAGTTCTTTTCCAGCACCAAACTCTAATCGCAGATGCTTTGAATTGTTTTTGGTGTGGATAAGGTCTCCTTGAGTGCTCACTTAGTGCTATTAGAGACTCAGCCAAGTAAACATATTTGCCATCTGATTCCATTAGAATGGGTACCACTACAAGCACTCCACACTGAAAAATAAGGACCAGTTTTTTCTAGAAGTCTATGACATAGCCAGAGTGGAAATCAAAAGTCATAACAAACTCTACCCTGAGTGACCATATAGTCAATGGAGTCTCTGAATGCTTTGAATACAGAATCAAAACTGGTTCAGCAGTTTAATTAACAGTGAACAGAGCTCATCTCATCAGATACAAGAAACAATAACTTTCTTAAAAAATGTGCCTATTCCAAGTAGTAAGGATGCAGAACAGAAATGCAACATTAAAAATATTATGGCTGCAAGGAAGTTCCACAGAATGTGTTGAATTTGGTAGTTTTCCAAATTTATATTAATGTACAATAGCAGCACTAAGTCAACTACAGAACAACAAGAAAATGGGCAAAAGCCTGAAGAAGAAAGGTTATTTCCCAGTGCAATACAGTTCTTGGAAAGGTGCTGTCCCACATCTTACCCTTCCTCTTCAAAGTCTCTTGTCTTTTGAGGAACAAAAAAACATTCCTGCCCTTTATACTCTGGAAACAGCATGAAAAAAGTCAAGACCAATGCCTCTCAGCAGCTACTGCTAAGCAGGAAGTTTTCCAGCCTTCACCTCTCAGGACATGTTCACCCCCAGCCGAACGCCTCTCAGAGAACTGCAGTTCCCAGTACAAAACTTTTCCTTCCTTCTCATCTAAAAGCATCAAACCATAAACATGAATAGCATGTTGTACTGTACAGCATTACAAATACATTAAGTAATAAAAATTACGCAATTGTAAGCACCTTAGCTATAAAATTACTGGTATAACAAATATCCAGCAGCATTAAAGCTATTAAGGCAGTAACTCTGGTGACCTATTCATGGCTGAGACAGTAATTCCTAAGTAAATAACAAGGGTACTCGGCTCCATCCTGCTCTCCAGAGCTGGGTCGTTGCTACATGCACCAAATCTCCCTTTTATAGCTTACATCCTCCTACCACCTTCCAGAGCCAACCAAGCAGCACTTCTCCCTCATCCCGGAGAGCTGCCAGACCTGAGTAACCATATGCTCAGGTTAATGTTGGGAGCAGAGTGATGGGAGCTGATGGACAGAGAATCTCATCACAAGGCACAGCTTCCAAACAAGACAGCACTGGGAAAAAAGGGGGGATTTGTAAGGAGAGAGAAAAACCCAGCCTCACCCTCAGTTCCATGAAAGGAATACAAGACTAAATTCTATCCCACAGTACACAAGTTTTGAGTGACACCTATACTATTATAACACATATTATCCTGACTATCTTTCAGAAAAACATTAGGCAAAACTGAAGCTTATCCGACACATACCCAGCCTTCTCTTGCCCCCTGCTCTGTCTGCATTCCTGCAGGAGCCTCAATCAATCTGATTTTTTTCTTAATCTAAGCTTGCTTTACAGGTCATCAATTTAATTTCTCAGTGCTTTAGGTTCTCTACTATTCTCAATTAGAATAACATCATATACATCAATCCTTATCTCTGAATCTTCAGCTTTTCATTTAGCCTCCCAGCAGTCTTGATCAGAGCTTCTCAACGCCTTATCAACTGCAACCATGTTGATTAAATTATACCATCCATTTGCTAATATTACTGAGCCATTACTAAATATGCCCAATTTTGTTTGCTGACGCACGTTTGTGTGTCTCTGTGAGGTGAGAACCAAAAAACAGGCAAACCTGCCTATCTCCTGTGTCACGGAAATCTGCAAATAAAATATCGTACTTTGATTAAAACTAAAAATGTACAATTATAAGCAAGGAAGGTTCCCTTTTTATAACCTGTATCAACTACTAATGAGAAAATTTCCTTACTCCCTGTTCCCTATTAAGGAACTGTTATTTTCCCATTAATTAAATATAGCTAAAGAGGAGACATTTAATTAGAAAACCACTACAATGGAAGCATCACTGTCCTAAAGACTTAGAAGTTATTCTATTTATTGCTATCACATTAGTAGGGCTTTTTCCACTTCTCCATCTTTCAGTCCTTTTCACAGTTCTTCACTCTTCTGAACCCATGCCACTGTCATCATCCTTTCAGGTGAATTAGTTTCCATCAAGCAGCAGCACTCCTTTGCCCAAAGGATTCAGGAATGTATCAGTGCAGGACTAACACAAAAAATGAACCTCTTCACATGTGGGACAATGCTGTCTTCTCTGCAAAACATATAGCTGAAACACTTAATTACAGCCATCACCAATTATCCATTCAACAAGATGACAATATCCTCTGCCTGCAGCCCAGAGCAAAGGTGTAGAGCCTCCCAGATCCCTGGCTTCCCAAGAAGAACCTTGTGATCTCAGGTACTTAACCATATCCAGGTGACCAGCAAAAGCAGCTAACATCAGGCTGTCATATTAAAAAATACAGAAGGAAAGGAAATTAAATGGCTGCAGAACCAGGGCATCATTAACACTGTTAAAAAGAAGTTGACTGCACTGTAAATTGCTGATAAATAAGAGTAAAAATGTACCAATGGTAGCCTAACTCTAATGTGTGAGAGAACTGAAAACACTTGATCTTGTGAAGACAAGGAATAACGTCGCAAATACATTTTAAAGGCTTGATGCACGCCTAAGAGCTTTCTGAAACCTCTTGAAGGGTTGCCTCTCTTCAGAGGAGGGGGCCAAACAAGAGCACAGCAACAAGCGCTGAGACATCCACATTCAAACCTCAGCTCTCCTACTGCCTAAACCATCCGTTAGTTCAGAAAGGGGATGTCATTACAACACCTACATTTTACGCCAAATGTCATTCTTCTTCCTGCTGAATTCTCAATTCCCTCTCTGGAGCAAGGGTGTGACCTTTGTATTTCCAGACATCAGCTGGAAACTATTGAAACCTAAGGGACCTGGACCTACGGCTCTATTCCAGAAGAGACCAAGTGTAGCTCTGAAGCTAGGTTTCTCCAGGGGTTTGTTAATGCATTTCTATTCCACCTGTTACTGGAGGTCAATGGCATTAACCACTAAAATTAAACCAGCTGATAGGTGTCTCTGATAGTTCTTCACATGCTTTGATACAGACAAGTGTGTGTGCCTGGAACAGCTTTCAGCAGTGGGTTTAATGTCTCCATCAGCTCTCTGCTTAAGCATTATCTGCAGCACAGATGGTAAAATCTTAAACTCTGCACCTTTTCTTCTGCGAACATCTTAATGTTAAGTCAGTTAATGAACTACCTTAATCATAGGATCATAAAAACTAGCAGGAGTCATTTTTTGACTCAGGAGGTCTCTAGTCCAGCTCCTGCTCAAAGCAGGGTCAGCTCTGAAGTCAGACCAGGTTGCTCAGGGATTTATCTGGCTTGGTCTTTGGAACTTCTAGGGATGAAGATGGGGCACAACCTCTCTGGACTACCTGTTCCAGTGCTCAGCAGTCCTTATGGTGAAAAGCTTTTTTCTCATATCCAGCCAGAAACCTCTCTTTCTTGAGCTCATGCCTGTTGTCAAGTCATTGGTGGACTTCAAGCATCTATAGGATTAGACAGACTGAAGGCATAGGTGCGGTTTAAAACATCAGACTGACAAGCATTTGGGTTTACATTTTCACCTTCATCCTTTCTCTCTTTTTATTGAATACTGTGCTCTCTCAACATCATTAACTCTATTGGCCACACCAGTGGTTCTTGGATAATCCACTTCATTTAATTTAAAATCATTCTGGTACTCAAAAATTTAACCATATTAGGAAATGAAAATAGATACAACAATCTAATAATAAATAAATAAAAATAAAATACTGTGAAAGAACCCTATAATACTGTAGCACTCTAGTTAAAGAAATACCTCAGAGATCATTTGTGTACTTATTTTCTTATATGAATAAAATATCAGATGGTTGTGTTGATTTTCAGCTGAGATCCTCTGCTACTATCACTCTTCTCTTGTCCCCCAACACGGTGCCACAGCACCTCTCATGTGATACCGTACGTTTATGTATAGGAGGTATATTTAAGAGGTGGTCCCGAGCAAACCTCATGAAGCGCAACAAGGCCGAGTGCAAGGTCCTGCACCTGGGTCAGGGCAACCCCCAGTATCAATACAGGCTGGGCAGAGAATGGATGAGAGCAGCCCCAAGGAGAAGGACTTGGGGGTGCTGGTGGCTGAGAAGCTCCATGTGACCGAGCAATGTGCGCTCGCAGCCCAGAGAGCCCCCCGTGCCCTGGGCTGCATCCCCAGCAGCGTGGCCAGCAGGGCGGGGGAGGGGATTCTGCCCCTCTGCTCCGCTCCCGTGAGACCCCCCTGCAGCGCTGCGACCAGCTCTGGGGCCCCCAGCATGAGAAGGACACGGACCTGTTGGAGCGAGCCCAGAGGAGGCCACGGAGGTGGTCAGGGGGCTGGAGCCCCTCTGCCATGGAGCCGGGCTGGGAGAGCTGGGGCTGCTCAGCCTGGGGAGGAGAAGGCTCCGGGGAGACCTTAGAGCAGCTCCCAGCACCTACAGGGGCCGGCAAGAAGCTGGAGAGGGGCTTTGTACGTGGGCACGTGGTGACAGGCCAAGGGGGAATGGCCTTAAGCTGGGAGAGGGGAGATGCAGATGAGCTGTGAGGCAGAAATTGTTCCCCGTGAGGGCGGCGAGGCGCTGGCCCAGGCTGCCCAGAGCAGCTGTGGGTGCCCCATCCCTGGCAGTGCTCAAGGCCAGGCTGGATGGGGCTGGGAGCAGCCTGGGCTGGGGGGAGGGGGCCCTGCCAGGGCACGGGGTGGGACAAGAGGATCTTTAAGGTCCCTTCCAGCCCGAACCATTCCGTGATTGTATGAGATACATATACATGTATCTTAAAATTTATGAATGCAGGACCTAAAGAGTTCTTCCAGGTCAAGTCCAGCCTTCTTCTATTACAAGCAACCATATTATGTCTTTCAGAAATTTAGCACGTACAGTCAGTCCTCAGTGTAATGAGCATTTTCCCCCTGCTAACTAGATAGTTATTCTGAAAAAAAATCTCACTGTGCTGATACAGAAAAACCTTCTTTTTTTAGTGGGACAGTTATCTTTTTCTGGTTAAAAATTACAATGTGATTCAAAATACAATATTATAATGGCTTACCCAGTCACTGATATCGTAATTCTCCACCACATCAATACATTTGCTAAATAAATGAATAAATAATGAGGAAATCAACAGAAGGTGGTTGACAGACATATGAATGCTCCAAGGGAGAGACCTACAGGAGCTGTGTGGCTGTCCCACCACGTGAGTAAACATGACAACACCGCAAGAACATGCACACAGGTTACTTACTAAAGAGTATCAAGCTACAGTTAGGAAAAATAACTTCTGTGGGTGGATGCCCAGGGAAGAAAAAGCCAAGATAGTTAACAAAAGTCATTCACAGGGAATACGGGTTTTCAGCCTAGGATTGCTGGAGGTTAACAACAATTTTATCAGCCTCTCCGGGATCATCAGTTCTGTGATTGCCAACCATCAGCGTTGAATAGATGTCAAACAATGCAGCAATCAGCACACAAGGTCTGTTAGGGATTTACAGTTTAACTAAGAAACACCTGCCCAATCCCAAAAGAAGTCATTATGCTGAGGTTCTGTAATTTCTGGACTATCCTAGCTAATACCCTTTAACACACAGGGTGGAAGTAGCGTTTGGTAACAGCCTAGAAATCACAGATATAATTCCTCACCTGCAGAACTCTACATCTAAAATGACATTGTTTGGACGGTATAATCCAGTCTACAGAAAAGTCCTTAAATCCTGTAAATGAAGAGCAATGCCTCATGCAGATTCGTTTAATCCCAAACTACCTCCCTCTTTCTTTGGCATTGTATTTTTAAGCAGTGCTGCTGCACACCTAGAACTCACCTGCGCGAGTTACTGAACTGCAGCTTTTGAACCCATCAGTAAAAGGGCCCATAAAACTGACCTACAACAAACAGAAACTGGCATTTGACCACGTATTGGGTTTTCAGTGAAAATAAGCATAATACTACTTTCAGGATACAAGGAAAGATAATCAGTAGGACACACAGCATGGTGTACAGTGATGTACAGTGATTCTCTGCTTTTGAATATGGAGAAATAGGTTTTCTTCACAAAGTGTACGTGAAGTGGAGAGGTCTGACACAGCAAAGGATGCCTGCTGATTGCCTGGCAGTGCTCTTGTGTTATGTGGAAATCTGCTAAAGTTTAGCTTGGGACAGCCGTTTTTAAAGACAGACACTAGTTTTGTTTGATTTATTTCTTTGCAACTCTAAGAATGCATACACGGATTAGCGTAGGGGGAAAAAGTACTATTGGTTAGAGCCAGGTACATACAGACCTTCAGTAATACATAAAGAATACATACAGCAAAAGTTTCCTCTCTTTAGACCCCGTCTGAAAGACATCACAGCTGACCTACAGCGCTCGGTGCTCAGAACTTAGGCAAAAGCAGCTTTTCAAAGCCCCCCAGTTTCCTGAACAATGCGGACGTGAAGGCACCGAAACACAATTGTGGCAGACAGAGCTGGGGGGCTCTGTGCTGTTATCCCTCAGCTGCCGGGACCAGCTCTCCGGCTGGAAACCACCATCCCCTCCAGAGAGCCCGCAAGCAAACTCTGATCTGCTTCAGTGCAAGTCCAGCCAGCTCCAGCACCATTCACTGGATATTAAACCAAACGGCTTAAGCCAAGCCGAGGAGAACCTGCACCCCAGGCGTGGGGTAAGGGCATGGGAACCGCCAGCCATGGGTCGGAGCAAATGCTTAAGTTTTTCCGCCTTCAACACCTATAGCAAAATCTGGAAAATATCAGACAACCCAAGACAAAAATTAACAAGATTTTTTTTTTTTAACTGTGATCTAAAGTAGATTACAAATCACAATCTCCAGATACGAAAAAGCAGTGACATAAAAAGTAGTTTATAGATAGATACTTATTTTATCTTATCTAAAGATAGATTCTTATCTGATACTAGATAGATACAGCAATGTTTATATGTCATATAGTCCCTACGTATCATACATGAAATAGATTCACACTATACCTGTCTTTTCCACGTCCATTCTTCTGCCCCTTTTTGCTTCAGCATGAATGCTGGCAGAGCAAGTTGTAGATAGAACTTGCAAATACAGCAGCTAAGTCTGATGTTAAAGAAGATACGCTGATAATTGAATTCTGAAAGTACAATAGCATGTCATTTATGTTATTTTAACATTATAATGGCAATTATAATGTAAATAACATTTACTGAACATTGTATAACACCATTATTAAAACATTTAAATAACATAATAATGTTATTTAACAATTTTAAATCCGTTCTTCTAGACCAGAACATTTTCTTAACCTCCTTGAAGAACGTCAAAAACTGCCTCTACATTGTTTACATTACCAGCCAACAGAATTGTTCTCCATTCATTGCTTCTCCTATAGAAAGTAAAGCACAAAGCCTTTTCTCCAAAAAATAGTCGGAACATTCATTTTAATCATATAGTATTAAGCTACTGCTGGTAGATGATTAATCTTCACATTTCATAACACGATGTTCTGGTATCTTTTACTTTCCAGTTTACTTACTCCAACAACAGAGCTCCTACCGCAATTCTCAGTTAGCTATGTTTCATGTAATGTATTATTCAAAGTTGTGAAAAGATCTGAATATCATTAATATGACAAAATATTTCAGACATAAGCCTTCTTTGGAGACTTGAAATGGCTTCAGAACCTGACTTTAAAATACCTTCTAAAGGAAGTAAATAGGATCAAATGAAGCGTTTGTATCCTTTTGCTTGCCAATTAATTTTAACTTCTTTTTATTAGAGTGAAAACAGAGTTTACGTTTGGATTTCGCGTTCTTATAGTTCGTTGTGTTTATTAGCTAGGTAACCCAAAGCAAATACTTTTCAGGGGTATATATATAGTGCTGGAATAGTCCCAGAATGGTGTAGAGAGACCCCTAACAGCCACTCCGTAGCTGAAGAGGGGAAACAATGACAATGAAGGCTCAACCAAACAAGTTGCAAAACGAAAATACGAAGAACAAAGCTAGAGGCAAGGGCAAAACAAAAGATAAGAACGTAACAACTAGGCACAGTGACAGCGCTCAGCTGCAAAAATTACTTGCAAGGGGGAGAAGAAGAAAAGGAGATTCAGAAGGGAACAAGAGAGAAAAAGTATGAAAGGACAGGAAGGAAAGAAGAAAACACTCAAACTTCTGTCAAGTTGAATTGAAGGTTTATATTTCACTGCTGTATGTCCTTGGAAAACCTTGCAACGGCACTGCAGACCTGCAGGTGAGCAGCCAGGGAAAGGGGGCAGGACAGAATCCCAGCCCAACAGAGAAGCTATAAATTGAAGTAACAGAGGTGTTCTGTGGAACATAAATACAACTAAATGAAGACCTGTGGAGGAGAGAGGAAAAAAGAACAGCTGCCCTCAGCTACCGAACGGAGGGCAGGGAAGGTGGGGAATCTCTTCCTCTAGGTGCGTGATGGAAGGACAGGCGGTAACTCACGCACCGTGGACAATGAGAACTCTGGCTTGACGTAAGGAGGCAATTTATTTTACCGTGCAGTGGTAAAACACTGGAACCAAGCACGGAGAAGCTGTGGGATCTCCATCCTCGGCTAGCTTCAAAACTCAACTGAACAAGGCCTGCAGCAACTCGCTGTAGCTACATCTCAGCTGAGCAGAGGGCTGGACGGGATGACCTTTGTGGTCCAACCCTTCTCCAGAGTGGGGAAATCTTCAATTTGGTATAATTTTTGAGAAGAAATTAATCTTTTAGCTAGGGAGATTAAACATGTTTTTCCCTTGATTTCGCACATCTGATCTGACCTTTCATGGGAAATGTGATTATTAGATGGAAACAATGAATCTGTGAGGGTGAAGGTCATGTATTTGTCTTTTGAAATAAATTCTTCATGCATCATCTGAGCTGCTCAGTTGCAAATGTGCAGGCAGTCATATCGCATGGTGATAACACCTTTATTTACAGAATCTAAGGCTGCACCGAAAGCAATGAATAAATGACGAGTCCATTGGTGAAGACATTCACCAATTAACAAACAGCAGCTGTTTGTCTTCTTTTCTTAGGGTACAATTGATTAAAATTGCATGCTTCATTTAAGCAGAATTCTCTCGTACTTTACCAAAGGGGGAGAGAAAGCTTCATTCAAACCAAGTAGTTCCTTTTCTGATTTATTGAATGTCTTTCCAGCCGAATACAAATTAGAAACCTATTCTGTTTGGTTGTGTATAATTTGCAAGGCACTCTTTCAAAAATCAGAGTTTAAATATTTTCAATATTAATAAGAAAATAAACTGTAACAAAAACCAGTTGGTGCAACAAGTTATATTAGGCCTAAACTATACTTCCTTTCCTATTTAGTCCACATGTGTATATATACACAGATACACACACAAACAGAAATATTTTTTATATATTTTTATATATATATATACACACACATATACACACGTTAGATAGTTATCAACTTTCCGGATATTAGATCAAGTCCAGGACTGCTATGAACCAGCACCACCTAATCTCCAACGCAACCAACCTACAGCCAAACTACTTAAAGAGATTTCTGCTTGGTGCAGTTATGAAATATAAAAGCTTAAACACCATTAAAAAGCATCTAAACAGAGCGCAAGAACTGATGATGACACCTCAGCTCTTCCATGTAGTAGGGAGAGGGAGATACATTGACTGGAGACTGAAACTAAGGAAATATCCACCAGAAACAAGGTGTACCTTTATAACAGAGCTAATTAATCTCTGGAACAGTTTATCTGCTACTGCAGTGGGTTCTCTACAGTTGCTGTAGTTCAGCCATGAGTAAGAATTTAAAAGGGAAACTCTATTGCTTAGGTTATGCCAGAGATTACATGCTGCCTGTAATGAACAGGGCAACTTTTACAGTAATACTTTTCAACTAAAAATATTATTCTAAGCAAGCTCTGATTACTTGAAAAGCTGAAGGTTTGTTACAAGTGTGTGAAGAAATAAGTCTCAGCTTTGGAAGATCTGCTTCGAAACAAATGGATCTGTTTAAGCTTACTTTCCTGCATCTAAGTCTCTCAAATATTGCACACAACAATTCTTAAATGCTATCGTCTTTAAACATCAAAAGCCACTATAAAAACATATGTTCATATTTTAGGAGAGCTCTCCTTTCCTGTGGAAAAACATCTGCAGTGCCAACTTGGAGATTTAATGAAAAAGGCTCATGGTAAAAAACTAATTCCCGATGTCATTTCAGGTGTTATCTAAAAAATATGCAAAACTAGAGCTTCTGAAAAACTTGAAAACCAATTGCCTGATTCCAAGCAGACATTATTCAAGCCAGAGAATGTTTATTAGGAAAAAAATTGTTTATTTTAATCATTAATGATTTTATATTCTTCTTATAGTGGGTGAACTCCTGCCAGTTACAGAAGTTACTCTTGCTTCAGGCTGCTCAAGAACACCATTTCTGTTAGTTGGTCTCATCCCACTAGGCACCTCCAACAGCAATTTTTAACAACTTCAGAAGTACAACATGTTCAAGGCAAGGTATTCACTGACCAGTGTCTCAGACACCTGAAAAGAAATGTAACTTCTATCCTTAATAAAAAATGCCATCTGAGTCAGCCACAGGAAAGAGCACGCACGTCTACACTGTCATTGATAGAAACATTTCTGGTATCATTATCATATTCTTCCTAAACCATATTCTTCCTGAATCCAGAAGGCATGAGATAGGCTACATAAAAAGTACACAGCTGCTTTTCCACCTCTAACCCCGAACAGCCAATACTCGGTTAAGGGGAAAAGATTTTAAAATATATTTAAAAAAAAAAAAAAGGGGGGGGGAGGGGAGAAGGAAATCAAGGAACATTTTATTCTTAATTTTTAAAGTCATGTTAGAAAGCACTCTAGAAACTATTATAACTAGAATGTAATCTACAGAATAACTTTAATCCTGATTAGTTAATCTGGGTCTTAAAATTATGATTTCCCTAGTATTTGCTCAGAAAACACTTTTTTTTAAGCATTTGGTTGTTTGGGTTTGGGTTTTTTTTCTGTTAAAGGAATTCTTGAATTAGTCATTTCATTATAATTTAAAATCTGTACTACTTTCTAGTAAGGAACAGAGATAACTGGACTATAAGCAAAAGCTCCTTTAGGGCTAGCGACCTTTAATTGATATATCTAGGGCATTCTTGGCTTATAGCCACTCGGGACATGCTGTGTAGGATATCCTCTAAAAAGTAAAGAAAGTCTTCATACGTTTCTTCAAATACTCCAAATGCTTTCTAAACATTTCAGCACACAGCGAGTGATCAGAGATGTTTCTGCAACGTTTTCAAAACATATGCATTATCCCTCAAAACAAAATGTCCTCAAGTTCTGCATCACTGCTCCCCTACTGATGCAGCTGTCAAATCTAGTCACCAAGATATAATCCATATTGGAACACAATGATTTTTTTCAATATAATCTAAGTCATCAATGACGACCAGAATACAAATGCTATAATCACTGCTCTTCCAATTAGCGCAGATTTTTTTCAGTTTTGCTTATGTCCCCAACTAAAGACGTTTTAAATTGTCCCACATGGTAAAAACCTCACTTGTAAGTAACCTTAACTGTGCCTGCGAATTAGCTGCTGTCATATGAAAAATGGCATTTAGAGACAAGACATTTGCACATATAAATACCTCATTGCACGTGTAATTAAAGCAGTATCTGGATATTATGCATCTTTGGAAAACACTAAAGGGGAAAAACATGTTTTCATTTGCAGATCATCTACAGATTTGAATACTAAAATACTTCTAAAATGTGGGAGTGAAGATTTCAGGAGAAAAGCAGGTTATAGCACAAATCCAAAGTGAAGTATTAATCAAATAGTTACAACAATTCTGAAGGGCAGCATACTATGCCTCCTACTTAAAAAAAAAAAAAAAAATAGTCCTTCCAAAGAGCTGCATTTATTAGTATGTATTTTAACGTTTAGATATTTTTGAATGCTGGATATAGTCAAAGAGGTATTTATGGAATAGAAAGAAGCTAACTGGACAAATGATAAAAAAAATATTAGGACTAATACAGTCTGATTCTGCCACCTAGTGACCAAGTTTCCTAGGGAAATTTTCGAGGGCCGTGACTGTGTCACTGGAAAAAACACGTTCACCTGTAGGAGAAGGACCAAAGTGTGCAGCCTCCATACCAAACTTGCAAACTCTGAATTTTAGCACCGCCACCACTTCATATTTAGCTTAAAGGAAAGGGAAACAGAAAGACTCAGTACTCATTTGCACAGTACCTAAAAAGTGAATATGTTCTCTACGTGTATGGGAAGCACTGGTTTGTTACAAGGGACTCCAGAATTGTCAAGAGCTTTTTTTGGGAGACACCTAACACATAATCAGGGTAAAAAGAAAAAAAAACACCTCCAGGGAAGTTAAAAGAAGTTGTGCATATTATCCCTCCATGGACTGACTCTCTCTGTATTAGAAATCACAGCATGACAGATCTGAAGGAAGACATAGCAGATTCCTGGGTGTGCAATAACTTTGAAATTATTCAGGACTTGCAATGTCCCCTTCTGAAATAAAATCCACGTGCAGCAGAGTAGAAAAGTGTTCCTTGATAGTATGTACAGTAAAACTTGTATTATTGAAGATATTTGTTAATGAATTACTTTCACTCTTCATAATATAATGCAAAATTCTTCATTTTACTTTTGCAGAAGATAGATGCACAGCAAATATTCAGCATCTCAATCACTCTCAGCTTTAAAATGCTTTACAAAACTGAAGACACTACAACGGTAACTTTGCACCTACCTATATACGACCCTGAAGTATGCAACATTGGCTGTCCTTTCTTCAACTGAATATTGTAACCCTTATCCTTACCATCCTCTTCTATCTGCTGCTTCTTCTGGGGCCCAAAGCATCCAAATTTAGTGGCGTTTCACTTCTAGAACTAGGGGGTGTTGGTTTATAGGTGGTTCTTTTTCCTAAAAAAGAATAAATATTTCAAAATATTACTTTCACGATATAGCTTGTCTAAATATTTTCACATGATAAAATGGATTTTGGATGTTCAATAATATATTATGTTATAGTTTGATTTAGCACTTGTACCTACATTAGGTGCTTGGAGAACCACAAGTACACACAAAAACTATGCACATATTTTGTACTTATATTTAAGTAAGAGCATCAAATTTAAAATTTACTGTATGATGGAGAAATTGTATCTGAAGTTGCACAGGATTACTTTAGAAATCTGACATGGTTGCCATACTAGCGTACTGAGCCTATGCATTCAGTTTTAATGCAGTCTCTATTCTCACTATAAATCATTCTATACACACAGAGCCTCTCTCACTGATGTTCCTCCCAACACGCCTGCAAGAAGGCTTTGGGTTGCTGTATACCAACACGCAGCTGAAGCCACAAAGCAAATCTAGGAAACAAAAAGAGACCAAAAATTTGGAATAATTCAGAAGATCCCTTTTATTTTTCTATTTTCTTTCAAAAAAATACCCCAAGCACATATATATGTAACCTAGGCAAAAGAAACATTGGTATTATGATACATGATGGTAAAAACTGTCAATAATCATGCATGTGTAAGTCCAGAAAAAGCAGCTTAATTAACTGATAACTGTTCAACCTGAAATACTGAGTTTCCTGACTGTATAAAAGAAAAATCTCTTGTATTTGTGATGACAAAAAGCAGAGATGGATGCCCTTCTGCTGTTATAGCCTGGATGATAAAACACATGGTGCCCTAACCTGGATAGCACTGCTTTACAAACACACACCCAAAAAGTCAGGACAACAAAAATCCCCATGCAGGAATTTTAGATTAGGCATACTCAGTTAAGGCAAGCAATTTTAAAACTCAGCCAGCATTTTTGTTTCTGGTTAAACTATTTCAAATAAAAAAAAAATCTGGGTATGAGAAAGATAATTTTGAAAACAAAATGTGACTCTTGACAAGCATTAATATAATGAGAAAAATATATAAATGACCAAAAAATAAAATCTGGGTGAAGAGTGAAGAGACAAGAAAATCTGGTGTTATAGATCTTCAGGGAAAACAAAACGTCCCATAAAAATGGCAGAAGAGTGGAAGATGTGTTTCCCATGATAAGATGAGGAAAACTTTTGATTTTGCAAACTATTAGGGTGTCCAACAGTCAGGCTGGCAAGAAAGTATTTCTCAAAAATCCAGCAGGTGAGAGTCAAACTCTGAAAACACCCTCCACAGCCCTGAGGAGCTGGGATGTCCAGTGATACCGATGCTTACAGTTGGCTACTAAAAGTGTCATTTTTACATAGATTTCCTTTCATAAAGGAAAAAAAGCAAACTCCACAGATTCAGTATCCTAAATATTACCTGAACTCCATAAAACTATTGCCAGGTTTCCTTAGGAAGTTTCCGTTTACAGAGGCTGTGAATGGAACCATAAAAAAAAAACAAAACTAAATTGCTCGTCAGTTATGTTTTAAAACATTGCAAGATATACTTACCAGTTTGAAACTACGATGAGAAAGCCAGTAGTGTTTTCTGTGAGCGGTACTACTCTGTACCCAAACAGTAGGAATACTTTATTTTTTTATGCCAATGGGTAACTTAAGTCCTGTTGCATTTAACAAAACCCACTCACGATTTAGTCTCTGACTCAGCAAAACCCACTCATTATTTCTTCTCTGATTCACACTATTCTGCATTCCTTCCATTCAAGCCCATGTCAGCAAAATGTCAACTCAACCACTTCTCTTATGACAAAAATATCCTACAAATATATTCTTAACAAGTTCTTCATTAATTAGACCCCTTGGCTCTGGCTACCCCCAAGTTCGGCAGGCTTGGGCAGAAAGTGGCCAGCGCAGCAGAACTGACTGATGTACCATTCTCCACCCAGGTGGTAGAAATGCTTCCAGTAAGTTTTTACATCTGCTCCACGTAAGACATCCCTTTTTCAAGGCACATTCCCTTTCAACATACAGTTGAATTATTACAGTGCCTAAATTTGCTCTTGTCAGCTGGACCTGAACTATCATGGTAGGCGCCCGCTCTTTTCATAAAAGGGTTTCATTTTCCTGGGGAAAAAAAAAAAAAAAGAGGTCTCATTGCACGGCTGTGAAGGAGAATCTAATTTGAAGGAAAGTCCTCTAAGCTTCTTATTCCATTATACTTTTACGCATTGTCAACTACAATTTGTGTCGTTTCTAGAAGCATACAGTGGAGAATGGTGTGTTAGCAAACACAAGCCTTCCAGACTTACTACCACCTTCAGAAATCCTAAAAACCCGAGTAGGAGCAACCTCGTACTAGAAAAGCAGAGCTCTCCATCCAGCTGAGTTCTTTGGCCAAAGAAACCTTCAGAAAGAGCTGGGGAACCACGTAATCCAACCCTTGTTTTACAGTTACATTTCTGCTGCCAACCTGTCTAGGCAACTAGGTCCTACTCAAGGGAACTTAAAAATTCAAACATTTCCTTGAATGATTTTCAAATCCCGTCTTACCTCTCTTTAATTTTTGGAGCACAGAAAAACAGCATAACCAAATGATTTATCAGAAGTCTATGTTCCCCCACTCACTCCCACCTACATTTTTTCTGCAGTCTGGAATAGCAAAGTTTTACTAGAACAGTGAGACCCTTTTGCTTCAAAGTTAACCTAAAACATTTACAGCTGTTTGTGTATAAAGGAATATATTATACACACATGCTGCATTTTTATTACCATACCCATACCTCTACCTTTTCCATTTCATGATTCACTTAAATTTCATTTTCTCTAAATGAAGAGAGAAACTGTCTTCATTGACAACAGTTATCAGCTGAATTACCTGAGTCTCTGTCAACTGGATACATTTTAATAACAACAAATACTGTCCTGTAGCTATTGTTACGCATAAGACAATTTTAATCACTAATCAGGAATTTGCATATGATTAAAAATATTGTATCTGTAAAGAATTAGAAAAAAACCCTTGCTATTTTGATCAAGGAAAGCATATTTCCCATGGACAAGGAAGTCTCAGAATTTTCTATACTTTAATAACATACTGAATAATAATCAGCGCAGGAGAAAGAAGTCAGCTTTAGTCCATTTTGGGCACTCGCCCTCCAGCAGCCTCTGCGAGCCCTGGGCACAGAGCAGAGCAAGCTGGATGCAGCACCACCGCTCCTGCTCTGGAGATCAGAAACCATACCTTGAGGTGGGAGAGGGCTGGAAGGATGTGTCTGGTTTGGGGGGGGGGAATTCCTTACCTCAAATCGTTACGTAAACTGGCCACTGGATCCCCCACCTAAGAAAGCAAAGCTTACCTGCATGCAGATTCCAATGGGCATGATTTTACTGCTTTAACTATTATTTTTTAAAAGCTTTTCCCCACCACCACTTGACTTGAATCACATTTGCCTCACTTCACTGCCATTTCATCAGAAGCACAGTGCTCTTCATGAAGCAGGAAAGCATATACAACACAGGGCTGACTGTTAGATATATTTTACTTACAAGAGAAAGGAACAAAGGGACAAAACCTCCTTTATACCTTGCTAGAGCCAGGACTATGATATGTTGCCCCACTTGTAATCCTTCTTAACGATTTATTCAATAAAGGCCGTGACTGAAAGTAACTGAAGAGAAAGAGTATAGAAATAACAAGTAGGTGAATTTGAATATTCAGCAGTTCATTCAAAGCTCATGAAAACACGTAGTTCTGAAAAATAAACACCACCGTTTAGCCCGTTCAATTATATTCTGAGGTGTAAACCAAAATGCTACCTTTACACACCTACAAAAGGCAAAGATACTGTATTTGCCTCCTGTTTCAAAGGCTCTAAAATTTTTATAATCCAAGTATTTATTATGAGAGATAGCGGATTTCATTAAAATGCCCATATAGCCCTTCCTAATGTATCGCACAAAGGTTCTGGTGGTGCAGAGTTTCCTTTAGTGCTAGCAAAGGAAAAAGTCAAAGTTATTATTCCAGAAACTTTGAAACTTAAGGTGACATAAAAGGTCACTTTCTCAGAGGAGTGACATAGTTACTGAGAAATAATAATAAAAAAAAACGTAAAGCAGCAGACGTTTTTCTTAATCAGCATGCGAAATTATACTGGCTTTCTTCTATAGAGGTAAACATAAAATCAGAATCAAGAGATCACTCCTTATCTAACATGTACTTTTTTGCTTGCATCTGAAAACTACAATGAAGTTTGACCCCACACAAAGGCTTACCCTACCCTAAGAAAATAAGCTACATTTCCATAATTCTTTTAACCACACACGTCTCATGGATATACTAACAATATTTTCTGGAATAAAATTTGGCTTGATCTATATCAGTGGCAAAATTCCCACTAAATTCAAAGGCCAAACATTTAGTTCTGCATCTGTAATGAAGCAGACAGTCATACTAAATATTATCTGCCTATACAAGAAGAAGGACTTGATTTGGCTGAGTATAACCACGCCAATTCACATTCACAAACTTCCCTAATAGTTTGGCTTGAATAATGACTGCAGGGTAAAAGCCACAGAGTGAAGACTGACTCCATTTATTCCGTAACACAACTCCTACTGGCCTGATTAGGGTCGGAATATTGTAACACCTCAGGCAAAATCAACACTAAATGGTGGCCAAAGCAATGACATGAGACTTTCTGGGTCTCAAGTCAACAATCACTGCATCACCACAGCTCTGCAATGAAACCCAACAGGGACAGCGGCCAAATGCAGCTGAGCGGTGCTGAGCCAGGGCAGTGTCACATGAAACCAACCTCCTAACGTCAAAACAAAACAAACTTTTATTTTGGAGCACGTTGATCCTCGCCGGTTCCCAGTGACAGTAACTGTGTGACCAGAGAGAAACAGCTATGTCAGCTTCAGCTCAGTTCAAACAGTACTGGGGAAAAAAAATGTTCAACCCCAGCATGCAAAATCAACCCTTCATAAAGGCAAAGTGCTCATCCTTTTGCCTCAGTTTTTATTTGCAGTACTGCAGCACCGTGTTTTGCAGGAGCGCAGCGTTCCCTTATCAGGAGACATCCATAAAGCTCAACATTTTCACATCCCATGCTTCATTAAATAAGTTATTAAGATACAAGTTCCTTAGAAGTTAGTAAGGATAAACAAGTACTAATAAATGAAAATTTTTGGAACGTGAAACAAATCAATAAAATTTGTACTCACAACAAAGTAGCTACAAAATGCTCTTTCTTTTTATATTAAGAAGTAAACTAGATTAACTTGGCGTATGCTTCTTGCATTCTTCATGATCTAAAGCATTAGAAATCCACAGCCACAGAGAAAGGAATAAACCCCAGCGCAGAGAAAGGCAGGCACCTGTGACACAGAAACACTTGGGGGTGGGGGTGGGGCGTGTAATACATTTTACTGAGCAAATCTAAAAAAATAGCCACATCAATTAAATCGTAAAGAGGCAGTTGGAGTATCTTACAATACAGAAAATTAATCCTAGAGTAAAGAGACTTCTCATGCCACCACCCCTCAGAGCAGCAATGACCACTCTGACAGTTTCACCGCTGCTGCCAAAGTTGCAAAGAAAACTGAAGCCCTGAATTCCCGAAGGAACAGCTCCGCCGCTCTGCTGACCCAGCAGGGCTGCTCGCCGCCGCGGGAACCGCTCCTGCAGTCGGAAACATCTTCTGATTTTGAGCTAGGTCATTTGAGTAAGCCATATGACTCCTTCCCAAACTCTTTGGGCTAAATCACAGCTCCCTTTCATCAGCTGCAAGCGCCCGCTGGCTGCGGGGTGACTAAGGGCTTGCCTTTTGGTTGATCCCTTGCCATCTGCCCGTAAATCGATCGCCACCACTATTTACTGCTATCTGTAAATGCTTCACCTTGTTCATTTTCCATTACATTGCACACCTTCCCCGTTCATTGCTCAACAGCTGTTCCGTATGCCCCAGCCTACCTCCCCAAAATCCAGAAATTCATATCCCAGGCCTTGAAAATACTTCAGCCTTCCCATTCAAATAAAAATATAGCCACATAACTAATACTTTCACAAACAGAACTTCCCAACTTGTTCCAAGAGACTTTCCAGAGAATGTTTTTCATCAGTTTATAAAGCAAAAGCACCCTCTGACAAACAGCCTGGTGTTTCTCTGGTTCCCGCACTGCTACAGCACCAGCTTTTGTTGCTGCCCCACCAGACGTTTTGGCCCCTACCCAAACTTCTTGTCTGTGGCTCCTGTCATCTGGAACAAACTGTACTAACACTGTCTAGCTGACTCTTCATCTCGTTTCAAATCCAAGTTCAAAATATCCTTTATTCTCTTCCCTATGAATTATCTCCATTTCTTCTTCCTCCTCCTCCTCCTCCTCCTCCTCCTGCTCCAGCTCTGGAAAGCGTTAAGTCTACAGTACGCAGGAATATTATACTAATGAATTGAAAAGAGAATGCTGGTCTTGCTTTTTCTAAACAACATGAAGAGAACAGAAAACAGATGAAGATATCCCACTACATTAAAAAAACACTAATAAATTAGAATTAAATTCCTTTTAGCCCTTCTATCAACTGTCTTCTGAAGATATCTGGTGTTTAAATAACACTTAAAGCTGTTCTCTAAAACAGCTCAGGAAAAAAAGTCCTTGCAAAAGATAGATATAGCTGCTAGCTTGCTTTTCGTATCATTATTCAAATGAAGAGTAAACAGACAGAGCTGGTGCCTGGCTGACAGTTTTGTGGGTAATGTCCTAATGCAGCTATACTACAGATAATGAGATAGCCAATGGTTTTATTAAGCAAATGGTGGTGATAAATATGGCAATATACAAGAAAAACGTGTTTTGAGCTGTCTTTTTCTTTTTCTTTTTTTTTTTTTTTTTCAATTATGGAAGTTAACAGCCTTCAGCCTGTGTCTCGTACCAAGCCAGTCCATGCTGCAGCCCTTTCCTGGAGGTGACCTGGGGACACAGGGTGCTGGCGGTAACCTCCCAACCTCTTCCTTCACTGTCATCTCTCCCCACTGCCCCTCACCGACGTGAACATGCTCATCAGACCCAGCAAAACCCCAGCCGCTCTGGGTTTGCTCAGCAGATGGGAGGACTGCAGTACTAATGCAAACCTAACGCCTGTTACTCCACATGGGCAACATGCCAGGTCTTGCCAGAAGTCCTGTTTAGGTTTAAATGATACTTAAATTAACGTTACGTAGCCTTATCTACAAAAGGATAGCAGATATCACTAATGAATATCATTAACATTGCTCATGCTACTGATTTGGGATGGGTGAGGTATTGAACAATTAATAAAATACTGAATTGTAGGTTTCATTTACTTTTCCTTTCAGAAATAAAACTTACTTAAACTTCATGTCAGTTTATGGTAAACTATATTATATCCTGAACTCACTGTAACCCATTGGTAGAAATAATACCCCTGTGGTTTATGCTTATTGCCAGCACCGAGCTAAGCAAAGCCGCTGCATTGTACCCAGAGCCCGCTGGAACGATACAGCAGCTTCTGGCCAGGACAGACTCCAAGTGAAAAGAGAATATTTTCTTGATTTGAATCTTGCAGGTTTACACTAATCTGAAGCCACCCTCTCAATTCACTAGTTCTTAGGCCACACTTCCTTTTCTTAATAAATCTGACTGGAATTTTAAAATATGATATTTTTGTTACTGTTTTCAATATTATTGAGTACTTAAAACATTCACATTGTTGTTTTAAGTGAATTCCAATTTCAATCCACAATTACCAAACAAGAAAAAAACAAAAATTAGGCAGTATCTTACATACTTCTCCTTCACTTCCACATAAAATGAAGAATCTCAAAACCAAGCAAGTATATTGCTTACACATGCACAATTTCAGCTCAAAACCATTCTCATTCAATACTGGGCAACCAGTGAGTTAAACCTAGATTTTTTTTATTTGCTGACTTGAAGCACTTTGTTCTAAACCTATCTATCACTGCCTGTCAGTACTTTTAAAAGCAGTTATGCAAAACTAATAATATTTTACCAACCAACAAAACCTGAAGTGGAAATTAAAAAACAATAGAAGCGTGACTTGTCTGTGCTGCTACAATCTCTCTCATGTGATGGAAATTCTCTATTTTAGTTTTACAATTTGCTCAATAAACAGTATTATAGTTGTAGGATAACCAAGGTTAAACATTGCTGTCAGTAGGCCAACAGAGAAGAGTCTTCAAATGAAAGGGGTTTTTTCCACATTTGTTTGCTGTCCGTTGGCCAGGCACCAAGCTTTCATATTCATAGCAGTATAAAAAGCAACCAAAAAAAGAAAAAAAGAAAAAAAAAAAACAACAAAAAACAAACAACCCCAAAAAGCCCTGCAGAGACTATTAAAGTGTCATTTATAGTAACAGGACTCCATAAATCATGGTGATGTTCTCACCTCCAGGTTCTACCAGTGCTTGGCATTGTCTCCCCCTGCCATCAGCTCCAGCAGGTTTATGCATACAAGTTACTGGTTCAGCTTTTATTATGCTCAAGGAAACCCGTGTCCTCAGCCCCTGTCCTACTTTTATCACAGAAAAGCGCTTCAATGAGGGTTTAACATGGGCCAAAATCTAGCTGTTGTCCAACCCTCCTACTTGCACCACCTGCCTTGGCAGGCTGACTGCCCTTGGGGAAGGGTGGCACCACAGTATCATGGATGGTAAGCTGCAGCTCCAGGGGTAAGCCTGGGCTTCTCCTGGTCCTGGACGTGGTCGTGGCCTTGGCATCCCACAGCTGAGGCCACCAGCCTCAGGCCATGGGAAATCAGAGGTGGTTCAGCAAGATAATCCAGTCCCAGGGAATAAACTAAGCTATTTGGGTAGGTAAAACGGAAAGATGCCTACTTTTGGAGGCCATCTCTCTTCCAAACTGCACTGGTGCCACATAAACCCTTGGTTCGTCTCATTGAGAAAAACAAAGAGCTCAAACAGATGAGAGCTCCTGGTCTAAAGTGCAGGGGAGCAATTGGGCATTGTAATAGGCACACAAAAAGAAATATGTTACCAGCATACAGCATTTTTTAAGTTAAAAGGGAAAATTAGTAAAGCCTTCAGGACAAATGTAATTCAAGGTTAGGAACAGCCCCTCCACTTCCCAGCTGCAAAGATGCAGTTCCAGGTCCCTGTGGACACACACATGATTGCTGAGGGGATCTGGCATCAAAAGACTTTGTGCTGGAAAACAGGATGGAAAGAGGAACTGTTCTTGACAGCATCTGCTGGTTCTCATCTAACAAGAATAAACTATAATTTTGCTTTTTAAAATGTGATATATCTCACATTCATATTTCATAAGCTTAATTTGCTTCATTGTAAAGTAAATTTAATCTGAAACCTTCTATTTAAACAACATTCTTGGGGAGAAAAAAAAAAGAAGTGACACCCTTAAATTCCCATTGCTACTGCAAGCTATTGCTGCCAAAACGGGGGAAGAAAAATGGAACAGAGAAGAAAGAACTTTGCAATACCGTTGATCTTAAAAAAAAAAAAAAAATCTGTCTAAATTACACACAGAAAATCTTCCTCCTCTGAAAGACTTAATAGCAAAGCTGCAAAGAGTACCTATATATTAACAAGGCTTTATTAAAGATACAGAATACGTTATGGGGTATTTACTGCTTTCCTACCATACATTTTCATAAGCACTTGCACAACATATAATTTAAATCAATAGCAAAGTTCTCACTGATATCTTTGAAAGCAGCTTATACCCTAATTGACTAAAAGCACTCATCTGCAGCGAGCGTTTCTGTTGTTTATTAGAATTAATTAAAGCCTTCTGTATTATGTTAGAATGCATATCTTGTAAATCCCTAAGGGCTTGCTACGACAGCAATCAGAAAAGATGATCAAGAAGCCTTATCAGAAAAGGGTACAACACTCCAAAGGGAAGAAGAGATCTTGCTCAATAGCAAAGCCAAAGCCAAGAACAACTGCAGCGGTACTATGGGAGACATTCAACAGAATGATCAAAAGCAGGTGGAGTGCCAGGGACCACGATGGAATAGACAGACATCATGAGGTCAAAATTAAGGAGTGAAAGAGGCAAGACCATAAACCAGTACTCTGGAAGAAAATGGCAGAGCTATAGCCGTGAGGCACATCAAGTAGCAAAGAGCTGCTGCTTGGATGTCTTAATTTGCAAAGGCAATGCTCAATCACACTCCCAACCTGCCGTTTGGCTTTGTTCGTTGGCCTCCCCCATTGCCAGAGAGGCTGGCTGCAGAGAGCTCTTGGGATGATGCTCCAGGAAGAGGCTCAAAGTGCTCGATCAGATACCTGGCTGAAGATCAGGATAAAGCTTTTACACGGGCCATTTTAGCAAAGATGAATAATGTAAACCAGTTAACAAACTGTTCTGTTAAAGTATTCATTCTCATGAAAGGAATATTAGTTTCAGAATTTTTTCAGAGTTCAGAAATTCAGGTTTTCAAATAGTAAACTTTCTTCTTGATTTGATAACATTTCAATTTGCTCTCTTCTATTACAGGTACCAAAAAGCAAAAACGACAACACTGCAGTGGTATGACCACTCAAAAGGTCACACCACATGCAAGTCATTCATTCAAACAAACCAGAAAATACTGCTGTCCAAATCTTAACACTTTGAAGACAAACCTATCCTGCACCTGGGAGAAGCAGTACGTGCTGCTGCTAAGCCTGTGAAAAACAAGTAAAATGAAGGATAACAGCAATTCACCTGTTTGCTTCATGTTGCTGTAAGCTGAATGTCACACACACAAAAAATATTCTGTAGGACTGCGCTTTCAGTCCCCTCATGACATTTATGCCTTACTGAGTGATTTTGACCACATTTGAGAGAGGCAGAGATCTCAATGGTAGTGAGTTTGCAACAATAAATAGGGATGTAACACAAAACCAGACAAACCATTAGATAACAAGGGATCCACCAAGGTCACAGGAAAAAAAGTCATTTCCAAGTTCAGCTGAATGTGATCCAATTCAGTGTCACTAAGCATGAAATCTAGACTCCTGTCTCCACAGATATCATGATATGTCATCCTGTCCTCTTCACAGGTATGAGGTGCAGCCTCTCTGCTGCTTTGTCCAAAGCACGTTTTGCAGTACTACATGCCAGAGAGTGGGCAGATAAGTCACCTCTGGTCCTTTTGCCTTTCAGAGATGCTCCTGCAGAAGACCACGTTTGGTTTTGGCCCTCAGACTGAGCAGTCTGTCAGCCTTTGCTGCCAGCCGCCCTACGTGCCAATAATCAGTCTGTTTTGTGAGCAGCATATAATTAGACTTATCTCATTTGGATTGAGATATTCAGACTGCTGAACAAAAGATTTTTCTTCTACTTCTCTGTGTTGGTTTCCTATGCTGCTCTCATCAGAGAATGCATTAATAGCATCATAGCCAATATGTTCCAAAGCCATGAAACAAGAAAAATGTGTAAGAAGAGGCAATAACTTTTGTTATATTACTTGGTGCAGAAAAAGCTTGATACAGAAAAAACATAAAAACATACAAGTATTGTGCTCATAGTCTGTTCATCAAGACATTATCTGTACCATTGTTCAAGAGGACACTTGCCTCTGGTACTAAAATAAAAAAATTTATTTAATATTTGTGTTACAGTACAGATCAGTCAAGATTAGGAAACTTTTGCTGCTTTTAAGTCCTGAGAGTTGGAGTTCCTTTACATCAGTAATATTTTTTTCTTCCCCCATCTTTCAAGGCCACTTCTGGTGCCCTTGAAGGAATAGAGTTGGCATCTCTCTGCTTTTTTTAATGCCTTCAGTACCTTTTAGATTTTTAATTGCGGCAAAGCCGTCAAAGCCTTGCAAGATTTCCAAGTAGAGTTAATAACCGGAGTCTATAAAAAGACTCTTTACTACCCTGACTTTCTAAAGCACTGCAAACAGCACAAACCAAAACCACCGGCCGTTCCTGACAGGCGCTTCCAGCAGCGGTTACCGCCGCTCCCCGCAGGCCCTGCGCCGTTGTGGCTGCAGCCGGGCGAGCCCCATTGTGCCGGGATTAGTGGCCACATGACCACCTCTGCCCTCACAATCATCGCTCCCCAGCCTTCTGTCCACGCTGGCAGCAGCGATAAAGGTCAGGCTCAGCGTGCTCTTTCCCAGTTATTCCCCAGCCTGGCCCAGCAGGAGCAAAGGCGCCGCTGGTATGCACCGTCAGCCTTGAACGCGCTCCCGTGGTGCAAAAGCTCCTCATCTTCTCTTAGCTATTTTAAAGAGTTTGGATGAGTTTTAAAATGTATTTTTCTAGGGGTTCATTGGGGTTATGAAACCTTGAAGTGTGACAAACAGACCCCAAAGGCTGGACCCCAAGACTGAGCTTTTAAACGGAAGAGCTGGGAAACACTAAATCCTGAAGCAAGCAGAAATGGATTCCTCGGGTTCAGGGGGCCCTGAGTGATCACTCAGTACACAAAGGGCTCCTGCTGTTACTGATCTGGTTTTGCTGGGAATAACATATGTAAGAAAAATGGAGTTTTTAAGCTTTTCTCCAGAGATCCACTGCTTTTCAGAATTACTTGACTGCAGCGATGGTGATGAAGAGGAAATACTAGTATGTGGAGAAGATTTCGAGCTCAATCCTTTTGATGGCTTGCCTTACTCTTCCCGTTATTATAAACTTATGAAAGAAAGAGAAGAACTTCCAGTATGGAAAGAGAAACACACTTTTATGGAAAGTTTGCTTCGTAATCAAATTGTGATTGTGTCAGGAGATGCTAAGACTGGCAAGAGCTCCCAGGTCAGTACAACATAGTTGGTTGGGGGTGTTAAAATTATTTTTAGACTATTTAATGTTGTACACTTTTCAGAGTTATTGTTACTCTTTTACTAATATTACACATTTTTAAAACAGAAAATTCTTTTTGCAATGGATTTACTATTCACAGCTGTTGCCCTTTGCTTATATTAGGCACATCAATATCTAGATTTATATTATACAAGTATATGGTTTCTGTTAGTAGCAGGCTGTTGCTATGATGAGTACCGCACGGTACTGCAATATAATAACATCCAGTTCTGAGGAGCTCAGCCGCGGTGTATGCACACAGTTGTGTTGAGTTTAGCAGTTCTCGGTGTAGAAACAAACGTGCAGCCATCTCTTGTAATCTGAGGTATTAAGGCCAGAAATGGAAAGTGAAATACAGAAGGTGAATAAAGATTAACGCAGCCAAATACAAATTTATATATATGCATGCATTTAAATAACTTTCTCCAAATATTCACAAACAACCAACACTTACCATACATTTGTCCATTACAAGCCATTTTTATGGGTTTGGTGATAACTTTTGGACTTCAGGGTAAGCTAGGCACTGAAGAATAACACTTCTCAGACTGTGGTTGCCATAAACAACTAACAAAAATCTCAAACCGCAACTTTTTATGTGCTAAACACTAAATCTAAAAATATCAAGCCCTTTCTGAACACTGAAGAGCACTCACATTAAATACTATAGTTTAAAATTCAGAACCAAAAATACAGACATAACCTTAGAAAAATTCTGTATAAAATGTTATTGTACCTACCAGTATAACACTGTAAAGTTTTGTTTTGCTTGTGTATCACAACATCACATCTCAACGTGAAAACCTATCAAAAATATATTTTCAAACATATTGCAGAATGTGTCGGCTAAAATCCTTCCCACTGACATTACTACTGGCTTCAGAGGCGCCAAGGCTAAGTGTAAAATACTTTAGGACTTCTTTCAGGTTGTTTCTGTTCTTTATCAATAAACCATTCCTTCTGCATTTGGCTGGCCACTATTTTGTTCATTTGGAGAATTTTATTGCCTTCTGCTTAATAATGACTGAACTAATCATTTGATCCTTTTTTTGTCCATCGTCACATTGAACACCCAGTGGAATTTTCGAACTCTGCAATGCCTGTACTGGACTCAATGCATATTCTTACTTGAAAAACATGTTTTGGTTCAGATTAGTGCTATACCAGGAGAGAAATACAGTGGATTTGCAGGCAGGTCATAAGAGAAGGTGGAAAAATGTTCTCAGGGAGTGAAGGACTGAAATCAGTAGGGCTGTTTCTTGGGCAGAATTAATGTTCTTTCCCTCACTTCAGCCAAAAGCAAATGCTTTTTCCAAGCATACACAAGTACTTCACCGATCTAATGTTAAAAGACGTCACTGAAGCTAAGATCTCAGTTGACTCTAAACATGCAAATATCCACTGGGACTATCAAATTCTGTTGCAATAAATCTGTAACGATCTAAGCCTGTTACAGTACTCTGTTACAGTAAACAGAGAAGAATTTCCAGTCAAGTGTTGTTTATGACTGGGTTAAGGAGGAAACTTTCCAGCAGGTAAAGCACGTAGGATAATTACTGTGGCAGTGCATCTCCTATCTACCAGAGGCTTTGATGCTGGACACTGCTAGTGATCACATATCGAACTCGGGTCATCATACTTCTCATTGGAAATTCCTATAAAAAGGATACACACCAACATGGTGACTGGAATAGGTTTTGATGTGCAAAGTGTTATATACATTACTGACTGTAATGTATATAAAACAAAATGTATAATAATAAACAGCTTGCTAAGAAATGTTAGATTTTTTAATTGCCCTTAAACAAGCTTAATAAGATGTAAAATGCTGCTAGCTGTTTTCTAAACATTTTTAGAAACATAAATAACTATGGAGAAATAAGTGATAGGTGGCTGATGCACCCAATTTATGTATGTTGAATAAATAAAGGGTTTGAAACCTAATACTTTCACTAAAATAATATTGATAATGTAACTTCACTTTCTCGTGCATTAACACTCATATTTTCTAGTGCTGCTTTTCGACTGTAAATATATAAATTAGAGAGCTACTGCATCAGTTTCTGGAGCAGTTCAGTTTCAGTTATCTTTGTTTACAGAGTAACTAATCTGAAATTATATCTATTTACTGGGGCATTTCAGTTTGAAATCATCTTCTTCCTGGGAGATGTTTCTCATGTTGAGCACCTGGATATGACATAGCAGGGGCAGGCGTACCACTACGCCAGCTGGGAAGCCCCTGGCAGCTGCACTAACGTTGTTGGCTCGATCAGCAGATGCTTAGGAATGACACTGCCAGTGGTACCCGCTCCCCAGAGGCCAGTTCTGACCCTCCTGCAACATACTCAAACTAGAGTATGAGTAATACTCATATATATACACTCAATATATACATATATACTCAATACTTATATATATATACTCAATACTTTCAGCTGAGAAATTCCCAGGTAAACCTTCTAGCCCGTGTCACTCCAGGTCTCAACTACTTCAGATATTCCAGGAGTTGACATTTGTCAAGGGAGATAATTTGGGTGTGAGGTACAGCTCATCCATCAGCAGGCAGACGGCAAGCAGCAGGTGCTCAGCTTGATTTAGTTCTGCCGCACTATTTCTTTCGCATTACAGTCTCTGCTAAATGTGTTAAACACCAAATACACCTGTTTTCTTACTTACCTCCAGGTTCCTCAGTGGTGCGCTGAGTATTGCCTCTCTGTCCACTACCAACACGGCGTAGTGGTATGCACGCAGGTGCACAAGCAGACAGCAGTGTGGCTGGCGCTGCGTGTCGCTGATGAAATGGATGTCAACGTTGGCCACGAAGTGGGCTACTTCATCCCATTTGAAAGCTGCTGTACAACAGAAACCATCCTGAGGTGTGTGTGTTTGGGTTTTAATGCCTTCAGACTAATTAGCTAGCTCACAGTTCTTTGCAAGGGCAAAAGTTTGCAGCCGGCAGCACTCCAGTCCTCAGCCCTTCATTGCAATGCTCCATTAATGTGGTCAGGACAGATGACCTAATAACTGGGGGGCGGGGAGGGACACCCATTGCTGGAATTGCAAAACATTTTTGCATACAGTATGAAAACAAAACCACCAACACTGCTCCCTAAAGTTGCATACGCTATTTTGAAATGCAGATTCTGGACATTTTGTGATCAATCAATAAGCTGCAAAAGGCTTGAAGGAGGTATTCTGTGCTAAGTTGTAGTGGAGATTTAAGTGGGCAGGGTTCTTGTCTGTGCCCAGCTTCATTAAGCACCTCAGGAACCTCCATGCCATTCTCCTTTTTCTTTTGTTTTCCAGTACAGGAGTGTTCATTACCATATGGGGATAATCTATCACAAAGTAAAGCTGGAATTTAAAAGCAATCAAAAATCATGGCTAGAAAAGGTTATATTCAGTAATAAGAAAAAAAAAAAGCATTTAGGAGGATTTTAAGAGCTAAGCAATGCACTTAATATATTAAATATAGGCAGGTGACAGCAGCAACACAGCAATTCAGATTTTGAACGTCTCTGAAAATTAGGAGAGTTATTTTCTCTGGTTCCTTAATATGGCAAGGAAAAACTATAAAATCTAGACCATAAGCCTTTTTCCCCCAGCCTCTGACTTCCAGCAGATACCCACCACTTCTGAAAATCATGTTCAACCACTCTTCTTTTTGCGTGTCCTTTCCCCTCTACGGAGAAGCCTGTAAACCTCATCCTATGGCACATCTTCCTGCAGCTGCTCCTGGTGTGAAAGGGAGGTGAATCCTATCGTCTCACACATCAAAACCTGGTTAAAGAACTCAACGTTCTGCTGAGCAACATAGGAAAAAATAGTATCTTTTTAAAAAAATGACAGTGGCAGGAACAGTAGGGATAAAAGCAAGGCAGGCCTTACGGCATGAGTTAATGTCTCATCTTGGTTGTGGCACTGCCTCACGTGTGCATGTATGTTTTCTTTTCTCATCTAAAAGTATTAGTTCCTAGCTCAAGAACTGATTACGGCATGCAATATGCTTAGATAGCTGGGAAGAGGGAAAGCAATATAAGTTATGATTTCAGGGCGGAAGTACTTCTCCTTTTGTCTAGAGCATCCTTTCAACCACAGAGACACTTAGTGTCATTGAATTACACTGAGTTTCTTCTAGCTCCTTAAAGAGGGATTTAAACACGTAGTTGAGACTGTAATACAGTCTACAAAATAGACTCTTTGCCCTTATCAAATCTTTCTTGTTAGAACGGAAAGAACCGAGCTGTCCCCAAGACCCTGAATTATTTTCTTACAATCAATACTGAATATTCCGAGAAACTTTGTAGAATTTTCTGTTTGTACGTTGCAGGTACTGTACAGATGATATGCTACAGAGGGAAATGATGTCTACACCTCTCCTGAACTGTTATGGTGTTATCATCTTGGATGACGTGCATGAAAGAACTGTTGCAACAGATGCGTTACTTGGCCTTCTTAAAGATGTCTTGCTATCAAGACCAGAACTGAGGCTGGTAATACTCACCGCACCTCATATGTCCAGCAGACTCCAGAATTATTATGGCAGCATCCCCGTGCTAAGGGTGGAAAACAAACACCGTGCTGAGGTTGTATACTCTTGCAGCATTCAGCAAGACCACTTTCTGTCTGCACTAAAACTGCTCTTTGAGATACACCATACGAAAGAGAAGGGCAACATTGTGATCTTTCTGGCATGTGAGCAAGTAAGTTATTAACTGATTCCAATATTTCTGATTTTAATCAAGAAACAACTTCCATCTGTGCTTTTATATGAGAGATATATATTTGATATATGTTATATCAAATTATATATATGATATATATATATATATAAAACATTATATATATCATAAATATATATATATATATATATACACACATACACTTAAGGCCAGTATCTAAGACACGAGACCCTGCCAATAGTTTTTGTCATTTCAGGTTCTTCCTACAAAAAAGTTACGGTATATGTAACACCGTAGTGTATATATATAGCATAAACTAATATGCTTAACGATCAGATTTTCTGTATGCTTAAAGAAAGGCTGCACGATGCAGAAGGGAGCGAAGGCTGTATACAGGGACAAGGGCCACAAGACGCGGGCAGTCAATACATTACAATCTGTGCTGGCATCGGGGATATCACACTTTGTTCCTGCAGAACAGGGACAACTAGAACACATGCCCGGTTTGCATAAACATCCTTATATGCGTGGATGTTTTTACCTTAAACCTGCCTACACGTTTTTTCCATTTGCATCTTCCTCTATAGCTAAAGCTTCCCAGTCATTTCTGTACACAATAGCAGGAGGCAAATGCCACTTCAGAGGTGCCGCCGATAACCCTGGGTTCTGCGTGGGCTTGGCTGTTCTAACTAGCGACATCTCTGAATCTTGGAGGACAGCAGTGATGCTCTAAATTCACTGCTGCCAGAATTGCACCATCAGGTCCTTTACAGCTGTCAAAGCAATCTACTCGTCAAATAAATATTTTAAGACTTGAAGTTATTATAAATTATAATTATTATTATTATTACTACTACTATCCTGGTAGTGATCTTCAACCTTCCACTTCATATCATTAAATCTGCTTTAGAACAACAAATTCACCTTAGTTGCTCCAGGAGACAATGACATTTCCCAAGCGGAGATAAATGACCATTTGATTGTACCGTTATATGTAATGTTTTTCTCTGTAAAAAGTGGGGTGGATATGTAACACTTCTAATAATGGTAATTATCAGTTGTAAACTTCATAGACACAAATTTTACAAATTACAAATTAATGAATTCTCTGTGTCAGTTCTCATATTTACCATAGAACATGTGAGAGAGAAAACACAGACTTCCAGTTTTAAAGGACTGGGAAAAAAGTTTCATTTCAGCTTGATTTTTTGACAAGTAATTCCCACACCATACTGAAATAATAATTCCTTGCTGGGAAGAAATTACTTAGTTTTCTCTCTCCAATGAACAAAACGCTCATCGCGGACTGTTACCACACAATTCACATCCTGTGCATCCTTGCCTAACTGTGATTTACTGTTTCATATCGCTAATGGCTCACTGTTCCCTAGTACTCAACTGTCCCTTAAACCGAACAGAAATATGAATAAACATGAAGATTTATGTGTTGTCTTGGTGCCAGCCTTTAGATGTCACTGTCGTATCTTTGTAAGACTTTTGATAGGATACTTTCAACCTATAACTACCATAAATGTAGTGTTGCTCTCAAATAGAAATTCAATCTGGTTTTTCCATTTTGAAAAGTGTTAGCTAATAAAAATGTTTTTGGAAAAAAAAAATCCCTTTCAAACTGAACAAGCCTATGAATGATGTTTGTGTACTTTAAAAAAAAAATAAATCAGTTCCAACACAAATTATTTTATATTTAAAAAAAAGACTAAAACAACAAAAAACCCCACCTTTTACAATTGATATTCAACGTCTGAATTTGTGAACTATTTTAAAGGTGATGTTCCATTAACAGAGCTAAGGGACATTTTATTGACTTAGTAAAGTCTTCATAGAGCTTATTAATCATTAGGGGAAAAAATTAAAACCTTTACAATACTTATATCTTCTTAAATATAATAATTAATGTAAAGTAGGGAGGTTTCCACATACTTTGATCTTTTTATGTATTGTAATGGGACTAAGAACATAACAGTAGTTTCCAAAGTGACCCAAATATAGGCTCTGCCGTTTCAGCCCTTCCAGCGATGGGGACATCAGGGAACGGAGTGGGGTGGCGCGGTGATTTGCCGCGCTCCGTTCCGTCTCCTGGGCACCCCTGCACATCGCACCCCTGCCAGCAGGGCAGGTCCCCCGTGGCCAGCCCCCATTTCCCAGGGGACACTGCCACTCAGGGCACCCCACGTGCATGACTTTGGTTCCAGCAGAAGAGAAAACTATTTGGGCACATCGCTGGGGCACCAGAGTATCTGCTACAGCTTTACCAGCCCTACACTCCCGACAAAAATGCACCAAACTGCTGATGCGGGAGCATCCTAGATGTCCCACATAAAGCTTAGTGACTGTTTCATAATTTCTCAGCCTTGCTATTCCTGTACTATATTCTTGCACATCTGTCTTCCCTTAGAGGATGGTTTGGATATGAATTAAGCAAGGAGGACTTTTTGAAAATTGTAGAAGAGGAAAAAGACATTTCAAATAACAGCCCAGCTTTTCCCTGGTCTATAGCTAGCAGATACAGTCAGGAAATTTTAATACATAGTTATGTTCCCTTTTCTCCCCTTAATTGTTAATCATGTAAGACTTAAATGTTGTTACAGTTTGATATGTAGTTAAAATTCATTTTAGAATTAAAAAGTTGTTTTAAAATTAAATATTGATAATTGGATTTCATATGAATGAAGAAAAAAGAAATCTTTCTCCTGATTACAGGAAATTGAAAAAGCTTACCAAATGATCAGACAGGAACAGGCTAATTTCAATCCTGACCTTGGAGAACTCATCCCAGTTCCTTTATACCCCACGAAACAAGACCTAATTCCCAAACCAAATCAAGACAAACAGAAATGCTGCAGAAAATACAGAAGAAAAGTGCTACTCACCACCAGCTTTGGAGAATCTTTGATTTGGATTAAAAATGTAACTTTTGTCATTGATGTCGGTGTTGAAAGAAGAAAGGTTAGTAAAGTTCACCAGATTCGGTATGCCAAACATGAACCATGCATGGAGGTTTTTCAGGGTGGGAGAAAGGGAAATGTACAGCTAATAGACTGATGCAAATGGTTTCTAAAGGATCAAATACTTTTCTATTCTTTTATGAGTCAGATTCTATAATATTTTTAACATTCAAATGAACAAAATTTAAATAACTTTCATGGACATCTCATGCGAAAACTAAGCAAGAAAACACAATTGCTTCCTACATTCAGTCAGAAAACAAAATCTTCACGTTTCTAAAACGAGATGAACACTCCCAGCTGGAACTGCCACTCCTTGGGGCACCAAACCAATGACATCTCATTTGCAAACTATAGCTCCCCTTAGTTTTGGCCTATCCATCATAATTATCTCTTCAGTACCTTACAGACAGAGCAAAATACAATCACTTCTTGGCTACCTATTGGCAGATTACCTGGTTTAGTAGATTAACCTCATCATTTCTTTAACAATTTAGTGATCAGTGTAATGTCACAGATCGTATAACGCCAAGGAATGCTCACACAGGGAACCACTCCTTTCTAAAGCCGCTTATGCTCCTTCCGGATACATGCCTCTATCCAAGCGCCTCAAAATGCTGCAATTTATCAAATCAGTCCTTGACCCTTTAAAGTTCAAAGTATGTCCTCAGCTCTTGTTTTCCACCCCATCCTGGGAAGGACTAGTGCAGCTGCAAAAAATACCTCGTTTCTTTCATTCACACAAAACTGATGTCCTAAAGAATGAGTAACTCTGTAGGAACAAGTCATTGCACGAATTGGAAGGCTGCACTACTACAGGTTTTGAAACTGTCCTATGTGTTTTGCTAGTCAAAATAAATATTCCAGTTAATAGGCAAAAGAAACAATGTAACGCAGTTTCTTTATATAATCCAGAATGGAATCACCAAAATCGAAGTGTTCCTAAAATTTTGGATTGGAGATCATCAGTCCTGATTAGCCCTGAAAGCAGTTCAGGCAAATGCTTGGAGACTACCACCACCTTTCATTTTCGTCTTAAGAAGTGTGTCTAACACTGCCATTTTTAAAGGATCCCATTTGGGGGGTTTAAACTAACTCAGCCTCAAGTTAAAGGGGAAAAAAGGAAAAAGGTCATACTGTTGTGTGAAATGAATAAAAGCCTAAAAGCAGTTTGCAATTAGACCATGCCTAACAACTTATTTCTGAAACTGCAGTTGTCTTGGATGATGGAAATGAACCTCACGTCCATGGTATTCTGAAGCCCAAAGTAAAATTCAGTCCTCCCAGACTTCTGTGAATCAGAAATATGAAGCAACGGGAAAAAAATCAGTTTCAACACAGTCCTGATGGCCATCAATTCACCTCTGTCAGTTATGCAGTTTTGACCCTTTAATTCAATGATTTTGTCCTAACACCTGAAGTTTAGTCCTCTCATACTCATTCCGCAGCACCTCAAATTCCCATTCAGTCTCTAGAGCTGGAAGTCAGCCTCATAGAGGCAAAGTTTTGTGCAGAACAAAATCCCACCTAAGTCTTGCATAAATATATATTGCATAAATAATAAATTTACCCCGAGGAAAATAAATTTGTCCCCTTCACATTTTACCTTCTGTATTAAAACCCTGCTTAAAGCAGACAAAGTCAATTCAGATGGCGTGGCTAGAAAATCGCCTTATCCAGACGTTGTATGTCTTGTCATATACTACAGAAGCTTATGGACATCATCTGGTCGTCAGAACAGCGAGTGAATCAGCTCCTCTATTTAATCAAAATAAAGTAGAATTAAAAAAAAATATATAATGGGGCATTCTACATCTTTAATACAGTCCTTATCTCCTGTACTGAACTGACAGTTTTCAGTATTAAGACAAAAATCTCAAGTTACAGAAAAAAATGTTATCAGACATTGCTGGGATTCTGTCATTGGAAGAAATAAATAATCTTTTTTGATGCTTTTTCTTGGTGATACCACAGATGTGCATTTTTTGTTTTAGTGATGTACATTTCTGGAGAAAAAGACATTTATCTTGGAGTATTCATACTGAGTTATTGCCAATTGCGTCTGTCAATTTATCAAAGCGCTGACTGGTCTTATTTCCAAGCTGGTGAAATACATAGTATAAAAAGCAATGAAACTGTTACTATACTTTCTGTAAAATGACCTAGACAAAGATTCAACACAGACCATTAATATTTTTGTAGTCTTCACTTACTTATCTGATGCTTAATATCTCTTTCATTTAAAGGTGTACAATCCTAGAATCAGAGCAGACTCTGTTATAACGCAGCCTATCAGCAAAAGTCAAGCAGAGATGCATAAACAAATTCTGGGCATGTCTTCATCAGGTAGAATTATTAGCTCAAAATTTAAATCCACTAGTTTAAATTATTAATAGAAGCAGTGTGGCAATGCAAAAAAAAAATAATTAAAATAAAAAAGGTAATTTTCCTGAAATCTCTTCCAGGAAAACTGTTTTGCTTGTATCCTGAAGAATTTACACACAAAGAAATGAAACCACATCTAACAGCCAAAATCCAGGAATCAAACCTCACTAGCATGGTTCTCTTCCTGAAAAGGATGGATATAGCAGGCTTCGGACACTGTGACTTCATAAGCAGGCCAGGTAATGATGATGCACCAATTTTCCATGTCTTTATTATTATTTTTGCTGTTATTGAAAGATTTTGTCCTGGTTTTTACAGTACTGTTTTTTATTAAAGTACTTGTAATAACACTGCCACTGCTTTTACCACTTACCGTCTAGAACAGTTCCCAGTGCAATAGCTGCACTTAGAGAACGGGTATCACGTAGGAACTGTTTGCTCTGAAAAAGACCATAAAGTATCTGAACGGAATTGGGGAGAAAAAAGAAATTAAAAAAAAATAAACTGATATTCCAAATATCTTCTCATCTAGGTTTCATATTATCTTCCTGGAACCCACCAAGAAAATGTGTGTCTCATTGTACAAGGCATTGTACAGATATCTAACAAAATATATTCCTTTATTCAAAAGTTTACAACCTAAATAAACTACCGTTGTTACCTAGGAGGTATATTTGGAGGAAATCAGCTTTCGACTTATCCTCCAGCATCTCCCACCTCGAATTTACAATAAGCTGTTACTTAAGGACAAATAAACCTGAATAAACTTTCAAAGCTAGACAGGGAATATTCCAAATTTTGAGGTAAGAGTGTGAAGAAAGTTATTCTTTCTTTTTTATTATTTTCCTGAATCCATGTTTTAGGGCTTTTTGTATAGAAGGATATTTCCCTCTGTTCTGACCAACCACAAAACCCAAGCACCACTGCAAATTCTGCTTTTGACGTAAAACCAGTCCAAGTGAGGGAAATAGCACTGATTTCACTGGTTTGGGGATCCTGTGACCTACTGCTAGCTTCATTTGTGGTAATTTTCCAGTGCAAACAGAAAGTATCTCTATATTATCCTCCCTTTCCTCACACACTAAACAAAATTAGAATGATTGCTTAACGTCTATGTGTTGTGCGCTGTAATTAATCAGTAACAAAGCGTTTAACTCCCACTGTTGGTTGTGTGATAGATTGTCAGTGGCGTTTTCAAGTAGAATTTCAGCTGCTTTTCCCTTGTCTGCCTGTTTAACAGAACCATGCCTGAAAGAAAAGTGAAAAAACATTGCCAGTCTGAGCAGTAACTAATGCAAGACTGATGAGAATCAGAGCATTTTGGCCTCGCGAGTGTCACCTCTTGTGTTGAATCTAGGAAACCTTCATAGAAAATGGTTATGGAATATAGCTGGCTTCCACTCAAATTTAGAAAGTATTTTATAAAAAATAATAATAATTTAAAAAAAAATAATCTAAAATGTACCAGTGCTTTTACTGGATATGAAGAAAGTTGTTCTTGAACTGTAGAATGAATTAGTGAAGTTACATTAGGCAAAGCACTTGGTATTTTAAGGGTTTAAAGGCAGAATGGAGGCGGTTGGTATTCAGAGAGAATGAAATGCTAGAGGCATTTAAGGATTTCACAGGTGCAGGAATTCTAAGTTTTATCTGTATTTTTGAGATAATACAGCTGAAGAAAGCATCTTGCTGATGTGTACAAAATTGTAAAGGTATTTGATGAATGCATCAGCTTTACTTGGATGGGCATCAAATAAGAAAAAAATTTTGCTAACTAGATCAAATGTGCAAGGTCAAGGTCGGGAAAACTTTGAGGAATTATTGAAACAGTGCAAGGAGCTGTTTGAAAAAAAGAAGAAATCCCCCAAATGCTGCAGGGGGTCCACTGAAAGGAGATGAGAAAGGTTGCACAATTTTTGGTGTCCTTCACATCTTAAGGTCCCACACAAGTAAACATTTGAAACAGTGCTTTAATTGTCTAGCACAGCTCTTCCCTTACCCTGGGACAGATCATGTGTTGGCTTTCTTTGCCTTGGGGCTTTCTTCTTCCCCACTTCTGAGTAGGCGACATACTTCTTTCCTACTCACACTTAAGTTATATCCCTGCTGTAATCCTCCAGAGATGACTATAAAGCTCACGCTATCAGAAAATACAGATAGTTTGAAGTACCTGGTGTGAAATACATGTGCCTGAAAGAAACAGGAATACTGAAGTAAGCAAATTTCTAAGGGGAGTTAGATATTGTATTTCACTAACTTACAGAATGCAAAACGTGTCAAGCTTTCAGGCACATAAAATCTTCTTTTGGGCTCTTCACCCTCCCAAGAGCTTTGGGGCAATGATCTCAGCCTGTGAAAGCCCAAGCTTTCTCATTCTGTGCCAAGACAGACCCAACCTGCCGCATACCCTCAATGGCACCGAGGTCTCCCATGGCTAAGGAAGCACAACATCCTCCAGCAGAAGCAGAGACTGACCCTAAAGTCACACCACAGAGTCCCTCCTGCCCAGCTCCAAATACCTCTGATCCTCAGCTAAAGGGGAGCCCTGAAGCTTTTTGGTTGCTAGTCACAGGGTCAAATGGAGGTTACAATTTTCTGGATGACATACTGCAGGAGAGTGTTGCAGAGAGGCAAAGAGAAGAGCCATCAGAGATGGAAAGCATCCTCTCTCGAGCAAAGAGATTATAGCTTTCCAACAAGGCTTCACTGCCTTTGCTGGAGTCCCTTTAGTTCCATAAGCATTCTGAAACCTGAAGTGATGGAGACGGCTGAGGACGAGGGATCTCTGGGGTGGCAGACCAACCTAAGCGAAAAAGTTGAGCAACAAAGCTCACAAAACAAGTAGTGTGGGGGTTTTGACTCGAAGAAAACTCCTGGGCACAACAGTTCTTATTCCCATCTATTACCAATACATACAAAGGCAGTTTGCCCACCCTCGACCAGACGTGGCACAAGACCAACTGGACCAAAGCAATGCCCCGCAAACCAGCAAACAAAAGGACAAGGCTCTATTTCTCTATGTTCTCATTCGACCTGGCCAAACCCAGTGCTGCTCAGAACAGAGAGAGACTAAAAGACACAAACAGCCTTGCTATTTCTCTCCAGCATGGTTTGTCCTGGGCTTGACTATTCCAAGCCCCTTCACCAACCTGGACCTGATTTGCCTGTAACGGGAGTGAACACACCGCAGCATCTCCCACGGGCCACACGCACCACACGTGCTGCAGGCTCTCCTATGCACCGTTTCGGTTCAGCTAACGTTCTCAAATTTTCTTCGCCGTTGAAACAGATGGAGGCTTTGGGAATTTTTTCAATCCAAGGTGAATTTTTCTTAAACAAAATAATGTTTTCACTGAGATGACAGAGTAACGTATGGACATGTGGTGAATAAACAAATCAAAAGTACACCAAAATGTATAGCCAGATTTCAAAGAGTACTTCAGTCCATTCCCTGTACATGACATAGAGAACATATAGCAGATAAGTAAAGAAACAAAAATTACATCAGTAAAACATTGTATTTCTGCTCAGCAGCAATGTGCACAAGTTGGGTTTTTTTCTGCTGCTCTGAGGAAAAATAAAAGCCTGGATTAACTCTGACTCATTACTGCATTATGAAAGCAACAAACATGTCAGGCTTACAGCTGTTGCATTTAATTCACGCTATAATCGAGATGAGTAAATGCAGCAGACTTGTTACCCTTTTTAGAATTCATGAGCCATATGAAAATGTATTTGGCACTGCAGTTCTGAAGTGCATTATTTGAATTCCTGTGCCACTATAATAGGGATGTGTTTACATTTTTATCGGTTAATCAGCTCGATCTTTACTGTGTTATATAATGGGACAAAAAAACTCCTTTCCCACGGAGTGCAGCAACATTACGTATTTTTGTAGATCACTGGAAGATCCCTATTTAAACTATGCAAATCAGTATAAAGATGAAGCCGTGTACAATTTCCATAAGAAATCAAGGTGAAAGCAGTTTGCAGATTCTGCGTTCATGCAGAATTACCATAAAAAAATTCAGATTAGAATGTTTGCTGATGGGCATGCATACCGTGACATTTGAGAGCTATGCTCATATAACCTCGCTGATAGTGTATTTCTAGAATCTCCATAATCACAAAGTTGTATAAATGCATGTAATTTCAAATTGTTTCAGAAGCAACATTTGTTTGCATATTTTTTCATTAGAAGCAGACTGTCAAAGACAGAAACTCAATGTGCCACACAAGGTCTGCTCAGCTGAGATCACTTCATGGCAGATTCATTATATTAAGTCCACTTGCCGATTCTTTGATGTTTTAATTTCTGAACTTCATCGATTAAATAGCATTATGTATCTTTTAATGAAAAGCTTTCTGATAGAATAGACACAGTCACATACTTCATAGTCTGTACTGCATAAATCAGTGGAAAAGCATAAAAGGAATTGGAGGAGGTAAGGACCAGACAGCAGAAGAATAAACAGAGGAAGCAAAGGGCAGACTGGACAATCTGACCCTTAGCGGCAGTCCCGTATTCGTGGGACTCAGAGCAGTATGCACAGCCCACGAACTGAGCACACACTGCACTGAGCGTAGCCAGTCGTTTAGAATAGGGAGCTGGAATCACAAAGGGCATCCCAAACAGGAGGAGGAGCCCAGTTCTGCTGAAGCTGCACTACTCTCATGCCATGTAACAACAAAAACCAAAGGGATTAAAAGCATTTTTATGCCATTATACAGTATTCATTTAATTACACTGTTTGTAGGTGTAGACACGTGTTGCACAGTCACGTAACGTGCTTTGAGGATGACACAAAGCAGACAGAAAACTGACTTCACTGAAGAATCGGCGCTGCCCCCGGTGTGCGGATACTACTGTGTGTGTCTGTGTTCGTAAAGGTCAGCCGGAGCTGGTGTACCTGTGGGCAGGACGGCACCGCAGGGACCATCACCAATCCACGTGGAGCAGTGAGGCAGCAGCGTGAGGAGGAACAGCAAGACGGCAAAGTATGACCTTGGAAAAGTAATTTTGAATGATCGACTATAATATCAAAATAATACTTACAGAATAGGTGGCTTCAGACCATGACAGACTCATAAAAGATCCTACCTCGTAACTTACACGGAGGAAAAGACAAGATGAAACCTGCACACAGAAGCTTGTCCTTGCAGAAGGAAAACGTCTGCATAATTTGAAGAAAATTTGGCACTAGATTTCTCTGTATCTTCAGTTTGCTATCCAAGGAGCGATGTTAAAGAACAGTAACAGAAAATGCCATTCCCCAGAACCGTTATCCCTGCAGTAATTACTCTGGCAGTTCCTCATGCTGTTAAGCCTAACAGAAGCTGGAAAAGCTTGCGGTTTGCCAGGCAGTGAATCAGCTCTTTAAAGACAACAAGCCTTCACCTGACATTCATGTCAGCTCTAACTTTATGGCAATTACATCCATGGAAAGAAAGGATCTATCAAGAAAAGTATTTTACATACTCAGCATTTTCACAGAGTAGGAGGCCAGAACGCAAGACCTTTAGATCCTCCAGATAAGCATGATATAGTAGTTAAATGGACTATTAAAAATCACGGCATTTATGTTTCATCCCTCTCTCTAACATTCTCTTATTACAGAACTTTGGGCAACTTGCTAAATCACTTGCTTCCTTAATGCAAAAAGCATAATATTTTAAGATTTATTTTATCACACCTTACGCACTGCAGTTTCAGCCACATAGGATGTGATACTGAAAAGATTAAAGGCGCAGCTACCTTTAGAAACATAAACTTACTCTGCTTGTGTCAAAGTTACAAAAAACTGGGAAACAAAAAATATCATTTTAAGTCAGTTGAAACTCTCAGGTAAATGATTTCAGTGCTAACAATAACATTTAGTTACATATTTGTTTTATGATCAAAAGTAAAAACCATATTTATATAAAACTGGTCAGATTTCCTGAAACAAGTCCAGAGCAACCCAGCCTTCAGTAGTCAAAGAACGCAGGCAAGGGAAAGAAAATATCAGATTAGGAAATACCTTTCAAACTTGCAGGGGTGTGACAGTTTCTCGTTGAAAGCACAGGACACATCACGAGATCTTCTTTTTAACTCTGCTCCTGTGAACGCAGCAGTCAAGTCACAAAGCCGTGTGGTTTGCCTCAATGGCAGCGGTAGCTAGCATTGGCGAGCAGCCCTAAAAGTAATGACGCTTGCTTGCTAAAAATCATTATAAAAAAGTATGAGTTTCTGTTTCTTAAAGAAGAGCTTTCCATATCTAAAAACGTATACTATTTTTGCTTTATCATAGTTTTTATTTAAATAGGAAACATACCATAAAGAACACTCAAATGAGCATTTTCTGTTCTTACAATGTTTTTTTATTGATTATGTGACTCAATCTGAAAGCCTGTATCTGAAAGCCCTAGGCTACCTTTTATTTTTCATTGGGTAGTTTGGTTTTTTTAGTTTGATTTTTGGGTTTTGGGTGGGGTTGGTTTTTTTGTTACACTGTTCCTTCACCTGCTCTAATCTACCTTTACTATCCTCTCCTTTCTGGCACCATAAACCTCCAGAAGTCGTCTTTTTTTTTTTTTTTTTTGTGGTAACACTGATAGCAAAATAGGAAAGTAATTTCTGTTTATAAATCTCAAAGCAACTAACTCTAGTGCATAAAAATGCAAATTACTGATGCTATCAGGGGATTGAAATTGACTGCCATATAACCATATATTTTGTAAGTTCTAGCACAAGCTACTTTGTTGATTTCTGGAAATTAGCTTTCCATGATTTCCGAGCAATTACTGTGTGCCTGAATGACCATTTCACTCTCCCTGTATTTTCAATCACTGATATCTATTTCCTGTCACTGACTCTCATTCTTCATCAGCTGTTCCTTTTAATTTCTTTAAGCTTCCTAAGCATTTTCTCCTCAGCTTTTGCAAGGGCTCAGCTTTTATCCCATATGTCTGATAACAAGTGTCTCTAGAGGGAAACCCCCCATGTACAGGCAGAGATACGAACTCTAATGCTGAAATAAAACAGGTCCACAGATTTAACAGGAATTTGCAGACCTCTGAGAGAACATCTATGAAAACTAACAGGAAGTGTTTTAAAATTAAGTGAAGTCACACTAACAGATTTACACACTGGAGAAGTTCTGTAAAAGCTCGTGTAAGAGGTATTAATAATAAACCATTTTTTCCCCTTCAGACATTAGTAAAGGGTTAAAACCAACAGGTGCTTGCTTGTTTCCCATTTTACTTTTTTCTTTACTTCGTTATAACCCGTTAATTACAGAGTGACAGTAATAAACTAACAGTTCACTGCCAACAAAGTAAAAACCCAAACTCAAAGATTTTCCTGCAGGACGACGGCAGGGTGCCTGAAGCGTGATGGTACAGCTGAAAGGGAAGCCCGCGCCCTAGAGGCTTGCTTGGCTTTTAATCCTCACGATGCAAAAGTAGCTTGCCAGCCACAGGGTCCCCTCCATAATGAATTACAGCAAGAAATTATTTTTAGTCATCTATTAATGAAGATGCAAGAACAAATATACACCCTGACGGTGTGAGTCGTTGTGCTTGTGTTTTATTTGTCGGGGGTGGTGGGGTAGTGGTGGTGTTATTTATTTATTTAGAGAATTTTTTTTTATTTATTTAGAGATATATTTTTTTTTTTTACATTGGTATTCAAACTGACAGCAGCCCACGGAAGACTGAAGAACTGCCCGTGCAGCCATTCCCTTCCCCGCGCTGGGTATGCTTGGCGGGGGGTGAGGCCAAGTCCTGCTGAAGTGGAATTTTTGCCACCAACTTCATTAGGACTAGAATGTAACTTGTTATCCATGAAACAGAGAGAAACAACCAAACAGTTCCTTAAACTGGAATAAGGAGAAAGTCGCTGCAGTGACAGGAGAGTGGTTAGGAATGTAAGTGAACTGGCACTCAGAAAATAGATTGACCATTACAACAAGGCCTGGAATAGAAATCTCCCTTTGGAGAGAGCTGGGAGGAAAGAACCTTCACAATTCAAGAGTTTCCAAATTTCCCCCTTTCTTTCATGCTCTAACAATTACTTTTTGGAGAGTGCAGGCTGGACAACTTCTACTCAGCTTTCAGGTTCATCCTCTCTAGCCCCACAGCTATAGCCACCACGTTTGCACATAAAGGACTTCTATGCTTGTTTTGCCAAAGGGAACTGCTTCCACCAACAGCAGATTTCCTACACATATGCTCAAGTTCTCACTTTAACTACTGATTTCCTTAATCCTGTCCTTTCAGGACATTTAATTTTTTTTTTTAATCACCACAGCTGTGAGGGTTTGAATTCATCACACCATCCTTTCAGCAGAGCAAAGTGTCACAGAGAAAACTTAAGACTATTTTTTTCAAAATCTGAAAAAAATGTCAGAATAATGCTTTACAGTTTTCTGGAACCTTCAGAAGAAAAAGCAGTCAATAAAAGGACTATGGTTTATGTAAGCTGTCTTCCACCGCCTCTGATACAGAAAAGTAAGAGAAAAATAGTGTGGGGGGGAAAGAAAACAGTAAAGGAGAAAGCAAGATAGTTAATGAGAAAGGAGAGTCTCTGTCAAACTCCCTCGTTACTTACTCCCATCCAGCTAAAAGGTTCAGAAGAGCTACAACAAATGCCACCTTTTAGTCTATCAAGAAATAACTGATGAGACGTAATGACAACTGGTGAACATGGTGGATTTGTGCCCATGTGTATATATTGTGGGTTGTCGATTTCATTCATCCTCATCCACAAAAGAGGAAGACATACCTATACCTTGTGGAGGTACTACTTATAGCATATTAACATGCCATTGATCAAAACTGAGTTAACTGAACAACTAACTGAATTAATTGTTGATACTCCAGCAGCCTTCAGCAAAAGCACATGCAGACCACTTTAGCCTGAAAGCTCAGCGCACAGCATACGCAGAAGCAACATCCCTACCAAACACTCTGGGCTGGCCTCCGCCTGCGTTTGTCTAAGACAGAAAAGCCACCACTTCAGTCTTCGTTCTCCTCTGCTTGCGCTGTTCAGATCCCCCGTCTTAAACACGAGACTGTAATTCCTGATTTCTTCATGTTTGCCTCTGTTCAACCCACCTCACACTCATGCTTCCTGCTCACTGTGTGGCCCAAAGTCACTTCTTTCCTACTTTCCCAAATTAGACTCTCAGCTTACCTAATTACCTGCCTGTATTCACTCATCATTTTTTCTGCCTCACTGTTCTCATTTCTACCCATGGAGGTTGTGAGGTTATACAGAGGTTAGAACCTACAATAAGGGAAAACAACGTTGAAATCTGTGTCGTGAAAGTCAATCGCTAGGGAGACATGTGCTCATATGTTTCCATTTTAATTATGACATTATGAAAAAACATGTAAAATAATAATTTTTTTTTTAAAAGACAACCAAGAGAACTTTGATTACCTGCAAGAATGGTAAGACAGCTCCAACTTCTGTAAATACTTGTCTTTTGTTCATAAACCTCTTTCCTAGAGCTGTTGTGTATCTCTCAGCACCCCACAAATGTGACCACCCCTCATCTATTACTTTTTCTTCTTACTCATTTACTCAAATGACAGAAGCTGACTTCTATGAATTTCACACAGGAAATATACAACTGAAATATTATAACGAGAATTCAGACATTCATTTATGTGTAGCTGTTCTCAAGAATTTGAATTATCTTTCCTTTTTATTAGCTCCTGAAAGCCTGATGCAAGCTTTGGAAGATCTCGATTATCTAGCAGCCCTGGATAATGATGGAAACCTTTCTGAATTTGGAATTATTATGTCAGAATTTCCCCTGGATCCACAACTGTCAAAGTCAATTCTGGCTTCGTGTGAATTTGAGTGTGTTGATGAAATGCTCACCATTGCAGCCATGGTAACAGGTACTCATAGATAATGTCTTACTGCATTTCTTGTGCCACCTGCCAAGTCCACATAAACCTTTTCGAAGACTATTCCCAAGGGCAACCCAAAGGCAAACTTTTGTTATTCACATCCTGAGTATTTCAAGTAAATTAGTATCTTTGGCTGTTTAAGTCTTGATTTTACACATGCAATGAAACACAAGTAATGAACTTGTAAGTAGCACTCCATTTCCATGCTTCAGCTGCCCCACTGGCTTCCAACCTTTAGTCAGAAATCATACACTGAACATCCCTTCAAAATTAACTTTCTTATCTTGTATTCTGTACGTTTGCTACAGACTGGAGCAGCAAATTAGGGGAAGTTCTAATTATAAACAATACTGAACCGGTGACCTACATAAGAATCACATTGTGATCTTGTTTCTCCATTCAAATACTTTTTGAAAATAACCTAACCTTAAGTATCCATACCATTCTGTCCTGACGGATCACTCTGCTCCTACATGGCACTGTAAGACAAACCAGCTGGCCCCAAAGACTGGACACATGATGGCTGGAGCAAGAACATTTACATTAAAAGGTTGTTAACTATAAAACCGCTTTCATTGATGTGACAGAACTTTCAAACCAACGCATAAATCCGATACTTAAAACTTATTCACTCTGCAAAAGCTGCTGTTGGAATCTTAATACATCAAAGATGCACAAAATCAAAGATTTTGGGATAACTGAGAGGAGGGCAACTCCAGAAGTTCAAAGAGAAAATAATGATGCTGACCTCTCAGGATCCCACCAGATAATGCAGGGCAGGGCTAGACTTGCATCCCTTCAGGTCTCAGCGTTACACAGTGATGTTGGCTCCAGCAATATTTAGCTGTCCCACCCCTCTCTGGAGCAGCCTATGCTACTGGTTTTCTGGGATAACCCTAATACAGAACCAATGCTTGAAAGCTATCTGCTCAACAGCCGCCGTCTGGCACGGCATTGCTGTGCTCTGCCCAGAGGCAATATCCTCAGGCTTAGAAATCGGTGAGGAGCCGAGGACAGCAAGCTGCGTTAGTAGTTGTCCTTATAGTACAACTTGGGTTTATGACTCAGCTGGCTTGATTTTTAACAGGGGGCCTAAACTTGTGATAAAATTGTTAAGTACATACAACAAATATAAACGATGGAGCAGAGGCACACACCAGTTTTTTTTAAAAAAGCTCAGCCATCTCGCAAGACACAATTATGTTGCACAGTACCACAACAGAAGTAAAACGCAGCGCAAGGCACAAATTTCAACATATAGAGGCAAATTAAGGCATTACAGCCACAGATTTGGTTTCTTTCTATACTAAAGAAACCATATGCTTGGGTTCTGGATAAATTGGATCATGCCATTATAAAGCATTTTTGGCATCAGTCTAGGAGAAAGTTTTTCATCTTCTTTTGTGTTTACAGCACATTAACTAAAGGAGAGACTGAAAGGACATCCACATAAATAAAACCTTAGCAAATGCAATAGATTCAGTCCTTCACCAGCAATCCAACACTGAAGATGAAAGGGAACTGAGGAAGGAAAACAACAAAAATACCAGTGGAGTTACTATTTGTGCCTGCATCTGCATGTCTTAATAACCCCTGGCTTGATTTTTTTCTAAGCTCCCAATTGCTTCTTACACGCACCTCCTGGAACAGAAGAGATTGCTCTTACTTGCTGGCGAAAATTCTCACACCCTGCAGGAGATCACTTTACACTTATCAATGTCTTCAACGCCTTCAAGGAAGTCAGTGCAAACTCCGCAAGCCAATGTAAGTGTACCCATACCAGACAAAATGAAGCACACTAAACAATCTGGAAAAAAAAAAAATTAAAAAAATTCTGAACAGTCATTACTAGCATTTATTTCATAAGCCCTTTTTGAATGATTCCTTCTAGATTTGCTAATTTGCAGGGAGAAACCAGAGATAGCAGCCATTGCAAATATTAGTTTTAGTTTATTAACCAATTAAAAATGACCTAGGATAGCACACCTCATCCAACAAGGGGACATAAGCGCCGTTAAAATTGTCATTGAAGGGACATTTACAAAAACGTAGTGATGGTGCCCCCTGTAAGAGCACTTCATCCAGGTTTAAGATGTGAAACAACATAAACTGTTGAGGAGGGACTCCACTCCCCCAGCAGCCTAACAATTCTGTTTTTCTCATAGCTGTCAACTAAAAGGGAAGTTTAAAGGAAAATACTGAAAGTAGCGAAGTTCACATTTACAGGAAACCAAATAAAAGCAAGAGGACTGCACTGCAAACAGAAGCTCTTCACAGCACTTTCCTGTGCTCAGAACACCTTGCTCAGGCTCATTTAGACTGAGTCCAGTATTTAAGAGAGTGGAGTGATAAATTCACACATACTGAGTAAAAACTTAGGACGGGACAGTGGGATTATTCCCCGTTCAGTCATGCTGAGTGCTAAAGCGAGGTCCAAGAAAACCTGTCCTTTACCAGCATACAGAATCGTTGTGTGATTGTAAACACTTGTGACTCCACTTCTACATCCTAGTCAAATCCAGAAATAAAGTCTGAAAATAGAGCTGCTACTCATTCTATTTGAAGCTATTACTTTTTACAGACCAAATAAGGGATTTCGAATATTTTTTATTCGGAAAGACAGGGTTAAAATTCTTTAAAACTAAGTAAGGATATCGAGTATTACCCACTCACTTTACAAGCAACATCAGTGAGCCTAAGCTGTCCACATGGCTCTTGCTATCAGAATTTTGGACAGCCTTGATGCAGCTACTCGTTCCAAAATGTTTTTAATCTATTGCACCAAAGAGCATTTTACAGAGCAGTGTATCTGTGGCTAGCACCTATCAGTAAGACTTTGCTTTAAGCCAAAATACTTTTTTTTCCTCCACAGACTACAGTAATGAGAAATGGTGTCGTGATTATTTTCTAAGCTGTTCTGCACTGAGGATGGCACAAATTATCAGAGCTGAACTAGTAGAGATTATGAAGCGTATTGAACTTCCCATTTCAGAACCGGACTTTGGATCCAACGAAAATATACTAAGCATTAAGAAATCTCTCTTATCTGGTTACTTTATGCACGTAAGGAAAATTATTGTGGTTTCATCTTACTGCATTGCTGAGTTATACAGAATGCTTTCAGAGAACGCAAGTTAGGTAGTGAAATCTCTTGATCATCAGAAAGGACAAAAGCCATTTTTCCACAGTGTAACAAACACTTCTGCCAATTCCAATCTTCTCCCTGTGCTTCAGCTATCACAGCATGACGTTCATACACCTCACTGCAAGAGGAGAACTGTCAATATGCCTTTCACTCAAAGAGCTCTTTTTACCTCAAAACACTCTTTAACTTGTAATATTCTCTCAAGACGTTATTTCCTTTTTGAAGATGTTTTTATGAAAATACCCTGGAAACAAAAGAACTCACTTCTTGAATATGTTTAGGTATACCATAATACACAGCTTTCTCCATCTCAACCAAATGAGGTACTCTTAACTGTAACTGTAAACACAAACAAGAAAGATTAATTTATTCCCACTTGAAAACATGCCTTGCTTCATACCACTATGTTCCTCCTAAATACAAGAATGACCCCTCCAAACTGCCCTACTTCAAGTGCCATGCCACACACTGCATTTTAAACTCTTAGAGTTCTTTAAAACTTGTTTTCACAGAGACCCTCCAAAGCCAAGTTCAGATACTTACCCTATAAGCCTGTCCTCATTTGTTGCAAACCGTTTCCTTTCAAATATACAGATCAACATTTTCTTCAAGCCTCATTTCATAGTATCCAGTCCCTAGCTTTCCCACAGAAATTTAGGCTCTCCCGTTGAAAGTATCTGAATGCAAATTTAACTTCTGGTTTTAATATAATAGGCAAACACTGATCTATGCATCTTGTACATTCAATTAAGTAACGGATAATTCTTTGCTTGCTTTTTTTTTTTTTTTAGATTGCTCGTGATGTAGATGGCTCAGGTAACTACTTAATGTTAACACACAGACAAGTGGCCCAGCTTCATCCTTTCTCATCATACTATAACACCAGAAGGATTCCTGAGTGGGTTTTATTCCATGAATTTAGTATATCAGAAAACAATTCCATCAGAGTCGTATCAGAGATATCACCCGATCTGTAAGTTAACAACAATGAAACTGTTTCATCACTCACACCTCTATCACAAAAGTATTAAGTCACAAAGAGGGTAAGGATATGTATGTACATTTGCAGCAATGCCTGGAGAAGGAAAAGATGACCAGAGTTGATTTTATCTCTGTCATAAAAAATAGCTGTCTTCTGGTTCTGTTGAGAATACATTCCAAACACAACTCACTCACTCTAGGCACAGATGTGGGTTTGAAAAAAAATAACCAGTAAAATAGGCATAAAAGGAAAGGTCAATCTTCATACCTAGTCAAGCAAGAGTTGGCATCACTGAAGGGGGAAGAAATTGTTGCTTTTCACACTTTTTATATAGTGAAAACACGTGGCATAGATTTTCTTTCTTGCCAGTATTCTTCTGTCACTGTGTTTAGCTTTGCTTAATTTTCATTGAGAACACTCACTGTGTTACAGCTCAATTATTAAAAAAAGGGAAGAACTGTGATCTCACGCCCTTACTACTCTCTTCCTGCAAAACAAAACATCGAAAATCAGGCTTCTGTAGTTCCTAATGTGTGCTGATCTGCTCAGGGACTGAAGTCAGTCTCAATGTCTGCCATGTAATTGTAACAAATTCATCCATTGAAAACACACCCTGTAAGTTGCTTAAGTTTCTTAAAAAGTAAAATATACGGGGGGGGTGGGGGGGGGGGCGGGGCGGTCAAGGAAGAATTAATGCAGCAGTGTACCCATACATTAAATTTAGCTGAAAATTTCTTTGTTCCCTGAAAACCTATTTTCCAGTACATCTTTTTCTTCAAATGTTTTATGTACCCTGCCAGCTAAATCATTCCATGGCAACTGTTTATGGATTCAACAAAAGACTACAGTCTTCCTTCTGCAGCAATCTCTTTACACCAAGAGTATACATTTCACTGTCCTATCTTTTCTATTTCCAATCTTTATAAGAAAGCCTTTTTCATAATTCTATTGAACCTGAAGAATTGCTAATGCAATCGGTGGCATTGAGAATTGAACTACAATCCCCTGAATTACAGACCGAGTACCTTAAGCGCAAGACTACTGAAGGCACAAACTACTACGACATCTTGCAGAGAGTTTTGGTTTTCGGTTGAAATACCAACTTTGTAGCTGTATGCATCAGCATGTGGCTGATGTCTTCTGTACAAGCCTGGAAATAGCTATTCAAGCATTTCAAATTTCAATTAAAAAAATGATAATGTATTTGTCTTATTTTCTCACCAGATTCATGGAGCTGGTACCTCAGTATTATTTTAGCAATCTTCCACCTAGTGAAAGTAAGGATATTCTGCAGGAAGTGATCAAACACTTGTCACCTGTTTCAGCCATGAAGGAGGAACAGAAAACTAATGACGACAACAAAGAAAATGAAAAATCTCTCCAAACTCCCACTGAACACAGATGTATTATTCAGTGATTTTAGACTGAACTATCATAGAAATAAAAGCATTATATGCAATATACATCCTCATCTTAACCCATGTAATTATTTAGAACTTTCAACATAAACCTATTTAACAGAAGAAACTCAGAAAAAGCACTTTTCTTAACAAAAGGAGTTGCATGCATTATTTTGTAGCAAAACCATACAACCTAGTTTTGGTTAAAAACATACTGAGCAGATCTCCAAGTTTTCTTCGAACATCAGGTTTTTATTGACTGCTTAATGATGATACCAAAGTACAGAAAGATACAGTATTTAAAAATATTAATTTGATGGATATTTTTAGTTGTACCACCTATTTGTCTTGTAAGTGTAGAGAGGAATCATTTGAGCAGTACAAAATCATTAACTCAATAGCAGTCCTCTAAAAATATTGTGAAGTCATAGTTCTGCATGGCTGCTTGATAAAAAACCAGCATTTACAGGAACGTTCAGAGTGAGAGATAGTCTTTGAGTTTATCCATAATTGCATTAATTCCATCAGCTGGAACTATCATAACAGTCCGTAAAGGTTTCATTGGTACATCATCAAAGGACCATCTGCCACCCAAACAGGTGTCACTTTCCTCTTGCACGGAGTAGTTGAACTTCAGAAGGGCTTTCTAAACAACAGAAATAAAAGCATTAGGATTAAATTTTTTAATTAGTGTGAAGTAATACATCATCAAAACAAAGTAAAAATAATGACCCTATCATGCACATGCTTAATAAGAAGTTATTTTCTTCACTCTCAAAAGGTCCACCAAAAAAAACCCTACAAAAGAATCCACTATCAAGTATTTTAAACTATATGCTTTTCACATAATTTATATAATTCATATTAAATTCTAAAGTTATTGATATCATTATAGTTTGGTATCGGAAAAATGACCTAAGGGGGGGGGGGGCGGGAATCAACACCTCCTTTATAAGCTTACAGTGCCCCATTTTAGACTGTTTAAGAGAGCATCTCCACTCCGTATTATCACATTAAGGAATGCTGACCCTTAGAAGCTGTTGTGCCAGCTAGCGGGGACTCCTGACCAGTAACAGGAATATGGGGCTCTTAAGAGTCCTTCAACCCTGGAGCAAGAGCAAACCACTAGCTGTGTAATTTTGAGAATTAGCAGATCAGCCACAGCCCAGATAAAAGGAACAGCACGAGAGTGCAAGTAGCGCAGAGCCTGCAATAAAGACGATAGCTTCGTGTGGACAACATGTGGAAGGCCTGTAGCAAGATGCAGGCTCTGCTCTTTTCATGGCCTACTCTGAAACTGCTCAGTCCTAAAAATCAAGGTACCTGTAAGAATATGTAGTACAGTAATCCTCTCTTTCACCTTGCCAGTAGAAATTAAGTATTAAGGGGATAGGTAATAATATAAATCCTGAGCAGAATTTCAAAAAGCTTTTGGAAAATCCCTAGATGGCTGGAGCCACTGAAAGACAATATTAATAAAAGGATGCTTCTTAAAATATGTAGGTGTCCATAACATGTATTCTTTCTCTTCAGTGATATATACTGTATACATATAGAACTGTGCCTCTTTATTAGCCTTCCTAGACAAAATGCCAGACGGATAGAAAAACTTACCCAACAAACACTTCCAGTTCTCACACAAGTCAGATTACAAAGTATGAACTGAACTCCTAAGTAGAAAAACTCATCTAACCTCTTCCCTTTGCAGGGAAAGTTAAGATCCAGTCTCCCTTTAGGTTTGTTATTTACTAACAGTATCTCAAGGCTGTAAATTTAATTTTGGAAGAACAATCACATTAATTGAGTGGCTTTGCTCAAGAACAAACAATTTAAGCAATGGAGGCTCTAAACCTTTGATCAATTCCAAGTCTGGTTATAACAGAGATTTTCTTCTGCTCCCTCAATAACATTTTAAGGAACAGAATAAAGCACAGGGAACTGACAAGTGCAAAAAGCTTCTCTCTATTTTATATGGCTCCAAGCCTCTGCCTCACCACATTTAATACTATTGTATAGCAATCTAATTAATGTTTCATGTGATCAAGAAGGAAATACACTCTAACACTAATTTAACACATATACATCATTAAGTACAGAGACTCACTTAATCTAATAGCCTCCCTCATGTTTTAAAATAATTTATTAACAACACGAGAAAGGCTGTTGGAAAGAAAAGCATGTTCAGATCGAGTCTATCCACTTGAATTGACAATTCTTGCAATTTTGATAAAAGCAGAAAATTAGTCTTTAAGATGCCAATCAAAACAACAAAACAGAAATAAATACAAAATAGGCCTCTGAGAACGTAATGCCTGTGGACACGTGCGCATCACACACTTCTCCCCTTCAGTTTTTCAGTAAGGTTTTTACATGGACTTCATACTCAGCTGGTAAAGGTGCTGTGGCAGGAACACAAAAATCCCAAACATGTTACTGCATAGAGGCTACAACAGTATTCCCTATAGCTAACAATTAATTCACCCACTTACATTTTTCTTCTTCCCAAGAAATAAAATTACGGCCATATTATAGCCTCTAACAGAGAATGTCATGAATAATTACCTACAGAAACCTTTGCCATTAACCATATGACACATGTGCAAGTATTTTCTCCTGTAGGCACTGCCAGAAATAAAAAATAATGGTATCTTGAAAAAGCAATAATATTGTAGAATAATATTGTTAAAGCTTTGGGAAAAAAAATAAAGAACAATGAAAAAGTCTTTGCATTTCAAAGTATATTTTTAATCTAATTTCCTGCATCTTTCCCTCGCCTGATTTGGCTTGGGACCTGCAGAATCGTGTAAACAGGTTGCCTTAGGAAAGAGGAAGTAATATTTTAATCTCAGTATCGTAGCATTTTTTTATTAATATACTTGTTCTGAGTAGAAGAGAGACAGGAAAGGGAAGTGATAGCTATTTGTTTGGATCTTCAGAAGTTTTTTATTCTTATTTCTTGAAAGTAACAGGTATCCAAAAGCAAACAGATAAATCAGCTTTCCATATAGTATCAGCAACAACACAAAGGCACAGCTTGGCATCTGTTAAGTTTCTTGGGAAGAGATCTCAAGCAATGCATTTCACTAGATTACCAAACCTAAATAAAGCCTCAACAGCTGTTTCTTTCTGACACAGGACTAACTATTAGGGGCAAGGAAAAGAGATCTGTGTATTTAAGTATTAACATGCATTGCAGATGCTGATCGAGACTCTAACAACAGAAGATTTTTTTGAATATTTATTCATCTAAGTGCTTAAAGCTGTGACACATGATTAAGTTAGAGCACCCTTGCAAGTTACTACCTGTTGTTTGCACTGCCACTCTTGGGCACTTGTGACGTAAATCATGTTAGCTTGAATCTCACTGACAGACATTCAGGCTAACCTGCCCCTCCTGCAGTGTGCACACCCACAGTCACACTGCTCTGTTCAGCTGGCACAGCCATTTAGCAAGTCTTCCACATTTCTGATTATTCAGATTAAAGACGACAACTGCACTGCTGCCAAAACAAAAGAAACTTCTTTAAACTCAGGAGGCCTGGGACATGCTGCTAAATTCAATACCCAGATTTGTTACCATTTGTTTGTCCTAAAAATGTAGATATTCCATTCACGGGATTTCAACAAGTCTGACAATTACTACATTCAATTCAATCTCTTTGGCACTGCTACACGAGTAAAGAGATGAAGTTTGTTAATTCTTTGAGGCCAAGACACTAGCCTCAAGACAAAGCAACACCTGATCTTTCCCCTAAAGTCTCTCATTATTGCAGGTATTCTCTGAATTTTTTTCCATTATCCTCATAGCACTGGAGACCCTATCAGGTAGTAACGCTGCTACAGGCAGTCTATGCCGCAAAGTCTTATAGCCAGGTTAATTGTGACCCGACACAAATAACATAATAGTCAATTCATGCCAATACAGAGTATTAGTTTAATAATGTGGACTTATGGATGGCACACCTCTCCATAACTCTGTAAGTACAAAAAGTGTAGTGTTCAACACACAAAAATAGGTTGCTTGCCCACCCCTCAAAACTAGTCTAAAAAAAGCAGGATTCAATATAAAGATACGTGACCATATCTTTTCAAAAGCCTTCCCTGAATTTAAGGTGAAATACCTTTTTTGCCGATAAGAAAAATAATATTATAAATTAAATTTCATATGGTACCTCATAAAAGAATTCTTCCTCTGCATTTGCAAACATTAATTCCTCCTTTTGCCGATTTCTTCCTTCCTTCCTCTTAGAATTACTCTTCGTGGCTTCTGTAAAGGTCTTGCTGACAAGGAGGTAGTAGTGGCACTTTCCACAAGGTTTGTTTGTTCTCTCTGCCTCTGTCAACTCTTTCCTAAAGATAAATAGATGTTTATACACAGAATTTAAAAATATGTTTACATACACAATTTAAACCCTCAACAAGCAAACCTTATAATGCATTACTACAGAAAGGATATTGAGATTGGAGCCTATTTTTTAACAGTTGCCTCAGAAAACAGATTTTGCATATGCATTCCTAGTATTTAAACACACTATTGGCACTTCAAAACAATAAAAAGATGGATGTCTTTCCACACTTCACAATATAACCCTTTTTCCCAGAATCTTGTTCATGGTAGGGTCTGTGAAATGATTCTAAGTGCAGCTCTGCTGGAAACACATCAGACTATCACCTCTATGAAGAACAATAGCTGAAGAGCCAGAAAATACTCTTGCCCACCCTTGTGTTAAACTTGTCACTGCAACACTCCAAAATCATTAAGAGAAAGAGACTGAGATCTGAATTTGAGTTGTGACAAGTGCTATACTAGTGGTAAACCTCAAAGCTAAGTCTTCAAACACCTCATTCCTTTCTCTAAAAACCTTCCTGACCATCCCTATCAACACATTTATTTTTACAACAAAGCAGTAATTTCTTGAAGCTCTGTTTTATTGCTGTCATGGCTCATTTAAACAGTCAACTTAATTTAACTTCTAATCCCACCTCACAGGAGAAAAAAGAAGAAAAAAAATAAAATTAACAATCTTCATTTGATCACTGGAGTTCCTTAAAAATTGTAATTTTCTGGCTGTCAGCATGGCACTAAAACAATATAATGCTGTATCTCAGTGGATTCCTTTACTTACTGCCCCCCAGCCTATGATATAAACCCATTAACTGGTAGACTACCCAGCATCTAACCTGCTTTAGTCATTTACTTGAAACTAATCAAAACACTGCATATTGTTTTCTTGTGCCAGAACTCATCCACCTTGTAAGCCTGTCCCTCGGTCTGAATCTTCCCTTCCAGAGCCAGACATTAACACACGAGCAGAAACATCCAAGCTGCTCATCATCAGCATGCTATAAAAACTTCTCATTTTAAATTTTTCCCAGATCAGTAGGAAATACTCTGCAATATAGATAAACTATAACATACACACAGCTATTTCTGCAGTAGAACAGCATACATTCTTAGATTACTTCCTCTATCTTACCGAGTTTGAAAAGCTTAAAGATATAAAAATATTTTTAAATTAACTGAAGACCTTATGTGAGATGAAAATATTTTTTTCTGGGGAAAAAAAAAAATGAAGCAAAAGTACTATTCAACATCATGTCAAAAAAACCCCAAAGAAACTTACTGAAGCTGCTGGTGCATGGGCAGAGCAATCTGCGGTGGTACATTAATGAATCTTTCACTTAGTATAAGACCCACAGGCTTAGTACTGTCATTTAGAAGCTTATTCAGTTGTTCAACTACATGCTGTTCGCAGCTCTTCTCACACCGACTCAGAATCAGCTCTTTGATTTGTTCAGCAGACTGTGTACCCTAGAATCAAAAGGTGTATTTTCTTTACATTATAAAACAATTATTTACACAGAAAACCTCGAATGTGTACTTCAAGGGAATATTCTACAGGCCTACTGGCAATTTCTGTAACCAGTCTCTAAAGCACTATACAATTTCTCTGAAATTATTTACCAACCCTGAAGCTGAGGGCAAACAAAGGTTTGTAACTGATAGGAATGCAGCTAGGAGCTGCAACACCAACACACTCAACAGCAAAACTCAAAAGCTGTGAGAGATGAAAATCAAGAAATGTAAGAGGATGGCAGCTCAGTCACCCTGGAAATACTATTTGACCTAATTTTAACTCTCTATGCCATTCTTTGCTTTATGTTTGACCTCCAGCAAGTTACACAGGACTAGATCCAAAAGCAAGCTAAGTGATGTGCAGCCTTTATGACCATAGTCCTCCACGGTGAAATTCAAAATCCTGATCCAGCTGTCTAGGCTTGTAACAAAAGGCAGGAAAGCAGGACACAGTCTCACTACTGTCTAGACATTAATGAGGAATACTAACCTTTCTTTCTGTTAAGTTTAAGCAGCTTATAAAACCAAAGACTTCATCATCATCTTCGTCATCATCACTACTGTCTTCTTGGACTTCTGCTTGCTATTTAATGAAAGAAAAAGCAACAACTCATACTGACATTCTATTTCTGCTCTGCAGCAAAAAAATGGGAGTTTTTTTCTTTCCAGAAGATGCTTGGTAGATGACAACCATCCAGGTAATCTGTACAAACACAAAACCTACAAATTCTGGTTATGGTTATGAAAGTGCTGCATCCCTGAATGTCTCTGTGTACTTAAAGCCAGCTATATAGAGAGCCAGGTTATCTGCCTTCTACAGTAGGGTCTTTTGAAAGGCACTAAAATTTGCTAGCTTACATTTAATAAGCAGCATCTCAGTACAAGGGATGGAAATATCTTAAGCAAAACCCAATTTTCTTCGGTTTCTAACATAGGGAAGTAAACCTGCGAAGTCTTGAAAAGCACACAGCAATAGAGCTTTGACAGAGAGCGAAACAAAAAGCTCAACAAAACTCCAGAACGAAAAAATTGGGAAAGAACAGGGGGTCATGCAATTGTAACATAAGGATCATATTAAACATGGGAAGAAAAACTGTTGGCACAGGACAAAAAGGGAATGTACAGCAAAGGTACCATGTAACATGGTAAACAGCACAACTGTGTGACGGGAGCAGTTTGAAAGCAAGGTGGCCGTGATGTTGTGAGCACCATACAGTACTGAACAACTTCCTAGCCAGGAGCAATTCAGGAGCCTCTGCAGAGCGCTCCATTGCCACAGCAGAACTTGTTTAGGACTCATTTTGGGATCCTTTCCTATGCACAAAGAACTCTGCACAAAAAGAAACTGCATGCAGGACGTTTTTGGTCTGACGTTGGGAAATCACAAGGTCATGTTTCTTATGAAGATGGTAACAAATTTCTCCATAGCATTTTCAGCATTACTACTCTACTACTAAAAATTCAGAGAGACAAGTGAAAAGCCTTCCATACATAAAAAGAAATCAACCAAAATAAGAAATCAAATTCCTTGTTTGCTTGAAAGTAGACATGGAAACTTTCAGCTCCCCTAGAAGAATCCTCCTCAAAGCAAAAAAGGAAGCAAGCATACAAATTACAAAAACAGGATCCCCTTCTGAAAGCCTGTTATGTCTTCTCAACAGAAAAAAGTATTGTACTTCATTCAAAAATGTAAACTGTCTTACCTTGATAACACTTCCAATATGATTCTGTTGTATTAATATATCAGTTAATTCAGCAGTGTTAACAGGAGCTTTTAGAAACAACTGGAAAATAGGAAACAGGTATTAAGAAGTTTTAGACCTGATGACATATCATGGGCCACTTAGGAAATAAAGTCAGTAATTTCTCCAAGTTGTTATGCAATACTCTCTTCCACTGTTAATTTCCATTTAGTGACTTTAACTTTCTTCAATACAATAATGTAAAGACTAAAAATCAGCTTCTTGAAGCACTTGTTCCTTGACCCTCCACAAGCTGCTATTTTGCATACCTGATATCCTTTTGAGTTTGGTATGATCTGAATGCTTGCTGAGCATAGACTTACTACAGAAACAGCCAAAAGAAGACTGGCGGCTGCCACATTGAACACACACATCATTCGTTCGTCTGTTTTTTTAAGGGCTAAATTTTACCAAAAAAAAAAAACCCCTCCAGGAAGCTGACTAACATTGTCAGCCCAGGTTTTCTGGGCAGCAGCTAACACAATGGAGATGGAAAAATTATACATACTGTGGAAAAACAGTCCTACAGTTCACTGGGTAAAGTTCTTGAAACCATGGTTTAGGAGACACATATTCACTGTGGCTGTAATTACTTAATATTCATGAGCTGAAGCACAGCAAACTAAGAATCAATACAGATAATGTGCACTGATGACTGTATAACTCTAGATATTATCAATGGACATATCAACCAAGATAATAAGAAGTCAAAGTACCTGTTGTAGTAATTTCTTTATCCCGTTACAGTCATTGTCTGATATGGAATGTGCTTCAAATTCAATATTCACTTCCTATGAAGAAGTAAAATGGAGAATATCAAACACACCTGGCAAGAAGCTATATCAAAAGAAGGCTAAACAATATAAAACTTCAAGACAAGTAATGGTCAACATCAGAAATAGAACTTATTTCCATCTCTCGGTAACCTCAGCAATTGTTATCGTTCCTTCTGTAATCTTTAGACAGCATCTGCGAAAGTAACTTTATAAAACTAACTTACAAATTGTGTTGTAATCAAACCTATAATGCTTTGTTCCTGCAATCTGGTTCACACAATTACGTTCACCGTAACCACATAGACTCTTACTCTAGAAAGGCATGATCCAGGCAGTTAAACTTTTAAAACTGCACTACTGCCGTGCAATGCCTTGGCTAAAGATGAAGATTGCTGCAGACTTTTAAATAATTACATCCAAAACAATGCTCTGCTATTTCTTCAAATCCTAATGGTATCATTAACCCCACTCTGGAAGCCTGCTCAGTAGGCGCACAATGAGACCCACTCACAGCAAAAGCAGAATGTGACCTCCTGCTTCTCCTTTCAGAACAAAGGCTGCGCACCTAGCAAACGGTTTTACTGGTATTCCATATTAACAGTACTGCCTGCCAAGGTTGCCTTGCCTGCTCAAGATCATCCAAACATACTTTGCCTTTTAACTGTCAGTTTGAATTCCACCTTCTGAACAATCTAAGCAACTGAGCCTTATTTTTGTCACCAATGAAGACTCATAACTCTCTCCTATCCTATACTGAGGTCATGGTCCTTACGGTCCACTGGGAGAACAGTGTTAAAGGCCTGTTTACAATGTTGAAAACAGATACATAACCACTTTGTAGGGTAATAAAAATCAGGAGACATGCTCAGATACTTTTCTATGGTCTAGTAAAGCAAGGAAGCTCTACAGAGGTAACTGAGAGCACATAATTTACTTGAGAAGCTATCAATATAAGAAAACAGATTTTATCTTTGGTGTATACAGCATTCACTCCTGGCATCCAGGAACTTTCTGACTGCTTTAAAATTCAAGGATCTCACTGAATGATTAAGCCAGTAAATTCTAAACAAAACACAGTTTACAGTGGTTCTGAATACTGTGCAAACCACAGCCATAAAATTGATATAAACCACAGAAGCGCTAGATGTTCTAACACTGGTCTTGCTTCATAGCTTTCCCACTACCCAAAGTAACAGCCTAGTATGACAGTTTACAAACCCTCCATCTTTCATCTATTAAAAAAAAAAAAAAAAGCAAATGGAGACTCATCATATATTCATATATTTTGGTGTGTCCTGTCTGGATGCTCTGTGCTTATTCTCTTCCCCCTGGACTGCATCCAAAGCAAAGCAAGACTATGCAGAACAAGCTGTACTGTGCAATACTCTGCTACGTATGACACAGCAGTAAGCAAAGCTCCTTCTCAGCAACCAGGTGCCACTTAGCCATCATGCTGCTGTTCTCAGACTGACAGAACTACCACATGCCCCTTCCTATAAAGAAGACATCTGCCTGAAGGAAGAGATTTTCCATTTCCACCTGAAGTGGCAAGAGACAAAGGGAAAGACTAATATGGCAAAAATAAAAATGCCAAGAATTGCAGAGAAACAAATGCCCTTTAAGTACATAAGTTCTTTTAAGTGTGTACTGAATTTTTGTAACTGTACAATTCTTTAATAGGAACAAGGCACACCTTGACATCTTTTACAAGAATTGAGAGATACTCAATGTACCTTTCTATGAAGACTTCCAAACTGAAATAGATGTAATAGTGATATATCATCCTCAAAAGCTGGAACACTAAAGTAAGCATTACATTGCAAATTTTATCCAGCACACAAACAATTGCAAATAAAATGCAGTACCACACACCAGTGCAGGAAACGGAAACCATCCTCAAAAGCCCTGCCACTGAAGACTCAAGTCTTCACCCACAAGCACCACAACAAAACCACTGTCCTTTCTACATTATGCAGGAATGCCATCCACTTTTAAAAAAGAAAAGGAAAAAAAAGGATTATTACCATTAGCTTTAATTTCATAGCTTCTAGACACTAGTGTAACATCTATCAGTTTACAAACACTGATTAGTACACGTAGTAGCAGTGCTAGCCAAGAACTTTACAAACATACGTTAGCTCCAACTAAGTCAGTCACTTAATGTGGCACACATTTCTAGCAAATGATAAATGTGCTTTTCCATCATGACTAAGAAGACAATTAAGCCTGCAGTTTTTATCACATGGTATCCTTTTAAAAGAGGTAGGGTTTGGGGTTTTTATTTGCTAATTTGCTAACTAAAGCCTCATCTAAGAAAAAGGAAGATAATAAACTCAAAGCAAAAACGTAGTCAAGACAATCGAGTTAAAATATTTAGTTTGAAATATACTGGGTTAAAACAGACAGGTCTGTTCTCTGACTCTTCTAAGCCCTGTGGAAACGACAGATTGCCTTATCATCCGTCCCTGAGTTCAAACTCGGTGTGTATCTCCCTCCTTCCTGCAAAGGGGGCTCCTGCTCCCCCCTCAGTGCTGTGTTTCACGGCTCAATAAAGCATTTTCACCCATGTCTAGGCCCAGAAAGGCGTGCGGGGGGAAAGACAAGTGTGTGCGCTCGGAAAAGCAATTAAAATGTTATTTCCGTGGGGCCTGGTGTTTTTTCTACTCCCCCCCCCAAAAAAAAAAAATAAAAAATTATAACAAATCATCTGTGCCAAAGCACTATTTCAAGCGGCTGCCTCCAGGCCCACAAAAACTCCGCACGCCGGGGCCAAGCCTGCACAACTGACTGCGGCCTCGGGGACCTCTGCATTTAAAAAAACAAACAAACAAACAAAAAAAACCCAAAACCAGAAAGAAAACAAACAAAAATCAGACTCTCCACAAAAATTACAGAATTCCCCTCACACGGCCGCTCGCCGACAGACACCACGGCGCCCCCCGCGCTGTAACCCAGGAACACGAACCCGCGCCCAGCGCCGGGCCGCAGCCCCGGGTGCCCCGCAGGGGCTGTGCAGGGGGCACCCCCCCAACCAGCTTCCAGCCGCAGCTCCGGCTGTCGCTGCCTGTCGCGGTACGACTTGTCCGAGAGCGGAGCCAGAGAGGAGGGGGCGGCCGCGGAGGCGGGCAGGGGGCGGCCGCGTCGGAGCGGCACCCAGCGGGCGGGGGGGCGCGGGCCGCCTGAAGGCCGCGAGGGTCCCGCTCACCTCACCGAGCTCCTCCGAGCCCGACTCCGAGTCCGACTCGCCCGACTCCGGCTCCGAGCCGCTCTCCCCGGCGGGGGCCGGGGCCTGGGGCTGGGGCTGTGGCTGGGCCCGGGCCCGCCGCTTGGCCGGCGTGGCCATGGTGTCGCGGCGCGCAGGCGCCCGGCCGCCGGAAGGGCAGGCGCGGGGCCCGCCCTGCGCGCTGCGGAGCGCCGGGGAGCGCGGCCGGCCGCTCCCCGCAGGGCCCGCCGGAGGGCCGTGCCCCGGCCGGCTGGTGGAGCGCGCCGTGCGGGCCTGCAGCGGCCAACGCCGCCTCCGCCCGTGTGGGGAACGCAGCGCGGGCCTGCTCGGGCAGAGCTCTGCAGGCGGCAGCAGGGGTAGGTCGTGCCCGGCCGCGGTGCATCGCGGGGACCGGCGGCGTCAGGCTGCCGAGGGCCGAGAGCCCCGGGGGGGGGGGCCGGGGCCGGGCCTGGCCCCGCCCGCTGGGGCCTCTGGGAAGCGTGGGCCCGGGCCGCCCCTGCCCCGCTCCTGAAACACCCGGAGCCCCTCTTCGTGCTGCACATGTCACCCGCTTTAAAAGAGTGTTCTGGGGAAGTCACCCGGGCTCCGCCGTCACTCGAGATACACTTAAGAACGATATGTGACCATGTAAGTGCGTGTTCATGGTGGCAGCTCCCTGCCCTGCTGAAGCAGCGCCTGTTTAAAAGCCAGAGAAATAACTGTGCAGCACATGCCCTCACGCTGCCCTCACTGCCCATGCGTGGCCGCGTCTGGGGCCTGGCGGTGACCCTGCCGGGAAGGGAAGAGCCGAGCAGGCCGCATGTGGCCCCCGCACAGCGTCGCTGGCGCTAAGGAAGTTCAATTAAACAAAAAGGAATCAAGTCCTTACTGCTTGCTTAAAAAATGAATTTCCAGACAGACAAACAGGAAAGGCAGCCAGGTAGAGTGCAGTAACCACAGTGTGAGTGCGTTTTTTATAAAAAATACTGATCAGGAAAATGAGTTGAAAAATCCAAAGCACTGAAATTATAAAGTGGCTGTGAGTGTCTGAGCCTGGTTCATGCGCACCATGTTCCATTTAAGTCTTTGTGTCTAGTTAAAGAAGAACAGTAAGTGTTAACGAGGTCATTTGAAGAAGAGGACTGGGCGCTCGCTGTTGCCAGCCAGAAGAAACACAAGGCGGAGGGCCTGGTATGTAATCTCAGCTTTATAAATGCAATCCAAACAGGTTAGAATTTTCAAGTCCCTTTAAAGTATCAAATAAGTCACTGTTTATTATTTTTTATTATTTTTCGAGAGCTGTGTGTGCTCAGGGAGCGCTTAGGTCATTACAAAACATGAGCAGTGATACAGGGAAAGAATTCAGTGTGGAGAGAGATGAATTGTCAAAGCCTTTTACTGCCGCAGTAGGACTGCCTCTGTGGCAATGCAATCTGTGCCTCTATACAGTTTTCCATTTTATTTCTGAAACTGTATCAGTCAAGAATTACAATAATTACTAACATTGCTTTTGGTAAAAATCCATGATGTAGTAGAAGAGTCTGAGTCCTTTGCTGTTCCTCTGGATTGCCGTGTCAAAAAAACAGTTTTGTTGTTGAGTTTTGTGATGTAGACACACAAACAGCAGGAATTATTCTCAACTCTTGTTGTTATTTGATGATAAATGTCTTACATTATCTGTGAGAAATATGAAATATGGAGCCATATTTCACGGCAGCCTTACAGGTAGGCTTTTTGCTTCTCTGGTTATTAAACCCATCTAATAATACTAAAAGAGTATTGGTAAGAAATGTATAGTATCAAAAATGGTAGCCCAGGGATTTTTAGAAGTTTTTTAAAAATCTTAGGATCATAAAATGCTTTGGCTTGGAAGGGACCTTAAAGATCCTCTAGTCCCACCTGGGCAGGGCCCCCTCCCCCCAGCCCAGGCTGCTCCCAGCCCCATCCAGCCTGGCCTTGAGCACTGCCAGGGATGGGGCACCCACAGCTGCTCTGGGCAGCCTGGGCCAGCGCCTCGCCGCCCTCACGGGGAACAATTTCTGCCTCACAGCTCATCTGCATCTCCCCTCTCCCAGCTTAAGGCCATTCCCCCTTGGCCTGTCACCACGTGCCCACGTACAAAGCCCCTCTCCAGCTTCTTGCCGGCCCCTGTAGGTGCTGGGAGCTGCTCTAAGGTCTCCCCGGAGCCTTCTCCTCCCCAGGCTGAGCAGCCCCAGCTCTCCCAGCCCGGCTCCATGGCAGAGGGGCTCCAGCCCCCTGACCACCTCCGTGGCCTCCTCTGGGCTCGCTCCAACAGGTCCGTGTCCTTCTCATGCTGGGGGCCCCAGAGCTGGTCGCAGCGCTGCAGGGGGGTCTCACGGGAGCGGAGCAGAGGGGCAGAATCCCCTCCCCCGCCCTGCTGGCCACGCTGCTGGGGATGCAGCCCAGGGCACGGGGGGCTCTCTGGGCTGCGAGCGCACATTGCTCGGTCACATGGAGCTTCTCATCCACCAGCACCCCCAAGTCCTTCTCCTTGGGGCTGCTCTCAATCCATTCTCTTCCCAGCCTGTATTGATACTGGGGGTTGCCCTGACCCAGGTGCAGGACCTTGCACTTGGCCTTGTTGAACTTCATGAAGTTCGCACAGGCCCACCTCTCAAGCCCCTCTGGATGGCATCCCTTCCCTCCAGCATGTCGACAGCACCACACGGCTTGGTGTCGTGGGTGAACTTACTGAAGGTACGCTCAGTCCCACTGTCCATCTTACTGACAAAGGTTAAACAGTGCCGGTCCCAGTACCAACCTCTGAGGAGTGTCATTTGTCACTGGTCTCCACTTGGACATCCAGCCATTGACCGCAGCTCTTTGAGTGCAACCATCCAGCTAATTCCTTATCCACTGAGTGGTACATCCATCAATCTATGTCTCTCTAGTTTAGAGACAAAGCTGTCATGTGGGACAGCATCAAGTGCTGCACAGGTCCAGGTAGATGACACCAGTCGCTCTTCCCTTATCCACCAACACTGTAACCCTGTTGTACAAGGCCACCAGATTTGTCAGGCATGATTTCCCATTAGTGAAGTCATGTTGGCTGTCACCAATTCTTATTTTCCATGTCACTTTCTTATTTTCCATGTGCCTTAGCATAATTTCCAGGAGGATCTACTCCATGATCTTCCCAGGCACAGAGGTGAGACTGACTGGCCTGTAGTTCCCTAAGTCTTCCTTTTTTCCATTTTTAAAAATGGGGGTTATGTTTCCCCTTTTCTGAACAGTGGGAACTTCACCAGATTGCCACGATTTCTGAAATACGATGGATAGTGGCTTAGCCACTTCATCTGCCAGTTCCCTCAGGACCCGCAGATGCATCTCATCAGGTCCCATGAGTTGTGCACCTTCAGGTTCTTTAGATGGTCTTAAACCTGATCTTCTCCTATGGTGGGTGGTTCCTCATTCTCCCAGTCCCTGCCTTTGCCTTCTGCAGCCCGGGCGGTGTGGCTGGAGCACTTGCTGTTGAAGACTGAGGCAAAAAAGTCATTGAGTACCTCAGGCTTCTCCATGTTCCAGGTAGCCTGGTCTCCTGTTTCCTTCTGGAGAGGGCCCACGTTAGTCTTCCTTTTATCACTGATTTATCTATAGAAGCTTTTCTTGTTGCCCTTGATGTCCCTGGACAGATTTAATTCTATCAGGACTTTAGCTTTCCTAACCTGATTGCTGGCTGCTCTGACTTCCACCCTCTGTAGACTTCCTTTCTGTGTTTGAATTTGTCCAGGAGCTCCTTGTTCATCCATGCAGCCTCCTGGCATTTTTGCCAGACTTCCTCTCTGTTGGGACGCATCGCTCCTGAGCTTGGAGGAGGTGATCCTACTAACCAGCTTTCTTGGGCCTCTCTTCCCTCCAGGGCTTCACCCCATGGTACTCTGCCAAGCAGATCCCTGAAGAGGCCAAGGGCTGCTCTCCTGAAGTCCAGAGCTTCTGTGTGCCCCCCTCACTGCCCTAAGCATATCTTATCTCAGTAGTATCTCAAAATTCATCTTTATTTATGTTATGATGGAACAGACAATTCCCTCTGCACATGGCAATCAGACCTTACCGTGTGACCCGTACGGTTGCTTATAATCAGAATAGCATTAGACAAGTTGTAATATTTTGCAGCTCGCAGTGTCACTTCAGCAACAAGAAACAGAAGTCCCCATTTATCTCTTTTTACAGGCTGTCCGCTGTATTAAAGATAGGTCGCAGTTAGTTTGGGGGCAGCTTTTCAAATGAAATTTGAGTGACCTACAAAGATGTTCTTTCTGTACAATGTATATAAGAAATCTGCAGGTTGTGGGTTTTTTTTTAATATGAGAGAGTATTGCTCATTTTTACTCTACTAATATCAGGTACCTAGAGATACACATTGTAATCCACTTTATATTTTAATTGAAGGCACAAGGATGTTGAATTTTACTGTGTGATGCTATGAATGAGAACCATTTCAATTATGTCTGTAAGAATAATATTCTGAAAATGCAGTGTGACCCTTCTTATAAATTAAGTGGACTTAAAATTAAGTAATGTGGACTCAGAGCACCAAACTGCTTTTAGCCTTCAGTCATGATGTAATGCTTCAAACACTCCAGTTGCTCTTGTAGTTCATTATCTGAGCTAATTGGATGGTTCCCAAACCTCAGACTGACCAATACAGGTTTTTCTTCATCTTTGTGTCTGTGTCCGCAAGGCAGAAAATCTGTTGCCCTCTTTTTAGCTGTTTGTGAGCCTAATGGGTTTTAAATGGTAATTTTTTAACATTTGAAGAACAGTCTTTGCAGAATTGTTATTGGTGCTCAGGCAAAGTGCTTGTTTAGTGAGCCAAAAAGTGGGTGGCCAGTATCATCCTAGAAACAAAGACTTGGCAGTGTAAAACTTATTAAGGTTTGTGCTGGCTTTGGCCGGGCTGGAGCTGGTTGCCTTCACAGCCGCCGGTGCGGGCCACGATTTGGGTCTGTGCTGGAAGCCGTGCTGATGACACAGGGATGTTTCCGTGACCGCTGAGCGGTGCCTACACGGAGCCGAGGCCGTTCCTGCTCCTCCGCCACCCCACAGCGAGCGGGCTGGGGGGCACGGGGAGCTGGGGGGGCACAGCCGGGGGAGCTGACCCCGACCGACCCCAGGGATACCCCGTGCCATGCGCCGTCACGCTCGGCATATGGAGCTGGGGACGAAGGGGGGCGGGGGGACGCTGGGAGCGATGGCGTTGGCCTTCCCCAGTCCCCGCTGGGCGTGCTGGAGCCCTGCTCCCCTGGGATGGCCGAGCACCTGCCTGCCACGGGCAGCGGGGAACCAGTGCCGGGCTTTGCTTTGCTCCTGTGCGCGGTGTTGCCTGGCCGGGTACGCTGTCTTCATCTCCATCCACGTGTTTTCTCACTTCCTCTCCATCCTGACACGGGGGGAGTGGGCGAGTGGCTAGCTGGGGTTAAACCACAGCAACGTTATTCATACACATTCCCTTTTCCAGGCACAGATAGAGCACTGCTGGGCTCAGCTAAGTCCATTCATTGTTCTAAATAGAAACTTTTAATGGTTGTTTAGAAGTTTGTGCATACCTCTCTTGATTAAATATGTAAGATGTAATATATAGATAAAATACGAGAGATCTGAAATATAGCTTTGTATTGTAAGTACTTCCCTTAGAATACATCAAAAATTACCAAAGATGCCGCATGTCTTATTTATGTGCTTTCTCTTAATGCTCTTTGATTTAATAAGAATTTGTCAGGATTCATGATTCTACATGTATTTAGCAGAAACCTAGCTTAAAATTCTTTCAGTCATTTATAGGGCACTCCTTAGAAACACCTCAAGGACACAAGTAAACCAATAAAAATACTGTATTTCTCTTACCTTTCCTGGTGCAGTGGAACCCCCACGTCATTGCAGCAAGTTAGGAAAACTTGTATGTTTTTCCCCAAAAAACAATCCATAATTGAGTTTTAACTTTTTCACCCTTTGAATGTATATTGGCATATTTTTGGTTTGCTGCTTGTCCCTCTTTGGGATCTTGTCTGCCTTCTGCCTGCCTGTTAAGATGGCATTTTGGCTGGATTCGCAGTGATGTGTCAGCAGTAGTAGGACGCACTTTCTAAGAAAATGCTGGGGTGGGAGGACCTGGCATTTGGAAATGGGTATATTCCAACAGTTTTCATTTGGTCCCTGCAATTCTGTGCGAACCTGTCTAAGCTAAATAGGTAGAAAGAACAGAACGGTCTGATAGGTTTATGGCTGCAGAAAAAGAGACTAATTTTTTCAGCGGTAAAACCAAAAGCAATCCGAGGGTAGTTGCAGATCAATATACATGTTATTCATGAATGCAGAAATTTATAGATTCCCTAGGTCAAATTTGTCTTCTCTTGGACACTTGCAGCCCCTTTTTGGAGTCCAAAAATGAGCTGCCTTCTGGCAGAATTGAAAATAAGCCAGTGGCTTCTAGGAGTGCCAGAGCTGTGCAGTCTTGCTCTTTATACAAGTAAGCCAGATGGCTGAGTCCAAAATACAGCTTGTATGATTTCTGTGTAGAGATGCTAGGTAATTGCATCTTGCTGTAGTTCATGATATTTTATGACTTTGTAATTATTTGTTGGTGCAGTATGTGTTTTGTGTGCAGGTTCTAAACAAAATAATTAAATTGATTATTGTAAGTCACCTTGTTAAACATGGATGTTTACCCATTTCTAATTGTTATTCATTACTTGACACAGTAATAAGGCATAGGGTGGGAAGTTAATTTGTTTGTAACTACCTAAAATAATTAATTAGAAATCTGCTTTCCCCAGGTGTACCTGAATTAACTCTCTCATGTCATCTGGGGGTTTTACTACAATACTTTTGGAAATGGCGCTTTCCAGAAAGTATTACTATCTTTTAGTAAACAGTTTGGAAGGATTTCCCCCCCCCCCCTTACATTTTGATGAGTTCATAATGTCATACCATTGACATTTTGGAAATAGGTGTGCTAGGTTAACATCATTTTCTTGGTGTTATTAGACTTTAAGAGTACCAGCAATGTAAGTGTATCGTAGTTAGAGCATAAGCACTGAAGGTGGCATTATAGTAACAGTCGTTAGTAACGTCGGGATCATAATGACAATCTACACTACAAAGAACTTCGGGCACAGTACCTTCTTACAGGAATGTTGGATTGCTAAAGACTGTTACAATGTCAAAGCGCCTGAGAAAAGTCGTTTCACACTACCTTCTTCAAGCTACTGGCAACTGGATACTCCAAAGTACTTGGGAGTCCAACTCTTGGAAGCCACGGATGGGATCTACTATGGCATTTGCTCTAGTTACAGATCGGCGAGAGTTGCACTGTTGAGAATACAGCCCGTGACAAAGCCCTTATTTCTTATTCTGTCTGCGCTTTATAGCCGCTCCCTTTGACTTCACTGGCCTTGGTGTTTCAGAACTGCAGCGCTGAGCTGCAGTGGGGCCGCGGTGCCGGTCGGGGCCGCGGGGGCTGCGGGCGCTTCCCCCCGGCCCCAGCAGCCCCGGCAGCCGCTCCCAGCCGGGCCCGCCGCTGGCCACGGCCCAGCCCAGCGGCCGCGGGGGCAGCGCCGCGGGGGGCGCGTTTCACGGGGGGGCACAACCCGCCCGGGGACCCCGGCGGTGGGGAGCGGGGCGGGAGCGGGGCAGGGACGGGGCCGCGGGCACCCGGGGCCGGGCCGGGCCGGGCCGGGGGGGCTCCCCCCACCCGCGGGGCAGGGCAGCCCCCGGCCGGGCAGGCGGCGCCCCTCGGCCCACGGAGCCCGCGGGGGAGCGGCTCCCCCCCGGGGCAGGGGGTGCCGGCGGGGGCCGTGCCCCGCGGGCAGCCCGCGCCGGAGCGGCTCCCGGCAGGGCCTGTGGCGCCGCGGGGAGCGGAGCCCGGGCCGGGCCGGGCCCGAGTGTGAGGAGCCGCCCGGAGGGGCCGGCGCGGCAGCGGCAGCGGCGCCGAGCGGAGCGCGGCCCCTGCCCGCCCGGGGGGAGCCCGGGGGGGAGGCCGGGCCGGGCCGGCCGGCGGGCGGGGCGGGGGGAGGCGCGGGCCGGGCCGGGTTCTCTCTCCCGGCCCCGCCGGGCTGTGAGCGGCACCGGCCGGAGCCCGTTTCCCCGGCGGAGCCGGCGCTGCCCGTGCCCCCGGCCCCTGCGAGCGCTGCCCCCGGCCCCGGAGCCTCCCGCCGTGTCCCCGCTGCCCGGCCCGGCTGAGGCGGGCGGCGATGGGCAGGGGGCTCCGCCGGGCGCCCCGCACCCCCGGCCCGGCGCAGGCGCTGTAATAAGTAATTAAGAGTAATTTGCTGATCAAACAAGTTAAGCAAGAGGAACGAACCCGTTGTGGCGGTCTTGAGAACTTCCTGTTTAAGGAGACATGTCCACAATGTTACCCTGCTGCACCAAACATGGGAACGTCCTGTTTGACAAGATAAATCTTAACCACAATGTTATCGGAATGTATTATCCTGGGCAGATGTTAAACCGCAATGTTATGTTAACGTGTGCCATTGTACCAATCAACCATGTAAAGAATAGATTGTATAAGTTGATTCTGGAACCATCATTTTATGGGAGCTACCTTAAGCAAGAAACCACGATAAGGGAAGAAGCAGAGGGGCATACTGAAGATGTCAGAAGGGAGATGACCTCGGTGAAGATAAAAAGAGCTGCTCAGCTTGCTTGAATTTGTGAGCCCTTGGTGGATCTGCGACTCCCCAGCCGCCCAGAGCTGCTTTTGCTTTCCTACCTTTATAAATATTTGGTGAATCCATTTTGGACTCGATTTGTTTAAATTCAACTATAACACATTTGGTGCCATGACTTGGATCCAGACAGCCGACTCAGAATTCAACTTTAGGAGGGCACCCCATCTTCAGATGGTCCCGGAGGAGATTCCAGCTTAGCTCACCTGGATTTTCCGAACTGAGATAGGAAAGCAAAAAGAAAGAGAAAGGAGATACTACAGTTCCCCATAATTTTTGTGCATGAAGAGCTGGACGAAGACTTGGGAGTGAGTAAGTGTATTGTGGTTCCGTTCGGTCGGGGATTGGATGCCCAGGGTGCAAGTGACTGAGACGTCCACTGGATGTAGTAGTCCACCGGGCAAAGTGAGTGTGGACCTCCTAATAGTGCGGTTCCCATTGTCTGCGAGGGCGTGGGCCACGGACGGAGGGAAACCAGTGTAATCTGAGTGAAAGAAGGCACTCTCGGAAGATGGGACAAAAGAGTAAGGCTTCTGGTTCCATGCAGGAGGTACGGGGTGGGGGTGGGCTCCCCGATATACCCCAAGGTGGCCCGTTAGGCCTAATGATCCAATATGGGCGTACTTCCCCTTCTCGAAAGGGGAAGCCCAAGGAGAAAATGGTCCATTATTGTATGGAAGTATGGGGATAAAACAAATAAGAAAAGATTTATATTGGCCAATTTATGGATCTTTTGAGGATTGGATATGTCAACAATTAAACATATATGTTAACAACAAATGACCGTTTAATAAGGAGGAGAGCGAGTATGCCTTTTTATGGATCCTGGGCATAGCTCAGACCACTAATTTGTTCCCATTAAAAGAAAAGAAAAATGATAGAAAGAAAAGGCAGGATGTAGGTGAACCTCCAGCGTCTCCCCCACCCTATATTCCCCCTCCTCCGCTACCACAAGGTCCTGAGCGTGATCTTCCTCCAATAGCACCCCCCCAACCTGAGGAAGAGGCCCCTCCTGATCGAATAATGACTAGAAGTCAAACTAGAAAAAGGAGGGAGGAAAATCTATTGTATCCATTAAAGGAGACTGCTATGGGGGGACCACAACCCGGAGTCGGATTTGTATCTGTACCCCTCAGCTCCGGGGATGTGAGGGAACTTAAGAAAGAAATGGGACACTTGTTAGAGGACCCATTAGGGGTAGCCGAATGTTTTGATCAATTCCTTGGACCTAACATTTATACTTGGGACAAAATGGAGCCTATTTTAAAGATCTTGTTTACAAACGAAGAACGAGGAATGATCAGAACGGCAGGTATGAGACATTGGGACCAGAGACATCAGCAAGGTCCCGCCAGAGATGAAAAATGGCCCCTGCAAAGGCCCAATTGGAACAATCAAGACCCCGTACATACAAATAATATGGTAGATCTCTGGGATATGATAATTCAGGGGATTAGCGATTCTATACCCAGAGGACAAATTATTAATAAGGCCTTTAACGAACAACAGAAAAAAGATGAAACCCCCACTGAATGGCTAGAAAGTTTGAGAAAGATTTTATAGCTATATTCTGGGTTGGATCCCAATAGTCAAGTGGGTCAAGCTCTGCTGAAAACGCAATTTTTAGCTAAATCTTGGACAGACATAAGAAAAAAGTTAGAGAAAATAGAAGATTGGCAAGAAATGGGGTTAGATGAATTATTACGAGAAGCTCAGAAGGTGTATGTGAGAAGGGAAGAAGAAAATCAGAAGAAACAAGCCAGAATCCTAATGGCAGCTGTAAGAGAAGGGCAAAATCTGGGTAGGAGAAGAAACAGTCCCCAGAGGGGTCCAGTAGACCTGAGAAGAAGATTTGGTTCGTAAGAAATGGAATGTCTTTATTGTTGCAAGAAGGGACATTTGCAGAGAAATTGTCGGAAAAGGATACAGGATGAGGAGATTTTTAAGAAAGATTAGGGGGGTCAGGGGCTCTATTTGCTGGGGACCCCTAAGGTTACCGAGCCCTTGATAAAATTAAAATTGGGTCCTCAGCATGAAGTGTTCGAGTTCCACGTGGACTCGGGCACTGAAAGGTCAACCATCCAAAAGTTACCATCTGGATGTGTTGAATCAAAGGATAAACTCCAAGTAATTGGTGCAAAGGGGGAACCTTTCAAAGTGCCCCTGATAAGGAATGTAACAATAGAAGCTCCAAATAAATATGGAGTGGGAACATTTTTATTGGTCCCAGAAGCTGAGTGTAACCTTCTGGGACGAGACCTGATGGTGGAATTAGGAATCAATTTGGAAGTAGATCAAGAGAAATTAAAAGTAAGATTATGCTTATTAACCGTGGAAGATGGAGCCAAGATTAATCCAGAAACTTGGTGTAGCCCAGGGTCGGTGGGAAAATTAAATATCAAACCGATTATGGGTCTCCATAAAAGACCCAGACCAGCCAATTAGGATAAAACAGTATCCCATCTCTAGAGAGGGGAGAGAAGGGGGACAGCCAGTAATTGAGAGACTTTTGGCCCAGGGGCTTTTGGAACCCCACAATACTCCCATATTGCCCGTAAAGAAGCCGGATGGGTCTTATCGTTCAGTACAAGATCTGAGAGCTGTAAATGAACGAACCATTTCCCGGTTCCCTGTGGTGGCTAACCCCCACACTATACTTAATCAGTTAAATCCAGATTATAACTGGTATAGTGTTCTAGATTTAAAAGATGCTTTTTGGGCTTGTCCCTTAGAAGAAAAATGTAGGGACTATTTTGCTTTCGAGTGGGAGAACCCCAAGACCCATAGAAAACAACAATTACGGTGGACGGTTTTGCCCTGGGGATTCACAGAGTCTCCGAACTTGTTTGGACAAGCTCTGGAACAGTTACTGGAATCTTATGAATTAAGTCAGGGACTAATTCTAATACAATACATGGATGATTTATTGATCGCTGGAAAAACTCAAGAAGGAGTCAGAAATGAGAGCATCAAATTATTGAACTTTTTAGGCCTCAAGGGATTAAAGGTTTCTAAGTCCAAATTACAGTTTACTGAAGAAGAGGTAAAATATTTGGGACATTGGCTCACAAAGGGACACAAGAAATTAGATCCTGAAAGAGTAAAAGGAATTTTGTCTCTAACAGCGCCCACTAATAAAAGACAGATAAGACAGTTATTGGGATTATTTAGGGTATTGTCGGCTGGGTAGAAAATCACAGCAGTAGAGTGAAATTCTTGTATGAAAAATTAACTAAAAACGGGTTGGTAAAATGGTCCCCTGAAGATGAGAATCATTGGGAAAATATAAAAAGAGATCTGGTAGAAGCACCTGTCCTCAGTTTACCCGATATCTGTAAACCCTTTCAACTTTTTATCAGTGTGGATAACGGGACAACTTATGGGGTTCTGACCCAAGGATGGGCAGGACAGAGAAAGCCTGTAGGATATTATTTTAAAATACTGGATCCTGTAAGCCGCGGGTGGCCCACCTGCTTGCAAGCAATAGTGGCCACTGCATTATTGGTAGAAGAAGTTGGAAAAGTCACCTTAGGAGATGAACTAAAAGTATACACCCCCCATAACATTCGAGTAGTATTACAACAACGGGCTGCTAAGTGGCTTACAGATAGTCGATTGCTAAAATATGAGGGAATTTTAATTAACTCCCCTAGGCTAGAAATGGAAACCACTTCTGTTCAGAATCCTGCCCAATTTATATATGGAGAACCTAAAGAAGATTTGACACATGACTGCCTCCAACTAATAAATTTGCAGACTAAAATAAGGGAGGACTTAGAAGAAGATAAATTAGACGAAGGAGAAAAATTATTTGTGGACGGCTCCTCACGAGTGGTTGAAGGACAACGAAAATCAGGATATGCTATTGTGGATGGGTATACTTTTAAGATAAAAGAATCAGGACCATGAAGTAAAGCTTGGTCCGCACAAGCGTGTGAGTTATATGCTATGTTAAGAGCATTAAAGCTCTTAGAAAATAAAATTGGAACTATTTATACAGATTCAAAGTATGCCTTTGGGGTGGTACATACTTTTGGAAAAATTTGGGAAGAGAGAGGCTTAATTAACACCCAGGGAAAAGGATTAGTCCATGAAAAGCTAATCCTAGAAGTTTTAAAGGCATTAAGAGGTCCGCTAAAGATAGCCATAGTCCATGTAAAAGGACATCAGAAGGGACTAACCCATATTGTAAGAGGAAACAACCTAGCCAACGCAGAGGCAAAACGGGCTGCATTGTTAATGGTTCAGACCTTGAGAGAGGAACCTGAAAGGCTAAAATTAGATAAGACTTTCACTCTCCAAGAATTGGATAAGCTAAAACAAATTGGAGCAAAAAGAGATGGTGATAAATGGCAGGGAAATTTTTCCAAAGGGATTAGCTCAGGGAATACCGAATAAATTACACCATAAAACTCATTGGGGAATTCAAGCTTTAGTGGATCAGTTTGAGACAGACTATGCCTGTGTCGGAATATACGGTCTAGCTAAAAGGATTTTAGAGAGATGTTTAACCTGTCACAAAGTGAATAAATGACAACTTAGAGAAAAGGTTCAAGGGGGTCATGAATTGGCTAAAAGACCCTTTGAGAAAATACAGGTGGATTTTACCAAATTGCCAAAGGTTAGGAGGTATCAGTATTTATTGGTCTTGGTTGATCACCTTACGCACTTTGTAGAAGCCTTTCCAGTGGTAAGAGCTACTGCAAAGACTGTTATTAAGATTCTCTTGGAAGAAATTATTCCAAGATATGGGACTGTTGTGGTAATTGACTCAGACCGAGGCCCACATTTCACATCCAAAGTAATTAAAGAGACAACTGAATTGTTCGGTACAAAATGGGAATACCATACTCCCTGGCACCCCCAGAGTTCTGGGAAAGTAGAAAGAATGAATGGGGAGGTAAAGAAACACCTAACCAAACTTATGGTGGAAACAAAAATGAATTGGGTTAAATGTTTACCATTGGCTTTGCTTTACGTTAGAACTCAGCCAAGAGCAGATACTGGTATATCCCCCTTTGAAATGTTGTATGGAATGCCTTATGACTTTGGGTTATTAGTGGAACACCCAAAGGTCGAGGATAAACTTTTAACAGAATATATTTTAGAACTTACAAAAAGAAGACAGGAACTAAGAAAGAAGGGCTTGGTAGTACAAAGACCTCCCTTGGACATTTCCATACACCGAATCCAGCCCGGAGACCAGCTACTAATCAAAACCTGGAGAGAAACCTCCCTAACACCCCGTTGGGAAGGATCCTTTGTTGTGTTACTTACCACCGATATGGCTGTACGGACAGCAGAGAAAGGATGGGCTCACGCTAGTAGAATTAAGGGACCTATCTTCCCAGAGAAGTGGACCGTGACGTCGGAACCAGGAGACCTTTGAATAAAGATAAGGAAAAGTGAGACCGGTAAATGAACCACTCCAGAAGGGAAGTAAGAGATAGTTTATATCAATGGTTCCAAATAGCACCGGGAAATACTCTATGAAAGGTATATTTTGCACCTTGGAGTGAAGAAAGGATACCTGACCAAACAGGGGGTGGGGGGGTGGGGCGTGGGGGGGTGGGGCGTGTGTGGACTATACAAACTAACAGGAACTCCCCAGGTTTTTCCCTTTTGTTGCGAAACAGAGACGGAGATACCCGAATCACCCAGAATAGGAGATCTCCGGGGCATACCCTGCTTAAAACACCCTACTTCGGGCATTTATGTTGGGTTGTTTGCGATGTCTAAATTGTAATAGAGATTGGTCCTGTGTTTCATTTAAGAGACAACCTTACTGTATGAAATGCCACAATGATTTGATACGTACCAGGGGGCCAGAGGATCAAGTGGAAATTCGTAAATTATTTTGTGGATGGGAACTGTCAGTACCTGAACTTTGGGAAGTATATGAAACAGACTGGTATAGATTTTAAGACAGTGTACTATAAGATTCGCCTGGAAACAGGCAGAGCAACCAAACAGGTGGAAATATATTTGAGAGATAACTAACTCTTTAGACCTTGGAAATTATTGACAGGATAACAGCAAAATTCCCCTGAAGACTACCTGCTGCTGCCGAGAAGATATTGATATCCCGTTGTTCTCTGCAAAAGAGTAGACAAGGAAGGCAGAGAGGTACTGAACGGTGGGGAGATGAAAGCTGGTATCCTCTTAATGGTATTGATTACCACGACTTTAGAAAATGAACATCAACCCTTCAATTGGACCTTAGGTCGATGGGAGGATTCAATAGAAGTTCGATATAACGTGACAGCCAGACCCCCAGAATTCCAAGTTAAATTGGAAGATTTCGTCTTTTATGAACTAGACCCACCCGGTCGACAAGAAAGAGCAATAAAACCTTTTTATCTCTGCCCCGGTTCGAATCCAGGGAAAAGCTATTGCAATTTCCCTAATCACTATTACTGTGCATATTGGGGATGTGAAACCATAGCTTCAAACTGGGACATAGCCATTAAAGATAGATTTTTAAATATAACATGGGGACCCAGAGGATGCAACCTGCCAGCTCCTAGCTGGGATGGACACATAGAGGGCCCCCATCTTGGCAACTGTAAGCTTGTTGTACTAGAAATCCTGCAGCCTAATGACCACGGATGGTTATTTGGACGAACCTGGGGAATGCGATATTGGGAATCTGGAACTGATAGAGGAGGACTAATATTCATTCAAATACGTGAAGTTAAAATGCCACAAGCAGTAGGGCCCAATCGAGTCATCACAAAGCAAAAAGGGAAAAAGAAAAAGACAAAGGTAGGAAGCTCCACAGCCTCAGTCACCCCAGGGACATACCTAACCTCTACAAATAAAGTGGAGAAAACACCCAAAGACGATGAACCCTTATGAACTGTAATGCAGGCAGCCTATCAAGCTTTAAATGCAACAAATCCAAATTTTACCATTTCCTGTTGGTTATGTTACGACATAAAGCCCCCTTTTTATGAGGGGATAGCTGTGTCATCTCCTTTGAATACCTCTACCAAGGACAATCCCTCCAGATGTAATTGGAAGGAACGGAAGGCGGGGATTACTCTCCAACAGGTCAGAGGGAGCGGTTGGTGTATAGGAAAGATAACGAACGAGAGAGGAACTCTATGTACCAAGCAGACTCAAAACTTTATATCTAATACTAAATGGGTTCTGCCTAGTCCTGGGGCATGGTGGGTCTGCTCCGTAAGCACATTAACACCGTGTTTGTCCACTGCTGTTCTCAAGAAAAATGTCTCAGAATTTTGTGTACAGGTTACTGTGGTACCTAGAATCCTCTTACATGGGGAAGAAACTATGTATTTACATTGGAGCAATTTAGGACATACAATCAACAAAAGAGAGCCAATATCTGCAATTACTATAGCTACTCTACTTGGTTTAGGGGTCACTGGGACCGCCACTGGCATAACCCCCTTGATGCAACAACAGCAGAGTCTAACATCTCTAAGAGTTGCAGTAGACGAAGATTTGGCCCGAATAGAAAAATCTATTTCTTATTTAGAGAAATCATTGACCTCATTGTCGGAAGTAGTTTTACAGAATCGAAGAGGATTGGACCTTTTGTTCTTGCAAAACAGAGGATTATGTGCTGCCCTAGGTAAAGAATGTTGCTTTTATGCTGACCATACAGGGGTAGTAAGAGATTCGTTAGCTAAGCTGAGAGAAGGATTAGAGAAAAGAAAACGAGAGCGAGAGGCTCAGTCCTCCTGCTATGAATCTTGGTTTAATCAGTCACCATGGCTGACTACCTTAATTTCTACTTTGGCGGGACCCCTCATAATGTTGCTATTGGCTCTGACTTTTGGACCCTGTGTCATTAATAAATTTGTAACCTTTTTTAAAAGCAGGTTAGAAAAAGTGCAGCTAATGGTGTTGAAGCAATCAGAACTGGAAATGAAAATTATACCAACCGAAAATCCTGAATTAGATGCAGCTTGTGAAGTGTTGTCTAGGTTTGATCAACAAACCGCTTATAAATAAAAGAAGGGGGGAATTGTTAACTAAGGGTAATTTGCTGATCAAACAAGTTAAGCAAGAGGAACGAACCCGTTGTGGCGGTCTTGAGAACTTCCTGTTTAAGGAGACATGTCCACAATGTTACCCTGCTGCACCAAACATGGGAACGTCCTGTTTGACAAGATAAATCTTAACCGCAATGTTATCGGAATGTATGATCCTGGGCAGATGTTAAACCGCAATGTTATGTTAACGTGTGCCGTTGTACCAATCAACCATGTAAAGAATAGATTGTATAAGTTGATTCTGGAACCAACATCTCGAAACTACCTTAAGCAAGAAACCACGGAAGAAGCAGAGGGGCGTACCGAAGATGTCAGAAGCGACCTCGGTGAAGATAAAAAGAGCTGCTCAGCTTGCTTGAATTTGCAAGCCCTTGGTGGAGCTGTTACTTCCCAGCCGCCCAGAGCTGCTTTTGCTTTCCTACCTTAATAAATATTTAGTGAATCCATTTTGGACTCGATTTGTTTAAATTCAACTATAACGGGCACCAGCCCCTGTTGTGTCAGTGCTGAGCGCTGGAAGCCCTGTGGCCATGAGCGCGTCCGTGTCTAACGGTAATACGTTCAGAATTGAACACCTCAGTTAACGACGCCACATTTTAGAACCTCGGTGAAAAAAAAATAATGAAGTTTAAAACCCACGAAATGACCCCGGTGTGGCAGGCGGGTGGTGAGGCCCTGGGGTGCCCTGGGTGCCCCCTCCCCACCCATGTGTCACCGCTGCTGGCCAAAGGTGAGCGTGGGACACCGAGCCCGGTGACCTGCACCAGGCCCTGCTTGGCCTGCTGCGGTCTAAAGCTGCCTTTCGCCTTTTTTTTTTTTTCTCTTTTCATTTTTTGTCTGAGTGGATTTTTTTTTGTCTTTGATTGACATTTTTGTCTTTGAGTTTCGAGGACTTCAGTGCATGTCATTCAAAGGAATCAAATCTAGGATGTTCTATACATTCAAATAGTCATTCTTATTTTCATTCATTTTAAAGAGAATTTGCTAGTATGTAACCTATCAGGAAAGTAACACATAAATAATAAATGTGCAGTTAGAGAGTGGATTTCTATTTGTTTGTGTTAATGCATGTGTTTACCTGGTGCTTGGTGTATTTGCTTAGGTGGGGTAAGGGGCTTTGAGCTCAGCACCCGAGGCAGCTTTTAAGGAGCTGAGAACTGTCACCTTCCATTGTAAAGGCAGAATGTATTTTTTTTCAGTCTTGCCTTGTTTACTACAGGTATATCAAAGAAGGCATTTATGAATATTATCAAATAATCAGATGTATAAATGTGTCTGTATATACACACACATATATTTGTATTTTTAAAAAACATTTTGAAACACTGCCCTGCATGCATTTTCCCCCTTGAAAAGGATGAGACCCCAAACGGATCGAGGTAAACCCCTTGCAAACTCATTACTATGAGCATAGGGTGGAAACTAGCGTGGGAATGAATACACAGAGTAAGTTTTTATAGGTAGGGCCTTGTTACATGGCTGAATGTGACTGCGTTGTAGGGGTTGTTACTTGTTTTACAAAATATTCTCCTTTAAAATGTATTCTCCTTGATGACTCTCATTGTAGTTTCTCCCTTAAGCAGTATTATCTGAAGACAGCATGTCATTTGTTGGTCTTATCAGGGTGGATATTCTTGCCCAGAGAATGTACATTAACTGCTTACTCATGGTATAGAGAGCAGTGCAGCTGTTAGCAACCCAGTTTCTTTGAAGCTATTAAAGTCACTGTTCAGTAGAAAGTACTCTAGATCTAATTTAGATAATTTCCATTGTTGTATTTCAGAGTTCTTTTGGTAAACAATGAAGGTTCTGTTGCTGAAGGATCCCAAAGACAAAGATTCAGGACCAGATCCCTATATTGAAGTGAGTAAACTTTAAAAAAACAAACAATTGTGTCACTTCGCTATTAAATAATAGAGCCACGCGTTCAGCAAGATAGGTGAATTAAACTGTTTCAAGTGAAAAATGTGCTTAATCAAAATGAGAAATGTGTGTCTGAAATTATATTTTCTAAGAAAAATAAGCAAAATTAGGAGTGTGTGTTTGAAATTACGCTGAGAAAAAAGCATGCTAGAAAATTTGCTCATACTAAAAAAATATTTTACTAACGGAGCATTTTTATTGAATTCACTGTTAAAGCTCTCAGTAAAGTACTGATATTAAAGCAATTTCATTTTAATTAATCAATATTGATTATGTTCATATGGATAAAATTAAGTTTACAAAAAATGTTAGTAGCCTTACTGGGAATGCAGTGTGAAAAAGTGGTTACCTGTTGCTGTGGTCTTTCTGCTGTTGCCTTTAGTCATGTGAGTAAGTCTTACTCATAAGAGCAAGTCTATTGACTTTAAAGAATTACAGAGATGTACAGGAGTATTTGCAGGACTAGGTGATTGTTTGTCACTTCGGGACTTCAGAGTTAGTGCTGGTATAAGCTGTAACCGTTCAGTGGCTACGTAGGAGGCCTCATTTCCACAGCTGTTTGTTTAGTATTATGTTGTAATGCTAAATAACTAACAAAACCAAAGTAGATTCACTAGCAAAAGCAAATAAGATGCCTTTGTATTTTGCTTTAGTATAAAAAAAAAAATATTTGTACTGACTCAGTCTGTTCTTTGAAAAACTACTGTTTGAGGTCTATTTCAAGAGCTCTAACCCCCCCCCCCCCTTTTTTTTTTTTTAAGGAGTTAGGATTATACAACTTTGAAACGACTTTGATTCCAGTTTTGTCATTTGAATTCATATCTCTTGAAAGCTTATTTGAAAAGGTAAGTTGTAAATGATTTCAGTTGTCTTATTTTTAACAGTATTTAGGCCATGGTTGCCAAGATGCCATGCCTTACCTTGATTTAATAATGCCCTTTATGGTACCTCTTTTTGTGTTTCCACAGAGCTGTATACAATTATTGTATTGTACATCAAGTACCTTGCCCATACTTGTTAAGTAATTAAGTTGGTCAGATAGAACTCACATTTAGTCGGTGGACCATAGGTAGTCACAGGTACTGAGGCATTTTGTCACAACAAAAAGTTGTTTTGTCACAACAAAAAGTTAGAAGACTGTAGTGACAACTAACGGTTACCTGAGGTTCACCCTTACGTTCTGCTGAAATTCTGTACTGCATCTCCTAGTTATGTGGAATAAAATTGCGTAATCGGTGTTCTCTTTCTACTCTTTCTTTCTATGTATGTATTTAATTTTAAAATCCTGAAAAGGTTTTCTGCCTTTATTGACAGTCTCCAACAGCACTGAACTTTGTTAGGTGTTCGAATGTGTCATGATCTGCATTTACAAGTGATCCAAGAACACTTTTCCTTTTTTTATACTGATCTTTAAGAGCCCCTTAGTAATTTTAACTGCTGTTTGAGGGGCAGGGGGCAAGCAGCTGTCTTAGTAGTACCCTCTGTTACTACTTGGAATAACAGTTCATTTCTCTTCTGTGAATTGTAAGAACCTCGTATTTCATTTGCCCATCCATCCAGCTCATTTCAGTGACAGGAATCCTTGTCCATTCCTACAGATTCTCAGAATGAATACAATCTGTGCAAATTTTGTTCTGCATTTAAGCTTTGTTATAAATTTCTCTTACAAATACTCTGGCTACTGATAGTAATGAAATATTTGCCCCGTTCAGTTTCAGACATTTATTGAAGCTGTTCTGTTCTTCACAAGTTTATAAAGAATTTATCAACTTATTTTTATTTTTTTTTAATTTACTCCTTAAATTTACTTTTTATAAGTAGCTTTCTCATCCAGAATGTTATGGAGGCCTAGTTTTTACCAGTCCAAGAGCTTTAGAAGCCATCAAGATGTGTTTAAAAAAGAATAGTAAAAATGAAGGTAAGTACATATTTATATTGCCTACTCTTTCTGGTTTAGTACTCTGTGAAGTTTGTGATTTTATTTTGCCCAGCAGTAGGCGTTCGGAATATACCCTTTTAAAAAAGCTGCATCGCATAATTCTTTGGGCATCATAAAGGCCTCATGCTAAACAGAGTTTTTAAGGGTTGGGTTTTCCGCACTTACACTGTTATTGTAAAATAAAGGAAAGAGCTTTTGGTGCAAATTACTAATTACTGTGAGCTTTTGCAGTTGTGCTTATCTCTTGCATAGGGAGAATTTTGCTGCAGTGCCAAGTTTTGCTTACCAACTACTTTCCTTCTTGAAAGAGAGGAGCGTGTTACAGAAACAGGCCACTGCTAACTTCTGAGCCTGTATAATTCATATGAAGTCTTACAGAAGAGATTCCTGTGTTTTGAATATAAAATTTCTCAAGTGAATGAAGTATTAGCTAAAAAGTGGTGAAAAAATGGTGATACATAAAAGCTGACAGATTAGTTGTAAGAATCCTGCAAAGTGCTAAATAGAATTTACCATACCAACGATCTATCAGATCCTTGTAAACACTTCTAAAATCTTACTCTAAGTGATAACTTCTGGCTTTGAGTTTCTGATTACACTTAAATTGTTTTATGACTTCATCTGCGCCGTATTTGGGCTGTAGTCATACTAATCAATGTACAGCGAGTAAGCTTACGCTCTTGAGTAAGCAGTGAATACACTGAGACTGTTAGCTTATTTTAGCATTTTCAACAACAGAGGACTATATTTTAGGATTCTTGGTCAAGGGTAATCTCTTATCTAGTCCTAATCTTCATTAGGACTTTTGGCAGCTACTGAAATATGTATTTTAATCAATAAAAAGTGTCTTTAGTTCCTATCAAAGGTAATAAATTCTTATCTTTTTCCTTCTTTAGAGTAGTTTCCTCTGGGTTGTTTTTTTTTTTAACTGTTGTCATTTCTATTTCTAATTTTTTCCCTCAAGAATACTAGAAAGGAACTCAACGTCCTATGCTATGTTTTAAGACAAGACAGTAAAAGACACAGTGTATCTGGTTGTGACCCATTAGGGTATCAGGCATAGGCGTCAGGTAGCCGGAAGGAAGAAATGTAACCTATAACCTACTTACTGCCTGAAGGAGGAAAACCATTTCCTAGTAACTTTATTTTGGTCTCAGGTATATTTCATTCCTGAGCTGATAACTTATTTTTGGTTCATGTTTGAAATATAATGAGTTTCTATATTTCTCTTGTATAGGGAAGTGTTGCTTTATAGAATACTGTAGTGCATGGATATAATTTTTTCCCCTTTTATTTGTTGTCATAGAATGTTATATTTGTTTTCTGCCTAAGCCTTCAATTTTAAACCATGTTTGTATGTCTGAATCTCCCTTTGTACTATACGCCTTTTTTCCTATGAGTTTTGCCAAGTCCTTAATGCCAAAATATAAATGAACATTGCAAGTTGCATGTGATCTGGCATAGGGCATATGTGCATTAAAAATGCTACTTAGCAAAAGCTGTTTACTCCAATTAAGCTTTTAAAAACAAGTTGTAGACTGCTGTTTACACAATGAAAAAAATACTGGAGAAATTAATTTTGTACATCCAGATTTACTGAAATGTGTAGCGCAGTGTTAGTTATTATTATTTTGCTCTATTTGTAGATTAAACAGAAGTTTAAAAACGCTCATTTAGCATTCATATATTGTTGCCACATGCTTAAATTTAATGAAATGTTTTTCAGCCTGGTCAAAATCTCTTAAACTAAGGTGGAATACCAAACCTGCGTATGTGGTAGGAAGAGCTACAGCTTCCTTAGGTAAGCTTGGGTTTAGAAAAAGAAGTCTTAGATAAGTCGGTCTTGTAAGTAAAGTTTTTGGAGTATTATCTGTTATTCAAGGGTGCTCAGAAAAAAGAAATAGGTAAGTTCTATAAATGGATAATTTTGTAGACAAGTAATTGTATACACATTAGAACGATACATGCTTACTTTAGCAGAGGATCCAGATTCTGGTTTTCCACTACTTTTATTGTAATGTGATCATAACTAGTTTAAAAACTGATCAGAAAAGAAGAAACCTTTATTCTTAATTTGCATGTGGGTTTTTTTTTATTCACTTTGAAATGAAAAAGGATGAAAGGATTTATAGCATGATGGTCTGAGATTGTACGAAGTTTGATGCACTGGCCCATCTTTCCCTCAGCGTTCCTTTGAGGTATTTACCAAAACGAAGTCAGCAGTACGCTCCACATTGACTTCAGTGCGCCAGCTGTTTGATTTGTCTTGACAGTGGTTTTAATCTGGTGTAATACATATTTTTGGTGCGTAACAAAAATGCAATGTAGATTGTAGTTTGTGAAAGCCTTTCTTATTGTAAAGTTGCATTGCAGCTTTAGCTTCCACTGAACTACCCAGGAAATATTACGAAAAGACTTAGCATCTGAGAATTTTCAAAGTCTCGAAGTTTTTCTGCTCCTAGTCCAAAAATAATTTGGATAATTACTGATGTATTTTTTCAGGCAGACTGGTAACAACAACACTGGATCACCAACTGGTGACACCTAACAACCGTCTTGAATGAGTCAAGTCCCAAACTAGTTAACTTCTCAGGGTTTGTCTTATCCCTGCTTACTTGCTTAAAGAAGCGCAAGGTTATACTCTCAGATTTTCCAGTAGGATTCCAGCCTTCACTAGAAAAAGCAGCGATCCGCTCCTTGGGAAGCTGGCTGCAAGCAGTCCATGCCAGGAGCTGCCGCCCGTTCAGCATAGTCAGACAGGGCTTTCTGTTTCACCGCTTCGGGTACAAGAGTTTAAAAATTCTCCGAAACAGCTTAGCTATCCCCAGAATTCTTAATTTGTAATTCTTTCAGGTATGTCTTTCTAGAGCCAAAATCAGATTTTCAAAGCATGTTATTACTTCAAGTGCTCCATTTTTTTTTGCTTTTCAAAGAATTATTTGCGTGCTTGGTTCAAGTCGTGTCTCCCTTTTCATCTCATGTTTCTGTGACAGTAAATACGATTTGTTCTCATCAGTCTGAACGCTTTTCTTTGCTGCTTTTGGTTATAGTGGAAGAAATTGGCCTTACTCCACAAGGAGAAAAGTCTGGAAACGCTGAAAAATTAGCTGAATATATTTGCTCAAGTAAGTATCTAAAAATCTTCTACTTAAATTAAGCTAATGTACTTTCCATTGTTTCAGCATTTCCTATAAATAAAATTGAGTGCGTAGTGAAGCGGAGCAATCCGTACTGCATGTATCTCCTATATGTAGAACCTGTGAATTCAGCTTCTGGGGATGTGGGTGATACCTCTAAAAGACGATAAAAGATATTGTGAAATACCTATACAAAATATTCATTTACATGAAATCTTAGGCTCTCTCATTGATTAATAATGCTGTATGAGCCAGGAGACAGAGTATTTTTTTTACTAAAAGATCAGGGCTGTAATAGTTAGAAATTGCTGCTTAATCGTAAGATTTAAATGCCGGTGACTGTAGATGTGCTGGTTCTCTGTGAACTTCAGGTGGCCTCAGCCCACTTGGTGCTGGGGATTGTTCACTGCCGTAGCTCAAAGTAGATACGGGGAACTCTTCTCCTCAGGATTAGCATGTGGCTTCAGAGGAATCTGTTTTGTCAGCACGGAAGGAGGGTGGTTTTGAAGAAGGTGCAGGAAGCGTTAGTTCAAATGATTTTCTGTTTTGTGTCACCATTTTTTTATGGTTAAAGCTGTAACGCTGGTCTGTTTGCAGCTTCTAAATGTTATATCAGTTGTTGGGTAATTTTAAAAGTCTACTCCCTCTTTTTTTTTTTTTTTTTTTTTTTACTGTAATTTGTTAAAATTTCCAATAGTAATACGAAACATTTTTAGGCTTAGGGGGTGATTAATTTTTTGTGTGGGTGGGTCAGTACAGGCTGTGAAAAAGGAGGCTGTGTTTTTGTGCAGACCAGCTTGTAGAACTCGGGTGAAAATGTCATAAAGCAGGAGCTGCCAGTGCTGTGCGTTTGACCTCAGAGCTGCTGATGCACGTGGTGGTGCTCCAGGGATCCACCACTGAGGTACGTGCTGCCTTCAAGGTGTCTGTCTGAGCATCTGCTGGGACGAACAGCTGCCAAAATAAGCCAGCAGAATTAGTCCCCCAGCACTCTGAAACTCGCTGCTAAAATAATCTTTGTACTAGGTGATAATCACACCGAAGGTTCAGTATCTCAGCAGGAACCTTTTAGTTGGCACATCCTCCTCTGTGCTTTTATACAGCCTGGGGCACATCCCGGCTCACGTGAGAAAGCAGGGAAGTCTCTGGGAAATTAGAGGATGGCTTTCAGTCTGATACAAGGGTATGTCCCCTGCGGAAGGATTTGCTGCCCCAAATTTAGAAAGGGAAACAGAAACCTTCATCTAGAGGCTCACGCAGGGTCCACTAGCTGAACAGAGAACGAGCCACGCTTTGAAAATCCACGTTATTCAGTCAGTCACAGTCACCAGTCCGCCTCCGGCTAACCCTGGTCAGGGAAACAAAGGACAATCAGTGCAGTTATTCTAGATGTTGGATGAATTATTCTATCTGCTGGTTTAAAAGCCCTACTGCTGACCCACTTTATGAACTTGCTAAATAAGGTGCTAAGCGCTGCAGTAGTGGAAATGATGTCAAGAGCCCTGACACGTTATTTTTGGCTGTTAGTTATGAAAGAGTGCGTTGATTAGCAAAGCCTGCGTAGTAGCAGAGATCTAAGGTAAAAGTAAAATGCGATTGGAGCTGGCAAGTGTTTTTTAGGGTCAGTGCTATTTAATTAATTGGCAAATAAAGTATTTTAATTATGTGGAATATTTCATGATAAAAATGATAGTCGCCAACAAAAGATTAAATGATAAATTCTGAAAATTAATAATGAAATTTTCAACGTCAAAATTCTGTAAGTGAGGAATAACCCGTGTCTAGTCTTCAACAGATACTTTAAAACAGAGGTGTTTTTTAGCTGTTTTTTTAGTGCTAGGAATTCTACCTCTGGTAATGAATTAATGTTTGCCAGTTTACAGATGGAGGCTTTTTTCTTGAGAAGGAAGGTGAGAAAAATACGTGTCTCTTCTGTTGTATGAATGTGAAAAAAAAATAGGATCAGGTCTAAAGGAAGCAATGCGTGTGGTACCACGAGTGGAAAAAGTCCTTGTTGGAGAGCTTGTGACTGGCACAGTTACTGCATCGTAGTATCTCGGTTATTTTGTCGGTCCAGATGAGGGTCATCCTGGCTCTTCCTCCTCCTTTGGGAGCCGCTTGGTTCAGACCCTGTTACTTCTGACCGTGTTTGATCCCGTGGCTGTTTGCCGGCTTTGCCTCCCACCGCTGCAGCCCCAGGAGCCAGGCAGGGAACAGCACTTTCTGGTGAGAGCAGGGAAGTTCAATCCAGAGCCAGCAGCAGCTTCTGGCAGCCACCACAGGGAAAGAGAGATCCGTGGCTTTTACAGCCTTCTACGTAGAGGGTGCTGAGATCCAGAACGCCAGCAGGCTATTTAAATTAACACGGTGCTGCAGCACTTCCATTACCCGTGCAGAAACGCCTGCCTTTGAATACCCTTCAGTTTTGATAACCAAAGGGTGAATTTCAATCACTGGGGACTGCTTGTTGTTAAATATATAACCATGCTCAGTGAGTTATTGGATTGTGCATATTTATATGTTCTCAGCTCATCAAGTGGTTTATAACAGCCTCTGAAGTACGAATTAAATTACGTCGTGCTCCCTATTATGTATATATTTATTTTTCTTTATGCATAAAATTATAAGTAAATGAAAAAAATACCTCTAAATTTTCATATCAATAGAATTTATTGTCAGAGTAAAAATAAAATTGGAGGTAATTATATTTCTTTTGTTATTCACCTGTTGTGCTTTGGTACCCACTTCAACTTATGACTGGGAAAATAAAAGAATTTACTCCTTTGCTAGCTAGCTTTACTCTCTTTTCAAGGCAAATATTTTTCTAGTTTGATTACAGTGTAACATTCGTGTTGGCTACAGAAGTAGGAGATTAGTGTTTCTTTACAGGTATGACATTGACATTTCAATTAACTGACATGAGTTGTAGGAGGATTAATGCTGAGATACTTGGTTTTATTATATTAAAATCTGTTTTACTTCTGTCCCAAGTTCATTCTTCCTTCCTGTAATTTGTTACAAGCATATCTGTAGTTTCTAATAAAATTTCAGCGTGCAGTTAGGGCAGTCAAAGGTATCTGTGTTGACTCCTAATGAGGGTCTTTCCATTTCATTTTTACTATGCTGTCCTTCCTTTTTTTCCTGGGGGGCATCTCTGATGCTCACTGCTACAAACCAAGAGTCTATTCCAGCACTTAGGAAAAAGCATTTATTTTTCTAGTAGTCATCTCTTAAACATATGTATTAACATACTTGAATTAGTAATAAAAAGATGTGTTGGGGAACTCTCATTTATTTTGAAAGATGAATGCAAAGTTGCGTGCAGCTGTGTAGAATTCCATCTTGAAATTTTCTGTTATTTATAGAAAAGGCAAACTGTACAAAAAAAGTCTACGGTTAAATTCCTGTCTAAAAGTTGAATTCTTCCTTGATTAAAATGCTGTTTATTGTCTGCCTAGTGTCAATATTCACTTTTATGAGATAAAATCTAGTGAAAAACCTTCCAAAACTATTAGTTTAAGCCCTAAGCCCAGCGATTTATTGCGAGTCTCACACAGAGAGTGCTCGCTCTTTCTTCCGAGCCAGCTGTTTGCATTCACCGTGTCCTGATCACGGTCAGTGTTCTTCGGTGTGTGGGCATGTGCATAGTGCACGGGGACAGGGTGGCCTCAGGAGTGCAGGAGGTGTAACCAAAGAGATGGTAACATGAGTAAAATCCCCTGGTGGTATTTTTAAATTTTGCTCCTCTGGTAACGTATTACAAACATACAAAACCTGTGGAAACTGCACCCCAGGTGTATCACAAGAGGTAAGTTATCAGCAGCCATGTATCGGGAAGGTCCTTCCAGAATTACCAAGGGGCTTTCACACCTCAGCAGTGTAAGAGTAACTAAAGTTTCAAAGGAGAAGAGCAAGCGAGGATACCTACTTCCATCCTAGCAGTGGAAGTAGAATAATTTTTCTTTGGGCAAGTAAAAAAAAAAGAATTTCAGATAGGCAGATAGACTGAAACTTTTCAGCCCTCTTCTTTGTCTGCCTGATCATTCGTCGCTATAGAGAGAGCTGTCGTGTATTGAGCAGGACTAAGATTTTCGGTATTAAATTGAGGGAGATCGTGTTTCTGAGGAGGAAGAGGAGGAGATAACTTGCACGGTACTTGTTTTGCTTTGTAGACTGGCAGGGGGAATAGAAATGCAGTTTGTCTTTTGTGAGATCTTTTTAGCCAATGTGTTCATATTATAGTTATGGAATATTTTTTAATGTACATGCAAAGTGTAGCCTCTGTCCTCTGAACTGCGGATGCAGTTGCCCTGCAGATGTTTTCAGTTATCTTAGAGCTGTGTCTGTGATGAAGCACGCAGCATTTACTGCTGTGTTCAACATTCGATCCTTTTAAAATATATTCAATGTATTGTTTCCTCTTTATTACACATGCAAGTTAATTAAAGTTCTTGTTTGTTTACAGGAGAGAAACCTAATTCCTCAGCTCTTCTTTTTCCTTGTGGAGCCCTGAAAAGAGAAGTACTTCCTACAGTACTTAAAGAAAAAGGTTGAACTTCCCCTGGAGCCTCATTTTAATTAGTCGGTTATGAGAAAAGTTTCATCTAAAGCTTGCGAACCACATTTTAATAAGTAAAAATTGAATTTGCCATTATGTCGGCTAGAAGTTAGAGGATGGGATTAAAACCTGTGAGGCTGGATTGCTGCCCGTAGCTCTGGGACTGCGCTGTGGCCTGACAGGGGCAGGGTTATTCGCCTTGTTGTCCCCTGGTGTTCCCAGCTGTGAGATGGAAGGTGTCACAGAAACACTGCGAGGCTTGCGAGCTGCGAGGCGTGCTCCGAGCTCCTCTGGTTACGCGTGCTTTGGTATACCTTGCAACTCTAGAAATACCTGCAAGCGCCTCACAGAATTTTTTATCTATCTTTTAAAGCCTAAAATGGTACACTTAACTGCAATTAGTATGTTGAGAGTCTTTTATTGAAATGATAGAAATTAATGAAACCTCGTTTAATTATGAATGTATATCATGATCCCAGGTATACCTCTGGAAAGCCTTACCGTTTATCAAACAACGCAACACACTGATCTGCAAGAATCTTTGAGCAGTTACTTCTCGCAACAGGTACTGGATGCTGATGTAGGCTGAGAATTTTGGGGGTATACAATAATACCTAGCAGCGTACTCCTTTTTTTCAGCTGTCTGGAAAGGATACTTGTGGTGATACAAGAATATCCTCCATAGGCTTCTCGTTTCCCTGTTGGTTATCAACAAAGTCCGATAGCAGAAGGTTCAGACAGAGAGTGAGTCCCTTAGCTACTTGTTATGGGAATTACAAATGAGCCTGGAAGTGCCTCCCTTTGAAGAAAACAAATCCTTCCACATTTTGTCTAACTTTCAAAACAGATGTGTTTCAGAATTACCGGGAAATAACTGCTTAATTACATATTCAGTTTATTCCTTTCAGCTGGACACAACTACTTTTTCAGTAGTAGTGTCAGAAATTACATTTAGCGAGGATATTTAGTGAACAGCTTTATTATTATTTTTTATTACTGTAACTGAAATCTCACTGGACATCTTTGCTGTATATTACAAATCAGAATCCAGCAGTAATCTGCCCTACGTAGTTTCAGCGTTCTTTCTCCAATTATGCGATCTGTGAATGCATTAATGATCTCACTGGAAGTGTTAGAGCAGTGACTTGCTGTTGACATGTGTTGTTGAGATCTATTTGCTAATTATTGTTTTTCTCTTTTTAAAACCATCTAGTAAATGTCATTAAGCAAGGATCAGTGCATAGTAAAAGATCTGAATGTACTAATAATTGCTTTTATTTTTTCAAGATTGGCTTTCTGAATTTTCCATTTGTAGGCACCCACATCATACGTAGGATTAATTTTCTGCAAAACGCAGGCTTTCCTTATTACACAGACTTGGCCTCCTTGAGCACATTGCACCTCCTTTTAAAGTCTGCGCATTAACATCTTGTTAAATTACATATTGATTTTGAAGTTCTTTTTCAAGAGGCCCTAAAAGGTTATGGCACGGGCAGTCGATGATACACGGCAGTATCCCCGTGCTCCTCGGTGGGTACTGCAGTTCTGATCCCCACGGTATGTAGTTTACAGCCGTTACAAAAGTCAGTCAATGGTACATACGCATTTTGTAACTTTCTGAAACCTTTTGATGGCACTCCTCACTTGCTGCAATTAGATGTTGGTTTAAGCGTAAAGCTGTGAAAATGTGTTTCTCATGCGCTTTTTAGTTGTCCTTAACTGGTGCTGCTGTGGTTATGTATTTAGTGTGTGGAGAGCTGACATAAAATGACAAGTGTTGAGCAATTTGTGAGGACAGTGAAGAGCACTGTGTGAAACTCTCATTCTGGCCTCCACGAGCTAAGGCTGGCTACCAAGTCACGTGCTATAAACTAACAACAGATGTACTCTAAGTGGAACTAGTGTATCTTTCTTGTCAGACAATCACGATAAAGTGAGCATGTGCTTTAGGTCTGCAGCTCAGGAGCTTGGGACCTTCACTCCAGACAGAATTGTGCAGTTTTATTTGGCTCCAGAAGATTGCTGCTGCTCTCTTATGGCAGGTTTATTCTGAGAGTCTGCGGTTTTAAGGCATCGCCTCACCTTTGCCAGAGCATCTCAGGGCAGGCAGAACTTGGGGTAAACCTCAGGAGCTGGGCAACAGGGTGCCTGTGCAGAACTGACAGAAATGGGGATGGAGCAGAGAAAGAACTTGCCAAGTTTTCTTGCAGAGCAGGAAAATGAGAACAGCTCCAGAACCCTGGCAGTGCATTTATCACCAAGCGCTTGTGTGACAACGCATTTGGTTGAAGTCACACCTGAATTTCAGCACTCTGTGGTACGTGGGGGCTGGGCAGGCTCTCTGCACCACAGGAAACCCTTTCCGTTGGCATACCTGCTGTGTCTCATCAATAAAAACACTCCACGTCCATATAGAGACAGTTGAAGGGTTTTATGTGAAAGTGTACCCATACACTGCTGAGTAATTTGTGAGTAATCTATGCCAACCTGTGGTTACTTTTACACAGGGAATTCCAGCATGTATCGTGTTCTTCAGTCCATCTGGTGTCAAGTTTTGCCTCCAGCACATTCAGAAGCTTTCAGGGGATTTTATCAGCCATATCAAGGTATACTCTCTTTAAAAGTGGTGAAATACAATAGGGAGTAGGTTTGGTGTGGGCAAATGAGAAAAGGGAAAGCTGTTAAACCCATTACAGACCTTCATTTTCTCTTCTGTTTGTGCTTCTTTCTCTGAAAAAAAACACATTATAGCAAATGCACAGAGAGTAAACACAAATGTGATTATATAGCTGAGAGCCATTTATTTAAAAAAAGTAATTGTTTTCACCTAGAATTATTTCCCCAGTTTAACTTACCCAGTCTCCACTGGGTATAGGCTTTCTTTTCTTTTAGTAATGTGAAGGTGTAAACAGTTCTTGCTTGAATCAGGCTGAGGCATATTAAAATTCCTCTCACTTTTCCTGTTTCACGGGACTAAGAGCTGTCAATGTTTCTAATAGCAAGATAAATAATAACCTTTCCTAAGTGACTTCTAAGTAGCTCAATTCGTAGGCGGTTTTTAATACTGAGACTCTTCAACCTGAAATGGTTAGTACAGTTTAGTAAGCTCAGCCATACAAGTTGGTAACACCGGCAATGTCAGCAAAGGAGGGGTACGTACCCGAGTAACTAGTGAGAGCTGGTGCTGCACCTGACTGCGCTGTTGTAACTGTAAATAACGTCATTTCAGTTTGCTGCTATCGGTCCAACGACAGCTGAAGCCATGGAAGCAGCAGGAATCCCTGTGAGCTGCACTGCAGAGAGTCCGACTCCACAGGACCTCGCCGCTGGGATCCAAAAAGCACTTCACAGACAGAAACGCTGTGTGCCTGAATAAGAGCACGGCAGGCATTTGAAAGGGAATATGGTGCTGTAGGTTTTTCCATCTTGCAGACCCGTTGTCCTGCAAGAAAGTATTTTTTTCAGGGATATGCAACACTGTCCTGGTCAGGGCCTGGTGTGAGAAGCTTGCATCTAACTATCTCAGAAATCTAGATTTTTTTCCAGTGTCCCTTAAAGCATGTAGCTCTTCCCCTTTCCTCATGTTTGCAGTGTAAATATTTCATGTGGGCGCTCCCTGAAGAGGGGTTGTGAGAGGCTAATCCGCGTCAGCGTGTATCAAAAGAAGTTCAGTGTATCACTTCAGGTAATACTAGCACACAAGGCAAGGTTTTCATTTCTCTGTACAATCAGTTTTCCAAACCCATCTTTCTCCCGTTTCTTTCCAAACCCAGAAGAAGCAGTCTTACAATGAAGTATTTTCTGTTGTAAAGCTTACTTGTTCATTGTTCTGCTTTTCAAATATTTATAGTAAAATAATGATTGTAGACTCTCAATGGAATAGGACAGGTCTTGCAGGGAAGTTGCACGGTGTGGAGCCAACAGCAGGGCAGCTGCTGCCACTCCATATCCTTACAGTATAGGGTCTTAAAAATTAGGTTTTGGTTTCTAGTGCTGTAAAGAAGGAGGATTTATTAACAGAGAAATAAACTGGATTGTCATAGTTAATCATGGTGTTAAGAGTTGTCTGTTTTGGATGTGGTTTATGCTTTAATTGTTTATCTGTGAAAGGGGGAAAAAGTAATCCTATTTAGCACTAATGCTACCTTCAGCTAATACTAAGGAATTTGTAGAAGATTTAAATCATAATACACTCAATTATAATCCTCATGAAAGTCATTCACGTTGTTAGGATAGCACTGAGGTTCATAGAATAACAGAGAAATCCTCATTTGCTGCAAATGTCTATTAGCTTAATTCCGAGTATACGGCCTGCGTTTCCAATTAGGTGAGATGCTCCATACCTAGAATGAGAGTCAATCTGAACCCAATTATGTTAATAATAACTGAAGTAATTTCAGATTGTGTATGTGGATTCATCAGTCAGACTGGGCACAATATGACAACCATTTTGCTTTATAAAGCAGTTCAATTTCTTGCAATGACATAGGATCTCAGAAGTACGCTAATTGCTGGAAGGCAATGTTGAACAGTGGAATGCTTCACCCTTACAGAACCTCGTGTAGGATACTGGAATGGCTGTGGTAACTGGATGCAGCTGCAGGACCCGAAAACATGCCCTAGGGAAGAAGGAAGAGGATGAGTATGCAGCAGTTGCTGACTTTGCCCCTTCTGTAAGATGACTGAAGCTCAGAGTCTGCTGGGCACCACCCCTGTAACACAGCGTGCAGGGCTGCTCATCGCTTCACTCAAAAATAAATCCACGGCAGAGCCAGGAAGGGGAAGCCTGTTCCAGCCCCCTGCAGTGCTGCCCGCAGCTCTGCTCTCTGACAGAGGGCAGCTGTGATGAAGCCTGTGTGCCCCCTCCCGCGAGTGCCCCCTCCCGCGAGTGCCCGCCCAAGAACAGGAGCCAGGATCAGGCAGAGAATGGGAACTGGAAACAGAAGCCAGCTGTGGGCTTCTGCTCCCTTACACTAGCAAAATTATTTGCCATCTAGTGTAAGTTGCACCTGTTGTTGCCTCGCTGATGAGCGGACACCACCGGTGACCACCACCGCCACGTACACTTTGCCGACGTTGCCTTTACCCAGTCACCACTGCCAGGCTGGGGCCGAGGAATTCGCCCTTGTGCCAGACCCACGCCGCACGCCCTGCGCTGGGCCCTTGGGTCTTTAACCCGCTGCCAACCGCCTCGAGCGCGCTGCGGGAGCCTGTCCCCGCGCACAGGCGCTGCCTGCAGGAGAGGCCACGCTCCCAGCTGCTGCCTCGGTGGCACCGAGTCTGCCCCGGTCATTAAGCAGCAGGGGACCTTACCCAACCGCTGTGGCGTTCATAAACCAGAGCAGGCTTAAGACTTTTATTAGGATGTCATTTGGCAGGTTACAGACCTGATCTATTTTTATGTGAGGCTGAAGTACCGTAAAATATTACTTGCATTTTGTTACAAGGAATCAAGAAGAGGTTCCATAACCCGCTCCCCCCCCCCAAAAAAAAAAATAAATCATGGTAACAGCCTGTTACCGGTTCTCCAGGCTTACTCTGAGGCTCTTCTCATCGGCTGGCTGACCATCACACACCTGCAGAAGCACACGCTATGCTCACAGCTGCTTCCCAAAGCAGCAGGACTGGGGCAGGTGTAAGTGCTCTTTGACCCGTGCAGCAAGATAGCCTGCGAAATTGGGTTTGATCAATGGCTTTCAGCTAGAATTTCCCCTTACACCAGGAACCTGCCAGCAGCCATCAGATCAGCAGACTTCTCCAACCCTGAGTAGCTCTGTGATACAGTCACTGATCTCAGCAGTCCTGCTTAGTCACCCCTCAGCTCCTCTGCTCTGAAGAGCTTTTTGTCGTGAACTTATTTCTTCCACTCCTCGCTGCTGCCAGGCTTCTCGCTGATAACAGCTTCAGACACAGGGCTTTTAGCAGTCTTACCTCAGACACCCGCTGTTCAATTTTCTGCAGCTCCGACCTCACCAGAAGTGAGGCGGGTGCAAGGGGTGCTGCCCCGAGCCAGCCCCCAGCTGGAAGGCAGGAAAAGACACAGAAATCCTTCTTTTTCAGATCAATCATTCCAAATCAGAATCGACAGAACAGATACATACGACGCCTGTCATCTTTCATCCTTCCAAAAGGTGCTTTTGCTTCTTTCAGGTTATTTGTGCTCTATGTTGCACCAGAAAGATCAGGTTTCTTCTGAAGAGAGACCTAAGGCTGCACTTGTAAAACTGTCTTTAAATTGTCAGGATGGAAATTTCTACAAACTGGGGTTTTCTGGGTGAAAACATGTCCCATACAAAAAAAAAAATATATATATATATGTCACTGTCTGTCACCATGACAGTAAGAATCACCTCCTCAAAATAAGCAACTTATATAGTTAATTAACCACTTGTGTCTTTAGTATAGATTAAAAAAAATATATGTGCATGCATAGACACATGAAAACTATTACTACCTTGGAATAAACAGTGTGTTTTATACTATTATTATCCTATAATGAACCACACTTTTTATAAAAAAAAAACCATTAAGACATAGTTGCATTTTGAAAACTTTATCTTTAAATAACACATCTTTCCAAAAAAACCAGAGTCCTCACATACTGAGGTAAGACTACACTCATCTGTTAGGTGTGATTTTACAGATTTTTTTTCCCAGCGCCTGCTGCCTTTCCAATTGTTTTAGTTCTGTCGAGCAGTTTGCTTCTCTGATGAGGGTTGTAACAGTCATAACAAGAAAAACAAGGCAGACTGATTCATTAGTTTATATTTAATAAATAACTTCTTATTTAAAAATACGCTCTCATTTATTCACAGTTTCAAGTCTGAAAAAGATAATACTCTTCTTGATTAATTCAAACACAGCTAAAACCATTCACTTTCTGGGGTAAATGAAGTCCCAGTAATGGCTAACATTTGCAAGAGTCTTGCATCAAAGCGAGAAAGGCACACATTTCAGTGCAGGACAGCAATGGTGGTAGAAGTGGCATGTCCACATATTCAACAGAAATGTCCCTTGTACAACTCTGGGTCACGTTACCGGTTGAAGTGTTTCAGTGAAGCCTTGCTCAAAGTGCGTTTCCGTTAAATACCAAACTAGAGCAACTGTGAGATTACATTTTTATGCAAAACATGTGTATCACTGCAAAGCCCATTATCTGTAGGAGATAAACTGAAGTTCTCCAACATGAAAAATTGTTGTTTCTATCCCGAACCCAAAATTGGCTTTTCAAAGAAAGAAACTCTAGTAACTGAACCAGTACAGAGTCCTCAGGATAAAAAGGAATTCCTGTTCTTTCCCAGATGTACAACGTTAATGAAGTAGGTGATATTATCACCTTCAACAAATACAAATGACATGGGAAAAGCTACTGCTGATCCCATGTGTAGCAAGGCACTGTTTCTGCTGGTTTGCACCATTTCAGTCACTGAACTCCTCCGTTACTACCTTCAGCATTTTGAGCCAGCTGTTCCAGTAAATTTACGATTACCTCTATTCGTTCTAGCAGGGTCATACTTTTGTTAGCAGTTGCACGCAACAGCAGGGAGTAAACTTGCTTGTTTGTTTTAAGAACAACTTCTTCTTCATTAATGCCCCTAAAAAAGAAAACAGATAGCACAACCTATTAGCTTTAACCACAATATTTTATTCCGCAAATTATCAAAACCTATTATTAAATGACAACAGTGATGACTATCCCTGTGAAACTACATGGCTGGTGTTTTGCTGTGAGTCTCTTCTTGCCTTAGTTCCTGTCTCCTGCCATTTCACAGCACTGCAGTCAGAGCCCCTGCTTATACTGCAGGAGGGATAAGCTGTGCTGATTTTTATTCAGCTCCAGTCTGGCCATTTTATTAAGTCATAATCCAAAATCGCATCATAAACCCTCCAAAATCCAGGTCTAGATGCCAAAACTCTGTACTTTTGATAAGTTAGTGTCTAACCTGATCGTGCCAAATGCAGACACCTGAACAGTCAGAGGACACTGTCTGTTTGCTCCTGTGCCATTGCCTGCTATTAGCTCTCCCCTCTAAACCGCTGTGGACATAATTTTCCTATTCCACGTCTGACACCCACGACCTGGCCTCATTCTCTCAAGTTCCATACACCTAAGCTATTTCCCCTACGATAAGGGACTTTTCCGTGCTCGACACCTCTACACAAAAGAGCCTTTCCTCTTCTTGCCAGCCCGCAGTCTAAGCTCCCACCAACTTTCCCCATTCAACAAAGACTGTAAATCACTTATAGCACACATCCTGGTCTTCTGCTTCAGCACCATCACCCCCCTGTCTTTGCCACCCTGCTCTGCTACATTTAATGTCCAAGACTAATAAGTGACCCAAACTAGAAAAATGAAAAATAAAAATGCTGCCATTGATACGACAAATAAAGCACATATGTGTACAAGCAGCAGTGAGTTTAATTGTAAATGCTTTGGGCATTACCATGAAAAAGTGAAGCAAATCAAATTCATAAAAACTTGGCAGAAGCCGGACAGGTTTATTTATTAAACAGAACAGGTAGTCAATAAAAAGCCACTGAAACGCGAAGTATTTCCAGGATAAGTTAAAAGAATTCCCAGAATAATTACTTTCAATTACTTCTTCCCTCCAATTTACATAGCCAAGTTCAGTTACACTTGTGCATTTAAATTTTAGAGGGTAACACTCTGATTTCATCCAGTTTTATAGCTAGTCTGCAGGTTTTGCTGTCAAACATTAATTTCACCTCGTTCTCCTGTTCTCTGCCAAACTGCATCTGAGACCCTGAAACAGATTTTGGGGGCTCCAATTTCCTCCCTTTTCAACCCATTCTTAAAACAGAAGGCAGACGTTACCTTCCTGTCCAAAGCAGAACTGAGGAAATGTACACAAGGCACTCAAAAGGTTTAACAAAAGGTAGTTTTAAGCTTAGCCTTGATCCATTTTAAAAAGTTTCACATGTTCCAACAGTGCCACTTCACAGCATCCAAACTGTAACTCGTTCCCTATGTGGGATCTTCAGTACAAAACTCCACTCAAGACAACGATGAAAAAGTAAACGGGGGGAGCCCCCGAACAAAAACAGAGGCTTTTTGTTTTACAACACTTACCCACATTATGAGACAACAGAACTAAAACAATTTGCTCTGTTACTTGGGCCATCTACTTGGTTACATACAAGTTATACTGCAGTCCTCTGAATGTCACACATTCAGATTGCCACCTTGTGGCAGCTCTTCTTTAAAAAAAGTGAAAGCACCGAACACTGCGCCTAAACCAGCGCCAGGGAAGCACGCGGGATTTTTCCTGTCTCACGGTTTTCTATTCACAGCCTCCTCCGATCAGCAGACAACAGACTGTGCAGAGTGAATGCATTTCACAGTTTACTTCTAGCAAAATAGCACTCGCATCAGCAGTGCTTCAATCTGAAAAACTATTAAGACAACTTCCAACAATAAAAGAATTCTCTAGAACCGCATACTAGAACTAATGCCACGTTTTCATAAGCTAACTTCATATAACATTAGAAACAGCAACAGTATATTGCTGTAGCTTCTGCAAACACATTCGCTGCTGAGGGAATAAGTTATTGTCTGGATCCCAAGGGCAGCACCACACACACCCAAATCAGACCAAGAGAAGTGGTGTAAGGAATTACGCTGCCACACCAAATCCCAACAACACTTCAAGGTCAACACAAAAAGGAGAAGCCACGTTTGTTCTGAATCCCAGCAGCAAGACAGAAGATTCTTTTTTCACTGCACAATGCCATTAGGCATTAGAAAATTCTTTAATGCCAGTGAGTATCTTCCCAATACAGCCCCCCTCTATTAACAGCATTGCTGATGTGCCCACATTTATTCTGAAGTATTCTGCTTGCTAAACGATGCTGTAGCCAATACATTTTATTGTCAAGGTAGATGAGATCATCAGCATGCAGTGGTTTCTCCCCCAGTAGCTTTCAAGTGCTCTGTCACAGACAAACCAGTGTCAGTTAAGATAAAGGACACCACATACATGTAGCTCATTCCCCGAGCAAACAGTTTGATTACAAATAAAAGACAACTAGAATTATGCCAGCAAAATTATGGCAGTAAAAGTTAAACTGCTTTGTGTGTGAATTTATACCTATGAGACGTAGGATTTATACCCTCTAAAGGGTAAGTCAGGTATCACAGAGCATGATGAAGCATCAGTGATTCATAACTGCACCAGGCACTTCAGGAGACTATTACAAACCATTGTTTTCCCATTTGAATACAGCCATTCAAGTCTGATTTTTTAACTCACTCAGCCCTGGACTGCTATCAGAAAGAGGAGAGAAAAAAGCTGCCTAGACACGCTCAGTAAAGGTGTTTCTTGGTCATTCCATCAATTACTTGCAAAACCACATAAAACATTCAAAATTTAGATGGTTAAGGCATATCTCAGCTCCTTCTCCACGCAGAAGAGTGTGGTATTTATTCTTTTATGGAGGTGACTGTTACATGGTTAAGATACATACTCCGTATGAATTTATGGATGACAACCACACCTACACACATCAAAGTTCAACTTACCCAATTTTTTTTTTGGTTGCAGTTAACAATTTAATGGACTGGAGGAGAAGGAATGACATTCTGGACTCAAAAATACCAAGCAGTTTCAATACTTCTTCTTTGTTAAGGCCAGCAGAGGAATCATTAGGTGACACATTCTCAGCAGTACTTTTATTCTCGCTCATCTACAGAAAAAGAAAGAAAACCCACACCATTTCACTGAACTCCACCGTTTAAACACAGTTCAATCAAGTCAGACAACTGCACTTGCAGGTTAGCTTACTCTTTACAGAAGTGGTACCGACACCCCAACTGCTATGACACCCTCTTTATGAGGCTTCAGTAGTTAGCTCAGATCTACGCTGCACACAAGTTACACCGACTGCTTATGTTGTCCATTGGAGTATTCAGTTATAAAAATATCAGGAAATTATGGACCTGACTGCTCAATCTGTTGCTCAAATTGCTAGCAAGGGATGAACACCGGGTCAGCATATATTGCAAGTAATTATCGAGGCATCACGAACCTATTAACACTAGCTACAGATAACCTTCCACATTTTAATAGTTCAATATACTTTATAGAGAGAATTCCCGTTTATATACATTAAGTTCTTTAAGACTACTTCTAACAGATAATAAGGGATCTTTTAAGGGATAACAGAGTTGCACAGAACCCCATTCACTCACTCAAGCAATACACATGTTTTAATCCATCTCCAAATTATGTTCTAGAGCAATTTTTTTTTTTTAATCTGCTTCCACTTAAAGGCTAGACAAGAATTGCAATAGGCTCAAAGCCTGCCCACGCTATTTAAGCAACTAGCTCTACTGAAAAGCGACCAAGCAGTATCTTAATTGCCAAATAACGGTTTTACAGGAATGCAAGAGAGACAAGGGAGCAAAGAATCACACCACTTGACTTCTGTTTACCTGTTCACTTTCTGCCACAAGCTCCTTTCTGATGAGCTGGAATGCACCTTTGGTTTTTGCCATTATATCTAGGGCCCCAAACAAAGTCTTTAATTTCCCAGCACTGCTGTTCTGACCTAAAAAAATAAAAAATAAAATTAAAAAAAAAAAAGGTAAACATGACACAAATGGGTTGTTACAGATTGCACTTTCTTCCATCCCAATTAAACAGTTCCCACAACAAAAGTGTGTACTGTTCTAGTTAACAGAAAACTAGTAAGAAAAAAAAAAATCTCTTCTCTCTTGAAAACTCTATTCCAAGGAGCAGATTAGTCCTGCTCTCATATACACAGTTATCTAAAAATGAAATTTAAGAGCTAATGGTTGTTTGAAAAGCTGTTGTAGTAAGACAAAGCCAGACTTACTCGCCATCTGGAATTCTGCAAATGCCACCCTTTCCAGCTGCACACGAAGGAACTCACAGGGTGCATCCTTCAAGAGTTGGAAAAGTCGTACTGCTTTACTGTAATGAAGATCAGCAAGTACACGGTGTTGCTTCCTCAAGTGTTCATCACCAACCTGCACTCAAATTAGGGTACATAATAAATCCCAGACAGTTTGTATGTTCGTGAGATAACCGTTAGGAAAAAAACCACCTGTGTAGGTTGGTACACAAGGTGTCCACAATCATTCCTCACCTCACTGCATCACGGTTTATATGAATGGCTGCACGGTTCTAGAACACATCACCAGCACGCCATCTTTGAAGTTATTGTAATTTCATAGCTAATGCTAACAAATTCACACCAAGTAGAACTAAGTCAGCCATAAAGAATACTACTTTGGGGTTAAAAAATAAATAAAAAAAATCAGTGCAGATTTGCATGTTGCTTTCTAAGACTTTAATAAATTCTGTGCTAAAGTTCTAGCAGAATGCTGGTTGCTTGCATATCAGAAGAGTGGCCTGGACACAAAACCAAACCAAAGAAAATATTTATCATCAATGGCTTCTGTTATGAGAGCATGGAACTACTTAGAATAGACAGAACCATAAAGGTCAATACATTCTGTGAAGGAAAGACTACACTTAAAAATAACATTATATTTCACAATGATTTGCAAATCAAGCATCTCAAATTTCTTTGGTTAAATCATGTAAATAAATATATCCCAACTACAGGTAGAAGAATACATATCAACCTCCATGCACACGGACATGTTACGTGTGGAAGCTATGCAGAAAAATTAAACAGTTTTTACTAATACCTGGTTTCTCAGGCAACTGTGGTACATTGAAGCAAGCCTGTGGTGGATGGTTGCAGCCCGATACTGGCAGAGAGGCTGTCGTGCAGACACCGTATCAACATCGCAGTATTTCAGGGATTTCATCATGGCTTCACTAACTTCCTTCTCTATCTATGAAACAAACCAATAAGATGTAGTGTGGCTACTCTGAAACTAGAACACAACTATGTGCAAGTGTAAGAGTTAAATCTGTTTGTGACACACACTTTTCATTAAGCAAAACTTTAAAAAAAGGCAAGTCACTAAATGTTTTCTGTTTTCCAAGAAATACTTCACGAAAGTTTTTGAATCCAATAAACATTTGGAAGTTATTCCAGTATCAATTTTTTTCACTGTTCAGTTTTCCAGGAAGAAAGTAATTTTTTCAGATGTTGCCACAAACGCTCTGTATTACCTGTTCCTGAGCCTTCCTAGATAACGGAGCATAATCCTGCTGTAGAGTTGCCATAGTGAAATATGTAGTAGACAGCTCCCAGTTCACAGAATCCCACACAGCTGGATGCACGTCTCTCTTACCTAGTGATCTTAATGCCTTCAGGTAGTAATCAATAGCCTGCAGATGACAAAATAATACACATACTTATTACTGCCTGTATTTACAGCAGCTAGTAATTAGTTTCCTTACACTCATTCTCAAGGAAGCATTCCAAAACACCTATCTGAGCGTTCTTCATTTTCTTTACAACCATTTTGGTCCTAACTTGAATCCGGAACAGGCATTTCCGTCTCCCTTGTGCACGGTACTACAGTCCGTTAAACACCAGGATCTGAACGGCGCTATTTCAGGGCAATGGAATTAAACCAACAATACTGAAGCCTACAGAACACCGATTAAGGCAATACAAAAGCAGAAGAGGTATCTCAAATTATTACATCAAGGCTTACAGATATTTACAAAGATATTTGCACATATTCTACAGTAAAAGACAAATTAGGGTATGGGACATTCTAAAAATAGTATGATGTTACCTTATTATAGTAAAGGGCCTCTTCTGGGGAAAACTCTCGTTTGAAGTCACCTTCAGTTGCACAGTGGGCTTGAGCACAGATTCGCATCAGCCTTCCTGTGTTGCACAGCAGAAGAGCAGCATTGGTTGCATCATCAATTGACTCAAAATTCTGAATTCCTTCTTCAAAGCAAGAGAAGCTTTTCTTCCAGAGTTGCTGTTCTGTCGTCGATACGTTTTTACTCACTAGGGTTAAGACACAAGGCTTACAGTCTCACCCAAGTTCTTTAAAGATACTGAACAAACATTTCCACTATGTTCTTTTTCTCATAGATGACCTTTTAGAATTTAAGGGTAGTAAATGATTCTGAAAACCCAGTTCTGGGAAACTACTCTTAAGAAAAAACTCAAACATAAGAAAACTAATGCCCAAAGTGCACTATTACACTTAAAGAACTGTGGTAACACGACATAAAACCCAGGGGAAATAAGCAGGATAAAACAGCTAATTTTTTTTTTCTGTAGTAATATTCAGGGTATTGCAGTTGCTTTATAAACTTACAAGTATGAAAAAAGTATGTATGAAGTGTAGTGAAATACGAAACAAGTAAAAAGTGTCTTTTACAGACAAGTGAAATCCAGTATTTCAGCTACTTCAGCTAAATGGCAGTTCTACTAAAACACAGAGATGATGAAAAATTACAAAATTGAAGTCCAACACAAAATCTTTCAAATACTAACTGGACAAAGGTCTCAGAAAACAGCTAGTATTTGGGAGACTGGAGCTGTTTAAACTGAACCACCAGCTTCTAATTTGTTCTAGTTTATTTAACTCTTATTTGTAGACACTATTGGCTTTGCTTTCAAAACCAAAAATCTACCAAATACTTTACTGTGCAAAGCAGCTTAGGTAACCTCTATTTCCTCAAAAAAACCCCACCAAAAATAAACCGGAAGAAAACTTTCCAAGGATTTACTTGTCAGCCAAAGAATTCTTTTGGCTTTACCGAAACTATTCTTATGTTTAAATTAATCTTACAGTTGTTAATGCCATGCTGGGTTTAACTGAATATCAAGAAAGCAACATGCCCTCCCTTTTATAACAAAGTTGGTTGAAAGTTGCTGTCCTGTTTTTTGAAGGTGTTCTACCCACTGTAAAGGAACTTCTCCAAAGCTATAGATCTCATCATTCAGTTTAGACTTAATTTACAAGTCACAGTAATCTACTGTAGAAAAATATTTACAATGGACATTAAAGTTTTTTTTGTAATTGATATTGTGTACTTCCTACAGAGTTCTTTAAATGTTTTCTTTATAATTAGAAATAGACAAGACTTCCAGCACAACCAGTGAACATGATTGTTTTTGCAGTTCCATGAAATAGTAAGAAGGGGGGGGGGAGGGGGGAAGAGTACTTGCCCACTCTCTCAGTCTGCACTGCAGCAGCCTGGTTCATGTAAAACACTCCAATCTCGTTCCTGATATTGCCCATCCTCTTTAGTACCTGTATATGCTGCTCTGGATTTTGGTTTTTTAAATTGCTGAAAAGTAAAATTTCATAAGCTGCTTCATAACATTTACAGCTGACGGAAAGTTGGCATTCCAAGTCCGTAGACAAGTCCGTAGCCCAGGCAAATGCTACAAAACAAACCAAAAAGCCTGCATGTCAAATAGTATTTCCAAATAAACTTAAACCTGTGATAGTCTAGAAGAAAATTCCCTAAAAGATAACCAAATATAAGACCCATGTCAGAATGATCCCACAGTTTCTACAGGTAAGTAAAATTTACCCATTACTTAAACAGTTAGTATCTAAATTTAGTTATTTTACAGCTTCAGGCATGTCATACTGACAGCCTCCTTACGTGTGACAGGCACGGTAAGCTTTCTCTGAAGGGAACTGAACTGAAGCATAATAAACCCTCCTCCAGAAACGTTGCTAGTGCATGCTTTTGAGGAAGCATAATGCAATTACTTATGTCTGTCACATAACCAAATTACAGCAGTTATCTTGTAACAGTACCATACCTTGGCACCTGGATTCTCTATGAAGACTATGTAGTATTTCCTGATCTTCTTTTGTCTGGTAATTATATTCTTCAAGATATGCTGCTCTGTTGTTTGCATTTTGAGCAAGCATTAATTGGATATCTCCACAAAGGGTTAAACACTGACAAAGAAATACTAATACTTCAGGAAGCATGCTGGCGCAGAGACAACAGTAGGTATCTATTAGAAAAAAAAAAATCCCATGGATGAGGGAGGGGAAAAAAAAAAAAAAGAATTAAATGTCAAAAGGTTTGACACAGACTGACAATATAATTGGTTTTGATGTTACCTGTCACACTTATTCTCTGTATGCAGACAACATACTTTCTGCTAAGAAAAATTAGCCTATTTTAAAGTTACAGCTGCTCTACCCAGCTGACAGTTTCGAAAGAGCAACTATGTTGTCCAAGATGAACAGTGAATTTGATAATTACAAATGCTAATCTCATATTTGACTAAAGGAAAACTGACTTTCTACAGATTAACTCAAATGAGTTATAGCCTGAAAAATTCATTTCCAAAAGGTACAGCTTAAAATTGATTCTCAAGTCTTTAAAAGACTGAAAACTGAAGAATGCTTTGAGTTATTGATAAGCATATTGATTCTTCATCTTAAGATCAAGACTCTTGCTTTATAAGACTCCTCCTGCCCCAAGCCCTACAAACATGGAAGCAAAATAGCAGCACTATAGTACTAAGCTAATAGCATTTTCCAACTAGTTACTCTCATTATGGTAGTAATACTCTAAACAGCCTGATTTTACTTTCTTCGTTTTCCTCAGTAATATTTGAAAATATATTTCATTTTAGAGGAGTATCCAATTCAGCTGATGAACAAGTTTGGTATTTTTGAGAGTTGGGAATATATCTAAATGAAACAGGAACCACCAGGCACTTCCAGCAAAAAAGCATCTGCCTGCAGCGATAGCACTTCGACCACAGAATATTATCTTGGTCTTGGCACCAGAACAACTTTCCCAACTTCAAGTCTTCTGAAGCTCCAGATATGCCCAGTCTGTCAACATGGGAACACCTTTCTACCAAAGGGAGACAAGAGTTCTTCTTACTACAGACTTCCCTCCCGAATAAGGAGCTAGACACTTAGTTAACTAAACGCACAGTTGTCAGACTTGTCACTGCGCACCACTAGGATAAATCATGCACATGAGAAGTATTTGATATCGTGAAAGGTATCTACAGGCAATGGTGCAGATGACAAAACACATTCAAGCAACTTACCATGGCACTGTAAAGCCAGCTTGATGTATCGTAACGCTCTCCCGTATTTCTGTAGAATCACGGCAGCATCAGATAGGACATAATAAGCCTTCGATGATTTCAGAATGAGCTGGAGTTTCATTTTATATTGCCACGATCCAGGAATCATTCCTGACTGACTGGAATGCTTACCCTTCTGAAATGAGCCCACTGTAATGCAACAGAACCTCATTAGTAAATCTCATCTCCATAACATATGTTAGAGGTTGAACATAATTCATCAGCATTCAGACAGAATGCAAATTGCCTTAGTACAGCTCTGCACAAGCAGAGTTATGCCAACTTGTCTGCCACTACATTTTTCATCTGCAAAATGGACCCAATACTTTGAACTTTTCCATGTAGTCCACTGGTAGCAGGATGCTCAAACATAGTGAGCACAGAGCCAATGCAGCTACCCTCTCAAACTTTAAACCATTTTTGAAATACAGATGCAACAACCAAGACTATTCCATTAGACAGCAGTAGAAAAGAACAAGAAAGCCATGGGCATAACGTGTCACGTTCTCTGCCAAATCCTTGCAATACATGCTCTGTTTCTGTATGAACAGTCTCAAAGTGAGAAAGCCTCCATTTGCGAGTTTAGCTTCCAGCACAAAAGGAACTGGATAACCCGGTCCTTTCTGCAAGGAAAGCCAATGTCTGTCTCGCGCTCATTCCAAGACATCCTCAACATAAGAATATGAAGGTTCCTTCAGTGCTGCAGGGTTCGGTTATGGAACCAGAAAGAACAGGTGACTTGGCTTTAGACATACCAAAGGACAGAATTTTGTCCTGACAGTATCTGCATGCAGAAATGAGTCTCTTGCTCACAGGTGGACATATAAGGCCTGACCTGCAAGGCCACTCTCTTTAGTAAGTTCTAGAACTACGTGTTTATAACAAAACCAAATCTAATACGTCAACACCTCATGCAGTTAAAGACATAGAATGCACACATACTGTGTCCATATACCATTCAGAAGTAGTTCTCCAAGCTCAAAATTCAAGAATTAAGAGCACTTACCCTTTCTATACATATGTAAACATACACATGTAGCCAAGAAACTATATCATCTGCATCACAGAAAATAAACCCACACGCTGGAGAAGCAGAAGTTTCCCCCTTATGTTTGAAATATTTTTCTCTAGGTTGAATTCAATCCTTACGACCTAAACAAGCAACACCGTTGCTACTTCAGGGAAGAACTCCAGCACAGATCCAGAAATTAAGTTGGTTTTTTTTTTGGCGGGGGGTGGGGGGGTGGTTGGTGGTTTTTTGGTTTGGTTTATTCTGAGATCTGTACAATATTCAGCTCCCACCTCCCCCAGGAAACACTTGTTTCTAAACAGAAAAAGTTAACCTGGACATTCTCCTTGCCAGCTGGCAAGAGCTGCAACATGTTACCAGTTCCAAATCCTGAAGGCAGAAAACAGAGCCTGACTGCAGGAGAGCTGAAATCCGCCCACTGTTCTTGCTGAGCTGCCCTAGGTGGAATTTCTCCGTAGATCTTGGTAACAGTTAGTCTCACAGTCTGTATTAGCAGTACTGCACATGATTTATGCAAGCTGGGCACAATGTAACTTTCTGATGGAGGTGCTAAACTCCTTGGTCTTGTATGTGATAAAAACTAGGAAGTATGTGTACATGTCCAGATCACTGACATTCAAGAGAATCATGAAATTGGAAGAGAAATATGAGAACACAAACTAGTACCTCAAAACGGAACTTGCTTATTATTTAGAGATTTTTGAAGGGGGAAGCAAGGAAAAAGGAAAGAAGAAAGAATTGTACGAACATGCAAGACAAATTTCTTCCTGGGTTGTGCTTGTAGGGCTTCTCACCCTGCAGAGAACTCTAATTTCAGGAGAGTCTTTCTTCTTCTACCCTTTTATGGTAATCCAGAGAAAAAGTAAGTAGACAGACTATAGTCTGAGACTTCTGTATTTCGAGTATTTAAGCAAAAAAAACCCCATCTTTTACTTGCTGCTTCCTTCCACAACTGTAGATGTACAAGATAGAAAACAAAATCCTAGTTAATATTTGATATGCAATTCAGCAGCAAACAATGTAGGAGAAAAACCTGCCAGAAGTGAGAAGTCACGAAAACCCCACAACTAAAGACTATTTTAAAAACAACCCATGCAATTTGTCATGCTCCATGTATCAAACCCCAAAATACTAAGTCCTTATGGAAGTCATCTGCAAACTACATCTAAATACGGTCCCGTAAATTATGAGTTTACTAATATAATTGCTTTGATATGCAAAATATCCCAAATGACCTATTCTTTTCATATTTAAAAGGGAACAGACTGTTCCTCAATTTTCAATATATTACTTTTACTTAGGCAGTAGTGTAATTAGTGACTCGTAAGTACACTGTTTTGACAATCAAAATAAAGTAGCAGCAGTTTGTGCTGGCACTGAAAAGGTCTTATTTGCACAACAATACAACTTACTTTTGTCCAAAAATAATGCCATCTGTTTTTCCAGACACTCGGGACCACCACTGGTGGATTCATCTTCATATTTCAATGGGATTGGAGTGCTGGGATCAGCTGCAGGAAGGTCACCCTCTTTTTTAACACTGCTGTCAACAGACTTCAAGCCCTGCAAAAAGAAGAAGTAATTTAAGTCACCTTGAAAGCAACATTTAGGAAATACAGAATACATCAAGAATTGGGTACTAGGTGAAATATCACTAGAAAGTTGACTGTAAACTTACCTCCAGGACATAGTTGAGCACTAGCCTGCAGCGCTCTTCAGTGCCATGGCAGACAGGAAACGCACAGCTAGGCTTCATGGAGGGGGCACAGGGAAGGAAGGAAAATGTTCAGCAGAAGAAAGTTACTGGCTAGAAGATGCAAATGAGACCTAGCATTAAGGAAATGTGTTAACGGAACAGCTGAACTCGAGACTAAAAAGTGTCACAGTATTTCTTTCCTTTACCTTAGTGAGCAATTCATATACCTAGTCATTTACTTGGTCTCCCCTGGTAATCACAAATAGAAGAGATGTCTCTATTCCATCAGTAGTTACAAAAGCATCCACAGACGGTCTGCAATGCAGATCTGGGAGGATAAGATTCAATACTGCAGAAAAATAATTTCTTCAGCCTATACATCAAAGCTGCACTTTTGTCACCTTTGAACAACTCAAAGCTTTGGGATTTCAGGGGTGGTGGTGGGGGAGTTTGTATTTTTGTTTTTTTCTAGGATTGAGTAGAAGTGGGAGGAGAAACAAGAAACTGAGTACTTCTGCACCTGTACAAGTTGTGTTTTCAGCTGATGGACCTTGCAGCATTAGAAATTAAGATGCAATAACAGTTACAAATTTACTTAGGAAATTTTGTTCTTTGCTACTCAACACAGGCATTAGAAAAAAAAGGTTTAGCTTTTGACCAATGAGAGTAACTTCACAATCATATCCCTATATTAGGTAAGACAAGTAAAATATCAGAAATAAAATGCTTTGAACAACTTCTTCACTGACCTTCCCAGTTTCTCATGTTCCTGTATTTTGTTACAATAATAATACACAGAAAGTGCAACAAAGGTAGCACTATTACACTTCTGCCAATTCCTTTATCAGGCACATGTATGCCAAGAAAGTTTCAGGAATACTATGGCCACGCACCCAGCTATCCCCTTAGACACAACATGTACATGTGTGCAGAGTGAAGCTTCACCTCTTCTTTAAAATTAACTAGAACCAAGTTTTCAAGGAAATCAATTGCTGTATTTCGATCAGTTACCTTGGAAAGACAAAGGGAAATCAAACACTAACCCTGTGGAAGTGAAGTAGCTGCTGATCTCAGAAAAACACTCAAACATCAACGTTGCTCCAGAAATAAAAGACTAAGATACCCTAGCTATCCACACAAACTCGTGGTCATCTACAGTGCTTACACATAGCCACAGTTGGCCTATTTTCTTACTATTGCGACGGAAATAATTTTTCTGTATCCTGCTATGCTGACACAAAGGACACATGCAAGACAGGGGAAAATCTACATTAAACCTGCTATACTTTAAAATTCAAAGACCTCAAATGTTATGAGCAGCCCATCAGAAGTTTTTTTCCCCCCACTGTCTTGTCTTCAGGTTAACTGAAGCACAAAACAGGTAACTGAATTTCAGTAACAAACCTTGCTACATGAACTGAATCTTTCAAGAAAGCCCTTTAAAAATATCCACAGCTTTACTTACACGGATCCGATGAACAGACTTGTACTTTTCTGGTACTGATAACTCCCCAACAGATTTGATTACAGCCACTGCTTTATTGTCATCTGGCGGATCAGAACTGTTACTGTAGGAACCATTTTCATCACTGTCTGGCATTTCTTCCTCTTCCTCGCTGTAACTTTCATCAGAATTTCCACTTATAGGGAAGTCTGTACCATCTTCCTTTTTAGGTTCATCCAACTGAAAAAGCTCTGATAACATGTAGTTTGCTGAAGCAATAATCTTTTTAAATAAAAGAAAAAATTGGTGATTTATTTTCAAGTTATTTTTCTTTTGAAAGGCAACATCAATATAAATTGCCTTAGAACAAGGAGTAGAGTGTGCATACAAACAGGTGTTGATAACCTGTAAATACAGCCTGTACACACACACATTGTATGACCATATCCTTGAGCACTGAACTTTAAAGAATATTTAAGGAACAAAGGCTTGCAGACAGTATGTTGTTAAATATCCATATATGTGCATGCAGACCCTGCAATCAAGCTTGCCCACACTTGGCTTCATCCCCCACGTTACAAGGTCTTTATGTCATTTTGTAAGCGAGGGTGTAAAGGTAAAATTTGGAACACAGACCACCTTGGGCCAAGACAGCTTTAGTTTGTTTAAAAAAAAAAAAAAAAAAAAAAGAAAAAGAAGTAAGGGCAGCTCTATCACACTATTCTATTCTTTTCAGCACCACCCTAAAAACTTGTTTATTCACATCTTTTGAGGATTGTCTCAAACAGCAGTTATGCTGCCTTCCAGAGAAGCTTTTACCTCCTCCACTTTTGTTCTAACTCACACAAAAAAAGGCAAAATCTGCTGTAAGAGAAAAACCCAGCAGCTATCTTAGTTGACAGTAAGGGGGTATTTATCCCTTCTCTTCTCTGGACTGCTGCTGCATGGAGAAAAATGGAGTAATGAAAACTATGTTCTGGTAGGGATAAGCATTCAGGGGGTCTGCATTTAATTTCTTCCTGCTTCAGTTTATACACTGCCAGAGTTTCAGAATATGTCAGTGAATGAGCTCTTAGATATAAACATTTAAAAGCTATGCTGTAGCAGCAGCAGCATGCACAGTACTAACAGTTTAGAGCGTGAAGAAATCAATTTCAGCTTCTCCAAAAACAAAGAACACACTGGAACTGACAACCATAACAGATGTAAATTGAAACTCAAGGGGTCAAACATGAAAACAGCACACAAATGGGATATACTTGTAGAGGTAACTAGCTTGCTTTTTATAGTGAGAAAACAAATAAAACTATATAGTAAGTCAGGAGAAATACAATGCACACTGGCAACAGCCTAAAACAAGGAGCATTACACCCCCTGCTTCAGTTTGGTTTTATACAGAAATAAAAAGCCTTGAGGCAAGATGTACCAAAGTTCAACCTCATTTCTTGCCTAAGTGTACTACGCAGTCCTGTACATGTTGCTCCATAACCTCCTCCCATTCCATTCAAAAAGAGACTGAACACAAACAGCTGAAAGCCAACCTGGTCCAGCATCAGACTGCACTCCAGAACATTTCAACACACCCATCAAAGACTAAGTCAGCAAGATGAGAAATATGTATACACACTATACACACATACACATACTTTTTTCCTCTAAGAAAAGTGCTTAGAGAAAAGGTTATTTTGGAACCATAACACACACCTAACAATTAAACCAGTAAGAACAATACAATAATAAACCTTACAGTAAGTGTTAAGCCCTTTTCTTGCTACCTCAAGTTTTCAAGTAAACTGAACTCTTGCTCAGACAGCTCTCACACTCCTATCACTAAGAATTCTGACACTAAGAGACGAGTCAAGTCTGCCAAGAAAATTGGATCAGATTTAGTTAAAAAAAAAAAAAACCACACAGAAAAACCAAAACACAAACCAAACACAAATATATGCCTTGAAGTGACCTGCTTTTGTGCACCTGGTCCCCAAACTGGAATGAACAATTTTGATAAGTGCTTAGGCTCCACCTTAAATCACTGACTCTTGTGTAGCTCCAGGAAAACACTAAGGAACAGCTTTCAGGTTTGGCCTTTTGCATTTAGGCACCTTAGGAAGGATGTAACAGCCAAAAGACTTGCATTACTGCTTCATGCACACACAGAGTGATTACGTCAAGGCCTAAGTTCTAGAACACATTTTTACACTGAAATCTCTGGCTTCTGAGACGCCTTTTCCCCCCCCCCCAATGCTGAACAAGTGTTGGGTGAAGGACGTGCGATTAACTCCCCTGATATGCACCTTGGTGATTCATAACTCCTGCATTTTACTTCCTGAACATTCAGAATATGAAAAAGTGTCAAGAGTAATTTCTAAAGCAGTGGGGTAGCCAGGGAATAGGGGGAAGAAAAAAAAAAGTGACAAAAAAACCTGCGCCCACGCTGCCGCCTTCTGCTTCCCAACATCTTCTCTACTTCTGACTTCAAAAAAGGTACTACATGTAAATAGTGGGCTTCAGTGGCATTACAACAGCACTGTTACTTACAGTTCCTGCTTCTGGCAATAAAGGGCATGTTCCAGTTCCTGGTTCTGCTGGAATCTAGTGAGATTGGACCAGAATACAGTCCAGCAATTTCATACAAAATGGAACTGAGATACAATTTCCCCACAGTAGCCATGCTATATCATGTAAGCATGTTAAGTAACCCTCCATCAGAACAGCAACCTTTCGGCATTAGCCATTTGGGTGAACTGCCAACCAAACAACATTTTACACTTCTTGTGTATTTTTGGAGGGCTTTTTGCTTTGTTAAAAAAAAAAAAAACACACAAAAAAAAACCAGCGCTCAGAAAATTACTCATTTTACCAGGCCGCTTTCTGAACCAGTATACAGCTGCTGAGAGAAAGTAAAAGAGGCCACCACTGTGCAGGAGTATGAATTCCATTAACCTACTCAAGTAAGGACTCTCTCCTGCCCTATTAAAGAGTTACTTAGAATTAAAAAAAAAACATATAGGAAAGGGAAAGCGATTCTAGCCTGATCAAGTTCAGAAAAGAATAAAAACCAGCTGTTAAAGAGTATTACCTGTTCTAAAAGCTTGTAGATCACAAGAAGCAAACAACGGAAGGATCTCATGCAAGCAAAAAAACCCACCAATTTTCAAGAGCTTCTAACGGGATTTTGAGAGCTTCCCACAACTTCAGAAGGAGTCTACAAAATACTTATGAATTGTATTTAAAGTAGATAACAAGAGGAGACATGGCATGTATTAGTTGAACTAATATTTTTCACATGACGTTTTTGAGATCAATTTTCAGTTGAAAACAGCTTAAATCTAGACCACTTACATGTAAATGAAGACAAACTTTGGATTAGATTTTAGTTTCAGTACAGGTATTTCTTTTTTACATGTATAATGTGTTGCCTATAAATAGTATTAAGTTACCATGCTGGTGTGCTGTAGCCTGCACAAAGCAGCTCCTGCCTGATAAACTTCCAAGCCTCCTGTCTTTTGGTTAAGCATATTGATAGCATTCTGAACCTACAGATTTCTCAATTTAAGACAAGGAAAAGATTGTGAATAGACTTAGTCAAAATACCAATGAGAAAGTAGCACACTCCCTTATCTTCTGCAATGAAAAAAGAAGCTAGCACATCTGGCAGCAGTAATACTTTAAGACATACACATGTTCCCTACCTCCCTAAACTTTAATAAACTACTTGTCTGACAGAGCAATTGGATTCCCGTCTTTCTTCGAAAAGAACCAGAATCAACTATGTGGAATAAAGGTCAGTACAGCTTCACCTTCTTTTCATTACTTACTGCTTCTGAAACTACAGAGCATCAAGGTACCAAAGGCTGACACAAGGTCTAATGAAGAGGTAAGAGTTTGAGGTTCTTTTCCTGACTCTCCCATCTATCACAGAATAGTTGAGGTTGGAAGGAACCCCTTGAGACGGCCTAGCCCAGCCCAACCCCCCTGGCTCAAAGCAGGTGGCTCAGGTCCACATCCAGTTGGGCTTTTTGTACCTCAAAGGATAGAGACTCTGTAACCTCTCCGGTTAACCTATCCCAACATTCAGCCACCTTCAGAGTAAAAACATTCTTATATTCACACTTTACACTGTCCAGCTAAGATCTACCTTAGCACCTGTATAGCTTCCAAGCACAAAAGGACTCCTCGGGAATGAAAGCAAGAGAGCAAATGTAATGACAAGTTCCTTTTTAGAGCAGGACAGAAGCAACATTACATAGCAATGCATGTCAGTGAAGGCTACGGCTTAGAAATTTATTTGTGCTTAAAGAAGCCCCAGAGTATTTTTTTCTTTTAAGTTTATAAATTAATTATAGTTTTCTCCCTTGCAAGGAAAGGAGGAAGTACCACACAATATATTACTAGGTGTATTACGATGACAGCATTTATTATATTTACAAAAAGTTACAAGAAAACATGCAATTCTTACTTGAGGATGTCTGCCATTGTCCAATAACTTAAGACAATTCAGGAGCAATGTCCTGATAGTGCCATAGTGTTTCTTGTTCTGGTTTTTCTTCAGCATCATATTGCAAGCAACTCTAGAAGAAGGTTGAACAAAATCATGTATCACAGAATAATTTCTTTGTGCTAGAAGAACTGTAAATGTACCCAGATGCAAATGTAGATCTCCCAGACTTTATGATGGGTCTACAAGACTTACTTAGCAAGAGTGTAGTTTACACTGAGAAATGGTGAACAGAAGAAAGTCTGGTTTGATTTTGTAGGACTGCGGCTTACCAAGCTTATGTGTAAAAGACTACTTTCATTTAATGCATTTTTTAATTGTAATGTACTTTTTGGTCTCAATTCTTAATACAACTGCACCAAGAACTAAATATTACAACAAAAACTATAAAAACTTACTTGTACAGAAGAATTGCCACAGGCATTGTAAAAGGGTTTTGGTATTTGTCTTCTGTCTCTTCACAAAGCGTGGTTAGGTCATAAAGCTTTACTATATCACTCCCACTTGCTGAAAGGTAAGACCTTTCATTAATCAACCTCGCATTAACATAAAGCTCTTCAAACAGATCTAAATCTACTTACCTTTAAACAACCAATAAGTATGTCCTTCTTTGGTGCAATTTGATTTCAGAAAAGATAAGATATTTTGAGCAATATCTTTTATCACTTTGGTAGAAAAATTTGAGTTTTCCAAATTGGGAATATCTTCAGTCTTGATCATTTCATATTTCTGCAAGGAATGTATCAAGATCAGGAGGGTTTTCTGCTACCTACCTCCCCAAAAATCTATAGAGCAGTGTCTCTACCAACTGCTAAAAGAAACAAAAGGCTACTATTTGATACAGCGTCATGATAAATTGAGTTAATTTCTATGATTTACTTTAAAAGCAAGCACATCTTGATTACACTACTCAGTAAGAGCTTTAAAAAGCTTTTAAACATCACTTCTGTGACAAACATGGTAACTGGAGAATAAAAGGTGAAAAAACAGTAAAGGTGCAAAATCTAACTATATTTGGGATAGACTTTTTAGTGGTGCCTGTAGCAATAGGACAAGGGGTAATGTTTTTAAACTGAAAGAGGGTAGATTTACATCAGGTGTTAGGACAAAATTCTTGACTGCAAGGGTGGCGAGATACTGGAACAGGTTGCCCAGAGAAGTTGTGGATGCCCCAGTCCCTGGAAGTGTTTAAGGCCAGGTTGGACAGGGCTTGGAGCAACCTGGTCTACTGGAAGGTGTCACTGCCCATGGCAGGGGGTTGGAATGAGATGATCTTTGAAGGTGCCTTCCAACCCAAACCATTCTACGTCTACTTCGATGAAACCCAGTCAGCCTAGTAAGCAACTATACACTATCAGGTACAACAGAAACTCAGCTGATACGTGTGGTCTACTGCAAAATAATCAAACTAAAGTTTAAAAAGCATGCATCTACCTTGACAAGTGAACACTACAGATTTTAAGATGCAAGAAACATTATTTCTGCTGCTACATTTTTTATTTTTGCCTTCATTCATACATCAGGGAAAGAAGGAATCTTGCATGCATGGGAGGGAGAGGAATAAAGAGCATAGTATTTTTTAGTGGCTGTTGCAAGCTGTGTAGATACTTCTCATTCTGCAATAAAGGATTTTTGTAAATCTTTCTGTCAGAGCAGTAAGATTTTAAAGAGATCTGTTACAACTGGAGCAATTTCAGAAACAGAAGAACAGATTAACCATGCATAGTGCGAAGTGCCAGACTTACCTGAACAATGCCATTAACATGAAAGCACATCACAAGCTCTGGTACATTGCATATTAAGTTGTCCAACCAATAGTCAATTCCTGTCAGCACATTTATTGGCTTGTTGTTATCCCTAAGAATAAGTAATTCTCATGTTATTTAAGTATTTACTCTTCAGAAAATACTATGGATGTTTACCAATGGGATTTAGATTTGAGTCACCTGAGAGTGGATGGATACTAAAACAATTATTTGTGGCTTGTTATAACAATGAATTATATCAAACACAATAGATGTACCAATCTCTCCAATGAAATACACTCACATTCCCTCAACAATTTTGAATTTTTACCTGCACATATACTGAAACTTAACAAGCTTCAGATGTCACACTACTACCAAGATAATAAGTACCTATTAAGTAATACTAAAGGAATGGCAATATTAACTGCAACTAATTATAGCGCAAGCTTTCTCACAGACCTTCCAACGTTCCTTGCAAAGCAAGTGTAAATTCCTATACGTGTCTTAAAAAGACAACAAATATACCGACCAAGTTTCAAGTTTCTACTCATTCTTTGCCTATGCATAGGCAGGAACAGAAAGACTAGTAATCAAGTGATCAGCAGAAAGTATTAGTGAACAGTAAGACAGAACTTAGAAATACTATAATCACAAGTTTTAGGTATTTATACCCAACTAGAAGTTACCGAAATTCAGAATCCCAAGAGGAGAAATACTACTGCTCTGTTTTATAAAATTAGCAATAGAATAAAACTAAGGGCTAGATATACAGGAGTGTTTTAACACTCAGCATTCTCACTGAAGTCAGGAAAGGTTGCAAACCACAAGTACTTTCAAATAAAGGTTTACTTAGAGCCAGAAAAAGATCAGCAGAGCATCTCAAGTCACAGTGCAGTGGCATGGCATTGGGACTCCATTTCTGTTTTTCTGCACTTCACAATGCCATCACCACTTAAGTCTAAAGTACAAATTTTATTCTTTAAACTGCATGTAAAAATTGAGTGAGTCAAACAATGCAGATAGCTAAAGAGGAAGCAAAGCAACAAGTCAATCAAGGCTGGCATACGTATCTCATTAACTTCAAAACTCACCTGAGACGCAAGCTCACAGCAGGGTATCTCCCACCTCCAAATATAGGCATATTTGATCCTACTAACATGTGGATATCTTCAAAAGTCCACAAGATATTACGAACAAAGTCATTTTTAAGTCCCTTCATTAAGAGAGAAAAAACTGGTCTATAAAGCACTACTATAAAACTTGCTCTCTATGATACTCTGTGGAATTATGAGAAAGCGAGAAGCAAAAGCAGCAAATAAAAGACAGCACAGAATGAACTAGGCTACGCATTCACATTAACTTAAAAGACTGAGATTGCAAATGCCACAAAAACTACTTCTACAGGGGACTTAGTTTTTCTCTCTGTTCCAATTTAGACCAAATTTTTAAATGGTTGATTAAATTGGGGGTTCAGTGTTTGAGCTCAAATTTCACATATAGCATACCTGACTGTTTTCCCCGTCATTGAACAAAGTAGTCAGGTTTTGTTCTTTGGGGGCTGAGGCCACATGCCCCACTATATATGAGGGTTCAAGAGGCACACTACCCTGTGAAAAGCACAAGGATAAGGAGTGATTCTGCTGCTGAGGTAAAGTTAGGCCATTAAAAAAAAATATCTGAACAACAAAAGCATAGAAGGGAAAAACCTTTACCTCTAATATCTTTAAATAAATATGCACTAAACTACAAAAAACCTCTAGTCAGCGACTAGAATACTTCTTTTCTATAGGTAGTACCAAAATTTTAGATTTTATATTCTCAGAGGCTTCGGAAAGAAATCAGAAAATTTAAAGAAACTCTTTATTACCCCAGAGTCAGCACCAGATTATCATTCTCCAGAAGTAAAACCTCTATCCCAATTAGTAAATTAAAGAAAATGACACTGTACAAATGCACAATAGCTCCTTTATGATAAACAGTCTGGTTTAGGCAATAGCTCCTCAAGAAGGCAGAAGAGAGAAGTATAAAGCTTCCAAGTACTGAAATATTTCACCACTTGAAACTATTACTAGACCACAACATATGAGGTTACAATTTTATGGATAACATAGCTTAGAGCCTTCCTAAGTTAGCTGACAGTCATTTGGCATACCAGTTGGTAGTCTAAGCATAACTATAGCATCATCATTATACTAATGTAGACTGAATACAACAGATCTTTCAACTTCTCAAACATTAAATCAATTCCTGTATTGTATTACTCAAAAACGCCAGGAATTAAGTTTTCATAAATAAGCTTAGCCACTGACTGAAACCCTAGAATCAGGGCCTAATAATGATTGCAGTTTGTTGCAGAATTACTGCAACATCTCCCCTTTCCACTTCGATAATCTCATAGCAAGTATCTGTAAATGTTGCTTAGTTGTTTACAAGCATTTTCACAGATCTTAATTTTCTTCTTCACCTAATAAATTCAGGGCCACAACAGATTCATTTACATGGCAAATTTAAAAAGAAAGGCCAAGACCTGATATTCAGAAGGTGTGCATGGAAACCTAAGATTTTCCTACTTTTACATAAAGTCATTGATGACTACTCCAAGCCAAATGTTTTGCTTCTCAAAAATGTGTAGATAAATATGTATTTAGTATTACAGTGACAGAAAAAAATACTTCTGAAATTCAGAGCTCTGAAACACCGGCATAAGCTAAACCGCACATACTGCCAAGTTCTTCTTTCTAACGCCTTAGTTAATTTATTTCAGCAGAGAGTTCTGCAGCAGCACTTTTGAAAACCTTTCAATATATATGCCTCTACAAAAACTAAGGTGCCATTTAAAACATCATACACACTAACCTGGTTAGAGGCACCCGGATCTTCAGATAATGAAGAAGGCATTTCAAAAGGAGCTGGCCAAGAGGCCCTTCCTGCTTCATCACTCTCACCTGAAACAGGACCCTCCTGGTGCTGTTTTGAAGTGGAAGGAACAGGCTGAGCAGCTCCATCACCATTAATGCTGACAAAGGAACATTAAAAAGTTCAGTTGACAGTATGCACAGAGATTCGTTTTACAATTGCTATATTTGATGCACTGTTCTCAAAGAATGACTTTGCTATATGGACAATTTGTTCATTGCTCAAAGTTTTAACAAAATTACAGCAGGTGTCACTATCTTAACTTGGACATTTGAAGTTGTTCTTCCCTCAGCGAAATACTGAGATATGTAGTTAACTAAGTCATACTGTTTATTTTACTCTTCAGTACTTTAATTTTACTTTAAAATAGTTCAATTTCTGTTAAAACATTTGCATTATTTCCTGATCTTATCCCTCAATTTCATCTGTATAAGGATAAATCAGTAAATATGACAACCCAAAATATAATTTTAACATTTACTTCAAGACAAGAAACCAGGCAAAAGTAAGATGTGCAGCATCAAGATTCATGCAGACATAAGGTTACCTGTAATACAAAAATTTAGAAAGTATAGCCTTCTGGTACCAATGTTCTTTACTCTTCTTTTTTCGTTGCCACTTCTGATCAATCAGCCTTTGATAAAACTCTTTCAGCCATGTCCAGTCCCCTGTCTAGGCAGTACCATAAATACAAAATTAATATCAAAAAGCATCCGTGAAATAAACCAAGAGCCTTATTAACTTATGAATACTCATCCACAACAACAAGAGAAACCCAGAATTACTTCACAGCTAAAGTCTTGAATTGGTCATTTATTGAAAAAGTATCTTCTAGAAAAGTAACATTCTTATTGAAAAGCTGACTGCACTAGAAAGTCAGATACATAGTAAGAGGTTCCACAGTTACAAATACTGTGTATTAATAATAAAATAAAAGAGTATAGCAATACTGAAATAATTATAGGAAAGTGGGACATGGAATTTTAATCCTACAGTACCATAAATATAGGACATCAGAAGCAGTTTGTGGGTAAACCAATTGCTGCAGAATAGAGGAACTTTTGTACTCACATATGGCTCTCAGGAATTCCAATATATACATGCTTTCTTGCTGGCTACACTGTTATTGAAATAATACATTCTGACCATACGACATACTTAACAAAAACCAAACAGTTAACCTGAGATGATCTCATGAAGAGTTCTTGAATATCTAGCTCATCCAACAAAAGCGTCCGCCCAATGCGATGTACTGCCATGCTCACATGTGACTTGCTATAAGGTATTTTCAGAAGTTTTTTAATATTCTTGCAGGAGAAAAAGAGAACAAAGATAATATTCAATATAATTATAATACACTGTAAGACAATTCCTCGGAAATTCTAAGCAAAGAATAAACTAGAAACATTGGAGAGGGATGAGCAGGCAAATAAAACCTTATAGTGCCAGTGATTTTAAGAAGGCCATTTCACAGGAAGTTGCATTTGTTGAGGTCAGAGAAGATAAGTAACGATGATGAAGAGATCAGTATAAACCACACAGGTGGTTTAAACATGATCTCTCTTTGGATCATCACAACCACATGTGACAAAATGGACGGTTTTGATTTTAAACAATCCAAGCAAGTGGATGGTTTGGATTTTAAAACCTTATCTTCACCACAGGAATACCAACACTTTGTCAGGTATCTGGAGGAATCTGGACAAAGACCTAATTTTGAATAAAAATCTGCCAAACATCAACACTGAGGCAGCAAATGAGTATGTATATTTCCTCTTCTGAATAGCCTCATCTGAATTCTACAGATATTACCAGCACCAAAAAAGCTGGCAAAAATTAGAGGAAAGAGGAAGTAGATTGGAGAGTGGGTATCTCTTCTAGATAAGAATAGAAAAAACTTAATAGAGAGTAATAATTTACATCAAAATAGCTAATTTCAAACACACAAGACGACTACATTGCAAGGTTGACGTGCTGCATTCATTACACTGCATATTTTAATCAAAGGTTATTTGCAGGAATACACAGGAAATAATAATTTTCATCTCTACATCCCTTATTCAGTGATCGCAGCTCCCTTAAATGACAGACCAAGTCAGGGGATCTGTTTGTATTTCACTAGGGGACCTTTACTTGTCCTCAAAGGACACAAAGATGACAGAAGCCAAGACAGGAACTTAAAATAAGGTTTATACAACGTAAGAGTTTGAATGATAGGACTTATACATACCTCTGAATCAGACACAACATCTACATCATTTCCAACTGAGTCAATGAAGTCATATGCCATCCCAAAGCTATTTAGAAAATAATACAAGTTTAGACAAATGCAACGTGGCATTAGAGATCTGGTTTTTTAAGCTTATTAAATATTTGTAAGTTTTTCCTTCATAAAAAACCAGAAGTCTAGGTAAATGTTACCAGGTATAATAACATCTAAAGTGAATTAACAAAATCATATCATTTTCACATTCAACAAGTTCTTCAAAAGGTACCCTTGGACGTGCTTAGATCCAATTGCAAGACATTCTAAAAGGTAGTTTAAGTTTTGTTGAAATCAGGAAAATTGGAACTATTCAAAGTGTTTGTTAAGAGAGCTATGGGAAATTAGAAAAATTGAGTTGTTTTTTTTATTGAACACTAAAAACAAAAACAGTTTTTCAAAGAGTTTCTCTTTAAGGCATTAAGCACCTTAAATAGTTTCATTTTAGCAGCTGTCATTTCATTTTACCTCTTATTTATATTTTCTGAAACTGGCCTAGATTCTGTAACAGACAAAATATGGTTGTATCTTCATCCACCCTCATTAAGGCCTCTCTAAATTATAAGCTGAACAGAATAGAATATTTTAACATACAGATCAGTCTCTAAAATTAAACCAGATATTACCATAACCCAAAAAAATACATGATGTGCAAGCATCTGAAGCTATACCTTCAGTATTAGCTTTCTGATACTAACACTAGAGAGATTAAACTGCCAAAATCTATTTGACAAACAAACATGGTACCTAAAATAAATAGGAAAAAGTCAGAGCCCTGAGTAACATGTTACTCTGCTCAAAAACGTGCATCTCCTAAAACAGATCATGAGGATCTAAACATAGACCCTCCACAAACTGTTCAATTTCACTAACTAGTTGACTTAGTGTGAATTTGCTTGTTCAGCACAGGATTTAAACCTATTTACAAACACTCAGAACTCAACTTATCCAACTATTTAACATCCATACTGAAAGGTAACACTGCTTTTTGGTTTTGCTTCTTATTTCACCTTCTGTGTTCACTCCCGACATGACTACCAAGTGTCTTTTGCCATTAGTTAGCCAGGTCCAGTTTCTAAAGATCCAGAAGAAGTATAAATTGGCTCTGTAACTTTCAAGGTGAACCACCTTTGTTCCATTTTCGCCTGCTATCAAAAGCGGAATGGCTGGCTTAGCCAGACTACCTTGGTTTTGGCCAATTGACAACAGTCAACCAGGGAAGAACATGAGGGCTGTTTGACTGTCTCAGGCAAGGTGTCAACATGCACTTTAAAAAAATAATAATCAACAGCATTTCCAGCATCATTAATCATTTACAAAGGAGACAAGATTATAGCACACAGGCAAGAACTAAGGATGAAAAAGCAGAGGGAGTACAGTGAAAAAAAAAGCAATAGCTAGTTGCTATGGTAAAGCCTGTACTTTACACTTAGAATTACATAGTGTCAAGTCAACTACTAGAATTATTCTTAAAGGCCTGGAAAAAAATAGTGCCTGCTCTTATTTACCTTGAAAACGGTTTACTTTTTTTGTTGTTGCCAAGAATGGTTGTACCCGCCGGTCCCAGCTTTGCGCTCTCACGTAACCAGTTGGCAGGTGGAAGTTTCAGGTCTGTTTTCTCCTGAAGACGGGCGAACGCTGCCTGTGGCGGGGCAGAGGAGTATTTCACCACAGCACTGCTCTTCACCTCATTGCCTCCGAGAAACAACACCGAGCCCTGGTTTTCAAAGAAAAAAAGTATTTTGTTTATCATAGACAACAGCAGTTGAAACTACCTGATTATCAGTTATTTTTCATGGTAAGTGATCAAAGCCCCCGTCCTGCACTTGCTCCCAACTTTCTCCCACATATACGCTCATGAGTATTTTAGTTACCCCGACTCCAATGCTTGCACCAAGCACACATCCCACTTTAGGGCTAAGGCGTGATTAAGGCTGGCTCCCCACAGAAGGTGGAAAATCAACCGTAATTCCCACTAATGCCTCAAAAGTTTGTGTGCTAAGAAAGACCAACACGAAAGCCAACCTCACTCGGTACGCACGCCTTACCACTGCGCGTTCCCCCTCAAATACAGCCCAACGCAGCTGCCAGCTCGTGCAAAGAGCTTTGAACCGGCACACGGTAAGGGAAAAACAGATCCACAGGACACTATTTATGTAAATACAAGGCAGCACGCTGCACTTAAACATAACAACAGAAATACTGCTCACAATTATAGCTTAATCATAATTAGTACGTTCCCTCCTGTACTCCAGCCCTCCCAGCAGCATTCCCTGACCCGCCCGACCGGCGGGAGGACACCCGCCAAACACCCCTGTGGGCGGTGGTACAGCCCCGCCCGACCGCCGAGCCCGCCGCCGCCCCCCGCGCCTCAGCCGGGCCGCCCGCGGCACCGGGGCGGCGCCAGGGCCCCCTCCCGCTACGGCTGCCGGGCACAGACGCGCCCCCCCCGCGCCGTCACCTGCTTAGGCTCCTCCGCGTCTCCCCTCAGAGAAGCGGCGGCCCCCACAACGCGGAGCTCCTCCATTTTCCACTCGCCTGCCGGGGCCGGCCCGTGCGGGGCCAGGGCCGGGGCCGGGCGAGCGGCGCGGAGGCGCTGCAGGCCCCTGTCAGCGCCCGCTGCCGGCGGGGGGGCGGGCAGCGCGCCGGCTCGGGAGCAGCCACCTCTCGCGACACTTACGGACAAGTCCCGCGGGGCCCTGTGGGCGGAGCAAGGGGGCTCTGGCCAATAGGAGAGCGCGGAGGGTGGGGCTAGCGGGCGGGGCGGAGGGTGAGGAGAAGGGTGGCGATGGCGGGCGGTGCGGGGGGTGAGGAGAAGGTGGCGATGGCGGGCGGTGAGGTGCTGGTGTGAGGCTCCCAGCGGGGTGTCCCGCCGCCCAGGGGTGCCGAACCGAAGCGGGTGGTTGTGTTTGGGCTGCACCATTAGCAGCTGGTCTGGTAGCGCCACCGTGTGCACTGCTGGGAGCGTGAGGTGCTGTGGTTTTCAGGGCGTTTGTGTGTGGCGGGGAGCTGGCAGCCCCTGGGGCCTGCTCTGGGGCCCGGTTGTCCCAGCCCTGCCCTGAGACTAGGACTGCTACGCTGCTAACCGCCGTGTTAGGTAGCTTAGGTAAGGAAATGGGCCAGTAGGGCTTTCTGATGGGGTTTACGGAGATGCTGAATAACTCTCAATGAAACCAGTGAAAACTTTGTGACAGGGCACCTTACCTTTAGGGGGATCATGAATGTGTTGTGCTGGCCTCTTGTTCATTAGTTTAATTTGACAAAGGCCTAGCTGTGATGGCGTAAGCAAGTAAATGGTGCCTTGAATAGCGCACAAAGAATTCTTAATGTTTATTGTTACCCTTTTAGACTAGATTGTTTATTCCTCAGGCCATAACAGAGTACAGTTTGTGAGTGGTTGGGAAGTACAAATGTTCTCTGCCTGTCATCATCCCCCTAAACATACATAGCAACAGGGCCAGGGCCTGCCTTTCTTTACCGAGGTACTTTTCTGTCCTGCCACTGATCCTCGCTGAGCTTAGGTGATCCTAGTCATCTTCAAAATCCTTAATTTCTATCAAAGTTGATTGAAAGTGACCTGAAAATCTGAAAATTATTATGGCATCCGAGAATCAGAAAGTGCAGTTGCGTAAACCTTGTTTCCTTTGTGAACCAAGCTGAAATAATCTTACCTATTTTTACTAACACAAAGCATAAGTCTTTTAGCAGTAACAACAATATTATAAATACGGCAACAACTTTGGTATGCAAATAAACATAAAAAATCTATTTAAGAAATACAATTATTTAAGGTAATGTTTTAAAGCAGTTTTAGTCAAGCTTTTATTATATTGGACCTATGCCTACTGCCATTGTGGACTGGCACAACTCTTCCTTAAATGAATTATTTATTCCTTATCTTCCCTTAGAATCTTTTCATGGTGTTGGTAAGGGACCTTTTATATTTCATCCTTAAACTTTCTCAGTTTTACCCATATCTCAATGGAGAACAGCAGTACATACAAAACTTGCAGCCCTTCAGAAAAAAGAGGTTCTAGTGGAGTAATACCTTAAAAGTGCTGCCTGAGTTTGCAGTAAGGAGCACCAATTTACTTAATCTGAAAATTAAGAGAATAGAACGAAAACAAATGACAGGTTCCTCTGCCTGTCACATTCTTTATCCTTCTCTAGTTGTTTCTATCACGGGCTTAAGTCTTAAAAATAGCATGAGTTAACTCCACAGCCTTCTGAGCTGATCCTGGCACATTCAGACATTGGTGCAGTTCATTACAGTCGAGGCTGACGTGACAGTACAATCATGAAAGTATTCCAAAACATGTTGCTCTTAGAGCTTGCTTACAACTGTTGGGTTTTGTTGGGGTTTTTTTTTCTTTAATCAAAATTGCATTATCTGCAACAGCTTATTTTTCATAAACAAGGCTTGCATTAGCCTCTAAATCATCATAAAAGTCAATTTACCTACTTTTGTACTGAAAAGTAACTCAGCATGGCATCATGAATAATGACAAGTTCCAAATAATTGCTCTTATCTGTATTACGAAAAGCTCAACAAGTAGAGAAACAAGTATTTAGGTCATTTAGAAGAAAGCCTTGAAAAATCATGATGTCTGCTAGTGTTCCCAAATATTATACCTGTGTCTGATAGTAGGATGGAAAACTAGATTTTCCTGCAGGAACTTTGCAATTGCACTTTGTAAATGGCTGTGACTGTCTGAATCATTCATACTTAACTAATACAAATACTGTATTTTCTCTTGTTCCATTTGCCAGCGATAGTGTCTGATTCCCACATAAGCTAGCCTTGAATATCAATATACTGGAAATCAGGCTGCTTGCCGTACAAGTGTCATGTTCTTTACAGTCTGTCAAGGCCAAGGAGACAAAGTCTTGGTTTGTGCTTAATTTAGTGAGAAGTTCTGCCTTGTCTCCAGCTTACCCACAGCCTTATTTCACAGTAAGCAAGGGCTTTGTGCCCCAGTTTTTCATTCTGTGAAAGAAGCCTTACATTTCAGTTGGCTCTCCACTTCCTTGTCCATAAAAACCTGTTACAAAATGTTATAAAAAAAAATAATTCTGCTATATCCATCTCGGGGACTATGTCTGTAACACAGATGAACGGACTAGGGATTTTTCTGGCCAGCAGGCAAGTGTAGATGGCATCCCCCCACCCCCATATTCCTTGAGGGACACTGGTGGTGCTGGGTTTCTGCCAGGGCAGTGCTTTCTGGCAGAGCACACTGACAGTGAAATAATATGGGTATTGAGCTGGTGCTCAAACTCAAAGGCAAAAAAAAATACCTTTACAGTGCTGTCAGGTTTTTAAACAAAAATTGCTTGTGTAGGTGATTAAGGTGTGTGTATGTGTAAAGTGATTTTAAGAAGAGCTTGAGGTTACAACTTTAAAACAATATACATAACATCCTTAGTTTTTTCCTCAAAAATGACCCTCCTTTCTTCAGCTATTACCATTATTGTTATATTCACATTATTGTGAAGTGTCATTGCAGTAATTGTGCAGAACTAATTCATTTTTAAATGGAATTCCATTTCTCTCCCACTTTAAGGCAGCATTCCATACTTTTACCAACTCCCCCTGCCCTGGCGGCACAGCAGAGGGATAAGAGTAGCACTGCCTTTGCCTGTCAGGCTGTTCCTCCAGCACCAGAATCACTTAGTGATGCATCATGGCGGGTCTGATGTCACAGCGGGTCTGATGTCACGGTGGGGGGTTCCCCTGGCGCTGCCCCACTTTGTGAGCAGGACAAGCGGCAGCAGCAGGCCAGGGGCCTTGCAGAGCAGAGCCATGCCCAGGGGCAGGGGGCACCGCCCCAGCCAGCAGCACGCTGGAGCATGGGTGAGGGCCGGCCGGGAGCCCCCAGCTCCCCAGGGCTTTTTTAGCCTTAAACACTCGAAAAAGCTTGGGAGGGGTGACTTTGTCTTTAGCCACAAACGCCGTTTCCCGTCCCTGATTTTTAGGAAGAAAATGTGCCCTAGGTATCCGGGGGAAGTAATGCTAAAAGAAACTCTGGCAGGATTTCCCCAACCCCACACACACCCCCCACACCCCCCATTTTTCTAACAGCACTGGAAAGTGTCTTAACTTTATATTTAGCTGATTAACTTCTGAAAATGCTAGCTGACGTTTGCCTGGGTTCTCAGCCTCAAGAGAAATGCTGCCTCTCATGTTTTGGGCCCTGGGCTGGGGTGCCTTGGCGTCCTGGGGCGCTGCGATGTGCACCTGGCATAGGCTGTTCTTCCCTCTCCGAACCCCTGGGCCTAACGTTTCGCTGAGCTGTTCCCAGAAATTTTGTGCTTTCAAACCTATGTGCGACCTTACTATGTACAACAGCATGGGCAAAAAAAAGGTGTTATAGCATATGTGGTTTTGCTAGTTGAATTATCAGCATATAAACAGTTGTCAGAAACTTCCTGGAGAAATAATATTATTGTCCGGTTACTGATCTATGTTGTAAGATTTTTATGGTAGGGATTGTGTTGTATGTGGGAGGCTCCTGATTTTTCCAGAGGCCACTAGGTGCTGCTATAATCCAAATAATAAAAAATAAATGGGAAAATACAATTTTGCCTACATTGGTGATCAGATGTATTTGTTTTTTGTTGTTGTTGGCTTTTTTTCTAAATGGATCACAATTTTCTTTATTTTCTAGTTTTCTCACTCTGGAGCGTGCCAGAGTCAACCTGAGTCACCTACAAGCTCTGCACTAAAACAGGTCCAGGACTCAGAAGCAGCTCAGGGTACTGAGGATAGATTGCCGCTAGCATACAGAGCTCAGGAGCAGGTGAGTTGCTGTGGCAATACAGTCAATTTAAAGAGCTCTCTTTTTGCAAGATATCACTTGCTAAGTTATAAGTAAGAATAGCACTTACAGAGTTAGCAAAGCAGTCATAGCAGACTGGCAGACTTTGTGCCTCAGGGAGTAAAATGATTCCTAGCTGTGTTAAGGAAGAAACAGATTTCACTGTTACTTGGTTGTAATTTTGGATACTCAAAGTCCTGCTGTAGTTATTGCTGATTTCCAGCATCAGTTACTCTTTTATTAGCCGCTCTAGCTGTTCGAAACACATTTGTGCGCCAGAATATATTATGATCTATCTGTCCAAAACCTGTGTGTAAAGCCCTATAAGAACATTTAATTGAAATTTGATGATCTGTTTTGATTTGAATGTCAGAAATCCTATATATTCAGGGATAAGACTTTTTTTGATCATTAAAAAGTTAGAAGCTTCCCATGTGAAATGTTTTTAAGGCTTGCTTAAATATGAGGGGATTTGGGACAATCTTGGAAACAAAATCCAGTATTTTAAAATCAGAAGTATTTAAAATGTTAGAATTTTATAAGCACATTTTTATGTGCTTATTTTATCATCAGACTGAGCTTTGCTTTACCCATCCACTTTGTGCACAGAAGATTTTCTGTTTTCATTTTCTATAAGCATAGCAATTATATTGAGTTCATTTCACAGAGTTTGCTATAATGAAGAGCAGAAATGGGCTGGGAAGGAATATTTAAAAGGGAGGCTTGAGGCTAGTGAAAAGGAGGAGATTATACTGTAACATAAGTATGCATTATGTTGATAGTACATATACCTTTCTGTGGAGCATCTTGCCTTAGCCACTGTCTGAAAAGGTGAACCAGGTCAGATGGATCTTTTATCAACAATAGTAGGACTGTTCACCTGGTTGTTTTTGTCTTGTATTTACCAGCCCTTCACTGTTAAAAACAGTAAGTGGAATTCCTATCTGTCATAAATGAGGAATTACATGAAATCAGTGGTGAGAGTACAAAGATGCGTTAAAGGCTACAACGTGATGTCACAGGAACAATCTGAGGGAGTTTGTTTATGTGACATTTTTAACAAGTGCTGATAAGAGTGTTGGAAGCTCACTGCATGAGAAGCTGGATGTCTCTAATCTCTGTATGAGGGAACTCACTGGCTGTGAGGTTAATTAATTTTCTAAGAAATACATATTGTTTAAGCTTATATTACCTCTCATTTCTTACTTCATGATAGTCCTGTAATTATTCTGTAATAGATTTTTTTTTTAACCATTAGTTAATATGGGGAATCCTTCCAAGAGACAATATTCAATATTTACCATCTTGGTTTTCAATTTTCCTGTAGCATATAAGCACTAGTAATAAACGCTATTCCTAAAATGTTAAGATTGACATGTACTTGCAGTAGGATATTTTACCAAGTCTTACATTTTACTGACTTAGAAGGTACTTATTTTTAAACACATATATGAGAATATATCAATTGAATTTACTTATCCATTAAACTGTAGTCTACTTGAATCTGTATGAGAAAACAAGTGAACTTGTGGTACGTACCTAAAAAGGTAGATAATCTGTCTAGTGTGCCAAATATTTTAAGATATGATCACGCAGCTGACTCCATGCATGCATATTTTGTATTTAGTGATTCTTCTTGCTGGATCAGTCATCCAGTTACATTTATCATTAGAAATTATTCAGATTCACTTACTCTTGAAACACATTTTTTTAAACTGTGTTACATTTAAAACTTGCTCTTCCGTTTGGAGATGAATATATCATAGTTGGAAGATGAAAAATGTATTTCACCACATTAAAAGTAAAAATTGCTAGAGCGTTTACAGAAGAAACATAAAGTTCCCAGCATGAAGCAGGAAAGTTATGCTTGGGGAAGAACAGAGGCAATCTAATAGTCCAGAAGAGTTTGCAATGTTTCAACTTTTAGCTATTGTAATAATATGACAATGATACATAATAAACTTTTAAAAAGTTAAATATGTTAAATTAATTTTAAAATGGTTCTTTTGCAGTTGTCCTTTTTTCTTCTGAAACTCTGGTTTCATTTTAGTGACTGGATGAACATTATGTTAAAGAATGAGATTATAAATTAGTTATGCAATTAATACTTCCTCTACTTCCCCTGCAACAAGCAGTGTACATGACATTCAGTACATAAATCATAGATTAATTCAGTTTTGAGGTCCCTTCTGTAGTTAATTTTAATTAGCTTTAGGCTTACTAGTGAATCAAACAAGGCAATCCTGACATAGATCTAGTATTTTGCTGCTTGCAGACAGAATGTATCATTCTTTATTTGAAAATTCACGCTTTTATATTAATCATATATAGTCAGCAAGTCAAGGGAATGCAAATTCTCCTGATGATTTTGTAAAATTATAATATAATGAGGGTGCAGTTGAAGATTTAATATATGACTTCCGTGTTAGAACACAGGCAGCTGTAGTTTCAGCATCTGTCAGAATATAAGAACTAAGACTAGTGGACTCCAAACAAGGTATGTGAAAATTCATAATTTTTTTTGCTATAATTTCTTCTTTTCAGAGAGCAGTGAACAAAAACTTTCCATTTTCTTCTCATGACAACAGACACTGTCTACAGAATGTAGGAGAGTATTTTGATTTGGTAAGTACCCAGCACTGAGAAGATCAAGCAAGTTCATGTATCTGTCTGCCAGAGATTAAACACGATCTTTTTTCTCTCGTGCAAACTTTATAGATGCTAAAAATTGTGAGAAAAGAAAAATATATACAGCAAAGGAAAACACACTTTTTTTTAGTATAGGGATGGGACTTCCCTGAGGCTGGCACAGCTATACAGCAGCACACACGGTCATTGAAAGTGACAGAATTCAAGGGGAACAAAAACCCGATGATTAGGGCCTCTGACAGGCATTTTCTAGAGATCCTATTTTCTATGTCCTAACATGGTTTTGTAACAAGTTACAGTCCTATTAGTCTGCTAGAAGTGATTTGCCTTGTGATGAACTTTTATAGGGGTGTCAGCCACTCATAATTCACAGCCCCACATATTTGATTCAGACTCATCTTTATCATAAGTTTCACCGAAATCCATAGGGGACAGACAATATATCTCCAGAATGTATTATTTTCCCATCCGCTTCTCTTTATAATATAACTGTTTAAATGTATGTTGCAGAAGCCACAATTTTTAATAGAATTTAAATTGTGTGAGGCTTTGCTGTATGTGCAACAGTTTCACGTTTTTCCACTTTTCTTAGATTGTTGACAGTTTTCTAGGCATTGAAAGAAATAGTGCACTTCACAAGATAATGAATAGAGGAGGAAGCAGCGAATTGTGAAAGTTTGTCTAACTTTGGGCTCTTACAGCTAGGTTTTTTTGATACTCATTATTCACTGACTAACTGCCATTTCTGTGCACTTTGTGCAGTGTCTCATAATTTTACAGATACTGATCAACCATAATTCCAAATAAATTTCCTGCAAGCTATGGAGTGTGAAAATCAGGCTCTGTCTCTTTGTGTTTGGACACACAAGGGATAGCTTTGAAGAATCAGATTTCATGGTCTATCTCAGTTTCTTTCTTGCAGTCTGAACATAAAATTATTAACCTGTTTCTTTGGGTTACTCTGAAGATTAATGTAGCCGAGTATAGCTAAATAGCCTTGAGTATATAGTATGCTACAGAAATGCAAAGTATAAGGGATTTATTAGTACTACGAGGTGGAAGGTCAACACATTTCCCATTATATATGCAACCAGAAATGTCCATACAGGCAAGTCTAATAATATTATTTTTAACTTACTAAAGATCAGCCATGAGTTCTTGAAATCACTGTAGTAACAGCTTTGTTAACTTCCCAGTGGGGTAGTGACTGTTACAAGATTCATCTGTGAAACTGTGATTATAAGTCATATGTTTACATGAATTTTTCTTTTGATTTTTTTTTTCTAGGGTATGGGCCGGAGGAAGGTTGAACCAGAGAGACAGCAACAGAACTCGCAAAACTTCTTCCTATGGGCTCATGACTCCGTTCCTAGCAGCGAGGATGGCTTAACCATTTATCAGACATCATTTGTAAAAGATCAGAATACCAAGAGCCCATTTTGTAGGCGGTATCCGAAACACCACTCAGAAAAATGTGGCACTCACAAACCCCTTCCTGAGAATGAAAAAAACCTGCAGCCAAACAAGTCATCTTAATTATCAAAACACCTTTGTAGCATTATTTATCATCATCTGTGCCTTTTCTTGAGAGTGGAACTACTTGTTACTCAAATGGATGATGAAATAAACATTTGTGTAAAGAGAATGTGGTAGTACAGTTGAGAGTTCATTGAAGTCAACAACCATATGTTACTCTGAAGACGTCACTGAAATTTTTATAGTAATGCAAGAGGAGCATTGTAAGGAAAAGCATGATTGTACATATTTTTAGAAATACCTCTATTAGGAGAACAGAGGTGGTGATTGTACTTGTGTTATTTGATACTGCTTGACCCTCATCTTGATCGAAAAGCTCCTTCAGCTTCCGAATCAGTGGTATGACTGTACCTCGAGCAGCTGATAGCATCTGTGTTGACAGAAGTATATAATGGAACTGGATTCTTGAGGGTTTACCACAACAGGGAGCCAAAACTGTGTGTTCAGGTAAGAGAGACACTTTTCTGAAAGGTTTTGTGGCTATGAAGGTGGGTTACTGGCCATTGCAGACATTAGATAAAAAAGCAGCTGTGCATTAGATTACTGTGCAAAATAACTGTAACATTTGGTTATAACACAGAAGTTGTATAAATGAAGAAAGAAAGGGTGTGGCAAACAATGTTTGCATGCCTGTGTGTGCACTCACAAAATGTGAGTGTACATGCGGAAGCGTCATTCATGGCAGTAAGGGGAAAAAAAAAGGTCAAGGTGAAAGTGGAAGGCTGCATGAAAGTTTGAGTTTGAGATGAACTGGATCTCAAAAGAACTCATGATTTTATAGTGCCATGTCCCTAATGAAGTGAATTCAGAACCAATCCTCTAAGCACTCTGCTCCCAGAATCTTACTGGCTGTATGATATGGAAGGCATTAGAGTCAAAACTCCAAATACTGTGTTTTCCTCTTCTGGATCATTTCCATTAGTATGAATAAAATAATAAACCAAACTGTGTGTCTTAAAATACACTGAAAGTAAACTTGTTGCTATGCAAAATAATGTTGACTAGAAAAATTTAAGCATAAGTTTGTGGGATAATTTCCCTTTGTTTACAAGATAAATGGAAAAATAAAGCCTCAACCCTTCCCATTCCCTGCACTGTAAGAGATGCCTTGAAAATGATCTATGTTAAAAATTATTTCTTCCTTTGAGTGAACAGATAGATATTTTTGCATCAGCATGCAATGGCTGACCTTTTTGTGTGCCATCCAGATAGATGGTACTAGCATATTTCCCTGAACACGTAACAATTTTATTAGGACATGCTGAAATAATAAACTGGTTTTTTTATGAAGTTCTCTCTACTAAAGTTCTTGGGGTGCTGCACAATATGTAGAAATGCAAAACATTAATGAACAACGTAAAAACAGATAAAAAGCCAAGTAACATAGTGTTATTAAAAAGAATTATTTTTTTCTCAAAGTAAAGACAGCCTGCCTGACAACTCTAGAGTCAGAATTTCCGTAGCCGTAGCCAACAATTTCATCTCCAAATTGATTCAAAACTAAAGTGTGTGCAAATCACATGGTAAGTGAAGTACCCCCTGCTGTTTGGCATACTCAAGAGGGCAATCTTGGACCTACATCAGAAGGAAGAAACACATTCTTGCTACATTATAGTAATGTTTATCTGTGGTTTAGCATTACAACTGGATATGGTGAAATAAATTATTGGAGTTTGTTATGCCTTAAAACACCAATAGAAAGATTCCAGACTTCTTTTTTTCCCTTCACATTTTGACTCACACACACACACACTCACACATATATATATAAAAAATTATTTTTTTTTTAAGTAACTGGATTAATACATGTTCTCAACTACATTGTGATGGAGATTCCAGAGGAGAAAATAGAGAGATCATAAAACCTCTATACACACTGAAATACACTGTGCTGGGTTGAACCAAACAGGTGATTCCCACATATCTTGTGCTGTGTCTGTTTCTTGGGTAAACAGCATGAGATACAATACATTGAATTTCAAAATGAACTATAACGCCCCTGATGAATTCTAGAAAGTCATAGGCTTGTGTACTTTGGATAGAAACCATCAGTTTTGTTTAAACTTGCAATAATTATGTCTCTGAGAAGAAGACCTGTTGAGTTAAAGTATTTTTGCAATATGTTTTTTTTTCCTCCTTGGAGGATGGAAGAGAGGGGAGGAGGGCTGGCAACTCCCAGAAAGGTTTCCGAGTTGGTGCAAGGAAGTGATCCCAGCTGGTAGTTATTTAGGATCAGATGGGTGGAGGTAAGCTCAGCAGAATGAGCGCACTGTGGGCTAATTCAGCCAAATACTGTTTTGGAGAAGTAGAGGTTATACCCTAGGTGGTGTGATAAAGATGGACTTTTTTTGCTTGTTTTATTTAAAAAAACCCCACAAAACCACAAAACACCCCAAGCAAGTTTGTAACAAAATTTCCTTGAACAGTATTATCAACAATTTGAAAACAGCCAAAATCTCTTTACAGAAACAACTGGCTTTGTAATATAACCCTTTTGAATGAGCAGGTATTGTTGCCCTCTGTTTTTTCCCAAGTCTGCATCAGTTTAGGGACTGTCTATACAGCTGTCTTAAGAAGTCACTTCTGTGTTTGTTTAAAAGTGTTTTAGTATCTTAGCTAAATTCACAGAACACAAGTGAAATTGATCAAAAAAAAAACAACCAAGGGGCTGGGCAGATGGCTGCAAGTTTCTTTGATTTAATGAGTTGCTACTCATCAGCTGAACCCCACAACAGGCTCAGGCTGGTCATTAATACGGTTGAGCTGAAGAGTAGCAGCTTTGTCATTTGACTTTCCATACCCAGCTTGCTTCTTGGGTCACATCAGTTTGGCTGCATTGGAATATAGCCTTATGCTTGTGTCTGCATGGTTATGTCCATTTGTTCAAGGTGTGTTTGTTTGGTTTTTTCTTTTTGCTGCCCTGGTTGCTGATAACTAGATCTGAGAAAACAGTCTCTCTCAAAGCTGCTGTCTCTTGGACCACATGGCCTGCTGGTAAGCTAGATGTCAAGCTTTTATAGCTGTTTCATTTATGAAATGTTGTGATCTATGAAATGCTTTTCATAGTCATTTTGACCCTCATAGACAAACTATTGTTGTTTGATAGCAGATTGGTTCTGGTACAATAGGAGGCAAGATTTAACTTTTGCATTTTGTTTACTTGGTGTCTAAAGAGATGCTTAAAGCCTGAAGTGCCTGGCCTGTGGGGATGGTTGGGTGGAAGGGGAGTGCTGCTGCTCATGGGGTGAGTAATTCAGTGGGGATGCAGCAGCTTGACTTCCAAGTCATCTACTGCTAATCTAACCACTCAGTGTTCATAATCTAATCACTCTGTGTAGCTGAAATGTTTCTTAGCGGGTACTCTCAAGGTTAGTCTGAGTGAAGTAACTTGATATAAATGTTGCACTGAAGATGAGCCCATTTTGTTCCCTGGGCTACACAGTAGTAATACTGTTGGAGATCTGTCTAAACTCAAAACTGGTGCTGATTTATTTACAGTGATGTAGTTCAAAATATTAAGCTTCTATAAATGTTCTTATACTGGTTTAACTTCTCCCTATCTGAGCAAAATACTGCTATAGCTGTTCAACTGTTGCTAATGTTGAACCAAAAATATAGGCCTGTATCTAATAGAAATGTTTATGTTGGTACAGTGGCTGTGCTGGTTGACAAGAAATAAAGTATCTGAAATAAGTAGAAACTTCAGATTAGGCTCTTCTATCTTTAAGACACAGTCTGCAACTTTTCTTTTTTTTTTTTTTTTTCTTATTGTGCCTTAACCTCTCCCTTTCTGCTGCTACATTATCTAATGAGCATTAGATGGCAAATACAGAGACCTATTCCACTCTGGAGTGGGAAAGGACTATATAGAGCTGCCTCATCCCAAATTTCTTGTTTTATGCCTGCCTCCCCAACAAAGTTGAGTTGTTAATAATGAGTTGTTAAAACATTACCTCTGCAATATCTAATTAAAGGGAAGCCTATTCAACAGGGAAGTAATCCTAACTGACCTTAATTTGGATGTATGGCAACAGTGGGTGTGAGCGAACCATTAAAGCACCCAATTTATGATTCAGGTAGGCAGCTGTTTAGCATTTATGAAAAGCACATTATCAGCTTGCTCTCTTGTCTGATCATGGTTTGTGATACTTCAGTATATTCACCTGAAAGTGAAATATCTCAAATCATCGTTTCTTAGATGTGGTGTACAGAAAGAAGAGTAGTTTGAAATAGGTAAGTTTCAGCCAAAGAATCAAAGAAGTGCTGCTCAGAGGGGACCTCTGGGACATGTGTAGTTCAGTTTCCCACTCAGGCCAGACTTGTCAGCACAGGATCAGCTCAGCCTTAGCCCTTAGCTTTGTTGACCTGAGTCTAGAAAGTCTTCAAAGAGGGAGCTTGCACAACCTGTGCAGGTAACCTGTTCCAGCACTACACTGCAGTGCAAGAGAACAGTATTTTCCTAATATCCATCCTGAACTTCCCAGTCTGCTCTCTGTGACCACTCCCTCTTGGTGTGTCATCGGACACTACCAAAAAGTTTGACTGCATCCCCTTTGCAACTGTTTCTCAGATAGCCACAGACCTGCCTTAGCCTCATCTTCACCAGACCAAACAAACCCGTTTCTTCACAAGTCACTTGCCTCAGACCATCTTACTTTTTGCTGGCTCCTCTCCTGTTTCTCTGTGGCCCAAAGGTGGTCACAGAATCCCAGGTTCAGCCTACAATACCGAAGGAATAATGACATCTCTCAGCCTGCTCATGGGAAGGGATTCTCAAAAGCCTTAATCTCTCCTGAAGCCAATGAACTGAAATCATGTGGACAGCCTGTAAACCAGGGTTTTAAAATAAAACAGCTGGGTAAGCCTCTGTTTTCTCCTTCCTTTTGAGATTATGCAGCTAATTCTATATGTATCAAAAGTGGAAGCTGTGTAGAATTTGCAGAGACTGTATATATTTGAACTCCTGTTAATCTGGTGGCAGATGCTAGAGATACCCAAGTCCCAGAAGTCTTCCACAAGTGCTTAAAATGCTACTTCTGGACAAGTCTAAAGTGCCTTAGTCTTGACAGCACCAAGCTCATACCTGTGTTGGGGGAAAGATTCACAAATTAATTATTCTAGTGTCATGACATGCTTTCAATTGAAAGAATGCTCAAACACGTCAAGTCCTCCAGAGGGTACATGAAGAGCAGCTATTATCATGTTTGTGTGTAAACTTAATTATTACAACACCCATTTGAAATAGGTTCTATTATTTCCTCCGGTTTTGCATTGTTTCAGCGAGGAGGTTATGGCTTATTACAAAGTTTTCCTTACTTTCCTTTTCCTGAAGCTGTCTCACGTGCATGGGTTATTTAGATGTTCATTACATCAGGAAGAGAAAGTTCACAGGTATACGTGAGTGAGCATGATGATCTAGCCCAGAGGTTAGAATACCCACCGAAGGGAGGGGGTTGCCTGGGTTAGGGTCCTGGTATGACTTTTAAATTTGAAGTAAACATTAATTGAAGCAGGGGCTGGCACTCATGTCTGCCTACTCACAGCTGAGCGCCCAGACCACTGAACTAGAGAAAACCCTGTGCTTTCTTTCAGGCCCAATGTTTAACTGTTTCATATAAACTGTAGCAGCTCTGGAAGAAGGGATATGGAGTGGTCATTTCCCCAGACTACCTGAACCAGTTCAGAAAATTCAAAGAATCTTAGGAACGCCTATTTTTTCCCCTTGCTGTGGGATGTCTAGAAATAGTGATGTGATGATCATAAAGCACTATGCTAATAGCACTGAATTAATCCTTACGGTAGCCCTGTGAAGTATTTAAGCAGTAGTACTCATTTTGCAGATGACTTAATTGTGGCATGCTGTACTGCGGGGGATTGCTCAGTCAGCAGCAAAGGCATGACTGTAAGATGGAGGAGTCCTGACTCCTACACTTTTGCTGTAACCAGCACTTCTTTTCCTGTACATAGATTTGCTATAGAGTATTTAGAGCTTCATTAGAGACCTAGTTGCCTGCCAGTGTATTATTTTAAGAAACTAATGGCTGTGTATATTTTTTTATGATCCCTTTCAATAGTTCATGGAATGAGAGGCAATTTTTGTAACTCGAGGCATGCTATGTCTGAAGTGGAAGTGGGTTTTTTTAATTTAAAGTGAACATCCATTCTTCCTCTCTCATCCCCCAACCTCCAAAAATAAAAATTGTGTTTAGATTGTCCAGCATATTCTAATACCTACAAATAGCTCTGCCTACTACGCAAACAGACCAACACAAGTATCAAGTACTGTGCTCAGATGTAAATTCTTGTGGGATCAGGCTCTACAATACTAACCAGGCATTCACGCCTCAAATGGTATTTTAGGCATGCATTAATGACCCTAAGCGACAGACCTTCTCATCTTATTGCTTAATTAATCAATGGCCCAGTGGCACATTGGCAGTGCTCTTTTTCAAGCTGTGCCTTCCCTCAGATGGTAATCAGATGGTATATGGCTGTATCTACTTATGGGAAAGTCAAAACCCAATAAATAAAGTTTAATTTCCTGATTCCCCTGGGATATAGTGACTCTTTTTAACAATGCTTCTTCAGTCGAGTTGAAATTAAAAAACAGCATGATCAACATATTGTGTAATATTTCATGGATGGAGTTAAGTACCAGGTTTAAAGACTTCTAAAAAAAAAAGGGGGGGGGGGCGGGAATAAAAGAGGACTGGCACGGGGAAGACTGTTGATACATAAGGACAATATTTTCCATCAAAACTGCTGAATCCTATTTTTGTTACTGGTGTTAAACTCTACGTTGTCATCTTTGAAGCATTACCGTGAAGGTTTTCTGTGCATGTGTGGCGTTAATTTTCATTCTAAATTAGGCTTGCTATCATTGGAATAGAATTAACATTTAATTCTAAAAATATTTTGTAATGTGCAATACAGTTAGGTACCATAGGAGGGCAGATGTGTTGAACGGTGTTATTTTGATATGTAAATGTTATATTAGTATAAAACCTGCCGTAGTGGGTTGAATTATCGGATTTATACTGGTATCAGTGAGCTCTCAATCATGTCAGAGAAATGCAACAACTTGATTCAGACACAAATGGAAATATGTAAGTCTCATGGGTTTTATGGATTTAAATATCTTTTTCCAGTTGTTCATTTTTGATGTGTATAAAGTTCAAAATTTTTTCAATCCAGAGCTATTTTGTTTTGCCTTTGAGAGCCTATAATCTGACTACAGTTACTTATTTAATCACTGACAGTATCCAGCAAATTAACAAAATTAGTTCTTTAGTTTACTACTTAGATTTAATTCAACTTTTTATTGTTCTAGTGTCAAGTTTTCAATATGTGCTAATTTATGCTACAATTTTCTTTATGCTTCAAGTTAAATTCAGGCTTCAATATAAAAGAGCTTTAGCCTCTGGGTTAAATAATTCCTTATGAAATTTGAAGTTCCATTTAATCCATATTTGCCTTTTCAAGTGAGTGGAAAAATGAATGAAACTTGTTTTGTTAGAGGAAGAAATGTGTGTGTGTTTGTGTATGTACTTAGATGGTCCCTTCTTGCAGAGTAGTTGGGAGAGACCCTGCTACAGTGATGGGTTCCTATGCAGTGGGTTTGTGCTGAGGGCTCTGCTGACAGACTGTTAGATTCAGAAACACCATCTCAGAAAACAGTTGTGATCTCTTCAGTCTGTCCGTTTGGCTCTGTTGTTTCCGACCCCTAAGTATCAGAAAAGGGCGATCCCTGCTGAGTTGTTAAGCAGAGGCTGTCCTGTAGCCTGGAAGTCCTGCTTTCCTGTAATGATTGTAGAACGAAGGCTTTCAATGGGCAATACTGTTTCTCCTGAAAGTGAACAAAAAATTTTCAGCATCTTGAGCCGGAAGAGTAAGATGACCGTTTCATCTATCTCATATAACGAAGTCCCTGAAGTAGAAGAGGGCTTGTTAAGCAGTGAAGACATTAAAGGGCATAATTTCTAAGACAAATCTGGTCTTTCAGATGCAGGAATGACTGTGTGGTGGTTTGACCCTTTCTTGCTGTTCAGCTGACCCTTCTTCTTCCCTCGGAGATTGGCCAAGTCTCTCCCCAAATGCACAGTAGCACCTGCAGAAGGGATTCAATCAGATTTCCTGCAGCATGAAGCAGCTCCAGACTGCTGTGGAAGCAAATATCCTTAGGTCATGGGAGGATGACGTGAAAGAGTGGTATTCTGTTGTCTGCAGCACCAGCAGCCAACAGCGGGCAAACCCTACTGTGCTTTAAAAAGAAGTTGTCACAGAGTCTGTTAGCAGATGGGTGAGCCCTTGCTTGCAGAAGTGGACACTTTTGTTCCATATCCTTCTTCTACAACACAGCTTTAGACTATCAAGTTGTCCCCAAACTATGTTTTGGGACTCTATCTTAAGGAAGAAGATCCTCCTCACCTCCATTCTCTCCCTTATTCTCTGGTTGCTCTTATATTTAAACTATATAGATCGTGTTCTTACTGCCAAAGTAGGTATCAGAGGCCAATATGGCAGCTGTCACACAGGCAGAGATCCTGCTGAGTTCTGTAAGAATAATTCATGTGTCAGAACACAGGCCATCTGATAAGTTTATCTTGATGTGCAGGTGTCTTGTTGGATAAATTCAGAATCATCTCAGCCCACTGCCTAGTATATGGTCTGAATGCTGCTAAGACAGGAATATGATCTGTCACAACTGTTGATGTCCTTGGCACACTCTACATGGGAAGTCTGTCTTCTCATTTGCTTTGCACTCCAATAACAAGTATCTACAGCTTGCTTTGTATAATGAAAACCTTTCTCCCATTTTCCTGAGTGGCATGACTGTGGGCTAACATGCCAACGTTGCTCTTTCACGAAGGTGCAAGAACTTTTATAGCCAGCTATGTTTTTTCTATTTCTTCCCTACTTCTCCCCGCTCCCCTTTAACTCCCCCCAGTAGGATTTTTGCAATACATTTCTAGAAATACTGTACGCACTCTGACACAAAACAATATCTTCAGCAGTAATAATAAATTAGACGCAGTGGGAATTTCAGCTTGTTCTTTTGTCCAAGGTGATATAATGGAAGTCATTCATAATGAAGAAAAAAGTAATTGTTATGCAGTATTTTTGTATTAAACATGCCTCCCCAAATTATCCAGAGTATAAAAGAGAACGTTTTTGGAGCTTTGTTACAACCATGGTTGAGCAAAATGCATGTGAATGTCCTCTTATTTGCATAAATAGGATTTCTTACAATACAAACCATTTGTATTGTGTTAAGCTCCCTCAAGCCTTGCTACCCCACAAGACTATCATAGTTTTATCATTAATCAAAACAAAGCCAAAATCGATAAACATGTATAATCAGGAATCTCTGATTCCACTATGCAAATGCACTACATACTGATGAAATGTTTCTGGATCTAAAATAGTTCTGCTCTTTTTTCCTCTTGGAAGTCCCTGAGCCTTTTAATTTTAATATTTTATGCATTGCAATGCAAACAGTATAAGAATAAATTCATGTATTGGAGATAACAAGTTAAAAGATAAATGTTGGATGAATCTCCTAATAGTTTTTGTTTACTTTGCTGACTTTAAAGGCAGTTTATGTTGCTGAAAGCTGGTAATTGCTTGACCTTTAAGGGCCCAATCCTGCAAGCTGCTCTGCCATGCGCTTTCCAGCCAGTACCAGAGCATGGGCAGCCGTGTCCCCGGGCCCCATGCCAGGGCCATTTGTTAATTAGTGAAATTCAGGTATTCCATATGTGTAGGGCGATCGAAGCGTTACATGACAGGAAGACAGAAATGATGTTCAGTCAGGACAAGTTTGTGTCCTTGGCATGCAGCTAAGATGGTGATCAGTACCTGCAGCCCCACAGAGCAAGGGCACTGTTCGGGGGGTACGAGCTTTGCTGCTAATGCTGGTCAAAGCTCAGCTCTTCCCACATGCTAGCAGATCATGCAGACCGTTACCGATAGGTATTTTCTGCTTCCCTCTGTAGTTTTTAGTTCCTTATCGAACATGCATACATTATGGTACAAGGAATGTTACTGTCTGAAGATGCATCCAAAAATAAATGTTTCGGCAAGAGACTCGATAATTTCATAGCTTTCAGGGGCATTACACCACTACAGTTAAGAACCTCTTATCAGTGCATGGCTCAAATTAATGCTGCAAATTCCTTTAATCTGAATCACAAATTTCTAACAAGTGAGCTGAGATGGGGTAAATCTTATCAGCAGCTACTGCTTACCTCGTTTTGAAGCTGTGCAGATCCGTAGCAAGTACAAAACACAGACCCAAGAAATGTGCACATCAACAACCAAAGGATTAAAATAAAATAAAATTCTACGAAGGCCACAGTTAAAGGAAAAGAAGGATGAAATAGATAAGTGGTAGAAAAGCCAGGCTTCAATTAAGTTGAAAAAGTTCCTTGTTTACCAGTCAAATAATAAGCTGTGTCAGAGCCATAGAACTGGCTATTCTAGCATAATTGCACCTCTTGTGTATCTGTGGGACTGTGCTAACCACAGGCACGATCCTCTTGTGAGAGTCATCCCCTCTGAGCTGATTTATTAGCAATGTGAAAAGTTTAAAGGTATGATGTTTATTTTCTATCACAATAAAATAAATGTAGCAGCAATCATAGATTAGGAAGCACAGTTTCAAACTGTGAGAGTCTTTTAGGTTTATTAATTTGCTGTGGTTGGGTTTCACAATGGGTATGTCTGTTTGCCAAGTCATACTTATATTTGCTCAATGCTTGTTTTCAAAACCATGGAGTGTAAAGAAAAAAAAAAAAACAACCCCAAACCCCCAAAAATAAAACTTAAAATTTCCTGTGCCTTTGGTGGGAATAGTGCTCACCTGAAGAGAATCGTAGATCCTACGTGAAGCTGTGCTCCTTACTTATGGAAGCAGCCCCACCAAAGTCAACAGGATCATGTGTGTATATATATAGAAAGATGTATAAGGCGAGGGGTGCAGTGAGCTTCTCAAAGTCAGTTGCTGCTTGACTTCTGTTTGCTACAGGGATAGTTTATGGGAAACTTTGGAGTTATGCTTTTTTAACCGATATTTCAGTGATCTGATCAAACCCTTTTCTTTTAAAAATAGGATGGAGTTTTAATTTTCATGGCAAACGCCCGAACTAAGGAGTGTATCTGGCAAAGGGAAGAATAAAGGTTACTGCAGTGGTGGGTCGGTGATCATGATGAGCTACCATTTCAAGCCAGAACATCTCTTGATGTTCTTCACTTAAATTGCTTAATTGCACCTGCATAGTGCTTGCTACGTGTTTGCCTTCCGCTCCGTGCCTTAACCACGCTGCTTTTCGGAGGATGGTGATCTCTGGCAGCAGTGTGCTCTGCCGGGATAACTGTGTGCTAGCAACTCTCTGAAGAGTGTGGCGAGATATTCTTCGGCATCCTCCTCACTACTCAATTTCCCAGATCAGTGAAAGGAATGAGAACAGTTTATCTTTGTTTCAACCTTTATTTATACAGTCTGAGGTAGAACTTAACCTCTAACCTTTTCCTTCCTGATTTTGGTAATTGTAGTGCATTGTTGCTGGACTATAACAAGCTTATAGTGTCTGTGTCTGCTTTGTCCACTGTCGCTTACTACATTGCATGCATGAGGCATATCGTTGTCTTCTATGTGTGCTTGTTTGTTTTAACTGTAATTTTTCATTTCAGTAGGTCTAAGGCTAATGAGTAATTGTTATGACCTGATGTACCTTGCACACAAGTTCTACCTTACATCTTTTTGTACTCTGTTATTTTCAAAAAGGAAAAAGAAAAATCCATCAGCCAAATCAGGAGAAACAAACTATGAAGTCTGTTCTTGGCAAGGATGGTAAACACAACTGAGGCCATTTCTTTATTCCATTTATTTATTCAAATAAATAAGAAAGCAGACAGAATGAGAGTAGTGATGTGAGTGATATTTTTAAAGCTTTTGGGTTTCTTTGGCTGGAACTTTCTGCAAAAGGGTGGGGTAATTAATGTTAATCACGAGAAAGAACCTTCAGTCTCCGGGACTGTCAGCTTGGCACCTCTTCTCATTGTTACATATACAAAGGAGGGAATAAAAAAATTTACTGGTGATCTTGCGGGAACATTGCAGAGGGTAACAAGCTGTGGAATGAAGGAAAACACGATCTTCTTATCCAGGTCTGAGGGATGTAACTTTTAATATCAGTGTGTACCGCAACTCAAAGGAATGATACTCACTGGGTTTATTAATCTCTAGCTACATGGACTACCACTTAGATTTAGACTCATACAGTGTTTTGTGTTTTGAAAATATTTTTCACATGAGACTTCTGAAGTGCACTGAAGAGAATAAATGGACCTCTCTCCACCCTGGAGAAGTATAATTGACTACTTGGCAAAGATAGGATTGGAACCAAAGAAACCCCCTTGCCTTTATCTCCTTACCCTGCTCTAAACATTTTCATGACCTTTTTTGGAAAAGTTCGCAAAAGTAATATCAAACAAAGGACTTTTTTCCCCATGTCCTCCTCTGTTTTGTTGTGCAGTGTGGTCTGTTTTAAATAAGCTCTGCAGTGCATTCATTTAAAGGAAAGGAAGATATTTCATAGCGTGCTTAGCATTTGCATTTGAATATAGGCCACCCTGCTGTTTGATTAAACTGGAGTTTAAGAAAACTATAAGAATCGAGGTTCATATGCAGTGCAGTACTTCACACTCAGATTGCAAAGGTTGTTGAAGGAAAAAAAAATGATAATATCCTTGGAAGTACATGACTAATGAGAATATATATAGCACTTCTGAGACAGCTCAAATATATAATTATTGTGAGGATTTCACAGACACATAAATATAATGATCTTCAGCTAAGTAAATTGCTACCTACCAATGAAATAAATATGGTCCCTTCAGAATTTGAAATAATTCAGTACTGTAGGTGGTGGGAAATGATTCACCTTAGCTGTTATCTCTGGAACAGTAATATAGAAATATATCTGCCAGTACTGTTACATTTACATTGTTCTTCATATCCTGTGGAGTTTGTCAGAAGATCTGTGGTCCCCGCTGATTTCCACCCCCTTATTTTGATAAGGCTCCGCACAGCATGGTTCAACAATGGGTTGGAGCAGCTAATATTGTTTACCACAGTAGGCATCTCAGCCATAATATTTTTCCAAGAAACACTGATGTGTTTAAAGGTCAGGTTGATACTGATTTGACTGCTAAACATGAATTCATTTTTCTAGGAGTAGAAGGGTGTACATGCCTTGGGATAAAGGTTAAACTGTTGTTTATGCACTCGATAGGTGGAAAACACAAGGCTTTAATACACAAATCATAATAGCCTATTCTGGTCAGTCAGGGAAATGTGGTGCTTTACATTTAAATGGAAGGTTTGAATCCACAGGAGTTTTCTGACTAGCCTATAGAAGAAAACTCACTGAAAAAATCAGTGCTTGCCTGGATGATCTAGACTGAAACCAGTCTAAACTTATTTCTGAGTAATCCAGAACTCATCCAGGTCTTTCAGCAGCACCGATAAAATCGATTTTTCCTACCTCTGATGAGGTGCCAGAGACTGGCCACTGGTAAGGGGAGTGAAAGTAAGGAGAGGGGGAGAGATGAACAGCCCTACAAGTTTGGATTTACTGTTCTTGCCATCTTCAGTGGAGTGGGAGCAATGGGGTGGTGTCTGCTTTTGCCAAAAGGAAGGCCCTCCTCTTCTCTTGTAGCTAGCACCTCTCCTGTTCAGGTGGCTTTTTCCCTGGCAGTGAAATCGCGGTCGGTAAGGCTGGCTGAGCCATGGACTTTTCTAGCAGGCAGCTGCACTAGACACCTGGATTGAAAGGAAGATGTGACATGTTTCTGATAGCTTCAGCTGGGCTGGCTGGGCTCCCCAGGAAGGCAGAATTTAGCCATAACGTGCTCAGTTCCTGATTTCTTAGAGGTGACACATCCAATGGAAGAATGAACGCTCCGTGCTGAGCTGTGCTTCATCTGCAGTTCACTCTGTGCTCTGTGTGGGCTCTCCGGGCCAGGTGAAGAGAGTAGCAAATCCCAAAGCTGAGAAGGAGCCTGTACAGCGTGAGTACAAATAGTACATGCGCATCCACGTAGGTGTCAGTCCCATCAGTCTTTCCTGGCTTCCATTTTCCAGGTACTTGTTCTTATTTAGGTATCGTTTCCTCCAGCCTCTTAAGAAATTATGCTGCTCTCAAGAGATTTTTAACCAAACCCCATGCTAGATTTTGTGGGAAGTGATTTTTGCTTCCATCAAAGGGTCTTCTTTGCCCACAGTCTCCTTTCTTTCTTGCACTGTGTCCACATCAATCACCCCCTCCTTAACCATTCCTCTCCTTTTCTCTTCTTCCAGCCTCTCAAGGTCTGAGTCACCTTATTTACTCATCCTGTGTATACCTTCCTTTCCAGCTTTCTTCTTGCTTTCTATAATGAGGAAAATCTTTAATGTCAGGTTAGAAAGTGACGGTAGCCATGTGAGAGGCTAACAGTTTCCAAAGAAATAACCAGAGCTACCTGATCACTTATGTATCTCCTTAACCACACCTTTTGGTGTTTTGAGATAGGGCTTTTGGGGCTGTTTGGGTGTGTAGACAGGACTGTGTGACAGGTGTTTGGCTGATGCTGTTTTCAATACAGTATTCAGCTTCTCTCTTCACTGAGGCAATGGGATGCCTTTGCAGTAGACCAACGCTAGCTGTAAAGATGCATTTTAAGAATTTAAGTTTACTTATCAGCACGGATAAGCACACAATTTCTGCTTTTAACTTTGCCTTGTAAAAGGATTGGTTCTCTTCACTGTTTTATACTTTGATTGATTTGGGTTGCAAACTCTGCTTGGAAGTCTCAAAATTTGTCCAGGATTGGTCTTATTGAATTATCTTATGAATGTTTTCTAGATTTGTTGCTGAATTTTATTTCTGTAGATTTTGTTTCTGCAAAGACTCTAGTCCTGGCATGGCAGCTCAGGTCTCTTCTTTGATCCAGTTTTCAGTGGGATGTTCTGACACCTTGACCATCTTGGCATTTGCTTTGAGAACAGATGGAGAAAACAGTCCATAATATGCCTGTTGGCCAAAAAGCAGAGAATCTCGTAGTGCCATGAGTGGCTTGCTGGCTGACATCAATAGCACAGGATGCTGTATTTGATTAGCATTGCTTTCACAAGAAAGACCCACTGTATTGTTTTGAAGAATGTGTTCAGTTGTTTTAGCAAACTTAAAAATCCCCCATGGCTACAGAAATAGAACATTCAAATGAAATGGTTGCTATGTCAGGGATTAAAAGCCTTGCAAAATGTTCTGTCTACAGATCACCCTTAATCCTGAAGCTGTATCAGTTCAGAAATACTTCTGGATTTCTTTTTTTCCTTCATATTCTGAAGACAGGTAAATCTAGAAACCGTGCAGGAGGATTTCTGATTTAGCAAACAGCACTTGACTGCTTTTTGGTTTGGTATTTTAGCTCAACATTACAAATACTTGTGTCAAAGATCTTGGCTTGAGTCCTGGAATTATTTCAGATGCGATGGTCTGATAATAAGAAAAAAATCTTCCCTAGGCTTTCATGCCTGCCTCTTATTTCTGCCAGGTTGCCATTACTCTTTTACTGGAGAAGCTGAAAAGCTAACATTGTATTTCTGAGGTATCTTACAGGGAGATGATTTCCGTGAATGTTGTGTAAGGAAATTTCTTTACTGTTTTTAAAAGGAAAACATGACACAGAAAATAAAACAAAAAAGAAAGGTCCACTTGAGGAAAACCAGCACCGGACTGGAAATGAGAACGTTCATTTTCTCTCTGCAGTATGTTTTTCTTCTTCCACCCCCGCTCCTCAGCCAAGGAGTCCCATGCCCCGTTTCCTGTCCTTTGTATTAATCATTCCCCTGCACTGATAACATCTAATTGGTTTCTTAGAAAGCCATCTCTCTGACTTTCCGGTAACTTTGCCTCATCCCTTACATTTTGAGCAGTAGTGACAGCCACTTGTTAGATTTGTATTTTATAGGGGTAGGTCGATATTTCTTAAACATTTTAATAAGTACTTTATATCTATTTTTTTATAGTATTTTAGTGTCTAATACCTTGTTATTTTAGAAATATCATCCTACAGATTTTTCTAGAACTGGGAATGATATTTATCCCATATTTTTCTATTTTCCATGTTATTGTTCTTTCAAACCAGAAAGAAGGAAAAAAGCTTAATCTGTTAGAGATGCTAGGTTTCTTTTCCTTTTCAATAGTAACCCATATTCACCACAAAGTGTTAGTTCAAAGCACTAATTGCTCAAGATAGAGGATACAATTTGATTTTCTGTTTACTGGTGAATTTTGTATCATCCTCATTACCACAGAGTCTGAGCATTTTCAAGCTGCCCTTTAAGTGAGAGAGCTGACAACTGTCATGGTTTTCATGTCTCTTATGGAGATTTGTTTATGCACTTGGTACTTTGCATTGGTACAGTCTTGATTAGGGACTTCTTCCACCCCCCAAAATGTACTCACCAGGCAAATAAACCAAGTGCCGTGTACAGAGAGTAGACCATGGAGTATATGATGAGGTTCTGGGTCCTGAATCGCTGATCAGAATAGTAGGCTGAGTGATGCCTCAAGTCTGAGCACTTCTTAGATTTGCATCTGTTGTTCACCAGAGCATTTATCACTGCTAGATAAGCTGTCTCTCTGATGGAAGCACGGAAAGCATAATGGGTAAGGAAGACATAAAAATACAATATGATGCCTGGTTGTATGGGTCAAGACATAGTATTTTACCACCACACTGAAACTGCCTTGAAAGGAACGAAAAAACCCAGTGCTTTCTCAATAATAGCACAATACAAGTCCTTAACTATGAGATGTTGCCTGCGCAAGGTTAAGGCCTGTTTAATAGTAAAAAGAAAACAAACGTCTCTGATTTAAAAAAAACCACAAACACCTAAACTGAAAAGCATGTCGTTCTTGTTACTAGTGTAAAGGCAAGGTTTGTAGGCACCTTCAGATTAAAAAAGGCAATTAATATTTATTTCATAGTGAAGTAGATTGCTAATTAGGGCTTTGCTCTTCCTATCCCCCTGGGAAATAGTCAGATGAATGAATCTCATCTGGAAAGTTCACATATGGCAATGAGAAGCTCATCATGAAGATAAAACCAGAAAAGAACTTGGACGACCTGATGAGATGTTCAGGCTATCTCATAGGCTTTGCTCTCTAATGGGGTTTAAAAAACCTAGTATTAGTGAATTTATTTTACTGGTTTGCTGGTGACACTTTCTAAAAGCCCATGATTATATATAGTTCAGTCACTTGTCAGTGTCCTTTCATTAACAAGCCTAAAGAATCTTAATTGCTCAATCAAAATAGCAGATTCTTCCTCTGCTGGTGAAGTTTAAGAGGTTATTCAAGCCAAACAGAGGAAATGGAAATCCTGCCCAAATGGATCCAATATAAAGAGCAAACTATTACAGGAGAAAGTCAAGAAAGACTAAGGAGGAAATTGAAGAGCAAACAACTGAAGATAGAAACGTAAACAAGACATTATTTCAAATACACCAAAACCAAGTGTGGCAGGGAGTAAGGGACAAAAGCAGTGCTGGATATTGAGATGTCAAAAAATGACAGAAGTAAACCAAAACCATGGAAAACGACAAATAAGCTAAACTAGATGGACTTCAACATTTATATGTTTGAACTATTAAATAAAATATGCATCTGTCCTACCTGCTGGGTATAATGCCGTATTATGGGCATTCAGTAAAAATTCTGTGTACCTTTAAGTAAACACCCAAGTGATTAAGTAAGCCTATCTTTGGTATAGGGATATCACTTAAAATGATGTGTAGGAGTGATGTAAAATTTTATGTTAATGAAGAATTGCCCCCTTTTATTTTTTGACAAAAAAATTGTCTGTATGCATGCAGAAGCAGTTTTGTTTTCCACTGGAAAATTTCAATTCTTGCGAGCCTTCCCAAAAGCACCATCAAGATCCTCTCTGTTGCAAACTGAATGTTTGGGTTTTGGATGGAAAGTTCATCTGTCATAGAAAGTTTCTGTCTTTAAAAATTCAGAAGAAATTCTTGGGGAAAATTCCTGTTTTCAACCAGATCTGATCAAAACTGCACTGTAAGACATTTGGGGAAAATATAGGTACTTTGAAAATTGTGCCTTACTGGTCTGATAGATTTTTTTTTTTTTTTTTTTGTTATGGTTAACTGGTTAAGATAATAAATTTGGACTTTCAAGTGTCTATGATAAGCTGGTAAAACAACAAAATTGACAAGAAGAGAGCCAATTTTCTTCAGTTTTGTAACTACTTTGTAATCTGAAACAAAATGAAACCAAAACATCAGAACAACAGTCAACTTCTTGTGTGGCAAAAAATGAATAGAGATGTATCCCAAGGATTCGTATTGCATCTCATCCAGTCGCTTAACATTTAGGTGACAGTGTGAACAAAAAGATGCTAAAATTTACAGATGAAACGGATTAGGTACTTACTGAAGACTACAGACTAATGAAACTTTGGGAGAACCAATATACATTGGTGTTTGGATGTCGTAAAAGAAATTAAATTAGGTGTTAAAGCATATTTAAAAGAATCATTATAGCTAAACACATGGATATAGGACAGATAGTTTCTAAATTCATTCCAGACCCTCAGGAAAAAGATCTAGAAGTCCTTGTAGGAAGATTAATGAATAACCTTTCAGATGTATAAATTTCAGTAGTTAAATATAAGGCTATTTTCAGAAATGCATAAAAGTAAAACTCAACTATTATGAAGTCTTATGTGAATGCTTATGCGTAGCATTACCTGAATTGCTTTACTCAGTTCTGATCAACCTGTATTAGAAAAGATTTAGTGGAAATGGAAGAGCTAACATATATTATTACAGCTGGGGGCGGGGGGGGGGGCAAACTTCCCCAAAGTATTTGAATAATGAATAATAAACCCAAGTAAACAAAAGCTTTTGAAATAATCCAAATAAAACCTGGTAAATTTAGTAAAAGAACCATGCAATTTTTCATGATGTTTTCCTGTGTGGGTATGTATTTAAACTTCTTCAAATAGATTCTTTGATGTTTTGTAGATTGTATTACGTGCTTTGAGGTATTTGTATGAGGAAAGGTGAATAGCTGGAATTTTTTCTTTCCTTTCTTTAAATGCCCTGTTTGCTATTTCAGATTTAATTGAAAGATAGAGGTTGTCTCCTAGAAGCTTAATGTTATTAAATCAGCAGCAAGATGTCTGACATGGTTTGCCCTTGTTCTTAAAAAATAATGAAACAATGTAGTGAAGGCAACGCCAGTGGTATAGAGGTATATCTGCTTTATAACCTTTAAGGTGCGAGTCTTAGTTACACCGTGGCAATCGTCACTTTAGCACTTCAGTCCATTTTGCTGGATGTTGACATTACTAAATTATCTCGTGTTCTAAATGCAAAGTAGTTGATTTTTCCTAAATGCATTTCTTGGCAATAAAGAGATAAATTTGTCTGGTTCCATTTTTAAGAAGGGTTTTGTCCTTTAATGGTCCTTAAACTAATCCTGATAATTCCACCTGAGAGGATGGCGGTTCCAGAAAGCATAGAACAAAATCATGCATTGTATTGCTTGCATGCGTTTACAAATATTCTGTAGTCTGCTCCTGTTCTCATAGAAAAGAGATTTCTATGGTTATTTAAGAACAGAGATATAAATAGATGAATGTCATTAAAGAGCAGCCTTCCCACCTTTGAATTTAATGGTAGAGCTTTGGATGAAGTGGAGGACGGTTTGTCCTAGAAGAATGTAAGTTCATTTTCAGCAGAGCTAGATCACTTAAATTAGGTGATAGTGATACATTTATAGGTATACATCGTAAGAATTTTTAATGCATCTCCAACCCACATTCCTTAGTTCATCTTAATTCTTAGACTGATCTTTTGAAATAAGAGACTGTTAGCAACCTGTTTTATGTGGTGCAGCTATAAGGATCGGTGTTTGGGGATCTACATCCTGCTGCCTTTGCTCCTTTGCATAAGGTAATTTTTTAGGCACAGAATTTCAGTGGCTGTTCTGAGATTAATAAAAGGTGTTTAGGGGAGCCAGAGCAGAACCCAAGTCTGTTGCTCATTCCCAAGGTCTCTCCACACTTGTTTGTTTGCTTTTGAAAAAATCTGTGATCTTATGAGTTGGCTTTTTTTACAAGTTTATGTCTTTACAATTTGTTTTACAAGTATGACTTTGGAGAAAAGCGGATACTGTGTTTAACTAAAAGGGAAGCCGTTAAGAAGAACTCTTAAAGAACCAGACCTGCAAGGTACTAATGCCAGGAGCTGAGCTGGAGGTTCCCACACCATCTGATGCAGCCATGCTTGCCTTGTTCCTCCCACGACCGTAGAGCTGCCACATCCCCCTCCACCACATCATCTGTAGCTGTAGCAAGGATTGTTTTCCCACCCTGTGTGCAGGGAAAGGAGACGGTGTTGCCAGTCTCTTCCTCTGCAGTAACTTGAAGGACCAAGAGAGAGTCCAGTGATGTGCGGCAGAACTGAGAGATCTTTATGGACCACTGACTTCATGAGGGCCCCTCTGAGCACCACGCGCAACAGTGGGCAATGTCTGCTGCTTGAAACTTGTCACAACTTCTCATTTTTTGGCTTTTTCAGTAAGTATAAGGAATACGCGGTGCAGTCCAGAACCAGGGGGTTCTCCAGTAGATGGTGCTGCTGTAAACTTTTGCCTAACTACGTACAGTGCATCCCTGGGAGGTGCCAAGGGTTGTTTGTGTCTACACCCGCTGTCTTAGGGCATGGATTTTTATCACAGATTTCCCAAAGAGGCTTTTCCAGCGGGAAGGACTCCTGAAAAAATACCTGCCTTTACTTAACACCTTCATTATAGCTACATATGCCAATTAATAAATAAAGCAATGCAAAAATTTACTCAGTAATATACCAACTCCATCATTTAAGATCAGAAAAACATCAGTCCTGGTGCCTTCAAAGAAAGACTTTATTTACTGGCCAAAAAAAGGAACTAAATCAATATAAACAAACTATTAATAGACCTGTAGTAGTTTGTATTAGTAAAGAGAAGGGACTACACATGGTCCTTTTCACTTGGTTATGGTATTGGAAAACTTTGATAGTGGTGTAAAAAAAAAAAAAAAAAGTAGAGAGCTTGAAAGGTATCTGTACTTGCAGTCCTTTTGTCTGATTTCTGAAAGGTAATTATTTACAATTCTGTAATTCCAGGCTAAAACAACTAGCTAAGGTTAATAACAGTAGGTCAGACTCTTCCCAAATGATTTTTTCTCTGAAAATTTTAAGTTTCCATCTTGGCCACACAAGTAATGAGGAAGGAAAGAGCTCTTAAGAGAGCTAAATGTTGGATTCAGTATCTCAACCTTTCTCTTAAAATCCAGGATAGTCAATGGAGGTGTTCATGGCCTCTTATTCAGGAGGGTCCTGTTCCTTCTAGAGGCCTCAGAGAATCAGAGTTGGAAACAGGAAAGTATTTGTCAGTTAGGAGATTAATAGCTAAAGTGTCACCTACATCAGGCTTTCTCAGTTCTTGCAGAAAAAGTTAACGTGGTATGGTACTTTTAAATGCATACATCTAAGGTCCCATCATACCTCACTTTGAACAAACCTCCTATTAGAAACTGAGCTGGACTTTCACATCTCTGCTGAAATGCCATTGCAATGAGGGCAATTAAATAAAAAGCAAAAGCCACAATATTCTTTTCACCTCTTCCTTCCTGGTTTAAATTTCTACATTCATTCTTTTGGGAGTGGAAGACTTTTTATGGAATGGCACTGAGACCTGGGAGCAGAGACCTGCCCACATGGAATAACACACAGAGACAGGCAGAGCCAGTGCTCCGAAGAGAGACTTGTATGTGTGTATTTATCTTCCTGGTTATCTTTGATGGGAGCAGGGCTATATTATAAAGTAGTTAAGAACGTATTTTACAACTAAATTAAAATGGTTTAAGTCCATGATGCTGCCAAAAGAAGGGTCTGGGCTTTCTCCTCATTCTCAGACTCATGGTCTTGGTCTGTCTAGCACTGGTAGTGGTGCTGGAGTAAGTAATTATGTAATTAATCAGATCAATAAGCTGACACCACTGAAAGCACGCTCATCTGAGAAAGGAAAAGGAAAGTTTAGTTTCTTGTTTGGACTGCTGAAGCTGAAACAGAAGCAGCACTGGAGGTGTACACTTAGATGGAAAGAAGGTCAGGACCGCCCCTTTCAGAGCTAACATAGTCTTAGGAATGCTTCAACTGGCAGCCATGCCTTACCCATTGGCACCTAAATATTAAGAAAATTTACTGGCTAACTCAAAAATGTAGTCCCCCAAACCTTTAACTTCCTAGCTATGTAGACCTCAAGATGTCCAAGCCTTTAAATGCTTCTGTTCCTTACCTGTGTTTGCTAACTCTTTGGTCTCAGTATCAGTTTTGACAAGACCAAGTGAAGAGCTGCAAGCATAACTCAAACCTGATCCCCCCCCAATTTGGAGCTGTAGCTGGGGAAGGATGGAAGGACAGCAGAAGGAGGGGAGTGATCTGAACACGAAAAAGTCTTGCAAATGGCTGTGATCAAAGTACTTGTACAAGCAGATGTGACGTGTTGCATAGAGACGTATGTTCTATTTCCTCCTTTGAATAGTGAAATTCAAATTAATCTCTCAAGTGAATTATTTGATTTATAGGTGGATGGGGAAGGAGCATTACTAACTTTTCCCTGTTCAAGATTCATTAGTCCAGTGAACACTAGCAGGAACAGGAGCCCACAATCCAGTACATAGGGCACTCAGTTTGAAAGCGAAAGGGCTGAATGGGATCTGTCTTAAACATAATGACTGTTTGGCTTGACATATAGGGGAGAGGTGCTCTAAAGGCAGTCTAAAACCTATTATATATTGAGTTGCAGCATCTCTAGGAAGTTATAAAATACTATTAGTCCTAAAATCAGACCTTAATGTAATTTATTGAGGGATCACAACTTATGTTACTTGTCATAATATTTGTGATACAGAACTTTTTATGACCCTCTGTGGTGGTATCATCTGACTAAGAATATAGCACGCCTTTGGACAAAATGCATGCTGCAGGCTAACTTTCTGTAGCTGAATTAGCCACCTACCAGGACAGTATACAGCTGGAAATCTCAAGTTGCAGGCAATCCCATCTGAGAAGTGTGTGCAAATGGTTTTGGTTGATTCTGCTGAAAGATTATTTGGTTCAATCTGAACAGTGACTTTTTAAAGACCATATGGGTTTTGGAAGCATTGCTTGAGAGACTGAGGTTAGAGGATGGGTTGGTTCTATTTATGTGGGGTAAAGATAGGGGAGGTTTCAGAAGGAATGGCAGTATATGCATAATGATGTTGATTTTAGTACAAAGTGACCTCCGCATCTACTTCTGGAAGATAAAAAATAATGGGACTCTCTTTCCCACAATTGTGGTTAAATAACTGCACTGCGACTGCATTTCTGGTGTCAAAATTAACTAAATATATTTTGCTTTGCTTGTATTGCAAGTGGCAAGTGAGCAAGTCACTAATAGTAACGGAGCTGTTGTGTAATCAAAGCTAATCCTTACTCATGGTAAGAATCAGAGTCAAAAGCCTATAATCCTACTGTAGGCTACGTTCCTCTGTAGGTTTCCTTTTAAGATCTCTTGCTTTTTGCTGCTTGTGAAGTGTTTCTGTATTTTTAGATTAAAATGCTTGACCTAAAATTTGGGTGGGGTTTTTTGTTTGGGTTTTGCTCAGGTTTTTTTAGGTTTTTTTCCCCATGGGGAATATGTTCTTTGAGTTTGCCTCAGTGCCCTCTTCAGTGCATAGCAGCCTGCCTTTAGGTCTTCAAAGACGACCACAGTACTGGCAGTGCCTTGCTCTATTTGCTGCATTGCTCACGTTCCAGATTTTTAGATTCCTGCTTTATTTCTGAGACTCTCAGCTTTTATTTAATAAAGCAAGAGGAAATAGTGTCTTTGTGGCTGTGGAGAAAGGTCTACCATAAAGGCCTAAAAAAGAGAGAAAAATAAAAGACCTTTATATTCAGTCCTGTGTTCTTGCAAACCCGATTCAGAAGTTTCAAATACTTCCAGCTTAACATCTTAACATTTGGTTTACAATGGATTGTGGTTGAAAGGAACATTGCGCACATGCACACGTAGGTGTTTGCAAAGGCTTTTCCTCTGTTGCTATTGTTGAACAAGTGCATCGAAGTCCTCTGCACTAAACTGTTCATTGGTTAGTAATTCTGATAGCAGTTGCTGCAGATTAATTATAACTCTGGTGCCTGTATATGCTGATCTCCTGATGTACTGAGTTTATCAAATCAGTAATTAGTAAGTAACAGCTGTTCTGCGGCCTCTTGCACGAGTTATTTTTTTGAAATAACTTACATCAGTTGTGATCGCAATTTTCATGTATGGCTTCAGTGCCTATACTGGAATGGACTGTAGATCCATCCAGTTTGCTAACCAGTCCCTCCCAGCAGCTAATAGCTGAAATTGGAGAAAACAGACTGCGAGCAAACCACAGCGCTCAGACTATTCACCAGCCCTGTGCATGGCTGTGTGGGAAAATTCTTCTCCAAGACCTGTCAGGGATCATCTTACAGCCTGGAGCATGAGAGTGAATATTACTTATTATTTTCATTTGAAAGGACACAAGCTCTATAAAAGGTAGAGGAGTCCCCCATCCTCCCTTGCTTGTGTGCCTGACCTGTCAGAGGAGCCTTCTGCAAAGGCAGTCTGCCTCTTTGCCTAATAAAATGCCAGGAAACAGTGGAGAGTGGCGCAGCAGGTCAGCCCAGGTGGTTCTCATTGCACTCTACCAGGAGCAGATGACTACTGTATCAGAGGTGGTGGTACTATAAAGGAGAATTAGCCAGAAAAAAGTGTTGCCTAAACTAAAATGGAACACCTTCTCTGCAGTTTCTTCTTCTTCCTTTTTCCATCCGTGCATCACTGATTGACTGATCCAGGTGAGAAAGGTCACATTAGAGCCGAAGCGGTAGGTTACTTCTGTGCATCTGTGTATGTGATAAGATTAGATCCCATCTCCCCTGGCCCTGGAGGCAGCTCTTGGAGTTTACGCTCCAAAGCATGCTGCAGAGCCTCTGCCCTCTGTTCTGCCCTGCTCTATGCCCAACGCTCCTCCAAGCTGGGATGGAGATCCCTGGACAGAACCCTTTGTGTGGCGGTCACGGTTCCTGCCTCTGGACTGCCTTTACTGTCATCACTGATATGTTTGGGCTTGGCTTAACTTCTTCTGTGGGAAGGAAGAGACCAGCAGTGCAACTTGGCATAGCGGGTTACAGGTAGGGTCAGCCCCATTGTGCTGGAAGTTCTCAGGTGACCTCTGAACAAGGACAGATGGGACCATGGCTCTAGGCAACATTTAAGCCCTAGATCAGCCCTTCTGAAATCACCAGAAGTCAATGTATTGCTTTTTTCTTGTCTTTTCTGCTTTCTGTTTTTCCCATAAGCTACTTAGAGTTGCTCATTTTGGGGTATTCTTCCTTTCTGAAACTTCATATAATTCTTGAAAATATAATCTTGGGTATTGAAAGACAGTAAAAGGAATCACAAATCCCTTCCTAGCCAAAGAATATCCAGCATGTGAAAAAAAGATGCTTTAAATTTTTTTTTTTTTTTTCTGCCTAAAAAAAAAAATGCTTAAAACTGTGGGGGAGACTACAGTGTTATCAATGATGAACTTAATGAGGAGGTTTGTAGATGGACATGCATTGGTGATTAATTTGATCAGAAAACAAGATTTGTGACCAGTCTGCGATGTATTCATACTGCTTTAAACTGTATTGAAATAATTTAATTTAGTTTTGAAGTTATATAATTCTGTGGAACTGAGATCAATATCTGTTTCAAATTTGTTGCGTTTTTTCCTGTTGTTTTAGGCAGAGAAGAAGAATAGAAAAAACTTTATTCATGAAGTTTTGAACTTGTTAGAGCTTCAGGTACCAAACTCTCAGTTAGATACAGTGTTATACCCATTCTTTTACCTGCATCAATCAACTCTTCATTATCACTTGCCTTATAATCTGGAAACTTAATTACTGCCGTTCATTACTATCACTGAGCAACTATTTCCCAACACTTATCCTTCCCTAACACAATGCATGTGCTAAACTCCACACTTAATGTAAAAATTAAGTAGGAAAATTTCCAGGGAGTTTCAGACAGGTATTTTTGGATTTGTCTGTTCATTAGAAGTATTCTGTAATACTGTGTATTCTTGTGTGCCAATCTTCTGTTTCCAAAGAAACTACGGTAGTGAAGTGTGAAACCAAAACCACTTGATCCACTGTATCTTGAAGTCACAAGGAATTAAAATAAAAAGCCTTATTGTCTAAGAAAGAATGCCCATTGCTTGTCATCAGCAACAATAGATTTTTTTTTTCCCTGCTTTTAGAGTTTGAAAATCTCTGCCAGGACACAACCATGAATGAAGAGTGTTTACACAGACCAAATTCTTGTTTTTTAATTGGTAGGAGTTTTGTTTAACTTGGAATGCAGGACTTCACTTGAAGCTTTATTTTAATTAATTTTAAATCTAGAGGGGCTCTACAGTTGAGAGATACACAAAGCATTGGAATAGATCTTACAGAGGGGTTGTGGTGTCTCCATTTGCGGATGCTGGTTGGCCTCAGAAGTCATTAGATGTCATGATCCAGTTTGTGGCTTAGGATGAACCAAATGACCTCCAAAAGTCACTCAAAATTCTATTATTTTGTAATTAAGCAGTAACTTGCCAAACTTTGCTCTCATACGTACCTTGTATAAAGCCAGGCTCATATCACTCCAGTAAGATTAGGATTTATACCAGGTTGTTTCAGAAGCAAATTAGGAAGCCCTGGAAAAATCCAATGGCAGTTGTCTCTTCTGGCACCACATTTGGTTTTTTGACCCCACAGTCCTAAAAGACAATTTTATTTTTTATTTTTTTTTAAAAAAGACATGGAACTATGAATATATACAGGAAAGACAAGGTGGATGAGTATAACAAATGGCAAAACATTCAACAGGGAGGAAATGTCAGCATATATTATACATACAAGGCAAGTAGCTTTTTAAAATCAACAGTTTATTTTGCTAAAATTTGTTTGCAAACATGTAAGCTAAAGGATCAGAAAGTGTGAGAATGCACTTAATCTCGGTTACTGTCTTATAATAAAGGTTAAATAGGTAAATATTATGGTGAATTTCAACCAGTTCAATTCATTGTCTCTTCTTTCATGTACATATATTTTCTAAACTGTAGCAAACTAACACTTGTGATTCTGAACAACCTCCTCAACGTGAGCAGATTAATTTTTTTTAAATATATTAAACTGAGTTGTATACAATACATCTTTTTGCAAACAGAGGTGCTTTGGATAGCAATAAACATCCTCTTCCTGCTATCAAGTGTTTGGCCCTGTGATCTGTCTTCAACTTGTAGCTGTCTTACTTTTGCGTAGATGCCGATAGGAATTGGTATTTACTAACCCTGCAGACAAGGTGAAACGCTGAGATCTAGTAGAAAATGCGCTGGAGACTTTGCGGCATTTTGCACATGTTTTATGGTGCAGAATGGTGTTTTACTCTATTCCAGCTTTCAAGAACTGACTGAAGGGTAATTCTGTATTTAAACTAAGTAGACATTTTAAACTGGCTAGACCACTTTATATGTCAACATTTGTGCCTCCTGTCAAATGGCTAAATCTTGCCCTCCAATATATTTGCAATTTCCTTTTAACTATCATGTGTTTGCAGAAAAGAGATGGCCCATATGCTACTTCCAGCAAATCTGTTACTTCATTTGAGCCAGAAAGGGTCATTAGATCTAGTTTAGTCTTGCATGTAACATAGCCAGGTGAAATCCTGGAGTATATCTTATTTTTGAGTATAATTATTTTTCATTGAGGAGGAAGAATCTGAGCTCAGTTTATTAAAAAAGTCTTCGCTCTCATGTAGGAGGAGAATGTAGTCAGAGATAATCTTTATTTCCCAGTCTCTTGATATTACCAAAAAGCAGCTATTTTGACAGCTGGCTTTCAAGTAGGATGGAAGAATCGGGGGTTTTCCTCATGAAATTTCATTTTTAACTTTTAAGTAATTGGAAAATATGAATGAAAATAAATTGGAGGAGGTCCTCTGTTTGTGATCACTGCAGATAAACTTTAAATAAATTACAGATGGCTTTTCTATTAATAAAATATTCAAAATGCCTCCATTGACACATATATTTAGCTAGTGTATGACAAAGTGATCAGCAAGTCAAGAAAGCAAACCAAAAAAGAGATTCTTGTCTCTTTCGAGGATGCGCACAAATTGCAACTGTTGACAGAGAAGCATGGTCATCAGAAACACTGGATTAATCTGCACGTAACACGGACTAGGCTCAAAGCAGGAGAAAAAGTTTCAATAACAGCGACAGGAGCATTGTTGGGCAACATGCGGAAAACCCCTCTGCTGCAGACGTGACTGAGTCCATACACAGGCATGCAGAGAACTGTGTGTCTTGGAGAGCAACTGGTGCTCCCTGGGAGAAGGTCTGGGCTAGAGACAGGCTGGACCTGCCTCTAAGCACTTTTCTAATGGCGGTGGGAAGGATACTAAAAAGAAATTTCAAATAAAAAGTTCCCATTTGTTCAGTTGGAGTGACCTTTCCAGAAACTCTTACAAATTTCCAGCTTCTGAGTCTTAGGTTTGAACTACGAATTTTAAAGGCGGGGGGGGGGGGGAAGGTAACAGAGGAGTGTGGCATTTCTTTTGGTATTTTGTTTCCAGCTCTATCCTTTGATCTCTGCAGCAGTGTAGTTCAGACAATCTGTAGAAATATTGCTAAACCGAGTTACTTTGTTATATTTTACTTCAGCCATTTGTCAGCATATGCCATAAAAATTTTAGTTTTCTCTCTTGATCTTTATCAGAGATTGCTGTTTCGCTTTGATGTCTCCCTCCTTATTTGACATTTGGGTCTGGTTTCCCATTTAATTATCTAACTCTCTATTGCTATTTTAGTTTAAAAGTTCACTGCAATACTTTACTACTCCTGTTTCTCAGTCCGTTCCTTTGTGCTCCAGCTGAGGCGCAAGAGAATGATGCGGGTAGTCACCACGTCAGGGAGCTCAGTGCCTGAGCCCTCCTGTGAACAGTCAGCGAGCGGGGGCTGCGAATGCGAGCTCAAATGCTCAGTCTCCTAAATCAAAATTTCTAGGGGCCATTCTTTTAATTAAATGGTAAACGTAGACCATTTCACAGAGGTTTGAAAAGCTGAAATGTAAACAGCAATGCCATCAAAATAGCTGTAAAATATGTCATTTAATACAGTCACAGTTCCTACAACCTACCCTATAAAAATACCATCCTCGCTGGTTAGCTGTGTCAGAAAACAGAAAGAATTCCTCACATTTTGTAGCCTAGCGAAGAAGGAAAATTGCCCTCAAGAGAGACAAGCTGGAGCAGGGAGGACATTTTACCTTCCCTCCAAATTTCTAGGAGTGGACTGAACAGGTGAGGAGCTGACAGTGTGACGGTTCAGCAGACGTCAGGGGTCCGTTGTACGCCCTTCTTCCAGAAAGATGACTCATAATAGCTGCAAGCTCTTCAGGACAGCTGGTTCTTGGGGCTGTCTGCAAGCTGTAGGCCATCGAACTAAGCGGGGGTGACTGAAGAATGAATGATGACTTGATCTGGTCAGTTTATTGCTGCATAGTGTAGCCACGTGAATGTGATGTATGGACTGTCTATCTTCTGGCATGGCCGGAGAAGTGCATCTAAGACAGTGAGGTATCTGTGCCACGTCAGTGATGCTGTGAAGTCCTGGTAAGCTCCTACAGGGTCACCAAGTAGAACAGAGAAATATTATCTTCGTGCAGGACATGACAAGTCAGAGGAAGAGAAGGCTGGGTGCTATTTCTTGCTGTGGGGTATGGCCAGGATGGAAGAAGTGCTGTGTGGGTGCTCTGAGATAAAAGATGAAAATATTTCCGTTGGTTATTATGAAGAGCAGAGCTGGGCCTGTGTACAGCTACGGGCTAAATCCTGGCATATGGCCTGAGGGTCTTTAGTGGGGGGTGCGGAGCTTCGTCTGGCAGCGTGTCCACTGGAAGCCTGCAGCGGAGCCGCTCTGCAGACTGAACAGACTGTGCTTGTGGCTGGGTGACCTCCTCCCCCACCCCAAACCTGGCAGCCAGACTAAAACGGCTAAAGGGAAATACTAGGTTTGATCAAACCATTGGGGTCCGGGGGGGCTTTGTACCCTGCTTTTCAAATAAAGTCTTTGAAAGCAGAGGAGAAACTAGGGAAGTGATGGTCCCGACCTGCTTATGTTCAAGGGTCAGAGTGCTTGTCTAGAATGAAGCAGACTGAGGTTCAGCCTCCTCTTTTGCCCGAGAATGGAGTCTGCATTTCCCCTCATTAAGGAAAAAAAACCAGCTACCGAGGTATTTGGAGATGTATTCAGATATGTGGATATATTTTTATGTATTTGCCGTGCGTCTTTTCTGTTAAGCCAGTTCTTTGTAGGAAGTATTCAAATACTGATGGAGCAGAAGAGAAAGACTGTGAGAGTGACTCCCTGGCATAACATGTCAAGCTAAAAAGTGTCTTCTGCTCTTTGCGCTGCAATAGCTTATTTTTGTCTGCCAGATAAGGCACTTCCCACGAGATGGTGCTTGGAAATACACTCCTTTGGAGACAGGCAAAATACTCTCTTGCCTCTGGATTTTCTGGACACGTCCAAGGCTGGAAACCCCCATGTACCACATCTGAACATGGTTGTGAGTCAGTTTGGTGCCTGGGTGGGATGAGGCTCTGCATTTGTCTGCCTCGCCCCAATTTGCCTTGTCTCCCAGTGTGAACAGGGACTTTAACAGCAAAACAAAGAAAACGTTTGAAACTCAAGCTAAATGTTTGGTAACACAATATAAGTAAAATTAATAATTATATGGTCCTATCTGTAATTGTGAGAGGGCTGTTCCCTATCTCATCCCTTGTTCTCATCTGGATTGTGTTTTTTAGGGTATTTCAGATGAGTAGATCTCTTTGGGTAGCACAAGTACTTTGATCCCAAGCTGCTGGGTGTGAAGGAGTGTCCTCTTCAAGCTGCTGGGTGTGAAGGAGTGTCCTCTTGTCTTCCTACCAAGTTTTATTCTAGCTGAAGTTGTTCAAGAATTCTTGGGCAGTTTCTAGGTTATTCTTCATTCAGTGTTCAGGGGTTTGGGAACAGAGTTGACTGTGTTAATTAGGAAGAAGTCACGATTTAGGAAACATCTTTTTAAATTACAGGGAAGAGTTTGAATACTGGGAGGGATGGTTTTCAGTAATGTTTTCTTTTTCAGTAACATTTTATTTTCCTTGGTGTAGGTCTGTTCAACTTTCAGCATGTATAAAATGCCTCTTATCTAATGGGCAGTGACAATAATACACCAGTGACACTGGAAAACACCGTTTTCATTTAGCATCTCAAAATGCAGGGAATTTCAGTTACGGCAATCTCAAACTATTGAGCTGTCTGTTTTCCCACTTCAGGCCAAATTTAATCTCATCACTCCCAATACACCAATAAGCCTTTTCCTTCTCTTGCACACAAATCCTTAGGAAGTGGATTTTTGCATGAGGACGTGCAGGGGAGCAGGAGAAGGGACTTGGGATGTGTGGATAGCTGGTCTGTCCCCACTGAGCGACAGGGGAGCGCTGCGGTGTGGGAGCCCCATGGGGGACCCGTGCAGTGCCAACAGGCAGGTCCCTGGCTCTGCATTTTGGCAGGTTTTTTGCTTGCTCTAACGACAGTCTTTGCATCCTTTGCACAGAAAGGATAGTTCAGCTTCAGGTGACTGCAGAGTTGTATTTACTTGCCTGGCATCTTGTGTGTCCCCATGGAGGAGGGAGTTTGTATTTGATTTGTAGCCATGCATTGCTTTAAAAAGACCACTAATATCTTTCTAAGTTTCCTTTCAGAGTTATCACAGGGGGAAAAAGAGAGCTAAGGCATTAAAGACTTCACATGCTCAAAAGGACCGCAGCAGAAAAACAAAGAAACTTAATCTGGGATACACAAAGAAGAAGTGGGGGGAGCATGATGTAGCTATAATGAGAAACAGCAAGATTGACATGAAAAAGATGGGACAGGCAGCAGAGTATAAATAGTAGCTGCAGTTTATTTGTAACTTTCATTTTTAGGTGGGCATGATTGACGCTTGGATGGGCTGGATGAAGGTAACCTCCCTGATCTTTAACTTGCAGGTCACATGGAGAAAACTTTGAGAAAATACTCCAACATGTAGATGTCAAATTGAGTGACAGCCGCGTGTGAGGTGAATTGCATTTACTGGCTTTTTTACATGCATCACTTCACAGAAATGATGGCTGCCATTTGAACAAAAAGACATCCTTCCCGACCGGGGTCAACAAACTGACAGTGCCCACCCATTAATAGAAAACACTGTCATTTGAAATAAAATGCTATGGAGAAAACTTCAAGAATCTATTAGCCAACACAGAGGATAGTATCAGTTTATGCACATGAATTACTGTATACCATTCCAGTGTTAATGTACAGCGCAGTGTGTGGTACAATTTTCATCTGTAACAATATATATAGAATGCCATATGGCTGACAGCATGTACTACACATGTCAGGCTCTTCTGTTTTCTAGCTCTGTACATCTTATTTGCTTCTGTCTAATTATCTTGTTCTGTTGAGGGGAGGAGAGAAAATAATAAAAGCCAATGAGATTTCAAAAATCAAGGGCAACAAATAGTGCCAGTTACTTAATTCCAGTGTTAACGTGTTTCTGCAATATTTCTTAAAAGATGCAATTGGACATCCATTGCTCGAGGTGGAATGCGCTGCTGTAATAAAGGCTCTATCTGTGGCATGTAAAAAAAAAAAAAAAAAAAAGAAGCAGCAGATGAGAAAGAACAGCCCTGCTTTATGTTGTCCACTTGTATTGTTTAATTCTAGGCATAATTTTCCCAGCTGCTGGAAAGCGCCATATTGCTTCCTATGCTTAACTCTCTGTCTAAAAGTAGTGTCTGGAATATTTTTTTTTCCCAGCAGAAACAAAATAGTGGTGAAAAGAATTGCTATAAAATTGGGCCCCTGGATCTGAAATAGTCTAAGGAGCTCCTCAGAAGTTTAAGCCCTGGATTTTAATTTTTTTCTGAGGGATTTTATATTGTTTAAAGGTCAAAGCCCCAAGATTTGTCTTCAGAGATTTAGTCCTGGCTCATCTGTCAGTCACTCTCACCCTCGTAAAGGCCAGAGGCGATTGCAATGCTCTCCACTTGCCGCACTCCCCTCTTCTTGAACACTTGCTCCACTGAGAAATATCTTGTCCTAGACTGGAAGGAAGTAGCTTCCATCTCTTCTGTAATAGGAACCGTAGGTAAAGAAGAAAAAAATGGGGCCACCACCTACTTGCAAAGACCCTGAACGGGGCAGAACTGCTCCTTCTGCTCTGTTCCTGCTGCAGTGGTTGCAGTGATGGAGTCGAGGACTGTTAGGGAGATCGCAGGGTGGCTGCAGAGCTGCTTAGAGGGGATGGGATGTGCTGGTGCCTGGGAGTCTCCTTGGGGTTTCACCCATTTACAAAGCACGTGTGTGTATTTGCCTTCAAGTACCAGGCTTCAAAAGTCGACTAGATTTTGTATATAGATTCTGGGTAAATTCTTGTGATAGCCCTTGAAGAAAGGGTGGGTATTACTTAGTTGGGATTGAAACAAGCTTGTATTTCATGTGTGAGGGGTGACTTGTCAAGTCCTGAGTATTTCTAGGTGGTGCTGCCCAAACAGTGCATGGAAGGGACTGGAGGTTGAGGATGTGTGGCTGCTACAGCCTTCAGGCTTTGTGTTCTTGCAGGGCTGTGAAGTAAATCCCTTAACTCCGTAGCTGGAAATAATTGGTTGGTCCGCCATGAGCTTAAAATAGTAACTTTTTTGGATCATTAACTTTTACTAGCTGCTGCTTTTGAAATGAAGCTCAATGCCATGCTGAAAAGTCAATATAGTTAGAAATGAATTATAAAATTGGTCAGGAAAAGCAAACAACACAAACAACTGGCTTGGTGCGCTGATAGGCTGACAGATGCTAAATAGTACTAGTTAACATTAGTCTGTGAACGTAATTCGTTTGTGAGTTAGGGGCATAAAGTGAACTCCCTTTTTAATCTGCACAGCATGGTCTTCCAAGCAGGAAAAAAGGACTTAATCCATGAATGTGGAGTTCAGAGCTGCCTTGATGTGGTACCTACCATCTACAAGATTGGGATGTTCCAAAAGGGGGCATTCTTTGATCAGTAAGGCAATTTTTCCTTAATGTTTTCAACGGCAAAACTGTTCTTATAGTAGAAATCTCATTGAAAATTCAGGAAGCAGCCAAAGTAATTGAAAATTCAGGAAGCAGCAAAGCACTCTGCTCTGTTGTGTGAGGATCCCTTGCCATATTTTCTCTTAAACCTAATTAAACATGACTATCCATTTAGGAAAAGAAACCCTAGTATCATTTTCCAAAAGTTTTCTTAATTCAATATATTATCACTTTATACCATGACATTTTGCTCAGCAATAGGGCCATTTCTGCTGAACTTATAGCCTGATTGCAGCTGGAGTTTCCTACTCCCAGAAATGTGTGTTCTTCCTGAGTTGTCGTGATCTTTGTATCAATTCCAAGTACATGATATTTCATTAACACACATTTCTTCTCGTTCATATTTTTGTTGATTGTGTCAGATTCCTTCTGCACAAATTCTATGGTAATTATGAGGAAGAAGCATGTTCCATGCTCCTATTTTGGTGTGAAACCTGTTCCAGCAAATGGCATATAATTCCTCTCTCCCAACTTTAAAGTGGAGATTTAATTTTCACACCAGAGGTGTCTGAAATTCCAAAATAGGGGCATAGTGCAGCAAGACAGAAATAGAAAACTCAGAACATAAAAAATACGAATATTTAATACAACGAACACCAAAAAATCTAAACTTAAAAACCCCCATTCTGAATAGTGTTTGGTTTCCCCAGTAAACATGTCTTCAGTGGGATCTGAGGCTATCTTGAAGCTGGCCCCTGTCTCAGTGATGGAGATGCCATGGCAGAATTTTCTCTACATCACGCTCGCTGCAAATACTCTGGTGTCTGGTAGAGGTGAGGCACAGAAAGAAACATTTCTTATGGATGGAAGGAGTCTTAGTCCTAGTTTTTATATTCCAAAAAAAGTAGGTGTTGCAAAGTTGAGAAAGAGATTACAACAGCACTGAAATACTTCGGGGGAGAAAAGAGCCTGGGGCAGAAAATTAAGAACAGGGTGGCCCTGGAGCCACAAAAAGGAGAAATGAGCTGTGCTCTCCCATGTGTGTGCTCACTCCAGGATACATACAAGGTTCCTTTTGCTTTACGTTTCTATTTTTCTCCCTAAAAATATATATAATTTAGAAAAATCAAAATACCAATACATGATTGAGTCTGAGCACCTTACTGAATGAGCACATTGGGGTTTTTATATATACGTACATATATATAAATACTTCTACAAATGTTGTATGCGTTAAATTCAGCTCTTTCAACCATAGTCATGGAGATTTGGTCCTCCCGAAATGGATAGTTGACAAAGATGTGGTATGAATGGAAAAAATAATTAATTTATCCATGGCAAATTGCAGGATCAAGTTCTACTATGTTTCATTAGTGCAATCCATAGTACTTCAGTTATTTGAGCATCATTTCTCTGGCTTTCTACCAGGGCAACTTAAGCAGTGGAGTATACTGTGCTCTAATGTCTGTCAGACTGATCAGACTGAGGAGTATTTTGGTATTGAATAAATTATTTTTATGACATCTTAAAAATAACACCGAGCTTGGTTCCCCTCTAGGCTCAGGCAAATGAGGCAGTTGCCTGGAGCAGGAGACTGTACGGGAAGTGAAATGGCCACGGCCCTTATCCACTGCCTGCTTTGCTACAGAGAAACCCCTGGATAGCCAGAGCAGCTTCTGCTGCTAAGCAGACCATCATCCTGGAGGGAAGGCATGACAGGGATGGCCACCAGGAACAGAGTCTAAGGAGTCCCCTAGACAACATCAGTAAATCTCTCTCTTTTCCATCCCATGGTAAGCAGAGAGCCAGGCAGAGTACCCAGGACCCCTGCTCCCCTTCCTGTACCCCAGCTGTCTGTTACAAATATGCTCTCTGTCTGTTTCGTATCTAACTTGCTCCTCATAGGCATGGCCCAGCTCCAGCTCTGGCCAGACCCTGTGCTCCTACCTCTAGGGTATGAACATTCAGTGTTGCCTGTGCTGCTGGGAAACCTGTGACATACACCTGTGATGGTCAGGGTGCCTACACGATGGCCATAGGTGTCCTTTTGTGACAGTAATATCTCGATACACTGACCTGCAAGAATAATACCTCCAATGCATCTCCTGGAACTTGTGTGTATACTTCCTGTAGCTAAAGCTAAATGTTGCCTGCCTAAATATTCCCTGCTTGTTAGTTGATCATGCCGAGTTTCTCCTAACCTCCAGTCTGTTGCTGTGAAGAGACATTGCAGAGCATCTCCGTTTCTGTCTGAATGACTCTATGCATTGGTGTTTGGTCTAGGGCTGGCTTCTGGGTAATATTAATCATTAATTCTAATGAAGTTAGTGGTTTCGGTCCCATTCTGTGTTGCAGTTTTGTAAAGAACACTTATATTCTTAGGTTGAAAGGTTCAGAATAAATGTGAGGTATAATCTGTAATGGATATGAATAGCTCACTTATTGAAAACACTGTGAGTGATTAGCTTTGGCTGTTTGGTCATTAATTTTGGTCACAGGCACTTAGAAGAAAGCAGAAAGCCTGCAGGGAAATCACATCAGGCCTTTCCATCTGCCCTTTCCACCAGAAAAGACATTCCTGCTTCCTCTGCTTTGTGACAACAGGAGCTATTCCACACGTGGAATGAGTTTCCATATGGATCGATTCTAGTTATATGACCCTATACATTTGTTATTTGTGTATGTGTTTATAAAGCATGTATAGATCTCAGTGACTTCCTCTGCTGCTGCCAAATAACTCAGTACTGACATGAATGGGGAACGGGGAGCCCATGGGACTGCAGCACTGAGGGACTGAGTGGAGACACTTCCATGGTGTCCATATCTCCTGCTTCTTGGGAGGAGCAGCTTCCTACCCCTATAGGCATCGCAGCCTGGTCGAGCTATTTCCCACAAAACCTCTGCAGTTGTGAGCAAGGAGAGGCAATTGCAAAGGGGAGAAATCATTTGTCTCATTGTAGCAGAATCTGCAAAGCTTGGGAACCTCAACGAGGAAAGTGTGAGACAGGGCCTGAAAGGAGTCCTGGGGAGGAAACGTTGGGTCCATCCAGTCTGGACCCTGTGGTCCTTCTCTGGCACCTGATGTGGAACACACAGAAACTGGATCCTGCATCAGCCAGCGCTCCCCGCTCCTGTTTCAGGAGGCGCGGTGGGCGCAGCAGGAGCTGGAAAGCATGCCTCGATTGCTGCGACAGCTGCCCGTTTGTAGGTTGCACATCTCCGCCTTTTGCTACATCTCTGCAACACTGTGCCCCTCAAAGCCAGTTCATTTCCGGGGAACAAAGCTGCTGCCGCAGGCCAGCTGTGCCTGGCCTCACCTGTGCAAAAGTCTCCCTGCTTCTCCCCAGCCGAGCTCCAAGGTGAGCAGCATGCTTTGTGCTGATGCCTCTGTCTGCACTGTCTCCTCTTGACTTTGGTTGCTTGGGAAAATTCAATTATTTCAATTTCAGTCCTTCAAGGATATGTGTCTATTCTGGGACAGGAGGTGTATTTGTACTCGCCAGTTCTCTTTACCCAAATACCACTGTGTTTCTATTCTTTCTGTTAACTTTTAATCTGCTGTTGGAACTGCCTGCTCTATGGTAATATTTCCGCCCTTGTGTATCTGGTTACTCAGTGGGAAAGACAGTTCCCAGAACAACTGCTGCAATAAATGCTTTTTGGCACCCAGATGTGTATTCTTTCGTTTCTCATGCTGTGCATGTGCTGTCTCTCACATCCATGCATCAACAAGTGTGGACAGGTATAGAGGCATATGGTGGTGTTATTTCATTGCTGACACTGAAGAGGGGCTTTCTCATAAGGAAGAAACCAACTCAGCTACACCTGCGTTGTTACAAAGGACACCTCTTTAAAGTCAGCGGCGATTCTGTTCTTTGCTTCAGTATTGACTAGCTTGCAAGTGGGCAATTTGCTCTCCATTTCAGCCACAGATCTGCTGAAAGCATCCCGCCGAGAGATTGTGTGTATGAACTGTGCTGTTTGTTAAGCAAATGATTCCAAGACAGGTACCCAGGGATAGGAAGCCAATCTTGACGTGACAAACCCAAGCTTACATAAATGTGCTGTCATTAATCCTGTTCTGTGTTGGATTGCTCTTCCAGAATGACCCTGGGTTACAGAAAGTGAACACAGGAGTTCTGTGGTTCTTGGTGGTGCTTTATGCCTCGTGCCTAAAACTGCAGAAAAAAATTAATCTGTTTTATTTCAGCAAAATTAAATTTAGATACACAATTAAGAAAAATGCCTCCCATGGGATTTCCTGCAGCCCCGATAGCTGGATTTATTTTCTGCTGCTATTCTTTAAATGTGGTATGCTGAAATTGTACAAAGGATCTGCAGACTCACAAGCTATAATGGGGGACTTTTAGCTCTTTGAATTACTTTATTATCCTTCCTCTATCTGTACCATATGCTAAATAATACTGTTAAAATTGGCTTTGATTTTTATTATTTTACAGTCTTGTAACATTCATAATCTTGGCTAATCCCGAGAGTGTTTGTTTGGGAGCCTTATTCATTATTTAGGCAAAAATATTAAAAAATGTCACTCCTCTGTCAGTTCTGGGGTGTTGCTTTTTTGTGAGTTTCATTTGGGTTTTCTGGACTTGTTTTATGCAGCAGTGCAGAGCATCACGCTTTCACCACGGAGAGCAGAAACTTCAGAGGAGTGTGCCTGGCTTGGAAAGTGGAGGAGCCCTCTGCTCTGCACAGACTGCCAGGTGCACAGTGGGTCTTTTCTGTAGGAGACATGAAGTGACCATTTGTGATTTCTGGACGCTGGGCCACACTTTAATGAAAAATAAAAAAAAGATATCTTTAGTCTGGCTGCACTGTGCCCTAAGAAACTAGGTTTGCTGTTTCTCAGTTCCCCAGCAATGTCTGTAGGACACAGCGTTCAGCAAAACCTCCGGCCTAAACTCTTGTATTCCAGTTGTGAACTCCTGAAAAACTACCTTGTTTTATCCCTGAACTACTTTTCAGTCTTGAGTAAACCCTGTTTCAGTAAGGAAACAAATAGGTTTTCCAGTGTTTATTTTATTCATGTGTTTCCTGGTGGTGCCTAAGGGCTGACTGTTGTACAAAGAGCAGCAGATGTAAGTAGACAAGACATGCGGGAGGGTGGAGGGAAGGGTATGACACGTGAGCAGGGCAAATGGTGAGGTGGCAGCGAAGGGCATGCCAGCTCCGTGGCTGCCTGTGTGATTTGTGAGTGAAGCGTGGGGCTGAGCTGCCAGAGAAGTGTGGGGAGAGAGCAGAGGACAAGTGAGAGAAGCAGGAGTGAGCTGAGCCTGAGAGCAGGAAGAGTTTTAAAGTGAATTGTAGAAAGCAGTAAGAGCCCTTACTCCTGCCTCAGAGTGGTGTGGCAAGGAGCAACTGGTGCTATGAAGCTCTGGGAGCCATCCGTGGAGGAGTGAGCCTGGTTAGGTGCCAGCCGTGCAAGCAGCGCTAACCCTCATGCTCACCAGAGCACCTGATTGCCTTTGCCAACACAGCTCTGCCCCTGCAGCCCCTGGTCTCAGCTCTTGGCCAAGGAGATCGCAATGTACTTTTCCTCCCCTGCGAAGTGCCTCCTGCAGTACGTAGCCCTGTGCAGCTGCGGCCGTGAAATGCTGCCATGCAGACCCAATACTATAGATTAATAAACCTAAATAACAGAAGTCTGCTATAAGGACAGCAGCTTGCCTAACCAAGCAGCCAGCTTGGTGAACCAAACTGCATTTGCTTCCCATCACGAGCTCAAAGTGTGGCAGTAACCCTGGACACGAAATTCGTAGACTTTCACACAGCACACATACTTGTAGAAAAAGGACTTACACTACAAAACTTGTTGTACGTAGCCAAGCCTTCCCATGCCGGTGATGAATATTTATGCCATGAATGTAGAGTGGAAGGTGGCGTCTTCCTTGATGAATTGGGGGCTAGATGCTATAACTACATTATTTAGACTGCTTTATTGTAAAGGGTTACAGCTTTTATTGCCTGTTGCAAAGCAGAGAGATACAGTAGATCTTCCCAAAGATCAAAGTGTGTCTCTAGGGCAGCCAGTAAATTAGCGGAGATTATAAATGAGTGCATAGTCATTGATGTCTTGAGAGCTCGGCTCAAGAGATCAGAGAGTATTCTTTCCCCCTTTCTGCTCATAAGTCTTTTTCTAGAATAGATTACTTTTTTTACACTTAAAAGCAATATTCATGGACTTCATAAGAACAAGTGTTTCAGTAGGACATGCTCTGATCACATCACTCCCTGTTGTATATGGTCTTATTACGGACTGATGCTTCCCTGTAATACAGAGTCATAGAGACTGATGTCAGTGATGTGTGTTTGGGGAATTGTATCGCTTAACTAATTTCATCATATTTTATAGCAAGTATAGCCTCTGTAGGAACTTTTTCAGCAGAATGGGAGCTCTTTGAAGCTCTGTTATGAGGTGCAATGAGTGTATGAAGCCAAATAAAAGCAAATTAGAGAACACCGCTATTCTGAAAGAGGAGATTATAGCTATGGTGGGGAAAAGTAAATATGAAACAAATCACACTATGCCAAAAATTGCACATAAAACCCCCAAGAATAAACATCCATTTCATGAAGGGATTTGAAGTTAACTTTTAATATCCAAGCTGGGAGAGAAGTCAGAATTGTGTCTTTGTGCAGAAGATGGAACAGAGCTCTCATTTACTGTAACAAATTTGGAGTCTGTATATTGTAAGAACAACCTCAATCTGAAACTTTAAAACCTTTTCTTTTAAAATTTCTGTATATCCCATGAAATAGAAAGAAAGAAAAAAAATAATCCTAAACCAGAGTTTTCTGGACCACTCAGCTTTAGAGAAATGCTTCGTGTGGAAATTACCACTGTGGTGGTAAGGAAGGATTATGCTATCAAGTTTTAAGACAGTTATCTGGTGGTGCCAGTGGAGATAACAGTGTTAGGTTTTCAGGGGTGGCTTTAATTCATTCATCCTCATCCCTATCACAGGAAGTTTCTGCTGCCATCCCAGGGGACACTCTGGTCTGGTTGGTCTGAGAAGTTTAACCCATCTGAGAGGTTCCTAGAGAAGGAAAGACTCATAATGCAATATGAAATACAATGAGCAGATCAGTTAATAGTGGTTTTCTACCTGTCTGCCTCTGTAGTATGCTGAATGTCTCGGACAACGTGGAGTATCAAGAAGGATTACAGAGCCCTGGGAGTGCCAGTCAGGGACTGTGGAGCGCAGGTAGTTTTTTCATCAGTCCTCTCAGTCAAAGGGAAGGGGTTTGAAAGGGCCAGTTGAATCTGGTGAATCAACAAATGGTTACTGGAGCCACAGCTAAGGGTTTGGCTACTTAGACCATGGGACCTACTTTGAGAAACCTGGTCTACTGGGAGCTGATGGGGTCCATCTGTCAAAGAAGGGGAAGAACATCTTTGGTCAGAGGTTTGCCAAGCTGGAGAAGAAGGCTTTACAGTAGCATTGCCAGGAAAGGGGAACCTCAGTCCATCCCACTCCTACCAGTTTGATGCCAGTGCCAGCAAGAGATGCCCAGAGCCTGGAGAGGGATCACAGGGCAGCAGGAGAGCACCTGAAGAGCAGCACAAAGGAATTCCAGCCACCCCAGCCAGTAAGTCAGCTTCAGGGGGACCCCACGCAAATGCGAAGGCACATGGCATGGGGAATAAACAAGAGGAGCTAGAGACATGTGTGCGCCTGCAGGGCTACAGTCTGACTGGCATCACGGAGAGGTGGTGGGATGGCTCCTTTGACTGGAGTGTTGGGATGGAAGGATACAGGCTCTTCAGGAAGGACAGTCAGGGCAGAGGAGGAGGGGGTGTCACCCTCTATGTCAACGACCAGCTGGAGTGCATGGAGCTTCTTGCCAAGAACAGGTTGTAGGTGTGACATTGTGGCACACTGCTGAAATGCTTCACTCCTCACTGGAGGACTTTAGATGTGCCTCCTCTTGCTACAACTGGTAGGACTAACCAGTGCTGGCAGCTAGGACCAGCAGAGCAGTGGATTTTGTCTGTAGATCAGCATGTTTGGGATTGGCTCTAGGTCACAAATTCCTTTAACTGAAACAATATTACAAGTTGCAGACATCCATTGGCCACCCGAGCTGCCACAGGAAAACTGGATGTGAAAGTTTACAAAACAACACACTTTCTTTGAAGATGTTAACATTTTGATGAGGAAATCCAGTCTGTAAGAAGTCCTTGACAATACCTGTCACCATGGTAAATTGCATAAAATATATTGCTAGCTGTAAATAAAAATGCATAGCCTTTGTTTGCCATTTTTACACTGTTACCCAACTTAAATGAGTGACATACCACAAGATGACATGTACCATGCTGTCAGGAGTGCCTCGCTTGTGCAACATAGTTCCTAAGAGCCTAGCACTGAAAGCTTCATTTTGGTGAGGATCTTAAGCTGTAACATCTGCTCAGAACTGTAGCAAAAATGATGTTATTAGATTTTATGGGAGGAAATTCCTACTCCCCGTATGAATTCTTTTGGAATTTGTTTTCCCTCTATGGATGCAGAAGATTTAATGAATGACAAAATACCATGTCAAGAACAGGTCTGATTATTAATGCTTTTTCATATGGAGAGGAGCGGGTTATTTGGGGAATTTCTTTGCTTGAAATGTGGATACTGTTTTCTAAGGTGATTCACAGAGGGATTAAATTTTCATCGTTATGGTGTTGTGCTTTTCCACCTACCCTTACAAAATATTCATACTGTTTTTTGAGAGTTAATGCGAAACTTTCTTAAGTGTCGGTTGGTACCAACTTTGATGACAACTTAGGCCACTTTCTGTCCTACTTAAACTCCAGACACTTTAATTTCCTCTGTGTCTTTGTTCAGAGGTCTTGATTACCCACTTGGGTTGTTACACAGTGTAGCTGTTTGCTTTATTGTTAAGATCCATCTGAGGACAAGCTAGGTTGAATGGCCAACGCAATGTAAACATGTGTGACTAATCCGTCTGATATGGTGTTGCTTGGTCTTTAATATTCCGGGCTGTAAGATAATGTCTGAATGCTCCTGTCAGAAGGGGTGGGAAAGGGGCAAGAAGCAGCCTCCTTTGGGTCTGGAGAATCATCTTGAAAGGCTGTCAGGTGGTAAACTGCAATTTGAACCGGTCCTTAAAATATGTTTATCTGCTGGGGGGTTTGGGGGGATGATTGTCGGAGTCAACCTTTCATTCAGGTTTGAGTGCTCTAGGTATACTTAAATGGCTAAATTACCCCTTTCATGTTTCTGCGCAGGAGACAAAATACACAAACATTTTAGCTTTTAAAATATGGGGGGGAAATCTGTCCTTGCCTGCTGCTGTGGAAATGTGTGGGAATCCTGCTTGAATTATCTGGTATGACATGTTTGCTCCCTGTCACTGGATTGCTACTCTGGTTTTCAGTTCTTTCTGGGTGAGGAAACATCTACATGAATCACAGATTGCACATGAATGTTTGTCTTGTGAAAACAGGTGAATTGACTCAGTAAAAAAGCATTTGGCCTCAGCAATGTAGATGCTAAATGTTACTGCTCTAGTATAGTAACACGCTTTGAAAAGTGATGAGAAATTCAGAGATTTTTGAGTCAATGGAAGAGTCCTTTTCCTTCGGGAAACATGGTATTGACCAGGTTTCTCCTAGTACCTGAGGGAAGTGATCAAGGGGGGAATATGAAACACTATGTTTGCAAAATAATGAGAGGACAGAGCAAAAAAGAATGTGCTTATCTCAGTGCAGAGTTTTGCTCCTTCGACAGAGAGTGCATCCCAAGCCACAGCCTGGTTTGGCTGAGCAGGGCTGGCGGAAAGCTGCTCATCCACCTCGCACGCTCTGGCGTGCCCGTGCAGGCAAGGAGGACGGGCTCTGGCGCGTCTGCATCGCGGTGGCCACCGCATCGCCACGGCTGATGGGCCATGAGCTGATTCATATTGATCAGGATGCTGCTGACACCCGCTCAAAGCTCCCGCTCCCATCGCCATGGCAACCAAGAGCCCGAATACTTGTCCACATACTTTAGGAACCTCATTAAATCAGGCAGCAGGACAGCAGCTGTGGTCTCAATGTGTTACCCTGACAGCCGGGGACTCGGTTTATGATGCTCAGGTGATTTTTGGCCCTCTCTAGGCCAAACTGTTGAAAATGTGGGGATAGTGGGACAGATGGCAGAATAAATAAATATTGCCAATATGTTTAATGTGCACACATCTTCTGAAAGGTGCAAAGCAACCGCGCTCAGTTTTATCAACTCTGGTAATTTTAAACAAAGCATAAATAAAGGATAAAAGAGTACAGCTGAGCTGAGGGTGGTTTTTTTAAAAATTTATTTCAGAAGCTGATTTTAAGAACAAATTAATTGAACTTAAGGCTTGTAGTAGTTTTCATAAAATGTTGCATATATGAATAAGTAATTTACGTTCTCTTATCTTGATAAATAATCATGAAAATTCAGCAAAGCAGGGCCCAGGTCGGTGATTTTTACCACTGCCTTCCATGAAGCTCTGCCAGAGGTAACATCAGCAGAATAATATCTAATATTTCTTAGGCAGAGGAGTTTCTCATGCACCATAGGAATGAAATACTCCAGCCACCTCCCAGCTCTGGCTTTCGCCTAGCTCTCTGGTGCACTCCCCTGAATTGGGGAGTATTATTAGCATAAGTAGGACTTTATACCGTGGGGCTAAGCGAAAGATAGATTTAGCCCCATACCACTCTAAAATCATGTACAGTGCATTTTATGTGATAATGATTGCAATTATTTCGTGTTCTTCATAGTTCACCTATTTTGACTTAGGGTGTTAGAAAGCAGTAAGGTCAGAATGTAATTAGAAGCTTCGTGTCCTAGTATTTTGCATAATTTTACGTTGGTTTGGGCTTTTACATTATTTCATAAATAAAGTGGAAAAATGGTGGCGTAGAGTTCTCATTCTCCTTTTTAGTGTAAACAAAATTGGTCGCATTGCTGATGAACGGTTCCCCCTGGTGAAAGGTGGTCACCCAGAGGATATTCATGGTTCTGGTCATTTCCAAAGAACCAAAGAAAGCACGGAAAACATCGAGCTATGTAGAAAAAGCATGTTACAAACCCTGAGATTTCAAAACTGGTACATCTCAACAAGAGCTGAAAAATAGCAATACTTCATCCAGGTGCTTTAATTTTCCATGAAAGGAAATGACAGATGCCTCAGACCCTAAATTATAATTTGTGGTTACTAAACAAAGAACCTCAATTAACCACTAGTAAAGCAATTATTAATATTGGCTGGAATCCATTCTGCCCAGGGTCTCAGACTGCAATCCAGTCCAGTCGGCTGCCCAGGACTGTCTGACCTGGTAGGCACCTATATTAATTTCATAATTCCCTACATCATTTGAAGTTGCTCTGGGCCCTTAACCTTGTAGCCAGGATCGGGTCCTTTGTTTTGCATTTGGATTTTTTTGTAACCCTCAATGTTGTCGTATAAAATGGGCACGTATCGTAGGACACGTGGACCAAAAGGCAAGGGTTTCCGCCTGCCCAGCTGGTGCAAGGCATTTGGTGGGAGTGAGATATTGTCTGAGCTTCTCTCTGGCTGCCTCATGAGCTGTGTACGCCTGCCTGCAGTGCTGGGAAGAAAGACAGAGTCCTCTCAATCTGATTACCTCCCGGAGAGAGCATTTTCTTGTGAGCTTGATCCAATTGCCCTCAGTGCCTAGAACACAAGGCCACCCTCTTTCATCCCTCGACCAGTATGCAAAAGCAGAGCCCCACTGCTGCTAATCTGGTTGATGAGCGTACTTGGAGAGGAGGAGACCTAGAAGATCTAAATCCACAGTGGAGAACAGCACCTGATGTTTCCTATTGCTTCCCCGTAGTCTCAAAGAGGCAGACATTCATCTTCTCATGAAAAAGAAACCCACTGAGGGGTTAGTAAATCTATAAAAACAGCCTCTTGCTCAAAAAATCCTTCACTTGCAAATAATGAATGGGAGCACTGGTCTGGCCGCTCTAGAAGACAGGACTCTGCCCAAGATGGACCTGTGGTCTCATCTCAAGTATGACCATTCTTATGTTTAACTTCAGTGCATTGGATTGCTGTCTAGGGGCACTTAAATTTTGTATATAGCTGTTGGGAAGAAGGAAATGCATACATTAGACAGATTGGATTGCTCTCTGTGATTCTTCAGGCTTTCCATTAACTGCATTAAAGATTAAGCAGTTATATGAGATGAACCTGCCTGCCCCTGCTCACTGTCCCCCAGCGCAGGTACCTAAAATGTCAGTCAGTCAATGGTTAAGATAGGTACGTCAGAGGGACTGCGAGGATGTCTCCCTTAGAATAATATTTTCAGACTACTCCGGTCATTTTAGGAATATGATCTGTACTATGCATGGAAAATTGGAACCTTTCTTTTTTTGGCAGGTTTATTTTTTCATCCACCGTCTTACTTCTTTTGTGTATTTGGAATTCAAAATAAATGCTTTGCTTTATATAGTTCATGATCGAGGGCAGTTGTTATGCAGCTAATTTTATTCCATCTATTGAAAAGAAAAATTATACAAATACCTTTTTCGACTGTGTGAATAAGATGAGCAAAAAGAATCTAAATTTAATGACCAAATCTGGGTTGCCTCTTTCCTGCAGCAAACTCAAGGGAATCTGCTTAAGTAACTAATGTGCACAAAATCAGGCTTTAAATGTGGCCGTTTTACCTGAAAGAGCTGAAGGACTGACTTGATGGCATTTTCCGTGAATCCTGCACAAGAGAGAGATAATGCCGCTACATATGCAGATAATATGTGATCATAAACTGCAAGTAACTATGTGATAAAAATGGCTTTTGGTTGCCAGCACAACCCGTAAGAGCTCAAGGAAAGCTACTGGGGCATTTCTGTAGCCAAAGTGCCGCATAGCATTGCTGATAAACAGTGTCTCTTGGGCCAAGTTTTGCTTTTCCAAGTGCAGCACAAAATGTTTCTGACACATGCTTGTCAGAGCTGCTCACCTCCACTTTATGGGTAATTTGTAACTGTGTAGGTGTTGACCATGGAAAAATACATCGGAGTCTTGACTTTGGTAGGGTAGAATTATGCTCTGAGTCACAGATAAAATATTTTAATTGTCAGTCTGTCAGTCTGTGCAACAAATATCCAAAATAACGTCATATTAGAGAAGGGGAAATCTTACTTATTATGGCAAATCATTAGCAACTGGCACGATTATGATAGTGACAGAGGCTGTCCATTCCACAAGTAACTTACAGTGATGTTTAATAACTGATAATACCTTTATTCTTTTCCTATATTAATTTTATGGGTGTTTGCGTAACATATAAATATTTGTATCGTGTAATTAAAATGAATTAATGGATTCCCCAAAACATGTATTAATTTAAAATGACTCTTAGTAAAACCAATTAAACAGCAAGTAATTGTTTTACTTTGTATCAGTAGTTTTAAATTGGCTTTTTAAATTGAGAAGCAAAATATAGCACGGTGAATGCACCTGTGTTTCTAATTAAGCAGTCCACACTGAAAAAAACCAAACAAGAGCACTTTAAAATGGTAACAAGTGAAATCCAATTCAGAGTAGATTTTAGTATTTGTTGTCTCCGAAGATAATGTCTGAATCTCATCAACCTCAATGAGACTTCAGCTAAGTTATAAGATTTACTTATGTTCTCTTACACTTAAATTAAGAGTTGACTTAAATTAAGGCCTGTGACAGGCAGTAGTCCTGTGGCAGTCACCAGAGTTATATTAGCCCAGGAGAAAATAAGCCCTCCTAGTAATCTTTAATTTCGCAAATGCTGTAACAAATTCCATTATGCGCGATGAAAGTAGCTATTGACGTTGATGTCACTGACAGGTTTCACTCTCTGTACTTCAGTGGAGTTAGCTGGAGCCATGACACAGTCCACAGTCCATTCGTCTGAGAAGAATTACCTTAAATTTCTTGGTCCTTTTGTCTCAGCGAGGTCCAATTTACACTGTAGAGGAAACCTACCATCAGATAAAGAGCATGCAGGTGAGAAGAACCACCTTCTCAAAGCACGTGAATTTGTGCATGCTAAAGACAGGGAACCTCACTTACTCTCAAGTAGAAATGGCTGGTTTTTCCAGTAACAAATTACTTATTCATTAAAAAAATAATTGGTCGGTCCAAATTTTTCTATAAGGCCAATGCAAACTTTACATAAAAATGTTTTTTCATTCTGTATTTACAAAATAGCAGGGTCCGTTTCACTTTTCCCAGGCTAACTCAATGGTGATGGTGGTAAGCCATATAAGAAGGCTGGTTCCTGCCTGGTGTGACTAATTCAGACACCCAAAATATCCCAACAACTTGGAAGCGGTTTAATGTGAAACTCCATAAATTCTGTGGAAATGGCAGTGGATAGGATCTGGGAAAAGAGTGTGCTGTGAAGGTGTCCACCAGCTGAGGAACATGCTGTTGGGGCATCTGCTCCCCTGAGATCAGGGTCATGCTGCCAGAACTTTATCTTGGAGATGCTGCCTGCGAGGGATGTGTCCTTGTCTGTAGAAAGGGATTAAAAGCAGATTCAGGTTAAATTTATTCTTTCCAGAGCTTATGTGGCTGGGAAGATGATGTATGTTTGCTTCTTTACTGGCCCAAGGCTAGTTTTGCACATCCTATGGGAAAGGGGTTGGCCACTTGGCAAAGTCCCTTTGTGAGCCAGTAGACTATCAAATGGAGTCTCAAAACCTCATTAATAGCATCACTTGGACTCATCTGTCTATAAATACTGGTGAATGAGGAGGTGAATGTATTCTTCTGCAACTGTATAATTTTACAGATTTGTTTTCAAGCACTAGCATGCTTTAAAAATTAATCTCTTTTAAATGAAATGTTCGTTTAAAAATGATGTTTAATGAGGACTAATGCATCCTGAGATGCTGGCAGGAGAAGGTTTGTTCTGCAGCTGATCCTGACAAAGGAGGGCGGGAGGTAATTAACAAAGACAATCAAACTTTCATTAGTATTAATAAAGCCTGCAAGTTAAAATGTTTTGATGCAAACAACTGATATTTATGTTTCAAAACACAATTCTTTTCTATCAGTACATCTTTTAAAGATGCTTTACTGTGTGGGTTTCTAGTTGACACCACATGTAATAGATTTCTTGGAAATAGAGTTTAACCATTAAACATGAGGATGTATGTCATTATTTTCTCCAGCTAAATGCCTGAAGGTGAAGCTGAGTGAATTTAATGCATTAAGAAAGGTAATTATCAGATAATCTTGATTGCCAAGATTCTTCCTGCTCCAACAAAAACTGATGGTAGAATAATCTGTGCACACTAGCATCTCATTTTTCCTTCATGACTTTGATTTAGATTTGACAGCAGTATACAGCAATGTTTCTATGTTATTTTTGTATTTTTCTTCTAATATTTCTTCTGTATTTCTCATCTGTTTCCTTGTCCATCCCCATAAATTACACTTCTTTTACCAGCTCCTTTTCTTTAAGTAATAATCAAATGGATTGCTGTGCATTAAGGGCTAGAGGGGAAAAATTGGCAAATTTTCCAGTAACAGATTTTTTTTTCTCCTTTTCTGAAAGCTGAGGTGTAAGTTTGTCACAGCTTTCACAAATCTTCTTTCTCAGCAGTCATGCATCAAAGGCTTAGAACTGCAAATGAATTATTTTGATTACTGCTGCCCTGGGAAGATCTCCAGGGGTGGGAGGTGGCAGGCTTAGCTACTGTCCATTCCTGCTGGGCCAAATCCTGCTCCCAGGGAAGAAAGGCATTAGAAAATTTGCCACTGACTTATGTGGGGCTAGTGTAAAGCGTGTAAAGCACAGACGTTTAAAAAAAAAATAAATCAGTGTGCTCATGGTGGTTGACTCCTCAGATCTGGTTGAATTGAACATGTTGCTTCCCTGCACTAAGCCAATATTTAGGTAAGTGAAGGAAAAGAAGACAAAATGAAGGACATCTGAGGAGACAACAAGAAAGAAAAGAAAAACTCTTCCCAAATACATTTGCATCATCAAAGGCAGAAACACCTTTTCCTTCCCCAGGTTTTTGCTTTTGTCTGATAGATCCTTACAGGACCGACTCTACCACCTCACTATGTGAAAGCCTTAGAGATGGTGATAAGGGTAACATTAATGAGGGTTTAGAGCAAACAGTTGAAACCATATAGATTCTATATTTACTGCAGGATTTTTTAATCAGTTCACAAAACCCTGCACTACAAGGCACGTAGCTTTTTTTGACCGCAATTTTTCCACCATGCTTTCAACTGGAAAGGGAGAAGGTTGAGGCAGAAGTTTCTGATATGGGAAGATTCTCTCCACATGCTTGTCTCCTTCATTTTTGGCCCAGCAGAAGTTACCTTACTTGTGCTTGCAGCTTCCTCAGGCCCTTTAGGTAGGCTCAGACTCCACTCTTTTGGGTACCAAGTGACAGCCTGTTTATTGTAGACCCTCATTTTCAGTCTCTTTGACCTTGTCTGCCTGGGAAAGTCATGATGAACATGGTTTTCCAGTGCAAAAACTCTTTTTGTGGACTCCCTTCCTGGGTATTCTTACTGCCTGCTGAACCTGCACCTGGAAAAATTTACTCTCAGGTGTAAAACTACGCACAGGTGCCTTGAGAGCAGCATAGCAAGGGCACAACAGCTATTCCCCAACTGCTGTGCCAGGCTACTCCATTAGCAAAGGCCCATGTAAGCCTGCATCAGTTCTGTCTTCCTCCTTCCTCCATTGTCAAAGGGATTTTTTTAATAGATCAGTGTCTCACGATCTCCGGGCTATCCATTTTGGCAAAGAACCTTGTCATCTATGCCCGGTACTTTGGAGTTGATCCTTGCCCCTCAGTTATGTCATGTTCCTCTTTCAGAGGGTGCTCCTCTAGACCACTCTTACCTTTCCTGCTGCAGTCTTCATCAATGCCGTTTGATCTAGCCCTATAGCATGAAGTCCTCACAAAAGCATGCTCTTGCAAAATAATACAGCAATTTTTCAGTTTTCTATATCCCTCAGTTAACTGAGGCCACAGTAGAGTGAACTGATGGTTTGTTTTTTCTTGAATATACATGCATCTTTTAAAATGCTTTTTTTTTTCTAAATAGAAGAGTGAGAGATATATATCAAGTGTTCCTGCTGTAACAAAGGCATGTATTTTTGTTTCATAAGTACGTACAACCGTATAAACTTTCTGAACAAGGTTTGTCTTAAGGCACTTCTTTCTGATCTCTTGTTCTGACTCTTTGAGTGCCTGTGTTTGCCTTGAGGGCAATTTGGAGCCTGTATTCTCACCTCTTCTCCCCCATTCCTTTGTCACCCACCCCTTAGGGCAAGTAAATTTTTATGCCCCACACAGAAGTGTGGTCCTTTGGAAAATTACAGGTAATACTGTATCCCCAAAAGTAAAGGAAAAGGTACAACAAATTCTATAAATTAGATCATTGCAAAGGGCAGACAAGAAGATGGACATGGACTTTTATTAAAAGAAGAAAAGAAGATCTTGGAAGAAAAGGTTGTGGTCTGCTTAATTAACTGAAGCAGAGGGTCCATCTCAGGATGCATGTCTTCTGACGCTTGCTGCTGTGGGGCTGGCCAGCTTCCAGAGCAGAGCACTTGGCTTTCATTTTCTCCAGTCCTATGTAGGTCTTCCCACAGCTTCCTCTGACCTTGTTGATGTTGCTGGTTTGAAATCCCTGTCTCCTTCCTGGTGGGGAGGTAGGCTGGTCTCTTGTTATCACTGAATACTTGTTGTTATCACAGTGTCCCTGCAGACCAAGTCTTAGAGTAGTACAAACCTTCCCTTAGAGACAGAGGGATTTCCTCAGCCGTGCCAGTTCCCTCTGCCATCTCCAAACAAAAGGGATGCTCCCTCTCCTTTTCCAGTTAGAGTGCCTCTACCTCCCTTGCTCTGCAAGGAGCTGTGCTTTCCCCGGGCTTGTCACAGGTATGGAGCCAATCCCTTGTTCATCGCTGAGCCACCCCAGCCCTGCTATACTGACTGCTCCTTTCTGTGTGACCCAGGGGGGCTCAGACAAACTCTGAAAGCTGGGAATCCCCAAGGGAGATTGTATCTTAAATCACGAAAAATCCATGGGAAGTATCAAATGACCAATAAGCGTTTCTGTATTTATATACCAGCAATAGTGGATTTGCCAGATAGCATGAAGGCAAAGTTCTTGCCGAGGAGGGCACATAAAATAGTCTCTTATTTTAATTAAAGTAGGGACTCCAGATGTTTTTAAAAAAGAAGAAACAAAACCCTCTGCCTGACAATGAATAGCAACATGAATTGTCTGAGTTCTCTGTGTCAGAAGGGCAGAATGGATCCACTGATCAATACATGTCTCTAGTTTTATAAAATAATGTTAATTCCTATTGCTGTCAATACTGCTATGGAAAGTAATTTAATAGAAGATTATTGTCGTTCTATGTCTTTTTTTAAAAAAAAATCATTAGAATTACATCCTTCTGCAAGTTGCCGGAAGAAATGGCTCTGAAAAGGACTCCCTGCTGTACTAAATTCTATAGGCTGTCAGAGGAAATTCCACAGAGCTGTATTACATTTCTATAGATTTAATTCCTAGTGATTTCTATGGGAATTTTTTTTCTGGGAGGACATATGTGAGAGATCTAATGCTCTACTTGTATGTGCTTTAGTATTCAGCAGTTTTCATCCTTTTTTTGTTTGTGGGCTACTGAAACAATTTCCACTAGAACTTGTGGGCTCTTGTGTATTGAATTTAAGCTCAGTCACTGTAGACTTAACTGCTTTCTGCAGGAATTAGAACTCAGCAGACTCCAGTGGATCTGTGGGCAACACATTGGGAAGCACTAATTTATTTCTTTCCTTTACACTGACCGTGGAATAGAAAATGTAACCACCATTCCCTGTGTTTGCAAGTAACTGATAATCGCTGCCTCCACTTTTAGGCTTATAACACATTACTGTAATCATCACCATTCTAATTTATTAATTTAGGCAGATTCTCATCTGCTTTTCCAAAGTGAAGATCAGGCTGGAATTATCCCCTGAAGTAGGAAAACAGGAGCGGTTGTAAACCATAAGTAATATTACTGCCATGGTGTTAGTTTTCAGAGAAGCAGCATTAGGGGAGTGAAGGGGATACTCAAGGAAGAAAATACCCCAGGCTGCTTGGAAACTCAAAATATGACAGTGTGCAGCTAACAAAAAAGTCTGCAACCATAGTATAGAATCATAGAATCACTTAGGTTGGAAAAGACCTTTAAGTTCAAGTCCAGCCATTAATGCAGCACGTGTGTTTAATCATGTCTGTTCAGTGTTGGGTTCTTACTTGTACTCATTAGAATGTGAGAATCAGTAGACTTCATTTTTTCAGAGACCAGCATTTTGCCCCCATTTTGGTGTTGAAAGACAGAAGAAGAACCTGTATAATATTGCACGTAATTAGATTTTCTTGACTTCCAGACAGTGAGTGTTTATTGTTGTATCCCTCTCTCTGAGTAAGCTAGACAAATCATTTAAGAAAGTGTTCGTGCTGGCTCTGAGAAATCATATAGATGAAGGAGCAGAAGTTTTAAGTTATCCTGATGCAAAACAATTCTTGTGGCAGGGTAGACTGTTTTTTTGGTTTGTTGGGTTTTGGGTTTTTTTATGTTGTAGGAACTTTGCAAGTCCTCATGAATCAGTGCATTTGGAATCTTATGGAACAGGTTCAAAACTGTCAGAAAGGTCTATTCAATATTGAATATGCTTGCACTGTGAATAGCAGACAGGAAAATCCAATGTCTGCCAAAAGAATGTTAAAAGGACTGATAAAACAAGCAGAAATCAGTTCTTTCAACTCCAAAAGGTTTTGTTTCTTTTTTCTTTTTCCTTTTTTTTTTTTTTTTTTTTTTTAAAGTAAAAAGACATAAACACAAAAGCTGCAGTTGACAGTGTCTCTTTGACAGCACTTTTGTAGCCGTTTAAGCAAAACAATGCAAAGCAGCTTTCTGGAGGGCGCTGGCAGAACATACTGTAGCTTTCAAACTTCACACAGACTGCTGAGAAATGAAATGTTTGACTGAGAAGCTGATGTGGGTTTGGCAACATTGCTTAATTGATAGTGTAAAAAGAAAGAGGATTCTGCTTCCACCATCTGCAACAGTAACAAGGACTAGCTCTTTGTCTGATAGCATCTGGGGCCTTTCTTCCACCTCTGCTTCACCAGAATAGTTTAATTGCAAGGAAACAGTCCAGCACATGTACCTGGAAGGATCAAAAAGTGTGCATTTCCTTTCAGTTTAATTACTAATATGAAACTCCTCTTTGGGCTTACCTTGTTCCTCCTGTTGGAAGAGAGATTGTTTAGAAATGGTAGGACAGACCCCTGCGGTCTCTGCTGTGCTGTCATGGCCCTTCCAAGGCTCTCAGGTTGGTCTGTATCCCAGCTGAGAGATATGAGGTGCTTTAGTTTAGGACTTTCTGGGTGCATTTGGCAATGTGATTGGGATTTCCTGCTATTTACAAATTTAAAAGACTTTGCAAGGCATTCATGGCTGTCATACCAATCCTCGCTGCTCTTTGGACACAATGGCAGAGCCACCTGCAGAAGCATTTATGTGAGCCCCGGCTGAGTACCTCCACACACTGCAGTGCAAGTAAATCTGTCACCTTAATTTGATGTGTGGTGTTTCACCTAGTTGTAGAGTAGTGCCTATACCACACCGTGCCAGCCAGAGGTCAGGTGCGTATATCCAAAGTTATGGTCTTCCTCTTACCTGAAATCTGCCTGCTTATGTTTATCCTATTTTTTTACAGATAGATCTAATCCCTGAAATTGCTGTGTCCATTCTGACAACATGCTGTGTCCTCCCACCCTTTTCCTTGAGCAAACGCAAGAGTTGTGTTGATGGACCGGAGTGTGGCCCCTTTATTCCAGCATCCTATCTCTGGCAACGGCCACTGCAGAGAAAATGCAAGAAATATCAACACCGCCATTTAATGGATAAGCCAGACCAATTCAGAATACTTCTTCCAAGTACTCATAAATCATGAGCTAAATTAAGCCCTAGGACAGAAAGTTTTAAATCTCTCAGGAAAAAAACCTAAACCTGACATTTATTTTCAAGTAACAAAAGAGTGATCTCTTCTTCCACACTTTGTTTAGCGCCTTCCTTGTTTTGCTTTTTAATACCAAAAGGGGCCAATCTAGCCCTGATGTTCCACAACTTAAGCAAAGAGAAAGTTTGTCAATCAAATTACTTGAGCATCTGTATGACCAGATTTAGGAATAGAGTGCTTAGTTGTCCTATTTTGATTTGAAAGAATTTTGCAGAAAGCCTCTGGTAAGCATAGAAATTGTATCACACCAGCATTTCAGTTTCTGTAATGCTTAAGAGATAAACTATAGGACAGTTCACGCTATTGTGTAAACATCATCTGTGAAAATAATTTCATGTGATGAGAGTGTTTGTGACTAAGGAGAAGTTACACCATGCATTGCCATTATCAGCTTAATCCTCCTTTGTGTCCATCCCTCTGAATTCCATTCCCAGTCTGCCTTCAGGCATGTTACGTACAATTAATAAATCATCCTTAGCATCTCTGGGTTTTTTTCCATATATGTAATTTTGGCTGAATTATGTTCAAAAAGGGGTGGTGGTGGTGGTGGTGATACTATTGTACTAACTGGAAATATTTTTGTATTGTGCTTGATATACAAAGCTTGTATTTCTAATCTCTCCTTTATTTGGTAGCATATATCATGCCACTCGGACAAAGTTGCAATCCTAATAAATCTGTGCAGAAGTAAAGAACCACGCCTTGGTCTGCAAGCCAGTTGTAGTACAAGTAAGGGATACACTTGAGGTGACAGTGAATGGAGTAACATGGGGTGCTGGTCACACGTGGTGCTCCCCAGGGCTCGGCGCTGGGGCCGGCTCTGTTTAATCTCCTGATCGATGACCCGGGTGAGGGGATCGAGTGCCCCCTCAGTCAGGTTCCGGCCCACACGCAGCCGGGGGGAGCGCTGACCTGCCGGGGGGCAGGGGGCTGCAGAGGGACCTGGGCAGGCCGGGCCGAGGGGCCGAGGCCACCGGTGTGAGGGTCACCTCGGGTCCGTGCCGGGCCCTGCCCCTGGGGCACAGCCGCCCCCGGCAGCCGCGGGCTGGGGCAGGGGCTGGGAGCTGCCCGGCGGGAAAGGGGCTGGGGGGCTGGGCAGCAGCGGCTGGGCATGAGCCCCCCGTGTGCCCAGGGGGCCGAGAAGGCCAGCAGCACCCTGGCTGGTAGCCGAAGCAGCGTGGCCAGCAGGGCCAGGGCAGCGCCCGTCCCCCTGCGCTGGGCACTGGCCAGGCCGCCCCTCGAAGCCGGGCTCAGCTCTGGGCCCCTCACTCCCAGACAGACCCTGGGGGGGCCGCAGCGTGTCCAGAGCCGGGCAGGGGGCTGGGCAGGGGGCTGGGGCACAGGGCTGGTGGGCAGCGGCTGGGGGAGCTGGGGGGGCTCAGCCTGCAGAAAAGGGGGCTCGGGGGGGCCCTGATGGCTCTCAGCTCCCTGGCAGGGGCTGTGGGCAGGGGGGGTCGGTCTCTGCTCCCAGGGAACCAGCCACAGGACAAGAGGGAACGGCCTCGAGTTGCGCCAGGGGAGGGTTAGGTTGGGTGGCAGGGAAAGTCCTTCTTCACCAAAAGGGTGGGCAAGCCCTGGCACAGGCTGCCCAGGGAGCTGGTGGGGTCACCAGCCCTGGAGGTATCTAAAAGGGGTGTAGGTGTGGGAGTTAGGGACACGGGTTGGCGGTGGGCTGGGCAGTGCTGGGTTAACGGTTGTACTTGGTGATCCCAGGGGTCTTTTCCAACCCAAATGATTCTGTGATCCTATGAGAATTCATGAACAGGAGAAAATGAGTGAAAACTATTGAAGATTTGTTTTCATGAACTTCTCACCCAGCTCTGATTTGGACCCCTTAGTACAAAGCTTGCTCTCCTTGCTCTTGGGAGTGCTGCCTCCAGGCAAAGATTTCCTGGCTTTCTACCACCTCTGCCCTCACTCGGGCTGTAGTACAACATCAGCGCTAAAATGTCTGCTCCCATCTTTCTCCATTTTAACAGTTAGACCTCCTCAAAGAAGGACCAGACTAACAGCTGGTGAAGCACCCACACTCTGAGTCCATCAGCAATGCTGGGAACTTTGCTGCTTTTTGGAATGTGGCGGGGTTGTAGAAGGAGAGAATCCTAACAAGAACTGCGCCACAGTTCGGATGGAGACAGCAGTGTGATGTGTGCTCCTCCAGCATGGACAGCCTGGAGGGAGTGTCACATTTTACATCTCTTTTAGTTGACCTTCTCTTGTCTATTAGCTTGTACTGGAGTTAAGTGGGAATGGTCATGCATCTCCCTCCCTATACAAGCAAGGCTTTCACCTGGCCACACCTCCGTGGGAAGAAGGAAGGCTGCTGGACCTGGCCAAAGCCAGCAAGTAATTTCCCTTTAGGAGCAACAACACTCATGTCAACAACAGAATGATGAATTGACATTATTTTATCCATATCTCTTCAAGATGTAGTGCTTAAATGCAAATAAATATCTCTTCATTCTTTTTTACACATACTAGCTAGAATCCAGGCTTCTTCTAAAATGTCAAAGCTGCAGGTTGTAACTTGTAAAAATTTATACCTTAAAAAATCTGGGGACTTTGTTTTCTGACATTTTTTTTTTTTAAGTCCTAAATAGGCAAGTACATTTTCTTCAAATGGTGTAACCCAGAGGGAGACATTTAAATGTACTGGCCTCAGAGGAGACGACCCCTACTCTTGTGACTTGTAATTAAGAGCCTCTCATTGAAATTGCGGGGAGTGTCTGTTCATTCTGGCTGTCACTTGTTTATACTCCAGCTGGCTAACAAGAAAAAAGCACTTTTCTTGCAGGTTTTAATCTGGAAAAATCACAGTAACCTGTGGTGACTGGTATAGATCTGTGAGAGAAATTATAGCAATGTTTTGATATGTAGTGCTAGTGGTAATTCTTTCACTATGGACACCCAGTGCTGAAGGCGATGATAACTTCAGCAGGTAAGGAATTAGATAAAGTAATCTGTAATAAATAAATTTTGTCTGGGTTGTAAACTGCATATTTCACAGCGGTTTGCTTCTTCACTGGCCTTCAGAGACCTGGTGTCTTACCTGTACTTGACAAGTGTTTGCGTCTCTTCCGTAATGAGCAATTTGAGTAGGACAGCAGGTGGAAATCTGAGTTTAGGTTTTTATAATTCATATCTTAGGGTTTCAATTTTCCTTCCCAGAAACCTACAAAATGTTTTGGGTGTTACTTGATAAGCAGTAAGGCTTAAAAGAAGGTTGCAGAGGAAGCCGCGTGTGATTCAGTGGAGAGCTTCCTGAAAACTTTGAACGTTGATTTTATTTTAATAAAGCAACATTAAAAGTTTTGAAAAAAAACCCACCAAACCACATAAAACTAGATTGGTTTTTGCTTTTAGTGTACTTAGTACTTACAGAAGTCTGCGGCTATCACTACTCTTGTATTGTACATACGTGTTACTTCTTACTACTTCTGTACAATACCTGAAACCAAGCATCACCTTTCTTACCTCTTTTTTTAATAAAAGGGAAACGTCCAATACAGATAAGAATAATTCACCACATTTTATGTTGTCTTTTTTTTTTTTTCCTTGGGACCAAGAAGTTGCGCTTGGGACAGAGCAATGTTTCCGAAGAAGAGGTTTGTTTATTTCTGCTACCCAACAGTTTCATAAGCCAGAGATAAACGAGGCAGCAGAAAAAGCATCACCAGAGGAGTCTGGAACAAGCACAGCTGTGCTGGGTGAAGCTGGCTCGCTCTGCCTGGAGACCTGGCAGCGGTACTGTCCGCCTCCTCTAATGATGTGCTGCAGATGAGCGGGGAGACTTCCCGTGGGCCACCCCTTGTTAGTTGACAGGACAGTGGCCAAGCAATGCACCCGTTCTGGATGGGCTTCTCTGCGCCCGGTGCCCTCCTAGAGCTGGTGAAGACAGGCAGTGCCTGCACCTGCTTCCTGCGACGCCCCGCGGCTCCAGTCAGACTTCCTTTCCTTCCCTCGGCTTTTGCTTCTTCTTAGATATGTTTTATGCTTCACACTTGGCTAAACCTCCCCTGGATACGAGCATGTCGCTGTACATTTTCAAACTCCTCATGTGGCATGCCTTGCAGTTAGCTCATTCTTTCTGCTGGATAGAACCTCAATACATTAAAAAAAGGATTAGTATGTGCAAGCACAAAAAAAATCAGAATACTGTAGAGCACTTAATTGGCCAACTGCCGTCAACCATTTCAGCACTTGCATCTTCCTAGCTACTTGTACCGTATTGTTAGAGGAGAATAAATCATTTGACACAACTAGGTTTTAGAAAAATATGTGAAAACCATTCAGGCAAAAAATCAGTTGAAATGTATGAAATTTTCCATCTGAGTGCTCTTTGCTAAGAGAAAATATTTCAGCGAGGTGCAATATTTAATCTTGTTTTAAAATAAATAGTTTACTATATAAAATCACTCAGGGTGTGATTTTTAAAATGCAATGTAATTTTATTTTAGTTTTAAGGTTTGTTACCAAGAAATGCTGGAACATGGCATCACAGAATGGTTTGGGTTGGAAGGGACGTTAAAGGTCATCTCATCCCACCCCCCCTGCCGTGTGCAGGGCCCCCTCCCCCCAGCCCCGGCTGCTCCCAGCCCCATCCAGCCTGGCCTTGAGCACTGCCAGGGATGGGGCACCCACAGCTGCTCTGGGCAGCCTGGGCCAGCGCCTCGCCGCCCTCACGGGGAACAATTTCTGCCTCACAGCTCATCTGCATCTCCCCTCTCTCAGCTTAAGGCCACTCCCCCTTGGCCTGTTGCTACATGAGAAATAGGGTCTAGGCAAATTTGTGTGTTAGAAATAATCCTACTGCGGCTGGGTTACGTAAGGCATGTGCATATATTTAAGTCTATGAAACACTTAAACTGATAAAAATCTGCAAACAGGGCTAACACAGAGCAGAACCCATGCCTGCTTTTATACAAAGTGTGCCTTTCCCACCTATACAAAACCTGGGTGAGATGTTTCTCCTCATTTATACTGTTGGAAGTCATGGATTTGCACTAGCTAAGAGGAGGAAGCAGACCAAATAAATGATGGACTCAACGTCTGAGCCCAGGTGGCTGTTCCCATGTTCTACCAAGGCGTTGCACGGTGCGTGCTGATGTTTGGGACCTCTGGCCCTTGGTTGTTTACGTGTTTAGAGTATGTCATAAAAATACAAAGTTTGTAAAAGATCAGTATGTGTAAAGGTTTTATTAGAGACTCTGCTTTTTGGACGGAGATTGAAATCTAGAAAAGAGTGTGTCATACCTGAAGTAATGCATTGAAAATGTCCAGGATAGAACATTTTGTTAATTAAGTTATTAAAGCTATAGGGGGTTTGCAACACATGCACGTACCCAGTCATGGCTCATTAAAGTCTAATCTTCAAAGCTGCTGAGAGCTGTAGACATTTCTCAGAACTGTGCAATCTTTTGCTCTGATGTTTTATGATCTACAGGAAAACCATACTGTATCTGACGTCGATACATGACCAATACAATCAAACAGTAAGTGGCTCCGCATGCATTCTCTTAATTGTTAGCTGTCATATTGAGATTAAATTGGGCATTAAATGAAAGTTAAAGAGAGATTAAATTGTGACCTGATGTGTAGTAAAGTCATATAAGCACTTAAATTTAAAGCCTGTTGTTTATTGAGAATAAAAGAACTCATGTTGTTTGTAGAATTCAGTTTATTCTTCTTAATATAGATTAAGAAAATTTAAAAATAACTTCTGTGTATGGCCTGTGTTTACTCTCTCAAGGGCAGAGCAAAAGGAAAAGGTTTAGGGTCCAGAAAGCTTTCCCATGACCCTCCAGCTGCTTCGGCAACACTCCTCTGTCCTGTCACCAGGTAGTGATCAGGGAACTACTTTAGAAAATCCTCTGTGCATAGCTGGGCATCTTGGGTTTTGTGGATCTTAAAAACTGGATTTGACTCATTCTTTCTGAATGTATAGGGGAATGTTTATTTTCTTTGACTTCGGGGTTGGAGGTTTTTTCCTTGTTGTTTTTACCATGGCTTTAGTGACTTGAACGTCTAATACGGGTTTTGGTCCTTTCACAGGAGGGTTAGCAATCTGGGATGCAGGTGCTGAGAAGGGCAGGTGGGTGGGGGTGAGTGATGGACAGCAGGTCCACATCTAGGGGAGACTGCAGATCACAGCCCCCATTTCCCACTGGATTTGAGACTGCAGTGGGACAGCAGCCCTTGTCACCTATAGCAGCAAGACACTGCCAAGCAGCCAACTGGCAGCATCTTGTTTCTTTGAGAGGCCCTATCTTCTGGCTCCCACCAAATCCCTGCCAGTGCGTGTAACCTCTGATTGAAAGAAAAGAGACGCGGTCTGGCACACTGCTCCCAAAAGCTTGCTGATCTTCGCATTAATGACCTAATCGTCGATTTTATTTTGTTCCTGCTTGTGCTACCACGTTTTTAGCTCTGCTTGCTGTGTTCCTCCTGTCTGTATTTTGTTACTTCTCCATGGTTCTTAGTACATATCAGTCACTGTCCAGCTGGGATTTTCAGTGGTGACTGGGAAAATTTTAACGTGCCCTCATTCAAAGCACTTAGGCCTTTGTGGGAGTCCTGGCCCTAAATGACTGTGTCCGTGAGTCCGGCAAACCTTAGTGCAGAATACAGACCTGGCAAAATGTAGCTCTAAAAGCAGCGTGCCATTGCCCTGCGTGGACCCTAGGTGAGGTAGGTCGTAGTCCATCAGGCTTGGTTTTCCTTAGCGAATGGACAAGCAGGATGGTCCCAGACATAGGAGCAGGAGAAGCGATTAATGCACAGGCTGTGCCCGAGTGGAGGTGGTAGCTGAAGGTCCAACCTGTTGTATTTGCTGTACTTTTGAAGCAGAAAATAATGTTGATGTGAAATGTGGCATAAAGTTAAACACACAGTGAATTTTTGTCTTTTAAGTATTGTCAGGCAGAGAACTGGACAACCTTGGACGAGTTTGATAACTTGCTTGAGAAAACAGGCTGAAGCAGTGTCTGATCTGGAGTAGGTCTTGGATGTTTCTGGCTCCCTGACCAGTGCTCAGCTCATTAGGCTCATGCTTCCTTACCACTTCAAATAAGCAGTTCTACAATTCACTCATTAAAAACCCTTTTGTTCTTATTGCTTCGTTTCGTATGTATAAGAATGTTAAATTAAGCATTTGCCTTAAATTAAATCATGTAAATCTGTGTATACTTTTGATTTCATCAAATATTATGAAATAAACCTTGTCATATAAACAATTAAAAGAACAAATTCATACATATTCTGGACATTGAGCAGTCAACCTCTGCAATGAAATGCAAGCGTATTCATAGAAAAATAAATGAAGAAGTCAGATAATTGAAATCCATACCCAAGCAGGGTCATCACGTAAGAGCTGATACGTAAGGGCTCCATGAGATCACCTCTCAAACTGTAGACCTACAGAGAAGATGATACAATGCCTCTTACAGCAAAACCCTCCCACAAACAGGCATGAGCTATAGGCATGAATTACTGTAATTACAATTCATTTAGGAAAATTAGGCTGCATATTACTCGTAGATTTGAAAGTGGTATGGGCATTTGAAGAGAAAAGGTGATGATCCCAGTGCTCAGGAGATGGTAAAAGATTCTCAGAGTCAGGTGGTGGGATCCCCTGGATGGCTCCTGGCCATCAGAGCTTGACAGAGGTCTCCAACATGAGAACCTGACTTTAACTGCCATGGGATTGTTCAAGATTTAGATATTTTATGTCAGCTTCTGAGTCAGATCCTGGGCTAATCTGTACTTTGTCCAAATCCATGAGCTTACAGTGTTGGAAATGAAAGCAAAAGTGCCTCAATTTATGCAGGTCCTACTACAATGTGTGTAGTGGGTGATGTGTACTTGTTCACTTCTGTTCATGTTTTCATTGGATCTAAATTGGCTTGCTCCATCCTCCACTTAATTGCAATTGTACACTCTATATATTACCTTGCTCTCAGTTGGTTTGTATAGACTGCTTAAAGTATTTTTTTCTTTCCACCTGAAGACTGAATTGCATGCTGTTTTCATAGAGGTTGTGAGGTTAAATGCTCCAATATTTCTATTCCTATTTCTGAGCCTGGAGTAAAGTTTTTCTCTGCTATTTCCTCACTGACCTTTTTAAAAATTGAAATTACTTTGGGCTCCCTGTTACGTTTGCAAAAGACTTCTGCATTTCACCCCGTTGTAGTGGCATATTATAAATATTTCCTTTGATCTGTGTCTTTACTCCATTCCCTCCCACCCTCTCCTTTTCCAGAATGGTGTACTGTTCTTTCTCTTTTTCTTCCAACCACGGCTGCTTATCAGCAGCCCAAAGCTAGGAGGTGGTTCCCTTTAGCATGTAAATAAAGCAACACTCTTTCCAGTAAGTAGCTCAGGCTGGCATTATATGCCAGAAACTCTCATCTACACAATGATGAGTTCAAGTTCTGCATTGTGCGAAAGGTTTTTTCTTTCACAGTAGGAAAGATGATCAGTCTGCAATTAGTCCTTTCCTTCTCTCTCCTTCCCTCTCCTTCCCCAGTCTTTTGTAACTCCATCTTTGCTAGTTTCTCATCTCCCGAGACCAAAGCTGAAGGTAACTTTTCGGAATCCATTTAATGTGACAGTCCTCCCATCATCCAGCTCTGCATAAAATTAGCCTGTCCTCCAGCTGACAGTAAATGATGTGGCATTAGAGCAATATTTGGAAAGATGTGCCTAGAGTTCACTATTCTGGTCAGATGAGCAGGGAACATGCTTTTGCATTTTAATTTGAAATTCAGTGAATATTTTGAATGCCACAGCATGTCTATAACATTATTTAAAAGATCCTGTGCACTCAGGCATGTAATGATTGACATTGGCTGTAACTTGATGCAATGTTGCACTGTTTTAATTCTTTTTGGGGCAGTGTTATCTTTGATCATTTCGTATTCACTGGAAAAATCCCACAATTGCAATCCCACATTATGTTTCAGTAAGGATGCCAAGTTCTCTATGGTACGTAGCTATTCAAGGCACTTTGTCCACCCTCAGGCTGCTCATTAAAGTGATGGCAGTTTCTATTTTAATGAATAAGGTAGAGTGCAAATTCCCAACTTCATTCACAGACCTTGAATGGTAAAAAGGAGTGGGTTCTTTTTTCAGTTCCCAACTTCTTTGTTTTCTTGGAAATTGTGTAAATGTCTTCATAACCATGGCTGCAACTCGATGTGCATGCAAAACCCATCCAAGTTACAGGTTTTTAATTTGCATCCAGGGTTCATATTATTAAAACTTGATCCTGTGACCAACATCTCCCATCCCAGATTTTATTTCTAGACACAGTTACATGTCCATATTGCAAGAGGTAAGAGTAGGAAGATGTCTGACAAGAGAGACTTGGTTCCCTTTTTTAATTCTCTGTTATTACGTCACTAATTGCCGGTACTGTGCAGAAAGCCCTTCTATACAAAACCAACATTCCTTACTTGCAGTGACTGCCATTTGAAAGACTCCACTTGCCCACAGTTTCACAGCAGGAGCATGAAAACCGCTGCACATTTCCTCTCCAGTTAAAATATAGCACTTTAAGGTAAAGCATGAACTAAGTGCATCACTGAAGTGCTACACAAGTGTGAACAGTCGGTGTCAGGGAAGGAGGCAGAGTTCCCTGCTCACGCTCCTGCCTATTATCCGCGTGCCATTAAAAACTAACAGCCTGGATTACCGCTTTTGACCGCTGTTACTCCTCAGTTTGCTCTGAAAAAACTCTTTTTTCCTGCCCGTTACCCAAAGTTTGGGAATAGCTGTGGCTGCCAAGTGGAGGTTTGTGAGAGCAGTGCTGAGTTGCTTCTCGAAACGGGGTTAAGGAGCACATGGGGGTTTTGCCGTGCCCACGTTTATTTCTGTCCCCCCTGCAAGGCAGAGGTGCCCGTAGCTGCCCTGGCTGATAGAACAGCCAGCTGGGGGGATGCACCGATGCGGACATTTCCAGCGCTGCCGTGAGCACCGGCCTCACCCCTCGGTTATCAGTCTAGGGGTGGGAGGTTTTGCTGTGGGCTCTGTTTCAGCTTGTGCTCAAAGTCAAGACATGAGCAGCAAGAGCTGCTGAAGGCCTTTTGCAACCCTCCAGCTCTCTAGTAAAACACCCTTTGCGCTTCCCTGAGGTTGGGCAATCCCTGTACGTCTTTTCCAGCAGGCCAAGCCATGGGGTAGTTGGAGACCGACCAAGAGGACTCTGCCTCCATCTTTTCTTGCCCACAGCAACTTGAGCCAGATCCATCTTTTCTGCGGAGATTTTGGCTTTAGCTGAGAGGTACAAGTTTCGTTGCTCTAGTGCACAATGATTTTTATCCAGTTGTATAAAATCAGGGAGTCAAGTACAGGTGCCTTTTATATTTTTCCTTGAGAAAAACTGAAGATAAATATTGAAATAAAATAAGGGTTTGCTATTTGAAAATATTGAATAACACATGGTTGCAGGAGACTAAGGAATTATTTTGATATGATTTTCATTTGCATATGTTCCTTCAAAATCCTCTTGCTGCAGCATACAGTTCCAAGGGAAAAGCTGAAACATTTAATTATTTAATAAAAGCAGCTCTTGCCCCATATTTGTTATCATCATAGATTTTACACACCAAAAGATCTTTGTGGTACACAAAGAAAACGATCCAGAAGGGAGAAGTTGCCTTTTTCCAGCTACGCTAAAACAGCTTTGCTCCTTAGAAGTCTCACCTTCTTCATCCATGGGGCTTGGGGCTCCCCAAACGAGCAGTTGGCCTCGACACCGGATAATTCCCACCCCATCATTGTGTTTTGATAGAAACCGTGTTTGACTGAGAAAAGGGATTTACGGTAGCAACTGGAAGTAGGGTTGTATATGCCTGAGTCAGAAATGTTAAATAACTGCCAAAACTTGTGCTGTTTTTTTTCTGGAGGGGTCTTTCTTCACTCAGTACCTTTATGTTTGTATCTGGTACAAAACACTGTTGCCTCTGTTTGATGTACACATCCACAAAGAGATGTGCACATAGATTTGGATTTCCACTGATGATTTTCAGCTTTTAACAGGTTATTCTACTGCATAAAATGATCTTCAGGCATAGCTGCAGCAATCTGTTTTATACTTTATAATTTGGGGCGATTAGTGGTTGCTGTACCACTATAATGTCATTTGTGCGGTTACATTTTTCTCCTGAAGCCAGAAAGTGCTAGTTTCTATTATTCTTTACTGTGTATTAGTACAACTTATTACACCTGGGCCATGCAAAGCTGACACCCCTGGAGAGCATGATCTCCTTGGACAGCTCAATTGGACAAGTCAACCCCAACGGGAAGGGTCAAATAAAAGGGGCTTCTTCCCTCTCCCAGTCCGTGGAGGCTGGGGTTTCCTTCCCAAGGCTCCCAGCCACATGAAAGAGAGTTTTTTTGACTAAAACTTGCTGGTTTGGTAAGATTGGTGGCTGTTCCCGAGGAGGGAGCGCTGTCACCACTGAGCAATCCCTGGGTAGCGGGGCTGCCTGGCAGGCAGGAGATGTGTCCCAAGTGAGCCAGGCTCGCTGCAGAGCCTGCATGGAAACTTTTGGCTCTCCTCGGAGAGAATTCCTGGGATGAATCATGATGATTGGCTCAGCTTCAAATCTGCTGAAATTAAAAATTAAATAAAAGGATGCTTTGGGCTTTTTTTTTTTCCTTAACTGGTATCTCTGTGAATTCAACAGAGAAGCCACTCGGTGGCCTTTTTGCCTGGAGCATCCTCAGCACAAAGATTTAGTGTTTGGAATTTTAAATTATGATTTGATTATTTTCCACATGCCACAATAGATATCACTCACTATCATAGGCCTGCATGAGCTGCAAAAAAAAACCCCAAAAACACGCAGAGAAAAAGCAGGAGGGTTAAACAAACAACACCTCAGCATACAGAACTTGAGCTTTTTAAGGCGTAAACACACAACTGCAAGGACTGTGGTCTTAGCAGTGTATGACCCCTAACATGCAAAAGAAGTATATCATTGAATTAAAAAAGAGCCATTTTCCAGAATGTAATTGTGCCTTAAGGGCAAATAAATACCTTCTTGCTGCTTAGATTGGTAGCGTTCCCTCCCATAACTGAAGCATCAGGAATAATTATGCTAAAAGACACTTAAGCTGGTAGAGAAAACACATACTGCATTTTATGATGCTCTTGCTGGGCTTCTTGTGTAACATGAGAGAAATTATATTAACACTGGTGCTACATCGGTGTAGAATTACACCCCCGTGTTGGTCTGAACTGCATTGTGCAGCTTTCCTCACTTTTTATAGCTCTATTAATGGTTTTGAAAAATTGTGGGCTAAAGGAGTATTAAAATGTCTTGGCAATGTACTGTTGCTCAATCTTTTTACTGTGGGATTACATATACCTTGTTTCTATTTGATTTTGATTGCTTGCTTGGCCTAGATTCTCTGCAAGCATTTGGTATGACTGAATAATTTTTAGTTGTACTTTCTTGCCATGCTTTATGCTAATCTGCTGATGTTTTGCAGCTACAGCATTGCCAGTCAATGCTGCAGTCTACAGTCTTTATCCTTTACTGGATTTTTAAAAGGGTATTTTATTGCCTGTCATTACCATTCATTGTGGCTTTATGGACTGTGCTCGCCGCTCACACACTCTCTCGATGCTGCGGCTGCCGCTCGCTCCCCACTGCATCTCCCACTGCCTTTGTTCTGCCGCGGGGACTGGCCCCTCCGGCACAAGTTTTATATCGTCCCTTCTGCCTCCTGCCCTTCTGGAGTGCCTCAGATATCCCCCTGTACAGGGGCTGCTGGAGCTCGCAGATGGGAGAGTGTAATTTCAGCTCCTGAATGTCTTCGTGATTTAAGCTGAATGTTTTTTTCCAAATACCGCTGGCTGTTTCACAGGGTAAACGTTAAATACAAAATGCATAATGCATTATGCTTCAGGAGGTTTGATACCTCTTGAATATTTTTTATTATGCTAATGTCTATTTGAAGGAAATTACAATGTTTCATTCAAATGACATAAATTAATAATTATTTATTAAGAACACATTCAACTTCTCATACCCTGCTTATGAATATTTCCCAGCTTTACTTAATAACATGGGTATGGGTCAAAATCAAACCCTTGCCTGCACTTCCTCAAAATTTGGGTGGCTTGCGTAAAGCAGAACTCTGAATGAAACTGTTATGACCTTGAGGAGATTCTTACAACTCAATGCTCACCTTCTTTCATCTTCTTTAATAGGTACACAGCTTTGAATTACTCCCTTTTAGTTGGAGATGTTTTCGGGACAGTTAAGTCATAAAGAAAATAGTGAAGCTGTGCCAAAATAGGGGTCAGCTTGTCAATTTGACTTGCTGAAAACCACATGCAACAAATCAAAGTAACTTTTTAATGCAGATAAGACCGAATACCACACCCCTAGCCCATAGACCCACAGACCCATGGACAAGTGTTGCCCACGAGCCCATCAATATTGCCCCTGGTCCCAGGAGACAGGGAAGTGACAGCTGAGGCTGGCGGGCAGAAAACAGTCTGATGTTGCCTGTGGTGCGTCATTTTTTCAGTGCTGTTGTCCTACTTATGAAGGTCTGAGATCATGGAAAGGAGGGAAGGCTGGAGATTTAGTAGTTTGGAGTTAGTTAGACTTGCACAAAGGTATTTATATATGGATACAAATATGCATAAATCTTTGCCTGACTACTCAGCAAAAGGAAAATTGATAGTTTCCCATAGCAACACTTGAATGTCTTTATTGGTGTTTTAAAAGTAAATAAGTCATTCACACTGTACTTTTTTGTGAAGTGATTTGTATCTTTAAAATGCAGTGTTCTAAAGCAAGCAAATGTGTTAGATTGGGAGAAGAGGAGCAGCGCTGTGAAAGCCCGGCTTCTCAGGCTTGATTATCTGCAGTGGCTGTTAACCAACAAGTTGGCTCCCCTGTGCTGCAGAGACACACATTTTAAAAAGCCTGGCTTGCACACTGACTTCAGTGGGAGCTGAGTGCTCAACACCTCCCAGGATTGGACCTCAAATACTTATCTGTATGAGCTTTCCATTATTCATTCCACAAATGAAACTGGTTGTAATGTAAATTATAGAATGAATCTTTCTATGGCTTAAGATCCTGTAACTTAAACCTCCTAGGCTGCTTATCTGCCTTCTGCCACCTACCTACAGTTTATCCAGTGCACTTGGCATTCTTGATTGTTCCTTGCATATAAATTTCAATCATACCCACGGGGTACCTCTATTCCATAATAGCTTGCATTGTGAGCAATTTAGCAAGAGAACCGTTCTGCCCAAACAGTGAGTGAGACATTTGCTACTGGGAAAAGCAAAACCCTTGGGAAGTACCATGCATATTCCTCACATAACACTGTAATAAGGCAATTGTAGTGAAATTAAAATAGAGATTGAGAGATTTATCTCCCCTTTCAGTCACACGGTATCATGGAGCTGTCTGGGAGCCTCTAAGCAAAGCAATCTCACATATGCAAAATCGGCCGTCTCAGAAAGTCAGGCTGATTGGCTAACGATGGCTTGATACCTTCTACAAAAGTCATTAAAATTCTTCTTTATCTCAACAGAATAACTTTGCACTGTAATAATCTTATTATCCCCCAGTTGTTCTATCCTTCTGCCAGCCAGGTTACATGCAATGCCTGCCTCTGTGACTCTGTGCCTGCCTTTCACCCCGCTCCATGTACAGCCCCGAGCCAGCCCTTTGCACAACTTTCTCTGAAACACCGTAGATGCTGCTGCAGAAACTCCTCTGCCACAGGAACAAGTGAGAAATGGTCACTGGCTGTGCGTGTACACCGTAGACCTCAGAAAAACCTGCACGGAGTGTGTTAACTGAACAGTTAACACTGTAGCGGAGTAGCGGGGAAAGCGTATGGGAAGTCTTTGTGGAAGCAGTGCTTTCCGAGAGGGGTAGCAGTAAACTCCCTCCTCCACCTGCACTCGCTTTCTGTCCTTGGCATAAAGGGATAAGAGGGAGCACAGGGAAGACCACGGTGTGTTAGCGAAATGAGGTCTGTGTAAGTAGGGTGAAAGTGGAATGAGTCTTAAAACCCTGGTAGTTCTACGACAAGGTGTAAGGAGATGGAAAAGGTGCCATCTGTATGGTGCCAGCCAGGACTGTGATTTGGAGCAGTCCTTAAAGCACCCCAGGCAGACCTTGAGGGTTTTTATTGAATCCTAAGAAGCTTTGACATGTTTGATTACACTTAAATCTGTATAGTTTTTAATTTATAAATGTCACTTGTAAGTAACAAACCAACTGCTCATGCAACTTACCGTCTTGCTGTACCTTGTAGCAGCACAGTCAGAAATGGAGCAGTCCATTTGGAGAGACCACACAGGGGACCTGCAGCAGGAACTGTTTCAGGATGTTGTAGGCAAAGGAAGTCTCACAAAAGCCTTCTCGAAAACCTACGAGGTATTCAGTGGTTCCTACCAGTATTAGAAAACAGCAAGAAGGATTATGCTAAAAATCTATTGCAAGTGATTTCCTTTAATAAAGTTAAGGAGATTTCTCTCTGTAATACTCATCATGTTCCTCCTGAAGTTCATTCTATTATCATCCTCACTAGTATTTCCATGAAGCCTTCCTAATATTTATGAGATAAGAGAATTTTGGCCTCAGATACACAGGAAAGCATTTTAGGGAACAAAGACCATTTGTCTGGGGAGGCAGTCATGGAGCATGGCAGAGTGCTGGTGTGTCCTGCTGGCAGGACCACAGGAAAGCGTGAAAAATGTATTTGCCAGTTCAGCAAGCGACCAAAAATGCAGTTCAGTTCTTGTAACAGTCCTTTCCAATCTGAACTGAAAATGTTTTCTCACCTAACTAACAAAGCAACAAATCTGAAATCCTTTTTCAGGTCAGAACTGGAAGTAGTTCACTATTAAAGAACATGTCTGAATTTGATGTGGAGCAACTGCCAAAATCAAAGTGAAGAGATTTCAAGGAACAGTGGCAGCGGTTTCCTTTTCCCCAGCAGTCTTTGACGTGAAGTTCCCCAATGGCAGGAACTGGATCATCTGAAGGCCTCCGAGTTAGCTATCTTTCTTAAGAAATCAGAGATACTAGCTCAAGCAGCATGACAAATAGAATTTGAACCAACCACTCTTAGGTCAGTGCATGGCTGAGAAAGTTCTGGAGCATTTCAGGGCTGGACCGTCTGTCCCGTGGAGTTCTACATTGTAGAAAATACTTGGAGAAAGTGTGAGCGGCTTTATGGCATGGTGGTACCACGTTTGCCTAGGACCTGAAGGCCTGCCTCTGTCCAAATAGATAAATATCAATTAAATATTAACAGAGGTTGAGGAGGTGTCTCAGAAGGTCTGTGGTGGGCTCTACCCTCATCCCTTCTACCATCGGTCCTCCCACCAAAGCCAAAATAGCCTTTCTCAATCTTGTTTTTTTTACAAGTTTCTACAGTTACTAAATACCCAGGATGTGCACAACACCGTACTTCGGGTGGGGTGCTTGAGCTCAGCTAGAAGAATCTGAATCTGCAGAAACTGAGAATTTTGGATCTTTTACTGTGGCCCTCAACTTACGAACTTTATTAAGTAATTCTTTTCTTTGGCTTCACTTCACCTTCTGTAGAAAAGTAGGGAGATACCTTTTATCCTAACTTCTCCATTTAGACACAGATGATTTTTGCATATATTTAAGGGAAGTTTTTAAATCAAACTGTAAGGGAAGATGGATTTGTTATGTTTTAACCTTCATTCACAAGAATGCCTAAGCGCGCCAAATAGGCTGAAGTCTCAGTGTAAGACACCATGCAACCAAGTAGCAGGAGAAAGTCCTTGTCTGAAGAAACTAATGGTTTATAAATGAAAGGAAAAAACCCCACAACCCCAAAACAGAAGCTGTATACTCCACAAGTACACACATGGGAATTCAGACCCATGTTGAGTGACTGATCCTGGGTGGCTCCTGGAGTCTCTGGTGTCTCAACTCACCAAAGTCATTACTTCAGTCCACATTTAAGTGCTACATGCTTGCTCATTTCTTTTTCTAACAAGTAGAATAATCAGTGTTTCCCTAACACTGCCTTTAACCAGCTCTAACCTACTTCTGTGGAAATCAGGGGCAGAACAACTGACTCCGTGTGGAACACTGGCACAGCCAATGTGCATTATAAACACAAGGTGGTAGTAATTACATCTATTCGTTTGCTGCACATCGTCTGTGTAGAACTTTTGTCTGTCTTTGTCCCAAGAGCCACAATACGTCTTAAAATCAATAAAATCGATACCTTTAAAAAAGATTTGTTGATGTTTGGATGCACATAAAATTAGATCCTCTGATTAATGCTACAACGATGTGACAGTATCATTACATTACGGTATGTGAAGCCCTTCCTCATTCACCCACTTACAAATAACTGTATCTTGTAATATTAAAGACTAAAAATTACAGCTAAAAGAATAGTTATTGACTTCCAGAAATAAACTACAAACTACTTCCATTGTGCTCCCTTTCCATATGCATTGTATTGTCATTTGTTCCTGTCCTTCCTCATGCTGGATGTCAGGACACTTAACACAGCAACAATGTAGTCCCACCATGGGGTTTATGTGGCGACTGCTATGCTGTAAATAACAGCCCATCATAACCAGCCCCTCGGCTTAGCAGCTTTTTGGAGGAATGGTGACGGACACACTTCAGAGTGAGTAACCATCTCCTCTGGTGCTGGTGGCTGCGTGAATTATCTCTGCAAGCTCCGAAAATTTAACTCTCTGCTTACAAATATTGGACTTGAGGTTTTATTTGCCTTTTAAAAATTTAATCTAAGCAGTAGGCATTCTTTCCAAATGTTTGCCCATTTCAGCTTATTCCCCAGACTTTCCTAGATTGTCTTTTCAGCTGTCTTCATTTCAGCCCCGGCTTCAGGGAAGAGCTTGCCTGTGATCTGATTTTGGCAAGTAAAAAGGTAATGTAACATCACCTTTATTTATAAGCTTACATCTTTGCAAAAGAGAACATGAATGAGGATGTGCGTTAGGAACACAGTTCAGATGGCTGACCTTGCTGTGTGCACTGTGTCCTCTGAATGTAACTTAAGGGCGCAGGATAATTTTGGAAAATAGGGGTATGGGAACTTCTGAGTCTACACACAGCTCAGAAAGCCAGTGGCCAAACTCTCTGCCCACTGGTGGTCTTTTTACACACTAGCACCTTCACAGATGTTGTCCCTGCTTTCTGTTAACATCAGAAGCAAATTTACTTCAATTTCCTTATCATTTCCCTTCCTATTGCTGTAGATGTTCCACAATACCCAAGGAGTTTCTTCTCTGGTGTTCTTGGGCTCTGGGGGTGTTTATGAACTGAGGAACTAGCAAGTGGGAATGCTTTGCATTCGGACTGGGTTGTCTCTACTACCTAGGTTAATTAGATTTATGTCCCATCTTATAAACTTTTGTAACATCTTACTGCACTTCCATAGATTCAGCTCTCAGTAGACTGGTTTTAATTGCTGCGCAGTGTCTCTATTTATTATCAAATTATCTTCTTCATATTGTAATTTTAGTTACAAACCTGTGGCTCCTATAAACTCAGTCTCAATGATATTTTCTTTCTGGAGTAGCTTGTGTTTTTCTTGCATCTGTGTAGTAAGAGACGTCACTCTGTTTCTTTTGAAAATGATTACACACACCCCTTTTCAATCTTAAATAACTGTTCCAAGGTATATTATTTTTTAAAGCCTTGATAAGAAGCTATTTTATTATTCTTCAAATGAGTAACCAAAGTCATCTGAGACTGCTAGGTGAAACAGAATAAAAAAACATGATGAAATGGTGCCTTTTTGGAGAGAACAAAGCAGCTTTTAATTGGCTGCATTATCTCAATTTGCCTGTTTGGTAGGAGGAGCTGCCCACGCACAGCAGGTACCTGTGGGGTAGGTATATGGTACCTGGTGATGGTGGTGGTGTAAAGCAGAACAGGGACAGTCTGGTTCATGATGTGTTTAGGAGAAAACCAGGAAAAGGAAAGAAGAAGAAGAGGGTTTGAAAGAGTTTGGACATTTCAGACATGAGGAAGGAAGCTCAGCTCTGGCAGGTGTTGCAAAGGCTTTCTGGAGAGCAGCAGGAAGAGCTCACTGCAGTGTTACCCAGAAGACAAATGGGGACGGTGGATGTGGCTGTGCTGTTTGGGGGAACTGGCTTTGCGTGTCAGCGTGCAGCCACTAGGCATGGCCAGATGCCAGCGGTGATGACAGCAAAGGCAGAAACCTGGTATATTCTTGAGAGGACAGTTTTCATTAGGATGGGATGAGAATTTGGGCTGCAGGTGGGTGTTGGGTGCAGTTATGGTTGGTGAGCCAGACAAATGGCTCACTGTCATCAAAAAACAGTGGCCTCATTTCTCCTCTCTGCTGCTGGCTGCAGCTTTCTTGCTTATCTGGTGCTGCTTCTGCCACTTGTGGGCTCTCGCCTTGAGCCTTGACAGTTTGCTAGATTATCAGGAAAAAGGTGGAGCAAGCCCAGGATGTGCCCCACCGTGCAGTGGTGGGACTGGCTGTTGGGTCAGCTTGGCCATCCTGTGCACTGTCACTTTGTACCACTTGTTGATGGGGGGGACCTTGAGCCTTAAGGAACACCACGCTCCTGGGAGATGAACTTGCCCTTTGCAATAAATTGTAGGAAGTAAGAATGAATGATCTAAAAAAAACCCCGCATTGCACAGGCAGCTGCGATGTTATAGGGAAAGAGAGTTCCAGAACTGCCAATAACTGATCCTAACCCCAGTCTAGCCCAGGATGGCACAGCTCCTAGCTGACATTTTCTGAAATGACCCAGCTGGGTGCACAGCAAGGATGTAGATGGGTACGTGGACTGTGAATGGCATGATCCTTATCAGCACGTGGGACCTCTACCAAGGGGCTGGCAGGAACAGCTGAAACAAAACTGATGTGGGCCAGCAGCAGCAGCAGCAGCAGCAGTGAGTGTGGTCCCACTGAAGGGCAGGGGAGCTGGGCAGCAGGGAGGGGGGTTGCTGGAGGGGCCTCCAGAAGTGGTTTGTGCTTCACTGATTTTCTTTGCAGCAAGAGATCTGGCTTTGGGGGTTTTTGTTTCTTCCTCTCTTTTTGTAATTTAAAATGGAAGATTCTTATCACAACTTTGTAGCTTGAATTATGGGACAGTATGGCCCTATGAAGTGCGTTAAGATGGCTTTGAGCATATTCACACAATTAAAACACTGACCTAAAGCAGACCTTTTGTTTAGAAGGAACTAAGTAGCTCTCTCAGAAGTATGTCATATTTATTTTCATCACAGCGACACCCCATTGAGTGTAGGAAAAAAAAAAAAGAAGGCAATTTCATTTGCTTCTGCTCGGTCTGAAAATGAATTGAATGTATGAAAACTGAGGGTTTGTAATTAAGTTCTGTAACATCAGGAGAAACAAATATGTCTGTGAAATATGTGCTGACCCTGAGTGGAAAAAGTTCTATTAGTTAATGTGTGTACATAAATATAGATATCCGTGTATCTTTATGTGCACACAGACTTGCACACTACTGCATGTTTTCTGCTAAAAATTGCCCTTCACAAGCATGCCTTGGCCAAGGAGCCCCACACAAACTTGGGTTTTGGAGATGATACTTGAATGGAGAAGTCGTCACTCAGATGAGTCATCCCCATGCTGTCAAAAGGAGCCACGTTTGGAGCAAGCTGCTGTTTGATCATGTGGAGTCTGGGGTGCAGTGAGGGTCACCTGCAGAAACGTAGGCTGCTGGAAGGAGAAAAGGGACCTTGGGGCAAGTTCTGTTCTCATTTGTATGTGGCTGCAGGGGATTATGCTGCTGCAAGGGACAGCCCAGGTCTGCGGGCTCCTGCTGGTGCTCTGAGCACCTGGCTGATCCTGCTTAGAGGGCTGGGCAGAACAATTCAGGCGAAAACAAGAGCCAACTCAGAGCTTTTCCTGTTGTCCTTGGTTTTATCCATTCCTGAATGTGAGCACGCTTAGCAAGTTTCTAGGTAGAAGCGGAGAGAAAGACTGAAAAATTCTTTGTAGTGAGGCTTCAGATCGACCTGTGTGTGGGGATGTCCCTGGTACTTAGTCAGCTGGTCTTCATCATACTTACGAATAGATTTGAAGATTCTGGCTGTTGTTCATGACATAGGAAGATAACTGTGAGGGGACTGTTCACTCATTTAATTATCCTACATGTGTGTCAGTAAGGATGGGAATGCTTAGAGTATTTAACAAAACTCAGAGATACTCAGTAAGGTATTTTTGTCTTGTTAAAGACTAATTCCCTCCTTCCTCGCTGAGAACAGCACAGGAGGACTCAGAGAGTTCAATATCCTTACGGTTCATATGACAATTGAATCCCTCCTCTTGTTCCATCCAGGCTTAATTAGCATTTTCATGTGCATTTACTTGTTCTTGCTGAAAAGCCTGAGATGAGAGTGAAGATGTTCAGGTAATTAAGTAATTATGAAATACCCACCTCTTCCTTTGACTGCCCTGGGGAAATTTGCCAACTTGCTAACCTGTACCGCCACTACCTGCATTGTCACCTGCGTTGTCACCCGCCCGTGAGCTGCGGTCAGTCTGCGGGGTCTGTGCTTTGATAGTCATCACCAACTTACGTGTTAGGGACAAGCTTTCTGACGGTGCATGTACCGTATCTTCGCATAAATACAAGGAATCCATTCACAAATACAGAGTAATGAGTTGTCCTTTCTGCCGCACTAGGACTATTCCTGGTGACCATCTCTTGGTAACCTCTGGAGAGGGTGGAAAGAAGGTTTGAGCCCAACGCTGGCAGGAGGGGAAAGCAGCAGACGGATCTGCCTTTCTGGAGGCTTTGTAAGATGTCCTTGTGCTAAGGGCTCTTGCTGAGCACCGTGCCCATCTGTAATCGCAGATGAAGCGGACATTCAGAGCCCAGACTGGTTCTCAGTGAGAGGAGGTTGGCGAGGAGAGATGCGGGAGTGGGCTGCTGTTGCCTGCCCAGCTCGGCGTGGAGCATGGCTAGCGAGCAGGCGTTGTACAGGTTGATCCATCGCCCCTCGGGGCACTTCCCGCTTAGGTGCTTCGGGGTGGTCTTGCCCATGGATGAGAGGGGCAGCAGAAGCATGTTAGGGGTCCCTGTAGGATCGGACAGCTTGGATTTTGCTGCCCTTCCCCTGTGATTGGCAGCCTGCATACATTTATGGCACTTTTCATACCTCACTACAAACGCCAAAATTATACGCTTTAGCTGAAAGACAGCCAAAACGTCTGAAAGGCTCATTGTTTCCCAAGTAATATTTTCAATACAAATTGAGCTGAATGGTTCTTGAAAACAATTGTATATTAAACTCCAGCAAGTATACGTGCTGTTCAGGCCCACACAGGCTAATATAAATGCCAGCATGACTTGATAAAAGCACAATGAAAGGTTCTATTTTTGTTAGTGTCAGTGACCTTGCGTGGCTGCTTGAGGACTGTTCAATCTCCTGTTCAGGATGTATAAAATTAATATACCTAAGGGGGAGGATGTTATTAGGAGTTAGCTCGGAAATGCTACAGGAAATGCTGCAGATAGATGGCTGAAATTACCCTGTAGACATTGTTCAAACAGATCTGTGTTTAAAATTAAACTTACAAGAAAATCCTTTTACTAGTTAGTCATCAACAGAAGAAGTATGTATTGATTGCATCTCCATTTGTTACATCTTAATAAAAAAAAGAGTTTTAAAACTACATAAAAGAAAAAGTGTGTGTGTGTGTGTGATAGAGTGTTAGAAGTGTTATTAACATATTAAAAGATAACCACAATGGATATAATAAAATACATTATTCACGAGGCATGATAGCAAAACTCAGTGAGAGTGTCTTTGCCCCTGCACGTTCTTAACATCGCTGAAAAGCATTATCTCTCTTCATCTATTTTCTGCTGCCTCTGCTTTACCTCAAAAGCCATACATTATGCCCCCAATCTATTTCATTGAGCAAGATAATTATCTATGCATGGATGCTTTAGCATGAAAGCATCTCCCAGGAAGTACAACTTTTCCATTTATTTATTTATTTTTAACAAAAGGGCTAAAAGAAAGGTGTGTGGGAGAAGGAAATAAGGATCAGTGTTTAAAACATAGCTAATGACATGCTAATGTGCACAAATGAATATTGAAAGAACTCAAACATTGCTTTGAAATTAATTATACCACTCCCTTTGTCCTGTAGAAATGGGAGATTAAAACCTGTACGGTGATGTTTACTATGTTTAATTTTCAATTGTTTCTTTGATGTAACAGATAGAAAGGTTTGCACCTGCAAAGTAAAAAGGCTGTGAACAGATTGCAAACATTCTGCAAACACTTCATCAAGAATTTTAGTTGTCAGCCTCCCCAAGCACAAGGGAGCCTTGATGATATCTTTGTGTGCCTTTGACTCCTTTTGATTAATAAATGCAAACAAATTTCGCTCAGTAACCTCTGGTTTCAATCTATGCATGACAATTAGGGACAACCTCTGGTGAAGGGATGCACTGAAGTCTGTTCCCTCTTCCTCTCCTACACAATAAATAGTTGATCTTTAACGCTTTTTGACAATTAGAGAATGAAATCTTTTGTAGTTGTGCAGTCCTGGCTACTCATTATTCTGTTCTCAGCAATGAAAGATCAGTGTTTGTTACAGTATTACAGTGGTTTAGGTGGATGAGCTAATTTCCCCCGTCCCCCCCTCCCCTCCTTTTCTTTTCCTAATGCTACTTTATCCCATTATTGAAAGTTGGAGTGCAAATATTGCTTTTTTACTGAACAGAATTGTGAATTACATCAATACAATGGATTTCAGCAAGAACTGTCAGAAACTTGCATAAAACCCAAGTAAAGTATTGCTTGACTTTGTGGGTCCACCTTGCAGATAGCACTAAAAGTGTCTTAAAATGGTAGGGGAAGTGCCCAACACCTTGGGCAAGCAGCAGAACCTTATTTACTCCTGTGCTAGGACTTTAGTCCTGTTACTACACCCCTTATTCCCATTTAGTTGTATGCTAGTAGGCACAGAGGTCGCTGCAACTCTCCCATGTACTCACTGGCACATGGCAGGAGCTTACCAAATGAGGCAGATGGTTTTAGAAATGAATGAACTGAGTGGCTTTATAGATGGGAACAGATGCGCAGACAGAGGATGCATAACTTGTTTTCATAAAATCTTAGGTCTTGAAGATATGGTTAGGTACTTGAAGGAATTCAGGAAATGTAAGGATAAAGTAAGCCAGCAAAACCTCAGCCAAAACAGACTTTGCAAGGAAAAATAAGAGACACTGAAGCTCTTTGGGGATAAGAAGGCAGAACAAGTGAAGACTGTACAGAGGGGATTGTGTAGAAATAATCAAAGTATGACCCCAACAATCAGTGTCTGTGTCTTGGTTTGCAAGAAAGGTGATAAAATGGGTCAGAGGCTGAATGGCTGCGGGAATCAAGCTGTAAGAATTTACCTGGGCTCAGGCCGAAGCAATATTCAAGTTGCTCAGTGTGCTCAGATTAGGAAGGGTTAATACATTTGTCTAATTAGAGACAGCACTGTATGTTTGGAGCATAGCACACACAGTACCTGCACTTGAGAATGGGGGCAGAAGGGGATGAGCAATGTTCTTGACAGCCAAAGCCTGATTGTCTGATCTCAACAGTGTACAAGACTTCAGATGCTATTTGGAGAAAACCAGTAATTAAAAGCTTTAATAAAATTAATTAAATAATTTTCAAAAGAAGATATACATGGAAAATGGAATAGCATACAATTTTTTGTCCTATGGTACCACATGCCATGCTAACCTGATACCTTTCTCTGATAGGATAACTGATTTTCTTGACAAAGAAAATTCAATAGGTCTCATCTTTATGGACTTCAGTGAAGCATTTGATATAGCACCACATGGGAAATTATTAGTTAAAATGGAGGCAGTGGAGATTAGGAGAAAACCTGAAAGGTTGATAAGGAATGAGCAACAGGTAGAAATGAAAACAGATTGCATTAACAGGGAAGACATCATGTTAGAAGGAGGTTACCTGTAGCATTCCCCAAAGACTGGTCTTGACAGTATCTGGTGTAATATTCCCAGTAATGGCCTTGGGGAGGGGGACCATGCTAACTGAGTTTGCAGACAGCACAGAATTAAAACCATCATAAGTACAAGAACTTACTATGTTGTGTACGTGGAATTTGGGACTGGAATAGTAGAAAATAATAAGATTGAGTATATGCCCTTAGGGGACAAACAGTGATGATTTCTGTGATAAGCTGAGGCTCACAGGTTAAGGACACGTAGGTGAAAGAGCAAGCTGGCCATACGCAGCGGTCCCAGAGGATTTTGAGCCATGATGTGTTGCCATGAAGGTATTTTGAGTAGTGCTAGTGAGGTATTGCTGCCTGTGCCCATCCTGCTGCTTCTGCTTGAGCTGCCGTGGGTGGCTCTGATCCTGCTCGATCCGTGGCTGGCCCCAGCACTGGGAGCTGAGATTTCAGGAAAGGATACAAGAGTCTGGATCATTTAAGCCAGCAAAATAAATGCTGAGATAGGGTTTGATTGTTCACTGATAAATGTCAAGGGAACGAACTGCAGTGAGGGAAAAAGAGGTAAAGGACAGTGTTGACACAAAACCAAATGGATATAAAGTGACCACTAATAATTTTTCTGGTCACAATTGGATTCCCAGCCTTCAGAGACCCCATGTGCCGTTCAGCAGGAGAATGAGGAGGGAGAAATACAACCATTTATAAGACATTGCTTTATCATATTATTTGGTGTTAAGCAGAGTCTTAACAGCCTCGCTCCATCCCAGGGTCCCTGTTACTCTTAGAGGGGTGGATTTTGACCCCTTCCCATGGTAGGAAAACCCATCACCTGCTGGCAGTGCTGTGGGAGTGTGTAGGGAATGAGTGGGACCCTTCCCCAGGGTCTCCAGGACATCGGTCTGACTGATTACAGAGCTGGTCATTCAATCCTAAAACTAGAGAGAATGCAGCAAGACTAATTACATTTGGGTGGCACGGGGAATATACCCCTTTTGCGCTTTTCCTCAACCCCAAGATATACCTCCTGCATCCAGACCATTCCCACGGCTGGTTCCTGCAGCATCCTGAGGCCTGGCAGGTCCCGGGTCTCATGCTAACACAGCATGTAGTCTGCTCTCAAAACCTCCAGGTTTTCTTTTGTCTTTCCTTTTCTTTTAATGAAAGTGTGAGTTAGGAGGAGTGGTGCTTGTAACATTTGCCAGACATCGCATGGAAGCGGTAACACATGCTGAGAGCCTTGTATATCTCACAGATGTTTAAAATAATTCCACCTCTAATAACTCAAAATGTTTCCCTACCTTCCAGGTGAAAATAGCTCTGTTCCCTAGATCGCAGGAGGGATTAGGGGCTTAAATGAGATTGACATTTTACATCAAGTAAATTCTAATTTACAAATGGGTCAAAAAAACCCAGTAGAACAATTTTCTAAAGGTGAAGCATCATCGTTTTTCCCAAGTTCCACAGATCTGCAGTGATGAGTCACTGAGAATTCAAGCATATAAAAGCAGTTGTTTGCTAGGCAGGACTGAAAATTTAGCTGGCAAAAGTTTTCCAGAGTATTAGAGGTGATGAGGTGGAAGACTGATCATTCACTGAGAACAGTTTGTCCACATGAGTCTTGCAGGAACAGATCCTGAGTTCTTAAGTCACTGTTCTCCACTCTATTACCTCAAAACAATGCCAGTATCTCAGCGTGCTTCTTCCTTTTTTTTTCCTGGTAAATCCTGAGGTGACAAATCAGAACTTCTAAATGGTGTGAAATGTTCGTGTAACTAGTGAAAAAGATTGAAAAACTAATTACATGAAAAATTTCCTTCACATTTGCTTAGTTGCCCCTCTATTACTGACATCCTCGATCTCCATCTCTAGCCCCTGTGTCACAGCATACTGCAGGGCGCTGGTTCACAACAGCCCTCTCAGGGAAATGGTAGGAGAAGAGATGCTGGTCCATGTGTACTAATCGTTATGGAGAAGCAACCTGGAGATGGTGTCCAGAAAAGTTCCTGGGGGCTGTGTGCTCAGGATGGGCTGTTTTCACACTGTTCATGTGTACAGCCCTTTACATCCAACTCTTAATAATACCCAGTTTAGTAGTGTTGGGCAGATATGTTTATTCTCTGTGTTATTTAATACCCAGATAACTACTGCTAGGGCATTTAATGAGTTCTTTAAAAAAGATCCTCTGTGAGCCACACATTCTTGCATACCTCTGGCCTTATTTCATGCACTTAATGGACTCCAGCCTATGCTCTGGTAGTTAAAAATCTTCCATTACTATCACTCCAGCATTTTTACTGCTTTTTTTTTATTTGCTCAATCATTTCACAGTCCAGTTGTTCGGTTTTGGTCAGGTGGGCTATAAAATATTCCTGTAACAAGTTCAATATCTGCAACATCTCCGGCCTCCATCTATAATGACTTTGCACTGTTGCTAACTTCTCCCAAATCACCGGTTTCAAGAACTAACAAATCTTCTTTGCAGAGAAACACACATCCCAAACACACACACCTCCTTCCCAGCAGCTCCCAAACAGCAACAGTATTTAATCCGCTCGGTTATTCTGTCCCCATTGGAAAGATTTCATTTAAAATTATCTGAATTTTAAGAAATGAAAACTTGCAGTGGCTGAGCACCAACTAACCCTGCTACCTACTCATGTTTTTGGGCCACTCTCAGGACTGTCGCTCCACAATCCAGTTTTGGTTGTGTGTGTCTGTGGTTTTTTTACCCCATTTCAGTATTATTTTGTGGGAGAGTTGCCCAAGTAAGAGCAAGAAAAGCCTGGCTGAAGTTCTGTGTGGGGTCTGTTTGGCAGGACCAGACCCCCATGTGACAGCTGAAAGGCTCAGTGCACACCGAGGGACCGCCAGGAGCTGCCAGTGAAGGGCTGTGGTTTCTCCTCGGCCAGCTGCAAAGAACGGGCTGCATTGTGTCCTGTGCCTGGTGTGCGGGGAAGGGGGGGCATAATGAGATTTTCCCCCCTCACAGGCATCTGTCGTAATTTCAGTCCTCAGCTGGTGGGGTGGGAAGGCAGCGGTGAGGCCACGTTGAGATACTCCCAGTATCAATACAGGCTGGGCAGAGAATAGATTGAAAGCGGCCCCGAGGAGAAGGACTTAGAGCTGCTGGTGGACAAGAAGCCCAACACGACCCGGCAATGTGCGCTCGCAGCCCAGAGAGCCCCCCGTGCCCTGGGCTGCATCCCCAGCAGCGTGGCCAGCAGGGCGGGGGAGGGGATTCTGCCCCTCTGCTCCGCTCCCGTGAGACCCCCCTGCAGCGCTGCGACCAGCTCTGGGGCCCCCAGCATGAGAAGGACACGGACCTGTTGGAGCGAGCCCAGAGGAGGCCACGGAGGTGGTCAGGGGGCTGGAGCCCCTCTGCCATGGAGCCGGGCTGGGAGAGCTGGGGCTGCTCAGCCTGGGGAGGAGAAGGCTCCGGGGAGACCTTAGAGCAGCTCCCAGCACCTACAGGGGCCGGCAAGAAGCTGGAGAGGGGCTTTGTACGTGGGCATGTGGTGACAGGCCAAGGGGGAATGGCCTTAAGCTGGGAGAGGGGAGATGCAGATGAGCTGTGAGGCAGAAATTGTTCCCCGTGAGGGCGGCGAGGCGCTGGCCCAGGCTGCCCAGAGCAGCTGTGGGTGCCCCATCCCTGGCAGTGCTCAAGGCCAGGCTGGATGGGGCTGGGAGCAGCCTGGGCTGGGGGGAGGGGGCCCTGCCAGGGCACGGGGTGGGACGAGATGACCTTTAACGTCCCTTCCAGCCCAAACCATTCTGTGATTCTGTGATTCTACAATTGTGATGCTGTGGAGAGCTGAACCATTGCCTCCTCCTGCCAGAGGAGCTGCCCGAGCTGCGGAGAGGAGCAGGGAGCCCCGACTCACCCCGAGAGAGCCTGTGGCCATTTCCCCTGCCGCGGGGAGATGAGTTGATAGGTGGCATGTGTATATGTGTGCTCTGGAGCTTCCAGGCACTCCTCAGGGACAGCAAACCCTCTCCCTGGTCTCGAAAGCCTCCTGTGCATCTGCCTGACCCTGTCCTGTTGGAATGACATCTATGTCCAAGACACAGTTACGGAATACTGTGCCAACCCCAGTGTTCACGAGTAAACCCAAGGCCGTTGAGCTCAGCACCACATTCAAGCACTTTCTGGAGGTTCTTGTTAGGTCTGTGGGCTCCGAGCCTTTTAATGGACACAGATTCCCATGTATGCCCACGTGAAATAAGAAACAGGAGATTTAATACACAATGTATTAGGGGGTTTGGTGGAGCTGTGACTCTGGGTCACTCTCCTGAAGCCTGTGGTGGGAGCAAGGAGGTGCAGCACCCACAGAGGCTGGTGTGCCACTTGTGAAGCAGCATGGTGCTTGCTCCTGCCCTGCGGCACCATTTGTACGCTCACGAGGAGGAAGGTTTCAGCATCTTTCTCAAACACGCTGCAGTTCTGCACTTGGTGAGGAGAGGCAATGGAGAGATTTAGTCTATAAGCCTGCAGAAATTTTAAATAATGAAAGTTACTTCGCTCCATGTCTTGCATTCAAATAATGGCACGTTCCCATGAGCCAGACCCTGCATCACCAGCCTGTCAAGCTGGCAGCTCCTGTTGGATTGGCTCATTGATTTACTTCGTGTTGTAACTCAATGGAGTGGTTACAATATCTGTGGGGTTTACGCTACAGTCTTCCTCTGCCTGACTCACCTGGCTGGCTCTGATTATCTCCTTCCCTGTCTATCGTACCAGTCAAAATCGCTTTCCAGTCCTTTCCCACAGGTAAACATCATCTCCAGCCCATGATGCATGTTGTATCTATCCAGAAAGTAATACCTATAGAAGTCAGCACCTCAGTGATTTATGTAATTAAAATATGATGGATCAAGTCATTAAAATTCACTAGCACTGGTACATGTGTTCACAAGTACACAACTTGTCTCCAACTATGCCTGACCCATCATCCTAAGTTGACCTTGGTTTATTACTTAAGCTTTTACTCTGTATCAGAAAATTATGAATAGCAGAACAAACTGGAGAGTGGAATTAAAAACAAGAGTGCCTGTTATATTTGTCTGCTTGTATTTACTTTGTCACTTCAAAATGACAGGCTTGAAATTCGTGCATGATCTTCAGCATGTTCTAAAAATGACAGCTACTATAATTCAAATTTACTGCTGTATTTTTTTTACTAGTAATGAAGTTGTAAATGCAGCATTTCTTTCATTACCTATTCATTAAAGATATGACATGAAAACAGAGTTACCATGGAAATGGCTCTGTGAATTCTGAGTACATAATAAGAATTTCATTGTTTACACTACAGCATAGATAACTGATGGGTGTTGTTGTTGCTGGTAAAGTCTTATTTAGCCTCAGGAATGCTTGTAAGGGGAGAAAGGTTATGCAATTGGTCTTCCACTAAGTGCCTGCATACAAGCAAAGCTCTGTAAAATAATCAGTGCAAAAGAGTTTTATGATGAAAAGGACTGAATATGTTTAGAGCTTTAAATCTTTGAGCATCCTTTGGAGTTGAATATTTAAACATTCAAAATAGAGATAGCTTAGTTTGTGTGTTACTAATAGTCTCATTGCAGATCTAATGCGTACACATCTCATATAAATAAATTAGCATACAGAAAATCTGGGAGTTTTTATACTTAAACTGAAAACAATAGGGTTTAGGAACATGAAAGTATCAGGTTTGATAAATAACAATGCCAACAGCTTTGCAAAAAGGTAAAGGTACTAGAAGCCTTGTTTTTGCTTCAGGGCTTGCGATTTCAAATGAAATAATGAAAATTGGGAGCAGCATCCTCTAACTGTATAACAAGGACTGTACTTTTGTGCTATACTGCACCTATAAAAGGATCTGGGTTTGTAAGTAATGGGACTAGGAATATTCTTAAACACCCAAATGCCATGGTGACCCTTTGACAGCTGAAGTCAGAGTGATGGTCAGCAGCACTTTTTCTAGTAAAAAGGTTTTAATCTGATCCTGCACAGCTCTATAAAACCTGTGTAAAAGGCTTGAGCCCCGTTAAGGATAAAGGAGTCAGGATTGTCATTTATGCCACAAAACCCTGAACGCTTGTTTCTCATTTGAAAACCAGTTCATTCTAGGGAATGAGCCATAAAGAGAAGCATTATAGATACTGTGTTATAAAATAGAGTCATAATGAGATCTCCTTTGTGCCTTAAATAAACATTTAACTGTTCCTAGTTTTAAATAATAAAATATGTACATCTGCACAAAGATGAGGAGTCTGAATGTGACTGGGCACGTGCCGAGTCCTTTGATGTCCGTGACAAGATTCTTGTTGATAATAAAGGCGCTGAATTGGGGTGTTTGATTTACATCAGTACTCTCGTGTTCCAGAGTCATTTGCACTAGGCAGCACTCCTAATTGCAGTTGATTGCCAGAATACCATTAATGACGTCCTAAAGCAGCCTGTGCATTCATCTTCCTAGGTCCTTTGCAGGAGGACTGTCTCCCCACCAAATCTTTCAGTTGGTGAGATAATGAGCGGAGGGAAGGGACTGTCCCCAGTGACACGCACAGCAGTGACAGGTACAGCCCTAGAAATCAGGTCTTCCCATTCCCAGCCCTGTGCCGGGAGCTCATGCTGATTCTTGTTTTAGTAGAATTTGGGAAGTTTGGGGAAAAATTAGACATGGCAGCCTTCAGACATAATAGCTTAAAACAGTAAGACTGTAAAGAGTATCGGATGGGTCACCTACATGCAAATAGCAGCTAGCACTTTCTCCCGTGAGCTAGTCTGCCACAGCGCAGTGATAACCGTATTAAATCTGTCTTTATGAATAATTTGATACTTCTGGTATTCTGAGGGACAGCCACAGACCACAGTTATTGCATAGTATGAATAGAAATTTTGTAGGAAAGGATTAGAGTGCTATTCCTCAACATATCTGAAGCTACTTCAGAAGAGATTTAGGCAGCGGGGAGACTAGACTAGTTGCTACTGCCACACTTTCACCAGTAAGTTAGAGTTTGCCTTGGAGATTACATTTCACTGCCTTGAGTGGGAAAAGATGGTTAAAATAGTAGATTATCTCCTGCTCCTGGGAAGTATTATCTTCCACCTTCAGCTATTAGAAGGGATGCTGTTGTCCACACACTCATCTTGGTGCATATCATACGTCTCTCTTGCATGTGTTCAGCTGGCATGTAGGGATGCGCTTTGGCTTTCGCTCAGCTCGGTCAAGTTATGCAGCAGCTGATGGGCAGCCAACAGCATGTGGCATGAGAGAGAGAACAGTTTTCACATCTTGCTGTTGATTACCAAATGAAATGTAACTCAGATTATTGGAGCTGCTCAGATTAATGATCTTGGTAGTATTTTAACTTTGCAAAGCATCTGCACCATATGTGATCCCACTAGTGTTTTGTTGGTTGAATCACTGCTGTGACAGAGCGAAGAAAAAGTGTTTAAATCATATCTTCTGTTGGAACTGGTAGGCAATGTTTTGCTTTTGATAAATTTTGTCAGATACAAAGAGAATAGTTAAATGGAAAAGAAAAGCTATTTGAATAATGAGCACACTGACCATCATATTAAGTATAAAGATAGTGGGTTATATTTTGGACCTAAATTGTTTGTTTCAGTCAGGTTTGGTTTAAAATTTATGTATTTTTTCCTTTTGCACTGTTGTCAACTATTTTTACTGATTTTATATGTAGGGTCAAATTTTTCTGATTAGCTAGAAGAGCACAAGACAAAAACATTTTTCCCCTGCCTCCTAAATGGACCAAAAACTATAAGAGCCATAACCCAAAAACTGTAAGAGCTATGTCTTGATCTGAAGAGTTTACCTGGCTTCTCACATGGAGTTCTCCTCTGCATGGTACTGCAGGGAGAGAATGAGCAGGAATTTCAGCCTTCCCTTCTCTGAGGGGTTGGGGGTCCCCACCGCTGCTGGTGTCCCATTGCTGAAGGGTGCAGAGGCGTTTGTACTGCCTCCGGTACCAGCTTTTGCATGGGATCCACATTAGTCCCTGGGCCCCCCTACACACTCCTCATCACACAAAACTTACTGCAGGATGTATAGATGAGATTGGGGGTACATAAATAACAGAGATATTTTACATTTTTACTGTGTTTTGCAGTTTTGGTTCTCCGGGCTTATTTTCTACACAGCAGGGGCAATTTGCACGTAATATCTTTGCTGCTGGACTGTGAACAGTTATGCTACATGAAGTTAAGTAGCTGGTATAAAGCCCTCAGAAATGGAGTTTTATAAAAGAAGTGCTGACACACTTTTAATTGGAGTGCTGCATGCCACAGGAGCACTGTGTCATAAGCCTAGGTAGTTAGTGTATCTTATTTTGCAGCTTGCAATGTCCAAGCTATAAGGCATGACTGGCTTTATTTTTAATGCAAATTATAGCTTATTTCCAACTGTTGAATTGCAGGTAGTGGGAGCCTTGCTTGCTCTTAAAACTGTTATTAGTAATTCGAAGAAATTGATTATCAGAAGAGCAGGCAGATCCTTGCAGGCAGGGGATAAACACAATTGTTTGCTGTCAGGGTGGTTTGTTTTTTTAAAGCATTTATTAAAACTGCTAGAAACCATGCTGGCTAAAAGTGTAGTTTGCAATTTTCTGAGTGCTTTATGTCTCTCAGAAAAAATTCATTATAATAACAGAGTAACTGAGCTCACACTATTTGTGTAAAACAACAGAATCTCTGGAGATACTAGGAGGGTAAGGAAACAAATGTACAGTGTCCTGATAGAAATAAAAGTATTGATCTGATGAATATTGCAGCCTAAACACTACATGTTATTAGGGTGTAATGAAATTTTGTTGTTTTGGCTTCAGAGCTATAGCACTGCAGCTGATCACTGCAACACTGAATTATTCAGAAATCACATCTTTGGCAATACTGGGGTGTTTTAGAAGATGCTATCAGCCTCCTTGTTTCTTTTTATTCTTCTCTCCCATCCAAATGTTCTTTTTCATCTGTAACTATTCCATGGATTCTTGAAATAAAGCCTTTCCCTCCTGCTTTTGCCCTGTTTGACAGAAGCTGAGGTTGTGGTTCATCGATACAGTAAATCTGGCACTAAGACTCTTGGTATTGGATCCAAAATGCCACAGGCAAGTGATACAAAATGCTGATTCAATACAAACTGACTCTCACAGTTCCAATTTATTTGGAAAAGTTTTGATAGATTATAGCACAAGGTTTTCTGCTGAATCAGATATTGTCTGTACTCCCACTGCTGCAATAAAGTTGGCATAAAACCAGCATGAACTTCATCTCATCCGCTTTGACTCCTTCAACAGATAGACGATCATGTACCCACTCCTACGGCAGATCAGATGTGTGTGCCGGGAAGCCCAGGACCACACAAGCTGGGTGTTACCAGCAGCAGAGCCTCTGCCTGAAATGAAACCTGTTCTACCCCAGAGAATAGGGGGGGGGGGGAGGTATTCAAGGTGCAGTATCCAATGTCACGGACAGCTTATCCATGGAGCAGCCATTCTTGTATAGCCTGCCGGGGATGCAGTGGTATCTGTTAGGCTGTTAGTTAAACTATTTTGGTGACTGGCCCTTCTCACTAACCAGTCTTTCCTTCATAATTTCTACAGTCTGCAGCTGCTCCCTCAGTGGATTTACTGCTGGCCCTTTACTCATGCTGCTCATCAGGAGCCTGGTTCTGCAGCCGTGTTACAGTGTGTCTGGAGCTGTTGCCTCCTGAGTGTGGTGTGTGTAGCCGTTGGTGCTCCAGCCCTTTTCCCTCAGCTGTGGAGCACTTCCCAAGTCCATGCTGACTCAGGTGATGCTCTCACATTTCCTGTGGATGGCTAAACCGCTCACAGTGGAGTGCACCTCCCCAGCATTGCAAGCAGCACCACCTCCACTGGCTTCCCTCCCTTGCTTCTAGTCATGCAGTTGGGTTTATATATAGCTGTATCCATAGCTATGTCCAATTTCATGTTTTGGACATAGATGAAAGACTGCCTGAAAGTTTCAGACAGAAACAGACCATTCTTTGCTGCATATGATCTCTTCCTACCCTTCCAGCCTTGCTTTATTAGCACAAGTGTCCTTCACTGCTATTTCACTTGAAATCAATCTCTCCAGCACTGATTGGTATGTCAGATTCCCTCTGTAGGCAAGCTTGCTGAACACTTTTATTGTACTCCCTGCAGGCAAAGTGGTCCCACAAAGAGCCCTCTAGACTGAGCTCAAGGTCACAGGTCCTAATAGCTTTCTTAGGGTGGCTGCATACTCTGTCACAAATTCACTTTCAACCTGATCTTGCTGTGGAATTAAATCCCACTCAGCTTTAGCAGTGGGGAAAGGTGTTGTCCAAAACAGACCATCGCTTACAAAGGACTTGCCTGCAGATTTGTCTGGAGCTCTGGTTCTTTCCTTACAGGAGCAGGGTCTGGCATCAGGAAAGCTTCTGAAGTTAGGCACCTATCTCAAACTTCTAAAAACAAACAAACAAATTCACAGGTGAAGTGTTATTAATTCAACATATAAGTAAATATTTCTTCTACAGAGTCTTCTGTTGGATCTCTGTTACCACTGCAGGCGGTGGTGACTCCTCTGTGTTTCACTTTGCTGCTTAACTACAGTTGGGCTCAGTTCAGCTGCAAATAAGTAATCTTGGTTCCTCATTACATCGAGCCTTGTGGGCTTCATTTAGGAACAACACACAGGTGGCTGTTCCTGGGCCATCTGCAGTGGTCAGGAGGAGAGGTCCACCCTGTACCAGAAGCCAGCAGCTTGTGTACAGAGGATGAGCACATCCCGGTAGGGTCACTGAGAGAGAGGACTTGGAGCAACTTTAAGCCAAACTGCAGGCCTTGCAGCAAAAGACTAAAAAAAAAATAATTAAAAAAAATATGGAAGCTTCTGCAAAGACTATGCTGTGTTTGAGATAGCAGAATGGCATTCGTGTCTCTGAGACAGGGATCGGTCCATCTGTCCACCTAAGATGCAGATCTCAATACAGCCTTTGGCCCCTAAGTCTTCCCAAGATGGTATTTTGGAGTTGGTGGTCCTGGACTGTAGGCAGGCAAGCTGGCTTCCCTCCATCCCAGGCTCACCTGGGCTGTTGATGCAAGTGGCTCCACACAGACGTCCTATAGGGCAGTCATTATATGATTGTAAATGAATGCTGTACCTCTTTTGTTCGTAACACTTGAATGCCTTTGGGTCATTTCATCTGCTTCCAGAGAATCTATCTTTCTTCGGAGAAACATGTAGAATTTCAAAAATAGGAAGCATTTAAACCTCTTATACATTCTGGAGTGGATTAAAAGATCAGGGCCCAGTGCACGCTGGACGATGAAGTATGACAGAAGGATGAAGTAAAGTACTGAAGCTGAACTTTTAACGTGGTCTCTTATAGTACCTGTGTAGTGTCGTAGGTAGCAGGTCCACTCAAGCAGGCCTCACTCATGGAGCGAGCGGGTTCTGGGCAGCTGCCTTTGGTGCTCGCATGTCCAAGGAGATTGGTAGCATACTGGGATATTCCCCTGTTATGAGTCTTTCCCCCTCTACCTTTCTTCTAATTTGGTGTCATTTGTTTCTTTGTCTTCGATGCCTGTGTTCTATCCCACTTTGTGGTTATCTCTCAATACACGTAACAATAGGTTGTCAATCTGTTTTATCATACATCTTTGTTATTACTTTTTTTGTGTGTGTGTAACTGCCAGATAAAGGAAAATAGCTAACATTTATCTCTGGAGGCCTTTAAGATATTATTATTGTTTTATTATACATATAGCATTATCGTCTTCTTGTTTAGGGTCATTTTAAGATACAGTGCACTTCACCTTTATGTTCTGCACATTATACGCTTTTGTGTGTGACCTTTCAACAGTAATAAAGAGAGAGGTTTCAAGAACACATCCACTTCTGCTGTATATTGCTCACCTTGAGCCATGGTCTTCCCATTTACGACATGGTAATTTTCATAGCAAGCGCTCTTCATACAACATAATGCAAATGAATGTGGTACTGCATCATCCCCATACCACTCTTGCAAAGTTAAGTAGTCGCTATAATGGAAATGTTGCAATAAGGTGTGAGGTGGAGACAATAGAAAGGGAGAGGCTGCCAGGATTCTGTAGGTGAGAGCTATTGTACGTTGAGGTATAAGAATGACTGATGAGAATGGCAACATGGAAAACAAATGATGAGCAGTCTTTGAATATTGGATTTTTCTGCTTTAAGTAATTACCAAATTCCTGGTTTAACTAATTACCAAATAATTTAATATTAGATTATTTAAATTTTTTTTTGTCAGAATGAGAACAAACAGAAACAAATAGTTCATACTAACCAAGTATTTGGGGTAAGATGTGGGAAAAAGGTTATGTATTTTCCAAATTCAACACAAATGTAGTTTTGAGTCCCTTTCCACTGTGCCAGACATGGTGCCATTCTCTTTAGAAATTGTCTTTTTAAAGAAAATATGAACTCAGTAAGGCCAAGGAAGGTGGATTAAAATATTGAATGTACAGTGTAGACTTATATGGCCATGGAAATTTCCTTCCAGACAGAAGGAATGCATTTTAAAATTGCTACCATGGGTACTTCCAGACACAAAAGCCTGTGAGAAGACTCCTATTACCTTACATTAGCTTTTGATCTAACTCTTGGAGAACTGCTACAGGATATTAATGCCCATGATAAGAATTCTTACAGAGGAAACCTGGGAGCTGCAAGCCCTGAAGTAAACCACATCAAACACCCAACAGAACCATGTGTAAAGAATCCGCATTAAGAGAAGGCCACATTGGGAAAGTTTGCACAAGGAGGCCGGTAGCGTTGGACCTGCAAGCGCAGTGTACTCCCTTTGTGCGTATGGAATATGATGTTGCCTTCAGTTACATGTCCATATGTCATTTTCTCCAAAGAACTCACTCAGTGCACAGAATGCACAGAACTAATTGCAAGAGCAAATTCCGTCTTGCTTTTCATTCATTTGGTGACTTTTCTGCCTTAGTTTGTGTACACCATCCAGACTTCACTCACAATGTACCCTAAATATAGCAATAACGATCTACTGTAGCCTTGATGGTAGTAACCGAGTGCTTTGGATGCACCAGTGAACCCATCTTTACACCACCACACTGATGCCAAGAAGATCACGCTTTGTCCGTCTTGCTGCTTGTCACCCTCCCAGCAGCAAGGCTGACTTCTTACAGCTAGTTGCAGTTTGTAGGAAAAGCTAAGTATTTTCTCCATATCAAGCACCAGCATCTTTTCTTTATCTTTCTGAAGCTCTGGTACCAGTATTTATGTCCTTCCACTTTTAGGATCTGTGCCCTTAAAATGAGGTGTGACTTCATTTGTTGCAAAGGATAGTGAAGAGGAACAAAAAAGCTGTTCAGATTTGTGTTAAACACCAGGTAAATACAGTCACTGATAGTGCATCTGTTTCACATTGACTTTACAGTTATTGTTGCAGCTAGATTATTTTCTTGTGTTAGATGTTTTATATATTAAGCAAAGATTCAAAACGCTTTCCATTTTTTCCTTTCCATTGCTTGCTTTTTAAGTTGGAAACAAGTTTACTCTTTTAAGGCCATAGATGTTTAACAATGGCATTGCTTGAAAAATTCAGCTTTTCATGTTCCCTCTAAATTAGGAGAAGACACTAACTGCCATATTCTTTATGACATAGTGGAATACCCTTAGTGTTTCTTCTGGAGTTGCCTAAATTGGGCAATCTCTGGAGGCCCCCATTCCCTCCATCAAAGACAGAGAGAAGCTGTGGTCGTGTAGGCTCCTTAGCTAAGGTACCTCAATGAAGCACCCGTAGTCTGTAGTCCCCAGCCTGAGGATGGCTCACAGTAACAGAAAAGTGACTTTTCGTTAGTGCATGACTTCACATCAGGTAGCCTGGGGTAACCACCTGTGTAGGCACTCTGGATCTATGTCCTTTGCAAGGCGGGAGGTTGCTGTGGGTTAGCGTAAAATCAGAGCGCACCCAGTTAACTCAAATTATGCTGTGTTTTCTGTGCGCTCAGAGCATGCACGCAGGCCCGCTGATGTATGGTAACTAACTCACCTGATACAATTTGTGGTTTGTGTGCTGGAGCCCTTGTAGTCTACATTAATGAGGTTTTAAAAAGACAGATGCTTCCTGAGCTCCGAGGTCTCTTGGAAACGCTGTGTACTTCTGATGTCTCTTTTCACAGCGGAGCCGATGTTTTCCAGCGAGTTATTGTCACTGCTCTCCAGGTCTCAGATACACTTGGCTGTGTCTGGCCAGTGAATAGCAGTCACTCTTTTATTTATGAATGGCTCCTCTGATGCATTTGGGGGGAGAAAGCGTTTTATAGGAACCTGAGCGATATAGTGCTTTTATATATGGTGGGGTTTGCATGTGGTGTTGACACACGAAGTGCACTACTATTAAGAGGCAGGCAGCTGCTGGCTGTCCTCACAGCGTGACAGGCCTGAGCACCTTTACCTTTGCAGGGTATGGTTTGTCCTCTGGACTGTTGTGACAAAAGCCATCAGCCTTGTGCCTTGCAAGAGGTGGGAAGCAGATTGCGTTTGTCCCTGCTGTTCTGCAGTGGCTGGGTTTGCCCTGCTGCCATTACCTCTTGGTGTAATCACACCCTCTAAACCTGTTGTGCTTTACCTGGGATCAGAGGACACAGAAAGGCTCTTCAAGGAGGACAGAGCCAACCCAATACCTCATCTTCATCCTTTGCTCGAACACATGAAGTTCAAGGGGCGTCAAAGTTGTCTTGTATGTCCTCCTTCAGTATGCACATGCAACACCCATTCACAGACTGAAAGGGGAGACGTCCAACCCAGTGTATTTAGAAACAGTTTAACTTGATGCAATATGTCGCTATAATGGATGGCCCTCCGTGATTTATTTAGTAGCGTTTTGTTTTTCACTCCTTTTTTTTTAAACTCAGTCCTCTTGCTTCTGCAGTACAAAGGAAGAGTCAAACTGACTACTTAACTGACTGAATACACCACTTGGGGTGTTTCATTCTAAAACCCTGGGTGGTTTTTTTTTTTCAAATTATTTACACTTCAGAGTGGAAAAATAGCAACATTACTATAGCATTAGATTAAATTTCCCCAGGTTAATAGGCTCAGTGTCAGAAGTGAATAATCAGAAGTGCATTGCCAATGGAGAGACCATAAAGGCACGTTCCTTTCACAATATATTCTACTTCATGAATATATTAAAATATTTTTCCCAGTACAAAAAGAACGGAAATAGCCTTTTGTTTTCCTCTTTTCATAGCAAATGCTCCTGTCATTTGCAGCACAATGAATCCCTTGAATCTGTACCAGTCAGTTTTTATCCTTTCTTCAGGACCCAGAGGCCACTGGAAAAATCTTTCACATGGCTAAACTTTGCTGAATATATTTAACCAGTAAATTATTTGTCTTCTGAACTAGACGAACCAATACTCATTTATGTTCTAAAAATGGTTTGTTTTACTTACTTTATGAGTTAGGTCTGCAATAGTAGCAAAGCCAAAGGACATTTAATTAAGTTATATTTGCTTTTTCATGATCTTTTAGCTTTAGATTATAAATCACGAATCAATGAGTACTTAATTTCCTCATATAGCATTAAAAGTAATTGCTTCATAAATTCATTTTAGTAATCCAAATATTTGCACAGGGTACGGCAGAGAAGTTGTTTCATTGATGAGAGTTCTCACTTCCCTTTCTCCGTTGGAAGAAAATGGGGTTTGCTCATTTGGGGTCCAGTCTTTCATGGTACAGAAGTCTCCAAATACTAGTGGTGGTATTACTATTAAATATTGATGTCATACAGATTATTTTGCTCATTGATTTCCTTGGCACTTGAATTACAGTCAACTTCTCTCTAAATTCCAGTCTGGCAAGCAAAATTTTGTAAGTAGGTCCGTGATCCTGTGCAGGGCCATCAAACAGCTGCTAGCTCCGGATATTTCTACTTTCTTTCCAAAATCCAAGCCCAGATGTGAAGAGGTGCTTAGATCCCTGTATATTAGATACTGCATCCTTGAACTTGAGTTTCCATTTAGCAACATGGAGTGGAGAAATTCTTCCTGCGCCACTCACCACCACAACGGACCATCTGTATAAAGACCCAGCTGCTTGAGAAGCTACAGCCAGCCAAGCCCTCAGGTATGTAGAGTACATACAATGCATGTATGTATTGGGTCCTGCTCAATTATAATGATTTGTTATCAGGCATTGCTGGTTTTCCCAAGTGGAGGATTATTTTACTGAGTTGCGGACAGTGTGCTGAAAATCACAGTCTTTTAAAAACACAAATTGTCACAGTGGTGCAATGGTCCAAACCTTACGCAGCTCCATGAGAGCATTTTCACTTAAAGGCTTCTTTTGAATTGGAAAGCTTCTGATGAATTGTTTTTTCATGCGAAGAAGAAGAAAAAATTGCCAGCAGCTGCTGCAAGGAAAAGGGTCGGTTTTTCCAAGTTCTTAAAAGACTTGAGCAATGCCTCTTGCTGTATCTTGAACACCTCTCAGATGGGTTTCAGTGGGCTTTGAGTTGCCTCTTAGCCACAAAGGTGGAAGGCAGTGAACTGATACCCTGCAGAACCATGCAGGAATAGAGCTTGTGAAAAGCAGCTGAACGCCAGCATCATCTGCTCGGCGGTGCTCCTGGGCATGGGAGGAGGGAGGGCATCCTAAGGAGCAGCTGCAGAGCGTGAGGCACACCTGAGGTCTGGCTGGTAGGATCCAAAGCCCACGCTCTGACTGGAACTGATACAACATTTCCTTTAGACTTCATAGAATCATAGAGTCATTCAGGTTGGAAAGGACCTTTAAGATCGTCGAGGCCAACCGTTAACCCCGCACTGCCAAGTCCACCCTCTAGCTAATCGGCACAGGAGGAACATCAGGCTAAGGCCAAGTATGGGAGCGCTGGGAAGCAGTAAACACGTGGCACTCCCAGTCTGTGAGTTTAAATGGGATATGCCCAACATAAGGAGTTTTCTCTAGCTGGACTTCCAAGAATACCCACGGGTGTCCTTGTGCAATGATAAATCAGGCAAAATCTCCACGGGGGTGAACAGCAATCTGGGAAAAGGAGAAGGGAGGAGGAGGGGGCAAAGGAGGAGCTGCCGTGGCCATAATTCCCTTGTGTCTGAAAAAGGTTTTGAGAAGGAAGTGTTTTGTTTCTTTAATAGAGATGTGGGTGGCAGGGAGGGGTCAGAAAAAGAGGCCTGGGGTTAGAAACAACTGTTACGTTGGAAGAAGATCTCCACTGGAGTGCAATGGAATAATCAATATTTATCTATAAAATATTGCTATTAAATAAACATTACAGAAACTTTCGAATATCAAGCTTATTTATAGCTTTAGGCATGAAAACCCACATTAGTATGTTGAATTATATGAGTTCACTGCTGCCTGATAGCTGACAGCACGTCAGATTATTTGCAAATATTTTCTGGAACAGTAACCTTGAAGGATGCCAGCACCATTCAGCGTAACCTTATCAAGAGACAGGAACCAAGTGATGAGATGAGGACAGAGGATACAGAGTTTTTAGCAGCAAGTGACCTCTGACTCGCTGCCTGAGAACAGAGTTCACATGGTACCTCCCTCAGCAGAGAGAGACGCTTTTTTGTCTCTGACATTTGCACTGATTCTGTGCAGGGGTTTTGGAAGATGCTGTGAGTGATGTCTAGATGAGAAACTGCTCTGGGCAGGAATTTGAGAGTACATTGGTCACATTTAAGTGGGTTTATCTCCTCCAGCCTGCAATACCAAGCTTCCGCACAAATTATGTAATCATTTTAACAAAGTGTTCTGTAATTGACATGAAAAAGGCAAAGTAAAATAAAAATGAATTTCTCTGTAAGCAGGAAGGTTCATTCATTTTAACTGCAATCTGCAAGAGGGAAAACGGGGAGAAAAAAATCCCAAATGCAGGCTTTTTATGGAAATTGTGGCCTCGTTGAAATTATAAGCTTTCTGCTATTTAAATGAATAATGTTCCCTAACACAGACTATTTTCTCATTTAAAAGTCTGTTGGAGTATAATTTCATCCTTTTACTGTCTGCTGTGTTTTAACTTACAGCAGTCTGACTAAATATTGTATTTTCTATCCATCAAGAATTGTCGGTTGAGTTTGTGCAACAAGCATTTGTTGCTCAATTAGAAGGCTCTGACTCTGACATGTAACATTCTGCATGGAGGTATATAGGGCCCTTATCACATGTAGAGCAGGTGTCATTAAAATGCATATTTTCTTCCCTGGTGATAGCCAACAGCCATGATGCCTGCTTGGGCGCACAAGGAGTGAGAGGGCATAGGAGTCCAAGTCATTGCACATTATCTCTGGGCAAGATGCAGAGGCAGGCCAAGTGCCAGAATGACTGTCCTCCCTGTGAGAAAGGGACAGAGGGGACAGGCAGGATGAGTGACCGGCTCTAACCCACACCAGGCAGAAGAGCTAATCTGAGTGTTTGTGGATTTGGCACTCTGGACAAGTTGGAGGGCTCCCTTGGGTGCAAAGTGCTTCTTCATGCCAGCAAATTCAGTCCAGCATGGGCAGCCAAGCACCTTATATCCAAAAAGCATATTTTTTCGTTTGTTTGTTTTTCGTTTGGATTTGGTTTTTTGGTGTGTTTTTTGCACATCCCACATGCTCCCAAATCTTAAGTCATGGCTCCGAAACCTGGTCTAAAAATAATGAGATGTGAGTAAATACATGCACCTGGGTTTCTTCGCCTTCTAGTTTTCAACCATTTAGTATGCACCCGGGTCACATCTTCATGTTTTTATCCATAGCTGTGATGACTAGTCACTTTATTGTTGTTGTTAAAACAAATGTTGAGGTTCTCACAGACTCACTTGGCTGGGAGTTGGGGCTTTTAAAGAGCATACCGTGGGGCTCCTGGTAAAACGATGAGAGCAAGCAACTTGCAGCGTAAATTACCTTCAGTCTTCTGAGGGCATCTTCGTTAAGCAGAAGGACACAGGAGTGAAAGATATTTAATGACAACAAAAAATGTCTTGCCTCAAAGATGCAGTTAACCTTGACAAATAAGTGTGAGTCCTCTAAGGAGTAATAAAAGTGCTTACCTACTTTATGTCTGTCGGTCTGTCGTTTAGATGCTGCTGCATGCTCTATCAATTCTTACAGTATTTCCAGTGGCGAGGCCAAGTGGTTTATAAAGTTTTACATGCTGCCTGTGCGCTGATAGAATTACAGCAGTGACACCTCTGCTAGAGCAGGAGAGGAGTTCCCAAGGGCTGCTGCTGAAGCACGCTTTGTGCGAGGCAGGCAGAGGGACCTGCATCACACCCAGGCTGCCCGGAGCGGGCAGGCAGGCAGCAGGCACTGCCTGTGATCAGCTGTGGGATCCACACCGGAGAGAGAGCCTGCAGCAGGGGCGGCATCGCTCTAAAACTAGGCTTGGTGACTGCTTCCAGGAGCCTCCTCTGTTCCGTTGGGGAACACTTCCTGGATATCTACCCACAGTTTAGTATTACTGAACACTTTATCCCACCCACAGAGACAACTGCGACTGAGGACAGCAGCCCTGACAGGCACAGTGAGAAAAATATTAGCACCCCTGGAAAGCCACTGTCTGTGAGGCTGATCTTCCTTACCATGTTACTTCATGGTAAAGTTCCTCTCTTCTCTTACCCTGCTGTGGTGGGGAACATCCCTGACCCCATGGCACTGCCATTACCCAGGCTGCTCTGGGGTTTGTCCCAGCGAGTGGGGAGGTACTGGGGGAGAGCAACTGGGGACCACTAGAACTTCAGTTATACCACGGTCTCACCGTGCATATGGTCCCGGGCCCCTGGACCCTGAGGAGTCAGACACCCTCTCTTGAAAAAAGAATTAAATGTGGCACAGGTATTTTGGGGCCATCGTGAAGGTGACTTTCAAGCCTGAGTTTGCTCTGCACTGAAGATGTACACATTGTGAAGGGAACTTGTTGCATTTTCTTTGTAGTCCTTCTGTGCTTTTTTTTTTCCAAAAAAAAGCCCTTACCGGCTCTTGTTTTGGTTAGAAATATGGAAAATACCCAGCTGGAGATATCCATGGTGGAAATGACACTGCTTCGAGAGGGCTTTCGATGCCGCTTCACAAAGCTGGCTGCAACATCGTACGTGGTGTCTTGCAGGCAACATAAGTGGCACTAACAGTGGAAATCCGGATTGCACCGAGAGACAGGGCGGGGGGCAGTGAGGGTGCAAGAAAAGACCAAGCGAGAAGGTCTCAGGTGGAGCACTGCCATTCATCAGCACGCAGGGGGTGGCCTGGCTGTACCATGTTTTCAGCTCCTGCTATCTCAGCTGTTCCAGAGGTCTAGCAGGCCTGCAGGTTTGCTTCCTGATGCCCTTACCTCTTTGCATTTACAAGAGAAATGGAGTTTAAACCATGCTAAAAGCTTTTGGCTAAACCAGGCTCGAACTTGACAGTTGTCCCTGTGGCCGCCAATCTCCTGAAGGAAGCAGCCAGCAGCACCAGTGTAATTACGCCCTTCCAAGCGGCGATTGCACTCATCAAAGCCAAAGCCAAAGCTGAAATACCCTCTCTGTCCTTCCCAGGACTGTTAAGCAGTGGAGTGGCATCTCTCTTATTTAGCAGACCTCAGGAGATGTTTCAGATTTATTTGCATATAGCATTGCAGGTAGCCAACCTGGTTAACGTGTTAATTCTTCTAGAGCCGAACAAACCCTTCGTGCCTCTCAGGTCTCACCACGGCTTCTGCAGGGGGATCTCCATGCGTTGAACGGACGCAGTGGGTGACTTACATTGGTAGCTTTGTTTTTGTCTTAATTGTTTACATTTTGGCTTGACACAGCAGTCCCAATGCTTCTCTGGCCACATGTCAGTCTTGCTAATGCCCTTTCTGTGGCTGATCATCCACTGCAGAGCTGCTGAGGTATGGCCAGAGGTGGGAAGGGGCTTGCCTTTCAGTCGCCACTACATGTTGCTTAATGGTATTTACTTAGTTTGGGCTGGAAGTCTTATTCTTCTCTTGCTTATTGTCATTACTCACAGCAGTTTGTTTCACCTCTTATCTTGCTAACATGAAGTTTGGATAAAGCCTCTTAAGAAACAGCCCAAGTATGTGATAAATAACAGCCATAGGAGGCCACAGCCAAGTACTTTCAACTCTTGCCTTTTCTATTTTCTATTGTTTGTACTTAAGGATACATTTTAGACTTCACAGGCCAAATTCATCCTATTCAAATGAAGTTACCTCAGAGACATGCTTGGCTCTGTTGCTTTAAAAAAATAGATAATCCCAAACAGCAGGATAATTTTATGACCACTAATTACATTTGTTGCCATGCAAGCTAAGATAATGATAAGAGTAATCGTGTCTCATGCTTCAGGGCATACGCTCATCACCTGTGGACATCAGGAAGGAATTTTTCTCCCCGTGTACAGAACTGTTCAATTAACTAGATGTATTGTGGTGGTTTTGTTTTCTTTCTGTTTTCTTCCTCTGAAGCACCATCTATTAGCTTCAGTCAGAATAGGTATACCAGACCAGATTAACCGACAGTCTGATCCAATACGGGTATTCCTAAATCCCCATACTGGAAAGTAAAATCAGCTGAGGAAAAAGAATATGTAATCTTTTGCAATTTGGATACAGATGGTTTTTTAAATGCCTGAATATCCCGCCTGTAAACAACGTTGAGAATGCAGCAACGCTGAGCTTTGAGCTACCGTGTCGCATAAAAACCGGCGCTGCGAGTGTCCTGGTTTGAGGAAACTTGGAGCACGGCTCTTCTCTTTTGACTCTGTGAGTAGCATCTGCATTCGAGCACCACTGGCTCCTACGGATTATGTTTGTGGCTACCCGTCACGTTGCATTAGAATAGCCAGCCTCAGCCAGAAAAGCAATTGAAAGGCATTGGAAATCTGCCTCGCTGCCCACATCCAGGGAATAAGCTCTCTGATAATCCTAATAGAGAAGATCAAATTTGCCAAGAAAATAGAAGAGATTGCTTGTATTTTGCTTCATTCTCCTCAACTATCTTTCTGCTCCTCACAAGACTTAATCAACAGCTAATAAACCTCGGCTTCTCAGTGCACAACCGAGTATTGTCTTTCTAGTACTTGTGTTGGGACTGGGATTTATCTGTTATTGACTTCATCCCTTTCCTATCCTTCGCTTTTGTTTGGTCCCCATTCCCCTTTTCTCACTAGCGCTTGCTTTATTTTTATCTCTAGTAAAGCAGGTTTGCCATTTAATTAGCAGATTGGCCTCTACCTGAAGCCAAATGAAATGTAATCTCCTGTCGACCTGCATGCAAGGTAGAAATTCTGTGTCTGAAAGATTTCAACATTTGTCTTTGCTCATTTCTGGACAAAATCAGAAAACTCCCAGGTTTATTTCTGGGAGAATATTCTGAAAACAGAATGGTTTGGATTTGTCAAAACTTGTTGGGCCTTTGTTTTACGTTAATAAACCAGCCAAAAGGAAGCCATTTTGCAGCAAAACAGGAGCAGCTCTGCATTATTTCCACTGGCCTGGGGTAGCGAAAAACTGAGCAGTGGCATATTCAGATGCAGATTTTGGTGGTAGATGAGAAGATGAACTCCTCAAAAATTAAAGCGACCCGCCCTTTGCCGTTGGGGAGCTGAGCGGCTGGGAGGAGCGGGCAGCGCTGCCATCCCTGGGGACCCGCCGCCTCGCCGCCCTGCAGCCGGCTCTGCCCTGCCCGTGCCAATGCTGCGATGCCGAGCACCGGGAGGTCTCCTTTCCAACTCTGGCAGCCATCAGGGTGAATCATGAGATACAGCTCTTCTTAACAGTTCTATACACCTGTGTTATTAACTATTCATAAAACTATACGGCCCTTTTAAAACATCCAGCTACAGTTATTTAATTCTCTTGACTTGGACAATAAAAACGCGATTGGAGAGGATGTCAGACACTTCCCCAGGAGTCAGCCCCACAAATATAGATATCTCACAGGGCACCTGAGCTCCTGTGGTGGCTCGGCGTGGCTGAGCATTGAACCAACATCACCCAAATAAGCTCTCTTGATTCATATTAGGAAGAAAGGCGTCATATCGTAATCAAATAGCACAGGTCAGCGTAAGCAGTAACAGCTTATTTTCATTGCCGAGCCTGCACTGCACAAACACCTATCTGTCAGCATTCAACTGGTTTAGTTCCAGGCAAAATGACTTGCTTGCTATCCAATCTGGCGTGCTGGCAGTGCGGGAATGCAAACAGCCAGCCCTTTGTGTTCACCTGCAGCTCTATTCCCTTCATCAATAATTGCTAAAAAGACAAGCGAAATTTTTTATACGTTGATTCTAGAATTACATCACAGCAGTGCTTGTGTTTGATCAAAATTGCTAAGTGTTTTTTTGTAACTTGGAATAACATAAAAATTAAAGTCTTGAAAATTACACATATGCCTCATCTTAATATAAGGAATTCCAAAAACTACTTGTGAGACAAGTCATGCTCACCATATTCCTTGTAAATTGTCAGAAAATGGTTGACCAACCTATTCTCATTCCCTCAACAGCAATGGCAAAATGCTCAGTGCAGCTGGGAACATACCGCTGCAATGCAAAATTCTTAGCTGAGACTTCCAGATCTGAACATTTGCATGAAGCAAAGAGACCATTCAAATGCATTAACCAGGCCAAGCGTGTACCTACTGGTTTTATCCACAGTATCATAAAAACAACTATTCCCAGGGGCTTTGGCATGAGAAGGTGCCATCAGTCCTACCTGTAACCAAAGTCTGCCGAAGCTGAGGTTAGTCAGTACTGATGGGGAGCGCACACCATTTTGCAGGTTGGCTCCAAGGGAGAAGTTGCCTGTTTCTTTGGGTTCTTCTCCAAACTTAAAAGCATAGGAGCTGCACACAGTTCCCTTTGCTTTTTTAAGAATTCAGATCCAAAACCTTGTATCTGGCCCAGCTCTAGTTTTAAACAGAGCGTTGCAAGTAGAGAGTGGGGAGTTAGTTGTGGCACGCAAAGAAAGAGAAATGATTCCGAGGACAATGAGGAAAGAATGTAAATACGGAGCTGGAAGAGAGGTGACACAAAAGAAGATTAAGTTACCTCTGCAACAAGGGACAGATCGGGAAGGACTTCAAGGAAGTGGAAGTTCACATGGTCAGAAGAACGGGAGAAGTCAACTTCAGCAGCAGAATTAAAGCAAGATTTCAGAAGAGAGATGGATGGAAAGTGAAGTGGAGAAAGATAGTTCATGCGCTTTGGCTTCAAAGGGTAAGGGGAAAGGACTGGATTTAGGACTAGAAAGAGGAAAAGGAATAACCAAGTGGGAGAGCCTAAGTGGAGGGGGAGCAGAAGAGTCAGGACTAAGGCAACACTGAAGTTACAGGTCAGTGAAGTGGAAAGGTTAGTGAAGTTACCAGCTATGGCAAAGGAAGTGTTAGGGTGGAGGAAAACAGCTTTGTTCCTGAGAAACCGAATCTGAGGTAACAGCAAGACATTTAGGAGGAAAAGCGAGCTGAGGCAGAGAGCTGAGACAATGGAGGAAAGAAGGAAAAAACTGGGCAACACAGAAAGAGGCCTTGGGTGTGTTCGCTTTAAACCCTGACTTCTTAGGAAGTTCACACTGAAGTGGTGACTGCATCCTATTATTTTACTTTACTTGATGACCAAGAACAATGGCAGAAAAAGAGATAAGGCTTAAAACTAAAAGGAAAAGGTGTCTGGCTTGTCGAGTTGCCTTCTCAGACCCCCAGAAGCCAGCAAGAAGAGGTAACACCACAGGATTGTGCAGGAGAGGCGGCTCAAGCAAAATAAAAAACTATCTGGTTGCACGTGGCAGCAAACAAGTATCTTAACAGCAGCTGGGAAAATCTGTTCTCTTCTTCTAATGCATGGGAAGTGACAGTGCCCAGGCTGAGACAGGGCTACAGAGCTGACGTGCTAAATGGCAATTGTTTGGTACTGGGTTCCGGCATACACCCACACATATTACATTCCGATGTTTGATGTTCACAAACCATTAGATACATGTATATTTATGGTTTGATAATCAGCTGTCATTAACAGATGAGTAAACAACATAATGTTCATATTTAGGAGGAATATGCAAACTAAAGAGAAACTGCCAACTCCTAAGAACATTTATTTTCTCTACACTTAATGGGGGGAAAGGAGGAGGAAATACTCTGTCTGTAAATTAATTATGGGATATTGGCAATGCCTCCACTACTGTACAACTGTAATTATCTCATCTCAGTGCGTGGGACTGTAGTCATGCACCCCCAGCTATTCACATCCATGGGAGTTAGGAATATACCCATCAGTGTACATTTCCTAAGTTAAATCATTTTTACTGTTTCTTTGAACTCAGCAGAGCAGAGATCTCACGATCTTTTCAGCTGCTGTTGTGCCGGGATGGGGAGGCCTTCGGCCCTGCTCCCATCTTGTAAATCAAACACGTTTCAAACTTCAAGAGACGGTGGAAACTTCTCCCCATGGAAAATGCCAATTTAAGTAGAGCTGCTTGATTTGAGTGGGGTTTTCATGCAGTTTTGCAGACCTCCCCTAGTTTCTTACAGATTTGTTGTTACCCATCAGCTACGAGCAGAGCATGAAAACGCTCTTGGCCCCTCCACAGATGTCCCTGAGATGAGTACGATCCAACGTAGCTGTCACTCCCTGGTGACAGCTTTAACAATCCCTGACAGTGCTTTGCATACAAATGCACTTTATGAAAAGGTGTCATTATCCTGTATTTGTGGATGAGAGAAACTGAGGAAGCAGGATGGGATATATCCAGGGATGAGGCAAAAGAAGCAGAGAATTATAAGGAAAGGTCAGGTCTGGAAAGAATGAATCTAGAATGATGAGAAGATGCTTCAATAGATGTGGCTGACAGAGCTGGAAGAAATAAAAAGGCATTGAGCTAGGGATGAGGATGGGAACAGAGTCCAGTCTCCTGACTGTCATCTCCCCATTCTCCTACCGGTTAGGCCATGTGCTTGCAAAATGGTACACGTATTTATAACACGTATGGATATTTGACAAATAACAGATTAACATTAACAGTAGTTTCCTGGACAATATCACCAACTTTCCTCTTAGCTGATTCTTCCCCTGCCTTATAAAATTAGAACATTTTGCTGTCTGTTTTGTAGATGAAAACAGATCATGTACAGATGCAACAATTTGGCATGTTATCACACCAGCATTTTCAGTGTGGGACAGCAGAGCCTCTCCAGCTGCTAAGTATCCGTCCCTTCAGCAGAACCAAATTCACTAATCTTGTGCTTCCTCCTGCCCATAGCCAGGCTTATTGGGGAGGATTATCTCGTTGTCCAGGGGTAATTTTCTCAAATAAATGGGTCAAAGCTTGTGCTGGCTCCCCTCCTGCAGTCCTGCTGAGTTCAATGGCTTTGCTCAGAGCACAGACTGGTTCCTCATTTCCATCTAGATCCTTGGGCTGTGGCTGAGTAACTAGAAGTGGCAGGTGAAGCCGAAGGTTTTGGCTTTGTTTTTTGTGAAGAAGAGACGAGTGCAGCAGAACAACATATGGTACACTGCTTGGCTAAAAATGATTTAGTGCGGAACTATTGCTTCTTTTCTGTCTCTCTGCAGCCGCATACACTAATGTAGTGGTGTAACTATTAATCTAATAAACCGCTAATATTTATTATTAATTGAACCATTTAATCTAACAGTGGATTAGAGGAAGGCAAATGTAGGACTTAATGACTATGCTGATTGGTATAAATTTTAACAGTGAGCACAGGCTGTATAATATAAATTGTGTTCCTGCTGCTGATAAATACCTTGTAACTGGAAGAAACTGTACTCAAGCAAAACTAGTGCTGGCTATCAAGAGGTATTTTTGTTACTGTTGTTTTAGTGAACACGGCAGGACTTAACTCTAGAAGATGAGGTCACTGTTTATTACCAATGGTTTATTATACTAATGGCAAAGAAAGTGGTTATTGGTAATGTCTGCTTAACATTAGAGGTCATCTTACACCCAAAACAGAGCCCTGAATGGATGGTATAGTGCTGCTGTGATAAACTGAAGTGTAATATAACAAACGGCAATCATCTTCATTTCTAACAAAATCCCCTGCGTTGTCTGCAAATCCATCATCGCCAGGGCTATCTCCAGCCCACCTACTGCTGCAAACGGCTCCACATTCCTCGTTTTCTAACTGGAAGCAAGCACGCACCCACATCTTATGTAGACAAATAATCTGCTTAGTGCTAAAATCTTGTTTCCCAGACAATGATGCATGAGAGTTTAGGAATATTTCCGTTTGGATTGGAGAGATGCTTCAGCTCTGTTACTTTTCAGGCTTTTGTAGTCAGAAGGAACATCTGTATCCTGTGGGGAAACTAATGGAAAAGCCCAAACTTCCTAATGGGACGTATCTTGCTCTAAGCTCTTGGAGGACCTGAGATATTAGACTTTATCATTGTGACATTATGGGCTTTAGACAAGCTATTTTTAGAGGTTTCTTTAAAATTTGATCAGTTATAATTTTCCCTTTACAGTTATAATTTTCCTTTTTGTATGAGCTCTATAGCTAATACAACAACTCTTGGAAGCATGGCAGCACCCTTTCTAAGCAGGGGGTATGAAAAATACTCATAATTAAAAATATTCTTTCAAACATTTGCAATTTTGTTGTCGTCGTTGTTATACATAGGACATGTGGTAATGTTATGTGTCTCACAGTCATTTCATCTTGCTTAAGTTATTGCAGCAGTTCCAGGTTTCCCGCTGCGAAAATGCTGATACCACCTTCCAGGTCTGATGAAAATCAAGGATATGTTTTTATTCCTGGCTATCCTACCTTAGGCCTCCATGAGGCTTGATGTTAGCAGAAAGAGAATGGTTCAGCCTACATTTTCTAGTGCAAGCAGAGACCAAAGCATGAAGGTCATCTTCCATTTTGTGTGTCCCCTCCCCTAATTTGCTCTCCATTTTCTACAGCTGAAGGAAACATGCTCTGTGCTTCTGCTGTGAAAGCAAGGATGTGTCAAAGAAACTAGAAACTTACCTTTCCCTATCTAGGAAATCTGTCTTCTTGTTTTTCCATCTACTTCTGGTATATGAACTGGGAGAAAAGCTGTTTCTTACTCTCATGGCCTCTGGAGGTCAAGAGAAGAGAGAAATGGAAGAAACAAAAAGCTGAGAAGATGAATTAGAGGAAAAGAACGAATTGGTGGGAAGATTAAAGAAGAGTGGAAAGGAAGGAGGAGAACCTCTCCAAGAAAGAGATGATTTCGTGGCTTGCTTACCTGTTTGAGATATGATCGTGCCAGGAGTTTTGGCAGAAGTTGCTTTATAAACTTGCCTTGGTTAGGAGCACTTTTGATCTCACTGCAGTATGGCACATCACCCTACTGACGCAGCTACGCTGCCTCACATTTCCCACTGTTATCCCACACTTTCTCCCAAATTAGCTGAATCTGGAAGAAAACATAGCTAAGAGAGTCCAAGGGAAAAAGTGAAGGGAAAGAGTTCAGCAGCAGGACAGACATGCTAAAAGGATGATGCAGCGAGAGAACTAAAGCACATGAAACCCTGATATAAAAAAAAATAATAAAATTATCAGGATTTGAATATGGAAATTTGAAAAGGGAAAGACTCAGCACAATGTCCTCAGTACCGAGTAGTAGCTGTCAAGTTGTGTTTTCTGAGCCATCTTCAGAAAAAGGGAAGGGGGTGCGATGCATTAGTGAAGGTGTCGGCGTTCAGCTGGCACGAACGCTTACAGCTGCAGTGACCGCTGCTCTGGCACAAACCCCAGGCTCCCCCCGCCCCAGCTGCATTGTACTTCGGAAAATTAATAATGAGCGTGACTCAACGCTGACCATAATCAGTGCGGAGGACTTCGCTCGCTTGGCCGGGGGTTGAGTCCTGCCACGAAGGCCGAGCTCCCTGCTGCAGAGGGAAGTGGCTCTGAGGGTGAAGTCTCTCCCCTGGCAACGTCTGAACTACAAACCAGTTTTAGGAACTGGTGGTGAGGAAGACAGCGGCTCTTGGCTGTCCCGACGCAGTAAAGCAGCACTCGCTGCTAGCCATGTTGCTAAATGCAGATGTACTTCATCAGGCGTATAGGTCAGAGCCTGCACCTCCTTCACCCATGGAAATTGCCACAAGTCCCCTGACCTCCATGGAAACACGCTGGTTTACACCATGGCTCCCGCTCAAGCAGTTTTCTCCTTCCTTCTCTTAGAGCTGGTTGGTATTTTACAGGTGTTTTCTTGCTCCTGGTGCTCATTTAGGTTGCCAGGTTGTTTCAGCTTTCAGTTATTCTCCTGCCCAGCAACAGAATGGGGCCGTAAAAATTTACTTTCTTGTTTACATCCACTCAGCAGTTTTTAAGAAGAAAAGTGGCAAAAACCATAAGCAAAGAATCAATGCTTGCATTTAATAGTTAAGCATAAAAGTCATTCTTAAACAATATTTTTATTTCACTTTTAATGAGAGACCAGAAATACCACTACTGGGTTTTTAAGGCCCATAAGGCGTTAGTACTCTTGTTATCTCTGATGTTCATGGTCTCTCGAACACCATTTATGCTGGGCATTATTTTTGACAATGCAGTATGGCAAATGCCTGGACTGGGATTCCTTGGAATGAATAAAAGATTTATAGTGGAAATTCTACAAGTAATATCTTGTTATAATACATTTTTGTGCTAACTGCAAGTGACAAGTGATTGCTCAAACTTGTTCCTGCAGCTACCAGGTTTTCCTCTTTAATCCTATATTAGTTCTACAGAAAAAAAGTAAGAAACACAAGGAGAGCTGTCTTTTCATTTATTTTATCTCACCTCTATAGGAATATTTTCATGGTAAATTCAATATACTTTGTCCGAAATGTAAATGGACTGTTCAATATATTTTTAACTCAAGCACTGTTTAAACATTAAAATCCTCTTTTGCAAATGCCGTTGTGATAGAGGTTCAAGACTTTGCAGGGGCTTAATAACTTACTGAGAGGAAAAGAGGCCAGTTTTGTAGTTAAGACTTGGTTTCAGAGGCTGCACTTCCTTGCTCTGCTGCAGGCTTCCCACGGGACCAGGGCTCAGCTGGTAGTTGCTGTGGGTGTCATTTCCCCATCCACAGACTGGACACGATGTGCAATGGGTGCTCTGCAGTCTGCAGGGCAGGGAAACAAAGGGAAACATTAAAACAGACTAGACACAGGAGAACCGCAGGTGGGCTTTGATGCAAATCACAGAGGGGATGGTGCTACCATAAAATAATTCGAGATCTTTTGTGTTTGTAATATGACAACCATATTTTGAGGTCATGAACATCAGGCTTCAAAGCTTTTGTGTATATTGGTTCCGCTACCTTCTACCTGATGTTACGAGGCACCGTTTGGGCTATGAATGAAAAAAATCTTTCAATGGAAGAGGAAAACCACAATGATGTTTGAGACCAGTGACATGGTGATGTGTCACTGCAGGCTGCGGTATATTTGTATTTGCAGTGCAAACCAGAAAGGTTTGCTGTACACAGGCAATGCAGAGTGTACCAAAGTGCAGCATTTCACTTTAAGTAAAGGTTACTACCAAACATTTCCAAAGAATGTAGAAGAACCTCCTCAAATGTCAATTATCAGCAAACTCTATCCAAACTAAATTTTCATGGCAAGTCTTATGCTGTTTTGGTGGTTTATGTCCTGAAGGTTGCATATGCATCCCTTCCATCCCTTTTTCCGCTCTAATCTAAACACAGGATGTTATCTTTATTGCGTATTTTCAAAACTTGCACAGGATTTAATTTAGCTCCTGTATGGGAAGAAAATGAGAGGAAGAGAGAAACTGGCTGGGGTTTTTTTGGAGTAGAAACAAACTGGAGCAGCACTTAGGGGAAAGATGTAAAGTGGTGTGAGGTGATGTAGCTGGTCACTCAGGGAGCAGTGAGCAGCAGCTGAGTAATACCTGGCTCCATGCTCTGTCAGCTTCAGCAAGCCTCTCCGTTCTGGGCTAGAAAAACACTTTCCAATTCAATATCCAGGCAACGTTCAGGTTCTTTGCTGAGATTGCCAAAGGTGCCCATTTGGGTCCTGGTGATGGTCTATGTATGGATGGCTGCTTACCAAAAATTGCATTGATAACACCTGCTGTGTCTGTCAGCTTTTATTGCTACCAGATGTAATTAGATTTAAGTGGTGACACAGGAGTATGAGACAATCTGCCTCTTAAAATGTGATCTTCTGGACACAATAAAAACTTCTGAGCCTTGGTCTGTCCTTTTGTTAATCATCCTGCCGGTTTCAAGATTCCCGTCTTTCTTTTGGATTTCTCACTCTGATTTATTTCCATCCGTGGCTGTTTTACAGAGCACACAACACGACAGCTCACATCTCTGCTTGCTTCTGGTTTCTTGCCTTGTACATTTTTCTCGTCATACTTGGTACCAAAATTTTCTTCAAGCAAAAGTATTTCAAGAGCCATTAGCTTTTCCTTGCTAGCCTGAGTGTTGCAGTAGTGGATTGTATCGTAATTGTGTCTTGTTTGTTACAGCTAAAAGCTGGGCTCATTGGTTGTACAAATTTATTGGTTTGTAGCCAAAATCAATCTGTGCATATGTTTGTCGTGCTGTGACACAGTTACTGGGTTTTTTTAAAGCAGTAGTTTCTCTGACAGCTTGGCTCGGTGTCCTCTGGATAATATCAATTTGCTGTAGGTAGACCTTCCTACTGAGTCGCAAATGCTTTCAACCCACCGGAGTCAGGACTGAGCGTGCTCACGGTCGGCGGGTCTGTGTCTGTAGCACACTCCTAGTCTCAGGTCTCTTCTCGGAGCCTGATGTGCAGTTCAGACACAGAAACGGTGGCCCAGATTTCTCAGTCCCCACACTGTTTCTGCTTTCTCATTTGTCTAAGTCTGCCTTTGTGGACAATGAAAAAAAGCAGGCAAAGGAGTGGATTAATGGGGTTCACCTTGCTCATCAAGAAGGCTGCAGAACAGCAGTTTTTCCAAAGCAGCAAATGCCATCATGTTGTCCTTGGCCTTGGTTTCCTCTCTCCTGCATATCCATGGTTTTGTCAGTATTGCACATTAGGAAAACCATCATAACGTCACTTTAGTTCCAGACTACTTTTGGTGCATGCAACGAGAGCTACAATCAGGCCTGTCTGCAGAGAAGCCACTGCCGTGGAGCCATCTCCATGGGCGGTAGCTGAAGGGCAATCATGTCTGGGTCTTGGGTAGCTTTGTCTTGGCTTCTCAGAGACATTCAACTGGGTATCAACCTCCTTCCTCAGGCAGGTGGTTCTGAATATATCACAATAACCTTGCGGTAGGTATTTCTCTGTTTGGCTTCAGACTGAGGTTGAAAGCACTGCTGGAAATACACTTTAGCCAAAGATTGTTTAGGTCAATTGTTCCTTCTGGTATTAAAGTTATGAATCATCTTGGCATCAAGGTGTGACCTTTCCTCTTTCACTATTATGTCACCAAAAAGAAGGCAGAAATGGAAATAGGAAGATGATTGCAATAAATTTCTCACCACTGATATAATGTCTCATGTGCACTAGGAGTATTGTACTCGTAAACCTCATCTTCCTTGGCACAGATCCACACTAAACTTTGTTTCTGGTAACAGAATCCTTCACTTTTTTTCCAGCACAGCTTTCTCAGCATCATAAACCACCTGCTGGAATGAGTTCTCTGAAGTGACAGTGCAGAGATTTCCATCCAAAGCCGATGCAGGCAATCTGAAAAGCTGCATTCCCGCAGTGCGGAGTCCCCCCAGGAATGGTCTCTCCAAACATCATGTTTTGATGTTGCTTGTTCAGAGGTGACAGTGAATAAAAACATTTGAAAAATCTAAAGTTTAGGTAACGATGAGGGAATAAATGTCAGTTCTTGATCTGTATCTGCCTTGGAAACAGTTAAATTTGCAGAGCAGAAACTCAGTGCTGGTTATTTACTACAATTCTAATCTTTCACTTAAAAAAATGATTTTTTTCCCTGCAATAAAAACTCTTGAAATTAAATTTGACACATTGGAGTCTGAAAAAAAACTCTATTTCAAATCAAATTGTATCTTTGGAACAATGTACATCAAAATACAGAGGGAAATTGCAAGGAGATTACGATAGGATTAAGCTATTTTCTGCGCCGAGCGATAGCGCTGCAGCCCCGTCAGAAGCTCCTCTCTGGGCTAATGCGGTTGCTCAGGGTAAAGCACAGCTCCTGGAGGATGCTCTTCTCTCTCCAACCTACCGGCCGGCCGGAGTGGTCTTAAAAAAAATGGTGCTCCTAGGAGTTTGTCACCTCCTATCTCAGCTTCTTTTGACTTCAGTTGACTTTGTGTGGACTCTTACCCTGGGCTGGGTGCCCCAGCCGTGGAGCAGCCCCCAGGGACCCAGCAGTGGGGGTCTGGGTGCTCATCCAGCTTTCGGGAGAGGGGAAGGTGCTGTAGCTGACTCTGCAGTAGCGCTTGGCTCAATATGAAGGGCAAGGAGAGTGAGAAGGGAGGGTTTGCAGGTGTGGGGCTTGAGAAAGGGGTGCACAGCACTCTGCCAGAGCATGTGGGTGCAGTCGGGTGACCCCAGGGTTACCCTATGGTTAAGCACATTCAGCCCCTCAGTCTGGGAGAGCAAGGAGACCTCCCTGTCACCTTCCTCCTGTACTTCTCCTCAGACCCACTTCTACAGAAAGGGTGCAGGACTAGGATTTAGTGTAGTGTAAAAAACCTCCTCCGTCTTGCAAACCGCTTCTCCCATTAATCCAGAAGATTTTATGGCATCTCACTCTGCTCATCAGTCCATCGTCAAACCATACATGTAAAATGGTAACAGATAGTTTGATTTTAGAAGAAACTTGTGGTTTTCCTATGCCCTTGTAAAAACTCTTAGGAACATAGAAAACGGCTAGCTTTATATTACAGCAATCTTCTTGTCTTCCCAGACCTCAGCATCATTCCCCAGTAACCTTTTAAAAGAAAGATAAGTCACATAATTTCTTGCCTGGGAGCAGGACGCATCTGCCCTTGGGGATTGTGAAGATGTGCTATCCCTGACCAACGCAGCAGTGCCAATAAAAGCCACAAGCATGGCTGTATCTCTTGGATGCGGGAGGTGGTGTGGCTGAGTGGGGCAGGGGGAAGCTTCCCGGTGTAGCTGCATCTGCATGCAGCATGCTGTGCCGCGGTGCTTGCTGCGGGACAGCGTTCCCACACAAGCCTGCCTTTCAATTATTAATAAGGATTGAACTTTCTTCTTAAAAGTGAAGAATGTGATTCATGTTGAAATCCCTATTCCGTGTCTTTGCTCCCAAAATGTCAATATTTTGTGATTTTTTTTTTTTTTTTATATAGCATTATACGTATGGCTCACCAATCCGGTATGATAAAAATCTGAGAATTATATCATTTTTTTGATAGAAGAAAAAGAACCAAAGCATGCTTACTATAGTTTCTATTTAACTGTTAGTAGGGGGCTAATTACTGTGAACTTTTGCATCATGATTTCATGTAACTTGTTAAAAAAAAAAAAAATCTATTTAAAATCTGATTCCTGTATTTTGACTAATCAAATAATTTGCGGTAATTAGTTTTCAGGATTAAAAAGAGTAGAAGAAAGAAACCATGGGAGACTAGCTCCATATTTTAAGCATGCATAAGGAGTTACTCCCATTTACACTTAACTTTATATTCAGTTTACAACTAGTCCTGGGATAAAATTAACACATAGCAATATTATTAATATCTTGAATTTACAGAGCACTTTGGATATACCCAAGTCCTCCACGGATCTTTCCTACCTGAGTAGATTTGGGTTTCTGCCCTGCCATCACACGAGCGCTCCACCTTGTAAACCATTAAATTGTCACACAAATGAAAATTTCTCCTCTCCAGACCATGTGAGCGGGGTCACTCAGCTACAGCTCAATTCCCAGACCTCTCTTGTAACTCTTCCAGAATTTATTTCCAGAAGTCTGATGCAGTGTGTGACTTGCTCTGTTGAAACGAGGTGGTATGGTGGAAGTTGGGCTCAGGTTTGTGTTCTCAGCTGAACGATGGCCCTGGCAGAGTAGGGAATGGAAGTTTTGGGATGTAGAAACACCGTGGTGGGAAGAGGAGGTCAGCACCCTTCCCAAGTCAGGACTGGGACACTCAGAGAAGGCAATAATCAGAAGTGACCGCTGCTAGCAGGCAAGAGAAGGGGTTCAGTGGACACAGAGATTAGGGGGCAGGGTGACAGTCAGCCCAGCCAGGAGGTTCCACATATTGGTGACCATCAGCTATGACTGTCTCCCGGTTTCATTGTATGCTCTCAGAGCCTGATCTGCACCTACCTTGCTGTCCACTGACCATCGTTTTGGCACGTGAACGCACCTTTGCATGCTACTGCAGCACAAATAACAGGGAGAAGATGCACACAGTGGCTAAATTAAAATCAACTTTTTGCTCAGGGCATGTGCCATGGGCCACCCAGCCAGCTCAGGTGTAAATGGGCACCTGACTGCTCTGACTGGGGAATCAAAAACATTTGACTGCGAAGTCTAGGCTTATCATTCCCGTAGTGGCATTAAATGCTGCTGTGCCCACACCACCCCAAGTCCTTCTAAAAGGCCAGCGGGTCTCGTAAACTCTAGCACAGCATGATGGTTGAATAATAAAAACGGGACCTGGGAGCTCTATATGCCCTTTGACATATTTTGTTATATTGCTTTTTAACAATAAAAATGAAACTTAATTATATTTACCAATACATTCACAGTATGTATTTGGATCAGATCCTTGGATAAAGAAAATTGATGAATTCTATCTCTGTTTGATAACTGACAGTCCGAATCCCGGTTTGCTGTTGATGTAGTCAATATGTTTTGTGTAATACCTAACACACAGATAATACCTATCCCGGCCCCATGGAATTTACTTTCTAAGCAACTCTTGTTAGCGAGTTCAATATTTGCTGAATTAATTAAAACCCATTTTAGCTTTGATCAAATAATCTTCCAGTTGCAGGAGATCTATAGTGAAAATAGTTTATGGTTCTTTAAGACCAATATCCAACCTTGTAAAACTTGTTCACCTAAAACGGCTGTCGAGGCAGAGGTGCGTGCCTTTGGCCAAAGCTGTCGATGAGTATGTACGAGACATCCCTTTCACGTAGCCAGATTGTTCTTGCAGCCATCACTAGGTCACAGGTTGTTGTCATAGAGCGACAATTGTTTTGTGAGGAAATATATTAAACACTTCTAAAGTAAGATTATCTTATTCCACTTCAACATCTGAACCACTACAAATATTTATAAGTTAAGGAGAGCTGGAGGAAAGAACAACCAAATGCTTGAAATGAAAGCAGGAGTGGTCAGCCCTGACCATGATGGTCATTTTACCCTTACAAGTACTTTCATCTAGCAGATTGAAAACACTTCTTGCGGAGAAGAAAGGCCTTCCTGAAAATGCCACCAGCTGTCATTTATGTGTGGTTCCTGTGTTTGTCAGTGGGCATTCACGCTACCAGGCCACTGCTTATTCTGCTTCCAACACATCAGCTTCCCAGTGAAGCCAATGTGAGTTACGCCATAAAGATGTTAAGACTTGCCATGTCATTTCAGACCAAAGATTCCCTTTATATCTTTGTATCTTCTCTGTAACAGGGGCCAGCAGGGGATGTTTGGTGAAAAAAAAAAAAAAGTAGAATAAGAGTGGCAACACTAAGTCATCTTCCCACTGGAATATACTCCCAGCTTCTAGGGAGTTTTAGAAACTTCCACAGTCCTACCATTAGAAATTAGAGTCTTAAACGGATTATTTTTGTGTCCTAGAGGCAAAAAAAATAATGTGTTTTCCATTTCATTATTATGTTTCACTAGAGAGAGTAGAGCAACTGAATAACAGTATCTTGCAGATAGAAGGTGCTATTGAACTGCAGTGCTTTTCGTACCATCTGGTGCACGTTGCAGCTGCAGCTTTGCTCTTAAAAAATGAGAGTTGCAGTCTTTGCAGGGGAGCAAGTGTTTATTGACTCCATTTTTACACAGCAATGTGGCACAGCTAGCCATCAGCATTTGCCCCAAGCCCTGCCTGCACTTGCAAGGCGGTGTCCTTTCTCCTATCATTCACACCGCCACGTATTGATGTACTTCAGTGCCATGCATTAAAAGAGATGACTAACATCTTTCAGATGCTTTCTTTCTCCTGTCCTCCCTTGTGTAAGCAGCGCGGTGTTTTATTTGGAAAGGTTTTGTTTCTGTTTCTAATGTACATGCTGCTGAGCGTTTATGACTAAGAAGGCAAGTTCAGGAGCAGTACATCTTGTACTTTTAGTGGAAGGTGTTCGGCTTTGTGATCGCTGTTATTTCCTGTGGGAGCTGGCTGTCAGAATTATCTGCCGCAGCTTTATGTAGTGCCTTGCAAAGATACTGTACCTGGGACTGTGGATGTTACCAGCCGTGCTGGAACCTTGGGCCTTTTCACAGAAATAGTTGGGGAAAAGATCATGTCTAAATACCAGAGCGCAAATCGGAGCCAGCCTTTTATCTTCTTCCATACAAATCACTTCTGCTTAATTAGGTGTAACTTCCCATCCGCTAAGCTTCACAAATTCCAGGAACAGGTTAGGAATTAGTATCCCAGATTTACATATGGAAATCCAAAGCCGTGGAGAATCCATTATCCAACATTATATGGGAAATAAAATACAGATTTCCTGACATCCGTGAGGTTGTCCTCTCAGCTAATTACACAACCCTAGGTTGTACGAGCATTTAGTGGAGGCGGTGACAGACTCGGGTGGATAGCAAGGTTGCCAGTTCATGTAGTGGAAGATCCCCATAAATACACAAAGGAGTACCAAGCTCCTCGTGTACCGCTCTGTGCGACGCCTGCCCCGGTGAAGTCGGGAGATGGCATGCCGTAATGAGCGACTGGGAGCAGAACCTCACCTCAAGGGTGGACATTTATCTCGCTAGTTATTAACTGGTCAATTCTGATTTTCAACCATATTCCCACTGGACTGATTTGTATCACATTCGCAATGAGTACACAAGGCACAAGAAGATTTTGCACTTGTGCAGGGGACAGCGGCAACTGTTGACTAAGCGTCAGCCTCTACGAGGTGACATGGCCAAGGGGAGAGGGGAAAAGGATTTGGGAACAAAAAGCAGGCTATCCAAGATACTTTTTTTAATCCCAACTGAAATATTTGGAGTGATCCTCTGTTCATTTAACAGGCCCAGCAGTCTGATGAAAGTGAGACAGAGCAGAAGAACAGCAATGATAAAACCCATCGCTCTTGATAAGAAAATATAGGGTGCTCGAAGGCAGCTAGGCGCTTTCCCCTGCTCTGCTGCACAGCCTGCCCTGTGATGGGAGGAACAAAACGGGAGAGGGAGAGAGCGATCACCTGAAGGAGCAGAGGTGATTAAAAGTCTAACTCCCTTGTCACACACGGCGATATTGTTAACACATTTCCTCAAAGCCCTTGTGCACTGACTCGACACCGGAAGGCTACTTGCTGGAACTGCAGTGTGCCTCTTGTAACGGAGCCCGTTTGTTAATAGGGAGACCTGTAAGTGTTGGCAGCCTCACTCCATTTTCTAGTGGAGACCTAGCTACATCCCAAAATCCATGCTAGTTCTCCGGCTGGCACCGAACTGGACGAGGAGAGCAATTTTGGAGCTGGTGCAGAGGGAGCGCTCCCAGCCCAGCTCTCGGCACTGGAGTCACTGCGACAGGGCAATGGGAGGAAGCATTTATCCTACCAAATAATTACCTGCGTGTGACAACAGGCTTTGGTCTCCCGAGCTATCAATCTGCAGTCTTTCACCAGCATTAAATTAACTGGGGAGGAATCTGTGAGTGTGTCTGGAGAATATATAGGAAAAGTTCAAAAGTTTAGCATGCTGTCGAGGCTGCATGCTCACTCCACGTAGCAAGCAGAATAACTTCCTTCGAAATGAGACCCTACTGAGCCACCTGGGGCAAATAAAAAAGAAAAGGAAGCAAAATGATGATGCTCTTTCTGAAGCCAACCCTTGGTTTTGGATCCAACTACTTGTACGGGACCGTACAATATAGGTGCTATTGCAGCAGTTGTCCTATTTCTACTTTTTGTCATCAATGTCCAACACACCACGAAGGGCAAATACTTCAGGTCAGTATTTTTAGTAGTTATTAGAGCAGAAAGGAATAAGGGAAGATGAAGAAATTTCAACAGAATCCTTGTTCTCAGTGTGGTGTGTCAGGATAGATTGTTATATTGCCTAAGTATTGATTCTTTTTTTTTTTTTTTTTAATAAAAAATTAAGTCCATTCTTTTATGGGAGATAAAGTAATTGGATTTTTCCAAAGCTTCTGCAGGTTTCTGTGAAAAATCATGTGGAAAATATAATGGACTCTGAATGCTGACCACTGATATACCAGCAACAACTGGAGCCCAATAATCCCACAGTACTTACGCAAAACTCCAGTGGAAATGGATCCTTAAAAGTTAGTCTGGTAAACATAATTTTACATCAACTTCCTTATCTAGAAAAGTATTAGTTTTTAATTAAAGATAATGTGGGTATACAATCTACAAATACAGAAAGTACACATCATTATTTTCTGTAGGTATTCACCAATACTTTGAAAGCTTCATTATACTTTGTCGTGCTACAGATATCCATACTGGACGTCAGAGTACAGTAGTTAGGAATTCACATTAACTGTTTTACAAGTCTAATGATGCCTTGAAGATCCTACAATGTAGACAACTACTTGAAGAAGATACCAAACCCATGCAGGATGAAGAGACTTTGCTGTGGTCAGACAGTGGCTTTGTGGCTGAGCTAGGAATAGATGCAAGGTCCTACTTTCCTACTCCGGACTGCATGTGTACCTACATACGAGGTAGTCCTTTGGGACAGATACCTCTCTTTTGACTTTTTAATTTGTACATTAGCTCTTTCTATGTTTTGGGTCCTGCAACAAGGAAAGAAGCGATTACTCTTAGAGGTGGGCTTTTGCAATAGCAGGAAAAGCCACAGAACTCTCCTTTCACTTTAATGTTGCTCTTGATAAATGTATTCTGATGGACTACTTGGTTTCTCATTCATGCAGATATTTAGTACATTCCTTTAATGGTTGGTGATGCACAAATCGGTTTTAATATCAATAATGAACAATTTGGATGGCATTCAGATTCAAGATCTGCCAAAAAAAATTTGCTACATGTCAGGATTTATTGAGTACAATACAATGAGGTTGCCAAAGAGGCTGGAGTTCCTTCAGCAGAAAAGTAAACAGATGGTCCCAGGAAAGTGAGCACATTCTTAAACACTGAATTGCATTTGGACAGAATGGAGTCACATCTGCCAAAGCTTGCTGGCCAGCAGTATGGCGGAAGGGAGCCATCAGAAACTAATGTGACATTCTTCAAGCTCTTTCACTTAATATTGATATTAGTAACCTAATAAAAATGTTCCAGAATTGCCAGGTGTCCTTTTGGTTGGCCAGTTTAGGGGAAGGAGACATGATTAACAGTTAGTAACTGGATACACATATGCACTGCGGTCTGAAGTGTTCATTACTAAATATATCCTTTTAGGTCATCCATGTCCACCTGGCCTGGAGCTAAAATGGTAGATGCTCCTCATTTCAGATAATCTGTTTCTGATTTCTGCTAGCAGAAGCCAAAAGATAATCTTGCAAAAGTGCATGCTCCTGTGAAAGACTGACTTTGAGAGGAGGCACCAGACCTGGGAGTGCATAGCCCAACTGTTTTGGAGGTCTTCTCAGGCTTAGCACAGTCAGAGGTCCGGGAGCAGGGTTCAGGAGATATAAGGTGTAGGATATGTCAGGAAATACATAGATTGTATGAATGCTAATGTATTTTATGTTTGTGCAGTACTTTGTAAGTGTAAACTGCAGGGTAGGGGAAAAGGCTGACTTGTTCTTCAGCTGCATTTAAACAGCAGAGTGGGAAATGACCCAGGGTAGTACTGTATGTGAGGAAGACGCATCCTCTGCTTCAAGCAAAGTCTTCAGAGATGCATGATGAGGTTCTAGCTCTTGGCCTAGCTTTGCCAAGAGTAAAAATGTCACTAAATCTGCTCCACCTCTCAACTTCCCATCATAATACAGGGATCATAATACTTGCCTCACAGGACTTTTACAGAACTTAATTCATCGATAAATATGAAATGTGAGGTCCTTGTATGGAAGGATCTGTGGGAATGCACTAAATGGGCATCACTGTGAATCACAGGAAGAAATCACATCGCTGATGTGGTGGAAGAGGTGGCCTGGAGAGCAAGGAGCTCTTAACGTTCAAGGTGAGACACCTGACACGTTCAGTGAGTTATACAAACGGTAAAATGTTAGAGAAATGTTAAGGTTGAGACTGGCACCTACGAAAATGTGACTACCCAGACCTGAGTGTCAGCACTCATGGCTAATCAGTGCTCAGATGATGCCAAGAGAAGTGGGAGTTGTGAGCTTCAACTTATCCTTGTTCCTGCACCTTCCCATCAGCAGGTCTGGGTACACCTTCGGGTAAATTAAAACTGATAATGCATGTTTCCTACGTACTGGGAGGAGGGGAGACGGTTGGTGTCTTTGCTAGGTATGAAGTTTTTCCCTGGGCAGAAGTTGCTGTGAATTGTGCCCGTCCCAGAGATCTCTGTGGGATGGATGTTCTGCACACTCTGCCTGTCCTGTTGTTAATGATAGAGTTAATGATGTCTGAGGTAATACACACTTTCACCTTGACTACCATGTACGTGTTACTCCTTGGGACCAAGTGGTTTTTCCGCTGGCGAGGCTCACCACTGCTAGGTCCCTCATCTACCTCTTCATGAGTCTTCCCTGCCTAGAAGAGGTGGATTCATCCTCCCCATCTAACCCACACGAATCTCAGCGTTTCACACCTCAGCCCATGTGAACTTCAAGCCTCACTATAGAGAGGAGCAGCCTGTTTGTGTTACAGGCAAAACCCTTCAAAGTGGAAGCGCTCACAAACTGGGTGCAAGGAGGCCTTTCGTCTTCTGCCTCCAGCCCCTACGGTGACGAATGCAGCATAAACTGACTGAGCAAAACCTCCTGCTGACAAGGGGAGGATGCTCAGTACCTTAGAGTGGCACGCAGCATCTTCCTGTAGCAGTACCAAAGCAACTCCCCTGCCAACGTGAAAAGAATAAAATCTTTCAGTCGATCATCTGTGTGTGTAATGGGGAAATGGGTAAAATTTTCTCGCCTGTGTTTATGCAGGAGTCAGATGATACGATCGTAACGGTCCCTTCTGGCTGCAAAATCTATGAATATCCTTCTGTGCTTACTGGGGTGTTTCATGTACACGTAGTGAGCCTATTTCATCTCTGGTTTAACTCCACTGACATCAGTGAGTTACACCAAGGATAAATTTGGCCTTGTCACTGTGTTTTGTACTGTAATTCAGTTCCTCCTTTGTTTAACACTTTTGGCAGCTTAATATATTATAAGTGCCGCGTACATATAAAATGCATTTCTTTGAGCAAAGAAAAATATGCTAATATGCATATTCCTACTTTGTCTCTTTCTTGTTACCAGTTAATCAATCACACAGAATGTTTGTGACACTTATTAAAGGGAATGAGTAGATAAAAGCACATGACTTTCATTTATAAGACCCTGATAAGTTGGAAATACAAAGGATCTTACCAAAGGGAGTCAGTGTATACTAATGGGTAGAACAAAGAGCCGAGAATGAAAAAGACATTGAATGTGGATCCTGGTTCTATTAACTCCCCTTGTGATCTTGTGTAACTAAGCTATTCCCCACACTTTATACGTGTGACCAGCTCCAATCTGGAGGCCATGCTTCAGTTGAATATCATTAGGCCAATCATTCTTTTAAATAAAATACTTCTGTGCAGTCAGCTTTTAATTGCTATCAGCCAGAAATCCAGATTAAAATCCTGGACCCTGACTTGGGGAAGATTATGTTTTTAGTCTGTGTTCAGATGCAGCTTCAAAAGAAAAGCAAATCCCAAAGCAGTGGATATTACTTATCTTCTTTTTTTTTCCTCTCTTCATTTCCTTGTGTATTCGGATTGAGTGGCAAATGTGCAAATCTTTATTCCACCTGGTTGCATGGTACAAACTGAGCAATCCACTCTTCAGCTGAAAACTCCAAGGCTCCAGATAAATAAACCCCTGGAAATAGCAAGTTGAGGAGCAGAATGGATATTGATCCAACACGCAGTGTTTCTCAGAACACATTACTTTCTTTTTCTGAGGAGAGCGGGTGTTTCCAAGAGCAGGAACACCGCCCCAGCGGCAGGTGCTCCAGCACAGACAATAGCAGCGCAGTGAAGGATGCACTCTGCCTTTGCAAGGCTGGGAGGCAAACTGGCGCTCCAGCCCAGTTGCCATGGGGTTGTCCAGGTGATGGGTATTACAGCACGTCTCAGCACAAGGGACCCCAGGAACCTTCATAGCCTAATTGACGTTTTACGCACACTTCTCCTTACACGTCCCAAGTCCAAATGCCCCCGCCCTGGAGTGGGGAGAGAGGCGGCAGCTCTCCGTGTCTCTAGCAGTATTGTGTGAGTGCAGCAGGCAGATCTTGGCCGTGGGCTTGGCTCTGAGGCATAGTCCCATTCCTGAGGATGAGTAAATTCAGTGCCATGGGACAGCAGTGCTCCTCAGGCAGGCAACGTTGGTCCGGGGGCTGCCCTCGGTGCTGCTCAGAGAGAGGGTCAGGGTCACGGTGTTGAGGAAAATAAATATTTCATGGGCTTCTCCTTGTGTTGCTTTTTCCTGACATTATTTCCTGTAGGCTGCTTTATAGCTTTTCACTAGCTTTTGAAAGGCAAATGTTAAAAATGGCCTCTGAGAAAAGCAGTACTTGCCTCTGCAAGTTAATTTAATGGTTGAGTGTACGAAATGGTGACAAGTGGCAACACGCGCTTAACCATATAGCAACCCCTCCTCGGAAAGCTGGCCCTCTAGTAACTGCGGAGGTTGGGTGCCCTCTCGCTGGGGCGCTCGCCTCCGTCAGGAGCAAGTCTGTGAATATGGCTGGGCGGGTTAACTCTCCGGGGAGTGAATCAACCAGCTGGCCTTGCGCTCCTCGGAGGGACCTCCAGCTTGCAGAGCGATGCCCTCATACGCGTGTCGCTTCTCCCCAGGAAGAGCGTGGAAGAGAGGTACAGCACCCCAGGAGAGGAAAGACTTCTCGGAGGTGTGCAGATGCTAGATATACGGCTGGTTTGGGCACTGCTCAGAAGCAAGGGCTGAGGTCTGCCATTGTCTCACCGGGTGTAAACGTGCAGCCCGATCAGGTCCAGTGCCGGGTCTGGGGAAGGGTGGGAGGAGCCAGTGGACGGAGCGTGGTCAGCCATGAAGGAGAGCTGAGCTCTGGTCCTGGCACTGATGCTGCGCTATTAGCACTGTGCAAGTCATTTTCTCCCTCTCATTTTCCCATCTGCAAAGCTGGGCTGCTGCTGCTACCCTGTTTCATGCTGGTTTTGGACATTTGCAAGTGAACACTGATATTATTGTTATAATTAATGAATCTGTAAATCTACTAATTCAATGGTGTGGCAGCGTAATAGCACACAGTACCTTAAATATGGTTCTTAGGTGGCTGTATGAAGCATATGCTGCTGTTATTTTGACTTTTTTGTATATTTTCTAAATTCCTCCCCTTTGGTGAGAACAATTATGTTATAAAGTTTGGAAACTAAAGAGAAGTGTGCAGTGTAAATGCTCAGGAATGACTAATTTTGAGAGCTTGTTACAACAAAGGAGTTCAAAATGCAGTTAAAGGCCTGACTGTTAATGAATGAAAAAAGTAATTTGGATACTACCGGCAGTGCAGGAGGTACTTTTATTAGGTAAAGCAACGCAAAAGTTTGGCATGGGTTCAGTAATAATAAAAGAGCAACTATAAAGAGTTAATTATCTCTGATCCCTAAAGGAAGTATATCTTTCCTATCATCATTGAGGCCCTTTGTAGTGCAGTGTTGGGAAAAACACAACATTCTGGCTGAAAGCCCAACACCTGGCCTGGGAATCATGTTTTACAGTGGCCAAAGATCATCAGCTTCTACTAGATAGAGTGCTAATAACGTGAAATCGGTGCTGAAGTTACCTCATTAGTAGCACTACAAGTAAACTCCATAGCATTTTTTTACAGGAAAAAAAGAGAAGAGCCTTGGAGTCATGGTGTTTGCCTTGCTTTGATCTTTAAATAAAAGTGTCAGTGTAGTTTCCTACATTAAAAAAAAAAAAATATGGCTGTTGTTGGCCTAACCCTTCCTTGTCAAGTCCCTCTCTCTGCAAAAATGGGAAATAAAACCATACACATTCTGTCATTTGTGTTAAAAGAGAGGAAATTAGGAAGAAAAAAACAACTGTAGGGATATTTGGAAAATGGTCCCTCTTCTGCTATAACTGCAGCTGAATATTTCTGCTTTTTTCTTTTTTCCATAAAACCAGATATTGGTGAACTATTTTGATTCATATGTAGCCTGTTGCAGTGGTGCTGCAAGGGCATCATGACCACACTCCTCGGAAGCCTGGATGATGGCAGCCTTGATGCTTTCTAGGTGACAGGGATTTGAACAGAAAACCTTGTGTGTGCTTATGTGCTTATACGGATGGATAAAGCAAAGGAGTTTTAAGAGAGAAAATCGTACCAAAAAAATAATTCCCCCAACAACTATAGAGCAGGCACACAAATGTATGTGGAATCTGTAACGAGTTTAAGCATTACTAAATATACACATCTATGGACACTTTTTGCATGCTACAACAAGTTGTTACAGGTTGGGGATTGCCCATTTCTCCAGGCCAGCAGAGATGAAGCATCTTGGCTGAGAACAAAAAGAGACACATAAAGAAAAGCTGCAAGGTCCTGTACAAAGAAATAGCCCTTTTTTTTCTCTCTCTTTTTTTTTTTCCTGCTTTCCAGCTGAATAGTCTCATCTTGTTCTTATTACCTGTAGTCTTCTCTTAAACCTCCTCCACAATACGGCACTGCTGTGTGGCCCTGTGAGGGCAGAATAGACAAAGCAGATTTTAGCAAGGCTGATGATCTTAGCAAGGTTCATACATTCCTGGTGGGGAGGGTCGTCACCGCCGAGGAGCGGGGCTGCAGCACTCTCCCTGTGCCCGGTCCTGCCCGAGCGCGGGGACAAGAAGCCACGGCAGCTCCGTGGGGTCCGTCGGCAGAAATGAAGTTCACCATCGCCGCAGCTCCTGGGAGGAACAGGAGAAGGGAGGCCCCCAGCAGCAAATCCAGACTGATGTTTAGGGCTGTTTGGTTCTGAATCAGGACTCAACAGCTTGATGGGTGGAAAATAAAAGCCAAAAAAGCAGGCAGCGTCTTTAAAAGAAAGTGACAAATGTGGAAAACGGTTTCTGTAGTCATTTGCTTTGCTAGAAAATAAATCTTTCTTTAAAAGCAAATGAATAAACTCGGATATTTAAATTGCAAATGCTTTACAAACCTAGAACAAATCCTTCCCAAACCAGTGTGAAATATTTCTGTTTTGTAAGGATTTCACTTCATCTGCCCCTATTCAGAAATTCAGGTAGGAAAGCAAGGCTGCCCTTTATTATGTATGCCAGCCAACGTGTCCCTTCCATCCTTTAATAACTGTGTCACAACACCTTTTTCAGATGCTTGATGGTATAACGCAGAGGTTAATTGGTTATGGAAATGGCTGCTAATGTTAGAAGTATGAGTGTAATTTGTTCCCCCGAGCGGGAAGAAGATGCAGCAGCAGCACGTGAGCTGTTGCAACCCCCCTCAAAGGCCTCTCTCCCTGCTGCCCCCACTGCCATGGCCATGGGATGCTCTCACCGCACACATTGGTGACCTTCCCCTTCACCCTGGGCTCCTCAGCACCGTGTGGGCTGCCACGCCGGGGGGGGGGGAGAGCTCACTGCTGTGCTTCTCAGTACCTTCCAAATCTCCTGAGAGGAGCAAGTGAGCCAGTCTTTACATCAGCCCCCATCCCCAAGGAAATCTGGATGGCTGCATCCCTCCTGTCCAAAGTCTTTCAAACGCCCATGCTCTGGGGATGACGGCACTGCTTGCATTGCATCCGCCATGAACATACATTTAAAATCTGCTCTGGACTGCTTCCAAAGCCAACTTTCCCATGGGAAAAGTCCTCCTAAGGGACAAAAACAGCAGCCAGGTACAAGCTGGGAGAGTTTGGATGCATTTCTACTTGTACTTCCTAAGGACTGTCCTCCCTGTGCTGGTATTTTCAGGTGACCATATGTGTACCAGGCAGGAGCTCCCAGCCTGGCTCTGCAGTGACAGCATGCCCTGTTTTGGTGAGATCTGGTGCTGCTTAAAGCCAGACCTTGGTTTGGCTCGTTGACCCTGGCCCAGAGCCGGGGAGGAAGGGACCCTTGATTCCCCAAAACGGAGGAGGCTTGGTCGCTGGTCCAGGTGGAGCCTCTCCGCCCCCACAGCAGAGGCTCACTGGCCACTGATGGCAAGCGTGGCATGAGAGATGATGCACTGGGCAGCAGAAGGGTTTGGAGGGGCTGCCTGGAGTGGTCTGGCTGCATCCTGGGAGGCACTGTTACCTACACCAGCAAGGTGCTGCTGCCCCCTGGGATTTACTAAGGCTGCTCTTTGAGTTAACGTCATGCTGTAACACCAACTTCTTAGTTAGGGAAGGAGCATACACATTACCAAGTCCCCTATCCTGTATTCACCCATGTGACCTATTAGTGTCCTAAGTGCAGCAAGTACCAATATACTGGCACTGCTGTACTTCATTTCGCAAGTTTCCCTTGCTCAGTAATAAGGGACATTACTTTTTGGCAAAGGGAGAGTTAAAAATCCCCATAGAGATACTTATGTTTATAACATACTCATCAAAAGCTTTTAACCCAGAATAACATTTACACAAAGGCTGCAGAGCTCCATCACACTGCTAATACGAGATTTCCCTAAATGCTTTTCCAGCAGCTCTTCTTGTGGAGGGAGTCCAGAGGGAATAAGTGAGTCGGAGCTGGGCATGCTACCCCTGTGTGTGTCCTTCTCAGTGACACCCTTGCTGGTCCAGCCTTGTCAGATCCACTCACCTGCACACCTCGGTGAGTGGGGAGCCGTGGAGGTCCTGTGCTCCAGCAGCTGGAGAGATGGTCGTGGCTGCAGTGAAGCCGGGATGATTCAAGAGGACAGTGACAGATCAGCTTATTGGGTCTCGCACAACTCGATGAGGAAACAGGGAGGCAGATGCTTGAGACTTCACCGCCAAGACAAAGAGCTTGGGCAAGTGCCACCCTTCCAGGGAGGAAGGACAGGACATGCAGTGCTGAGCTGCATGCGTTTTGCTTTCCTTTACATCTCCACTGGAAAAAAACTGAAGGCTTCTGCCATTTCATTCATCCTTTTCAAAATGAGTGAATAAGGCTCCTCATTCCTCTGGTTTCCTCATTCCCCAGTCAAGTAAATAATGTGCCACTTAAAATGTCTGCAGGTCCCTTCATTGCAATTTATTGCAACAGAAGCGCTGTTAATTTGGCTGCACAGCTTCCAGGTGGGGCTGTGCTGAAGCAGCGTGTGCGCTCGCTGTCCTGCCAAAAGTCCTCACTCCCCAGCTCGGAGGGAAACGAGCTGCCACCCCGAGAGGCACCGCGTCCCTCGGGAGGGGTAGCATCCAGCTGAAAGTCTCAGCTACTCAGGGTGGTTTTTTAATTTCTAACCTTCTGGTGCTCCAGAGTATACTGGACATTAGATTGCAAGGCCGGATCTCTGAATGCAAAATGCAGCGAGTGAGAATCGATGTAGTAAAGCCAACAGAGCCAACAGGATTTACAGTAACCGAGGATCAGGCCCCCAGCGTGTACTCTGTACTGTGGTAAATTCTTACCAGGAGGCACCGGCATATTTAGTCCTGACATCATGGGAACATTACCTACCTGTAGCAGCTTAATTTACACACTCCCCAACACCTTTAAGATGCTTTATAACCTTGAAAATCCCCTGACAACAAATATTCTCCACTAGCATATGCCAGCAAGGAAACGGTGCAGTATAGCCATACCAATTAAGACTGAACATTTCATGCGTCTGTGGTATTTTTTTTATTGAGGTACTGTCTATCTTTTTAACTAGGTTTGTTTTTATTGAAGCAAAAACCTGCCCTTTCAGATGAGCAGGCTAGTCTATCAGAGCTGACATTTAGTGGAAAACAAAGTGTAGGCATGAGAAGGTTACGAGAGCTGGCACATGCTTTTGCCTAGATTAGCCCATAACAGAACTGGACTCATCTAGTTTTACTTTCAGAAAAATCCTTCTGTCAGTAAATTTTGTCTTGCTTGTGAGCCGAGTAGGACGCCAGAGCAGCAACGGTACTCGACAGCTATAGAAAATAATGGTTTGGGATTTATTTTGTCATATTCACTCTAGAATTCATAGAACAGGTTGAGGCTGGCTACAGTTGTAAGCTCAGTGGCTAAATCTATGGTGGTTTTGTGGTTTTGCACCACGGGGGAACATGTCTGGTGTGCAACCTGAGGCAAGGAGGTGAGCAGGGTCCCCTCTCCACTGAGAGCATTGTCCCCAGCATCATCCCTGCCATCCTCCACCCCCATCGCCCCGTGCCCAAGATGCTCCGCTGCCCCTGGCCCAGGGCCGTGTGTTATCTCTGAATAACCTCTGTTCCCAGCAGGATCCAGGCTGCGGGAGCTGAGCACCACCCAGGCCATCCATTAGGCCTGGCAGGATGTGGTGTTGCCGGTTACTGATGACAGCAAATTTGGCCGTGAAACCGTGATCCTCTCCTCGCTGTCTCCATACAGCTGCCGTTGGGACTGGCAGGAACTTTAAGCTTTCTTAACTGTGGGTTTCTAATGGCCTTTTTGGACCATTGTAGGTAAGCAGGTTTTATTATCCATGTCCAAGTAACACTAAATTAATTATGCAACCTAAACTTGTGCAGCAGACAGCCGACTGCAATCATGACTTTCCCTGGCATGTGTTATTTGCATCGTACGGTCAGATATTTGGTCCCCAGCTGTGGGCCAAGGCTCCTTCTGTTCAGCACTGCCCAAAGACAAAAAGACTGTCCCAAACCCGGGCAAGCTGCAACATAGCTTTGTGTGGAGATAAAGCAGGCAGGAGTCAAACGGAATTAACGGCAGGAGCGTGTGTATTGAAACCACAGAGCAAGAGGGCTTTGCACAGTGTGGGGACTGGGGAGGAACTGGAAGAGGAGTGGTGTCTTCCCAGGTATGGGGAGGAAGTTTTTCTGCAAGTGAAGAGCTCACAGTCCCCAGGTGTTGGAGCTATCATCACTAAGCAGCATGGTATTTTTGTGTTTGAAATGGTTTGGAAGTGATCTTCGGCTGACCAGTCCCATGCCAAGCTGCTGCGCTGCTTTTAGCATTCGTGCCTTCCTCTCCGTGAAATGAAAAGGGCCCGAGTGTGGTTTTAGGTTTGCACCAGGAGAACCTGGTCTGCTTAGATAGGGAGCACTGAAACTAATCACATCCACAAAGATCTTCAGGAAAATATTTGCTTCTCTAAAACTTGAAGTCTGAGTGTATTTGGTTTTCATACAATCGTCATTATTTGCTGGTAAATACTAATAGCAGCGATATTTAAGCTACATGTTTGTATGTAAAGCTTTCCCTCTGCCATTCAGTGCCTTTATCTCCCTATTCATAGACCCAAGTCCAAATTCTTTACTCTTAACATCATCATCTGTTGTCATAGAAACTATTGCAATACATAAGTACTCTTAAATGACTGCAACTTCGTTGAATGGCAAGGGATCAAGATGGACTGTGACGGGGGAACACTTTAAGCAGGTATATCTGTTGACAACAATTGGTGGCAAGGAGTATTCACTCTCTCAACAAAGCAGTGCACTCATTTTTATGCTACCAAAATCACAGAACGTTATTTGTTGAACCTTTTATTTTGTGTTTTCTTTTCTACGAGACATATAAACCAGGAGGCTCTTTGTTTTCTTTAAATAAACCCGTGTAGTCCAGTTCTGAACTCATTTCACTGGGGTTTCTTGGTAAAATTTCCTACGGAGTTGGGGTTTACGTTCCTTATTTCTTAACTTCATGTTTGTTTGTACCTTGCTAACAAAGAACGAATACATCTGCTTCTTCCCTGTGGTTGGGAAAACCAGTCCTGAGCTTTGCCTCCTTAGCGTCTTGCGCCGGGCCGGCCGGGCCGGGGGTGCGGGGCGCCCGGCGGAGCCCCCTGCCCATCGCCGCCCGCCTCAGCCGGGCCGGGCAGCGGGGACACGGCGGGAGGCTCCGGGGCCGGGGGCAGCGCTCGCAGGGGCCGGGGGCACGGGCAGCGCCGGCTCCGCCGGGGAAACGGGCTCCGGCCGGTGCCGCTCACAGCCCGGCGGGGCCGGGAGAGAGAACCCGGCCCGGCCCGCGCCTCCCCCCGCCCCGCCCGCCGGCCCGGCCCGGCCCGGCCTCCCCCCCGGGCTCCCCCCGGGCGGGCAGGGGCCGCGCTCCGCTCGGCGCCGCTGCCGCTGCCGCGCCGGCCCCTCCGGGCGGCTCCTCACACTCGGGCCCGGCCCGGCCCGGGCTCCGCTCCCCGCGGCGCCACAGGCCCTGCCGGGAGCCGCTCCGGCGCGGGCTGCCCGCGGGGCACGGCCCCCGCCGGCACCCCCTGCCCCGGGGGGGAGCCGCTCCCCCGCGGGCTCCGTGGGCCGAGGGGCGCCGCCTGCCCGGCCGGGGGCTGCCCTGCCCCGCGGGTGGGGGGAGCCCCCCCGGCCCGGCCCGGCCCGGCCCCGGGTGCCCGCGGCCCCGTCCCTGCCCCGCTCCCGCCCCGCTCCCCACCGCCGGGGTCCCCGGGCGGGTTGTGCCCCCCCGTGAAACGCGCCCCCCGCGGCGCTGCCCCCGCGGCCGCTGGGCTGGGCCGTGGCCAGCGGCGGGCCCGGCTGGGAGCGGCTGCCGGGGCTGCTGGGGCCGGGGGGAAGCGCCCGCAGCCCCCGCGGCCCCGACCGGCACCGCGGCCCCCGTACACATTTATACACCCATAACCTCTTCACGTTGCTGGCGAAAATACATTCACCAGACCCAGTTAGGTTTTAATTATACAGCAACCTGAGCACCTCCGGTAAGCCTGCAGCCCCACACATTTCTCCGAAGCATGGACTGCTGGCGAGAAGCAGAACAGAAGGTCAGTTACAAGTTGCCGGTTTTTCCCCCCCCCGCCCCTTGCTATAGCTGCAAAATGCCAGAAGAGCTTCAATTTGAAGCCTGAAGAAACTGTTATTCCTGCATCATCTCAGTGGAATGCAAAGCTCAGACAGGTCCTTAGGATGTGTAAATGTCACAGAGATTCAGTTCTGCAGAGAAGTCATTGACACTCCAGTGACAGCACAGCAGTATTTTGCTTCTGGTTCAGTACAAATTACAGACAACTTGACATTAGAGACCTTCGAATGCAAAAGCAGTCTGAAATCCTGCATGATCAACTGACTCCCTATTTACAAAACCACAGCTTTCATTTAGACGGCTCTTCAGCGACAAATTGATGGAATGGAAACGGAATGGGGAGAGAAGCCAGGGAAGTTTCTGATTCGTATGGTACCGCTTGCTCTGCTGAAACCTCTGAAGTATGGCTGAGAGTCTCCCTTGCAAGATACTGTGTGCAAATGTTCGAGTTCTCATGTTCAGCCTCAGCTCTCTGAACTCCCCCTGTAAAAAGCACAGAGACCCAACTCGTTTAAATAAGAAAACACCTTACCAGAGCTTCCAGTCCTTGCTCATACTGTTTATTTCAGATAATTGCCTGTGTTCATCTAAGTTGTCTAGTGACTTTGCAATTATGCTCTTGTCTTTCTTTTTACACGTAATAACAGCCCAGTGACCATTCTGTTAACATGGTTGAGTGCAGCTTAATCCTGCATTTTAAAGAAGTCATTTGCTGAAAGTAAGGCAAGAGAGATCACAGCTTGGCTAGGAACTACTGCGGGCCATGGGTCAAAATAATGCTTTGGGCTCTACAGACAAATCAAAGAGCCCAAATGCAGGCGTTGTGTGTATATGGGGCCAAGATACTGGGTGAATGGCAAAAGGACTGGAGCAATGGCTTTAACTGCCTGTGAAGTGAAGATATCATGACATTCACCCAGCTGAATCTCACGGAGATCAAGAGACCGTGCAAGCATCGCTTTGAACAACACAGGAGAAAAAGGGTTAAAGAGAAAAAAAAATTGCCAGAATGAGTAAAGTATGCTCTTGCCCCAAAGACTGGCTCCGTGACTTCAATTCCTACTGGCAAGCAAAGACCAAATAAAAAATGCAGGAAACATTTCCATGGCTACACTGCCCATTTTTTCATTTCTTACAGGTAGGGTGGGATTTTTTAACCTGCTCCCAGCTGTGGCTGTGGGCTGCCTACAAAAGCAGCCATCCCATACCTTCACCAGAATAAAAATGAGCAGTTCCCTGTGAGCCTGGGCTGCATCTGCCAGGGGTGCTGGGGCAGGGGTGGGCCATCAGAAGAATGAACCTCGTGAGCCCCTTCTCTGCCGTTAGAGAGGGCAAAGCTCCTCCTTGGCAGCTCCCTGGTCCTTGGCAGGAAGGCAGGGTTGGCTCACACCTGGGGATGGGAGCACCCGCTGTGATTTCTAACCTTTCGGTCATGGCAGGACTTTTGCATTTCAATTCCTGTGGTAGCAGGACCACCTGACCAGGATCAGAGGAGCAGCAGCCCAAGTGACACCAAACTCCTAAACTAGTGATGCTACTTAGCGAAGAAAAGGCATTGCAACCTGCAGCGCCAGCCTAGCAAAGCTTGGGCCAATCCAAAGACAGGGTTTATATTGCCTAATTAATTCAACTGTCATGAAATTAAACTATCATGTACTTTGATATCTGTCTGTTTTCTCAGGTGCAGTTATATTTGAAGAGACCCCATGCCTGTTTAGCTGTGATCCCTTTTGGAAATAATTGGCGCAGTTTTGATTGATAATGTGTATTCCTTTTTAAAAGAAAACACACTATTTTTCATAATCAGAGGCTGAATGCATAATGAGTGCTCTGGTGCTGCCTTTAGCATCAGGTCTGTCAAACTGCACAGTTATTTCCATATTGATGCAAACTAAGATATTACACTCCCTCATTACATTGACATGGCACATCTTTCAACAGTCAGCTTCCAATCATACGTTCCTTGCAAACAAAATTACCTTCATTTTCTCTTTTGCTACAGAAGGAACTAGCAGTGGAAATGTGCCCTAACAAGCTAATCAACTAATTTTTAGAATATGTTTGAACCATTTAATATTCTAAAAGAAAACAAGAAAAAGTTGCTAATGGGTATGCTGGCATAAACAGAAATAAATAGACAACTGGTTGACTGAACATTAGCATACTTAAGTTTTGTCGAAGTCACAGTGGAATTCATTTTGCAAGTCAAAAAAGCAAGATCTATTTGTATCCATAAGCTGAACAACTTCATTTACTCTGTACATTCTTGAGCAGATAACCTTGGTTATGAAGGTAAAAGAAAAAAAGGAAACTATCCTCTTATGAGCCAAATACTTCAGGCAATAAATGGATTTTAGTGGGACCAGTGCGTAGGGCTACTGATAATAGTTTGTGTGATACTAATGGCCCGGCTGCTAGGAGAGAGGAGTCGCGCCCTGGGTTATGGGCTGCCATTCAGAGGGTTGGCAGGAAGCGAGGGTGTTTCCAAAGCAACATCAAGGGATGGAAAAACGGGAGAGGCAGCTTTGCATCGCTAAATCCGAACTCCTGTCCCAAACAGGCAGCCGTCAGCAGGGAGAAGGGTTTGTGTTTTAAATGACGTGGTTCAGTGCAAAGGGAAGAGTCGCAGTAAACAGGCTGCAAGGGAGCACAGGTAAAGAATGTTGACTAGAGAAAGCATTGCTAAGGTAGCAAACACCATGCAGGGCAGCTAGCAGCAGGCCTGCTGGAGCCGCGAGGCGCCTCAGCAGCCTGTGGCCAGGTCCCCAACCACCCCCTGGGAGTCCCACAGGGACCCTCCGATTCTTTCAGGAAACACATCATTTGTTTTGCTGCAGGAGAATTGCAAACTCTGTGGAAAGGTCATCATGCTGCCTCATGTTGTACGGTTTGTTTGCAAAAAGGAGTTGGGTTTCATTTCCTATTAAGATACAGCTCTGCATTTATTACAGACGTTAATTTGCTTTGGAAAATTCACAGAAAAGCAAATTATTGTGTTGACACGGTGTTTAGGCAAACCTTCGGTGTCTCCTCCGGGTCTGAGTGTGGAACAAGTGACAGTCCTTCCCTGGGCTGGTGTGTGATTGCAAAGCCCTGACCTGATAAGATCCATAGTGGTCACCCAGGCTGGTTGTGCCTGAGGACAGCCCTGGGCAGCACCTTCTCCAGAGGCAACGCGGGAAGCAGCAGAGCCATCCTCACGTGAAGCAGAGACTTGCCTGGTGCAGGTGTGTGTCCTCTGTGTGCAGAAGATCTTCAGACAGAGCACCGATACGTCCACATGACAGCTTGCCTCTTCCGATAACCACACACTGCGCAGGATGTGAAGACGGCAACTTTCAGCCCAGTCTGGACCAGGAATTTGCTTCTGCACCTTCAATTATCCCCAGATTTCATTAAGGTAATGTGGCCGTTAAAGCTTGCGAGTTGATTCTGAATACTTGAATGTCCAAATCATAGTCATTCCATGCACAGGTCATCGTGAGGAGTATATGGGGTGATTTACACATCTGAAACCATTATCTGGTAGCAGAACCCGGTCTTTCCAGCTGTATGTGTAAACTTTAGGCACTGTATTTTGCATTTCTTTTCCTGTAGGACACTTGGGAAGCTGACCCTGAAGGCCATTAGGTGGTTAGAGTTACTGTAAAACCTAGTATTATCAGCTGCATTTCCTTACATATCCAGGGAAAAATACCTTCCAAAGTTGACAGTTGCATGGGAATGCACCAGACTGTTGCCTGATGTGGGATTAAACAACACACTGTGTAGCAAGAGAAACATCTGTTTGTTCTTGAGCTGAGCAGTGACTGTCTCGGATGAGGGTCCGGAAGAGGAGGAGAAGGCTCAAGATGAAAGCCTGCACTTCAGCTGTTGGGGGAAGGAATACATCCACGCTCCTGTAGAATATTTCCGCTCGATTGTAAAAATCAAGGCAGTGGCTATTCCAGCAAATACCCCAGCACCACTGCGGCATGACAGCCAGCAAATGAAACTGGAAACATTTCCATCATAAAATCATATCCTACTAGTCAAAAAGGCAGGCTAGAGAACAGATGTCCCGAGATCCGTGAGTGTATTATACCCATTACGGATGTCTTTCAGTTTAGAAAACAGAAAGAGGTTTCTAATGATGGGAGTGGCTGGTGGAAAAAGGAGGGTGGAAGAAGCTCTCATCCATTGCCGGGACTCTGGCAGCCTGTATCCCACCCAAAGGAGCGTGTGGATGTGGAATGGCATGTAAAATCAGAGGTTGTGGGCAGCCAGCTGAGGGAGGGCACTCGGTGTGTAATGTGGTATCATGGTTTTCAAGCAGTTGGGATGATGTGGGGCACGGAGAGGGAGAGGCAGCTTTCCTCTCGTGTCCTTAAGAGGTTTTGAACATGCTCTTCAGCTTGCAGACTGAGATATAAATTTGTGCAAAGAAGTGTGATAACTCTCCCTGAAACCTGATTTGATTTTCTTCCTGGGATATCTTATCTGGCATAGAGGAGATTTAAGTCATACCAGATTATGAAGTGTAACCCTCTCTACTCAGCCAGAATGTCTCTGGACAGTCAGGCTTCCAGAGCTAAGCTTCAGGTTGCCTCTGACTGCAAGTTTGAATTTGGAAGGTGCTTTTTACCCGATCGCTGACTCAAAAGATGTAAACGCAGAGTCCTATGCCTAGTGATTTCTTTACATAAGTAAAAATTCTGCAAAAGATCCCTTTAATGACATCAATTATATGTAACTAGGTGCACTTTGAAGACCGATTTCTTTTTTTACAGGGTCGTTTTGAAGCATCTTTGAATTTATTAAGAGTAATTTTCTCTTTATCAACTAAAAAGCAATCTTCCTGTAGAAGCTAACGCCCCTGACGGGTACATTGTTCCACCTTCAGGTCTCGTTATTTACTCGCCAAATGCATGAGATACAGAGCCTGAGAACAGCTGCACAGATATAAAAATACGTGACTTCACCTTCCTTTTTTTCCCCAGCTGGTGCTTGTGCATGGGGTGTGCAACCGTGGGGAATGGATGGAAAAGGGGACGTGCCATTGGGGAGTGTTGGGGGCTGGCCTGCTTCCCACAGGGCTCCCCTGGTGCTGCAGGCTGCACCTAGCCCAAGCTGCCTACACAGTGAAAGATAAAGAGTTACAATTACATTATTTAAAGGTTAAATCAAGAAAAGGTGTGAAGGTTAAAGGTCTTGTGCTTTCTGTCCCTAACGAGCCAACCCATCCCTGAACGGGCTCTGATACTAGACCCTTTGTAGGCATCAGTACATCGTTCCACCCAGGTCATGTTCTGAAGAGTATCAAGACCACCTGAAAACACAGCAACTTGGGTTTTAATTCACGACAGTTTTCCACCCGCTGCTTGCAAACCTGCCAGAGCTGTGGCCAGAGCCACAAGACTTCTTCCTTCCTTCCCACTTCTCCTAACATCAACAGGAGGTCCTGTCCAGACAAAGGGCTTTTTTTCCTTGACGAAGCGAAGGAAACCTTTCTCTTCAATTAGGTATGCAAAGCTTCACTCTTGGCCGAAGATCTAAACCTCAACTGTTTGTGCTACATTGTGAGCTGTTGTTTTATATTGTCCCCATTCACAGTCCCTCTGTGCAGGCAATGGGGACAGTCACCCGTGCCAGCTCACACAGACGTTGCAAGAATAACTGCATTAAAGACACGAGGTACTCAGAGCTTATGGACATATGGATATCTGCAGCAGAAAGAGAAGGCCCTGATCATATAATTCCCTCTGCCGTGGGAGCTACTGTTTCTACTTAAAATTTCACTGACAATATAGAAAAATGCCATTCAGGCAAAGCAATATGCCTATGCATATAGTGGATTGCTGGAGAGTATAAAATAACAGCCAGCCAGCCAGCAGCTGATAATCTGCTTGTAAACTCCTGTTTGAAAATAAAGACAATCCCATTTTACAGTAACCAGATGTTTAACAGAATATTAGTATTTACAAGTGCCTTAGGCTATTGTTTTATAAAGGTCTGAAGAGGGCTTACAAAAATGTAAAATCACAAGCAAGTATGCAGTTCAAAGGCCTCTCGAAGCTGTGAAATTTTGTGTAATGTGGGATAGACCGCCTTTTGTTTGTGCCTGGTATGTTGGGTGTGATGGATTGCCGAGTGTTCCTCCGTAACTTACCTAACCAAGTTCCTCTCTGCTCAGATTTTTCCCCATTCTTTATTATCCATAATTGGATAACTTCTCTCCAATTTTCTCCTTGGAACACTGAAGATAAGGTTTCTGTTTAATCATTCCACTTTAAGTACTTGCAATCAGACAGGATATTGCGGCTTTTAAAATAAGACAATGACATTTAATGACTTTCGTTTCTTCCTATACAAAAGATTAATTTATATGCTGGAGTCATCTTTTTCATTGGAAAATTCTCTCTACTCTTTTTGAAATGATTCAACCTGATTAACAACCTAATTCTCCTTTTATATTTCTGATTTTGTGGCTTTCACTGCCAGCATTTGCTTGTCATCTTTTTACCAAGTCTAATTCGGCTTTTGTTTCTGAATTAGTGTGAAGTTAAGAAGCCAGGCAAGTAAGGTGTGTGAGTGCAGAGATGCTGCCGCTGCTGGTGTGCAGTGTTGGGAGGAGGTGGGGGGGATGGCTGTGTGCTGTGCTGATGGAGCCACGGCTAGCATCACCGCACTTGGAGGGGTGGCATCAAAAGCTGTAGGAAAACAGAGGGATGCTCTTCACAGCCCTTAGAGCCTCTAAGAAATTCAGGTGAAGGACTGTGGGGTCCGTGTCTGTTTCTGGGAAAACACAAGGCAGAAGCAGTGCTGGGGACGCAGAAAACACATCGCTGATTTTGTCAGGCAATTGGGAAAAGCCACTGGGGCAGGAGGCTCTGTGGGGCAGGTGGGCCGCTAGGGAAGGGGGAATGAGCCAAAAGCTGCAAGGAATAGAAATTAATGGTCTAGCATACACCTTGCCTGGCTGCTGTAAAATGCAAAAATGCAGATTATTTGACCCGCCAGTTTTAAACTGTCTACCTGTAGTGTTTAATATTCTTCTGGAGTGCTGTTGGAAAGACAAGTTTCGTCAAGATGCTGCCGTGTGAGCACATCATCTGGATGAAATGTCTGTTCAAAGCTTTGTACTTCCTGCATCCTTACTGACGATTCAACGATTAATAACATAAATTGAAATGTAATCTTTACCTTTGAACAGGTGAACATTTGCCTTTAGCAAGGTAAATACAATTGTTTAGGAATTTATTTTGTTTTACTGCTAATATACTTTAAAGGTATCACCATTACTCTGCTGGCCATCATTTTGTTTCTGTGCCTTTTGGCTTTACTTAGCTTCTAACGTTTACTTTGATTTACTTAGCTACTTTCTGATTTATATTTGTTACACTTGACTTTTGTGGTGTATGTATATGTTCTATTGGCTTCAGAAATGCCTTAATTTTGCAGTTGTGGGTTAGGGGTTTTCAGCATATAGGAAAAAGGTACTTGAGCAGTCCCTATTATAAGTTACTTTTTTTCTGACAAAACTGTTATGCCCAACAGATTTAGCCCATAATTGTTTGCTGGGCTGTGAAACCAGTCTTTCTAATGGACCTAATCTACAAATACAACGTTGAAGTGGGTTAGTATAAGCCACTTTGCTGTGTGAGGACTTTTCAAAAGCTCAAATGGCTTTTTCTACACTTCTTTTGTCTTTGTACGAGACAAATGGGTGAGCCCAGATGCTTTTATTTTTCCCAGTAGAGTCTCTACGTGCATGGGTTGCCCTTCCCCTATGTGTACAACAAGTGCAATGAGCTTTGCGTGGAGTTTGAGCTATAACACCGCATTTCTGTACTCGCTTTAGTGCCACACTCAATTTTTCTGTGTAAAGCTATTACTCCCTATCGCTGCCATTGCTACCGAGTGGCACTTCATTTTCAGTTGAGTGGCATCTTAGTTTTTGAAGATGGCACTTTGTTTTCAGTTCACGTGTTATAAATAAAATGTTCAGGGGCCTCCTGATGCGCACGGGCCCAGTGCAGCAGGAATCTCATTGTTGCTGCTGCTGCCCTGCCCCAGACGTGGCCCCGGGTAGTGCTGGGTCCAGAGCCTTGCTGGAGCTGGCCCAGGGACGCCCTACATGCCGTGCAACACGGAGCTGGCCCAGGTCTCCCTTGCACGGGAACTGCTTCCATCCCAGCCCCAAGGGCTTGGGAAAGTGGACATGCACGTGCGGAGTGCCATTGGGGGCTGTTAAGCAGATGCTAATGATACTTCCTATCTGAGGACTGTGAAGTATTGTAATGATGCTTTAACGCAGCTCAGCAATCAAACACCAGAGTGTAATGAAAACAGGAAGACGTGTTTACCGGAGTATAAAAGCATATAGAGAACAGAATGAAAATGGTTCTTCACTTAAGGGCACACACATGTAAATACACGTATGTGTCACTTGACTAATCTGTGACACTTAAACCCAAACACAATCCCTATTGCTGGGGCACCGCAGCCACGGATGGAATATGGTACACTAGATAGGATCCGCTTTCCAGATCAAGATCCTAATCTTACAAGTAACTCCAGGCTGCTGAAATCCTACAGCCACGTGATGTCCTCCGTGCGGTGTCCCCCACACCCCATCGGCGATCAGCTCTGCCCCAGTGCCTGCCCTCTACCCTGCTCCCGCTGGGATTGCGGCAGCAATGAAGCAACACGCTGGGAACTCTGGGGTGCTGGCAGGACCCAAGCAAAAGCCATAAGGCACCCAAGATGACAGATAACGAAAAGCCAAGTAGACTGGGGGGGGGGGGGGGGGGGGGGGGCGGGGGAAGTCTGGCTCACGACATTTAACCCAGAGCATTGCCTCTCCTATTGAATTGGTTTTGCTGGCTAGAGAGGCAGCTTTGATGCTGTTAGTACTCCAAGCGTAGTTTTGGCATGGTAATTTCCTTTAAGAAAAAAAATAACCGTGAAGTGAATGAGAGTTGACATGACAGATTGTATCTGCTGTGCCTGTTGGCCCCAAAGGCAGTCATTTGTGTTTTAAAATTCAGTAATTATGTATGTACACAAATGTTTCTAATGGGCCCCAAACAGCTAGCAAGACGGGCCACCATCCCCGAGCGCTGCATAGCAGACGCGGGAAAGATTAAAATTAAATAAACAAGCAAGGAACGTAAGGTTTGCCTGGGTGGAGAGAAACGTCTAGAAGAGAAACCTCCAAATGGGGAGCAGCCACAGGTTGCCCCATCATGAGGAAGGTCACTTGGAGAAGCCTGACCACAATGAAAGAACAAAACCCACCAAGAGCCTCGCGAGGCTGGTGGGCTCTGCCGGCGGAAAGCCCGCGTCCTCCACCCACCGGCGCTGCCTGCGCAGGCACACGGATGCACGCCCTTTGTCTGGCTTCGTCTGCATCTGGACCGTGCCTGAGGTGTGGACTGGCTCGAGTATGGATTTTTATTCTGTTTTGAGCAGCTCTCTTAAAACCCAGCAGAGACCCTTGACCGGGCAGCTGGGCTATCGGGGCAGCGCCTGGTTAATGAACCGCTGTGGCACCTTTGTTTCTCTGGCTGCCTGGTGCCCTGTTCTCACTTGTACAATTATTACAAAAATCAGACAGAATGTTGCCTTGAGATATGATTTTCATAGTGGGATAGATTTTATTATACCAGCCGTACAATACCCGCTATTATCATTTTGATTATATGCTCCTCTCATTTGCACTATTGGAACATTATCTGTGGTACATTCATTATTACTTTATAAGAAACTGAAACTACATCCTTAAGATGAATTGTAAGGAAGGATTTCTATTTCCTCAGATAGATACTTTGGCTGAGAGCATTAAGTGGCAAACGTTATTTGTAAAAGTTTATTTTATTTTATTTACGTAAACTCTAAAAGAAAGAAATAACATAGATATTTCTAACAGACAGAAAAGCCCGCGGCTAGTTGCAACAAATGACTGCAATTTAGAATTCATGTACTATTAAGAAGTTCTGATTAAATTGTAAGTTCCTTCAGAGGAAGGAAGTTGAATAAATGAAAGTCTGGCATTGGCCCAGTGGGCTTTGATGGGCTTGCAAGGGCCAAGGGTTCAACAGCAGCTGATGGGTTCCCCCTGCCCCCTCAAGCCAAGGTCCCTGACGATCAGATCTATCAGGCACCTGATGGGAGAGGGCAGAAGGTCAGGAAGTTGTTTGTGCTCAATAGCCCAGTTGGGTTTAAAGCAGTGGGTTTAAAGAGGTTACTTGTATGGCCGGTGGGCATCCACCACTGGAGCACAGTACGTGCCCGTGGGTGAGACCACCTTGCGCTGTATGTCAACAGAGATGGCCTTTGCCCTGAGAATTTTGCTCCCCACCTTTTCTCCGTGTTGCCTTTACCGTGCAGGAGGCTTCATCCTTCTGTACACATGGGAAGGGAAAACCGCCAGCTGCAGAGACCTTACCCAGCTCTCTCAGTGCAGGTCCCATCCCTGCTTCCTAACCACACTGCCCCGCTTCTGCTCAAAGTACCTGGGCACAAATCCTGACCTTATCCAAGGTCTAAAGCTGTGATACAACCAGGTCCTCTGGCTGAACAGTGTCAAGAGCACCTGACTCACGAAGCATCCTATATTTTTGTTGAAGATGTCCCTGGCCATTGCAGGGGCGTTGGAGTAGATGACCTTTAAAGGTCCCTCCCAACCCAAACCCTGCTGTCGTTCTGTGACTTGGCTGTGCTGCTCAACTGCCGTGGACAAGTGGGACTCAGCACTCCTGTTTAAAGGGCATCAGTCGTTTCAGGTGCCCCAGAGTGGTTAAACCCCAAACTGGATAGAGCTGGACCATCTCAAGGAAACTGCTAATACGTGAAGCCGGTTGCCAATTTACAGAAAGATACTTCATGACTTCACTGGAAGAAATCACACTTTGCTGTGTAGATAAAAGAACATTTTCAGGTTGATTGCAAATCATAAATATTTGATGTGCTGCAATTACTGGTTCCTAAGTATCATTTTCTAAATAATTAGTATTTCTGTTAAATGCATGGCAACTTGGGATGGAAGAGTGAGTTAATGCAGTAACAGTTCACCACTGAAGATCTGGGTTTGTGGAAGGTCATAAGTGAACTTGTCTTTTGTCCCTTCCCACCTACCTGTCTCACGGACCACCACAAAAGATTGAATTGGTGCTCAGGTGATCCCAAACCTAGCAGGACAGAAGTTGTGGGCTATGTCATACAATTTAGTTTCTGCCTGAGTAATGCCCAGCTCTGGTTGATATTTCCAGTCTCCTGAGAGCCAAACTCAGGTAGGCATGAAGAGCTTTTAAAAATAGCATTAGTCATCAACTAGTAGGAGCTAAAAACAACAGCAGTGCAGGCCCGTGAGAGTAAGGGCTGGAGTCCTGCTATGATTTTACGCCTCCCTTTACGTCTCTCAGCTGTGTCATCATCGTGCCTTTGGGCAAATTATTTACTCTCTCTCCTTCCTCAGAGTCATCAACTAAATGGATACAATTCCTCTTTCAGGGGTCTGTGATAAGGTGGAGGTGGTGTTTGTAAAGCACACTGTGCTTTGTCTCTGTTAGGAGGCATCCTATGAAGCGTGTTCATCGTCAGGCTGTTCAAAAGAGCAGGACATGGGCAGCCCAGCAGGACAGAGCAGAGGTGCCGCTGGGGGTGAACCACCCGGGCATCTCCACGTCCAGCCCTTCTCTGCTCCAGAAAATCCACTCTTGACCCTCTGCGAGACCACTTGTAGCCAGATCTCTAAATCCAAGTTATTTTTCCCATGTAGCCCATCCATCCCGCACCAAAATTTCCCACTTGGCACTGTTGGGCTTGAGCAGCCGGTGATGAGCCGCAGGGTGCCGCTGCAGCAGCCCAGGTGGAGATTTTTGCTCCCAAGGCATTAAACAGCATCCTACGGCCACCGCCCCAAACCTGGGCATGGCACCGGCCGGGACCGATGGTGGCAGAGGTGGGTGGCCACAGTCCCCTCTCTGGCGGGTGGTTTCTGGACCAGCTCCGGATTACTGGTGTTTGGTTGGTTTCTGTCTGACCCCTAGTGCTATCCAAGCGCACCTATTCTGTGGCTCAATTATTACTTACAAGTTGGTAAACAGAAAGAAAATACTCAAACTAATCTGGAATAAGTCAGATATACTTTTTTCACCTCTGGGGAGATTTTCAACTACAACAATGTAGCTTTGAGCTTCTGACAGATGCTAATGAATTGTTGTTTACATGTTTGATTTACTGCCTAAACAAAGATAAGACATGCTCTTGAAAACACATTGAATGCACAATCCAAACACATCCATTAAATCTGTCACAATAAACATGACAGCTTTCTTCTAACCTAACAACTGGCATGCCTCATTTACATATTAATGAGAAAACTGGGATCAGTCTGCACAAATTGCTTCTATCTTGCGAAGGGGAAGCACTGACTGACAGTGCAGCTCTCCATGGTGTAAATACAACAAGTAAATACCTCTGCCATCTTAATGGATTTTATTTTTATTTGCCTATTTGGTTCCACAGTTATTGATTCGTTGTCTCCTGCGAACTGCAGTGACAGACATTACAACTACAGGGACAGACATTAAAAGAGTACCTACAGCTTTACGGGAGCCGGGGGTGTCTGCTGGGCTTTGGGGTTGGCTCTTCCCAAAAGGGCTTGGTCAAAGGCTGGATCTGCCTCAAAGACCTCTCTGGTCTCCATCACCACAGGGTACATGTCCCAGTGCTGCCAAGCGCTCTGTTGTCCTTAGAACATGCTCTGTTGTCCTTAAGCCTCTGGAGGATGAGCCGTTCTGCAGGTGGGAAATCAAGGCACAGAGGGGAAACTATTAAAAAATCCAGCCCTGTGCCATTTCAAATATGATTTAGGAGCTAAATTCCTGGAGTTACTTGGATCCCTAACCCTGCAAAGGTTGCACTGGAGTATGCTCATGCCCGTGCTGTCAGCATAACAGTGGCATCCAAATGTCACAGAAATAGAGCTTTAGGCATAGCGGAGACCTATAAGGGTTTTTCCTGCACCCTGGAAACCCTGAAGTCACATCAGCAGGGAGCTGCACACCATCTAACATTATTTTTTATTGGTATCTGTACCCTACAGTACATTTTAGAATACTAAAAATCTACTTTATCTATCTAATTATCTAAAAGTTAGATAGCTGGTCTTAGCCGGATGCCTGGGCTCGCTCTGTGTCAGTAGGGGAAGCTCAATGCCCACCCAGGGCAGACTGGGCCACCTGCATCTGTCACCAGGCTCGGGAGCATCACTCTCCACTGCCTGCGGAGGAATCCCGGGAAGCCTCGTCCAACTTTTGGACAGTTAAGGGAGGTAAGATGAATTGCACCTGCAGTGTCACTGAATTTCAATCAGGTTTACACTCTGAAGTGCTTAAATTACCTTCTAGAATGGCGCTTAGTTTTCTAAATCACCTGGCTACTTTGGGAAAATCGACTTTGAGCGCTCAAAGCTTTGTGCTGTGCAGATGTTCTGAGACAAGATCCACGCTCAGGTTCAGCAGGGGGTGCTCAGAATCCTTAGAAGTAGATCCCAAAGTACCTTATGAACCCTAGAGGCACCGTATCAAGGGATCATACCATTGCACACTAGAATTTTCCGCAGAGCCAGAGGCTGTTGCAGCAGAGACATGGGAAGTTGCACGCTCCAGGTCCAAGGCAACATGAAGATGAAGCAGATGCAATCCTCAAATCCAGCCAAAACCTGGCTAGGTCAGGAAGTGTGGTACAGATTTAGAATCTGTATTTCCAACAGAAGAAGCTTGCAAGCATTCCAAGGCAGCACTTCTGACCATTATGTGCCTGTTCGAAGGCACTGGAGAGCTATTTGCAAAATTTTGATCTGCCTCCAGTTGTACACTTAAGGCATAGCTTGGGCTTTGGATTTAGGGAAGTTTCCTGTTGTGATAGTTAGCTCTAAAAGGCTGCATGAATAACACTAGAATGATCCAAACTGTTCCAAAGGACTCCAGGGAAATTAATGCACTCCTATGCTTTTGTTTTGAAGTTTGGTTGGTTGGGTTTTTTTGGTCTCAATGAACTATTTCTTCCCTACAAAATTGTGCACACTGCTTTATTCTTCTGAGGCCCACATAACCAGAAATTTCAGAAGGCTAATTTATGTCCTGAAATTTATAGTTCTATTTCTAGATTAAAAGGGATGTGTTCAGTTACTCTTGGATATAGATTTCTTCTCCTCCTTTCCAAGACTCTGTTATCTGACTCATGTCTCCAGACATTAGTGGTTTGCCCCTGAAGTAGTCTTTCATCTGTTTATGGCTGAACAGTTTGTGTGCTAGTAGGGCATGGCATAATAACTGAATTTGTATTAAATAATTAACATCAAATGAAACAGATTTTGCTGTAAATGTTATTGCAATCCAGCATTACGGAACAACATTCAAACGAATGAACGCACCCAGAGAAACGCAGACAACCTCCCCCAAAAGGAACCAGACCCCCAGACCCCTAACTTTCTCTGGTGACAAAGTTCTTCATTCAAGTGCAGAGACGGATCCCCCAGCCTCATCCAGGATGAGCCCTCCCTTGCAGTCAGAGGCTCTGGGGAAGTCGATGGGGTGTCTAGTAGAAAAAGCTACTGCTCAACCATGCTGAGCAGAGTTAGTTGCATGCAACGTACAAGCAATGAACTGATTTAATTTCACTGTCAATCAACAAGGAAAAAGGGCCAGCATAATGCAGATAGTCGCTTCTCTTCAATCTGAGAAGAGCTTTGGGGGAAATATTGTAAATGTCATAATACAATATGTTAAATATAGTAGTTAAAATACTGTTCTGCAGCCAAATTCTCTTCTTAGACACAAACACATCTCCCACTGGCAGGAACGGGAACTGTGCAGGGTAGCCCCAAATGAGGAAAACCTTTTCCAGGGAGGGAAGGAGGGCTGGTCAGCATGCGGGGGGTGTGCGCCCTCTGAACCGAGCGTCAGCAGGGACCTGTGGATATGAAAATATTCAGGATGACTTTGAAGGCTAATGAGGAATAATTCTGGAAGAGATCTCTAATCTTGTGCTCCAGGACACTGGACTAAATCCTAGGTCAAAGCCAGCATTTCTGTTCCTCTGTACTAATGAACCGTGGACTATGTAAGCGCAGGAGTGAAGCCAAGAAGACCCCAGTCCTAATCCTGATTTTAACACTCCCTGTTTGTGGTTGCATGCAGATGACTTAAAGCTGCTTATCCCACACCATGCAAAACCTTAAACGTAATTGTACTGATAAGGGCAGCAGCTGTGGAGAGGCTGAACACAAGGGCTGTGCTTCCCATGTTCTGCGGTCGCTCTTTCTCGTCTAAAATTACAACAGCTGCACGGGCAGAGATTTGCTCTGGCCGACGCTGTTGCTAACCAGTGGGCATCAGCACCGCCAGGTCCCCATCTCCAGCTCTTCCAGCTACAAACAGCTTCCAAACAGTCAAGGCTTAACAGATGAATGAGACTAACAAACGGGGCAAAGCTTTGCTGTGGGGGTGGTTAATCAATACAAATAGACAAATGCTGTTTTCCTGGTAGTGATGGTTCCAGGCGGTAGCTTAGTCTTCCTAATTACGGGAAAACTAGGGGTTTGTGAGGAGGATGGAGACGGTGAGGAAGAGTACTTCCGATGATTCTGTGACACCAGGATCACCTAGCAGGAGAAGATGGTTTAAATAAAATACTGTGACACCAAATGCGTCATCATCTATACTTTCCGTTCCTTTTGCCTGCTCCCTGTAAGAAGCTAGAGGCATGCCACGGCCACGTTGTGATATATTGTCCATATGTGACCATATTCTTCTAGTGACCAGCAGGAAGCTACCTAAAGTAGAAGCTGTACAGTAATTAAAGAGCACAGAGTAATCAGCAAGTGTGGGCACTGAAGGAGATGTGAGACCACTGAAGGAAGTATGGGTCATTACAGCTCAGTGCAGTATAACTAGATGAGTAATAAGAGGAAGAAAGAGGCGCAACCCATCCCTTGGACCTTTCCTGTGTAAATCTGTCTAACCCCTTTAAAATCCATTAGTTTTATTTTTTAGCGTTGATGCACCAAGGCAAATGAGTTCCACAATTTAAGTAGACTTTATGTGAAAAAAACCTGAGTACCTAGTATTTGCTTTGCCTACTGATCCAAAGTTTCATTTGGCATTCGCTTATTCTTAAATTGAGTAATGCATAATCGCTCCCATTACACCTTCTCCATGCCACTCAGGCTATTACAGATCTTTATCATATTCCTCCTTCAATCATCTCTTTTTCGAAGCTGAGGGGGATATGGGAGAACTGCACACAATATTGAAGAGGTGAGCACACATGAATTTATATAGTGGCATAATGATGTTGTCTGGTTTAGTGGTATTTTGCTGCAGTTGTGATGGTCTAAGGATACAGATGGAACAGAGTTCATCGACAGATGTAACACCTTTTATTACACCAACTTATATAGCTGGAAGAATTAAATGAGCTTTCAGGCACACATGCGTATAATATTCTGGTTGCCTTTCTGGCTGCCTACGAGCTTTGACTGATGTTTCTTCAAACTATCAGCAGTGGCTCTCACATCTCTTTTCTAAGTGGTAATAGCTGAAGAAGAGCTCATCAGTGAGTATACAGAGTGAAGGCTGGGGTTTTTTCCCTTTGAGCTTATCAGAATTGAATTCGATCTGCTGTTTTGCCACGGAGTCATTTGGCACTGTGAGACCCTCTGCAGCTCTCAGACAGCTTTGCCTTTGCCTTTTGCATCATTTTGTGTTGCCATTTCATTATTCATTTGTTTTCTGGAGGGAATTTGTAAAAGGAGGTGAACAAAAGGCAGGGGTCAAATTAGTATATGTGTTTCTTCTGCGCTAAAGCACAGGTATTGATGGGCTCAATAGCTATTCATAATGAACAATCACTGCAACATAAGAGTTTTTACTGAGGCATTGACAGCTCTTTAAAATTGCAGTTCATGCGTACTTTTTTCATGCTGGGGCCCGATCATTACGGTTTCCAGCTGAGCAGCTGTCAATTTAGGCTTACCTGCTTCCAGGATCCCAGTTGGGAAAGCCTTGTTAAACTCTCATATTGCAAAGCAATCAAACATGTTTGTTTGTTTGTATGTTTGTTTGTTTGTTTGTGATGATTTATGCTTTGATTAGGCATTTGATATTACACTGGTTAGGGTAAGGTGCAAGCAATCTCTTGAAACGGTGCCAGCACGAAGTCAATATTTCATTAAGACTCATTTATGAGAGAGCAGATGAAGTACTATAGTGAGGTCTCTACCCATTTCATATGCATCTATTTGGGTAAGGCAGCTGATTTTTTTAAATGTGCTTTGATACTTAGTAGAGTTATAACTGATACAACACCTAAAGCAGGAACAGTCATTATGATAACAAGTGTCATTTATGGATTAAATTTAATCGACTTCCCTAAAAAAAACAAACAAAAAAAGTGACTGCAAATATGTGAGTGTAAAGACATTGGTACTGCTATATCTGCATGGATGTATAGACAAAGCTGTACGGAACAGTGGAAACATTTGAAAGAAGAGCCAGGGCAATATCGAGACCAGGCTGTGCAGCCTGTGGCAGGATTTATTTATAGTATTTTGGGCAAGGGCGTATATTTCCTCCCCTTCTTTTCCCTTATACTCGGTCTCTTTGCTCTCCGTATGGCATGCAGCTAATCCACGCTGTGTGACCCTGACCCACACCTGCAGTTCTGCTGGGGTGGGAGCAGCACTGGGCTCCGTCCATGCCCCACGCTCTGCTCAGGCACCGGCAGTGACCCCCCCTCCGGCTGCCACATGCGGCTCCCGCTGCGGTGCTTGTCCACAGCAGGACAACGAGAGCAACAACAGCTTTAAAGACAGTGCAAGTTGCCAAGAAGTAGATACACAACCAAATGCAGAGTTGGCTGGGGGATATAAAAAGCAGGACTCCGGGCTGGGCGCGTTGCAAGAGCTCTCCTTGGCAGGCAGTGCCTGTTTATGCTGACGAGTGCACGCTTCTCCTGGAGACTCCAAGGGGAAAATGTGTTTTGCTTATATGTGAGTCCGGAGACACCTTTTTACCCCGAGGGAGATTTTGCTCAAACTCGGTAGCACTATAGTGCACCAGATGAGTGAGAAGCAGCAAGTAAGTTGTTGGCCAAGTGAGGACACATCCACCAAATGAACTCCTCAGCTGGTACCCACTGACAGGGAAGGCTTGAACACCACAGCAAGCCTTGTGTCAAGTGAATGAGTGAAGTGAAATGTAACGCCGGCCCTGACAAATGCTTGGCACCGGTGCCGCTGGGGAAGATTAATGCTTCCCTTCTCCTTACCTGCACCGACATGATGTTCTCTGACACTCGGCTCTAATTGTAGGAGCTGAGGTGTAGGAAATGTCACCCTTGCTTAAAACGTCGGCACGTAATCGGTCTGCGATGATGTGGAGACAAACAGGAGGTTAACAGATAGGTCTTTATCTTCTGCATGCGGAAGAAGGTCTGCGTGTCTGCGTGTCTGCCGCAACGATCGCCATCGCTGTGGTATGTGCTTCCCTGTGCCGGGAGGGGAATTACAAATGAGGTCAATGTACTCAACGAGATGCTGCCAAAATATGTTTTTCCTTTCTACAAACTTTTTTTTTTTTTTTTTTTTAAGAAAAGTCTCATGCTGGAGACTGTAATTAATAAAGGAAATATTTATACAGTGTCACAAAATTTACCAGTCACTTTATAAACATAGATGATCCATGTTCCCTGTCCCAGGCACTTACAGTCTAAAAAAGGCAAGACACAGAGAACAGTTTAGATGAGGGAGAGCGCAGGGATTATTAACGGTGAGAAGAAAGAGGACGGGTTGCAGGGAAAGCTTTGTGAGAAGGGAAAGCTTCTTCATGGAAGTCAAGGTGGTTGTAAGGCAAGGATGGAAAAGTTGAAGATCAAGGCAAAAGTGTTTTGAAGGAGCAGGTACAGATGTGGGCACACATCTGGGAGCAGAGGTTCAGGCAGCGATGCTGGTGGAGCACAACTGATGAGAAAGCTGTGGAGAGGCTTGGAAGGTCTGGAGGGGCAGAGGGTAAGGAAGGTGGTGTGGAGCAGATCTTCAGGATGTGGGCTGGCACTAACGGCAGCCTCAGTGGAGGAGGTGAACAGAGGGCTGGAGAGCCCTGCAAGCTGGACCGAGGGGAGCTAAGGGGAAGGTGGAGAGCTAGTGATGGAGAAGGGAAGAAAAGACGAGGAGTCATTGCAGAAAATGCTGAATGAATGTGCTGTGGAGAGAGTAGAAGGAGGAACGCAAAGCTGAAGAAAGGAGAGGAAGTGAGATAAAGGAAAGGAAGTTCAGGCAGCAAGAGTTAAGAACTTTGCCATTGGTTTTGAGACAAAGGAGGAAAATAGATAAGAATAATAGAGAAGTGAGTGGGATTAGGGGAAGTGCTTGGAGATAAGCAAGGCAAGAAGGTAGAAAGCAGAAGACAAGGCAGGCAGGCAGCGCAGGGGATGAAGTAATGAGGCTTGGGCAACTGGAGGGGATGGCAAAGCAACCAAGGAGCCCTATCCGTTTCTGACGTTCTAATTTTTCTTCTCTGATGGGAGAAAAGGAATTAAGGTTATTTTCAAGTAGCTGGGCAGTAAAACTGGGGCACTGCAACTACCCCCCGGCCAGCCACTGCTTGATTCAGCCCCTCATGCGCGTTGGCTGCGGTGGCAGCACTGTAAGAGGCGATGCTGTGGCTATGTTACGCTTGGTGAAATTGGTCCTTATTCAAAATCCGCAGAGTTCAGGCAATTCAAATATATAGTAGTTTCCAATATTCCCTCAGAAAGATAAAGTCTATGTATGTCTGAGTTTTGAAGTAGTAAAATGCCACAGTATTTTTAGTCTTTGTTTGATCAAAGAAAAATGAACCAGATAGTCAAGTAAAAAATTACCCAGGAGCTGAAGTCACTGGTGATGTCTTTTATTGCGCTATCATACAAATAGGAAGGATGTTCTTTTCATCTGACATAATGAAAAATGTATACCCTTTCAAACTCCCTGGTATTAATTCTGAAGTTAGCCCAAAAAAAACCCCCTAGACGTTACCTAGAACTTGACGACTTCTGATTAATTTAATAGGAAAAATCTCTTGATATCAAATACCAGCTACTGTTCAGGAGAAGGTGAAGAGAATATGAATTTTATTTTAAACCCATCTATTACATGCAAGTAATGATAAAGAGCAATTTTCAGACTTTTCTCATACTAATATTTATTGTTCATATTAGATTAATCAGGATGGAAGTGTTCTTATAAGAGGTAGGGATGGTCCACTCATGAGTAGGTGCAGTCAGAACGCTATCCAATCAAGTAGATAAATTAAGATTTTTCTCCCATGTGAAAATTTTTTTCTACTCCAAAATACCAAAGCCTTTGCATCACAGAGGTGTCAGCCAGCACTGGGGCCATGTTGTGCAAAGCATGGGGGGGCATTTGAGCAAGACATCCCACGTCCGACATCCTCCCTTGCTAGAAATCCCATTGGAGACCAGAATGGAAGTAGTGGTGGTATACAGCTGGGGAGAGACACCCACAGTTAAGTGACTCTCCCAGAGTTGCACAGATGGCAGAAATAAAACCTGAAGTCAGATGTCTCAGGTCCCATCCAGTTCCTCAACCAGAAAACACTCTTGCCACATGCTATGCAAGCCAAGTCTACGCACGTGTAGCAGCCCCGCAAAGCATCCCCCAAGCTGTGGTACCAGTGGCTGTGGGGCTCCTTTGGGGTCTTACTCCACACTTTGTAAAGCTGATGGCAAAAGCCCCGCTGAACTGAATAGCTAACAGTCAAGCCCTGTGGTGCTTTCATGCTAATTACGTCTTTCATTTCGGTTTGGATGATGTCAGTGAAAATACATTCCTAGCACACAGCCCTTCGTGGGTTTGAACCTAGTGATGGCGATACCCAGCCCGTGTTTATAGCCCGGCCTTTGGACCTTACTGGTGCACCTTTACACTTCAGTAAGGAGAAGCATATGCTTTCACATCAAGATTTTTATGGCAATTCATAAAGGCTTCTTTTGAGCTACCGTTTATTGTACAGAGTATTAGAAGTTACAGGAATTTTGACCTGAATCTGGAAGATCCTTCTCAAAATATAGTTCAGGGATATATTACTGCATCCACAAAGTACTCCCAAATAAATGGTAAACACAGTGCCTGGCTGTGCCACTGGGTGGTATGTGATTGAGCTGCAGCCGGAGAGATCCTGGGAAACTCTTCCGACTCCCAGTGCAGGCGCAGTGGAGAAGTTTGCGTTCGCTGCGTTGCGGCCACGAACTCTAGAGTTAATGCATTTACAGTTTATATTTGGTAATTAGTTTGGAGGTAGACCACACATTATTATTTTTGAGTGTGGTCACCATTGATCAGATATACATGATCCAAAAGCTGAACACTTTCGCTGCAGCGTGGAGATAATTACATTCATAATTTTATATTTGAGCAAATGATGGAATGAGGAAAAAAAACCACCAGCCACAGTCTGGGTTCTGATACTGAGGTGCATGGAAGCAAGAGGGAAGATGACTCTAAGGTTTTGCTTTTTTTTTTTTTTTCCTTTGCATCAGAAATCACAATTTTATTAGAAGTGGCAGACTTAATACGACTGCTCCCGTGGTTTAAAAAATGTCAGCGCGAGCAAGTGATTGTAAGTAAGTGGCCCTTCCAATGTGGAGCCTGACACACTCAAACACTGGAGCAGCAAGGACTTGCAAAAGAGTCTGATGATGCTGAAAAAATTAATAGGATTTATTTTTTGCTTTTGAAGTCCAAATTAAGAAAAGAACATAAAATAATCGAACAACATGAACAGTGAGAAGAAAGTCTTTTGAAAACAGTTAGCAGCCTGTGTGATACTCTGTGCAGAAAAGGGTTTTGCTTACACACAGTGCGGGAACGCTCAGCTGATCGTCCCTTTCAAGCAACATTAGATCCTGAATCAGGAAAGACAACCCCCCCACACACTCACCCTAAAGGGCTTTCCTGATGCCCAATACTTAGCAATACTGGGACTATAAGGTTTTGCCTTTCACTTGAATGTATAGCTCAAAATGGGCTGAACTGATTCCTTTAGACCTTTCTGTGCCCGTCCCGCCTGCACGACCCTGACCCACCACCCTGAGCCAGCAGCTTATTCCAGAGGCACATGCTGCAGAGGCGAGCAAGTGGGGTCCAGAAAAGGCTGGAAACCATGGACTCAGTGGATGTGCAGGGACGAAAATGGCTGTGCCCCCTGCCCCGATACGGGTTTGGGTGTGGTTTTTTTAATCACAAGCCAAAATGGGTTTTGCCCTGGAAACTGCATGGTGCACAGGCAGACAGGGATTTGTACGGCAGAGACCAGGACGCGCTCGATGAAAGGGCACATCCTCTTTCTTGCAAAAGTGCCTTGCAAGCAAATCAGGTGTTTGTTGTTTCGTGTGCTTTCATGGTAGAAATCCTGTCTTCAGGTTAAGAAGATGAAGCAAACAATGTTCTCATGTTTGCATTCGCTTTGTCAGCTGGGATATTTAAAATATTTTTCTTCTGTGTATTCAGCATTGCTTAGAGGAAAAAATGAGAAAAAAGAAGTGGAAGCCTCCATGAGATGCTCCTGTACAGAGTCTGGACGTATGGATTTCCAAAGTTCCTTGCCTAGCTTGTGAAGCACTAGCCATGCTTTCTATGGACCTATCATGTTTGCACTCTTCTTTTGCATAAGAATAAGATGAAGATCTCCTTGGTGACCAAGCCTTCTTTAATAATCCTCCCAGTGTGGTTGCTATTCAAACTCAGACCAGTTTTCTATCCCAACTCTTTATATCCTCTCTCCTAGAAGGTGGGCACAGCATCGCTGCCAGGTAAAGAATTGCCTTCCAGATGAGGGCAGGAGCCTGTGGCAGCCTCATCCACTGATTCCCCACAGATTCAGTGATGCCAGAGATAAGTCAGGCAGCAAAAAAATGCCGTTTTCCCATCCTAAGGGTGACAGGCTGGACTCCAACCTCTTTTGCTATAGGAAGGGGCAAAGCTGGGAGCTCTGGACACGCAGACTTCTTCCCTCTTCTGACATTTGCTAGGTTTTTATTAGTCACCTGTATGTTTTGTTTTACTGGAGTAGCACTATTTAGGCTTCCGCATGGTTGAATTGCTGTGTTCCTGTTTCAGCAAGGGTGCCTCTGGGCACGAGTTGTTCATGTGCTCATCCCTGCGGGACTTGTGCAGTAGAGGGATGACCTGGCTCAAACTCCTCCGGAGCGGACATGAGCGTGGTCCCCAGCGAGACCCCGCGGTTTGCTCAGCACTCTGAAGGCAGTGACACTATGTTGGTTTGCTCCATCAGCTCATGTATTGCCGTACATCTCTCTCTTTCACTCTGTTTTGGTGCTGTGCCTGCATGTTCTGTAACAGTCTGGTCCCACGTCTTCCAGGTCAGTGGGACGTTATAAAGGCTCTCACTTCGGGCAGCGAGGAGGCTGTGCTGGCTGGGGAGGGAAGGGGACAGGCTCTGTTTTGTGCAGACCAAAAGGTCTGTCTGTTGAAGATTATTTTTTTTTACCAGAAGAATAATTTTCCATGCTTTTCCCCTCTTCATCTCCATCAGAAAGGGGAAAATGAGGGAGGAGACACCTTTCTAGGAATTAGGCTGCATGAACCTTTCTTGTCCGCAGTTTTACAAGTAGATCCTTATCCACACCTCTGGGGTTGAGGTTTCCCACAGGTGGAGGCAGAAACATAGTATTTGTGTATTTCAGAGACAGGCAATTTTTAATTTGCTAACAGTTTTCTTGCATAATAGTAATCCCCACCACTTTGCAGGATCCTTGTCTTAAAAGACTTCTGGGATGGATTAAACTCCTTGGCACCTCCTCAGTGATTAATCAATCTCCATAGGCGTTTATTGCTTTGTTCACTACAGCGCAGGAGAGATTATCCCTTAAATATACTTGACTCTTTTGGTACCATTCAATTACACCAAAAAGAGCCCCAACACATATACAATTATTTTGAACTACTTCTCCAGCGAGGAGCAATTGATCTTTGAGAGTCTCTTCCTCTTCTTGTTATGCTGATTAATAGCTTTGGAGTTAGTCCCTGAGAGGAAAACATTTCCAAAAATAGATGACAGTTTCCATCTTCTTATTTTAATCTCTTGAGGGCCCTTTACATCCACGACAAAGCCTGGAGGAATTTTCCCATTTCTCCCCATCTATTTTAACCTCCTCACCTCCATGATGGACCCACGGGGTTCCAAACACAGAGAAACAACCTGGGAATCGTTGGCGACTCTGCTCCCTTCCTCCGTGGAGCAGAGGTCAGGTCACCCACCGAGGTACTTCACGGCATCGTGTGTTTGGGAAAAGTGCTGGTGGTTTTGCTGGTTCCCCGTTGCTGCTCCCCAGTCGCGTGGCTCTCCCAGTCTGTATTTCTACCCTACCCTCGGTTTGGAGTTTGGTTTACCCGTGACACCTTGTCTGCTGCTGATGCTGCCCCGCCGAGACTGTATCAGACAACACGGGGCTCCCTGTGTGAATGAGGAGGCCACACCAGGTGACCCCAGACAGGCTGATTCACCATGGCGTGTGCTGCTTTAAGTGTGGTACCGGGGCTCTGGGACAAGTTAAATGACATTTCACCTCCCCTTAGGGCCACCCTCTGTGTGCCTGTGTCCCGTGGAAGGACACCAGTGTCCTCGTGGTGAGGCACCACTCCAGGGGGGCACAAATGCAGTGTCAGAAACCGGTGGCTGTGGCAGGGACAGAGTGCAAAAGCCCGGTGCTTCCCAAAAAATTCTCCTTCAGTGCTGAGAGAAGCCGGAGCAGCACCCTTACCTACTAGTGGTGCAAATGCCTGGGTAAATAATGACAGAAATCCCAGGAAGGGGGGGAGGGAGGGTGGCAAAGAGTGGGGGACAAGGCGATGAATTGCAGAGTATGGCCTGGGGAGCCCACCTTCCTGCTGGAGACAAGCCTGTGCAATTTCCTACTTTAACATGAATTTTATCTCTGATTGTACATTTATAGCTGCTCTCGCGGTGAGCTGATGAGTCTGCTAGTCATTTTGGGATTGCGTTTTGTAGTTACTCTTATCCTAGGAAAATTTTTTTAATACTATCCCATACCAAATGAAAATAGCCAGAAGGAAGAGGTGACTGTAAATCTCAGACCTTCCCATCAACCGTGAACAAATAAAATCTACTGTATAAGCAAAGCAATCCTGCAAAAACATCCACTGGCAAAATGTGCAGAATTGGAACAAGCGGCTCTCTGGACCGTATACTTACGGGGGATTAGTGCCTCGGAGCAACCAGTCCTGCTCAGACCTGGGGCTTTGAGGCTTTCCCTCCGTTCCTGCACGCCGTGGCAGATGTTGTGTAGCTGCTTCAACAAAACACTGGATGGAGACGGGCACATCTGCCTGCATTCCCGTAGCGGACGATGTGGTCCTGCGTCGGCGTAGGTCCAGCCTCCTCCCTGCACCATCCCTGACAGCGGCGAGCCCAGTTACCCCCACAGCAAGTGGTGTGGGGCCAGGCGAGCCCCCCAGAGTGGTCCCTGCGTGCTGGGCAGGGGGCAGAGCACGGGCAGGGCTGTGGGCAGGGAAGGGATGTGGCTGGCAGGGTTTGCATTGCCGTGGCATCGCACCGGCACAGCCATTTCAAGGAGGAATCGGCTCCTTCGGTACAAATGGTGCTGCACCTGGGGTCCTGCTCATGAAATACTTTGCTTTTGATCATCTGATCAAGATATCATGAAATACCAGGAGGTGTGCAGGGCTCTTTGCTTTCTGCGTCTCAGCTCACGGTGTGCAAGCCCTGGCCCTGTGTGAGTGCCGCTGCTGCACGTGTTTTCCTTCTAAAGGAATAACGTGGTGTCTGTTTGCATCTTTCGTTACTTTTCAGGAAATGATTTTTAATATACTTTATTGAAGGGAGAAAAAACAATTTAATTGTGAGAGCTGCTACGAACCATATTTAAACTCCGAAGTACTAAAAGGAGTGTTTTAAGATAAGTTATGGGTTTTAATCTAAGTTAAACCATTATGTACATAAGCACTATGTTTTTGCTATTCTAATAACTGCCAGCTTGGCCTTACCAATTCTTTTTCTATCATCTTTTTTTGTCTTTCGAGAAAGACTGCTCCATTTGAACTTGAAGCAGTATTTTATATTTTATTCTTCTCCGTTACTTTTCCACAATGCGCAGTGCAATACTGTATTCTTAAATCTGAGCGTGATTTCTCTCAGCGTATCTGTAACTTACCAGCTTTCCTACGAGTTCTGAAACGTCTGGATGAAATTCCTGCTTTAGAGAAGTGCATGCAAGTGGCCCCATTTCATCTGTCCTGGATGGCATCCAGTGGTCTCTTGTTAGTTCAACACTCTGATTAATATTTTACATATACTTTACTAGCACTTGAAATCAAGTTTCTTCCCTGCAAAGATTAATAATTGAATGAATGGCATTGAAACCATATTATTCTCATAACTCATCTGGGGAGATAATCTTGCTAAAACATGAAGTTAATTACATGACAGCAATGGAGAGGGTTTAAGATATACACTGTTTTCCCTGCCCTTTAAATAACTGTCCTTAGGTTGCAACAAAGCACTCTACAATAACAATTCCATGTGCAAGAGGCAAAAAAGAACATTTTAGGAAAGGAACTTTCTAGTTCATCTCTACATAAACATCACATCATTGCAACTCCTTCCAAGTACTTTATATACCCATTGTGCCTTTCATGCAAAGACCCAGAAATGCTTTACAGCCATTAATTAATCAAAGTTTCTTAACAGCCCTGTCCATAGGTCAGGTCTGAGCGCCCTGGCTGCAGCAGAGCTAGGTCGGACACAAATAGGTCAAGACAGGGAGGGAAAGAGCAGAGACGAGAGGAGCGCCCCGGAGATCTGTGCTGCTTCACCCTGGGCACAACTCGTCAGGCCATCCTTACAAGAAGTATATTAATAACTCTTGTTTATTCCCATGTCCGGCGATCTGTTTTGTAAAAATAATACATCAGAATCGCCTGCTCTGCTCCCAGCAAGCAATAATCCAGAAAGAGTAATTTTAACAAAACTTCTTTTCTTTAGCATTTTCTCCACCTTTCCAGAGTAATGAACGTTTCTTCCCACACTAACCCCTTTTCTAATCATTTTTCAAGTGCACTGCAGGGATGACTGTGGTGCCTGGTTCCTGCCCCACAGCGGCACCAGCAGCTGCTGGCACTGCCCCATATTCAATAAAAAGCTGTGAGCACAAGCTCGGCACTGCAGGGTTCAGGGACCCCAGTGGACTTGTGATTTCTTAACTCTTCTGCTCAGTCTTTTTTCTAGCTAAGTCTTAATATCATTTATCAAGTCTTCTGGCATTACTGACTCAACAACATTAAGGTTCAAGTTATCGCCCACCCTTGCTGAAAGCGCAGCAGCCATGAAGTGGCCGTGCAATGTGGTCCTTCTCCCCTGCCTCTGCGGTCCCCTGCCCAGGCTGCACGAGGCTGCCAAACGAGGGTCACACAGCTCACGGCTTGCTCGCTTTCAGACTCTGCCTGGAGGTATGGCTCCGAGCTAGCGTGACTTCCAAGCCCTCCTCTCTCTGCAGGATGGCGGACCAACTTCCCTCTCCAAGATCTCATCCCTCTGCCGCGTTCCTTCCTAGCAACGGGAGGAAGACAACTTTTTTTTCCTTGGGATGATTTTTTTTAGCATTTTCACCTGTCTCAGTTCTCTCCCAAACACATTTTCAGTATTCTCAGTCTCTAGAAGATCTCACATTTTTTGGATTCTGGGCCTTCTGGCTTTCTTCAAGAGTATTATCGCCTGGCTTACTGTCTTGACATCGAAGCCAGCCACTATCTGTCCGCAGCCTCAGCTGTACGGAGCCCAAGTTGCGGGGGTAGTATGCCATGAGCGGGTCTGTTCTCAGGGAGGTGCTGCCAGCATTTGTCTTCCAAGAGGTATTAGCACCAGCAGGTTTAGCCTACAAGCGAGAAGGTTTGCACAGAGGCCCATCACTGGGACGACCTGGCCCCACATGGGAGCAGGTGCCCTGTCAAACAGCAGAGCCATCAGAGCTGCTTCGGTTGCAGTTCCTCTGCCTCTTGCTGAGATGATCTCTCCCTTTACCACCATCTAAACACTCAGTGGCTTCACTTCTACAATATGTCCCCTCCACCACCCACAGAGGTGTTTCCACCTTCATTACAGGAGCCTGCAATGTGCCAAGGTGATTTCCTTCAGAGAAATCCTGGAGATTTCTCCTCCTTCTGCACAAGGAGGTGTTCCTCTGAGCTGAAAGCGTCCTTTCAGCAAGTAAGGATAACAGGAGGCACCCCCTAAAATATTGTTGTCCCCTAAAACATTGCTACCGACACAGGAGTTTATCTCTGGGACATGATCAGAAAACTATGATGAAAAAAGTACTCTCTTGGGGACTCAAACTGTAAGCTTCCTAACTCCTGGGGAGGCTGTAGCGCAGGGGCACAATATAAGGGAAGAGAAATCAGTGCTGCAATCATATTTCTGCTTTGTAAAGTCAAACAAGCATTGTCTTACACAGCCTTTTTCCACTGTAAGGCAGCTTATGACAACGGTTTCTACCAACACCAGCCCAGTGCTGGCAGACTCCCTGTCTCTTGCTTGAAGATAAAGATTACAATAGCATCTGGGTGGAGGCCTGGGCAAGGAAACCCTTCCCACAGCATCTCTCGGGATGGTGTCGGGAGCCCCAGCAGGCACTCCTGCAGCAGCCAGAGGCGGATGCTCCTGGCTGGATTTGTGACGCCTGAGCACCGAGCACATCAGCAGCCAGGTCTCGTGTCTCAGGAAGGAGAACAGCCCGTCTGGAGGCAGGTGGGTGACTCCACTTGTGGCAGCTGCAGGGCTCTGCCACCAGGGAAGCAGGTCTTACTGCTGCCACTTCTAGCTGGAAAAAGAGAGATGCTGAAAGACTCTGCAAGGTCGTGCCCAGTGGCAGAGGACTTGGTCCTGCTTCATGCTGAGCACTCTTTTTCCAAATCAGCCAAGTCCTTAAGCGTGTGAGTAGCCCTAATGAAATCAGCGGGTTTACTCCTGTACTTAAAGTTAAATGCATACAGAAGTGCTTCGCTGGACCAGAGCCAGGCAACTTGTCATCTCGCAGGACTCGGGCAGAAAATGCTGTGCCACCTGCCAGCATCTTGAGGGGCTGCTCCCCATCCCTGAGCTCCAGAGGTGGCTGTGGGTGGCCCAGCAGATACAGCTCCATCGCCAGATGCCGGCTGCATCCCACAGCGGTGCCTCCCTTGAGCACATCTCTGTGAGCGCCTTGCACAAATTTGGGAACTCTCTGGTTAGAGGAGAGCTACAGGACCCCGTCACCTCCACGCAAGCCAGTCTGGCTGGTGCCTCCCCCTGAAACGAGTCGCACTGTTGCCAGCAAACAGCAGCATGCCTGCCCTGGGTAGGTGACCGCTACCCCCCAGACTTTGCCCAACTCTATGTATTGCTTGTCAGTCCTGCTGTCAGATATGCTCACAGTGCAGTGTATTCACATTTTTCCCTCCCTGACCCTCAACATCTCAATTTTCTGTCTGCCTTTGAAATCTTGGCTAATTAGGAGGCTACGTGTTCCCTGTGAGACTGGCCTTTTGTGCAGAGTTTGTAATTAGAGTGACTGTGCAGTGCTCTATTAATTGCAAGAATTGTGATTTTTAGATTAATGAGTTAATTGCTAATATCTGCATACGACATTCCCTCAAGATGTATTACATTACAGTAAATAAACCTTGTGTCTGGAATGGCAGACATTAAAGGAAGCTGCCGTGATTAGTTTGAATACTTTAGATAGCTAAAATAATATTTGCTCAATACACAATGTGTGTAAAAGTGTATTTTCCAGCCTTTTCTTTCCCCCAGCCCCCCTCGCTAGATAACATTTATATTTGATAGCTCACAGACAGGAGCTGCCAGGGCGCTGCTCTTCCCGTAGAGGTCCTCCACCGCTCCCCCAGCCTGTCCTCCTGACCCGGTCGAACCCTCCCCAGCTTCTGTCGTGGACTCTCCATCAAGACCTCCACCTCCAATTACACTTTGTATTTCCTTTAGACTTTATCCCCCATGCTGGATTTTGCCTTTGTTTCCTCCTGAAGGGATGCTCCAGCAGCCTGCAGTGGTTGCCGTCACCCCAGCCTGCAGCGCAGCAGCACGCCGGAGCCAGGGAAGAGCTGAAGCTGCAGAAGCTGCAACAGGACGGAGGGAACTATCCATATTTAAACTCCCAGGCCACTCCTGCTTAACTGTTGTGGAAAAATCCCATTGGAAATGTAACAGCCAGAGCTAGCCAAGACCTTGGTAACAGCTGAATGCTTTTCATCAGACAAGTAGCTGTTTGCTGAAAAGTGTAATTCTGGGACAGCTGAAACTATTTGCGAATTCATCATGATTTCAGGAAATAGCCTCATGTAGAAGAAAGGCCCCAAATGAAAAAGTTTCACAGTTTTCCAGTTTGATATTTTCTAGATTAAGTGCCTCTTTTTGTTTTGCAAATGAAATTTGATTTAGATATTTATCTAAATTAAATAAAAACCTGCAGAGAACGAACGCAAATGCCGGTTTGCAAGACACAAATCCTTCTGGGTTGGCTCAGAGTAGTTCTTTCCTTTTTGTACTTTTTGTTTATTTGTTTAAACAGAATCTAAGCTCTACCCGAAACAATTTCCCAGGACTTGACTTTAGTCCGCAGGCTGAGTTATTCACATGAGTTATTTTCTTACTTGATAACACATAGAAATAAAGGGAGGATGAGTTAATTCCAGTAATGAGCAACTTACTTTCTGCTTGGCTCAGTATCAACATCCCATATACTTCTCATATGGAAATATGTCATTGCATTCGTGCTTTTTAAAACCCGTTTGCTTTTGCTGCTGAGAGCCAACACAGCTCAGGCACTGCCGGCTGTTCCCCAAGCTCTGCCCGCACACCTCCCTCCCAGCAAACCGTGATACCTCTCCATTTCCCAGGGAGACACTAAACACCGAAGGCAGCTACACTACTTGTACATGCCTTTTTAAACTTAAAAGTTTTGCTTTAGTGCTGCTGGAGCGTGAGGCTAATGGGGTAGAGAATAATTCTAGCAAATACAGTCTTGTATTAACGGCTTCGGGTTGCGTTTGGCCTTGGGATGCTTTGAAGGGAAGCTCTTTCACCAGGCTGATAGGGCATGCAAGGTGGGCGCTGTCCTTGAGCCTCACACGCAGCCAGAGCTAAGAGTCATTTTTACCCTCGTACCTAAGTCACCAGGCTGCAGCCAGCCCTGGAAGCCACCCTACAAGCTCTGGTGACCCCAAGGTGGGACACCTGCAGGGAGAGGCTCGGCAGAAGGCACCCTCTGATGGCAGCGTGAAGGGGCACAGATGGCATTTTGTTCCGTAAAGCACTGGGCAGGGCTGGGCTGCTCTATGGCCCCTCTAGCAACAGTCATTCCATCTGGCCTGGTTTCTCATTTGCTGTCAAATGTCAGGACTAGATGGACAAGGAGGGCTGGATGTGGGGTGCTGGGGCCAAAAATCCTCAGTGTTAGGTTCTGTGAAAAATTGGACCTCAAGGTGAGGCATCCGGTAGGACTGATGCTCACTAGGTTCCTTGACAAGCATCACTCTGGACTTAGACCCTATAGCTTTAGGCACCTGATTTTTAAATAAGATGGTTCGTTACATAAATTAAAATTTCCTTAGGAAACAGCATTAACGAGAATTGAAAAATCCTCTTCACATGTTGATGTATTTTAGATTTTATTGTTTTGAGCCTGGTTAGTCAAAACTTCAGACTGCTTTCCCAAGAAGAGCATCTGTCTGTATTGCTGCCCACTTGTGCATGGGGTCATGTTAAGGCACGTGCTTTAAGGGAGAGGATTGCGTGGTGTCCGGGCCTTATTCTGGTTTGGGAGATCTGTCCGTACCTCAGATACCCACCCAAGTACTACTATACCTCCCAGGGCTCTTCATCATGGGCAATGTGGATGCACTTACTAAAACCTTTGAGACGCAAAGGTATTGTAGCAGGAGCCATACTCATACGCAAGATGCAAAGAAGGATGCGTCCCAGACAAGGAGGGTCCCACACCAGACCACAGTCTATATGCACATTGGGTACCTATGAAAGACATATTATCGCAGCACTATTAACTAGAAAAGTCACTTTGGAGTGTCCTGAGTGTCACGAGGTTCTGCCTCTGAACCGCACAGAAGTTGGACTCCAGGCGCTTCAGATTTATTCTTGATTGCTGATGTGTCGGAGGATGTGTAAGCCAGTGGGACACTCAAAACAGCCTGGATCAATTCTTATTGAATCCGTGAAAACCTTGTTGGGTGGAGCAGCCATGAAGGAGAACGGCAGGGAAGGAGTAGCTGACCAGCAACCGATCTCCCGTGGCGGCCGCCTCTGTCATGCCAGCCCTTCCACTCTACTCCTTACCCACCCCCTCCAAGTGGCAAAGATTTACATCAGATGCCTTCGCTAGGTCTGGTTTTGCTCCCCTGGCATGAGGTACCAGGCACAAGCAGGGGGAGAAGCCTGCTTTTTTTACCCCTAACAATGTGTGTTCCCTGAGCTCTGGAAGTCCACCGAGGCTGTGACCATGCTAACTCCCTGGGCATCCTTGATAACCTTTTACAGATCCGCACCTAGGGAAACGGCACTGCTGAGAAGCTGGCTCCGTTTCCTATCCCCACTGAATGCATAGTGCTTGTCAAAATGTGACACAGAAAAGGACCAGAAACATCTCTTACTGGAACCTCCCTAAAACCACGGCAGAAGAGCGTATGTGTGAACATGCAGGGCCCAGCAGAAGGCTGGTTTCACCATGTGCCTCTGTGAAGGTGCTGGAAGAAACAGGAGCATCCATCCTGCCTGTCTTTTGGGGGATTTTTTCCTGACCACAGATCCTGGGCATGAGGCTTTCCTGGAGATTTGACAGTGAAGGTTGAAGGCATTTCTCTGACTGCCCTTTTCTGAAGTCTAATCGGGAAATAGGAACGTAAGAGACCAGATTTTCTGTGCCTTTTATCTTTCTCTTTAAAGGACAGGATTCCTATGTCTTATTTATTGCAGGCAGAAAAGTAAAACTGCTTACTTAAAAACTAAGGACCAGTCTTGACCGCAGAGGTCTGTTGCTTTAGTACCATTCCTGTTTAAAAAAATCTTTGTGGGGACAAAACCACTAAAAGAAATGCACACACCAGTGCAGCTTGCTCCAGTTCGGAAAGCAAAATAAGCAAGATGTTACAAGGTATGTTTACAGCACTATAATTATATCACAGTAGGATTTCCAGTGTATAAATGTTTCAGTTTTTTTTAAAAAAAAAAATTGTATCTCTAGCTGTCACTGCTACAACATAGTACTGTTATCAGGCGGGCCGTCCTTTGCTTCACCTGGCACTGCGCAGCTTTTGGCAGGACTGGCTGGGATTTGGCTACGGGGCGTTGTTTGCCCGAAAGCAATCCTTCCTTCAAGATGAAGTAGAGGAAGGGTGAGTGTAGGTAGCTTTGCTGCTGGTGCATGGGTGAAATCATGCCTGATCAACCTCCAAGACCATGTCCCTCCTTTAAATTCCCAGCTGGAGATGGTGCAGTCCTTACTGGCAATGGTGTGGTCCTTACTGGCGATGGTGCAGTCCTTACTGGTGATGGTGTGCATCGCAGGAGCCTGCGCACAGGCGCTCTGGGTTATTTCAGTTACAGCCGCGGGTACCAGGCTCACACGGCTGAGCCCCCTTGTACTGTACCGACACGATATAAGCGTCTGGCAGCCCACGGGCCCTGCCTTGTCTGCACTTCCCTTGCTCCGTCTTGAGCTGACACCGCGCTTGCTACATCTCTGGTGACCAGAGAGATTTAAGACGCAATTGTACTATCAATGAAATGCAACTTTTGCCTTCCAGGCACTTAAATCCTTGGAGGGCCTCATTCAGGGCTGCACCGCTTCGGTTTCATGTCAGTAACTTCCTAATTAGCATAAAACCTCAAGACCGGTGCTGTGGTGAATAGGATGCTGGCGGGGGACTGCTGAAACCCAGCTTCTCCCTGACCTGCCGAGGGACTCAGTGTTCACTTCGTCTCTGTTCCCCTGTGTTTGACTCTCTAGCCTGCAGCACCCTGCAGGTGCTTTGGGGCTGAGATGATCTTCCCAAGGACAGGCAGCATAAGAAGGATGAAGCCAGATCTGCTGTCTGGGCCAGCTCTGGCTGACCTCACCCCATTTCTTGTCTCTAACGGGGGACACAATGGATGCCTCAGGGCAAAGTGAGAAACAGCAAATATCCCTCCTAGCTTCCAGCAACCAGTGGCGTGAGGATTCCCCGAGTCCAGAGACCGTGTCTAGATGGGCATGTGCAATAATCACTGATGGACCTGAAGCCCATGAATTTATTTCAGCCCTATTTAACCCATGATATAATTCGGCTCCACAGCACTTTGGTGGAAGGGTGTTGCACAATTTAATTTTGTACGACAAGCAACGGTTTTCAGATTTAAAATCTGATACCGAATGGTGATCGGATACATTCTTCTGTTGTAAAAATTAGTGAATTCTCGTTCCCTGTTCCCTCTCCCACGCCCTTCAGGGGTTTATAGACATCGGTCATACCCCTTTGGCCAGCTCTTTTCCAGCCAGCTCTCAGATGATGCCCCAGGCGCGACTGCAATTCAAAGAGCCGGTGACAGCTCGAACGAGGCGGCCGTGGGCCAGGCCCAGCCTGCCTCCAGCCCGACACCAAGGAACACAAGCACGTGTGTTTCACTGCAGCGGCCAGCAATGGCCATGCAGGGGTTACCAGCACCCCAGCAGACAGCAGATTACCTGCAAGGCCCAGGTCACCCTTTTATTTTCTTACCAAACTCTCTCCTATTGACATTATAATGTCAGTCTCTCAAGAATTGGCTTACAAAACAACAACAAATGTGGAACTAGAGATCCATGGTATTCCCCATGAAGATATTAAAAGTATGCTGAAGGCGCAGGCATGGAAGCAAGCTGGCATTTAAGGAAGGTGAACATTGAGGAAGCCTATGGCAGATAAGGGGGAGGGAGTGGGAAGGGCTCTCTGTGTCTTTATCTAATAACTGTTTGTTTAGAAACACCTGGCACATACATCAAATTAGTGCAGCCAAATGCTCTTCAAACTTTAAACCAGACAGATTCATTCAGGAACCTTTCATTAAACTTTCCTGGAAAGATTAAACATCAGCCATGTGTTTTATCAGCAGAACAATTCTGCTCAACAGCGATGACATTAAGATGTTTTATAGAAGGGGTATACAAATGTACCTGCACTCTGTGAGGCTTTTCTGCAGGCTTGTAATTCCTTGCTTAAGAATATAAAACGAATAAAATGGGGGGGGAAATACCCCAACAGTTCTGCATAATGATTTCACACACGGGGGGGTGGGGGGTAGGGGGTGGGGGAAGCCAAGAGGATTATCAAAGGGAGAGTTTTATTGTATGTTTGCATCCTTTTGCTCATGTTTGCAAAGGGAAATGGATTTGAGAATTTCCCACCGACGTTGAATTCAGGGTCTGTAGTAGGGCAGAAGTAATATGTATTGCCTCTTTCTAATCATCGATTCCATTCAAGAGTCCTCAGCATGTAACTCTTTTTCTTTCTCAACGGGAATAAATTTGCCAAGAAGGGATAACACCAACATATTATGTAAAATATCACCCGGCCCCTAAATGTGTGCAACTTTGTGAAAATCGTTCAAAATCTGTCTTAAATTTAATGTGAACAAAGTGTGATACCGAGACTGCAGTCACATCACAAAACAGCTGTTACTATTACGATCAATTGAATTAAATTGTTTTATACATTGTATTAGAGTATTCCATGTGTTTGGCTGGTCTTACGACACACTTGTTGCTGCAGTTGATGCCAACGGGGGGATCAATGTACCCTGATAATGTGTGCAGGTATCCCATTCCCCGCCGGGGACCCCGCAATTGTCTCCCCAACACACCCACGTCCCTGCATTTTGAAGAGCAGCGTTGGACACCACTGGTATCTTTTCTCCCACAGATCCTGCAAAACGCAGCGTCACGGTTCCGGGAGTGAAAATCTAGCGCTGTAACCTCTGCTGTACGGTGCACCGAAGCAGTAATATATTAACACAAGGTCGTAGCCTGACAAATGCTTTTAAGACGGCAGAAACCAGCGCTGCCACAAACCCAGCCCTGCACCCCCTGCCCCGGCTGCTCACTCCCACCCGCCTGAGCCTCTCCCTGCGCCAGCACGTGTCTCGTGCAGCTGAAGGCAGAACCAGGTTGGGGAACAGATCCAGCTGAAAATAAGCTTCCCCCCCCACCCCCACCCCCACCCTTAGGATTAGTGTTCAGCTGGATCTGTTCCCTGATCCACTTCACCTTGCAGCTGCACAAATGCTCGTGCTGGCAGCGGGAGGAGGCAGCAGGGGCTGGGAGCGCATGGCCGGGGCCCAGAGGAGCCAACTGCTTCTTCAGGCACTTGCAGCAGCAGCTGAGCACAAGGCTGCAGAGTGGCTATTTTTTTTTTAATAGGCTTGGTTTTCTTTCAAAATTGGAAAGAACTGGGAGAGTTTCTGCGCAGACTGCAAATAACCTGCACCTTTCCAGCTAGGAGCTCAGAGTGCACCATGACCCTGCGGCAGGACAGACCCCGGGATGGGCATCCCCTGCCTGCGGAGCTGCTCCCGGAGCCAGGGCGGGCAGGGCAGGCAGGGCAGGCAGGGCAGGCAGGGCAGGCAGGGCAGGCTGGAAGAAGACGAATCAGGGTCTCCAAGCCCCTACAGTGCACACACAACCACCCACGTCAACTTGGGATCAGAGCCTGGAGGACCCAGCACCTCAGATACCAAGGCAGCACCAGTACAAGATGATAAATGAGAGCCACCCCCGTAAGAAACCCACCTGAAATACTCCCATGAAAGCGGAGAAGCAAAATTACTGAGAAATATTTTCCTGGCAACTTCCAAACTGAAAGCTGCCTTGATGGCTTTTTTTTTTTTTTTTAATGAAAAGCCAGATCCACCATGCTTTTAAATCAGTAGAAAAAAAAAAAAAAAAAAAAAAAAAAGGACAAATTAATTTACCCTCCTTTTCATTCACCCTCCTTCCTCTGGGTTCCCACAGAGAACTTGTGGCATGAATGAGTCCTGAGGTGGGGGTCAGCCTCTTGTGCTGAGTAACCAGCAACAGGACAAGAGTAAATGGCCTCAAATTATGGCAGGGGATGTTTAGATGGGGTATTAGGAAAAATGTCTTCACTGAAAGGGTGGTCAAGCACTGGAACAAGCTTCCCAGGATGTAAGGGAATCACCACCCCTAGAGATGTTTAAAAAATGCATAGATGTGGTGCTTGAGGACATGGGTTAGCGGTGGGCTTGGCAGTGCTGGGTTAATAGTTGGACCTGATGATCTCAAAGGTCTTTTCCAACCTAAATGATTCTATGATCTTCACTTACACTAAGTTAAATACTTTTATGGTATGAAACTCTACATCTGTAGCGCAAACCTTTTAAATGTGTGAAAAATAACATTACAGTAATTAAATACAACAAGCTAATGCTAAAATGGTGGGTGGGGAGGGGAGTTGCTGATCTAATAAAGATCATACACTGCCTTTAGGAGCAATTTTTTTTTCTGCTGGTGCAATCCTTCGCACTGGATGACATCCTTATGGCAAATTATACAAAAAGTGATCTGAACCACCCTCTTAATGAACTTACTTTTAGATGATTGATACCAAATGGTGGACTTTTGACTTCCCACTAGAAGTAATTCTGCTCAATGATGTTTGTATACCCCTGTCAGTCTGGTGTGAGATAAAAACTGTAAGAAAAACAACCCGTCTTCTAAATGCTTAGTTACAGAGCAGCTTACAAAGTGTGTTTCGGAACAAATTCATCCCTGGTTTACATCAGTTACAGCAGTGACATGAAGGATGTGATTCTTTTTATGCACTTTAAATTTGAACTAGAGTACTAATATTAAAAGCAGAGTAAGCAGTAAAATAAACCAATTAATTTCTCAAGGCTCCAAATTTACACTCACAAAAATCTCTACGGGAAGTTCCTTAATGTATTCATAATCCCGCTTCATGAACCTATACTATGGACAGTTAAGCCAAACTCCAGGGTTAAGTTTCTGGATTAACTATACTGGTAGAAAACAAATGTTTGCTGCTACTGATTTGTCAAAAACCATAAGCACCTTCTTAAACAGGGGTGATAATTTTAAAGAATATCCATTATAAGCTAGCCAACATACCTGTCCAAAGCAGTTGCATCTTAAAAACTGGTAAAAAATAAATGGGATATTGACATCGGTGCCGGATATGTGGCGTCAACATACAAATTTATTTTCTAACGATCCAACGTGATCTCTGGCTCAGAAGAATCTAGGCAGGATTTGAGTCTGCCTGTTCCTGCATAGCACTGAGCAACGAAGTCGCGCAAACACTTGGAGGAGTAAAATAACTGGTCTATTCTAGTCAACAGATACTCGCTCTAAATCTGCAGAGAGATGCATGCGCTTAAATTTATGCACTGAGAGTCATCCAGCTGAAGTCACTCTTGACTCCTCACGCTACATAAAAGCTGTGCAGGAGCATCATCTATGCAGGATCAAGGCCCATATTTGCATCTGCAAATCAACCTCTTTATGAAAACCAGATTGTAAATTTCATTTATTTGTTTATTTTCATTCCTTGCAATGTCTTGAGAAGTACCCATGTAGCAGTACCCTGCACTCAGGCTGACATGTCGGTGAAGTGTGGAGGGAAAGTGTGACTGCGCTCCCGGTTGATGGAGTGCCTCGTGTGACGGGCGTTCAGCTGCTCAGAAGCCAGCATGTGGGTCAGGAAACAATACTGGTACATCACCATTTTCCCAAATCCACTGCTAAAAGACACCGAGTTATTCACAAACAAAGCATGTAATCCCTTGCTAAAAATAATTACAAATTCATGAAATATAACTATTATAGACACAGAGGCTACAGGCATTCTGTTGTATTTTTGGAAGCTGTGAAGGTGCAACGCTGGATGAGCACAGCGAGTGCTGAATTAGCAGCAGCAGGGAGGAGCTGGGGAACCATCCAGCGGGCGAGGTGAACCCTGGATGACAGGGAGAAAGGGTGTTGTGTAAACCTGGCACCCCAAACACCCAGTTCCTGTAGCGGAAGGACTCATAAGAACTGCATTGCTAAACAGTGCCAGGAACTTTTCAGTCCAGCTACCGATAGGTTAAAATAAATAGAAGAGCAGGAGAGGAACAGCTTGATTTTGCTTTGCTTCCGCAAGCATCCCTCACAAGCCAAGTTTTCAGGGCTATTCTTCTCCTGGATGGGATTGTCTGCACAACTACCTCCAATATTCCCTAAGGCTGGGTGCCTCAGTCTTTTGAAAATACAGTTAGAGAAGGAGGAGATGTGAGGAATCTGCCTTTTAGGTAACAGCCTACTGCCTGAAACGTATGTCCAGAAAGTGGATAAAAGAAATAAATGGGAGGAAAGAGGCCAGAGGAGAGGTCTGCCCCATGCCTGCCCCGGTAGCAGCACGATCCTCTTCCTTTGGCTCTTTCCTTGTCCCCAGATCGCCGCTCCTGAGCTCCGGGAAGCTGAAAAGCCCTGCTCCAAGCACACACTGAATTTTGCACAAACCAGTGAGATCCCGGGGGAGCTGAAGCTCCTTCAAGGCTGGGTAGCAGCTGAGTGGAAGTTTTAAAAGCTGCGATTTGAAATTAAAAACCTATCGTTTCAGGCCCCCCACCGAACATACCGTGTATCTTCTTTCCTAGCATCTAATTACAAAGGCTATTTCACACTTGATGAATGTTCGATTGCAATCCAAATAGTTTGAAGAAGAATCCACATGCCCGAGGACTGCCCCCCGCTAAACTTGAAGATGTTTGCGTCAAAGCTTTCTCCTTTACACCCTGTAATCTAATTGCTTCAGTAATGAAATAATTATTTGTGGGTTTGGCCTTAACGTATGTCACTTTGTTTATATCACGAACTCAATGTTATTTATTAGAAGCAATTACTGTTTTCCTGTCCCGCGCCCCCATACGTTGTATACGTAATGTTGAACAAAGCAAATTGGCTCAAGCAAAGAGCAACAGTGAGTGTGGATTAACGAAATCACCACAGGCAGGCCCTCGGCTGGGGCAAACTGCTGTTACTCATTGCGGCCCAAGCTCCACGTGCCAGCAAGCTGCCCGTAATATCTGGGCAGTGATGGAAATCCAAGAAATCCCAGTCAGGCGGAGGCTGTGATGCTTACAGTGAGGTTTCCTGCAGGCGGGTAGGGTTTTTCTCTTCGGAGGCACTGTCGCCAAAGGGAAGAGCGCAGAATTAGATGCGTCTTCAAGCTGAAAGCTGCTTAATTTTGCTAAAATCTGCTTGGGGGTGCCCGGCTGTACCCCGTGTCGTGCAGAGCCTGGGTATGACGGGGTGGCCGCGGCGCTGGCCACCTGGGCGCCTACACCACGGGAATCCCGGTGAGCTGAGGCTGTGCGAGGCTTCAACTTCTGTGGGATGGAGGTAGCGGCTCCCGGCAGCAGGTGCTCGGAGGATAAATGATGGACATGGTGTAAACACCCAGGACCTAACCCGTTCTTCTAAGAATCCAGTTCTTTAGGCTTTTCACCATGTAATTTTCCCCACAGAAACTGAAGCTCGCTTATTAATTTTGATGGACAATTGATCCAGTTCAAGGGGTTTATTTGACTAGAAAAGGAATGCGCTTTTTCACAGGCTGATTGAGAAGCACAGGATATATGTAATGCAGAAGGCTCGATGATTATACAACAAAAAGATGGGATCACCACCTGCCCACGTTCTTGCGATAAGCAGATGAAGAACGTCTGTCAAAACATTAATTCCCAAATCTATGGGGGTAATGCAGAATACAAATACAAATAAACGCACGTCAGAGCGCGCTCCCGTTATCTTGCATTCAGCTGAACGCCCCGGTGTGATTATACGATAGTCACATCAAATTGGGCGCTCGGCGGGGATGGATGTGTCAGCCCCTCCGTCTTGGAGATGCCAAGGGCGCGGGCTCAGCCTGCCTGGTGGCCTTTATTCCCCGGCCTCACAGCGGCGATTCCAGCCCCTGCGCGCAGTGCGGGGCGCGGATGGAGTAATTGCGGATGGAGTAATTGCACAGTCAGGCAGACAGAGGGATGACGGCCATACAAAGGGGCGCGGGGCCAAGGCCGAGGTTGGGTACCGGCTCCCAGGGGGTTCCGCAGACCCCTCCCCCCCCCCCCCCCAAAGGCGGCGGGCTCCGCGCCCGGCACCGCCGCGCTGGGGTGACCGGCCGGCCCGGGGCAGCGACCGCGCAAGCTGCGCGCAGCGCGGGTGGCCGAACAAAGGCGGCCGCCGGCCCTGCCCGCGGTACGGGTGGTGGTGGGGGGTGTCCCCCAGCCCCGGGCCGCCGCCGAGCGCAACAGGCACCGCTCCCCGCGGAGCCCCCTCCCCGCCCCGCGGAGCTCCCTCCCCGCGGGCGCGCCCGGGGCCGCCCGGTCCCGGTCCCGCTCCACCGCCCCCCCCCCCCCGCCGCCCCCCCGCCCCTTCCTCGCTGCGTCTGTTTGTACTTTAGCTGATCCACTAATCCCCCGAGAGAGCCTATTTGTAGTGAAGAGTATCTATAGGGGGCGAGGCTGGTCCATGTGGGTTTGTGTCATTGGTTTGCAAGGAGAGACCCCGCCTATTGCCCAAAAAAAAAAAAAAAACGGGGGAAAAAAAAACACGACCCACGCAAACAAAAAAAAAAAAAAGGCAGTGAGAGCCCCTACCTCTCCCTTCGCTCACCCAGCGTGGCGAGGGGGAGCGTCCGCTCCGCCCAGCGCCGCCCGGGCACTTTCTCCCTTTCCTGGCTTTAAAAAAAAAAAAAAAAAAAAAAAAAGAAAGGGGGGTGTGTGGAATAAAAGGCAAAAACAAAAAAAAAGAGAAAAAAAAAAAAGCCGGCGACCCTCCCCCCCAAGTTGCAATTAGCATCCTCCCCGCTGGTGCTGGGCGCTGCGCGGGGCTCCGCTGCCCCCGTCCGCTCCCGGCGCGGCGGCGGGCGGAGCAGGAGAGCGGCGGGGTGGGGGGGGGGGGGGGGGGGGGGGGGGAGGATTAAGTTTTTTTTTTTTTTTTGTGCGGTGTGCGAGCGGGTGGCGTTTTTAAGGTGGATCTCCAGCAGGCAGAGCCCGGCGGCGGTGGCTGCGGGAAGGGATGCGGCGCTGAAGAGCGGTGCGGGGCTGCCGGCGGCCGGGCCGAGCCGAGCCGAGCCGCGGCGGCCGGGAGCAGGTAAGGGGGGGGCGGCGGGCGCTGTCGCCCTGCGCTCCGCGGCGAGAAGGACAAGGAAAGGCGAGGACATCTTTGCTTGGATGTCCCCGCGGTGGGGATGGAGGAGGAAAAAAAAAAAAAAAAAAAAAAAAAAAAAAGAGGGAGGGCGAGAACCCGGTGTGTGGCGGGGAGGAGGTGATGGTGGTGGGAGGCGGCCGCGCAACTTACGCGGGCGGCGGAGCGGCGGGGTGAAGTGGGAGATCTTTTGTTGTGCCGGGCCCCGCATTGTTTACTTAGGACCGAGCGCCGCCGACAACATCTGCCGGGGGATTAACGGGGCGGCGGCGGCAGGAAAGTTTGGGCGAGGGGGAACCCCGCGGTGCGGCGCGGCCGCCCGCTCCGCGTCCCCCGGCCGCCGCGGCCGCGGCGGCCGGGGGACGCGGAGCATGCGGCGCGATGCGTTGGATATCTGTCTGTGTATATTTTATTTTAATTTTTCCCTTCACGGGCGCGTGTTTCTTTTTTTTTTTTTTTTTTTCTTAATTTTCAATCGATTTCCCGGTTTTTTTTTTTTTGTAATTTAGAAAAATATTTTTTCTATTTTTTACTTTTTTTTTTTTTTTTTTTTTTTTTAAATCTTTAAAATCATCAGTTTTTATTTGGGCTGAAGACCGGCGCTCGCTCGCCGGGCACTTAGCGACTCTCCGCGCTGAGCCCGCGGAGGTGCGCGGTGCCGGCTTCCCGCACCCCCCACCCCCCCGCGGGGCTCCACATCCTACATTTCCCCACTATTTATTTACCATCTCCCCCCTCCCTGGGAAATTTTCAACCTTCCCTCGCTATGCCTGGAAAGCAAAAGCGGAGGAGGGGCGCGGATTTCCGCGTGCTGCTCTGAGGTTATTCTTCCCAAATTAAAAAAAAAAAATAAATAAAATCAAAAAAAATACCACCACCACCCCACAACTTGCTGGACTTGCTGAGGGGGAAAGAACAGCCTTTTGTCCTGCCGAGGGACGTGCCCCAAAGGTAAATCCTGGCTGGGGCTCAGCGCTTGGTACTTTGCCGGGTCCTCCCAGTGCTAGGGAGGAGGAAAGGGGGAGATGGAGATCTCAAAGTAGTAGAAGTAATTTCTTCTTTCAGCTGCACTTCTTCGCTGCCTTTGAATTGCCTGCAATGAATGTACGTAGCTCTAATTGAAGTACTTTAATCATTCACACTTGATTAAGTATACCGTGACCAGAGGAGAGGAATACACCCGGCTCCCCAGAACGTGAGGGATGGTATGACATTTTAATCCTGTGTTTTAAAAAACATTAGTGAAGCAGCAAAAACGATAGCCGGTGATGGTTAGGTATAATGGACCGTTGTTTTCATACAGATGGTGGCTTACCGACCGGAATGAAATTGCAGTTATTGCAGATTTTTTAATTTTTATTTTTTTTTAGGGGGGGAAGGCACATACTTTTCAGTTTGTTTAAGCAGAGTGAAGAAAATAATGATAGACGAGATGCCTGGTGACAAAATGCTTTTGTTCCTGTTTCCATCAGTGCATAGGGGCGCCGACCTGCTTTAGCATTCTTTAAAGGTCTCTTTACCAAGGAAAATTGAAGACGGTCTCATTATAGGAGAGTGTGTTCAGAATACTATGAGGTATTTATGAATTCAAAGGTGATTGTTGAATCGCAGACATTTCAATTACGCAGCCTGTAGTAAAAAAAAAAAAAATTATTTGTGGCGATGTGTTCTGTAATCTGTTATTACCATAAAGCTGATTTGTGCTGGAGCTCCAGAGCTGGCCGAGGGAATGGGTTCGTCCACAGGGCTCGGATCTCAAACAAAGATTTGTATTCTTCCCCTCGGAAAACTTTCTGCTGCAGGGGCAGCCTCAAGTTCCTATAAAAGCGATTGTTTGGGATACGTCAGCTATCGTCAGTATTTTTCTGGAAAATCTGGCATTGTAGATGCGGGGCGGTATTTTTAGAAAGGAGCTTTTTATTTTTGGACGCATTTGTGAAACCCACCTGTTAGTCATTAGCAGGGAGCGGGGACAGAGGTTCACTTTCATCATTAGCAAACCCGGGTGCTTCTGGGGGCTGGGGGCAGTTCCTCCCTTGATCTGAGCTCTTCCAGTCATGGGCAATCAAAGTGTCTTTCCCTTTAAAAGTCTTGACCAAGCGGTTCTGAAACTGAATAGAAAAGGAGGTGGTTTAGTAAGGGTGGTGTGTTTTGAAATGCGGCTTGCATGCACCTTGGCTTTTCATTTTTCCCCTAGAATTTCAGGCTGAGATGCTTTCTTGGTCCAGAGTTTCACTCTCAGCTTTACAGCAGTCAAACCGTAGGTGGTACTGCCTTGCCGTCAGCTTTCCCTGGTGGTAGGGCAGTTCTCTCCCTCGCCCAGCCGGGGTGGGATCCCCGGGGTGGGATCCCCGGGGTTGGGCTGGCCAGGGCGGCTCTGCAGCGTGGCGCCCCGCAGAGCTGCAGCCCCACAGCCCAGTTTGCCGACAGCTCCCTCTCACCCGGACCCGCTTTTCGGGGGCAGAGTTGTGCCCTGTTCCCCTCGGGCTTTTGCTAGGTGGCAGACGGTCACGGGGGTTTCCCCACAGCCAAAACTGCAGCGCAGAACGTCGTCTGACGCTGGCGTTTCAGTCCAGGGGCTGGCCGTTGGGGTCCAGTGATAATATTCCTTGTATCAGCAAAAACCATCAGCCCCCGAGTATGAGGTCCCAGGCACGAGTTGGGAGTAGCGTTACTGAAACCTTTGGCCGGACAAGTCGATTTATCCATCAGGCTGGCGGCAGTTCAGATCACACTTCCGCGGTTCAGCGGACGCTGGTAAGAATATGTACTTCCATGAGCAAAACCAACCCAAACGTGGAGCTGCCCAGCCTTTTGGAAAAGGTAGGGTCGTTTTCCCTGGGGTGTGGTGCTCTTCGCTAGCTGTGGGAATTGCAAGTGGCTTCGTGTTTAAATGGAAGAAATGGAAAAGCTTCTCTCGACACAGCGCTGGCAGTTTGCAGGTGTTTTTGTTAAAGTCTGGTGGATGATGCCATCTCATAAAGCCGGATAGGTGTCATATTTACTCCTCAGATCAGATCTGGCAAGTATGACTTGCTTTGCTTTATTTTCGAGTTGTAAGGTAAAGAAGTGGAAAGTGGATCTGCTGGTGAGGAGCTCTTCACACTGGGGTGACTACACTTTCTACTGCCCTAGAAATTTGGGGGTTTTCAGAGCACAGGGACCCCCTGCCCCCAGCAGTTACGGATGTTTAGGTTGTAGGCTGTGGCAGGGGAAACAGCATGGGGATTCGCAGGATAGCAAGGACTGTGTAGGAGGGGTGTAGGGGGGGTTGTTGGGGGTCCCCACTTGCAGGGAACACTGAAACTTTGGAGGGGAGGTTCTTTGCAAGTCGCTGCTGGTTCGGCTGTTGACTGGGATAGCGCAGACGTTTTAGCCAGGAATCGGTGTTTTCACCTCCGCTGTACACGGTGCTGGAAGCTGCACTTCCAAAAAGCGGTGTGTCAGGTACACCTGGGCCAGCTCTCATGCCAGCTCCCATGGCTCATTTTTCTGTTCCTTCTTTACCAGAGGAAATAAAATAAAGATAAGGTTTAAGGTGAAAGGATGGAAAATACTGTCATCGTCCTTTGCGCCAGCCAGGGCATGGAAACCAGACCTTCTCCGTATGCCCTGCGTACCTTCTCCTTCTGCTCAGCGCCGTCGTGGCGAGGAGACGGGGATCTTTGGCATTTTACAGAGTACCAGGGAGGCACCAGACAACATTTTCTGTGAAGTCAGCAGGAGTTTTTGGTAACAGAACACAGTTGTTATTATTTAGTTACAAGGATCGTTGTTTTTGGGTTTGGTTGGTTTTTTTTTTTTTTTTTTCCCCTTTGCAGCAAGGATCAGCTGTTATTTATTTAGTTCTACAACAACCAGTGATGCTTCATGAGCGTGCGCTCCCCTTTCTTGCACTGTGAGCCCCGATGGTTTCTTAAGAACCAGGAATTGTTTGCAGAGGAACAAATGTCTGAAGTTTTTAAATTAAATTTTGTTTCTCCTCTGTGAGGTGGTAATGCTGGTGGGATGTCGTGCTCGGGAAATGGGATGGTGAGAAAGATTAAGGCTTCTTGTTCGGAAAAGAGCTACTGGACTGTTGAGAAACAGAAGTCCTGTTTTGTCACGCCTGTCTTCAAGGCAGCAGGGGGCCTGGGTCCAGATTTGCTCCAATCTCACCTAGATTTGATGCCCTACTCGAACTTTCCATGTTGAAACTGTGAGATAAGCCCGGCTGCGTGGGCTTTAGGGTTCGCTTTGGTCGGTTGGGTTAGTGGCACTTGGTCTGGTGAGGGGGGAGCACGGTGGGGCTGCATGAGAAGATCGTGGTGGTCCTGCTAGCAGAGTTGTTGGTGGTTTTTTGCTCTGCAATGATTTATTAGTGCCTGGGTTGCATTACATGTAACTTCCATGGGATTATTAAAAAGAAATACAGCTGGAATAGCTGGAGGGGAAAAATGCGTGGTGGAACTGGAGTGGCCTGATGGAGGGGTTTGCATCTGCATTGGCACGTCCTGAAGGTCAGTGCTGGTGGGATGGAGTTTGCTTTGGCCGGCCTGAGGTCTGCAGTTACGTGTCCTGCATGAGGAGAAGCATGGTGAGGAGCAAGGCCGGCGTTTTCCCACCAAACATCAAAGCTGTGGTGCTATGGAGGGTTCCCCTTAGCGGTGCACGTGTCACTGCCTCTGTTCCCATTAGTGTGGCATTTCTGGGTGTTACATACATGTGTCATCTGGAGGGGGATGCGTGTAGCTCCTGGGGGGGCACACAGCCGCTCTCAGACCCCAGTGCAGCTGTGGGGAGGGCTCCGCATTGTTAGTGCCCACTTCGATGGGCCCATGGAGGTCATCAGTGCCGCTGCCTGGCGGGGTTGCCCACTTCTGGATTTTTAATGGTTTTGGGGTTTTTTAGACCATCTTGAAATTCCAGCCAGGAGCAGAGCCCGCTCCAGCGGGGGGGTGGCGGCTCGCCCCTGCTCTGCGGTTTTTCCGTGGGAGGACAGCCCCTGGGATGCCAGCACCTTTCAGGGTCCCCCCCACTCCACAGCTGACAGGAGCTGTGCGCACTTGCGTTACACGGTTATTTTGGATAATTCAGCCTTGTTTTTCAAATACGTGGTTTTCTGGGTGGATCACGGTAGGCATCTTGATAGGCATCCATGAAGTTCCATCTGTTCTGGGACTTTACTGTAAAATGCAAATAAAACCCAAGTTACTTGAATGCATCAGTAGTAGATTTTAATTATTAATTACTTGCTCTTCCAACCTTATCTGGTTCATGTATTGTCATGTGTTCTTTAAGCCAATAAAAAGCGGTGGTCCTGCTGAAAGTAACAGCCCTGCTCGCTTCTGGGCTTGTGCCCATCCCTTCCACCAGAAGCAGGTTTTATGTGGTTAAAGCGACCTGCTCGGCTGTGGAATTGCGGACTCTGCTTCGCCCAGGTCCTCTCCCTAATCCCCACCAGCATGCTGTCTGAGCAGCGTGACATCAGGAAGGACCTGTGTCATCACGGTGGCCAAAGCAAGGTTGACCGAATCCCACCCTTCTGTGGACCCAGGTGCAGGAAGCGCAGGGAACCTTGGCTGTGAGGTTTTTGCAGGGGTGCTGGTAGGAACCTCGCTGAATTGATTTTTCACACGAGGACTGCCACAGTTGCTCCCATGTACATTAACTTGTGTAATGTTGTCAAACACTCAGCCACTATTTCTTTGCAACAACGCATACCAATTATTACTTAAATAGACCCCTGAAGCACAGCGCGGAGGGAGAATGTGTGGATTAGAGACATAATATTTACAAGGAGCCAAGTCTTTAATGAGACCAGGAATAATGCAGATGGATTCTCTGCTGCTAAATATAACAGATATGTAATGGATTCTGCCTATCATTTTTTTTAGCGACCCGTTTGCTCTGGAAAAATAGTAGCTTCTGTGCTGAGGAGGTTGGCACAAAGTCGTAGGATATTCCAAAATTAGCCTGGCCTTTGGTTATTATTGTAATAACTATAACGTGTGGCTCTGGGAGGTATCAGCAGCTCTGACTGGGAGAATGGTTGAGCCCCACTGAAATGCTGGTGGGCTTTGGCAAGAGTGGTGGGTGTACAAGGAGTGCAGGATCAGCCCCAAAAGAGGCAGAAGGAGGAGAAGGAAAGCCATTAGTTTCCACGCAGCTGACATGCTGACGGAGCCAAAAGCATCATCATTAGGGCAGAAAATAAACAAACCCAACAATTAATCACGTGGCTGGCTCCTGCACAGCCAGTGGGTATGGCACTGTGGGGTGCCATGAGCTCTGCAGGTCCTCAGCCTGCCTTTATGGAGATTCCGATTTATACGTAGAGGAAGCCGGCGCTACACCGGCCCTCCCTTCTCAACAGGCAGCTCCTGGTTTTGTGCCCTTCGGTGTGAGCCTGGCAGCAGTGCTGCCATCGAGGGCATCTCCTGGCTTTCCTGCATCTTTTCTGTTACAGCATCCCAAGCATGCCTGGTACAGCCGTGTTGTACCACGCTGAGGCTTCCCCAAGGTGCAAGGTCTCCGTGGTCTCCTTATTCCTCTGCGGGTGATGCACTAGGAACTTTGGGCATGAGGAGCTTGTAATTTATGGTCCAGATAAAGTTTTTAATTAAAAACTGGCCTTCTGCAGGCCCCTTTGAATAACTGCATCTTGGCTAGCCTCAGCAACATTCCTCCTTGCTTTTATCAGTGTACCCTTTAGTTTTACGACGATCGGGGGGTGGGGGTGGGGGGGAGTGTCCTTTGTTTGTGTTAGCTGGAGGGAAAACCCTGTAAATTCCCCTTTAAAACTGTGCTAGGCCAAGTAGAAGAGATGGTAATGGTACCTGTACAGCTGTCACAAAGTGTTGACTTTTTTATTATCTTTATTCTAAAAACCAGGTTCTGCATGAGAGGGGATGCTGGAAGAAATCAGCAATTTAAACAAAGTAATTAGGCTAAATACTAGATGTTACACTTAAAAGTTGAGAGACTGGAGCTTTGCTGTGACAAGCTGTGGATGAAATGAATTTCAATTCAATATATGGAAAAAAACCCCTTTTCATCTGCTTTCGTGATCTTGCAGTTATCTGAAGTTTCATGATCGCACAGCAGAAGATCATGTAGGTTTTATAGTTCCACTCGTCTGAGCTGGTACCTCTCATATAGAAGCGGTATGCTGCAACAGTTGAGCCTAGGATTGGGGTGTCCAGATGTTCAGTGCCGGAACACCTTATGCTAACTTCAGCTTTTGCCCTTTGCTAGTAACAACAGCGCTTCTCAAATAAAATGCCTATTCTACCTATTTTCTGTTCCTAGAAAGAAATAGGATTTTTGTTCTACGCTGTAATATTTTTGCTAGGTGAAGCACCAAGATGACGTATTTCTCCCATCCTCAATGTTTGAAGAGCAGAAAGCATAGATCTGTATCTCTCCATCTGGACAACAAAAAATTGTGAGCATTAGGAAGAAGCAGCGTAGATTTGGAGAGACCGAGTGCAATTTTAGTGTTGTCTAGCCAAAAGTTCAACATATTTCTTGAATTTGTGCTTTCTTGGAGGTGACCCAGCTTCACTAAGTACTAGTTCCAGCCTTGCCTGGAGTATGAAATCTCATTCTTGCTTAGCCCCAGGCAGTGAGGTTGCGGCCAGTGATGATTGTTGCGGTTGTTTCTGAAAAAAAATTTAGTAGAATGATGTATCAGGAGCAAGAATCTGGCCAAGTGCATCTCCGCCTGGCTGCTTCACCTTCAGCCATCACCCTTCCAGCCTGTGCTCCGGGCCGCTTAAGGTGCTGGATGCCCAAGTGGGGCGCACAGTTGTTATGATGCAGTCACCGCCTGCCCATCCCAGTGCCCGAGAGGGGAATCGATGGCAGAGGATAGAAATCAGAGCTTGAGGAAAGAGGCGAAAGGACAGAGAGAGAAGCTGCAGCTGGTAACAATGAGAGGAACAAACAGTTTCTGCAAAGTGTTAGGAATAAAACTAGGTTACTAGATGAAGTTAATGGAAAAGACAAAAATATTACACTTTTTTTGAGTGAGAAAAGTAATGGGGTGTTTAGACCCTGTTACAGTTGTGGTAGCAGTGGATGTTAAAACAGCCGCCGCTTTAGTCGGACCTTTGTACATCAGCCCCTGCATCTCCCTGTGAAGAGGTTCACAGAGTAAACCCAGCCAGTAACGTGTATATTTTACTAAGTCTTGAGATACTGGAGAATTCGCTGCAAACCATAGCAATTCTTAGGTTGTTTTATTATCGAAAAGCAGTAAACGGGCCAGGCTGAGTAAGACAGACCTGTCAGTTTAACGCAACTCCTGAGCAAACGGTTCGAGTCGTTCGTAGACTTGTTTAATGAAGGAGGGAAGGACGGCGATGCACACAATCTCCATCAGTGTGAGTTTCAGGGCAGCACATCCTTCAGAACTAACTTACCTTTTTTTCATGGAAAGAGCTCATTGGTGGGATTGATAAGGATGACTGTGGGGATTTTTATTTTCTTAAAATTCAGCAAAAAATGCAGTTGGTACAGCACTGCTGTTTTGGCTGGGGAGGTGCAAAAGAGCGATGGGCTGAGACCTGTCAGAGCATCAGCTTTCAGAATACAGTTGTAAAATCAGGAATAATTTCCAAACATCCATTTCTAGCAGCTTCTCTGAGTGCTCATTTTTGTCCTTATGCTGCTTAACGTGTGAGCAACTCCGTGATAAGGGAGTCACCGTAGCTAAAGCTTGAAATGTCACTAAGATTGGAAGAGTGGTAAATAATGAAAAGGAGTGACCGCTGGTAAAAGCAATTTGTATTGCTTGGATACAGGCAGGTAATATTTCTCAGATGGCCAACTGTAAATTTCTCTATCTGAGAGCAAACAACGCAGGCTGTACCTCCAGGATGCTGTCTGGAGAAATCACATCTTTATAGAGGAGCGAGGAGTCACGAGCGAGCGCTGCTAATACGATATCATGGCCAAAGGTCTTACGTGCTCCTTGCCTGGGCTGGCAGGTGGCTGCAGGGCTGGACGAGGGACGTGGTGGCTGCCGTGTCCCTGGCGCCTGTCGAGGAGGGTCTGCCGAGGGCTGTGGGAGCACCCAAGGTGTCGGGGAGGGATGCAGGGGAGGGGTCCTGGACCTCCGTCCGCTTGACTTACCTGGGAGAGCGTTGGAAGGTAAATTGATTAAAGCAATTAGTGTTGTCATGGGGAAAACAAATTGAATAATAAAGAGCTTTTGGGCTCTAGTGGGCAGAGTGTTAACAAGACCCGATAGCTGGAAGGTGAAGCCGGGGAAAGGCTAGAGCTAAGGGCCAGGCAGAAGAGGCTGCTGAAGGTGCTGGTGGTTCCTCCACCTTTGGACACGCCAGATTCAGCGCTCTTTGTTCACTGGGGTGAATGACACTCAAGCAGGGATTAATTGAGGTAAGTTAGCATGCAGTGTGTCAGGCTGGAAAAGCACGGTGGTCTCTTCTGACCTCAAAATCCGTGAAAGCCCATCGTTTAAATGAGAATGACCAGATGTCTGCAGATCCCAAGCACCAGCATGGCAGATTTTCTTCAAGAGGGTGATTTGCAGAGAGGAGACCTGTATCTCAGGGTGGAGATTGCAGGATGTGATGACCTTCAGTGCTCAGGGAAGATCGTAGGTTCTTCATTTCCCACCATTTCTCTAAAAAAGTCCTTGTATCTGTCATAAGGATGAGTCATCTGCGGTGCCAGCAGCAGGTACGCAGCACTAGGTCAGGAGTTAGCAGGGGCCGTGTCAGCCTGTGTTATGGCTAATGCCTGGGTCAGGTGGGGATTAATTTAGGTACGGGAAGGAAATGAGGGGGGATTACTTTTTTTGATAGTTGTGTGCTTCATCTAATTGTGCAGAATTTATTCAAACTCATCTGAGTCAGCTCTTGGTGGCCATGGGACATCAGAAATAACTCCAGCCTTGGTGCCAGCTTCTGCGCAGAAGAATACAGACAGGAGAGCAAACTGATCAAAACAGGTTAAACCCAGATTTAAAAATTAATTATACGTTGCTTGTGTTGTGGTTTGTGTGCAAATTTATTTGTATTTTGATGCAAGAATGTGCAGCTGGATGTTTGGAGATTGACTCCGCTTTGAGGTGAGTTTGCAGATCGTTCTCTCTGTCTCATCCATCATTCATGGATGAGGTTTGCGGGATCGCCAGGCTCCTGTCCGGGTTGTGCTTGAGTATTCAGGAGCTGTTATCGCAGGAGCGTTGGTTCAGACCCTCTGTGTGTGTGTGTGTGTGTGTACGTACATACACACACACACACACCCCCTGCTGGGTTTACATTGGCTTTTTAGGTCTAGAGGTTGGTTATGCTAAAAACTTAGTTGCAAAGAAAACAGGGAGTACATGCAAACATTAGGCAGTGCATGGCAACGTTTAAGGGTTTATTTGGCCACTCGAGGTTTCCTTGTGCTGGCTGACCTCTGGGAATGAAACTGGAGCAAAACAGGAATTTGTTGGTGCAATGAAAAGCAGGATAGTGCGATGGGCTCACATGGTAACCCAGCTGGGGCTAATGCTGTGAATTAAGGACATTTAGATGTTTGGCTTTGTATGATTTAGCTTAAACAAACAAACATCACATTAATCTCATTACTCAAGCAAATGAAATAAACCTTTAAGGCACTTAAAACACGCCGATATTAGTTAGCCATCAGACCAGAGAGACCCATTTCCAGACAGCACATCTACTCCTGTGCGTAACGTCACTCGAGTGTGTAAATGCTTGCAGAGGGGGGAGTTCCTCCGGGGGTGGCAGTAGGGCTGGTGGGGCTGGATGTCAATTTAGTGGGAGTTGCGGATGCAGTGGGAATTGTTGGCCTGGCTGGGGAGAGCCGGGGGCACAAAGGGTGAGAGGTTTTTTGCCACTGAGTACTGGGCACTGTGCACTGTGTGGGCGCTAGGCATCCATGGCTCTGCCTTGCTTCTTTATCCTTCCGTTAGAAAAGATGCGACTGCAAAGGTCCTTCTGGGGAATGTAATAAAACCCCCTCAAGTTGTCATTAAAAGCGATGTATTCCTATATACCATGTCCTTAAGTTGCTCTGGTAGTGTAATGGATGTGACAAACCTAAGCCTGGAGAGGTTGGTGATTTTTTTTAGTGTCCTGCACATTGCACTTTCTTTAGAGGAAAGCATAAGAATTTTATTAACTTCGACGGGTTAGGCTAGCCCAGGAGTTTTCTGTTGTCTTTCAGTTGCATTTGTTTGGGCTTTGGTTAGGCAGAGAAATGACTGAAAGATGTGTCACGTTTATAAAATCAAGAGTACCTAGCTATTTTCCTACAGATCTCTTCATAAAGATTAAACACAAAATAGAGCAGAATGCATCAACAGTGATATTCCCATAAGCAATATTGTAACTTGCATGCAGTGTAATTATATTTTGTACACTTGCCAATTAAGCAGTTATGCTTTAGAGAAAAATTACTTTCAAGAGATGAAGAAAAGTATTACAGTAAATCAAATAAAATATACATGTGTTAGAGGGTTTTGTGTACGCACCTGAAATTTTAAAATTTCCTGCTGCTGTTCAGGTTGCAGTACATGGAACGATGCTCTCGGTCTGGTAGCTTTTTTAAGGGCTGGAAAATAGCAGAGAGGAGAAAACAGAAGAAAAAATACGTTGCTTCCTAGGATAGCGGTGTGCTACGTGACACTGAAATGCTCAGGCAGCCCTTGTTCCCCATCCTCGCTCCTGCCGGGTCACCCTGCCCCACGGCAGGGGAAGCTGTGGGTACCAGCTGGGCGGGCACCCCCACGCCAGGGCTGTGCACCCCAAAGCCCGGGGCAGTCCCTGCTCCTTCCCCGGTACCTCTCGTCTTTCCCAGTCCTGTTGGCTGGTGCATTGGAAAAAGACACTCAGGAGCACTTGGGCTGCTTTTCTGCTGGTTTCAAGCGGTTTTGCTCCTGCTGTTCTTGGGGCTGTCGTCTTGTCACCCCACGCCCCTGCGGCAGCCCACCGCACCATGGCATGGGGTGCACCAAGCTTAATTATGATGAGAAACCTGCAAGCGAACCCTCTCCCAACAGCTCGTGGCTTTCTTTTCTTCACCTGGGCCGACAGCAGCAGCACAAATCCATACTTGCCCGTCATTGCAGTGACCATCCTTTGGCACCTGGGATACCCTCAGCAGCGTACCTGCTTTGAGGAGTGGTGCGGAGCATCGCATGAGCAATGGTTTCCCTTACCCCGAAAGGAAAACAGTCTTACTTCCCTCCAGGCATAGGTGTTTGTGCTTGCGGGGGGGTGGGCACCCGATAGCCGACGCCATGCTGAGTGAGTGATGCTGCGTTCCTGGGCTACAAACCAAGACCTGAGTAGCTGAAATAACTGGGGTGGAAGTGTACCCAGGGATGCCAGTTCCCAGCGTGTGGCCGGGTACCAGCATCCTGTTACGTGCTGGACAGGCACAGTGTCCGTACCATATCTGGTGGATTCCCTTTCGTAATGCAAACTCAGTGCAAGGGGAGCGTAAGTCGTGATAGAGGTGAGATGAGATTATTTTTTTTTTATCACTCTACGAGGTCTTTACTTGAGGATTTCCAAACATTTTGGAGAGCGTAAGTGGGTTAAATGAGCTTGCCAAGAGCGTGCTGCCTGTCTGAAGGGGAGAGGGGAGCCCCATGGCTCTTGCTCCCCATCAGCTCCGGGAGCCTCTGCTCAGACCAGATCTCTTCTGGGTTGGTTTTTTTCTGTAAATCACTAAATGTATGTTTTCATCAGTAACTCACAGAGCTACTTTAAAAATCACTCTGTCATACAGAATTAGGAATATCTCACTTCAAGTGTGTCAGACAAATACATTGAAGTAAAAAAACCCAACCCTCGGAAAACTCAATATGAGGTCTGCTGGGACAAAAGGGCTGCAAAAGACTTCTCCTGGTGGTGTGGCCGCTGGCCTGGCCACCGTCCCTGCCTCCCATCAGCCGGGGGATGTGCCTGGTGCCGGGACCCGGCCGCTGTGCCGGGCTGCCCTCCTGCATCCCACCGCGCCGCTGACGCTGGGGTTGGGCAGCGACGTTTCCTCAAGTCCTAGCATGTGTGTGCGTGATGTCTGGGAGGAATTTCTCAGCAATGTAATGAATTGGTGGTGGTCCTCGTTGAAGGATACATCAGCGTTTTCACTATAATCCACTTTTATTTTAAGGGTTTAACCAGCCCAGAGTGCAGTCTCCTGTGATGGACATCTTTCCCAAAACCAACTAATTTAAAAAAAACAAACAACAAAAACAACAAAACCACAACAAAAAGCAACCTTCAAATGGCTCTGACGTGTTTTCCTGAACTCCCTGATACAAAACCAGCCCGGTAAATCAGATTAAGAAGCAATCCAGGCTACCCAGGTGTTTGCTTTTGAGGTGTGGCTGCACTGGTAGGGCACAGGGCTGGCAAGGGACGCACTGCCGGAGCCGAGCAAGCCAGGGCTCCGTTCCACACCCCGGGCTTGTGCAGCTGCAGCCTTTGAAATGAAATGTTTGTCATCTAAACTGCTAATGTTTTAAATGTTAAAGTCTGAGTGTGCCTGGCATGGTTTATTGTTCCATTGTTACAAATCTGCAGGCTTTCAGAGACTTAGAGAAGGTGTTTGCATGGAAAAGCTTGCTGTGATAGTTCAGTGAAGGTGACAAAATAAAAAAGTAAAATAAAAAAACCTTAAAATAGTGTGATGTAGAATAGAGTTACCGGCTGCCTGCTGTCTCCGTTTTCCTGGACCTTGGCTTGCAGCATCACCTTCCCGTGCGGGTTGTGCCAGTTTCTGCATTTCCCAGCTGTGCTCTGGGGAGGATGAGGATGCTCTTGGGCAGGCAGCCGCTCACCTGCCGCGGTTCCGTGCCCGGTCCCCACTGCGCTTCCATGCCCGGTCTCTGATGCCAGTGAGTCTCTTACCTTCCTGCTTCTGCCGCCGTGCCTTTGCTGTGCTGCCCAGCACTAAGTGCCAGATGCAGATTGATGGCTGCAGGGTTAGGGTTGGGGTTTTTTGCCCCCTCAAGCCCTATACATTTGGTTCCTCGGGAGGCTGGCAGTCAAGGCAAGTTTATTTCTGTCGTTTTATTTTTAGCCTGATGCTTCTGGCCCCACTGTTGATGCTGGCCGCCACTTTGCCATCCCGTGGTGTGGAGCGAGCGTGTAACACGGCGCGTCCGTGTCTGTGTGCATTCCTTTCTCTGGGGAATTTGCCTTGCTCGTCCCTGACATGCCCATGTCGGTATGTGTGACTGCCAAGCTCCGTCCTTGCACGCAGCAAGCCAGCAGTGTTTTGGAAGTGATGAGGGCTGATCGTGGGACGCAAATTTTGTGGAGGGCAAAATAAATATTTGCCCGCATGTCCAGTGTGGGTGCGTTTTTCAAAGTGTTTCTTGCCTTTTTTTTACTGACTCTGTCACAGATGAATTCCTGGCTTTATTTGTAGCTGCATTGCTTCCAGCAAGTTTGAGGGAATTGTCCCGGTATTAAAATCATCTTTTTTTGAGATCATGCACTTCATTGTCTTGAATACCCTACTGTGAATCATACTAATATAAAGTGAGTTTTAAATGGATTTGGTGTCACTTTTTCCACCAACCTAGCACTAGCATGCCTTCTGCTCAAGATGCAGGACTTTGGTCGAGTTGAGCAGTTTCCTTGTCATACCTTGGGTTTATCAGCGCCTTACATCCCTCCTGCCGGCTCAAAACTCTCTACTAATCTTAATTTGAGAAGAAATAAGCCAAAGTATGCTGTGAGTATAAGGAGATGATTATCATGATGGAATAATTACATTTTGGTGCTTGATTTGATTTGTTAGCTGGAAGATTAGTCTGAAAGCGGAGAAGAAAATGAATGCATTGTTGACTGCAGGAAGTTATTTATGAGTTTTTACTTATGTTTAAAGGAATTCCCCCTGTGACTTAAGTAGCAGCGCGATTTATGGCCTTTCACATTGGATAGCTGAATAAATAAATAGAATAAAGACAGGAAGAATAAAAAGAAATGGTACCAGGTTTTGTGGGTGTAAAGTTTCTGTTGTGGAATGCAGGAAGCGATGGCTTTCAAAACCCCAACCAGGCGGATCAACAAAAACAATGCACACGTTGCGTTGGAAAAAGAATATGATCCCAGTGTGTTTTGCGTTAGTTATTCTATGGCAGGAGAAAAGCTTACATACTCACGTGCTCTGTGTAGGGTTTGTGTTATGTTTCTCTATTTTTTCCGTAACCGTCTTCATGTAATATTCCTTCCATGGCTGCTTCTCCTACTTCTCTTTCCACAAATCAAGCAAGTGGCGTAATCCAGGAGGGAGAAATGGTGTCTCTGCTGGACACAGGATGTTGGGAGCTGCTGGTGCTACTTAGTGTGGTGGCACTTTGGCAGGTGGAGACAGAGGAGGTGGAAGAAGATGTGGGTCTGTGGACAGGGGTTAGGGAGCACTCAAGAAGATGAGGGGCTACTTGAAGGTGGGGACAGGTTTGGACAGGACTGACTCCTGTGGAGGGGATTTTGCCCCATCATTGGGAAGCTCATGTGTGGAAACTTAACTGGGAAGCCAATCTGAGTGGAGTTAGCATGTCTCCTGTCGCTGTGGTAGAGGACATGAGGTTGGCATGGCACTTCTGCAGGCTGGCCTCCTGAGATGTGCCCGTGTGCCTGGGCTGCTCCTGCGGCAGAGCAGCATCTTCCAGAAGCAGGCTCTTAGCATCAAATGTGCGTTATCACTTGACTGTTAAATCTTGTCACTCCATACTCGGTGTTTTTGTGTCATGTCCTGGGTCAGCAGGATGCACTAAAGTGGAAATAAAGGCAAACCTCCTGCTCTGGCTCTGGAGGACGTCAGTGACGAGTGCACTGATTCTGTCAGAGGAAATCAGGGATGCTCCCGCGCCTTGGAGCGGCGACAAGGGCCAGGCTCCACTCTCTGCTGTGCTGCTGTAGTGATGCTGGTTTACACCAGCTGGTGGTGTGGTCCAAAACCGTATTTCAGAGCCGCTCGGACAGGGATCAGTCTTGCCGCGCTTTCGGGAAGCCCATCGGGCAGTTTTCCTACCTTTTCCAGGTGCCATGTCCTGCTGTTGGCAGTGGCTGGGAAAAAAATGCCAGTCAGAAAGCAGCCCACTGACATCTCCCAAAGCTTCATTTCATGCGTGTAACCTTCAGGGTTGGAAGATACCTCAGGGGAGCGACGCGCTTGCAAATACTGCATGTGCAGTGTTCGGGGGTTGGTTCTTCACTCTTTCGTTGGGAAGGCAGAAGGGGAAAGGAGTCCTGCCTGAAGTCCAGACCACTCGTTGCTGTGGGCAAAACCCATAAGAGGACCTTACAGAGGGTGGGAAAGTACCGTGGACTGACTGAAGTTGATTTGAACCTTAAGAAAACTTGAACTCTTGTCCTCCCCAGAGCAGCAGACCGAGGGAATGGGTGCAGTTGGACCCCACAGATCAATAGGGTGGAAATGGCCAAAGCTGAGATGGTCCCGCTTGCAGCTCAGGCGTTTGGTTGCTCCTCTGCTGGTTTATTACCATGCATAAAAGCAGCTGGGTAAGCAGGGAAGCAGAGGCAAAAGACAAATTCCTTGCTGTCCCCACACTGCAATAGAGTCTTGGTCAATAAGCACTTTCCAGGTGCAAGGAATAGGAATAACACTGCCTCTGCTAGCAGAAAGATTCGTTGTCTTTGGGTGAGCTGGAAAAATTATTTGGACAGGATAGAGAAGATGCTGTGCTGTCAGGTGCTGAGTGCCCTCACGGTGGAAGATGGTGCTTGCTGTGTCGTTCAGGAGGCTGTATGAAGAAATGAGCTGCCACGTGCGGCATTGAGTTTATCCAGGTGCGAGCAGTGTGGTGGGTGTCGGGCAGGGTCTCCTCCGGTGGCCCAGCTCGCGTGAGACATACAGAAGATGTGATTTAGGGGATCAACAGGAGGAGCTTGGAGGGGTGGAATGTTTGCTTATTTTGTGTACTTGCGAAACCCATCAAAAGTGATGTGCTGGGCTGTGGTATTAAACTGTCACTGGTTTTATTTAAATAACCTTTATGACACTGTTCATCGGTGTTGTATCAGCAGAACGTACTGGTAGATCCATAAACCGGAGAGTAGCTGTTCATGGAGGGATTATGCATTCCTGTTTATTGTTCCAGAGGAGGACGCCCTTGACAGTGGCAGGTGGAGGGAAGGGTAGGGGACTGGGGGCAGTCCTTTGTTGCCCCTCGCAAGCTGAACCCACCAGCGTCTTTCTTCCGTGGTGGATGAGCAGGTACGAGATGGATGGGCACCTTGGGGAGAGCATCAGGTGTCATGGGCAGGGGTGGGAGGTTGGGCGTCGAAACCCAGTGCAAAGTTCCTCTCTGTCCTTAACTACATTAAATTCATTTATGGCATGATGATGGATGTCGTGCATGAATCCTCCAGGAAAATGCTGATTGTGGTCTTGGCTATTTTAGGGCAAGCTTGCTTTGGATGCCTTCTGCAGTGTGATCAGCACAGAGCGCTGCCAGCGGGCAGCATTGTGTCCCTGTTGCCTGGCACTGACATGCTTTCTGTAGTACTAAGAGTCCTTCAGTAATTTTCAGATTTTTAAATACAGAGTATAAGCTTTAAGTAAGCCAGAGTTGGTGGTGATCGTGATTTATGTTACGACGGCTGCGCTGTAATTTGCTGCGTTATGCACCAGAAAGTTGAGAGCGTTAGGATAAAGTCTGTTGGTAACGTGCAACAAATTCTCATCATCAAGGAGTAACTTGTATACGTTGTGTTGAGTAATTATAGAGTACAAGGAAGATTTGATACAGGAATTGTAGCTTAATCTCCTGCACTTCATTACATTTTCCCTGTGGTGGTAGTGAGAAATGGGAGGTATATTTTATTTTCCAATTTGAGTATGCTTGCTCAGGATGGCCTTGCTCTTAATGTTGCTTCACAGGGGAGAATTTACTGTGGGGATTTCCATTAATGCTAATGAGAGTTATGCCCATACACTTCACTGGCCTGGTGACAGAGGAGGAGAAATCATAATTAAATTCTTTGTCTTCTAAAAAAATAAAATGACCCTAAAATGAGTTTGGTATGTCAGTGGGAAGTAACAGAGAATGGGAACTGCCATCGTTGCTGCACTTGACCATTTACCAGTGGCTGAGAGTTTTTTCCTCTGTCCCTCTTCTCTGTTCCTAAAAGAAAAGGGAAAGGAAAAAAAAAATCCAGAAATGCATTCTAATTGGGGAGAAAAATGAATAATCTAAGGATAGATATTGTGATTATAAAACAAAACATACAGGTTGCTAACATAAAGTTATCTGAGATGAGTTGCAGTAGATTTTCTTTATGCTTATGATTAATACACTCTTCTATTTAAAGCATTAGGTATAGTGCTGCACTTGATTTAAAGTAAGTGCAGTTAATATTTTCGGTTATAAATTTCAGGCATGCTGGTAAGAAGTCATCAAAAAGTACAATTCTTCATGTAAAGCAACCACAGATTCCTGTTAGTGGCTGTGCAGAAGGGGAGGTAGGCGCTGGCGCAGCTGGGTTTTGCTGGTTGGGAAGGGCTGGATGTGTGTTGGGGGATTGCAGCGAGCACAGCGTTAATAGGAGCTGTTGTGACACATCTTTTGTAGGGCAGTTGTATCGGAAAGGAGTGAGGAAAGGGCTATACTTAATCAGTATAAATGTCAGTAGCATATTTTAATAAATTCTTGATTTTGCTTGGACTGTTTGCAATTGCATATTTAAAAGGAATCTGCCATCCCCTTTCGAAGGTATGTGACATTTAAAAGATCTGTAAAGAAGATTGGTTTGACAGCTTCAAATTACATTTGAAAGAGTTTTTTCCTTTCAAAACAGAAAATGAATACTTCCTATTCTAAATGTCACTGCAAAGACATAAACATGTTTAATCAAATTATATATTTAATTTATGTAGAATGTAATTTTTTATTCATGCAGGAGTCACTTGCTACTTTTTTACCATCTCCAAAGCTTCGCGAAGTTGGTGAACTGTGGGATCTCTTGAGTAAATCACTGCTCAACGTTTTTTTCAGATTCTTCTGAAATAGCAGTTGGCTTAATGTTGAATCTCCCTACTCTCAGGTGTTTGTGTGTCACCTCGCGCTGCTGCGCTGCTTTCACTGGCAGAGCCAAGGAGATGGCTGCGTCCTGGCGGGGTGAAGGGTGCAGCTCCCACGGAGGAGCCGGGCTGGTGGGGGTGCTGGTGGAGCATCTCTCGGGATGCCCAGGCTTTGTGGCACCGTGGCTACGCACCAAGCTTGTTGCTTGTCTGCACCATCACGGAGGGTGAGGGCTGTTGACCATCAGCTTGTGTCCTCGTGGGCGGTCATCTCGTGGTGAACCAAAGCTGCTGGGCCAAAGCTGTGAAACCTCTCCTAGGGGAGAGGAAAAGCTGTTGGATTTGGGGCTCTGGACTCCAGCTTCCATGGCATGTGCATCAAGGGTAGATATCTGAAACAGCCCAGCAGGTCTCCAGGAGATAAGGAGCTTTGGCTCTTGGCAGGGCTTTTTTGTGCTGCCATGCCCGAGCTCACTGGAGCAGCTACCTGCTCAGCTCTGCCTCTGCCAGCAAAACCACACAGGCTAGTGCCAGCAGTCCCACGCCGGCTGCCCTCAAGGATGGGCTGCTTTTCAAGAAAGAAGATTGAGCAGTAATCCCGGGCGAGTCCCCTGAGCAAAAGTCTGCATTAAGGAGGCCTGTGTCATCAGGTGGTGTCACCCAGCTCGAGATGGATGGGCGTCCGGGGGCTTGGGCTCCCTTGCTGAGAGAGGAAGCAGTGGAAGAGGAAGCAACTTCAAAAAGCAAAACCAGGGAATTCAGCTATTTCACCTTGTTTCTGTTTTGATGTCTGCAAGCTTTGTGTGTTTGCTGAGCAAATACAGAAGCTAAACTCATGCTCGTCCCAGAAAGCATTAGACCTATTGGGACGTACCTGCCCTGGTAGGAATATAGCAGGCTCGGCAGACGTTTGAGCGCGCCCTGTTGATGTGCATCCCTGTCTCAGGGTGACCAGGCAGCCCATGGGTTAGCTTTGGCAGGAAGGAGGATGTTGTGCGGGTTCTACAAGCCAAGAAGCAGCAAAGGGTGGAGTCATGTCACTGGAAGGAGGGAAGAGCAGGACCTGCAGGCTCCTCTGCCGAGTCCTGAGATGACAGTGGAGCATTTTGCTCAGGTGCTGGCCTTGGAGAGCTGCCTTGGTTTGTATAACTCTAGTGATACCTTCCTTTTCTGTGTGGTTTGTTTGTTTTTTTTTTTTAATCTCATCAGTAACTATAGTTAGTAATACTGGTGTAAGCGCTCACTGCTAACAGCACTGGGAGTTAATTGCAGCACTCAGCATGTGTGGCCCTGCCAGGCAGGTCCTGCCTGAGAGCAGACCCAAACTACTGGGGACGTAGAAGCTTGGGCTACATCAGAGGGTATAGCTTGATCATTTAGTTGGTAGATTGTAGAGGAATGAAGCTGGGCTAATTAGCATTGACAATATACAGCTGTGGGGTGGCTTCAGGGGCGGTGGGTTGGCTGATGTAGATGAGGTGCCGGTGTGGCTGGTTAAGTTAAGTGGTTGGGAGCCAGTGAAGGGGGAGCAGCCGAGGAAGAAGCAAGAGAAGGGAGAACACACGGCCTGGATGAGGTGAGACAAGGAGAAGGCAGCAGAGGGACTGTATGAAGAGTGTGGTGGTATGAGATGGTAAAAGGCCTTGTTGCAGCTGGCTGTTGGAGAGTGCTGTGACAGTAGATCTTCTCTTTCAGGGAAGACCAGTGTGCACAGCAGGGACAGAGCAAACAGAGTCAGCGTGAGTGCTGGAGAGCAAAACTCAAAAACCTAACGGTCCTTAGGTAAATCCATCCTCTAGCAGGAAAAAGTGTCAGAAATCCTCTGTCCAAGGTAGATCATGTTCTCACAGTCTTCTAAAACTCCTCTGTCCTCCTTGTGTTCCAGCAGGTGCGTTTTGTCTATGTTTATTTGTGTGGGAGATGACCAAGCCATAGCAACTTAAACCAGGATCTTGCATGCAAAGATGCCCATCCTGCAGCAGGCATGGAGACTGCTCTGTGTGGATGTGGTGACCGTGGCAGCTCTGACCTTGGGACACCCTTGGAGGGAAAGACTTTCTTGGGTAAACCCAAAGATCTCAAAGAGTTTGGGTCGTTCAGCTCTTTTTTTTGCTAACAGCGAAGAGGGGTCTGCTGAACAAAATAATATTGACAAAGCTATAATTTAGGTAATTAGCCAGCTGCCACATGTATTGAAAAGGGCAGGGGGGCAGGGAATATTTCTTCGCTGGTTTGCAGTTTCCTTAGAAGGGAAAATGTATCCGACTGAAGACAATAGGGATTCGCAGTTCTCAGGTAGCTAAAACCACTGGTTTTGGCAAACAAGGGGGAACACGTGTTTTTAGAGATACCAAAGGGAGCTCCTGAATGTTTTCTAAGCCCTGCTCCCTCAGCGTACCTCCAGTGTTGGTCTGACATTAAAATAGCGCAGGAGGTAACAGAGGGGTTTGTTTTGCACCTGCTCGTCTAAAATTTCCTGACCCTGATTTGCTCCTGCCCCTGGGATTTGAAAGCACCTTTCTTCAGGCTGAGGGACACCGGTGGGCTCCACATGTGGGCAAAAGGGGTTTGTCCTCCACCTCCATCCTTATGTCAGGCTGGAACGGAAACTCAGGTTGCCAGAACATTCTGGATCTGGGGTATATTGTATATTTATCTTTTATTTCATTAAAAAAAAAAAAAATCACGTTGAAAATATTCCCAGCAATATTTATAGTTCAAGCACAGTAGATTGGTGTAGAGATTTTGGAAGACAGAGAGCGGTAAACGGTGGAGATTTTTCAGTGTATTCCTCCTTTATGTTTTAGGGGAAATGCACAGTCTATAGTTTTTTTATTACCCATTTCAGTATGAAATATGTTGCAACATTAAGTTGTATATTTCCATTGAAATATATGGCAGGAATAAAATTCCAGATAAAAGGTAACTATTTGACATTCTGTATAGTTGTTGTCATGCTGTTAAAATAACACATTGACTACTAACTTGATATGAGACAAAGATGAAGAGGAAGCTGTGTCAGCAGGATTTTCTGAGGAACCCTCTAATACCGACATCCAGGCGGCTGCCTTCGCTCGCAGTACCCTTTCCTCTGAACTGCAAAAGCAGAGGTTGCCCTGAAATATTAACATCCTGAGAACTTCATTTTCTAAGTAAAATAATCCGCCTGGCCTCTTCCAAAAGAAAATATACTTGTTGTACGTTTCAGCAAAGCGTAATGTTTAAGATTTATTTTCACCCTGCATGGGCTATGCTGTAGAGAGTTTAAATCTAAAATTAGAAAAAATTGGAGGCAAACTGCAGTTAGGTAGCTGAGCTAATGAGACTTTGGGAGATGGCAGTTCCACACTGTACGCTGGCCAAAGCCTTCGTGTCGTAGGGTGTAGGATCATCTCAACTGAATCAGCCAGAATTATTTCACGTGCTGGATTCTCTATTTTACCCATCAGTCCTAACTTCTGCCTTTTATTCTCTTGCTGACTCACCACCTACCATCAGTGGTCTTTGTCCCCTGTCAGGAGTTACCTCCTACAGTTGCTATACTCAAAGCAAAACAACTAAGCATGTGCAGAAATAAATATTTTTTGCTAATGTGGACTACTTTACTTCTCTGGTAACATGCTTTAACAACATAGTTGAAGTCTAGTAGAGCAACATGTCCAGCTGCTGGCATGCAAGAGTTTTGCAGGCAACCTGTAGAGTATGAAATAGCTGAAGGCAAAGGTGTCTAAACCAAGGACAAAGCCAGAGCAAGTTTTGTCAGCGCTTTGACATGTTGCAGTGCTTGATGGTTGCTCCAGACTCAATGTCTAAACTGCCCCAAACATCTCCCACCGGAGGTGGAGGTTGTTCCCTAGAGACATGACTCCGGACCGTGGGCACCTTTCCTGTGCAAGCTGCATGGAGCTCGTGGGGGCGCGTGCAGTGACGAAACATGAACATCTCCTGGAACCAGCAGACCAGGAGAAGCAGTTGGGAGCCCAGTTGTGTATGCACTGTTCAGAGTAACTCCAGACAGCAGTGGAAATGTATTGTAGGGCAGGATGGAGAGCAGACTTGATGACCAGGTGGATCCCTCTTTCCTCACCTTTTCCCCAGCCAGGCTTATTTTGTCTCATTACCTGGACTATGAAGGCTTGTGAGGTGTGGGAAAAAGGGAGACCTCGGTCTCCAGAGGGGTTCTTTTTGTGCTTTGAAATGCAGTACTGAGTGAAACTGTGCTTGGGTTTCCCTAGTTGGTGTGTGCAAACATTTTCAGAGCTCTAATTAGCTGTAGGTGCTGGTCTTGTCTGGACCATGCTGTCGTGGCTGCAGATGTCCCTGCTCAGCTGGAGGTCACCGTGGCCACGGTTGACCTATGGAGTTTGTGAGCGCTCCTCATCCGCTCCAGTGCAGCGTTGAAGGAGTGATGAGGATGGTACCTGGGGCAACCCCGGCTGACCTTGCAGCGAGGCAGGTCAGCAAGCACCTACCAAGCCCTTGCTGCTGACACTTCCACGGGAGCAGCAGGTTTGTAGATCACTACTGCTATTTCCAAGATGACTGTATATTTAAAATATTATTTAAGAGCTAGTACTCGAGGAGTAACTGAGTAGGTAGCGGTGCACTGCACCAGCAGAAGTGCTGTCTGCCTTACTGATACTTTGGACTTTCGTTTCTGGTGGTGGCAGGACATGACCCTTAGCTGTGCCAGCGTAATTGTTTTGGCAACTTTTAATGCTCTTCCCGTCCAGTGGTCTGTGCAGTAAAGCATCCTGCTGTGTGTTTCCTCGTATGTGCGTGTCCTCTGGGTGTTATGCCCTCCTGCTGCCCATTCTGCTGATTTTTAGAAGGCAATGGGGTCAAGTCCAGCATCATGGTGTGCCTGCGCAGGCTCTCCTGGTGTGGAAGCTCAGGCTGTGGTGGTTGTAGCAGTAAAGCAAACAGAGCCGTGCTTCTGCCACTGCATCGAGACACCGCACAGCCTTATTTCAGCAGCTGGGTCTCCCTAGTTTGTAAGTGCTATGAAATCCCTGGGTTGTATTTGAATAGCTGCTTGCATGTCAAGGGGTTGTCCTGAAGCAGTGACCCATCTCTGCTCCTGGGGAAGTCACCGGGAGGCTAAACCCACCCTGCTCCAAAAGTCCTGCCTGGAGAGCCCCACCGAGGGCTGTAAATATAAGCTATTATTAAAAGATGGTGGAAATAACAGTTGTAGCAATCTAACGGCAAAATGGAATAGCTTGATAGTAAATTAGACTTTTAGTCAAATAGAAGAAATGTTCACTTATCCATTGTCATTGACAAACTTGGTTTTTTGTACAATGCGTTATTTTTTCACTTTGCATACACGCATATGCCTTGCTATTTATAGCTTTACATGTGTGTAACTTGAAACCAGCCAGTTTGAAATGTTCTAATCTCAGATTTTCCATAAACATTCCTGCCTGTGCCGAGACCCCTGTGCACTGAGTTTATGAAAACAATCCCCTCTAGGCAAAGATTTTTCTAATTCCCTGAATGTAAGGGGAGAAGTTTATAATGAAGTGTTGATAGGACCTTTAGTATAATGGTGTGAGTATGGCTAGCTACAAACAGGGTAAGAATTAGTTCTCAAGCATTTCGCTGAATAAAGGATAATTTTACGTTCATATTATTGTTGCTGTAACTTACTTTCATGCAAAACATGCTTTTAAATATGTAAATAGTTCTGCTATGACAAGTTAGACTTTCCAGTTTCAAAATAACTCTTTCAATATGAAGAATTACTGCAAAATAATTGATTCTGCTCAAATGTCTTCTCTTAAGCAGGTTTAATGTTTGATGTGAGAGGCCTTGCGGAGTGTTATTTCAGACGAACACACAATAATATTAAGCTATTAGGCATTTCCCCCATATGTTAATACTTACAGGCTGGCCTGGCAGGCATTAGTGGTTTCAAGGGCTCTGCAGAGGAGGGCATTGCATTATTGCTGGGTGCTGCTGGAGTTCCTGCACGTGGGGGACGCGCAGGTTGTGAACACCAGCAGCTTTCTGTCCCCTTGCAGCATTTCGGGGTGGTGTGCTGGTGAGGGCTGCCGTCGCCACTTTGCAGGGGGGGCGTTTGGAGCAAGCCGGGGCCGGGAAGCCCCTGGGCTGGGGTGGGTGCAGGCACCCTGGGTTGCCTGTTGTGGTCCATCCCGGTCCTTCATCACCCATCCCAGGCTCTGCCATCCCGTCCCCTCTTCAAGCTGGGTTGTTGAAGTGGCTGGCTCTGTAGCATTAAGCAGTGTTTGGTTGAGACCAGGAGGAATTAAATCACTGTGTGGCCATTGACGTGGCTAGTCTTGGGCTTTTTGCCGTGGTAGTGACATTCCCTGGTGGACCCTCCCGCACTGAGACCCACAGCACCAAAGGGAAGATGCCAGCCACAGCATCTGGTCTTGCAGCCTTGCAGATCACTGAAAAATAAGATCCTGTCCTTGGATACTGCCATAGCAGAAGGGCTGTTTTCCAGGCTGCTGGTCAGGTAAATAATAAAAAATATCTGGACGACATCCTAGGTTGTCCTTATGAAGCAGCTGGGGATTTATACTGACATCCTCGGTGACTTCCAGGTATTTTGTTGTCCTGGAGTTTCCTCTTTTCTCCTGGTACCTTTTTTCTTTCCTTCCCAACAGTATATTAAAGGGATTTACTGGCCTTTTAAAGTGTTTAATGTAACACGGGCAGTGAGTGGCCGTCTGCCCCCCCACCCCCCATCTGCGGTGCATGGCTGGGGACAGGAGGGTGCCGCAGGGTCTGAAAATGCTTGGAGTGCCCCTAACAGGTCCGGGCTCACGTAGAGGGGCCATACGTGTATGTTATGAAAGCCAGAGCATCCTGGTGAGCCAGTGGGTGCTGAGTCCATGGGAAAGGTGGGCTGCAGCCTGCACGGTGCTGATCATGCCGTGGGATGCCCGTAGTGCGCTCAGTGGAGATGACAGTGGTCTTAGTCCTTCTCTTAATGGGAGGTGACACCATTGTTTCAGGGACTTGCACTTCCTTGCGTGTCCCCGTGGACAGAAATCCTTAATTCACCTAAATACAACCCTGACACTGTTCCCAGCTCCCTTGAGTTAACTGCAGAAGACTTAGGCTGAATCTTGCTGGAGCGGGACTATGGCTTGGTGAACTCAGTGTCTTTTCAGTCTGCTTTCAACAGCACTTAACAAATGTTAATTGAAAACAACATCTGTGTGCATCTGATCCCAGGCAAGGCTTCTGCACTCCCTGGGCGCTCCAAATTACTGTTACCTTCTCTTGGGACTTCTGGTTGCACAGGGATGCTGGAGAAGGGCATGCGTAGAGAACCTTTCTGATAATACAGCTCCGTAAAAAATCTGCAGAGACTGAACCAGGACCTCTGGATCAGTAGGCGTAAGTTGCTGCTGCCAGTGCTAAAAGCATACTCTTTCTGTTGCTTCCAGAATTATTTTTTAGCTGTCATTTTTAGGGTTGCCGAGTACTCCCGGAAAGGTGGTCTGATGCTTTTGGTTCCAGAACAATTGACTCTTGGCAAAGAGTGCCTCAAAATTACTTACGTGGCTTTACCTGTTCAGAAAATAGCTCCTTTGTCTAAGATTAATTGGAAGACAGCTTTTAAAAGGTATTTCTCTAATGGCAAATGATTTTTTAGGCAGCGAGTGTTCATCTTTTCCACCCTTTTGCTGCCTCCTCCATTTCCTTCTCCAGCATCCCAGATAGCTGCCAGGCTGGAGGTGTGGCTCAAGACCTGGTGTTTGGATGCAAAATTCTTGCTTCAAGTATTTGAAGTATCCATGGTAAAGCACCCTCTGGAAAGCAAGGATTGCTGCAGGAGCCGGGAGAGACGTGTAGCGATGGTGTTGCAGACTGCACAGCGCTGCAGTAATGTTGTGTGAAATACTGTACCCTCGCGTTATGTTTTGGGAAAAACCCCGTGTTGTAACAAACTGACATTTTCCCCTTGGTGTTCGGCTGGTCCCTTCTGTACGCACTGACTGTGGCTTGTGCTGCAAAGGAAAGCAGGGTTGGAAAGGAGTAATAGTCACAGTGGAAATTACGGATTGGAAAAGGCAGAAAAGTGCAGGTTGGCATTTAGGAGGAAGGGGAGTAGTTGGTAAGATTACACCAGACCCATCTGTCGAAAGCAGACCCCTCGGGTCGGGGTGCCCATCTGTGGTGCCCAGCCGGGCTGGACCGTCCCTCCTGGTGTGCAGAGCCCAGCCCGAGATCTGCTCCCATCCCTGTCCAAGTGGGCTCTGCCAGCCCGTCCCGACTCGCAGGGTATCCCCACCTCTCGCACGAACACGGGAGGGCTGCGGGGAGGATGGAGATGGATGCGCTGCCCGTGCCAGCCGGGGATGGCACCGCGCCTCTGCTTTTCACCCTGCACCCTCCTAATGTATGGGAGCGCTGCTAAATGCATCACCTCATTTCATACTGCATTTGCAGAGAAAGTGCGCTTTTATTGAACATTAGGATTGAATTCTTAACTGACTAATCAATTTTAGTAGTAAGTTAAAATGCCTAGTATTAATGGACAACTGCAACCATTAATCAGGGTTACAGTAGATTAACAGTTGTCAGCATTTATGCTAATAGTACTTACATACCGTGAGTTTACAGATTGCTCTCGCCACTTCTGTATTTTTCTAAACATGTGTAACACGCTGGCTTTGCACCTCTTGATTATTTTCTCCCTTCTCGGACTCTCCTTTGCAAACACAAGCCTAACCAGCATCGGTAGGTGGCTTTTTTTGCACACTCGGTTTCATGTCAAAAGAGATGGAAAAGGTTCATTTGATCAACTCTTTGACTGTTTAATTTGATCTGGTATGTGACTAAACTAAGACAAATAGAGCATTTTTAATGAAACTATCCAGCACTCTCCGGCAGCTCCAGAAATCGTAAGGCATTAGAAAAATACAGTTCAAGGAGTTTGGGTGCATGTAAATAAGAAATGCACTTCAGGATTCACTTACCAAATTAATTTTGCTTTCAGTATTTTATCACAGTAAGCAGGTTTTTCAGCCAATGAAGCAAAATTTTTTGTTCAAAACCAGCCAAAATAGAAACGAGTCTTAAACCTTCACGGGTTTTGTGAACGTTTTTCCTTCATCGGCTTTATTGGAATATTTTTCAATTTGAAGCTGGGATTTCCTAAAATCTTTTTAGTACACAGTCTTCAATTAGCTGATTACTATAGATTATATGCATACTCTGGATACCTCATCAAGCTGTCTAATAGCTGGATCATATTGATTGTCCTTCAATTAATCATGTCCCCTATTTTCATTTATCAAAACCAAAATACATGTAATTAACTCTGAAGTGATATAGCTCACTGTAAAGTGATTTTGCTACTGCTATAGAGATAACTGGGTAGATTATACTAATAGGAAATGCAAGTTGAAATTAAATTAATGGTATCGTGTCCATCACAGAAGAATAATTAAAAAACTAAAAGTGAACAACCATAGCAAGGAATCCTTTGTAACGGCCGATACAGATGTTTGTGTCTGTTTTCTTCTTTGCCTCTTGGGGACTTGCCATCCTTGAGCTTTTGAATGATTGCCATTACATCTCACAGGGGAGGTGCAAGAAATGCCCCAAATTTCTTACCGGGTGGGGAGAAGGGACTAAGAAGGTGCAGGGTGGGTAACTGCAGAGTATTTTTTTTTTTTCCCATCGATGGGCTAGTTTAGGGAAAAAAAAACTACCAGATGTCGTTGGTTTGCTTTAAAAACAACTTTATTCATTTGAATGCAATCTCTCCTTCCCCCAGCGCTCGTGTTGAAATTGGCTCAATGTGCTTAATTCCATGACAGACTGAATTGTAATAAATAATATACAATATCCCTAAACCAGCTTGCTTCAATTGGCATGATATTTATGAACAGTGAGCTTCCGAATTGCTCATCATTGCTTTAAGCTGCAATTTTATTCATAAACACAACTGTGTGTAAACTCGGGGAGAGCAGAGTATTTGCGTGTATCATCATTCAAGCTTGCAACCAAAATGGACGTGCTCTGTAAGTGCAGGCTTTTTTGCAGTGCATTGCCACTAATTATTGAGGAACTCATGTTATTTTGAAATTACTCTTCTCCCCCGCCCCCCACCACCACCTAGCCTTAAAACTTATGCGATGGGAATACATTTGTTTCTGGAGCAGAGAAGTTACCCAAGTTACCGTAGGACTTGTCACCGATCCTTTGATACCCCTCAAGACCTTGCACTGAGAAGTGCTTGAATTATCCTGGTTATTTGTTTCGATAGCCAGAATAAAGAGGAATATATTCTTAGAAAGCATGGCCCAGAATTTCCAATATGCCTCATTCAAATAATGTCTGTGATGATAGAAATTAAAAATTATTATTTTCTTTGAGCTGGTTTGGTTAATCCTCAGAGAACAGGAGTTAGAGCTTTGTCAGTAGTGCTGTTTCACCACCACTTCAGCTTTCCTGCCTTAGGCACTTTGTTATCAGACATTAATATCTGCAACAGCAACCAATTATCTTGTAATTTTAACAAAGGCATCAGAAAAGAGAGAGTGCTTGTTGGTTCGATGGTCGTAAATACATAGATCACAAGCAAAGAGCCTTTACTTTTATTATGCAAAATAATGACTATGTAGCTGTTAATGGAATTTACTTTATACTGTGACAATTTATACTTCTGCATGTCTGTGGAAGAGCTTTCCCACCAGGCTGTTTTGACAGCTCTCTGTAATAATATAGGAGACTGATGTGTCTAACGAAGTCTCTGAGAAAAATATCTGGTGTGCATTTCAGAACTTGTCATCCAATATGTTTTGCAGTAGGAGATAGCATGGGAAAGATGCCTTCCATCGCACCCGTACAGCGTATGTAGGGGCTGCTGCTGCCGCCTGGCCGAGCGGGGTGGGAGGAGGGTCTTGCTCCCGTTCCAGCAAGTAGGGTCCAACCTTTAAGGAAAACTTTGGGTTTTCTGAAGCCAGGTACAGTGCTGTGTTTTGTTGGTCCAGGATGGTGGCATATATTGGACTGTACGGTTGCAGTGCCTCTTTTTTTTTTTTTTTTTTTCTTTTTTCTCTTCTTGGTAAAAAACCTCTTCTTGCAAGCTTGACCATCTCAGATGCCGTCTGCAAGCTCCGTGCTAACCCCACGGGTGATGGGGATTTTAAGCTGTGGTGACTTTGGATGACAAGGAGAGACCAGCAGGACCCGTTCACCAGCTGTGCGTGGGGAAGGGCTGGCAACAGAATCTGCCCTCTTACAATACGTGATTGGCACATGGGTATGAGATGGTGGTGGCTGGAAAAAGACGTAAATAATGCGTGCGTACCAAAACAGTAGATCAAGTGTGCTCGGTTGGGGTTCCCCCATCCGTGGATGTGGGTGCAGTCGGAGGAGGAGCAGGAGTGCGTCGGTGCTAATGAGAGATTGCTGTGGCTGGTGTTTCTCTGCTACCTTTGCAGAACCGCAGAGATCTGAGTTCTGAGGTCTGGGACCGAAAGGAGAGCAATTCTCACCCTGCCCTTCTTTGCCACCATGGGATGGGTTTGCAGCCAGCCACGAGCCTCTGTCCGTCTTGGCGAGGTGGTCACAGCCAACTGCAGCCGCCTGAGGAATTGTCCTCCCCGGGGCTTTTGGGCTGCCCAGCGTGAAGGTGCGTGGAGACCTTCTGGAGCTGGTGGTGGAGCACATGCAGCCCCCACCGCAGCTCGCCTCGGGGCTTCTCCTGGCCTCTGGCTGTGAGAGGGCTTTCAGGGTGTGCAGGCACTTTGTTGTGCGTTAATTAGTTTCGTTAACTCCCCTCCACATTGCCAGGGACTTGTTTACTGGGAGAGGAGGCAGTTCTGCAGCACTGGGATCTCCTGCCGGCTCTGCCCACCCCTGGACCGGAGCGGACCAGGGCAGCGAGGGAGCTGTGTTTGGCCAGGGATGTGGCCGAGTTGAAGTTCGGCTTTGTTGTTGTTTGTCTCTTCCTTTTCCTCAGTGAGCTTTTCTTCTCCGCTAATCCTCAGAAGCAGCCCAAGGAATGACATTTATGCATATTTCATAATGTGATTTCTGTAGGCATACGGAGCAAACAAATCAATTTCTCAGCAGCACGCTGTTTAAAAGAAACAGCAACAACCTGTGGGATAAGTTGCAGAAGCTGTTAAAATTAATTATAAATGGCAGAAGATATAACATTTGGGGGAAAAAGTGCTAATGTGTGAAGAATAATAAACGTTCAGTAGATGAAAAGGAACTCTGTCATCTGATTATTTAAACTTCATATATTTATAAATATCATAACACGTTAAAACAATGTACTGCTTGCTACCAACAGCACATTACCATTTTATTCTGGAATTGCAACAGCCTCATCTGCTATCTCAAATAATAGCTTTCACCTTTCTAGGCTCAGAGTTTTGCTGCAGATTCATGTCTGCGTGACTATAAATGCACTATAATATTTTTCCAGAAAAACTCAGAGTCCGTCGGTGGTGAATGTTGATGAGGTTTTACTGCTTTGTGGGCTTAAGCTGCTCACTTAGGAGATGTTTTCCTGTTAGGCACGGTCTTGGGGGCTACAGATCCAGCCTGCGTGCGGGTGTTACGGTGTGGCTGTTGTCGATGGTGGCTGTTTTACAGGTATCCAAGAAGATGGAAGAGGACATCTGTTTGAAGTGAGAATTGGGTAGGATAAGCCAAATCTCTAGAAACTGGTGCTGTTACAGAAGCATTTGCTGGGGTGCAGTTAATTTCCCTTCAGCTTTTTTTTCCGTAGCAGAAGCTCCACAGCAGATACGGTCGTGCTGAAATACTGGACTTTTATTTGGAACGTATTGTAAATTTACCCAGGCAGAGTGGGTTTTTGTAATGCTGTAGGCTTCGGTGAGAGCAGAGTAGGTCCTGCCGGTGTATCTGTAGCCTGTTCAAGGTGCCTCTGGACCACAGTGCTGTAATTTCCGTGCAGCTGGCATCTGGGTTTCTTAAACCCGACCATCCCACCTGAGCTATGGAGTTTGCATCACTGCAATCTTTGCATCTATTGAGGAATGTGATGGTGTGGATGAGATCTTCCCTGGTAGCCAGGACCGTTGCCACTGAAGTCAGCCCAGGGTGCCGTTGCTGTACGGTGACTGTACTGCCATGAGCACAGGCACTATGGTATTAACTTTTCTCAGATTGCCTCTGCAGTGGAGAAATTAGGTCATTGGTCAGCAAAATATGCTCTAATTAGAAAATAAACCATTATTGTCACCCTGCTTTTACAGATGAGATCAATGGAAAATACTTGGAAGAGAGCATGTTCCTGCTTGGGATGTCTCATGGCCATGGCTGTGGGAGTGTTTAGGTGGGCGGCTGCTCCTGGCCGGGCAGAGCAGCTGCAGGGTGGCCAGCAAAACGGCCGTGCAGGCAACAAAGGATGCAGAGCATCACCCAGCCGCAAAAGGGGCTCAGGGAGGTGGGCAGGATGCGAAAACCTGCAGCAGAATGACATGCTGAGCATCATTAAGCCCAAAGGGCTTTGCTATGTTATGGCTGGATGTTGACCCCGATGAGTTTGGCAGGGTTTTGCCGTGGGCTTCTGTGGCACAGCGTTGGGTCTCCTCCGTGCCCCTCAGCCTCCCTGTGGTTTTGGCAGCCTCACATTGTAGTTATTCCAAAATCCACCATTTAAAAAAAAAAAAAATTCCCGAAGGTGTTGACCTGGTAACATGGTGTCAAAACTGCTTGGTCCCCGTCACCCTCCAGCCTGTCCGATGCGATGTGACACTTCATCCCTAACATATGTCACTCTGTGCTAGCATGTTCTCACTCCTCGGCTGCTCGCAGGAGACCTCCTCGCTTCACGGGGAGCCACCTCTGGAGCCCCACTCCGACCTCGGGGGCATTGTGTGCCCGTGATGTCCCCCTGGCGCAGGGACGCCACACCGGGAGCTCGGCGGGGAGCGTTTGCCCAAGCCCACGCTGGCTCAGGCTTGGCGGCCGTGACCTGGTCGGCGGCAGCGCGGCTTTGTCCCGGCGCAGGAAGGGAGCCGGGGTTGGGGAGCGAGGCCGTTTCGGCTGAAAGGCTGTTAGATTCAGGTCACTGAGTTTGGGCTGCTGCGTTTTCTGACAAAGTCTAAAAAATGCAGATTTGTAGCAACCCTATGTTAATGAATTCAGACTGCTTGAATTTCGCACTGAATAATGGCTGGAATTACCAGAGATAGTGACTTATGAGATGTGATTGAATATCATCCTTTTCGCGAGATTAAATTGATAGAATGATGTAATATCACATTATTTTTATTAGCGTGCTTTGATACAAAAATCTCCGTGGAGCTGAAGATTTTGTTATAATAAAACAAAGGTACTAGAATGACAAAAATATTCAATAAATTTTTAAAACGTAGTATCACATTTTAAATGCAATTTTGTGCATATGGTGAGTGAATGCAATACCTCTTTACCCTCAGGCCGCCCACTTTCATACATTAAAAATATTCTATTTAAATGCAGATTTTGACTTGCTATCTGCTATGGCATTCAAGAAGAAGAGACAGGAGGAAAGGAAGAATGCATGCATCTCTTAATTTAATTACATGTTTCCTTTGACGTGCAAAGGTACAAGCAGTTGTTAGGTGTAAGGGCACACACATTAAAAAAAAAAAAAAGTGCAAGGTTGAGTTTTGAAAATCTGGAAAAGAAAAGGTACTCATCTTCGAAAGAGAGTCCGCTGAGATCTTACAGGGACATAAATCTGTATGTATGTATCGATACTTGCATTCCACATGTGCGTTACTGGCCCCCACATCCCTCACACCAGGCAGCTGATTCCCAGCGCCTTGACTGTGTCAGGACAGCTCTGCTGAAAATCAGATCTCAGTTGAAAAGAACTGCCTGCTAAACCAGAAAGATTATTTTTAGCCAAGATTGGTAAAATCATCTGGTTTCTGGTGTGGACCCATCCGGTATGGCGGGGGGGGCTCTCACATGCCTGGGAGGTGTTGGAGTGCGTGCCCCTTGTTCTGTTCGCTTGGTGTCATCCGGGTGGATCTGGGTTCCTGCAATCAAGACCAAAATGTGGGGTTTTTTTTATAACTACCTTAGAAATGCTGGAGATTGACTGCAAGGAGCAAAAGTCGTAGCAGAAAAACACTTTGAACCATGGAGTGATTTTGCCAATTGTGTGAAAACCAGGGAGGTTGTGTTTGGCGTTGGTACTCTTTGTCTTCATTTGTATGTCGTACGAGTGAAAGCCTATCCTCAGAACTCAAGAATATTTGAATTTCAGTGCCCTGGAGCAAGTAGGTTGAGTGGTATCAGAGATTATCAGATTTAATTCATTTATTTTAAATGTAAATTGATTTGAAGCCACTGGGAGCCATTAAAGTGTGCAGTCATTGGCCTCCGCACTTGCCGTATATTATTTCTCCTGCCATCCACCTCTGTCCATCCCTTCTCCCAGTCTTTTAATCAGGCTGGTTTCTTCCTCCTGTCTCAGAGACCTGAGTTTTGAGGCTCTGTGCATCTCAGCATCATGTGTAAGGTGTGGCTCCTCTTCTCCTGACAAGCACTTGGACATTGTGGCTTTGCTGGTGACGTGCAGTGGCCACGATGTCCTAGACCACGATCTTCCAGAGCCTGAATTTCTCCTTGTGTCCACCAGCATTTCCCTCCCTTGTTTGTAACGCACAGATAATGCATGTGTTTAATGGAGTAAAGGGATGGTTTAACTGGACTAGGTGATGATGGTTATTCTGTGGTCCTGTGAGGGTACTGGGCTGCAGTGGGACTGAATTTAAAAGCTGCTGGGCTCCCACCTCCGCTGCCCGGACACTGCTTCTCCGCTCCTCTGAGTTCAGTGCAAAATGTGTGTTTTCAGGGGCTGCGTGATTCACCAGGAGCAGCTTGTAGTTTCCTGTAAATATAAATTCGGGGCTGTACCAAATAATGCCAAATGTGTATTTTTAAGTCTATGTATAAAATTATTTGATCTCTGAGAGCATCACATTTGCCAATTTTTCTCTCAGGCACATAGATATTAAAGTCATATTATGCACAATATGTGGTCGTAAAATTGAAGTCGCAATGGAAAGCAATATTACAATTTTTTTCCTCTTTAATTTTAGTCTCAGAAAATGTGTCCATCTGAAGAAAAGGTTATTTGTCTAATATACTGGAGAACAGTTCACAAAATTAGGTAAGAGTTACCCCCATAAAATGAGCTGCAAAGAGAAGGCAAGCCACGGAAACACTTGGGACTCCAAACCCATCTCGGTTTCCCAGCACAAATTGCAAACTCTTTGTTTCTGAGTCACTGCGAGCATCGGGGTGGCGATGGGCTTTGCGGTTTTGGCCGTGCGAGGGCTGCTCCCGGGCTTGGGGGCAGCACGGAGGGTGCTCCGACCTTGCACACCGGCTCCTCAAACCAACGGAGGGGCGTCGAGAGAGATTTAAGATGTGCCCTTGCTTTACGGGAGATGTAAATCCCAACAGGTCCCTCTCCTCCTTCGGCATTCAAAACTAAAAGCATTTTGAAATGGCTATAGCCTTAAAATAAATGTTAATAGGTGAGTAATAAACAGCTGATTTAAAACATCCTGGGAAGCGCTGGTGACGTTACCTGTCTCATGAGTGCTTAACTTGGGACTCCTGAATTTCAAGTTTTGCTTGTTTGGGGGGAATTTTTTATTCCCAGTGTGGCGGGAGGAGGAAGAAAATCAGTGGAATTGGTTTACATATTGCCTTAACTACTCTCACAATAGTGAAAAGCTCTCATCAAGTATGTATCAGATTATTTTATTATGCCAACATTAATATTGGAAGCACACACGTAATCTGGAGTCAGCAGGTTCATACACTACTATCTCATTAAATTTTCAGGCAAAAGCTGCAAAAATTAATTGGAGGCGTGTAATAGTTTAGAATGTGAGCTGGCTTATGGTAATATAAATTACATGAGGAGAAGACAGTTTTATATACTGAGAGAGGGAAAACTGGTTTACTTTAATGAGAAGAGATAGAAATGTGGAGCTATTTTTTCATTACAGATGCACTCTAAACTGTTTGGACTTACTTGATGAATAGAGTTAATTCTCTGCTACAGTTCCAATAATTCATGTTGCACAGTTTAATGACTTCTAGATAAAAACAGGATTGAAATGTTAATTTCTATGAAGAAATTGGAGCACTCTCATACATCAAGCTTTTTTTCTATTAAACTACTAGTTAATTTCGCTAAACAAGTCTCTTAGAGATATTTCATGCTACATAGATTTTTGTATTTCTCACCTGCTTTATTTTATTCTGTTGGCCATGAGCATTGGCTACCGCAGAGCACCACTGAGATGCGGAAGAATTTCCATTGTACGTAACCTGCCGTTATTGCAATTAAAAGGAATTTTTTTCTGCAACGCGCACAGTGGTGTTTAGGCCTTTTGGTGGTTTCTTGTGTTTCCCAGCTGATGCTGGTGATCCACCTGGTCTGGTTTTTAGGTTCAGGCATTCAGCACCCTGCTGAGGGGTGGCTGGGGGAGAGCCGCAGGTGATGCCACCTCTGCCGCAGCCCCACCGTGTGTGCTGCCTTTGCGACCACGGCATAGCCGGCGGGCTTCACCCAAGGAGCATGTCTGCGGCGGGGTGCTTGCTTGTATCTGGCTACCGTGCTTGGACCTCCACTGTAATCTGTTTTGACGAGTGGTCTTCTGCATGCTGCCTCCAGGTTGGGTACTGGTGACCGATGCTGCACAGAGGGGACAAAACTGGTTTTTTTTCTATTGCATATTCTGTGTTCCAGGAGTTTATCTGCTAACTTGTATTTGTTGCCGTTGTTTCGGTTCTGTTTTCACTGTCTGTGTCGGTACGTAGTCCTTGCAGTTCGCCTTGCCTCTCCCTTGTGTCTGGTGCTGCGCCACTCGCTGTTACAGGTGCTCCTCTGCTCACCTGCCATCACTTTGGGGTTTGCAGGTTTATACCTGGGGACTATATTTGTGATATTCTGCAACATCTTTATCTGGCAACCTCATCAGACAACCTCAGTTAGCAGGAACCAGCTTGACTTTGCCTCCTACATGGGATTGCAGGACTGGTGCCTGTGACGTACCTGCCTGGCCCCGTCCGTGCTGGGCTGCCGTCCCCTCTGCCCGCAGCAGCTCCCCAGCTGATGCTCTCTCTGCTTCCACCTCAACTTCCCCACGGCATTTCCTGCATTTAAGTGTGGGGGTTTCCTGCATTTATGTTTCTTGCTGTGGCCAGGTCTGGCCCGCGGTGCTCAGCTGAGGCACTGCACAGTGCTGTGGCACTGTCAGGTGTGTTGGTTTCATTGCTGACTTGGGGTTTGCTGGGAGCCAAAGCCCAGATCTGCAGAAACCTGCTTGGAGGTCAAACATTTACCGTCCGTACAGTGAGGCGATGGTCAGATGCTCATTTTTATTGCTCTCTATTTATTTACGTTCTCTCCAACATAAAGCTGTTCTGCTTTGCTTCCTGAGCAGTTGGTGGGTGCTGAGGAACGTTCCTCCTTAGGCTGGTAAGGTGAGGGTGAGGGAGGGTCCGGGGCTGTTGCAGGAGTGTCGGGCTGTGCTGGACTTGTGGCTTCAGGTACTGTAGCAGCTTTCTTGGTAGAGTCCATAGGCATGTGCGTTACAACAGATGACATCATTTTGATGTTTCATCTAGGCTTTTCTTTGCTAAAGTGTCCTGCCTGGCTTCACTGGGACCCCAGGTACCATGTTTTACGCCTATGGTGGAGACCTGGACTACATCTGGCTGCTTTCAGGGGCTCAGGTTCTCTGCAGGGCTGGTGGTCCTGTCCCCACGTCCCCTGCTCCATGGCTGCCATGCTTATACAGCACCACAGGAGCACAGGGAGCAGCATCCCTGATGCAGGAGCTCCAGCTCCCATGCTGTGACCATGGAGGGAGAGACACAGGCTGCCCAGCATGGGTGGCACTCCCTTTGGTTGTTAATGTGTGCTTCTAGAGAACAGGTTTTCAGCTTTTATATTCAATTAAAGTTGTTTTTTGTGCACGCAAGAGAAACTTTTAACCTTGCACTCTAGGCGTACAGTTTCATGGGGGGGTTGTGTGCCTGGAGGTGAAAAATCCATCATCTAGGTGCATTTTGCAAAGAGGTAAATTACCAAGGGGAGGCTGAAGTTGGCTGGTGAGTCAGTGGCTGTGGGGACACCACCGTGGAGCTGCTGCTGAGCTCTCCTTTGGGGCTGGGAGCGCTCCCGCCAGCTCCTCTCTCCCGCACCCTCCTGGTAGCCGCCTCAAACCCCGGTGGGAAGTGGCCAGAGCCAGCCTTTTTCCCAGAGGAGGAGGACCTGTGGGGGGCTGGTGACACCAGCCAAGTCCCTCCCCAGGTCGGGAGGCGAGCGCCCAGCCGCTGGCGGGAGGGAGCTGTGCTCCCCAGCCTGGGTTCCCCCGTACCGTGCCTTGGGCTGCTTGTCCTGAAAGGCGCTTTTATACATGGACCTTGTACCGTATTGTGTGGCCTCGGTGCCTGACACCGGATTAAACAAAGTGTCACGCGTGCGAGGTGTACGGTACAATTATTTTAACCCGTTTTGCTTTCTAGTGTGGAAAATCTGCTTAAAATAGGACTTGCTAAACTCATTGTAGCATATACAAAGGGGTTATTAAAATGCACTCTCGAAATAGAAAATAGGATTAGAAGAGACACTTTGGCTTTGAGGCCTTCTTCAGCCGAAAGAAGGCCTCATGGCCAAAATGTCTCCTTTAATCTCATTTTCTGTTTTCTGGTAGGAATTTTATTAACTCTCCTCACCAGCTCCCAGCCTCCCCATCTCTCTCTGCCCACATGCCGCTATGGCACTGCTCGACTTCCTTCCCACAACTGGGGCTCGTAAGACAAAAGGATGGTTTTTTTTCTCTTCTTGTAATGGCAGGACCTTTTACTTGTAGTCCAAAAAAATCCCCCAAAAAACCCATGACCTGTTTGTATCAGCTGACTTTTGGTTATTTGTAAGATGGGAGTCTATTAGGATTCTTCGCTCTTCAGTCCTGGTGAAGACTTACTGTGCTTCTCTGTCCTTGGTACAAAAAAACACCTGGAAATCCTAATTATTTAATGTGAGATGCTGTATTTTCTGTCTCTGAAGGGAATTCAGTAGTGGACATCTGTGATGTGGATGCCTATATATCTATGTATTAGTTGGAAATGGAAAAACTGCATGATATACCAACAACTTATGTTTCAAACATGTCCTGTAATTTAAATTTGACTGGATAATGTCGAACTGATGTGTAGTTGCTTCACAGCCTTCTAACATTTAGATTCTTAAATGGAGGTTTTAATTTAACATGTAAAAATCTGTGCCCCAGAGTAGGGGAAAAAAACCCAAATCTTGCTGTAACTCTTAATTACAGTTAATTACTGTATTTCTTAATTAGAGTCTTAATTTCCAACTATTTAACTTCAATGAAACAAACTGAAAAGAAGCAGTCTGCAGAGAACCCATCTAAAAGAAGCAGTCGTGCTGTTTTCATGTTTTTGCGTTTTGAGGGAATCCTGAATCCATGGAATTTTATTGCTGTAACTGGGAAGGGCAGCATAATTGCAGCAGGAAAACTCTGGGTGAAAAAATGCTGTGTTTGAAAGGATTTGTGTGCTGTTGGCAGGTTGGAGTAGGGAGAGAGTCACCCAGAACCCAAAGCAGGGAAATGTTTGCCGAGGGTGAACCTGTGGCATCTCCGTAGGTTACTCACTGATTGGGGTAATAAATATTTGAAGAACTGGTTGGTGATCAGATTTTTAAATGTGAAAACCTTTTGGATGTTTACACTTGGAGCCTCAAAATCATTCTCGGCTAGTAACATCACCATGTACCTGCCTGAGCGCTAACGTGGAGGTCCAGCTGCGGTGGCTGGGTTTCCTCTGAAGATGCACCCTTCAGCGATGTCAGCTGCCCAGCCTCCCCAGGTCACAGCCTCCCTGCTCCCTCGAGTGCCCTGACTCATGGTTTATTTATTTTTTTTCCTCCCAAAACAAAAGTAAAGATTAAAAAAAAAAATACTGGTATGTTTGCTTGGAACGCAGTACCAGACACGAGCGCATTTCTGCTTCGGGAAGGCTGATTCTCCGTTGGAGAAGGATACAAATGGTCAGCTTTAAGCCTTATAACAAAAGGTTAATTTTTCTTCCTTGACGTCTTGCTGACTAAGTCAAACCCCGAACATGAGGTCGTTCGCTGTTTCATACATTTCCAAAGACAGCTTTATACACCCATGATATCAGTTTTGTGTCTCTTGGCAACAGATGGGCTCTGGCACCCCAAAGACAGGGCGCGTTGGCATTCCTCAATTGCCAAGAGACACAAAGCAGATACTGGGGGTATTTGATGCCTTGTTGAAAAATACATGAAAATCCGTTTTGTGTGATAATAATGTGATTTGAAAAATGAGCTTTTATGTTTTTTTTCCTGAGCCAGTCCTCCCCCTGCCTCATTCATTGGTATGTTTTTAATGCCTTGGCTCCCGCTGCCCTTTGTGGATGGACGCGTCCTATCTGGAACGCTGCTTGCCCGCGCCCAGGGGTGATGCCTCCACTGCAGAGCTGTTTTCTTTCCCTTTTCCCTCTGTGCAGCAGAAAATGGCTAGAGCTACAAGATGAAAACTTTTTTTTTTTTTTCTTCAGGAAACTGTCTCCTACCTTAGAAAGAGCTGGCAGTCCAGCATTTTGTTGATGTATTTTTCTCAAAACAAGAAAAAAAAAATTTATAAAAAGAGGTGATTCTTTATATTACAGGGCTGATTATGATGTGTCTGTTAGATGATCTTGGCAAAGTCTTAAGTGCCTTATGTGCATAACCAGGACAAGTGCTGAAACCATGTAGAATAATTTCTAATGCACGGCACAGCAAAAAATCTACTGTCATTCAATCAGTGAATTAACTAAGTGTCATCTTACCTAGCTTTGGAATTCACTCCGTTTCATTACCACGGATTATGTGTATGGTGATGAGGAACGATGGCAGGCAGGGAGGTGCTGCACAGGTGTCTGCCTGGGGTGGGAGGGACGAAGATGCACCTGGGGGGTTCTGCAGTTTCTCTTGCCTCATAGCAATCACCAGGCAGACGTGGGCAGAGGAGTCATGATGACCAGAGTAGATTCCCACTTTTTTGGGGGTCCGTGGGTGTCATGCTGTTGGCTTCAGCAGGACCAGGCTGAGGTTTTGTGTGAGGGCAAGGTGTGGAAGGCAACTCAGAAGAGACGGACATGGGAAAGAGGAGCTGGAGGGAAGTGGCAAAATGTGCAATGTCGAGGTTTTGAATGTGGTGTGGATGTGCTTGAGGAAACTGGGAGGAAGAGCCAGCCAGCAAGGCAGAGGGTTCGGTGGTTTGCATGTGCATGGCTCTGCTTGGAAAGGCTTGGGCTGGTGCAGTCGCGGCCGCTGTGCCTCTGCCCCATGCAGTACGTAGCTGCTTGGGACACATCTGATGATCACCTGAGAGCTGCAAAAACACCCCTTTGCTTTATTCATACAGGTAGATTCTCGTTTCCTCGGTGCTTGTGCCACTAAAGACCTCCTACCTGTTGTTAAGGGGGTGCTCATCAGCATGTGCAAATACCAGTGAGGTATGTCCGCGTTGGTCTTCAGATAATCCTGATTTCTTACAAACTCAGAACAAGTGATCTTCTTTGCGTTGCTTCCTTTCATGTTATGTTGTATGTCCTCTTTTTGTTATATTCACAAATACTGAGACTTGATTGTCATCTTCCCGCTTTAAATAGAGCACACGGGAAGATCTAAACAGACAACTTACTCCGCATCTAGTGGGGACTTGATACATGTACCAGCACGTACTCTTGTGTTTATTCTTCTCCATTAAATTATATGTTCAAGACCATTTTTAAATGTGTATGTATCCAATGTTAATTTCAAGGAGACAGATTTTTAAAAATACATATACTTAAACGGTGATGGAACCCATTAAAAAAAATCTATTTAAAATCAATTGTGTGCGAGAAGAAGTCAACAAACAAAAGGGCAGAGACAAGCATATCAGCTTTAATTTAGTACTGGATTCCCTTTGACAGGAGCCATTTAGATAGAGGGCAAAAAATTATCTCAGTGAAAAAGGCAGTGATTGATCACATCTTGGTAAGTGAATCAAGTCTGCAAAAAACAGAGGCGATTAAGGGACAAAGAGGAATTATCATATTACAATGTTGCTGCCTGTCAAACCTCTGTTGTGTTGTGCATTCATGTGTCACGTTGTGACATTCGATCAGCGCTTAACTCCCTGGGACAAAGGGATGGTCGTTAAAAATCTTTAAATGCTGCAAGGAATTGTGCTGGGAGTGTAAATCCGTGTTTTGACTGCTGACAGAGATCTTTACGCCCGCAAGAATAGATACGCAGGACCTGGCTGACAACTTATTAAGTAGATGTTAGCACCAGGGTGTTTCCAGCTCTTGCTCGATTTTGTTGTGTTGCTTTGCTGGCCAAAATGGGATGGGTTGGGAGGTGCTGGGGAGAGCGGGCTGGTGCTGATCACGGGGGAGGTAAAAGCAGCTGAACATCAGTGAAACTAAGCCAGTTAGTCTCCAGAAAATGGAAAATGGCCCAGGTGGAGCCAGGAGATGGGCTGGTGAAACCTGTTATGAAAATCAGGGGGCTGAGGATGAAGCGGAAGAGGGTTTGTAGGAAAATGTGGGAAAAGGAAAGAAAACCCACGGGCGGCAGAGCTGGAGGGAGAGGCTATCTGCTCAGATGGACTTCGGGGGGTTAACCGCAGCCGTTAATGAGGCTGGAGATGAGGAGAGAAGACGTGCAGTTTCTGCATCACTGTTTTCCACAGGCTAGACCCAGTTAATATCTAGACCAGATCAGCTTCTTTCAGGCGGCGGTGTTGGAGACGAGTGCGCGGGATGTGGGTGGCGGGTGCGTGCCGATGAGGAGTGACAAGGCCGGGGAGCAAGCAGGCTGGAGAGGCTGCAGCAGGCAACATCATCTGGGCCGCTGCAAGCCATGTCACTGCGGGTCTGTGCCTCCAGGCTTGGTGGCATCTCCCATGGCTCAGCATGTACTGTGCTGAGGTGCTAGTGTCCTGCTGCTGGGGCGCAGAAGCTTGTGGAGACCATGGCACATTCATAAACCTTCTCTAGGAACATGACAAAAAATGTGCTGTATCTTTAAAATCATGTACTACTGTTAAAAAAAGTAAAAAATCTTTCGGGTTTGCATTTTGTGGCTGCAGGGGTGCTCCCTGGGTACCGCTGTTGTGGCTCTGTCCTTTCCCACCCATAGGAAAGGACACAGCAGGACACTTCGAAGTCTTCTTGCGGGTTCTGGAGCTCCATCAGAGAAGCCCTCTTGCTCTGCTGCTTTTCAGGGTCGTGCACACATCCCCTTTTCTTGTTTTTTTCTGCCTCCAGTACACACAGCTAACCAGGGTCTTGCCTGCTTGGGTCTGCACAATATTGTGGCTCCATGTGGTTTACCTGCTTGGGGTTTTTTTTACAGAAGAAAGGAGAGGACAGCTGTGTGCCTCATCTGAGTACCAACTCTTTCAAAAAGACACAGTTAAAGATACCTACATGACAAGGATGCAATAAGGGAAACCCAAAAATCGCCAGTCGTCAGCAAAGCGGTAGAGAACCAGCCTATGATTTTCAAAGAGCCTCTATTTAAGCAAGAATTGTGGGGTAAAAAAAGCTTGCTCTGGATTAGAACAGGAAACATGTAAAACATCAGCCTTTTTTCAGGGAAAAAGTGCTGCTGGACTGTTCTAAGTATCTGCGTCGTGACTGTATGTCTGAATATTTTCCTTAATAATCTGGAAAAAAGGTGGACGGCACAGAGTGGGCACACAGAGGCAGCGGCAGGCGGCGTGGTGTCCCTGGTGGGAGGCAGCCCCACAAAGGAGGTGGCAGAGCTGAAGTTAAGTGAAGGAGGACCACAGGGGCAGATGAAAGTCACCAGGGCCAAACGCAAGGTTAGGCATCCGGGAAGGAGCAGTCCGAGCTCCTTGTATACATTGCCGCGCTTGAAATGAACTGTAACCACCGGGGAAAAAGACCTGAGGGTCGCCGCAGACAGCTCGATGAAGACATCTGCTCCGTGTGCCGCCACAGTCACAAAAGATCAAACAAGACATTAGGCCATAGGAAGAATGAGAGAGAAAATACGGAAAATATAGTAATTCTGTTACACGGGTCTCTGTAGTGTCCTGATCTGGGTATTGTGTGGAGGTTACCCCTCACCTCTGTGGCACGGGCACCCCCAAGATTTGAGAGGTGGCAGCTGAAATAGTCAAAGCAAATAGTGTCACTTCTGCGTCGTTGGAAAGATTGGGGCTGTTTAGAACGATCACGTGAGTAAGAGGATTTGTCGAAGAGGTTTTGTAAACTAATGCTTGACATATTTAACCTTTCTCAAAATACGAGAGCAAAGGAAAATCCAATAAAACCAGAGGCGTGCATCGGGCACTCTGCAAGGCGGCGTTTCTCCCCCAGCGCTCGCAGGAATGCCGGGGCTGTTGGGCAGCTCCTCGTGCTGCCCTGGCTGCGGCCGACCTGCTCCCTCCTCCCTGCTCCTGCCATCGCAAATGTCGTCTGCTTATCTATCGACAAGCATATTTTCGCCTGTTTGACACTTTTTGGCAGCATGTACTGAAACTGCTTTTCATACCGTGTTAGAAACACGGGCCGTCACAGCGTGTTCTCTGCTACCAAATCCTTGCTGAGAATCTGAAATATTTTGAAGTCACATTCAATTAATGTGACTTCTTCAGCGGCGCGGGGATTCACCCAGCAGTGTTTTCAGCAGCTTCACGGTTTCCCGTTGTTGTACAGAAATGCTTCTTACGGTCCAGTCTTGATGGAAGCGATAGGGAAGTGCTGGGGGATCCCTGGCTGGGGCTGGGGTGGGTGGTGAGAGCGTGTAAGGCCGTACGGCGTGGTTAGGCTGCAGCTTTCTTGGAGGGGGAGCGTGTTGCACACACATTCCTCTTCCTCACGCTTTTTTCTTGAACTCCGCTCAGTGAACTGGATGTGATGATCAATGTATAGATACCGAAAAGCACAGTCAGCTTTTTAAAATTTTAGTGACTTGGAAATACGGGCTGGCTACCATGGAAGAGGGTGCTTTGAGGAGTTTGTCGGAATACAAAATACGGGGAAGTCAAACTTTACAGTCATTTAATTTGTCCAGTGGTTTCAAATAAGTATACTAAATGGATATATTTAAAACAGTGTTACCTCAGGGAAAATATTTATTTGACAGGGTCACTGTGAGTTCACTGGTACAATACTGGAACAGCACAATATTGTTTAAGGTGGAGATGGAGAGAAAAGCCTGCTCGGTGTAAAGCCCTGGTAGTGCTGCCCCAAATCGGAGCGTGGTGGTGGCGGTGAGCCCTCCTGCGTACCTGCAGCGTGTGCTCCAGCGAAGGTGGCTCTCTGCAGGGACAGCTTCAGTAGCTGCGTTTTGTGTATGCATTTTAGAAATCTATCTGGGTTTTGTAATTTTTTTTAACTAGCTGCAAAGATCTAAGAAGCAGTGTAGCAGTGTGCCCCTGTAACAGAGCGGAGGGGGCTTGTTTTCTGGTGTCACCCCAGTATATCAGCGGTGTGAGCGGGAGATGTGGTCTGGGAGTAGTCGAAGAGAGGGCAGATGTTGATACACTGGCTATATAATTACATCTGAGCCTTAATCAGTCAAAGATGAATTAATCCAGTCTGTATAAAACCTGTAGAAGCAGAGTTCTCTGATGGACTGGAGGGCTTCATTTGGGACACTGGTGATGGAGCAAGGGTGAGAGTTATCCCAGGTAGGTCCCGTCTTGTGACCCGGGTACACGTGTCCCCTCTTCACTGCTTTCTGGTCTAGTGAGTGCCCATCTGGCCAGAAGACACAAAGAAGGGTCCCCATCCTGTTGGGTGCTGATTGCCTGTTGGTGAGCCATCACCGTGAGGCGGGACACAGCTCTGTGCTCTCTGCGTGGCAAGTGAGATGGTGGAGGGCTCTTGGGGAACAAGGACTGCCAACCATTGCTGAGGCGATTGCAAGGATTCAGAAATGTTTAAAAAAGCCTTACTTCTCCGAAGAGTCAGAAGCAGCTCCAGCCAAACCAGCCCAGTGCCAGAAAACAGCTCGGATGGTGGAGTCTCCTGCCGGCATCACCGCTCTGCCAACAGCTAATCCCCTGCAAGAGCACGGGAGCAAAACTGTGCCGCTCACACAGCTACTCCTCAAGCGCAGTCTAATTAATACTAACCCCATATCACTGCAAAATTCACACTATATTTTTCATACCTTATGCGCTAAGCATACCGCTTTGCCAAGGATCATGCAGCAAAACACAGAGCGTGGAATTATGATGCTTGGCCTGTGCCGCCAGGTTTGCTTGGAGGTAAACAAAACCCTGGCACCTCTGCAGATGACAGTCTGCTTTGTTTTCTGCTCCTTCAAAAGTGCTTGTTCTTGGGAGTGGGCTGGCGAGCCTGCGGAGGTGGTGGGGACCCACGCGGCAGCTCGGGGTATGTGCATAGTGCCAAGTTTCAGAGCCCCAGCCTTAATTTTGCTGCCAAGCCCGATGCTTTTGTGCCCAGGAGCTGGATGTGTTGCTTGCTTAGTAAAATGGGTTAATGCTTCACTGGACTCCAACGCGCCAACGGCTCGGTCAGTTCAAAACAAACAAAATTCGAGTTTGGACTGAGCTGGCCCAAAATGAAATGCCTTGTTTTGTTTTTCCTCCTGGAGTTTTAGGCACATTTTCCCCGCATGAAGTTTTACACTTGGCTGGAGCTGCGTGTTGGTGATGTGAAAGGGCTCCAGAGGAAGAGTGGATAAGCATTTTGATGTCAAGATCTCTAACAAGGGAAAGTTTGCATTTCGGCTGCCTTCAATTTAGGGGTTTTGGTGAATGCTTCATCTCTGTCCAGGATTTTTTCGCATTTCCATCTTGTAATCTGTGGACTGATACAGCCAGGTTTATAGGAGCTTTTGGAAATGAACCCATTCCAAAAATGAAAGTCTGAGGGCAGCTGAAGGCACATCTCTGCTGCCTCAGGCAGTGAATTTGGCTCACGTCTCTAATGTTGAGGTTCACTCAGTTCTCAGGGGAAGGATTTGAAAAAGAGGAGGAAAAAAACACAACAGAGGAATTGCTGCAGGTGATTCAGAGTGGGAGGCTGCTGTTCCGTCACTTCTGTTGCTCCCCTCTCACAGTGGCACGCTGTATCCTGGCCTGTGGGCAGAGCCCCCCCATTTGCTCTTATCGTCATCAGTAAAGATGCTACAACATTTTTTCAAGAGTGGGAAGGCATGAAGCCATCCTTCATGTTTCCTGTAGTTGCGTTTTGATTCCTCAGAGGTCCCCATTTCCCAGTGGTTGGAAAGGGGAAGTGTTATGTGTGCATTCATGGGCTCCTTTAGGATGAAAATACAGTATTTGTACATACCTTTTGCTGTTGTTACTTAAAAACAATTTTTTAGTTATAAAAATACAGGAATTTGAAATGCTGACCAGAGAAATTTAGCCAGTGCCTTCTTCCTTCGCAACTGGTGAACCCTTGGAGTCGTTTTAAGCAGAGCCATGGTGAAGGTGTTAGAGGTGGTGATCTTTGAAAAAAAGCAGAAGAGAACAACCACAGAAACGTTTGCGCTAAAGAAAAAACCTACAGCATAGGCATCCAATGGGCAAAAGTAGCTTTCAAAAGTCCTAGTCCCAGGCGGGATTTGGTCAGCGTATGTGTGGTCCAGAAGACAGTGGGAAACCAGGTTTCAGGAGCTCCTGTGCTTAAGTGGTTGGTGTTGGATCATAGCTCCCATAATCAGCCTGTTAGTGTTCCTTGGGTACCTGTTGCTGTATGGGTGTTACTCTTAGGTGATGCGTAGATGGGACAGCCTACTCCTAGGAGTAGTTCATGCGCATGAAATGTCTCAGCCCCCGCAGGCTGTTTGCTCCTGTGCGTTTGTAGCCACGGTGAGAAAATTCCCACTAGCATTGTTCTGTCAAATGCTTTTTTAAGTCTCCTAAGTTTTCTAACCACTTTGCCCCTTCATTTTCAAGTCAGTAGCTTTTATTATGAAAGCCCTGGTGTATTGATAACTATTGGGGAAATTCCCTCCGGCTGCTGAACAGGAATCTGCCTTGATGACAGAGACGCTTCCAATTTTTAAGCAAAACAGCCTGTAAACTGTGCCATCAACTAACAAGTACGGGATCCCTGCTGTGTAATGTGTGGGATCTTGTAGTATTTTTATTTCCAGGGTGATACCCTCATGGTAGCATGTGGAGCTACAGCTGGGCCGCCAAGGAGTGTCCTGCTTTGGGAAGATGAACAGAGAATATGTTCCTCAGGATTGCCATGCCTAATTAGCCTCAAGTTCTGGTATTAGGAGATGTTAATGAGCTGGAGCATATAAACTAACCGCAGGAAAAAAAACCCTTTTAATGGCTGTGCCAGTGGTAGGAAGAGTAGTGCTGCTGCGGGGGGAGCTGCCTGACCGCTCGGGGCTGGTGGCACAGGGCCAGGGGTCACAGTGGCCAGTTGGCCACAGGGACCTCGCGTCACACGTGGGCACGGCCCGCCTCAGCTCAGTGGTACAGCAGAGGCAAGCGTCTCGGAGCCTGATGATTGTGAGGAGGTGTGGTCATTTTCGAGAAAATGGTCTAATTAGCACAAAGAAGAAAAAAACAAAACCCTCCTTTTTTGTTGTTTGTGTTTGTTTGTTTGTTTTGAGCGTGCGTCTCTGGAGCTGACCAGTATATCCAGTACGGCAGACTAGCAGTGCACACTTCAGTTAGCGCTGCCTGCTCTTAATGGTATGTTGTACTCAGTTTACCTTCATTTTTCCTTTTTTTTTTTTTCCCCCCGTAGTGAAGATAAAGGTTTAAAAACAGAGATAGGACATTTAATTCATTTGCAGTTCTTTATCAAAATTCAAAGAGATCAGAGAAGTTCATTCCTTCTACTTCATTTTAGCTCATTTGACACTTTTCTTTAGAGGCAGGTGAGGAAGTTGCACTTCCATTCCGTCTCCTTTCCATGCACCTTCAGCGTGCACTCTTTAACCGTACCAGCTATTGTATTCATTATTCAAAAAAAGTGCCGTGTTTATGGGCAAGCTGAGCTGTCACAATGTGAGATTTTTATTCATACTGGAAAAAATGTCTCTTCTTTTTGTTTTTGTTTTTTCCTCATTGCTTTGAACCTGTGTAAAACAGACATGAAAAAAAAAAACCCAAAAAACCAGCTTGCCAGGCTCTTAAGTGAATTGATTGCATTGAAGAGCAGAGTTGGAGAGGAGCCAGCACAGAACCCCTGATCAGGCAAGAAGGGAAGGGCTAACGCAGCCACGACGAGGATGTGAGGCTGGAGAAAAACTCTGAGAGGAAGAAATAATTGCGGTGGGGAGGCAAATGAGAAATGTTTGATAAAAGGATGTTGGTTAGCTACCAGGGTGGAGCGAGTCACAAAGAAAAGATGAGCATGTCAGGTGGGGAATCGGCAGAGAGGGGTATTAGGACTGTCTCCACAGAGCACACAGGGAGATCCTGCCGGGAATGCTGTCTGTGCTGCTAGCCACCGCATTGATAAATGTGGGCTGAGTTTAAAAGAAAGCTTATATTCAACCAAAGAGTGAAGTTTCTTGAACTTCATGGGCCAAAGGAGTCGGGCAGTGAGGTCCCTTCCAGCCACAGACCCCTGTGTTCCTATCGGGCAATAGCCTTGGGGAAGTGGGACCTTGGTAATATTTTAGCTGTAAACTCAGTGTCTTTATGCTGGGGCTCTGGATTATCCTGTTGGACTTGGTGGAGCACATCTGTGTGTGCTGCAGCGGCTAGCCTGCAGTCATGCAGTGAGTAGCCAGGGATAAACTGCCCGTGTCATCATCTGCCAGTGAGGGTGGCAGCTCCCGACAGTCGGTTGCTTCAGCACGTGGCTGTGCCAGATAGGCTTTAGATCGACGTTCCTGCCAAAGCCTGAGATGTACACATTTTTCCAGGACGGAGGCTGAGCATCTGGGTACTTGGTTCTGACAGCAACAAAACTGCAGCAAGAGTGCTCTGCTTGTCTGTCGTAAGGGCAGTGCATTGAGGTTCTTGTTGGAAGATGCCTACCGAGCCTGACTTTGCACTCTGGTGTCACTGGAGATGGCATGGCAGAAGCCATGTGCAAATGGCATCCTGCTATCGGTGCCTCTTCTGGAGACTGAAGTGGTGGTGGGACTGCCCCAGGTGCCTGCAGCTGCCTGCGGGAGGGGAAGGCGGTAGGAAGTGGGGGGCACGTGCACCCCCACTGCGCGTTTTGCAGCAGCTGCCCTTTGAAGGAGCAACTGCCTGAGCTGGCAGCCAGCGCTGGAGAAGAGACGATAAAGACAAGTCATCCTCATTTCAAGTTGCGGTATTTTGACTTAGTTAAAATATTTATCTAAGAAATCTAATGGGGAAATGTAAAAATGTAAGTTTGTGAATGTTCCAAGGAATAGGAAGAAAAGACAAAAGGCCTGGGAGAAAATACCACAGTATTTTCATTCTTTTAATGATATCTGCTGGTTTTTTTAAATGCCTGGGCATGAAGGACTTCCTGTATTGGTCTGATTGCAAAGTACTCGTAAAGCCGAAGCGTAACAGTTATAAACAGTGCTCCTTTTCTGACATCCCATGTTCTCGAGCTCAGGAAGCGTAATACCAGCTATTCCCCCTCCTATTTATTGCATCCAGCTTTTTAAGTAATGGGCCAAATAATGATTGCAGATGCTATAATCAACATTTTTTTTAATGATACAGAGCTCTCTTTGCAAAATAATTAGTTCTGCAGAGCTCTATGGTACAATACAAGAGGAACACTCTCCCAACTTTTTTTAACCCCAAGTTAATTGGAAGTACAGAGCCTGGAGGTTGCAAGGCAGGCCAAGGGCAAGCCCGGGAACCTCAGCCCCAGGATTATTGTAGCCTGGTGGGTGTGAATTGAGCTTAAATACTGGACATGGAGCTGCCCTGGACACACCTGAATGCTTGGAAGAACCTGCTTGGCTCCTGATGGCCGCATAAGTGGGTTGTAGCCTCTGCCTGTTAAAATTGGGCTGTGCCCTTCTATCACATTCCTTGCAATTTTCTATAGGTTCCTTGCAGCTTTTCCAGAGGTTCACAGGAGACCTGTTCCATGGACCCAAGCAGTAATAACTGAGCTCTTGGGGATAGGGACCGCAGGGAACCCATCCCGGTTTCTTACAGCAGCAAATGCAGAGACGGTGCCTGACAAAACCAAACAGCTGACCCATCTTTTCCAAGGGGCTCTTGAAATCCACTTGAAAGAATCGGCTTTTGTGTCGTGGTTTAAACCCCAGGCAGCAACTGAGCCCCCGGCAGCCTCTTGCTCACTCGCCTCGTGTCAGGACTGGGGAGAGAACTGAAAAGGTCAAAGTGAGGAAAGCGGTGGGCTGAGACGGAGACAGCGTACCCGGCCAGGCAACACCGCGCACAGGAGCAAAGCAAAGCCCGGCACTGGTTCCCCGCTGCCCGTGGCAGGCAGGTGCTCGGCCATCCCAGGGGAGCAGGGCTCCAGCACGCCCAGCGGGGACTGGGGAAGGCCAACGCCATCGCTCCCAGCGTCCCCCCGTCCCCCTTCGTCCCCAGCTCCATATGCCGAGCGTGACGGCGCATGGCACGGGGTATCCCTGGGGTCGGTCGGGGTCAGCTCCCCCGGCTGTGCCCCCCCAGCTCCCCGTGCCCCCCAGCCCGCTCGCTGTGGGGTGGGGGAGGAGCAGGAACGGCCTCGGCTCCGTGTAGGCACCGCTCAGCGGTCACGGAAACATCCCTGTGTCATCAGCACGGCTTCCAGCACAGACCCAAATCGTGGCCCGCACCGGCGGCTGTGAAGGCAACCAGCTCCAGCCCGGCCAAAGCCAGCACATCTTGCTATAGAAAAACCCAGGTGTGCTCTGTGTCCTCCCCGGATGGCCAGGACGGTGGCTGGGTGCAAAGTGGATGGGGTTTGTTCATGCCGTGGCTCCTGGCCGCTCCAGGCCACACTGGTGAGGTCCCTTCCTCTGTTTTCCCTTTTGTCTGTTTGGATTTTCAGCTCATGAGCAAAAAGGTCTTGATTCACGCTTGGCACAACATGGCTCTGATCTCAGCGGCAGATGCCAGATGCTGCCGGAATACAAAGAAATAATGAAAGTAACCCGAAATGTGTGAGTCAGCAGTAGGTGTGATGGGGGTGCCTCCTCTGCTTTCTTTGTTTCTCTGGTTTTCTTCCTCCATCCTCTCTGCCATCAGCTTTAGTCTCAGCTTCTCATTTCTCCTCCTATTTTCTTCCTCCAGCTTCATTCCCTTTTGTCTTTCTTTTCTGCCTTTTGCCATCTCCTTACTACCCACTCCTGTGATGCCCATTCCATGTTGTGGAGGAGTGACATTTCCCATGACGCTTAGGAGAGCTTGACTCTTTGGTAACTAGAAATCTATTTCCATGCTGCTTCAATTCCTTGGCACCCCCATACCATTAGTGCTGTCTCAGCAGCGGACATTGCATTTATGGAAATTCGGAGTGTTCCTTCCTTCCTTCCTCCTCTAAACACAATGCTGTGTGCGGGTGTCATTGCAGAAGTGCTAACTGCAGTCAGTACCTCTTGAAAAACATCGAAAAACGCTGAATTGCTTTAGTTCTGCATTGTGAATCGCTAATTTTATTTCTTCCTAACACTACGTACAGTTTCTACTGGTTCTGGAGGTCACTGGAGCTTTGTAAGTGCAGCCAGAAGTGTTTTAAATAGACATTGTGCAGCATAGCGATGCCATCAATCTCCCATGCCATTATTATATCTAGAAAGTTGGATTTGATATCCATTTTCATATTTAAAGTGAAATTACTGGCAAGCCGCCATATCCCGTAAGGCACAGAGAGTGGTAACTTGTTCATAAAGGTTTATATGAGTGTAATACTATTACCTGTTGGTTTGGGATATTTTTCAACAAATCAAGAACTGCTGGCAGCCAAATGGTTTTTGAAGAGGGTCTTTTCTCCTTAACTGGTCTTACTTTATTTGTTCATTTCCAAGCCTGTGTGTAGTCTAGCTCTAATAATGATTTGATCTTTTTAACTGGAGTCTCGTAAGCTTCAATTATTAGCTTGCCCAGAAATGCTTTGCTTTTTGGCTTTTACCTATGGGGGGGGGGGGGGGGGAAGGAAGAAAAAACTCAGAAAATAATAGCAGAATGTAAGTCTGTGGCATATTGAATTAATTTCCTGTTCCACTTCTGCATCAGCTAACCAGACAAATAACCAATTTGTTAAGGGCTCTGCTACTTCCTTCAATCACTTGCTCACAATACACTTTTTACATTTTATTTCCTGGTTTTTCCATTTCAATTCCTTGCATCCCCTGCAGGTCTCTCTGTTTCGGTGCCAACAGCAACATACCCACTGAGGGAGGGCAGGGTGTGAGCCTGCGCCTCCCAGCAACCCCATCCGCCCCCTGCCACATGGGTTTTCTGCAAGGTCCACGACTCAAAGGACACCGAGTTCTTTGATGAGCATCCCTTTACGTTCCTCTTGCCAATTCGCAGGGACCCAAACTGAGGATCCTGCTGGTGCCGCCTCTGTTGCTTGGCCTTGCCTTATCGGTGGCGGCAGGGATGAGGGCTGTTTCAGGCGTGTTCCCAGTTCACTGAGCTGTTTCTGAGAGCACTGAAACAGGAGTATTGCCACGGCACGGCACGGCACGGGGAGGAGGGTGTCAGTGGTCTGTATTAGGCAGCAGCATTAAGCAATCGTAACAAACAGGGCTTTTATTATTTTCCTCTCCTGCCACATGATGAATTCTTTTGGAGACTGGTACAGCACTGGATAACTAAGCGCAACGTGGTTTTTTGCTTCGTTCAGTGTATTTTGTGGGTTTATATTTGTATTTAGGAAATTGATTCTGGACACTGTGCCAGGGGCCTCTTTCCAGAGAAATGGAGGCGACGGGGAGAGAAAAACCAAAGGGCGCTCTGCGTTTCTGGGTATGCTGCTTGAACTGCCAAATGTTTCCTTGCAGATAAACAATCCTATAGGAAAATCTCTAAGAAAAATAAAGACGTGTAATTTGAGACTTCTTGAGTAGAAGTTAAAGAGGGCTTTCAGTGTACTCTGACGGACCGGGGAGGAAGTACATCAATTTGATTGCAGTATTGTGTAGAGCATAATAAATATTTTATTACCAGAGACTATCCTTTAGTTACTAAACAGTGTGGGGCAGATTCTGCTCTCAGATGGTGTCCACACATTGGCAACTCTGTGAATATCATGCGAGTTTGTTTCTGTGGTTGAGGACAGTATTTGGGTCAGATACGGCAAAGTTTGCACATAAAATGTTCAAGCACCGTGTAAGAAAACTCTCCAGGCTGGCACCGTAGCAGTGCGTGTTAGGGCAGCGGTTGTTGTTATGAATCTAATGCTGTTTCTGGTTTGACCATAAAAATACTTTGGCCTAAGGCTGGAATTTGATAGATGAGATGAATTAGACTATTCCAATGCTGATGATACAGGATTATATGTATTTTGAAATACAGTGCAGCCTTGGCTATCCGAATGAGAGGGGCGGATAGTGAATGCTGTTTTGTAGGGTGAGCTGAGCAGGCGTAGCTGGTTAAAGAATCTTCGGTCTTTCAAAAGAATCTTCAAGAATCAGTTATCTCTAGGTTTTGGGAGTTTCTGCAGGTGTTTGCTGTGCAACGTGCATACATCTCTGTTGGAAACGAAACTCGAGCAAATTCCAAACAAAAGGTCAGTAAGGATGGATGGTTGGGAACCAGCACCGGTGCGGATGGAACTGCATTTGACTGAAGCAGTTCAATAGCAGATTCAGTGTGTGTGTGTGTGTGTGTGTGTAAATAACTGGGGCAGCTTTTTACCGTTGGAGTTTCTTTTTTGCGTTCAGTGTGATGCAAGGAAGCCAGAAAGCCAGTGGGAAACTGGGGAAGGAACATGCGTGAAAACCAGCAGCAGAAATCTTATTTTCTGGTAATCATTTATGAGCTTTCTCGCCAGCTACCACACTAACTTTTGCTTTCTGGTTTTCCTGCTGTCATACAGTAATAGTTTTAAGTTTGTCATGCTGGAGGGAGATGCCAGTATCAAACTGAGAATTAAGTAAATGGTTTTGATTGGTATTGAAAAGTGTTCTCTGCTTTAAGCTAAGTTTTAATTTAACCTAATTACACAATAATGTAATGGGTGTTCAGTTAATCCTGATAGTTAAAAATTCAGAAGGTAAGGCAAGAGGCATGTCCTTACCCAGACACATGGTAAGTGCTTTGCAGGCTGGCAAGGACGTGTGAAATTCCTTGCATTGCAGGTTTACATTCAAGTGACTCTTCGTGTCCCTTCATGTGCTTTTCCCTCTGGGACTTTTTCGGAGCTGTGTTTAATACAGAAGCACTAGGACACCCGTGAGTTATGGGACAATAATTCTGTGTCAGATACTGTGAGAATGAAGCTTATTTTACAAGAATTCCCTTTGATGGAAGTAGGGCCCCTAATTCAAACTCGAGTGCATTTTAAGAGACATATACATGCACACAATAAAATCCAGGGAGAACAATTTGCATAGAAAAGCCAGGAAACAGCTGGTCTTACAGACAGCTTGAGATTTTAGGGGTGGTTTTCTGGGGGAATAGAGGTAGAGTCAGGCAAAAGAATTTTAAATCCAGGCTGGTTTTGAGAATTTTGTTTAATATTGCATATGTTGGAAAAAAATCTAAAAACACAGCTGTGTGCTGGCTCCTGAGACCAGGTAATTTTACCTACTGTTAATATTGAGGTTGTTGTTCTTTGTTATTTTTAGCTAGCAGTAATGGTAAGAGACGCTTACTTGTCTGGGTCATATATGTATGTATTTGCTCTTATTTTAAATTCTTTCCCATAGATACAGTTCAGCACAATCAATGCCAACAAAATTATTTTGAAAGCAGATTAGATTAAAAATCTCATCCCTACTGAGCTTCCCATTGGTATATGAGACGATCCTTAGAGAATTAAGATTTGTGTCAGCGACAGAAATGTTCGCATGAGATTGCTCAGCCTCTTGCTGGCCATTTTCTCTTTAAATATTTGACAGAAGTGCCCGGCCAGGCTAAATTCAGTCAGTGTAGTATACTTCAGGAGGTTGATGACTAACACCAGAGCAGGAGAAAAGTATCTGAGAAGCATTTTTCTGTACGAGCATGTTTGTAAGTGTTTTTATTCCAGATTGTGTTGCTGGTGACTTGGGGCTCTCCTAGAAGCAGGTCAGGACTGTTCCTGTTGGGAAGGCGTAGCTGTGTGTGGGCTGAACCATTTCCAAACCCCAGCTGGCGGGGGTCTGCACTGGGAGTACCTCGGGTTTGCTTTTGTTGGGTTTCTGTAGAAGCGTTGTACCGTTCAGTGATAATTTAAGCCTGATCCTTGCCTCACGGAGCCAGAGGGATGCTTTCCAGTACTGTGATTTGAGTTGGGGGATAAGAGGATGGCGCGAGCAGCCCTGGATCGGGGTGATGGGGCTCGCACCCTGTGATGTTTCCCAAAACCATGGTGCCATGGAAGCAAAACAACCTCATCCCCTCTTTCTTCCCCCATCTCCTGGACAACTTGAAACATCTCAACCCCATCGTTTACAGGCTTGACTGTAGGTGTATGTGCACGCACGCACACACCTTGGTGAAACTGTAATAAAGCCAACGGGTTCATCTCACGGCACTTATTTATAAATGAGTTCTTTCTTCCCTGAATTTTGGTTGAACTCGCTGGTATTCATCCCACACAAACGTTCTGGCTGCTGCCAGCAGCCTCTCTGCAGTGATGGAGCCAGTTCTGGTCATGCGCAGTGGGGGTCTACAGGACTCGGACCTCAAAGTCTTTGAGGCAAGATCTTACCTTGCCTTTTCTACACTGTCTGAAAGCAGGTTGGTGCAGATTTGTGAATAATAAATGTAGAGTCTCGGGCTCCCCCTGCTCTGCCTGTATCAAATCCATTTTTATAGTCAAGGGTAAGTCCCAAGACTGGAAAACCATTTGGCTGCCAGAACACCGTGGTTCCAGATGGTTTAGGATGACAATAAAGGTATAGTAAAGGTATATTAGGGTCATTTGGTATCCTTGCCACTTCATGTATCTATTGTAGCAAATCATTTAATAAAAAATAAGCAAGGCTGTGACTTTGGAAATAAAGTTAGGGAGCCTCCCATTGTTGCTGCTTTGGTTGGCTTTATTTGAAACAGGAGTTACTCTTTTTATAGATTTATTGCCCCAGCCTAGCTTAAAAGGGAAGGGGGACAGGACAATCAACAGTGATTTATTTCTTTAATGCATTTTAAATAAGTAGACCCCCAAGAAGGAAGCAATGGTGCATAATTACATTACACTGGTCACAAAACTTGGGCTGTTCCTGCTGCAGGCTGATTATTTAACACCTGGTGAGTGTAAGTGAATGCACTCCTAGGGCTGGAAGCTGCGACTTCCTCTGGTTTTTACAAAATTTATTTTCTGGTAGCAATTTCTCTCTCCATTTCTGAAAGCTAACAAACATTTTTGCCACGTCTGGTAAAGCAGATTGTCTTAATGTTATCTTTCAGTTAAAGTGCTGTGTAGAGAGGTTTCACCCAGTGTTGTGTGAAGGTTGGTTCCTTTTGTCCTGCCTCCTTCTCCCAGTGTGAATGTGGGGAGCGGGAGGCTGGAGGAGGAGGGACAGAGGTTTTTCCCTGTCTCCCTCTGAACCCCATCACCTCTTGACTGGCAGAGACCTTTCCCCCGTCCGTCACATCCCACCAAAGGAGGAGGGGGAGGTGACTCCGATTCACAGATCCCCTTGGTTGAGTTAAGGTGAAACAACATTCAAGGTCTAGGCGCACCCATTGATTTTACTGAAAGACTTTACATAATGAGTTTCCCATACAGCTCGACATCCAACAATATTCAGCCTTACAGAAAATTAAAGTAAGCCTTGCAGTTGTTGACCATATGTGTGGGGTCTAGGCCTTGCGTTACTAAGAAAAGAAAGAATAAAAGGAAAGGAGAGGACAGAGAGAGAGAGAGAAGGAGGTCACCAGTCCTGGGTCCAGCGACAAGCCTGCTGGCAGGGGGTGTTTCTGTCTGTAGGAGTGCTCATCCAGAAGTCCCCCTCAATGGCACTTGCCTTCGCCTTTTATTTTTATGCTTCAATGTGGACCACCTCTTACCTAAATTAACCTTGCTTGCTATGTAAATTAGTACATCTGCTCCTTACAGGTGGGGGGAGGTGGGTAGGTGGGCAAGTCCTTTTGGTCTTGAATTGAGTTGGTGGTCGAGACTCGATTCAAGACCACCAGAGGTGGTCCCCCTGCTGCATTTACCTTCCCCCAGTTACTGCAGACACCTACTGCTTCAAGGCCACACAAAGTAAAATTTCGTTTGGTCTCGCGAGTGTTTGAGACATCTCTTGGACAAGCTGAGGGGATCTTCACCCCCTGTTCCCTTACCGAGTTTCATCTCCTGCCATTGCCCCGTACCCTTCTGAGCAAACCGTTCTCTGTTCCAGGGGGTTACAAGTTACCATGGTGTTAGGTTGGTTGTTCTTCCAGCTGGGTCTCCTACACTGTCCCTCACAGCCTGCTCTGTTTGCAGAGGTGCCAGTCCTGGACCTCTGCACTGAGGGTTCCTATAGCTTCGCTCCCACATCCATACACTGCCTCTCCTCTATCCTTGTCCTCCCTCTCCTGTGTTCTGTGTGCACTTCCCTCAGAGGAAAGGCTGCGTGGAGCTCCTTTCCAGATTGCAATCTCTTAAATTAAAGAAAGCAAAATCGATTTGAATATTGCATTTGCCTACAAGGACCTCCTGCTAATTTCTATGGTTTTTACAATTGTGTTTTCCTGTTTTTGTTTAGTTTTTTTCATCTTTATCACTTCCCTGCTGCTGACTAAAGGAGCTACACAACAGGGGAAAGTGTGACTAACTCACTGCCTGCACAGGGGAAAGAGTGAGACTGCTTCTACACATGCTGGTGATAAATGTACAGAGTAAACAGAATGGAAAAGTGGAGAAAAACAGCTTTTTTTCCTACAGTCTCTTTTTTTTTATAGCAATGTTAGTCATTTCTTCCAGCAAGTATAGGTTAAAACAACTCCCATCATAAGGTTTCTCACAGAAGAAGCAGTATCAGCTTAAAATTTTTACTTCCTTCTGAAATTGTTTTTAATGACTCCTCTTGTAAGAAGGACTAAAAAATGTTTTCCTGCTTTTTTTTTTAGTGTCTCCTTTGGTTTGACAGCAAGTCATATAGATGCAATTTTTCTCCTTCTCCCTTGTGTTCAGGTCCTGTGTCAGCTTGGCAGGTATTGCCTGTATCAGCTGGGAGGGAAAACGTTTAATCAATGGGAAAAGGGCAGGGGGATTCACCCCGGCACAGGTCCCGAAACCAGCTTTAACTTTGGTTGAAATGGAGTATTCCAGATGACAGCATCCCTTTAATTAAGCAATGTAATACCAGTGATTTAAAGCCCGCTGAAATCAATGGAAAGATGTCATGGGCTGCAAAGGGCTCTGCAGCAGGTCCGGTCTCCTTTTGTGGTACAGAAACGATGCTTCAACAATTTAAGAGCCTGGGGAGGCTGAGTCAGAAGCACGACGAGTGACCTGCTCACGTATTAGGTCAGCGGCAGGGAAGAAATAAAGGTTTGAGCTCAGCCCTCACTGACTCGGGTGCTAATGAATGGCCACGTTTTCCCTTCACGAAGTGTTACGGCAGAGCTGCTTTTATATTTTTCCTCCAACTATCCCAGCGTGGCTTTGGAAAGGAAAGGGAAATCTATTTTGCTTGTAAATACAGTATTGCAATGTTTGTTTAATGTCTTTGTTTACTTTGAAAGTTAGTCCCATACTAATGAATTTATAAAACCTACATTATCCATAAAACTGTCACTGGTGCAAAATTCAGTAATAACTCAGGTAATGTATTTAAACCACTAGTGAGTGTGCTCTATCCTTGAGTTGATAAATTGTATAGCTTCATTGGGTAGGAATCAGCAATTTTATGTGGCAATTAATTTTAACAGCAATAGGAAGCCAAAGGACTAAATTTTTACCCTTGGTTTTCTGCATGTGTGTGGGAATATCTTCGTGTTTAACAGTCAGGTTGCAGACCTGGGGAACAGTGTGTGTGCAGGGGGAATGTCTCTTGGCAGGCGTTACGGCCGCACTGCTCCAGCTCACAGTCCAACCTGCTCGTTAAACCATTTGGGGGGTTTCTCATCTTTTAAAATATATGTCAGAAATATGGCAGATCGCAAAAATCATCTGTCCCCAGGATACATCTCGCTTTACCCCCCTCTCCTGCATGAACTTGCTGTTTGCCTTTTTTATTGTGTAAGTCACCGGCATCAGAGATGATGCTGAAATCATGAACGTGGAACCAGAGATGAGTGTTTCTGAAGTGATTCTGGTTGTTTGTTTTCCCTTTTCTGGTCTCTGATACCCAGCCTAGAAAGACCCCATTTGTACAGTTGCCTGCAAAGCTGTAATTGTGTAGGATCTGATCTGGGAACCCAAAGTGCCTTAATTCTAATCTTAGCTCCTGCTGCCATATTTACATAGTGGTAGCAGGTCATTTTACTTCATATTTATATCTGTAACACTAACTGCATCCTCAGGAGTGTACAAAAAGCAATGTAGTTCCCCTAAAGCTAAAATTTGCCTTGTAGCAATAAAAAATACCAAGGGAGGTAATCTGACGGGGATTTATTTATCATGCCATGTTTTGGGGTTTTTTGCTGTTTGTGAAACCATCTAAAGAGAGATGGGGTGCAGGGGTGGGTTTGGGCACTGCTGGGCAAAACTTCACATTGTTGAATGTATGGGGCGAATAAGGGTTTTGCTTTGAGGCATCCATCCTCGCTGCAGCAGCACAGCGGTCTGTAAGATAAGCCCAGGACCACAAATGATGAGCAGGGGTGGTGTGCGTAGCTCCTGAGCGTTGTATTTCAGATGTTGGTCTCCCATCTCTGGCCTTGGAGCACTTGGTGGCTCTGTGAGTGCCACCAGCTCATGGCTGTGGATGTATCTGCATTTCAAACATCATTTGTGTTATGGCTGTGTCAGTTCTCAAAATGGGATGGTGGCCCTGAAATGAGGTTTGGGAAAGTTATGAATGAGGTCATGGGCATGACAGAAATTTCATTTTGTCCGATTCTTACTCTGCTGTTTGGGGTTGCACAGAGTTACTGGTCTGTAAAATGAGGTCGCAGCCAGGAAAGAAAGTTTGGGAGCTGCTGCTTTAGCGCTTGGGATGAAATTAATTATTTGTATACCTTGGAGGGTTACATTTTTAAACGAGACAGCTGGGTTAAAAAACATGGTCCGAATTCATTGCGAAATGCATTGTATGATGGCCAGCTTCTGAACCGTGCACTCCCTTGGTACACTACCAACCAGAAATTTCAAATTGCCTGCTTAAAACTGGCCGTGTAGTCACCCAGATATTTCATCATGTTATTTTAAAAATCTCGGTGGCTCCAGATGCTCCAGGACCGTGGAGGAGTTTGTTGTAGCTGCAGTAGGAAAAGTTGGTCTGATGTAGCTGTGCAGCTTGCATTATACCTGCAGATGACTTAGGCAGCAGAAATGCGGATGCAGAAAGGAAGGCTGGCCTGGCTAAAACCAGCTTAAGAAAAAAAATCATCACCAGTATAGGACTGGATGTGAAAAACGCAATACTGAAGTTGTAAACTGTGTGGCTTCAAAGGAAAATATTCTCTTAATTTTTCTAAGATTAAAATGCCTATAAAATAATACCCTTTAAAAAGCCGAGTACTTCTCAAACACCAATTCAAAATGCCAGTAATTCTCAATTTGCAAAAAGAAAAATCTACGGCAAAATTACTGTGGTTTTGTGCACAAAACCTGTGGGCTGTCTGGAAGAGAAAAACCTGATAAAACAGCAGAGCCAGGTACTTGTGTGTGCTTTTCAAGGGGAATTTCTCTACAGGGCCTCCTTTCCTGCTATGTCCCTTGCCACCCGTTGCCTATTCTGTCTGCTGGTAAGCTCTCTGATCTCCCCACCATCCTCCTTGCTCTTCTGCTTCAGCGTGGCACACAGGATTATTTTCAAGGTGAATGTTTAGATGCAGGCCATGTTCATAAGAATGAGTCATTTATGTATTCTTTCGAGTCGTGAAGTGCTGACTCTGGATATTTATTTGTTTTTCTACTTGTTGCTTCCTTCTGAAAAAGTCCCGAACAAATATTTAAAGGTGTTCTGCTTAGGCTTGAATTGCTAATTAGTTTTCAGATCTCTGTGCTTTGGGGATAATTGGTCGGAGGAGAGGGTGCAGCCCTCCCTCGCTGTCCATGCCCAAGAGATGCCACGTGGGCAGCTGCCAGTTGGTAGTGCTCCTCCAGTTGCAAATTCAGCATTTGGTGGAGAAATTTCTCTTTGCCTCGTTCTTATGGTTTGACTTGTGACTTTATTATTGCATGGTCTGAGTTCCAAGGAGGGAAAAAAAAATAGCAGGAAAGGAAAGCAGGGTTTCGGTATGCTTCCTGCATCTTGAGGAGCCGTGCTTTGTGTCAGCTGCTGATAAAGAGGTCTTCAAACCCACAGGTTTTGAAACACAGCCTATGGCTAAGCATCAGAGAAAATAGATGCCTCTTCTGTCTCTGAAGTGCCATTTTGGAGCAGTCTGTACTAATACTCTTTGGCTGCAGGGAAGACATATTCCCCAGCTCAGGGCTGACACAGGTATTCAGCAGCTCCTGGACCACCAGACTCCTGCCCCTGTGCAGACAAGAGGTGTGAAGAAGTGCGGAGGACTCGCAAGCAGCGGATGCTGCTTTCCAGTGTAGCTGTTGGCTTCCGTGTTCCCGCAGCCATCACTCCAGATAGATAAGCAGGGCAGGACACTACTGTGCTGGTATGTCTTAGATGGCTGAAATGAAATTGAAGCTGCATCAGAAAATTTAGATGGGTTCCTTCAGCTGTTTTTCTCCATTTGCCTCGCTGGAAATGGTGGAGCAATGCAAGAAGTTGTTTTTCGTCCTATTAGATGTAGCGGAGGTGTGGATTCCCAGGCAGGTCCCAGGTAGCTGCAAAGATACAGATTTACTTGTCCTATTAGGCTGTATATCCCTGTGTGCATATGCAGTGCTGCTGGCCAAACTTTGATTAAAACCACTTCATCCCTCGCTCTCTTCAGTCTACAAAGCATATTTTGATTAGGAAGGACTTATGACCGTCCTGCGCTCTGTCAGATGCACCTTCCTGGTCCCCAGGAAGGAAAGCATTCACAGCTCAGTCCCCGCTCGGGGAATGATCGGTGGGTGTATCTGATGCTGCATGCGGAGCCAGGGCAGACACTTGCGGTACGAGGCAGTCCGGAAGCCTTGCGATATGGCCTTGCCAGAAGCGAACCCCTTCCTTCAGCAGCTGCTGTAACTGGCTGTGGTGATGATAGCTGGCTGCTCTAGAGACGGCTTATCCCATCACAGGCTCCGTCCTGCAAGACACGGCGGCACGTGTGGTGGCCATCTCTGCACTCGGTTGGTTCTCTGTCCTTTGAAATGTTGAAGCTTCCTTATTGCTCCCTCCTCCTTGCCCTCTCTCTCTCCTTCATTCCCCAGTTTCACCACTCTGTAAAATGCAAGCTTTGCATTTTTAGGGAACTGAAGAAATGGTCCATCTCCCAGGTTCCTTGGGTGGCACTGTGAGAAGACTGTGGGTGCAGGTGTTTATGCTTAGGAGTCACAGAACTCCTGCATGCTTGCAGTAGGTCCATGTTCACAATGGTATTTTATAAACCCCGGCCCGTGAGACCATTCTTCCCTGCTAGCACTTAAGATGGTGTCTACGAGTGTTGGCAGACACGGCACCGACTCTGCTGCAGGCTGCCCCAAAGCGGTGATTGTATTTGCCTGCTTCCTAGCAACTTTGTGTGCTGGTTCAATTACAAAGGACTTGGAAAAACGCGCTCCATCTGGTTTTCCAGCCCCAGATGCGACCACCCCAAAGAGTGATCTAATTCTTCTGTATTTAGACTTGAAAACTTCTCACCAGTTGGTGGTGCGGGAAATCAAATAAGAGTCCTTAGGAGCAATAAGATCCACATGCTGGCCTAATTGCACATGGAGCTAGACTGCTGCTCCTACTCCAGTGTATTTGCAATGCTGCTGTCAAAGGCGTATTGTTAGGCTAGGGGAAGACCCACAAATTTTAATTTGAGTAATAATTTAATGTGGTCCAATAATTAGCTATTCAGGATAGGGGCCCCTTGGCGTCTGGTGTGGTGTGGTGTGCTGTGTGGTGTGAGGGGAAGGCAGGCAGACAGGGCGCACGGGCAGCCTCTGTCTGTAGACCAAGGTTTGTATCTTGACCTGCGTTTCAGTACAGTTGTCTTAGTCTAGATTAGATCGTCTGGGAGTGTTGTTCTTGTTTTAATGTGTCTTTTTGAATTAGGACCAAAAAAGCGCTGCCGCTTTCCACCTCTGCGGGCTGAGTCGGGAGGGCAGGGTGCGTTGTGCGGAGCGAGGGGCAGAGCCCAAGCCGCAGAGTTACTGAGGAAAATGTCACACAACCTCGACGGAAAGCTGGAGTGTAAAATTTCCTCCCTCCCTCGCTCTGCGGAAGGCACTGTCCTGTAATTTCTTGGTTGTGAACTTTTTGTCAACAGAGGGCTTGGGATCGGAGCCTTATCATTTTAGGGCTTGTCCTTAGGCGCTGGTGGCTCGTCCTACCTGGCCCACACTGCACTTTCCTACATGTACAGAGCCAGCTGGGGAGCCTGTCAGGGAAAGTTTGAAACAGCTTTCCTCGCGCTTAAAACTTCAGACTGAGTTTTCACAAGGGGGTTACCAGCCTTAAACATGCCCTCTGTTGATTCATGCAAGCCCTGAGCCGCGCTGGTGGTTGTTTTCTGTCGGGGTTTCCTGTGGGAGCCCCCGCGCCGCTCAGAGGAAGCGCGGCCAGGCCAGGCCCACCGCCATCAGCCTCCTCGGTGGCCCGGCGGCGGCGGGGAGCAGCGCCAGCCCGCTGTGGAGGGCAGCCCCGCCGCCGGGCAGCCGTGGAGGTGAGCCTGGCTATCCACACTCACTCACACACACAAAAAATAGTAAAAAGGCACAACCCCTTGGGACCCATGTTTTGTCAACAAATCAAGCAGGCGCTATTTTAAGCGGCTATGTACCTAATGCTTCCTGTTTTTCAGAAGAAACTTCTTGTTTTTTCACTTTTATGTTGACGGATTTATTTTAACGGCTTGTTCCTGAGGCAGTGCGAAGGATTTTCCCCCCCCCAGCCCCCCCCTCCCTTGGCGAGTGGGGAGCGGTGGCCCACAGGGGGCTGCCGGGGGGCCGCAAGGCTGCCCTCGCCCTGTCCCAGGGGTCGCCCGGGGCGTTCCTGGGTGCACCGAGGGGCCTGGGCAGTGGGCAGCTGGCGGGACGGCCGCCGCGGGGCTCTCGTCGTTTTGTGAGCGCTGCTAAGTTAAGCCATGTGTGGTTCTCTTTCGAGGAGCGGTGGCCTAACCAATAAGGACAAAGTAAATAGCATTCATTTCCTGCTGACCTTTTAACACGAACAGATGTTTTCTCTTACAAGTACCGTAGGCCACTTCAGTCCCTGACCTCATCAAGTGGGCTGCTGCCGTTTTCATACTCAGTAGTCTATAAAACTGCTTTTTTAACCTGTTTTGCTGAGACCTACCTGCAGGAATGGGTCTCCTGCCTTGGTCAGGACCCATGTGCCTTTAATGTTTCTGACTTTTCTGGATGAACCAACCACTTCCTCCTCATTTTTGTCCTCTGCGGAGGATGGCAGATGTTTCCTCTGATGGGTTCTATCAGGCAGCCCAGGGGAAATGAGTTTCCCTTTATAATATTTTCCCTAGCCATCCTCACACAGGTTGGATTTGCAACCCCATGGCTGGAGCAGTAAGTCCATCACCATTATCCCTGTTTGTGGTGGTTGAGCAGAATGGAAGGGGTCTTGGAGTCACCTCCAGGCTCAAAAAGTAAAAGGTTGGCTGTGCCAGAGCTGAGGTTTTCATCAGTGTAGTTTCCCTTCAGTGCTTTCTGCACTGCTGGAGCCATCTTGGCACCTGCTGGTGCCTCCTCCTCTGCTGCCCTGTAGGTCATGGTCCTGCTCAGGGGAGTGAAAGTGATCTCAGCTCCATCCCAGGCTGCTCTGCTTGGAGATCACCTGGGTGTTGCTTTTTTGCTGTGTGGTCTTCCCTACCTCATCTCTAAATCTGCTGCTGCAGATGATGCTGGGTGGGAATCTGTGCAGGAATTGAAGGAGTTTGGGAAGCAAATGTGTTGGGAAGGAGCAGTAAAGCTTTCTCATTCCGGCTGCCTTTTTATTTGCTTTCGGTCAAGGGTCATGCAAGTCTGAGCATGACTTGTGTGCCCAAAAATATCAGAGATGCCTAGTTCATCCTGGAGATGGCTACAGGAAGTTTCTGTGCTGGTTCTCCTGGCCGGAGCCTGCTTTCCTCGGCCAGTCCATCGTGGAGATCAAGGGAGCAAGCTCTGCAGTGAGGTAATGGAGGAGACAAACATGGAGGCAGGCGAGTGTGCATGCCGTGAATTCATTCGAGACCTTTGACTGTGGGTGAAGAGCTTTTTTCCAAAGTTGGCATTGCAGTAGTGTCTCATCTGATGTCATCAGGCAGGGCGAGGTGTTGCCATGTCTGGGATGAAAAACACACACCTGTGGTGCTTAAAGGACGGTTTATTTGCTGTGCTGTGTAGTGCGCAGCTTGTGTTCCTGGGTTAGCGACGTTCAGTTCGGAGAGCAAATCATTTGGTCTTCTTTTGGTTTCAGGTGGAGGACATTGGGGATATGAATAGATACCAGTATGATTTTCAGTTATTGAGTTACACCATCTGGAAAGGGATGTATGTTAATTTAAAGTTCATGGAATAACCTTTATAAACTAATTTTTTTAATACCATGCTGAACGTAGGTTGATAGAGATTCCCAGGTTTCACTTGTTGAGTTTTTGGCCTTTCCCTAAAGAGATATTTTGTTTTGTATTTGCTCTTTTAGCACTCTCCATATGTATTTAGTGGAGGGTGTTCAGAAGTTTTACTCCATGAGTTGTGATTTCTGCCCAAGAGCAGTGAGTCTGTGCAGGACAAATAGCTCTTTCTGTGGGTCAGGTTACCCTCCTTTTCCTGTTCGATTAAAAAGAGAAGTATGCACAATCTTTAAAATTCCTGCGTATTACCCAAACATTACCATTTTTATGGTCTGAAGTTTAGAGAAAATGAGTCAGAAGCATTTTTAATAAAGGATTGCTCAAAACAGAGTGGAGCGTGATTCACATTAACAAATCAAGACACAAGAGAGGCAACAAAGAAGCCTTTAACCTGATACTCACTCTTCCCCATGAGTATATTGCAAAGCGGATGGCTGAGATTTCCCCTCTGCCCATGGCGCCTGGCAGCTGGGGGAGCAGCATGCAGGGAAGGAGCAGCAATGGATGTTGCTGAGCGGTCACAACACTGCTTCTGCGGCAACTGGGTTGAGTGGGAGCGGTGCACGGTGCGACCGGCCCCTGCTCCGGTGGTGCCTGTCCTCTGTCAGCCCCTGTTCAGTCCGTCTTGCAACTTACCTGCTAACGTCTTCCTGGGCAGGTTGGTTGTACAAAGTGTTTACATCCCAAACATCCCTGCCTGAGGAGTAGGAATTCTGCCTGTCTTGTCTATAATTTTTTTATTGGTCAGTGTACTTAGAGGCAATGACTAATTATCATAGGTAACCGTGAAGATCAAACCTTTGAGCTTGAAGTGGAAGAAAGCCTGCAGTTGGGCACCTTTGGCAAATGCGCCTGGCTTTTCCTCAGCGGCACTCGGACCTAAGCGTGTGTCCAGCACCGCACTGGCCTGTTCTGAATGTTAAGGTCAACATGGCAAGAGAGATGCCGCATCTACAGCAGTGTGCTGCTTGTAGGGGCTTTGAGCAAGGAGCCAGCTTCTTTGGCTCTACCTGAAAGCAAGGAGCGTTCACAAAGCACCCTTGTAATACAACCTTTGTGAGAAGAATTGTTTAACAAATAGCCAGATAATCTAGGTTGCCTTTTCCACGGTGTTTTAGTTTGCCCTGTGCTGGCAGGCAGCCTTTCCCAGGTTTAACCTTGCACAAAAGATTTTATCTTGTGAGTCTGCGGAGATGGCTGCTGGTTGGGGAAAACATCACTGACTTACCAAGTGGATTACTGGGCAAAATCGATTTTACTTGGTACATTCATATGCTGAAAAGCAACATAATAGTGTCTGCTTTGCTTCCACACCAGTGAGGGTGAAGTGCCCCAGCGTGTATTGGAGACCCCATACCAATCTGAGAGGTGATATGCGTGTTTTGGACCATATTTATCACCAGCGTAATTCTGATGGCATCGTTTTGACTGACTGAACGAGACCTGCGGAAGTGCCTTAGGTATACGTACTGATGTATGTTTTGTGGCTGTCTTTACTTAAGTATTAAACATTGCCTGTGAGCAATGAGAGCGGAGACCTTCCCCATGCTCCTTGCGGCTTCTTTGGTTGATATATGGTGTTTTCCCTCCTTTTTGTCAAAGTGTCCTCTGTTCCAGAGATAATACAATTGCTATGCAGTGCCGTGCAAATACTCTTCTGTATTTGTATCTCTTTTCTATTTAATTATACTGTATAAATGTCCTCGGTAAATTTGATAAGTTGGATGAAGGATATTGATTTTTGAGTCTCTCTTGTGCAGGGCTCCTTGTAGTAGCGGCAGCCATTCACCAGGCCTATTTCCCGAGGAGGTTTTGAAGGTTCAGCATTTAAGTAGCTACAGGATAACAAAGGAATTTCTTTCTCTGTGCTCCCGGTTGAGCTGTTGATTGCAGGTTTTAAGGCCATAGAGAAAACATTAGTGTTGGGCAGGTTTTTTTTAAAGCCTTAGGCGCATGTCACCTGCAAAAGCAGTGGGATGGGAACTCAAGAGTACAGAATAGACCCGTTAACCTTCATTCTTGCAAATAAAGCCTGCTACCAGCTTTGGGAAGAAATGAGAGAGGGATGCTCCTGGGGTCGGATGAGGTCCTGGGGCAGCAATGGGGGGACCCTGGGCTTGCATCTGGACAGTCCTCGTACCTCACCCTTCCATCACCCCATGGCTGGTGGTGGGGCAGGAGGAGTGGGAGACAGACCAGTGGGCGTGCGTGGAGGCAGAAGGGAGGAGAGAGAATTTGCAGGGTTAAAACAGGAGGACCAGCGGCCTATTTTTAACTGCAGTTTTGAATGTGAAGTGTCACCAATGTTAAAAAAAGCTGCCGGTAAATGGTGGGGAAGATGCATGCAATAGTGGAAAGCCAGCTGCAGCTCTTTGAACTGTTCGCTGGTGTTTGTGAAGAGGCTGTGAACACTTGGTTAGTGTTAATGTTTTAATTTTCCTTTTCTCAGCCTGAGGTCTCCCTAAACAAGCGACTTTCTTTAAACTGTGCTTAGCTGTCAGCCTCTCAAGATTATTTTTGTTCTTCAAGAGGAAAAGAAGGGAGAAATGTAGATATTTGTGCACTTTCCTATTACACTCGCTTTCTTCACATTCTCTTGGAACATAAAATGTTTTCCTTTCCTTTTTTAATGCTGAAAATTGGACGGTGATTTTTCTGGCTAATTTCCATGTATTTCTCATACAAGATTTTAGCCTTGATCTATAATGCAGGCCTGTGGCTGTTCTTGCTAAAAGTTTGGTCCCGCTGGGGCTTTCATTATAAATCCTTATTTTCAGTAGCAAATTGCTTTCTGCAAATGTCACCTCTCGGAGCCGGCTGGTTTGGGTGGGTAGGGGGGCAGCATCCCCACACCATCGGGCCCCGCACCCCTTGGCTGTGCACCCACAGCTCCCCAGGATTTGGGAACCTGGGGATTTAGTGTGCTTGCCTGCTCGCAGCATTAAGGCAGGAGGCTGGAGCCATTGCAGTCTATCATGTCAATGATCCGTCGGATAATGCATCCCCAAGTAGTGGCTGTTTCTGTCTATTGTGTCAGCGATCTGTGCATTAAAGGGACCCGAGTAGGTGTTGCTACAATAAACCGTAACAGCTCTATAGGAGCCGTCACAGTTCATTGCATCAATAATCTGTGTATTAAGGCATCCCGAGCAGGCCTTGGCACACAATGGACTGTTATGGCTCCAGATGAGCCTGTGTAAATTTAGGTCAATAACCTGAGTGGTGTTAAATCCCAAAATAACCTTGCTACAGCAAGCTGGCATGGCTTCTAAGAAAGATGTGTAGATTATGCAAACGTGTGTTTGTTGCAGAGGATACTCTTGACTTACCACTAAAGGTTAGTGGCAGGAGAATTATTTCATCTTATTTATTACTGTTATCTAACCTCGCTCCACTCACTTGGCTCCCTCCTTCCCTCTCCTTTCACTCCTCTGGAAATTAAACTGTGTGAGCAATGCTGGAAGAGCAGTGAAGGCGAGATGTGGAGGGAGAGACGGGGATGGAGGGATGGGAGGAGTGGGGAGGAGGCAGCGTTTTGCAGTTGAGCTGCCCCAAAGCTACCCTGCATCCTGACGAACTCTTTCCCACGGGACTTCATGGAAAAACTGTCACACATTTCCATCCTGACTGTGCTTGTGCCTGACCCTGTGGAGCTCAGTATTGTCTGGAGCATGGGTTTTGCATGAGGGGAGCCCAAAGAGCAGGAGGGTCCCCCGGGGCTCGCCAGACCCTTGCTTACTCCAAAAGACATCCTCCATCCTCATCCCTGACCTGTTTTTTGATCCAAGCCCTCTTGATCCTTGATGCCCCAACATCTGGCTGGGCTCCTCTCCTCTCCACCGTGCTTAGCATCCTTCTCCTTCCTTCATTTCTCATCTCCCTTAGACAAGGCCCTTTTGTAGGTAGGTTGTGGGGAGAGGAGTGCCTTCAGCACAGGACGGCAAGACCCGTTTGCATTGTGGGTGTACGCTTGAATGGAGACGTAGCCTTGAACTCTTGAACTCTTTTTTTTTTTTTTTTTTTTTTTTTTTAGAGTAAAGCTGCTGTGTGCTGACAAACAGGACTCACTCCGATGGAAAGAGACTGTATTGTAGGAGCAGATCTTAGACCACAAGAAATGGGGTTTTCCACATTTCATTCTGAGACTTTCCATTTGAGATTTCGCCAGCAGTTGGGCAGCAAAAGATGAATTAGCTGAGCTGTTAAAGGTATTACATGTGTTTCCCCCTTCAGAGACTTGTTAGAACATATTTTCTTCAGTGATAGTAATAAGTGTTACAAACAAAACCCAGTTTTCCCCTTTGAATATTCCTTTACACAGAGCATCATCTACATAAAAAAAAAAAAAAGTATGTTACACAACAAGAATAGCTTCAGGCTATTTTATTTTATGTTGCTAAATAAGTCAATGCAGATGAGGACTTTTTATGTAAGAGTGGCTTGTAAATATAAGCACTGAGATAAGGGCAAACTAATTCCAAAGATTTTCTGGAGACAGAAGAGTGTCACCTCTCCTTTTCACTATTCCTGGCCCAGGCAGAACTCCCAGGAGAGGCTCTAGGAGATTTGATAAAAAAAAAAGCTTGAGATATCTGTGATATAATGAGAAACACAAGGAGTTTGTTCCCTAGGGGGAAGTTCAGTGTGCTAGTGAGGGGCTGAGTCTCCTGGTCTGCTGGGCCATGGTGCAGGTGGGGCATGAGGGGCTTCACCTGCGCTCTTCAGGTGAGATGGGTCCATCCTGAGTGAATGGCAGTCAGTGCTTATGGTTCCTCCTCTGGCCCTCACCTGGGGCATGAAGGTGTGGGCTGGTGTGCACCACTGTGATCTTTCCTGGGATATGGGCATGTGTCCCCTAAGGAGCTGGGCTGAGGCCACCAAGGTACCATCCACAGTACACATCCGTGCTATTGCCCTGCAGTAGCGTTTGGTTGCTGTGCGACAGGACCCAAAGTGAATGTCCCGTGCTGCTGCTCATTGCTGGAGCCATTTGGGTAAGATGTAATTGTCTGATCCTGATCATGGAAGAATTAAGAAATTAAGAGTCAGAGGTAGTATTCAGACTTGGAGACACTTCAGTCCTACATCCTGTAAACCTGTAGGTGGGCTGTGGTGGCTGGCATGAGGGTGCTGTCATGTTCCTGTCACGTCAGCCCACTGATGCAGCTGCTGGTTACGCAGCATACGAGGTGGGCACCGCTGTGGGACTGAGGTGCCTTCACAGACGGGCTGCGAGGGGGAGATGCCATAGGGGAAGGAAGAACTGTACTCCCCGAGTATCCCATGTGTTTGCTTGTAAGGGTGCACTCATCTAGTTGCTTCTTCATTATTTCATTTTTTTAGGAGTGATACAGAGCCAAGGACTTGAAAGAGTTGCAAAGACAAGTGGTCTTGGTTTTAGTGTTGGTCCTTTAGCTTGGGCACCCGAAGGAAAGCATTGATATCCAGGGTCTTTTTGGTAGTCTTTGTGTTGCTGCACTTGCTGTTTTGAACTTTCGGTTAAGGAGGAATTCAGGAGTAACTTGTGAGTATTGTGGAAGTATATACTACGTACAGATGTTTAATGCAACCCCACATAGGCGGGAGTGGCGGGTGCCGCAGTGGTGAGCGGTGGCCAGCCCTGTGCTTTCGGCCAGAGACCAGCGAGGGAAGTGGGCTTGGTGGGCCAGCGGTACAGAGCTGTGGGGGCGGGAGGAACGCGAGGCTTTACGGGGGGCACAGGGTGCATGTGTGGCAGGAAGGGGGTATGGAGGTTGGGAGGATGTGGCTCTTGGCCACATGAAGATGTTGGTATGCAGCTCTTACTCAGGAAGTTTGGCCACCCTGATTATAAACATACGTATATTTGGAGATGTACAGCAAGATATCTGTCTCTTTCCTTATTTGATTTGTATTTAGATGGAGGGAGGAAAACCACCAAAGCAGGGAAGTGGGTGGCTTTGCGTGGTTTCGTAGCCAGCAGAAGCTGTAAACGGTTTAAAGTTCACTTTTAGCATTATAGTAGTAACTAGAAGGAGACGTCTGAAGGTAAGTGGTAATGTCCTACCTCTTGGCAGTGAGGAAGCTGGATTTGCCTTTGTTCAGAAGCTCCTGAGGTGGATGAGCTCTCCCCTCTAGCTCCAGAGATGGGTAGTAGTGCCATGGTACAATTTAAAGAATATTCTTGGTTAATCGTTTTCAAACCTTAAAATACAAACTGCTGTTTGTGAGAGTAAAAAGGTTTGCTGTGTCAGAGTTAGCAGCGGGGAAGAAGTGCACAGAAATAAACCAAACCTTGGAAGCAACAATAGCTGCACACCAAAAGTGTTTATTTAACCAGGACTTTTCATAGCTGTTTCATCTTATTTTCCTTTTGTCCTTGCTCTTGCTTGCTCATCTATATACAGCATATGGAAAGGATGAAAAGTGGCAATTACTAAATGAGAGTAGACAAGAAACTGTTCTCCAGCAGCTGAGATGGGGGTTAGAGATGCTGTTGACAAGCCGTTCACTCTGCAGTATAAAATGCCCTCTAATGGCCACGTAACTGCATAACTCATCTGACAAACCAGCAAACAGTCATTTTTCTTGGGACTTCTAATTTGGCTACGCTGATTTTGGTACAGGAGCAACTAGTGGCTTGAGTAGAAGAGAGCTTTTGTTTATGCAGGTGCACAAACATTGAAAGTTCACCTTGCTCCAGCATTAATGTTTGCAATTAGTAAAAATAAATTACAAGTAATTTAAGGAACTCTGGTAAAACATAGAATGAGATTGTATTTTTCAGTATGGCAGGGACCTTTGGAGACTATATGATTATTTATTTACCGTTTCCTCTTGTTTTATTTGAAAGGTTAAGGGTAGTTTCCCAGCCAGTTATGAGCTATGGCAGTATCAGTGTGTGTGTTATCAGCATCAGATACTTAGAAAAACAAGATAAGAGAGGCTGAAGGAGGCCCATGATTAATTAGCAGATGGATTAGGCACTCTTGAAGCTAAGTGGATAATTTGGGTTCAGCTCCTGGATATTGTTTTGCCCACCACCAGGCCCCTGAAGGCTGTCGGTGCAGGGTAAGCAGAGCATCAACCTGCTTCACTTTTGATGCCGGAAAGAGAGATGACAGTTATTTTCTTTAAAGCAATTTTCTTGCTGTCTGTTTGCGTTGCTTGTTTGTATTTTAGCTTTAGGAATGAATGGAGTGCCAGTTCTGGTATTTCCTAGTTTTACTTGAAAACTCACAGAGGGCTCTTATTACCTGACAAGGGAGCATGCCTGACTCTTCTCTTCTTGAAGTCAAGAACTAGTCACTAATGTTGAAAAATAAAATTGGGGGGGGGGGGTAAAGTTGAAAAATAAAATAGGTATCTCGTTCCTCTCTCTTTTGTACCATGACTATTGTGGCAACTTGCATATTGACGTTCCAGTAGGTCTTTGTAACATCTTTCTGGCTACCAAGAATCCAATCTGTAGTGCAGTTTACCTGAAATACAATTCTTAAAGAAATTTTAAAAAATTCCAGTTTCAAACAAAAGCCTCATGCTTTATGCATCAGTATGATGGAAAGGAAGGAAAATGCTACAAACCCATATGTCTTTTTCCTTTGAAGGGCATATATATGTATAATTGTGATTCTTTTACTGAGTCAACAAGCAGCTTTGATGGAACAGAATTGATGAGGGATACTCGCCGTGACTTTCAAGGGCTGAAAGGAATGCAAGATCCAGCCCTCAATGTCGTCTTTGAAGCCTTATTATTTTAGCACAGTCTGTATCTTGTTGCATAATGTTTTAAGATGTGGTCTGCATCATTATGTAGCGCATTTAATTTAGCAACAGATGTGCAGGCTCATATGCCGTTATGGTACATTTTGTTCACTCATATAATAGCAAGTTCCTCAAAATTGTTACCAGTTCTTCAGCGCAAGACTCCTACAGCATGTTGTTATTCTTTTCTGCATGGTGAAGAGCAGAAGAGCTCTTTATTTGCCATCAGCAGGTGCTAACGTGGGAGTGCCAGCTCTCTGTGAAGCAGGTTTAACCTGCTGCGTTACTGCTTTCTCTGCAGGGCTGCAGCACCCAGCGAGTGCACTTTCCCCAGCAGGTGGGGGACAGCGCAAGGTAGGCAGTGGAGGGGCAAGACTTCAGTTATTAGGTTTCTGGGCAGAAAAAAAGGGAGGCACCTAGACAAATAATGCTTATTGACACCCACGGTGTCATCTAGTCATTGCCACAGAGAGGCTTAATGCAAAACATCGCTGAACACTCTGTGGCAGAAAATTCATACTGGTAACTAGTAAAAGTTATTAACAGTGGTTTTGTAGTGAGGGTCCATGGGGGGGGATGCACGCTGCTGGGAGCCTGGCACTAAGGTAGTTCTCCCTGAAATTGGAAAAAAGCCTTTTTGTTTCTCCTGGCATCCTATTTCCCATGCAATGGCTGAGAGCATTTAAGGTAGTGGGAGAAGTCTGAACCCTGGCCATAGAGAAATAGTGTGATTCCTCTTCCCAAGTGTGAGGGTTTACATACCTCAGGCATTTAAAAGAAAATAAATTAACTTAGATTTTCATTAGCCATAATAAATAATATGTTTGTTCTCACTACTCATATAAATGTTTAATCCAGTTTTGGTTCCTGCTGGTCTGTTGGGCTTAATGGTGTCTTGACATGGTGAGTTCCTGTCGTGGTTTAACCCCGGCTGGTAACCAAGTACCACGCAGCCGCTTGCTCAGTGCCCCCTCACCCAGAGGGATGGGGAGGAGAGTTGGAAAGGAATGTAAAACTCAAGGGTTGAGATAAGAAGAATGTAATAATTGAAACAGAATAAAAATGAAAGAACAATAATAACAATGATGACAATAACAGTTATAATGAAAAGGGGGAGGGAAAGAATAAAATCCAGAGGGAAAGGAAGAAAGACAGACGTGGTGCAAAATGCAACTGCTCACTACCCCTCGACCAATGCCCAGCCAGTGCCCGAGCAACGGTCTGCCCGCCCCGGCCAGCCCCCCAGGCAGACACTGCACGCGTGACGCCCCGTGGTATGGAACACCGCTTTGACCAGTTGGGATCAGCTGCCCTGGCTGTGTTCCCTCCCAATTCCTTGTGCCCCTCCAGCCTTTTTGCTAGCAAGGCCTGAGAAACTCGGAAGTCCTTGACTTGGTATAAACAGTACCTAGCAGCAACTAAAACCATCAGTTCGTCATCCACATTGTTCTCACATCAAAGCCAAAGCACAGCACTGTCCTAGCTCCTGAGAAGATAATTAACTCCATCCCAGCTGAAACCAGGACAGTTCCGCATGTTGTTTTATTGTGCTTTAAAAGAAAACATCCAAAAAAAGGATCTCCGAAAGGATCGTGTTGCCTGTCCCTTCCCTTCTATGTGCTTCCCTCCTCCCCTGCAGTCATGCCAGGGCTTTAAAGAGAGGAAAAGGTGATGGGGCCTGATCAGGGGCATCACGCTTAAGGATGTGCTGCTGGCATAGGGAGGAAGGATGACACAGTGTTCTCAAAGTGTTCCTCCTGCATTGTACTGTCTCCTTTGTCCGCTTCCCTCCCCTGTCATTATCTCTGTGTGTCTCCTTCTTTCTTCTCTCCGCGTTGCCTTTCTTATGCTGAACTCTGCTTCCCAGCCCCTCCTGTCCTCCCCACGGCAGCTGCCGATGTCTGAAATCATCAGCTGTGGAAATGGCCAGCTAGTTCAGCACAGTTACCACCTGGTGATGCTAATGCAGGGCTTACACATTTCACAGCTCTGAGGGCTGTTCTTGCGTTCAAATCTCAAATCAAGTCCAATCGAACTTTGGAAAACTGGATCTTAATGCAAAGGAGGCTGCAGGGAGAGCTGTCCTTGGCATTGACAGACACTAACTTCATGATTATGGACCACTTGGGCATCCTGGTCTACTTCCAGCTGGGAGGACTGATGTCCTGCAGTAATCACATGTACAAAACCTTCTCTGGGAACCTTCCCTTTCCCAAGAGCCTAGGAAATGTCCAGTGGTATCATCAAAGCATTTGGACTGAATTTTCCCTTACTTAAGTAAGGAGTTGTACATGTGGAAACCTAATTTAGATGTGAGGAAGGACAGAAATTTTCCTTTGCTTGTTGGGAAATGGGAGCTTTTGCAGTTTGTGGAGCTAGGAGTTTTCTGTAGTAGAGAATCTCCATTTTGTTGTTGCTGTATTTCATAGAGGGTAGAAAATGTAGTCAGAAATTGTGAGCAATGGGTTTCTGACTCCTCTAAGAGTCCCGGAGTGCGTGCATGCTCTTTTTGATCGTTTAGAAAGATGCTTGTATTTGAAGTTAAAGAGGAGTCCCACTTAACCCACGACCATGTATTCATTGGCAGGAGTGGTGCATTCGTACCACTTGTTCACACACCTCGAAAGGCACCAATTGCAGTTTTATCACCTCCTGGCCGACGAGCTGCGCCCTGGGCAGGACTCACAGGTGCGGTTTCACAATGCTTACCAGAGCCTGCGGTGCTGCAGTGGGGCTGTGCCCTCACATCGGCTTTGGCTCATCGCAAAACGGGGTGTAGGGAACACCATTCTTCTTTCCCAGAGCTGTGCACAGGGAGGGAATGCGTGAGACATGCTTTTCTCCGGAGTGTGCTTAATCACCTGCTGGGTGCTGCCCTGGTTTGATGGCAATGCCTGTGATGGATTCTCTAAAATAGATGTTGCCCATGTTTGTGCTCCTGTGCTACCTATGTACACCATAAAAAGATGCTGAAACGGTGCTAGTTGAGAGAGAGCTTAGAAGACAATACATTCTTCATAAAGCCACCTTTCTCTTATTTTTGTCTAACAGGGCATTTTATTTTGCCAAATCACCTTTTCTTTCTCTCCGTTTTCCATCAAAAGCAGGAAAAATAAGCTCTAAAAGAGCTTTCTCTGCTCTCATTTTCTGGCTCATGGATTGTGGTATTTAACAGGCAGTATTAAGAAGCTATTTAAATGTGTCACATCAGGATTGTTTTTTTCCTAAAATTTTGTATTTAAATATGTCCCTTCTTTAAATAAATAAATAACTGCTGGGCTATCATTGTGTCCGAGGGTTTTCAAGAAAATTTACATTTTGAAAGACACTGTTGGAGGCTAACATGGCCATGCAATTACTGTATGTAAATCACTTCACTTGTTTCCTAATCTTGCTGAAGATGAAGTACAATTTTTGTGCATGCGCCTCTCTCTCCCAAATTTCCTTATACAATGAGGTTTTCTTGTATTTTAATTGCTGACCATGATTTTTGTTCTGCCTAGCCTGATTATATTTATTTTATTGCAGGGGAAACTTAGCCTTGCAATTGTTTTGAGATTGGGTTGGGTGTAGAAATCATTGAGGGTAGATTGAAGTTGGGTGTGCAACCAATTGCGTCCTCCATCCCACAAATGGAAGAACTGCTTTCTTAATTACAGCATCATATGAAGGCTAGGGACTATCTGCTTGTTTCTGTGCCCTGCACATCTGCTTTTCTCCATTTTATCCATCCCTGCCAAATCCTGCTCAGCAGCTCCTGCCACATTTTTAATAAGTCTTCTGAGTTGGGCTTTTATTGCTGGTTGATATCGTGGACACCTGTCAGACAAAGATGGAATAGTTAAACATCATTAGGAAGGAGTTCATTCATGGGCATTACATTAAGCTGTGCGGGATTCTGATAATATGAGCAGTAATTTCTCAGATTGTTATTAGTTTCTTTTGTAGAAAGTTTTTCTCCAGGGAGTAATGCAGGGAATTGAGATGGCAGGAGAAAAAAACTTTAATGGAAACGTTTGTCCCCCAGAAAATGCACTCTGTCAAAATTAAATACAGTTTGCATATTGATTTTGTTTGGGAAAGAAAGGGGAAAAGAGTTGCAGCCTCAACATAATGAATCATTTCAGCATTTTCAGAACAAAATGCTAACTTTTTCTCCCCTGACATGACTTTTTAATAACCTGGTATTTCTCCCTGAAATTGGAGTGGGATGTAATAGACGTAAAAATTCATGTGTATGCTTTTAAATGTTGATCATGGAAATGCTTTTAGCTACCGTGGCTTTAGCTACACTAACAGTTTAGGTTTTGTTGTAAGAAATATTTTGACTGTAGCAAGTGTCTGCCTCTGGAATGGAAGTTTTCTGCTTCTTTTAGAATGGTGCATTAATTATTAATGTGAGTGGGAATCGTGCTCTTTAGCATCCCTATGTTTAAAAAAAATCAATTAATTATTGCTATAAATCTCAGAGATTATGCTGCAGTTGCGCTGCTGGGAAATTGGCCATTAACTACCAGGAAATCGCCTATCTTCCCTTAGTCAGAATTCAGTTGTACCAACACAACCCTTTTCCTTTTATAAATTAACTCTCAATGTGATGCATAATTGATAACCATTTATAATAATAACAATAATCTCCATGAAATTGTCATCTCAGTACGCAGCGGCTTTGTTAGAGCCTTTACCCCTCGCAAGCTCAGCCTAGGCTATTGCATTTGTTAACTGTGTTTTCTGGGAAGGTATTGCTTCACTGGCGTGTTTTTAGGAGAGCTGTACGCTGTTGCAGAGGAATAAAATGTGAGGTAGAAACACCTGACTGGACTATGTGAATATGAAGAACCTGACGTGTTTTGAGAGGATGGGTTAATTATTGCTATCACGGCTCTACAGAAGGGGAGGCAGAAGGTTACAGACATTGCCCAAGGTCAACTTTTGGACATCAGCCTGGATTTTCCTGGTTCGTGGTGTCTTCTTCTCATCTGTCCTATAGTACATGAACCTGGTGGTTTTTTACTTTGTTGTAAACATTTTGTTTGCAAATAATGCAGTTTGAATAAGTGGTATCAAGTTTATGGTTGTTGCTGGCTTTTCAGACTTTATTTTGTTAACCCTTTCTTGTACTTTGTAGGCAGGGTGGTTGAGACTTCGTGGCACGATACAGATGGCCACTTAGGAGAGGATTTCTTGCTGTGCTTGAGCTTGTGCCTGTCTTCTTCCTCTTCTCTCTTTGCAAGGCCTCCAAAAATGTGGTGGTGTTTTGCTTTGTTTCCAGAAATCATAGCTTTGCACTAATTCTGCTCTTTTGGTGCCTTTAAGTGGGCTTAAAAGGGTAGTGGATGGCTGGTGGGGGCAGGAGCCTCTCGAGCAGGATCCATCCCTGGAAGGTTTGTAGCTCTTAGCGTGGTCATCTGTCTTCACCTTAAAATAGAAACGGGGATATTGATTCACTGGTCGTATAGCATAACTCGGTAAAAAATCAGTGCATGTAGCGCTGAATTGTTTGAATTCAGTTGTCAGCATGACGTCTTTTCTTGTATGTCACGATTCATGAATGCTGCTGTGGAATCTGCTTTGAAAAACTCGTACCTGGATTTTCCAGCAAAGCTGTTGGGTAAAAGTGCCACAGTGGCACATTCAGGAGCTGCAGCCTGGGCTCAGGTCGGAGCGTCCGGGGGTTAAACACACCTTTGGCGCTCTGGCAGAAGGAAAGCATCACACCTGAGAGGATCCGTTTAGGGTCTTCCTCCGTGTCACCAACATGTAGACAGCCTGCAGCTGTTATGTCTCTTTGTAGAGCATTTCTTGTAAGTTAGCCACACATATCACTCTATGGATTGCTTTATTTCATTAGCATTTAGAAGCGTGTATGCTAGAAAGAACAGAGCCCTGGCACCCAAAGTTTAATGTGAGTCCTTCAAGTCTGAAGGTAAGGACAGGCTACAGTGACAGCTGGAATATGGATCAAGGTCTAGTTGCAAATTCAAGGTCCATTGATGACTTTTACAGGGCAAGGCTTAACCAAGACATGACAGGGGGTTTGTGTGTGTGTGTGTATGTGTGTGAAAGTACTGGAAGAGCAAAAGCTCCTTCTGTTTTTCATACGCTCTCTAAGAATCTTTCAGTGTCTGTGAGCCTACAAAATAGCTTAATGGATTTTATCTGCTAGGAATAGATTTTTAAGACAGAAATAAAAGTAGGAAGGCCATACAGTGCTTCAGCAGTTCTTGTGTACAATGCTGTTTTTTCTGATCACCAGGAAGATAAAGGAGCCGGCTGTAAGCCTGACGTGCAGTATAAGATGTGTGACCGGTGGGATGGTGGAGTTGGCAGTGCTAAACTCACAGCTGTCCTTTCCGAAACCCTCTCTGCTGTTGGGGATGGGCAGGTCTCACCTGACATGCTGGAAACCCTAATGAATCCTTCCCTTTCTCTGCAGGATCGACAGTGGCGGTATGCACGCCAATTCCTGTGATTTTTCCTAAGTTCCTGGGGGAGTGCTTTGCTTTTTGAATCAGAAAGTTACAAAATACCATCAAGAATGGCACTTGTGGATAAACACAAAGTCAAGCGGCAGCGACTGGACAGAATCTGTGAAGGTAAGAGTACACTCCAGTTTTTCTATAGATGCTGACAGATGGGTAAGGTAGAACATCTAATTTTCCTTGTCTTTTACAGTGCTTAGACATAAAGAGACCCAGTTCCAGGACTAGATCCCCTGTCCTCTCTGTTGGCTCAAAAAACAGTCATACTGTTCTTGAAACACTGAAAAAGGATATACTAGTTACTCATTTGAAAGTTATCTGTAGTCCTTGTTAATAGTATTTTTGTTTCATTACTAGGTCTTCTCCTTTTATCCTTTATCCTTTTAGACTGAAATGGTCTAGTCAGTCCCAATTTGAAACATAGCTTAAATTTATACTGTCTTTAGAAGAGGGTTGTGCTCTGTTAAATGTGCTGCTTTCTGGAGGTCTCCTCCAGCCAGAGAAAGAGCCGGGACACAGAGGCTGGTACCGTAACTCTTCCTTCCCTTCCCACTCCAAGCAGGGCCAGTTGTAGTGTCCAAGACAAGTGTCACTCGAGGCGGTGAAAGTATACGATCTGTAATGTCGACTATCATCCTATAAGAAACAGATGGAAAATTTAAAAGTTGTTGTTGGAGTATTTCTTATGGTTTTGGACATATTGTTGGCACAGCATTTCTTTCATTGGTGTGTGGTGATAAGGCGGATTTGCTGTGACTCGTTCTTTATTAATAGTGTGTTACAGTGTCACAGCACAGCTGACTTCTATCCTTTATTTCAATTTTCTAGCAGAAAAAGTTTTTTGGGTAATGTTTTCTACTGCAGCTCGCATAACTACATTACTTATGATAAAAATCAAGTGATGGCAAACAAGCTCTGACATTCAGGTGTACACTCCAGTAACTCTCCTGTGCAGACACACTCCTGCAAGTTTTACCATCAGCAGCAAAAGCAGAACAGAGTGTTATTTTTAGGAAGAATATCTGAAGTTATGTCTCTTAAAGAGTTCCAGTGTTATCTGCTCTTAAGGAGATGGATAGTGGCCTCAAGGTTAACAATGTGCAGTATTACTTGACTGCCAACGAGGTGAAATAGGTTTTGCTCGTGGATGAAAGCACAGAGCTCACAGAGGAGTTGTACCACATCTGTTCGAGCAAAGTGGGGCTTTGCGGAGTTTTTAGCAAGTGTAAATGCTGATCAGCAGGACAGGGTGTTTTTTGCCTTGATTTTTGTGTGTAGCATATTGCTTACGCTAGTATGCCAAAGTAACGCTCCTTTGCTGTTACTTCAAACTTGTCATGAGTTACTTAGCTCTGTTAATTTTGGAGGCAGAGCAGAGAAGATGAGAACTAGGAGGGAGTATCCAGGGTACACTGCAGTGTGGAGCTGCATATTTCTCCTATTGAATGTCATAAACACTCAGGTGTAGTACGCTATCTCATCTTCAAAATTTACTTTGAACTTGACTTAAAAGAGTTGTATCAGCTGAGCCTGGATTTTCAAAAGCTGCCTTCCCGGTTTGATGTTTACTATCAGATCTAGTTGCTGAGTGTACAAGAAATTCGAAAGGATCGTACGACAAACCTGCTAACAGAGCTTTAGATGTGATTGAAGTTTAGATTATTTCCCTCTGATATATGAGCTTTTTTCATCTTTCTTGGTTAAAAGATATTCTTTTCTAATCTGTAATGTGCAGAATACAACTTTAAAGTATACTTTGTCATTTGCCACTTGTTTTCTGCATTGATTGAAATGATGGGATTCATCGTTGTAAGACACTTGTGTTGTATTTATAAGTAACAGCTTAAGACTCAGTGTAAACAACATGGTAAAATTACCTTGAAAATTGCAAAAAGCTTAGGATTTGACAAAACACTAGCCCTGTAGGACACCAGTATACTATACTGGCATCTCTGGTGGCTATTTTTTATTATAGGCTCCTAATCTTGGATTATAGCATAGCAAAGCATTGAAGAGAGGCCATCCCAGCTGCTGTGAAAACACACTTTGAAAAAGAATGAGCATTTCTCTTTGTTTTGTCTTAAAAGTTATAAGGAATAGTCGGTGAAAGATGAGGAGAAATTAGGGAACTGCTTCAGCAGACTGAGGAGAGGAGTCTTTGCTAACAGAATGGTGTTCAGTGAGAAGAATCTCCACTGTTCCAGCAAGCTGAGGGCAACGTGGTCCAAAGAAGTTGCTATTAATGAGTTCTTGTTCTGTGGATGCACTTGCACAGTTTTCTCTTTAAAAAGTGAATGGGCTACAAAGCTACTTGATGAAAAGCTAAATGTTTTGTGGTATACAGGTGGATTTCTGTACTTTTTATGAAGTTGTATATACTGTACCATCCCGTTTACACTTTACAACACAAACCCTTGGAGGGTTTGCTAGGAATGGACTTCATTTCCATGCAGAAGGATGGTAGTAGGTCTGGAGGTGGAATATCCTCAGGCTACATGTTGTAATCACTATCCATACTGCCGAATGGATTCTCCTTCATACAGGCTTACTAAAACATGTTGAAGGAAATAGCTTACAAACTGTTGTGGCATTAAAAGAGTATATTAAAGAAGCTGCAGTGTTTGTATTACTCTCTTAAACATGCATCTGGCATGGAAAAATAATCCAAGACATACAAGGAGGTGGTATCTTTGAAAACACCGGCTCATAGACTTTATAGGCAGGTTTATGAGTCTTCCAGGGAGAGAAGCAGTTCAGTCTTATTGCATTACTCAGCTTGACCAGTTCCTCTGTTTTTTTAATATATAGTTATGACGTCTCTGTATGACGGAGTTACTTTTTGCTCCAAGCAAGCTGTCTTGAAGAGGTGAGCTTTTGGCACCAGGTTACGGATTTTGCTCTATAGAGAAATACAGGTGGGACAAAGGAGATAAAGGAATTTTAGGGCAACAGCCTGCAGTAAAGACTTTTAAGAGTAGTCTGTTAAGAATTAAGCAGGTTTATGATCCCATCCAAATGAAGCTAAGTCAGTGTGCTCATAGTGATCGTGGCTTAACTGTTTCTTTCTTTTCTGGTTGTCCCAGAAAGCTTGGGTGCCTATTCTGTAATTGGATCCATGTGAATGGAAAGATGTACTCAGTGAATGACTGGGGCTTTTGAAAATAATATATGCAGCGTGGTTTACATAATTCCTGTTTGTGGAATTGTGTCTAATTACGTAGTGGGTCGAAATATGCTTTAGAGGCGGAGCTGCTGGTGCTGTGTTTAGTTAGACTTGTCCAGCACACCCTAGTTCAGATCCTGTTCCCATTAGCTTGTAATTCTGCCACATTTAAAATTTGTTTGAGCTGAAATTTTCCATTCCATGATGAGTTTTTAGCTCAGGGTGAATTTAAAAAAAAAAAAAAAAAAAAAAAAAAGTTCCGGCAAAAATTGGGAGCTGTATCTGAGTGGGAGATGGAGAGGGATGTTGGTTTTGCTGCGTTCGAAACAAAGGAGAGCTGCGGTCCTGCAGCCATGCAGTGTGGAAGCTGCTGTGCCGCTGGTCTGGATAAAAGGGGTCTGAATTTTGCAGCAGAGTTGCTGTGGTGTGAGGAGTGTTCCCATTACTGTTGTCAGATTTGGGGCAATTTCTCAGCCTTTGAAAGAAATGAAGCGAGCACAGGTAACGCAGCTGAGGGTCGTGCCACATGCTCTGTAACGCTCCTCCAGGTGCAGAGGTGGCAGGTGGGGGGGGGCACCTCTCACATGTCTGCAAAAGCCGAGCAGCAGGATTAGGTGAAGATGAGTGCAGAGTAAATCAGAGCAAGGAGGCAGGATGGAGCCTGCGCGAGGAAGGGGAGAGCAGGAGCTCAGGGAACTGGCCCTCAAACTTCGGTGCTGCAAGAAATAAGGTTACCCTTCGATCCTTCATGACCGTCCCTCATTTTAATTTGTTACGATGGTCTCCAGTTGCATGATCCTACAGGCATGTGTGTTATATGTCTTTGTCTTGTAAACCTGGCAGGTTCCTCCTGCTCTTCCTCGGTGCTCCCAGCCTCGGCGGCCTCCCTCTGGGCAGCAGAGAGTGAGTGAGGCTCCAGGTTGAGGAGGACCCGTGGCAGGCCCTGCGAAGATGACAGAATGTAGGCAAGATGTGCACTATTGCTAATATGCTGGGTTTCTTGTTTTTTCCTGTTTATCCCTTGCCGTTTCATGGAAGGGAAGGTTGAGCCACAGAATCCAGCTGCTGACAGTTGTGTCTCTCCCTGGCAGCACCCTGGTCAAGGTGGCTTGTTGCAGCCTGCAGGAATTTCAAACCAGCAGCAGCAATAACCCTCAGGGCAGAAGCTCACCTGCCTTTCATTTAGAAAACAACAACAGAGGGAGATCAGGTGTAGGTTTTTTCTGTGCTACCTGTGGTAGAACAAGGTGTCTAAGAAACTCCAAGCTCAGAAGACCATGGTACTCCTGGCACATGGCATCCATCACTCCTGTGGGACTCCAGTGCTCACACAAGGCATTCCTGTGCAAGGCAATGAAGTATCACTTCTGCTGCCCTGCCTGCTGCTTGCTCAGCCATTCTTTATCCTGTGCTTCTGTGAATATGGTTTAAACAAATATTAAGTGATACTGGGTCTAGACAAGGAGTGAGGAGTAGCTGTGCAGTTGCTGGCAGTGTCTTTGGGAACAGTCTGTCTCGGAAGCCAGAGGAGAAGGCGCTATGGCAGTGCGCAAGGTTGTGTTGTCTTTTCCTCACAAAATGCAGAAACTTAATGGGGACAGGGCAGGAGTGGTGGCACATCTAGGGTACAGGATGGCAGTGTCTTGTCTGTGTGTAAAACACAGGTTTCTTAACACCTCTGAATTCCTCTCTGATGATCCCAACTGCTGCCTCTGCTCCATACCATTGCAACTGTGCTAGCCTGCTGCCTTCAGCACCAGTGCCATGAAATTTTAATGCCTGGCTTTATAGGTTAAAGTTTGCGCTGACATTTATGAGTCAGTTAAGCTTTCAACACACGCCCCAAAAGTGGCAGCGCTGAGATGAACAAGAAGCAAAGAGAAAAAATAATTGCAAGGCCAAGTGAGCCCAGACATCTTCTGATTGAGTTTTTGCTTCAGGATTTGTCATTATCCAGTGGGAAATCATGTCTTATGCGTCAGTTTGTGCCACCAAAGCTCTGTACTTTGCAAAATAGCAGAACAGTTTGCACTGCCAAACAAGCCGCTCATATTCTTTGTTTTCTTTCAGGTCCTGTGATATGTCTAATGGCTGATAAATGCCAGCACAGTCACATAATACTTTTCAGTGCTTAATGCATGAGTCTTTTGGCTTTTGACTTACTGATTAATATTCTGAGTGGCACCCTAGTGTCATCTTCAGATGAGGCTTCTCTGGTGCTACCCATAATTTATAGTTCCTGTAGGAATTACTCAAGTATTTCCCTTCTGGTCCCTATAATATCTATGTGTGGTGTTGGACCTCCCCATACCCTTGTTTATCAGTGGGTGTGGGGCACCATCGTGGGTACTGATGCCTCTTGGATAGGTCTGAGTCCTTTGATGCAATAGTTTGTCTTGAAAACCTTGAATCAACACCTTCCTGTGATACACGGGCCAGTGGCGATGGTTGTTTTCTCTCTGTTCTCATCTTTCCCCACTGATTTTGTGGCCATTCAAAGGAAAAGGAACAGAAGCCCTTGAGTGATATACTTGCATTTTCAGGCTGAAGCAGGAAACTCAAGATGAACTAGGAGATGCCTTTGTTCCTCCAGCAGCCAGTTCAGTTGATTGCTCGTTATCTGTTTGTTTGCGGTGGTGCCTGCTGTTTGCTGGATTTGGACCAAGCCCTCATTAAGGAGGGTATCTGCTCTGAATTGCACACAGCATAGAGCACCTGATGGTTAAAATAAAGTACATACGATCTGAAAAGGAGCTGACGTCAGCAGCTGCTGCACAGAGCAAAATCCATGCATCCTGCAGCAGTTGGGAGACGAGGTGGCCCTAGTGCTGCGTATCCGCGCCCGTGTCTGGTCATTGGGCTGAATTACTGAGTTGGGGAAGCTCTCCCAGCTGCAGTTGCTGAACCATCCATAAACAACCCAACAACAAAATCTGGGGAGTTTTTCTGTGGGGTTAGCAGTCCAGGTTTCTTGCAGGCGGCCTGGAGGGTTTCTGTGGAGCACAATGTGAGCAAAACAGGGACTTGAGGTGGTGGGAGAGGTGTGGTAGCACTGGTGGGAGTCTAAAGCTGGCTCGTTTTTTTGCAAAGGTGAGGAGGGGTCTATGAAATGGAAGAGGGAATTTGGAGAAGGAAAGGATGGTTTCATCATTAACTAAATAACCTCAGCTGTGGCTGTGTGAGGCTGGTTAAGTCGTTTCAAGGGTGGACAGAAGAAATTCAGTATTCCACATTTTCACCTGTGATGGAAGTCAATGCAAACCATATCCAGTAATATTGGAATAAATATACTATGTAATGCTAAGTACTCTGGTAAATTCAAACCTGGATCTGTGGCAGGGCTGGGTTTTGCCTGCTGTTTATTTCGGTTTCTCATCCATAAAAGTGGACTTAATATTCACACTGTCAATTATTGCTTGAGGTGAATTTCCTTATAGTTAAAAAAACCCACAACCAACCCTCAATAAAAGTGCCCCTGAAGAATTGTAATGGTTCTGACTTTTCAGCAGTATTTGAACAGTGTGTCCTTGAGGTCTGGGCTCACATACCACTAACAGCAGAATGCGGCATAAGTTCTCTTTCAACAACTACAGTCCATTTGCGCTAAAAAATAGAGGAACCTTGCTCGTAGAAGCAGATGGGAAAATGTACTTAAAAACTACAAGACAGTCAGAATGAAAGTTGTACAAGCAACCTGAATTCTGGCATCCTGTTGGTTTCCAGGCCTTAGTGTTTTGTTAACATAGTATTGTGTAGGAAATAATCAGTTTAAAGACATTGTGGTACATGTAATGCCAGAAAATTATTTGTTTCAATGCTCAGCATCACTCTTCCAGGCACATCGCATGTGTGAGGGTCTCACGTGTGACTGGGCAACTCTGGAAAGTGGCTGCCTCCAATTCTTGCTCCTTTGTTTAGCGTAGCAGTGGCCAAAATCAGTACGTTTGATATTTGGGTGGAGGAATTTTCTTCCATTCTTGCAAATTTGCATGCCAAGTATCATCTGATAATACTTATTTTTACTGCTTAGAAATAGAATTTTATTATCTCAGGAAATTCTTATCACCACTAGTCATTTGATGAGAAACAATGAGTTAAAGATGATATCAAGTGTGGAAGAAACTGCTTGTCCTGAGTAAAAGTGACTTATTTAGAATAAATATAGACCTTTTTTTTTTCCTAGCAGACTTGAAGTTCTTTGTTCTGTGAATATAAAACACAGTACAGGGATCCCACCCCCCCTTCCCCAATAAAGCTTTTTATGCTTTTTTAGGAAAAAAAAAGTTTCCACCTCAAAGCACATAAACTATCAGGCTTTTAGGGAAGGGTTGCTTACCACATTTTGCCCAGAGAAAAAGCAATGTTAGCTTGTCAGATCCTCTGCCGTTGCAGCCTGTGCTGATTTATGCTAACTGAAGATTTGTCTGGCTGCTTCTGATGTTTTTCTCTTTCAAGAGTCCATATGAAGTTCTTTGGCCTTTACAGAGGTTTCAAAAAGTCGGTTCGAATTAATACAAAAGCTGAATTATAACTGGTTTTACCAGTGTGGGCAATGAAAAGTATGCCACCCAGCAGTGCTCTTAATTACTTTTTCACTGACAGAGTCATAGCAGGTTTGGGAATTACTTGCCATTAATAGGTTTTGTTAAAAGTTTAAGATTTTTTTAAAACTGGACAGAATGCTGTGGATGAAGAAAGTTGAAGTAACCTCCTTGGGTTCACAGACATTATTCAAGCTTATTGACCATATTCTATGATTTTCCAACTCTTTTACTGTGCTGAATCAAGAACTCTATATTTGTAAGTGGACGTCTGCTTTGTGACAGGGGTACTGTGTAGCTTCTATCTGCAGGTGTGCTGTTGTCCATATAGCATGGAGGCATAGGCTGTTCAAGTAGTCTTCCAGTTCTGTGTAGATTTTTTTTTTCTATACATTCACTTACATGCAGTCTATCTCCTGTGACACGCCATAGGGGGATATGCATGACAAGATGTAGAACTTGAGCCAGATATGAACCCAGCCTGGCAAAATCCCCCAGGGCATCCGGTAACGAGTAAGACACATTCAGATAAGGTTAGAGGCAAAAATTTTATTAATTTGGTGTGCAACTTTTTTGTAGTAGATACATGACTCAAGCTATTGCAAGAAGGAGAGCTCCCCTTTCCCTGAGCTGTATGCACAGACATAGGAGGAAATACCTCTGTTGTGTTCTTCTTGTGTTTAAGTCCACATTTATGGTAACTTAATACGTGTCCAACTCTTAATTCTGCCCTGCATTTTTCCATTTTCCCCAGCCTTAAGACAAGGAGGTTCCATGTAACATACTTTATAACTTCATGTCATTAATTAAGAAACAATTACAGATGATGACTTCAATACCATCAACTTAATTTTCATCCTCACCACATTTCCCATTTAAATTAACTGGTTTAGGGATTAACATGTTGTCATCATATCTGGTTTTTTTTTCCTCTTATGCTAAAACTTCCCCTGCATTTAAAGATTACTCAGAAAAGTGATAATATCCCCAGAATATGCAATGAGAAGCCACGTTAAGGGGCTGTTGGAGCAGTGGCCCTGGGGCAGCCCTATTCCCGAGCTCCAGAGTTTGGCAGTGCTGCAAAAGCTGCCTCCAGCATCCAGGGGCTGGAAGTTGGTTGCTTTACCTCTTCCAAGTACATGATGGGAAGTGATCAGTCTTCAGGGACAGATGAGAACAGGATGGATTTTCCCTCAAAATACCAGAATAAAACTGGTATCTAACTCCTAAGTTAGAATCTTTCAAGGACTAATGACATTTGGGTCTGGACCAGACTTTCAGGTTTGATTCGGATTCTATTGAATATTTACTAGCAAATATTTTGACAGGAGTAGGACATCTGGCTATACTAAAATAAAGCTGCAGAGAAACACACTATGCAACTTTTTTTTTATATTTTTTGTTATCCACAAACAGATGTAATGGATCGAAGTGCCAAAACAGTGAAGGTTTTCATTATGTCTTTTATATCTGAGAGCTTTCTTCAAAGAGCAAGTTTCCTAGAGATGGTTGTGCATTTTTGGTGCCTTAAAATTAAATGGCATTGATCATTTCTTACTGACACTTTTATGTAGCCCATTAGCTTAACACTATTAATCTGTTTTGTCTTTTTTGTAGATTGTCTTTTTAGTTTTTTTAAAACAAAACACTCTCTGCTGCCATCTAGCACCTCAAAACTTACTAATAAACAGCTTCAGTTCACAAAATAGCCCATACTTACAGACTGACATCTGTTTTTGAGAGGAAGCAATGTTGCTGCCTGCTGATGATAACAGGTATTTGATTGAATCAGCAAATGAACCGAAGCAAGGGGTGCAGTACTGGCATCGGGGTCAGCCCCATCGGGGAGCAGCTGTCCCCCATAACCATCCCCGGGGAAGGTGGGGGACCACAGTAAGACATACCTGCAGATGCGGTCCCTCCACATTTGACACTTTGATTATTGCAATACAATAATACATAATACCAATCTTAAAAAAGCAATCCATAAGTGTTTTTTAGCTGACGTAGTATTGCCTCCTGATTTGGTTCAGTTTGGTTTTGATTTTCATTCTGGTTTTTATCTGCAAGGGAAATATGCGTTTCAAGCTCTTGGTATCATCAGGCCAAGTAAGGCAGAGAGACACCCTGAACCCCAGCCTGTTTATCTCCTCAGGACCATGTTACAATCTAGTCATTAATTATTTTTTATGCAAAGCCCAGACATGCATGGCAGAGTTCAGAATTACAATATATATTCATTTAACAATGGTTTTCTCTACTGCTTTCTGGGACAGATATAATTCCTATGCTTTTCATTACATGTGCTATTTAAATCTTGATCCTGAATTCTTATTAAAAATGATGAGATTTGACCTCAAAGTCTAATACCCAGTTTTGGAGACACGGTGCTTGATGTGATTTCTAGGGGATTATTTTTTAAGAGCGTTCGTAGATTAGATCTTTGCGAATAGCTGAGGGATGTGCCCAATGAACCTTGTCTACTGGCTTTTAGACTGTCATTCAGCATCCAGATTGATTTTTATTTTGTAGTCCTTGAAAGTGTGTAGTTTTGTGGTGTAGGGATACATCTGATATTTTTATTATCCCTTTGTTGATTCAGGAATGTGACAATGCTGTTTCTGCTAACTCTTATTAGAGTTCCCCCGTACTCGAAGGCAAAATTGTTTCTGATTGAAGTTTTGAGAGCTTGTAGGGCTCATTCCAATGGCTCAAAGTGTGTTTTACAGCTGGGCTTCTTGTTTTTAACTATGAGTGTATTTTAGATGATTGCTAGCTTCCTGCATTTGTTACCTGCAATTTGATTTTCATCCTGGATAGCAAATCACCAAGGCTTTGCCAGAGGAGCAGGGTCACATGAGGTGGTAAGTTACCACTTGCTCGTCAGGGTGCTTCTGCACGTACCTTATTCTGCAATAAATACAAGCTAATTGGAGGTAGGGTACCCTTCAATGAAAGATGGGTGAAATGTTTCCAGCCAGAGAGTCGTTGGCACGTGGCAGTGATTTGAGACGCAGTGCTGGCTGGCTGGGAGGATGGGAAGGAGCCTGTCTTCTACACCAAACTCCTTCCGAGCAGACATAGGAACAAAAAAGCAGCAGAGCGGCACGTGGTCAGGTCCACAGGTCACTGTAGTTTCCTTGTGTAAAATGCTCCTGTGTGCCTTCTCAGCACGATGCCAGCTGGTGTGAGTGGAAGAGGCTTCGCATCCTCTCTCGTCATGTTGATGTGTAGGGTTTCAGGGGATTCTTGGGGGATTACTCAGGATGGCGCTGCAATAGTGTATCACCAGTTTTGAGAGTAAACGTCTGCTTTATTTGGCATGGGAAGCAGACTCCTTTGCTGTGCCTCCACATTTGTTTGAGTACAATACTGAGGTTTTATTTTCCATATGCACAGGTCCATTTGTGTGTAGCCAGTGGGAATGGCAATTGAACCCAGTTACAGATTCCGGTTTGTGCACAACATTTAGAGGCAGTGTGTGCTAGTGCATTCCTGTAGCTTGTCACGCATGTAGAGCCAATGGTTATGGCATATTTCTACCCCAGTGCCAGAGGGGTTGAGTTACAAATGGACATAAGCTTTTGTATTTTGCTTTAAAGTCATCAAAATACAGAGTTACATGAGGCAATGATTGTTTAATAATCGGCTGATCTTAAGAGTGTTTTGTTGTAACACACCAAGTTGGTATTTGAGAGTGTTTTGTTGAAGTTACAAAGCATCTATGCTTTTGGTTTGGAAATTGGTAAAAGCATGTGGCATGGCTTCAAGCGCTGAGTGCTTTCAGATGCTGTTCTGTTCCTTTGATTATTGAAAATGATTCCAGCACAATCCTGCTAATTTTCTCTTTGTACTCCTCTAATTTCAGGAGACTGTTAGAAAGTCCATCTAGGCAGAGTGCTTATTGCCACTGTGAGAGAAATTTTTGCAGAGCCAAATTTTAGCAAATGCAGTAATTTCCAAGGATTTGGAACATTTCCTTTGTGCTTTTCTTCTCCCAATCTTTTTTTTTTTTTTTTTTTTTTTTGGTGCATATGCATGTGTGTGTGTGCATTATTCACGGTTCATGCTATTCGTTTTCTTCTCCAAAGCATCCATGGTATACTGTGGTATAGTTTAGCACCAGCTTGTTTATGCTTCCCCGGTATCCTGCAAGCTGAATGTAGGAGGACGTTGTTCAGTACAGGATTCCCGAGCTTTGAGGGTCATTAGGCACAATCACATGTGGTCCTTGAGAGCCCAGGCAGTGAGGCCAGAAGCATTTATCCCACCAGTAGCTTTGTACCTTGTCACTTGAAAACATCTGACAAACACTGATTAATCTTAACACTGTCTGAATGTGATAGGTGTATATTATTATATACCTCTTGATGGAAGAGGAATCTGCAAGTAAGAAATTAAGCAATTTACTTGCTGACAGTGACATAGCAAAGTATAAAGGCTGAGTGTCCTGGTACCTGCTCTCTACATTAACATGAGACACGTTTGTTCTCTAGAGGATTTTGTACTACCAGGGGTAGGAATCCTTTCCTTTGAAAGAGAAATAGCCATTCCAATACTGATGCACCTTACAGTTTTTGCCAGTAATGACATTTAGCATATTCACTGCATTGTTTCAGTTCCACTCTCCCAGAAGGAAATGATTTGGGAGAAGACATCAACATTTTACGACATTTTTTTTTCTAATAGAAACAACATTTAAATTTGTAATTGAAGAGTGTTTTACAGTAATAAAAAAGCAAAACTAAAATCAAACTATTTTGCTGCACAGAGTAATTTTTCCAGCAACTTGCTTTCAAAATTAGTAATGAAAGTTTTGCATCAATGTCAATGAAATTTCACATCCAGCCTCTCCTGAGTCAGTGCTACAGACACCAAAAAATGTTTACACAGTTGTGTTGCAGGTTTAGCATCTTGATTTCTTACAGTAGGTTTTATGTGTAGAACAGACACTCCTCATGGGAAGAAGAGGGCACTTTCTGGCACTGGCTAAGATACTTGTTTCATATCCACTGCAAGTGGTCTCCAGACTCAGATTTCATTCATCTGGTTTTGAATGCAGTGTCTAAACGACAGGCCCACCTTTCTTCTACTCTGTCATTACCTTTTTTTCAGAGCAGACTTCTGTAGTCATTGTATCATAGCAAAGTTTACCATCTATTAGATCAACACTAAACTGAAACTCAGGTTATTAAGTCAAAACTGCATTTTTCACATGATCTGAAATACCAGAGCGTTTAATCTCTTGATCAGCTTTTTTTTTTTTCTTTTGTGTGTGGTTTTTTCCTCCCAAATACCTCCAGAATTAAAAGATAAAGGGAGGATAAATTTTCCGCCTGTCCTGCAGTCCTTCGTCTCCCCCTCATGTCAGGAATGCAGGTGCTGGTGCCTCCTCCGCTCCCAAGAAGCGCAGAGGAGATCAGTTGTGTTGGGTTGTGCCCCATGCCTCCACGTCCTCTCTTGGCCATTGGTGCCTGGGCCTGAACTTAGAAACACCGACAGCTACAGGAATTTGCATAGGCATTGCTTTTAAGAGTGCCAAAAAAAGAAAAATAAAAGACCCTTACTTCCCAGCCATAAATATTTCATTCTGATAATTTCTTAGTCAGTCTTGATTCACCGGGGATGTCACATTTCCTTTGCTGCTGTGGTGGCATGGGAGACTCCTGGGCCCATCTTTCCTGCTGGCCATGGCGTGTTTGGCAGGTCTTGGTCAGCAAGAAGAGGGGCCAGCAGAGCCCTCCAGAGCGGACATCTGCCCCATGGCTGAAGGGAAAAGTACAAGTCCTACAGCCCCTGGGCCTGCAAGTGTTTACCTCTGCTTGGCTTGGAGCACAGGAACAGTTAATTTGTTCCATTGAGGTCAGTTCATATGGGATGAATTATCCATATGCATGAGTGTTGCCAGCGGCAGGTCTGAAGTTAAAGTTTCCTGGCTCTTGCGACGCAGGTGTGAGAAGAACACATCCTTCTGCCCAAGGGCTGCGAGGCTGCAGGCTGGTGCGGTGGCACATGGGTGTTTTTGGAGCCCAGGCGTGCGGCTGCCCCTGCACTTGGGCTTGAAGGGAGTTCGGAGGTGGGTTGTCTGGTCCTGCTGTCACCCATGTGTGTGCTGGAGCTGGGCAAGGCATGGCCACCAGTTCCAGATCTGTTGGTTTGGGTGAGGTTTCTTTTGTGTGTCCATCATGCTGCCCAAGGGCTTATTAAAGCTTTTGTTTCTTTCAGAGGTAGTAAACGCTCAAAGCTGCCTTCTGACTTCCCTTGCAATTGTTCAAGATCAGCATTTTTGAAATTGAGTTTCTCTGTGGTGTGTTTTTTTCCATTGCAGACCAGGGCTTAACATGGTGGCTATGTTCATTAATGATTTCTCTGAACACAATGCTGGAGGATGCCCTTGATCTATAGACCAGAATTTTTTATTTTTTTATTTTTTAATACATTTTTGGTAGCTTTCTTCTGCTTCTTCAGAACAAACAAATGGCACAGATCTCACTGTATCCAGTTGGGAATACATTTTATTCTTTAGCAAAATGTTGTTGTAATAAAATGTTTTTGTTTGTTAAAATGTTCTCTGCTTTATTTATAAGCCACAAATGTGTCTTCCCATTTTGACTCTTACAAAAGAAGAAATTTTCCAATGTGTCTTAAGTTTGTTAGTTAATTCAATATAATGCCAATCAGATATTCTCTGAGAATTGCATAAATAATCTTTTGGGGACCATGTTTTGCATGTCTGTATAATATCCAAGATAATTTTAAAGACTGTGGTTCTTGGGGATGGAATCGGAGGAGTGAATGTTTGAAGAGGATTTATAATATTTACTGCAATAAAGAAATTTAGGGATTACTCAAAGATCCTGTCAGTATTTGGGTCAGAAATATAGCCCAGAGGTATTAGTATGATAGGCAAGTATAAGCATTAGACTGTATTAGTGATTTAGCTATCATAATAGCACAATGGTCTATCATGTGATGGCTAGTGCACTAAACATTTATTGTGGATTAGCCAGGAAAAATGTGCAAGCTGTCTTGCAGACAGACCAGGGAAGGTGACTGTTACTCCTTTTACTGGGTCTGTCCTGGAAGGGGCGTGTGTGAAGTGAAGAAATTTGTGATCACAGCAGAGAAAGGCAAAATCATTTATGTCTGATTTTTTTTTTTAATTAAAAATGGAAAATGTTTCACTAGCAGTGGTTAGCAAAATAAGTAACGGTTGACCTATTCTTTTGAAAAGGAATACTTGAGCATGAGCAGCATGTGATAATTTAGATGCATGTTTTGGGGAGCCATTTTAATATCTCCTCTGAAAACAGTGGCTATATACAGAATTTTTTATTACATTCCCAAATAACAGGTTTCTTTGGCCTGATTCTGTTTAAATTCTTTTGCCTACTTGAAGTGTAAAAAAAAAAAAAAGCTTCATCCATGTGAATATTGAAATACTGCTAGATACAAACTGAGTTTTGTCTGATGTTTCGAAGTGTTTTCCCATCTCATAAACATGTCATTTTGCCATAGGAAGACGAAGATAATAGGCAGAAGTCTCCCGTTCCTTTTTGGTTTGTAAGACCAGGCTTTAGATCCTTTGATCCTCCCCTCTTTCTCTGTGACCTCTGCTAGCATCTTAAAATTACACATTCCAGATTACACCTCCACAATTTTCTGTCCTGGGATGGTGAAAGGATTTGCGTATTATGATAATAATGTAAAGGATCCTTTTGGAGCCTAGTTAGTACGGCTAATTTGAAACTACAACAAAAAATGTAATTTCCAAACCAAATTACAATATTCATAAAGTATTGAACAGATACTTAACTAATTTCTAATCGCTCTTGTATTCTTGAGTATCTTGCATTGGCCTTTTTTTAGGCCTGCCTGCTTGCTGCCATTTAATTTGTCCTTAGCTGTGTGCAGTGGATTAGCATTTCATCAGAGTGGATTAAGATTGAGCTGACACTGAAGCTTTCTTTTTTATTTTTACATGCACGTGTGTGGGGATGAGCGGATACGTGCATGTTTCGTTATCTCACTGCCAGTTCCTGGTGGGTGCTGGTACAGACTGGAGCCCTGGGTGTGCAAGGAAGGAGACAACTGAAAAGTGTGTTTAAAAACCAACATGGGTAAAAAAAAAAATATCATTCCCCCGGGAGAAATTGCATTGAGGTTGCTGGCTGGGTCGGTACGGGAGATTTCATCGGGCTAAAATGATGTCACATGGAGCAAGGGCTTTAGTGGTTTTATTTAGCTCCTAATCCCCACACACTGCTCGGCCAGTTGTCCATGTGCACGCCGTCCCCAGCGGCAGAGGATAAAGCATCTGGGCTGAGTGCAGCCGCCCTCTTCTGCGGCTGCACGGCGCAGGAAGGGTCTCTCCCTCCACCGACCTGGAGCGAGAGCGGGTGGCAGCAGCTTCTGCATGTTTTGCCTACTAAGGTTGCGAAGAATTAATAATTCAGGCAACACTTTGAAAGGCAAAACCGCCGGTCAGTGGTTTCTGAAGTCCCAGGGGGGCTCAGGCGAGCGCGGTCTGGTTTTGATGAGCGCTGGAGAAGTGCTGAGAAGGAAGGCACCTCCTCTTCTCCGTTTCGGCGGGAGCAAGTGGCCTTGCAGCGATGCCCATCCCCAGCAAGCACCCCAACATCGGCCGCTCGCAGAGCTGGGACGCTGCCGGCTGGTACGAAGGCAACTGGGAGAGCGAGAACGCCTTTGAGTACCAAAGGCTGCCAGGCCGGCGGAGCTCCCTGACCTACGGCAGCGAGGGCGGCTGGTATGAGCCGCCTCGAGCGAACAATATCATCTTGCAGGGCGGCGCGGAGCTGAAGCAAGAGGCGTACCCATACCAGGATGCCACCTTCGCCCCAGGGCCCCTCAGGAAAGGCTCTGTCCCTGACTTCACCTACTGCGACCGGCAGGCAGCCATGGCAGGCCGGGGCTCCCTGCCACCCCAGGATTACTACAGCGACCCGTCCCTGTCGGCTAGGTCGCCCAAGGACCCCCGCAGCTACCGCGACCAGGCGGTGAGCAGGCCACTGGCGAGCTACGGGGCGCCCGGCAGCCGGCTGTCCTGGGACCAGGCCTCGGGGCGCCCGCCCGCCCCACCGGAGGCCGCCCGCCTCTACAGGGACACCAAGCTGGCCCTGGACGGGCAGCGGATGCGTGGCAGAGATGTCCCCCCAGCCTGGTATGGCGCGGAGCCCTCTGGCCCACGGTACGCGGCGGAGCCGCCTGCCTTCCCTGGCAGGCAGGCCTACGGTGACGGGGCAGAGCGGCCCCCCGAGCCAGGGGCGGGCAGGCAGGCTGTCCCCACCTGCCTGGTGGTGGACCCCACCAGCAGTGCCGGCAGCAGCTACGGGCAGGGCAGGGAGAGTGCTGGTGCCAAGGGCCCCTACGACAGCTACGAGGCAGCAGTGGCGACGCCTTCCCACCCGCCAGTTCCTCCCGCCTTCCCCGGGACGGAGGGGAAGAGAAGCTTTGACCCCGAGTTCGTGGCGCTGCTGCGTGCGGAGGGCGTCTCAGAGAGCACCTTTGCCGCCCTGCTGCAGCAGGGCTTTGACTCCCCGAACCTGCTGGCCATGATGGAGGAGAACGACATCAAGTCTGTGGCTCCAAACCTGGGGCAAGCCCGCGTGCTCTCCCGTATCGCCCACAACTACAAGACAGAAATGCAGCTGCAGAGGCAGGAGCGGAGGAGCGGGGCCCTGCGCCTCAGGACCCGCTCCAACAGCTTCAGCCACCGCAGTGAGCTGCCGGGAGACTATGGGGCACCCCTCACCTCGGGGCCTGCTGTGGATGGCCCTGGTGCCCCGCAGCCCCCGCCTCCGTTGCAACCACTCTCCCCAAGAGTGGGGGAGATACACCGCCGGCCATCTAGCGCCCCGACCCAGCACTTGCTGGAGACCACCACCTACCCTGCCTCCGCGGGGGCTCCTCAGGGGCCGCACTTCCTCCCCAGTTCTGGATACAGCACCCCCTTGCCTTGCAACGTGCACCCGCGTCCGGCCTCTGCCTACTCTGCTCCAGCCAGCGTGCCCATGACCACGGCCAACCCTCACGCCAGCCCTAAAACGGCTTACCCCACCACCTACACCGTGCCCATGGAGCTGATGAAGAGGGAGCGGACAGCAGCAGCGTCACCAGCGCCCAGCCCGCACGGTAGCCCACAGCTCCTCCGTCGGCCGGCAGCGCCGGGGGACAGCAGCCTGGCACCCACCGGACCCGCTTTCCCTGCCCAGCTCTCCCCGTACCCGAAGCTCAGCAGGCGCACGGGGCCCCCTGTCATCGTCTCCACCATGGCATCGCCTGAACCAAGTAATTTCCAAAGGGTCTTAGCCCATAGGGTAGTTTAGAACCACCTTGTTGTTGCTTCCTTTACCCCCTCAAAAAAACACAGTCAAATAATACAGAGTTTCATGCGTAAAGATTAGACTATTTTCTATGTAGAAAAGGAGGTGAAGGGGATTTCTTTGCAGGGCCATGCCGGCTGCACAGAGTTAAAGATGCTGTTTCTCGCTCTACAGTTAAATTCCAAATATTTTACTTGTTTAGCCAACTTCAGTTAAAAGTGAGCAGTATCTCGGATAATGCTTCCAGGGTTAATCTTGCCATTCCTGTTGTTTGTAGAGAACAGGAGATTAGATACTGCGCTGGCTGAGCAATTAGGACTACAGGGTTTGCTGCAGATTGACTTTTTACCGCTGTTATCAGGCGCAAATGTGTTCCTCCAAGGAAATGGTTAGCATTGTTTTGACTAAATTCATCAGATAGCTAATGGTGTTATTCGAGAATCGACTTACCTTTGGCCATTACCTTAGTCTTTTCTTCGTATTATTAATTTGCTGTTTTATCAGGCATACAAAATAAAACCCTTGATTTCCTTCTAGAGATGCCTGTAAGTGAAGTGATATAGCTGTTAAAGTAATAGGTCTGTGCTTAAAACTAAAAGCCTGTCATTAAGCACTAGAACAATAAAAATGAATGGTGGCTCCCAGTCTTCCCTCCCTTCCCCTTCTAGAAGCGCTCAGACCCTGGGCTGCTGAGATGTAAAGCTGGATAAGCTGAGCAGGCTCCGCTCCTCCGCTTTGGAGATGTACATTGATGATAACGCTCTGAGCCTGACAGAAGCTAACCCAAAACCCACACTGCTAAGTACGAGGAAATTTGGCAAATCCATTCATTTGTGGCTTGACTTGCTTGAAAAATGTTGAAAGAAATCCCTTGAAATGTTTTTCCTGGTAGTGACTCTTTGAGCAGGGAATTTGCTCCCTGTGCAGTTCAGCTGAACTCCCATGCACACAAGTCTCAAACAATGCGCCGTACCAGCATGCACGCACAAAGCTTAAATAAAAGGATACCATTTATAGGCATAGAGACAGTGCCAAACTGGTGATGCCGTTCCACAGGAATCTAAATAAAGAACGATTTTGTGAGTGGAAATGATAAAGTTGTCAAAATGTAGACGCTTGGCACACCCCTTTCCCCAGTTTACCATAATTACACAGCTAGGAAGTAGATGCTGTTTCTTTCAGGCTTGTGCGTCCTTTATGTAGCTGGTGTAATGTATTGATTTCTAAAAAATGCTTAAATATTAGGCAACACATTCTGTGTTGACATGGATCAGACACAAAAGCAGTACATCCAGGCAGTATTTTTAAATAAACAATTGCCCAAAGCCTGAAAAAAAGACAAACTGGCATAATGCGAGGAACACAAATATGTTCATTTATTTGCAGTACGTCTGACTGAGGCAGTCGGTACTGATGCAGGGAAAGCCCTGGGGCAAGGGACCACCAGAGCACATGCATTGGGAGAGACCTCCTCCACCACAAGGAACGGACCCCTTCTTCCACATCTCATATATAAACTGCAAACCCTATTCTCTAAAAATCTAGATATTATCCCTTCCCTTTAAAAGAATTACTGGTACGCAACAAGAGGAAGCCGGCAGTGTTTCTGTGCTGCTGAGTTCTTTCTCTCTACTGAACCCCTGAACCCTTTTTTTTTTTTTTTTTTTTGCCTACGACCAGCTCATTTGCATGGGGATGACATTTGTTGCTCCAGTAATTTCATCTGATAATGGCCAGCTTGCAAAGCGGATCTGAAAACATATTCCTTAATTATGTGTTGCTAAGCAACGAGAGGGTTTGGCCATAATCACAGAAAGATTATCTTCTCATTGAAGTCCCTGAAAGGTTTAGCTGAAGTAGGACCTGTAAAATTGTCTTCATTTTGATTTATTTCCCCTTTTATTTTCCAAATAGCCTGAGAGGTTTTCTTCCTGTTAAACTATATTTTAAAAGTAGAAGCCAAGGTAAGACACATGGCAAATGGAAGGATACGGATTAGAAATGGAAGGCGTGGCGGTTTGTGGATGTTTGAGCTGTGTTGAGAAATTGCTCTTTAAGGAACACCATTGCTAAGGAGTGTTCACACTTACATGCAAGGTGACAAGCGAATATTACAAATATGTTAAGATGTTTCTAAAACATTGAGTGGGTGACAGAAACTTGACTAAATGCAGGAAAATTGTATTTGCCAGCAAGAAGAGACAAGATGCATTTTTAGGAGCAACAGACCTCTTAGCTGTTGCTTTGGTTGTAGATACGTGAGACACAAGGTGAAAGCAAGTTCAGTATTAAGGTCTGTCTCTAAATGGCTGCAAATAATTTCTGTTGGTATAGGTTAATCTCTTCTCAGTTAGCAGAGGGTTATAAAACATGTATTTCAGTCTGGTGATGTTTTGGAGCTTCTTATATGGATAGGAGTTTAAAACGGATCATTTTGGTTATTTTTAAAGTCTCGTTGGACTATGTATTGTAGTCTTTCTACAGTGAGTTGTTTCTAGATACCTGATTTGTGATTTTGTGCTGAGCTTTGACACTCCATGTGGATTCTGCACAGCTACTGTGTACTTTGGAGTCTGGGCAGAGGGCTCACGGGAGGAAGGCGTCTTCTACTGCCTGGTATTTCTGATGGCAGGGACAGCGTCCTGGCCAGAAATATAGGCACACACCACATGCTTACGGGCCACTCACTCCAGTACGGTTCGATAAGGGAAAATGATCAGTGAGATTTATTGCTGCAACTTCTTTGCATTTCATAAAATAATTATTAAGAAGTTGTTGGATAAATTGCCCTTCCTGAGAATTGCAGAGTTGTATGAAGAGAAGATGGTGAATGAGCACCTGAAATCTGTCACTGTGGTGGTAGAGTGAGGGGGTATAGGTGCAGAGAGCGGTGTCTCTGGAGCTGAGCCGGTGTCCTGTCCTGGGAACTCCCCAACCGCAGCTCTGGCAAAGCTGCTTCTCTCTGAGTCATCAAGAGCTTGTCGGCGAAGCTGGCAGGAACGGCTTCCCCAGGGAGAAACATGCGCGGAGCTGGCTGCTCCTGCAGCCTTGCCATCCGTGGTATCACAGGTAGTGAATGCACCAAACCATCTCAGTGGCAAGCAGGAAAAAAACCCTGCAATGTCTGAGTGACAAAGCTATGTCAGCTGGCAGACTGCTGCCAGAGCCGGTTTGTGGCCAGCCTTCTGCTGGAGAGGGTGGTAATGCAGGAAATAAACAGTGTAGGTCAGCAAAGCTGGCAAGGGCAAACCGTGTCTAATGGTCACTGATCAGATTACTGGAGCTCCTCCTCCAAAATGCTGCATCTTCAAATTATTGTGTTTACTAGTATTTTTATTAGAGTACTTGATTTATATTTTTTTTAGCCACTGTTTGAGTCTTAAACCTGTTGGCTGATAATGTATTATTGTAGCTAGCCTAGACTTGTCCCGACCGAGTGGTCTGTCCAGATTTCTGTTTCTGATGATGGACTTAGGGGGAGCTCTGATGAGGAATGGGTGATCGCAAATATGTCTCTTGGATGGTTTTTGAAACTCTAGTTTACATGTGAAGATACAAAAGCTTGGTCACAAGAGGGGAGATGCTTCCCACAGGGATGAGGAGCAGGGCTGCCCCGTACAAGTCAGGTAGGTATCGTAAGGAAGAAGGAGCAAAATGAGCTTCTCCTGAGCAGGGAAAGCCAGGCTGAGGCTAGCTGCCTTCCTGAGACAAGTAGTTCCCTCCATTGTAAAGGGGACTCATCTCTTTTATCAGCTTAGAGCCCAGCTAGAAATGCCTTTCACTGTGATTAGCTCAGCTCAGATTATACTGTTTAACACTTGGTTGTGATTCTTTTTATTGGCATTTGCTGCCCTGTGACAGATAAAAATTGTGTTAACCACTCATCAGTTTCAGGTTGAAGCTCTGCATGTTGGCAGCCCACAAAGAGGAGAGGGCATAGTCAGGAGCAAGAGCCTTGATGGTTGTTCAGGGATGGTTAAACATTGTTTTAAGAGTACTGCATTGAAATTGTCGTAGCTTTCTATGGGCAGAGAGTTTAGTGGTGGTACTTCATACACAATATAAGTTTCATGAGCATTTGTTGATGTTGGTTTCTTGTCTGCCCAATGTACCATATAGCAGACAGTTCAGAGATCAACTTCAGGTTTTCTTCACTGTGTTTTCTGTACAGGCTGTAGCATGTAATCACAATGTATACATGTAAGGCAGCTCAATTAACAATCCTGAGGGAAACAGCACCAAAAGAAGCTCTCTGTACTGAATAAATCTGATTTAATTTGTACATTGACCTGACAGACCATAGCAAGTCCTTGGAGTCATTCCCAGCTAGTGTGTTACTCAAGGTAAAGTGAAGTTTTCACTGCATTTGCTGGCAAAATTACTGACTAATGGTTTTAAAGGGAATTGTAACTTCCATACAAAAATACTGTTTGAAATAAGCAGACATGTCTGGCTAGTGTCTGCTGTCCTGATGGTCACAGCATTGTTCTCAAGACATTAATATCTGACGAGGGTACTAGCTGGAAATACGCGCAGAGAGTTTGGGAAGGCCTTTGAAAGGCACACAAGGACTCTCACTAACCTCAGTTGGGCAGATGAGTGTGCAGATGTGTGCTGTATGTGGATCTCAAAATTGAAGTTATCAGAACTGCTCACATTAGTAGGGTAAGTGGCTGAGGAACAGAGCGTGCGAGACCTGCTTTAAACTACCTTGATAAGCTATTGACTATCTTGGCCAATATGCGCACACGATTCACTGATTGCAGAGAATACACTTTAAAAACACTTTTTTAAAGGTTGAAATACACTTTTTATAATGGTTTTATCAAAAGCAATATAAAGTGTCAAACTCATTCCAGTTGCAATTCATTGACTTCAGTGCCATGGCAATAAAAATGAATCTGGTCTGTCAGAGGAGATGTCAGATGCACATGTGTTGTCATCTTCAATTTACACTTTCCTTTTACCTGGTGTCTGTAGTTCTCTATCATTGTTAGGACTTTTCTTATATCCAGATCATTCCCTGGCTATATTTGCTGACGTTTTTTTAGCTTTCTCATAAGTAGTTTCCATAGCTACAAACTTAGTGTTCATAGAGGGAAAAATTTTTAAAGGTTTCTTATCATTATTGTATTAAACATTTTTTTTTAATTTCTTCTCCTTGTCCTTCTCATAGCATTACACTGCAGATGAGTTTAATGAAAATGCTACACAACTGAATTGTCTGTTATTTTTATAAGGAAAGTAGGTGCTGAGCTGAATCCTTAAAAAACAGACCAACACCATTAAGCAACTGATGTAGAATAACTGTTGCAGACATAGGACATATATTAGTAAGGTTTATGTATAGCAACTGGCAGATGAGCTTTTGACTTTTACACCTAAATAACACCCGATGTTAGCATTCCACTGGCTTTCGGTAAAGAAAGCTAATTTTTAATCTTTTCTGTCTACTGTTTCTAGTGTTTTGTTAAAGATGAAATGTTACTTCTGGAGGTTCGATTCCCATGTGTTATTTTCCCAGTATTTAGTTTCACCTCTCCAGTAGAGGCGTGCTGGGCAGCCATGCCCTGCTGCAGTGCAACCGGTGCATCCTTAGGAAGGGTTTGGGCAGGGGTGCTTTTGGCAGCACGGTGGGACCCTCGCCCTCTGACTAGAGCAGCTTTGTTTAAACAGGAGGTTTCTGAGTCCTGTGCCTGGCCGGTGTGACCGCCAGCGCTGTGGCCGGGAGCCTTGCCTTCTGTACTCGCAATCCAATTACCTGCTCCAGAGCAGATGGAGCGGATTAGTGCCCGGCTTCCCTTCCTCCACCCTCTCTCCCAGTGCAAAGGGTGTCGAGGCCAACAATTGGCTTAAACATGGGTCCCATGGCACAGCGTAGCATGGCACTAGCCCTGCCTGTGCCGGGCCACCCTGTGCCCTTGCTGGGTGGAAGGCTTTCCAGCTACAAGGCTGCTGCAGTTCATTTCCCTGCTGCGATGGCTCCAGGTCTCAGGGAGTTCGGAAGACCTTGACTTTTAACCCTGTTTGCCAGGCATAAATTTCCTTTTTTTGTTATTAAGAAGCATCTGCAGAGCCCACAGACAGATGTATGAGAATGTGCTCAGTGTTTGAACAGCTGGTGCCATCGCTGCCAGCCATAGGGTCAGTGGTGGAGGCTTGTGGTTCCTTCCCTCCTGTGAGCACCCCACCAAGCCATGGGAGCACCCCCGGCCTGGGGGGGTGCATCTCAACCACCAGATGTGGGGTGGTCAAGGGAAATGGCCTCTTGCCGTATGTTGCACATGGAAGCAGAGGCAGCCAAGGAGGGGCTGGGAGAAGAGTGGGAGTACAGTACTCTTCCTACAGTTCCCAAAAGCACTATAGTCCCTGGGAGGAGGGTGGTTTAGGCTCTGTAATCTGAGAGATAAGCAGGTTGTTGTGGTAAGAAGGAAACCAGCAGGGCTTACCTGAGTGGTTGAAGCCAGTGGAGATCCTTGGTAAATACTGATATGAACAACCAAGATGGCATTGTCATGTTTTATTTATATATGAAGATACACATACACATGAAAATGGGGAGAAAAACTCTCAAAAATACAATCAGTGTATCAGTTCTTATCCATTTGGGTCAGTACTTTTGCGGAGACTTCATTGTTTGCAAGTAGTGACTTGTTTTGGTTATCAAGCAATTTATTATTTCCTAGGTTGTCATACTGACTTAGCAAGTAAAAAAGCAGACAGGACTTTGCTTAGACAGCAAACACAACAATAAGAAATAATCTAGGATATACTTTTGGTGAAAAAAGCCAGAAAAAGAAGATCAAAACTGGGGTCCCATTGAAACATTTGGGATGTATTTTCCAGATGTGAGGGTGGTGTCTGCGGGTGGGTTACCTCCACACCAAAGCCATAGGTGGTGGGATACAAGAACTGGATGAAGCCCCCTTATCTTCCTTGCTGGTCTTCTTAACCCCAGCGTGTTTTCTGACGCTTGTTCTAACACTGCAAATCCCTGAGCAGTTTCAGGCTGCCTCCTACACATTCCTTTACTGACCCTACAGATTATCAGCCTTTTTTTTTATGATGGGCCAGTTTCGTATTGGAGCCTCTCACTGTTACCTACAGAGTGAAAAAACCCAGGAATGGAAATGTCACACACAGTTAGTTGTTGTGTTCTCTGCCTTCCTCTGAATGGTTTATTATAAAGTTTTAAATTAATATTCAAAAAGCGCAGTAGTTTATGCAACTGCATGTATTTTGCTCTGTCAGTGAAAGTAATCTTGATTAGTATGTATTATGAAAGATAAAAGAAAGTATTCAGTGTGGACAGCAGGGTGCCTGTCAGTACCTAGACCGTCCTGTTGGGACACTGAAGTAATCAGGAAAGCCGAAAGCTACAGCTTTAGTTATCCCAGCTAGCCAGCAGTTGCAATTCCTATCGATTGCAAGCTTTCCCTGTCTTGGAATTCTCACTCATGTTGAGTGGACCTGCATTGGAGTGGAATTTGTTATCTTACCAGCTGAAACATTTGGCTTAAGAATCTTAAATTCCCATTTCATTCTTGTTTGCAGCAGTTGTGGTTCTGTTTCATCCGCAGTCAGGGCTAAAAGGTCCAGAAACCAGAATTCCTATACCACTCCCAATGACTACACTATAATGCAATGCAGAGCAACTCTGCGTTGGGAGTTTTCCCCTTATGGTTCATATTTATTCAGCAGGGGCAGGTGTCCTCTGTATTTGCCATTCATCCTAAAAGCTCAGGATCCAGAGGAGCAGCGTGACATCTCCCATGCCATGCTCCAGCCAGAGGGCAAGCCAGGGTATCATCTCACTGGTGTATGATAAATAAGATACAGAGATCTCTGTTGTGGGCTAGCAGCCACGTGCTTTGGCTCATCAGCGCTTTTTTACTCCAGTTTTCTGTTTCTGAAGCTTGCATGAGAAAGGCCAACAAAGTTACTATTGCTAATTTTTGGAGAACATCTTTCTGGACAAGTTAGGGTAGTAATGAAGATTTGCTTCCATCTGAAAAATGGTAGTTTTGTCATTGATTTCAATAGAAGGCGGCTTTTACCCTCTCCTGCAAAAGGAACCAGCTCCACATAACTTACTTTTATTGCATTTTTTTAAATTAGATCTACAAAACCAATGGTTTCTTAAGCAAGAGAAGCTGTAAATTCCATGCATTGAATGCCTGTGCGTTATTAAAAATAATAGGTTATATTTGTCAAATGGATAATGAGTAGGTTTCTTTCTCTGTTTTTCAGTCTTTTAATGAGTACAGGAAATGTTTGCTATTTATTTGCTTTCAGATTTTACCAAGAAGCTCTGGAGATAATTGTCAAATTTCGAAGTGTGTATCAATATTTCATGAAGTGCTGTTTTTCCTCTGTATGTTCACGGGTTAGGTCATTAGCACTGGGAGTGTTATTAACAGTCTGAAGCAAGGCATAAAAAGGGATTCCACTGAACACTTGCAAGTTTGCAATTGAAAATTTCTGAAACAAAATTCTGATAGAGGGGTTTATGGGTAAAATAAATATCAGTAATGTTGGTCGGTTTCAGGTGTTGCATGTTAAATCTGTTAGACCATTTCTTGCTTAATCTCTGTTCCTGTGGTTTGTGGGCCTGATCTGGACGACACCGAGGCGTGTGTGCGTGCGTGTGTGTGTGCGTGCGTGCGTGTGTGTGTTTGGCCGCACGCCCAGCACTTGGTACAAATTCGGGTGTGCCTTACAGAGATAGGATATCCATCCACGTCATGCTTTGGAAAAGAATTAATTCCACCTTTCTTATTACCAGCAAATTAAGTTCTGTTGAATTATTAAAGTTCAAATTGCTTTTAAATGTAGTACTGATCGGCACTGATGTTGACTATTCAGTTTTCGGTTATTTTTGCATGGTCAGCCTGACTTCGAGGTGCAGGACTGGCAGTGTGTTAAGAACTATTGTTCTGGTTTGGACATTTGCCATTTAAAAGTGGTTTAGTTCTGCGTATGGTTGAATGCTTCAATGTTCTTCATTTCTGATATTTCAGTTTTACATGAAATCATATTTCTGTTCCCGTGCTGATTATGCCACATTCTCGGTTTGCTCAGCCTAAAACTGCAATGTGTCGGGCTGGCCTTTGCTCCTATTAATGTGCTAGTCCAGCCAGCTCACTGTGATGCTCTCAAGAAAAAAATAACTCAGAAAATGAAAATGATTCATAGATACAGTGCCACTGTGCTCTGCTGTAGAGAGGGCACTGTACAAAAATAATTTATAAACTTTTGTGGCTTTTTGACCATTATAAATGGCTGGGTTGCCATACATGCTTCACTAGGCACAGCTTAGTGGTATCTGTGCAAAGAGGAAAAACAGACTTCAAACTTGATTGAACTATGTGAAGTCTGGAGCATTAGTGTGGAAATCTAAAAGTGTACAGATAGCTGGAAGGTGGCTGGAAAGAGCATCCAGGTCTCCTGAAACAGAAGTAGTGCTTTGGAGTTAGAAGTCATTAAAGCAGAAAGGGGAAAAAACTGAGGCTTTTGCATCACTGAGAATGAAGGAGAGGATTTCTAGCTGGAAGTGAGTGGGATATCATGGGATAGTCCTCGACTCTCCTGGAGAAGAGGACTCCAGGTGAGGGGATGGGACATGCTGCAGCAGCAGGAGGTGGGACACACTGTGATGGCAGGAAAGTGGAGCTGGATTTGCAAGACCCACAGAACGGGAGGCACAGAAGGAGCTTACTTGGCTGCTCAACCACAAAAGCATGAATAATGGGCAAGGACCAGTGGCTCTTCCCTGCAGAAGGAGGGATGAGGTCCCGTGGGAAGGGCAGAGCTGGCTGTTTTACAGAGGGGTTTGAAGAACATCCTCAGAAGTGGCAGAAGATGTCAGAACTGGCATATCTGTCAGTATGCATTTTGGGATAATTTTAAGATTAGTGGCACTGTGGAATACAGTAAAGCAGGGGAGGTCACCTGTAAAAGCTAATGGCAACACGAATCATGGTAGCAGTTGAGGAAGAGAAAGAGAAATGGCAATTATGTCATATTGACGTGACAAGAGTGTGTGAAGATAATGAATTTGGCCATGGCTCAGTATTAGAAGTTCCACACTGTAGACAGGTATCTCTCAGGGGGGAAGGTAGTGCTTTGTAAGTAAATAGCACCTTGTAAAGGATGTGCAGCTGTGAGACATTCGTAAGAGAAATCCAGAGCAGATCCATTTGAGTGTCTTGTTCTTCTAAGGTGGCACATGGAAAAGAGGGAGTTTGGCAAGTGGGTAGTAAGTATGATTTGTAACATGTGCTTAGTTCTGCAACTGATTTTTTTCTGTCTTGGTAGTTGTTTCATAGTAGTAGGTGAGCTTTGTCCTAGGAAATGCCAAGGGAAGTCCCATCCTACTGTGGCTTCTGTCCTCAGAATGGCAGTGGGACTGCGTGAGCAGAGGCTGGAGACAGCACGTAGCTATGGTGTTATGTCCTTAGTAGGGGTGGCATTGGAGAGAAGAATGGTGCTGAGAAAAGCAAACAGGACCATTTGATACCCATCCACGTGCATTTGTGTGCAACTGGCAGGTGGGCTGAGACATGGAAAGGGATAGGATCAGCGGAGAGGGAGACTGGTCTTTCACAGTCGTGAAGGAGGCAAGCACGTCGGCAGAGACATATGGAAAGCAGATCTCACAGAAGGTTTGGGAGAAACAACATTGGCTCCTACAAGGCTTGGTGCTCGAGAGGTTTTGCACAGCGCAGATTCATGTTATGCAACCGGTTACGGCATGGGAAGTTGCAGAGCACTTAGTGAGAGCCAAAGGAGATGCTCCACCATTCTCCCAGGGGGGAAGTGAGCTGCTTTTGCTCCAGGAAGGAAAAGGCGTCAGGTGCCAGTAAGGAAGAGTGCTGCTTTAACTCCTTCTGAAAAGCCTCTCACACTCTTCCCAGAGCCCTCAGGCTCCATAGCAGCAGCTGGAATCGAGAAGATAAGCAGTTTGCAATGCAATTCCTGTCTTGCTTTTGGTGGTTTTATGGTTCAGCCATGGATTGCCTGCACCAGGTGCCAAGGGTATATGATTCCTCTCTGCAATGCCCCCTGTCATGGGGAGAATCTGGCCATGCTTTGCATACCAGGACAGTTTCCTGCGGAATCTCCAACTTCCTTTACTCCCCCTCTGGGAAGTTATTAGACATGTTGAGTTAATGTGCCTCTTACCTATTTGGTTGATTAATCTGTTCATAAGGCACGTAGTGAAAGCACCGCAGTACTGAACAAGAAGTACGTACCAAAAAATGCTGGACAGACAGCCCAGGCAGCAGCCAGGTTGCGAGCACTGCTGAGCATGGGCAGGGCTGGAAACTGCCCAGCAGAGTCAAAGGGAGCAGCTTGTCTTCAGTGCAAGCATATCTGGAGGAGTGGGAGAGGAAGACAGAAGGTAGGAGGGCAGAAGAAAGGGGAGAATACTGGAATCGGCAGCCTAAGCCAAAATGCTGCAGTGGGACAGACAGTGCCCTAAAGGTAGCCAGTTTCTAGGAAAGTATTCCAGGCTTGGTAAGAACACTGCTGGTAACATTCACAGAATGTTTGTGTTTCAGATTTTTTGTATACTTCTCTCAAGCTGGTGTGGTTACGTGCTTTGTTTGTTTCTCTTTAGCTTCTACCCTCCATGCTGTTAGAAATACTCTGACTCAAGTCCATCCAAATACAGCAGTGCCGTGTTTGGTAAGTGGGTTGTGAGCCCTTGGGGTCTGAGCAATGATTTTCAATCAGAATTTGGCAAAACAGCAAGTTAAAATTGCTTTTTTAAAAAATTGATTCCCAGATCCAAGATTTCACTCCACATCGTTTAAGATTAATTTTCTCGTAAACAGAGTGTTTAACCTGTGCTTTGCTGCTTTATATCAAGCCATGCGAAGGTCCTGGGTGTCAGCCGTAAGGTAATTTTGCAGGTCTCCCGGGGTGATTGCCATGGTCCTGCTGCAGAGGTGTTTGGGGCAGCGACCCTCCAAGGAGCTGCACCTCTCCCTGGCCAGTTTGGGATGATTGTTTTTCATCTCCTGCATGCAAGGGGATTGCAAGGGTGTTCTCTGAGATTTTCTTTTTGGATCCACACTCCAAAAACTCAGCCTTCCTGCTGCCATTGCTCTCCAGTCACCTGTCTGCAGACCGCAGCCGTGCTCCTCAGCCTCCCTTAAATCAGACACCCACATTTCATTTCATTCTGGCAGCTGATTTGCAGCAGAAAAACACAAACACCCTGTCCTCAGTCACACGGGGTGGCAGCCCGCCATGGCAAGGAGCATGCGCAGCCCTGGGAGGCCACAGCTTCGTGTTCAATTACAGTAAGAGCATCTCAAGTGCACCGCTGGAAACAGTCCACAAACTGTGTTTATCCTTGGCCAGTCTTGTGCTTAGGAGAGGCATCAGTATGTTGGTTTTCTGCTGCAGCCAAGTGTTTTCCTCTTCTGCCTTGCTGGTCTCCCCAAACACGGCACAGCTGCCTCCTCCCCAGGAGTGCTGTTCTGGCCCCGGCCATTTGAATTTCCATAGCGGGATGCTCAATCATCTCAGCATGACAGGTGTCAGCTTCTTTCTGATCGCAGGTGTCAGGTGCTCGTCGGTTTGACAGACCTGCATGCAGCCAGCACCGGGCAAAGCTGCAGTTTGTTTGCCTGCGGTGTGTCTACCTGTAGTTTTCTTCACTTTTTGGTACAGTTACCCATCTCTGTCGGCATGTACTCCTTGCTCGCTTGAGAGATGTGCATGATCCGAACTGTCCGTCCTTAGGGAGTTTGTTGTGTTTTCAGGATGGGATCTGGTCCGCTGTTTAAAAAAGTACACAGCCTTCCCGGTTAGTGTTTTCCATTTGCTACGTGACTCGCTAGTTCTCCTGCAACAGCACGCGGGCTCTCCACCAGGACAGCCGGGCAAGCCCAGCCAGCGTGCGAGCACTGAGGTGTGGGTGTCTCAAGCTTCTTCACAGTTGGTCGCACAGCGCTGGATGTCTCTGTACTCAGCACCAGAGCAGGGCAGAGGGATAAGACCACCACTGCCACTGTATCGCCAGGGATTCCTGGACGCTGCTGAAGCTGGGTTGACTGATACTCTGAGAACAGGTCAGTAGTCTCATGGACCGTGTTGTGTGGTAGCAGCTCATGATATGAAATGCTTAGCTGCAGTAGGAATGTCCAGGGGATAGAGTGACAGCTCGTCAAAACTAGACAGCAGTTCTGTATTTGACATCTTGAGGTCAAAAACTGTCAGTTCCTTGATATTTTTATGGTGTCTTAAATTGCCTGGAGAGTGTTTTGAGCCTTGTCAAAATGAATCAATTAAGGCCAAGTCATTCACAATCTTGTACTGCTCTGATTCAGCAGCAGGACCATGCTTGATTTTCAGCCTAATAATTACAAGTGGTTTGGAGGATCGGGGGGGCTGATAGAGCCGCTTTCTGTTTCCCTCGGAGCTGCATGTGCTACACTTTTTACTTGCTCTTTGCCTTGGCTGTCTGTAGCATTGTTTTCCTCCTCCTGAGAAACACAGCCAACTTTCTAATTAAGGAAACCACTCCGCAGCCGTTGTGGCTGTTCATTGAGTTCTTTCTCCACACCAAAGTTTCCAGCTCCCCAAAAGATTTGAAGTCACTTCTTAATACAGCTGAAGGAAGATAGGAGCTTTGGCTTGGGGCAAGATCTTCCTTTAACTCTGTTAAGAAGCAGGCATGCTGCACCGAGCATCGCTGTGTGCAGCATATTCACTTCGTAAGCGCTTCAAATTCACCTCTGGCTATGACAAATAGTGCTGAGGTTATTTTTCTATTGGATTCTTGTATGAAAAAAAAATAGTTATGAGAAATAAGTATCACTTTGTGCTGGGCTTTACTGCTTACTGGGCTTTGAGCCTGAAAGGATTTAGAAGTCATCATGCTCTAAGGGAAAGTTGTACTAAGAGGAGGTGGGGGTTGCTCCAGCCAGCTGTTGTGATTGGGAAGAGGCTTGTCCTGACCAATGGAAAGGAGACCGGGGCTGAGACAGAGAGGCAGCCAGCACTGATGCAGCTACACCCAGTGAGATTAAGACCAAATTAGAAACTCAGCTTGCAGGGGTTTATCATTTCCTTTATATTGTGATATTAATAAATGCAAATATTTTTTATCTTAGTTGTTATCCTCTCCTCTATCTTCTGTTAATGGGCGTTGTCCTAAGTTCAGGCTGCACTGGTAACTGTATGAAGAGGATGGAGACATATTCACATGAGTTATTGTGCCATGCAAAAAGTACCTGGGTGTGCGAGGAAAGAATATGGGCACTTCTTCATGTCTGCGTGCCAGCTCCTCTTGTCAGCCTTGAGTTGGACGAGATTCCTTAAGACAATGCCATCCTAATGCATCACAGTTCAGGGCTGTTGATATTTCACAGCAAAGCACAGTAACGTTTTTTCTCATTTCATTTCTGAAGTACACAAAATTTGGAACATATGCACCGCATCAGGATTAATTGCTCTTGCCAGTCAACCCAGAGGAACAGCTCAGACCAGGCCTGGTCACTCATCCAGTAGGAACTCTTACTGTCTGCTACTCTACCTTTGCGACCCTAGCAACATCAGCACCTTCTGCTTTTCAGAACTGTTGTAGTTTAAAAATAAACTGCAAAGACCTGGCCATTCCCACCTGGTTGCTGTGGTGCTTTACAACTTTTTGAGAAAATTTGTTTAAATACTCTCAGAGCATCCTTGTGCTGCTAAAACTGGGTGCATGGAGGGATGGTGATGGGAGCGTACAACATGGTGGAGGATTTGTTCAGAGCCTGCTCTGCACCATGAGTCCAGGATGGACCGGGAAGCCGGGGCAGGAGGGTGCACGCAGCACATTTACACATCGTGTAGGAGCTGCACTGCGTGGCCAGCACGAGGGAATACACCCCGCCTCTGCCTGGCTGCACGGCTCCAGGGAAGGGTGAGCAGCCAGGAGCTGCCCAATTTGCACCCTTTGCCCAGGACTCCTGCACAACTGGGCTTCGCTGTGGAGGGCCATGGTGGCCTGGTGCTCAGCAGGGACTGGACTTTCCATCCCAGTAGATCTGCTTTCCATCCCAGATAGGTTGCATACGGAAGGGAGCTCTCTACTAGCCAAAATAAAGAGACGCAGCAATCTGCCAGAGCTGGTTAAAGCATGTAGTCTGTTACAGGCAGAACGGAATACAATTTGCGGTAGAGGCTACAAAATACATTTGCAAGGCATCTGAGCCTGGTGCTAAGACATTCTTTCTTTCAACGTTGTTGTTGCCAATAGCTTCTCTTGTGCTCAGACCAAAACTATTTTGGGTGGAACATTTGCTCCCTACTTTCTAGCAAGCCTGGTCACAGGAATGAAGAATGGATTCTTTTCACTGGCCGCAGCTGGTTTGAATGATCCCCACACTGAACCCATTGACTCCAGGCACTCCTCATGTGAATCGCAAGGAAGTAGCAACTGATTTTTTGTTCATGTGCCTGACAGGCCGAAACAGCAAAGCTGTCTGAAGTTGACTGAATGCTTGAATCCAGGCACATGCCAGGGAGGAGTCCTGGTGCATGCTCTGTACCTAATGCTGGCAGCAAGTGTGATTCACCAGCTCAGTGCAAAGTAAGGAGGCAGGAGAGGGTGAGACGTGTTTCTGTTGTGGGTGTCTGTGCAATGTCCTCTCCAACGCTTCCTGCAGGGCCCCTGGAGAGCACAGCAGCATGGCTGAGTTTGGTACAGAAGATCCATCACGCTCATTCAATGAGAGCTTGAAGAGAAGTCCTTCAAGAATTGTGACCTTTGCATTACATACAAACAAAAAAAATACCTTGAAGCCCATCCATGTCAATTGGCTAGACCTTGAACAAGGCATTGAGAGGGATCTGCACCTCTCTCAAGGTCTGCTTCTTGCAAGGAGCAACAAAATAGCTCGTTTAGAAAACTCTTCTTGTAGGTGATCTCTCTGTTGAGAGCAACTTCCAACAAGTTTCTACAGAAGAATCACCTTCCATTTTCCTTCTGAAGGAAGAGGATTTCAGGGAAACAAATGGGCCCAGCATTTGTGTGCTTGCAGAAGGAGGACAACAGGTCAGGGATGGTGACCCATTTGTTGAGCTGAGAACCAGGGAGACACTTGGCAAAACTCTTGCTGAAAGTAATGCTACTAAATGGAAAGGGGCTTGGGGATAATTACGAAGCCACCTCTGTATTCTGAAGTACGCTTAAGAAATTCAACTGGCCATGTGTTACGGATTTTTCACCAATACTGGATTTTTCTTTGTACTATCAAAGGTATTAATTAGAGTAATAGATTACACGGAGTACTGTACATTTTATCTCTCGGGTATTTGTGGAATGAACCATGAAAACACAGACATATTTGTGTGTGAAATAATTGTAAAATGCTTGTTTAGCTGGGTTTCTTGATGAGTACCATGTCTTATTTCACCTCTTGGCCATGTAGCCTGCACCTCTTGATTCCAGCGGGGTGATGTCGTGCCAGTGGCAGCTAATGTGCGAGGGGCTTTGGGATCCCCTAGGACAAAGGCACAGTGTAATGCTGTTGCTGCAGGAGCCTTCTTTTTCAAGATCCCAGGGAGTTTTCTCAGCACACTCTGTTTGTTTGATACAGATTTTGTAATCTGTATAATGTGATCAAATCTATAAACATGTAGACAGGGGTACGATGCATCAGCATCCGTCTTTGCCAACTGCTTTCTACTGCAAGGCAGGAGTTTTTGTCAGCTTTCTGAAACTTTGGTACAAGACTCACCCTTTCCCCCCCTCCCCTACCTCCTTCCCGAGAAAGAAATGAAATCTGATCGGTTCACTTTGCCATACCTCACTCTTCTGGTGGATTTGTGGCACAATTTCAGAACTAAAAAAATCAATTAATTGAGAATAACCATAGGGTATATAACTACAGCTCTTAGGTTGATAGGTGATGAGTTTTATTGAACCAATAAAATACAGAAAACCATTAGAGGAAAACGGCTTATGGCAGTGGTATCGTTCAGTGTGATTTACAGTTTTATAACTGTAGGCAAATTTGAAATATTTTTCACTACCTTCAGTATACATTATTAGATAAACCTATAGCCTGTGCTTACCTACATCAGCACTGACTTTCTTCTCTGTGATAGTGAAGAGGCATAAAAATGAAGACATTTTCAGCCCATTACAGTTTAACATGGTTTCAAGAGCAGTCAGTTTCTCTACAGTTTGGATTTTATTTGTCTCTTAATGTGCTCAGGATGTCGGTAGGAAATGCCTCCCAGCAGCCGCAGGAGTTTCAGTGTAGCTGTCTTTTGCATGCACAAGAAAATAAGACACCTTAAGAATGAAGATTATTGAGCAAAATACCACCTGATGAAAAAGAGAGAGAAAATACAGATCCTTGCCGGGCGTGCTTTATTCCAGCGTCCTGATCATCCTCCTTTAGCTCTTGTTGCATTGCTGAGGTTGCTCCCATGAGAAAAGACGTTCATCAGAGCTGGGGAGGGCAAGGACAGGGCTGCCCTGTGCTTCAGCGAGGTTCTTCGTGTGACCAAATGAGTGGAGTGAACTTCAGGGGCTACTGGGAGCTGGAACAAGCCAGGGCTGCAGTGCTACAGCCCCTTCCCAAGGCGGTGGGGGAGTAGGAAGTGCTCCAGGGTGACGGTCAGAGACCTCTGCGGGGCCCCACGTGGTCAGGGGAGAGGTGGGTGTTGAACTGCCATAGCACACAAATAGCTCATCATTCTTGGAATCGAAAAATATGAATCTGCCAGTGTGTTATCTAGATTAATGAAGATGAAATGTGCTGTATAAATACATCAGAAGTATGAACGTGCTGTTATCCCTTGGGCTGCTCTGGCTCACAAGGAGAAAAGGTTGATTTGTATTTGTAGATGATTTTGCTTGCTCTGCCAATGTTCATTTTTGTTTTAGTACGCAACCCAGGGAGCATGTATTTCTTTTGCTCAAAGATGTAGCAGATTAGCAAAGATTTTTTCTTGATTATCATAGCTGAAATAGCTTTGTTTTTAGATAAATTTTTCATCTGTCATTACTTGTGAGGGTTAGTGATACTATTTTAAACACTGGTGATAAATTATGGAGGTTGTAAGCTCTATTATTCAAGGAACTGTGCAATATTTGGACATTGAATGTGGTTTCCATAAACCAGAAGGTGCTTGTGTGCAGCTGACCAGGCTGAGTGTCCTCCAGCTGGTGCAGGAAAGGTGGAGATGAAGCAGCTACAAGGGTAGGATTTGCAAAACAATGAGAGTTTAACCTAGCCTTGACTTGAGCCCACCCTGGGTGCGCAGGAAAAAACCCATGCAGAAACCCTCAGCAGGGTGGTTGTCACTCATGCCGACAGATGTGGTGTCTCAGGGTGAATAGGTACTTCTGGTATCAGTAAGTTAGTTATGGTGTTTGGTAGGCATTGCTTGTTCCACCAAATTAAAGATGTGAGTTGTGTGGCTGTGAATTATCGCTAATAAGAAGAGAACATTTTCAGGGTCAGGGATGAGAAAAAAGATTAGGTATGCTCCCTTGCCTGTTTGTGGTGCGTGCTGCTCATTCAGGGCCCAAGACGAGCCTGGCTGGAAAGCTCCGGAGGGGGTTGTTTCAGCCTCCAACAGCCTTGAGAGGACAAGGAGAATGAGGTGGAGTGGCCGGAGGCGCCACAGCTTCCACCCTGGGTCCTTACTTAGAGCTTCCTTCCACTGTCGCAAAAGAAACCACATCTCAAACATTATTTGAGATCTTCTTAGAAGTTTTGGGTTGTTCCAGCCACGTTCAGGTCCAAAGGCTGTTGAGGTGGTGATGTATCAGGAGGAGGTGTGTGGAGGCTGGGCTGAGGTCCCTGGCACTGCCCGCAGGTGGGTGCATGCCTCCCCTAGACCTGCAGGCAGTGTTTTGCAGGAAGGCAGGGATGCTAGCAGCCAGGAAAAGCCTGATAAAGGGGGAGAATAGAGAACCTGAAAGTTAATCATTAAACTTTTTCTGTTACCTTTAGTCAGCCAGAAAATTGAAGCTAGGTGAGGTTTGCAGGGAGACGTAATATCTTTTATTAGACCAACTTGTATAGTTAGAAAAACACATGTGCTTTGGGGACCACACGCTTTTCTTCAGGTCTCCACAATTGCACATTACATTAAAAATAAAATTCATTTAATTTTCAAAGGGTTTAATGGATATTTGCAAGAACTGAATTTAAAAGCAACTCACAAAAAATACCTCATTTGGTTTAATTTGGTTTGGACATTTTAGGAAAGATTTAATATCCATGAATCAATTGCAGAAGACTTTTTTTTTCCTGACTTGAAGTTTAGTAGTAGAGACCTGACATCTGTATACATGGCGTCAAAATTTCTGCATGCAGTCTCCAAAGCTTGTTCTTTTGTGCACCTGAGAAGTCTGTCTTAAGTGTATATACATGCTCTTACTTCTTTCTGAAATACCCTTTTACAATTTCAAGATGCTGTTAGCATAAGGCTCTACAAAGGTGCAAAGTCAGAAGGTTTAAAAAGAGTGAGTTTAAAATAGAGTTCTCTCTCCTGACCACCACTTTTTTCTCTCAGTCTAAAAAAAAATGTGATAAAATGATAATATTTTAAGATTTGGGAGTTTGTTACTAATCGCTGTATTGCTATTAATCGGTGTAGTTTCTGTGTTACAGGAGATAAGATGCTATTGTTAATAATATTTTCAGTAGAGGTCTTGGTTCACCCTGATCTCACGAAATTTTCAGCTTACAATCCCATTCTGTGTTGAGTGTTTCTTTTTTCTTTTTAGAGTGCTTTTTTATCTTTTTATTTTTCATAACCTTCTATGTTGTCCGGTACACCAATTTAAAATTCCCTCAATCCAGCTTAGTCTCAGCTGTATTAATGCATGGCTCGAGGGCACAAATAGCTAAAAAGGGCTGTATTGTGTGGCATCTCTAAAATCTTTTTTCAGAGAAGTTGGATAAAGACATTGAGGTTTCTTGGGGGTGGTCATGGGTTGGTTTTTTTGTTGGTTTTTTTTTTTTTTACAGCTGAGTGAGGCAGCCTTGCAGGTGTCTCAGAGAGAAGACATCAGGGTGGCAGATGCTGCCAGGCCCCACATCACCCCATTTCTGTTGAACTCTCCAGGAGAGTATGCTCCTCTGGGAAGGTGGCTGCAAGCACAATGTGGGATCCTTCTTCATTTTACTGATGTATCTGGGGAGACAGCTTTACAACAATATTAAAAATAATAAAAGGTTTTAGTTAAGGAATGTGGGTTGAAGCAGGAGTGAGTTTCTTTTCAATACTTTCCCTAGGACATTACATACCGAGCTCTGTCTTCTTAATGCAGTCACAGCCAGTCAATCCTGCCTGAGGTAGAACCAGTCTTTTCCAAGATGTAGTAAAAAAACCCAGCAAATACTGGGGTTCTGTATTCAGCTTCAGAAAGTATAAGCGAAGGGGCAGGTCGGAGCCAGCTGGTTGTGCCCCCAGCGCTGCCGTTGCCTGCAGGGCCATGCCCCGGCAGAGCGGCGGGGCTGCAGGCAGGGCTGCGGGGCTGGGGTGCCCAGGGGACGATGCTCCCAGGTGAGCTGCTTCGCTTACTTACTCTCTGTAGCTGGGAGGACCCACAAGGTAGCCTCCCTCTGTAAACTGTTCCTCTGAAGGATAAAAAAATCAGTTCTCATTTGGCTGTGCTGTGTGGTGCAATCCTCTTCTTCATCTCCCATGGCAGTGCACCTTCTTGGCTGGCAAATAATTAATAATGCACCTCGAGGGGATGTCAGCCCAGTCCAAGGAAGCGCTTCTGTTAAGGACAGCACACGCTGAAATACATGCTAAGCTGAAATATGCGCTTGAGGGTTGACCTCAACCGTGGTGGGTTTCCTGGTGTCTCAGTGAGTTCCCTGGGTGAGAGCAGAAGGGCCAGGAGCTGGGGTACTCGGGAATGAGCACCCTGCCCTTGGGGAGCATGCCGGGGGACCTGCCGCCCGGGCTGGGGACATGCCTGCAGCTGCAGAAGTAGCAGAGAACAGACTTTGTTTGTTAATCCTCGGAGAGCTGGTGGGTTTTGGTGGTCGCTGCTGAGCCCAAAGTTTTGTTTGCTGTGTTTTTACGTTTCTAGGCTGCTTTATATATCAACAGGAATTCAACGTGTGCCTTTTTTTTTTCTTTTTTTTAGTGTTACTGTGATAAAATCCTACGATACGCTTGTAAAGCATTCATTGTAAAAGTAAATCAACTTTAATAGCAAGTAGGTTGTAGTTAAGTGCTTTTGAGTGTGAGTATTTAGGGTTTTTTTTCTCGCTTAGTTATGATCCTGTGCTACAGGGAAGTGAGAGTGTTTATCTTAGGGAAATGAGTGGGATTTGCAGGCATTCAGCACCTCCCAGGACCTTCCAGGGTTATCCCCTTGCTCATATATTTCCATTTTGCCATCCTTTCTGCACTAAGCAGAATTGGTCTCAAATTCCTCAGAGTGATGGGAGAGTACGGGGGGGGCTCCGGGTACAGGCTGGGATGGGGAAAGAAATGGAAAAAAAGAGACATAAAAAACTAGGACAAAAAAAAAAGCGGGAGCCTTGTACTGGCTGTGAATGTGCTGCAGAAAAGCTGGAAATGTGGTGGTGGTTGGGCTTCCTTTCCACGCAGAAGTTTCCTTCGTTTGATCTTCACTGTGAAAGAGGGCTGGGGATCTGAGAATGGGGACGTGGCCAGGAGCAGCAATAGGAAGGGAGAAAGTTATCTAAGGTCCAAAGCCCTCAGCAGAAACGTTACACATCGTAGGTTGAACAGTGGCTTTTTCGGTCTCCAGAAGGGATGACCTTGCAATGGGGTCGCTGAACAGACGGTTCCAGCTGGGCTTGTGCACTTGGCAAACGCCCAGGAGCTATTTTAATAGGTCTTACAAGGGATGAGGCCTTGGCAAGACCTGGGGGTTATGGAGTGAGCTCTCAGTCTTTTTTCCTTTGGTAGCTAGCAAGCGTCACTCAAGCTATGGAAAAGCCCCCGGGAGCTGTGTGGCTCACAGAGCTCAGGGACAACCCACATCCTTCTCTTTCCGCTGGTGCACGTCACTGCAAATGGCATCACTCACTGCTTGTGGCTTGAAGGCTTTGCACTTTTTATCGCTTTCAGTGAAGGCACTGGAGGTGTCCAGGTGGATTTTAATATTGGATCCATCCTTCACCCAGGCCAGGGCCTTGGGTGCTCCCTGGGTGGTCACAGCTCCTGCTGCAGCCCGCAGCCGATCCCGCAGCATTTGTAGGAGTGGAGGCAGCTGCCAGCCCTTTTGGGCGCTTTGCACTTGGCCAGAGGTTGGTTTGAGGAGGGTTTTAAAGTCGAGCTGGGCTCTGACTGAAGGCTCCCACATTGCCCTTGTGGAAAGAGCGTTAGGTAAAGCCTGGGTTGGATCTTTGGTGGGTTGATATCCCTTCTTACTGTGAACAAATGACTTGAGATGACAGCAGGTGGATGTGGAGATGAGGATTTATCTTTCAAAAGGCTGCCCAGGCTCCTGCCCCAGCAAAGCCCTGTCTCTCTAGCTTGCTCATCTGGGCAGTAGGAGCATCAGTTACAGGGACCACTGTAAGCCAACAGTGAATGGCAACCACTGTCCCCCCCCAGCACAGAAGCTCCTGATGCCATCTTGACCTTCTCCTGAGATCTACAGAAAACCTCCAGCAGCAAAGCAGAGCAGCATGTAGAAAGCCCTATGTATATCTTGCCTAAAAGATTGGTAGCACTTTTTGTCCAGCATAATGGGAAAGACTAATGTCAGTGCTTAACGCCAGTGTAATTTAATTCCTGCAAGTATCTCACAATGCAACCTTTTGCTTTCCACTCAGAATCACTGGCTATCAATGCGCAAACACAAGTTTAAAAGGTGCTGGTGGCACACAGAGAGCTCATGTGATTGAGCCCATTGCTTCCTAAAAGCTGAATCTAGGTGCTTGCTTTGATGGATTACCTTTTTTTTTTTTTGTTTTGTTTGGGGTTTTTTTTGGTTTTTTTTCATTCAAAGGAAATGTCCAGTCTAAACCACAGGGCTGTCAGTTGTCCCTCTATGTGATAAAACTCAGCTTGCATCCTGCAGTGCTGGTGTGTTGTCAGCAGCCCTGGTGCTGGTCTCAGGTGGCCTCAGGTGTGTCAGGCTGTCCCACTGCCAGGGCTGTCTGTCTGTGCTGGTCGGCAGGCTCATCTTTAGCTTTGATTTTTACATCTCATCTTCCAAAATGTCTTTACAGCCTCTGAATAGCTTGGGGTGATTTGACAGCCTCCTGCCCAGATGGCTAATATCAGCGGCTCTCCCCTACACCCTCATGTAAAGCATCAGCATCGTTCTCCTTGGGTTTATTTAATTTTTTTTAAAAAAAAAAAAACAACAATGAATGCTGTCCGTTTCCTGGAGGAGCTCATTTGGTTTTTTTACTGCTGTAGGTTGTAGGAAACAACAATGTAGGTTGTTTCCATTTCGATAGAAGGGAAAAGATAAATGGATAAAGAGAATAGGGAGGGACCCAAAGGAGAGCTGGTGTTGGGATGTCATCCCTCCGGCATGATGCCATATGGCTGGAATGTGTGTCTCAGAGATGAACATCACGCATATGAAACGTAAAGAGTATATACTGCAGCTGAAGTGACCACACTGGAGAGAGAGTATTTTTTTCGGGTTTCTGGATAATATCAAGAAAGCCATCCACTAAGCACTACAAATACAGTTTGTTTTCAGCACTGGGTTTGGTAATGGAGCATGTTCGAGGAGAATTTGTTGAGGTTTTTGCTGCCTTCTCCATAATGGTTTTAATAGCAGCTGCAAAGCTCAGCCCTGGGCAGTGGGACAGTTTGAGAGTCCATATGGTGTCTGAATCATAACCACAGTACAAAGCCTAACTGGGTTTTTCCCTTTCTTTTCCTATCCCTCTCAAAAAACAAAAGGAATACAAGAAACGGAGCTCCTTTGAGCAAGCATTTTTTCTCTCAGGTGCTTCTTTTAGCTTTCTTGGTAGCATCCCTCACCACCCCATATGGCCTCTCCCATCTGCTCTGCCATCTCTCTCACGTGCCCTGGCAGCTCCCACTGCCTCCCCAGACTCGCCATCCCATCCATTCATCCCATCTCTGCACTCCTGCTTCTTGGGGTCCCCCAAGGTTCTCGGGTTCAAGGGTTCTCGGGCACCCTCTGTCTCCTGTCGTGTTGCATGGCCGTTACGAGTGTCACCCTAAGGCCTTGCTTAGCTCCTCTTGAAGTCGCTCCTGCTAACCCTCCTGTGAGCTGGGGCAGAAGGTCACAGGCTGGCGTTTGTAGACCCAGATTTACCAACCTAGCAGCCTGGGAATAACCAAAACACCGATGATTTGGTAAGGCAGGTATACAGCAGAGGCTACATAGTACTATTCTGTTACTTTTTTTATTATATTCCAGCAGTTTCTATACTTGTGGCTGTATCTAGAGAGCTCCTGGATGAGATTTAATTCAGTCCAGAGATTATTTTGTAGATGGAGAGTGCTCCAGAGTTTTGCAAAGTTTGTGTTTGGCTTTCCTGACCCAAGACTGCATCCCTGTGGCATCTTATGCCTATCTCGGTGCTTTAATGGGGGTACGCAAAAGGAGGTGAAGAGGTATCTCTGTTTCTGGTGTGTGTATCTACAGATATTCAAATAAGAGTAAGAAAATGCCATGTATATATATACTCCCTGTATTTTTACTGAGGATTTTTTTGTGGTTGCTGTCTGCTTCTGTAGTTCAGCTGGGGACTGTGATTACAGTGTTTGTATCACCTAGTAAGGACATTGTTTTATATGGGAATTTCCGATGCATTTTTAAAAATACATTCTTAAAGGAAGCCCTGAAAAGTTATCTGAAAAGGGAACTGGAAAAAAGCCATTTACGCTTGTGTGCTGATGGGAGGAAACATGCCGGAGAGGTCAAGAGTTTGCCCAGGCTCTTCCCCATGGCAGGTATGAGTTTTTCCTTCTCTAGCAGGGACCCTGCCCTTCACAGGGAAGGATGAGCCTTCCTGCCTTTTTGCCCATCTTTCTGGGGCTTGGGAGTTTCTCTGAAGTGTGATTTCCCTTGCTGGGGGTGGTGGCCGTGGTCCTGTGGGTTTTCACAGTGGGCTGGAAGTCGCCTCTGCTTTGCCATCATCCTCCTTCCCCATGGCAGCCCTGGCTGCAAGCGTGGAGCCCCTCAGCTCCAGCTGCATTATGGACATGGGTTCAAACACCCAGGTCTTCTCTAAATGAGAAGATTTTTCAGTCTTTCCTTGGTAGGATCCTGGCTTAAAAGAAAAAAAAAAAAGCATGCCTTGATTGTTTATAAAAAAGATACTTGATGTCACTTTATAAACTGGCTGTGTATTTGTGTGGCTTCTGTCTGTACAGTGCCAAGTGCCTCCAGAGTATTTACAATTACAAATAACAATAAATATCTGTTTGTTTCTTTCTTTCCCCTGACTGCAAGATAAGACTGTATTTCATTTTTGCATATGCATTTATTATGAGAAGCATTTATTAACAGGAAAGGTTAAGTGAAAGAAAGAGCATCACGTGTGAGTACACTGCAGTAGGGGAGGGTGGTCCTCTCGGTCCTGCAGCATCACAGTGCTTTGCAAAAACATCCCCATCCTCACAAGAAACCTTCCTTCAGCACTTCTTCGATGGCACCTTCACAACTTGCTTACACCTTTCTGCTACAGCTTGAAATCCCCACCCCATGTCTTACCTGTGACCCACAGAGATGCCTTCCCACGGGCTTCCCCTCCACACACCCCTGAAGCAGGATCAGCGCTGGTTTACAGCCCACGGAGAGTATGGCCCAGAGCCAACAGGGAGTGGGGACCCCGAGCCACCTCAGAAAGGCACTGGGAGACCCCGGCTTTCTGCCTTGTAATGGAGGGGTGATGGATAGGACAGTGATCTGCAGAAAATTTGAAGTGCTCAAGCAATGGTAATGTAAGTTCAAGAGAAAAATGTGCCTAATTCCCCTTGTCTTGTACTCGGAGACTGGATTTTAGGGGGGCTGACAGGTCTCTTAATGTTTATATTACAAGTCAGCATCAGCTTCAGGTAACAAACATTTGTTCTTCCTATTCCTGATCCCATCCTCTAATTCCAGGACCTTCCTGGGCATCCATAAGCATCCAACAGGGTCAGCAGGACCCTTGTCTGTTAGAGGCCTGCACGTGCCTATGAACTGCTGCCCATTTGTCCTGAGTGTTTCCCTGGGACCAGCTCTGGGTGGTCCAGACCCCCAGTCTGCAGAGGGGAAGGATGATGCTGTTTGAACCAGTGGGATGGTGGTGAACTGGTGATGGAGAAACACAGGTTTGCACAGGCTAACCTTGCTGCTGACAGATTTCCCCAGGGACTGCATTTCTCCCAGCTGAAGAACTGTAGTCGGTACCACTGGTGCAGTGGCAGTGCTCTGGTTCAGCTTTGGCTTCCATGACTGAAAATCAGTTTGATGGATCTGGGGTAGTTTGCAGAAAGGCCACCTAGATCCTTCTGTTAACTAACTTGCACTGCTCTCTAGCCAGGGAATGACAAATGGTAAGATGCAGCACTAACACTATTAAGCGGGAGCGAGATGCAGATTTTTTTTCTTGGATGAGGATTGTCTCCAGCTGTTGCTGCCACTGGCAATGGTGATGGCGACTAGAAAGAGAAAAAACCAGCTGCTCCAAGCCGTGAGCCACTGTGTGCCCTGGGGATGGGGCATTGCACAGGTACAACCTCCCCTCCTTCACCCTGTCCCGCAGCAGCCCTTCCCAGGAGCGTGGGACTGGGATGACAATGATACAGGGCTGCTTTTACCTGTTTGGGACAAACTGGTCAGGATGAGATGGGCATCTCTAAGAAGATGTGAATCTTGCCAGCAAGCGAGTGGGATTTCTGATGCTGAAAAGCAGTTGGTGTGGACACCAAGAAAGAATTTGGCCCTTCGTTTCTGGGTGCTAGATGAGATCAGCACAGCCCTGCTTTCCCCCAGTGCTTTGTGTTTGTTTTCGTGCTGCTGCTGCTGCTGCTAAAGGCTATCAGCCTGTTTCTGGAGCCTTGTTCAATATACTCTGCATGGAAAGGCATGTTTCATTTTTAAGTTAAAAAAAACCACACAAAAAAACCCAAACAAACATAAAACGCAGCGTGGCACAGATTAAATCCATTTGAGACAACTCCAAAAAAAAAAAAAACCCGCTGTATGTGCAAGTCAATAGGAGGAGGGGAGTGGAAGGGGAAAAAGCAACTGTGACATATACAAACCCTTTAGTGTGCATAGCATAAGATTTTTTGGCTGGCACTCACATGATTTTATTCAAGGGCTGGGAAAGAACTACGATTAGTTAAAAGCTTCAGCAAAGTCTGGAGGGAGTGCTCTGAAGAGTTGGGAGCCGCGCAGAGGTGACTGTAACTCCTCTCGCAATTTCAGACTATTCTTCTGTGGCTCAGGACAAAAGCCTTTTCTTTTCCCTCCGTGTTCAAAGAGACATTTGTCTTGAGATGTTGCAGCTGTGGGCCGTGGGATTGCTTGTTTGAAGATACCCCCTCGTAGACGAAAGGAGAGGCAACGCACTGAAAAGTGGTAGTATTTTATCGTGTGTGGGTTCCCCCCCCTCCTCCTCCTCCCTCCCTCCTCCTCCACTGCCATGTGTGGTTTTTAATAAGAAGAAGAATGTGGAGGCAACATTTTCCAGGCAAGGGGAAATTTCCTGTTTCTTTTCTGTTTGTTTAATAAAGTGTGTAGTTGACTGTAAAACTGTAGCTACTTTGTTGTGAACGGGTAATTCAGGCGAGTGTCAGGATCGCTTCTTGATGCACTTTTATATACTGCAAGTGAACATGTTTAAAGCCTTTTTTATTTTTTTATTATTTTTTATTGCTGCGTGGCGTAGGCAACTGAGATTAATAAGAATTAGGCAAATGGCTTCTGCTTTTGTTTCTGTGAGATAGTACCAGCCGTCTTGCGGTCACACAAAGGCTGCCATTTACCAAGGAGCACTCCCTAATTCTCTTGGCAGGGGTGCCATTGGGATCGGATACAAGTGGGTGGCAAAGGGGAGGAGCGGCAGAAGAGGACAAGCAGGCTTTGTGTATTAAAAATGAAACAAAAGCACTTTATACGCGGGGCTGCGTGCAACAAGCGGAGCTGCCTGTGAGCCGGGGTGGAGTTTGAGTTCTCAGCGTGACTGCAAAACCTTTCTTTTTTTTTCTTCCATGAACCCTTCCTCCTCTCCCTCTTCCTTAGCAAGCTCTCCCTGCAATGCTCATGAGGGTCCGCGGGCAGCTGAAAACGCCTAAAAAAACCCCAAACATATCGGAACAATACTTGCCATGACTTTGCAAGAATGGCTGGGGGTTTGTTGGCAAAACCAGCTTCAGATGGCGGTGGAGCCGCCAAATTTGTGAGGCGGTTGGGAGGGAGAACTGATCCCACCCCAGCCCCAAGGAGAGATGGTCTGCTGCCTCTCCTGCCTGCGCCGCCCCCCCCCCCCCCCCCCCCCGCTGGTTCTGCTGCCTGTGGGGGGCGGGCAGCGATGGTCTTGGATTGCACAGCATCGTACCCCTCGGCGGAGGCAGCCCCCTGGTTTTGCAGTGCGTGGCAGAGTGAAGGGGTTAATGGCTGCAGTGTTTTATCAGAATTTAGGGGAGGTGTCTGGCTGTTTAATTACTTTCTGATCCATGGCATACCTCGTTCTTAATGAAGCAGTCGCACGCAGAACAAACATGCTGTATGAGCTTGGGTAAAAAGAAAAGCGGGCTGAGTTTAGCTTGGTTTTGTCAGCCCACATGTTTTGGTTTGAATGTGTTTATGCCAGAGGTAGGACGGTGAAGAATAGGTGCAGGGTGGTGGAAAGGCAGGTGAGGACTATTGCAAATCTGTCAGTGGTTTTTATTAAAACCTAATTTCCATACATTATGCACTTCATCTCATACTGATGTGCTTCAAAACTTTCCTTGTCAAGCTGAAGTAAATTCCCTCATTGAAGTAGGAGAAGGGAGAGACGTTCCTCTGGCTACCTCGCTCTTTCCAGCCAGCATTCAACCTCGGCAACTGCACTTCTGTGTGCGGGTGAGGGTGAAATGCCTAAGAAGCCTGTGTCATCATGCACAATTACATCCCTAATCCTGGGCAAAGACACAGATGCTGTTTCAAAAAAAAAAAAAAAAAAAAAGCCGTGTTTCGTTTGACTTTCAAAGAAGCTTATATAATGGCTGCATAATAAAACCGTTATTTTGGGGCTCAGATTAAATGTCAAAGTTTCAGCTAACCCGTGGTTTCATTTTCCATGTGCCGTGCTTGCAGGCAGCCACCACCAGCCTCCGTGTGCTGCTGCTCTGCCTGAGGCTGGTCCTGGTCCCTGGTGAGCACCAAGCTCAAGAGCTCAGCTTGTCCAGATGCTGGGTGGTGTGGGGACAGGGATAGTGGCCACCGAAGCAGGGACTGCCACGGCCACCTTGCCGCTGCATCCGATTCCTTGTTATTTACAGTTGCAGCGTGAGGCTGGTAGGTGATGCTCTAAGCCTTGGAGATCATACATGTTAGTAAGCGTTTAAGTCAGTGTTATAATTCACTCGTTAACCTGAGAAAATAATCTAGCTGCAGTATAGTGCTTCACACAAGGATTGTGTAAGCGCTCTGAGATTTGTACATGTTTTTTTCTTGCTTATCTGCTTATGGCAAGCTTCTTTCAGTTATCCAAATCGTCTCGGCGCTCTACCCTGCCTACTGACACAGTTGCACTTCCATCTGGATGAAATGCATGCAAACAAAACGCATTGCTTCCAGTACATGCTAATGGAGAGCTTGGTAGGAAAGACAGAGAGGAGGACCTATTCCAAAAATGTTCACGTGTAATGCTGAAAATCTTCAGTCAGGTCTGCTGGGTTGGTTGTTTCTTCATTTCTTAAAGCAGATTCAATAAAATAGGAATGGAGAGCCGTTAAACCCACTGCATTAAACCTGCCTGTTTCCATGGGGTCATTTTTTCTCATGTAAAATATATGTAACTATGTGCTATTCCGAGTTTTATGATGCAGCAGTACAGATACCTCCCCAGGGTGATGCTCTTGGTGCCAGCACAGTCTAGGAGGCATCGCTTTGGCCTGTAGCGCCTGTGTCTGTCACATACGCATCAGCTGGTGGAGATCTTGCTAATACTTTATGTGACAGCAATCTGGACAAAAAGGCACATTTAATTTTGCCTTAAAAAAAAAAAAAAAAAAAAAAAGAAAAAAGAAATCAGTGCATTGCTCTTCTCATTAGTTTCTTTATCTCATTGTCACTTCTCTGGCACATGGGGCTGCAGTGACAGGATTCCTGGGGTTGACCGCATTCCAGAGGGCTGGAGCAGTACCCAGCCCTGCGCACAAGGGCCAGTGAAGGAGCCTCCCGCTCTCGGCTTTAGTCCCACTTACTCAAACAGTGCCACAGGCAGAAGCATTTGTTCTGTAATACTCCACATGCAATGTTTGACCCCTGCAAAATACCCCAAAACAACTTGGCAGTTTTCCTCAGTCAAGCCCTGTGCTTGCCCAGCTCACCAGCATCAGCAGCTTCACTGCGAGTATGTGGTGATACTGGTGATGTAGTGTGGCAGGGGAAAACACCAATCCAGAGGGAGTGAAGGCATTTACTGTGCCTGTTAGCCCCTCAATAAAAGGATCACACAACCACTGTGCTTAAAGGTGAGACAGATGTTGGCTGGTAGCCCTGGAAGGTTCCCGTGCAGAAGGGGGTTGGTAAGGAGAGAGGCGATGCTGGGGCTGCTTACGCACGGTGTGAAGGTTCCAACCCAGACCCTTCAGGCTGGGTCATCTCATGGTGGCAGCAGCAGAAATAAAATACTTTGTGCCTAGAGCCCCAGCTCCCTGCACCTATGTTTTTTCCCAGAAACCACCTGGGTAGCCAAAAAAGTTAATTGAGATATTTTGTACGGTCCTAATGTAGTAAATGCCCTTTTGAGTGGTAAAGGGAGGTACAGAAATTTCTAAGTGGCTTGTCCAGAAATGAATGCGATTCTGTGCGACCTGCTCTAGGTGAACGTGCTTTAGCAGGGGGTCAGACTAGATGATCTCCAGAGGTACCTTCCAACCCTGACCACTCTGTGATTCTGTGAACTGGTTAATCCCTGGCAGAGCAATAAATAGGATATAAAACCCGGCCTTCTGCAGCCCTTGGTGGTGATCTTTCCTTTCCTCACCTCAGCCTGGAGAACATGTGAATGTGAAATGAGAAAAATGCAGCACAGCTCAACGGACCCTGGAATACAAATAGTTTCAAGGGAGCAGCCCGTGGCGAGGTGTGTGTAAGTGGGAGAGGAGCGGTGTCCTGCACTGGCATGAGAGCACTTGCTGCCATGGCTGAGCAGGGTCTGCGGCCATGCCATCCTGTTATACAAGGTCCTTCACACTGGCTCCAGCCGCACATCCCGGAGCATCCTGCGGGATATGGGGAGAGACCAGGTTTGGTTTTACAAAGTAAGCTGAGCTTCACTGCTCCCACCTTGAAGCCTTTTGGTAGCTGGTAATAGAATATAAGCCTATATGCTAAAGAGATCTTCTTTGTCCTGCTTTTTGTGTGGTTTTCCAGTAATCCTTTTTTTTTTTTTTTTTAGTGGATATCTGTTTGGACTTGTCTTTCTGAGGTGGTCAAAATGGTAAAGTCATTCCTTAAAAAAACAGACCAAGTGCCAGTGTACATCTGTGGAACAAAACCTTGGCCCTCCTGCAGGCAGGGAGGGGTAAAAATGACTGCTGGCTTGGGGTTCACTCCTAAGGTGCTAAACAAAACGGTTTAAGAGGCCAGCAGCTCTGGTGTACGTGGTTTGATTGAAGGGTGGCCTGTGTCGGTGAGGATTGGCAGAGTGGGGATACACCCCCATAAAGTCACCAGTGGCTGAAATGGGGTCATCCATCCCTGTCCTGGGAGCAAGCCTTGCTGCGTTTTCTCTCCAGCCAGGGCAAAACCGCAGCCCTACTCCCAGAGGGGAATCTGGACCTTGTGCTAAGCTTTGCACTGTGTTGCCATCATCCCCTGAAATTTGTTGTACAACCCAAAACCAGGTACCGCTGCCCCTCACCTGACACAGGAACACACGCAGGTACCGCTGCTCCAGGGGAACCTTCCGACTGCTGCCGGTGTAAAAACTGCGCTCCTTCTGCTTGCAGGTATTCGCCCTCAAATCATGAACGGCCCCATGCACCCCCGGCCCCTGGTGGCACTGCTGGACGGGAGGGACTGTACGGTGGAGATGCCCATTCTGAAGGACTTGGCGACGGTTGCATTCTGTGACGCACAATCAACTCAGGAGATTCACGAGAAGGTAACGTGCGCTGCGAGGGCATGGGGGGGCCGGGCTGGGAGCCGGTGTGCTCCAGCCTTCTCTTCCAGTTCTTGAGCAAAATGTGTACCCAGCTGCACTTCGAGTCAATCAGCAGATAACATCAACAGAAGTCGCCGCAGATTAAAATTCATCGAGGCTGTTTTAGAAGCCAGATGTTATTGGGGGGGGGGAGACACAAAAAAAGTCACCTTATCTCTGTGCATCAGGTTTTTTACATCAGTATTATTAATGTTTCTCATTTTTTTTGGAAGTCCGCTTGCTCAGTGCAGGAGTGACAACACTCTGCGCTTCCCCAGGGTGCGGCACAGTTGCTCTGGCTTTGCTAACACCATCCCACACTGCTGATGGCTCTCCTCGGGTGCTGGCTGCACCTCCAGCAGCTCATTTCTCCCCAGCAAGGAGTAAGTGAGGTTGGGGCAGCATGTAGGCAGATATGTGCAGTGTGGATCGGTGTTTCTGCTTGGAAGCTCAACTGCTTGCTTTTAAAAGTATTCTTTGTGCACATTTAGATAATCCCAGTGAGGTTTGAAGTTATCAGAAATCGCTTCCAGAATCGAGGGAAGAGAACGACAAATAGCATCACTGCTGAGCTTTGTAGTGCTTCAACTATTGAATGTGGGGGAAGGAGGATGGAGGGGTTTGTGCGACATTAATAGATGATAGGTGAGCCAGTCTTGGAGAATTTACATAGGTCTTGGGTTTCCAGAGCACTGAGGTAGCTTGTGGTGAGCACTAATAGAGGTTTGAATCTTCATTGAAGGGGACGAAGTACAGCCTTACGTGACTGCAAAGCCTCACGCAGATCTTTTTAGGTACTCTGGAAAACATACAGAAAAGGTTAATGTGAACAGTGTGACAGGTACTTGAGCTTCCAACATGCAAAAGAAGGTCAGGGAGTTGCAAGTGACACAGAGTCATGTCCAAAACCAATAGATACTGCCATAAAACCTAATTCCTTTTTAAAGGGTTGGAAGTAGAAGGATTAGCAGATAACCACCTGGAAAAGGGTCTGGGTGAGCGACAGGCTTGGTTTTCCTTTGTCTTGTCTTCTCAGACGTAACATCATAATTTTCAGATACCTATCCGATCCATTCCCAAAGGGAATGGCCTCGGAGTCGGTAGGTGACACCCCTGACGGTTTTAGTGACACCTTGAAGTGTCAGCTTGCACCGTGCCTGGGTCAGATAGTCAAATCTGGGGTCAGCAGTGCAGATGTACAATTCACTGATGTTCTGATTCGGGAGCTGTAGCTTTCCCCTCCGGGTGTCGTGGTGGCTCTTAATGTCTCTATTCTGTTCCAGGTATTAAATGAAGCTGTTGGGGCGATGATGTACCACACCATCACGCTGACTCGAGAAGACCTAGAGAAGTTCAAGGCCTTAAGGGTCATTGTTCGAATAGGCAGTGGCTACGACAACATTGACATCAAAGCTGCGGGGGAGCTTGGTAGGTCTCAGCTCTGCACCCTGATTCCCTCCCGTGTCCTTCCAAGTCTTTAAAATCAGCACAAATACCTGCTGCTTTCCCTAGGGGTGTGCTTGCAGTGCGGGCTTGCAGGCAGGGCCTCCAAGGGGCCTTAATTCAGCCCCTAAAACTACAGGTGCCGTTGGCATTTTTTTTTCATGTAGAGAATATTGTGACAAGAAAACTGGTGTGGTTTTAGAAGTTTTAGGAGGCAGCTTTTAGGCTCATACTGTGTTAAAACTGCCCTATCTGAATCCTTGATTCCTAAGCTGTCCCTAGTTCCAGGTGCCCACTTGTACTCAAGGATATTTGTATGGCTGTTCTATTTCTGGCACAGGAGAGTTGATCTAGCTCTAGAAAAATTGGAGGAAGGGTGTTTTATTATATTTTGTTAAGCAAGATTAGTCTCTTGATCTGATCTGGTTCTCAGAGTCATGCCCACACTGCTGGGAAGGCAACGTGTCAGATGGTAGAGCAGGAATTGTGCGTTGGGTTGCTGTTGCCTCCTTTGCCATCTCATCAAAGGTGCCTCAGGAACTTGAAAAAGACATTCACCGTGAGTCCATGGTACATGGACTGCCAAAACACATGGATCACGTTGTCAGAAAGGAGCCCTTATGTCCCTTATGTGGGATTTTTCTGGGGTCAGGGGTGCGTGCAGGCTGCGTTGCATGGCTGTCACAGTGCTGGGGACACCGGATTTCTGTACTGGTTGGGATGGTCAGAGGCCTTTGGCTGCACACCCACAGCTGCAAAAGCTTAATTGTATCAGTGATTTTAGCAGCTGAGTTACAATCGGTTTTGATCATCTGATCCCAAGATTCAGTCTATCAAGCAGTCCTACAATAGTGTTTAGGATATCTTGTATTAAAGGTTATCTCTGGGGAAGTGAAGAATAACAGCCATTTCACGTGAGCCATTTTACAAAGATAATTGCGATAAGAGAGTTTCAAATAGTCATTCCTAAAAAAGCAATTCTCAATATAGTGAATTATTTTTTTTTGAGAGGAGAACAATGTCTTCTCGATGTAATGGTTTCTTCACGTTTTTAACTCTTATTGTTATTATCCATTATAACAGTGTTCTGAGGCTTTGAACATCAAGAAGGGGAAAATATAACGACTAAAGTAATGGGATACTGCAGTATAATCCTTCTTTTTATACTTGGCAAATTGGGTGGCCAAATGATGTGGTTTCGAGTAGAAAATGTAATGACTACCCACAAATGTAGCGTAAAGTTTAATTGGTATTGCCTTCCATAAGGTAGTTTTTAAACTGTGCAGTCAATAAATGAATGACCAGTGCCTAAACACGGTGCCTGGCCACGCACCAGTGGCCACCTGTGGGACCAGGTCTGGCCCAGAAGACACCCCCAGAACAAGATGCTGGTGTTGAACTATCCACTGTGGGTATTTAACCCCCTGGTGCCGGCAGCTCCTGCTCCTGGGGGCACGAGGGCAAATAACAGGGTAAGAAGCTCACGGGAAAGGCAGTCTGGTGTCATCCAGCTCTATAAGCAAGTGGTCCAGCAGAAAAGGGACAAGACCCAGCAGGGTTGGGGATGGGGACGCTCAGCAGAGCTGCAGGCTGACAGGACGTGCTGCTAGAGTCACCCGTCACCCTCCAGCCTTCTTGTCTCTTCTCTTCCCCCACGAGCAGCCACGGCCTCTGCCTACAAACGGGCAGGAGCTGTTGCCTGGTGCCGAAGCGGGTGGTCATCTTGGGAAACCCTCCCTGCTGCTTCGTTAGGGCCTTGGGCAGGCGCTCAGCATGGTTTCTGGGCTGCACCCACATCCCCAAAGTAAATCAAAAGTTGCCCTCTGTGGAAGAGATGGGGAATGTAAAATGGGACAGCACCAGCTTTAAGAGCTCATGGGGACCGGGGCATCATGGCCCTGTCACCTGAAAGGGAGAGGAGGTGAGCAGTGGTTTAGGGGTTAGTTGGGGTGGGGTTTTCCACCCTGTAGAGTCAGTCAGTTTTTCTGTAGGTCTTTCAAACAGCCACGGGGTGGAAAGCAGTTTTGAAAACAGAAAAGCAGCTCCTGGGAGCAGGGATATTGACAGGGGGATGGGAAACAGATTTTCGACTTTGAATCAGTGGCCCTCACAGTGGAAGGGGATTTTCTGAGTCTCTTACGCTGTCTTTATCTCCTACTTTTTCATGGTTTCTACTCAAAGGCCCCAGTCCAGTAAAGCACGTAAATACACATCCATCTTTAATATGTGTGTTTAAATTGCATTGAATCCGGTGGGATGTAAGCATGTGCTTAACTGCTCTGCCGAATAGAGGTGCAGTTCAGCACCCCCTTACACACACTACCGAGCCAGAGCCTGGACGGGGCAGCGAGCGGGGAGGCATTGCCAGTGAACTTAATACTTGCAGCTCCGAGCAGGGACACAGCAGCTTCAAATAAGCCTTTTGTGGCAAAGGAGCAAAAAGTCTGTTACCAAACCTGCGCCAGGGCAGGCAGGCGTGCAGCGGCAGTGCTGGGGTGGGGGAGCTGCTCCAGCGTGGCTGTGCCCCCTCCACTTGCCACATTCTGAGAAAGCCTCCAGATTTTGCAGCAGGAGCAACTGGTTCTTCCTGCAGAGTGTGTGGTGGAGGCTGCACTGATGGTGCACGTGCCATGGTGGTAGCCATCACCCCAAGCCTTGCTGTGGGGTGTTTTGAGTCGACTGTTGTGGTGCTTGTTGGTGGAAGGGGAAGCTGACCCTGCCATGCCAACCTGGCACACCATCCTGCTTGAGCGCACCAAATTATTGATCCCTAAATAATTTAATAGTTGAACAGTCTTCTTGTGGAAAAGGAGTGACTTCTGCCAGCATGATTTAAATCACTTTGAAGGTAGATTAAAGTAAGCAAGAATAAGACTTCCTATTGCAAAACAAACCTTTGCTGCTAGAGTTACTCCTGCATAGCTATTGCACTTGAAATCTGCACTTGTCCTTACTCTAGAGAGACGCTGGAGTGTAGGGGACCCCTGAGTATTACAGGTCACTGTGGTTTTTGCAGAGATTTCAGGCAGTTGTACCTAAACCAGGCACATCCTTAGCAAACGTTGCTCCAAATGCTTTAAAAAAAAAAAGGATGGGCTGGCTGAGTGATGTGAAGATGAAGTGCCAGGAGCCCCCCTGCTTTGCTGTGGGGTGGGTGGCCGGGGCTGCCCCCCCTGAGCCACGGTTGTGCTTTGTGGTGTTGCCTCTGCAGGGATCGCCGTCTGCAACATCCCCTCGGCCGCTGTGGAGGAGACGGCCGACTCCACCGTCTGCCATGTCCTCAACCTCTACCGACGGAACACGTGGCTCTACCAGGCACTGCGGGAGGGCACGCGGGTGCAGAGCGTGGAGCAGATCCGGGAGGTGGCCTCCGGTGCTGCCCGCATCAGGGGGGAGACACTCGGCCTCATCGGCTTCGGTAGGTGGGCGAAGGGCAGGCAGCCTGCGAGCAGCATGTGCAGCACTGCTGGCCCCATGTTCAGCCTCTGAGGAAGACTCAGCACCACTTCACTGCCCTGAGAAGGACCTAAAATGAGCATTTTCAAAACCAGAACCACCTCTTAATGCTGATTTTTTTGGTGAAGGAGCTGCATTTTGTGAGCCTTGGCTGAGTCCTTGGAGAAACACTGGTGAAACCCAGCAGTGCCCCAGGAGGGACTACATTTGGTAGTGCTGCCATCCTCTCCCAAAAAAACCTGTCCCTGAACCACAGCTACACCAGCCTGGCTCTTCCTGAGACATTCTGCCCTGCTTGGGGCAGGGCTGGGGAAAACAAAATTTGTCTTCAGTTCACCCATAGCTATAGGGAGTTTCAGCATCAGAGGGATCATCAGCACCTCTGCTGACAGCCATTTGGAATCCCTTTGGGGACGCGAAGCCCCCATCACGAGAGGGATCAGGAGGTGTGTTCAGGCAGCTGAAGCTCACCCAGCACTTGATGGCCAGGTGCAGGCAAAGTGGCACCATCGTGAGCAGAGATTTGGCGAGGTGCTGGTGTAGGGAGCAGTTCTGGCTGCTGGAGGGTGGCCGCTGTTGGGGTTGTGCCAGCCGGGAGCTTCACCACAAATGCCACAGCAGCATCTCCACTTGGTTTCTGTGCCACAGCCGTTTGCCCCACTTGCTTCACGCTGTTGTCCTGCAAAGCCCTGGGCTAATTAGTGCAAAAAAGCTGGCATATGAGCACGTTTAAATGGGGAAACTGGAGCAAGGCGGGTGGGTCAGGTTCCAGCAGGAGGTCGGGGTTAGCCAAGGTCTGTCTGGCAGGGCGAGGGTGAGGGCGGCAGCGCGTACCTGGCTGTGTGCTGGCAGCTGGATGTCCATGCAGGCAACCGGCTGATGTCCCCTGCTCAGCCATGCCTCTCTGGGGCAGCAGCAGGGCGTCAGGTGTGTGCATGCACGGGGGGACATCACCGTGCACCACTAACCGGGCACGCGCTGGGCTGCCACGCTGCTGCTAGCTGGAAAAATTAACAAATAAATAATTGAGACCTGACACACAGGGCACGTGGAACTTGCACAGCCTGTGGCGGGGACAGGCCGGGGGGGTCTGTAGCAGCGCTGCACGTCCTTCCCCAGCACAGCGGCCATAGTAGCCCTTTGCTTCCAAGCCACGACAGTTGCCTTCATCATGCCCAATTAACCAGCCGTTCAGTGAGAGGCTGAAAAATCTATCGCAAGTCGTCTAGAAAAGGCGACACTCTTTTTCTTCCATTTTTGGCTTTTCTTGGTAGACACGGCACCGCAGAGGATTGTTTCTCTGTGATGTCCAGAGCTGCGTGTTGGTGGGGCCAAGGCACACACTGGGCCTTCCCTGCCGGACCTGCATGGCCATGGATCGTGCCACATGTTCAAATGGCCACGAGCTGGCAGGTGCCTAATGGCCTCACCCTTTGCTTTGTTTGGCTTTTTTTTTTTTAATTTTAACATAAGCATCTGACATTTGCTAGAGCCAAGCACAGCCCTCCCTGTGCAAGGTGGCATGGGTTCTCCCCTCCAGCCAGCATCCCTTCAGGGGCTGTCTGGGGAGCCCAAGGGGTCCCAGGGGACCCACGGCAGCCCCCAAGCCACGCTAGGGGATCAGGCCATGGGGCAGCTCAGCAGTGTGAAGCCAGGGAGGTGGGAATCAGTTAAATTACTGCCTCTCTTCCCTTCACACACAGGTCGCACTGCACAGGCGGTCGCAGTCCGAGCCAAGGCGTTTGGCTTCAACGTGATCTTTTATGACCCGTACCTGCAGGATGGGATAGAGAGGTCCCTGGGAGTCCAGCGGGTCTACACACTCCAGGACCTGCTCTATCAGAGCGACTGTGTCTCGTTGCACTGTAACCTTAACGAACATAACCACCACCTTATCAACGACTTCACGATTAAGCAGGTAATTCACTTCGCATGCACAACCAAGGAGAGTGCTCTGCTCTTCAGCGGGCAAACCCGACACATCACTGCTGGCCACGCATCCCTCTGCAGTTGCGGCCACAGTGAGCCAGCGCCTCAGTGCCTAGGGGCTACCTCCAAAGTAGCTGGTTGCACCCACCAGCCCATCTGTTTCCCCACGGTGCTTACCAGGGGTAGCATGCTGCCGGGTACGCGTGCCCTGCGCCTGTGGTGGGGAGGCAACGGCAGGAGCGGGTTTTGTTTGCTGATACCAGCCAGAGCTGGACTTTCCCTAGAAAACCCACGTGCAGCAGGGTGGGGACTGCTCTGGGGCAGGAGCACAGCCACTCAGCCTGAAAAGCGGGGTGCAGTCCCAGCGGGAGGCACCCCAGGGCACCTGCTGCTGCGTCGGGACAGGAGTTGGGTCACTGCACTGAGCTCACCCTCATCTCTCTCTCCCCGGCCGCCGCCAGATGAGGCAGGGAGCGTTCCTGGTGAACACGGCGCGCGGGGGGCTGGTGGACGAGAAGGCCTTAACTCAAGCCCTGAAGGAGGGACGGATACGAGGGGCTGCGCTTGATGTGCACGAGTCTGAACCATTTAGGTAAAGCTCCAGTTTGCGGGGCCAGGGGACACACAACACCCACGAGCCTTGTCACACACTGCCAGCGCTGGGGGATGGTCCTACTGGTTTGGGAAAAGGCTGTGGCACCTTGTGGTATCCATCATTCGTGGGCTGGCACCGGGATGACAGATGTTCAAAGGGACACTAGGAGCATAAAACAAGAAATCAGCCTGGTTTTTGTTAAACAAAAAACCACGCTCATTAATCCATGAGAACAAATTTAACATGTTGAATGTTGGGCATTTTTGCCCACAGGCTGCTGCTAGCTGGGAAGGGGTTGGTTGTAAGTGGGAATGCAACTTCTCTCGTTGAAGACCGTTTGCTTGTGTTTTCAGAAACTTTTTTTTAAAAAAGTAAGTGTGCTTCTATAAAGGGTGAACCCCCACCTCCTCCCACCCTGGGCTGGGTGATCCAAAGCCTGTGCCAGCATCCCCAGCGCTGCTGCAGAGACACGCCCAGACATTTATTCCTGTGGAAGCATTAAGACCAACTACCCAGTAGGTTGGGGGTTCAGCCCTGTTGGCTCTTTTTTGGTGCATTTTCAGTTGTGCCATGCACGGGAACTGTGCTTCCTCCCCAGCACTTCTGTGGCCATTTTGGGCTGGCAGGACCCTGTCTGGCTGCTTCCAGCCCCTGTGCCACAGGTGAGGGGCCGGGAAAGGAGGCTTGCATGTGCAGAGGACAGGCCACAAATCTTCTGCTACTCATAACATCTTTTATTCTCTCTTTAAATCTTGAGTAATCTTTGTTTCCTCTCCCCCTGCTCCCAGTTTCGCTCAAGGCCCGTTGAAAGATGCTCCTAATTTAATCTGTACTCCACACACTGCTTGGTACAGCGAGCAAGCGTCACTAGAGATGAGAGAAGCTGCTGCTACTGAAATACGGCGTGCGATCACAGGTACCCAGCCCCGCGGAGAAGCTGGGGTTAGCTCGTGTGTGTGTGCCTGGAACGGGAGCCAGGAGAGGCACAGACAGGGCTTCACCCTGTTGTGTCTTGGCAGGATACTGGGGAAAGGGGCCTAACCCTGATTGTATTCCCAGCAAAAGAGCTGAGACACAAAACTTTACCCGCATTTGAGCATGTTTGTGGTTTCTGTGGGGGTTTGTTTTGTTGTTTTTTTTTTTAATTAATGGGGCACTTGTGCAGTGTGGCAAAGACTAGTGTGCGTAAGTGGGAAGCAAAGGACAGCGAAGCGATAATTGCTGCCCAAACGGTGGTGCAGACCACAGCCGACTGCATGCCAGAACCAAACCCCGAAGCAGGGAAGGCACCTGTGTCCAGCTCTTGCTGTAACTCAGCTTGCTCCGAGGTGGCAGTCACAGTACTCCAGCAAATGGGTGGTTCTCTTGTCCTAAAAATTGCCCTCCTGGTTAAGGTGGAAGGCACAGCATCATCCCTGGCGGACTCAGAGGAACCACCCTTCCCGAAACAGAGTTGGGACTGAGGGTAAGAGACTGTGCTGCAATGTGCACCTGGGGACAGCCAAAACCTCCTCCTGAAACAAGGCGTATGGGATGTGTCGTCCCCCCCATCCTTTACACTAACAAATCTAGTGACATGCAAAAAAAATGTAGCTTATTAGAGGGTGATAAAGCTAGGACCCACCTGACGCATAATTACCTTTATTACCAACTCCAGGGCGCATCCCAGAAAGCCTAAGGAACTGCGTGAATAAGGAATTCTTTGTCACAACGGCTCCGTGGTCGGTAATAGATCAGCAGGCGATTCATCCGGAGCTCAATGGCGCCACGTACAGGTGAGCGGGGGAACGGGAGGGCTGCACCCGCGGGCCCGGCTGTAGCGCTAGGAGCCCGGCTGTAGCGCCCAGGAGCCCGGCTGTAGCGCTAGGAGCCCGGCTGTAGCGCCCAGGAGCCCGGCTGTAGCGCCCAGGAGCCCGGCTGTAGCGCTAGGAGCCCGGCTGTAGCGCCCAGGAGCCCGGCTGTAGCGCCCAGGGGCCCGGCTGTAGCGCCCAGGAGCCCGGCTGTAGCGCCCAGGGGCCCGGCTGTAGCGCCCAGGGGCCCGGCTGTAGCGCCCAGGAGCCCGGCTGTAGCGCCCAGGGGCCCGGCTGTAGCACCCGCGGGCCCGGCTGTAGCGCCCAGGAGCCCGGCTGTAGCACCCGTGGGCCTGGCTGTAGCGCCCAGGGGCCCGGCTGTAGCGCCAGGAGCCCGGCTGTAGCGCCCAGGGGCCTGGCTGTAGCACCCGCGGGCCCGGCTGTAGCGCTAGGAGCCCGGCTGTAGCGCCCAGGGGCCCGGCTGTAGCGCTAGGAGCCCGGCTGTAGCGCCCAGGGGCCCGGCTGTAGCGCCAGGAGCCCGGCTGTAGCGCCCAGGAGCCCGGTAACGGCTGCTACCTTGACTCAGGCGGCGACTGGGATCCCCCTCCCTGGGGAGCAGGGATGCCACCGCGGGGAGTACCAGCGCTGCTCGATGTAACCACGGGTTTATAAAGCCGCCCGTTTACGCTGCCTTCGTTCGGGTGGGCCAGCAGTGACGGCTGCAGCGCCTCCGTAAGCCGCAGGACCCCCGGGCCTGCAGACACGCAGGACGCAGCTTTTAAAGCGAAGTAGCGGCTGCAGGTTTGCTCTCCGCTTCGGCCCGTGCCCTGACCGCAGGGCGCCTGGCCCAGCTCGCGGGGTCGCGAGCCAGGGTGAAAGCTCCAAATATAGGTCCGTAGTCAGGTGGCCCAATTTCCACCCAAATCCCTGAGATTAGGGTTACTTACTGCTCCACTTTGGGTGGCTCAAAGCACGCCGATAAGAGACACCAAGGCACGAGGCCTCAGCTGGAACACGGGCAGCTTTCACCATATCACCGTTGCCAAGAATACTCAAGATACAAAAAAAAACCCTGCGGGACACATGGGGTGGCATTAGAGGGCAGGGGCGGGCAGGCATGCGGCCGGCCGCAGAGCCTTAGGTCAAGGCCCCCGGCCACGCATGTGCCATGGCCCTGCGTGCTCAGAACCTGCAGGTCCCACACAGAGTGCACAGGCTGGAACATCCGAAGCTGGGGCAGGCATGCCCCTCCGTCCTGCTCCGGCTGCTCTGAGGCATGGGGACAATGCCACCACCCCAAGGACAAGCCTTGGCTGCCGCCACAGGGTGCTTCATCCTTGCTAAGCCCCTGGGGAGCTGCGGCCCCGCTGCCCTGGTAAGCGGACAGGGGTCAGCTCTGCACCTTCAGGTAAAACCTTCCTTCCCCTCCCGGCTCCCCCTCCGCCTTTCCCTCCAGAGATGGCAGCCACGGGAGGTGCTGGTGGTTGGGGTGTCCAGGAGCCCTCCAGAGGGTTATGGTCACATTGCCCCCATGTGACAGCTTCCCTGTGGACAGCTCAAGAAATCCCTTCTTCTCTTTCTCAAACTCTTGGAATTTCTTGGAACACGCATAACTCACCCCATCCTTAGAAAAGAAGATGAACCAGATCCTACCCCGTTTTTCAGCTGCGCTCTCTGGTTACACGAGGAAGATTCAGCTACCCTCTGGAGAGGGAAAATTTACAACCCGGGTGTAGGTGTTCAAAGGTATTCACGTGCAGGGATGATTTAAGCCAGCGTGCCAGCATCCCAGAGCACTCTAGAGGATTCCTTACCCAGTTTTTCAAAAGAGAAAGGTTTCCTTATGGTTCAGCCACCTGCTAGAAGGCACAGAACAAGATGCAGTCCTGTGGAGGACATTTACCCGAGACGCAGCAGCACTGGTTTAACATTTAACATTGAGCTTTCCCTTGTAGTCTAAAAGAAAAACCAAACTCAGCTGTAGTAGAGAAGCGGAATCTCTTTGCTGCTCGGTCTTTCCATAGCCTCTGCAGCGGTGGTTGTGCTATTCGTGCTGTCTGTGGCCAGCTCTGACGTGACAAACTTGCCTCTCTCTGTCCCCTCTCCCAGGTATCCACCTGGGATGGTCAGTGTCGCACCAGGAGGAATACCGGCAGCTATGGAGGGCATCATTCCTGGAGGCATCCCTGTTACTCACAATCTTCCCACAGTGGCACATCCTTCCCAAGCTCCATCTCCTAACCAGCCCACAAAACACGGGGACAACAGGGAACATCCCAATGAGCAATAGCAGATAATTTAAAAATCATTCAATAAACTTAGGACCAAGAGACATTGGAAAAGAAGTTATACACAAACTAAAAAAAAAAGAATTTGATACGAAATTTGTAACGTTGATTTTGGACAGACGCATCATTGATGTTCCAGTGTTAATGACAAAGCGATAGCAGTCAAGACTGGGGAGAAGCCCTGAAGAAGTCACCTTCTGAAACTGAAAACTAGGATGTGATACATTAATGATCAACTTCTGTTATTGTGTGTTAAGTTTCCTTCATCTGTGCATCAATCACATGAATAAAAATAGATATTTTTTTTCCCCCCTCAATTCCTTGGGAAGGACAGGGCTTCTGCACCTGTTTCCAAACCATTGCATTAAGCCATCTTTACAGAGTTAACATAGAAATGTTAGAGGAAACCATTATGTGGCTTCAGCCCTTTCCTTACTCTTGTATCTGGTTACCTCTTCTAATGGGAGGCATCAGTACTGGCTTAGAAGTGGAAGAAAAAAACCAATGGTAATAATAATCCTTTTTGCAGTCTTACAGGGCCAGTGACATATAACAGAAGTTCTCCTGCCAGGTTTAAGTTCTAGCCATTCCAGCTGGGATCTGTGGGATGGGGAGGGCAGAAAGGGCTCCCAGTAACAGCCGCTGCCCTCCCAGGCTAATGAAAAAAGAAACTGCCAGTCTCTTCTCTGCCCAATACACTGAATAAAGTAGCTGTGCATTCACCTATGCCCTCCCTGCAATGATGCAAGAAAAAAAAAAAAAAGAAAAAAAGAAAAAAAAAAAGAAAAAAGAAGAAAGTATTAAGTTTCACACACTATTTGTACTCAAATATATTTTCTCAGTTTTAAATCTGCAGCTATTTTATCAAGTGGAAAAAAGTCTTGAGCTGGAAAGGGTTCAAGAATAATGTTGCATTTCCTTATGTCTCAGGAAACACTTTTTATGGTAACTTGTCAGACTGTCTATGAACAAAACCCACTTTTTTAGACATTGATAAAAGTCTTCTTTTCTTCACGTGATATTTTATACAAGAACACTTCAAAATGTGTTATTAGATGTGACTGATTTTAACAAATCCTATTAGATTTGTATCAACTAGTTACATGTTATATTCATAGTCTTTTGTGAATCATCGCCTTTTTGTTTTTAAAAAGATGGCCTATTTTGAGCCTTTGTATGGGTACATTCCTGTTTCTGTGACGAAAAAAAAAAATATCTTAAGCTGTCCCAAACAGAAAGAAAAAAAAAAAAAACCAACATAAAAACGAATGGCTATCAGAAGTATGTTTTGTTTTAGTGTGTTACCGTTATTGTATTTGTTTATTGTAAAGGTGGACATTTAGCGTTCAGTGCAGTTTTCAATAAAAAGTGATAAAATTTCTTTAATTTCTGAAAGGTAAGAGCTCTCGCTGCAACCTGGCTAATGCTTTAAGTTGGAGACACCGAGAGGTACAAACTGTAACGCTGATGGCTCTGTGCCCTCCTCCAAAAGCGAACAATTTTGCAGCAGAGAGCAGGTAAGTTTTCCTCGCGTCTGCCTTCAGTACCTCTGGCACGTGAGCAGCCACTGGGACCTGCTCCTGTCCCCGCCAGCAGAAGGGTGACGCTTACAGCAAACTGTGATGGCATCGGCCGAGGAATGGCCTCGGCTTCCTGCAGCAGCCTTGGAGAAGTGCTGTAGGAACTCTGTTCAGGCTTGCTGCGTGCAGCTCGCTTCTAAAATTGCACTGCTGGGAAACAGCTTGCTGAATTCAGTTTCCCATCCAGGCTTGCAGGGGGTGCTATCCATAAGCTGTACATTTGTAATTTGTGAATATTTAAAGTCAAGTGGGATATTACATGCAGCCTAGGTGAAAAAGTAAAAAAAAAAAATGCTATGGTTTCCGTTAAACTACAAAGGCAACTACACCTCAGCATATTTTGTGCACACAAGAAACGAAGCATTAACAAACCACTAGTGAACAAAACTGAAAAGGTGCTCTAGAGGTGCTAGCGGCTCCGAGCCCCACCGGACAAAACACCCGTTCATTTGCTTCCACCCTGCATCAGAGTGCCAGCACACACGGCGTCAGACGAGGCACGGAGCTTGGCCTGAAGAGGGACCAAGAAAAAAAGCTGAAACCAAAAAGCATCTAGGTTACAAAAGTCTGTATTTTGTTTGCTTTAAATTAAACTGAAAACTAATTACCGACTTCGCACATGTTAAAAGTTGGTCACCGTTTATAGATGAGTGACCGCTCTTTGTCAGCAATCAACATAGCACAGCAGTGATTATCCGTGACCACCACGAGAAACCAGGATGATAAACCAGGTTAGTTACAGAGAAGGTGTTTGGGAAATGCTGAAACGACAGTAAAAACCAATAGGAAACCATTTCATTGATGTTAAGGTTTAGAGTTGCTTTTAAAAATAAACTAGCTCTGGTACTTTGGTTTGTTTTTCAATAAGCAGTTGCATCCCAGATGGGTGCAAGTGCTTCCCTGCGTCGCAGGATCTTGTGCAGCGGTTGTTCCTCGGGGATCTGCTGCCAGCAGCGGGGACCGCAGCCGGACAGCGAGGGGCTCGGCTCAGACCCCCCAGAGGACAGGCAACACCGTGTTCTTCAGCTGACACCCAACCTGCCTCTCAACCCAAACCAAGGACGGATGCAAACGTGGGCAGGCAGCTTCCACTGGAGCCCTGCAAGCTCCACAGGAGCGGAAATCCGAGATCCCAAGGGTTACAAACGAAAGGACACGTTTTGGTAACAGGCTGCAGTTCGAGAAGTTCCCTCTGCTGTTGGGTTTCAAGCGTCTGCAGCGCAACCACCAGCAAAACGTGCAAAGAGAAGATCCATGGACGTGGAAAGGGAAGAGTATCATCGCAGTTACCATGTGTTAAAGTGCCGGGAAGCAGCATGCTGCAACTCTCAAATGGAAGATTATTGGGGAAGGAAACGGGAAGTAAAGGAGTCGCTGCTGCGGCTCTGTGCCGTTACTTTGCTGACAGAGCCACACTGCTGTCATGCTTTGGGCAGGCAGATGGGGAGGCTCTCCGTTGACTATGGATGTCAGAGCAGCTTAAAACAAGCAGCTTGAAGGTGACAAGACACCAAATAAAACCTAAAAGAAGGTGTTAAGGGAAGTTACTGAACAAAGGGGTGGGGGCAGTGGGGGGAAGCAGCAATTAAATAAGGGTCTCTATAAATGCACACAAACAGATTCTGTTAATGGAATAAACACGATCTAGTAATATTTGCCATAAGCCATGCAGCAGAACTTTGGAAGAATCCAGAATTACTAAATTTTAATATATTAAAAACAAAAGAAATACAGGGATTTTTCACTGAGGAATTCATAAATTAAACCAGAAAAAACAACCAGATGCAAAGGAGGTAGCAATGAAAAGCCAAGTTCTGTGCCAGGAAAGCACGTGCTGCTGCGAGCAATAATATGAGGAAAATAACACGGAGAAACCCAATTTTATATATATGTACTTGGCTAAAAGAGCAGAACTTGCTGACAAGCTGCAAGGTAGCATTTGCAAATTAACCTCATTACTTGTAAACTTTCAAGTATGTGATTCAAGGAGAGTACCCATTAACATACACTGACTACCGTGCTAGCACAAAGCAGGGGATTGCATCTCTTTAATCTACAGGTACATGAGGTTTGGATTAACTTGGATTCTGAAAAAGATCCTTCACCAGTTCCGAAATGACCTGTGAAGCACGGTAACCTGAACATACCATTTTACAGCACATCAGAACAAAACAATAATGATCAAAAAAGCCAAGAGCTCTGAAGTACCAGGACTGCCCTCTCATACCAGAACTAGATAAATACCGGAGAGCACGGTGCATGCTTTTGAAAACGGCTGAACTGACTCATGGTGAACTTCCACTTGCTGTGGTGAGGTGGTGGCTGGGGACGGGGATCGTCAGGCCACAACGCAGGCTGCCCACGTACAGCAACGGGAGGCGAGGAAAGGCGCTCGTCAAAATTTGGCTCAAGGTAGACTTTCACATCGGTTATTCCCCCCATGTCACACGGAAGCTTTACTTCCTTAAACGGAACAGTACTGCAGAAAGCAAAGAGGGGGTGGGGGGTGTTAAAGTTCTGCACACCCCGTGAAGTAGCCAACTGAAGGCAGGAGCTTATCCTTTTGTCCACCCAAACGGTGGTCTGCACAGGGGAGCCAGTCCTGGGTAAGCTGGGATCTGAATTTACAGCAGCGCGGCCACTGAAGCACAGCTGCTCAAGCTGGCAGGCCTAGCCCTGCGCTAGAAGGGCCTCCAGAAGTGGGGCGGGTTATGCCACAACGGATCAACGATGCCACCGAGCACACCAGCTCAGATCAGGGAAACTCTCATCCCAGCTTACTCTGCACTCCGCTCCCCCGACAGAAAACCTTCACGTCCTCAGCTAGACAAGGTATAAAAAGGATTTCACCGCAAGGTAAGAAAAAAAGGAGAGAAAAAAAACAAACCAACCCAAAACGATTTAGAAAGCAAACTTGAAACAGGACCATATGCTTGTGAAGAACCTCTTTAGTATCTGCGGTTTGCCTATTTAGTTCAGGTAAATCATACGTACATTGCAGATAAGCATGCATTCTTTGAAATTAGCGCATGCATCCATCTTGAGGAGATCTAATGGCCAAAGGAAGAAAAAAAAAAAAAAAAAAAAAAGGTGAAGACATTTCATAATAAACCTCAATGGAATCTGTGCTGGGAAAATTGCTAAATTAATACAGTACTTCATTATTCCTATACTTGCGGTGCTGTCACCAAGTTTATGTAGGAGTTGTGCACATTTCAACACCATCTAAGCAGCATTTGGAAGAAAAAGCAGCAAGTTCCTCAGGGTTTCCATAGCTCTGAACTACATAAAAATATGTGCTATGGGGCTTCTTTCCAAATTCTAATTCAAACAATTTCATCTACTGCAAAATTCCTTAGTCAACCACCACACCATCAAAAGTGCTTTTCCAGACAACCTGAATTGCACTGTATATGTAAAAACTGGCATTAACCTTTAGTGTTTAAGTGAGATTTTTAGATAAACTTTATCCATTACAGGTTACATGGCTAAAGTTATCAAATATAATAAAATTTCTACTGGAGAATATACTCTGAACTTACAATCTTAGGAACTTACATAAGTTTAAGTATGGCCACATCAATCAACATGCAAGAAATTCCCAGGTTTACATACTGAGAAATATATAACAGTGCTTTTAATAACAACTTTAGCATAGATTCTTCTTTTTAATCAGAACTGCCGAGTGTATTCTCACTAGATTTAATGACTGAGGAATAACCCTTTAAAAAGGTGTTTTTTCATTTGCAGCAATGTTTGAGTTGATGAATAAACGATAAAATGATATATAGTTTGTATCACAGCAAGACAGAGTTCTGACAATATGAAATTCTCAATCATGTCTTGAGTTCTCGAATTTCACACAATTTTGTTTAGTGTATGCTCACTGGAATAAAATCCCTATATTTTAGGTCACTTCTCTGAATAAATATTCTTACATATACTGAAAGGAATCTATTAACTATTAGAAGAAAAAAAAATATGAAAAAACCCAACCAAAAAAAAAAAAATCAACTTTTCAGGAAACAAATAATTTCACTCAATGAAAAATTTAGCTTCTCTTCCAGTTTGTTCCGTAGAGTTTAGATTTTATTATATGGGCACAGCAGTAACTCAAATATTAGTAAAATAATGAATGTATTTTGCTTATGACTTGCTGTGGCTATTTTGTGCAAACAAAAAAAAACCCCTCACAATCTGACCTGGGCACTAGTGAGATTTCACATAAATGGGCCTTTCACGGAACTGTGTCAGAGTATCTAAAGGGTGATGCAGAATACCAAGTTCTACTGTAAAAGAATCTCGGAGGGAAGAGAGATCCGTCTAACATGTGCTTTCATAAGTGCCCTTATTTGAAAAATTTCTTCGCAATAATTAAGATGCTGGTATACTTTTCCTATTACACAACCTCTTACACAACCACATGCGGTACATTTATAGACAGATTTACAATCAGAAAGAAAAATGGTTTTTTTCTGTCTTGATAATAAAATTAGCTGTTTTTTGTTTCTTTTTCTTTGTTTTAATACAAACTGTAGTCCAGCCCATTTTGCTCTCTTCACGCAGCAGATGAGCTTCTAGACTCTCTCCATGCTGGTTAGAAAAACCCTTTACAGCACGTTTCCCCTAGAATTGGGTCGTTCCACAACGAACTGCTAGAGCACAACGCTAACTCCGGGTCAGACACTCTGCGCTGGTAATTTCCAGTTTCTTCCTCATCATTCATCATCATCATCCTCATCTTCCTCACCATCAGAAAGCGATGTACAAGGGCGGATCTGTCGGTAGCGATCAAGCCACTTCTCTACCATCTGGGTGACCAGTGGATGATTGCGCCTACGGGAGCTTTTCTGCATCGCCACGAGAACCCCTCCTTCTGTCACACAGCAGTCCAGCCATTCCCGAAGCAGTTTCTCTTGCTGCTCCTCATTACCTATCTTTGGGGGAGAGAAAACAGATTGAGAACGATGCTTGAAACGTCACCAGCAACTTTAGGCAAGCCACCTGTGATATTCCGGAGCACCCAGGCTAGGGCAGCAATGCAGCTCCTTTTCAGAGCTGCCAGAGTTAGCACACTACTTCACTGCAGCTGGGAGTCCCCAAAAGCCACACGGATGCACACTGCATCTTCCACCAAAATTTGAAGGGTCTGGAAATATTCCCCAGCTATTCTTCCCTTCTGCATTTTTCAGATGTGTATTCCCAATATAGTGCTCCTATATTTACTTGTAAGCAACTCATTATTTATGGTAGGCACCATATATAAGGAGGATAACTCCTAAAAGAGTCTTCTGGCTTTATAAAGTAGTTTTTAGGAACCTAGAAGTTCTTGGCATGAAATATTTCCTCTTTTAAGCCATAACAAATGTTGCAGCTTACTGAAAAAAAATATCCTTCTCTAGATTAAAGCCCATACCTTTTCTCCTTTATTTACAGGATGCCCACTTTTAGCAATTACTTCAGATTTTCCAACCCTCCCTTTCCCCGTGTACACACCTCACTGAGGTAGTTCCCTGTCTTTTATAAAGAAGAAGAGAGTTGAATTTCACTAGAAAAAGAGGTAGAGCATGCTGTAACTACTGGCCAATATTTGTGTCACATCTTTTAAAAAAAAGAAACCAAACAAAAAACAGCTGTATTTCAGTCTCACATCAGTGTCAGAATCCTTATTTCTCGGTCCTTTTTAAGGTACGCTTGTATTCGCATGCACAGTGAAGTTACATTCAATTTACAGAGCTATAAATAAGCATCAAATTTCTGGGAAAACACCTCTCAATCACCTCAAATGACGGGGAAGGCAGCAGTATTAATTAATCAGAACGGTACACTCCCTGGAATTCTCTGAACTGCAAAAACATATGGGGCTACAGAGACTGCTGAGGCCACAGCTTAAATAAGCAGCTGTGACAAAGGCGACCAGCTACACAGCTATTTCTTACCTCTTGAGCAGAAAGGAAGTGAATGTGCAGTAATTTCCTCTCGCTATCCACCAAGGGTAGAAAGGTAACAGTAACATCATCATCAGTGTTCAAGTTAGCACCAGCACCTCGATTGCCATAGCCATCGTTCTCCATGGCAACCAGAGCGGAGAAATGGCCCCTTGTGTAGCCCAGAGCAATAGGACTTTTCCAACAAAAACTCTGTTCCCATAACAAAGGCAAATATACACCTGAGACAAGTTAAAAGAAAGGGTAAGACAAAACTGCAGTGTTCAACAATGAAGAATTCGGAAACAAACCTTTTGCTTTTGGCTAAATGCAGTAGCAGCGACAAATTACACAAGCATTTTAAATGGACTTGGTTTGGTCTGCACTAACATAGGTCACACCTTTCATACAGCTGATTATTATTAGGTTAACAGGAGATTAGTAAAGTATCTCTGCAATTGTACAAAAGCGATCACAATTACAACCAATACCACGTTACCCCAAAAACCTATGGTCTATAATATAGCGATGAACAAAGAACGAGGTTAGAAGAGCAGTCTTAGGTTTAGCAACTCTTCTTAAATATGTCTTAAAAAAATTACAAAGGGAAAAAATCAGATTCTGCATCACAGAAATAAAAGCTACAGTCAGATGCCTATTTTTACCAGAACAAAAATTCCACCATCTGCTTACAAAACTTATTATTAGAAGAACTTGCTGCACTAAACGTTATTCAGCACCTAAGCATGTAGCCCATCCCAGAGGCAATGGGACTTCTCATAAACATTGTATTAATAGATTAAAATAACCTACATCAACTATGCATACCTAGTCTCCAAAAACAACCCCCACCAAAACCCAAAGCAACCAACCACCGAAAAGCTGATCCTATTTTACTCAGCTACGACAAGTTACCGATGTCACAAATTCTGAAAGAAACTGCACTTTTTCCTCACCAATGTTTTTATTGCTAAAAGACAGGAATTCGCTTGAGGTGCATGAAGTCTCAAAATAAAACTCTAGCTCCTTTCTTCTAGGAACGTCAGTAATTCTTGGTGTGTACTGCTGCAAGACAACTTAAGCAAAAGCATGCCTTACCTTGTGACAGTTTAAAAATAGCCACGCATAAACTTAAGTGCACGTGTAGCATAGCAACCTTTCCTGGTACAGCTGCTGCCAGCAAGCGAGGAATAGACGCCGCAGCAAAACAAGGCACTTCACTTCTACTCCAACATCCATGGAGATGAGGTCTGAGGAGGGGGTGGGTTTGGAGGTTTTAACTGAGTTTAAAACTCATCTTTGCCGCAACAAAAATTAGCGGGGGCTACCAGTAAATACTTGTCCCTTGTTTACCCTATTCTTGAATTAGCAATCAAGAAATACCTAAAAGTCTTTCTACTTCTTTGAGGTTAAGATTCCCACAACTTTTAACAACATCTAGTTCTAAGGACAAATCCATTTAACACCTTTTTAGCGCTGCCCTCCTCCCATCCCCGTTACAACGAAGTCTCACTGTGATTCAATGCTAAACACAAGAGATGCAGAACAAGGGATAAGCATTAAGTAGAAAACTTCAAGCCTTTACACTGCAGGAAAGAACCGAGCATCTGGTCAAAATTCAAAATTACACTGAAAATAACATGCTAACTGTCAAACGTAGCAAAGACACTCCCTCAGTTCCTGGCAATCCAGTCTTAATGCATACTCACAGAAATAACTTCATGAACTTTTTTCCAATCTTTCTTTTGAAGCAGCAGCAGAACAATCAAGCAGCCGGGGGGAAACCGATCTATGAATATTGTATGCTTTGTTTAAGTATGACGGCGCTACCTACCTACATGTTGGTTAGGTTACCGAGGCCTTTCAGAACTCAAGGCATCCGCACCCTCAGGATGACTGCTTACCCACCTTCTTCCACAAGTTATGATCGTAGAGATCTATCAGAAGGTCCTCTCTCTCCACTTGCCACCTGTGCCAGCTCCTCAGGACAGTTACACTAGCGTGGCAAGTTGACCTTGGCTAGCTGCTGAGCACCCACCCAGCCGCTCTCTCACTCCCCTTCCTCAGCCAGACGGAAGAAAACACAACGAAAAGACTGTGAGTCAAGATAAGGACAGGGAGATCACTCACCAGTTACCATCACAGGCAAAACCGATTCGATGTGGGGAAGATTAATTTAATTTATTGCCAATGAATACAGACAGTTAATGCCTTACTGACCTCAACTGGTAGATTTTGGCCCCAGGCACTACACAATGCTTTCAGGGCTACAGAAGTCACTGATAAGCAAAGGGTCTCATCTCTGTGGCCATCTCATACCGCATCTAACACCACAGAACTCCTGCATCAAGCACAGCTACGTGACCTTTCAGGAGTGGAACTAGTCTGTTTGCCTTGCTGTGATCTCTACATTGAAATTCAGCAACTTTGTGGAAATTTTTTCACACTATTGTTTTATCTTAGTAAGAATTCGCCACTAATAATAACCCCAAGACAGAAGGATGTGTTACGCTTTCCATTCCTCCTCAACATTATGTGCTGAGCTCCACAAGAAGGGAATTTCAAGCATTATCAGGGAGAATATCTTGTGCTCTTAAGATTTATAAAAGGCAATCTGATATAAATTGATAAGGTAGCATAAGAACAGTTGACAAGCACACAAGCCATGGAAAATAAAGAGTACGGGGTAACACCTACCCGTGAAGCCATCCACACCGGGTTCAGTTTCTCCAGCCTGACCCGATAATCATTTCGGTCACCTTTTTTCCTGTTTAATTTTAAAAGCTGTATAGTCGTGCCACTAAATACATGCGGCTAGACCAGGAGCACGCTTCAGGCCGAGTAAATGGATCTTTCACTGTCAAAGCTTTAATATTTAAAGAAGCATTAACAGTCAATTGCAATCTAGGAAACAAGGAGGCTGTCAGTTACGGGATTCACAGCAGTTACAGCAAGGATCCCACGCTGGAGCAAGGAATCCTGGAGAACAAAGTTCTGATCAGGGAGATTTCAGGGGTGGACAGGGTGTGTACAATACCTGCCACGGCACTATGAACTGAACCGTGATGTTAAGTTAAAAATCACTTCCCCACCTCTATTATAACCCACAATCTTTCTTTTTTGGTGAATGTGATCTGAACACACAGGCAGGGTGCTACACGGCAAGTCCGAGAAGCCCGAGCACTCCTCAGAGCTCCACCGAAGGGGCACATGCCAAGCAAGGCTCGCACACAAGCCCAGAACACCACGTCTTGTACCATTTACAGACCTGTCTTGGCAGCCCATACTACTCCGAGTCCGACGGCTGTTTGGTTTCAGCTGTGCTGCTAGCATTTAATTAGCACACATTAACCACAGAAATGTGGTTGGACAGGGACAGAAGTTACACAGGACTCCCAAGTTCACCTGTTCAGTGCTGTGTGTTTCTATGTATGGATGATGTGGCTTGTGGCAAGCAAATCACAAGTCATAAATATCCGTCTGACTAAATTCCTGGAAATGTGTGTCTAGTAAAAGACTGTCCCCCAGACACCCAGTTACCTTCTGGTTCACAGAGCTAGAAAACAATTTCAGCGTATTTAGGCCACATAACACTTGTCTGCCTCAATGCCCAATCTATAAAATAAGAACATCTTGCAAACCACTCAGCCTTTAAGTTAAAAAGCAACACAAACCTGAAGCGTCAGATCTGTATCACATGAATAACTGTTCTTTCCCAGTCTATCCTTTCATCATCTCTAATAAACGATACCATGTAACTACAAAGAGTACCAAATTTTTTTTATACTCTTCAAAAGAACATTTCATTTCCTCACAGAAAGAAGTTTTGTCTCTGCCCCAGACTTACAAGCCGAGTGATTTTCTGAAGACCGAACAGTTCTAATAGGTTACACATGCGACGTTAACGCCACAGTCTGGAGTTCTACACAACACAGCTCTGCCCACTTCCAAAGGTAGCGTGCTCTTTTTAAAATCACAGGAGAGGTTTTGGGAAGTCCTCTGCTAAGATATAAATAAATGGCGATGTGTTGGTGAAAACAACTGTAGGAGAGCTGTCAAAGCAGATGTACTTGAAGGCAGGAAGATGAACCATGGGAAAAACCAACACCCTGCAGCACAGCCACAGCATCTGATCAAACAGTTCTTCCCACATGGGTTTTGTTTACTGCTGAGCATCTACAGATGCTCCCAATCCCCTCTTGGGTTTTTATTCTTTAAATAATAAAGTGTTAGCGCGTGATACTGGGGAAAGTCACCCAAACATGTATTTGGCTTGCAAAACAGAATACACATCTTTATAAATCTACAAACATATGTCTAAGCAAAACTGGACTGTCAGCTAATCATCTTCGCATTTATCTTGAGGATAGTTAGGCTGTTTGCCCAGAAGACTAGGAGGAGGAACAGTCAGAAGGAACCTGATCGAGTTATGCAAGTGTATAGTACTACTTGAGAAATAGGTCACTATTTTGCATCACACTTGCTGTAAACTGCGAATTACAAAAACTCAAGACAAATTTTAAAACCTTCCCTTAACTACATCACGGAATTCACTTTCGCAGAAAATGAGATTTACATTATCAGTCGGCCAATATTTTGCAATTGTATCTAAGTTACCTAACCTCATACCTCATAATTATCTGTTGGTAGAGCACTTACGAACAGAATTCCTTCCTTTTCAGCCTCTGCAATATACATTCAAGTTGCCACCTCTTCTACTTTAATCAACTACAAACAAAAGCTCAACTTTATCATTCTCAACCCTACTTTAATTTCTCTGCCTTTCTTTGTATACCCTTGCCTCTTGCTTCGAGGGTGGCAGCTTTCCGCTGTTCTTAAGGACTGCCTCACAGACCACCTCCTGCAGTGCTGCAGAGTGCCAAGACGTGCTCCTTCGTCCTGGAAGAGCATCCACAGATCCCACCATCACTCTGGTGAGAGACTTGCCAATGCAAACACCTTCTGCCTGCCTCGCCCCCAACTTTACGAGCCTCCTTCAGAAAATGCTAAATACGATACAGTTTCCAAAATGAACATCTGCAGCCATTAGTACCAGTGAATGAAATTTCAAATTCCATTTATTAAATCTCTTGTGTCTTACAGCAGTACAAACCATACAACTTCTGTGAAGTTTTCAGTCCGATTATTTTACATAAATTACCAACTAAAGGCAAGTTGAGCGGAGGTAGAAACACATTTTTACTGTGGCTACAGGCAGCATGCCCACTATACAATGAAAACCTGCAAGTTTTCAGGGGATTGTTTTGGGTTTTTTAATAGCTAACGAAAATTCACCTAAACCATAATTTCATCCTCTTCCAACTAGTGGCGTAATGTCACTCTCCTTCCAACTTCCTTTGCGTTTATGATTTATAGCTCAACTCTTTTTAAAACTCAGTTTGAAAGACTAAAGGCTTACCTTGAAAGCGGGTATATCCTAGTGTTTCTCCTCGGAAACTCTTATAATATTTTACTCCATAAACTATAATTGGTCTTCTAAGAATATGTGCAAGTACAAAAATGTGTGTCTGCTCCAAACTCGCTCCAGGCTGAACCAAACACAAAGACAGACATCACTTGAAGCAGAACTTATCATTCTTTACTCTGAAATTTGAAAAACACACCTCCAAATTGAGACAGAAAATGCTTTTAAGAGTGATCTAGCTTTACAGGAAAAACGAAACACTGGAAGACTATTACATGTCAGTTGGAAATAAGCAAAAACATTTCAGCTTGCTCCAGAATGTAACCTGTCAGTAATAATTCTTTCTCCTGTCATCCAGATTCAATCTAACATATTTCATTCCCCAGTTAGAAGTGAAACTCTACAAAATGTTTAGTCTAAAAATAATTCACTCATCTGAGGACAGGTTAAGCTAAATACCTTTCGATGATAGCAAGAAAGCACATCCAAAACAAAGAAAATAGCACCAAAATCATGTTTATGCTTTAGAAAATGAGCTAAAAATATTCCTGTAGTTGGAAGCGTACAGGAACGTACATCTCTTTTTTTGGAGGGGAATTACAAAATACCAGCTTGCTGAAGTTCAAGTAGTTTGAGCTTACAGATTTGTAGGCATGCTCTAGGAGTCAACACATTAAATACACAATTGTGTATTGGTTTATTCTACAGACTTCACTCTGACACCAAAAGACCCATACTTTTTTGTACTGTACTGCTTCATGGTAAGCTCAAAAATTAGAATTTTAAATGAACCCTTCCCTCCTGGCAGAAGAGTCTAGCCAGTGATACTTTAAGATGGCTGGCTTAAGGGGAACGTTTTCCTTTGCACATGGAAACTCTTTATTCCTGAAGAATACTTTGGGTCCTTGAAGTTTCTATTCAGAGATTAAAATATCCTTTCTAAGGGCCATCTCATAAAGAAGTTTTCTTACCTGGCTCGCAAGAGAGAGTATGAATGCCCAGTCTTCCTGCCACTGTTCCTCTCGCAATGAGAAATGTAAACCAAAGCTTTGGGAATACCACGACTCCCACTCTTTCCAGCGCGTATAGAACCTAAAACAGTAGAGAAAGAGTGGTAGAGACAAAAATATTTACTCAACCACCATACACCAGATAGCAATGTTCAATCCTTGTAATCCTTCATCCCAAGTCTGTAAAGAAGAGGGATGAGAGTATGTCAGGAAAACTGGGTTTGGTTTGGGTTTTAATCTTCAGCAGACTCCATTTGGTAAACCTCATTTAAGAAATCACTTGGGATCGCATTGCCTACAGCAAACACGTGTAATAGATGCAAGTGCCTAACAGGCTCCTGGCTACTTTGATGCTTCTTGTAATAGGGTTTTTTTTAAGCCTTAATTAAGATTATTTATGTGACGATATGCAGGGAACATAACTAAGACGTTCCATTTCAGGTAAGAGGAGTTGTTCATTCTTCTCACACAAACAATACAAGTATTCCCTATAGCTGACCATATCACGAGCCAATTAATGCCAAAATACTTCTGTATCAACTTCAAATAGACCGTTGTTAAGAGGCAGAATCTGTTGTAGATCAGGTTTTGGAAGAAAGAGTATGGTAATTTCACATTATATGGAATAGTTATAAAGCAGCGTAAACAAGATTCAGATACAGAAAGTAGAATTAATCTGATTTGCACTGAAAGTTTTAAAGTCACATAATTTCTATTTTCCTGTTTAAATTAAAATTAGCATTTTTATACACTAGTTCTAATGTTTTACCTTTCTTAACCAATTCCTTAAAAAAAAAAAAAAAATTACCTACACATTAAAAAGCAGATGCTGGCTTTTTAAAATTGTCAACTCAAGCCTGATCACCACACTATGGAAAGGCCACAACTTCACATTAGGAACATGGGTTTAGCGAAGGGTGCTAAGCCAACTTTTAAACAATGGCCTTTACTGTGAATACAAAGAAACCATTCTGAAGTTCAGCTTATTAAAAAAGTCATTGAAATGAACTCATTTAATTAGAATCTGAGAAAATTAACAGACAGGGAGCGTGTGTGGAAGAAACCTTTCCTATGCTTTCAATGAAGATGCAATTATCCTAAAATCTTGGTGTATGTAACAGACCTCACCAACCAGGTTGGCTTTCCCAAGTACAGCTAAAATCTTTGCATGGCTTAAAAGGCCTATTAATAAAGACATTTTGATAGGTCTCCGTGCTCATTCACAGAAAATGAAGGGAGGGAGGGCAGGAGGACAGAAAAAGAAACTACTTCCCCAAAAGCTCTACTGTGAAAGTGTTTTACTAAAGAAATTTCTTCCTTGAATTAGTCAGCCAAAGCCACAGTTATCTGTAGATGTTCACAGGAGGTAGCCTTGTAGACAGAAGTCAAGGCTCAAGATTTGCATCTAAAAAAACACCCGAAAAATAATTCTGAAAGCCCACTTAGGGGCATATGCCCATTCTCCACCAAAAGCTTACAATGGAATTTAAACAGGGACAAATCAGAACACACTTCTGTGTAAGCTAAAAAAAAGTGTACTCATCTAAAAGGTGAGTGGAAAAGATGCCACAGGCCAGAGCCTCTGGGAACTTCACCACTGAGCTTTTTCTGAGTAGCGGACACTAGACTGTCTCTAGTAAATAGATTCTTCTTTGTTCAGCATCTGAACAAACACAACAAAATGAGGCCAAATGAGTTACATGAACGTTCTGTGTCTGAGTATAGAAATACCCATTTTTAAGTGTCTTTGTGAAGGCTTTGAAGAACAATTCCACTTGAAAACAGTTTAAGCATACTGTTGTTGAGACTAGCGGTTACGTTTAAGAGCCTACTCCTTCAGCACAGTGACAACAATGTCACTTCTACCTGCTACACATCCTAGCCCACAGAATTAGAAGTGAATGTATCTTCCCACATAGATTCTATACAGCAAGTAAAGGATGTACAGGGTGATCTATTTACAACTGAACTTCAGTAAAAAGACCTCTCACACCCTCACTCGATCTTTTGAAAGGAATTATGACTCAAATCTGACCTAGTATCACCCAGACTGACCTTGAAGAAGTTGATTCTTTACGGATTTCCATCACTAACAGCCTCTGCAAGCAGGTAAGTTCCTACCAAGGATGTAGCTCTGTAGGGGTTTGTACTAGAATCTGTACTAATTCTTCCACTGACAAACTAGTATATAAAATTATCCAGACTGAAGGTAGGCACCTGTACTTAAACAACTACGAAGGAACACATGAATCAGTCAAAAAAATCTGTGCTTTCAGTAAGGATAAAGATTAAGTAAATTCAGAGTAAAAATGCAAATTCTGTCCAGAACGTGAACTAAAAAACTTAACCAGATTTCATAGAGTCTAAATAGCGAGTGTTACATTAGATACAACAGTAAGTCAAGAACAGTTAACACTAACATTTTGAAAGACTGGTTTAAACATCAAAAGTTTGCAGCATGTTTTTGGATACCACACTTGATTTTGTTACCATAAAGAACAAAACCTGACCTATCATAAATCTCTGTTCTGGCCTCAGGGGAGCTGCTTATAATGCCAGGGACATTCCTGCATGGTCGAGATGCACACTCCATTATAAACAACTTCAGAGTAGCAGCAGATCCATTCAGAGACAGGTCCTCAGGAGGACAGTTACTGAAGCACCACTTTATTGAACCCAGCTCTGGATGCTAACTGGGGGAGTTTTCTCCGAACTGCAGGCAGCTGGGGACAGTAATCACCAAGGCTACGTACAGGTACCCCCAAAATTAACCTTTGTTGTTGACTTCATGTACAGCACAAAGCAAGGGGACAGGCTCTTTCTCTAGTATCCTTGCTTGCAGTGTTTCTCTTGCCCTTGACTACAAGAACGTAAGAAAACCGACCACCTGTGTCTTACACAATCTCTTCCCTTAGTCCCTTTACGCACTCAAGAATTGTTGGACACCATTGGGGTCCAACTGTAAGAATTTTTCCTCTAGTAAAGGCAAACCACAGTATCGGACTAAAGAAGGTTGCCAGTGTAAAACAACACAAGTTCTACAGAATGATAAATTAATTTTATGTCCAAATGACAGCGCTAGTTAAAATGTCAATGCTCTGTCCTTAACTGCCATTATTTTAGCAGACAGAACAGAAAGAAAAAAAAAAAAAAAAAAAAGAGCAATACTGAATAAAGCTGTAACTAAGCAGACGGAATGAAAATACTGAAAAATTTGTACAGGAATAAAAGGCTATCTTCCATCAACAATCTTCTGCAAAGCTTCCACAAGGCAGCGAGGCATGGCATGTGCATGATTTACACTGCAAGTATACAGAAATTCCAGTCTTAATATCTGTTCGCGTACTTTTGACAAGCACACAGCATAAAATACTTTACTGTGATTTAAATGCCGTTTGTTGAGTATCACATACCATCGCTGAGTTCAGAACATCCAAGTTTCCAGTGCTTGCATTTCAAATACACTAGATCTAAATGACCATGCGATTCACGCAGTGACTCAACGTCTCTGAGGCACACAATCCACAGTAAATTGGGGAGCAGGGGTTGTGTTTCTTTTTAATACTATACTACTACCGACTACTATGCTACATGGAAAGCTGTCTTTAAATTTGACATAAAAAACCCCTAACTCACCAATGTGAGCAGTCATGTAAACTGTCGTGAAGAGCTTTCCGCAGCACTGAATCCTTGTCGTAAATGCCCCAAGTGGCCTGTAGTACTGAATCAAGCAGGCAGTCCCCTGCAGTCCGATTCCAAAGTGCATATAACCTGCTGTCCAAGCGCGTACCCAGTTCCAGTGACCAGTTAATAATGGGAGATTCCTCTTCTAGCTCTGCAACATGACAACAACCTCTTTTAAAACCGATGTTTGTTTGAAGTCTCAGAGAATCCAAACAGCACAGTAGTGGCATAATCTCAATAATTTACCCATTTACCAAGTAAGAAGTTTTCCTTCTTACTACAAAACCAGGTGAACTACAATGGCTAAATGCATTCCTTGGGCAAAATACTGTCAAGAAAAGAAAAAACAAACACCAAAAACAACCCCAAAAAAAGCAAAACAAACCATAGCCTTAAAGCATCACATCATTTGTTTGAGGATTGCTACTGAAGCAGAAAGATTTTTTTCCATTTTCTTTAAAGAGCTTGTGACTTATAACTCTAAAGCTTTAGAAATCTTTAAAATTCAAAAGATACATTATAAACATGATTTCTACAGATTCCATTCTTGCTCTGCCTCATAAATAGACTGTAGATGTTAAAATAATTCCAGGGTGAAGAGTAACTTGAAAGCAACAAATCTGTATTTAAAACAAATTCAGGCAACAAAGCCACATACATACACACACTTTTTTCCTTTCTTTATTTAAAAAAAAAAAAAAAAAAAAAAATTTCCCTAAAGAAAAGCAAGGAGAGATTCTAGCTATTCTCAGAGCACTTACCTTTCTGAACATCTCTGTCAAGTACTTCATCAAATAACTTTTCTTGGACTGTAGGCGGTAAGTCTTCAATATCTGGAAAAATAGAAAGCAAATATAAAAGTCACTTAATACTGCTGTAAGAGAGAGATTACGAGCTGGTGCTCAGGAGAACTTATGCAACAGCTTTTGCCCCATCATCCCTAATGTCTCCTCTGAAAAGCTGCTGTTACTTTCAGATCTGTCATTTGTGAACACAGGCTTCATACAGCACGCTAAAGTAGGCATGTATCCCAGACTGATTTTCATACCTTTTACACAGAAAGGATCATCACAGCACGCAGAGGGTAAGAATGGATTTGTCTGAACGAGAAAGCGAAGTAGAGAACCACTTTGACGTAGGGAGGAAAAAAAAAAAAAAACCCAACACTACTGCTTTCATCCCTACTGTACTTAGGACAGACTCAATCCTAAGCAACAGTTTTCCACCCATTTGAAGGGCTTTCCCTCCCTGGTCTCCCCCAGGGGACAGGTACAGTTTGCAAGAGATTTGTTCTTGTACAGAATATCCATTTCATTAGTCATTCCATGCAAACTTCAATGAAACAGTGCAGAGAACCCCAAGGGTTTGCAGGCTGCAGTTTGCACATTCGAAAATAAGAAACGGAAAAACTAACTATTGAGCTATGACACCAAAAATACCACTACTGACAACTGTTCCAAGAGCTCTACGGACAAAACCTGAAACTGTGAATGTAGCTCTTAAAAAAAAAAAAAAAATACACAACAACAAAAAAAAAAACAAAACCAAAAAAACCCCACAAAACAGGGATGAAAATTGTATACTGGGCAAAACCCTTCTGCAACTCCTGTATCACGTACATTAACACACAGTGTCACACATTCTAAACCACAAGCATCTGCTACACCTTAAAGATCAGGTTAAGTAGTAAATGGTTGCTAGGCAAATCAGCAACTGAAGAAACTTTGCTAGCCTCAGCACCATTGTGAAATTTAAATACATTAAAGTTAAGGAAGTAAACCAAGTAGTTACACAGAAACATCTAGCATCCCTTCAGGCAGTCTAGGGGATAATAACTGGGCTCTAAGTGGTATTTCAAGGGCATGAAGATTTCTCTTAATTCCAGTGTCCTCTCTGCCAGTCCTGCTCAGATGCCCAATACCCTCAGGCTTCTAAAAGCGAAGCCAACATTTAGGCATATGAGTTGCTGCTGAAGCATACTATTGTTTGGTGCCAGCAGAGTGTTGTGGGATGGAGTTTTTTGGGTGGTTTGTTGGGGTTTTTTGTACGATTCATTGTTTTTTTTCAAACTAAAACTGACTTAAATTGGTTGCTGGCCACTATAAGACTTTTGCACTAACGTCTGTTCATTGGCTTTTCAGAAGGATCCTATACATTTCTTTGAAATATTGAGTGGAAACTGGTTCCTAAATTACATCATATAGGTAATATCCAAATAGGATTGCGTGACTTACACTACTCTACTTGGAAATGCTGTGTTGAGACCAGCTGCTAACTGTTGACTACAAAAGACATTCAGTTGCCTAAATGTGATGGAAGTGGAAATACACTGACAGCCTTGATGGACAGAAGCTTTTGAACATTCTTATTCTTTAATTATTTAATGGTTCTTACATGTATCAGAAAGCTGCACAGTGGTTTGAGACAAGTCTCTTGAAAATAATGAAAAAATTCCTCAGTTCTGGCAAAAGCAACATTTCTCATGCAAGTTACAAGATTGTTCTGTTGCCCCTTTTTCCCTTCTCTCCCACAAAGAGCAAGGAAGCATTAAGTCTCTAACCCATGCCGTTTGCCTCTCATATGTGACCTGCAGAACAAGGCTGAATACACCACCTCAAGTGGATAGTTGGTAGATAAATGGTAAATATTATCCAGACTTTTTGAAAAGGAGGAGATGAGGTAACACTAAACCAAAGATGCTCCAAATAATTTTCTGATAATACTACTGCTTCATTAAAAAAAAAAAAAAAAAGACAAATGGATCTGATTGATTAGTACAGTTTCCATCTACATATTTTCTTACCTCTGGTAGCATTACTATTAAAGGAAACCGCTACTGAAGATTAAAAGCCTTCTAATAGCTTTTTGTTAATAGGTAAAAATTCTCTAATCACAGAGTACCTCAAAAGTATTCAAAAAATTGTTACTGCTATAACCAAGTGCAAATGCAAAAAATAGCTCTGGGCCTTAATGGAAAGGACCAAAAGCTAACATAGCTATGTGAAAGGCCCTATTAGAGCCCAGAAATATCTAGGCTCCAATCTTAACTTTAAACACAGCCTTTCCTTAGAATACACCACTTTTCTTCAGTTTCCTAGTGTTTAAATAGGGTAATAGATGTTCATTTCACAGGAACAATGTATGGATCAAAGTGTGCAAATACTGAATATTAATAAGCAAATTCAACTGCTAGATCTGACCTAAGCTATTAGAACTTTATAAATAAAACCTAATACACACACAACTACCATCAGAAAGCCAAAGTATACATCACATCCAAAACAAACAATTCTCAACTAGGTGAGGGAAAAAAAAAAAAAAAAAAATCATCCATCAGTAAGAATTTTGTAACTACCTGCAGGTAACGTAAATGTTACAAGGTCAGTCAGAAAATAGCAAGCAAAGTCTCCCTTTCGTTGATGAAGAGATGCAGCAATTTCACGACGAATTTGTTCTGTGACCTCTGGACACACCATGGCAGGAATGCACTTTGCTGCATGTTGCGATACCTGTAACATCACAGAGTTACTGCACTCAGTATTATTTCTAGTTAAATACGAAGACTTAGGAGTGATAATCGCCAGCGGACAGTATTTTGTTAGCAAGTAATGCAACAGGAGTATAAACAGTTTTATACTTTATATACCCAGAAAAATTAAATGTTTGGTGACTGTCAATGAATTAATGTCTCATTTGCTATGTAGCTGATAAACCAAGCTGGTTAAACACCTCTTTTAATCAAAGTGAATTAACAGGGGACCACTTCCAGCAGGAAAACAAACCAAAAAAAAAACCCCCAAAACCCAAGAACCAGAGACCAGTCACACATACCTCAACTCTTATGCATGAGCCCTGTCTACATTTAAGAAGGAACTTTGCTAACACAGCACAAGACAGTTTCCTACAAAGAATCTTCCCAAAAAGTATTAAGCTAAGACACCTAAGACACTTAAATTTCTCCAGATTCTAATCATCACTGCCACCAAGAACTCATTCAGTGATACAGGGCAAGTAACACAGGGATGACACTGCATATATATATATATTAAAAAAAAAATAAAAAAAAAAAAGGCTTTAAGACACACATTTTCACTAGTTAATACTCTAGCAAAGGTAAGGATCACTGTGGCTCAAACACTACTACTAACGATTTTGACACATGGTATGTGGAGTAAGTATTCCTAGAAACTGAAACAAAACCACACAAACACTGTAAGACCCTATTTCCAGCAAATTAACTTGTTTTGAAATGCGTAACTCCATCCACCCAGACAGCTATGTAAGCAGCACAGAACTACTCATATTAGCCATATATATTCTTCTCGAGGTTTTAGCTATATTTGTCTTGCTTCATTTACTTTTTTAAAAATTATTTAACCCTACACATTCCATAATCCTTATGCCCTTCTCAGGCATGCTGCTTTTCTTAGGAACACAAACTTTCAGCATTGTATTAGGCATCAAAGGAGGCAGAATAAAAATTTGCCTCTGATCAGGTGAGGATCCAGAAGTCTGAGATGAAGAAAACTGACCAAAAGAAAAAGATAACAATTACATATGGGCGTAGGAGGAAAGCAGACCACCAGAACTGAGGTGGATCGTACAAAAATATACAAGGAAATGGAAGGCACAAGAGCTAGGAGACCACAGAGAGGAACCAACTAGCCTATAAAAAGGGCAAAGAGCAGGAAAAAACGCAGCAATTTTTCAAAGCAATGAACTTGCCTTTCTCTTGCAGAGAAGCTCCCAAGAAAACCAGAGAAGACAGACCAAGCAGACTTGTTCATTAACAAAACTCAGAAAAAAAACTACGCTGTCATTGATGTCAGTGTTTTGCTTTCAGGGCATTTCCTCTCCCCCACCCAAAACTCAGGAAGCCTCACAATAGCTCACTTCCACCGCCACTAAGGTCAGAACGTGTGCCAAGACCACTCATTAATGAGAAAAGTGAACATCCTCAAGACCACCACACACATACAGCCTTAAAGTAAATTTGCTCCTTAAGGAGAAACAGCAACAAAAGCACAAAGCAGCAATTGATGTATTCCAACAATATTAGCCTCTATCTTCTAGCAAATGCCACTGGCTGCAAACAATGGTGCAGTTACATAAGGTTCCTATTCAGCCTACACAGGGGCCAAAGTAACTCACCTCCGTAAGCAAAATTGCTAGCATATCTTGTCTCTGAAAGCGTATCGCCAGATGCACAAGCGTGTACCCAACGTCAAAAGCAGAAGGGCGATTTAGCAGGCGCACTTCATCCGCAGTAAGCTGCCGGGCAATATCTCCTCCTGATGACTTGTAAGCTTCAACAGCAGCTAAATCACCTTCTACAACTCCTGAAGAAAAAACAAAACAAAAAAATAATCAAACAGTTCATTTTAGCTAGTGAATGAGCCATTCTGGATCACGCTATCTTACTTAACCCTATCTATTCTGGTACAGACCCAACATACAAAGACCAACTGCATATCAAGAAACTTGCTTTTTATTTCTTTTCTTGAACAGACATTATAAAATATTTAGACTTACCTCACCTCCTAGACCATTTCCACTACGCAAACTAGCTGGAAGATACAGCAGATCAAAGGCCAGCTACGAAGTGGTGCTGAGGACCCTTGATGAAATACCTAGCGCAACATACTCACTGGTTTCATTTGATCAGCAGTGCTGAAGGAAAGTCATTAATTCATAGGACAGAGATTAGTTCAATTATTATATCTTCCCTTTTAAATTATCTTAAAAACAGACTACTGGACCTACAAAAAATAGATCTATCAAAAGATTTTTGGAACAAGTCTCAACCCCCCTCCACATGGTTTAAAGCAGTGTTGGAAAAGGGTTCAGAACACAAAGTTTCTCTTCAGCTCACCATCTCTGCTACTAATCGAACTCAGGCAGTTATCACTCAGGGTACTCTATTAAAACTGAGTTAAAGTCACACACACACTGCATACGCTTTCTAAAGCAAGATGCAAGGGGAACCCTAATGTCTTCTAGAGTCCCTGGGAAATTCTAGCTTCTGTACCATGCTTCCTATCAAGCCCATTCACGCTGAATGCATTCCTTAGCTGCAATTATCAGGATACACCATCAACAAGATGCGGTAGTGTTAACAGTATCAGTTCCAGTATTAGACTTTCTAAATTTAGAAATCCCTTTAAATATAAAGGTTCTATTTTACATATGGGCTTCATAAGAGAATAGTGTAACACTGAACTGAGGAAACAGAAAATTGATCTTAAAGCCATCTTTAGTAGATATGTAAATAGAAGACTTCAAATTCACTATTGAGAAGCAGCTCTATTTGCAGCAGCTCAAGATCGCAAATGAGAAAACCCCCTCCCATTCTCTGCAGATAAACCTCCTTAACAACTCCTAAGAGTCAGCAGTTGAGCAGAGGCCATGAGGCTAGAAACTGAGACTCCAGTTTATCCTTCACTCAGTTTGCTTAACAAGACTCAAAAACTGTTCAGAAGGGCAAGAGGTAATTCTCAGTCAGGGCACTCACTCCCGCTCAGGACCAAGATTCAAACAGACACCAAAAAAAAAAAAAAAAACCCACCCCAAAAAAACAACCCACACCACACAAAAAAACCCACCAACAAGCACCAAATACCACCACACAAAGGACCAAAAAGGGGGGGGTGGGGGTGGGGGGGTGGGGCAGGAAAAAAAAAAAGCCAAATAACCCAAAACCCCAATAGAACAAACTGAACTGCCTACTACTAGAGAAGCATACTAACCGCTGGGTTGCTGGTTAATCCAGGATTTAGGAAAGCGATTCTTAGCTCGGCCAAAAAGTCTATCATTTTCAATAGTGAGATTGTAAAGCTTTCCAAAGAAACGCAGGGGGGGAAAATGGATTATCAGTGCAAGACGTTTCTTGACAAAGTTATCAGCTCTACTTCATAAGCCTCTACAGATAAAAGTTAGATTATTCATTTTAACAGCGGTCTAAAGCAGAGAAGTTCCAGAATACAAACTCAACTGCAAATTTCAATCAGACAACACCTACCTATTCATCAAGGGCCCAAAAATCCTAACAGGCCAGGCCAGAATGAAAGCAATATGGGATGACAATTTCTTAGGGTTTTTGTTGCGTGTTTCTGGTCTGCCTGTACAGGAACTCATTCCCACTCCACCCCAGCACCAATGCCTCATTCTGCTTAAGTGCCTGCCTGTGTACTCACCCCAGATGAGTTAGAGAACTACTTATGCCTGTCCAATTTTAGTTCTTGTTCCATAAGATTTAGAACTTTGCTGATGAAAAAATATTTGATTTTAAAGAAAGGAGCTGCTGCTTATGGATAAAAGCTACTTCAGCGAAGAGAAATGAACACTGAAAAGTCATTGGTTTTCAAGACATTCTCCAAAACACACATCAAAGGAATGCAGCATGGGACGTGATGAACATAGCTGTGCTCCTCTTGCAATACTTCCAGCTCTGAGGGGAACCAAAACATACCAAAGCAAAAGGTACGTTTTTGTCAACACATGCTGTATCCATAACAAGAATGCCAACCGCAGCATTTTATTTCCATGCAATCCCATTTATGCCACTGATAAGGCAATACCATCGCTGCCTGTGATACATCATTCCAACCAAATGCAGCAAACTGACCTGTTGGGGGGTTTTTTGCATAGTAAGTAACCAAAGTCAGATTAATTTCCATGACCCACTCTCTTAAAACAAGCTATACTACAGCTCTGGCCCAAGTTCAGCTGTTGGCAAACCCAAGAATCCACAGGGAAAGAAGAACCTTGACAGACGAGTAAATTCTCTTCTATCTTATGACACCCTTAATTTTTTATCATTAATTTATGAAAGATATTTTGTTGAAGACTAAAAGCCACTTCATGCCCTTTTGTATTTTAACCACTTGTATTGACACAGGAAGGACTCCTGTTACCGTACATGCACACTCCACCACACCACCCAATGACAAACATACTGAAGACCACCTAAGACAGGCAGGTAGCCACTCTCGACAATCCAAATATCACAGATTAATTTCAAACAAACATCCCAAAAATGATCTTTCAATGACAGGCGATCAGACCCAAATCATGGCAACAGTTCCAGCTGGCCAGCTTGCCAAGCACATACAGCGATATGTGCTACCACAGACTTAAGTCAGTACCCAGTCAATTTGTATTTGTAATTATTCTTTTAGTCCCTGACCCTCAGCTGCTAAGGCAATTTATTATCATCCCACTCTTCAAACAGCAACAACTGAGGCCGAAGACCGATGCTGAGAGGCAGTCATGTGAGGTTTGGCAATGCCTTCAAGCGCTAACTACTAAAAGCTGCGATAGGGATCCAAATCAGTGACATGTGCTCTTCACAGCACTGCCAGTTCTTGCAGTTTATTCCCACGTCTTGCAATACTTGACATTCCTAAGAGCCCCATGTTCTAGAATTAACTACTAAAATTTTTATATAAGCTGTCATTTTAAAAGTACATTTCTAAACTTTGCTGAAGTTTAAGCTAAAGATCAACACATCAAAACCAGGCAAACCACATATGCTTTCTAGGCCTTATTTAAAAAACAGAGATTGTAAATTATTTTTTTTTAGGTATAGGGTTGGCAATACTTTTATCTAGAAGTGAAGAACAGTGATGGTGTGCTAAATGACACTTCAAACTAGCACAGTTACAGCTCATGGAGGGATGGTGATGTGACTATGTGCAAGCATCATATTTGGTCATCCTCTGTTCTTTAATCCAAACAGCCAAGTGACTATTTATGGCTGGGGGGAGCATCAGGCAATTTTTAGATCAAGTCCAGACAGACAAACTCACTTCTGGACGCACTAACTATTTTGTAACTGAGCCTCAACAGATGAGCATGAGACACAAAATCAAACCATACGGAACTCACTCGGCATAATTTTTTGCATAGAGCCCATTACAAGTCTATTTCTTTTTAAGAAGCTTCCTCTTGCAAAACTGCTGCGTGCTCTAACGCCTGGTACTAACCCGCGCTGAAATACCGTGACCCCGGTACCCAGAACATCACTACTGCAGGGACAATATTCTATGGTCACTGCAAGTCTCCTTGGCCTCTCCTTGCCACAGCAAGGTAAGTCCGAATTTCTCTTTAGCCGTTCCGCCAAGTATCTACTCTATTTTGGTTGCTTCAAAACAAGGAAAATTCTTGATCCTGGCTCATTAGGTGCCAGCCTGACAGTACAGTCCAAGCCTGCACTGAACACCAAGCAAATATATAGCATTAACAGGCAGACTGCCAGAAATCTGAACCAGAAAACACAAATCCTGCCCCAAAACTATGGGATAAACTTGCCTACATGCAACATTCATCAGAACTGCCTGCAATTCCTAAATTCAGTATCGCCACTTCAAAATGAGGTCTTAATATGCTTTCATTGACAATAGGAGGCATATTCCTACAATAGCTTTGATTTCTGTCAGATGAATGAGAGCCTCCAATTCATTAAGTCTATTTAAATAAAGCTTAACAAAACACTATTTACAAAAAATATTGCAGAAATATTTACTGATGTTCTAATTCACTACATTTCATAACACACAAGTGCCTGATTACTTACACAAGCAGCCTCTGAATCGCGTTCTGATACAGCACCATGCCAATTGGATTACTCCCCACTGACACCCACAGCATTCCTCAGACTGTTAAAATGTCAAAAGAAAGATTGGCATCTGTCTTAAGATTGTTCACACAGCATCCATGAGTGCTCCAGCAGCTAGACCTCTTGCGAGGGCACAGCTCCGATTAGCCATAAGAGCTACACAAATGCAAACAGATCCTTATGACTCAGTGTCTACTTCTGCTCCACAGCAAGAATAGCTGTTCTTTGAAGTGGACTCCAGAAATGTTAGTTTGGTGTTGCAACTGAAGACATCACTCTGTGTGTGTCTCCCAACAAGTTTTGCGTTGCTTAATGCATACGCATGACTACAGCCTGACACCCCAAGCGACAGGACAGAATGCTAAGTGCTGCACCCAAGTAAGGAGAAAATACAAAGTTAGTATTCCACGTTTACAGGTTCAACTGTGTTCCCATTTGCAACTCAGGCATTTCCCTTTATTGGAAGTCTTCCACAGCACAGGCAGCCAAGGTTTTTTCTTTTTCTAGTAAAGCCCCAACTCTTACAAATAGCACAGATCTGGAATATGAAATCTCAGTGCACGTGAGATGATACACAACAGAGATTAAGGAGATTATTTAAGAAGGCTAAATTTTACAAATATTAATCACCCAATAACAACTATTTGTACGATCTTGATCCTGCATTTTTGCTCCTATGATGACTGTTACAACTATCTTCTTTATTACGCATCAATATTGCTTGCCTTTGCTCATATAAGCCCATAATGAACGGAGCTGCTAAAACCAAACTACTTCAGCTAACGTGCTGTTAAGTTTATTCTTTAGAACATGTAAATATTTATAGGGTTTAGTGCAGTTAAGTAAACTTGGAAAACCAGCAACAGCTTACAGGCATATCCAGAAAACTAAATCCTGGTTGCCCTCATTGCACAGTCCCAGTGACTTCAGAACAGCTGGATGTACAAGTTTCCAGAGAAAACACCACAGCAGCAGCCTTTATTTACTTCACTGTCTCTCTGACAGACCTGGAGTGCGCTGGCTGGCACAACTTGCACATGAAATCGGCAAATTCTTCCAAATAGATTGATGTAGTTCTGCCGCTTATCTACGGGGCAGAAGAGAGGCTGGGGGAGGCAGACCTGGGCAGCAGCACTGCGCAGTGGATCAGGACAGGGGCCCACCAGCTCCACACACAGTTCCCAACAACAGCAAGGTTTAAACATGCAGTGAGAAGAGACTAAAAGCAAGTAAGAACACAGATTAGTAACCCTCACTTCAACAGCATTTGCTGTCAGTTTAAAGTTTCCTGAACAATTCAATTCCTCAGTTAAACTGCTGTGGAGACAAATGAGCCATTGCAGAGCAGCAAAAAGCAGTGGGTCAGACAGCCCACAGCAGCGGATTCTGCAGGAGGCTCCTGACCCTCAACAACTGTTAAAAGCATCACTGCATGAAAGGCACATCCGCAGTCTTGCATATACTACAGGGCAGGCATTCTATATCTTTGAAAAGGCTGAATAGGATTACGCTGAAATGAAACGAGCAAAACCAAAGAGAATTAATTTCAATCATATACCTGCTAAAAAGAAGTACAAAGGGTTTTGCTAAATTAATGGAAGAGTGTGAAGATGCCTCTGTTTAGATAAAACATGTAAAAAACCACCCAGAGATTCAAGATTTCTTTGATTCAAGAAGGTAGCAATGCTGCAGTAAACAATCTGTTCTCACATTTGTGTAGACTAAAAAGGAAACACTTCATATTAAAGAGGTCTTCGTGCCTCCTATGTGGGACAATCGCAATCAACTTTACTGTTCCTTGAACGGCCTGGTCATAGAAGGCAAACTTCTCAAACAACCAAATTATACATTTTAAACGTCAGCAGCAGAGTCAGATCCCTCTGTGACATACACCAGATCAGAAGCACAGAGCCCTGTGCTGCTTTCTCTTCTGTTACAGGCACGATTGCAAGTGATCTGTATCATCCACATGCTCTCACTTACCCGTCTACAGACCAAGCCGAAGATTCGTTTAAGCGCCAAGGTGACCTTCCACAGTAAGTGAGGGGCCAATCAACTGACCCACTAAAACCTAATTCTGACACTTGTTAAAATCCTACCGCTCCTCCAGCATCAAGAGCGCTGAGGACCGGTGGTACGACCACGCAAGCTGTAGCACTGGAGCTCAGCCCGCACCCTCTTCCAACTGCTCCCCAGGGGCACATCAGGTGACCATAAAGGAAGATCTGTTATCAATAATTGCTCCACCATTTCAGCATTTGGAGGACAAAACACATTCAGTCTGAGAAGAATTCCTCCTCTTAGAGGAAGAACTCTTTTGCAAACAAATATGACACATCAGTTAATACAAATGATTGTCTGAAAAAACTTTATGGGCCTCTAGCCACACCCTCCTGCTCATTCTCCTCATTCTTCATTTCCAGGACCTCTCTTTTTAGTATTAGCACACAATCAAACAGCAGATCACTCTCCAGGTAACAACAGCTTGAGACTGAACCTTCTATATACTAATTTTTTTCAAAAAAAAATTTAACCTCAGCAACTTGTATTAACTTAAAAATAACAACTTATAAGACATGTACTTTAAAACTAAAGCATGCAATGCACGACAGTATGACTATCACCTAATTCTTCCCCCCCCCCCCCCATACAGTCCATTTAGTACATTCATAACCTATCATTACAGGACAAAGCAGCACACATGTAAGACCTGCTGAAAGATGTCCTTATCCCCTCTCCTTATCTGTCAGATGCATCCACACCCCTTGTGGCGTTAACAGCTGATCAGCTGCTTGCAGGGTTCCACCCAAAAGGGAGACTGGACAGTGGAAAATTATGAATGATACTCAAGTTAACCATTAGTGTTTCCAAGGCAAATTTAAATAACTATTTAACTTGATAATTTATTCCGTCATTTTAACATAAAATATCACCAACCATTTAAAAAAAAAGTCTTTTTTTTTTTTTAAGCCAAGAGACCAAAATAAAAGCGTGTTTCAGGAGTTAAGATTTTCTACCAAGGTGTACAGCCTGCAGAGTACTCTCAAAGATACACACACACACAAAAGCAAAGCATTTATGGTAGAATATAAGTACAGGACACAGACAACAACACAACAAGATTTCTTACCCAAGTGAAAGTTGTACGCTTATGTCACTGTTACCTGGCACACTACAGACAAGTATGCCAAGTCATGCTTCCCAGCATCACAAAGGAACAGGGAAAGGCAGCAACTAGCCCTACGGGCAACTGTTTGCCATACTGAGTCAAGGCCAGCACAGCAGGTAATCACCGGTCACAAATTCATGCTCTATTTCCCCAAACAGTTCAAGGTAGCCTAAACTGACACTAGCAACGGCTGGTGCATGACCCTTCCCTGCTTCCACCAGCTTGTTCCCACCCATATCCTCACAATCCCTCATTACAGCATAAACAGCCCCATCAAGACTCAGCTCTACTATGGATGGGACGAGGAAACTAGTCTAGGTTTACTAAAACAGCAAAACCAACAAACACCACCACCACACCCCAACACAAAAATATCGCCTAATCCAGTTTATCAAGCTTCATTTTCAGCGAGATTAGTCTCAGATGCACTTCTTCACATGCAAACACGCCAGGAGGACAGAAACAAGCAGTCAGGAGGACCACTTTTGGGTGGCAGTGCCAGCTGAAAGCACCTTGGTGCATCAGTCCCTTCAGGCTGCCTTTATTGTCAGTGAAGAGCCACATGCTCCGCAGGACGCAGGGCAGGAGGTGGCCTCCACATCTCCTGGAGCTGCAGAGCAGCCTGGGACACTGCCCGGCCGACTTCATACCTGTATCTGGACAGAATGACTCTCCTTTCCCACAGGGTTTCAGAACGCTTGGGTAACACATTTGGCACTATTTCAGAAAACCGAAGGGAGAAAAGGACAACGAAAAAAAACAAACATAAAAGAGATAAAGTAGTTGACAAAGGAAAAACTAAGCAGACACATATGGAGGAATACCAGGAATGAACTAACAGTCCTTTTAAGGATGTACTGCAAAACAAGATTCATTGCAGTTTGCTCTAAATATTTTGGATTGTTTAAGAAACACACTCTTATCCACTTCTTCCACAGAGCCAACAAGAGCGCGTGCCTACTTGGCTCTGAGGCCACCACCCCCAGCAGAGGAACTCTGGCCCACGATGGCAGTAGCTACCTCACCGGCCTGAGCTGAAAGAGAAGAGCACACTCTCTTACAGCAGTTCATAAGCAGGGTTGGAGGAGAAACGAAAAGAAGAAATGCAGTTCTTCTCATCCGTGGGCTGCAGTTCAAGCTCAGGAGTTGAAGACACAACCCAGGAAGCCCCAGCAGCGCCCTGCAGCTAACACGCACTGCTAGCACCGCTGCAAAACCCAGCCCTGCAGTGACAGGAGAGGGGAAGCTTCAGCAAGAGCTGAAGCTGAACTGTAAGTCCCAAACAAACTCTGAGAGTTTTTAAAGTCATGACCGCCTTCATCCATTTGTACTGCTTAAATCCACAGCCAGCTGTAACCAGCTTCACCAGGCCCCACAGCAGGACTGCTCCTCTTGCATGTCAGATTCCCTAAGCCCCACAGGCCACCGAACCTCTTTGGCATAGATACCGCGAGTTATATAAAAGACAACGGAGCTTAATTTCAAATATACATTAGCTTCCCTCCCTCCTCCAAGAAATGAGTCACCTTGGACTTCACATTAACCTTGTACTAGGCCAGTACAGTAGAAAGCCTCGATGTCCTTGCAGAAGACATTTGTGATTTCTCACTGTAATTCAAACTGGCAGTTGTAGCAAGTCATGCTATTCAACAGCCATACTTACTAGACATTCTGTTTTGATCTTAATAAATTTTAATCAAACAAATTGGTCCTAAAAATCTCATCCTTTTGAGAAAGAATCATTTGACTGATACATCCACTGCTGCAAAAACCAAGTCAGTAACAACAAAAAAACCCCATTAAAGTACATTTACTTGCAGGGTTTGAAAGGGGGAACTCCACTAATCCTGATTTGGAAAGGATACACTCCATCAAGGAAACTATGCTGGAATGCAAGAGTTGCACTCTTCACATTCTGTACAGCCTAGATTTCAAGGAATAGAAGCTTTGACGACATGTTTATTTACTGAGGTGGGTAGAGCATTAAAGGATGTCTCCAACAGGGCAAGAAAAACCCCACAAACACACAGAGGTACTTTTTTAAATCCACACAAGATATCTTCATGTTTCAGCTAAAAAGAGCAGATGTGGGAAAAAAGTAATCCAATACATGGTTTTAATGACACCCGACATTAAATTTAAAACCTAGTAAAAATAATTTTATACTAGAGCTGAGATACGAAGATGCAGTTCAACTAAACAGCTGTCCTAAAGTATCAAACATTTTCCTTTGTACCTTTTGAAAAATACTACCTCCTAAGAGAAAAGATCACCAGTCTGCCAAGAATTACTCCTCTAATCTTTGAGTTCAGAAAAAGCTACACTTTGCACATCCAAAAAACTTTAAACTGATATATTTCTCCTACATAAGATAGAATCAAAACAAATGGATCCTCCACAACCGACGGAGCTTAAACTTGGAGCTGCACAGCCTGAAGTTACCAAATACTAACAAGTCACCACTTGTCAGCTGAACTATGGTAACAGACTACACACCAACTCTTAATCCATCAATTTTCACAAACTTGCTTGATGGACTTAGCCAAACACAATTATAAAATAGGACAAGGATTTACAAGTATCAAGGTCAGCTAAAAGTTCACAAGAGCTCCAGCTTGCTAATGAACAGTAACTCACTAAGTCACCATAACTCAGTTGATTTCTATGACAAAAACATATGCTTCAGGCAAAATTGTTCAATTGATAGTTAAATTGTTTTAAGTATGTCACACTAAGACAATAAAACAACCAGCACAAATGTGGCTTACTGCTTTTAATTTTTTTTAAAAATACTGGTTAAACTGGTACACCTTTCCAGTATCAATACACTCTGCAAAACGTCCAGAGACAACCACAAAAGAATATATGAAACTTTCATCAATCTTCCTAAGGTTATTCCAGCTACAACAAACATTTGGAAAAAACATGACATCTATGATATGCAAAATGAAATTCTGAAATGAAGGATAATTAACAGCTTTGGTTGCTGGTCCCATCCCTCCCCCAACAACTCCCCCATCCCCGCACAGTTAAAAAGTCAAAGTATAGTAAGTGTTCAAGTTACAGAAAGAAATTATGCAATCTCTCAGCACAACAGTATTTTTAAAAAAATAATAATAATCAGCACACAAGTCTATTTGCATTCTGCTTTTCTCATCAAGATCCCTTCAACATCCCTTCAAACTATTTTCATTTTAAAAGAACCAAACCATTACTGCCTTACAAAATTTCTATGAACATAGTTTTGAGTTTCATGCACAACTATAGTCACAAGCCACACTAAATACTTTTAAAACTCACATTCTAAAATATACACACAACCATTCCCACACAGATTAGAAAGTGTGAAATATTTTAAGTAACATTGCAAGAGTAAAAAAAAAAAAAAAAAAAAAGTCTAACATTTAATACAACTGGTATCAGAATAGACTCCTGTAAGGCGAAGGAATGACCTCCAACAATTGGTCTTGGGTATTCAATGACTTAGAAAATACCATACAGAATTCCAACTGCTTCATTTCAGAAGGAGAAAGCACTGCGCATCTACTAGCATGTAAGGAGCTGAAGGTATCAGGAAACAGAGGCATCTATTTTCAAAAGGAAATGTGCTTGTCGAACTACTAACGCAACACAAAAATAAACTGGGACATTTATTAGCTCAGAGAAACCAAACCCACGATACCCATTAAAAAATTTACACCTGATCAAATCTATCAAACGAAGCAGCTCCACAAATTAATTCCTCTACTATAACAAGCATGGAGTAACTTCATGAAACATTAAGGAACAGTACAAGACATACTAGTAGTGCCAGAGTTTCACATTAAGTGTTTTACTCTAAAAATAGTTGTGTATTCCAAGCGTTTAACCTGCATGTACACTAGGCCACAAGGTATCTACTTCTGGGAAGTTACAGCACAAAAGTTAACCCACAAGGTCAGTAACTGAAGAAAACCCTGCTCTCACATGTCCCTGTTCTTTAACAGCATTGGGAGAATTACCCACAATTTCCTTAGGAAAGCACTAAAATGCAAAACAAAATTGGTATTTGAATTTTTTGAAGCAGTTAACTACAAAAATACTTCGAGAGAGCCTGTAAACATTTACAACACAGTAGCTGTATTAATACAACATTATTACTTTCAAGGTCAGTATTACACATGCAATTTCTTGGAGCTACATATTTTGGTGTTATTTTTAACATCTGACAGAGCATCTTGTACTGTTGCAAGCTCTACACTGTTTACAAATACTCCCAAGCTGCAGCTGCTGATTCTGCTAGCAAATCTTACCATTGCAAAGAGAAAAGTAATTTTAATGATCCAGTAATGGCATTTTTTACAGTACCATATGCATTACATTGTTCTGTAGACTGCCTTTGTAATTTTTCCACCTTTCAATGACTACATAGAACTACAGGATTTGATTACAAGGATATCCACTTCTACAAAAGGTCAGAAAAATCCAAGCACAGTTGGGAAACACGTCCAACACTATTCAGATTATGGATGAACTCTACACCTTCTTTTAGCTGATACTATTGCAGGAGTTTCTACATGTGGTTTACTTTTTAAAATTAAAATGCAGAGATTAAAAAACTCTATTGCAAAATGTCAAGCTTACATTTTAATTCTTCATTCTCCCAAAATACCTAACCACAGGCAGAACGGTATAAGGTAGCAGCAAACAACTTACCAACACAAGCATTTAGAAACAGCCAGTCAGTCTTTTTCATTCTATTTTTAATTTGCTTTAGTTTTTTGAAGTCCACTTCAAGTTCTTCCTTGCTGCCAACAGCTCCAGCCAATTCAATTCTTTGGAAGTCCATTTTCACATCAGATTCACGTTTGGTTGTAGGTGGAGATCTTCTTTGGCTATTACCACTACTACAGCTTCCTCTCCATCGAGCTCTGTCTTGCTCATTTATGATTGAAGAAGGCTCTTCTGTGTCCGCCAGTTCTATTGTTTCTATGTTGTTAGGTCTGGGATGATCACATACAACACATTTCCTGGCCTTCGCCCAGTTTTCATATGTACAGACAGAACAAGTCCAGTGCTGAGCCCTTGTGTTTAGTTTATTTCTGTCATTATATTCCTCACAGGGATCAACAGAAAAAGGGACTGGTCTTGAACCAGAACCTGAAGACTGAGGAGACTCTGTGGGACTCCTGGTCCTGCGTTGAGACAAGCACTGAGTACACCTGATCGCTCTTGGCCAGTTCAAGTACGTGCACATGTGGCACGACCATTTATTTGCACTTTCCATACTGTAAGATGATTTAACTCTTGGTCTTGCGCTAGAATCTGGACATATCAAAGGACTACTCCCTCCTTCAGTGCTCGTAGGATCCCAGTCTCTACCAATATCACTTGAACCGCTTTTAAATGGATCTTCTGTGATAATTGTTCCACTAGGTCTCGGAGCACGACACATGGTACATTTGATTGCAGATGGCCAATTTTCGTATGTACAATACTCACAAGCCCATTTAATTCCACGCTCTGTCATCGTGCACTTCTTGAAATTAACTGCGTCAGGCAGAAAGCTAAGTAATCAGAACACATCATTAGTACACACTGGTTGTATAGGAGCTCTGTTTAAAAAAAAAAAAAAGTAAATTAGACTCAATCCAGTTGATGTGTACTACACCAAATATAAAAATCAGGCTGGGCAAACAGGCAATCCTTTTTTCTTGATACTATCCAAACACCTAGGGGGAGAAAAAACACTATGAAAAGGATAAGACTTGAGCTAACAGCACTTTAAATGCAGACTTCAGGATTACCTAGTGCAGAAATTATAAGATAACTCAGCTCTGCATTTCTGAAGTTTCTTAAACTTGCACAAAGGCTTCCAAACAATGTGTATCTGTTTTCTGAATTTAAGCACTGAGAATATTGAAGAAGAGACCAGTATGGCTACAGAAACAAGCTACATACTAAATTATTAAAATAAAACTCAACATGAATACAGCAGTACAAGAAAAGGAGCACAAAGCCTAAATCTTGTGAGGTCTATTACAAGACCTCACCAGATTTGGAAGGAAGGAGTGTAACAGGTGAGCAGCTACACAACGAATCAGTTCTTTTGGAAAAGTAGGTGTACAAGTTTACATAAAATGCACGCATCTGAAAATTTTATACATGTGCTTAATCAAGACTAGGCCTTGACTGGACACCGCTCATAACAGTACTGTTACAAAGTTAAAATACCACTTGGAAGCAAGCACAAGCTGTGTGTGCTGGCAAGCTAACATAGTATTTTTGTTCTACAAATCCAGATTTCAATCCAATTACAACTCACTTTTTCTCTAGTGAAGAGGGGATTCTGTCCTCATGCTGGCTCAGACCTTTTCCTCAGACTGGCAAATATGAAGGATGAGACTAAGCAGGTAACTATTCCTGTAAACAAAATGAAAACAGACTCATTATAGGTTTCCTACTGGACCTGAGTAACCAGAAAGTTAATTATTAAATGCCACACCTATACTAATCCCAATTTACTTGTTCAAACGCAGTCATGACCTGCTGAGACTAACATATAGACTGGTTAAAATAAACCAATATTTATAAAGAACCAGTCACCACACAAGCAATCAATCTGCTGAAGAACTATTATCCAATCAACGTCAAATTCACATCAAAACATCTACAAACACTCTTACTGCAATCTGAAACTTAGGATGGGGAAGAAAAAAAAAAAAGCTTTGCATAGAAAGCATAGCAGAGGGAAAGAGTGAGGCAGGTAGATAAAGGACAAACAGACGAATGTATAGACTATTTCCTCTGTTACCACAGAATAGTTACCCAACACGTATGAGACAATTATGTGCTATTTTTAAAACATGCAAAACTGTTAAAAAAATAAATTTGTCATATCAAATGACTGAGAATTCTCAGTCATCATATTGCAACTCTCTCGGCTAACAAAAACACCCAGAGTCTAGTAAACAAAAACTCTAAAAAAGTTACACAACAGGATTAAAATCAAAACTAGACACATCAAACTAAGAAGTAGTTTATACCTGTTCTCCGATTAGGAAATGTTTTATGAGTTAGTACACTCTTCACCGAAATACCTTCACATGCACCTTGCTCTACCAAGGCATAGCTAAATGTCCACTTAAATTTGTGACCCTTATTCCTACTATCTCCCTTCTGTGGGCTCCAACACACAGCGCAGGTTTTTTTTCCAACAGCTCAACGCTGATCTATTCGCCAGATCAGGTGGCTGCATGAATGAGGGGCTATCGCATGGCCAGGACAGAGGAAAGGGTAGGACTATCCTTTTCAGCAGCAATCCATATTTATGCTGCATGAAAGCAGATGAGCAATCAGGAACACAATCAAACTTTCTCATCAAGCTCGGGTTCTAGTATCACTTGTCTGAACAGCCTGCAGAACACTTCACTCCCACCTATACGTTATAAAGCCGTGTCAAACTACGGAATGCCTTCTCGGTACAATTAGCCTTCCTACTGCCTCCGCTCCACCATTCCTCATAAACGTCCATGGCCATGCGTAAGGGAAAAAAAAAGCAGTGAGATCATACTAGGGTCCCCATTACCAGTAATAAAATAAGTGAAAAATACATATACACGAGAATGCAAAGTCAACTTGATTTTACTAAAGGTGACTTCATAAAGACGACTTTTCAGAAACGTGGAGAAAAAAAAACCAGTTTCTCTACTCCATAGACAAACTAAAGCTTTACCAAAACACCTCCTGTATGAGTACACTATATGCTAGATTTATCTATGCCACTTGGTCAAGGCTTTTTCCCTCAATTCCCAAAATAAGTTTTTAAATTACTTTATAGAGAGAATAAGCCTATTCACAAATGTTAAACAGTAGAGTTACCCGAGATATTAACACTTTCTACTTAAGGATGTAAGACAGTTGAACGCGGGTTTCAGAAAGGAGAAGGAAGCAGCACACCGCGCACACATCTGCCAACGGCCACCAACAGAACCACCAAGAGCAGTTTCACTTCTGCTACCGAGGACAATCAGAAAGTGGCTGTCCCAATGCGGCAATGCCCAACACAAGCTTGAGAATAATTTCCACCTGAGCAGAAGCTGGCATGTTTTGAGCAGGTTATGCTTCCAACCAAAAGCCAGATCCATATACAATGTGTGACGAAGCCCGAGAGGGATCTGTAACTGTAAATTGTCTCTTACCTGCCCTAGTTTGTAAAGCCTTAAACAAAGCAGTTCCCACTGAAAACAAATCCCAACCCACATCTGGGATAGGGCAAGAAAACAAAGCATCATCTGTTTTACTGACATTAAGGCTGGGAAAGGGGAGTGCTGCTCAAGTTGAAAAGTAGCTGGTTGCAAAAACAATCTAAACAAATACAGAGATACTACTTATGAAACTAAATAGCACAGTGCATATTGAGTGACAGAAAAGCTTTCTTAGATATTGTAAGATTAGGGGTTTAGCTGCAATTATCCTCTGCGCTCCTGAAAAAGCTAGATGCTTTCAGATGTAATTCTTGGAGAGGCTGAGTATCTGCAGCTTCGAAAGCCACCGAGATATGAGCTCACTACCTCTGAACACGAGGCCTCGGGTTATTATGAAGTAAAGCAGATGAAAAGGCTCAGTGGAGCAATGCAATTTCTCTTCTTTGATAGCTCTGCCAACACCCACTACAGCACAGCTAGATGAGGCAACTTAGCACTTCCACCTACCAGGGGGTTCTTTACCTTTAGGTCTTGGTCTGACCCCCAGCTGCACCCCACCCCAGGGACACCAGAACCATCTGATTTACTGGTGACACAGGATTATCATCCAGCCACCCAGCAGTTTGAAGACTGTTATATTTTTTCAGAGTTACTTCTTTGCCACTCTGTCTTCAAATTAACTTATTTTAGATTCTTCACAGAGGAGAAGCTGAATCATGTAGTACCTCCTCCGACAGAGAAACAACGCAACAGTGACTGTGAAGTGCAGGTGCATGCCGTATGTCCAAAAAACATGAGCAGACAAGAAATTAAAGCCCACAAAACTCCAAGCAGATTCCAATTGATCAGTTTATATGGTGTGCTAAATACCTTCTGGACAGACTAGTTAGTAGAGTAACTCAGTACATTAAAGAGGATTTATCAGATCTTAATGTATTCTCAAGTAACAAAGAAAAATCAATGCATTATCAGACCACTTTTTACTAAATTAAGTCAGTTGGAAAAGGTCTCCTAAAACAAATGAAATTTTGTTCTGCTTTGTTTCAGCTTTTAAGAATAGTCTTCTTTTTAGGTGCATGGGAAAACGCAAAATGGCACAGAGAAATCAGGAAGAAACATCAGTTTCTTCCCAGTTGGGAAGTCCTTAAATAACATTATTATGACAGGTTATATTATACTCCTCTCAATTTAGTTATTCAGTGTCCAAAAGGTATTTTTGAGCTCTGTTTCATTAAACAATCAAACCCTTCCCCGTGAACAGGGGACACCGATTTAAACCAGTCTACACTATGGATTTTTTGCTGGGCTGGTGCTGGCATCTGTGCTGGCAGAAACCTCGTGTAATCACACTGACCGAATCAGTGTTCCCACCTTAACTCATTTTGCTCACATGTACGGATTTTCAAACAAATCTAACTGCTTCTGCATTTGCACGGAAAAGAGAGCTTAGGTATCAACGTAAGCCTTCAAGCAAGACCTGCAAGGCAGAAGAAATCCACCCTTCTTCCCCCTGACCTAGCTGCCTCTCTCAGGCTGCTCCAGAAAGAAAAGCAGGCTGGTTTATTTATTTTTATTTTGAAACACTGAAGCAACTTTTCGGAGGAACAAAATAAGCGGCAGCATCTTGTTCTGAAAGAGAGGACCCTATAACCAAAGGCAGAATCTGTCACCGCAGCAGCTCAGCAGTGCAGCGGTAACACCTCTCACACACCCGACCACAAAAAGGAGCGCAGAGGAACAGGACTGCGAGTCAAAGCAAAAGATCAAACAGCAGCACTTTCACTGACTGTATTCCTTATGTACGATGAAACATGGTGTTTTTAAATGTACACCTACCAATAACGGGTCTCAGTCTAACAGCTGTAATTGCTCACTAACAGCTGGATAACATTGCTGTGGAGTTTATATACACACAGGATGGGCAAACAGCTTTAAGAAAAACTGCCTATGATTAACCCTAGATAGTCTGACGTACTTGCAGAAGTACTTGCTCCCCTTTGTACACCACCACCTCAAGTTCTCTTCCAAGTACCCATAAAAAAATTACCATGCTTCTTAGAAAACTGAAGTTCATTTATACACAAATAAACTTTCTAATTAAAGCTGTAAGAAGAGAACCTGTTAAAAACACACATCTGGATGATCACCTTAAATGGTTACGATAAAATATGCACTAGTCTGAATTCAGGTAGTTACAGCTGGTTTTGTTTTATAGAACTGCAGAATGTTTTTAAGAGATGCCTAAGATGAATTCGAGTCAACTGTTCAAAGTCAGAAACAAAGCAATGGATTGATTTCACTGTTTCCAAATACATTTATAAACACTGCCGCTCTTGCTGACCCTGACCACAGTGTCTTTCTAAATCTCACATAAACTGCACCAAGGGGCTCAAACAAAAATTTTGCAAATTTTTTTAATACAGCCAGTAGGAAGGTCTAGAAAATAACATAGCTGTACACAAGCTTAAATAAAAAAGGCCAGTTTGTTTCTTTCAAAGCTGTAAACTCTCTGAAAACCTCCCCAGTGATTTGCTACATAAAAGACATGGTTATTTAACTGGCTCAAATTCACTTTTGTTATCTGGGTCCAAGAATCCTTGTGAAGTATCACACTGTCTATACACTTCAACAAAAACAACTGACATTTTTAAATAATCTAGTTGAAATTTATTGCCAAGTATGAAGAATCAATTTTCACCTAAATCTGCCTCACCCAGTAATTTAGGGTGGAATTTTACTAACGCTTTCTTCTTTTAACGTACTATACTTGCTTACTCCACCTTCAGCTAGCTATTCTGTTCTTGCATGACTGCTTTCTCAAGAATTCAGCATAAACTGCAACAGATCATTATATTAAAAGCATAAAACTCGAACCTAAGCTTCTATAGTTAGAAAGGAACCAACAACAAGTTGCATTGTCATCTCTGCATATTAGTTTTTAAAAAAATTAAGAACACTGACCTTGTCAATGAGACAACCAAATCAAATCAGTGCTGAATCTGGAAACTCTGCATTAAGGGCAATAATTATGTATTATAATAAAGAATGGAAAGATTACTGCAAAGTCACAAATGTAGAAGCATTCTCTTTATTAGCCTGAATACATTGAAGCAAGGAATTTAACAAGTAAGCATAGCTGCTTTGATTGTTAGGACAGTTCTTTAGAAATGAAAGGACACTGTCCCAAACAGATCAGCAGAAAGGAGAAAATACTCTGTCATCTCAGGAAGAGAGCACCGAAATAGTTTTCTGCAAGCTGCTCTACAAGGTGGGGGTTTTTGCTTACAAAATTTTTCTTTCTTTACAGAACACCAGCCAGCTATTTGCAGTGCAGACAGCAGGAACTGGCCTCTCACTGCTGCGATCATCACAGAACGCAGAAAAAAGCCCTTTCTGATAAAATACAGATAAAAAGCAAGAACCATGCTGGAAGACAGAGGCTCTTGTCAAACCACATTATCCTTCCCAGTCTTATCCCAGTAAGAGCACTGCTCTCAAAACACGAAGTATCACCTTTGCTCTCCTCCGAGTAGTAGAGTTCCTCCTTTGCTCCCAATAACATGGATAACAGGGAGAATGTTGCTGTCTTAAGACAGGCGTCATTAAGATTGACACATATCTCAGTTCTGAAGACCAAATCATTGCTATGTAAATCACAACACAATCTATAAACTGTAACATTAACAGTGCACGAGAAAAGAAAAACTGAAAATATTTTGCTCATAACTGAGTAACTATTTACAATCTAGTACGTTAAATGAGTTTTAACATTTTTCTTCAATTTTGATAGTCTGGGCTGTCAACAAATACTCTGCACTGCAGATTTGTAGGTGTGACCTTTGTTACACGTAAGAGTGTATGACAAGTTGCAAGTGGGCAATTAGTTAAAAATCCAGAAGACTTGATCTTTCACAAAGAAACAACGCTGCAAGAAATGCAGTTCCCTTAACCAAAGTAATTCTGACAAAGTAGAAACTTTCGAAAACATTCAGAAGTATGTTCATTGGGTGAATTCTGACAGGCTTTGTTTATATATAATTAATAAAAAATTGTTTTAATTTTGATTTATGGATACGCATCTCATTTCAAAGCGCCCTAAGTCTACTGCGTTAGGTACTTATGATATTCAGAAAAATGATGCTGGTTTTGGTTCAACTTTCTTTTCAATATTCCATTCACACTTCCAGCCCAACTGCTATCACTTCAAATAAACCCTAAAGCCTGACTTTTCGTAAGCAAGAGAATTTATATGCAGTTTTAATGCAAAAGGATAGCTAATTTTGCAAACATTCTATGCAGTAAGTAGTCAAACGTTTTGGAGGTTACAGATCCCAGGAGACATCTGAAATACAAGATCTGACTGTGAACTTCAGGTTAGGGTGTAGACCTAACTATACAGACTCTTGCACAAAAGCTGAAAACTCATCACAGAATTAACAGGTATTTGACAATATTCAGCATTCACTCTTTCTGCTGTCTTTTTTTATTTTGATGTTTATCCCTTGAAGCATTTTTGTGCTCTTAACCACTACAGTTAATCCTGCTGCGTAACTTGCAAAGTGCAAGTTTCCATTCTATTTGCTACTCACTCCTCTGGGTCAAACTACATATAGCTCTATTAAATTTGTGACTAAAAGCAAGGAAAACTTTAACTGCTGTAGCAGCTTGCAGTTCAGTCCTCTTTCTTATTTCAGGAGAGAGTTACATTTTTCAGGTTTTTTTGGTTGGTTTTGTTTTGTTTTAAACTCAATTGAAAGTGAGCAACTACTTAATGAGATGTTACTACACATTAGGATGGACCAAATACAACCACTTACTTAGAAATCAATACCATTTGGTAAAACGAGAGTAAGCAGATCAACAGTTACATAATACACAGCATCTCCCACACAACCCTAATCAAAAAAACAAGCAAAGTGACTCAAAATAATGAGCTCTGATGAAATATTCACATAAATACAGCCAGCAACATTTAATGAATGTGATCATCATGAACAGTCAGCAACAGATAAATACTGACTCAAGATGTACAATACAGCAACATATGTAATAAAACACAACAGAATTGTTAAAACTTCATTTTTAAGACATGTGCATTGGACAAAGTACAGAAGTTGAACAAGGGCATTCTTTATTAGAAGCAAGATCAAATACAAAAATACAGTTTATCTGTGTTTAGACTATATGCCTAAAACACGTGACTCAGTTTTGTTTAGATCTCAGCCATCCTCACACAAGATGAGGAAAACCAGATGTCATGCTCTGACTAAAAACACACTGTGGAGTCACACATCAAACTTGAAAACACTTAAACCTGTCCAACAACCAAGGAACATTATATTAAGGCTTGTACATTTGACATTCAGTTCCACTAATTATCCTCTGGACCTCCTCAGTACTGGCTGATCATAAATTAGATCATGGCTACATGCAGACATAGTCACCATTTGGTGGAGAAAAACCACCTGCCTCCAAATGAAACAAGGAAACACACACTCAACATCAACTGTTGTGTAGTTTCCTCCTAATTAATGGCAAACCACTTGCAGATACAGTTAAGGACTGACGTCGGTATACACATGTGCAATTGGGCTATATTTAAGACTAGTTCTAGTAAACCATACAAGCTACACTATTAGCCAGCTCTTCTTAAATACTGGGTAAATAGCAAAATACTGAAAAAGGGGAGGGATGGTAAAAAGAGAAGCCAAAGTGCTACTATCACAGCACACATAAAAACCACTACTCTGTGTGTCACTGCTTCACATAGTGCAAAGAACTAGTAACCAATACCACAAGAAAAAGAAATTCAAACTCCTCCTAGAGAAGGAGTGGTATCAGTTTTAGGGAGGGGGGGGGAAAGACATAATTATTTTTTTAGCCTTATGATTAGTAACCTGCATTTTGCTCATAACTATCCAGCAACCCCCAAGTTATTCACCACAATGTACTCTGAAACTTTTTAGCATCTCAGGGTAACAGCTCTAAACAGTAAACCTTCTGCTTTTGAGGGGTGGGGAGTAACTTACTCCTAGAGACAACGCTGAACAACCTTCTTGAAATAAACCATTTAAAAGCCATGAGGTGACAATTATTTTTATCTCCGCCAAGCTAAACAGTAATGCAGAGAACAAAACTGATGTACGTAGCTCAGCAGACCACCGCAACCCTTCAGCAAGATAAAAATTAGCTTCTGAACAAGCACACAGTAAAGGGAAGCCTTTACAACCAAAACCTAAATCCACAGGCTCATCCGACAGATTGCATAAATGACAACATGATGATCAGATATTGTTAAGACACCTAGTACAAAGTACTCCTGACTTACCATGGTAGCATGAACTAAAAAAATGGAAAAAAAAGAGAAAAAAAATAAAGGCCTAGCATGAAAACAAGTATATATTCAACACTTCCTGTAGCTGCAGAAGATTTAAGACTGAGACCTGGAGATTGAAGCTGTTTCAGGGGAGTATTCAGATAGCAGCAACTAATAAACATGCCAGCTGTCTCTACTGAATCCCTGCTTAGATACTGGGAAGATGAATGGAGACAGAAGAAATACTTTCAAGCCCATCAGCCTGAAAGAAGTACAAATCAACACTTACACAATGCACTTACAGTCTTTACAACCACAATAAACAGGATTCTCTCCTAAACCCACAATCACCTTCACAAAGCAAATTTCCTGTTTTTTGCTAGAATTATCCACATTATGAAGTCTATGACAGTCATTTTTCTTCCCAGCTAATCAATGCACCGAGTCGCACGGTTATCAAATGAATAGACCTACAAAAGTGTGTGCAACTTCAAAGCCACTTGATCATAGATTACATAAAATATTACTTGATCACAATAGTTCTCATCTACTGGAAACAAAACTGATCACTCAAGTTTATTTTTCTTTCCAGTGTCACATAAACCATGGTTCTGACAATCTTCTTTAACTCAAGAAAACTAACTCCTGACTATCTCTGGAAGATAGCAAAACTCCAATGTAACTTAGAAAAATTTTCTTAACATCTGTAAACTCCCCGCCAACTCTGACTTTTTCTGTTTCATTAAAAACAGCTACTCAAGACTAGATGCTAAATGAAATCAAAGTCAAAGAATCACATGGAGGATTTTTAAACCATAACATTTGTTTACAATAATAATGGCAAACATAACCCAAATAAAACATCACCACAATTGGCTTCTGGCAAGGTGGGAGTAAGGAGAAGAAAAAAAAAAAAAAAACCAAACCCAAAAACACACACACACAAAACCGTTGCCTCCTTGCTCACAGGTGATAGTTTCAGAAAGAAGCCCTACTGACACTTACCAAAACAGACACAGGTCCATACTTTCAGACCCCCATCCCCTGGACAGCAGGTTGCACACCTGGTATTCATTTTGTACCTAGCTCTCATTACTTCAAGTATTTTCAGATCAAGTCTGAACTCAACCTTTAAAGACAGATGTAAATTCTGTGCCTTCTCCAGCATCTGTTTTAGGAGTATTTTCCTTAATTTAAAATGCACATGTGAATACAAGCAAAATTAGCAGCCATTCTTAGCAAAAAAAAAAAAAATCCACCTTACTGGGGAAAGAAAAAAAAAATACTACTGCATTATTATTAGCAGAACAGATCATATCACGATAAACTCAAATAACTGAAGGGAAAAATGCCAACTTAATTATGCCTGCTGTACAGCAGAAGATGCAAAAGGGCTGCAAACATGACTGCTTCACAGGCAAGATGCTCTGTACATACCAGTAACTATGCTATTTCCAACATATTACCCTCCCATGTGCCTCCTAAAAAAAAAAAAAAAAACAACAAACCAACAAACAAAAAACCCACAACAAACTACCATTTCGTCTTCCTTCTTGAACCAAGGTCTCCATATCAGCCCCCTCTTGACAGCTCCTTCTTCAAATGTCACTGCACTCATTCTATGCTCCACCCTCTCCAACACCTCTCCTGGTCTTCAGCAAAATGAGGTTTTGCATAAATGGGACAGCAGCACAGAAAAAAAGGTGTTTTAAAAAATGCTAGGTGGATACAACTACAGTTCAACTGCAGAGCTTCTGAAAACCTGCCCATGCCACAAAAGAAGGAAACACAAAATCACCTGTATTATTAGAACGAGTTCTTAGAATTGACAAAAGTTCTCTTAATGTATGTTAACTGTAGGACACCAAAAAGGTAACAGTCCTATCATTAATCTTGTATTTCAAGAAAGTTCCAAAACAATTTACATACATATGAGAAGTTGCGCTTCAGCAACTGATGCTGCAAAATCACACACAGCCACAAAATCAATCCAATCCTGTGCAAATTAAAGCAATATCAGCTATGCAAGAAGTGCTATGAAAAAGAGTAAGTACCAGGAAAGCGTCTGAATTCCTAATGTTTGAGATCTTAATTAGAAGATAGAAGTTTTCTTTTTAAGGTATAACAAATTCCATTCAACTGACATTACAAAGTTATAATTATCTGTGATTTAACTGATTTTACCAAGCTATGCCATTTGACAAGTGAAGCAGTAAGCTCTTCATCAGCTGTGTTGAAAAAAATTCTTTCAACTCTGCCTCATTCCCCTCTTCATATGCAGTACTACTTAAAAAAAAATAAAAAACTAAGAACTCTGTCACAGCTAAGCCAGCCATTTTCAGCTGCCAAACTAAAGTTTAGTTCCATTTTAGTACCAGAAGACTGTGGAACATAATTCATGCAGTTAAAATGAGGATTACTTGTTGACATAAATTCTGAACAGCTCAAAATAACCAAGTCTTCAAACTTAGGGGGGAAGAAGGGGCATGAGATTGCTAACAGAACTGGCAGTAGCAGTTTAAATGCTTTGCTGTGATTGGTAGATGGTATATCACAATAAAGAGCATATTGACCTGAAGTTCTGTACAATCTTGACCCAGTGCAAAACCGGTATGGCAAAGGGAAGCTGGAAAGAGAAACTCCAACACCTAAGTTAATACCACATGAAGGAGCCTGTAAATCTCACGTTAAAGTGCCTAAGAGTACATCTGATTATTTGATTGACTGTATTAAAAATAAACTCCCTTACAATCAGTAAAGTATTTTCTACTTACACTTCCGACTTATTTACAGATCCATCTTGCAAAGAACACCAAAGACGGATGGGATTTCCCATCCCCAAGGAATTTACGTATCGCGTGATGTACAATTAGCATGGCAATACACAAGGCCAAACAGGCTGTACACAAGGTTAAATAGGACTGAAAATGTTGCCCTGACCAATTTTGCATTTTAACTAGTCTCCCATTTAAGTCATGCCTCTGTGATGAATCCCATTGATGTTTTACGCCACTGAGCATTCCAATTAAATTAGTATTTTTAATTATACTTCTGAGAAAATGCTAATGGATACAACTCTACAATAACAGATCATGGCCTCATTGGTCATCCCCATATGCCAGTCCTCACTTAGGCAGCATAAGAGAAGTAAAGGTAACAATTTCTTTTTTTCTTCCAGAGTTACACCACGTAATTAGTTTCACAAATCCTACAAAATGCAACACATCCAAAAGCATTATTCTCTTTTAATGCTGTGACAGAATTAAATCAAAAGTGATCTTTTACATATGACATGCTAGACTCCGCATGCTGAGACACCAATTCAACTCAGCCTTCGGAAGGAGGCAAATGAAAGAGTTCCAGAACACCTCCTGCTGCTTACCTGCTTCCCCACCTCTGAGTAACCACTGGAAAAGGAGAGGGAGGGGGGGAAAACCAACCAAAAAGGATTCACAAATCTTTCCTACAGTCCCCGAAGACCAAATGCTAAATAAGCAGAAGGGAGAGCAAAACTTCAGTGCAACAAATATCTCCTGAACTACTCTTACAAGGCTCTTCTCACACCAGAATGAGCTTTAACACAGCACGTATTAGAAAAAGGAGGAACTTAATAGACAGAAGACATCTCACCTTTCAATCTGTGCATCAACAAATGTATCAACGTGTTAAACTCACATGCCAGCTTCACCACTTATGACACAGCAGGTTGCTAGTGAGCAGAGACTGTTCAAGCACAGCACAAAGCCTGTCAAACAACATTTGTGTACTACACCGGCTCCCAAGAATTCTAGAAAAAGTTGTCATTATTATCACTGAAAGTCACCGTGGCAACAAGAAGTTCTCAGCGGCTGCGCTGTGTCTACAGAGACCCAGATGAATCGTCTCCCATCACCTCTCCCACCCCGCTGCTGCCGGGAGAGCGGCTGGGTGCTGCGGGGCGCCGGGAGCGGGGGGACCCCGGCACTGGCGGGCACTCTGACCTCGCCGAGAAGTTTACCTTCCCCTGGCAGCCAGCTGCCGCAGCGTGGGACTGCGAAGGCAGAGCCAGAAAGCTGGGAAGGGGTTTGCCTCACTCGTTCATAGAAACTTTTCTCATCATTTTTAACCTCCGGCTCCCAACAGCGAGCTCGGCTTTGAGATACCTCCCACGGCGCGCTCCGTTCCTGATAAAGCACCGACGATACGCGGTGTCGTACGAGGGGCAGCATGATGGAAGTTGTGCTAACCCAAAATTCACAGGCACAAGCCAGCAGCTCCCATCACCCATCCTATCGGGCACACAGACCCAACCAGGCAGCTCCAAAGGGAAAAAAAAAAAAAAAAAAAGAGGAGGGAGGGAAGAAGTGGGAGGCAGCAGGGGCAGGATCTCGCCCCAGCAGACCGAGGTACCGCAGCCCAGCGCCGGGAGAAGCCGCCACAGGACAGAAATCAGAGTTTCCTGCCTTTGTAGCGAGGCTCCAGCCGCCGGGGCACGGCCGGCCGAACGCCGCCTCGCCGGGCGGAGGGCGGCACGCCGCAGCCCGCTGCCCGAGCGGAGCCCCCTTCCACGCGGGACGGTGACCCCAGCGGGGCAGGGCCGGTCACGGGGCCACGGAGGAGGCGACTCCCCACACGGCCCCTCGGCCGGGCCGCCCCCGCTCCCGCTCCGCCGGCGGCGGCCGAATCCCGGCGGGTCACCGGCCGGGGAGCCGCCGCGGGCGGGCTCGGTTCGCCCCCGCCGCCAGCCCCCCCCCCCCTTCCCCCGCGGGGGGGCTGCCAGCTGTTCCCCCCAGTGCCCCGTCCTCCCCCAGCGCTGCCCGAGTAAGGGAGAGGGGCTTTACCTCGCCGCCGCCGGGAGCCGTCCCTCGGGCACACGCTCGCCGCTGCAAACCGCCTGCACCCCGCGCCGCCGCCGCCGCCGCCGACCCCCCCCCCCCCCCCCGGCCCGCTGGCTGCGGCGTCCTCTCCCCGCTCAGGACATGGTCTCTCCCAACGCGGCGGGCTGCCGCGGCCGCGGGCGTTCCCACTCGGCGCGGCGGGGGGAGCCACTCGCCCCGCTCCCCGGGCTCCTCTAATGGCGGCGGCTGGAGCGGCCCAAAGCAAAATAAACCCCCATACGGCCAGGAGCCCGCACGTCAGCCCGGCCTGCCAGCCTGCCCGGCGCCCATTGGTGGAGCCTGCTCGCTCCCCTCCGCCAATCAGCTTGCGCCTCTTTGGGAAGAACGGGTGATGTCATCCCTGCCGCTGGGGCGCCTCGCTGCGGGGGCGCTGGGCCTTGCCCCGCCGGCCGCCCCGCGCAGCGCGCTCCGTGCCGGCCCCGCCGCCCGCGGGCCCTCTCCCGGCACCGCCCACGGGCTCCGGCGGCCGCCCTGCGGCGTCTCCCTCACGCATCGCCCGGTCGGTCCCCTCGGGGCCACCCGGCCCCCAGCGGCCTCCCCGTTGGGGCTGGCGCTCGGCCCTGCCGGGGCCCTCCCTGAGGCAAACCTGGGTCCGCCTCGGTCAACAGCGTCGGGGGTAAGGAACGCATTAGAGGTGGAAACAAGACCGGCCGCTTGGCTTGACGGTGGTGTATCGGCATAAGAATTTCCTATGGAAATAATCCCTCATGAAAACCCCCTTGCGATGGCATGTGGTCAGGCAGCAGCCATCGAAAATACCACTTGTGTGGCAACACATCCTTCCAGCATCCTGACGGGAAGCATCTCCTGCACGGAATAAATAAAGAGAAAATGGCAATGGATTGTCTCACACTCAGGCTATACAACCCCCAGCCTTGGTAGATTCCCGTTAATTCCTTAAATTCTTCACTGCAAAATATTCCCTGAACACTGGTAAGAAATAAACTCGAGATTTTCTCCACATGTTGATTCCAGCCATTCCTAACTCGGCATGGTGAGTGTGTGGGGTTGGGGTTCAGGAAGTTCACCCTGGCCCGAAGGACTGTTCCGTAGCAGTCATGCAGTGCAAAGCCCATTCCTCTTCTCAGGCGACAAGGCCAGTAGCAACGGCTCTGCCAGCCCTTGGGTTCAGGCCTCGTGATAACTAAACAGTCATATCTTTTCTTTGTCTTCAACTCAAAAATTGTGAGTCTGCATCTTCCTTAAGCTGCTCTTGCAGGCTCACTGACAGAAAAAGTGTATTTGCCCACATCCTCACTTTTCCCTAATAGGTATAATTTGATACCTGACTTTTTTTGTTCCATCACAGTTCCTACTTTTTATTTCAGGCTTTCTGAGATGTTCTAGTACTTTTCTGTGGTTTCATTCCCTGTTCTGAGGGTGATAGAGGGGACTCTGTTAGCTAATGCCTTGGGCTAGGTGTTGCATTGGGAAACTCATCCCCTTCTGACCAGCTGCATCCACCCTGTCTTGTTCGGTCGGCATAAAAAAAAAAGCACCCGAGATGTTCAAGCAGAGCAGTGATGCCTTGCACTAGAGAAAATCTGTTTGTCCAGCAAACAACTAGAGCTAAGGTCAGGACAAGTACAATGTAATTGCTTATGGAGACTGAAATAGAAATTTGTCTCCATTTGCAATTAGATTAGTTCTCTACAAACATGAAAAACTGTTGGAGGGGAGGGTAATGTGATTTGTCTTTCCCAGACTAGTTATTTACTAAATTCTCTTTCAGACTCCACTGAACAAGATGGGCCCCAGTCTGCCTTTTGGGAAACATACCAACAATTACATATATTTAGCTATAGAAAAGATGGGGACAACTCTATTTTCTTTCACACACCCACATATAAGATCCAGATGAACTTGGATAAGTCATGTAGAAGTCCTTATCTTAAGGAATTGTGCCATCTCTGTGCTTAGAAATAACACAGAAAACGTTGCCCTTGCTCTTGGCAGCTAGGCAAGATGATGGAAGAGCTGTCATGGAAGCGAACAAGTAGTGGGGTAAATCCTAAATGCTGCCACAGCTGTACAACAATGGGGAATTCCCAGAAATAAATGTTCCAGATTAGACTGCATTAAAAGATAGGAAAACACAATGAATATATAATTTGGAGGGAAGTATCACTTCAAATTTTTCCAGAATATTTCCTAAACCTGTCAGAAAACCATTTGGTGATCACAGGAACATATTTGAAGCAAAACACAGTGCACTGCAGCACATTAGGAACATTTAATATAATTTCACAACTCAGAACAGAACTTTAATGAAGCGAGATTCCTATAATTTCAAAGACTTTTGTTGCATAGGTAAGAAAAACAGTATGACCAACTGAAAAAAACATTTTGAAGAATTCTAGAGAGAAGGTATTTTCATATCTGCACAGTTGTTCTGCAGAACTGAAGCATTACAAGTAATGAAACCGGTACCTGTATCGTGTATGAAGGTGAACACATAAGGGAAAATTGAATTTGAAAATAGTCACCAGAGCTGTTAGTTTCAAAAGTGAATCCTGGCAGCATCTCCAAATTACTGGGCATTTTTGATGTTGGCAACATTATTCCTAAGGCCATGTCTTTGGCTTTCTCTCAGAAAACTGCTGTCATCTCCCACCAGGTTTACCTTGCAGGGGTTTGCCATTTGTTCTAGACTTAAACAATAAAATACAATAGGAATGACCTTTCAGCAGTTCAGAACGCTGGTATTTACACGTATATTTTAGCCAATAATAGCTTTCAGACTAATAATTTGGAGAGAAACAAAAATCTACATGACTTGATAACCCAGTTCTCAATAGATTTGGTGTTTGATCACCTTTTTCTTTTTTAAATGTCAGAAAGATAATTCTATTTTTGTTAGAGGTAGCAGAAGTTGTATGCAAGTACTAATTTCCTATATTCCACCCCAAATTTTAATTTTATTCCATCGGTTTTGGGACAAATTTTAATTCCCTAGTAAGGAATTTGGAACAGTCATGTTCATTTGACAGCTTAATATGTTATTTTGGGAACTTTGCTTTGCAGAGCTGAATTCACTCATGCCTTAGAGATTATGTGCCTTCACACAGAGGGTGTGCAACTGCCCTCTGCAACCCAGAATAAACCCATAGCAAAACTATGTGCCTTCATTCACATCTAAAAATATGATTTGCATACGTATGTCTTCCAGCTTTCTTCTTCCCCCTGCTTCTCAAACATCATAAATATTCCTCCAACACCCGCTGATTTCTCCCCACCTTCCTCAGCCATCCCAGGTCTCTCTAATCTCATTTCTTTCCTTCCAGTTCTGCTAGAACAAGAAAGAGCTGCTCAGGAATGAACCGATAGTAAATTTCCTTGTCAGAACTCACAGATTTCATGAAATCCGAACGGCGCACACGAGTCATGCAATTTCGCAGAAACACTGGTGGAACCCAGCTAAGAATCCCACCTGGTTCCTGCTCCTTGTCAGCCTGGAGCTGCACCACCGGCACTTGTGCAGCAGCCAGTAGCACAGACTGCCTGAAGCAGGAACCCTTTGTGCCTCTGAGGTGCGAGCCTTGCTGGCAGCCAGCGAGGCAGATGGCTGGGAAGTTCCCTTCCTTTTCTGCAAAGAATTTATAAATTTAGGATTTTTTCAGAATATCCCAGAATTGCAAATTGCCGCTATCTCCTATTAAAACAAGAGCTCTTTGCACCACGCTGCCTTACAAGATGCCTATTTTTTCTGTCCTGATGCTCACTGCTAGTAAAAGGTTTCTTCCTCAGCCCTCCCTGATGCTTCTGTTCTGATTCACCCTGCTTATAACCGAGCAAATGACACTGAAAGCTATAATTAGAAAGAAAGCATCAAAACGTTTCACAGTAGCATGTTTCCAGATGTTGTGTACAATAGCTGGGGAACTTAGTAAAGCAAAATTGTGCTTCAGGTAAGCAAAAAGACAAATACCAAATTACTTCACGCTGGCATGGAGTGTTTTTGTGCTGCAGCAGAATTGCCTCAGCCTGAGTGCAAAGATTACACCTAGTTAGCAATGTGTAAGTGCAGATCTCGCTCTTATGTAATTCTCTTTACCCTGGTAACTACTCGCTCTCAGGCAGAGCAGTGGCTCCCAGTAGGCAATTCATCCTCGGCTTATCCAGGAGCAGAGATGTACGTGCTCACCAGATGGTTATTTCTCACTAGATGAACTTTGAATATGCACAACTCCCTACTCACTCTGGCTCTTCAAATCCTGCTCTTGCCATTGCTTTATTCAGTGTTTTCAGGCTTTTTATGAGCAAGGAAGATTTGCAACTGAACTGAAACACTTAGATAAAGGGTGAGGAATAGAAATGCATGAAAATCCAAAGGAAGCACAGTTTTTGAAGCTATTGAGAACAGAATATTTTAAATAGTTGACTGATTTCTTATCACTTTTCCATCCTCTATCTGAGTCAGCCTCAGTCTTCACACCCAGTAGATCTCATATTTGTGGCTCCTTTTCCCACTTTAGTTGGAAACATAAAAATATTCAACTATTGCTAGATCACTATCCCCGCTATCCAGACAAGGATGAAGTCAGAGAAGGCATAATGCCCCAACCAAATCCATTCTTCAGCCTGCCACAGCTGTTGGGTGTTGTTACAGGCTGCCACCCTGAGACCTGTAAGCAAGCTTCAAATATTTGCAGCTGACCTCTGGCCAGGGAAGGAAGACGGGGTCCTTTCCCCACGTTACCGCATGCTCCTGGTCATGATGGGAGAGCTGCTGCGCTCACACTGGCCCTGGTCTGGCCCCATGGCTGCATCCAGTGGGAAATGGCTTTGATGATTCTACCCATTCTGTTGGCTCAGGTTTAGCTGTTTCTTAAAAAAAAAGCATCCTTCAGAAAATATTTTCAGAGTCACAAGTTTTCTCCTGACTTCCCCAGGAGCTGTGCACGGAGAAGGGATGTCATGTGTGGAGATAAGCCCTTCTCCTTTTTGGTTGTTTTTTTACTAGAAGAAAAGTAAGGGTTTACCCCATACCCTGAGCCACCAAACACATTGGCACGAGGGCCGGGGAAAGAGCAACTGCAGAGGAAGGTGGTCCTTTCTGCCTCGCGGTCTGTACCTCCAGGAAGAGCTCGCCATCTTCTCCCGGTGGGTAGGCAGAGGTGGGAGCAGCTTACATTGCACAGCGAAACACTCACCCACATGTTCCTGCTCTTCTTCAGCTACAGGGCTGCCCTGCTGCAAAAGCACCATGGCTTGCAAGAGGCACCTCGCACCTCTGGGTATTGGGTGTACGCCCAACGGGGGGGGGTGGGGGGTGGGGGGGTGGCATGTGTGATTGTTTCAGGGACAAAATAGCTAGGAAAGATGGTGAATAAATAAATATAGCTAGAAAACACTGTGCACAAATATGACAAAAGTATGCGCTGAGTTGTTATCTCCTCAAGCACTTTGAAATGTATTTCAGTAGCAAAAAGAAAAAAGGTTAAAAGCGAGGAGCACTTGTAGTGAAAGCTTCAACACGCACCATATTTTTCTTGCTTTCTCTCTGGTTCTACAGGGAGAGGAGGAAGGGGGTGAAGGAGTAAATCCACTGGGATAGGGCTTTCCAGCTGAAGGGTTTGAGCCACATGATAGGCAAATCTTAGAAACTTTTCCCAGTTGGGCAGACAGTGAGTAGGTGAAGGCATCTGTGCTGGATGGCCAACAGAAAAGCAACGCACATAATATAAAATGGGATAAAAATGGGAACCTGGGAGGCGATGGGGTGGCTGTAGTCCAGCGTGCACATTCAGTAATGTTCTGGAGCCTCCAGGAGGCTGCAGGATCTGCCCGTCCCAGATGGTGAGCACAGTGTGGCTGCTGCCCTAGCTCTAAGCATGCATCAGCGGGTTTGTCACAGCAAAAGAATGCGGGGGGGACGGGACGGGACGGGACATGACACCACACAAAGTGAAGAGGAGAAAAAGAGGGAAGGAATTAAGGAAAATGTGAAACAGTCTTAAAAACAAAGGGAAAAGAAAAATACAACAGGAAAATACAAAGAGCTCTTTGAATGCGCTCTTGAAGAAAGTCATGAGGGAGGGCAAAGACAAGTAACAATGCAACTATAAAAGGAAGCAGCAGCCTGATTCCCTTTAGGAGCATGTAAGACATTTGTGAGGACTTGAGACAAAAATCCATGAGAAAAATGGACTAAAATCCATAAACTAATTGCTGTATAGAAATGTCAGGCCAAAAGAGTCTGGATTCCTCTGTGCAGTGGCCAGCATCTCTCTTCTCCTCAACAATGACAGAGTTAACCACTACCAAACACCGGGACCCCTCCAAAACGCTTCTGCAGCAGAAAAAGAAGTGTTGACAGAATTGTGGGGTGAGCGTAACACTGACTCCTCCAACGCTGCTAACTGAGGTTAGATAAAAATACCACATTATACAACCCCTGGTTTTGATGCCTAGGGTAGGTAGCTCCCTCCTCCGAGTACTGCTGGCTTTCCTGAGCCCCATGGAGGCATCACCTCCCCGAGCAGCCCATGAAGTCATAGACGCCGAGCTTTGCGGCCGTAGGTTTGGCTGTGGAGCTGAGAGGCAAGAACTCAGGCGTGTGTCTGCTTTAGGTGAGCACGCTCCTCCTCCTGTGTAGCAAGGCAGTGTTACCAGGTGGCATTAAAGTGCCCCAAACCTGAGCTGAAGTTGGGAGCCATTAGTGATGGGCGAAAGTGAAAAGGGTCATTACTGTAAAAGAAGGCTGCCCGTGAGCGTACGAGGCAACAGAGAAGGGATGTTCTTGCGTGCGGTTTGCAGAACACAGTACCTCATGCCCGGCATGATCAGTGTCAGCTAATCAGATTATTTGATGAGCCAGAGGGAGCAAAATCTGTCTTCAAGTTGACGTAATCCACTGGTAGACTGCTTAAGGATTCTGGATATGTTCACCCCGTGCTTCAGAAGCTTTCTCCTTACCTATTTATTGAGACTTACCCTTTTTATGAGCAAATCTAGGTTTAAAACACATACAGTTCAAATGAAAATCAGAAAACAGGTAAGAGCGAGGCTGGATGGGAGCGTAGCTGGCGGAGCGGTGCCCATTGCCACGCTGCCGGTTCAGCAGGGTAGTGACAGAATATCAGTAACACCAGGATAGTTTAGTGCTAACAGTGGAGACCTTATAAGGATGGTAAGTGATGAAGCTAAGGAACACACAAGCCTGGAATTAAAATGTGAAAAGGACGTTTTCCTGGAAAGTCCTGAATTTTGGAAGAGAATAGATTTTTATTTTAACTCAGGCCTAGCCTCGGCCATAAATTCTTATTACTTTAATACTTTTGCCTTATTTTTGAGATATGTTCTGCAAAAAATCTATACCTTCTCCCAGCACTTCTCATCACAAATAGGCTGCTTCAAAAACCGGATTAAAAGTAGCTTTCAATCTTATTCTTACTTTTAATCTCATAGAAAACCATTTAGCAGGATAACTCATAACTCTATGCCTTATTTACAGGTACAGCAAGGGGAAAATAAATCAGAGAAACAGAAAAATAAATAATTTTTAAATTACTTCCCTGGAAGGACAGTTCTTTCATTGCTTTTATTCCTAACCTTAAAATAAAATTTAGTAATTATACATTGAGCAACTATTGTTTACTTGTACCAGGCATCACAAAAGCTGCTGTGCCTTCCTTTCTTCTATGTTATGCTAAAATTATGGGTAGAGACAGAATGAAATAATTGCACTAGCACATTGTCTAGGATCACTGTCTCCCTCCCACTGCACAAAGAAATGCTGAAGCAAAGCTAAGACATTTATCGAGCAGCAGGAGCTCATTAGCTTGTTGTCAGTGCTCTCTCCCATTGATAGCTCTTACGTGGCTATCTAGTAGGTAAGCAGCATTATAAATAGCTTTTTTGTAGCACATGTTTCTGCTTTCATATGAAAGATATGTTTGTTGTCTCTCAAATAATACTTGCCACCCTGAGAAGTACAGATTCTGTGATTCAGGAGCGTGTTGCTTCAGTATTCCAACCACATGTCTCAACTGCATATGAGTTTGTCTTGCCTAAGCTGTTTGAAAACAGTTTAAGGTTCAATAGCCTCCACTTCCATAAGACAGACGGCTCTGGAACTGCCCGTGTCCAGCGACAGTTGTAACTTTACAGGGCTTTACCACAAAAGGAAAATCTAGAGTATATATTGGGATTGTATGCAACTGAAATCACTTAAATGTTACAGCAAGACAGATCTTCCATAGAGGTCAGAGTAACGACTGAGTATTAGAGAATTCAGAACTATATTCAACTGAGGAGTAAACTCCTGTTCTCAACAACTGATGCTGTAAGCCAGCCAGCTCCATGTATAATCATTTGTCTGTACATCTCATTACTGGCCAAGCAAAACAAAGCAGAGAGGGTGAGCCATTGACTTTACGTTTGCCCAATGAAATTCAGGTTAATCAATAAAACCAATTTTCCAGAATTATGCAAAATGTTGAGCTCCCGCTGAAGTAATTGGAAATTGGTGAAGCTGCTCGGTCTCACGAAGGTCATACTCCTCTGCTGGAGGCTGAACCTTTACAAACATTGAAATCCTTGACCGGTGGTGGTAGGGGGGTCGCATGCTTCTCTTCCCAAACGTCGCAGTGCCCTTCTTGCTGTGCCAGAGGTTTCATGTAGCCCAGTTTCCCCAGGACTTCCCACCATACATCTCTCTGTCAAGTCAACTGCCACCGTCAAGGGGCCTGGGAAAACACCCAAGGGCCAGGGAGAAAGTTCGGATTTGGACCTTTGCCCACAAGCCATATTTGATTGGTATAGAAAAATCACATTACGCTGAGTACATTAGTAATATTTGTTACACCACTGATGTAGACAGAATCCAGGCTATGCATGGCAGAAGCAGAGGAAGGCCGTTCAGATGAATGGGGCTGATTACTAGCATCAAATTAGGAAGCTTATTTCTCAAATGGAGCAAAAACCCGGTTGGATTCATGCTTTCCTACCACTCTGCGGAAGAAACAGAAGTTCTGCCATTTCATTTTGGTGTTCTTTTGTCTCGCCATCCCGGCTTTGAATTTGCCGCTCCCTTAAACCGAGTATACTTCTTGCCCAGAACAGGTTAGTCCTCAAGAGGTTTGATGTTGTTCTCGGGCGCTCAGCGGAGAGGTCAAGTGGAGCTGGTCTTCCCCTGGAGCACACATCTCCGGAGCTGAACCGTATTCGTTTCTTGGCTGTCTTCCTCTCACATCAGAGAATATTCCAAATAAGGTCCCACTGGTGTATTGCTCAAAATCAAAATAGCTTCATCATATTTAAGTTTGCGAACCCCTTGAGAAAAGTCCCTTGGATTTTGACTTCTCTTCAGAGCTGCTGACTGCCTCAGCATATGGTCCTGTTAGATCTTCTCAGTCGAACACTGTTAAATCACAGTTCTGTCAGCTCTCATATTTCAATGTTTTTCTTGGAATATTTGCTTTCTGTCCTAGACCTCCCGCCTCTAGAGTCAAGTGATTATGTTAGACTGAGGTTTTATTTTCAAAGTAGATTTCTAATCCTCAAGGCAGTGGAGAAAAGCATAAAATATGGACTAAATATAACCTCAGTGCAATCTGAAGGTTCAGAAACTAGAAGTTAAGACAAAAAAAGAACAAGTTCCTAAAAGTAGTTATTTAAAAATATATTTCAGATGTTTTTGAGGATGAGAAATTGGTTTTTTTCCCAATGTTTCTGACTGCCAGTTCCACGATGCAGAAGATGCTTCTTTTTGTGCCAGTGCTGGACCAATATCCCAGCTTAGTACAGAGGAATGAATAGATTTACTCTCGCCAAGAGGTCAGTCAGGCTGAGGTCCTTACACCTAGTAGTAATCATGGTCTTCCTAACACATGCCAGGAAAAATAAGGATATTGGCATCTGTGTTCTGGATTACAGTTTAGGTGGATATGTTCTGTTTAGCATTCCTTTTCTTTCTGTACCATCAGTTGAATTTGGACTGCGTGGCTGCAGTTATCCATCCTGAAGATGACTGTGCCATAGCTCTAGCTACACTAATTTCTTTGTATTTGTAGGCATTGTCTACAGCTTTACACAGCTTTGGTGTTAAATGTGTATCGGATAATGTCATGGAGTCATGGGATGATTTGGTAGGAAGGGACCTCCAGAGGTTTTCTGGTTCACCCTCTGCTCAAAGCAGGGACAACTCTACGGTTAGATCCAGCTTGCAAGTCAGACCATGTTGCTCAGGGCCTTGGCTGAATCCCTCCAAGGATGGAGATCCCACAGCTTCTCTGAGCCCTGTTCCAGCATCTGACTGACACCAAATTACTATTTTTTTTCTAATATGTCGTCTAAGTTTACACTAGTTGTTTCCAAAATATGTACACACTGACTCTTCCCAGTGTAGTAAGCCTATATGAAGTTTAGCCAGGTTGTTTTTCATTGAGAGATAAAGTGACTAGATGTGGTGGGCTGACCTTGGCTGGATGCCAGGTGCCCACCAAGCCTCTCTATCACTCCCCTCCCCAGCAGAACAGAGAGGGGAGAAAATAAGATGGAAAAAAAACTCTTGTAGGTCAAGATAAAGGCAGTTTAATGAAGCAATAGCAAAAGTCCTGTGCACAGAAGCGAAGGAAAACAAAAGATGCAGGTGATGCTCGGCCACTTCCCGGGAAGCAGGGCTTCAGCAGGCGTAGCAGTTGCTCCAGAAGACAACACTGTAAATAATGACTGCCCCCTCTTCCTCCTCCTTTCTCGTAGCTTTTATATCTATATGGTATGGAATATCTCTTGGACACCTTGGGTCAGCTCTCCTGGCTATGTCCCCTCCCAAGATCTTGCCCACCCCCAGCCTACTGGTAGAGCCAGCCGTGGTGCTGTGCCAGCCCTGCTCAGCAGCAGCCAAAGCAGGGGTGTGTTGTCACCACCTTTCTAGCTCCTGACGCAAGCACAGTGCTACGAGGGCTGCTGTGGGGCTCAGCCGGACCCGATACACGAGAGATCATGAAGCCTCACTTTGCTGAGGCTGCACGAAATAAGAGATTCTAGATTAGAAACACAAGCCTTTAATGTAGAACACCAAGATGATGTTTGGCTTCTTTTTCTTCCAGCCTAATACTGGAGGGGCCATGACAAAAATCATGATTTAATTAATATTTATCATACAAGTTTACAACCAGAACTGATTAAAGACCATTATTTCTTTTCTGCTTGAATTTTCAAACTTCTGAAACACTTAATTCTACAAAAGAAAAAAATATGGAAAACTTGCCAGAAAAAGAACAATGTTATTTAATACAAAAACTAAAATGATCAGAGAATGTGGGGCTTTTGTAACTTTTTCAGAAACTCTGGAACTTGCTCTCCAAAGCTGTGTGCAATCTCCTAAAGTCTCCAGTGTCCGTGCCCAGGAGCCCAGCGTGCCTGGGTCAGGGACGGACTCTGAAGCGATGGGGATGTCTCATCATAACACGGGGCTTCCCCAGAGGTACACCATCAGGTTCAGGCCACCTCCCGGTCATCCTGGCAGACTGGCAGCACTTGTTAGTGTAGCTCAAAAATGTGCTGAAACTTGTTAGCTTGTGCAAAACATTTTGGTTTTGACAAACTGCAATTTCCCACAACATCTGCATTTTTGGACGCTGTCTGGCGAGCAGTATTTCCCATCTAAAAGGAAGCATTTTGTTTACCATCTAGCAGCCATCTCTCCAACAGCCATTACCTACAAGTTGTTCTGAGATGTGCAATCTTCTGAACGCAAGGAGAAAGCACCATACGCAGCTCACCACCCTTGGAAATGTCTCAGTACATCTCACTGCATCTAAACTGGGCTAAACAAGTTACATGCTAGGCACACTGACCCCCGGGGGAATACAAACAATCTCGTTCAGACTACAGTCACATTATAAAGACCTAATTTAGTCCTGATGTTTCGAGATGCACATGCAAGCTGCTTTTTACAAGGTCACCCCCAGCAGAGACAAGAATATTTTTTTTTTTACTATTAGCATGAAGACCTTGAGTTTTGAAAAATGCCCTTGCCTTTCATCATCATCTGCATGCTATTTTTTTCCATCTTACTTGCATTAAATGGTCAGTAGAAGAGGCTGTAATTTATGCAGCACTCCAAACAGCTATCTCAGGGGTTACATGTAATGCAACCACCTTCATTTTAAATGCTATTTTTAAATAAATGGTCTCAAAAACACCGTATAGTTTTAAAACTAAAAAGACAATGGAGGCTTTGTGGTATGGATGGAAACCTGAACTGCATTTGGTAACAAACGAAAGCATTCAGCCTCAAAAATGATAACTAAGAAGAGACGGATTTTTAAAAATGGTAAAAGAATGCTAAAGTAAGACATTTTGACATTTAGGCACATTCTCTCCCTCTCCTTATATAGACTATTTTTAAAAGGTGAGTCCTGATCCTGTGTAATTGTCCTCAGGAGCTGGTACCAAACACTTGCCACAGGAAGATGACTTCACTCTGCCAGTCACTGATGACCCTTCCCTGTGGTACCCATTTCCTTGGGTGCTCTGTTCTTCTCCATCACCGTGACAACACTTCCCATGCCAGAGGAAATACTTAGCTTGCATCTTCCTGTAGAGTAGCAATTTCCCCATTTTCATAACTCAAGCCTCCCTCAGCAGAGCAGCTGCAGTATCTGCTTAGATTGTTGAGTATTTTATTTTTTTGGGTTTTTTTTTTAAGTCTTGATCAAATTAGTTCGAGGGAAAGATACCTACAGCATCTTAAAGAACAGCTGCTCTTTACAAATCAACCCCAGGAAATATTTTGTCTGTTTATACTATGAATTGGCAGAACACAGACTTCTGCGTCCTGAAGTATTCCATCATCTCCTATTAAAGAAGTAGGGAGCTGAATCTCGGCTCCTAGCTACAGATCACAAATGTAAGCGGGAGGAAAGTAAACATCCAGTTTAGCCTGCACCTCAATGTGTTTGCCAAGATCTATATCACATTATCTAGTTCCAGTTCATCTGAAGTCTCTCAACAATATCCTTAAGAAAATAAGTGAGTACATTGTGGGTTTTTTTCTTTTACTGGACATCAGTTAGTCCACAGTGCTCTCACATCCTCCTTGGCTAAACTGATACATCTGAGATGGATAAAGATGTCTATAGACAAGGAATTATTTTCTAACCTTTGCCTGGCCAGGAGCCAAAGCAAGCTGTGTGATGTCTAATCTTACATTTGCACAGCGTAGCATGAAAAAGAAATGTACAGTGGAAGCCTGAAGGGCAGAGTCAGCTACTCCTCGGTCTGCTTTTCAGCACTAAGTGACATGGAAGTCTTTCCTTTCATTTAAAAAACAAATTTTTAAAATTTTTAAAATTTTTGTTTTGGCACAGTAACACCGGTGGTTGTGGGTTTGGGGTTCAGAGGCTTTTTTTTTCCTGCAGGATTTCTAATGGCAGCAAGGGTTCCTGATCCTGCATTCGTCATGCTTCTGCCAGCTTCCTGCAGAGCAGCAAGGACAGTGCCCGCGAACCTGTGTCAATCTGGTAATAAACAGTAATAATAGACTCTGAGCTGTCACAAGAGGTTACGACCAGGCCTTGTTTGGGTAATGGAGAATTCAGCCATGTCTGATGACTGTCAGCTGAGATGATCTCAGAGGGAAGGGAATCCGCCCACAACAAACTGCGTGTTGCCTGCCCACAAATACAATTTACCCCGCCACGGCGATGTCCCCAGCTTCTTCCCTTCAGCATCCCTGCTCCACTGTGCTCCCCATGCACCAGAGCTGGCATTAGCCAGCATGATCCTTGCAGGGGCACTCTCTGCTCTTCCCCACTCAGGGGGTCAAAATTGGATTAATTTTCTTTATTTTCTCCTTTTTTTTTTCTTTTTAAAAAGAAACCAGAATTTAAAAAGAATTTGTTTTCTCCTAAACATGATGTAAGTTCTGTGTTCTCGCTATACCACGGCTTGCGGGCGGGGGGAGAATTTTAAGCCCTGCAAGGGTCCCACCTTTAGGGGTTCCCGACACCCTTATACAAGTGATGGAGCTTCTACCAGACCTTGCAGGGTGGGGGAGCGGTGGTGATGAGCGAGCCCTACTGCCCAGCTGCCCTAGGACCGGGCTGAGCTCCTTCCCCCAACAGCAGGGCAAGCAGCTTCCCCATTTTTGTTTAGGAAGTCACAGTAATTACAGAGCCGTCATCTCTTCGTTTCAGCAGGCAGCATTAATCCCGATGCTGCTGAAACCTCAACGTTTCCAGCTTTCCTCAGGAACGCTAAGTGAAGGATGGCTTTCTGTGGGAGCAAGCTCACACCCACGCTCCTCTTCTGTGGCAACACCGGGCAAGTGGCACAGCCACTGTAAATTCATATTTTGCTGGCCTCCTTGCCCAGGAGCTGGGCCAGAGCAGCCTGGAACAGGATCTGTGCTCCTGCTTCCCGCTGTGACAAAGAAGGTGCCACAGGAGGGCACAAGGAAAGTGAGTCATTCCTGTGATCATTAATTAATTAGTGCCCTGCTGCTCCTCCAGGCAGGCCAAACAGATTACACACGGCAAAATTGACATAAACAAGTAGAAAAATATGCTCATAAAGGAATGTGGGAAGGCTTTCCATCCCGAACCTGCCAGCGCCCCAGGCAGCAATCCAGCCTGCTCCCTTTCCCGGATGCTCGTAGGTGCTTGGATCCATTAGGCCTCTCCCTAACGAAGTTGGGGTTCCCAGATTAGAGGATGCTCAGAAATGATTCTCCCTGGTGACACGAATGATTCTGTCTCCAGCCGGGATGGGTAATGCTTTATGGTCTGACTAAACTGCAGCCAGGGCCACCACATCCCAGCAGGTCGTCTGTGTCCCTCGGTGAAGGGCAGGCACCTCCACCACCCGCACTGAGACCAGGAGTTAACGGCAATCGCCACATTGCCATCTCCAGGTTTCTGAGGAACCTCCCTCCGCATCCTGTGCTGCCAGAGGACTGGGGGAACGGGGAGGATGGCATCACTGCCACCACGGTCAGGAGCCTTCGCGTTTGCTGAGACCCTCCTGAACGGGGCAGACAGGAGCCCCACGCTCTGTCTCGCCTCCCTGCCCTCAGGGAACTGTGTCTCTTTAGAACTATTCCAGATGTGCACAGGCGCGCTTTGTAAGAAAGCCACCAGTAAAAGCCAAATCTCATCTGGATTTGTGCGCTCCCTTATCTCTTAGTGTTCCTCGCCTTGGACAGCAAAAGCAGCTGCCTGCCAGAGTACAGCCTTCCCTGGCGTCCCCTCTGCGCCCCGTCCCAGGGTCACCCTGCAGGAAAAGGCTCACCAAAAAAAGGCAGTATTACTAAAAAAAAAAATAGGGATCTTTCAGCCCCCACCTGCTCAGAGAAAACCAGCCTGGGGGTGGACTCAGCAGGAGGGTCCCTGCTGCCTGCCTGCCCTTGCAGTCCTGCTTGGCTTTGTGTCCTGCTCCCCGGAGCTGCTGGCGGAGGGCAGGCAGGGGCTGGGCACAGCAGAAGACAGCAAAGGTGAATGATGCTCCCAAGAGTGTGGGCTGCCAGGCGAAGAGTGCTGCCAGGGGCTTGCTGTTTAAGTTGCCTGATGTATTAAACAGAGGTCAATATCAGATACATAATCTCCATCCTTGTCTTGGAGCATAAGCTTGTCCAGGGCACGCAGCATCCCATCACGGCTGCGCCAAGGCACAGACTCCGACGCGTGGAGGCATCTGCTGAAGGCAGAGCTTGATGTCCTGCATCCATGCCTTACCCCGGCCAAAGGACTGGAGGTGTCAAGAGGCTGCAGATAGCTGGCGGCTCTTAAACAGACCCTCTGAAAACACAGGTGTGCTTTATGCTGAAGTACAAAACCGTCAGCAGGGTGACCCTCTGACCTCCGTCTGCACAACTTGGCCTGATGATAGAAAAGGCCTCAAACTCACAGGAGGATGCATTTATATAACAAAAAAGTCATTTTGAAACTGATGGATAAAGCTGCAACCGAGGAACCAAACCTTGTGATCAGTCCCCATAAAGCTGAAGGTCCGTCACCCTTCCCAGTGCCATAGGCTCAGGCCCAAACTCCTCATTGCTTAATTGCTGTTGAGTTACAACGGTCTGTGATAAAATCTCCAGCTATACAGTGCTTCCCCCTGGCCGGGGCTCAGAGCAGCAGATGCACCTCGATGCCTGGGCCACAGCAGAGCACCCCGCAGCCAGCCAGGGCACGGCCACCAAATCCCTGTGGCACTTTGCAGTCCCTGCTCCGGCAGGTAGCATCCTGCCTGGCAGTAGCCACAGAGCACTGATGGCAGCAAAATTTGCTCATTAACAGTTTTTTCTGGGCCTCTGAGTTAAGGATGATGTGCTGTACTTGGTAAGTGAAGTGTATGAGGTCTCATGGCTACAATAGTTTATTAATTGGCCTCGTTAATCTAATTCCCTAGACTCTTTTGGGAAAGATCAAATGAATCATATGTAGACGTCGAAAGTCAGTGCAAGGGGAAGAATCATGGAGGCCTAGCACAGAAAAGTCAACATTCGTTATAAAATATTGGATGAATGTTTGTGGTGTTCAGAAGCAAAAATAATGAATATTTGTTACTAGGAAGAAAACTCCCATAAACCCTATGGAAACCCTGCCTAGGACTATTAACGAGCACGTTTATAAAGATGCCAGCTCTGTGTGAAGCTGGGAACCGCGACTTGCGGAGGGGCTTTCGGTGGTGCACTTACATGTGTGGATCGGTGCCTCCGTGCTCCTGTTTGCTTAAGTGCAGATACAGCTTCGCAAGGAAAGGCCCGGAAATAAGACTTGGGAAAAGCAAAATGCTGAAACAAACCTTACGGTAGGTCACCACAACCCCTGGCAAGTCAGATGTGAGATAATCTTCCCATCAGTGTCGTGCATGGTCAAGGCCACAATTAATACTTTGATGTTTTCGGTAAATCGAACTGGGGAAAAGATTTGCTTTCAGATTTTCAGTAATAAAAATTCTCCCAAGTCACACACTTTAGCAGTTTTCAGAAATAGGCTGGAAGCTGTCCTTTGATGAAGAGCTTAAAAGCAGGTTCCCACATCCAATTTACCTGATTTTAAAGGCGGTTGAGACAACTGAAGAGATGGGTTTCAGGGTTTAGCCCTCACCCGTACAGAGGCACTGGGGAGAGCTGGAGCAAAGCGGGGGTTTGGGGATTCCTCCGGCCAGGGGTTAACCTTTGCTCGGCGTAAACAGGCGTTTCCCAAAACCTCATGCAGAACCTGCAGAGAACAACCATCCAGGGACAGCCTCCCTATTTCCTTCCACAAACCAGCCTCTCTTTTAGCAGTTGTTAAGTTTAGCCGTTTTGCATGACTGAATTTCCATTCCCTAATGGCACATGATGTCCCAGCTTGGAACTGCCATCAGCTTGATACTTTAAAAGGACTGCTCTCTCCTAGACTTCAGAGATTTCAGATTATAGCTTGTCAGATAACTCCCACCTCTGGTCCAAACTGCAGCTCTGTAGTTTTTCTCCCTTTGCTCTAGTAGAAACCGTTTGAATAACCCTGTGAAAAGCACTAGGTCCTGTACTGGCTCCACAGAAGACAATTAATCCTAAAGAAGGGTCAAGACCTGGTCCCACCTCTTCAGGGTTTAATAATCCTTTCATCATTGTGACACTTTATAAGTCATTAGCTGTTTAGGTCACCTCATTTTCAGAAAGTTTCCAGCCCAACTGCCAATATCTGCCTTATCTGAACTGAACATTACTGTCATTGCTTACTCAGATGTCTTAGAGGGTATTGATCATGGACCATCTCAACTTCTGCTGCAAGATACATAGTAACTGAAAACAATTCAAGGGAATCTTTCTGAGACAGACCCTTTATTTCATTGGGAAACCTGTGGGTGGGAGGAAGCATTCACCAGGTCCCATACGCACAGTGAGCCTGGGGCAGCAAGGAGGGCTGGTAAATTTAAAGCAAATTATGCCAGCATTAAATGGCTCAGGCTACCAACACGGTCCTACAGCAACAGAGTGGGGAGGATGGGGGACAATACCTGGACAAGCCCCCATCCCTTCACAAAATTTGGGCCTGGCTAGAAGATATTTTGTCCCTCAGACACCAGCCAGTTTCCCAAGCAAGCACGACGCAGGCCTGCCAAACCCTAGCCAGATGTCCGCAGTGACGGGTGCCTGCATGTGCCTCAGTTTTGGGGGGTTTCTGCACAAGAGTGATGGGTGATGCATGTTTAAATGGGCAACAGCCCGTGTTTTGCCTTACAGGTAGCACTAGTGGTGGTTGCACAAACGCTCTTGCTTGCGCTTCTGCATGCTCTGGTCTGGTGCTGGGAGAGCCTGCTGCTCAGGCTCGATCCATCCCTGGGCAGGCAGTGCCTGTCCACTTTCTTCCCAGGCAGTGGTAGGGCTGTTTGCCTTCACCTATCACCGATTTTCATAAAACCACTAGAAACGGCACGTGGTTTGAGCATCTCCCTCTCTATCAACCAACAGAAGTGGGCAACATGTCCAAAAGCCACCCGAGGGGAGCAGTGAGCCCAGGGACCAGCAGGCAGTGGGATATCCTTGGGAAATCAGGCTAGAAAATAACCTGGCTCACGCAAGGGCTGCAAATAAACACGCTGCAAACACACGAAGGCTGTAGCTCCACATTGCCACGCCGGCAGCCTGAATCACTGCCAGCATCAAAGGCCACACGGCTGCAGGTCGGAGCCCAGCCCTGCCTGCTGCTGCCCGCTGCTCCCTGTGGTACCTGCGCCGCCTGCCAGACATCGCCAAAGCCCTCCTGCCGCCCCGGCATCCTTCTGCTTGGCTCTCTCTTAGCTGCACAGCTTTCTGCCCCGGTGAATACACCACAGTTACTTCCCGGAACATTTTTAAGGCTTTTGCTTTGCAGAGATCAACTTTTCCCTCGCATGAAGCCAGCTGTGTTTTAAGAGGTTGGCGATGCCATGCAGGAGTGTATTTATTTCCACGCAGAACCGATGGGATCCACCATCGCCTGCCTCATGCTTGGTGTTTTGCTGCAGCTGCCCCAAGAGGCACTGTGAAACATTGCTTCTACTTGACTCTCCCCTCTTTCTGTGAGAGATTTTAATATTTTCTTCTACATTTCTCTGCTGAAGCAGCAGGTGAGCTGGATTTCTGATCAGCCCAGTGAAGGGCAGGCAGGGTGGAAGGACTGTCCAGGTGGCTGCCCGTGGCATTTAGGAGACTCAGCCCAGACAGAGCAGACTGGTGCAGGGTCTCAGAGAGACACTGTGTCATGTCTGTCAGATGCCTGGGGACATCTAACACTGCCCACCCCCTTCTTGGGGATCTCAGCATCGGCTGACAAATTGTAATCCCTGCCCTGGAGTGACTCAGCGGTGAGTTTTAGGGTATTTCTCTCTGCTGTTACCCACACAAAGGTGATATATAGCTTACTAACAGATCCCAAACTGGAGAAGTTTAATAGCTTCGGCAGAAGAATCAGCACTAAGTTTGTCTCTACCAAACACACAGCAATGGTCAGAAACGTCATTTAACTGCATGTCCTGTCAGACACGGGGAGTCGTGCATCCCGCTGCATCCACACCTCCCTCAGCTGGCTCCCCCCTCTCTCCTGCTGCGTTAATCAGACCTTTTCCAAAGACATTTACTAGCTCTTTCCCTGTTCAAAATCCCAAAATAATTGTCAGTAGCTATTTAAAGCCCTTCACAGACTGGCGCACCACGGGTACAAACAAAACCCTTCTGGGTCAGCCCAGCCTGGCTGTTTATAAACAGGACACAAAAAGGGACAGTCACATTGCCCAGATAAGCACAGAGACTCCTGCTCGTCAAGAACAACCCCGGAGGTTTGCGTGGCCAAGCCCATCAGTCATGCAACTGCACTGCATTAACCTGCCTAGGGCATAGCCAGAACAGGCATCACAGGTTTGGGTAATGCTTGGTGTCCCTGGAGACATTTGCAGCTTAATTGATGAAAATAATTCTTCAAAGACACCCAGGCAGCAACGCAAGCGAAGAGGAGCTCTGCATCTTTCTGGGGTTTGCAGGATGCCGTGGTGCTGCTGCAGGGGTGCAGCCTGCAGGACAATGCAGCAATGCCACTTGGTGCAGTAGATCAGCAGCGCCGGGCTTCATAGCCACAGAGGGAAGATGGAAACACAGGCATGGAAAACAAGCAAGCCATCCGAGTGAGCCACGGAAGCGTCCAAGCTGTAACTCTGGCCAAGTGTTTACTCTGGAGTTTAACAAATCATGAAACAGATTGGAAAAACTTTTTGCAAATTGAAAGGGGAATTAGAAATACAGAAAATCTCCTGCCACAAATACTCTGCTGTGCACAAATGTCAGCAGAAAATCTTCAAAGTGGCGGTAAGGTCATTCCTATAAATAAATCATCCTGGCCCTAAGGAGCCCTATGGAGCTTCCCAGGAAATATGCATCCTAGCAAATTGGATCTACCCTGAAAGAGGAGACAGGTAATGACCGCTTCTTTCAATGCTGCAGGAACAGAGAGTTTAAATGGGACCAACAATAGCTACTCCATTTTTTAATCTCTCTGATGAATAATGCAGTGCATTCAATAGGAAGCTGGGCAATACGTTCCAACAAACCGATATCGAATACCAGCAGCACTTGTGGTCCCAGGACTGTTCATTCAGAGGATAAAAGCAGAGATGGATCCATTTGACACGAGTTGGATTTGCACACCCAGGTGTGCTGGGGTGCACGTGGGCAGCACCTGGCACCTTTAGCCAGGCAGGCACCTAGTGCCCATGTGCAACAGCGGGGCTGGACCTGGGTGCTGAACCCCACAAAGGCAATCACGCTGTCGTGGTTTAACCCCGGCCAGCAACTGAGCCCCCCACAGCCACTTGCCCACTCCCCCCACACTGGGACAAGAGAGAGCACTGGAAGGGTAAAAGTGAGGAAAGCGGTGGGCTGAGACGGAGACAGCGTACCCGGCCAGGCAACACCGCGCACAGGAGCAAAGCAAAGCCCGGCACTGGTTCCCCGCTGCCCGTGGCAGGCAGGTGCTCGGCCATCCCAGGGGAGCAGGGCTCCAGCACGCCCAGCGGGGACTGGGGAAGGCCAACGCCATCGCTCCCAGCGTCCCCCCGCCCCCCTTCGTCCCCAGCTCCATATGCCGAGCGTGACGGCGCATGGCACGGGGTATCCCTGGGGTCGGTCGGGGTCAGCTCCCCCGGCTGTGCCCCCCCAGCTCCCCGTGCCCCCCAGCCCGCTCGCTGTGGGGTGGGGGAGGAGCAGGAACGGCCTCGGCTCCGTGTAGGCACCGCTCAGCGGTCACGGAAACATCCCTGTGTCATCAGCACGGCTTCCAGCACAGACCCAAATCGTGGCCCGCACCGGCGGCTGTGAAGGCAACCAGCTCCAGCCCGGCCAAAGCCAGCACACGTGCAAATACCTGCAATACAGCAAGAAGCAAAGCGCACTAAATTACTTCCACCCAACCTTATAGCTCAATCGTAGAGGCACAAAGCAATCAACCAGGCAACCCTTCTGCGTGGCTTAAGGGCCAACAGAGGCAGCTGTGTTGGTGGGTCCGTGCCTGGGAATTTATCTGAAAAAGATAACAAGCTGGCAGATGGGGCACCCACGCAGGAGGTGATGCCCAAGCCACAGAAGCACATTGAATGGGTTACATGGGAGAAACAGCCCAGGGCTCCACGGCCTGCATGGCATGCTGTGCCGCTGCTGTGAGTAAAAATCCGTGGCATGGATGAAAGGAAAAAGGAACACACAGGGAATCATCTGAGTGCGTGCTTTAATATTTATGCATTGCGGAGTTTACTATAAACTATTTTGCAAGCAGAAATTTAAATACTGAAGAGAGAAAGCATTAGGGCTAATGCAAGCGTGAGTCTCGCAGGGTTTGCACATCTTGTGATCGACTTCCATGGCCATTACGCTAAAACTACTTGCTGTTCTTCCAGAAAATAATTGGATTTGAAAAGAATAAACCATAATTATTTTAAAGTACTATTACTCCATTCTCATCCTAAAGCTTCCGCTGACCTTCAATAGCACAGATCAAATCCACACACCACCTTTTAACCTCAACCCGCTTTAAAATATTAATCCTTATGGATGGCACAGAATTATTATCCCCTTTTCTGGGGCTGGGGAAGGCATGGTAGGGAGATGGGCTGAGCTGCTGGAGCTGCAGCGAGCAGCGGGGGGATGCACTACAGCAGTGTTTTAAAGAACCCCCCTCACCTCAGACGGAGCGCTAGCTCTGTGTGCGGAGTAGAGAAAGCAGGACAAGGGCAACGATGTCCTGGGCAGAAGCAGGCTCGGCGTTGGGCTGCTGGGCAAATCCAGGAGGGTGGCACCACCCCAGCACATGGGAAGCTCACCAAACCCTTTGCAAGACAGAAAGGCTTTTGCTGTAACATCTATCCTGTCTGGGGGGCAAGGGGACAACAAAACCAAACCAAAACCTGTGCTTTACAATATTCTTATGGTAAAATTATCTGTGCCGTTTTTTCAGTTAACATTAAAAAATAGCTACGTTGGGATGCAAATCAACCTCTGATTTTAATTATTTTGCTTTGAAAAAGAGGAGGGATGGGGAAGGTTTCCAAGTGAGAAGTGCGTTAAAAGAAGAAACATACACTTTATGATTATTTTTCGTGAAGGGTGAGAATTATTGATTAACCTGAAAACATGGTAGGAAAGGTTCACTTTGGCCTGAAGAGGCTTTTCTCTTGAAACAGTTTAAATAGAAAACTTATAATCAATAGCCAGTTTAGATTCTATAATGAGCTCCACTGAAAAGGGGTGGTAGACATGTTCACATCCTACGGCTGCATTAGCTGGATGAAGCAACCTCCTCCCTAACTTCCCACATCTTATCAAACACTGTGCGATCAAGAGATGTTGCCAGTAGCAACGATGAGCATTTCACCTGTTTGAAGGTCTCTCTCTCCCTTGCTTTAGCTGCTTCCTGGGCCCTGATCCCGCTGCACGTGGCGCATCCCCAAAGGCTCTGTGCTTCGCGGTCTGTCCTTTCTTTTCCACCAGGCAAGTGACTGGAGCTCGCTGGAGCCCACAGGGGCTGGTACAGACCTTTACAAGACACCCAGGCGCTGCATTTCATGCTGTGCTCATTTGGCATCCCAGTAAAGGCGAGTCCCTGATGTCAGAATAGAACAGACCGGTTGGAAAGGACCTGCAGCGATCACCTAGTCCAGCTGCGATGGGGTGGCATGGGTCAGCCCGTTAAAAATGAGGAGCTCCAAGAAGAGACCGAGCAAAGCTGCTCAAGGATTTAGTAACTCAGCCATCCTTCTGGTTATGAATTCAGAAACTGCCAGGTCACATTCTGAAAATAAACGTGCATGTATCCTTTGTCAGACCAAAGCCAAGTGACACCGGGACCTCACCTTCTCCCAGCTGTGGTCAGCAGCCGACCTTCAGTCTCCATGTCCTCAAACGGATCCTGTTCCCTGTGGTCGCAGCACCATCTACTCACCCCAGCTGGTTTCACCAAGTGAAATGTTTTCTGAAAATTTTATTAAAATGCAGAAAATAAAATGAAGACCGCAGCTGGGATGTTAAGTGAATAAATGATGTTAATAGTTTAAAACACTTTTCAAACATTAAGCCGTTCTATTTTAAAAAAAGCCTCATCTTTTTTACCAGTGGATCTTCTCCACGAATACACATCACACTCCCCCAGCCTCCCCCCAAGGGAAGGCAGCCAAAGCCTCGCTGCAGACAGCAGTTGTCAAGCCAGTCCCTGAGTTAAACACGGGCTAGGTCATGGAATGCCGTGCAGACGGCAAGCAGCACATCGCATTTCACCGGGAGATAAGCTGGCAGATGCTGCCGGCGGGCCGGCCGCGGTGGGCAGGCTGCCACGTCACGCCGCAGCCACGCACCCCCGAGTCAGCACCCAGCGAGGACCCAGCCTGCTCCTCCTCGGGGACCCCCCCGCACAGCCCAGCTCTGTGACCGACCAGCTGCACCGCAGCACAGGCTGTCGGCACCAGCTCTTCATCAGCGCTGCTTGGTTTTCCACAAGGGCTTATCCATGCATCGAACATCCTGAAAGACGGAGGCCAAAGGGATGATAAACGTGCTGATCTGCTCTTCCAGCATCTGCTAAGAAGTTGTGCTCAACTTTATTCTATTTAGTACTTTTTGGGTTCTCTCACCTCCCCCTGAAAAAAACATTATTATTTTTTTTTCTTATACTGAAGCCATTTTTGAAATGACAATTCTGAAAGACTTGAGTCAGTGCCTTTTGTAACTAACTAAAAAAAAAAAAAAAGGTAGATTAAATATCTGCAGAGAAGTTTGACGGCGTAAAAAGAGCATCAGCACAATAGCAGGTGTCAGTCTCTGAAAGTATTGCTCAAAAAGGGAAAGCACAGAGCGTTCGAATCAGAAACGTTTTGATTATAATTCCCCCCCACAATGACTGTGCAGTTACAGCTATGAATTATTCAATGGTATTAAAAATGATCACTGAAAAAAGAAAAAAAAAAAAAGAAAGAAAAAAAAAGTGCAAGGCAACCAGCACATTCTGTCAGCTCAGGTCCTGAACCACCAGTTTTCCACCTCCATGAGATACTGAGGCTGTATTAATGAAATGCTACACCTAACAAACCCATGAATGTGGCTGGAGTTTGCAACTGTTGAGCATTCACTTTAAAGCGTCTATATGCTTTTTTCCAGATGACATGCAAGGGTTCTCTGCCTTTGGGTTCATCTTTCAGAGACTAAATCCCCTTTTTCACTTGGCAATACTCTGCCAAAATGCAGTCCTCTGCTGCTGGCCAGTGTGTCACAGAGAAGCTCCCCCTTTTCTTTAGAATAAAATATTTTCAGCTGGAAGGGACCGACAATGATCATCAAATCCAACCCTTTGTATAGGACGCCTTTTAAAAAAGAAATTTCCTATTTTAAAGGAAAAAGAAAAAGGCACAATTATGACCTGAAGCCAGTGGAATAAAAAACGGGGTTGGATGTGCAGAGGATAACCTCAAAGACCTGCTCGGTCCGTCCCTCCCGAGACAGTCTGTGCTAATGAATGGGACTCTGAGAGCAGCTGCTCTGGGCAGCTCGCAGGACCACCTTTCCCCGATTCCAGCACCGCCACAAAGCCAGGCTTTGGGTGCTTGCTCCAGAACGAGTGGAGTCTGTTTCCAACACTGCTGCGAGCGTGACCGAGGTCCATGGGGAAGGGCATCCCACGAAGAGCCACGTGAACCCTGTGACTTGCCATGCCCAGCGTGGTAGCTCTGTGTGCCTCCCCCTCAGCGGGGCTGCTTCGCCCTCCCTACCCGCTGCCTGAAGAAGATTCCTGCAAACCCTTTCAGCAATGCCTGGATGTCTTCAAACCTTCCCCAGGTGCTCTTCCAGTCTGGGAGCACTCCAGAGGACCAGTGTGCGTGGAGCGAGTTGCACGAGGTTTGCCCTGTGTCCTGGTGAGCAAAGCCCAGCCCAGCTGGACCAGGGCACCGGCTCAGTTCGCAGAGCCCGGTTTTGCCTGCTTCCCTGCACTGGGATGGAATCATCACTCCGTAGAGAAAACTGGAAAAGCGCCAGCTGCATCCTGCTCTCTGCTGGCTCACAAGCCGTGGATAACTTCATTTTGCCCAGCCGCGCTCGGAGCGGCAGGTGGGCTTCCCACATCCAGACCTCACCTCCGCCCCAGGGCTTCCCGGCAGGCTCCCAAGGATGCTGCCGCATCTCTGCTTCCCGCACGACAGCCTAAACCTGCGATCTGAGGCTGCATGGTCTGTGCTGCTCTGAAAGCCTGGAAAGTTTATCTTCCTTTACCCACGGGACAGGCTTCAGGGCCACCGAGTGAAGCTGTCTGAGCTGCTCCCCAGCTCTCTCATGAGTCTTCCAGCCAGTGCAGGCTCAAGCTGTGATCCAGGCATTGGAAAAGAAAAAAACCTGAGCACATAGGTTAAAAAACAAACAAACCAACCAAAACCCAGAAACCAAAGAAAACCAACCAAACAAACCCAAACAAACCCCCAAACCCAACAACAACCAAATTAGCCATTTCAGGCTTTTTACTAAATCAAGACAAAGAGGATAAGTACAGACCCTTGGGGGGAGAAGTTCTTTAACAGATGGGTGCGGTCTCTCTGAAGTAGCTTTGCTGCCCCACACAGCTTCACTGAACACCCTCGGTACCCCATGGGTCCAGTGAAGTCATCCCCAACGCAGCCTCTTGCGTTGCCTCCAAAAACATAGATGAGTTTCTCCTGAACGCTACCAGTCCACCATCGATAATTCTGAAACCTGCCAGAAACTTTGGGCAAGTTATCAAACACCAGACCAAACCTCTCATCTCTTAATTTGCAGCTAGTAAATGCAACTTCAAAACAGTATTCATAAAGAAAATAAATTTTTCAGTGCCCCTGTTCTGAGCTAGAGCTAAGCTGGCACTTTGGACCCGAGCAGATAATTTTAACACTTGAGCCTTTCACTCGCATCATATTAAATTTGCAAGAGCCTGCAGCCATAATGTATGCTGTAACCCATTCTGGAGATAGATAAAAACCTAAATGCTGTTCCCAGACATCAGTTCCATCTACAAAATGTATCCATCAAAGTAATTACATGGACCCAAAGTCCTATAAACACATTGCATCATCAGCTGGTAACATGCAAAATTCCACCTCCTTGCTAGACACTAGCTTGAATGCAGTTCAGCAGCTCTGACAGATCACCCAATTAGTCAAAAAACTCTCCAAAGTTAGAACAGTGCAACTTAATCTCACATTCACGAGTGTCATCTAACTGGTTGGATGTAAAATTTCACCCAGAAGCAGCCTGAGAGCTGCAGCGAGCCCTGGCTTTGAAGCTTATTTGCTACCACAACCCCTTAACCCAGGAGCCCTGTCGATACCGTTGTAGCGATCGAAAATAGAAATACATGAAAATTCCCCAAACTATTCTGATTCAGAAAGAAAATTCGTGGTGCTGCTTTCAGCAGGATGCTGGGGGTGGGGGAAAGCGAGGTCCCGTGCTTTTGGAGAAAATCCAGGTCTTGACTGCCTTGGTTCGCTGGACGATGTTGTGTACCAAACCCAACTGGAGTTAAAAGGCATGACCAGGGTGGGCTGCTCTTATGAAGGCACTCGCTTTCTCTCAAAAACATGCTGGGAACAAGTATTCACTGCACTGCAAGATTTCTCCCTGCTCCACGAGCGCGCTGGTCTGCCGTCATGGTGGAGGCTGGCACAGGATTTGTTTTGGGAAGCGAGCTCTTCCTGGAACATCCACCAGCAGCGAGACAGATCAGCGTGGGGGTCACCCAGGGCCAGCAGCGCCTTATCCCGAGCCCACGTTCAAAGCGCACGAGCTATTTGCAGCCTCCTGCTGTTGATCTCCAAATATCGGCCCTGATGCAGCAAGACACTCCGGCATCTGCCCCCCCCCCCCAAGCACACAGGCTGTCCCGTGGCGGGGTACGGTGCAGCCCGCAGATGCTGCCACTCTGCTGTCAGCCAGGGAAAACCCAGAAGGGAAATAATTGCGCAGAAGGGGGATGGAGCTGAGCCAGGATTTTTGCAAGCATCCCTGGCTCCGGCAGCCTCAGTGGGAGGGTAAAGCTCTGCTGGCTGCCGTTCCCCGGGAGGGAAGGTCACGTTTGCTAGCAGGACCGGTTTCCTCCCATCCCAGACGCCTGCACCGCTCGATCTGCCATTGCTACTTCGGATGTGCACAGCAGCCTGAGGAGCAACTGGGATGACACAGCTGATGCTGGGAGGGCAAACCTAAAAACAGCCCCACCAGTAAAAATATGCTGCACAGATGGCCTGAGGCCACCTCTTGGACTCAGAATTGGAGAGATTCCTTATTTTTGGAGCATTTTACACAAATGGCACCCTGGCAGAGAGACTGGGGTGGGAGAGCCCGGCTCCGTCACAGTGGCAGCCCTGACCCCTGCCTCACTGGGAACACTGGTTTGCCAGACAGGCATGGCCAGAGAGACATCACTTACTTTATACCCCAGCTACCATTTCCCCTTGTCTGGGGGCAAGCACCCTGCCACAGGGCATCTCCCCCGGGATACAGCTGCATCACTGCCAGGATGGCCCTGGAAAACCAAGCAGCAGTGTCTGGGGGCCTCTGAATGCCCTCAGGAAGCTCTTTCAGGGGCCCAATAATTGTAAGCATTTTTTTTTTTTTTTTTACCCTTCCCTCTTTTTAATGGAGATGAGCACTGCTGTGTGCACTCAAAAAGGATTTTTAAAAATCCTGTTCTGGCAAATGCACCAATTACCCATCAGCAGGAGCTGGCCATTCAGAGAACAGGTTTCTTGGTCAAACAGGGGCTGCTCCGCTTCCACACAGCTGCTCTCTACCAATACTGCAGGAGCAATTTGAAAGAAAAGGATCTTTTTTTCTTTTAAATGACTGACTTCTGGTATTTTAGGCTGACTATGTGTGCATGCCATCAGGAACATCCATCCCCCCCCAAGGTATTTCAACAATCCTAGCTTAAGTCTCCTGCTTCAGTAAAAGGAAGATACCAATATTTGCAATGCATTAAAGCATTGTAGAGGAAAAAAAAAAAAACCCAACAAAAAAACCACCACAAAAAATCAAACAAAAAATACCCCAGACTGACTCCACTCAGGACCCTCACAGCATCCCTGGTAAGCAGGTGTACAGAACTAAACCAAGATCCAGCCATGCCCTCAGACTGCTGGAGGTGAGCTTGAAATGCAAAGTGCTGGCTGTCCTTTCTGTGCTTGCAGAAAAAGCAGCAGAGTGCACGTTGGAATGGAGCCTGACTTTGGTCGCCTTCACGATTTATCTCCTTTGGAAAACACACACTAGGCTGTCCTGCAAGGACAAATATGCCTCGTAATACACAGCCTTCACACAGAAGAGAGCAAGGCATCTTTTAAACCAAAAGCAGAGCGCTTGCACTGCTGCCCACCTGTGTAGGACAGCGTTCAAGCACCCAGGGACGGGCAGACAAAAGTAAGGGCATGGGATGCCAACAGTGTCATGGTAACAACAGCAGGATGCTCCCTCGGTGCTCGGCATCACTCCTGCCACTGTGGGGAATCACCGACTTGTAGCCTCGCTCCCCAAACCTGCCCGTTGCCGCTGTGGCAGGAACATAAGATCATGGCGAGGCTGCGTGCAGCCAGGAGAGACCCAGGTGGGATGACCGTGCTTGGGAGCAGGAGGTGAGATGCGATTAGCAGGCCAGCGTGCACAGGAGATGCTAATCCCATGGCAATAAGCCTTGCAGCACAGCTGGGGCACTGCTCCTGCCCAGCAGTAGCAGCAAGGTCACAGACAGGATCAATGGACAAGTCCTCGGCCCTGGCATGACCCCTCTCAAGCCTCTACAGGGATGGAGGTGGAAGGCTAAATTGCTCCATGCTGAGCTCTGGAAAAAGGGGACGCTTTGCCTTTGAGCCTCTCAAGCTAAATATCACACACGAGACACCGAACACGCACTCAGGTTAAGTGCTCACAAACAAGCAGTCTGATGCAAGCCCACCAGTGCTCCCTCTTTCCCTCATCACGTGGGACCAGCAAGATTGTTGCTGGGGGGTCGTCTTTTATGCAAAAAACTCACTCGGGAACAGCCTTAGCCAGCCCCACAGTGGGACCAGGCTCCAAAAGCCTCAGTCACCAGGAAGGCATCCCACCGCATCCCCTTGGGCACCTCCCAGGATTAGGAAGCAGTTAGCTACAACTGAAGTTAGAGACACCCCGCACAGAAGGACGCTGGATTTGCAGAGCTTGCCTGGCTCAGGGCATGGGAGCAGGGCTCTCGGGTTAAAGGGAGACCTCCGTCCTTCCAGCTCCCACGTGCTGGGTGGACGTTGGCACCGTGAGGCTCTTGGCCAGCAGCTCCCCTCCATCACCACCTGTGCCGAAAGCAGGAGAGAATCCACGCGTACACCCCGGCACCGGCAGCCAGGCGGCTGGTCCTTGAGGAGCAGCAGGGCTGAGAAGCGAAGGTGGCTCTGGGGGAGATCTGGGGGACCTCGTTACTCACAGAGCAGCATCTGTCTCCTGCAAAAGTAGCAGGCACCCTCCCATTCTCTGCAAGCATAACAAAAAATTAAAAAATTAAAATAAAGCTTTAGAGCAGACACAAGTCAAACTATGCGAGGCTAGACAAGCTTGCATGAGTGGCAATTTTCAGAAGAAAGCCAAAAGGAAAGCCCTTCTCTTTGCCACTAAAAGCAGGGCTGTTGCTGTCAGGTGCCAGGCGTTTCAATGCATGAGCGAGGTGCTTTGGCACCAGCATCCTCCTGAGCTCCCGCCTGCCTGCTCCACCTCAGCAGTGGATAAAGCCACATCTTCATACTCCTGGAGGCTCCTCTGCCTCTCCAACAGCTGCTTTGTAAGAGTGTATATAGGTCTTTATATAGATCTATCTATATATAAAGCATGGTCTTAAAGCTGTCTGGTAGAGGTGCACCTGACAGCAGCAAACCCATCCCTTTGCAAGCGGGGATCCCTCTCTGAAAGACACACAGCATACTTCTTTCCAGCTGGTAAGGGTACTGGGGTTTATTACCCACAATTTAAAATTCAGTCGTGAAAGTGTTTTAAATGAAAATGGAATGGAAACTGACAGTTTTGCAGGTGATTCAAAAAATTAGGTGGGAAAACTCTGAGATTTGCTCCTTTCCAAAAGGGAACTAAGGAATCAATGAGTCCTGAAAGACTCGCTTGCTCTCTCAAACAAATAAGGAATAAAGCCCAAGAGGAAATAAAAATAAACAGATAGGCTTGAATTTAACTCTGCATTAATAAAGCTTTAGAAAGGATTAGGTTAAGCCTGAAAAAACACATTTAGCTTTATTCAGCAGCTTGTTTGGGTTTTCCTTCAGACACGGGAGAGCTGGTAACAGATCTCCCTGCAGCATCTACAGGCCGGTCCGGTGGCTCAGGAAAAGCAGCCGGCAAAGAGGGACTGTAGAGCTGCTGGGGGGAGGGGCACCTTGTCCAGGGTGGATGGAGCTCTGTGCCGGTGTGCCTCGGCTCGCGAGTAACTGTGATGAACACACACCAACCTGAACCCAGAAGTAATTCTGCATCTCGAAGGAAGCTGGGCTCCGTCATTGCACGAGTGCGATCATTCCGGCTTTGTTTGCATTTACTTAATTAAAACAGCCTCAGAGCGCTGCTGCTCTGCTCTTCACAGCCACTCTGTTCTACCGGGGATAAAACCTTCCCTGCTCCCACGGCCAAGGGAAGCCTCGTTCTTACCGCTGCAATCCCATTCCAATTTGCATTAACGTTGAAAATGAAAGCCTAACATTTATTCCGTGCATTACAACAGGGAGTAGGGGCCTGCCCAGTTCAAGGTCTTACAAAGACAGGCAGGTTTTAAGCTCTTCAAAGCAGGGGCCAGTCAAACGAAATGGGGATAAAGGGACAGCAGGGAAAGTCTCACACAAGGAGCAGGGCAGGGGTGGAAGGGGGAAGAGCGCTTGTCCTGCAGGTGCATTCTGCATCCCACCCCTCTAACTTCGTACTGCCCTCCAAACAAACCCAACCGCGAAATGGAAAAATAAAATCAAACCAGTTGTATTTAATGACAAAGACATCAACAATAAAACAGAGAAAAGAACATCCAAGCCAAGTAGCAAAGCCGTGTGCTGTGAAATCATGGTTACAAGGGGCACGATATACTGACCCATTTCTCTTGCTGGGACTTCTTAGATGTGATTCCCAGGAGCAAAGGATGAAACAAGCTATGGTGGAGTTTCCAGGACAACTAAAGGGAATCACTTGGCTTTCCGTGCGATGCTGGGTATTACAAATGTGGATTTCTGCTGATACAGGCTATAACCTGTATCAGCTTAAGCTGAAGATCAAAGCAATCCCCCTGCTCTGCCTCCTCCGCTGTGGTTGCTCCGGCCTTACAAAGGGACTTACTGCACGATTGGGTCTGGCACAGGGAGCTCCTGGTGTCTGGAAATCACGGATTCAAAAGGGGCAAACCTGTCAAAAGCCGGGGGGGTTAATTAAACACCAGGTGTTTTTCAAACAACCCTTCTCACAATGCTGAAGGCCAAGGCCGTTTTCTTAAACCTTACCAAACCAATTGCCTTTCTCCGGAACATCAGCACCGAAGTAACGACCGAGGTAAGCCCCATGCCCTGACCGCACTGACTGTACACCGAGCATCTGCACACACTGGAAAAATGATCTCTGACTGCTTGATATTTTTTTAGTGCTTCACCTGCTTTGAATTGCAAGCGCTTTGATAAATGAACTGAGAAGTTCCCTGTCTCCTCCACTGCATGGGTAAGTAGCTCAGGACGAACCACCAAAATTACAGAGTGATTTTTCACAGCGATGCTCACTGGATCACCGCTAAAGCCTCTCTTCCTTTGCCTGCACCACAGCGCAGGAGAACCCGCTGCTTTCTTCTTGTAGACTTACCAGCTCTTCCAGCAGCAAAACATGGGTATGTTTTTGGAGACTGGCTCAACAGGCAGAGTTTGAATTTGGGTATAAAATCTTGATTTAAGGATTTTAGTCCAAAAATCATAAGCTTGGAAGGATGCAAGCAAACATTTCCCTGCCAACAACCTGCAAGAGTGTGGTCGTAAGTGCTAGGCTTCACGCATCCATCATAACGTGCCCATTTTTGTTTCCCAGGGAAAGGCACTGTGGCTGGTCTCGCTGGGTTAAGATCCCTTAAATGTACCAAAGCCAACAAATCATCTGGATTTAGACAATTAGTAACCACGTATAAATGGCAGAGTGAGAGCCACCCCCTCTGCAGCCACGGGACTGATCAGTAGTAGGAGTCGGTGACAGACCTGCTGCTAAAATAACAGCCTTAATCCCGCTGAAGCATCTCGGTTAGGCATTTATAATGATAAATGACTTATGAATAAGGACAAGTGAGTGCAAGGGCTGTGCAGGTCCAGGAGGTGGGCACCCCGCGGGAGCTGGGTTCTCCGGTCCCTCTGCTCTGACTGCCTCCTCATTTTCTATTCAGAGATTTATTGCATGGCACTCTGAAATTTGAGGCAGGATCTAGGATTAAGAGCCAGAGGTCTTCCTTGCTGAAGCGAGCTGGATGAGTATTCTCCATCCTCTCTCTAAATCCTGATAATCCTGTTTGCACAGAGGAGACAGTTCCCATTTTGCAGCTGCCATGCTGTATCGGTGCAACTGTCGTCTATATTGTGTTCTTTACTAAAGTAACTCCCCGTGGCTTCCCTGGGCTCCTTTCATCACCCAGCCATCCCTGGCAGCAGGGAGATTGCGTTGCTCATGCTTTCTGAGAGCGTACAGGGTCCATCGCAGATGCAACATGCAACCGAGCATTTCCAATAGAGGAAAACCAGTGACCTGCACAGCCGCGCTTACTGAAACAAAAGCCCGAGTCCCGCGTTACAAAGACAGGCAGGGAAAATGTCTTAAATTCAGGCAGCGATTATAGTTCTTAGCCAAGTGAGAGGTACAGGTGGTTTCGCTGGGAGGCGTGGGCAGGTTCATCACCATCCTGCTGCGTGCGGGTCAGCGGGAGACAACCCCCAGACAACCAGCTTCTCGGCCGCGGGCGGGCATCAGAACTTTCTGTGACTGTCTGAGACCTTTAGGTGGAAGGGCGATATTGGAAATGATGTCTCCAACGTGTTCGGAAGTGCGATGCAAGAGACAGACTGCAAGGAGAGACCGTGGGAGGACTCACCCGGTGTTCAATTAGCGGCTCGGGAATCAAGACTCCCACCTTCAGTTTCACGGCTGATGCACCACGGTACTCATCAAAAGTTCAGCCTTCCGTTCTTTCAAGCGTTCAGGCTGTATTAAATTTAATATCACTATGTTAAGAGTTATTATTAGCCAGTGACAGCTACTTTAATATACTCTAAGTCAGCAAAGCATCAATCTTTCTGCACACCAAAGCCGTACATTATTTCGCTGATGTGACAGCCAGCAGATGAATGGTCCAGACCTGCAAGGGCTCAGAGAAACGAAGGGGTGAGGGATTTGATTCCCAGCTGGAATCTGATCCAAAATAAAAGGTTAACATGTCAGTTTGCTGGTTGAAGCTGGGGGTCATGGTCTTGCTCACACTCCTCTTTCTGGATGTTGGGTTTGGGTTCCCATCTTACTTTCCCACTCACCTGAGGTCTCCCCAAGACTGGGCTGCCTTCTCCCTGAACTGCTCGTCTCCCAAACGGTTCCTAGTTGACTTCTTACCCTCCTGCTACATTTCAGAACAAGGATCACAGCAAAAACCTTAACAGTGTATAGTCAGTCTGTGCACAGGATTTATCCCCTACCTTCAGCAAGTCCTGGGAACTTTTTGGGTTTAACTGGTGCTCTAAGCAACCAGAAACACTTCTGCTCCTCCACACCTGCACAGTCCCACCTTCGTGCTTTGGCAGACTCTTCAAATTGATAGTAGGAGGGGAGGGGAAATAATTTCCTAATCTACTCTTCTAGCCTACTTTAGACAGATCTCCCTGGCAGCTGAGGAAAGATCTCAAAATTACTCATTGCTTGCTTAGTCCATGGCATGCTTAGGGAAATACAGCTGAGCTGGAAGCTTTCTGTCCGAAGACAGTCAATTCCATCATCAAAATTGAGTAACTTTATACTCTGTGCAGGAGTCTCACCTTTTGGTTGAGAGGCTATATAGCATCCAAGGGTCAGGATACAGATGCCAGTAGCAACAGACCTGCCAAAATACCCTGGTAACCGAGAAAACGATGCTCAGAGAAGACAAATACACAGCAGATACTTGTTTCCTAATTCATGGCCAGCGGCGAGTCAAAATTGTGCTTGGGGAGTTACCTGTCTTCATACCTCGAGGTGTCACAGGTGGGGGACACTGGTTTTGCCTTTCCCTGGTAGTAGACACGAGTCTGAGAAGAGTCACCCTGGCGTCAGTTTGCCCAGCACCAGGAGAAATACCACAGCTGCGCAGGGCAAGTCAACACCAACATCACCAGACCTAATGCTGTCACCAGCCATTTATATGGATTTTAACAAAATAAAAATCCTGAAAAACCCAAACCCAGCTCTAGGTAACACCAAACGTGTTATTCTCAGATCCGACAGATTTATGAAGCGATTGCTTAGGAGGTAAGTGTACATTTTCTCTAGGCAAGTGTTTGTGCTTCACCCACTGAGTATGAGGTGCCCAGGCAACCTCACGGGGACGTGCCACGTGTTGGAGGAGTAAATTCCAACCTCTCTACAGGCTTAGTAAGACAAAAGCTAGCTGAACAGCAAGCAGTGCCTTTGGTGCTGCCTTTCAACCAGGAACTCTCACGGCTCAGACTAGAAAGTTACATCCGCAGCATCTGAGCGATATAACTGCGTTTAAGGAACTTGTCCCCTGAGCCCTGAATAAGAACATTTTATTTAAGAAGGCTCCATTTATGGCTAAAATTAGCTATTCCTTGTTAGTACTACAGACCACCAATGATCTCCGCTCACAGCTTTGAGATGGCAGCTACAGCAGCCTCTTGCTCTTGAAAATGTGTTAGAAATGACAAACTGGCACGAAAAATTTGTTGGAACAATCCTTGTGGTGGAAATAGGGCTTCTGGAGGGAAAACCCTTAGCAGCACTTATTTTCCTCCTTTGGAAAAAAAAACCAAACTACAAAACCAACAACAAAAGAAAAATGCTGAGCAGGAAAATAACTTTGCTAAAAGTTGTTTTTTTTTTTTTAAGAAAAGAATAATACTGCTCGTAATGGAAGAATTTCAAACCACCTGTATGTTTATTACTGACTTGTCTCTGGAGGATCTTCAGATTTTTCCTAACGCTTTCTCCAATAAAGCCAGAGGAAATAAATATATGGCACGCAAACCCACACGAGGAAAATGACCAACTGTTCTCTTTGGCGAGAGGTGAATGCCGAGAGCCCCTGTGCCACAGAGCCACCCAGCTCGCCCAGTGCCCTGTGGCAGAGCTGGAGAGAATTAATGCAAAACCCCGCAGGGACCTGCCGCAGAAGCAGCAGCTTTCCTGGCCTCGCGCCTTCAACTCCTTCTGCAGAGCTTGGTGGGCATCCCTGTCCCTAATAAGCCCAGAAAAAGCAACAAGGTGTTTTCTTTTTGCTGGACAACGCTTCGGGAAAAAGACGAGGAGCTGCAAGTTAACATCTTGTTTAATGGTCAGAAAGAGGAAAAACCTACCTTCCTAGAAACTTCCACCGGCACACAGCTCAGGGCTGGATTTCATCCCGACACACCCTGGCCAAGAGATGCTGATGTGACGGTGACAGGCCTCTTCTTCCACAAAGGTAACTCTTACTGGATTCAGCTGGCCTGCTTTAACATCCATCTCCGCTTGCGGGACTTGCCCTGGGAAGCTGAACCTGAAATTCTCCCAAGATAAGGAGAAGGCTGAGCTCCTAATGCACACTTCACCGCGGCTGAAGCAGCCGGAGCTCTTGGAAAGCGAGCTCTCCTGCACCTCTCTGCTCCCTGCCCAGCGCAGGATTTGCTCCCTTTGGCAGCGTAAGGGAGCAGCAGGTCTACCTACAGCCACTGCGCCAGCACGTCATCTACCCCGGGGTCCTTCGCTCTCCAAGGCGACTGGGAAGTGCTCCTGGCCATCCCAGAACGGCAATCTGTGTTCAGAAGGACTTAAGAGGCTTTGGATATAATTAAGGGAAGATTACCATCGGATGTATGGGAAAGTGTAAAAGCTTAGCTTTCAAGAAAAACCCAAAAAGTTATTTCATCTGAAACCAAAGCACAAGAATGAAAAAGCTTGCAACGTTAGCAAGGCAACTATAAACACACACACCCCCCCATGCCCCGATACCCCTGAAGGACCTCACTGCTCCCAGTGAGAAGGTGCAAGGACCATCCTCGGGTTGCTCTCAGTCTAGGTAGGAAACAAGTGTCTTTGTCCAGGATCTGTGAGAAAGCAGCAGTATCCTAAAGCAGTGCGCTGAACCAGGCAGCCCTTCGGCACGCGTGGCACGCCAGGGCAGGCTGCTGGGCTGGGCAGGACGCGGCACCAGGCACTGGTGGATCACAGGAAAGGGAGCAGAATGACCGTGGCTCTGAAGCAGGAGCTGCCGCACCTCCAGGCCAGAGCCATCAGTCCCTCCAGACTCTCGGCTGCCATTGACTCAGTGAAGCCTGAGTGTCACGGCCCCGTTTCCTAAAAACACTGGGATTTCCCACCTGTTCCAGCCCCTGTCCCTCGTGAACAGTGATCAGCTCCCCCCCAGTTTTGCTTGAAGCTGGCAAGTACAAGAGACAGACCTCTCTGCTTCCACCAGCGGGAATGACACAAGCCACCCCCAGTGAGGAATCTGCAGGTATTTCTGTCCACAGCCAGGGAATCTCTCCTTTTTCCTCCTATAGCAACTTCAGCTGAGATGCTGCTGTGCAATAGGTTATTTACAGGGACGCAGGAGCGCAGGGTGAGAAGACGCAGGAGTCAAGGATTTGAAGAAACGTTCTTGCACTTCGTGAGATGAGGTGTGAAACATGAAGCAGGTGAGAGATTTGCAGGAGTCCTTCAAAAGCAACAAATGCAAATTTGAGCAATGCGGCATTAGGGTCACTGTTCTGACCACAGGCTAGGACAGGTGCCCTAGTATTTAGCAATTTACTAATGAAACTAATTAAGCTTCCTTTTTTCTTCCTAAACCTGTCAGCTATGGAAGTGAGCAGTGTAAAGGTGTGTGCACATGCAAACACACACACACACAAGTGTAAGCACGTACGATAGAGAAATGTGTACATGAAGTCACTGTAATTTTACACACCGAGAGAAAGCCAGGGAAGACTCTCCTCAAACAGCCAGAGATGAACACCTTTTGAGCTGCCCACAGGCAGCCATGGAAGAACCAAGCAAAGCAAGTCTATCATCCAAAGGCTTAAAATAAACCTTGCAGGTGTCCGCAGCGCTGAGAAAAGCAAAGTTAGGGTGACAAACCAACGAGACAGACGAGCACTGACCAAGCACAGAGGCGTACCTTTCACATAAGAGGACTCACAGAACAGTAAGGAAAGCACCTGCTGGCCCAGCAGACATTTGCTCACAGAGGTTCACCTGCAAACAAGAATTCCACGACCGTGCACCCTCAACACCTCCAGCGTTTCACTCCCACAGCAATTGTAAGCAGGGGACGGTGGATATGACAGAGGATGCTGCTGTCACTTTGATCTCAAGTAGTATCAATTTTCTTAAATGCTGTCTACTGCTATAATCAAAGGCATTATATCTAAATAAAAGGCGCTAAACAACAAAATATGACGTCCACTGATCCGATGCTAGTTACCTGAAGTATGGTCTGAAGCATCTTTCCACTTAACAGGAAATTTAATCATTCTTCACTTGCTTATTGTATCTTGCTGCTACACAAAACAGTAATGGCTTCCCTTTAAATTTAAACTCCGGACAAGTCAGAGCCAGTGAAATGTCCCCAAGTAGTTAGGAGATGCTAGACAAGAACACAAAACCTGCATAGTCATGAATGTGCCAAAATTAAAGATGCTCACGCTTCTTTCTACCAACATGCACCATTCCGTCCGTAAGCGAACAGAGGACTTGGAGACTCCCGCAGTGTCAGTCCTAGCTAATTTCAGAAGTATTTGGTGATGCTTTCTTTTGTAAGCATATGTGACAGTTCAAACTCACTGAGACTTTCCATATGCTATTCCTGTTCTTACAGCTATAAATAACAGGGGCCGGGGGAGAGCAAAGTAAAATTGAAAATAAAGGAAACAGCAATTCTAGGTTTCTTACAACAATAAACCAGAAAAATATTTCATTGTATCAGAGGAACTACAGGATTTTGAACTAAGAGGTAAACACCAGTTTTTAGTAGCTTTTCTTCAATGCTGCCTACCTGTTTGTGGGTGGACATTGCTACAGGTCTTGCTGCCGGGTGTCGTGCTTCTGAGAATCACCGAAACTCTCCACGAGTCAGACGCCGAAACCTGGTACTTCATGGGTATGAAGCTCTGGTTTCTTTATGATTAAAGCTATTCCCTATTCCTTTCAGATGGATCATAGCCCAACACCATTATTTTTAACAGGACTGTAATGAAAAACGTAATGTCCATTCACAGATATTTTTACCAGAATATTATCTGAATTAAAAAATAAATAAAAACATACCCTTCGTTCTCATAAGCGGTTACAGTAAATTAAAGTACCTGCAGATAGGCACTGGCTAGAGGGCACGAGTACATTCTCGTTCCACCTCCAACCACCCACGTCATATGTAAAACCAAGTAGAACTTGCGACATTTTTTGTTCTTAAAGGACTCCAGAACTCAAGGGATCTCTGTATCAACATCTTTACGTGTGGCAGGCATGCAGTACGGGTGGTATACCGCTACCCTCTCACCCTTCTGTCAAATCCCCCTCTTAGTCCTACAAACAGGCTAGCATTAACACATCAGCAATTTTGAGCTGCTGGAAGTATTCTAGCGAGTTACTGACATGGAACCTGACAAATATTAAAATGTAAGTTACAGGATTAAATAAGATTTTATTGTCACATTTAACTGCTTTGTCAGAGATGTACATTTTGCAGGTTTCTGTGCGGAATAGAAATAAAAACGGTCGTTGCCATCTTGTCAATTCCAATTTCAACGTACACACGTCTATCCCACCTGACCCACGGGTGCTCGCAGCCAGCCAGCACTAACACCGGAGCAAGTTCCCTGTTAAGTGGATTGCAACACTCAAAGACAAAATGCATCAAATTAAGGCTAATGAGAATAATGTAAAACAGTTAAAACAGACCACTAGATGTTTAAAGGTGGACAGACTCAACAAAAGAGTGGCAATTTTAACATCTCATTTTTTCCAGTTATTTTGCTTAATTTAGTACAGGTAAGGAGAGGCTAACGAACAGACTTTTGCCTACATGTACAATACATACTGAAATTTTAGTCTCTTGTGAATCCAATATAGTTAAACTTTTAAGCGACTGCTTTGTTCTTCTGGGTGTAAACCAAAGAAGTGGTTATTCACACCTCGAAGTGATAAATGCTTAGGATAACCTAATCTTAAAACGTGTATTCTCTCATTTACAGATCAGGGAAAACGTCCAATAACAAACTTCTTAGTGGCACAATTTCACATATTTTGGGCAACATTAGCATACAAGCAGTATTTAAATAAAAATAAGTGCATCCAAACATGAAATTCTCTAAATATACCACACTTCATTTATCCCAAACGGCAATTTTCTGACAAGAGCTGTAATTCAAATTAAAATAATCATTTACATATTTCACCCAGAGGAAAAGAGGTAATAAACCCAGGGGACTCTCCAAACAATCTTCTCCTACCCTATCCCCTATTTATTACATAAAACAACTCATCTAGAAGCGTAAATCCAATATTCAGATGCAAATAAAATGCAAGAAGCAGTCTCTGATGTTTGTAATTTGCAGACTCCAAAGTCCAATCATGATGGAATTTACTACTTCTGTCAGTCATTTACTCCTGTATGTGCACTTCCTATTTATGCTAAAATAACAAATGAGACAATAAATGAGGCTAGTGTGGCATAAAGTCATTGTAAACCCAGCAAAACCAGAATAATTATATTTATGACATTCATTTGGATGATTTACCAGTCATCCCACCCACCCCCCACACCCTTTACAGAAAAAAAGGCAACCATCATTTTAAGTGATACACACATTCTGCTAGTAAAAAAAGTCGAAACAAACCCCTTCTCTGTTAAAAGAGCATGCCGATAGAAGAAGGTAGACTACATCTGTTCCAATCAGGCTTCCCAGAATTATCAAAATTTCTTCGCTTGCAAAGGCCAATTTGGCTTACCATAGAAAGCTATTCTGAAGGCGGCTGATATATTTATTCCCTTTCAAAAATTAAAATTCAAGGCATGATAGTGCAAGAGGTAAGTTTTGATTTGAGAACATCCTTTGTAGACTAACTGTGCTTAGTTACTACATCCCAATTTATTGTCTTAAAGAAAATACGGCAACAAAAGCTACAAGATCTCTATAAATTTCATTTTGCCTAAATTTACCAGTACATCCATGAACCTCATCGGTATTAGTACAACTTGATTATCCTAATGATTCCATTATAAAACTTGCAAAATGTATCACAAGGTGAATAAACCATCTAGTGCAAGTCTTCTATGTTTTGTGTGCACAGTAATCCTGTGTAGTTCATTTCCTCCGGGTTAAATCCCCAAAATCTCTCTGTAACAATTACGAAAAAACAGTGTCATGTGGATTTTTCCCCCCCCCCCATCAAATCTGAGAAGTTTGAGTGTTCCTGGAATCACCATCAGGATGTGCTGAAGGTCGTGAATCTCTTGTCTGTGAGTATTCACTGTCAGATGACTCTGTAGGTTCAAGCAAATTTTCATAATCACTGTCTTCTGATTCATCAACATTGTCACCAACCGCTCTTTGGGAGGATGGCATGGATGCTCCATTACCAGAATATTTCAATCCTGCATTTGTGGAAACATAACTAGAAGAACCTACTGCTTGAGGTCGAGGCATAAAAACATTGCTTTCTAGGAGATCATGACCAACAGTACTTTCTTGATTGGTTGCATTGAAATCGGAATACGGAGGAGGAGGATCAGACACATCTGAATCTTCAAGCGTGCAGCCTTCCACAGCAAATCCAGTGTAGGACATTCGTGGAACAAACATAGGTTCCAGGTTATCTGTTGGCATTTGCCTGCTTAAAATTGCTTGCTGCATTCCTGCAAAAGCAAAGAACATTGATGTACTTCATGCTTACTTTGCAGTACACTTTATATAACCTAGCTGTAACATACCACACCCGCCCCGCCCTTAGCTGTTCTCTCTTTCTTTCTGGTTGTTACTACATGTTCGTCCCTGGCACTGAATCTGTCCCTCTTAGTCTCCACTACTCCTCTTCCACAATTCTGATTTTTGTATGATGACGATGTAAGACCCTATCCCTAACCATCATGTCAAATCTTGCGCCTATTACTACATCCTACTCCTTGAGCTTGACAAAGAATATCTTCCCTAAATTTAGCGTGGCATCCACAAAACTCAGCAGCATTAGCACAACTTGTACCCTAGTGATCCCATTTCAAAACCAAAATGTGTCAGAAAGCAAATAAAAACGCAGCACACTTGCACAGTCATCCCCCACAGTTAAGTTTTTCTCCAGTTTAAATCCCCGAAAAACACAGCTATGGGAAGCTTCCATGACCTGTTCTTTATAACAGAACCTGTTGTTCTTTCCATCTCATCTTCTCTCTGTATTTCTGTTTCTTCTCACATCAAAAAGTAGCCATGTTAGAGCTCATCATGCTTGCTCTTCTCCACTTAATGTCTTACTCAGTACTGAAAGCTTGACTCACTTTTGAACAGACCGTAATGAGCTTCTACTGTTGACATGACATCTTAAAACCACACTTCTGTACTTCCTCTTGATGTTTCTTGTGCTAGGGGACAACCTCAGAACACCAGTAAAGGAGTAAATACCTGCTTGTATTCTTCCCTCAAATACTTTTCCCTCCCCAATATCTGTGATCAGGCGAGCAGGCTGCCGAGACCACCGCCTAGCATGCTTACCTTCTGCGTGCCGAAATAGCTGTACTCACATGGTATCTCGTAATTACATTGCTAACTAGCTAGCTGAGCAAGAATCCTGTTTTGAACCTGTGTTTCTGTAACCCTAGCACAGCGATCCACGGTCAGGGCTCTGGCACTACTGTAACACTGGTATGTTGGTCACTGTAACTGGAAAAGTCAGAACAATCACTGAAAACTGTTCCCTATGAAAAGTCATACACAATGGGTAAACCCCAGCACTTCCATGTTTTGACTTTTATTTAAGTAATTGTACAGTTAGACAGTTGCCATAAATAAATTTGTCTACTAAGGACAGGGTCTCCCTCCAATCCATGTGGTTTTAACAACCAAAGCAAGACCAAAAGCCACACATCTCTCGCCTTTAAGGAGTTCGCAGCATCTCCGTGTCTCATAATGAACAGGCAGTAACATAAACATTATGAGGATAAAAAAAAAAAAAAAAAAGTTGCTTAAGAACTGGTTAAAGAACAATTACAATGGTTACACAGCCACATTGGAAAGACAGATCAAGATGAAGCTCCCACAGCTTTGCACCAGAACTATGCTCACATTAACAACCTAAATGACGGAATTTAATCAGCACATGCTTATTAAAATTACAGATGGCACTATGCTAGTAATAGCTGCAAGTATGACAGAGTATCAGAACCGGAATTTGAAAGTGATCTTAAATGAGATCATTTGGAAAATAATTTAAGACAGACATACACAGGAATAATGAACCGCACCAACTACAAAAACGAGGAACAGTTCCATCTTACTGCAGAAAGGCAATATAAGTCAACAGAAAACCTGTGTAAACTATAAAATACCAACATGCATTAAGTGTACCCGGCTGCTGAGAAACAGGTAGGTATTATTTCAGTATGTACTGTAATGGTTTACACAACAACTGAAATACTGGATCCACTTTTGAACACCACAGTTTAAGAAATAGGGAAAAACTGGAGAAACTCTAAAAAAGCAAAGGACTCATTAGAGGTCTAGATATCATGACCTAAGAGGAAATACTGCAATAGCTGGGATAATTAGAGAAGACTGAGGAAACAGTTTCAGTCTTCAAATGTGTATAACAGGCTGCTGCGGCAAGGTAAGCAGAAGGCAGCTTCAATTAGAGCAGCATACATTACACGTGAGGAAAAACTACCTTGCAGGAAGGTCTGTTAAGCACTGGGAGAGACTTACATTTTTGACTAGTTTCTAACTGGTTATTAACCTCCAAATATCTGTCAAAACTGCCACCGGTATACGTAAAACTGCCTTGCAGCTAGGTGATAAGACAAAATGGTATCGGCTCTACTTACTGTAACACCACACTTCTGGAAAAAGCAAAAATCAAGATGGAAGAGTTCCTTTAATCAAGTCAATGAGATATCTCTTCAGTAATAAAACCAGCTTATTCCCTCAAGTGGCTATGTAATGGCATTCCGGTTTTGGTCCACAATACGGGAACTGCAGTGGGAGATTTCCTGGCATCTGGGAAGTGCGCAGCCCTCACTGTGCCCTAGAACATGCTGCTACATACACAAAATGATTTCAGTGATCTGGCCAGTAAAGTCTCAATTGACGTTTATGCTAGAGTGGTAAAGTCATAACCTGTCAACCAAAAATTTGTCAGAATAACAAGCTTTCACACAACACTACCGCAGGAATTTGAATCAACTGCTCCCTTTTCCTCCAGCTTAGAGAATGATTAATTGGAACATTTAGCTCGCTAAAACCAAAGAAATTATCCCGATATTAAGAAAGTGAGAGAACAGAAGGCCAGCTTTGGTATTTAGCTACTCACATCTAAAAATATTGCAGAGATACAAGCTGCATGTTTTCCTGTTTCAGCTCTCTCACATGATTATCTGCTCTGGCATAAATTTTCAGTTCAGCATTTGCATCTCACTGGTAGTACCTAGAGGCTAGCACCGACTGCTCTTCCTCCTCCTCCCCCATCTTTTGCCATATGGGCTGGGATCAGCTCCAGTCACACTAAAACCCATCTCCACTTCTTGCTAGCTCACATAGTAGCAGTTCCCTGTTTCATCTACAGCCAAGCAGGAAACAGCAGTGAGTCATGCCACTTCCATCTTTCAAATGGTCTGTGGCTGATGCTGGCTCTTTACCTTATCTTTGAGGTTCAGAGAAAGAAAAACTCAGGCTGACAAATCAAACTTTGCTCTAAAATGCTCATGTGATAACAGCACCTTGCTGCCTGGAGAAAATCAAAATACCCAGTCATAGCAGCACAGGGTCCTGTTGAGTTTAGGTTGTTAACCCATCTAAGCCATCTTTTAGTCTCAGACACAGCTTTAGATAAGACACAGAAGTAATAAAAAACACTCTGTAGCTAAAATGACAAAATTTGGTTGTTTACTTATTATTTCAACACATTGGAAAGAGAGGAATTGTTTGCTGAAATACATTATCTACTTATTAATTACTTTTTAAAAAAAATATTACTTCCCATTTGCCTACTCTTTGTTCCTACTCTTTACCTTCAGTCTTCCCTTACACTCACAAATTAAATTAGGTCAGCAATGGCTTCTTGGAAAGGTCCAGGCTATTCAGGATACCTATCTACTGCTAAGCAAAAGACTCCTGATGCCACATTCAATTTTTAGGAAAGAAGGACAGTGTGGCAACCAGCCGAGTATGCTCACACAATAGCTCTCACTAATTCAGAAAATTAAGAGCAGCAAAATAAAGATGAACATACACCTACTTCTGACTTTCCTTACCAGGCCTAAATATATACTATGAAAACTTGTACTGTTAATACAGAATGCAGAACCGACCCTAATAAAACCATGGGCATTTAATGGGACTTATTTGCACCATGAAAACTTAAACCCAGTCAGCTCAATACTAATATAGGTCTTCAAAACATAGCATTCAGAACTTCACTAGAAAGACGACAGTCATGCTTGTATTGCCATGAATAAAGCAAAGAATTCCCTGATCTATCTTCCCTCAAAATGAATCCCGCCCCCGCCACTGCAAGAAGAACAATATTTCAGTCACTTCATGGAATTAAAACTAACACAGACTAAAATTCATATCGGTGATGACATGGAACTTGAAATAGGTAGTCAAATTCCAATAATATTCTGCATTTAAATAGCTTCTTCCATTTCCTAGCAAGTATTCCTGAAGAGAAGAATGACTTCAAAATGGACTTTGGAGAAGACTTACTTCCACTTTTCAACATTAATCACATTCATCACTAAGTCAGAAAATAACACCAACAAATGCTGATTTAATTAGGATTCAGTAAGTATGAAGTGGGAGAGGAGGATAAAAACCTAGATAGTCTCTTCTAAATCAGTAACACCCCCCCCCCCCCGATACATCCTTGTAACTAAAAGTTACAAGGTCAAAAACAATCTAGACAGCACTTCAGACCTACATCAATGTTCATCACTTAAGCACTCATTTTCCTTCACTCAGTTTGTCTGGTGTCCCGTAATATAAACTGAACTAACTGAACTAGTGCTGGGCTTGTATTTGAGGATAGGGTTGGAGAGTGGGAAAGGGAATAAAGATTTCAAAAAAACACGGACAGCTACTGGCCTGTAACACAGTACTCTGTTTCTATGTAACACTTCAAATCTAAATGCTGGAGAGATTCCTTTTGCTTTTTCCATTCTTGGCTTTGCTCCACTTTTCCTTTCCTACAACCTATCTTTTCCCGTGTTGTTTCCAGAATTTACTTTCTTCTTTTTCTACAGCTTTGTCTCTCTCCTATGTTTTAAGTTTGCTAACACAGGATGACGCCTACAGAAATACCTGCAGTACACATACTTTCACAGTTTGGGTATTGTTCAATGTAAATCCATCATACACCCTTCCCAATGTGATTTTTTTTTTGTTTGTTTTGCTGAGCTATCAGGAATACAACTCAAAATAACTCCACAAAACATTTTGTCCTTACAGCATCTGCTTCTGAAACAAAAAAAATAAGGCAACTTACTTATTTCTTGTTCTTTCTCATTTTTCTTTTGTGCGATTTGCCTTTTTAACTTGTTTACATCAGCTTGAAAACATTCAACAACACGTTCACTTTTTTCTACATCTATACATACTGCCTAGAAGAAAAACATAAGATATGCTAATATTTTGCAAAAATACATGAAAGACTCTCATGGCAACATTAATAAAGTCACTACCACACAAGAAGCCATTAAAAGCAAAACATTAAGAGGAATTAACGATATCAGAGCATAATATTCAACCTGAAGATCATTTTCTTTACTGGCTGTTGCCAATTCCCAACAGATACATGATAGGAAAAGCATTACCAAATAATTAATTGTTAAAGGAAGATTTGTAATAGCATCCAAAGTTAGTTCTTCCTACTTGGTGGAAAAGGCTTGCCTTTTTTTAAAAAAAAATTCACCATTAGCACAATAATGGTACTATATAGTAGCATGATCTTAAAGCGTAGCATAAAGGTGCACGCTTTTTGTACTAGACCAAATCTGAACTGGGGTATGAAACAGTTGACTTGAGACAACTGTCCCAAGCTGATCTAACTGATACATCTATTAAATAAACAAGACCCACTGATTTTTCAACAAGATTTCCTTATACTGGTTAGGAAATTAATGTGAGAGAGGATCAAAGTTTAACACCAGTTCTAGATAATATTAATTTCTTTTTTAATCTAAACATGTTATAATGGATACTGTTTACTTCTTCAGAAATCTAAGTATTTGTCATTATCATTAAACATGATCAGTTTTGCAGAGTACACAATTCTAAAAGCACTGATGAATCTTGAACAGTAAGTCACTAGCCATTTATTGTTTCTTCTCCAAAAGGTTACTATCAGTCATCTTACCTACAGAGCTGAAAAATATTAGCTATGCTTTCAGTTCTATGCCTAATTTTTAGAAGTTCATAAAGCTGAAACCCTTCTTTCCCAACTAATTAGTGAATAATGCAAATACATGTGTCTCAGCTGCTTTACCAGAAAACTTATTTCCAATCCTGTAACAGTCTCTGTGAAACAGTCACTTTAAAGGTAAGTTTCTTAAGTCAGCTAACACCTACGTTACTTTTGAGCTCTGAAAACATTGCACAGCAGCATGATTTACACAGTGAAATACAACTAAGTCATAGTTATAACAGGTAGGAAGACAACTCCCTGGTGATGTTACATTTTCCATTTTTCCAGACAGTAATTCAAACAGCAGCAAGAGCACAAAAGGACAGATGCATTCTTGGCAAAAACAGCATTACAGAATAATACCATTAGCTAATGGGCTAGACCTCTGGAAATCATTTTCCTGTCTCCTGAAGCAGCATGAAGGCTGTCTTCCTTCTCCTTGCAAGTTACCTACCTTACAAGGCAGGTTAGAAAGTCAAAACTTCCACCGAGAAATAGTAGTTCTTCTGTGCAAGGAGGTCAGGGGATGGCTGGAGTGATTACTGCCTTGTGCTCTGCTATACGTGCCAACCAGCAAAGCTAAGCTGGGGCAGACATACAAATCCCTCCAGGGCAGATATAAGGGGAAAGCCTGGAAATAAGCTGTGACTACAGCACAATTAACACATGTGTGTGCTCCTGAGGCAGCACAGCTATGCTGCTCTTCACATAGGACAAGCTGTGAATTGACAAGCTTAAATTTACTAGATTTGACACTCAAGGCACTTTCAGATGCTTTGCCACATTTGGAGCAGGATTCACTCATGCTCTACACAAAACATTCACAAGTTTTAGCTAACAGATGGAGCTCTTTGCTGCATGCTACATACCAAGAGCCAGGAGACATTTTTAAACTCACAGGCAAGGCTTTCAACCTGTGCAAATCCCTACAGCCTTCAGCAAGGCTTTTCTTGAACACATACTCTTAAAAATAGCTAACGACTCCCAGAAATCACTGAACATTAAGTCATTCTTATTTGCAAAAAAGAATAGACGATATCCGTATCAACCACTTTCACAGCAATCACTGCAAATGCACACATTAAATAGAAACTGACACATTTCTTTATTAATGTCAGACTTATTTTCCTACAGTTCACATTAAATTGTTTATGAGCTCTAATAGTCTCCATCTCCTCCAATGCTGGTTTAACCAAAGGACAAAGGGAAGATGCCACATACATACCGATCAATATTAAGTAAAGGAAGTTACCTGTACTTTTTCCTGAAGTGCATTATAAACCTGATATATAGCCCTGATGTCCTTCATCACTCCATCTTTGTCAAAAAAATCAGTACTAAAAAAAAACAAAAACGCAGAAATCATTAGTTAGAAAAGACAACACAAGTTTCTAGCTCATGTTATCTTTGAATTGCTGCTAAGCAGTCTATCACAATGTTTCTAAAATGTATTTTATATTGTTAAAAATGTACCGTACTCTTAAGAACCAAAGCTTGGACAGCAGCATATTCAATAGTAAAATTCCTTCTGCAACAATAAAGTCCCATTTGAATGAAATTAAAGATATGCAGAAATCTTTAAGCTTGTATACCTTCATCGTTAACAGTCAGAAGAGCTACTCTGCATTTACAATATGTAATTAAAATACTTAAGATAAACAACAACAGTTCAACACTTCCAAGTCAGAGTTCAAGTTTTAAATCAAGCCTGCACTCAGAATTCCTTGTAATTGGGAGGGTAAGTGGCAATCAAGTAAGAAACTTCCAGCCAGAAGGCCTGCAGCACTGCCTGGCCACCCTGAGCCTGCTTTTCTGAGTAGTGCACCAAGTCCCCTTTGTTCTTGAATCTAAAAGATTCAATTTAAGCAGGAAAAGAAGCACAGTAGGAACTAGTTTTTTTCCTGCTTGAAATGCACATTTGCAGTACTCCTTGGAAGGTACAGAATGGAGAGCTTAATGACAGTACTTAATTTACAAAGCAAAAATCCTTACCCGTGTTCCTTAATAACTTTGGCATAATTCTGAGAAGTATTTGGCACTGAAGAAACTTTGTATTCCTGTTGACTAGTGTTGCCTAGATTAGGAATAGTAAGTGACACCCTTTGATTATACCTGTAGAGAAAATTTAGAAAGACTTCTTAATCCATACTCAAAAGGTTATTTTCAATAGTCCTGATATTAGCCCAGCTCTCTGATGATCACAACTCATCTAGTTTTATAGCTTCTGCACTAGGTTTATTACAAAAGCTGCTAAATATTAGAAGTTGTGTTCAAAATAAATGATCAAAAACTCCCTTGAGATGGACCTACCTCTGTACCTCTAACAATTTTAACTGTGCATACAAACTACCACAGATACAAGAGGGATGAAGCTACTACATTCAGATCTCATAAGAAACATGGTACTAACACCTGATTTCTCTTAAAATATCTTTTGTCTGAAGAGCTAAGAACTGAAAAAAACTTCTGCTCACCCCAAAACTTTCATTTATAAATTACTTGCACAGGAAAAAAAAAAACCTGCCATCACTAAGTCGTACACAGACACATCACTTGACAAACACAAAGCCTCCTTTATGTGTAATTGTACAAGCTTCAAATTAGTTTAAAGTATAAGGCATAGCAATAAGAAGCAGAACAAAAAAAAATGAGGATTGGTTCATACACAGAGATTGCTTACCTTCGGTTTGGTCTAAAAAGCACATATTCTAAAGCATGTGTTGAGTTATTTGCAGTGGAAATGAAGCTGAAGAGTAGGAAGACAAGATCAGGCACTCCAAGAATGTGTGTCAGCTGTTTATGAATGATGTGCTCTCTATATGACATTTGCTGCTGAGTGTTTCTCCTAAATCTGTACCATCCAATAACGTTCTGTAAAAGTACATCAGAAAAAACCCGAAGTGTTAACAGAGATACAGATTTACCTTCTGATAATAAAGTTCCTAAACCCGTATATCGCGTGAATTAGCCAATAGCTTTACTACAACAAAATCGGACTGAATTACTAGAGGCTTGCACCTATTAAACAACCCCAAATCCTGTTACAACATGATTATCAATTGCTTGACCTTATTGTGCAACAAACACCTGTGTGTCCTGAGTGGCATTTAAATCCCACTTCCAATATACTTCAATTGTTCAACTTTAGCAACAAACCTCAGGGCATGTTCAAATTATTAGACTTGAGCTGTTTCCAAATACAGCAGATGTCTGTTTTCTTTAGCCTAAATATTTCAACTGGCTATTCACTTGTATTGGTTTCTAAGACACTTCCAGTGCTTCACAAACATATTTGCAAATTCATGTCTGTTCATGAGACATATGGGACTAATATGCTGTGTACAACAATAAAATTATCTCATTGTGTATTGAATTGTGAAAGATTCATATGCACATCAGATAAGACCTATTCTAATGCAATTAGATACATTTTAACACAACAGGCATTAAACTCCTTTACTTCATGTAAACATTTAAGAGATTAATGGAAAAGGACATACCACGAACAATTCTGTTTAGAAAGAGTCTCAGGAACAGGCACTATCCATGCAGTGATGCCTTAAGACTGCACGTATACTCAGTGGAAAAGAGCAGATTCTATATATTAAACAATATGACTCCCGTGTCAAAAAAAAATTTGGAGGCATTCTTTTTAACTTTTTATAGCAAATCTGTACAATTACTTAGTCTGAATGTAATAAAACATACTTAGTTTTCTAACTAAATACAAGACCGTCTTGGTTCCCACACAGCAGTATTTCTTTTTTGACATTATGACAATTAATGTCATTAAACCTGTGGTGCCTTAGTCACATGACACAAGTTCCAATTTCTCCATTTTTGCCTACTTTCTCACCACAGATAACACATCTTGCCTGAGTCTCTTTGCAAGGTAGGTCCTAACGAAATAAAATTCAACTGAAAACTACTGAGACACAAACATTTTTAAAATAAGTTTTGTGCCTTGTCTCCTGAAGGGGAACTTAACGTGCTCTGTAGTATTCTAGAGTAGAATTACGGGGTTACAGAATTCAGGATCTGAGACTGGAAACTCACTCCACCATCAGCATAAAGATGTACACGTCTGTATGTATAAATACACACACAAAGCACCTATGTACTCAGCATAAATACATCAGTATACACAGAGGAGTTTATTCTGAGAGCACTTGCTGCAAGAAACAGACAAGAAAAAAGCATTACAATCATCAGTGTTGCAGAAGTTGCACAGATTTAGAACTTTCTTCCCTAAAGATCCCTCCTCAGCGTAAGCCTTGTCTATAAGCACAAGTCCACAGTTCAGGTGGGCAAGGTGAACAGAAAGCAAAGACTGCAAATGCAATTAGCAACTGAACAACTGTCATCACGCACTTTGCGTAACGATGATCAATTAACACAGTAGGCATTTTTACTCAGAGTAGTGAAAGTTACACTTGAGTCACCAGTAGAGGACAGAAATCCCAAAAGCCCAACGGCCATGCCTTGACAGTTGGCTCTGCTACTAGTGAAATGCAACCAGCAGGCTGGAACAACATTGGTCTGCTGTTGCTTTGTAAAAGTATGATAAACAACAAACCAGATCTTCTTTTAACCACCCCTACCTTGTACTAGCTCTGACACTAACCAGATCGTGTGAGCAAAATTCCTGTACTAGTGATGCTTTCCTGCTCGGTCCAACAAGGTCCACAGCTGCCAGAAATTGAACCATACAAGTCAGTCATCTCTCTTTTTGCCAGAGCAAGCTGACTGGTGGCTTCACTTCATTACATCAGGAACCACACCTTCAGTTCTGCTCTCTGATGTACCAGTTCATGAGAACTTCTGAATCAATTATTTGATAATTATTATTTATTCAATAATTATTCCATATTTGCACAAGAATGGAATAAGGTGAAACACTGAAAAAAGATTTGACTCTTCTCCAAGCAACTAGTAAAACTGAATCTTCTTAATACTAGTTGTGCTACTAGAAACATATGCATGACATAAAACTATGACAACATCTGACGTAACTAATAGAACAGTTTTCCAGTTTAAAAGTAACATTGCAAAAATAGCAATTACAAGGCTGTATCATTACAACTCTTAAATGAACTCTTTAGAACAGATTTTCACATCAGCTACACTGTTACTGGTTTCAGCAGCAGAGTACACAATCATTACACTACACGTTTAGCTCAGAAATCTGAGAGGGTTAACACCAGCCCTTCCCTCTTGGAGAATTAAATCCTTTGCAGTTCTTAGGGAATTTAGACATTGTCCCCAGTTTAACTTAAGTACCACAAAACCACCAACTTCTGTACAGAATAAGCCATGGGTCAAACCAAACCATCAGATTTGTGAACAAAAATATTTTTTCTAGTTTAGCTTCTTTTGTTTGTTTGTTTTCTAAAACTTCTCTTTCTAATTATAGGCTCTAATGACCAGAACGGGAGGAAAAGATGGAAAACTTACTTTTCTTCGGTCTTTAAGAATCCTGTCCAAACTCTCCTCATTAACCTTGCCTGCATAGTCATAAAAGCTTGAACCAAAAAGGAAGAGAGAAAGGTAGGTACACAGTTTACACACACACATTATACATAAAGCAAATAATTTATACTTTGAGTGTTCTTCAAATAGATGGCACTCCATACATTACAAAGCCACTTCTATAGTTTTACCTTTATCAACATAGGTCAGTATTCACATCACCTACTTATAATATCCAATTTGGGTGGCATATAGGGCACAGTTAGAAGTCTATTAGCTGTGCAATCAGACCTAGACAGAGGCAGTTACTTACAGAGAAAGGTACAGAGCATTTAAATTAGATGCATAAAACTAACTGGTGTGAAAACTAACTACTTTAAACCACTAGTAATGAAATACAAGATGCCTGTGATTATTAGCTTTAAAATGCTTTCATTGTGCACATTAGTTTGACACCTAGCATTTCCCTGGTAGCCCCTACAACAAGGCACTGTACATAATTTTATTTGGACCAGGATTCTGCAAAACCCTGCTTTGATAATAACAGGACTACCTGCCAAAGAAAGGAAAGCAAGGCCATTTTACATGCAACTACAAATCAATTTCTTGAGCTCCAGTCCTGCAATTAGACTCACATGATTGGACCCCTGAAGCCAGAACAGTTACACTGAGGTCAGCAAGAATCCAAAGTATCCCCATCTTTCCATACGGCTCTGCAAACAGAACTGAGGCCCAAACCCTGACATGTTGTTATTCTGAGGGCATGACGGATTTAAGAATTTATAAATCTATCTACAGAGACAGGTTTATAAATTCAAGTAGAACACACTTCATGATAAAAGGAAAAACATTTGAAAATAGATTCCTCCTTAACTTACCTACCAAGTCCTTACTTAAGTCTCTTTCAAGAGCTGATACCACTAACACCTAAAGCAGTGCAGGAAAACACTGGTTTTAGAGGTTTATGATCTCAACTCTTGTGTGTAGGGGTAAAAACCGAGAAAATCCTGAGCTCAGTACTTGGCTGGTAAATAAGGGTAGATTCAAAATTTGTTTCAAGGTGCAAGTAATTGAACAACTAATTATTAATTTGAGCTACTACATAGTATTGACATAATTTTTCCATTAACGTTCACAGTATTTATACCTTCTTGTAAGCAGCAGATACACAATTCTTTCTCTTCCTATGCTTTGTAAGAATAACTTTCTTATGGGATGAGCAACAAGTACGTAATGAAACACCTTCATTTGAAAACTGCACAGAGAAATCAGTCCTTTTAAAATCCTAGCTTCTTATTCAGTTCCCACTTCAGTTGGTAAAAGCCCTAGAACCAAGCCTGTTCCACTCAACATCAGGAGTGCCAGCTTACAATACACAAGTGGATGAGTGATAGGCCTCCTCAGACCGGCTCCACTCAAGTCAAAAAGATAAGGCAGAATGCCTCAAAATCAGCATCTGCGACAACCAACAGAACAGAGAAACCAAGACCACACTCTGCACTGATAAAAGCTACGTGAGCTGTGAGTTTCCCTTGTGCTCTGAAATAAAATCATCAGTTTTCTTGTGCAGAAAGCATTAGTGAAATACAGGCTTCTTCCCCTTCCTCCGTCAGCTCAGTTACTAACAACCAACTTCTTGACTGGAGAGAAGCAGTAAACGTGATCAGTTTTGATATGCGCTGCACAAAGCAGCACTAGGAACCAAAAGAGTCTACTAGACACTGGGATATTATCTTGATGTGTAGTCTCTAGCATTTAAATCACTGGGTTAAGAGTACCCTCTCTGTAATTATCAGGTAGCAAATGATAGACTGCAGCTTTTCTCTCTAATGTAACCAATGTCAATCATAGTATCTAAGGTACCATGTCATCTTAATTGGCTGGAAATCTCTAAATAAAGACAAGAGGAGATTAATTGAGAATTTCTTCTAAAAAGAATTTCTAGACAGCAATTTAGAAGCTATCACTATAACAAGTAGAGACCACTGAGAAAAGCTACCTCTAAATAGATGGAAGCTGCTAAACAGAATATATTAGACCTATATTTAATTTAAATTCTGGAGGAGATCAGAAGGTAAAAATAACTAGTAAGCTGACAGTTTCAGAATAATTAGTTTGTGCAAGTCAGTACAACTAACTACAGAACAGCTTGTTAACCCAGCAAGTTACTAAGGTTAGGGTACACAAGGTGTTCAGTGACCCACCAGGCCCAGCAGAGCTAACCTAAGACTGCAACTTCAAATTCGTTTTGACATTCATCCTAATTATCAGAGTGATATGATTTGATCTGACTGCTATCCTACCTGCCCTGACTACATGAAGTAGAAATTCAAAAAAATAGAGAAATAAGCCTATACTAGCTACCTCGGCACCCTTTCTAACCTAAGAAGTTCAGTGCCACTAAAACTGTAAACTCATACTTCCATTGTCATGGTTGGTGCTATTTACATGTATTTCTGTAATAATATCAAATGAGCAAAAAAATGCAAACAATGGTGGGTACATTTGAAATGCTAACATATTTCAGTGAGCTACCTATTTTTATATTCTGCAGCCAACACAGGAAGATAACAGAAAATGCTTACCTAAAGAGTTTTGAACAAGGCTCATGGTTATGGATTTCTGCAACAACAAACAAAAGAAAGATACATATGTGCAACTGCTCAAGGTAAAGAGAAATTACAGTGGCATATCTTGCATGAACTTTCCACATCACAGCTACTGAGCAAATAAACATTTGTGTCAGACCGCACACTGCCCTTACTGTCTCAACAACACTTGATGACACAGCACCATACCCGGAAAGCTAGCTTCTCTTTCTAATCTGTCATTTTACAGAGGAAAATATTTAACAATAAGCAAGACATACACTTGCTCAGATACACACAGATATCTGAGCCTCAAATACACATTTTTTTTATACTATTTTATAGTTGCAGCCTCCTCACAAAGGCACTTATGATTTATTTTTCCCTTGTTGGTACACCTTTCCGCAACAATTTACTTGCATTCATATACACTGTTTATTACAGCAACAATGAATAAAAAATGGGATGGGGAAGGGAATCCCTGAAATCTTACACATTGAAGTATTTAAAGCAGCAAGGCAAATAGAATCTTTGACGAGAAAAGGGGTTAAACACCACTCCAAAACAGCTGCAATTTATAATTCTGTTATATGAAGTATTAAAAAATCACAACAGTATTTTTTTTCATTGAAGAGGTTGAAATAAATGCTAAAATGCTTATTTAAGTAGCAAAGGTTATAACATGTCCGTAATCTCAAAGAGCGAGGAAAAACACAAAAATCCAATCCACATTCTCTCTCTAACACCAAGCATGACATTTTTGTGGTGTTTAATACTTCTTTGAAGTTCTCCTCTACTCTGACTTTCTACCAAATACAGCTTATCATTTATTCATATTATTATACCTTCATCACATAACTTTTGTCTGAAACCATACCTGCTCAGACTGAATAGCACTTACGTAGCAGTAATATTTCAAGCTCCTGGATTAGAACCACGCTAGAGAGTTTAGCAACAACCTTGTTTAGACTCTTCCTTCCTGGAGAGTGACTCACCACCTGCTGTTCTGGAAGTCATAGACTGCTCATGATTGCAATCTCAGCAGAGTGAGAATCCGATCACAATCCCCAAGAACAACAGACTACACGCATTAGTATCTCAGCATATTTAGCCACTATCAAAACAAGGCCCTGAACATCCGTGGCAGGCGTACTGCCTGAAAAACCGTACATTTTCACTGGCAAGAACACCTCACAATGCTGCTGTTAGACTTGCTGACTTTATTTAAAAACGTCTCATATTTTCACACTGGCATACAGGAATCTGCGGAAATGATCTGCTAAACAAAGACAGCAAGTGGAATTATTCCATCTTAGACCACCTCCTTCCAGCAAATACACTGGCTACAATGACTGAGAATGCATACTTGATTCTTGGGTTATTATTATGTCGCTGCACTAACCTTGCCTTTTGAAAAACAGGATGCAACAAGCCTATGGCTCAGAACATACGAAACAGCCATCATTTCAAATTTAAATTTTACACATTGACCTATTTTATATCTATATAGTACATATACTATATATACACACATATACACTCAAACACCACCATAAGCTTTGAGACAGCAGACACGCCAGAATGTTAAAATGCATCTGTGACAACATTGCCACAAAACTGTCAGTCTCAGTTCATGAGTTGAAATGGGAGTTCAAGAGTTAATGCCAATGAATAAACATTGAAGTAAACATTTGATAAACAAATAAAATATCTAGAAGATCTCCAAGGGCAGGTAATTTCCCTTTTCAGAAAATAACTGTAACCAAGAAAGTGACACAGGGTTATCTAGAAAGGGAATAATTTTTAACACCACCAACACTTGGTTTATGAAACCACGCTGAGGCCGCAATTGGTGACATTACTGTATTACACTGTCAACAATAACTAAGATCAGTTACCACTGAATAGGAACGTCTAGTTTTGTCTGAACAGACATAGCTGTCAGCTGCCCTTCCTTTACACAATACTTTGATAGTGATTATATACACACATACAAAATCCTGTGCCTTTATTTTTTTGTAATTAAGCTTAACTAGCTAACTGTAATTCACGCAGTTTCCTTAGAAATAACCAGAACAGGAAGTTACTTAACCTTCTGGATTCTTGTATATGCAACCATCACTACTTTAATGTGGCAAGTATCTTGAGATCTGATATAATATACTACACACTTTCAGAGATCATTAGTTTTGTATCAGAATAACATTTGAGAGTCAATCACAAAATGTTGGTGCATTAGCTAAGCTTTACACAGACCCTGCTATATTATCTGGAATCAGATCCGCAAGGCCAGATATGTATACATTTGGGGTTTTCAGGAAGGTTTAGATGTATTTTAACATCAGGTTATATATGCGTAAATAAAAAAGGCTTTTTCTTCCAGGGGTTTCTTATTTTCTATAAACCAGAGCTAAAAATATGCAACAGTTGCTACCTCATGTATAAAAATACCTACTTCAACCAACAACACTTAACAGCAAGATCTTAGATCTTTCACTTTTCACAACAACAAAAAATCAGCTGTACAGTTCCTTGTGTTTATCAATAAAGGAAATGGTTTGAAAAACATTCCTTGGCAAATCTTGCTGTGACAATTTATGATATTATCAACTACCATCCATCCATCCAAACTCTCTACTGGAAATTTGATCCCTTTCAGTAGTAACAAATCATGTGATGCATTAATTTTCTTTTGAGCACATCTGTATTTAGGCAACCATATCAATCAGGAAACTCCCTGCAGGACCAAAAGCCAAATAAATAATTTCTCCAACATGAAATGCCAATAAATGCCTTCAATGAATTATCTTTTCTCCACAAAAGGAGCTCCATAAAACCCTTGTATCTAGGAAAGGACTGTTGCCTTTCCTCATATCTCAATCACAAACACATAAATAATGTAGCAAATCCAATTCTTCAAGACTGGAACATCTTATGCTCATCTCACAAGTGAAATAATTCTTACTGAATTGCTGTACTGAAAGTTGAAATACTGAACAGTGCTTCTTTCACAATTTCTCAAAGTTCTATTACTTACCAATCACTTGTAGAAATTCAGTGTTGCTGATCTGTGAATCACTAATGCTGAAGGTCTCTTCTTGCCTCACCTCTCCTAGCAGAAATCCTTCCTACAATTTTAAAGGGGAAAAAAAAAAAACTAAAAATAGAAAAAACCCACTATATACAGTCATTTCCTGTAACTTTCTCCACACTAAACAGAAGAATTAAAACATAGATTTAGTTTGAAACATGTATCTGAGATGCAGTAGATATAACCTGTCCTTCAGTTTACCAAGACTGATTTTCTGGTTTACCAACATCCTTTCACAACGCTATAGGGACAGGCTGTCCAAAAAGTCTATCGAAAGCTTCTGTAGGTAACACGCAGCTTATACTTGGCAAACTCGGGTTACGTAAAGGAGCGCTCTGCCTCCAGTCCCAGCTACACAGGCACAGGGTAGGTGAGGAGGCGGCCTGAGAACGGTGCACGAGGCGGTCTCAGCACAGTGCACAGCACCGCTGCTGCTCTGTTCCTTCAAAGCCAACGGGAAGTGCAGCTTCCATCTGAAGAGGCTTACTCAAGTTTACATATGGAGGTTGGGCGGGAACTTGAACAATACCAGGGAACATCTTCTGATCAGAAGGTAACTTATAATGTTTTATTCCCCATCCCTGCCCAAAACAAAGCAAGAGAATAAGCTGGAATGGGGTGCTTTTGGCATAAGCACCGTAAAGGCGGTACACCGATAAGGGAGCAAGCTCAGACTAGATGGCTGTCAACAAACCCGAGGGGCTTCGGAACACCCCAGTTCTGCACTGCAGCCGGGGCTGGCTACCGGCGCTGGAAAGCCAGCACTACCGCAACGTGCGCGCACATCCACGCAGTTTTTACACACGCGTTTTCTGCCCGCAGCCCCTTCCCTGCGGGCGAGGCGAGGGCCCTGCTCCCAGCCCCCGGCGCCCCCCGCAGAGCCCAGCCATAGCCCACACTCGCGGGGCGGCCGGCGGCCCCCCCAGCAGCGAGACCCCGCTGTACTGCAAGTCACCCCCCCAACCCCTCCCGGCCGGGACCGGGCGACACCCCGCTGCCACCTCTGACGGCGAGAGGCACTTCCACGTCGCCGGCAGGAGCCAAGCCGGGCCGCTGCCGCCGGCCGTTACCCCCTGCCGGGGCCCAACCGGCGGTGGCCCGGCCCGGTGGCTGCTCAGGGAGGGAGGCGAGCCCCAGGGCCCCAGAGACACCCCGCCTCGCCACGCCGGGAGGCGGCAGCCCCAGGCACCTACGTGGTCGGCACTGCTGTTGGCGCTGTAGTAGCAGACGGAACTGAACGTGTAGCCCGAGATGGAAGCCGCCATGATGAAGACCACCGCCACCGCCGCCGCGCCCACAAGCCCCCGCGCGCGCTCGCGGCGCGCCCACTTCCGGCGGCGGCGCGGGGGCTGCTGGGAAGCGCAGTCTGGGGCAGGGCAGGGCAGGGCAGGGCAGGGCTGCGGCCGGTTGTTGCGGGTGGGCGGCTGGGGGACGCCGCGGCCCGGCTCCGTGCAGCGAACGGGCACTGCGGCCTCTTGGCTGCTAGGCTGCAGGCGGTGGGTGGGTAAGCTGGGTACCCTTCACCCGAGCCTAGGGCCTGCCGTGCTCCTGGGCTGGTGGTGGGATGTGCGGCCCGGTGCCGGCAGGCCTGTGAGCGCTACCGGCGGATGCCCTGAGAGGAGTGAGCATCCCCGAGTGACGAGTCCTTGGCAGAACGTATTAAAATGAGATAGTTGGGTGTTCCGAGTAGGTTTTGAAGGTGAGAAATGGTGCTGTGTGTTACAGGCACGAGAAGCAGTGCAGGAGCTGAGAGCAGCAATGCCGTTTATCTCTTTGTTGGATTTCTCGGTTTGGCCACTTTAGGAAGGGATGTTTTATGCGTACTAAGTCCCCAGAATTTTTCAGGCCTTTTGCTTCGCCAAGGAGGAAACTTTCAGCCCTGATTTTGCAGGCAGCGCCCTATTGACGACAGCCTGTGCTGCAGGGAGCCCGCAGGCCCCTGCTGGCTGCTCCAGCCCCGGCATCCCCCCACGGATCGTCCAGTGGCCCAGTGGCGAGTGTGCACCCCCGTCGCCTCCTTCTAATGCCAGAATTATTACTGGTTTGGAAATACGTTATTACTACCTGCTGTCATTTATCTTGCAAAAAGCCTTATGGAAGCAAAAACTTTCGTGAAATTTGAAATTCATAAATAAGGAAGAACGTCAATCCTATTTTAAAAGATTCCACTGATGTTTGGTGATCCGTATGGATTGTAGTGATGGAAATCTGGTCACTTGGAGCGTTACCGTTTCTTAGAAACAAAAAAATATAGAAAATTTAGAATTTTTTAATTTTTTTTTTTAGGGGCTCGACGTCCCGGCCCCCGTGGGGCAGTGAGCAAGAGTCCTCCGAGCGCCAGAGCGGCGGCCGCGGGCCCTCTCGCAGCTGCGCTCGATGGTGCCGAGGTGCTTCCGGGCCGGGCATGGCGGTGGCGGGGGAGCGGCCCGGGGGAGCCGCGGGGCCGGGCACGGGGCATGGGCAGGAGCCCTTCAGCCCCTCAGTGCTGGGCACCAGAGAGCAGTGAGTGGCGGCACAGCTGCCGCGGGCGGGCGGGGGCGATGGGCCGCGGCGTGGCGTGCCCGGGGAGGCGGCGGTCCGGCCGGGTTCCTCCCGGCAGGTCCCCTGGTGCTGCCCCGCGAGCAGCAGGCCCGTGCTGTGCCCCAGATAACTCTCGTCTGGTAGCCCCAGGCTTCCTTCTCTGGGCATCTTCTACCCGGTGCCTGGCAGACAATGTGCTCCAGAGGAATTTACTATCTAGATGATACCGTGGACGTGAAGTGGCACTGCTACACAGATACTGTCTTTTCGCCTTTTCATCTCCTCACTCTGTACATCTTGTGTACATGTATTAATGCAGTATCCTGTCCTTTCTCCACTCCTACCCCCCACCCCCGGATTCTAGCTGGGATGCTGCATATGAAAGAGAACTGCAGACTTTTCAAGACATTGGAGATGCTGGGGAAATTTGGTAAATAAAAAAACTCCACCAAAGTATTTCTATTATTTCTTTATAAAAATAGACAATATAAAAACATGAGCCAGCAATTTAGTGGTTTACTGAATAGTTCTGGATGTTGGCAGAATGATGGGGCATTTTAATCTTGAAGCCTCCAGTGCTCTTCTTGCCCACTTTTGCAGTGCAGATTTTTAGGCTGCACTAGCACAACTGTCATTACATAGAAAGAGAGCTGGTAGTTGTGGTGTGTGTTAGTAACAAATGTGCTTTTTATCCCCAAGCTCAGGTTTAACTATGCAAATTGCCAGTGTTTTTTAGTATATGGAAGGCTTCACCTCCCAGAGTTGGTGTTTCAGTGAATTTTAAGACTATGTGATTAATTTTAATTTAAACAAAAACATGGAATATGAGCTATGGCAGTTGTTACCCAAGTGGTTCTGTAAGAGGTGCTTTGCAAAAGCTGGAGAGAGGGAGCAATGAGCTAAACTTGCTGTGTCTTTTGTATAGTTTTGCTGTCTTAATTACCTGAGGCCTTGTTTCTCATAGGTTTGGAGAAGAAAGCATGGTTCGCATAATCAGATGGCTGGAAAAACAAATGATCCCCCTTGACAGCTCTGTGCTTGACATTGGAACTGGAAATGGTGTTTTACTCGTGGAATTGGTTGGTATATTGCAAAGATTGTGCTTTTGATACAGTATCTGTGCTCCAAACAGAGTAGTTTAAATACAGTTCACAAGTGACAATAGTAATTATGGCAAGCTGTAACTTACGTGAAAGACAAAAAACAGACAACCTAAATTAAAACTTATATTGTAGGGTTTTCCCCATCAAAAGAACACTGGTTACTGAGCATCAGATTTTATATTTTCATTTGGCTTAAGAGTATTAGTGGAATTCACTTTGTGTGGTTGATATGCTCTAAAGAACATCCTGTTACAAAGACGAGGCATAGCTGCAGGTGGCTGTGGGACCTAGGTGTGTAACTCCTTGAACCAGCAGTGCCATTATGGGGTGCAGACCTAGGAACAGAACATCTATGTTGTTCTACTGAATGGAAATACCTACTTTTTTTGCTAGACATGCTCAAACTTCCTGTTTCTTGGTGCTGCCCAGAGTGTCAGATTTCAAAATACACAGTATTTCTTTAAATCAGTCAGCCTGAGTATCCCATATTTTAACTTCACCTTTCTGTTTTCCTACGTTTAAAAATGCATTTCTTTCCATTGTGTAAAACACCCCCAGATAAGGAAATTTACTAATACACGAAGTACTCGTGCAAAACCAGACCCTTTCTCCACACTCAGTTCTGGTAATAACATTCATTATCAATGTGAAAAGTGGTTACACCCAAGGTTTTTATGTAAGTGATTTTAAAAGCTGTTAACACTTCTTTTCAAGAAGTGTCTGTTTCTGTCAGGGTTGAAACCCCTTACTAGTTATGTTCTGAAGTGTTACGATGTTGTTGTTACACAGTGGTACAAGATGTTTAGGAGTTCCAGTATTTTTTCCTGTTCTTGATTGAATACTTCAGTATAATACTACAGGAGAGGTGTAAAGAAAGGAGCCGTCATATTACCGCAGTTTCTCCATTGGCTCCATTAGTTGCTGTAGAAATTGAAAGGGCTGTAAGTCAAAGTCAGGTTTATAATGGAATTTTTTTAACATGGACTTTGATTTTGGAAGAGTTTGAAGCCTTTATGGGGACTGGCTGCTACACTGCAGCACAGGAGAAGTTGCATCATCAAAAGCAGAAATTGCTCATCTTATTAAGAGGAATCAGCCTAATAATAATGACTGTTAAATGCAATGCTGGCTAGCTCTATCAGTGTTGAAACATCCAACAGAAAAATCTTAATTTATAAGATTTTGATTTTTATCCTGGCCCCACTTACAAATCTGAAATTGATTTTCATTCTGTAATGGGAAAATGACAGCCTCTTAGCTTTTAAAACTATTAAACTGCCATAAGAGCACCCTCTCCTCTTACATTAAGCACCTCAAAGTACTGTAGTTGCTTTAATAGGAAATTTTCAGTCTAGTTCCCATTTGAAAAGTGACTTCAAAAATTACATTGTTTATTGTTGCTCAATAATTCAGGATCTGACTTGCTTAGCTGACGTAAAAGCAATTTTTTTTTAGTGATAGCTGCTAGGCTTTGAAGTTAGGATTCTTTTGGCAAGCACATTAGCTTCTGTAGAACACTTCTGCTGTTGGAGTTGGACTCCATAATGTGATAGAAATGGCAATACTGAAAAAGGCAGCCAGGCTTGAGTCATACAGGACGTCAGTAGCACCCCTCTAAAAGGTGGCTACTTGAGAGTATGTATTGGACCAACATCAGACCAGGAAAAGGTGCTGTAGAGTATGGTTTGTTGGGGAATACTGGGCCCTGGCATGCTGTTAACAATAAAGAATAGTAAATGGAGGTATAGCAAGAAAACTACTTTTAAATGCAGCTAGGTCTAGGTGAGATATTGTCAGTTCCAGCAGGGAGTACTGCATTAAAAAGAGGCAGAATAACCATCCAAAAAGCAGGTAATAAATAAAATGAAAACAAGAAAATGCTGGATCCTGTGTAAACTGGCCCTGCTACCCAACTAGAAGGCAAAGCATCTAGCACGCTGCTAAACGTCTTCTATGTGCATACTGCAGGGATCTGCCCATCTGTAAGCTCCAAGAGAAATGCTGCTGGAGGCTTCCTCTCTTCTTTCTGCTTGTTTTAAGGATCTTGGATACATAAGTGGGACCCCATGCTGGTTTTGTATGTGCGGTAGACCATGGTCCTACCCCTGTTAACTTCAGGAATCTGGTAGGCTGCATCAATGACCTAATTTTGCCTTCCAAAAGTTCCAGCTCTTCTAAGGAAATGTTGCTGCCACATAAAGCTCTGACCTTCTCCTTTTTTTCTGAGTATTGTGGGAGCCAACGGTATCGAAAAACTCTGAAGCACAAGGTATTCACCACCCAAGTGAGAGCGTCCACCTGACTGCACCAAAGAGCCAAACATGAGGCAGTGCTGATAACATTGCAAAACTACCTTCTGCTATTTAATCTGCTCTTTCAAGAATTAGTAGAAGAGTGCTTTATAAATACCACCTTCAGGACAGGAGTCCAGTTGCAGAATGCAGCGCAGTCATGTTTGGCGCTTGACTGAATGATCCCTTCCAGTCCGTACGTAGTCAGGCCGTACAGGTCTAGCAGCATTTAATGTTGTTTATCCTTAAACTTTCCTTCTCCACCCCAGAGACCATAGGAGGGAATGGGAACTCCCTGAAGTGACTCAAGCTCTTCCTTTCCAAACAGAGGAGCTGTTGTGGGAACAACTCTTCCACCCCCAAGTCTTCAGCACAGGCATCTCAGGAAGCTTGATTTGCTCTGGGGAGGAACGTGGGCAGAAGCCTGAGCAAGATGCTGTTCTTCATCAAGTGCAAACAACATGGTCTTTGTGTTTAGCTGAAATTAGTCCTCAATTAAGAACAGCTGGCTAGCACTGAGCTCACATGGGCTGAAGGGTTGCTGGAAGGAGGAAGGACTGTTTTAAAAAATTCTCATAGTTTTCCTCACTGTTGAGGTATTGGCCTTTGGAACAAGTGGATACGCAGCTGACTGCTTAATGCTAGTTAAAGTCCATGTGTTGTTCAACACTAAAACTAACCCGAGCCTCCTCCCTCCCTCTGCTGTTACTGCCTGCAGCTGGCCATAAGATAATTGCTCTTCCTGTTAGGTTTGGATCTAGCCAGACCAACTGACACACGTGAGACCCAGATCTGGTCACTTCAGCTTCTACCTCAGAGTGAAAATGTGTCAGTGCCCCCCTCCCACATGCCCAACTCCAGCTGATGCAAGGTGCCCGCCCACCTGCTTTGCGAAAGGATCGCTAGGATCTCACTGCCTGAGTTCACTGAACTGGGTTATTGTTGTCTACTGCAAAGTTGGATGAACAGAAAGTCTGTGTGTGCTGTTTTACGTGGTGCATAACCTGCCTGAAAGCTGCTGATGCAAAGACCTTGCAGCATGCAAATAACTGCATTCAAATAGACGTTAGCATGAATAATTAGAAAAAATTAATGTTTTGAAGTGGATTTCTGTACTAGTAAAATGTATTACGTATTTTGGCTCTTCCACTTGGGGTTATAAACTAAATAATTGCTCAATCTCAAATGTTATGTAAGTGTCAGAGAGGTTTTCTTCTTCTTTTGAAGCATCTGGCATTGGCACATGTTCTCATCACTGAAAATTCCTGGTTTCTAGGTTACTTTTGGTGCAGATAAGGGAGCCTGTTTTCCTCCAAGGGTGTTACTTTTCACAGTTCTGCTCAATTTTCCACTTGTTGACATAAACCAGCTTTCAGTCAGTAGTTCTTTTGATGAGGTATTAGGCAGAATGGACTTATTTCAGCTCATTCCCCCAGCTGTTTGGCTCTTGCAATGGTAACAGGTATAAATGATAACAGGAATAAAAATGAGGGTTTTTTTTTTTCCTGTCATTAAGAGGAGGAGAGATGAGATAGGTTATAGATCCAAGGGAATACACTTGTTGGATAAAAAAAAATTGCTAGCACACTGATTAAGACTCTCTGCTTCTGTCTAGGCAAAATCTGGCTACATGAATCTCACTGGGATTGATTACTCTCCTTCTGCAATACAACTTTCAGAAAAAGTAAGAGAGAAAGAAGGGATGTCTAACATTAAATTAAAGGTAAGTTTTGAGAGAAAGCTTATTGAGGAAATAGGAAGCAATTGAACCCAAGATTAAATGGCCTAATTGATATTCAAATGTACTGAGCATACTATATTTATTACGTATTCTGACATGCATTTGTGAGAAAACTCTAACCAAATAAATCTATTTACAAGATTTTTGGTCTTTTTGTTGTTGTTGTTGTTTGTAATAGTCATTAGTAACAAGATTCCCCTGCTTCTAACAGGGAGCAGAATGGCAGTTTGCTATTTGGCGAGTTCTGTATTTTAGCTGCTACATTCTGAGTTTCAGATTTGGGATAGAGGATGAAATCTTTAAGTGATACAATCCCTACCTGTAGCTGTGCAGTAGGAAGTTTGAGAGGCCCTGCTGGAGCAGGGGGTAGGACCAGATGACCTTCAGACGTCCCTCCCACCCTCAGCCATTCTGTGATTCTGTGGCTGCTTTTCATCCTGAGCTCTCTGCTATGCTGTTTTATCCTCCAGCTCTGTACCTGTATGATGTCTCTGTTCTTGTATGTCAGTTGTAATCTCTTTGTGGCAGGCACTGTCTGTTCTTCTGTATTTGTACAGTGCCTAGCACACAGCACCTAGGAAACCAGGGATCAAAGTATAAAAAATGTTCTAAAGAATGAAATTCAAGTATGATAGTTTGAGCTTTGGATGATGGGTATACACATGGGCTTTAAAGCAAACAGATCATCACATAATACGTAGAGAAGAATCTGACATGGCATTGTAAGTGTGAAAAGCATGTGAGTTACCCTTTCCTTAGTACACCTATTGTCAGGTTTGAGGCTTTTTCTTTTGAAGTATTGGGTTGCATTAAAGATTCAGGAGCTCCTGAGTAAAAGATTGTTTTCACAGTTGTAGACTTCTGGTTTAGGTGGAAGACTTCCTGGCTCCATCAGCTGAGCTGTCAGGATTTGAGATTTGTATTGACAAGGGGACTTTTGATGCCATAAGCCTTAATCCTGATAACGCGGTGGGAAAGAGGAAGCAGTACTTGAGTTCTCTCTGCAGCGTATTGAAACCAGAAGGCTTTTTTCTCATAACGTCTTGCAACTGGACCAAGGAGGAGCTATTGAACGAGTTCAGAGAAGGTAAGTAGTCGAACAGAACCATCTGCTAATTTATGGTTGTTCAAGGATGTGGTGGGTAAATTTTAATATCTGTGTTAGCATATTGACTTTCTCACATCAGGATTAGACCTGGTAAAGTGACTAGTAAATGCTTCAGCCTATCTCTCCTCCGTTTTCCTCTGGAATTACAGCTTCTGCATTTGCCAGTGCCAAGGGAGATGAGGATTTTGGTCTGGTTACACTGGGAAAGCGTATATCCGGGTGATACTTTTTTTCTTTTGGTTCTTTATTACCAGATCCAGTTCACCCATCCAATTGCTTTGAAATTGGGGTAACATTGTTACCCATGTATAGGGGAACTGGCAAGTCTGTGACCATACCTTTTACGTCACCTCGTCAACCACCTTTGTGATCCACCCAGAAGGGGTTTTTTTACATGCCAGTTAGCTCCTGAATCTCATGCCTTGAGGCTTGAAACTCGGTGTGGATCTAAAACAACCATCCCTTCTGGGGAACTAAACTTACTGGCAAGTTATCATCTTTTGTGCCATTAATTTGTGTGAGTCAGCTGGCTAAGATTTTTATTATCCATGGAAGGGTTTCAGCTGTATAAAGCAGCGGTGCAGTGTAACAATACAGTCCTATAAACTTACAGAGTAAGTTTTCCAGACAAATAAAGAACGGTTTGCAAAGGGTTATCCAAGAGGCAAATAAAATTACTTCCTTCTAATAAGAGTATTTTAATTTCTGTCTGGCAGGATTTGAAATGCTGGAGGAGCTGCCAACACCCAAGTTCTGCTTTGGAGGAAGAGTTGGAAACAGTGTAACAGCATTGGTTTTCCAAAGGAAAAAAGTGAGGCCATCCATCTTGGAGAAATTAGATTAGTTGAGAAAAGTCTGAACTTTAAACCGGACAGAAAAGCTCAGACACGTGTGTAAATAAATGCTCTTTGAGTATACAGTAAAATACTATGTATGGAACTCTAAGGCACTGTAAAACATTGCCCTAGAAACATTTCAGCTTTGCATAACTTGCCCGTAAATTTTGTCCTTGCTACAACCTCACTTGTTTTAGGGAAGCTGCAAGTTCATAAGTGAGAGAGAAATAAGGCATTCTAAACATGGAGACTAATAGAACTGAATTGTATTTGTGTTTGGAACATAAAGGTTACCTGGTATTTAATTTCTGTGTTGGTAATCAGTGACCAACAGAGGTAAAGGTATTGTACAAAGCAAAAATCTCATTTCTCTGTTGTGTGGTGTAATAGGGAACAAGCTTTTGCAATGTAAGCGCTGGATCTTTTATTTTTTTCCTCAGGTGAACATGAATGTAGCTGTTAAAGAGGAAAAATAATATAAAAGCCATACACTCACCAAAAAGGGCCAGTTAATGCTTAAAATTCAGATTTTCAGAGGTTCTCAGACTCTGCATAGTTCGGTCTCCTCTGAAATAGCTCAACCCTTTTCCCACAGAGGGAGTGTTTTTAAAAATCTCACTTGCCTCAATGTGTGCATACTTCATCAGTTATTTTCACTGATCTCATAAATAAATAAGTAAAGGTGTGATGTTGCAGTCTTACTAGCATGTGACGTGTGCCTCCTTCATTATTAATTTGCTATATAGTAATGTCTTCAGAGCCAACAATGACAGTATGTTTTCCAGTGAATTTCTCAGGGCAGCTTTTAGCTGCATAAATCCAAAAGAGTTCAAAGCATAACTCTCCATTCCTTTTTCCTTTTTTAAAGTATTGTGGTTTTTTTAAACTTCTGTGTGTGATCTTTTTACTTAATTTCTTTACCTTTATTTCTTCTATTGTTTTGTATTTTCAGAATACTACTTTTGCTCGAAAGGTAGGAAAATGAGATTTCTTTATGCCTTGACAAACACGTTTGCAGGTGACAATAGACTTGTTCTTTCAAGCATCAAAGGGGCCCTATTAGACAATAGAGTTTTGTTTCACAGGCGAGGTCATGTTTGCTTATCAGATAATTGCTTCTCCTAGTTTGCAGACTTCTCCTAGTTCCCAGGGTTCAGGAGATCTTTAAGGGTCAAGAAATACTTCTAGTCCCTTCCCAGGATAGGAAATAAGGCATTATTTGCAAGTGGTGAGTACTCGCTCTGTGATCCATCTGGTGATGTCATCAGGGTAGGAATCCTAAATTCTGCATGTTTTTGCAAAATCGGATGTACTGGTTCCATTGGAAAAGTGGTCTGTTGGCAGTGGTGAGAAAGTTTAGTCCCAGTGAATAGCTCTCTGCATAGTTGGTGAGGTTTGGGTTCCTAACTTTACCAAAACCAAGTTTTGTTATCGTCTGGGTAACTTGCAATACGATGTATTGCGCCTGCCCAGCAGGCTTGCAGCAGCCCACAGGACTGCTATGAAATTTAAGTGGTAATTCAGACAGAGGATTTTTTTGATGGAGTAGTACAAAGGATTCAAAGTACTCTACTGATCACAACCTCTGTAAAAAGACCATGGCATTTTTGCAGACAATTTGGCATCAGATAGAGTTAATACCAGCAGATTTTAATTGGCAAGTAACTCTGGCAGGATGTGTTTAGGGTATGTGTTTTATTCCCATCTGTAATTTTTGCTAATGAAGGCATGATATGTGTTTAATCATGGAATGGAAATAAAGTCATGGCTGTCATGGATTTTCTTTTAATCAGTTAGGAGGAATTTAACAATAGATTCACACTCCATAAGATACGTAATGTTCAGGGCAAGTATTGTTTTCTCCTTTTCATAGGATTGATTATTATTAGATTTTGTTCTCTACTTAATATGTTTATATCATTTATGAAGCTAAAAATAAGCTTCCTACAATGGTTATGCAGAAATTTTGTTATCAGAGATCATGTAAGCGTGTCATGTAAGGTGCATGATCAACCAGTTTCAATTAGTATTTTTAGCAAGGCGTTTGGAAGCAACAACAGTAATTCACTATTTTCTCTTGCTACTTCATATTGCTGTTTTTCAAATGTTCTGGACAACTATTGTATTTCTTTTTGTTATTATTTCCTCCTATGTGAATGGATTTTCTATCAGGGAGGCTTCTTAGTGGTGGGGAAGGGCTGAGAACCAACCTCCTCTTCCAGCCTACTTCATTATTTGCCCAAGTCATGGATTGTTGAGGGCTTCCACTTCAAGCATTTCCCTGCCACTTCTGGGCTATACATAGCCCCATAGGCAGCAAGCCTATGCTTTACTTTTGGCATTGCAAGGTCCAGTCATGAGATGGAGATACACACGCTAATGTCACAACTAAAATGTCATCCTGCTGCCCAAAGGTGTCACAAACCCGTTAGGAGCCTTAAATTCTGGTTGTCAAGAGGAGTTTGGGACAGAAGTGTGTTTTTCCCATGGACAAGGGTCTGGGCTTTGTCCATAGGCAGTTGTCTTCACATCTCTGTGGTGGTTTGGGCCAGAATTCACGTGCCTGTCTGCTTCTCGAGTCCATATAAAAGTTTTCTATTAACATGCTCAATAAAGCTGAGAAGAGCAAGCCTGCAGATAGGTACCTGTGCAGGGAGGATGGGTAGGGAGTGGAAGAATGGAGTGGCCCTCATGTGTGGAAAGGTTTTGATTCCTAAATTTGTCATGGCCCCCCTTTAGTCTCAAATGAGTACACAAGCTATTCCTTGAAAGTAAAGATTTCTCCATCTGGTCTTGAATATGAATTTCACAGGCCCAAGCACTTTCAAGTATCACAGGAGAGTAGGCAAATGCTTGTAAAACATGTTTTAGGAGATTTATTTTAAGGCAATAATAACCAAAGCCTTACTATGTAAAATCTGCTCTGTTGGAAACCTGGCATTTTATGAATAACGGAGTCTAGGTCGCAGCTCTAATACTGACTTAAGCACCAGCTTTTTTCTAACTAGCAGGATTTGGAAATGTCATGTCAAAGAATGTCCTTGGTGTGGGGCAGTTCATCTTGCTAGATGGTTCTTCATGAAGGTACGATCTCTAAATGTTAATGCTTTTCAGTGGAAAACCTCTTAAAAGAAAAAAAAGAGAAATTATCAGTGGGTTAGGAGAAGTGAGCCTTTGTAGTTGGGGGAGTGCTTCACGCGTCCGCGAAGGCTGGTATCTTCGTGACTACACAGCGGTGTGACTCGGTTTCAGCTGCAGCACCAGACTAGAGGAGAGTAAATGCAGCATTTGAAATAACATTTTGCTCCATTGTTTTGTTATCTGAAGACTGTATATGTGATTTCACTGTCAAATACGAGGTTTGTGGGTAATGAAACTAACATCTTTCATGGATCTTTACAGTGGTTGAGCCCACAGGCTCTTCCTGCAGTGCTGCGTTTAGGCTGGGTGCCGCTGCAGAGCTGGCATACCTTGCTGGAGCTGGATATAGTTTTGCATAAAACATAGGCAGAACGGAAAGGGTTTATGTTCCCTTGTTGATCGACACCATACTGAAGGATAAAACTCAGTGCCAGTGGGCTTTGCATTTGCTGTTACGAGCCAGATGCCAAACTCAATGAGATGCCTGGAAAGACTGGAAAGGGAAGGGAGGTCTTGGCCAGTGTCCTCCAGAGGGGTCCAGAGCCTTGAGTGGAAGTCTCTCCCTTTCTCCCTAAGCGATTAAACCTCAAGACTGGCTGCAAGCTAGATCTCATGTTCTCAGTCAGGTGTTCCCAGTGGTAGTGTGTGCAGCTCCAGTGATAACATGAACTACTTTGAAACTGGTAGTTGTGAGCTGGGTTGTGTGGAGCATGGCAGCCTCTCTCTGTACCGACCTTTTCCTCCAGGAAGATGGGCGATGGCTTTTAGTGCATAAGCCCTAACAAGCAGCACCTCCACCAACATCTGTGTTTGGTGGAGCTCAGACATCCGATTCCTGACTCCTGATATATGCTATTGTCAAGAAAATTGCATTTAGGGAGTCTCTTCTGAGGCATTTACTGGGAGAGGCCATTGCATTTGTTGTCCTGTTGGAAAAGCGTGGAGCATTTTACCCCGGATTTTTATGGGGTGTATCAGGGAAGTGAACTGTCAGGATGAAATATCTGAAAGAGGAGACTGAGAGAAATTAATGAAATAAGTATTGATTTGAGATGTCAGATCTAGGGGAATGTCTACACACGGGACTCTGCTAAGAGTGTAGGGTAAATAGGTTCTCAAGACAAAAAGCCTTTGCCATTTCAGCAACACGGTACTTCCTTGAAGTAAATCCTTCCATAATCATGTTTGTATAAATTAAAAAGTGAGAAATACCAGACATGAAAATCATGACACAACTGAATGAACAGAGAATATTCAGAGGGAAGGATAATGTTCCCTTACTCCTTGACTTCCTTTCTGGTGACCAACTTGTTATTTATAAGTATGTTCATTTAACGGTCCTTAAGGAGGAGGAATAGTCAACTGTAGTGCTGCCTGTAGGCTGTTTTTCAAATGTTAATTGTTTTGGAAGGTTTAGAAGATGCGGAATTAATATTTCCTTCTTGAACTCTGTATAATTCTGTGGTGTGAAATGAAGAATTCCTGGGAGCTACAATTTTTTTTTGAGGAGCTGTTGGGTTACATCAGAAACACTAAGAGAATTATGGCAGTTGCTCTTCCAGACAGGGCTGGCAATGATGAAGCATGTAATTCAGGCTTTCTGTCCCATCAGGAGACTATTTCTTCAAATCATTATTGAGAGCATCAGGTTGAAATAACTGTTTGATTTATGGGCTCACCCTCCCAATTTCAAACCCAGTGTAGCAGTACCGTTTCTGAAAACCAGGAATGGCCAGCTACCTTGATTGTATCATAGGGTTTGGGGTATTTGACACCTAAGCGAAAGGAGACTCTCAGTGTTTTTTACTTTTTTCACAAAATTTTAAAACAGAGCATTCAGGTGTTTAGGGGTTTAATCCTGCCATTGCTGTTTACAGGACAACTGGTTCTACCTGAGCAAAAGAAATGTGTGTCCCACCACACAGGTCTCAGGTGTGAGTCTCCAGAGAGCAACTAAGGTGTGCAATAAACAGGGCAGTGCGCAGACTGCCCCGCAACTTCAGTGCAGTAATAAGGTGTTTCAAAGAGTGACCGCAGGATACCAATGTGGGAGCTGTGGCTGTGGTACAGGATCTGCTGTACAGAACCAGGGCAACCTCCGAGGCTCAGCTGATGCCTTCACAGTGTTATCCTTCTCTTTAAGCAATAAAAAACATTCTCTTCTAAGGGAACATGTCCATATAGACTAGAAATGGAGATGTTCTCTCATATCATTTGCATCCAGATTGTTCCAGTTCTGCACAGGTTTCTGGTGTGACATCTGTGGGCCTGAAGAGTCAAAGGCCTGAAAGGGCAAATGAGGGGATGAATTGAAACCACTTGCTTCGAACAACTGGGCTTTGTAAAGGGTGAAACCACGTGTACAAGGTAGACGGATACCTGTGAAGCCACGAAGCTGAGCTGACACAGCTTCTTTGGAGTTATTTTTACGTAAGGAGGAGTTCTTGGATAGTTTTTCTGGCACATTAGGCACAGCATGCTTTGCTTCATCCTTGACGCTAGCTTCCATGCATTTCCATATTCCAGGAATGCACTGACAGCACTGTAGCCATTGTAAGGAAAATCCATGTGTATATATACCCTGCTATATCCATTCTACTGTGTTCCAGGGTACCTGGTAAAAGACTGCTATTCCATACTGGTCAAAATCTTTAAGTATGGTATTTAGCAACATACAGCAAAATTTTCAGGGTTTTGGCACTCACATTGCTTTCCTAATCTTGGCATGCAGGAAGGTAAAGAACACGGCTTGCTACAACAATAACTGCTGTATTTTATAGGCCCTCTAAGCACTTTAACGTATCAAATTGTCTCCCGTAAAATATGTGGAGAGCACATAGAAAATAAACGGGCCAGGGCTTTGCATCCCCGTTGCTCGCTGCCTTTGCTGGGGTAAGAAGAGAGGAAGGCTGCGCTGCACAGCGTTACCTGCCCTTGGGCTGAATGGGCGGTACGGGCACCTGCGGAGGGGACAGCTCTGTCATGTGCCTTGGCTGGAGTTGCGTTGAGTATGACCTAATCCTTGTGGGTAGCAGCTAAATTAAGGAACAATTAATGGATACCTAGGGCTTTCAGTGAAATGGGATGAGGTGTTATAGCCTCAAGATAAAGGAGGAAAAGGAACGCTGGCATGTTTTATTTGACACAAATAAGGAAAAACCCAACCTGTGGCTTGATTTCCGTTTGTTAGGTAACAGAATAGCTTGAAATAAGCCCATTTTTAGGTTACTAGGAAATTAAAGTGAGTGCTGTCAGGCAAACAAATGATGTAGCTGCAAGGTAGCATATAAATTCTGGATAATCGCAAGTGCCTAAGTCTGTGCCAGAGAGTCAGGGCTAATAAACACTGGCAAGGGAACAGAAACGAACTTCAGCACAGTCACTCCAGCAGCCAAGTATTCATGGACAGTGTCACATGTCAAGCAGAGGTGGGAAGAATGTGCATTTATTGAGTAATTTGAAATGTTGATAGGGTTGTGAACGGAGACCTCTCACTAGCAGCACAAAGACATGCACACATGGTGTGATAAGCCTGCATCCAGCCTGAAACCGACCAAGAAAAGGCGGGCTGAAGGTTCGTCAGTTAGATTTTCCCTTATGCTTCCCCTAAAAAACGAATGAGTTGGTGTTTCACACAGAAGGATCTAGGCTCTTTCACCCCAATTTGCAGTAGCAATTAGCCTCACTGGCTGCTGCCCTACCCTAGGGCACCTGAACGCCATGGGTACTGCATTTCTGCTTATCCAGCGTAACGTGCTGCTCTGGGGCATGTCCACAGCTGCCTCGGTTTTTGTGAATGATGGACAACTAACCCTTGGCTTATATTAAGCCGATTTAGAAGCAAACATACCTGACAAAGTGATTAGCGCATTCAGGTGAGAAGAGGGCTCGCATATGTATTTGAAGGGCTATTTATTTTATCCGTCAGCTGTTCCCATTGCACCTAGGCTGGGGCAGCCCGTAGCTTAGCCGTCATGCCCTCTGCCAAGGCAGGCAGGGAGGGAGGCAGCAAGCGAAGCGGGGAGCCAAAACGCAAAGCTGTTATGTGCAAGCTAATAAATTTGTGTGAAATAACAGAAGTGTGAAATAAAAGAAGGATTTTTGTGAATTTGTGTGAAATAAAAAAAGTGTGAAATGAAAGAAGGATTTTTAGATTTGGTGCAAATCCCCTTGTATGCCAGATGTAGTAAGAACTACACTCCTCACTACAACCCTCTCTGCACAGCAATGCTTCGCTTGTTTAGGGCATTGGGTGTCCTTGATTCAGATACTCTCTGACTTGGAACACATTGATCGTATTACAGAGATGTGCTTGTTCCCTGGGTATGAAATACTTGTTAAAAATACTTCTTGCTGTTACTTAGATTCTGTGAATTTCAGAATTTCCCCTGAAACTGGAGTGTCGCTTCTGAAAGTGGTCTCTGTTTTGTGCTGTTGGAGACCTTCAGTGGAGCCAAGATGTCCTTGAGCACACGGTACGACTGGGACACTCTTGACTCCCTGCTTGGCCTTGGGCGAGTCCCTTACCTGTGTTCCTTGACGGGCAGGAGAAGCAGAAGGATAAAACTATAAATAACTGGGATTACTCAGGTGCTCAGAAGAACAGTGCAGAGTTGTAGGTCATCATGAAAAGGACACTGCTGAAATTATTAGCAACTGTGGTGCACATGACTTGGATAACAACAAACTGGAATGGACAGTGAAGTGTTTGCAAGGCTACACAGAAAGCAGGCTGCAACTGCAGCCAAATCCTGTGCACTGGAAGCGAAGGGAATTGTGTCTATCCAGAGGGCTTAGCACTGTCACATCTAAATATTTTAATGACTTGGACCCCAGTATAATTTCAGAAAGACGATGGGGATCCTTTGCTTTTTTCCTACCCACAGACTTTCGTCTCCGTAAGGAAGGATCCTAGTCAGTGGGTAGCAAAGGCGCTGACATCCGAGACAAAAAGACAAATTAAATCAGCTCAGAATTTAACTGAATGAATTTTCAGTTCACGATGACTAAACTCTCATGCCCAGTTCTTTAAAGCTTGAAAATGGTTTCCATCTTTTCCCCTCTGACAAAGATCTTCTGCGCTGACACCAAAGCAGGGACCTATGGGCAGCCTTTACATTTAAACTACGTTACTGAAAATAACAATCTGTGGAAAACGGGTTTATGCTTGGGCAGCAGGCTTTCAGGCGTGCTGGCGACGCTCCGCAGCCAGCTTATCTGTCGGGAAGCACGGAGGGTGAGAGGTAGGAAAGGCTGGGTTCAGGCCATGCTGCAGAAGCAGAAATCAACTTTCTGCTTGGTTCTCGGAGCCCAAGCCTGCACTGCGCGAGGCTGCTATGGGAATGGATTCAATTACACTGCAAGCTTTATTACAGAAATATTCAGCTGGGAAACCATAAGCAAACATTTTCAAACTTGATTCCCAAAGTTCTGTAAAAGGAGTTTGCAAGCGTTTTATGGCTAGTAGCCTCGGTATGTGATAAGAAAAGCAAATACTGAGTGGGACTGAGAGGAGCTTGATGTAAAAGCCCCTTTGCATCATCAAGCCCTTCTTCCCATTCGTAACCCACTCATACCAGTCACTTCTGCCCAATGTTATACAGACCGAGTACGAAGCCACTTTTGTCAAGATCAGTCCTTGCAACGCTGGCGGGAGCTGCTCCACTGATAAATTTTCTCTGGCTACTGCTGCTTACTTACCTCCTTTCTGCTTTATTATGTTAGATACTGATAGTCTTCCTCGACATTTATTTGGTGTCTTGGGCCATGCATCAGCAGGGCAGGACATCGGAAGCGCTGCAGAGTGACACAGCTAAAGCCTCCCCAGCCGTTCCGTGCACGGATGCCCTCATGCGTTCCTGCGTGCCACCTCCAGCAGCGTGCCCGGTAGATGAAGTTTAGCCCTGGATTCATTCCTGATGACATCTGTGTTGTCTGCTTGCATATGTTCAAGATTAATGTTTAGGCTCTGATTTGTAATGAGTTCTAAATCTTCCTTTTAGCTGTCATGTAGTTTCCTTGTTCAACTAATTACGGTCACTCTCGGAAGAAGCCTACGTGCTGTGCGCAGGGCAGCCTGGATGGATGGAAAATGTTATTGTTAGGACAGATTGTTTCTAAAGGCCATCTCCCAAGCGAGGCCACTGCAGAGGGCCCATGGCCACCTTTGGTCTGGCAGGGTTTTGCTCAGCTTGTGTTCCATCGAATGCTTCTTCCCAATAGCAACAGTGGAAAAACAGTGGAAAATTAAGGAGTGTGATTTTTTGCCGAATCCCACCAGTTGGGTACCGATGGTGCACATCTGTGGCGTACTAAAACTTAAGGGCTACTTCATGTTGGGGGGCTCTTCTACGTGTGGCTGCAGGAGCCGTGCTGGGAGCTCCACTGGAGCCCTGCTGGGAGCTGCACTGGGAGCTCTGCTGGAGCCCTGCGGGGAGCCCCACTGGGAGCCCTATGGGAGCCTTGCTGGGAGCCCCGCTGGAGCTGTGCTGGAAGCCCTATGGGAGCCCCGCTGGAGCCCTATGGGAGCCCTACGGGAGCCCTATGGCAGCCCCACCGAGAGCCCTACGGGAGCTCTATGGGAGCCCTACGGGAGCCCTACGGGAGCCCCGCCGGAGCCGCCCGTGCCGCGCCACCAGGAGTCACTCTCGGCCGCCGGGCGCGCAGTCCCCGCGGGGGCAGGGCCGGCCAGGCCGGGCTGCGGGCGGCGGCGAGGCGCTGGCGGTGCCCTCCGCCCCTGCCCCCCTCAGCGCTGCCCGGCCTCGCCGTTCTTACATTTTTTATGATTTCGGTGCTTTTTTCCCCCCTCCCCGCCCCGGTGTTCATCCCTGGGGACGCCCACTCTGGACGGCGGCCGGGGTCCCTCCCCGCCTCACCTCGCACCGACCCCCGCGGGGCGCCGCCGCCTGCGCCCGGGGCGGGGGCCGGGGGTCCGCAGGTGCGGGCCGGGCCCTGCCTGCGCCGGCCCCGCTCAGGAAGTGACAAGCGCATTTCCTCCTCCCTCCCCGCCCGCCCGCCCCGCCCGCAGCACGGCGGCGGCGGCGGCAGAGGAGCGCTGCTCGGAGCGGCGCCCACAGCCGGCCCGGCCGGGCCGCGCCGCCGCCACCACGGTAAGCGCCCGGGCGGGGCCGCGCCGCGCTGTCACTCGCGGCGGGTCCCTGCGCGGGGGTCCCGCCGCGCCGCCCCGGGGAGGGCAGGGAGGGGGGCGCGGCGGACAAAGGGCGGCGGTGCGCCGAGCCGTGCCCGGGGTACGGGGCGGCAGGAGGGCAGCGGCGGCCCCGGGGTGGGTGGCAGCCCCGCCGGCCGCCGCGCACCCTCGGCCCCGCGGGAGCGGCGGGGCTCAGCGCTGCGGCCGGGCGGAGCGTGGGCTGGGGCTTCCCCGCGCCTTTGTGCCGCCGCTTCGCGCTGCCCCCCCCGCCCCGGGGCCGCGCGGGTGCCGCGGGGGGAGCGCGGGACGGGCGGGAGCCGCCGGGGGGGGCCGCCGGGGCCGAGGCGGGCTGGGGTCCCCGGTGGGAGCCGGGGCCGAGCGGCCCCGCGAAGTTTGGCGTGTGGGGAGCGAGCCTTCCCCCCCCCCGGGCTCCTCCGCCCCTGCCTGCGGGATTTCTGCCTCCACAGGGACCAACACGTGCTTGCCTTTCCCCGGGCCGACCGCGGCGTTTAACGGGGCTGAGACTCGGATGTCGGCGGGCAGGGTGTAACCCCCGGCCTGGGGGGTGCGATGGGGGGGCTGCACCCCGCGGAGCGGTGGGCACGGTGGGGCATCGCTGCAGGGATGCTGGGCGGCCCAGCCGCGCCGCCACCGCGGTCTTCACACCTGACACACGGCATGTGGCGTGGGGGGCGTGCGGGCTGTGCCCCCCCGCGGGGGTCCCCAGCGCCCAACGCCACCGCACCCAGACACGCCAGCTCCTGCTGGCAAAAGCCCCTGGCAGCGGCTTGTCCTAGAAAGTCTTGCTTCTCCGTTCAGCGACGTCAGGTTGTTCGAATTACATGGTACGTGAAGGTGTCACGCACGGCGGTACGCGAAGATCTCCTGGATTTCTCCTCGATGATGTTAAGATTTCCTGTGCTTGGCAGAGCAAGCGAGTTGGCGGCGGCGTGGTGCCCGGCGCTGGGTAGTGCCGCTGTCTTTCTGTGCCGTGCGGTCTCGGCAGGCGCTGGCGTACCTTGGCAGCGCATCCCCTCCTTAGGAAATCCTCTGGAGTAAAAAGTGAGCGTAATTTGTTATGAAAGAGGCTGATAGATGAAACTTCGGTTTGTGATTGAAACCAGATGTGCGTATTTTCCTTGCGAGTCCTCAAACAATAATAAAAGTATATTTTGACAGGTTAAAAACTACTTGCTAATTGCAGAGGTGGCAGCGTCTTGCGATAACGCAGCGAGAGCGCGACAGGCGGTGGGCAGCACTGCCCACCTCTCCCCAGTATCGGTGTCTCCGAGCGCAGGAGCCTGCCGCCGCGTTCAAGTATTTACCAGGGCTTGGCTGAGGGCTGGAAAAAGAAATAAAGAAACCCCAAGCCGACGTAGATAATGTTTCTCGAGAAAATATTTGGGGTGGGTCACAAAACAGATTAATTAGGGTGATAGTAAAAAAACCTGAATTTCAGAGCGGTTTGCTCTGTCCTTACCTGTCGTGGCTCACTAGGTTTGAAGAGGGCTTCTGAGCTATTTCTTTGTTTTTAGCAGTCCTCTGGAGCCTGGGGATGCTCGTGGTGGTGGGTGTGTTAGCCCCCGCGCTGGCACGGCTGGGCTCGGGGGTGCGGGGTTAGGGCCCATGGGGCCATGCTGGAGGCGCTTCACTGGGAGGACACAGCCTCCTTGCTTTCAGAAGTCCGGGGGAGCAAAACCTAAGCAAAGTAACCTGCCGTGGAGTTGTTTCCTTCTTTCCACTTCAAAGGAGAGAAGGACACCCCGCTGAGCACGGCCACGTGGAGCACGGCCACGCATGCGGGCAGTTTTGCAGCGGAATCCCTGGATCCTGACTTTCTTGCTTCCAGGCTAAACCTAGAGGAGGGAGGGAAACTTTTGCGACTTCCAGCCCTGCACAGGGCCGAGGTGTCCAGGAACCGCGTCAGTTATAGAAAGCAGATGGCTTTGGGGAGGAAGATTGGGCTGTTGAATGCAGAACTTTGCATGGAAAATCAGGGCAGATCGAATCAGTAGATTTGTGTGAGTGAGATCCAGATTTTTATATATGGAGATCCAGCAGACTGTGGGACGGAGCCAGGCACCGATGTTATGCTAATTTTCAGGTATGGATACCTACATAAGTGAATACATGTGCATAAATATGCACACATGCAAATAGGTAAGCGCATACCAATAGAAATCTCCAAATCCACTTTGGTTAATTATATGTAATTGATTTTTAGTATCAAAGGCTTGCTTTGCTTTCAGCAAAGGCATAGTTAGAATGAGATGTACAACTTTTTGCCGAAACACCTGTAGTTCTGTGCAGAACAGGCGGGATGGACTGTGTCCTGAAGGAGAGTGCAGGGGGGTGAGGTTTATCCAATTTGTCCGTTTGATTATTGCTGGTTGACTTCTGGTTTCTCAAATGGCAGCTGCGTGGTTGGCAGCTGTTCTTCTTTCTTCCTTTCTTGTAATGTTGTGTAGACTTTCTTTTCTTGATCTTCCTCGGGCTGGAGGTAGTTTGTACTTTCCTTGTAAAACATCAGGTAGAAAAGAGGACGCCCCAGGTTGAAAGGGCTGATGTGGGCCTTGCTCCCTTCCCCCTCCTGTATCACATGGTTTGTAGAATGATTTTGCTGGGAAATAGTTTTAATGAACATTAATCTGTGGCAGAGCAGACTTTGGACCGACGGGCTGGGGCAGGGCGAGGTGCCAGAGATGCTCACAGCTCTTTGGAGAGCTTAGCCTAGAGGAGTCGGTTCTCCTTCCCACGTCCCAGGGGAGGGAGAGGGGAAGCAGAGCCTTTGTATCAGGTCCGTACTCACCAAAACTCCCTCCTGGAGTGAAAATACTGCCAGAAAGACAAGCCCACATTTTATTCCCTTGCCCACGGGGGATCAGGCCAGCAGAGGAGCCGGGGAGGTTGCTTCTCTGTTAGCTCCAAGCTGTCTTCTTGGCTGACTGTTTTATTTTGCTCCTTTCTCTCCCAAAACGGGGAGGAGGAGGAAGAGGAAGCAAGCCTGCTGACTCAGGGAAACAGAACAACAACAACAACAACAACAAAATAATAAAAAAAAGAGGAGTCCACCACGCAGCAGAGGGCTGTGTCTATCGCCGTCTCGCGTGCCTGGTCCGATGCGGTGGTGGAGCGAGGCGGTGATGGCTGTTTGCTGGCAGCCTCCCCCGGCATGCCGTGGTTTGCGTTGCAGGGGTCCCCGCAGGGACGTGCAAAAATATCACCAAAACAACAGCTCCTCCAGTGCGTCTGCTCCCTGGAGAGCTAAATATAAACTAATTGGGCAAAGAGAAGGGAATTTTCCACCATGCTACTCATCTGTGCCTCCGAGCCTGCCGGGTCATTAAACGTGATGGGGCTGCTCCCCCCTGGGGAGCCCTCCCTGCCCCAGCCTGGACCCCGGCATGGCACGGCGTGAGTGCCACCGCTGTCTTTCGAGATGAGACCTTGCATAAATTCCTCGAAAGCGGTTGGGGCAGCGGCAGACCTGAACCCCGGAGCTCTGGTTCTGCACTCAAGTGTCCCTATGGGCAGTGGCCATGTTATAATTATGAAAGAGGACCTAGCCAAGGTCACTCTCCGTGTCCGCAGTCGCAGCCCAGCTGCCCACGACCCAGCTATTTGTGTAGAGCAGCAATGCAGAACGTGGCTCTGGTACAGTGAAGCGGAGAGCAGATCCTTGGGCTGTGTTGTTTTTCCAAGCTTTTACAAGTTGGCTGCCTTTAGAGAGACAAAAATTCCCAAGCAGAAGCTTTTTTTTCCGAAGCCTCACCAAGCTGATGCGAGCTCTGATAGCGCAGGCTGTGGATGCGTGAGCCTTTAGTCATCAACAGGTGAAGTGGGTATTGAAAATTAAGAAGTCCTGTCATGCAATTTATTTACAGCCAGCATTTCTCCTGGCTTCATCTGGTTGACCCGTGAGTTTTGAAGCCTGTGACGTTTGATATGTTAGATATGCAAGATACTGCATCTTATGCCTCTAACATATGCTCTGTAAGATAAGTAAGATTTGATATGTTAGAAGTTTCTGTTGAAATGCACGGAAGGAGGAAACTCTGTTGGACTGAACAGGAGGAGCACCGAAGCCTGCACGAAGCACAGCTGCTCCTGGCACTGCAGGCTGCGGGTGCCTGCACAGAGGGTGAGGGGTACCCGGGCGAGTTTCGCTCTGTAATTGCCATATTTAAGTAATATTTTAAGAACTGGTTGAGTGAGTGCAAAAAATCTGTTCTGGTGCATTGACTTTCTATGCCACCTCCCCCCCCCCCAAAAAAAACCAAACAAAAAAACCCCAAACAAACCAACAAAACATGCCCAAGGGAGACCTGGTCATGCTTTTTGCTTTTAGAGGATTAAATATAGCAGCAGCATTGGTGTCACTCCTCTGTAGTCCATTTGAAGCATCCCTCGGGCTGTATCATTCCCTATATTTGTGGATCCTGGCCATAGCTTTTGCTTTCAGCAGCCGAAGTTCAGCTTGCGCTGTGCGGTAGGTATGGGACTTAGTGAAAGAAGAGTTTTACTTTGTGGCTGTTTCGTGCTTATATATCGTTTATGTCTCCTAGGGTTTGTTAAAAAAATAAAAAAATCTGGCAAACTTTGATCCAGCTGGAAAACCTGTGTCCTCCTCTCTGCTCCAAACTAGCCCTTGAAAGGAAGGACCAAAAATCTTTTCGGTGGTAGAGGAGAAGTGGGGCTGGGGGTGGGGGTGGTGCAGAATGGTGCTGCTGTCAGGGTGCATCAGCACCTTGCTTTGGTCCTGGCAGCCGGTCTGGACTGAGGGTGTCGAGAGATGCACCCCTCGTCCTGCTGCCAAACCCAGCATCCCATGGATGACTTAAAGCACATCACACGCTTAATTGCATTTAAGAAATTTCTTTTTTGTCCTTTCTCCCCTGACATCTCTTGCGGTGACCCGAGACAGGCCTTCGTGCTCCTCTGCCTCAGTTGCCCCAGTTGTACAACCACTGTCATCGCTGCTCAGTGCTGCTGGGGTATGTTAGGGAAGGAAAATGGCCTTAATGAAGGCAACTAGTCTTGTCTCTGGGTAGGGCAACCTAGCTGAGCAGATGGGCTGGGTGGCGGTAGCAATTCCTTGTTTCAAGTGATGTGGGAAAGTCACAATAACTGTGAGTTTTGTATTTGTGTGCTTACCTTAATGTTAGTGCAAATAGCCTCCTGGTGTGCTGGGTAATAGTTGTCGGTGCTATAAAATTACTTCAAGTATATATATTATTAACTCCATTATTGCATGCTTTTTTCCTGTCCCAGCTGTTACAAATTAATATTGTATAATATTTTTGAAAGGACACTTCTTAATACTATTAAATAGATGCCAAAAGCTACAATTGTGTGCCAAAGCTGAGGCTCCATTAAAATTATAAAGACAGAGAAAGCATTAAAAATATCCACGTTTGGGTTTGTAGCCTCTCTGTTAATTCAGAAGAAGATTATCTCTTTGTTGGACTATCAGCTGTGCTATAATTGAAATGCAGCGCAATGGATGGTACTTCTCAAAGTGAAAGCGTCATGGTTAATGAAGATTTACAGTTACCGATAGCTTCGTTTAGAAACTGTCACCCACTTTTTTGGTTGCGTGTGGTTTATGGTGTTGATAGAAGATTATGTTTCCCGTGGAGGTTTCGGGTGGATTGTTAAGTATTTTAAACTTAATTAAAAAAAAAAAAAAAAGCAGGCATCTCTCTAGTGTGATGGATTGCACTGCTGGTGCCCTCGCTGTGCCGGTCTCTGGCATACCCCCGCGATACACCGTGAAGGTGGCAGGTTAGAAAGGAGCCGTGTTAGAGCAGCAAGAAGAGCCCGGCAGGCAGCGGCGGGGCTGCGCTGCCCGCCCTCACTCCGGGTCCCGGCACATGCCACCCTGGGGACCACGCTGGGAGGTGGGGGCTGCGGGATGCGGGGGTGCGGCAGCAAACTGGGGGCACAGGGCAGTGAGCCAGGAGAGCCGCGCTCCGGCAGGCTGCTCTGTCGATCACCGGTTTTGGTAATTTTCCCAATTAGTTCTTGCTGGAGCATGTCTTTTAGAAAAGCCATCCAGGGCAGAGATAAAAATGTAGCGCTGATTGAAAACCCACCGCAGTCGTTTATGGTGCCGGTAACTTCTTGCAATGGTTATTGTCTGTGCTGTTCAGGAAAACATTGCGCTTCGCCCTTACGCTGAACCTGCGGCGCTGGGTGGTGGTGCGCTGCCCGCCTGCTCCCTCCCAGGGACCTGCTCGGCGCCCCCTTCCCCCCCTGACAGTGGCCAGGTCATTCCTGAGCAGTCACCGCTCCACACGCCCCCAAGTCCTGTGCTGTACCCGTGTCTTCGAGTCCCTCGGTTACTGCTGGGGTCTCCCCAGACCTCAGTCACACACGGCAGAAGGCTCTGGATGCCCGTGGTGGTTCGTGCAGCGCACAGAGGCAATGCCACCTCTTCTCCTCCTGGATATCCCAATTTATCCAGCCTACAGCCGTGCCTCCGTGTGCCTTGGTAACCCCCCGCGCAGCGCAGGAGCTTGGGGACATGCCCCCTGCCTTTGAGGTGAGTGTCTTTTAAGCAATTTATTTTTTTAAGACGTATCTTAACATCTTGGTTAAAAACTGTGCTGGGTGGCTTCCCTCCGTTCTGTGTTGTCGAGTTGTTCTTCTCTGTATTTCGTGCTCTGCCAGCCTCGGGTCACTCACACAGCACTGATTTTCCTGTTTCCTTCCCAATTACTGCCACAAGTATTATATGGCAAAAAGTGAGAGTCTAGATTCTGTTGAAGCCAGTATTGACAGTTTATTTGCAGGTCTGTTTGAGATGTATCACTTATAAGAGTCATCAGTAGCCATCACCCACTTTTGCGTGCTTTGGCCAAGTCTTGTTTTACCAGCGCTGCCTTTTCCCGGCACACAGACACGGAGCGAGGCGAGAGCTCTGTTCTCGGTGGTGGTCATTGTGTTCCTGACTCTCCGTGCTTGGCCTGGACCCTGAGCCTTGCAGGGCTCCTGTTCCCGGGCCATCGCGTGCCACGCTGGCGCGTGCCTCTCCTTTGGGAGCATCGGCGCTGATGGCTCCAAAGATGTTTTTGGCACAATTTTAGAAAAGTTGAAGGTGTAAATTACTTGGAGCTGTTGTTTAAGAAAGACATGTATTTAGTGCCTGCTGCTTAATATCATCCCAGGTTACTCTGGACAAACGTGACTGTATCATTTTACTTTCTCCTTAAAGTATATATTGACCGTTTCTCCCTTTTCTGCATTGTGGCTGGTGTTCCTGCTGTCCTTCCTGGCTGTGGAGCGATGTTGTCAGTGGGACTTCTTGGTGTCCTTGTTTGTAAAAAAATCTTTACCTTGTTTTCTAACAGCCTGATGTTTAACTTGCAGTCTTACACGTTTTAAGGTGCTGTCATCATTTTAGAGACTTGATTTACAAATTCCAGGATTCCTTAATTCCTTCCCTCACTGGTGTGGCGAGTTGATCGGCACTTTTCCCTGTGAGGAAGGTGGATGTTTTTGCCATTGTTTGTAGTGGGCAATTGTTCATGTTTGTGCACTGACAAAATGCCTGCGCGATTCGCTTCCCGACAGCCTGCTGGCAGCTCTGGAGCCGGGATGGGATGCAGCATTTAGCTCAGTTCTCCTCGGGATGCCGTTTCAGGAGGGGGCTTCATGGTTCACACCGTGCCGGTGCGGTGTCCAACCCCGCTGTCGTTTGGGCTTCCCATTTCCATGGCTCGGAGGAATTAATCTGCTTCTCCTCCAGATTTTCACCTGTGGGGTGGGAGGAAGAGGGATGTTTGGAGACTATCCAGAGATGGAGAGTCTTGGGGTGGAAAATGCAGATATTTTTTTATTTATTTTTCTCCTTTTACTGCATGCTCACACTGTCATAAATGAGCTCGAGGAAGGCTGGACAGGATGGTGTTCCTGCCAGCCCAAATAAAAGCAGGGACTGTTTTCGTTTCCACTTACTTTATTTATTTATTTTTTTTCCTCATCTCCGAGACAGGCTGCAAAATCTGGGCTTTTATGGGTGCCAAGCTATAGTGGGGCTCATCCTGCCCGGCTCCAGCTGTGTGGGAATTGGGCATCTACAGGCTTCGAAGCATCCTGACACTAGGAGATCTGTCCTGCAGGCACTACTGCTCCTGCTGGGCGATGGCGTGGTGGGCTCGCCGCGGCGCGGGGGGAGGCTGCCCACCCTCAGGGAGCCCCTGCCGGAGCCAAACCTGCAGGAGGTTCGGGCTCTACGTGCTGCTGACACCTCGCAGGAGCTGCAAGTTTGTTACAGCAACAGATTCTGTATTATTCCAGCCTCGCAAGCGTCTCCCTGCGATATTAAAAACATCAGCTGGAACCTAAGGCCAAACTCTCGATGAATGACTCTGTGGAAATGCTGTCGGGCGCGTTTCGGCACTGCTTGGGCTTTGATTTAAACGGGTAAACACGGTGAGTGGGTGTTTGCTTTGACTTTCCTCATAGCAAAAGACTTCCTTTGAAGGAGGGTGAAGCCTCCAGTACTGTTCCCCATGGCAGCATTAGACCCTTCTGCCCACGGCTTGGTGCTAGCAATGCCTTCGCTGCATGCCCGGGCTCCGTGCTGCCGGGCTTCCCGTTTCCCCAGGTTATCGGGGATGCCTCGTGCCCAGGGCTGCGCTCCCAGGTACGAATAACCCTCACGGAGCCTGGGTTCTCCATCTGGATGCAGTGTGGTCATCCCAGTTGGAGATGATGCTGTGGGACATCCTTGGCTTTTGAAGGCATCTCCTCTTGCTTGTCCCACACTCTTAAGCTCCCCTTGAAGTTTCCCGGGATCGCCTCCAGCTTTGGCTGCCCTGGGCTTACATGTCAGAGACAGCCTTCGCCACACGGTGGGTGAGTGCTGGAGGAGGCAGGATGGGTGCAGCCCATCCTTTCCTTGCCCTGCGGCATTAGGGAGACCCTCCTTCCCCTCCTCACACGTTCCCCCGTCCCCACCACAGCTATCAAAACCGGCTCCTTGGCAGCCCATGCACGTAGGAACCATCTTCTGGTAACAGATTGTTATGTATTTAATGAACCAGAGGAAAACAAGAAATTTGAAGGCTGCGGGGCGATACAAGTTTGCTGTTCAGTCTGCCAAATTCACGCTAATTCAGACAACTCACAGATGTTTGGCTCCTCGTTCGTTGAAGAGATTTATGTAAGATGCAGGGCTTGGAAGTTTACTCCCAGAGAGACGGAGGTGGCAGCGTGGGCAAAAGTTTCCCAGCCCCGGAGGGCTCCTTCCCTCCCTCCGCAGCCGCACCGCTGCCGTACCTCCCCCTTGCCAGTGTTGATGGCAACGAATGGACAAACAGCAGGGAAATGTGCCTTTCAGTCGCTAGGAGGATTAATAAAGGCTCTAGGTTTGTCTTTCAGGAGCCAAGGAGCTCTTTGAAAGCTGTTAGTCAGCTGAGGAATGAAACCCCAGAGATTGCCCAAGAGCTGGAGTGCTTTGGCCTAATGCAAACAGTGGTCTTGTAGGGTTTGCAGGCGACGGCAGGCACGTGTGGTGCCCTGTGTGGGTCTGCTGAAAGCATCTGAGACTCTTAAAATGTTGCCTGCCTTGTGCAGGTGGATACTGTCAGTTTTTGGGGAAGGTCTAAGTGCTCATTTTGCTGGGCTTTATGTGAGGTTTCTGCAGTCTTTGGGTGTTTCTCCTTAAAGGGGAAGTGGAAGGAGATGGTGGGAAGTCCGGCAATCGATGCGTGCCTCCAGTATTTCCCTGCTTTAAATTCTGGCGTTTCTTTAGGGGCCGTCAGCCTCTACTGATTCTCCAGCTCAGCCTTGAAACAGGGAGAAATCGGACTTGCCAACGGTATACAAATCTGTTCTGAGAGCGACAACGGTGTTCTGGCGCTTGGCAAGCTTTCCTCACTTACCCTGCGAGATGTCCTAGATCTTGCTCGTGCTTGGTCCGTGGGGTGGGTGGGTGGTTGTTACAGTCCGCGTTGCCCTGCTGAGCTCGCTTTGTGGCTCCGAGGCGTGCTTCTCACAGAGACCCCAAGAGCTCTGGAGCAAGCAAGGAAGCCCAAGCTGGCCAAGAAGCCCCTCTAGCCCTCAGAGCATTATTATCTGGCTATAAGTAGGTGGACGTCGTCTTATAGAGGTAGGTATTACGATGGGTTTATGTGCTGTTTGGAATTGTTCATGCTTGAGAAGTGAGTCTGTAAAAATGGCACGGTGCGGCTGCGTTTTACTGTCTCTGTCTCAGACACTTCAGGTTGTGTATGGGAAAAGAATATAAGGAAGAAACAAGAGTTATTTTTTGTGTCTGTTTACTAGAGCAGCACGCTCTGAGTGGTAATTAAAAGTAAACCTGGGCTCTGCTGGCTTGTTCAGCATCCCTCGTTGTTGAGATTAAGCAGCCAAAGCAATTCTCAATTCAGCAATTCCTCAGCTTTTGGGAGCGTGGCCAACACTCACAGTGTCTCACAGACCATTGCAAATTCTTGTAATAAATCTCACAATTGGGGGAAGAGGAAAAAAAAAAAAAAAAGGCAGAAAGGTGAGATGGCTGGTTGGACCAGCAGGCTGGAATGCTGCTGCTGCTTCAGCTGCTCTTCTCCAGAGACAGCCCTTGGTCCATTATTAGCAATATTGCTTGGAAATACTATTCAAAATTAGAAGCAGTCCCCTAATGAGCGGATTAGGCAGCGATTACTGGTTTGCTGAAAGAGAACGTGCCATTTCTACGGTCGCTGGGACTAAGAGCATCCTGTAGGATGTGTCTGTATGGCCCGCGTGGTGCCATGCAGCAATATCAGCAGTGTCTGTCCCCAAGCCAGCGTGGCTGCTGGGAGGGCTGCGTTCCCATGGGGCTCCCCGGGGACCAGTCCTGCTGGGGGAAGGTGCTGGGCTCGTGGGGCTGAGCTGCGCTGTGTGCCGCTCCTGGCACCGCAGCGGCTGTGGGCGAAGCCGGCCCTGGCGTCGCTGGGTGGTGGAGCGATGTGCTGGGGGTGCACCCTGAAGCTGGAGCAGCTGGTCAGCCTGTGCGCGCGGCCAGCTGGGGAGCCATCCCTTTGGAGGTTTGGGGCTGGTCCTCCGCGAAAATTCGGTGCAGGCTGGATGTGCAGCCAAGAGATGCTGGAGACCCCACGTTAGTGCTCCAAGTGTGCACGCCCTTCGCTTTGGCTACCAGGCATGTGGTTTTGTGCAGGGAGCTGGGTCCTGCGCAGTCGCTTTGCACGTCTCATTGGCACCTCTCCGCTGGAGACCAGTCGTCTCCAGACTCACACCTCTCGCTTGCCGGTTGCTGTTTTGCAATGACTAATTTTGCTCTCTTCTTTTCCTTTTCAGTTGCCAGGGAGGAAAAGGCAAAGTCACTGCCAGCACCATTTTCTTCAAGCTAAGATGTTGAGACAAAGCGCCTCTGCCCTTACCCTGTCCTTTCAGTCCCTGTCGCTGCTGGTGTGTAAGGGAGTCCTTCCCCTGCCACTCCTGTTTTCCCTAAGAGCACGGGGGCAATAAACCTGATGTGTTTTACTCAACTAGATGGTGTGGAATTTTCCTTAATTGCTCTTTTCTTTTTGGTGAGAGCTTGCCCGCAGACGAGGTCCAACCCGAATATGTAGGTCTGGGTGTGAGCTTGGATTTCAGGCTCTCTGCGGGGGGCTGGGGCTGTTTGGACGCGTGGTCTGGGGCTCAGGGTGCTGGCGACCCGCTGCCTTGCATGACTGTTGTCGGGTTGAGGCGGTACCCAGGCACTTGGAGCAAGGGATCGGATTGAAAGAATAGATTTTTATTTGCTTAGTAATTAATTTATGGTGGTGGGCAGGAGCCCGGTACATCTGTTGTTCCTGGTAGCGAGGGTTAATCTCGGTTCTCATGAGCCAGGTTGCATGTGGCCATCCGTGGTGGCTGCACGTGGTATTGGCTGTTCCTAACGTGGCCCCTCGAGGTGGGCGCTGGTGCAGTGAACCTCGGGCTCCTTCTGCTTCTGGATTTTATTAGTGGTGGCTGTAGAGGTCGGCTCCATCTGGGCTGTCCTCTACTGGGACAGAGCAAAGCTTTGCTGGGAGCAACACGCCGTGTTAGTGAGAACCTCCATTCCTGCGTGGAGCTGTTGGTTGTAAGCAGCGAGGTGATGCGGTACTCAAAGCCACGCAGACCTACGGAGCGATGCTCCCCTTAAACACAGCCCATTACTGCTTTCCCCTTTCCTATGGTGGCCATTAAAAGTGTGAAGTGTAGGCATGTCTTTTACTTATTAGTTAATGCTGAAAGTGTGTCTTTATCTCGTTAGCCCCGGAAAAGTCTAGTCTAGCTGCGAGCAGGAGGCAGAGGAAGACATTTCTTTACTCCTTCTCTTTGGCTGGTGATTTCCAGGTACCTGGAGCATGTGGTGAGCTCAAGCCCTTGCCGGGCAGGAGGGGAGTGCCATGTGGGATGCGTGGTCTCCGGCACCGGAGCCCTTCTCCCACCTCTCGGCCGGACCATGTTTGCCCGTACAGGAGCTGGGGAAGACCCTGTGGAGCAGGAGGCGGTGGCTGCAGGCTGGGGGCGAGGCGGGGCAGTGCTGCAGCCTTTCTGCTCCGAAGGCTGGGCAGCCTGGGGCAGCGCTTTCCTCTTGACAGGCTCCCAAGGGGACGATCCTGGCACGGCTGCATCCGTGGAAATTTCATCTTTTGAAGTCACGTGCGCTGACTCATGATCCTGTTTACTCAGGACTAGTCCATGGGGCATTTTCAGAGTGTAAAGACTTCCTCTTGGGCCCTGAATGGCATCTTTTGCGTTCATAGGAGGTTTTTACCCTGTGAATAGAATCAATACTTGCTGATGATGTGGAAGAATGCACAAGCAAGGGGAGCAAGCTGTCCAGAGTGGACCACCTCTCAGCCCTGCTGCAGAAGGCAAATTATTGCTGGAGTGAGGAAATGAGCCCACACCTAGCTACATGAAAATAATAGGGTTCAAGGACTTGCCCAAATTCATGATGCAATAAACCAACAAGTTGAAGAGGTACCTCTTGGCATTGTCCAAAGTGCGGGTGGTGAGCCAGGCTGTGCAGTGAGGAGATTCAGTGTAGCCCCAGATCCCTCCTAAGAAGCAGAAGGATGGGCAGAGGGGCATGGCTTTTAGTTGCAATTCTATCCAAACATGATGCTCTGTAGAAAGCCTTAAACCCCGCAGTTTTCAATTGCAGTAACTAGTTTTGGCTATTTCCCCAAATTCCTTGGAAGTCACCTGCAGTGTTTGGAGCAGGGCTGGCCGGCTGCGGTGTGCCTGGGCTCTGCAGCCGTGTGTCCGCACGGAGCAATGGAGCTCTGCCTAGTGGGAGGGGAATTTCCACGGAATTGGTGAGAGAGGGAGGGCAGCTAAGCCTTAGAAACAGGTTTGGCCTGGAGGGATTAGGTTTGGTTCTTCAGACCTGTGGGTATAAACTGCGTTAAACTCTGCAAGCGCAGCGGCTCTTCGCTCAGCCCATCGTTCTCTGCTTGGAGGGGCCAGGTTGGCGTTTTCCACTGCTGAGCTGCATTTGCTGCTTTTCCCCTTGGAGAGGTGTTTATATCAAAACTGCTCCTCCTGTCCTCGGTCATCTTCGTTGCTCCTTTGGTGACATTTGCAACTTCTGAACTGGCGTTAGTGAACCCTTGGGGCAGCGGCTGCCAGAAGATGCGCTGAGCCGGGAGACTCAGCTGGCTCCAGCCTTGCCCCCCGCAGCACTTTGTGCCTTGGTACAGCGTCAGCGCTGGCTCTCCGGACCTGTACAGCCCACGTTCATGGTGTGGGAATGGGAATGGTTTTTGCTGAGCCAAAGCGTGCTCTGGGTTGCACCGTAGTGTTTTGGAATGACCCTGCTGGTGGTGATGGAGCCAAGCCCGCAGCTGTGCCGAGGATGAAGGCTGGGCTTGGGTGTTTGTCCTTCCTCCTCTTTCACAGCCTGGGAGGGATTTGGAAGTGGCTGGAAATCCTCCGCCCGGAGAGGGACGGGCAGCTCTTGTTTTCATTCAGAAAGTAAAGGTCAGGAATGCTTCCCTTTTTCTTCTTGCAGGGGTTTAAGAAAACTTGCTGTGCAGGCAAAAGGGTGTGCGTGAGTATTTCTCCAGGCACAGCCCAGGGAGCCGTGCTGGGGCATGGTATAAGAAGCGGGGTCCTGCGTGGGTCGTGGCGTTTTCACTGAAGGCTTTGAGCAGCGTTAAAGATTCAGCAGGGGCGGGTGATTTATATTCTGAGAGCAGTCCCACTGTGCTGCTTGCAAGGTGTATCAGTATGCAAAATACGGCTCCGGCTCCTCGTTCCCGTGTGCCCTTTCTGCCTGTAAATAGGTTTTGTGTCAGCGTGTGTGTCTGGAGATGGATTATTTGAGCCGGACGGGGGTTGAATGTTTTCTGTGCAGGGGGTGGTGGAAAGCAAGTGGAGACCTGTGTGATGCTGATCCTCACTTGTCCTCACGAAGAGTCCTGCTTGAGGGTCAGGTGTATGGGTGCATGGTGGTGGTTACTGCTCAGGCTCCCTCCAGCCATGGCAGAGCATCCGACAGACAGTTTGCTAAATCCGAAGGCCTTTTCCTGACATTTCAGTGTAGCAGGTGAACAGGGTCTGGTGGTGGCTCGGCAGCTGCGTGGTGCTTGGAGTCTGCTGCGGTGGCACCAGTCGTGGTGCGGGGAGTGGGACCGCCCTGCAGGAAAGGGCTGTTTGCCCACGGTGAGCAGCTCTAGGGCTGCCCTCCTTGCTGGTACCTTGTAAGGAGCATCTTTGTTCACAAGCATTACCTTTCGTGCCTATGGATGAAAGTTGGATCGTCTGACTTACTCTTTTTGCAGTGCAGGTTTTTTTCCAAACCCAGCTCCCAGTTGCTGCAGTACTGTCCAGAAGGCAGCCCAGAGAGAAAACTCTCTCTACCTCTGCAACTGCAAAGATCACCTGGGCTTCTGCCCGGTCTGTATTTTGAAGCAATACCCATGGAAAAAGCACGGTTTGCTAAAATTTGGGGGCTTCCATGTACTAGCGCTGCTGGTGGGTGCTCCATCCAGCTCAGGAGATTGTGTCAATTGCAGTGACCGTGGCCCAGGTCTGAACTTAACCTTGACGGTGCGATGAAGATAGTTCCTTTTTCTGATTGTAAAAGAGGAAATGCATTTCTTAAAATAAAGGATGGTCCCTGAAGGGTATCTTTTTATTAGCATTTGTATGTGTGAAAGCCTCCAGTCTACAAATACACAGTAGTTTCCTCCTCAGTCAATAGGGAGCCCGTCCTGGGTCTGCAGAAGCGTTTCTGTCCCGCAGCACTTGTTTGCATGGAGAGGACGTGACGGGGCAGGACCGCGCTGGGTCACGCCGTGCGTCAGGAGCCCGGTGAAGCAGGATGCAGAGCCAAAGATCACAATTCACTGGAAAGTTTGCCTTTTCATTGCAGTTTTTCAGCGGGGAGGATTTCAAAACCCAACCCAGGTGGTAGTTAAAACAAAAAAGCCCAGAGCTAAAAGTGCGCCTGGGACCAGACACTGGGTGGTGCGAACTGCCAGCTCGCCAGCGGATGGCTGCGTTATCGTTAGGGTTGTGTTAATTGATTGCAGGAGATGCAGCGGAGCGGGGCGAGGGGAGGTGCGAGGTGGGCGAGGGGAGGTGTGAGGTGTGCGCTGCAGCCCGTCCGGCCCGGGCAGGGAGCGGCTGCCTGTACTTGCCGCGGTTCCTGCCTGCTGGCTGCTGCGCCTGGGTGTGTAGAGGAGTCTGCTGCAGCAACATTAACCATTACCTTAGGGAAAGATAATTATTCGTGAAGAAATCATACCCCGTTAACGAGGAGCCGTGCTTAACTGCTTTCATGCTGCTCCGAATGCTGCTTTGATCTTCGCTCCCCGTGCTGCTGCCGTGCCGGCGATGGCTCCGGCGTCCTCCCCAGCGCAGTGAGTCCAGCCCTGCGGCGAGCATCCCTTCGCTGTGTCGGGAGCAGGGACAACCAAGGTTTTGGCGGATAAAAACCTAAACTCTTGTGTTTCTTGGCCCCGTCCCGTGCTTTAGCCATCTACGGTGTGGCGCAGGGGAGCAGGAGGGCACTGCCAGCTCTGCGCCGGGGCTTTCCCCAGTGCTGAGGGAAGGCTGGAGCCTCCCAAAAAGCCCCCTGCTCCTCATCCTTGGTGGGGGGGTTAAATCTGGCTCAGCTCCCACGGCTTGGAGGCATGCACTGGGGTCTCAGCACCTCTCCTCTGCTGGAGGCTGCTGGCCCTGCAAGTTTGTCCAGAGGGGATTTTTCCTTAGGGAATGGGAGCTGTGTGCTGGCAGCTGGCTCAGACATCAGCATGGGCAGATGCTGCTCTGCTCCCTGGGCTCAGTCTGTGGCTCAGCCACGGTGCCTGGTGGAGCTCAAACTTCAGGGAGAGTGCTCGTGAGAAAGAAAAGGAGATGAGCTGGTGAGGATGGAGCGCTGCGCAGGTGCTGGCAGTGCTGCATTGGTGCTGCTGGGGCCCTGTACCAGTGCTGGGGATCTTACTGTAAAACGCGGGAGGCTTCAGCAGTGGGCATGCCACCAAGCACTGCTTATTTTCCCCTGCATTGCTGTTTATGTGTCACTTGTTCCTCACTTCCATGCATCTTTCATTTGTCCCCATCTGTTCCCTGTTATGTGCAGGGAGCTTTTGCGGGAGCATCCCCTCGCCTCGTGTTTGTTCAGAGCCTGGTGTCAGCAGCCATGCCTCCTGAACAGCACCTCTAGGTTTTGCTGCATACCCATGTATCTGATGCAAGGACCATCAAAATACAGAATGTAATATTCCCATGGACCTTACTAATGACTGCACAGCAACTCTTTCTGCTTGCTCCTGGAAAACAGTGTGGTGTCCCCGAGCTGGCCCCAGCACGGAGCTGGGGGAGGCTTCTCAGCATAACCTCAGGGCTCTGTGTGCTGTAGCAGAGCTGTCTGAGCTGCCTGCAGGATCACCCGGGGGGGTTTAGTCCTGTGGAGACGGGCACACATTGCTGTGTTAGTCAGCTGGTCCTCCAGCCACCCCGTCCTCCCTCAGGTCATGCTTTCCTTGCATGAAAAATTGCACAGGTGTGGTGCTGGGGGACACGGGTTAGTGGTAGACTTGGCAGTCCTGGGTTAACGGTTGGACTTGATGATCTCAAAGGTCTTCTCCAACCCAAATGATTCTATGATTCTGTTGATAAATATGTGCTCTGGGCTTGCAAATTATGTGTTGTTTTGATGGTCAGAAATGCTTTACTTTTCTAGTTGACGGTTTGCATTTGGTCATTAGGTTGCCCAGAGGTTTATAATGAAGCTACTGGTAAATCGCATGTTATAAGCCCACTGATGTCCTGTAAGAAGCTGGAGACTGTACCAGCTGCTCTTGGGAACAGTAAATCTTTGGAAAATTTATTGATTCCCAATCCGGGCTTTGCACTCTGGATGAACTTTGTCCTCACAAAATAATAGAAGGTGATTTTTCTTCACCAGCCAGCTGGCCTTCAAATGAGCCACCCTTAACACCGTGGTGAGCTCTAATCCAAGTAAACAAAGAAAAGGTGATTGACGAGCTGGGACAAGAAGCCACAGCAGTTTGTAATGGGGTTTAGTACTTAGCGGCACGTTCTCAAATACTGTCCTTAAATATTGCAGTTGGGTTTTGACTGCACGTTACAAGATCAGTGTTTTATGCTCTTTGAATCACCCAAACGGTGGGTTTGGTAGCGAAAGAAGGTTAGAGGAGTGATTTGGGGAAAACGCTGATTTCTATAATCAGATTTGAATTGCAATCTATCTGCTTTTTTATGGGAATAAGTTTATTGGAGAGGATGCCGGGAGGTGAGGCAGGGCTGAGGGTCAGGTCTGTGCGGTGCTGTATGAGCCTGGCTCGCAGTTTGTTCTTCAATATGCACTCCTCATTGTGCAGCCTTTGGCTTCTCCTGCCTGAAACTTCCAGAGAAATAGGTAAGGGTCAAGAGGCATGGTGTGGCCCTGGGGATTTCAGGGCAGGGAGCTCTCTCCTTCCTTGCAGGCAACTCTTTGCCTTGTTTTTTTTCCCCAAAGGGCTCCTCATGGGTTGGGAAACAGGGAGTAGCTGGGGGGGGGGATAGGGGCATCCAGGGGATTTCACAGTCTTAAGGATGCTGGAGAGGCTTTTTCTGCCGGACATCTGCTCCCAGTTGGTCTGGGGGCAAGGGCTTCTGAGAGATCAGCCTCGGGGCTTTAACAAGCCCCTCTCCAAAGCCTTCGTGTCTTCGATATAGGGGTATGAGTTCCCTTCTTCAAAGAGAGAATTCAGAGGAAACTTTATTTATTTATTTATTTGTTTGTTTGCCTGAAATACTTCTGTCCCTCTGGCTTGCCTTGTGTACCTTGCGTGCTTCCAACAGCCCATGCCAGCGCCCGTCCCGTGAAACACCTCTGTGCTGATGAGGTGCAGGGGAACACCAGCAATATTTAAGAGTCTAAAATAAATACTCCCCTGGAGCAACCACCGTCGGGATGGTTTTTGGGCAGTGCTTGCTCCTCGCCCAGCGCGCTCCCCCTCCATCCCGCCGCCCCCCCGGGCAAGTCCCTTAAACCCTTCCCCTCTCTCAGTGCACGCAGGGAGATTTCCACGCTGGGAGCCTGTTCCTGCGCATCCCCCCAGGAGCCGGCGGGGCTGAGCCTTTCCCGGGGGAACATGGACTGAAAGAGGAGCTTCGCCAGACCGTGGCTGCCAGCGCCCCTCGCCTGGACCCTGATGGACTCCGAGGCAGGGCTGCATTACCATGGTGATGATCTTAACCAAAACTCGGGAAAACAAAGGTGCTGACTCTGTAACATGCAGGACTGAGCTGGTAAGCTTTGTGAAATCTTTATTCGAAACTGTTTTGCTGCTGAGAGCTTTGCTGTAGCTTTATAAGAAGGGGGTTTTTTTGTGCTGCAGGGTCAGATCTTTAGGTGGTGTATAGCACTGGTTTCTACCGCGCTGCGTTAATATCCAAGGAGCAGGTGATTAGTAAATGATAGGGGTGCTGTGGCTTTTGCATATGTGAATTTCAGTAAGCATGCAATGGAATAAACAGCAGAAAAAAAATAAAATCACTGTCATGAATAACATGGGCAAGAAGTTACTTTGTCAACAACGAACAGATGCTCATCATTAATAGAAGGATGAGCAAGTGGGGAGCAGGATTAAGTGGGAAATGGCGAAGGGCAGTGCTGTGGTACTTAACGGTCTCACTGGCAGCCTGGAGAGATGCAAATCCAGCCAACACCAAATGAGAAGACAACAACAACAGAAAACCAACCAAATTGGGGCAGCAAACAGACTGAATGATGGTACAAGGGACAGGTGAGCCCATGGGGCTGAGCATACCTATGGTAGTGGCACATGAGGGGCAATGCCTTGTCTGGGGCAGTGTCGGAGCAAGGGGAGCAGGGGCAGGAGGAAGAGGTGTGGGGTGATGGAGAGCCATCTGAGAAAGCCCAGAGCAAGGCTGGTGGTGGACATTCACTCCTCGGTCCTCCAGGAGAGATGTCATAGTCCAAGAAGAAATTGGACTGAAAGGCTATTCCTCGCGGGGTGCGCTGAGCGTCTCAGATAAGGGCGTGCAGGAACACAGCAGGATGCAGCTGGCAGGATTAGCCATAAATGGGCGTTTTGAGCATAAAAGAAGTATAAATGCCTAAGTTTGCCGAGGATGACAAACTATCTGGCTGGGCTTTCCGGGCAGATAGCGCAGCGTGCCAGGGCAAAGGAAAGGCAGGCTGCCCTGGCAACGCGTGGTGGAGGAGAAGGCGAGCAAGCCAGAGGCAGCATTAAATCCTGCCTTAAAAGGGTGAAATTTGGGAAGGAAGGCTATTGATACGTTAGAAAAGTATCATTGCTTCAGTGTTGGCTCCTGCTAGGAAGGCAGCATCTCCTGTGGCTGCTGCTCGGGGCGAGGCGGGAGCCTGAGCATCCGACGCCGGCGGTGCCCCAGGAGGTGTGCGGGGCAGGTGGGGGGGAACCGGCTGGAGGGAGGCGGGTGAGAAGTGGTTCCTTCTGGTGCTAGGGGAAGGGATGGGCAGCCGGGCTGTCCGATGGCAGGCGGCGGAGGTGCAGAGCTGTACCGGGAAACTTTGCCCTCGCGTGTTTGCCCAGTGCCTCCTGCAGCTCTGGGGCTGGGTCGATAGCGCAGCGATAGTCCCGGTTACACGAGCTGGATTGCCAGGTTGTCCGGGCTGTTGGATTGGGGCAGATACAAGAAGGCTGATCCAGCAAAGAAAGCAAGAGTTTTTGCCTTGACTTCCTGGGAAAGGCCAAAAAGCAAAACGTAAAGGAAATAAATGCCTGAGCAGCGGGGCAGTGTTGCCTACCAGCACCCCATGGGCTCGTTTGGTTCAGTTCCCAATTTGGTGTTAAGATGAACATCTTACAGAGTGGTAATTATATTCAACATGGGACATATGTCACCTGAAGATGTTCTCCTCCCTCCCACGTTTGAGGCAGTAACTGGTCTCTGGGGCTGGCACACAGATGTGTGTGAGAACTGCTGCCTTCTCTGGGGCTTGTCCCACTTCCATCCTTGCTCGGCTTTGGCCACTCCTTGGAGACAGCTGCCTGTGCTTGCTGTCTCCTCATTAATTCTACCTGCTGCTTCATGAGGTGGGGCTTGACAGATAGAGCTAGCCTTACTTCACCTAGAAGAAAAGTGGCACATGCTCCACAGAAGGTGGCCAGCTCTTACTTACCTTCTTCTTGTCCGCACCCCATCGTTGTTTTCTGCCCCCACGTCCCTCTATGTTCAATATTTACAGTATTCTGTATATGAAGTGGGATCCTTTGACTGGATTGCTCTGTACAGGGAGGTGCCAGTGTTTGGTTGTTATTATCATCGTCATCATTATGTGAGCAGGCAACGTGTAAAGCATGGATCGGGAGAGAATTTACGAATGCGGTGGCCTAACAGCAGTTAAAATGCAGCTGTGGCAGTGCAGATGAACAAGGGGGGTGATGCTGGTGCTTCCCTCAAATGATGTGAAGCCTCGGTCAGATGGGGTGGCGTTGCCAGGAGAGACACTTCAGAAGCAGAATATGGATGTTTTGGGAGGTAATAAAAGAACAATTAGCAGGAAGGAGTGTTTTTGCAGACATAGCTGAAATGGGATGTAGCTGCAGGGCCATATTGATTTATTGTACTTAAAACAGTCTGTGCCTATTTTTAGAAGTCCGATGATGCCTCTTACGCTGCGAAGAGGAAGATTCTTGGGAAAAAAGACTGTAAAAAGCAACTGGGATTACTTTGTGCCCATGCAGTGGCATTTCCCCCTATTTTTAGTGCAATTCAGCACAATCCGAACATGGACTCCCGAGAAGTGCTGGGGTGAGGGCGCCTTGCCTTAGAAACACACTATATGTTTTTTGAAAAACTAAATAGCTGCTTTGTACCTAGATGGGAGGCTTTAATGGGCTTGGATGGGGTTCAGATACCACTGCTGCTGCTTTCTTGCCCAGTGCGGGATTACTGCTGACTTGCAGCTCCTAGTTTAGTTTCTCCGGTGTTTTGGGTCCCAGGGCTGGGCACCTGGCTGCAGCTATTCCCATGGGAAAGGACTAGCTGCAGGACCCACCATCTGCAAGCTTGGGCCTTGACACCAACTCTCCGCAGTGTTTAATTAAATTTGATTTAATCGAGGGAAGATGACCGGGTCTGCCCCCCTGGTCCCTGCCGCAGTGGGGCCGTGGTGGGCACCCAAGGCTCTCCTTCCCGCTGGGTGCCGTGTGGCTTTGCCAGGGCTGGAGGCAGGGTGGTTTCTGGTGCCCCGGTCAATTCTGCGAGAAGTGAATAGTTTTTCTGGTTGTTTGCAGCACACTCCAAAGATGAGTCAAGGACCTACCCTCTTCTCTTGTGGCGTGATGGGTAAGTAACAGAAACTTCTGTCCGTATTTACTCTACCTCTGCTCCCGCTTCGTTGTAGTGATGGGTGGGAAGACGTCCGGACTAGCTGGATGTCTCCAAAAAACGCTCTGCTGCAGACCGTGGGGTGGGCAGCCACCCAGCTGCCCCACACAGCGGGGACGGAGGGGCACCCAGCCCACCACCCGCTAGTGGTGGCCATCATGCCCGTGCCGCTCTCCTTCACGGAGGGGGTTGTGCTGCCCTGTTGCTGTTGCTGAGTGAATTGCTTCTCTCCTTTCCCCTCCCCTTTGAGATATCTGCTTATTTTTAGAGTAACTCCTATAGTTGAGATTATGAGCGTTCTGGGTCTGAGGCTGTGTTTGAGTATCCAGCGTGTGACTGCGGCTCTCGACTGTTTGCACGATGCCAGTAAGGAATATCAGTATTATCACTAAAACGTTCTGCCACTTGGCAACAAAGTGTTTGGACTCAAAGCTCAAAGGAAAACTCAAAAAATAAGGAGAATGTCTTATTTTTACCTTTGACAATAGCCATGGTATAGGATGTTTAATCCCTTTTATCTCAGAGCTTGCAAGCAAAACCCGATCGTGCTGGAGGATGTGCTGTTATATTGTGCTCTTTGGGTTTTGTAGGGGGGAGCCAGTCACCAGGCGAAGTCTCAAAACCCAATTAAAATCGTAGGTCAAACTCGAGCCAAGCTACTTGCTATGAAAGCCAATACTTTGCAGACAAAGAGGCTGCCCCTTTTCTTCATGGACACAACTCATTAGCGTTAATGGGAGCCAAGCAAATGCATTGACAGGAGATATTTCCCAAGCTCTCTGATAACTCCAGTCATTGGGTGGGTGGGGGAAGATGGAAAGCATTTGGATTTTTTCAGATGAAAGTTGCAAGCTTCAAAGTCAAGAAGGGGTAGAGGCAGCCCATTCCCTTTCTGCTGCCTGTCAGACGTGAGTGAGGAACAAAGAAACCCAGTCGGATGGTCTTGTCTTGCACTGTGGCGCTGGCAGGCTCTTCAACAGATAGGAAGAGTCCACACCTAATTGAAAAGCAGCTTGTCTTCAAGAGCTTTTACAAAGCCTTCTGCAGTTTTGTAGCACTGGGCTGGTCTTCCTCGGCTGCCAAGTTGCCCTCTTTCCGAGGGGACTGAATGTCACCTCCTTGACCACAGCTTACCATGCAATGGTCTTCGTCATGCCCAGTCAAGAGGAGCCAATCTCTCCAGCATGCAAGGGCATCGGATGGCTTGGGTTTAATTTTAGGCATCTTTCCCAAGCGTTCTTCTTGGTGCCTCCACATGTGGGCCACAATCACAGACTAATCCGGTGTCAAAACTTACTTGACTTTTTAAATAAGTCCCATGGTTATGGTGGCACCGAATGCAAAACTGGGGGAATATTTCAGGTCAAAGGGCCAGGTCCCCGTCGGTGGAAAGCACTGAGCTAAATAAGCACAGTGACGTTTGAACTGGCAGCACAGCCAGTGAGAGGCAAAGGCTCGTAGTTCCATGTACGATGTTGGGGGCGTGGAGGGAAGTTGGCTGAATTTTATGGGATTTTAGCCAGAAGAGGCTGAGGGTCTTCGCACAGGGTCTTCCCGGTTGGCTTTGGGGGCGAGGGCAGCTTTGGGCAGGAAGATAGCTCATGGCTGGTCCCAGCGGCCATGGGACAGTGGGGTAGAGGGAAGCCCAGCCTTGGCCAGGATGCCAGGGAAAGCATCATCCAAACCCTGGAGCTTCCCACAAGCGTCGGCTCAGGAGCGTTTATCTCCAGGAAGGAGAAGGAAGAAGTTGAGTCAAAGCTCCAAGGGGTGCGTAACGCAGCATGACCAAGAAACCCAGCTGGCCCAAGGTGGCAAGGCTGGGGTCCTGCTCACCTGTGGCATGACGTGGGGAAAAAGAGTAAACTGGAGCGCATGCCTTCGGGATGTGGATACCGTGTACACTGCACGAACCTGAAAATCAGTTGTAGATTGGAATATAACTCAATGTAAACACTTGATAAGTCAAATGATGCAATGTTAGATCCACTTCTCAAAGCAACCAAAATAATCTTTTGATTTTTAGATTTGTAAGAAATACCTCTGTCAGTGTGATGAGAATATTACTAAAAGGATTGGGTTTTATCTTTATATAGCCCTTTGCTGGGAGGAAGATTAAAGGTGCCTAAAAGTGCCTGAAATTATAAATATAACACTTTCTTTTTTCCCTTCTCCTTGGTGGATCCTTGAAACACCTGGGAGTTTTAAGAATTTTGCTGTTGTTAGATGTGTGTGTGTGTGGGGGGGGTCCTTCCTTTTTTCCTTTTCCTTCTCCTGCAGTCTCCATCACATGTCCCCAGTGAAAATATCAGTGACTGTGATAGAGAGATAAGGTGGCGTAGTAGAAAGTTGGGGCATTACTTTTGAGTTCCTCTGTTGAAATTTTCCTGTCTTTGGGTGGATGGCAGATGAAAATTCACAGTATTTTAACAAGGCATTGGTGGCATCACCTCGCCTTTCCCTAGCAGGTATATAAGAAGTACTCAGCATCTAAGTCGGTAGCGTGAGGCTGCACTAGTTCAGTGTTGTATGAAAACCTCAGTGGGTGCGTGCCAGCAACTGTGGCCTCCTGATTTCTGTGTAAGCAAGAAATTACCTCTGAGGCAAGCTGCAGGCAGGGTTTTATTGAGGCTGTGACATGGTGCTGGGGAGTGCAGTCGCCTTGGCTGCAGGATCAGAGTCCCGGAGTGCTGGGCGTTGCGTGCACAGCCCTGCCTGTGAAAGGAAGGAGGACGGGTTTGAGCCCATGGGGATGGATCCTGCATACATCCTCTGTGAAGTGCTCTTTTCAAATTAACAGTCGTTTGCTTTTTCCCGTGGAAAGCACCCCCAGAAGTTGGCCTTGGAGAGCGCTGCGGCAGAGGTCAGCTTGTCTGTCCTTCAGCACGCTCCTCCACCAGCGCGGTTTGGCAAGGCCACCGGTCCAAGAGGTGAGCGTGCCGGGGGGGCTGCAGCCTTGGCTCTCATCATTGCACACCTCTTACCTGGAAGATGCTTTTCACCCTGTGTGGGTGGCAGAGGAAAGCAAAGGGGCCAGAAGAAAGACCAGCCCACGGTGGGTGATGCCCCTCGATCGCGTCCTGAAAGCACCCACAGGGCTCACGCGCCTCTTGTTTCTGAACTGGGATTTCCGGGGATTTCGGGTTTTTCTTTGGAAAGGCCACCAGTGTAGAGCAGCGTCTTGGTTGGGCGTTCGAGCACAGTCAGCCCGCGAAGAGAAAAGCCGTGCGGGGAAAGCCAGCAAGGCATAGCTGGCGCGGGGACGCCTCGGCAGAGGATCGCCTTGAGGAGCAGGGCACGCTTTGCCGTCGAGAGGGGGAATTTCCCTCCCCCATGCGGATGGTTGGCACGAGGAGCCCGCAGCTCGCTGGTGTGTTTATTCTCCAGCGGTAGGTTTGGGGGCTGTTGTTTTCGTTTCCCATTGAAGCACAGCTCCGCGCATCGGATTTTAATCTTACTTCTCCAATGAGAAGGCTCCGTGGCGCTGCCGTCAGCTAATTACAACCATTAAATTTGTTCCACATTTAGAAATCATCTCTCGAACATAAACAGGGGGCAGTGGAAAATGCAGGCTGCCTTCCCCCTGTGCACGGGGACCAGGAGACTGAAATTTGACTTGAACAACATGTAAAACAAGGGAATTGGATGCGCACCTGTGTGAAGAGAAATGTTTGGGTTAGGATCCAAACAGGATTTATCTGCCAAAAAGGAGAAGCAAAATTGATTGAAAACCGTAATTGCTTTACAAGTTGCCATAATAAATTATGTATTAATGTAAATTATTTCACGGGAAAGGAACATAGAGGAAACTTGAGCAGAAGGATCATGCATTATGTATAAAAAAGAACTGTAAAAATATTATAGCAGCACATTTGTGTCGCTGTAGTTAAAAGTTGTGTCAGCGTTTTCATTTTACACCCTTCTCGGTGGTTATGAGCATGGTCATTAAAATTTACTCTGTGTCACCAGAGGAGCACAGCAGTCGTTTAAAAAGCCCATGGCCACCCCGAAGCTGCAAGGTTCCTGGCATGGCCGTGCGCTGCTCCTGCAACACCTGGAGCTCAGCATTTGGAAGCCTGGCTGAGATGCTCCGAGGATGGTCCCTGTTCTCCACGGGGCTGTGCAAAGCTCTCGGGGATGCTTGGAGGATGACGCCCAGCTCCTTGATTTTGGGATGTGACTTCAGCCCGCGAGTGCCTCGTGCCCTGGATCACTGGGCTTCTTTGGTGCAGTGGAGGTTGCACAGGAGAACAGATGGATGCTGTTAAGGGGTCACGTTCACTCTTCAAAGTCAGTGTCTTGGTTTTGCCCGAAAGGAAATTTAGGAACAGCCAGTGGTGCCAACCGTGTTTGAGCATGCTGCCGACGATCCCAGGGTGGGTTGGGCTGTGCTCACATGCAGGTGGCTTCTGGCTTGTCTCTGAAAATTGGAGAGAGGGGGGAAATAAACCAGGTGAGGATGGCCTGGCAGCCAGGGGCCAGGACACGCTGGGGCTTGCTGGGGCGTGTTGCTGCTTGCCCAGCCCAGCGAGTCCTGCCGGTGCATGCTGGTGTGGCATTAGCCTTGCACGGAGAGCAGATGCTGTGGCTTGCAGTGACGGCTGCTCTTCCCACACCCCCAGTGCTCTGGCTGTTTGACACCCAACATCTCCCCCCTGGAGCACCCCTGGCGGGGCTGCATCCTGTCATCCCAGGGACAAGGCTCTGCCACCGAACTGTCCCAGAGCCAGGGTGGTGGGATGGCGTGCAGGCTGGAGCGGTGATGTGGGAGCTGGGGCTCAGACTGACCTTTCCAGGGCTGAAATCGGAGCTAACTATCGCAGCCTTGCTTTGGAAAGCAGAAATAGTTTGGGTTTGGGTCCCCTGAGGCTGGGTAGCTTGGGAGCCCGCAGCTGTAACTTGAATTTAATGTTGCTTTCTGCCTGTCTGAATTTCTTACTGCTTTGTGCGTGGTTTGCAAGAGGGTTCAGGCTCCTGCTGCCATGGCCAGAGAGGGCAGGACGAGAAATTCAGTCCTCCCCAGGCTGCTGATAACAACCCCCTGTGTCTTGGGAGCTGGAAAGCTATTTCACAACCAAAGAGATGCCAGAAAATTCACTTTGTGTTGGCTCACCCTGGAAATACAGATTTGCAGATTGAAACATCTCAAGAGAAATTTGCTGGACGTGCTCATCAAGTGACTCTGAAGTGTTTGTATTTGCAGTTTTAAGTTAAAATCGAAAAAAAAAGGTGCTATTTCATCCTAGAATGCTAACAGCCAAGAAAGGCCCGTTTAACCAGGAGAAGAGCCCCTCGTGCCACACTTACATCGTGCTCTGGTTGGAAATGTTCTGGGTTTTTTCCAATAGGCAAAGGAGAGTTCTCCAGCAAAGCAGCTCACTTGCAAGCTGAGGGTTTCTCATGGTGGGTTTTATCCTGGAACAAATTGATGCCTCAGGGTAAACCAGGCTGAGGTTTATAATTTAAGAGAATTAATACATGCTTAAGTGCAGCAGTATTAATGGCTCCACTGCAATTATCATTATCAGCACGCTCAGGATGTGAATCTTAGCCCTAAAAAACTGAACAGAAAACCAGCCGCTTTTCCTCAATAAGGCTTTCCTGAGTTCTTTACTTCCACCCTCAGCCCTTAGTCTACCCCGTTTCCAGGTTGTTTAGGGGCGAACAGTTTTCTGTTTGCGCTGAAAAAAAACATTTTCTGGGTCACCCGGTGTTTTGGGACCCATCAGTGGTGCTCGGGGAGCGGGGGGGACAAGCTGTGCCAGGGTCCCCTCCCTGCCCTGCCAGCAAATCAGCTCCCGCGGGGCCAGGGGAGAAGCAAATAACCCCAAGCTAGCGCTGGGGATAGCGGCGTAATTACCGTTTGCTTTGCAAGGTTTGGAAGATTTATAGCTGTTTGTGCCAAAGCAGGGGTGAAAGAGGAAGGTGTCCCGTATCCTCCTCACCAAGGCCTTTTGTACAGCGTGACGTCTCCGGCCAGAGGATCGTGGCAGCTTGCCATGAAAAATCGGCTTCTATTTCTGTTTCTTTTGTCTGCTGACCTGACCCAAGAAATCTCTCTGCTGGCAGGAGAATACAGAGGGAAAATAATAAAGATCTAAACATAGATGTAGTTGTTTAGCACAGATTTCTCCCTTTTCATTGTGTTTATTAAAATGAGGGCAGCAACAGTTAAAATGCCGTGCGGTTATTGAGGGCAGAGCCAGGCTGTTTGTGGCTGGAGCTGTTACGGTGGCAGGGAGAAATGGGAAAACTGGCCAAGAGTGGTGTAAGGGGCCCCAAATCTGACCTCCTGACTTGAAACCGAGCCTTGTTCGGAAGCGTTCTGCACCGTTGCATCTTCCCTCTCAGGTTGGTACCTACAGCTTGTGGGCTGGGTACCGCTTTCGATTCATCCTTCAGTTGCCAGAGTGGAAAAACCCCAAACCCCCTCCGAAATATCGCAAGATTTAGATACGATCATACGAAACTTCGCAGCGACGGTTAGCTAGCACGGTTTGCCTTTGTTTGCAGCAGCAGCCGACGACAAAAACAGTCACCGGAGAAAGTCTGTTGGGTGATTACTTTTTTCCATTGCAGCAGCCGATGGGGTTGTCCTACCATGGTTTTCCTGTTGAGCGTCAGCGGCGTGTCTGCAGAGAGCCCCGCTCGCCTGCACCAGGGAGCCAGACCTTGATGATGCTTTGCTTTTTTTCTGTTCTGGTCAGCAAGACCATGTGTGGGAATGAGATCATCGCCCTTAATCCTCTTTTGACACGGTCATCAGTGGGATTTCTGAACCCAGCTGTAGCCGGGTTTGCAGGCTTCCTATGCGGAGCTGCCCGTAGCCACGTGGCTTCTGGAGGTGCAAGTTTCTCAGAGCTTTACCCAGTCACTGCAAAACCCGTCTGATAAATAGTGTCTTTATGCTGGCCCCAAAACCCTGCAGCAGGTCTCCACCACCTTTTGCTGTGCTGCGCTGGAAGACTGTCAATGCAAGCCAAATTTGCAGGAGGAACAAACTCTGGTGTAAACAAGCTGAGTGAAACAGGGAGAAAATGTTAAAAAAAGTGTGTGGGTTTTTTTGGTTTGTTTGTTGTTTGTTTTTTTTACAAAAGTGAACCTGTGAAGTGATTTGTCCCTTTAAATAAATGCTTCAGCATTAGGTTTGTTATAGAAATGCGGACAGCTGGCTGTGCTGGGTACTCCTGGGATTTTCATGGCAGCCCCGAGGAGACGCTAAGCCCGGGTTGCCCAGGTTTCTGCAGCACCTTCCTGCTCCGTGTGGGTAACCGGGCAGGGGGCCCCTGGGCCAGAGCACCCGGGTGCCCAGCTTGGGGAGCTGGAGGGGAGATGGCTGATGAGCCTCACAACAGGAGCCTACGAACAGCGTCTTGCAAAGAACTGCTGGAGGTTTATTGTGCATTTGTGACAGCATCAGCCATCTCACAGCTAATTATGTGCCCCCGCTTTTGTTATCTTTGGGTTGGTGTGGGAGGGGTGCTCAGAGCCTCGGTGGGGGTAAGTGGGTTTCATTGGAGCAACACTTTAGCAGTGGCTGAGAGCGGGACAGCCCAACGGGTATCAGGATGGCTTTTGGTTTCCCGTAGGCTTTGATGACTTTTTTGGGGAAATTGTTGGGATTTCTGTGCTACCACAGGCAGGCAGCTGGGTGCCCAGGGAGCACTCCCCTTTCTGTTAGGACCATCCCAACTGCTCTCTCATCTCCTGTCTGGGGTTTTGTCTCCTGAGGTCTATCTCACCCCAGTGCTGCTACACCTTTGTGCTCTTCACTTCCAGTTTTTGTGCATCTCTTAGGCAATTACTGATTGTGGAGCCCAGGACCAGCCGCATGGATCTGAGACATGACTTAGCACAGAGATGAGGCAATGGCCGCACCATTTTATGCTGCTGAATCTCACTTAGCCAGTGCGATCCGGATATGCAAAGGCATGTTTTTGCCTTCTTCTAGCAGTTCTGTTCCTGCTGCAATTGTAATTTTGTCTCTCTCTCCGTGTACACCGCAGCAGCCGCTCTGTTGGCGGTTCGGAAAGCTATATTCCAAGAGTTAATTAATTTGTACTGGAATACATCCCATATGCTACTCTTTTTGTTTATGGACATAGAAAGCGAATCGCAGAATTAATTAATGCTAATGCCTGTGCATGTGTGTTGTTTTTTGGGTGTTTTTTTTCTTCTTTCTGAACCAGAAAATGACAGATGGAGAGATCTCAGCAGGAAATGTCCACTCCAGCTCGAGCAGCCGGGCGCCAGCATCTGGGACTGCTTGTCGGACAAGGGCGAGGAGGGCTCGCGCTGGCCGAGGGAGACGGCTAGCACCTGCTCTGTCACCAACCTGATCAAAGACCTCAGCCTCAGCGACCCCCACAGCAACCCCTCAGCCCCCCCCAGCAAGCGCCAGTGCCGCTCGCTCTCGTTTTCCGATGAAATGTCCAGCTGCGGGACCTCGTGGAGACCCTTAGGCTCGAAGGTTTGGACCCCGGTGGAGAAACGGCGGTGTTATAGTGGGGGGAGCGTGCAACGCTATTCCAACGGCTTTGCCACCATGCAGAGGAGTTCGAGCTTCAGCCTGCCATCACGGTCCAACCCCCTCTCCTGCGAGCATCCCGCCCTCAGCAACCGGCTGGGGTGCCAGCCGAGGAAACCGGCCACCGGCGGGCGCGGAGGAGAGCGGGTGGACATGCAGAGGTCCCTCTCCTGCTCGCACGACCGCTTCTCCTCCTCGGAGTACTGCCCGCCCTCGGCAAGCAGCACGCCCGCCTCCACGCCGGAGCTGGGGCGACGGGCCGGCGGGCTCTCCCGAAGCCGCTCGCAGCCCTGCGTCCTGAACGACAAAAAGGTCGGGGTGAAGCGGCGGAGGCCGGAGGAGGTTCAGGAGCAGCGGCCCTCGCTGGATCTCGCCAAGATGACCCAGGTAAGTTGCGGCGGGGCCAGCCCCGCGAGGGCCCTGCAGGCGCGGCTCGGCAGTGAGGTGGTGGTGTTCTCTGTGCTTCGCTAAAAACCCTTCGGCATCCTCCCGAGGCGGGTCTGCGGCACGCAGAGTGACACGGCTGTTACGGGGAGGTGCATCCTTCTGCGTGAGCAGAATGCCCATTCCCCTCCAAATGGATTTCTTTACTAAATTCCCACGTTTCTGTTCTGCGGTGATTTTTGCGCGCCAAGTTCCACCATGTCATCGGTTCCTCCTGGCACGCTTTTCCAGCAGAAATACGTTTTGCGGGGGTTTTTTTGAGCTCATTTCTGAGCTCTGGCGAGGAGCCCCTGCCCTGCTGAAGTCAGCACCCCGAGGCACCTAGCCCTGGCTTCGTCAGGGGTTGAATTCGTACCACCATGGGCTTTACTTGCTCTTAGCATCTGTGATTTTCCACTCTGGAGACGTTACCGTGTTTCATTTTCAGTTGCAAACACAGAGCACAACCTCCCTCTTCAGCCTGCCACACGAAGCCAGGTAACAGATTTGGGATGTAGATCGGGGAGGATTTTGCTCCCAAGTCCTCTCGCGGCAGGACCGGGTGACTGGGCGTTAATGAGAGCCAAAGCGAGAGGCTGCGTGAGCAGCGTTCCCGTTTCTCACTCCTAACATTTCTTTTTCTGCAGTTTCATGAGTCAGCATTTCCCACATCGATAATGTATAGCCGTCAAGTCAATGACACCACCAGCTCTGTGTGGGATGGAGATAACGGGGTACCTGAAGGCTCCCGCTGTGGGAGCGGGGGGGGTTTGCCCTGGGCACCTCCTGGGGTGGGCTGTCACCTTCTGCTGGCCAGAGATCTTCCCCTGTGGTTTCAGTTTGATGCCGTCGGCTGGTGTGCGGTGCTGCGGCGCTTCATCCCGTGTCGGGAGCATCTGTCCTGATTTTCCTTGTACAGCTGCGGCCAGCGAGTCCGCCCGGTGCAAGGCAGCCCCTTGCTCACAGGGAAACTGCTGGCAGCTATTCATCAGCGGGGTGGAGAAACAGCCGTGGGGGTTCTCCCCTTGGGGTGGCATCCGACACTGTACATGTGTTTTCCCCACTTACAAGAACATGATATTTTATGGCGTTTCATGCTTGGCAGCACAGGGGGTGTTTGAAGGCGTGTGGTGGAGTTGGAGGAAGAGTTTAGCTTTTCCTTCTCCAGAGGAGCTTGGAGGGTAAAAAGGATGAGGAAATCACATATTTGGGTGATAGCAGGGGAAAAATACGAGGGTTGGAGGGTCGCTCTCGTCTTTTGATAAACCACACCAGCAGCATCTAGTACACTAAGCTTTTTTATTAGCTAATGAGCTGGATGGGCAGTAAAACCAACTTATGCGTGTTATATTTCGGTGGCCACAGGTTGGATTAGCACAGTTGCCCCCTCCTGATCCTCTCCCTACTCATTGCTTGACCTGTACCTGTGATGCAGGGTGTCCCGCCAGCCCACGTGGGAGTTTCCCAGCAAACCAAAGCCTGCAAAAGACCCAGATTGCCTCAAAACTAGAAAGCAAAGTGGTTCCTTGCTTCAAAACCAGCATGTTAAAACTGCCTTTGCCACCGCACGCTGACAAACACAGCTTTCTCGAGTCTCCATTAATAACCCACTGGTGTGGGAGGAGGTCCACAGCTGTGGGCAAAGGGCTGACCAGGCTGAAAGCCCACGGTGTGGAGCAGCCAGGGAAAGAGGGGGAAGGATGCGGCCCCAAGCTCACGTGCCGGGGCTGGGAAATGGGCTGCTCCTCTTTCTGCGTGCCTGCAGCGGCCAGGGGAATGCTCATCCGCATTGCCTCTGACGGCGTGTGTGGGGTCTGCATTTGGAAATGCAAAGCGTGACTTGCGTTTATACTTCTCGGGGGGGTTTGCGTACGCATGCAGGCATGTGTGCCAAGGTTGATGAGGAGCCCTGCAAAGGGCCGTGTCTGCGTGTCACTGGGTCTCGTTGCATCAGGGCAATTCGGCATAGAGACGTGGCAGTAGCACGCGCGGTTGCGTGGGCACGCAGCTAACAAAACCCAAGGCGATACCCGTGCATGCGGAGCCGGTTGTGCCCGTGCCAGCAGGTACCTTGGTTTGGTTGCCCACGGGGGTGTCTGCCTGCTGTGGCCAGTGGTTTGGTCTTGCAAGGCTGGACATTCCCATCGTATCCCTCTGGACAAGCTGCTCAGCACCTCAGGAGTGATTATCAAGACCTTTTGGGATGAGTCAAAAACATGGAGTGCATTGCGAGGTATGACACACGCGTGCCCCGCCTGCATCTGCTGGAGTTCTCGCTGCGGAACAAAGGGAAGAGATCAAAGGGATGGGACTGGTTTCGTTCGCCTGGCGGTTCTGAGAGCCTGCGCAATGGTCACCGTCTCCGAGCGGTGCTCGCGCCGTGGCAAGATGAGCGTTTCAGAAGCTCTGGGAGGGCAGAGCAGAAGTCATCTGCTCTTCTTTGCTCATACTTCATGCTGGGCCGGCTCGCCGGGGCACCAAGGGGGAGCATGGAGGAGCGGGGAGCGATCTCCTCGAGGGAACAGCCATGGCAGGCTCCGAGGCTTTGATCCCTCATTAAAAGAATTAATGAGTTTATCCTTGCAAATGCCAATGAGGCCTTTTTTTTTTTTTTTTTTTTTTTTTGCCTTTTTTTGTTTCCAAAGGCTCCTTGTGATTTTCTGCTCTTTAATTGCCAGCCTTTGCCAATGAAGGGCACGGAGGTGGTGGGGCAGGTAGGGCAGACCCCCAGATGGACCCCGCTGGCAGGGATGCAGCCCCAGCCCAGCACTGAGCAGATGGGACATTGTGTCCAGCTGTTTTCCTGCCAGTGCTCCACTCTGCAGGCTTTGGGGAATAAAAGGCTTGTGCCAGGGCTTGGGAAGCCTCCTTTTGTAGCTGTTCTTCCAGCCTTGTGAGCCCATGGGTGCTCCTTCCCGGCTCCCTTGGTGCCCACTGGGAGTTCAGCACCTGCTGTAGCTCATCTCAAGCCCTTCCAGGTCCCTGCCAAGGTCTGTGCGAGGCTTCACAGGCACAGCATGGCTGCATGCTTGGCTTGGTCCCTGCTCTGAGGAAGTGAACCGCAGGCTGGGATCGCATCCTGCACCTCTGAGCCCACCTCTGTGGGTTGGCCTTGGCCCCAGCAAAGCACAGAGTCCAGACAAGGGCAGCCCTGACCGCCAAGTCCCTACCCGGCTGCTGCGTTGGACGGCTCTCCATCCCATGGCCACACAACGGGGACCCTGGTCAGGATAGGAGTGCCCCCAGCACGGGTAAGGATGCGGCTAAAGGATTTAACAAATCTCAGCATCTGGCTGTCAGACGTGTGTGTCGGACTTGTGTATTAGGAGCTAATACATGGGTAAAGAAAGACTGACACGAACCCGTCTAAGACCCAGGTTTAGGAGGATAAAGGCACAGCGAGACCTGGCAGATTGCCCTCCTGGAGCATCCTCAGGGAGCACTGCAGGCTTGGATCCTGCCGGGAAACCGCTCTGCACCACCGTAAGCTGGGTCACTGGCTCCCACAGACCGTGTGCTCCCAATGGGTTCTTGATTTCTGTCCCTGCAAGGGCTAGACCCTCCCTCAGCAGCCTCGAGGTGTCACCTCTTCTGCAAATCCCTAACCATTTGCAAGCCTTTCTTAAATCCCACATGCCAGGTTCGTCTGAAATAAGCTTCATGATTTTCAGCCGCCAGTGGAAACGTGGAAGTGAAGCAGCAAATGGAAACGGGCTGAGAAGCGGGGACGGCGCGAACAAATGCTCGCGGTTACGAAATAACCAGGGTGCTAAAAGCCGCGGCGTGTCCCCGGAGCAGCTGTGTTTGGTAATCGAATTTCAGGAGAAGGGCTGTGGGCTGTGTGGCAGGAGCTGTTTGGCAGGAGAGAGGTGCAGGACCTCTCCCCACAGCACTCCTGGTGCTGCCTGGGGTCTGTGCAGGAGGTCACCGGCTCCGGGAAGGCTGCCTGCAGGTGCTTTCTCTGCTGGTGTAGAAGGTTCATGCAGTGGATAGGGAAAGGAGAGTGTCCGGGCTCTGGTTTCCGCCTTTTGGGAAGAGAAGGTCTGAAGGGTGGTACAAAGCCAGGATGGTGGGCGAGGAGCCACAGACAGTGCAGTTCTCGGCTCCCTCAGTCCTTCCCCACCTCACATCCCTGCCCTGTGTGGGACAGGGGACGCGATGAGGAGGCAGCAGGACCTGGAGGCTTGAAGCAGAGCTCATGGATGGGCTGGCCCAGTGTTTCCCAGCATCTCCCGCCTTCAGCTGCTCCAGTGAGGCTCCTGGAGGACAGGGATGGACACCTTCACCCAGAGACGCAAGACACACACATAAGCATTTCCTTTGCAGTAGATGTGCCTGAAATTGCTGGCTTACAACTGCAGAGGTAACTAATTTCGTTATCCCAGCAGGCCCAACTGAGCGCTTCAGCAGTTAGGTTTATCCTATCCCATAAGCTTTGCAAAACTCAGCTGTATCAGATGGCAAAGCTGACCAAAATATTCCACCGTGGGGGGTTCTTGGTGGCCCTGCCCACAGGGTACCAGAGACTGGCACCAGCACCAGCACCCCCGGCACAGCTCCCACCGTCCTTGCTCTCCGAGGATGCTGTGAGGCAAAGCCAGCTTCTCCATCACGTCAGACCGGGGGGAGGGTTTGTCAGCTGGGAAACAAAGGCCTTGGCTGAGGAGATCCCAGGGGGTCAGAGGAGCTTCCCTTTCCCTCCGGTGGATGCCGAGCCCAGGTACACATTTATAATTTGGATAGCCATGGCCCTGGCATGGGCGGGTGGCCCAAGGATGACAAAAATCTAATCATTTGTATGGCTGTAAGCAGCTTCCGTATTCCTGGAAAACCTTCATCTTGAGGAACAGTTGTGTTTTCTTTGGCTGCTGTCCTCCACATCAAAAAATCCTCCCAAAGCGAGAAAGCAACACCTGAGCAGCCTGTGTTACCCTCAGGTTTAGACGAGAATAGTTGTCGGGGTGGTTCATCCTCTGCAAGGACTGGTACCGTACAGCAAGGGTCCCAGAGCCCTGTGCTGTGACGCACAAGCACTGCGGGGACGGGAAAGGGATTGCTGGGTGCAGCACCTCCCCCAGCGCGGGTGGCAGCCAGGGTGATGGGCACCCCCTCTCCCATCCCTGCTTGCCCACTGGTCCAGGCTGGGTGGCCGAGGCCGCTGCCGAACGCCCGGCAGTTGCTAGCACCGCCGCCGCCGCCAAGGATCCACAACTGGGATCCAGCCCAAGGCATGTCCTGTGGAGCATCCCTGGTCTCCTGGGAGGAAACCCAGCCGGGTCCCACAGCAGGGATGCGCTGCCGGGCTTGGGGCGGCAGGGCTGGAGCAGGGGGGGAGGAAAGCGAAGCCAGGAGCCGTGCAAGGGCCAGGGCTGGCTGAGCTATTCGGTTATGAAAAGCAGCGCTGGCAGGCTGCTCGCCGCGTGGGAGGACTGGCACAGAGGGACGAGCAGGATTAGGCAAGTTCTGGTGAGCATTCTTGCCTTTGGTGGGGCGGGCTTTCGGGGCGTGGGGCACGGTCAGAGCCCTCCCCGGCACGGGAATGCCGTGGAGACCAACTAATTCCTGGTGGGCAGTTAGGAGGTGGGGGATAAGTGTGCTTGAGAAAACCCTGCACGTTTGTGTCTTCCCCCAGGCTGCTTTTAGTGCCTCTCTAGGAACGAGACTGGAAAGTCAGGTGATTTCAGATGGAGGCTGAAATAATGGCAAAGTGTCCGTGTGGCTGCACATGTCCCCTGCGCTGGCTTTACACGGGGTATGAACGGCTGCGTGCGGGGGTCTTCGTGATCCAAAGCAAAGGAAACCCAGTGTCCAAACTGGGCTTTCCAGTAGACCTCAGAGCCTTCACTTTGCAGATGGGGAAACTGAGGCACGGAGCACACTGTGAGTCCCCGGGGGCTAACAGCAGAGCTGGGGACCGGGCTCGGGGTGCTGGGTGCTGAGCAGCATCTGACTCCGGCAGCGGATCGGTTAATTTTTTTGCTTTGCTGGTAACCACATGTGTTTATAGGCCTGAAACCCAGTACCATAATCAAAATAAAAATAATTTGACCTGAAAGAAATGTTTTCTTCATACCAGGAGGGATATTTAGGCCAGGCAGGAGGGGAGGGAGCCACTCCTGGAAGCAATTACATGGCCACATGACTGGGCTAATTAAGAAAGAGACCTAAATGTTAAAAGTTCTGCTGGGAGGGAAAATACTTGGGAAAACATTGCCTTTAATTCCTCAAAATCCTGGTTTTGTCTTTTCTCTCTGCGATTCCCATAGCTTGGAAAGGGGAGGTGAGCCCGTATCACTCCCCTTCTTATTTACTGATACAGCACTGAAGCGGAGAGGCTTCAGCTTTGGGCAGAAACCAAACCATGAACACAGTTATTGTTGAAATAGCAACAGTTTTTAAAAGCCACAGCACCATGAGAATCCTTCTGCTCTTCCTAAGGACACACCAACGCTCCGCTTTGTGCCATTTTGCCTTTGAACTGGCAGTAAACCCAGTGGGTCATACTCAAGCGAGTGGGTGACGATGATGTGTCATTTCATCATCCCCAGCGTCCCGAGGCAGGTGAGGTGCAAAGCAGCCGGTTTCTAATTCCTCACCCCGAGCAAGGAGGGTTTGGGTACCGGGGGAGCTGCCTGGCATCTCTGACCACCCTTGCGCCCTGTAAGCCGAGGACATCACCATCCTCCTGTTTCAGTGCACGGCTTGGGCGTGCTTTCCAGCGACAGCTTTTGTAACCCCTTTCCACATGAGACAGCAGCCCAGGGAGGACAACATCCAAGCCCCGACATCCCAGCAGTTGTTCTGACAGCCTGTTAATTAATCTCCTTGCTCTCCTTCCTCGGCGCAGTGCTTTCGGTCTCGCGGCTCGGGGGACCGTGCCTGTACCGGCAGGTTGTGATTAGAAATGGTGGGGATCCGATTTTTCCATTAATTGGGAGGTTTCTCAAAAAGCTGCTTTTCTTTTTCTGGTGTGGTTGCGCCTAAAAAATCTGGGAGATGAGCCGTGTTGCAAGGGTGACGGGAGGTGGCTTGGGCCCCAGCTGTCCTCCCAGCTGGGCTGGTTTCGGCAGGAATGGGTGGCTTCACCCTTTTCAAGGCACTAGGAGAGTCTGGCTGGATGTATTAGGTGAGAAAAACGGATTTTCTCAACAAAACAAGAGTCTGCCAGAGATGCTGTGTGTTGAAAAGACACCTGCTTGGTTTTCCTCTCCCATGGTCTGGTGCAACTCTTCTCCAAAGGGCACCTTGCTGTGTGTTGAGCTGGGCACTTGCCATCTCCCACCTCTGTGTCCACCGCTTTCTGGCATCTCTGTGGCAGCGTTTCCCGCAGGATTTGGGGTGGTGTGTGCCGAGGTGCCTCGCGGCAGTATGAACGCTGGGTTTGGTGGCTTGTCTGAGTCATCTACGGGAAGCCGAGCCATGGGCCAGCCCTGGTGCTGGCGTGCGTGTGCTGGCTGAGCAGATTGCTTTCCTTCACACAGCTCTCTGGGGAGCCGCGAGGGAGACAGAAGATGTCTGTCACACCAGCGACAGCCGCCCTGAAAGAATTTGCAGTCATCCCTGGCAATGGCGAAACGAGCCCTCGCTATCTCTTGCCCCTTCTGTTTCCTGCCTCGTAAAATTATGATATGGTTGTTATTGGGAGGTTTTCGTTTGTCTTAACACATTTCCAAACACAGCTCTCCTTTAAACAGTTGTTTGTTTTTTTAAAAAATGAATCATTTATATATATACACATATATAAAAAAAATATTATCTATCTATGTGTGTGCTTGGCCCCAGCCGTGTTCCCTGCAGCTCTAACCCCAAGCCAGGTTATCCCTGGAGGATGGTCCTGTTGTGCTTGGAAGTGCAAGTTGCTGTGGAAAGGCAGGCACAAACGTCCTCGTGGCACGTAACCCCTCGCACCGCTGGCAGTGATCATCAGACGTGATGAGAGATGTTGGTTCCTGCTAGTTTGTAGGGTGCTGGTGCCCTGCCAGGATCTGTGCACCGGCAATAAATGAAGACTCGGAGGTGGCGCCTGAGCCCCATTTCTGATGGCTCCACAAGGGTTTGGCTTCTGTGTGAGCCTCCAAAGCACCTGCAGTTCAAAGAGCTACGTCTGTCCTAACAAATACTGTGAAACTGATGTCTTCCCCTCCTGACTTTTTTCTGACATCCATTTACTTTCCTGCAAGAGTTGTACCATGAGCACCGAGGAGTCCCAGGCAGCTGGCAAACTGCTTCTCCGTGAAGCAACTTATTATGTAGTATGTCAGATGCTATATGGGACAGAGAGTAGTTGCTATAGAACAAATAAGACAATTAAAATACAATATGCCCTTGCGTCTCCCTGGTGTTATGGAGGGGTTAAGAATTCACCATATATATATATATAAAAATATAATTGGGTTTTACTCGCAGTTTTGCTCTTGTCTTTGGAGTTCTGTAGCTGCCGCAACGGCAGTGGTGATGTTTAGTGAGTTTCCATAAATGCAGAAGAAAAAGCTGTTATTATGACCCACCAACGGGAATCCCTCCGGTGCTGCAGAGCCCCAGGAAGATGCTGGAGAGACAAATCCTAGAAATCATGGAGATATATTAATAAATAATATATAAGTATATATATATAAAATATAATATATAAGAGTTCACCACAGGTTCCTGTGGCTAAGAATTCACCCTAAATAGCTATCTGCCCTGCGGGTGGGCTGTGAAGGATGGACGAGAGGGTACTGGCAGCAGTGGCCACCAGCCTGGTGGGGAGGTGGTGGGGATGAAGCGCTGGGTGTGCTTGGTAAGGAGCAGTATAGAGAAGACTTTGTGCCTGAGAGACGCCTGTTACGGGAAGGGTGCTGAGATGCTGGTGCCGGGTACAAGGGGACCATTCACGTTGCTCGCTGGCTGCCGTGGTCAGACAGCACCATTCATGGGGTGACTTCACCGTCCCCTGAGGAGCACGTGCCTTCGCAGGATGGAGTCATCTGCGCACCAGGAATCACAAGAGCATCCTCCTGAAGTGGGGATGTGTGTGGTTCTTGCGTTCCTCAGGATTAAGATCAGCTTCACCCTGGGCTGCGAGATCCAAAGGAGCAGCGGGTGTTAATGCTCTGGGTGGCTGGGAGCTGTGCTGTCCCCTGCCTTGTTTTCCCTTCCAAACTAAGGAATAATGGCAGTTTCCTTGAGGATCCATGCACAAAGGAGCTCGCACGCTCCCAGAGCTGAAGTGAGCAGCCCACCAGCTTGGCAATGGTTCAGGCTGGTCTTGATGCTGAAGTGGGGAGAAGTTTCAAACTGCAGGATGGGAGAAGTGACCTCTCCTCTCCAGCCAGCCAGCTCTTTCCTTGAAGGGTAAAATTCTCTACGTTTTCATGGAGGAAGATTTTTCTGTTTAAGTTTTGGCAGCTTTCAGGCTTGCTGGCCAGGGCAGGAGGGGTGGCAGTGATCTCAGTCGGCGTCAGCACCCACTCGAGCTGGTGGCAAATATTGCCAAAAGGTAGAGACAGGCAAAAAAACTGGAGGGTTTAAATTCCAGACGTATCCCGGGAAATAGTTTGCTATTGATGTAACTTCTGAGACAGATTCCAGCTTCCAAACCCCAGTGTTTTTTAAATAAACATGAATGAGAGCCTGCAAAGGTCAGTTTGTGGCTCGGTGGGAAAAAGCCTTCGGTTCAGGATCAAAAGCAAATGCCTTGGTTCGGGGGGCACGGAGGACCTCGGAGGCCGGCTGGTGTTAACTTTGGTCAGGCTATTACACATGCCACCATCGTTATTCATTGCACTGGTATTTTTTTATTTAAAACCACAAGTGATTGAAAAACATTCGGGTCAGTATGGGAAATTAGGTTCACAATGATGTTTACTCCCGGCATGAAGCATTAAGGGGGTTTGTCCCCTCCCTGCTCCTTTGACAAACCGTTCTCCGTATTCATCGAAGTGTAGCAAACCTCGTCTCGCTGGTGTCCACTGAGGAGACCAAGAGGTGTCCCACTGGCAGGAGCTCATGCTGCTGACACCCTCCTGCTTGTGGCGCCCAGGGTGATGCTGGCACGCTGTGAGGAACTTCACCCCTGAAATATTTCCCTTCCTTTCGGAGATGTTTGGCATTACTTTCTCCCTATGCTGCACTAAAAGGAAAAGCTTTTGTTGGGGATCATAGACTGGCTCGGTCTGAAAGCTTTATCAGGCCCATGTGCATATACGTTTTACTGTATAGAGGGCACCGTGTTAAGAGGAATGGATGCTTTTGAAGTTATGGCACTGGATTAGGCCTCGTATGTGTCAGCTCCATTCCTGCCTCCTCTGCAAATGTCCTTCAGGCAGGTTTCCCCACCTCAGTTCCCAAATGGAAAAATGAAGGCAATGCATGTTTTCACCTACCCCTGTCCATAGGTTCCTGAGGCCGTGCCTGCTTGGGTGGGATGTGATTTGGGTGCTGCCACAGCAATAAACCCCTGCTCTTAGGTCCTGGGTCACATCGCTGCCAGGAGTAGCGTGCAGAAAAGATCCGTCTCCCTATACAGGGCTGATTGATCTGTTAGTGCAGCTCTGGAGTGACCGTTTCATGCAAGGTACCTTGGCGTAGTCAGAGGATGCCCGTAGGAGGTGATTGATTGCAGCAGGCTCTGTTTTAGTTACCTGACAGAGCTTTTAATAGCAGTAACGTGTAACGCAATGACATCCATTGTTTCGATTTTACAGTCAAAACGGTCCCATCTGCCCCAGTTACAAATTTCTGACTCGCCAAACACAATGGGCTGAAAATAAATTCAGCCGTGAAAGCAGAAACGGGCCGCATCCAGGGATGTGAGCGATCCTGCCACGAAGTCACTTTTCCAGCATGGGCTGGGACTTGTGCAGGTGGGTGGGCTCCTCCGGCAGCATCCTTTGCCTGTGCAAGGGGGGTCCAAGTGCCGAAAGGCCCCGTGGTACCCAGGGACTGTGGCCTTCCATCCCCTGCTCCCAGCTCCATCCCCTGCTCCCGCCTCCATCCCACCATGGAGTCCGGGGATGCAGGGTTGGGGGTGTTCCACCCTTGTTCACACTCACATGGGAGGACAGGGCTGGAAACACAAACAAAGCTCAGTAGTGTCTGTCCCAAACATGGACAAAATCCAATTGTATCCCAAAGATGCGCATCTGATTCACCACGTGCTGTTTAACCCTCTGATCCCTGGGCTCGTACGCTACGTGGACCCAAAGGACAGCACTTACGAAGCAGAGGTTTATCCATGAATGATTTGAAAAGTGGCTCAAAAGTGGCGGCCAAGAGCTGTTGTTCATACTGTTTTTAAAAAAACCACCCAAACCCCAGCACTCCAGGAGATTTCCAGGCTTGCTGCCCCCTCCCACGGTTCAGGTGGATGCAGTGATGGCAGGATTTGCAGACGATGGTCAGGTTTTTCTCCCCTCCAAGGTGCTTCGTTGTTGGCATCTTCTGCCAGAGGATTTCAGAAGCATTTGAAAGATGGAGCAGGGTGCAGATTTTGGCTCGGTGGCTACACCCAGCACCGCGGTGGGAATGGCTCCTTTAGGCATAGGGAAATGTGGCCGTGGCCTCCTGGGCAGCTGGTGCTTTTGTAGAAAATATTTTGTCCATGCAAAATTTTAGTAGTGATGATCAGAACAGTTCCTTGGGAATCTCTTGCCTTGCAAAACTCCCAAAGCATTTCAGGAAGTGATGCTAAATAACCCAGGAGGGCAGGTCACCTTTCTTTTCAAGAGAAAGATGTTCAGGCTTAGCTCGAAATGGAGACTGTGGGAAAAGTGGTGCGTATTTCAAGTCCACATTTAATGTGCAAGAGGCCACGATGCTGGGTGCGACAGTGGGTGCAGGTACCCCAGGAGCAGTTACAGGTAGATGACTCCAGATTACTTGCTCCCCTTGCATTTTTAATCCAACCCAACAATGGTTTGATGCCTGGGGAAAAGCAGACTACTACTATCACCTTAAATTAGTCACTGTGTGCTAAGCCTGCTCGGTGTCTGTTGTGGGAGGCAAGATGCTGGCACAGGGAGCTATTCGGGATTAGGTGCACCCTCGCACCTCCTGCCTCATGTTTGGTGTACACACCACAGCACCACCTTTTTATAAATTCTGGATTTATGGTCATCCACGATAGGATTTTATGCCTTTACTTGCTGATAGTTTCTTTAATGGCACTGCTGAAAAGATGAGATGCTCCATGCCTGCAGCCATCCCAGTTCTGCATCACTGCGGTCCATCCCGCTCGGCACCTCCCCGGCGGGGGGGGACGCAGTGTTACACCAAGAGAGGGGCATCGCCTGTTTGTCTCAAGCACTTTCAAACTTCTTTTTGATTTTAATCAAAGTGCTGGTGCAAAGAAGGGCTTCGTGTCACTGCCAGGGAGGTGACAGTGTCCCTGTGCTGGTGACAGGATGGGTGTGGGATGTATTGCCAGCCATCCGCTGGTGCTGCTACGGGAATGGTACCTGGCGGGGTCGGGTGGGAGTGTTCATCTGGAGTGGGTTTCCACCGACACGGGCTGATTCAGGGAGATGAGTTTCACAGAAAACATTTTATTAAAAGTATTGAGTGAGAATTTTTTTTTGAAGTTTGGTTTTAATTTCATTAAGGTCTTGCCTTATAATTTACGACGTGAAGTGAGACCACAATAGTATAATAAAGATATTACTTCTATGCTGAACATGATGCAAATAGTATGAAAATGGAGTAGGGCCAATATTCTCAAAAAATGTGGTTTAAAAAAATAAATAAATATCCGTATTAGTGATGTTTCATCCTAACCTGGGGCAAGTCGAAATACCAGCATCTCCAGATTTCCCCAGAGACGAACCACTCCAAACCCTGGAGTTTTGCCCGCTCTGGGGATGAGACGGGTGCAGGCTCACTGTTGCTTATGCCAGAACCACTCCGCTTAAATCTGTGGCGTTGCAATGGCATCATCAGGAGAGCAGCCCTGCCCCGGTGCCGCTGTCTCCGTGGGGCTCGCAGCAGTGCTGAGCTTGTCGGTGTGAGTGCCCTGCGGGGCTCCAGGGATGCTCTGCCGCAGCCTCTGGGGATGAAGAGGAGAGGGCGGGGAGGCTGTGAAAGGCTGGGCACAGCAGGAATGGGCAACCTGGAAATAAATAAATACACAGTAGTTGCTCATGAAGTTGTGTAATGACCTGTCTGAGCAAATGGATTTCTCCAGCTCGTAGTGAAGGGTTCAGTGTCTGTTAGGGAAAATAATTGTTCTTTCTTAATTATTTCCTCCAGTTATCGTTGTGAATGGGAATGGGCCATCCCCACGTGTGGGATGCTGTGGGATGCTGCACATGAGTGGGACGGTCAAGCCCCAGAGAGCATCACTGGTCTCTGATTCCATGCACAGCTGTGCCTGCTGTATTTCTCCATGATTTCTGGGATTTGTCTCTCCAGCATCTCCCTGGGGCTCTGTAGCACTGGAGGGATTCCCGTTGGTGGGTCATATAACAGCTTTTTCTTCTGTGTTTATGGAAACTCACTAAACATCATCACTGCCATTGGGGCAGCAAGAGAACTCCAAAGACAAGAGCAAAACTGCAAGTAAAACCCAATTAACCCTGCGGGCTCCAAAGGCAGCATTAATACTAATGACTTAAAGCCTCCTTCTTGGTTTTTTTTTTGGTTTGTTTGTTTAAGACTGCAATGTGAAGCAACTTGGTAGGATAATAGATATTTCCGAGTCTGGTTGTGAAAGCTGTTTTTCACACCAAACAAAATAAAAGCAGAATTATCTGCTAAAGCTTTCAGTGCACCATCTAAGCACTGGTGCCTGTTATTGCAAAATTAGGATTGGGGCTAGGTAAATGTTCTTCATTAGCAGATGAGAAGGGAAGAGCCAGGAAGGCAGACCCTGATAACAAGGGCAGCATCGTGGTACCCGCTGGGCGCAGCGCAGGGAGCCACCCCTCTGTACTGGGGATGCTGCTGCAGGCAGGCTATGCAGCACATCAGCCTGACGAAGGGTGCAGGAGTGCCTGCGAATTATTTAGCGCCTCCACAGATAAAATTTCAAAAACACGAAGCAGCGGATGAGTTTGAGCTCTCTGACATGGCAACACCGCGTATAACCCAGCTCCGGCGCTGCACCAGGCACACGACCTCTATTTGCATTTCATATACCCCATAACAGCCTCCTGTGGTTTTGTTCCTCAGGGATTTCGGTCATTTCTTTCCCAACACTTCATCCATAGCTCAGAGGTTTTTTCTGCGGGAGGACAGGGTCGGTGGGAGACCCGCGACCTCCCACCCATGGCAGTGTTGATCTTGGAAGCCGGTGCTGCTGAGCCACGGCGGGCAGTGGTCACCAGCATGGCTCAGGGCAAGACGACTGCACCTCCTGCTTTTTGGGGGGCCCAAAGAGCAGTGGGTGGGGTGCTGGCGGGACCAGTCTGGGGTATCCACCGCGCTGGTGATGTGCGTGGCCAGCACATGGCGCCGGCACCTGTGCTGCAGCCTGGGCCCATTGGCAAAGCTCCTGAGATGCTCCTTCTGGTTGTAAAGAGGAGAGGTTGATTATTCTAGTGTCAGGACGGAGCAGTGCCTGGTGGAACTCCCTCCCCGTCTCCCATATTCCCCTTCCCACTTACCAGGAAAGCAGCCTCGGGGACACCAGATTTTGGGTGCCTTAAAAGCAGGGGAGAGTATTGAACCCGAGTGGCGGGTATGTGCCTGGGCCAAATAAGAGCAGCTGCTATGATGAAGTTCTGCAGGACTTTAAACCCAAAGAAATCCCATTTTCCAGTCTCAAGCACCTCGCCATCCTCCTTGGCAGCACAGACGAGCGCTTGGCATGACACAGCTGCCAGGCAGGACTCCGCTGTGCTGCAAACGACCAAAGCAACAGAGAACAACCCAGGCTGAAGGTGTTTTACAGGAGCCTGTTTGCCTCAGAGAGTGGGTTAAACCGGAGCCGGGCAGAGAAGCCCCCAGGTTGACTTTGCTCATGACTTTGCTGGTTGGGGGGAGCTGGCAGAGGTGCATCGTCCCCGCGCGGAGCAGCCCTGCTCGCTGCCCGCTTCCCCCTTTCCTTCTGGCACCAGGTTATTTTCAGCTTTATGAAGCAACTGTAGCCCAGTGTGCTAACAGGAGGTGATGACAGCTCGGTAGGTAGGGCCGGTGGTGCTGACAGCTTGTAGGGTTACACCTTTCCCAGGAATATTGCGGCAATCACCTGGCCGGGTGGGGGAAAAAAAAGTGTTTGCGCAAAAGCCGGGATCGCCGTGGGGATCAGGGTCTGGCTAATATTTATTCTAGCAGATCCACCGTGTTTGCAGGGATGTGTTTGAGGGGAAAGCTCACAGCCAGGTATTTTATGAGGGGCAGAGTTATATGAAGAAGTGCTGCCGAGGGATTTCTCCATCCTGCTTGCTGTCGGGGCTTCCAGCCCCCAGCCCCCACGGGCTCACATGCTCAAAGGGAGGAAAAACCTGTGGAGAAGGATGGATGTGGGGGGGTGAATCAGCTCCTGCAGCCTTCCTGGCTTTTAGCCCTGCACAGTGTGGAGCATCACAAGAGCCCTGCGGGAAGGAGGCGTAGCCTGAGCTTGGTCACCAGCACACAAGAGAGGTTTTGCTCTGGAGGTCGGCTGGCAGCCCTGCAGCTTGTTCCCAGTGGCCAAGGGTTTCTTCCTCACATTTTTAGATGATTTTTCAGGTGCTTGCTTGGGCAACCTCTCATTTTCTTCCTCTCCCTGAGGGGTTTTCCCAGCCTGCTGGATTGCTGCAGCTTCGGGGAGAGTCAGGGGAAGAAACCCCAGCACCTCAAATGGTCAGAAACGGGTGATGATGGCTGTGAGTGAAGGGGGTTTGGATGGAAGGTACATTACGGATGCTCGCTGGGTGTAGTTGGGGTGGCCAGAAGGATCTCCCAAAAGCCACCTGTGTCAGATCCAAGAGGGTGTCTGAATTCCCACAGTTTGCTTGAGACCAACAGCGTTTGGGATGCCTGCTACCCCTCTTGGTCTGGCGTGAAGGACAGGGCTGCAGAGGGGCCCAGGGCTGCCTGGCCATGGGGAACAAGTGCTGCATTGTGCCACCAAAACTGCTCTTTGGCCGATATCAATAGAGGACTTGACTGCCCGGTTTTGCCTAGCTCAGCACTTCAGCACATGCTAAATTCACCCAATAAATAAAAAATGAGTAAAAAACTCCCGATGGCTTGAGAACAGACGATGCATTGATGGCGGTGGCTGATCCACCGCTGCTCCGCAGCCAGCGCAGGCAATGCTGGCTCGGTTACCACCAGCCTGGGGGACCCTTCCCCAAAATGCCCATCCCCTCACCTTTGCAATGTCAACCCCAGCTGTGCTGCAGCCATCCCTCCGGCCGGGAAGGCGAGGCGTGGGATTTCGTGGCAGACGGTGCCTGTGAAAACTTGCTCGGCAAAGCTGCGTCAGAGGGAGTGCCTCTGCCCACCGCCCGCATGTGGCCTTTCCCCGCAAGCAGCTGCTGCAGCGCTGGAAGCAGCGGGACCAGCGGAAGGGTTTTTCCGTCCTCTTGCAGGGAAGGTAAGATATGACCTGGAATGACTCAAGGCTGTACATGGAAAATGCTGGGTTGCAGCATGTGTGGGTTTGAGCAGGGAAAACACGGCTCTTTGCTCACTTATCTTGCCAAAGTCCAATGAAGAGTTCCCTGGAAGTCCAGTGCCTTCACGGCTGTTCTCTGAGATGCCTCCAAGCATCGAAACACATTCCTTTGAATGGGAAGAGTGTGCTGTGGACCTGTTCAGTTGCTCTCCAGGTTGCATCCTCCTTCATTCATCATCACAGGCATCACCATCTTCTCTGAAGCGCTGTAGAGCATCGCCCACCTTTGCAGGATGCTGTAGCCCACCCGCAGCAGCCCGGCATGCCTGCGCCTGGGTACTGAGCCCAGGGAAGCGCCAGAGCCAGGAGATGAGCTTGATTAGCAGGAGAAAAATTAATGTTCTCAGAAGCGCCAGAGTTTTGTTTATAGAACGGATTTGCACTTCTGGGAGGGCTGTTGACTTTCAGAAGGCTTAGGCTTTCAAGTACCTAAATCACACTCACAGATTTTTTTAGGTACTTAGAAAATATTTCTCCTATGTCCTCAGGCCTTCTCCAAGTGCAGCGGTAATTACAAGTTGTCCATTAACCATAATGTGCAGATCTCTGCTTGAAGCTGTTATGCTTCCAGCACCTAGAAGACAGACCGCATGGAGAGGCACGGCTTGGATTTCAAAAACACGAGCAGCATGACGTGAGGACTGGGTGCAGTTGCAGTTTTAAAGGACAAATGCCTGTGTTTTTTCACATGGGCTCGGGGCTTGTGGGGTTTTGGAAGGTTTCAGAGACCGAAGGCTGTGTGAAATGTGGCTCCCCCCTCCTCGGCTTGGGCAGTGGCCAGCCCCTCCTTGGGCAGCAGGAACTTCTCCTTTCAGCTACTGCAGCCTCTGTGTCGTCTCCTGCAATGACTCATTTTACCGTAGTGCGTCATTTAGCACAGCACCCAAAGCCTCTCAGCATCGTGTTGTCGGTGGGTGCAAGTTCAGCACAAGTACCTTTGATTTTGTAGGAAATTATTGGAGTGTCAAGTAGGTGGGGGTTTGGCCTGCATCCCTCAGGGGGGAAGGAAAGGGGTGATTTTTCATTTACAGCCCGGGGTAAGCTATTTTAACAGTTACTCCCATCTTACCTGGATTTGGAAGAAAGAAAACCTCGAGCAAGTATGCATAAATTCCCCAGGAACATCAGTGGGGATGTTTGGAGCAAGACTGTGTCTCCAGGCTGCATGTTTGGTCCTGAATCATGCTGGAGCGGAGGCAGGCAGCAGCCCTGTCGCTCCGTGTGACCAATGCTCGGTTGGGTACCAGTCTCTCCTGGTTACTCCAGCTTCAGTCTGGCCCAGGCTCTTGGAGAGAGTGTGATGGAAACAGCACCAGGGTTTGCCTTCCCCCAGATAAACGAGCGTAAGAGGCCCAGAGAGCTCTGCTACCCCAGGCAACCCAACATCCGTGGTAGTTTAACCATATTTGTTTAACCTGTGGTAACGAGTTCTGGTGATGAGGTTTTACAGCTCTCTGAAATCTTTAGCAGTGCTCCAGGATCTGTATTGTTGGAAACGCAGTACGGAGTCCTACACGCCTCCGCTGGCTGTCTCCAGCCTAAACCCAGATTTTTCCTCAGCTGTTCCTCAGAGGTCTCCTCATCTGGACTTACCAACTTCTTGCTGCTCCGGACTCCCAGCGAGCTGCCGGTGTCAGTCTTTGCAGATTTAACCCCACCAGTTTATTCAAGAGAATACTGACTGATGCCAGGCACCGGTGAAGCCTCTGGGACATCCCACCTGATCCGTATCTCCACAGGCCACGAGCTATCCATGACTTTGCATGGAGTGTGTTTTTTCTCCTTCAGCTTTTCTTTGTGTGCCCACCTCCCGCGGCCGATAGACGGACGGTAGATCAGGTGAGCATCTTCAGCCAGCGAGGGGGCTGCCACCCCCCAGGTGCCCGCTGGGCTCCCGCTCAGGCCTGGCACGGGGCAGGTGGCCGCGCTGGGTGGCCGTGAAGCCATCGCACCGTCACACGCTGCCTCTTGCCAGAGGCTCGCACAGGATGCTCCGCGATCTTCTCCGGCTCAGAGCACCCGCCCTGCCCTGTAGCCAGTGGGGTGGCCATGGTACTCCCGTTGGCGTTCAATAATTAAGATTTAGTTTGCTCTTTTAAAAACCAACCTGGGCAAAAGGCATGCCCTGCCAGGTAAGGGTGCTGGTGGGCAGCCAGCATCTCCGAGGGGTTGTGTGCGTTCTGCTGCGGGGGAGGTTGAATGCCCGCGAGCTTCTTGTTGGTGGAGTTTGAAACTGTGTTGAAGACGTGACCGTACGTAGAGTAAATCCAGGTCCTGGCCAAGGCAACCAGCCGTGGAGCCTCTTCGTTAGAGAGACGGGGACAGAGAACTGACCTCGTGTGGTCTTTAATAAGGGAGGACAGCCGTGAGCCATCACAGCGGAGGGTTTGGCAGCACACCAGCTCCAGCTGCTTCAAGAAGGGGCTGAAGTTTCTCTTGCCGTGTTTAATAAATGGAGTTGTCGGAAACAGGCATTTATTTTTGGCAGATGGCTCTGTCCTGCCTTACAGGTGGGACTGGGAGATGCGTGGGGTGGAGATGGTGGTGGGACTGAGCCGCGCTGGGGTGGGGGTGTTGCTGATGCCGTCGCAGGGGCAGGAGGGGCGCGGGACCTGCCACGGGTGGGGGGTGGCTGTTTGCGGTGGCTGCCCAGCTCCAGGGACCAGCGGCTGCGAGCCGAGTGTTCCTGCTGGGATGGGGGGCACTTGGCTCACCTGGTGTAACTTCCAGCCCAGCCCAGCTTCAGGATTCCCTCCGGTCCCTGTCCCCGTGCCTGTCTCAGCTGCCTCTTTCCCCTTGCCTTTGCAGAACCGCCAGACTTTCAACAGCCTTACCTGCCTTAGCTCCGCGGCCGAGGACGGATCCCAGCGGCTCCCCGGCCCCCAGCCATGGACCGCAGCCCCCTGCTCCCCGGAGGTGATGCCGGGCAGGACCCCCGCCTGCACCCCGGTGCCGGAGCCGCCGCTCCCGCGGGCCGAGGAGCGCCGGGCCAGCAGGGATGACCTCTCCTGCGAGGAGGAGGAGGAGGGCGGCGGGAAGGAGGAGGACGGGGCGGCGTGGCGGAGCGGCGGGCCGGGCGCCGAGAGCCTCTTCCAGCTGGATGGCGAGATAGATATCGAGCAGATAGAAAACAACTGAGGAGGGAGTGGGTCCCCTTGCCCCGCTGTCGGGGGGCTGCCGGCGGAGCCGTGGAGGGCTCCCCGCTGCCGGCGCTGGGTGCACGGGGTCCTGCCACCGCTCTCCTCCTGCCAGCCGGAGGGGACGAAGCAGCTTTGCCAAAATTTCATCAGGTATTTAGAGCAATTTGTGTGCATGCGTGTGTAAATCTTGAAATTCTTTGTAACTACTGTAGCCAGAGATCAGCTAGCCGGAGGAAACTGCCTGTCCGACTGGGGAAACCAGGCACAGGGATGGCCAAAAACTCGCATTTAGCGAGTAAATGGCTTTTGCCAACCCCAGGTTGGAGCTGGTGGGGCTGGCCACGCTCCCCCGGGTCCCACCTGTGCGTGTGTGGAAAGGGATGCACAAGGAGAAACCACCACCCATGGGGCTGGAAGAAGTGGGGGGGAACCAGAATGTCGAGATTCGCCAGCGAGCGCTGTCTGGGGCTGCAGGGGCGGCTGCGGTTCTTCTGCCACATCCCACACGGCCCCGGCACCACCCTTGCTCCCCACGTCCCTGGGAGTGCCGTGAGAAGGAAATCACAAGTGAAGTTTTTTGCTTAAATTTAATAATGGTAAGAGCTGGATTTTTACTTCTTTTAAAAAAAAAAAAATTCCTTTTCCTGATGAGGAATTAAAGGGACCCCTGGCCCGCCCAGCTTCCCTGTGGGGTGGCATCCACAGCAGCGCTTGGCAGGTGCTGCCTGGGGATGCTCAGATGCCTGCCTTCCCTATTTTATTTTTTGGATTCCCAGTCCCTTCTCTCAAACCCATCGGGAAAAAGCCCCGATCAGGCTCGGTGCCACCCTCGCTTGTGTTCTCAGCACCCAGTTTTTAGCAGGGCTAGGCTGTTTACCCATTTACCAGCGGCTGTGCCCTCTTTGCTACCTGGGGCACGGCTGCCCCCCTCCTGTTTTGGCTTGGCCGTACTGTGAAGGGGCTGCGCCCGAGGCACGCTGCGGGGTTACTTGACAGTGTCAGCTGGCAAAAAGCTGAAAATCCAGGTAGCAGCACTGAAAGCTTTTCCTCTTCCTGTGCCTTTTTAGCACAGATAAAATGGTGACCAATATATTTGTATGATATTAATTCTCTTTGGTAAAAAGAAGCTGTCCACTTGCTAACAGGTTTAGAAGGACGCGTATTTTTTTTTTCCTCCCTCTTTTTTTTTTTTTTGTTTGTTTTTTGTTTGTTTAAAGCTCTAGGAAAGCTGTACAAGTGGCTTGCAGCATCTTCTGCAGGTGCCCTCAAGCTCAGGGTTTACTTCCCGAGCTCTGCAAAAGTGAGAAAGGGAAAAAAAAGTCATCGATACCAGCAGCAATTGAAGACATGACATTTGTAACAGGGTTCAGCACCCCCATGGGCAACACTTGATGAGTCTGTAACTCAGAAAGGGCTGAGAGCCACCGGTACAGGTTTTATTCATCATTTCTGGTTCTGTTAGTGCACTTTTTCTGTGGTGGTTTGGGATGTGCGTGGCGTCTCCCATCACAGTGGAACCCATCAGCCCTGTCCCGGCACCGCAGAGCGTGGCGGTGGCCACGTCCATGCCCCCGCTGGGTGCTGGCGAGCTGGGCCAGCCCCAAATGTTTGTGGAAAGGATGACAGGGATGTCTTTTTCATTTTGGGGAACCCTCCAGCTCTTTTAAGTTGTCGCTTGATGCATTATTTAAAAGAAAATACATCCTGGCTTAATTTTTAGCCCTCCTGTAGTGGAAGGCGCTGCCTGGCTGACACATTCTGGGGGGGTCCAGCCACGCCAGCGTGTCCCCAGGCTGCTGCCACCCCTCCGGCACGTGCCCCTGCAGCGGCACGGCCACAGCACAGTTCTCAGCTTTTGAGTCTTCCTGATGCTCGATATCCCCCTCACCAACATGTCCCCCCTCCTGGGGCGCACAGCTCCCGCCGGCCACGGGCACCTCCGCAGCTGCCAGCTCCCGAGTGACCGAAAAAGGGCAAATTCACCCAAATCCATGTCCGGCTGCTGCCGCAGAGCTCCGGGTGGGCTCTCGCATGTGCTTCCCCGGGGCAGTGATTCCTAAGGGCTTCTGTTTTCTTTCCAAGGGCTGCTACCGGTGCCATGCTAACCCCCCATGGTAGGAAGGTGACCAATGGACCACTACCCAGCTGTACTCGACGTAGCCGTAGCATTCAGTTTACATACAGCACAACCCGTTTGCCTTACTAAAGACGCTTCTCCAATGAGTAATGGCCTTATACTGGGCACGTTAGCGTAGGCAAAGACTACAGTTAGCGACGGTTTTGAGGCCACGGTGGTGTTCTGTTGGGTATTTCGTTGTTGGGTTTGTATGATTTCATGTACTTATTCTCAGTTTAAGAAAGCCTTACTTTTAAAAATTTTTTTCTCTCTCTCTCTCTCTCTCTCTGTAGAGGTAAAACATTTGTGGATTTATATATATATAAATATATATATAAATAAAGTAATTAAAAATATTAAATATAATATAGTATGTGCCTCAGATTCAGGGGACATCCTGTTGATTGTAAAGTCCGAAGTGGCGTTGCTCCCCGGCATCAGGAGATGCGGACCCTACGCCCGCAGCCACTGCAGCGGGAGAGCAGGGCATCCCCCCAGGGGTCCCGCTCTTGGTTTGTAAAGGACGTCACCTATTACACAGATGCTTTGGTAATGCCCCCCTCCCCACCCCGGCAAATTCCTGCCGGCTGCCAGAATGTGATATTAAAGTAATATGCAGACAAGGGATGTTACTCCTTGCTAGGTAGCTAAAACAGAAGGGACTCGGTGCTCGTCCAAGGCGTGACCCAGCCTGGCCAGCAGCCGTGGCAGGATGACAGCGTGCTGTGTCAGCAGCAGTAAGAGTTCAGCATCCTGAAAAAAAAAGGATTTTACTAGGAAAAGTCTTAGCACGCGCGCAGGGAGTTTGCTGTGTGTTTGCAGATGCAGCTCTTTGAGCCTGTTCTATGAAAGATTACATTAAAGAAACCACGAAAAGAAATATTTGTAAAATAGATTGTAATTTTTCCACGTTATAGCATAGCCTCTTTGGCCAATAAAGTTGTGTTTCAAGTGCATTGTTTAAAAGCTCCTGGCTGAACAGGCTAACAGACTTACGTAGGATGTTATAGGATTGTAGCAGTGCTTTACAGCGTTTATGGGTTTGATGTTCAAGAAATCAAAAAGAAGAAGATGGCCAAAAAAAAAAAAAAAAAAAAAAAAAGAAAAGAAAAGAAAGCCTTCTGAAGCTATGACCTGTAGTAGGCAAGTCTCGCTGGCAATTGCACAAGTGCAGCGGGATGTGCGTGTCCCCGGGAAGGGGCTGCCCGAGGTGCCCCCACCGGTGCAGGCTGCCCCCTCCCCGGGCGGGCGAGGAGGCTGCCCACCCGTACCCCCTCCATGACTTGATTGCACTAGAGCAGCTCAATCTCAGGAAATTGCTTGTTACTTTTACTGTGTAAATAAAGCTTCCTGGTTCAATAACCCCGGCCGGCGTCTCGCCTCTCTGTGCCGTCCCGGTGGCCGGGCGCTGCTGCGGGGTCAGGGCGCTGGGGACACCACTGCCCCTTGGGGACCCATCAGCCGGGTGGTGGCACCGGCTGGAGTTTGATGGGGCAGAGCTGGGGGGAGTGGAGGGTGTCACAAAAATGGGGGGTGAATGGGGAAAGTCCCCGGCTGGAACCCTCTGTTGGGGTGTCAGAAATAGGAATGGTGTCCCAGCCATGGGTTGCACCAGAAAATGGGCATTTTTGGTGACGTTCTCCTGCAGGCAGATGTGATGCACCGGGGCGGGGGGCGGGGGGGGGGGGGGGGGATGTCTCCCACAGCCCCCCGAGCCTGAGGCTGGCTGTCATCTGTAATGCAGCCGAAGAGGTAACAGCAAAATGCAAATCAACATTGAAGTGCTAAGTAGCACCTTATGCTTTGTGTTCAAGGATGGAGCTAATGTCCCACCTCTTAAAAAAAAAATAATCTAAACTCAAGAAAGGCAAAGAGCCCACAACAGGGCAAGGGCACGCGGGGGTGTTAAATTAATTCTTGGGGAAACAAAGCGATTATCTCCCTACAGCCTTTGTAAACCAGAAAGGAAAACGGCTGTGTTTCCTCGAGCAAGCAAACAGTTTAAAAAGTTTCATGACAGATGGCAGGATGTTTATCTGCCTAAACTTAATCAGATTGAAGAGATAGGCTTAGTATAATAGAACAAAAATGAAGAATTATAGGATAAAAAAGAAATTCTCAGTGATCCGTCACAGCCCTAATGTTCAACCAGGGTTTACGGCATCCTCTGTGTGTGCGCAGATGCAGATGGTACCATACACTTTGGCTGAACCACTACCCGGAGGACAAAAGATACAAAAACAGACCAAAAAAATGCACTAAGGTCACTTTCCCAGATGTGGTTTATTTTATTATAATTTAATTCCTAGCCTGCTTTAGCCTGTTGTCCCCAAGGGGTGCCGTGCAGCTCAGCAGCCAGCTGATAGCTCTGAAAAACAAGTGTTTCCAGCGCTCGCAGGCTGCTCCAGAACCACGGAGCATCACTTCGGTGTCCTTCAGTGTCCGGGGTTGTCTTCTGCTGTTGGGACTGCTGGAACTGGAACTGGAACCGTTTACCTCCTGCCTGCAAATGCAGAAAGCAGTAGCTGAACGCAGACAGTGGCCAGAGCGCGCTGCCTGAGCGTATGTATACATGAATACCTATAACATGCACATAATTACAAACCTTTCCATGGTCCTGTGGGAGGTCTGGAGCAGGTTGAAGCCCGGTCAGTCCTGTTCCACTGCAGTCTGAAGCACAAAGTCTTGCCCAAAACCCAAGGGGGTGCAGAGTTCTGACAAGCTGGTTAAAAGGAGACTTTTGCCTACAAAAGGGTGACCCTGCGAACGCTGGCAAGCGTCGGGGAAGGTGGGCAGCCCCTGCTTCCCCTGGGGCAGGGGACACAATGGAGCAACCCATCGGCTTTAATTCTTCTACCCATTTTGAGCCCCTGTTCCTGCCACGCTCTTGCCACGTGCAGCAGGGCCAGGCGTTGCCGCGCACGCTGCAAAGAGCCGCTCTGCAAAACTGTCGGGTGAGAAAAACTAAAATCCCTGGGGATCTGCTGGAGCGCCGCAATGCCCAGCAGCAGGGCGCAGCTCATTTTAGCAATGCTTAATCTGATTAGAAAAAAAGACGTATCCCCTGCCCACCCCTGCTCAATGGAGCATCTCTGGCAGCCCTGCATGGGCTGAGCGCTCCCTGGCAGCAGGATGGAGCTGAGCTGGGGCTAAACTGGTGTGGCGGGTGCTCGGCAGGCAAGCGGTGCTGGCGCAGGATCGGTCCCAGGGGATATTCAGAGAACAGACCGGGTTCATCCCATTCGGGTAGCTGCAGCTGTCAGGTAGCAGCGTATGCCTGTGTGGATTTGGTATCCAGGAGAACTGGAGGGAAGTTTAGCAATGACTGCTGAGAAGGAAAGAAAGTGGCTGGACGTTCAGCTTTATAAAGCAGAACTTACAGTTGTGGCAGGACTGATGGAGCTGGTGCTTTTACAGAGACTGGTTCCCAGCTGGGACTGGAAACTTCAAGCCAGGAGCACCAGCACTGGCTGGCACCGTCGCCCACGCTGCCCGCTCTGCCGTGGCCCACCGGAGCATCGCCGGTGGGTGAGCTGGAGCTGTGTGGGACTCGATGCCAACAGCACCCTGGCATGGGGAAGCCACGGCTGCACGGCCGGGATTTTAATGGGAAAAGGTAGGAAACCCATATCCCCTCCCACAGCCACGTCTGCCTGCCAGCCCCCCCCACCACAGAGGGAAGGAAAGGCCCCTCGTCCCACAGACCTCGCCAGCTCATTCCAGGTAGGGAAAAAGCATCTCAGATCCTCTAAACATCCCTGCCAGCGCCGATGCGACTGAACAGAATGACGAACAGGCCGGACCCGCAGGATGGGGTTTATTCCTGACAGGACGACGCAGTTATTCCATAATGTGTCACAGCGTTTGTGATATTCGCATAATATTCGCATAATGTGACCCCGGGCCGGGGCCAGGGAGGGGTTAACCACGGCGGAACAGGGTTATCGGCTTCCCAGGGGAGCAGGGGCTGTCCCACTCCCCAGGGTTTGTGCTGCCCACAGCGAGGGGCACACACGGGACCCCGCAGAGCCAGGCTGGGCCGGCGCACCCGTGCCGGGGGCTTGCTGGCCTCCGTCACCCCGCAGGGACAGCCCCCTCCCATCTCTCAGTGACACCGGTTAGCGGTGGGCTTGCCAGTCCTGGCTCAGCAGTTGGACTTGATGACCTTAAGGGTCTCTGCCAACCCAAATGATTCTATAATTCTGTGGTTCTGTGATCTCAGGCACCCCAAAAGGTGCAGCGTGGGCGAGTTAACCAGAACAGCCTCTTCATGAAGGGGTGCCAGGTCCCCCGTTTCCCACCCAGGCACCTCCAGGCTGGGTCCCTGGTGTGAGCAAAAGGGGTGCAGCCCCCCCCAGCATCGCCCGGAGGAGGCAGAGCCCCCCCACCGCCCCCAGGGCTCCCCTCGGGCAGACAAGGCTGAGCCCCGGCTGGGGAAAAGGCCGGCCCTTTTGGGAAAGACTTTTGGCAGGGCACGGCACCAAGGGGAAGGCATTCAAGACATGATGGAGGACAGCACGTTCGGTGCTCCCTCCGAGGAGGTCAGCAGGTCATTTTAGTACCGTTAATGTGAAATATTTAGGAACGCTGGCATCCACCAGCCCAGGCAAGGCTGGGTCTGTTCACATCAGGTGGAGGTGGGAGAGGACGAGGAGCCCCGTGGAGGGGCTGCGTGAAGGGCTTCGTTCCCGCTCCTGCCCATCGCCCACCGCGCCCTCAGTTTTACAGCTGCTGGAGGATAATGTCAACTGCTTCGGCAAGGTTGTTCACGTACGCGTCAGGCTTCACGTGGGGGTGGTTTTCATCGCAGGGCCTGCAGAGGAAACAGAAGGGCATGGCTGAGCAAGGACAAGCTCCCACCGAGGTCCCATGTCCTCGCAGAGCCCGGGGCAGCACCGAGGTGGACCCAGATGAGCACCCTTGGGTGAGCCTGGGTTTCACATTCCTCCCTGTTCTGTTTTTTTTCTTCTCCTTTTTGCTCCTCTCTCCCTACCTCCCCCACAGCCAGGTTTTTTTCAGCATGTCCGGGTGCAACTAAACTGGGCGAAACTTTGCGAAGGCTTGCACGGAAGACAATCTCCATCGTTAACTAACTAATGCAAATTAATGCACTGCATTTTACGTGGTACCTCTTCATTCAGGCAACAGCAGTATCAGACAGGGACTGCTGGGAGGACAGTTCACTGCAAGCCCAAGACCCTACAAACCAGTGCAAATAATCATTCTCCCATGATTTTTTCTAGAAATAGGCAAAGCAAGGAAGAACTCACGTCCAACCTAGAGACATGAAAGGTCTGTACACAGCTCCAGTGAATGGGGAGGCTCAGCCAGCATCTGATTTTGCAGGACCACCATCTTCTTGAAATCCAGCAGCCGTGGTTTCAGACACTACCATGAAAAGGGTCAGACTCGGCCTCCGCCCCGAGTCACTGCCCCAAAGCAGACCGGCCTGCAGCCATTTTTTTGCCAACGATTTAATTAGAGGTACTGGCCTAACGAGGCGCAGACGCACAATCCTATTTTACTGATTCAGCAGCGCTGCTGGTGGGGACAGGGGCAGATGTGGGAGGCAAAAATTTTTCCAAACCTTGTGGTCCTGTTGTGGCTCTTGGGCTGAGAAACCCAACAGCTGCTGAAGAGAAAACATATGTATTTTATACGCTTAATGACTTCCCTTTAGGGAAGAGATGAGACCCCCAAGATCCACCTCCTATCTCTCTCGCTCCCTGTAAAGGGCAAACCTTTATTTAGCACTGGCCACTTTCCCAGTGGGGAAGATGCATTTCCCATCGGATGCATGGGAGGCAGAGAGATCAGTATTATTATTATTAATGATGTGCAGAATTTGGTGAGCACTTGTCTGTACAAGTACCAAATCCTTTCTTCAGTCCAGCACTGAAGCTCCCCAGGGCTCTCTCCTTTCTGTTCATTTTTCAGCCGTGCTCTTCATGTCCGAGCACACGAGCTCCTCGCAAAGGCACGGCCCCTTCTGGGAGTCCACGCTGCTCGAGATTTCACTTGCTGCAACGTTACAGTATGCAACTAGGAAAAATAAAAGGCACTGATGTTCAGCTTTCCTTGTGTCACCTGCAAAGCCACGTCTGGCCCAAAGACGATGGCTCCATGAAACGGGCCCTACACTGCTGCTGGCTGTCATAAAAGCATCTTATTTAAAAGGTGGAAGGTTATTCCATGGGTTTTTTTATTTAATTATCCAAGTTCTAGCTCGTTGCAGGGCTAGGGTGCAGTAAGAACCGTAATTATGATGGGGTTTAGTTTTTCCTTAACTAAAGAAGTTATAATGCAAAATGGAGAAAAACCTTTAAATATAAAACAAGTAAAAATCTGGTATGTATCCATCCCTCAGGTGGTGACGATTGCTCAGCCCCTGATTTAACCAAGTGGCTTTTATGAACACAGAAATATCGGGGAGGGGGGTGTGTGTGTGCGGGGGGGTGTGTGGGTAAAATACTGATTTCTTGGCAATCATTTTTAATTCGAGTGGAGGTCTAAAAAAAAGTAATGAACAAAACTTCTTTCCATTTTACACCCTGACAGATGTTTCTTTCTTAGCTTATGCTTTAGGAGAAAATTTTAAGAACTGCTTGAAACAAATGCTTCTACAAGAAATTGTCAATTACACAGCACTCTTTGATCTATTAAAAGGATTTAATGATTGGTATCTGTGCTGACTACAGAGAAATCCAACGGTAACAACTCAGCTGTGAAGTGCCAGTCATCAAGGAAATGCCCTGTGTACACTCAATGGGTGCTGCGGAGGAGAAGGGGGTAAAGCAGACCAGGGAAAAAGGGATTTTTACCCCTTTGCCCAAGTAACACGCGACCACAATGCACAGACTGGGCAGCCACCAATGCAGCGAGGTCACTGTCAGAACCCACCTTAGCTCCCGGGGAGCCCTGGGTACACCCTGGCAGGTTGCACAGCAGCCCCTCGGGACTGCTGGGGTGGACACGGGCTTCATTTTTATCTGCTGCACCCCTACTATTCATCCAGGGCCAATTACTTCTCTTCTGCTTTGCAGCCTGATACCCTACAGGGTCACACGGGGAACCCTAAAACGCTCTTCTGCCGCCCATGCTGCAGACGGCCTTGCTCACAAGGGTTTCAAATGTTTTTACTAATACTTTACCAGCATTATCCGGAAGAAAACGAGCGGGATACACAGCCCTTATGCAGCAGATGCCTCCCCATAAAGCAGACGGGGTGCAGCAAAGCCTGGCAGCTTCAGCAGGCGCCTCCCCTGCCTGCCCAGCTCCGGGCAGCACCCCGCTTCCCCGCCGTGGTGGGGACCGACCCCCTGACACTGCACTGTCCCCACACCAGTCACCCCTACGCCTGGGCTGGAAAGTGTACCTCGTTTCAGCCCATGGCAGTTTGCAGTTATATTTTTGAGACATGTCATATGCCTTGGATTACCTATATGCTCATCGCTGCTAAGAGGGGGGGGGGGGGGAATGCAGTAAATCAAATCGTCTGAACTCTGTAGGAAAGCAGAGAACTGGACTAAAACACACTTCCCTGCTTCCTTGCCTTTTCCTAGGGCTGTGCTAGGAGCTTTTTTCTTCCTGTCAGTGCCACCTCAAGAGCTGTTTCATGTGGCCTCTTGCTTTGTCTTACAGAACGCTTTGTAGCTCACCCAACTGCACACAAATAGCCAAGTTGGTTTTTCTGGAAAAACTCCAACTGGGTTCCCCCGCCCACCCCCCACCCCCCCATCTCAGTATTGCTCTTTTAAGCAATAAAAATTTCCTTTTCTGTCGAAAGGAAACTGCAAGCAATAATCCCCAAACGCTAATGCCAAGAAGCAATGCTCCAAATGTAGCGAAACAATTCGGGAGCACAAGCCTGGGTGCCAGAAGTAAGGCAGAGGAGAGAGCTGTGCCATAAAACCTCCGGGCAAACCCAAGACGCTGGAGGATGAGCCCTTCTTCTGCCGTCCGAAGGGAGCGGAGACCGTGGCTCTCCACCAGCCTCTCCCCTGGGGGATGTCAGGCTTTTCCCCTGGAGAACAGCCCAGCTGCTGAGGGTTTTAAGATACCCTGAAGTGGAGTGCTGCTCTGGACCTCAGCCCTGATGCCCTGGATATTGCTTCGGTGCGTCACAGCCTCCCTGGACAGGGCCATTGTGTGCAGGCGAGAACCCCAGCCGAGGGCAGATCCTGCTCTCACGGTTCCAGTTTGGCTTCTCTTTGGGTGACACTGATCCCTTTTGCACTGCACGACGGCAGGCGTCACAACAGCAGGCCACAAAACTGACAGCGGAGGTCACTTTGTGGTACTTTTCTCTTTCATATTCCAGAAATAAATAAAAAAATCCCCTAAAAATGTCTTCAATTTGCTAAGTCAGTTGAAGAATAAACTTGCATTGAGCTAACTTTAAGATAAACTCCTTCCGATTTTTATTTTTTTTCACATGGGACTCCGGTTGCGGGGAAGAACATAAATCAAAATGACAGAAAATTACGTTCTGTAGCTGAATATTGAGCTGTCAGCAATCTTGGCCACTGCACAAACTTTGCTGGTGAAAAATCAACTATAGCCTTGGGAAACACTTTCTTCAGTAAAGCAGGACTCCTTGGAGTGGGAAGCCGCGCAGCCCGGATGCGTACACCAGGAACATCTTCCAGCCCAAGCTGGCCACGACAGCTGTGAAACGCGGCGCTTCATTTCTGCGTGGCCTCTTGGTGGCCGCCTTGTGGGTCTATGAAGTGGTCAGGGAAAGAAGCGGCTTAGCCCAGGGACCCTCTGAGATCCAGGGTGGTCCTTCTTGGTCCCTGCAAGGACACGATCGGTGCCTGCCGTTCTGTGCACAGAGCTGTGTTAGACTATGTTCTTCAAAAGAAAAAGCCATCCAAAACGATCGGTGCATTACAGCACATCAAAGATATGAAGTATCTTTAGCGTAATGCAACATGGACGAGGTCTTGAGGCTTGGTAGTTACGTCCATCAAATGGTTCTCGGGAGATGACTAAACATCCTCTTCTCCCCGGGACCATTTATCACTGTCAGCGCTGCAGAAGCTGAGCAGCTATCTATAGCCCCATGTGCTCTGAGCCAGATCCTCCGCCCATACAAAACTGGTTAGTTCAGATCAATGCTTCAGTCTGAGACATCAAGGAAGCAGCAGGGGGCTGCAGAAAACTGGCTCTGCAATTTTAACTCTTCACTCGGTCACTTGGAAGCTCCAGCATGGTAACGGGACTGCTGACTAGCAGAAAGTGATGGCTTCCTCCTGGTGAAGCACCAAAGCAAATCCCTGATCGTAAGAGGCAGTGAAAAAATGGATTCTGCAAGAACAGGAGGGTTCGCTTACCATCTGGATCAGATTTGCACTTGGATTAGGTCTGTTCTGACAAGCTGAATTCCCTACCTAGACTCAGCTATCAGGAATGGTCTTGAATTGCCCCAACCTACCACGCAATTTTCTGCAGTGGTTCACCCAGATGTAATTGGGTATTTGAGGTATGAACAGATCTACACCGGTCTGCACAGTCCTTCGCAGGGACTACCAGGGGCCTTTAAAGCAAACGAAGCAAACACATGCAGAAGAGAGCACTGCTAAGTAAAAAGACGCTCCAAAAAACCATGGGCTTTGGGTTAACCATTTTCTCTCCCATACCAGCTGGTATCCAGGTTTAGCCTGTGGGCTGAGGCGGGCACCGGCTGCTGCTGGCAGCCAGCTCCGAATGGCGCTCGCATGGGGGACTGGAGCTGCAGAGCATCTGCAAAGCAAAGCATATGGCTGGGTGCCGGAGGTGTCCTGCCAAGCTGGGAGCCAACTGTCCCACCGGGAGCAAGGAGCGGGGGGTGCCTGAGCACCAAAACCTCACGCCATGCTGTGCTAGGAAACTCCACGTACCAGTTGGAATGATTTTCTCAGCACCTTGCTCACGCTCATTTCCAACAAAACATATGGAGAACAAATAGGAAACAGCTGGATTACTGCGTGGACAAAATATTTAGGAGATAAAAGCCCAAGTGGAGGTAGCAGACATGGACAGTCATGGCCACAATGATGGAAACATCCCCAAAATCCAGCTCAGAGACCTGCTGAAACTTGACTGCAGAGAGCAGGAGCAGATGGGGATTGATCAAGACATGATTAGTATCACAGGTTAAAAATAGCTTTTACATAGTTCTTTAGAAATGGAAGTGGGTAGGAAAAACACCACGCAGGGCCAAAGCAAGGCATCCAGGTTTGAAAAAGACAAATGATCTCACATGCCAGGGTACAGAGCTGCAATCCTTCGGCAAACCTGAGCTGTAACGCCGTGTCCCACGATCGCTGGCTGTTCCGGCAGCACAGCCTTCCATGAGACAGCAACCCCCGTCCCACAACCCCTGCTTGTGCAAGGGTCTCTCTGTGTCACCACACAGACTCCCCACTAGCTCCCCAACTAAACAGCATATACTCCTGCTGCACAAAATTAGAAAAAAAAGCTTGAAACCATTTCTCCTGACAGCAGTATGTATTCTTCAGGGGCTCGTACCATGGCTGTAAAATATGTGAGACAGAGTTTAACAAGATTTGCTTTATAAGGAATGTAAACAGACACTGTAACCTTTGCTAGTTTCTCTGGACAGATGCAATAATTTTACTTGGTGCCATGACTGAAACTCTCTTTTTTGTGAAATGTGCAATTTAATCAGTTGGGCACTGAAAACCCAGATAAATCACAATGACTGACAGCGCACTGACGGGCAGTTGATGAACGGCTGTAGAGCACATCTCCTGACGTTACGTTGAGAGACAAACCTGCACCAAAGCCACTAAATGCACCCAGTGCTGGAGCAGGTCCCAGAACTGTACCTGGACCCCGTATCTCACGTCACAGACAGATCTCCCTGGAATAGGAAGAATGGCTTTTGTGGTTAAAACACTAGATTTTGGAGAGCTGCTTTGATGGCATGCATGACTCGGGGCAGAAGGTTTGTCCTCATGAAGCAGCTAGCACCTTCCTTAGCTTTGCTGCTGTCTTTTGGGAAGATGCTTTTGCTCAACAGAAACTTCTAACCACAAGCCATGCAGCCGAGGATGCTTCTGTGTTCCTGTAGAAGTTGGTGGCCTCTAGAGGTGACCTTGCCATGCCATCTCCTCCTGGCCAGCGTGCCTGCAAGAGCGGGAAAGCAAACCCGTGTCAGAGCAAACCAGCATCCTCTGCTGCTCCTCTCTTGCCTCCCAGAACCGCACAAACAGCTAATTGTGTTTAATTGCAAGTCACTTAAATTCAAGCATCCACAAACAAGTAGAAATTAACAGCCAAATTGTTTGCTTACACCTGAAGGAAGTCTGTGGGCTTGTGTCTTAATCGTTCCTATTTATGTTAAAATGCTACAGTTGTAACTGAGCAGAATAAACCCTCTCAGGTACAACACTTCTCCAGGCAATACACCTCAACATACAGGAAAATACTAAGATTGAGGGGATAAGGAGTTATTGTTCTGCATAAATAACCTAAAAAAAAAAAAAAAGGAGAAAAGATTGGCAAATGCTAGCAAGCGTTCCCTAGATCTTTGTTTTTCTGAATTTTAAGGCACTTCCTGTGGTGAACACTTGTATTTTTCAAATGTACACGTGTTGAAAACTTAATTTGGAGCGTTGTGGTAATTTGTTTGTTTCTAATCAGTTGGCTGCACGGTGATGATCTAACTAATGAGCTCAGACAGACATGCGATTCCAGAAATAACTGCTGAGAAGGGGATGCAGTTTGCTCCACCAGCTCTTTTTAAACTGGCACTTGCCAAGCTCTGGTGCAGGACATCACGTCGGGGAGCAAGGAGGAGGTCAGCAGTGGTGACCGTAACTGCAGATAGGAAGTGGATAACGGAGAGCAAATTGTCAAAATAAAGAAGTAAAAGGAGCAGAGGTGACCTGGACAGATCACAAGCCGGAGGCCGGCAGCGGCAAACTTCTGTGGCTATTACACGTAAAGCCTGGGAGAGGGTCAACACCAATATTTCCAATGCTTCTCTTCACAGGCATGACGTGTACTCACGCTGGCTGTAAACGATCCCTTGAATGATCCCAATTCCTGCCATTTCTGCCGCATACAGTGCACCAGGCTGCCACTGACCATGCAGCGCTGATGATGTGGGTGACGCAGGCAGCTGCCTTCCTCTGCCCATCCCTATTTATTTTCTCTCAGGAAACACAGCACATGTGAACACGTCAGATTAAGAGCTTTGGAGACTGAAAGTCGTGAAAGTCTCCGTACTGTGGGTAGGACATATACAGACTCATCCACACACGTAAGTAAGCAACGGGCATGAAGAAAGGCAGGACGGCGATGGGGAGACGCGAGGCGAAACGCTGCCATCGGGACAGAGGGTACTGTTGGCTACATGCTCTCATGTGATTACACCAGAGCACGAGATGTTATTAGAACTGACTTCTTTCCCTCACCTCCAAAATCCCGCATGCAAAAATGCACTGCAAAGCCAAGCTGGTTTGAGCAAATATTTAAACAAGCAGAGCACTGGTGTTCAGGCATCAGGAGAGCAATTTTCCTCGTCAAAACTTCAGAGCTCTCTCATCTTGTAAAGCAAAAGCAGTTCAGCAGGGGCCGGGCACTAAAAGCGTGCATACCAACGTTATGGTGGAGGAGAGGGAGCAGCACACATGACTCTTCTGGTTTTGGACTGGTTCTCAGCCTGCCTGTCCCCGAATGGCTGCACACGTGGTCTGGGGACAACTGGTATTGTAGGGAAAGCTGGAATCTGGTGGCCATCAGGACAGTGGGACACCCAATTGGCCCCTTCTGCCAAATGGGGCTCTGGTCCCTTCTTCTCTGCCCAGGCTGAAGGCATCATGTGGGCTCTGAGCTGGGACCCGCTGTGGTCCCATCCAACCCCGAATCCAAAGGTTAAGCCATCAGGGCTCAAAAGCCAGCGTGGCTCCGTGCTTGGGATGACGGATAGTTGATCAGAATCTTCAGTGAAGACTCAGGTGGAAGGGTGCAGTTGTGACTGCCATCCTCAGCCTCATGGAAATTATTTTAACTCACCCCATGCAGTGAGGGCATTATTGGTAGTATCCGTGCAACATACTCTGTTAGGCCAACCGATACAGCTAGAGAAAACAGATAAACTTTTGAGAACCCAAAATGCTTCTGCCTCCGCAGAGGTGCACATTCACCCCTCCGTCACCTGGGTTTCCCCCGTCACACTGGCCCAGACCCATTTCACCCAGCGGTGCCTGTCCAAAAGCCAGACGCTGTGCCCAGGCTGGGCACCTGAACCTCTTCAGGAGCCTCCTCAGGACAGACAGGTCCCTCCGAGGGGAAAGAATTCATCCCCTGTTCATCCCATCTTCTTAGATAACAAGGCTGGATAGGAAATATTCTCTGGAAGAGATGATTATTTTTTTCTTGTGAGTCTATTTAAAACAGATGACAAGCTCATACCCCAGAACCAGTTCTTCCAACAGGCTGCGTTAGGTGTCAAGAATCTGGTCTAACTTTTAGATGAAGTTTATGTAGAGTTAACCAAGATAAATCCTACCTTTTGTCTTACTGCCGTCTGTGAGCGCGTGGTGGAAATGAACCGTATGTGCCAGACATGTTTGTGTAAGTGCACTGGCCCCCAAGCTGGACGGGGCTGGACTGGGGATCAGCAGCTCTGCGCTGTACATATGGATGCACCTAGTGCTGCGATGCAAGCACAGCACAGCTGTTTTCAATAAAAGCAAGTCTCCCTCTCCCCCTCCAAAGTTAAACGCACATTTGCTGAGAAAATCTGAGAACTGCCCCTGCTCTGCCAAACTATCCAGTCTAACAGGGTGTTTGCAAGCACTGGGAGACTCAGCTCTGCCTGCTTGGATTAATTATTGATGACCTGCATGGCTTTGCCAAATGACCTTACTCAATTCAGTAGAAAATAATCTTAAACGCTCCTGAGAAAGAATTTGGACATAACTGTTTTCTTTGTGCATATATACAAGCAGATGTGCATCATAAATGCAACTGATGCATTAGCTATTAATGGGACTTAATATTACACAAGGATGGGAAAGATTAATTTCAAGGGCTGAATTTGAAGCTCAGTGGCGCTCAGGCATCTTACTCTGTGAGGCACTTCGAAAGACCTTAACTGAGAGAACATGTCACTGCCTTCCTTTAATACATTGCTTACAGAATTCATATGAAACGTGTAAAATCAATGCCGGCTTCTGCATTTGCAAAGCACTGCATGGAGATTTAAGTCTCAGAACTCTGGTAGATCCAGATACTAGCAAGAAAGGAGCTTTGCAGCTTATAAAAGAAAGAAGTCTTAATTCAAGATGTCAAATGCTGTTTGGAGAAGTTTAATTTAAATAGTATTAGGCCAAATTTGCACTGATAATGTAACCCTCTAAATAAGACCCTCAAAGATACAGCACGAAAAGACTGTTTCTCACCAAACAAGAATGTGAGCTACCCTAAGGAGCATAATGTTTGTCTTCAGATGGTGCTCGCTGAATCGGTCCTAATTTGAAATGAGAATGAAACTATGAGATATCTGTGCCACTCCCAGGAAACCCAAGCAGACACACGCACGCAGCCAGCTCCCCTTCCAAAGGGCAGGAACAGCCAACTCACACACGTGTTGGGAACCAGTGCCTCCCTGCTCCAAAACCTTTCTCATGTGAGAAGCCAAAAAAGCACCTACGCTGGAAAATTAAGGCACACTCTACATCTTTGGCTTCCAAGTTGCTCAGCCTGGAGAAGGCAATGACGCAGTCGCACAGCCACCCTGGCACAGCAGGACCTCTCCGCAGGGTCTCTGTTTGACCTCTCCTCCTCCCAGAGCAGACAGGAGTATTACATCCAACCTCCCTCCGCTCCAGGATGTCAGGAACCCACCTGTTTCTAAACACGCTCATGCTATTAACTGACACAACGAACAGCAATACGTATTTGCACTAACCAGCAAGAGTTCAGCCTAAGCCTGAGTCAGTGCACGACTTAGGACTTCTGGAAGGGCTCAGAGCATGCAGAGTCCACCCAAATAACTCGGGCATGCTCATCAGAAACTTCTGCCCCTTCTCAGGCAGAAACTTTGCTACAGTTATTCCAAATTATGGCTCATTTGCTTAAGCCACTCTGTAAATGAGATTTTCATAATCTTCTCCTTGGATGTCTGCCTGCCTTGGCTTCCACGACCACAGTGCCAAGGAGATGAGACTTAATTTGCCTAGGAAATATTTCTACCAATACCTGCACACCTATAGGCGTTTCCATACAGCACCATTTGCATTCAATGAGCTTTTGGACAAGGGAGTATCCTTTCCTACCTGCATGGCGCCTACAGCAATGCAGCCTTCACTTGGTGATGTTGAGCTTCTACTACAATATAATTTTCTTCTTTTAAGTAACACATTTCCATGGATTATTCTGAACCCTTCCCAGCCCCTGCCAGTGGCTGTTATAAAAGCTGGGATTGCGTCAGCAAGGAAAACAGCTCTGTGCACATCACCCAGACAGCAGCTCCTTCTGGTCCTCTGGCATCCAACTCCCCAAAGGTGGCAGCCCACAGAGCTATTTATTTTCCATAGCCTGCGTCAGCTGCTTGAAGCTGATCAGCAGCTTTGCTTTTTGCTTTGTTTCAGCAATGAGAAAACCAGGCCCACCTGGCAGCTGAGCAGGTAATGAAGTAATCCTTGTACCGTGTGCCCGCAGCCTCTGGGCTACCGTATGGGGCCGCAGTGGAGCGAGCACCTAAATCCAACAGAAAACAATACAGTCCTGTACGGACCAGCAATAGGAAGCCCACAGATTCCTTTTCCTTTTTTCATTGGCGATGGAGATCTTAGGCTAGGCAACCTCTCTCCAGAGAGATGCAGGATGTCCTCCGTTGATTATGTTCACAAAGATGGGAAGCTGTTCAAAGAATGATGACATGCTGCATTTACGGACCATGCTTCGTCCAAGTATCTCGAGCTCTTCGGAAGCACGGCAGGAAACGTGCAGCACCGCTGCCCTGGGAGCACGCTGACTGCAGCTGCGCAGGGAGGCAGCAGGGACACCGCAGCATCTTCCTCCTCCTCCCGGTTCTCTTCCACCTGGTCCTCACATCAGGCAGGACACGGGAGGAAGCAAGCTACCTAGCACATTTTTCAAGGTGTCAAACCACATCTATGTTTGCGCTTAAGAATGGATTACGGAAAGTATGCTAAGCTAACATTGTTAGTGTAAGGATTAAATCCTCAGTGCTGCTGGCGCTCAGCCCTCCGCCTGGACCAGGAAAATAGTCCAAGGTTTATACCCACTTCCTTCCAGCTCTGAGTTACAGCTCCTCAGCCGGAGGCTGCTGGTGTGTCCGACTTGCCCTGTGCTACAGCACCCACCCAGGGCAGGGTCAGCGTGGACCCCTGGTCCCACCAAAGTCTTCCAAGAGTTTTGGCGAACGCCCAGTCCAGGTCAAGTTAACAGGGATTTTGCTCTACGTTGTCAAATAAATAATCCCAAATTTGAAACAACTGACTGATCGATACTCGGGTTTGAGCAGTAAAGCATCTGGGACGCTTGGTTTCAGCTCGGGGTGCTGCAGCCCGTAAGCTCGGCACAGGCAGGGTCTGCATACTGTGCCGGACCTGCACAGCCTCCCAGCGCCGCCTTCTCCACCGATCCCCAGCCGCCACTTTCATAAATATAATGGCTAAAAAATACTCCACATATAAAAAATTATAAAAAAATAATGGCCACCTCCACACAGCTTCTTTAAATTAGGTTGCGTGGGACTGACTAGATACCTCCCATGGCAGTTTACTGCGGGCCGTTACACGTGCAAACCATGGCCTGAAACCACAAATCCGACATTACTAGATCTGTACCACAAGAACCACGGCACCAGGCACCGCTGCTGCCACCACTTTGTCCCCAGACCCTGCCACACCCACCCTTGTAAGGCTAAGATGGTTTCTGAGCCAGTTTGTCACCAGCTCCAAGACCGAGCAGCCAACGATCAGGCTGTGCAGGGTGCGCAGAAGAGCTGGGAAGGGAAAGGGGAGCCCTGGGAGAATGACTCCACCTCCAGTGCAAGGCACCAGCCGAGATTTTTCTATTGCAGGTATCTGACCTCTCCCAAGGGAAAACTGAAAGAGCCTGCAGGTCCTGAGAGCACAGAACTGCATTTCTAATGATGCCCTCAAAGCACCAGCAAGGCCATTGCAGCAGCTCAGTTCCCACCTGCTTAGGGACGGTACTTGGTGTTTCTTAGGATCAGGTCGAACTGGGTACCTTTCTTAAATATTAAATCAATAAAAAAGACTTCCAGGTTTAAAACAGAGGAGGAGAAGACCCAAATAAACAAGAACAGCAGCATGGAGACTGCTTAACTTTCTTGCTATCTGCAATATTTGCTTTTATCTGAGCGTTTCTGTTGAGACTAGTTTCCTCCCTTTGCATCAGCTTCAAGTGGAGAGTAATCCTTCAGAGAACGGAAGGCACATAATACTGGTTTTAGCTGTGGACCAGCTGCTTCTGTAACCCAGCCCGGCCTGAAATGAAGTTTATTTACATAGCATGCTTGATACCTTTGAGAAAATCTACTGCTTAACATCCTTCAAAGGATCACTTTGTACTGGAGGTGGAACAGCCAAGAAGACGGTATTCTCTGCACAGATTGCTAAATTCTTGCAAGGCATCTTAGGGTGGAGATATTTGTCTACAAAGGTAAAAACAACCCAACAAACCCAATCCTTTCAAATTGCATTCAAGACAGCACAGGGCAATCTGTGAAGAGTGAATCAATCCTTTCTGCTGTTTGCTCCCAGTCTACAACAAAGCAGTAGCTTGAAATGCAAGCTTGGTGTGTGCGCTGTGTGGGTATATAAATATAATAAAGACATTTTTGCAACAAACCACTCAAGCCCTTGTGTGGAAAGGGCTTTACTAGATCGTAAAGAGAGAGGCTTCATCTTCATTAAGTAAAACATTGAAGGAAATGTTCTAACTTACGGCAATATACATTAATGCTCAGCAATGTAAGGGGTTTAATTGCCTGTTGCTTTCCCACCATAAATTACTACCTGCAGCTAATGGAAAACCTTCCTCCAGACCTGTTTATGCACCTTACTCCTATTTCATACATTTGCACTGGATGGAAACAGCAAGGCAGCCTGGAGTTGTCCAAAGTCCATACAAACGGGCATGTCTTGGGAAAGCAACGAACGTATAAGGATATTGCATGTGTCTGGCATAAGCTGTTTGAGTAGCTCACTACATATACAAGACTCTGCAGATTTTATGACCGCATATATCTGAATTTAATAATTAGCCAGTACAGGTTTAAAATGTCCTGTAGTGACCTAATACAACAGTGGGACAGGACAAACCCTCCTTGTTTGCAGCTGAGCAATATCCACATCCAAATACACGCACAAAAATTTTTTGATCCCACGCGCAAGGCGTGCATTTCCTCCAACCTTCAAACCCCACCTGCGTCTCCTTTCTACATCCTCTCGCATTTTATAACATCGCTTTAAAAAAGCGCCTGAGAAGATACCCGTGTGCCCCCGGAACAGCTATAGCCTGGTGCCTGCGGGGAGGCACTGGTGGGAGCATGCTTTCCTCCACAGTCCCTCGAAGCTCGAGCCCTGACTCCTAACCAAGCCCAGCGGCCAGCTTTGCTGCTCTGTAAAGTCGGGTGTGAAATCCTCTTACGGGTCACAAGAGCGAGTAAATCCCAAGAAAGAGCGCCAACTCCAACTCAGGCTGAAGAATCTCAGCATGAAGAAAAAGCACCGAAAAAAAGCTACCTAGGCGTCCCTCTGCTGCAAAACCTAACAAAATATTGATTCAGCTTTCAAAGAGGAGGCTAAAACCCGCAGGCTGTGCAAATCCTAAAACCCACAGGTCTGGCAGCTGCCACCCACATGATCCTTCGCTTCGGTTATGCTTCAAGAAGTCGTTTTCCAACCTTCCCTTACGGAGATCTAAAACTCTGAGATAAAAACAAAGTAAAAACATCTACATCTTAAAATAGCCCTCTGAAGTCACCAGGAGGATAAGCTGGGTTTTCTCCAACATTTAGGAGGTCTCTTGGTTACTTTGGGTATTCTGGCACAAGAATATTTTCCTGTCCTCTGCATCTTCCCTCATTCTTTTGCTACCAGACCCCCTTTTTTAGACTTCCCAGTTTATCATGCTAAAACAAACTCAAGGCTGATGTGGACTTCAGGCTTCCACAAGTTGCTCTGAGCACAGAGATCCTGACACTTCTCCCCCGAGCAGCACTGGGCTGCCGTGCCGGGGTGCCCCATGGGTGTGTATTTGCCACATGCCTGTACTCAGAGCCCTGGATTTTTAGATAACGTGCTTTCGATACACACCCTGATACGATTTGGTTAGTAGTTACCTGTACTTGATTATTCACTAAGTAAAACCAGAGAAGCTCCCGAGGCACTGCGAGCAAGGACACCGGGGCAGGCTCCTTCTGCTTCCCACCTGATGGGATCCACGGGAAGTAACACCCATGAAGAGAGGTTATTTACTGGAGAAAAAGCTGGGTGGATGGCAACCAGGTTAATACGAGGCAGCCTTAAAATCTTACACAACAAACAAGGAAGCAAAAAAACCCAAAGGAAAAACCAGGTGTGTGGCTTGGGAGGGCAGCTGTCTCTGTTGTGCGTCTGGTTTTAACTACAGTTATAAACAACGTGGGACATTCGGCAAAATTGAAATTACAAAACATAACTACGGATAATTGCTAGAGGCAAATCGACAAACTCTGACTTTGAATGGCATGTGCCTGAGTCCTGGCTCCAGGGACTTCAACGTATTTCCTAACTCTGAAAGCCACTTGTCCAGCCTCTAGAAGTAAAATGATGTTTGCTCAAAGACTTTTATCTTCTGCCTAGGACTCAGCACTTCAGAAAAGCTTTCCATCCAGCCTGTGACCACTCACAGTTTCTGAAGCTAACTCTGCCTGCATCACCGTAATCTGATTTTAACTTGCCAGCCTCTGCGGCTAGTGGTAGCTTGTATCCTATAGCAGTCTTTCACGTGTCAGCATACTGACTTCAGACAAAGCCTTTTTGTGCTTTTGCAGCTAACCCAGCAAATACCACTCAGGGAAGGCTGAAGCTCTGGAAATTCCAAGAGACCAGATAATATGGAAAAGGGCCTGAAAAATGTTTAACACTTATGCAGAGTAAACTGGTGTTCTCCGATCATTATCAGCAGTTCATCTTAAATACTATGGTGAAATCCGGCCCTACTGAAAATTATTTCTGATGAAGACAAGCTTTTATTTCAATGTTCAACCATGCTGCCATTCACACACATGATTTTAAAAACAGCTGTTTTCTCCCCAAGAAAGGGCACTGCCTTCTTTGGGGGTGGGAAAAACATCAACAGAGTGATCCCTCCATCGCCGTGTAGCTAAAGCAACCCAGCTCACTTGTTCTCCAAGCCTGGTGGGCTTCCAGAGGACAACGCAAGGGAAACCCACCCACGTGATAAGCCCTGATAAGGCTGTGAAACGCAAGCGCAGCTGTGAGCTGGAACCGGCGGGGAGCCAGCCCCGAGCTCAAGCCCCAGCAGCGCCGCGGCCAGGGTCCCCCCGCAGGGCTGCCAGGACCCGGGTACCCAAACCAGCCTCCCCCAGCCCACCCGCACCCACAGCCCGCGCACAGGGGCTGTCCTACGCAGGGACCATCCCATCCTCCTGAAGGCTGTCCTCCACACGGCTGCTGCCCCTAGACTGTCAGCATGATGAAAAACAGGTAGAAAAACGAATGTCTGGCACTTTCCTAAGCTAAATTCAATTAGTCCCCGCCAACAGCAGCCAATACATGTACAGAGACCTTGTACAGGTCTTGTACAAGACAGACCTTGTACTGTCTTTTCAGTTGGCTATAATCTTGAGACATTTACGTTAACTTTCCAGCACCATGCCATCACCATGCATTACTTCACAGGAGGAGTAAAACACTATTTAAGCTGGTCCACAGATATTCGTAGACAGCTGATGCCCTGGCATACTGGCCGAGGCAGGCTTCATAGGCTGGCAGCAACAATTTCACTTGGGATAATGGGGCAGGTGACTTGAAGGAGGAAGAAAAATTACCCATCGGAGAGATGCAGAAATGCAAGGAGACATTTGGACCCGGGTTTCACCGTTCTGAATCTGGGAGGTGCTATTTAGATACAAACCCAGACCAACAAGCCAGAATCCAACCACTTTCCCAACGGATTAATTAAGGCATCCTCCTCCCAGCCCCCATTCAGAAATATCTGGCTGGAAACTAAGTAACAGCAACTGTTTACCCCATTAAAGCTATGCAGTAAGAAAGGACAGCCTCCTAGAGCTTCCCACAAATTCAGGCAAGATAAACATCTTTGTTTCAAAGCATGAGCCTCTCCAGTTTTACTGACAGAGACAGAAAGCGTCAGAGAATGGGAGCAGCTCAATTCAGCCTCTGATTAGCAATTAAACACTTCGAGAGGGGCAAGCCTCTGGGCAGCAATGTCCTCCCCATTGATTCATAGAAAACCTTCTCACATAAATTAGCCATCCCCGTGATTTTAATGCTCGGGTATGCCCTTGACAAAGGAGCCCTCACAGGGCTCTGCGCAGCCAGCGGCTCCAGCCTCGCCTGCTTGGCAATCTGGCAGGGGTCCAGCGGGCTGCGGATAGAGCCCTGCTGCCCCCCGGCCACACATGTGCCCTCCCATAGGAACGAGCCCTTGTGGTCGCCCGTGCAGCCCCAACGCTCCGGGGAGCCTCCTGGGTGCCCTCCTGAACGCCACGCTGCATCGGGCTCTGTCCCTTTGCTGTGAACTTGTTCGCGCAAAGAGCAAACGTGCCCTGTTTTCGCAAGCAGGGGAGACGCGCGGGGCCGCGGTGGATGCCTCCGAGCTCCCCGGCTTCCTTACGCACCGCGGGCTGGGATCCAGCCCCACATGCCCCCGGGGAGCGACACCCACCTCAGCCAGCAAGGCTGTGAGTTACGCTGGCGGACAGAGGTGAGATCAGAATCGGGCACGTTCTACATGAAAGGTACTACATAAAACCAAAGGGCTATTCACGTCACCGGCCCATCTCCCTAATTAAAAGCTGCGAGACTCGGAGCTCGCTCTGAGCGAGCGATCAATCCTCCCGACACAATGTGCCCGCAGAGACGTTTGCAGAACACGTCTGACGCTGCCCAAGGCTTTGTTTCCCCTGCACCTCCTTCCCCGAGCATAAAAGGCTGCAATTGAAAAGTCCTGGTCCTCAGAGGGAGTGCTGGTTTTTATCAGATGGTAATGATGAGTACATCATGAAATCATTTAATAGTTCTCATTAAATGCATTGCTGGAGAGCAGGCCTGATTTATGAACAGTATGCCGTGGGTATAAATAAGCTGCACTTTGCTTGTAACACAGCTGGTCAAGAAAATTAATGTTTTGTTTTCCATAACCTTTGTACTCTCCCTTCCTCTGCTACTATGGCAAAGCTCGAGGCGTGTAACTTGATCGTGCTTGGGAAGAGGACACATGGCCGAATGCCTCGCGCGGGCTCGACCCACGGCGGAGCAGCAGGCTCCCGGACACGGCCCTGCGCTCCAGCGCTCCCAGAGCCACCGCCCGTACACGTGGATATACCTCCCCATGTCAAAGCACAACCCCAAAGTGCTCGCACGCCGACTTGCCTCTTGCATTTGTGCTGGAAGTGCTGCTGGAACAGCGTATCCTGCTAAGTTCAGGTCCAAGAAATACTGATATATTTAGCACAGCTGCGTAACTTTCCATCTTTAAAAGCCCAGTACTCCTTTCTCTGTCCTGCCCAAAAGCCACTCAAACCAGACGAACATCCATCTTCAGAAGAAACACGAGGCCATTGCCACACAGGACAGTGGCCAGAGACACTTTTTAATGCTTGTATTAACCACGACACCTAATCCTAAGCAAAGAGTTCATCAGTTGCATAATGTTTTTTTTTTTCAAAAGACCTTTTAGTGCGCTGTGCATGTGATTGAGCACAGGGAAAACGGCACTTCCAGGGTAGACAGATGCTGAGGAGGCTTAGGAGAGAGTCAATTTAAACAAGGACAGAGAGAAGGGCTTTGCAATCATATGGTTCGCATCTGGAATTTACAGGCATGATAATTTTATAACCCTCTCCTGACGGTTTTGAAGCAATGCAATAGCTTCGCTCACTTTCCAGCCTAAGCGATGTTTCATCGCTGCTGCAGGGACAGGGCGGCAAGAAACATCCTCGTGCATCTGACAACTTTATGCGACCCTGAGACTGCACACCGTGTTGTAAAAAAGGGAGTGGGAAGCAGGCAGAGGCAGTGATGTGCACGCGGGCACTTGTATTTCATGGGTATTAAAACACGAAGTCTTAAAATCAAAGAGGAAGACCCAGTTTTAGTTTACTTCTGCTCACAGCAAGTCCCTTTATATCTCATTCAGAGACCTGTTTGGTTACTTTTATGGTATATATGAGGCTTTCCTCATAAAAGCCACTTTCTAGTGACATTATGTATTTCTTTTCTGGTTGAAACCAAGAAACCTCTTACTCAACCAACCGTTTTTCATGTGCACATAATACACGAGGCTGTAAAATCGCTGCAAGAAGGGATTCTCAGGCAGAAGGACTTGAAGCACTGCAACAGCCAAGAACAAAACAATGTGAAAATCACCTCCAACCATAGCAGGAAATGTGGAAAAGATTAATCTCTTTTAAGACTAGGATTTTTACATTTCCACATAGCCCCAGCATGGTCACAGCTGTGTGCGTATTCCAGGCACCAACTCTGTGTGTGGACTCCCAGTCTGCCTAAAACCAAACCTTAGCTATCATCAAGGCTAGTTCAGCCGTATATTTGGAATCTAAATCCCAAGAAATTAAGAGCATTTCCTCAGCAGGCAATACAGCTTTTGGCAACTGCTCCTGAGTTTTAAACATTTGAAAGTAATTGCTAATGCACAAAGAAACTGGAATTGAGGAGAATTTTCCCCAGGTCGAGGAGCAGCGTTGGTCTCCGCTCCAACAGCTATTGAAGTCGGTCTCAGCCCAACGTGCCCCGCACAGATGTCGGCACCAACCCCGAAACATGGGTACACACAGGTACGTATCTGCATTAGCATCTATGTTACTTATTTTGCCTGTCTGTTTCTCCGTAGATGGAAGAAAATTCATATTCAATTACCTCCCTTTCCAATGATACATAAAGCAGGAAGGCAACTTGTTTCAACAGGAAAAATTTACTGGACTAATTTATAGGGTATATTTATTCGTAAGACAAATTTTTGCTAGGCCTGGTGATGGATTAAGACAGATCTGACCTAAAGGCTTTGGCTCTTCTCTCCTACTAGTTCTTGTCTCAATAATTAAGAGGGATTTAATTATTTCTTAGAATGTAGTTATGCAAAAATATATCAGTTTTGCAGAGGTCATTAACTCCAGGGTTTCCCCTGAGCTGCAGTGACTCCACGGTTGATCTTGAGTTGATGCCGGCTCCAAATCTCATTTTTCCTGGTATGAACCTGTGTTTCCTATTGCCGCTGTAAGGGTTTATGAGAGAGGCTGGGAAGGAACGGAGGACACGGAAACCCACTCGTGCCTCTGACATCAGCTGGTGCGCGACCTCACGTACGTCACTTCGCCTTTCCCTGTGTTGGACTCCCCAGCTGAAGCATGAGGCTAACAACACCGAGCAACTTCTGCGAGCACTTTGATAGTTCATTATGGAAAAGTCAGGCACAGAAGAGTGAGGTGTTTCCAGTCCCTTCAAGATTAAGCGCGGATAAGATTCAGCGCGATGGATGAATCTGTGGCCAAGCCCTAAAGCAGGGGCCGGAGGATGGGTCGGTCACAAACTGTTTGGGACAAGGCCCTGGCCAGCTGGGAGTTGTGAACGGGTTTTGGCATCAACCTCAAGAACATCAGAGCTTCACCTTCCACGTCACAGCGCCTCATCTATAAACCAGAAATAGCGGGATTTCTGTCTTTCCATTCCCTCTCCTCGGCACAGATATCGTGTTCTGCAGGCACAGACTGTGTCGTACCTACACCGTTAAACTCAGTTCTGGTAGGAACCTGGAGGAATTACTGAAAGGCAATGAAATAATCCTACAGGCGACAAGACCAGCAATAAGAGGAAGAAGAGTGGGAGAGCAGGAGGGAGAAGTAGTTTGTGGATCAGCACCGAGCCCTTTCAGGCAGGAGCAGTCGCCCGCGAGGCAGAGCGCACGCACAATTTCAGTGATAAATTTGTCCATAAAGTATGGACCAAACTCTGGTCTCTGCCAGCCGTGAGCAGCTTCCTTTGGCTTGAGTGGGAACCAGTCCCACACAGCTGAGAGCAGGATTTGTCTCTCTATGTGTAATGTCCTGCGCATCAACAGAAGAGGAAGGAAGAAACCTCTCAGATCATCATCATCATCGACGTGATCTTGGCCTTTCTAACCCTGACGCCAAGCACAGAACTGATGGAACACCCTACAGCTGATCTCAGCCTCGTGAATGGATTTTCACCAGCATAAATGTGGAAATTTGTGTGCTTGTGTGCAAGGACGTCCCCTGCATAGTTTCTACTAAATGTGTACAAGGAAGCAAGGGCCCTGCTTTCCTTCCAGCGCACCAAGTCTGTGGCGAGGGAAGCCGTACCCCATGCACTAACGGCACGGCCCCCTGCAGCAGTCGTGGCAGCCTCATGGCAGACACCGCAACCAAAATCTGATGACTTGTGTTTGGCACACAATGATACCTTTGTGACCTTGCGCTAACCACATACTGCAATTTCAACATGTATAAAGCAGAGCAAAAATACCCTGCCTTAAACCACCGGAGACCTGGGCATGAAAAGCAGTGCACTGACGGAAGCATGCTCCGAGTATCACCTAAGCGTACTCCAAGTTCCTTTTCCTACCTAGACATCATTTGCACGTACTCTTGAGGCTCCAGCATGCTTTCGAGATGTCTGAAGTGTCAGGATTACAGTCACACAAACCACTCTCCTTCCTTCTGGTTCACCTGCTCCTGTGCAAACCCCATGGCCAGCAACAAATTGGTGAGTTCCCCCTGGACAGGGGCATGGGAGCAGCTACTCCTGAGAGCAAGTACTTAGAGTCATTGCCCCCAAGGAACTGAGTCGCTGCCAGGAATTAAAGGTAGCCAGTCGTTCCTTGCTTACTGTAAATACTTTGCAGCCAGTAATTACAGCCAATTTCAATCCTCCACCCTGGAAAAAGCTTGGTGTTCCTAAGGCAGGGGCAATCAAACTGTTAGTGACTGCTTCTTCCGACACCTCCAGCTTCCCTTTGGAGTCCTTCAGGATATCCCCTTCCTCCAGCCTCCAAAGGACCACGACCAACAGCCCGACAGTCCCTGAGGGAGGTGGTGGCTTTGGCCAAGAAGAGATGTTCAACCCATACTCGAACAGGCCAAGCCTCCTCCTGCCCAAGCAACTGAATCACAAGAAGCAGCCATCTCATAAAGAGTTAAAACGAAGAGTTCTGCTAACACTTAAGCGTTACAAATCTTTTCAGTTAAAATAAATTATTCAGGAGATGTCATCCTCCCATCAGCACCATCTGAGCTACATTTTTAATAGCTCTGTGCGCTGAACACGTTCTGTCATAATATCAGTGATACCAAGGCTGCGAGACGAAGGAGGGGGAAATGCAAGCACGCGACGGAACATGAAAGACTGAGCTGTTTTCTCTTAATGGCCATGAAACACGTGCTGCCCAAGGCAGAGGAGAGATCAGTGGTGTCGGCTACACTGCAGAGGAGTAAAACAAACAGAAAGAACTCACTGACTTCAGGAATTGCAGGAGCCTCTTTGTTTTCCCTCAAAACCACTATGCTGCTCGATGGATAATTCACCCACCACCTTCCACTGTCTCAGGTCTCACTTACTGTGACTCCACCAGATTTTTCCAGACATAAGATGGAATCAGGATCCATCCTCACGGTTGCATGGATATATATAACTAAACAATGAAGAGTCTTCTGCTCCGTATCGCTAGGAATAATAAAAAAGGGAGCATTTCTGTGCCCCAGATGTTAAAAAAATCATCTGTCTGCCCACCAACCCATGTATTCGTTTATTTGCCCAATTCACATACCACATACACAAAACAAATGCAACCGAACACATTTACAAGCAACTAGAGGGAAGCAGATCTGAGCATCACATATAGGAGAACGTTGCATCAGTTCAGTGCCTGCGATGCCCAAATTGCCCATATGCCTACAGCACGGACAATGACTATGATGCTACTCCAGGACGTGGTGATGAAAGTCTTGCTTGCACTTGTAAACACGCTCTCTGCTCTGAGAAGCACGCAATACAGGGAAGAGACTGCTCCAGCCCCACGGCTTAAACTGTCTTTCGTGGCCAAGCCACTCTCCCCGCTCAGTGTGGGTGAAGAACAAGAGTAAAGGACCTCTGATGGAGGCAACTTGTAATCTTTCCTTTGGGCTCTGCAGAGCTCCTGCACACCCCAGTCACGTCCACCTGGCCAAACCTTCCTCCCTCCCATCCCTGTTTCGGCCCCAGAACATGGAGCAGAGGACCAGGTTACCCACAGGGAAGCTGTCTGGGGCAAGGTAAGCCCTAGAGAAGGGCCTCTTGTCCTACCAGTCAAGGGAAACTGGCTGTTGTGGAGTGACTCCAGATTTTCATGCTTCTTGCTTCCGAGTAGGAAAACAATTTTGCCCTTAGTGTTTTCTGCCGGCAGCTTCACCTGGTTCAGGTTTTCATCGAGTGAGAAGGAGACACAATGCGTAACTGCAAGACTCTTGCAAATCAAAGGATAGAAAAGAGATGGGGGTATGGGAGATTCTCAGCCTCCTCCAGCAGCACTGGTGTCAAGACTTACGAATGGACATGTCAAAACCCAACTTCTGAGAAGCCACCCACCACCTGTGTCCTCTCTTGTCTTACAGACGGGAACAGCCGCCGACACAAAGGGTAGGGCAGCTCCGTAGGTCTGGTTTGCTCTCAGGTGTAACTCAATAAGGTTAACTGAGGATGTTTTGCTAACTGGTGGTTCTCTTAAGACAGACTAAGAAGAGATGCTGTCCAGGCCAACAAGGCAGCATACAAAGGACGGAAGAAAGAACCAAGATTTGGCAGGGGTTATGGAAAAATGTAGACTTTTGTTCGTTGCTCAGAAGTAAACATGACTACGAGGTGTGAAAGTGCTCTGGATGCCTGCAAACACTCCCACTATTCACCCTGGCATCTCCTCGGGACTCGAAAACATTCTGCAAAGCAAAAAAATGCTGCGGTCAGTTATGAGTGGGCTCAATGACTGAATAGCTAGCAAAGAAAACCCATACATGCCCAGGCTGGAATGAAGAAAATTCAAATGCAAATATGCTAAAGTATCACTTGCAGAATTCAAGTCCCCTGGGGAGCAGCAGAATGAGTCTTTGCCAGCGCGGTGGTTTCTGGGGGTTAAACATGTGCCCAAAGGAGAACCCAGTGACGCCAGCAACCCCAGGGCGCGCAGCGAGGGCACCGAAGGCTGAACGTGCAGCTGCGCCACGAGCCCAGAGACAACAACGCTCTCCACCATGCACAACAGAGAACAGCAGCACCCTGCAATAAAGCCAGAAGTCCATCACTTTTTCCATTTTGATTTATGCCTGTTTCCTCAGCTGTAAAATAGCTTAAATCCACTCACCTATGGCAGATAGGTTTCATCTGCCATGGCTCTGTTATCTCATAAACCTGGCTGCAAGGAGGACGAGCCGGCCCTGCGGTCAGTGACAGCACACTGTAAAGGACAATCAGCGTCCTGGAGAGATGCCGTCCAACACCAATCGATCATCCGGACCAGAGCCCAGAGGATGCAAGTGGGGGCTGAATCAGCTATTGTGTGGCTGCACCTACGGGGGGACATTTGGTGGAATAAGGGTAACAAGGGAAACAGGAAGCCCAGGCCTGTTTGCCCAAGGACAGTGATTATAATAGTCCCTATCTTTACAGTATACAATGGACGTTCCTGCGAGACTGTCACGTGCCACGAGAAGGAACATCTGGAGAAATAGCTTTCTTTGGATACCTGGGAGGGTGAGGAACCCTCATCTCCTCAAGTGTGAGGTGAGCAGAGCACCAGGATGGAGAAGCAGAGCAAGGGTGAGGATGGGTGGGAGTGGGGAGAGGCAGCTTCCAGTTCTGGCAGTGATGCTGCTCGAGGTATCAGGGAAGTCACTTCCCTTCCGTGCCTCCCACTTGCCCTGTGGAAAAATAGTTTGTTATCTGACATGCAAGAAATAAATACCGATCTTTTCCAGAAGTACTGCATAGTGGATCAGTACCAAGATCTACCACAAAGAATTAATTCTGTGCAGGACCTGGTTTGGGTTATGGTTATGGTACCTCCGGCAGCAGGAGTTGTGCCCTTTTAAAGGAAATTTCTGCCAAGGATAAAACTAAGCCTCTGCACTACCGATCCCCTCGGGGAAAGCATATTTCTGGGTGCCCTCCAGAAAGCTGTTCCTTTGCCTTGTTGCATTACTGCCCATCCGCTGCAGCAGTCCCACTTGTTCCCTGGGAGGCTGAAGACAGTTCCGGGTATTTCCAGACCTGGTCTGTGTTAACACAGGCAGTGGAGGAAAAAAAATCCAACCAGAGCACAGCAGCCAGAGGTTCAAAAATGCAGTGACCTTGTGAACACTGAGGGCAAGCCCAACCCAGAGCAGTCTGTTTTGTTTGGAGACACCCTGGCAGTGGCTGCATTAAGAATGCATGGCCTCTAATGTGGAACATGTGTTTGGTGAGAATGGTAACGCACCTGAGCAGGAAAGCTGGGGCCATTGAGCCTCCTTCCCTCTTTCAGCAGCCTCAGAATTGCTTTCTGGTTTATGGCTTTCAGGGTGTGAGCACGATCAAGCAGGTAGGCTGGGAGGTGCAGGGGTCTTATCCGGCCATCTGTCCCCAGAAAGCACGCGTCAGAAATAAAAAGGATGGGTGGAAAATGACCGACATTTCAGCGGCGGGATCGGAAACACCAGCAAAGCTGGGACCAGGTCCAAGCTGGTGCCCTCTCTGGCCGAGCCCTGGTTTTGATTTAAACCCCTAAAATCAGTCACTGCTAACCCCCTGGGTACTCTCTCAGGGCAGATTTTTTGTATTATATGAAACACGCCGATCCACATCAAGCATCCCATGGGATGGCTATAGCAGCGGCTGGGAGTGGGGGCCACTGAGGGTCCCCAGCAGAGAGGGGTCCCTGAGCCCTGCCCAGGGACACCCAGACCTGGGTGACTGCTCCACAACCCCAGGAGATCTGGGGGTAAAGCCAGCCCAGCTATATCCCGCTCCTGCCCCTGCCCAGGAAGCTAACCTTGCGCAGAGCCCTTCTGCCGGGGAGCAGGGAAAGCGATGCTTCGCTTCAGGTGCCTGCCCAGCGCGAGGCTACGACGTGGGAAGGGTTAAGGTAACCACAGTCCCAGGCTTGTTTACCCTGCACATTAGAGAGGGGTAGTTTGCTGTGAACACACTGATCAATATCTCCCAGCTGCCAGTTTAATCAGGATTAAGTGAGCAGCTATTAATTTTGCTCTTTTCCAACAACCTTTAGCCACCGTGTGAAAACGTTGCCTCTATCACAAACAAATTAACCTCGGTATCATCTATCCAGACATTTTAAAGGGACTTAGAAAAAGAAAACTCCAAACCAAAATGCTAACAAGAAGGGCCAAGACCAATAATCTGGCTTTAATTAGAAGTTTTCCAGCGAGCGGAGCAGGACGAAGCAGCGGTGGGGGTGTTTGCTCAGAGCTTGCCCGGCACACGGAGCCAGGTGTCAAGATGAAGGCTGGATGGACAGCTGCAAAGCCACCTTTGAAGTCTTCAGGCGTGCAACCACACAGCACCAGGCAGGAGTGGGGAGCAGCAACCAGGTCCCCATCACCCTTTCCCCACCCGTGGGGGCTCCAAGGCCAATGTCAGAGCAGTGCCAGAGAGCAGAGACACCTCCCGGGTCTGCAGGGTTGTGGCCGCATGCAGAGGTGTCACCACAGCAGGCGAGGTTTGACTCCTCAAGCACGCTGATTTACTGCTAACGAGGCAAATCCTGCAGCCCTCAAGCATCCACCCCTCCCAGCAAATTTCAGGAAGTATTTTAACATGCCGACTGGCACAGTTTGCGGCTCACCCACAGGCACTGAATATTTATATATGTGCAAATGGCTTCACTTCTGAGACGCATCCACCTTTGGCGAGAGGTGGCAGGCAGCCACCCGGCACGGCGTGCAGCTCCGCATACAAACACACTGAAGTAATTCAGTTTGGACTGCACCGGAGCTCTTTGGGATTGAACTCCCCAGGCTAGAGATGACAGATGCTTGCAGATCCACGAACAAATGACCACAGCACAACAGCTCTGAAGAGCCAGCTTCTGTTGTTTTGTCTGCTTTGCCTTAAAAAGTCTCTTATTCTCATCCACGGGGTGAATCATGGAGGAAGAGGACACGTCCTAGGAAGAAGGGAAGCAGGACACGCAGAAGCCCGGCTCTGAGCTTTGCAAAAGCTCTTTCTCTCAGCTGTTCTGCCCATCGCAAAGGCACCAGAAGTTCTCTGAAGAAAGGACAACAGACGGGGCTGGACTTTCTTTCCAAGCTTCCTCTGAAATCACACTTGGCAGAGCAGCCCCGGCCTGTTGAAAGAGCATGGGAACGTGCGTGGCAAGAGCTGCTCTCAGGTTGGAGCTCTTTTGGCTTTTCTAAGCCATCTGGGCTCTGATTTAGCTTGCGGAATAAGGTCCTGTCGGTCCCAAATGAAAAGTCAGCTCCTAACCCAAGGGTTCAGCTTGGGGTCAGTGGCGGAGGAGCAGCTGAAGAACTCGCTCCTAATCCCCCTGGTTAATGGCAGCGGGGAAAGGCCTTTGCCACCACAAAGGAAAACTCACCTGACCGCTTCCCACTCCCCAGACCCCCCAGTTCCGCCACCTCATCTAGCTGGAAAATTTCTGCAACTGTTTCCCATCTGCTGGAAAAGGAGCAAGAGACCCAGTGCAGGCAGAGCTCAGGTGGCTGATGAGTTTCCCAGCACTGGGTTATGCAGCCCTTCTCCTGGCCAGCAGAGCAAGGGGATGTTTCAAACCCTGGTGCCCTCCATCTGACCCTGAAGTCCTACATGGATTAAGTTTCTCACCACCATGCCCAAGTGCAAACTACCATGCGTGCCACCATGCCCAAGCGACAATGGTCAGCAGCCTCAGACCAAAGGACCCTAGTGCAAACACCATCTCCCGCAAATCCCTCGTCCTTTAGGTAGCTCCAAAGCTTTGTGAGACGCATGGACATCTCCCTCTCTCCTTTCTCCATGAGGACCCAGAGGGGTCCCTGAAGAAGGGAAAAATTTTGACCACGTCTCGCCCACGGGTGAGAATCCTGTCCTCTTGGTTACGCTCCGTAAGCCACAAAGACACGGCCACAGGGTGGGGAAGGGTGTCACGCTCGGTAACAAGTCTCTGCAGAGCAAACCTCAGCAGCCTTTCATTGCAGGGCTGTTTCCTTCCACTCTGGTCCGCACAAACCATCTATGAATTGCAAAGCGACACCCAGCTCCAACTAACAGCTGCGTGGCACCGGGCCTCCCCCCTCCCCACTTCTGTCAGGAACTATGGCGATATAAATTAAAGTGCAGAGCCGCTGTTCAGATTGGGCCAAATGAAGCCACATTTGGGCCAGCAGAGCAGCGATTTGAGGGAGGCTGCCATGTAGCAGGTTCAGATAGCACTGAAGGCCCAGCCAACTCCACCGTGGGGGGCTACAAGCTTGGGGTGCCAGGTAGGATCGTGGATAAAATTATGCTCTCCCAAAACTGGATATAATCCAGGTGACAGCCATTACCCAGTGCTGCCGCTGGGAACGTTCAAATAAGACTCTGCCTTCTTTCTTTCAAGATGTTAGAGAGTTTTACAAACATTAGGGAACTCAATCTCTCGGCACTCCCAGGGTGCAATATAAACAGGCTGGGATACCCACCAAGGCAGGTTTAAAAATCCCAACAACTCTTTCATTTGCTTTACTGAAAGGGAAACTGAGGCCCCGAGGGAGCCAAGCCAACGTTTCCTCATTTGGATGCCTGATGTTAGGCAACTCATCCGCATGAAGAAATCATTTACAATTTTTACTTTTTTTTTTTTTTTTTTTTATCAGATTAAAGTATTACAAGGTTGATCCCCTTCCAGACAGCTTGGTTGGCTGCATTATGTTTCAGTGCTTGGATTTTCCCCACAAAAAACACCACCGGTATATTGCAGAAATTCGACCGTACGCCTGCATGTGCTTACACACACAGAGCCTTGAAAACGGCAACACCAAATCAGTATTTCCCACAAAAACAAAAAATTCCCTTTGAATATTGAAGCTGTTTTATAAAATATATACTTACTACTGCATAATTAAAAAAGCCTCTGCAACTTTAATGCATATTGCCCTTGATCATGTAGAAGCAAGAAAGAACAAAATCATTAGGAGCTAAATTATTATAGTAGCCTGTTATCATAGTGTAATCTTATTAAAGAAAATTCATGCTGGTGTAGCCTCTTACCTTCGCCGCTTACAGAAGAACCATGTGGTGTATTTCTGAGTGCACAGAGATAATAAAATTATAGTGAATTATGCAGCCTACATATGGAAAAAGAAGTGTAATTCTGTTCCTCTGAGGAGGGATGCTGATTTTTCTCAGGGAGGCAAAACCAGCACTACTCAGTTACTAAGCATAAAGGGACTATTCATTATTATCTGCAGACAAGCGATTCTGGAGAAGATCTAGGGGCTGCCAGAGCAAAAAGGCACAGCTTGCTGCTGTGGCTTGGCCAACAGCCAGTGCCGCTTGCTGGGCTTCAACAGCATCCATCACGCCGCTCGGTGTGGGTGCCTGCACCTGCCCACCCAACCGCGCGTGGAGCCCTGTGCCACCGACCCGGGGCACCACCGCGCGTACCCCGACACGGCAGCGCCGGCCGGCACTCGTGCTGCTCTCCCTCTGCTCAGCCCTTCCCCGTGCAGCCAGTCCCAAGCTGATGAAAAGCTGCGGTGCATCGCTGGGAGAGCTCCCTCCCTGTGAACGTCCCTGCAATGGATCCTGCTCGGCTGATGGCACTACTCGAGTTCAGCGCCGTTGTGAACTCGTGTTCATTGGCAGGGAGGACAGTGGCCGCTGCTCTGGCTTCCCCACGGCTCAGCGCCTGGCCGTGGCTGTCCCTGTGAGCTCTGGCTGCGCGCTGCCAGGATGCTGCACTGAAGTGGGGCACGGAAATCCCACCTGGCCCAGGGTAATGATGAGGGCAAAAGATGCCACAAGAGCCCAGGCATAACAGAAGGCCAAAGCAAGCTGTCCGCAGATGGAGCGGGGAGCAGACCTGGCCCTACAGCTCTGCTTTCCACCAAAAAATCATCGTGCACGCCTGGCCAGAGCTGACCACACTGGCATGGTCTGGACCAGCCCATGGCGATGCTCATCCAGCCCTGTTCAGCTCAGCGAGCTGTTTGAGGAGATGACAGGCCACACCGTGAAGACCTCTGCATTTTGTGTCTTTGGGCCAGCTACTCTCTTTCCTAACCAACCTCTACAAATGGAGTTCGGCTGGTCACGAGTTAGGGACGCACAACAGAGAGCCTGTAACCTGATTTAAGCACCAGCAGCGCAAGAGAGAGAGGCCTCACTTCCCTCATCACCTGCTGTGAAGGACAGGCACACAATTAAAAGTTTTCTGTAAATGTTAATTACAGTGGACTTACTTAGCTAATGACCAATTGATCTTTTGATTGTATTACGTTTAGAAGTGTAATGAACTTAACTGAATTATGGATTACAATCTTGTTCTAATTAAAACAAAAACGTGTAATATATATTAGCCATCAGAAAGGGTTTTCATGGCTGTTTGGGGTCAAATCGTTGAAAATATTAATGTGTTGTCTAAAGCCTGCAGCACTTAATTAGATTCTTCATCCAAGTGGAATTCATGTTACTTCAAACGATGCATCCAGGTAAGATCTTCTTGTGCACTTAGAAACAGCTAGAATATAGATCTGGCCCGTTACTTCCATGCTAGCCCTCCTCTGCCCTCTAGTTACAAACCCTGACTTCCTCCGGCCCCTCCGATCCAGTGGCTTGGGGAAGAGGTCAGGAGAGCTTATACTGCTGAACCACTCGGTGCAGATGCATTTTGCATCTCACCACAGGAAGAGCTGTACCATTTGCTACCCTGCTGCTGCGCACCAAGAGTAGAGCAGGGAGGTCGTCATTATCTTGCAACAGATGGATAACAAACACCACACATTGCTATCAGCAGCCGCGGGGAAAAGGTGTTTAGCATTCATACCCCACTAGTGGCCAAGCGAAGCTCTGCTCAGAAAAGTAAAGCAGAGCTCAAGAGACCACAGGGTTGAATGCCAGGAGTGCTGGAGGTCAAGGCTGAGGGAAGAAGAGCTTGCATCTCTTGCCTGCGCCGTGCTACAGCTCCGCCTCTCGCCTTTGCAGCCCCAGGAGGAACTGACCTACTTTAATCCAACATTTTGATGCCAAATGAAGAGGGGACTGGAAACAGGACATTCTCCCTGGAAAGTGCTGGACTTAATTTCTTCCACTCCTTTGGCAGCACCTGTTTCTGCACTTCTTTAAGACTAAACACACAGTCCTTTCCTTTTTTTCTGGATGCTGCCTGAGGCAGGAGAAAGCCATTTGCTCCACGTGACTTCTCCACCCAGCTCCTACAAGATTCTGCAAAGTCAAAAAGCCGCTGCTCCTGAGGCCTCTGCAATCTTCCAAAAAATATTTTAAAATAACTATGATCCCTTTTCTCCCAGCCATGACCTTTGCCTGTCTTCAGTAACTCTTCCTGTGAGAGCTTTGTTTCTAAACCACCTGCAGATGCTTGGAAGGACACAGGAGAAATGCAAACTTACCTCCAAAGGGCAACAAGATCCCCAAAACACTGGGCTGACTCAGACTGTTAAAGCACCGACAGGCTGGTGCATCATTTATTTCAATTTGTGCCAGGGTTTGCTTTTTGAGGAAGAGCCCAGCTGGTGTCATTGCTCCAGGTGCCCCCAGCATGTCAGGCACGCTGCTGGACACCCAGCTGCTCACTCCGGCAGCATGCCGGGCTGGAGCGGAGCTGGTGCAAGGAATGTGCTCCCTAACGTGGCTTCCCCCAGACAGACAGTCGGAGCTGTGGGGAGTTGGAAATGTGCTGGTGTCCTGTGGAGGAGCAGTGGAGAGGCTCTGTAAGAGCAGCAGCTGCTCAAAGGCAGGGCTGGGGAGGAAAACGGCTGAGCTCAGGAAGAGCTTGTGGTTATGAGTCAAGGTGTCACAAAGCAGCATGTGAGGTGACACTTAGACCAATCTGAACTAAAGGCTTCCTGCCATCGAAACGTCTCATTTGGGTCACACTTGAAGCAAACCATGCTCAGCACAGCCACACAGCAACACCCTGCCTCCAACACATGACGGAGGTGTGCAACTTGTTGTAACAAGTCTGACAGTACAAACTCTTGGGGTCTTGGTGCCACAGCAGTGAAAACCCACACACACCCACAATCATGCCGGTATGTCTTCCTCCAGACTTTGATACAGCAACTTACCGGTATCTTTATGACCGCTCAAGTCACCTCTCTCAACCCAAGTCACTGCCTGAACGGGGAGCCTGGGATCAGCAGAGCCCCTGCCACCGCTGCACCGCTGCTGAGCCCTGCCACAGCAGTGCCATGGCGTCTGTGAGTTCCAGGGTAACTTCATTTCAGACAGCCTTAACTGGTCATGTTAACAGTTAGTAACTGGTGTTTACCCAGTATATCAAGTCCCCGATACCATGCTTACCTGGCTGTGCCCTGCATTAAAAGAGGGAGGAGACTTCACACTAGAATTTGGAAGTTGATTTAAAAATCCTCCTTGCCTGATGTGCAAGTCCATGGTATGAGTTTACGAGCAAGGCAGAGAGGGTTTGAGGCAGAGGGTGAGGGCTGCATTGCAACCATTGCCTCTGTGAAGAGATACCCAACTGAGTAGAGAGGAGATAGCACTGGGGGGAATACTGCAGGGAGTAAACCTAATTATGTGCCTATTAGGTTGCCAAGAGCTGGAGGGACAGAAGATGCTATAAGGTGAACACATTAGCATAAGACAACATCACTCATGCTGACAGCCCCAAAAAGGAGAGAGCCTGTAGCCAGAAGAAGCCACATCCAAACAACTAAAAACCCTGCAAATCCATTGTGAAATAAAGATGAAGTCAAGGAGAAAATGATTCAACCTAATTCAAGGACGAAGACAGGACTTGACGACAGCACCAGTCAGAAGCAGAAGTGCCCAGCATCTGTTAGGAAGAACAGACAAAAAATCCAGCTGCTCCATCAGAGAGGCACAGGTCTGTAATGCCCCACGCAGAGGTCCCCTCCCTGCCAGCGCTATGACTCTGAAATGCAATGGCCAGGGCTGGAGGGAGACAGCATGGAAGCTGTCGATGGGAGGCACATCTGGGGACAGGCTGGGCACACCATCGCCGCAGGGGTGGGAGGAAGGCTGGGAGTGCGGCTACAAAGCAGGCACTGCTCTGCCTGGTAACGGAGAAAATAAATGCACCGAAGACCTGAAGCAAGAGAAAGCTGCAAGGAGTTTCTACTTCGCATCCAGCGCTGCTGCCACTGAAATCGTCCAAATCCCAGCACGGCAGCCCCAGCGCCAGAGGCCGCGTCGGGGGGCTGTACTCAGGCATGTGTGCACCCATCCGAGGCAACCTCACTCCGGCATCACCCCTCTGCTCGCCAAGGCACCTGCAAACAACCTCCTGCAGGCAACACAAAAGGCAATTCTACTTGTTCAGCTTAACAACGAAGCTACCTTCAACTCCTCCCTTTGCCGGGCTCATTCGCTTCTGGGATGTAAGAGGGGAAGCCTCAAACGCATGTGAGCCCCTACTTCTGTGTACACAAATACTGCCAAGTAACTCGTGCAAGAACTGGGAAGTCTGCAGGCACACGATCGCAAGAGCACGCTGCAGCTAAACAACCTGAGCAGAAGTGATATGATTTACTGAGAAAACTAAGCTATATGTTCCTCCAAAAGCCGCAGATTTTGCTCCTGAGGTTTCTGCGCAATAAATCCCATTAGCGATAGGATTTACATGTTGAGATGAGGAGAGGTAAAGCAGGGTTAAGAGAAAGATAACACAGATGCTACTTCACCAGCCCCAGCTAATTTTCACACAATTCTGGTTTTAGATAAAGAGCCTTCCATCGGTTTTTGTACAAGAACAGCAATGCAGACTATTCAAAGGGCGATAACACACCACTCTCATGGCCAAAGCCACCAGCCTTCTGAACGTGCATCCTCAGGGAGCACAGCAGGGAGCGGGGATGTGCGTTCAACAACTCAGCTACCAGGCTCCATCTCTTCCCCGAGACCTTTCTCAGCTCCTGCTTTGGGGCAGACAATAGGACAAAATTATTTCGAGTGACTTGCTAATTGCATTTTGTACTATCAATGGATTATGTGCAGAACCAAGCAGGAGCAGACAGATTTATTCTGTATTATGGCTATTTCAGGGAGTTACAGTGAACACCGAACCCCCCACAGATTCAGTAAGGGACAACATTAAGGCTTTGTTACAGCTGAGCAAATGCTTAAGAGCTTCACTGAAAACAGATGAGCTGAAAAAACCTTAAAGTGTTTAACAGACCTGCAGCAGCCACGGATGGCTGTTTTCACAGCCCCATAAAATAGATACTGAAAAAAAGAACAAGAAAAACAAAACAAAGGAAATCCACTTTAGCTGAGATAAACTGCACCTGGGCACACGTACACACCCAAAAAAGCAACAAGAGGCATCTCACAAGCTATAATGAGCTCCTCTTTCCCAAGACTGTCAGGTATGATCATCTGTGAAACAGGAATGTGAGCCGATGCTTCTTTTACCAAAACAATGAAACTAAACGTTATTTTTGAAAAGTTTATTTGAAGCTAAGTAAGGAGGATAACCCCAGCCCCTTACAACAAACCTCTGACATCTTATAATGCGTGCCAGAAGGGAGGTGTAACCTCTGAGCACAGCTCAGTCCTCCAGCATCCCTGTGTTCTCGACACTCCATCATGAACCGCCTGGCTCTGAACCACCACTCGCCCCTCGCTGCACTCCTCTGGCACAGCTACAGAGGAAAGGTTTGTGTAAATCTTTGCAAAATCTGAAACGGAAATGAGGTTGCTTGAATGAGCTTGTAAAGCAGCATCCTCTGGGTCTCAGAGCTCCAGCCAGGTAATATGCTGCCTTCACTGAAACAAGCAGGTGAATTTTTCAGACTTTCCCCCAAACGAATGGTCAAGTCTATGCAAGACAAGAGGTGAGCCCTGTCAGTCCACGGGACAGCAGCCAAATCCTCTTGTGAGCCCAATAACAGACTCCCCTGTTGCCCTTATGTGGCCTCAGCACAAACCCAAGCCCTTCTGCCCTTTCTGCACATATGTATATATATATATATACATGAATGATGTGGAAACTAGATAAGGATAACTCAAAACGGAGCTGCTGCTGCTCAGCTTCCCTGTGGTTTTGCAGAGCATGGGCTCCTTTGAGCTCTTCCCATCAGACAGACTTCGTCCTGTGTCGGGACAAGGCTTCCCCCCCAGCAACGGAGATGATCCCCCTCTCCCTGCCCCCAGCCCTCTGGAAACCAGAATGCAGGATTTGGTTGCATGACTATAAATGGTGAATTGCATAGGCCAGGAAGGATTATTTATTTATTCATTCATTCCTCAGCACATGCAAAGCCAAATTCTGCCTGTCTCCTGGGACTATGTGCGAGAGCTAAGGGCTGCGGACCGGTCGCTGGGGTGAAGTCCCCAGGTATTGTCAAGTGCGTCATTTTATTGTGCAAATAAATCTTCCTGAAGCTACAAATGAGGAATACATTTGGGACAGAGGCTTTATCACTGCACAGCAGCATTCTGAAAGCATGCCCACCTGTCCCTTCTCAAGAAAAAATAACTAATAGTGGGTCTTCAGGTGCCTGCCAAACCTTTATGTACCACTTTATAAAGTGACACCCAGGGAGGTCCCTCTTACCTCCCCCTTCAAGCACTCTTTTCCGCTTTTCAGCTCTTGTAACCAAGGGTAACACCTGAATGGTCCCGGGCACTCTGATCTGTTCTTGGAAAGCATCAGGTTGGTTTTCTTTCAACTTCATTCCTCTGTTCTCCCTTCTCCCCGCCATGCCTGTTCATCAAGCTCAGCTCACCTCATTCCCTGGGAACAGGATAGCTAGTAATGAGGTGACTGGCACCTTTCAACATTTTTCCCTGGGAAGGACACTCCTCCCGGACACTGCAGCAATGTGTGACACTGGGCAGCACTGCGGTGCCATCTCACTTGGAGAACACAGTCCAGCTTTGCACTTGTGAAAGGGGTTTAGCCGCTGGTGTTGGTGGATTTGCACCCACCTACATCCTGGGCTAAGTCTGTGCCTTAAAAGTCATGTGCTAAATTTGTAATGCTTCCCTCCCCCACCCCTCTGCAGTACGGGTGTTTAAGAGGAGCATCGCTGGGCTGCTCATCCCAGAGGATGCTGTTTGCTTCCCACCCCAGACAGAGGCCAGGGGTGCATATGGAGGCTCCTAGGTGGTCCTGGCCCTGGTGGGCATCAGCTTGACAGCCCCTTGCAGCCTCAAAGGTCCCCCAGAGCACCAGCACCCACTGAAAGACGCGGCCAGTGCCGAGACCGTTTCTAGCAGCGCAATGTGACCGCCCCACAGCAGCACCCACTGGCCTGCCTGAGCTTTGTTTGCCATCTCAAAGCCCTCACGAGGGCTTAATCCTGTTTTTAGATCTAATCCATTAAACAAATGCGTTATCCCTACACAGATTTGCTTTTTTTACTGAGCTCCAGCAAAACTCTGTGTCAAGTCTCTCTGTCAGACAAGATTTTTGCAGTGGCCTGGCTGTGAGCACAGATCTTGGCAAAAAACTGCCTGGGACAGACAAACCCTCTGTCCTCCAGCATGCCTGCACGTAGGCTTGGCAACTCACCCCAGGAAACACACCCAAAAAATGACATTTTGTGCTTCTCCTGAACAGCATGACCATGCTCTCCAAGCCCTGAATGGTGCAGGAGGCACTACGAGCCGCTGCCGTGCAGCACTGCTCTCCTGCACAGCCACCAGACCCTCTCCAGGATATGTAGCACCGCCACATGATTTTCTGTCCTGGAGTCCCTTGTTATCTCCCCAGGGTGAGAAACTGCAACAGCACTCATAGCTATGCAAAAGCCTGGTCTTTACCCATGGCCTGATCAAAATAAAAAGGGAAGACAGTCTGCTGAGAGTCTTCTTCTGTCTTCTCAAAGCAGAAGTCTCCAGGATCCTTGCAAGCTAAGGACTCACCCCAGTCCCTTCTCCACTGTGCTTCCAGCTCAGGTTCAGCCCTCACTGCAAATGCCCCCGTCAGTCAGGAACGGGCCAGAGTTCAGCAACAGGAACAGCATCCTCAGCTTCACACCCACTAACGCCTGAGCACGGCACGGCAGGAGCGCGATGTTGGCCCCCCCGGGCTGAAGGGCACAGCCCCACTCGGGGTGCAGGGGCACGCGGGCTGTGCTTGGGGCACGGGAGGTGCTGGCAGAGATGGCAAGCCCCCTGCCCAACTGCCTTTTCTGGGTGCTGAACCCCCGTACTATACCTCTCCTCACTTTCCCTGCATCTGTCTTGGGAGAGCCAAGCAAAGCTCTGCACCCTTCCCTGCAGGCGATGCTTGCCTTTAGCCAAGCTGCTGTCCCCACCCAGTAACTCGTACAGCATTTCTTTGCCTTCACCTTGATCCAGGTTCAAATCAGCTGTCAAAATACCGAGAGGTTTGGTTCCAGTTCCAGGACAGAACCCCCAAATCCTTGGCACCGCTTTGCAGACCGAGCTCTGCACCGTTCTGCCATCGGTCCTGGACAAGGTCCCGCAGGAGGCTGCGCGCTCCCCTCTGCAGCAGCCTGCCAGCACTGCTGCCTGCCGGGGGGGGGGGGGTAATAACCTGAAAAAACTGAAATAACACAAAAACGGAGTGATTCTGTGCTCTGCAGGACAACGGCCCAACGCTTCTTAAATAAAAGTCCTCGAGTTACAAAAGCATCCTGCAATTCCACAGACTTTTACAGCGAGAGCTCCAGCTGCAGGGTACCACGGTGCACCCCAAGAGCTGCGCGCCCACGGACGCCAGCACTGCCTGCCACGCTGCTGGGACCCCAGCTGCCGGCCTGGGACTGCCTCCTTCGGATGTCACACAACGGGCCAAATCCTGTCTGCCGCCACCTGAAGGCAAGGGTGCTGTGAGCAGGTGAGGACCAAAGAGTCAGGCTCAAGGTATATATGCTATCTACAGGCTAGAAAAGAAGGGAAAGTAATTTTTTTTATTATTATTTTCAACTTACAAATAGAGCAGAAGACGAACTCAGCAGGAAGAAATTCCAGCACTTTCCTTTTAATTGAAAATAGATCCATAAAATCCTGCTAAGTCTATTGGCTAATGCAAGCACTGGGGGGCAGCTTAAATACACTTCCCAAGGGCAGGGTACGTTACGTTCATTACATTTAAAAGTCACTGGGGTCTAAGTTTAAAAATAAAAACTACACATACGTTCCCTCCCCCCAGACTTCACCGAGTACCCACCCGCTCCTCCTGACCGCCTGCTAACACAGGAAACCCGGTTTTGGAAATGCTCCCAAAGAGAACAGAAGTAATGGTGAGTCAGTGATCAGATTTTCAAATGTGATGTGTCGGTGATCAGATTTTCAAATGTGATGTGTCAGCTCTGGCATAGTGGAGAGTCCTGGTGTGCTAAACCTGCTGATCACAGGAATTCCTACAGGTGGGAGTTGAGAAGAGGGATTTCTTCACATCCAGTAGATCAATGACCTTCAACAGTTATCAGGTCTCTTCACGGTTTAGAAAGAAAGAAAGAAAAAGGAGATGCCTTTAATTAAATGCCTTTAATCTTCCTACTACACAGGGCACTGCATAGCAAAATTATATGTATGTATCAAAAGTAAACTAAATTCAGACATCAAAAACCGCACCTGAAGGTCTGTAATAATTTTTTATCCACGCCTTTTCAATGCATTTTTCAGCCATGAGATGCCAGCGCATGGCAGGGAGCAGCCGTCACCAGTCCCCACTGCCAGCTGGAAAGCTGGGCCCCACCATGACATAGGACATGAGTCATGTCACTTCACGCTGAAGCAAAACAAAAGCAATGGGAAACTTGCTTTCTTTAAGGCTCAGCTGCTTTAAGGAGCTTGCTTTTTTTAAGGAATGTCTGCTCCAGCGATGTTGGGAAATGGGGAATGGGTCTGTGGGGAAACAGCCTTCCCCAGGCAGGGACAGAGGAACTCGCTGTCTTTGATGCCATCTACTGGGAAGGTGCCTCCATGACCTGGGACCTGCTGCTCTGCTGGAGACCACAACATGACGGTTTGCTCCGACGGGGAGTTGGATGCTGCAAGCGGGATGCAGGCTCGAAAAGGCTGCCCAGCCGAAGTGATGCTCTTTGGGATCCACAGATGCAGCGGGACTTGCACCAGCACAGCCCAGGTTTGTAGAAACATGCTGTACTGGTCCTGCAAGCCTGCTGATGTCCAGAAAACCAGCAGGAAGGCAGAGCCCAGGGAATGAGCACTGCCGTGGGAAAGGAGGGCAAGGAAGAGGCTGTAAGGTTTGACCTACGGGAGGTTATGGCCCTCCTAGGAGGGGAAAGGAGGGACCGAGCAGCCATTTGGGGCGGGAAGGGTTCCTCCGCCCCCAGCCACAACAGCCAGCGCAGGCACTAGTCTCCGAAATCAGACAATGTTGGGCTGTTGCCTGTAAATGACCACAGAAACAAGATTTGGATGGTATGTCTGGAATCCCAGAGGATGGACCAACCTTCAAGTCCCTCCACAGCACCAAGTTTCCCTCCCCACCCGGCTGCCTTTCAGTGCAGCAGACGGGCTGGTTACAGGAAAAGAAGGCTCATTCACCTGCTTATTTCACATTACAACGTTTCCGATGCTGACGCCATTTCCCCCCAACATGCTGGTCAGATGCCACGCTGCAACAGCCCTGGCACTGTCTGCAGTACCCACATTACTGGAGGATGCTGGATGAAAACACTGCAAGACAGAGAAACAACACTGCCACGCTTTTTTGAGTCCTGGCTATTTCAGGAAGGTGTTAAACACCATATTTAATCTCCTGAAGGGGTTATTCAGGGGGAGGTTGTACATTTCCTTTAGGAATCCCAGCAGATGAGACCAAGATTGGCCCAGGGCTATTTTTTTTTTTTTTCCTCTCCTAGCAATTATGATTTGCAGATAGGAAATCCCTGCCAAGTGCCCCAACTACAGGGCATGTGCTGGCTCTGGATGTGGAGCCAGCACTGACTTGGAAAGCAGGCACAGCAGTCTCAGTATAAAGGACACTTCTCCCACACTGTCTTCTGAAATGAGCTGGACAATACAGTGACAGCCACGCAGCTTTCTGGAGACAGTGGCCTGTCTTCTCTGCAAGAGTCTGACCACTCTAGGGAGTATTATATCCTGCCCCGAGTCTTCCTGTGGTTTTATAGTCACATAGTGCTGTGCCTTTGGAAACATCCTCTTTCCTCTTGCTGTACAAAAGATCCATAAAATAAGGAGAGGAAAAGAACTATCTACCCAGGGGAAGCAGTAAAAGTGATGGCAAACAACACGCGGTTGGTATGCAAACTGCAAACTCAGAACAGATAAACCGAATAAATAAACTTTTCTCGAATCTCCTGTCATTACTCAAAACTTCCCTGTTACTTGTAAGGACGGCAGGCTGAACAAGGCAGAGGAGAAGCCTAAGCTAACAGCAGGTCTTCATATTTCCATGTCGACTTCATCTCCAGTCCAATAAATACACAGTCCAAGCAGCTGGCCCGCGCATTACCGTGCCAATAGGTTGTTCGTTATCACTATTTGTTGCTTGTGCACAGCTTGGACATACAGCAGAACCAAGAGTTTTCACAGGGAGTAACAAACACGCCTGAGAAACTCACTTATTTGGAAATAAAACGCTTTGAAACAACACAGACCCTTAGGAACCCCTTTGGGATTTGTGTGACCGGAGTAACTCCAAAGCCAGGACCCACCTCCACGAAGGACAACCCATTGCTGGGGGGGGGTGTTGCTCTGCAGGCTGGAGAGCAGCTCTCTGCCCCGTGCTCCCGAAGGGACATCACAGGGCAGAGTCCCCGGGGCAGCTGCAGGAGCCCACCAGGACCCCCAGCATGTCCACGCTCCTGCCCAGTCCCAGGCTTCAGCAGGGACCCGCAGGGAGCAGGGCTGAAGAACAGCCTCATCGCATGCAACTGCCTCTTCTTGCTCCCAGCACATAACGAAGCACAAGAAGAAAGCAAGGCAGACACACAGATAAAGAAAGAAAGAAAAACAGACAGGAATCTGGGGTGAAGAGACAGAGAAGGGAAAAAAAAAAATGAGGAAAATGAAAAGATGAGCAAAGACTCCATGACCTGAGATGGAGTAAGGGGAGGAGGTGACTGAGTTCGAAAAAAAAAGGCAAATTCAGTGTATTCTGCTCATGGGGCAACACATATCTTTGTTTAACAGGTTTTGCTGCCTCCAGCATTCCCTGGGCATCTGCCACAGAGATCTGGGCTGACTCTCCATACAAACAAGTGGGATTGATTAAATTCTATCACACTCTCAAGGATTTCTATAGGCATATGTCCTATACATTTGCAACACAGAGATCCGGCCAAATTCCCCACAGAGTAATTGCTATAGAAAACTGGTGTTTTACTGCCTGGTCAATCTTCTAGGAGTTTCCTATAAAGATAGGAGCTCCTGGATTTACCTGGCAACCAGCCACTTTCCAGATGATAGCCACCTGGGATCAAGTCGGTTTGCTAACCGGTCAAGACAGCGCTGAATACCGCCGCAGTCTGCGCTCAGCCAGCCCCAGCCGAACACCACACCGCAGCCCCAACACCCAATGCAGAAATACTCAGACAAGGCAGAAACGCTCTCGGTTGCTTTTCGTTCCCTGCCGCCTCCTGCCAGTTCAGCGGCTGGTCCATCAATGCCGCCTGCCAGGCTGCCTTGGAGGAGAGGAACGGCTGGTAATCAAGTCAGCACTGAAAAGGTCAGGCAGAAGTAGAAGGACGCTGCCAATTACCCTCGTGTTTAAGTCGTTTCACCTCTCCGCTGTTTGCCGTGCCCTTGCAGAGGGCTATGAGATGGGGCTTCTCTCCAGCCACTCTCATAGGACTGCAGACTTTTCCATGCAAAAACCATGGGTGCATGTGAGCTGGAGCACCGCAGCTTTTCTGCACGTTTTTCCTTGAGCACTGCTCTCTTGGATAAAACCCACCTGGCCATGTTTGTGGGTTTTGCTGGGATGTAGCAGGGCCCTGGAGCACAAGCTGGGCTGGTCTGGCACTCCACTTTCAGCCCCAGATTCCTCTCCACCTACATAATGGTTTGGTTTGCTTTTCCCCCAAACCTCTCCCTACACCTTTTCCTCAAGCTTGCAACACAGCTTGATTCCTCAGGTAAAGTCAGGAGGGCCAACACAGGCTGTCACCAAGGCACTCGGGGTTACAGCATCCTGCACAGAAGAACCAGGCTTTTCCTGGGAAGGGATGCCTGCAGGATGTCCCCACACCATCCAAAGGGGACGGTGTGGGAACGGCTCAGCCATCAGCAGCAAGTAGGTCCCACTCAGCAACTTCAACCTGTGCAGCAGATGATCCATAAAGGGCAGAAGAAATACATGCGTGGGCACGGTGTCAGCATGAGAGAGGGGACTGAGGGCAAGTTTGTGACTGCCCTGGTTTGCCCAGAGCCACCCAGAGATGATTTCTGCCCCCAGGACAAGGGCGTACGATGGTGGGCACTGCCTAAGAGCCAGCAGCACGCCGGCGTCAGGAGGCAATGTGCTCGTGTGCACCTACTGAACCTGGCAGGAGCAGCAACCAGGCTGGGGCCGGGACAGAGGTCTCCACCCAGACCCCTCAACAACCAGGATCTGGGCTGCTGACAAACCCTGCTCCTCGAGCCTCCCAACGCAGTCACCCTGCACGACAGTGCAGTGGCCCGCGGCCAGGCAGGGACAGTCGCTGGGATGACAGCGGGGACCTGAGCTGCAGGAACTGGGAGCTGCAAAGCTGTTTATCCATTCCCATCAGATCCAGTCGCTCCTTTCGATCCAGGAAGCATCTGTCTGGATGAAACGATGCTCTGCATTATTATTCAGCGTGGGTAAGTTTGAAGCGTTTACATGGCAAACTCCACCGCTTCCTTTTAATTGTCTTGTTCTTTTGGTAACAGGCTGTGCTTTGGCAGGGACAAAGCCCTTGAGAATGGCCATACTAGTACACAAGTGTGTGGGATAAGGGTGCCAGAAGAAGCAATTTTGAGCTAAATAATGTATGCTGCAGCTGGAACGGAGGGTCCAAGGCACTGACGGAAGGCAAGGAGGTTACTCCATCCCCCGCGCAACTATCCTATTTACCATCTCCTGTAACACACTTCCCAAACCTTTCCAAGAGCCTCTTCGAGCAAATTCTGAGAAACTTTGTGTTTACGCGACATGAAAACACTCTCCTGAGACACAGCACGAATATTGCCACAGCGTTTTTTGTAGCTGAAAGGGATCCCAGGTCAGGATCTCAAGAATGCCTCTGCCCCTTGTGACTGGGGTGTGCAATGTTTTAAAAGCAATAAAAAAACCAGGAAGAAAGCAATACATGCGGGAGCTGCAAGACCTTTTGCAGCTCTTCAGGAGTGATGGGAAAGTGACGGCTTCAGCCGGAGAGGAACCAGACCTGCACATGGCTCTCCAGCCTGACGAGCCTGCCACGTACAAACGGCATGCTCCCTCCCCTCGTCCACAGCCGCGCCGGAGCTGCTGCACAGCGGGCAGCACGAGCCAGCTGCAGTGCACTCCTAAACCTGCCTCCTGCTGCCAGACACCCAACGTGTATAATTTTTGCTGAGGCTTCAGCAGGAAACCGGTGAGATACAAAGACCTCAGGAAGCTGCTCTGACTTCCTAACACTCACGAGTGGCTGTCGGCTCTCACGTTCAATGACCTGCCTACAGAAGGGTTGAATGTGGAGCAGAGCTGGCACTAAGGGTACTGGCTCTGCCCTGGGCGGGTGTGGGGGGGTACATTTTGTGCTGCTGTCCCACTGTTTTCCCAAGCACATGCAAAGACGTCTTCCTTTGTTTTGCTCAGGCCAACCGCTTCACAGCTCCCAGGCTAAAAAGCACTGATGTTCCCTCACCAAGCACCAATCCCACACCATTCGATAGCTTACCCGAACGCTTCGGGACTTGGATGCATACAAAAATGTGACTCGGCCACCAAGGTGAGGGGCAGGCAGGGATGGCAGCATGGGAACTGGGAGCACGGGACTGTAAAGATACTGCTTTGACAGCCAGGGCACTGAGGCTGCCTGATACACCCCCAAACACACGTTCAAACCCCTCATCCCCCTCCCTCCCCAATTACGTGACCCGTCTAGAGCCTGGGCCCTTCCCGGTGACAGTGCAGCAGGACAGTGACAATGCAGCCTCCTGCCCGTTCGTATAAGAAGGCGTAGTACCGAGCTGCCACGCCAGTTCAGACAGGCAGCCCGATCTAATTGTGTATTCCACTTTCAACAGTGGCCAGTTTCTGACAGCGGTTTAGGAAAATGTAGGAGATTTTATATTAGAATTTGTGCCCTGAAGGAAAATTGCCTTTTGAATTTTATTAGCAAGAATTTGGCTTGTGTCTTGAAACAAAGGTTTACAGTGCTACCGAGCCCCTTGGACTGAAACCCTGCCTCAGAAGGAGTCAAAGCAAATTTTCCTTCTGTCTTCTTTGGACCATTATTTTAATCTTTCAGGATTTGTTGTTTGGGGTTTTGTGTGTGCTTACAACAACCCTAAAATCCCACGGCGCTTTAGAGTTGAACGGGAAATCAAGGCTATGCGTTTCAACTCCTGCGAGGCACGCTGGCCTGGACAAGGTGCTTTCTTTCATGGTAAGAAAAGAATAAATATTCAGCCAAAATGCAGCACAGCTCACAAACCCACAACTGCAGACAGGCCTAGCAATTATGAACTTGCTACAAAAAAGACCAGCAACAATTATTAAACTCCAGTCCAGGCGTTTTCCTCTAATATTAAATGATGGTAACAAAAGGGCTTCCAGGCCCATAGCTCTGCTCCTTCGCCTGCCTTCATTTTCACAGATTCTGCACAACCTCTCTTTTTCAGCAAAGCCTGTATTGTCCCAAAGGGATTGTCCTTGCTGTGCTGCTATCCCTGCTTCTAACAGAGGTTTTCAATTTCTATAAGGTGCTAGGATGGACAGGTGCTATCCGTGGCTTGTCAGAGGGAAACAGCCGTCGGCTCTCCTGTTCACACATGCGCTTGCTGCTATGACCTTCCCTGCACGGGGAATTTCTAAATACATAATGCCTCTCCTTACACGCAGGAAAAAAACCTGCAGATATGCTGGAAAGAGAAAAAATAGGCGGCTCCTGAAGAGGGCACAGAACGAGCTTTGTCCCCTTCCCCACGGCACCGACAGCTAAAGCTGCCTACGAAGGTCAGGTACTTCTTGCCTGCAAAGCAAGTGGAAGAATAGCATTTTGACGGATTCTGGCTGATTTTCGGCCTGTGCCTCCCTGCGCTCCCATCTGCATTCCCAGTTCCCACGGCCTCTGAGCAGTGACAGTGAAAATAGCCAGAGCAGCCCAGGGGCTGCGCAGATGAACTCCCAAGTATTTAGATTACTAAACCGCATAAATCCAGTCGATCCTCTGCCGCAGGAAAGGGTTCGGGGTGTTAAATAAATAGACAGTAAATTTCAGTGGATTTGGTAAAATTAGGATTGTCATTACTTTTCCATTCCAAGAAGACTAATCTGGGTTATAATTATCCCAGCTACAGCCAGTCTTTTCAATAGCTCGTACACTGATAAATGAAGCATACGCTCTCACAAATGCCTCTCCTTCCCCTGATGTATGCAATGTGTTCCAGATGGATGGAGAAATCATTTTTTTTCTCTTACACTTGCTAAGTTATTTCCAGGCATCCAGTGGGCCAGAGCATCAGCAGGTGTAAATCAGCAGAGCTCTGCCGATTTACTCCACTCCTTATAGCGGGTGAGAATCCAGCCCTCTATTTCTAAACTTAAAATAACGTATTGCACATAAGTGGTCTTCCCTGAGCAATGTCCCGTAAATGAGCGCGGTACAAAAAAACCCCACCAGACAAACACAAAAGACGGTAATTGCACAAATCACTTTGGGCAGGCAATGCAGCGTGCCTGTCAGCTCCTGGAAAAAGCCACCTTAATTAGGCTGATTTAAATGCAGACAGGTTTTTTTTCCCCTTTCAACTGAGGTCTTTGTACCCGCTTTGTAGAAACAGGAGTTGGCCTCCGAGTCCTCAGCCAAAACCTGTCCTTTCGCTCCACTAATGAGAGCCAGGACAGAGGGAAGAGCAACCTCAGCAGAGCCTGTGTGAGCCAGCCCAAGGGAGACCGGCACCTCCGACGCCTGACGAAGGGAGACAGAGACGCTTTTGAGATGAAAAAGGTCAACGCCGCCCTGCGGAGGAACGGATTCTCCCTCTGCCCAGCCATGCCATTCCCCCGTGGTGCCAGGCTGTTCGCAGGGCACTGTGATTTCCCGAGCGCTGCCCGGGGCCAGCTGGGAGCCCATCTGCAGCAGGGCTGAGCCCACACAGATGCCCCCGCCGCAGCCGCGGGCGGTGTTTCCAACATATGTTTACACGTAATGCTCCAGAACTTTCAAGCGAAGCATTGTGAGTGACTGACCCTGTGGCCAGCGTTAGTTTTAACCTCTGTGCCTCTTGTCCATCTGCCCACAGTTAAGGCAGGATCTCAAAAGCTCTGCTCCAGAAATAAATGCGTTAATGTTTGTATTTAGCTGCCAGGAAGACAAGAGTAGAAAAACCCACATGGAAACCAACGATTGTCAAGGGGGAAAAGTTGCTCTGTAAGCTGCCCTACATATGAGGCCATGTCTGCTCTGTGCAATGGAGAGATGAGGATTTGGTGTGGGGAAGGGGATGTGAGCATTTCATTAAGGACTGCTGCTCAGAGCGAACGCACGATATGGTCGAATTCATGCCGTAAAGATCCTGCATTTTAAAAGATGGTTATCTGAATATTATTTGGTAACTTGTGCTACATGCAGCAGCACTGGTCATCGCTGTGTGTCCACCAGTGCCTCTAGCCGCCATCTCACAGCCCTCAAACCCACTCCCTCTTCCCAAGTAAGTCACAGAATCATGGAATCACTTAGTTGGAAAAGACCTTTTAAGATCATCAGGTGTAACCGTTAACCCAGCACTGCCAAGTCTGCCGCTGAACCATTTCTGTAAGCACCGCCTCTGTGCATCTTTTAAACACCTCCAGGGCTGCTGACCCCACCACCCCCCTGGGCAGCCTGTGCCAGGGCTTGCCCACCCTTTTGGTGAAGATATTTTTCCTAATATCCAAACTAAACCTCCCCTGGTGCAACTTGAGGCCATTTCTTCTTGTCCTGAAAGTCCTCTGCACCCACCTCCAATTCTGCACGTCAAACTACAGGGTGGCTATCTAGGGACGTGTTTTCAAAGAGATGCAGCTTTAAAAGCATATATGCATAAAAATACAGTTTTGTACAAAACTACTGTATCATGAAGCTCAGGGGCTGTGGAGAGCAGGGTGATCAGTCATGCCAAAAACTGCAGGAAGGGACTTTTCAAAGCAAAAGCCCATTTGCTTTGGTAGAAGCCAACTCCCCACCTCTCTACATAGTTTAAAGATGACAAGGAAGGCGAGTGTTTGCTAGAACATCTCAACCAGCAAGGAAAAATAAACAGCTTCATCTGCAAAAATAAAAGCCAGTTCTTCCAGTGTGTACCTTGCTTTCATTTATGTCAGCTCCATTAATGCCCTGTGAAATGATGGGTCTGTAGTGGAGCAGCTGAGCTGCAGTGGGACTGGCATTCACCGCTGGCATACACAGGATTTATTCCAGCTGTTCAGGTTTAGGTCCCTGCCTTTCACACGGTTACTCCAGTTAGGCTGTACTTAACAAAAAGCATCAGGGATCAAAAGCTAAGAAGTTTCACGGCCTAGCTGCAAGCAGAGATTTGTCTTTCAGAGAGGCTTCAAGCTCTCATGTAAAAAATGGCTAAAACACAGAACGACTGTCCAAGCCCCTCTCCGGTCCATATATTCAACCCTAGCGTGGGAAGGGAACCCCATTCCTGACCCGGCCTGAGCTGCCATCTGCCTTCCAGGGGCTCGGTCGATGCCAATGAAACACCTTTGCAACCTCAGCCTGGCCATTTCCCAGCAGACAACCAGGAATATCCTCATGCCTAGTCAGACAAATCCTGCGCAAAGGCTGATGAAGTGAAAAGCAGCTCATCTGCGCCTGGTGCTGCGGCAGGTGTCTATAAACTGGCTTGTCAGCAGGAAAAGTTTCACTGCTGTGATGCCCTAAAAGCACGGAAACCCCATGAAGGGCTGGCACACCTGAACACTTTCCAAAGTCTCTAACCAAACCAATCTGTTTCATATCAGATTAGACACCGATATGGCAAAACTCCTCCTCTCTTTTCATTATCATTGTTGGTCCAAAATACCCAGCAGTACGCATGAAATCAGCCCTTGACATAGTGTTTACACGTTTTTTCAGCTTCATTTGGGACTCAGAGACCAAACATTGCCCACGGTTGTGCTTTAGGCATCTTTGCTATAACAGCATTATAAATACATAATGAGAATTTAAAAAGCAGAAGGAAAACAGATAATGGAGACGCCCCGTCTAAACATCACACTTAGCTCTCACCGTCTGGAAAGAGCTACAAATTCCAGCACGCACTCATCAACACCGAGGTAAAGGTGTCCTCATTAGAAGAGCACAGGAGTCACCTGGCAGCATCCAGAGGAAAAAAGACATTAAGTTTCAGAGGAAAATTGCCTGCTGCATTTTTTGCACACTATCAATTTGAAAGGAGACAAACACCCTTAGCACAGAAGCACGAAGAACTGGGTTCAAGTGATTTGGATTTACAACAACAACAGCAAGGCCATCCATGCTACTTGAGTACAGAGTTGGATCAAATCCCTGAAGGTCAGCCTGGGCAAAGCTGCTTCCAAATGTCAGAGACCTGAAACCAAGGGAGGTCATTCAGTACCTGGCCATCTTGGGTGCTTCCATGGCCACCATGAGCAGTAGCCACGCACTTGCAAGTCTAAATCATGCAGACTCAACCCACAACCATGACTAGTATCACCAGCTATCACTGGGTAGGCTGATGGTCAGACCTTTGACTGCAGCTCAACACCTTTTAGCACATCTAAAAGGAAACAAAACTGTTGCATTTATGGGGCAAGCTCTGCCTGGATGGGACCTTTTTTGCTCCTATCATCTCCCCTCGAGTTACACACTGACAATGCTCCCAAAACCCTTCTCTGACATGCGGCTCCGATCCTTCTACTCCATCTTTTCTTCCCCATTCCCTCGTTCCCCTGATTCACAGCCACAGGGAACGTGCCGCCTGATTCTCCATTGACACATGCGTTTAGCACTCCTGCGGGGAAAGGAACGAATCTGGAAGCTTTTCCAGCTTCCCCTCTGGATGATGTCACCCTGGGAGGGTGCCAGCCTGGGTTACCAGTGGAAATCCCTCACTTCAGGGTCAGACACCCTCCTATTTTTAGGCTTGATTTCAGTGTCACGCAGCCAACAGCCGAGCTGAACAGTTCACGTTATTCAATGGCAAACGCCTGCCGGAGCTGGAACAAAGCTCGGCTTTGTGGCAGGTGAAGGGGCTCTGCAGCACAGGAGCCCCTTTTAAAGGCAGGCGGCAGCTGTTTCGCTCGGCACGGTGCTCCGGCAGTTCATGCCAAGATGAAAACCACGTCAAGCTCCCACCCTCCACAAACTGCAACTGTAAACCCAAAACCAGGGTCTGAATTTGATCTGGCACCGCGGAGCACTGCTAGCTGCACCCTGCCCCACGTAGCCCTCTGGAAATTCGCACAGCGAGAAACACATCCCCTCCAGTACAAACTGGGAACTGGCAGCGTCCCAAGGGGTGGGGAGGGGGATGGGGGAGAAGGGCCTTGTGGCTGCAGCGTGCAGGGTATTGTGCAGCCCACAGCCTGCGAGCTCACATACACCCGCTCAGCTCTCCCCAAATTCTCGTTAGTGCTGAAATAACTCTTCCCGTGAATTTCCCTACTTGCAGCACATGGATCAGCCAAAGCCTGTGTTGTGCTTTGGCCATTTAAGCAAGTGATGCGCTGCTGCAGGTAGGGCTGGCCCCCACCAAGATCTGCCCGGTGTGCTTTAGGATGACAGGACTTACAGCTACAGGTGCCCAGCTCCCGCTGCGGAGGCAACCCAGGGACCAGCTCGGGTGTTTGTTTGCTCGGCTGCTGTTGGAAACGGGGCAGGCTGACTCGCAGCCCTTCTCCCTGCAGGAACGCAGCAGCACAGCCACATGCACTGCACAGCCAGGCTGCCCTCCGAGGGACAGGCTGCACAGCTCTGCGCACTGTGTCTGCTGTGTGCGCTGACAGCGGCCACAACGGGCTGGGAGTGAGTGGAAGCTGGCAGGGCAAACCTGACACTCCCTCCTCCCAGTACACCTCAGGGGGCACTCAAAGTGCAACTGGGAATGGAAAAGCAAGCGGAGCTGTGAAATAAAAGCATACACTGGCACAGGGAACATGCAAGAGACGTGGCCAAGAGCACCCTCTAAAATGACGAGCGAGTCCCTGAAAGCGCCAGAGAAATTATATTTACACAGGAAGGGGTCTACAGATCAGGAGCGGCACTTAGCAGAGTATTAGACCAGCTGCTGATGTGGGGCCATTTTAGACTTGGTCAGAGTGGAGTTAAGAAGAAAAGGAGAAAGCTTTTGAGAGGAGCTGTGGGTGCCTACAAAGGGCGACAGGGTGTGCAGCAGCTGCAGCCAGTGGCCAGTTCCCCAGCCCTGCTCCCCACGGCACTGAGACCCATCCCTGGTTTTAGATAAGCCTATGGCTCAAGTTTAAAGAATCAACACAGGATGCAGACCCCATACAACAGCCCCAGCCCTACAGGCTGAAAGAGCTTGTGTTCGGCAACCTGTGAGCATGCAGGGCTGAGGTGTAACCATACGCACTGCTGACAATGAAAACCACAGGCAAGGACGAATCGTCATCATTTCAGGGCAAAGTGTGAACATGAGTCACATCCCAGCACCAGCTGCAAGCTGTCCTCACCCCCAGCGAAAGGCACTGCCCAGCGCTGGCAGCACCGGGAGCGCTGCTCTTCACCCAAACCCCTTTTCTCACATCACACTTACTCCTGCCACAGCACTCACCGATGGAGCCACTGGAGTTTCCCAGCGCGTGCAGAAGACCTAAAGCTGGCACTGCCGGCTGCTTTCTTTCAAACTCTGGGCAAGCCACCTCGTGCCTCTCAAGGGGGATGAAAACCAGCCGCTGGCCCAAGCCCAGCAGGAGCAGCTGGGGGGGCAGCAGCGCCCATGCCTTGCGGCTGCTCCCTCGGCCTCAGCAGGCTGGCGGCTCCATTCCCACGCACCTCAGAGGACACCTCCCTCCGTCACCTCTGCATGCCTGCAGCAGGGTCCCCAGCAGGGCTCTGGAACCAGCCGCGATGGCTGGTGGTCCTCTGAGCACCCCACTCCCCTGTGACTGCGCGGCCATGTGCCCCAGCAGACGGCAAAACAAACAGGGCCCTGCTTGGGATCTCAAGAGCAGAAAACACACCAGGGACTAGGCAGCCACCCTGGCTTGTTGGTTAAACTCACTCTTCGAGGAAAAAACAAATGTCACTAGATATGCCTGCATCCACGGGCCACAAAGTGCAGCGTTAAAGCACAAATGCCCGGTTGTTTTGTGCATGCAGGGTGCCAGCACAAGGTACTGCCCCTGCACTGCGGCTGCTGAGCGTGTTGACACTGCGAGCGAGAGCCCAAGCCAGAAGATTAAATTTCAGATACCGAACCATTTGCTCCGAGGGCGTTACATCAGCAGCTGGGTTGGCCTGTGCCTCTCCTTGGCTTCTCTCTCCCTTTGAAAACGACGCTTTGCTTTGGTCTTATCGATCAGAGAGCTCTCCCCTTCCACCACACTCCCCGTGCTGCTGAGAGGACTCCGTGCACCAAGCTAGCCAGGATGACATTTAACTACAGGAAAAAAAAAATATGCAGAGGAGAGGAACCTGTGTTTTTAAAAAAGGAAATCTCTAGTGAAACCACAATTGTGTAGCTGTCCCAGCTGTGCCATTTCTGCAGCACATTTCAACACGCTCATTAGGATTTTTACGGAAATAAAGTAGTTAGTGATTGGTATGGTATTCATCAACGCTGTCAAATGCTGAACAAGCTAATACAGCTCAGCATTCTGCAAGTGACAAGTGTTGAGAAACACTGCTGCGCTCAGCCAGCTCCCAGGACTGCTTCGCTGTGGAATTTCTCCACTGCAGCCTTATGCTGGTGCTAAGAAAAGGGCCCTGAAGATAGAAATAAGCAAGGACCTGCTCCCTGTCCCGTCTCACAGCCTGCAGTGCTCGGCCTTGTACCAGGGAGGGAGGCCAGGGGTCCAGCAGGAGGTAGAGCTGGGCCTGTCCCACCCAGAGCCTGCGGGTCCCCTCAGAACGACAGCTCGGCTGCGGCCACGGGTGAATGCAGTGACAGCGGGTGCTGACGGGAGAGATGATGCTGATGAGAGAGATGAACACACTCTGTGGAAACCCTGGAAAGCCCCTGAGCTGCCTCCTTTCAGGCAGTTCTGGCACCACCACCTCAGCTCATGAATTATCTATCTGCAGAGAGGACAGAAAGGCAAAGGTGTTGGATACGCAGCTGCCAAGGGCTCTGGTGTCGCTCACGCAGGCGCACGACCATGTCAGGTGGAGGACGGCTGCCAGCCCAGGCTGAAAGACCATGTACTACCCAAACATCACAGCACCAGAGCAAAAGACAATGAAAGCAAAATGGTCATTAGCTTTGGATGCTTTTCAGAGAGGGTCTGGAAGCGGTTTAGTGCCATACATCAAGCCCACCTGACCCACGTGCCCTCTCAGGTCCCACTGCCTCTTGCTTCTAGTAGCAGATACTGGTACCACCTCCTCCTCTTTCAGCCCTTTATTTATCAGCTTTAGAAGAGAAATGGAAACCTTTCAGACAGCTGTCTCTGCCAGTGCATGTGTTGTGTGGATGTCAAGCAAAAGGGGAAGCAAAACTGCAGCACAGGCTGATTCGGTCACTACCATCTTGATTTGCAAAATGCAAATCGCTTCCTTTCCTAGGTGTTTGAGATGTGACAGCTGATCAGGGCAGCACTGCTAAGGAAAAGTCAGTGCTTAGACAGGTAGAGAGCAGAACTGTCCAGGTTGCGGAGTGATACTACTCTTCCTCACTGGCCTGATACCTTCCTCCCTTATTTGTCCTTGCTCCTGCTCTCATCACAGACTGATCTCTTTTCTGATATTCAGGCCAATTTTTTCAGAACAGCACATGAGCATACATACAGCACCTAGCCTGGCTACATCCTGAGCCCACACTGCTTCCTCAAGGTTTATTATGGTACCAACGAATAAATTAACCTGCTCATAAACAAGCCCCAGAACTCCCATTTCTCTTTTAGACTGAAGATAATTAAATTTACACGTTAGCTATAATGTAGCAGAACCCCTTATTCCCCCTTGCTCCTTTCAGGTCTGTTTTAGCCCAGGTATGATCTGCATTTACAACAGAATAAAACACAACAGAACAGAACAGTCCAGTTGAAAGGGACCTACAATGATCATTCAGTCCAACTGGTATTTCTAATATCAAATACTTTACTGGAAAGTAAACACTTGGCTATGTTCAGTTAAGGAAACAGAAATACCCAAGACACACAAAAGATGATTCTTTAGGGTCAGAAGGTAAAATCTTCCGCTTCCCAAGTTCACCACTTGTAGTTTAACAGGAACATATTTCCAATGTAATTTGTTATTTTGCATTGCGATTGGCTACACCCTACGCTGCAAAGTGGATGGTTGGATTGTAGCACTGTCCTACAGCAGCGAGAACTTAAACCTTTTCATAGTCCACCATACCTAAAGCACCAGGTACTAAAACTGTAATTTCTGTGTCTGGACACTTGAATGTACTAGGAAAATTTAAGGCTGTCATCAGATGAGTATGCATATGCTAAGCTACTGCAATATTTACTCTGAACTTCCCCTCCAAAGCTGATTCAAAGATTACGGTAACCAAATCACGGTTGATAAATTGATAAACACACGTGAAGATCCTCACATGGACAGAGCAAACTGTGATTTGACTGTGCAATAAATGGTGAACAAGACTATGCCTTAGGATTGACTGCAATCAGCTATCATGCTAAAATGAAAACTGACTTACTGACACCAGGTTTTAATAAACATTGCCTAAGACGTCAACTAACGTGAATTACAGTACAGCTTTTTACAGTGTAAATATGGGTTGGAAGTCTTTCCATTTAATACTTGAAAGAGGCTTAATTACCAGGACTGTGAGGCCATCAAAACGCCTCTCGTTCAGCTTCAGCACAAAGGGAGTGCCTCCGCCTGTTCTTTCTCATTACGCACTTCTGGTATGCTCCATCAAGACCCAGGAGATGTGAACAAACTAATAAAATTGTTCATCTCGGCTGTGGTTAGCAATGCAGTGAGCAAGAACGCGAGGGTGGAAGGATGCTGCTTCTCTGCAGAGCAGTAAGATGTGACTATTTCTTTACAAAAGGTGTCATGAGCTTTCATTTACAGTGACAGCTGTGAATTCATCTATGGGTGGGAATTTTATTTTTTAAGAATGATTTTATAACTTCATTTAGGAGGTTATTATAATAACCTAACCTCGTTTTCTCAACCGTTAATCATTTGACAGTGGCAGCCTAAGAGACTTCTCCTCTGTCACAACTTTTGTCTTGATTGCATATGGATTTTTATTCTGGCAAGCCAATTTCATATAAATCTGTACAAATTCTGTATGTTTTCTTAATCAGATAAGAGGCACAGATCACATGCCACTTTATTAAGAAAGTCAGGATAATTATTCTCAGAGGATAATTATAAAGTGGGGAAACTGAAGAACAGCAACATGAAGTAACTTGACCCAGTTCTCCCAGAGAACAGAGGCAGAGCTGGAGAGAGATGACAGCTCTCCCAGGCCTCCATCCTTTTATCCTCCATCCCTGGAGTATCCTTTATGTCCGTAAAGAGGCAGCTTAGGGATGTTGCAGTATCAGCCACGGCCATCAGATAAATCCCTAATCAAACAAAGAAAACCCCACATGGGCACTGGGTACTACTGCCATCAATACTACTGGCTACCGCCACACACCAGCGACGGGAGGTTCTTTACTTACAAATCAAGACCTGCAAATAACAACATGGAGAAAGGGGTAAGTAATTCTTCCACCCTGCCAAAAAACACCTGCAATTTGACACACTGACGCACCTGAAAGCTGATTCCGATGTTACAAGGAGACAGCTGGAAAAGCCTCAAAGCAATTTTTCTCTGCTCTAACTTGCATGCTACAAAGGAATGAGGATATTACACAGCGTTGCAGAATCAATAGTTATTGTGGAAATTATTGGTTTGATGTCAAGGCCAATTAGCTGCAAGTGGAATTAGCACATACCCTTGTGAGGGAAGACATGTACATGTTCTTCCCTAGATGGGAAAGATGCTGGCTACCAAGGGCCTCCCCACAGGTGTGCACAGAAACTTCATAATTAGCATCAGGTTTCCCAATCCTGCAAAACCTAACACCAGCTTCTTCTCTTGGCACACAAGAGTCTGCAGCAACGACCTGATCTGTCCTGTATATGGGACAAACAGAGTGGGCAAACCTGCAGAGCAGACTGACCCTTTGCATTTGGATTTTACACCTAAGAGAGGCTATGCTTGGCCAACCCAGCTACTCACCCCGTGTCAGAGAACCATGCTGGCTGAGATGGACTCAAAATATCATCTTATCCCTCCGCCTTGCCACCGTTGCCCTGATTTGTGCCAACTGAAATTTTATTCCATGTTGCAGCTAGGATTTATTGCATTTCGTGGACTAATCTATGCTATGCCTGGTTTGGCTACTGAGAAAGAGCTCAACACTTGAGAACGAATCCTGCTGGAGAATAAAATGCTTTAGAGGAGAAGATAAGTACAGATGCAGGAGTGAGGAACGTGCAAAATCTGTCATACTAAAGGAAACCAGCTGCACAAATTTTATTAAAGATCCAAAAGAAGCAAGACAAAGGAGCTAACTTTCAGGACCTCCACGCAAGGTGGTGTAAAACTGAATGGTTTTGCAGTAGCTTAACCCGCGCTTTGAATCTCACCGTGGGGGAGGCCAACACTGCAGAAGGCCTTGCAGAGCCCAGGAGGGAGAGAGCCCAGGGAGGGAGGCAGCCCTGGGGCTACACCGGCTCTCCGTGCACGCCCCTTCCACGCCTCCTCTGCACCCTGACTCGCCTGCCAAGCCAACCACCCTCACTCTGCCTTCACAAACGCAGTCAGTGGGCAGCTGGCACCCACCACCGCTGGCACCGAGCAAGGCGGCACCCACACCGCCGAGAAAAAGGCTCCTGCAGCACTGCAGGCTGTCAGCTTCTTGTGCCCAGCGGGAGGATGCCTGCCCTGCGCACGACCTGTCCGCCCCTACCTACTGCTGAAACCTCTGCAGCAGCAGCTTAATCAGTTCTTTCCACAAAAGGCTTTCAGGGCCAAAGAGGACTTTTTCTTCTGGCTTGCTAAAGCAAGTAAGATGGACCACCTTGCTTTGCAGCCTGCAATCTCCGTGCGATCGCTGAAGTCCCTCTGAAATACAATAAACAGTACAATAAACCTTGGCTCATGTGTCATCTTCTGTGCTACATGCATAATCCTTGGTGGCACGTGGTGGGCAGCAGACCTCAAAAATGTTCATGTAAACTGCATCGACCCCTGAAATAAGGAGAGCTGCCCTGATGCACACCGCTGCACAGGAGGTGACAGCATCTGCCAGCTGGGGACAGCATTTAGGTGAGGATGGAGGGGCACAACAGGATCCCTTGGAGCTACAGAACAAGACGCAAAATGCCTTCACTGGGATAACTTGTGCAAATAATGTCATTTCCATGTATCCAGCAGTATGCAGTGAAATGCACCTGCAACAATTCTTCGGGACAGCTTCTCTGTTATTTTTTATTTAATTTTTGAAGCAGCTCTGCATCTGTTTCGCTGAAGCAAGGCACCATTGTTAGGGTGGAAATGGAAAAAACTACTCACAGCTGTAGAAACACAGAGGCAACTCAATTGGGGTGATCACCCACGTCCTGAGCTGCAAGACTCTCGTTACTGAAATCTGTGGAAACCCCACCACACCAACGCTCAGAAGCTACAGCAAAACCCGGATGCCTTTGTGCACTACACTTTGGCAAAGACAGCCTTAGATCCCGGGCAGGTCCCGAAGCTGTGGCTAATGCTGAAGAGCATGTACTAACGGTGCCATCCAGAGGTACGCGGGTGTAGCACACAGCTCTGTGTCAGCAAGGACTACCACAGATGAGAAAAAGGGGACGTACGCACAATCTCATAGATCAGACTTCAAACTAAAACCTCCATAAAATAATCACATTTCCTGTTATTTTTAATTTATCTTGCCCATCAACTTTCATTCACTCTTTTTTCCCCCCCATCTCTCTCAATACTCACTGCGTGTTTTGATTTTCCATGTATACTAAATCAGTCATTCTTAAAATTACGTACATCTCTGACCTCTCTTGGCAAACAAGAGCTATTTCATTTCACTCACAATTGCTACCAACAGGACTGGCACCACATGCTCAATTTAGAGACGTTCGACTGTATTTCAGTGCCATACAACAGTACACGATTTCTCATCACAGCAACCACACACTGAAACAGGAACTGTAACAGTGGAAAGCAATCTTTTTTCCCCCACCTAGAACAGCTGATGACTCCCTTTCAGCTGTGAAATCATGACTCAAACTTGACACAAGAAAATGTTTTCCCAGCATATGATTATACATATTTATGTGTGTGTATATACAGTTTATGTCAGTTGCCTGAACAGTTTGGATGGAGCATCACCTGGGGCATATTTTGATGGGCAAAGTACGTCACAGGAGTTATTTGTTAGTAGCAAAGGTCTAACTTACCTCTGCGTGCAGAGATACCTCCTTCACTGACACCCGTATCTGTGTGACATTAAGATGTGGATTCAGGAAGTGATCCCATTAATACCAGAGGAAAATCGACCTTGAATTCAAAGTTGAATCCTTATTTTCTCCTTTAGAAAAGTAATGGGATTACACAGATTACAGACAAATAATCTGAACAGCACACATTATATACTTCCTTCATTAATCTTTGGGATTTTCTGAGCTTGATTCAGACCGGTAACTGATTTTGAATTGTACTATCCTAAAGATGTAAAAAGAGACAAAATACAATTACAGTTGTATCTGTCTCTTTTCTTCTCAGAAACCATCACTTACTGGTCCATTAGAAATAAGGCACTGGATAGCATTTTATCACCTTACACATACTAAAAGGAAAATTGAGAAGCAGATTGACTTTAAAACTAGCAAAGTAACTTTCAGATAGCCTATGGCAAGCACCATTCTCACGTGCTGCATCCTGCCCCAAAAATGGTATTCCTCATCTACAGTCTCAGTATTTGAAAAATCAAGAAAAACTGTAAAAATATAAATTATGTCAAATGACAGATGGTGTTGCTGAACCACGTTTACTACAAAGAGGCATGGTTATGGTTAAAAGAAGACGGTTAAGAGGAGATTTTGCATGTTACGGAATCCAAATGTTAAGTGTACGGACTGATGTCTGCACTGCATTTGGAGAGCCACCTTGAGCCAACCTCAAACCTGCCCTGGCCTGAGTATCGTAGGATGGCTTCATTTTCCACCAGTCAAGCCTGGACCATCCCCTGCTTATTACTGCACTGGTGTCTCCTATCAGCAGCTGCAGGAAGGTAGCTCTTGAGTCAAAGAAAGCACAAGATCATGGAGACACCTGCACAGAGAAGGGTTATTTGAAAGAGATGAGCGAGCCTGCAGAAGCCTGCACTCTGGTAGGATGAGAAGTGGAGAAACAGCTCCCGCATTTCAGACATGTCAGTGCTGAATACACGTCTGGAGGAAATAGCAGACATATGGAGTCCTTCATAAAGCTGTGAGATATGACCTACAGAGATCACCGAGTCGACAGTCTAATTTTATAATCTTAACCCTGCTAGAAGTTTCAGACACGTCTTATATCAAGTGTACAACACTTTCACGCAGCAGCAAAAAAATAATAAAATAAGTGAAGCCCAAGAAACACACCAGTTCTATGCACTGTGATGAAAAAATTATAGCAAGAATTTAACAGAAAATATTTCTTTGAAAGATCAAAGACAACATGTCTTGCCCTTCCTGCCACTTCCATACACAGTGTTTACCCAAACTGCATTTTGCAAATGAAAATGTCATCATCCACCCAAGCCTAACTGCTGCACAAGGAGGTGTTTGTTCAGACAACAAATGCAAGTGTACATTGACAGCAAATCTGTGCCACCAATGGGAAAAGACCTGGAAAAGGCAGGGAAAAATGCAGTCTTGTGCTCTGAATGCATACCAGGTTCCAAACCACAACTCCTTTTCTCCCAGAAATTAATGTGTTGCACGGAAATCTGAGCGCAGCGTTGTTTAGCAGAAAACTAAATAGAAAAATCATTACCTACAATTATTTCCCCTCTTTCCACAACTGCCCCCACGGGGTGCGGGGTGTAGGGTGTGCACTGACCTGTACTTCCCCGTCCGCACTTGCAGAGCTCTCATACCGCACCGCTGGGCACCTCCTACATCACTCACAATATCATCTCCAATCATGATGGCCTGTCAAAGCAATGAAATACAGGAAATCTGGCATCAAGTGAATTTTATTTCTGCCATACGTCACGCTCCTTTGACATAACAAACAGCTTGATTTGATGTTTAATACTGCCATCAGACAAATTAAACAAGATAATATTGTCATCGTATTGATTAAAAGTCATCCTACCTTGAATGTAATTTGTGCCATAGCTCCTCGAGCAATGTACTAGTGCACTATACATCCATACAATTTGTAATCAATCACAAAAATCAAAGTGAATTGGCACACAGTTCAAAGAAAATGTTGGATTTTATGAAGTTAGGCCTATTCTGTTCCTAACGATCCATTTACTTTATGCTCCAAGCAGTTTAAATTAAGCTTAACTTTTTAAACATCTCCTTAAAACTGGTATTCTGAAAGCAAGACAAAAGCTTAAGCTTGTGATCACTGAGATGTATAACTTCACAGAGCCTGATCCCAACCCGTTCTCAAGTTGACACAGAAATTTCAGGAAATCACTTTAAAATCTAATTTATTCATTTTTGCACAATGTGACACAGTATGTAGAGGGCTAGCACGGTTTGCGTTAGTCAGCTTAAGTCTATGCAAATACTAATAAGCTCAATTGAGTAGATTACCCCAAAAAATGTAACTGAGAAAAGATCTTCTGCTTGTGCTATTTATCTGAGTGTCTGATGAAAACACGCAGCATGCACGCTACCTTCCTGTCGTTGTTAAAGAACTTTGTTAAATTCAAGTGTATCAACCAAGGTGTCTTTTTCATTGACAACCATGTCTACAAAATTTCAAGTGCTTATTATCATCCTGCATTAAAAATGATTACGTTTATTTTATTCTTCAAACTTAAAAATGGTTGGGGAGGTGTCATTTTATAGTTTCAACAAAAAACCAGCATACACATAAAAAAGTAATCTTCAATTAACAAACAAAAAATCAGCTTTCAAGCCTCCAAAGGCGTTCTGGATTACTCAGAACAGAGGCAGCACCAAAAAGTGAGGAAGCACACCAGCTTTGAAAATACGTAGTCTAGTTTATCTATCCAATCTTAAAGTGTTCTTTTGCACCTTTTGCACCAAGGTTGAATTTTATCTAAAGTACATTCATTAGTTGCATCTTTGACCATTTGATCTTTACCTTGTTGAATAAGCCTCCTGCTTCAGAAACGTAACTGCCGGGCTTTCACAACAGCACCCTGCAACCCTAGAAATTCCTGCCTGAATTTCCATTCCTTCCATACACTTTTGATTATTTTCCTACCTGCACATCAGACACATGAAGTCACTATGCAAAGTGTTTCTTTTTTTACTAAAGAAATTGCTCTGTGTGGTCTGACCTTTTTCCAGAGTCTGCCATGGTGGGTCCTTGCCCCACGTGCGGGGCTTGGGAGGTTAAAGGACCCGTTTGCAAAGGGACCAGGAGCGGTTACTGGGAGCAGCACCAACAGGGACTGCGCTGGACACGCACACAAAGCCAACCCAGCATTTTTCCATCTGTGAAGGACTGATAAATAGGCCCTTGCCAGAGAGGTCATGGGAACCAGGCGCACACGGCAGAAGCAGGCATGGACTTCTCCAGAAGCAGCAATCTGTGGGAATGCTGAGTCTTTCCATACAGCTGGCTGCAGCTTTAAGGTCAAAAACATACAGAAAGTCTGCGTTGCAGGCACCACTCCGGCTACCGGTTCTGCTGAATATAAACCCCCCTCGCTCCTTTGCCTTCACATGGAAGCACCTCTTTTTTACGTAGCCTGCAACCATACAAGAACCATTTTATCTTCTGCGTCACCCACACCTCAATTCCCGTTCTGTAAGCAGTCTGCTGGGCAGGACTAAATCGTACTTATTTAAGAAGTTTAAGAATGCTAAAGCTCCAGGGGTATTAATCATCTAATGACAACAGAATCTTCTCTCACTCATTACAGAGCATGTAAAGGAAATCTCAGGGTATACCTAAAGCCACAGCTGAACAGAAGATTTTCCGAGTGTTCATAAGCCAAACTGAGCGATGAACACATGCATCCAGAACAACTTCAGCCTATAAACACCAAATCTTCTTTTGCCTAACGCATCAGGTGCGGCGTGCAAGATTATATATTGTAGTTACCAGCCTAATCTATCTTCCACGTTGGCTTTTAATACTGTCTATGAGAGGGATGCCGATCAACCCTCAGGTGATGGGATGCAACAGGATGCCCTCTCAAGCCAAGGCTCATTTGCCTGGTACCATGTCGAAGCAGTTTATTTTGAAACAGTTCCTACGTGCCCACCCTTGCTTCCTTTGGCCCAGAAGAGCCACGGCTGTGGCTAGGCTTTGAGAGCTCCTGTAAGGAGCACAGAGACATCAGGACCTGTGGGCATGTTTTCCCACAGGGAAGAAGCAGCAGCAGGCTTTGGGACAGGCAGCTCTGCCTTTCCAGCTCTCTGCTCACAAGCCACTTTACAGCCACCAGACGATGGAGGGCTCGGTCTTTTCCAGCCTTTCATTATTGGACCATTTTCCTTACCCACTGTGCTCATGGAAACCTGTGTGTTCCCCATAAGATGCCTTCCCCTCTAGATGGTTCACCTTTCCTTACCGCTTCTCCAAACAAGCAATCCAGCATGAAATAGGGAGAAAAGGATGGGTTAATTTTAAGTAATTAGTAAATAAAGCATGTATACGCAGACGGGGAAAACAAAATAATCCCGCAATTACATGCAGAGCTGCAAACAACCTGGCAGCACCGCTCCCAGCCCACCACCATCACCGATTTCCCCCCAAGCTCCTCTGAGATATTTAATCATTCTCAACCACTGGCTTTTAATGGTTTATAATCCCCTCTTCTTATAAAATTCCTTCCAACACCTCCCCGAGGGGGACAGAGCTCAGCTGTGGGGGGGACCTCCAGAGCAAAGCTGCCCTCCGTCACCTGCACGCCTGTGCTCAGCCTGAGCCGAGACATTCAGGATGAGATTTTGGAAGTAAAGACAATTTTATTCCCAGGTTCTCCAAACGCTAAAAAGGAATTTCCTCTGCAAACAGGAAAGGGCAGGGCGGGGCAGCCCACCAAGCACTCGCTTGCTGGCTGAGGCTGTATTTTTACCCCATCCAGGCAAGTTTTCCTGCAAGATGCCTGGCATCCCTGCGAGCGCGGCTGCAGATGAGCAGCGATGCCTGTCCAGGCCAGCTTGTGGCATACGCATACAAAAATGTACTCCAGCCCCTGGGGATTTCACAGATTTACTATCGGTGAAGGGCAATAATCACTAAAGGAGGAGCAATTATTCCCAAATCATTTAGGATTTAAAAAATCATTGGCAAGAAGATAGAGGTCAAAAGGTGCACTGTCAAGGGAAATAAAAAAACCCTACCTGTCAAACCTGGGTCTAACTTCCTCTCTGACTGCAATATGGTAAGAAGAGAGAGAAAGATATAAAACTGAAAGGTCACATACCCACTGAAAGCAAGAATTAAAAGATCCCCGTTCATGTTCACATTTTACACAGGGATCACACCATTAATCTGTCCAATTATTCTGCGGAAGTTACCTTTTTTAGATCAGTGAAAAATTTACTAAAAAGAAGGCAAAAATGCAGTGAGACAGTCTCTCTGGTTTTAAGACAAGTCATCAAAGAATTAAGATGGGCCTAAATTGTATTTTCCTAAACCATACAGCTGGTGAGAGATGGTGTGTGTGGTTGTACACACGTAATAAATAAAGCACACGTCTGCTTAAGCCGAGTGAAGCCACGGCTCTTAAAGAGTCCCCATCAAACTCAACCCAGATCTGCAGCGATAACGGGGGAGATGAACATGACCTCCAAGGATTTTGGGGTGGGAAGGCACAATACAATCCTCACTGGACAAACATCTGTGTCGGAGAGATCACCATCATGGTCAGCAATCCTACTGGTGGTGTCTGGGCCACAGACCCAGAGCTGAATGTGTGTGAGGATTGCCTCCTCTTACCCACAGGAGTAGCCAACACTAATAAGCCTTCAGAGGGGCTGCCAGGGTGGTAAATGGGAACCTTAGGTATTTTTTGTCTGCAAACAAAAGTTCTAATATTAACTAAAATGACAGAAAAATGTCTCATCAGAAAAGGAATGACTGAGTAAGAAAATCAATGAGGCAGAAAGATACAAACACCCCGTACCACCCAGCGATGCTCGGGTTGCAAGGCAGTGCTTACTAGGACAAGCTCAGGGACGGTACTTTGGAGGCTGAAGTCTACGGAGGATGCAAATGGAGAGACACGCAGAAGGAAGTGTTCTAACGCCAACCAAATACTGAAGCCCTGAGGAGGACTGGGGGATGTTGGTCAGCGAGAAGCCCAACACGACCCGGCAATGTGCGCTCGCAGCCCAGAGAGCCCCCCGTGCCCTGGGCTGCATCCCCAGCAGCGTGGCCAGCAGGGTGGGGGAGGGGATTCTGCCCCTCTGCTCCGCTCCCGTGAGACCCCCCTGCAGCGCTGCGACCAGCTCTGGGGCCCCCAGCATGAGAAGGACACGGACCTGTTGGAGCGAGCCCAGAGGAGGCCACGGAGGTGGTCAGGGGGCTGGAGCCCCTCTGCCATGGAGCCGGGCTGGGAGAGCTGGGGCTGCTCAGCCTGGGGAGGAGAAGGCTCCGGGGAGACCTTAGAGCAGCTCCCAGCACCTACAGGGGCCGGCAAGAAGCTGGAGAGGGGCTTTGTACGTGGGCACGTGGTGACAGGCCAAGGGGGAATGGCCTTAAGCTGGGAGAGGGGAGATGCAGATGAGCTGTGAGGCAGAAATTGTTCCCCGTGAGGGCGGCGAGGCGCTGGCCCAGGCTGCCCAGAGCAGCTGTGGGTGCCCCATCCCTGGCAGTGCTCAAGGCCAGGCTGGATGGGGCTGGGAGCAGCCTGGGCTGGGGGGAGGGGGCCGTTCTCTGGTTCTATAACTTAACACAGTGAATGCTTCTAGAGTCACACATATTCTGCCTAAACAGATTTTTGCTATGGGCTTAATAACTTTAATCATGCTAAATGTGCCAGGGACATAAGGAAATAAAGCTTATACACAAATCTCAATCAATGTGTTATACCTCTTTACACAAATAATATAATGCATTTATTTTCTCCCTATTTTCCTTGGCCCAACCAGTGATCTCCTAGGCTTCAGGATCCCAGGCTACTGTTAATTATATTTCTATCTTGGAACTACTAGCTGTGCAAACATCAAACACACAAAGGGCATCACACGCGGCCTCTGATCTGGGAGAAAGCATACAACGATGCAGGTGAAACAAAGAAATACATCAAACCCCCAGGGCAGATTTCCAAAGGCTGCAGGGCCAGCCAGGCTTCAATAAGCTTTCAGCAGGACTCAAAGCCTGAAACTTCACTCGGCCACTTCACTCCTCTTTCGGAGATGGAAAAATGCCCTGGCGCGGCCAGTGAGCAAGCAGGGGATGCCGGCACAGTGGCAGGTCCTCTGTGCCACTCTCGGGGTGACCTCCCTCTGCTCTCACGCGCCACTAACTCCCACCAGAGACTTGCAGGTGGCAGAAATGGGAATTGGTTAACTACAAGTAGTTTATGCACTCCAGCATGACCTGCCATAACTCCCATTAAAACAGGACAATTTGCTACAGAGAGAACTTTTTATGATTATATAAAACTACTGGAACCTTAACGTTATTTAGGTTTTATTGTAAAGCTGTAAAAATCATCCACTGTTACAGCTGCCTTAAAACATATGAATTAGGCATTTCAGTAACCTTTAAGATGTGTTATTCTTTGTCATATTACTGAATCGTAAGATAGGTCTGGTTACCTCTAAAAGGTTTAAATTTCCAATCTATTAAAGTAATACCAGCAATCTGTTATTTCTAGGCCATTGAGGAAAGGTTAAAATGAAAATTGGACTTTAGGGAGTTCCTCCTATTCTAAGTGCAAGTTGAAAACATTTCAGCAGCAGAAGGAAAAGTCAGGGCTAGGTGAGAAGCAGTTATCAAGGGAAACAACTGGTGATAACTTTATTGATTAAAACAGCTTGAGAAATTTAAGATTTGCCACTGTCTAGAATTACTGTGGTGAGACAGCTTTATTAAAAAGATATTTTTCATTAAAAGTCAGGTGAAAGAAAATCGTAATATGTTTTCAAAAGCACAGCTCATCTAAAATGGTTTAATGATGGTATGGATTAAATGCATTCCACAGGTGGAATAAATTATTGGCAAACATTTTATAAAAGCAAAGGCAAGTAAAACCATTCCTTGTCATGCCATTACAAATGCAGAGAAGTATAGCTCATTCAGGAGACAGTTAAAATGCAATACAGTGCATTACTAAGGAACTTATTAAACTGAATATACCCTGTTTTTATTATTACATATGACGAACTAAAACAGCCTGCAAATCTGTCTCAAAAGAACACTAAAGTTGCAAGGTCAAGCACTCAAAAGTTAGGAAAAGATGTTAGAATTAAGGTAGCCTGCTCTGCTGTAATTTGTTCCTCCTACGCATGTGCACAATGATCCAGGTTTTAACTCCAGGAGCATGGACTATTTTTTCCATAGTCTAAAGCACAGAGTGACCAGTGCCATTACACAGTGGTGTCTGCTGTGCCCTCCTTGGATAGGCACATACTCCCTGCATCTCTCCGAATACAAAACATTACACCTACAGACTAGACATATTACTACATCAAACTGATGGCATTTAACACTAGAAATTAGATGGGGAAAAAATATCTCTATCAAAATATAAAGTTAGTCACTAGCAGAACTATGGCAAACAGCAGAGAATGAATAAATAAACTCTGCTGGGGACTATTACTGTTTTTTGGTACCCAAAACAAATCCTCCTGCAGTTGATAGGAACCACTCACTAAGGCTCATCACCTGTTTGATGCTTTGTATCAAATTTGTTTCCAGGGGCAAAGTTTTTGAGACTGGAGCTCTGGTGCCCTGTTGCATCCCTGTAACAATTCCCTCGGTGCCACATGCTGATGCAGTCCCGAAGTGCCGCAAGCTGGGCAAAACAGCCTCTGAGGACAACCACAGCATCCTGCCTATGGAAAAGGGCAAGCAAAGCCACTACACAGGGTCCAAGGATAGAAAACTCAAAAATTACACCTTCCCTTCTACTCCTGCACACCAATCATTTCTGATCTAAGCAGAAATGAAACACAAACCTACATGCATCTGATCCACACAAACAGCATCCAAGGGCTGAGCTCTGTAGGCTTTCCCCCCCACCCCTTGTTCTTTTTTCCAGCTACTTTTTCTTCAAATGCCACTGTGTGTCTGAAATGGATTTCTTGGTTTGCTGGTTGGATGAATGGATTGAATAATTGCCGTGGCTGTACCTGGGATATTATGTTCAGGCTGAGCTATCTTGTTACTGGGAAGATATCGACAAACTGAAGGGCGTACAGAAAAGAACGGCGCAGCAGGTTAGGGTGCAGAGGGACCAAATCACGAGGGAAGCTGCTGAGAGCTAAACACACAGTTTTAGAGAGAACTACTGTAATGATAATAAGTCTAGAGATAATTGAGGAAAAAAAATACCCAGGAAGGCAAGCATTTTGGTTGTTACCTGGAGTAAGACTACAAATAAAGAGATGTGCTTTCAGAGAATATTCTGATGAATCTCAGAAAAAGCTGCCTGCTCACAAGACCTCCTTGACTGTGAACACTGTCCCTAGGGTACTTACAGAAGCCCAGTTGTTTGGCTTACTGAAAACCACTCTGGACAAAACATTAACAAACGTGGGGCAGGGAACACTCCTGCGCATGGAAGGAGATGGATTAGGTAGCCTACTAGGTCTTTTCCATCTCCCCACTCTGTAATAAAGTAAGACGAAGCACATACTGAATTACAGGGCCATAATTTCATCTCCAGGCTCTAGGAACCCTCAAGCCACCCAAACTTCATTCCTGTTGTTTATGTCACCAAAAAAACCCTGATGGAGTTATTACATTGTAATTCACCGCTGTCCATGAGTCATCTCATACTCATCCTTATGTCCTGAGTGACATAATAAATCAATAAAGATGACACGGGCACAACTACAGACAGGGGAAAAAATGGGCTGTACTAAGTAAGCAGGGAGCATCACACATTCAGCATGTTTTTGGAAAGCGTTATGAACCCAATAACACGGGAAGAGTTTTGGGGTCAGCCAGTGCTTCCCATTCACCTAAACTAGAAAATATTTTACTTCTGCCTTTCCCTTTTACTAAAAAAAGTAGTCAGTGTGACATCAAAGGAAATAAATAACATTTTGGCTGCAATACCATCCTGCTGCAGCCTCCAGTCACCAAGCAGACTGCCAGCCACTGGGGCACCTATCATCTTGTGAGGCGTAACGTCTTCCATAATTCCTTGGGAAACCTAACTTCTCTCTTCTTGTTTTCTTCGGCCTCCAAATAAAGGAATACCATGGCAGAAATGCATGTTCTTTTGAACTACGTGGCTTGGGAAGAAAGTGAATAAGAAAGCACAACACAAGAGTACAAATAGGAGGAGAAACCACAGTAGAGAATGGAGGGATGGAAGATTCTAAATTGGGAAGAGGTATGAGGTCTCAACTCAGAGCAAAGAGAGAGAAAGAGATGCAGGGAATGAAAAGGGAAATAGCAGGCAGTCAAAAAGAACTCTCAAAAAAGCAGAGAAAATAATGTCATGCCTTTCAGGAGGGCAGGACATACGAACAGGGCAGAAGAAATTCAGCAGGTCCCCACCTGCTAGCATTGACTCTCTTGGCTGTCAGTTCTCTTCTGTACACTTCACATTATTTGATAGAATGGGCAAACATGGGGGGCGTGTCCCTCTGAAGCATTTTTTTCAACAATTTTTCTTTTCCTTTTTCTTCTTCTTTTTTCCTGAGTAATTATTTGGAAGATCCTGAATATAAATATTTCTCTGCACCACCTATAACACACTGCGTTTGGAAAAACACATTTGTATATCCACCCAAAGTTTACCACATCCTCCTGGCCACATTCCCTTCAACCTCTTTGATAACTTTCCATGAAAGACAGCAAACCAAAAAAAACATGCATCAGTGGGCATAACTATATGGCACAGCCAGCGGTCACAGCATCAGAAACCTTACCTGCTGTGGTGGAACTCCCATTTCTGCTAAGGCTGACTCAAAAAACATTTTTGCTGGTTTTCCCACTACTTCAGCTTCAACATCACAAGCATACTGGGGAAAAAGGAGAGAGAGACACATATAAAATGCTGATCAGAAAAGGATTTGTTCAACTCCAAAACTCCAGTCAATTGTACAAAAATGATGGGATTATTGATTTTTGCCCTTAAGTAACATAATGAATTAACAGGTGAAGGCGAATATCTGAGAATTTGGATAACAGAAGTGTTTAATATTCTCTGGCAGGAAAGTCCTCCTGAAACACTTCATGTTACAAGCTTTTTACATTCCCTGTCATGAGAGTAGTCTTCACACTTGTTCCAGGACCGCTCATTTTTGTAAGACCATCACTCTTAAAGAAACTACAAATACCCTTCATATGAAATGATCAAAAGTACTGGAGGGCCTTAAAAGATACAGAGGGTTTCTTCAGTCACCTGGCATATTTGCAATGATTCAAGTGACCAGCCAGACTTGAAAAGTTTTATTTTCCTGCAACTAAATATCAGCACTATGCTGAAAAAGCACGGTATGTTTCTAGCTTATTCCTAGACAACTGGAAGCCTGAACATATCTGAGAGGGAAAAACTCCCCAAAACTCACATAGGTACAAAAGAATGTGCTGCAAGCATACATTATATCCACTAACTTTTGTGCTTGTATACCACTCTACTTTGCTTTATTTTCTGCATTCACGATGGTTTGGTCTTTTTAACTCTCTGCAAGCCTATAAAAGGGAGAATAAAGATTCTCTCCTTCCCTCACCCCTAGGCTGACTTATCTATCAGGTTCCAGTTCTGCACAGACTTTATCAGGCTTAAAAACAGGAATACACTTAAGTATCTTGCTGGATAAGGGCCTTTTGCTGTAAACTATTAAGGGCAAGGGCTGTGTTAACAATGCTACACCAAACATAAAACGGACCTTCAGTTTTTCCTGAGTATGTTGCAGACAATATTCCATATCTTTGCTCTTCTGACTCCTTCTTTCAAGGGCCTCACTTCCAATAAAGGTACCACAACGGTTAAAGTTCACATTTTAAGTAAAACTTAAAAAATGAATGAAGCCAGAAAACAAATGAATCCATCCGTCTTTAGAATGCAGTAAATGAATTTCAATCTGTGGAAACTTCCTCCACCAAGGTGAGTAATTACAGAAGATGACCCGTATTTATACCAGTTACTCTTTTAACAAGGTGCACAGAGCGAGTAAGCATAATGCAAGCTATAAAATACCTCTAATGCCTTCATATACGCTCCAACATCAAGTTTCAGGCCATCAGTTTCTTTATAGTAGCGTCTGGAAATGAAAGTGATAAAGTTCCAATGAAATGAAAATGTTGGCAGTTAAATACAAAGAAACCACATTTTATTATTTCTGTGCCTATACAGATGTCCATATGGCTGCAACAAAAAGTCAAGTCATCAGAAACTCTGGAGCCTTAATTTAACACCAGAAATTAAGTAAAGGACAGGCTCAGTCCTGTGCAATGCAAAGATCTCAGATCGGATGGCTGTCTGGCATCTGGGACGCAACTCCACTGGTTCAAAGGGATTTCGGCTAGCTTACATCAGGGATGAACTTGGCTGAATTTTATTGCACAAAGTACTAGCTGCTCACAAAGGACAGCGGTTACACTGCTCTTCCTTCAATCAGTGATGAAGAGCCCTCGGCAGACAGCAAGATGAGTGCTGGCACCAACCAGCAGCTGTAACACCTTCTTCGGTGTATCTGGAAGGCAACCCCAAAGAGTTGAGCATCATTGCTTGCCAGCAGACTCTCACATGAGAAAAGCCAGAACACTGTTTACTGGGACTAAGGAAGCCATCCAAGCCAAATTTTGCTCCTTCTAAAAATGTTCCTATTGCCATGAAGCTCATAAAACTAGTTAGTATCTTTATGGTGTTTTCCTGGAATAGGAAATCATATTAATGCAGGTCTTCCAAGCTCTCCTGACCACAGCAAAGACAGGTTTCTGTACGACAGGAAAAAAAGGTAGGATGAGCAGTCAGTTAAGATTTTATGCCTTATCCTTCTGCCATTTTCGATTATTCAGCACAGCCTCCCTTTAAAATGACCACTTGACCTTTGCTAGAAGAGCCATTAACCTTCTATAGTCTAGCGTAAACAGCTTAATTTTCTGACAGTGGCATGACAGAAGAAATTACAAAGCCAATTCCCACTCTCAGCCCAAAACAGATGCTAAATGTAAATCACTCCATTTCCAGGAGGCGGGCATTCTGCTTCAGTGACTCTGACACTTTCCTTTTCTACGGAATGAACTAAAACTTCAACCAAAATCAACCTACTTGCCCAAGGTAGGCACCTTGTTAAGGTCCACCCAGTTACACTGATCCTGCATGTTAAAAATGAAGCTGGCTTGTGGCTGGGTTTTGTATATGACTCTTTGCATCAACAAGGCTTCTCTAGTCAGGTGAACAATTCATCCAATTCACAATCTCTCTTCTTCAAGTCAGAGAACTTACCTACCTGGGTGACTGAATCAGAACTAAAGTTCACATTACCTAAATGATCAATCATTAAAAAAAAATATGCTCATGGTGAAAAGTGAGCTCAGAATATCCAAAAATCATTATTTTTCAATGGAAAATAACATTTCAAAAAAGTAACAGTGGGTCTGTTTCAGAGCTGTCTACGTCAATGAATAACCACATAAATACTTTTATATGCACACGGTTCAAAGGCATTTTTGCATTGATCGCGTTGCAAGTCTTAAACAAAGGTTGATTCTATATTTCATTTTGAAAGACGGTATTAGATACCATAAAACGGTTGTTTTACGTACATTAGCTATTCTGCTGTTGGCTCAACATTTTCTCCTTATCCATCTAAGAAACAGTAAGGATTTTTCGCCTGTGTTGTAAGATCAGAGCATGAGTGTCAGGTAAAGCAACACAATGGATTTAACTGCTCCTTCCCGCTGGTAAGTTCTACCCAGCTGGATCAATAACCCACAACCTAAGAAGGGTTTTCATGCCCATTACAGTCTATTGAACCACAGGAAAAAGTTGTCACTACTGCTTCCTCAAGCAAAACATGCATAGCCTTTTTTAAGCGCATACACTGCACAACAGGTACCTCCTTCAAGGTCATTGGGATCTGTCATTAGTCAGTGCTGGCATTAATAAACTCCTGTTTAAAATCTTGGAATACCTCTAACTGAATTGTTCTTAGGAAAAAACATCCAAAGACTGGATTTTTCCTGTATGTGAAAGCAGGAGGTCAAAATTTACCTTTAATGTTCAGAGGATAATTTAAAATGTCTTTTGATATTCAAACTACAACAACAATTGATGTGTCATTTCAAAAGCACAGCTGTATTTGCAGGTCTTCGCCACACACACCAGCACAGCATTTCTCAGTATATCCTTGGGCTCTCCCCTTAGGTCTTCTCAGCCACCACACTTCACTCACAGCCAGAGGAACCTCTACCCCAGTCTCCAACACCGTTCAGGTGGAGTCTGTGCATCGCAGCTACTTCCACAAATTGGTAGGGCTTCTCTATTACCAAATAAAAAAAATCTCCTGGCTTCTTATTCCTCACGTATAGCAATTCTCAAGCCACCAGCATGAAAGTGCACCCTTACATATGATGTTTTCATGCATATGAATCAACCTGCAGAACGCTAACACCAGCTTTCAGAGACTACATCTTGAAGTACCACTCAAACAGCAAGGAGTCATTTACGTTACACAGGCCATGAGCCACATCCAGTATCACATCTCAGCCACTACAAAGGTGGGTAGAATTTGAACCTGGAAGAAGAAACCTGGCTGACTGTTGCCTGAAAGAGAGTTTTTGGACCACCTGATCCTCCTTACCATTAGTAATTTCAGAATGCTGCAAGATCAAACTGCATCACAAATCTACACTAAAAGCCCTTTATCCAAGCACAGCCTGTTGGATTTTTGTTGTTTGTTTTTGGTTTCTTTCACTACTAAAATCATTTATTTTCAGTTCAGACAGGAACACATGGCTACAGGCAGCAGTTAAATCAACAGTTCTCACCTCTGAGATCTTGCAGAGGCAAGGACAAAAAGACAAGCAGTGTCTATAATCCTACTGCCCTCCGGCAACACTCATTCACTTAGGGGTTGCACCCAGCAAAAACCAAACTCTCCATGATTTCTGTGGGTTTTTTAAGAGGCTCTCAGACTTGCCCTTAAAGCAACAAAAGTCCTTTTCCTAGTGGTTTACAAAACTACAGCTATTTAACCCGCCCACTGCCACCTGCAAATATTGTTGATTGTTTCATCAAGGTCTAGTTCACTCGAATGCTGACTTTGAAGGCATTTGCTGCAGTTATACACCAGAGCATCTCTAGGTTCTCTAAAAGCTGCAACCATTCCTCCTCAGAAGAGCAGCTACATCTCTCACCCTGCAGCAGCCGACAAAACACGTTCACACAACTGCTCACTCTGCACCATCTACAGAAAAAAAGACCACTGACAGCTGAAGTTCAAGAGATGCCTCACCCAGTGCTGTAGCAGCACAGAGACCCTACTGATGAGTATTTTCTAAGCCTACTGGAGGATTCAGCACAGCAAGTTCAGTGACTGCCACTGCTCTTTGCAATCCTGCATCAGCACAGGAGTGCACTGTGGCTCACTGGGAGCATCCATACAACCTTCTTTTAGAGATCTATTTCAGTGTAATCACCTCAGTTTTCCCTTACACCCCTGGAAAGACTACAAGTGACTCAGGGCAGGAGGCCAAGTCAGGCGACTGAACTACCCACTGAGGACTCTTGGTTGACAGATACCTCAGCAGATCAGCCTCTCAGTCCAGACACATAGATTAACTGCTTAAAAATTGGTACTCTGAATGTCCACACTGATATCTGGCCTCCATTACATACAAAGATGCTGGGGGAAATTAAAATTGTAAACTTGAGGAAGAGACAGTGCTTAACTCACCCTCTTCCAAGAGAGATCAAAACAGGCTTCTCCATCCCAATCAGAACTCGGAAAGCTTCATTAAGGTTTGCATAGGTGAAGTTTTCTGCTGCATCTCCGATAACCACGCAGTTTGGGTTTGTTTTATCAATCTCGGCAAATTCAGGGACAAGATCTACAAAAGGAAGAAAAAAAATTAATAAACCCACAAATCCCTTACCATTTCAGATCGCATTAGAACTGATGGGTTTTTCCCCAGATTTGTGTTTCCCTTCATTCATGACACAACACATTTAAAAAAAAAATAATAATTAAATAAAATCCAAGTCTGAATCAAGTGTTCTTCAGACCCTTCTATTCCTGACTGGATCCTGCTATTTATCTGTCCTACAACAAAGAGCAAAATAACCCATTTCCTACCCATGCCTTAGCTCCTGCCACCCACATCATCTAATAAGCATCTTGGCTTATTACACCCAAGCACCTAGATCCAAGGCAAACTCCTGGGTAGTTGGATGAAAGCATCTAACAGAAAGGCCAGGGTCCATCTTCTTTCTCCATACCCACGTTCTACAGAAGAAAACACTTTAAACTTAAAACCTCTGTCATGATAACAAAGACAACATAATGTCCTGCACAAGACCTCACATATCTCCTGGTCTTTGTGGCTAAGCAGCAGACTCCTCCATGCTCTTGCTGACCGCCAGCACAACTCTGTGCCTTCACCGTACCACCACCACAATGGGGATCTCACTCAGACCAGACCACTAAGGTTTATTCCACAGCCTCACAACTAAGGAAGAAGTTTTTCCCTGTAGGAAAACAACAGCCGGGAGCTATTCCCCACACAAGCTATGGGAATTCACTGCTCTACCAAAAACGCCCACATCCCTCTGGGCTGTCCCCTGTGTGTCCCAACATCTGCTGCAAGCATCATCCCACCATTGTGCACCAGCAAGTGTGGCCTCAGGCTGCGCTCCTTCAAAATGCGGCATGCTGCTGGGGCTGGGGCAGTGACTTCGGCCATGGAGATGTCAAAGCCCATGCCCTGGAGCTTCTTCACAAACTTCTCGCGGGTCGCTTGGGTTTCGTTAGTGCAGAACTGCAGCTTCAGACCAGCCGCTTTGATCCTGTTGAGTAAAAGCAGCAGAGGGGTTAACTAGACATAGAAAATGAGTGAAGAGTGTCAGTTTTGCTGTCCCACACCCAACTTGGATAATTACAATAAAAATGCAAAGATGATATTCCAGAAAAGCAACGGGATCCCTTACTGTGACCAAGACACATCTAAAACGTTGATTTGGGGCACTACAGCTGCAGTTTTCACGTGCAGAGTCCCTGCCATAGCATGTAGCTGCCCTTCTGGAGCCGAGAGCTAAGCGGAACACAGCAGCATAGGCAATGCCCACCATCCCCAGGATACAACAGTCTGTCAGGCACACACGCTCTCAACACATAAAAAAAAACCCAAACCAGTTCCTATTCTTTAAACTGGTCTATGGATGTAGACACACATGACCTGAAGACACTGCACTGCCCTGAGGACGGTAGCTGATGCAATACCCCTGGCTGTTAGCATTTTAACTTGGATTTTTACCTTTCCACTTATTCATCACCTGCTGCAGTGATCAGCTGGAGGTAACAGCAAGGCTTCGCACCTCTACAAACCCCAGGTAAGCCGCCAGCTAATTGCAGTAACACTTATATCAGCAATGGGGTTGATATAAGTTACAGTTATTATTCGGTTACATTTATTATTTAATCTCTCATAAAACACCTGTGCTGTTACTTTGCGGGTAATCAAGAAAAATACGGTACTTCAACTGACTCAGTCATTAATGTTTACAGGTAAATGGCTTCTCAAGGGAAGAAAACACGGCCCCAAGCACCCAGAGCCAAGGACATGGTTCCTGTGGATCGGTACTCTGCAATCTTGTGCAAGCCCTCTGCCTCTGCGCAGCTTTGTTTCCTGCCCCAAGCTGCGGTGACCTACTGGGGATGTCACGACAAGCCCTCTTCTCCAAGGATGAGTTCCCAGCTATTTGGAGAACTAATGCATTTCAAAGTGGCCATGAGAAATCAGAAGTGCTGAAAAAGTATCACAATTTTTTTTAGAAATATTTGCCAAAGGGATTGTGACTCAGCTCCTCAAATATATTAAAATGCCTAATTTTTTTCAGGTTTAGTGTGAATTTGTACATAATGCCCCTGCCCATGGCAGAGGGTTGAAACTACATTTTAAAGTCCCTTCCAACCCAAAGCGTTCTGCGATTCTATAACTATCTTTGAGAACCTGAGCTCACACAGGTTCAGATACCTTGGTAAGTTTGGGTCTAGGCTTATTAATTCTTACTAAAGTATTATTACTTTTCTTTGTGTTAGGATGAAAAAGGACTTTCCTATTAGGAAAGCCCCTGCATTGATTCTCAAGACAATAAAACATGCTGGGTTCCTTTTCTAGGGAAGATGATCCCAAGTGGTTGGTGCAAACACTAAAACCGCCTCGAGGCAACACATCTGATGATGAACTTCCCATCAAAGGATTCTTGGAAATCTGGTCCTGACCCAGAGAACTCCTTCTGCTCATTAAAAATGCATGCCAGTGTCTTCTTCAATAATGCTGGTGATTCATTTCTTTCTTATTATTTGTCTTTCCTAATCATAGGTATGTGAATTATCAATTACACTTAGTGGTTAATTGCCCTTCATAAAGATAGCTTTTCTATTTTAAATTAGGCAGTTAATATATTGTAACTAATAGCATCCACTTGTACATTATAAATATATCTTCATTGATTGGAGCAGTGAATGTGAGATTCACTTACAAGTTAATGAAGCAATTGAGTGAAGAAGTGCAGGGTGTACCCGGGGAATAATTATTGTTAATGAATTATGATGTGACCTTCTCAGAACAATGAACAATTGGTGTGACAGTGGGATGACAGTATTCCACATCTGTTATTCGAAACACGGCTTCAGCTGTAGTTAAAAAGCAAAGCAGTGTAATTTGGATACATAACAAACTTTAATGGAGTGTGCCATGGTTAAAAAAAATCTTATTCTAAACGCAGAACCTATCTGCACACTCTTAGGAAAAAAAAATCCCATGATTCATGACTGCCTGGAAGCAGATATTTGTTGAATTAAGAATTTACTCTTTCTCTTCCTAAAGGTCAATGAAATGACCAGGAACAACACTAAGCGCTGACTTGCACAGACAAACAAGCACCCTCACGGGTCAGCTCGGTCAAAGCAAAGACTCAGTTTTCCTATACTACAAATAAAACTTCCTTCTAAGAATTTTGGATGAAAAACAAGAGCTACACTTCTGAAAGGCTTGACCAAAGCAGAAGCAGTCTGGACACATCCTGGACTGCTTCACGCCTTTGTGGCCACCAGCAATCACCACTCGACAAACGAGCTCAGTAAATGCTCAGGATCAGGTGAGGTCTACAAAGAGTTAGGTCAGGCAGGTCAGAAAATGGGAGTCCTCTGGTGAAACATAAAAAGGACTCCAAAAAATATCCTGGAACACTAAACAAAAGAAAAATATCAAGAACTCCAGAAAAAACTTATTTCTACAAAATTATCTTTTCAACGAAAAGCCACCTTCTCCTTCAAATTAGCATCTCTAAAAAGACCCTTGGCTAGCTCTCTGCCAAATCCTCATACAGCAGTCACACTCACCGGTACATGCATGATCGTACACCCAGCGGGACAAATCCATCCCTTGATGCTCAGCATGAGGACCATGAGTGGAACCTGCAGGCCTGCACATGTCAGCAAACAACTGAGCTTAAATAATTAGGGAGAGCTTTTAACAACACCTCTACACGGGGGAAATCCTGACTCTGCTCATGTTTACAGCAAAACTCTCCTTCAGTTTTCATGGTCGGGCTTTGCACCAGCAGAAACTAAAAGAGACAACTTGAAGGGCTCTGACGGAGGCTGCAAGTCTGCAATGCATGGAGGGCACTGCTGCTAATCTGGCCAGTTTAGCGGGAAACCTCAAGCTACCAAGCTGACCCAGCGCTTGCACTTCAAGAAGCACATGCAGAGCATGTTACTGCCATTTCTAGTGCTGGCAAGTGTGGAGATGTCAGGAGAAGAATAAAGAACAAAATTTGTAATGTGATGCCTTGTGAGATAAAGAGCAAGGGATTAGATACCTGCAAGTAGAGAAGAATGAGGCAACAGCAAATGAAATACACAACACACATTTTATCAAGATCTCCAGTGTATTACAGATTTATCAGCACCTATATTACAGAAGTGCAGGCACACCCAGGAAACCCAGTCAATCAGGGCTTCAGCTGACTTCTATACATCGTGGCTGCGATAAAGATCCCACTTAAACTCCAGAAGCACTAGAAATCGATCCTGATTAGAGTGCAAGCCGAGCACACCGACAGGCAGCACTGTGCTCCATGCTGCAGGGACTCTGCATGGTCCCGGTAGCCACGGACATCCCGAGGCCACCTCTCGCTCCCCATTTGGGGCCATCCACAGGCTCACCGTCAGACAAATCCACTCTGTTTCCAACAGGACTGCTCAGAGCACTCCTAATGCCTACGAGCAGGAATGGGGGAACTTGAACTTCACCTGCATGCAGGGAGCTAGGCGTGAAGGGAGAGCAGCTTCTGACCTTTTGGTGTCACAAATGGCAAATTGGGCTAAAAGCATCTCTGAAGCAAAAGACACTTGTCGGAGCCCCTCTTGGTGGGGACAGGAGAGCACACAGGGCAGCCGGGAGTAGACGAGGGGTCCAGCTGCACCCCCCCAGCTGCGAGCTGCACAGGCTCCGCTGCAGCGCCGGCAGTGCTGGCAGAGCAGGCGCTGGCAGCCCAGGGAGCTGCCGTGGCACACAGGCGCTGAAGCAAAGGACAAGTCACTTTCAAGCCCGAAACGATAAGCGGAGAGATGAGCACTGAACCAACACACCAACAGGTGGGGAAGGAGACCTTTTCTAAGCCTCACCAGAAGAGGGATTGAAGCCCACTCCAAGCCAAAACAACCGCTTGGTCACCCAGCAATCCCTAAATCTAGAACTGGGGCACCCACCTGGCTCCAGGCATGCCGTGAGCACACGCATAGGGGAAAGATGGAAATGAGGTTTTTAATTTCAGCCCCGAGCTGCCCCTCACGCTACGCCAGCTCTTTGAACTGACCTTTACCTCGTTCTGCTGGAGCAGGACACGACGCTGAGTGACAATGTCCCACAATGCAATTACCATGCGTCAGATGAGCCGGTCCCTTACAAATCACCTCGAACTTTACACATCTGCTGGCTGTCAGCATCTGCCAGGTTCACTCACCCGAAAATAATGAAAAAACTCTCATTATTGCTCCATAACAGGTAAAGTGTTAGGACAATTATTAGACATCCTGACTGACCTTGTGCAGACTTAACCAACTGCCCTTGCCAACCTTTACGGGCAGCCTTTGGGCACATAAAACACAAAACCTGTTCCTTCAGATGATGTAAAGGTTGCGACACCAGTAGGAAAAGAAATGGCCCTGGAATCTAGGCTGGAAGCCATCACTCCTTAAATTCACATTGTTCTGCACATGGCAGATGCAACTAAGAACATGGCATAAACCTACACTTCAGGCTTCCCATCTTTGGTCACTGTCTTTTGCAGCGAAGGTTTTTCCTACCACAGGAGCAGAGGGAGAATCCTGCCCACAGCCAGCCGGTACTGTGCAGATGGGCAGGGCGGCAGAAAGCAAAACCCTGGAAGAGGCAACAAACCTGAGCTTGGCAACTGTCCAACGCCAACTTCAAAGGGGTCTGGAAGAGCACTGGTTATGAGATTTCCAGAACTGGCTTTTTATTCTGCTTTTCTTTTTGCACAGTGTTGTGGTTTTGTTTGTGGGGTTTTTTTTTAATTTAGAAGAAAAGAAAGCGTGCTAAGCACTTATGCTATTTGACTCTTTTGCATCAGCAGACAAATACCAGCGTGCTTCACTGTAAACTTGTCAGCACTCCAGGATCACCTCTGAAACACAGGGAAATAAAATAACAGTACCAGAGAGTTATCTACCTGCAACCAAACAATAAAACCAGGACTTGTGCAGCAACGCCATTCTCCTACCTGGGCAGCATTAACATTTGCTTATTGCCCTCTGCAGGGTGCTGGTGCTACAGGTAAAGCATCTCCTGTCAAGAGAAGAAATCAAGCAGAGAAGAAACTGAGCATAATGCTCAAAAGTAGAAATGACTTGCCTAGTTTCAAGGGCAACACAGATGAAAGAGTTTGAACAGAGCAGAGATTTATACCAATTCTTTAGCCTGCCTGGCTGATGGAGAACCACAGCACGTGATGTGTTTTAGCCAGCATCTAAAAAACACTCAAAATGACAAATTGCAATGGGTTTTGCAACAAGAGATCAGTCCTAGTCCTCAAAAGCTTGCGTAACAGTGGGAAAAATCTCATCCAGACCACAAAATGGTGAGTGAACAGGACAAAGGGAGGTATGAAAAGCTTCTGTGCCTTCAGACACTAGTGACTAGCAGGCAACAGGATGTTTTTCCATTGCCCATGAAAGCCCTGGCTGGCCCTGCCCCAGCTGGGAAGTAATTCACCTAGCAAGTCACACACTGCTCTCCAGAGAAGGCAAAGACCCTCTTCTAGCCCCTGTGAAGACAGGTTACATCTCAGAGTCTCAGATTATATCACGTTTATGAATTAATGTAAATCCTGGGCCTGATCTTGCAGGCTTTTCATAGGAGAACCTCCCACTGCCAGAGGGGAACCTCAGTGCTGGCTGAAAGTGATAACCCCTTCTGGGGTCCAGCTGTGGAAATGCCTGTGTGTGGGGAGGACATTCGCTCTGTTTTACGTGCCCTCTGCTTAAAAAGTGTATTTGTGGCAATAATGTCTCATACTTCCTTCACAAATCTTCATTCATACTATTTCAGTGGCTAGCATTTTTCATCTTTAATTTCAGCTTCTGAAATAACACCGAGAAAAATCATTATTTCAGAAGTCTGAAGGAGACCAGCCATAAAATTCTTCATCCATCCTTAAAGTCATCTGGCCAGTTTTTATAGCCCAAGCCTCTCCCAATTCCACAGAAACACTGAACTTCCCTGTGTTTTGCTTGGTGGGTGCAATGAATCATAGAATCATAAAACCATAAGACGGATTGGGTTGGAAGGGACCTCAAAGCCCACCCAGTCCCACCCCGTGCCCTGGCAGGGCCCCCTCCCCCCAGCCCAGGCTGCTCCCAGCCCCATCCAGCCTGGCCTTGAGCACTGCCAGGGATGGGGCACCCACAGCTGCTCTGGGCAGCCTGGGCCAGCGCCTCGCCGCCCTCACGGGGAACAATTTCTGCCTCACAGCTCATCTGCATCTCCCCTCTCCCAGCTTAAGGCCATTCCCCCTTGGCCTGTCACCACGTGCCCACGTACAAAGCCCCTCTCCAGCTTCTTGCCGGCCCCTGTAGGTGCTGGGAGCTGCTCCAAGGTCTCCCCGGAGCCTTCTCCTCCCCAGGCTGAGCAGCCCCAGCTCTCCCAGCCCGGCTCCATGGCAGAGGGGCTCCAGCTCCTCTGACCATCTTCACAGCCCTTGAGATGAGATCAGAGGACTGTGGATGAAACCCCACGCATGCTCCTGTGACACAGCAACCTTGGCTTGCCTTCTGCTTGTTCCTTCCCTATCCCAGCGTCTGAACCTTTCCTTCTATTCCTCTGATTTCTGTCATCCTCACAGTATGTTCAAACTGCTTAAATCTTGCTGTCACATCTCAGATGATACTTTTGTGCCATGATCTCCTGGTGTTGCCATTCTCTGATGTCCTGTCATCGCTCCCAAGCGTAACTGAGCTCATTAAAACTCCTGTTCTCCAGTGGTGCAGCTTTCTGCTCCATATAGCAAGGCTGGCCTGACAAATCCGTACACGCAGTGCTTTTTGGCCCCACTCCCCCTTGCTTTGAGACACTATTTGACAGCAAAAACTGAAAAATCATGGAATTGTAGTTCAAAGTAAACTTTAAAAAACTACCAATATCTTTATTGAAGTAATTTCACCCATTTGGAATTTTTCACAGGTAGAAATAAATACTGGAAGTTGTACATCAAAACAAACACAAAGTCCATCTCATCCTGAATTCTCTACAAAGCCTGCCTCTCTCTGACCACTGAATACAGCTCGATACCAGAATTACTGAATTACCTGATACCGTAAATCATATTCCACCTGCCTGAACAGAAGGGTAGACAACAGATTTGTCTACAGATTTGTAGACAAACAACAATATGTCACAACAGTGAAATCCAGAATTAAGTATTTAATAAAAAAAAAAAAACCACCAAAAAACCATGCTTTTGAAGTGAATCTGCAGAAAGGAAGTACAAAGCAGAACATAAAAAAAAAAATCTTTCTGGTTCATTACGTTCAGTAATAAAATGCATTTAATTGCTGCAGATTACCAAATTAGCTTAAAGTACTACACCTAGCAGTCCCAGACTTTAACCGCACTGCAGGAACTGAATGAGGGCTTCTCACTTTGTCTTGTAGTGGCTGGCCCATTGTTTTGTTGCAGCAACTTAATACCGAGTATAGTTCAAATATATGGGTGAATTTTGCAACAAACACAAACTCCGGTTTACTGGTAATTCTGCACTTTGGAGAAAAAAAAATTAATCTGAGTTTTGCGGATTCAGTCAGCATGAACAGGTCTGAAATATATTAATTTGCATTAAGCAAAGCACTTTTATGGACAATATAATGACTCATACTCCAACAGCTTTCATTCTCTGCTAAAAGCAGTTGCATTGTTTTGCCTCTGAAGCTACTCATTATTCTATTAAAATTTCAGCCAAAACCAAGTTATCTTTGTCACGGTCAAATTCTTACTTTGTATACAAACAGCACCTGTTTGTAACTAATGAATTCTATTTCTCAGAAAAAGAAAGTAAATTGCCAAAGGGTTTTATTTAGCCTGTTTTGTAGAGAAATAATTCACTTGCACGTGCTCTGCTTACCTACTTTAGAAGGTACCATACCATTTCACTACATTAGCTCAAAGACCAAGCTGCATTCCAGCAAACTTACTGTGATTTTAATCTGGAAGCAATCAGCAACTAATTCCAGCATATCACTTGCAAAGACAGCATGAAATCTGAACGGCAATACTGCTGAGGATATGCAAAGAATCAGGCTCAATTCTAAGATTCCAGACTGAGTTCACCAAACATGAAAGGTGGGGAAAAGAAGTTACTACCACAGTGGTAAGCTGAGACAATTTTCAAGTTCTAAAGCACAGAATGAGGCAGTGCTGCTCATCTACTTCAGGGAATAATCAGTATTTATACAAGGTAGTGGACAAACAAGTACGTTAGGTAGTAGGTATCACTATAGTATCTTCTATTATTCTTTATTGGCAAATATTTGCACAGCACATAATCATGCTGATGGACAGGTAAGTAGCTCAAGACCCTAAAGGTTAATGATGTTTAAATGCCACAAGCATAAGCACTTACTCATGCAATTTGTGTAGACAGCACTCGGAGCAGCCACAACTTCAGGGACACAGGTCTTTTTAAAAAAATCACGAACACTGCTGATTAGGAAAGCAAGTATGTATTAGGAAGGTCCACTGCTCTCAGAAAACTGAGGCCATAGCTAATGCTAGAGACTAGAGTGGAGTTTTTGACAACTCTGCAGCCCCTGAGGATCAGCTCCTGGACCTCCTTCTGGCTCTGTCAGTGAACAGCTACATGACAATACAGAATCGCTTCATCTTGTTGTGTCTCTGCTACTTCAGGAAGGGCAGGTGACACCAACCCCTCTTTGGGATCCACAGACAGAAGGTGTAGAGTTACGGGCAAAGACAAATGAACAGATAATTTGCACAACAGTATGTGAAGTTTATCTGCAAGTCTCTTTCTAGGAGAAACAACAACTTTGCTAGCGCATGTCCTGAAGGCACAGCCAGCCTTGAAACTCTGAACATCTGCGGAGCCTGTGCTAAGCCATGCTTCAGTTTTCTTCTGCGACAACAAAGATTTCCTACTCCTTGTCGCACACACTCTTTCAGATGGCTCTTTGTAAAGTCACAACTGTCCCACCTGAACCCCCGCACACGGAATTGCTTTACAGCTCCCGTTCCGCTTGTTCTTCTCACAATCTTCGCCTTGTTAAGACTCTCCAGGTATTTTATTTTAACACGACTGTCCAGCTGCTCCACAGCCTCCCTGCTCCCCAGATTTCCGTTGCTCTTTTAAAGGACTCTCTAGAAAGTTGTGCTAACAGATGCACTATACGGGCCAAACAACAGGATGTTGTAAATGTCCAACTACTGTGTGCTTTTCATATGGATATGCTAATGGGAACACTATCAGCACACAGCTGTAAATGCAAATAACAGAGCACAGGCTGAGCATCTTTTATGGACGTTTAACCACCTTCTGTCTTGTAAGAGACCAGCTCCCTGCTATTTGTAAGATAAAAAGCGAATAGCTCACCTCGTGTCAATGCTGTGTAAATCAATTAAGACAATAACAGCACAGCACAGAGAGACTGTTACGGCTGGCTCCAGAAGAAGCCTTTAAGTCACCGATGGGGCTTTCTGATCTTGTCCATGGGCTTTCTGATCTGCTCCACAGCATCTGCCAGTTAACTGCATACACTCGGAAGAGATGTGTTTTATTTAACTCTGTTATGCCACAGTAAATTAAACCAAGAAACGTTACAGGTTAGAAGTTTTAAAGGGCCAAATTATCTTATCAAGCTGCTTTTCGATTTTCTAGTCATCCACCACTCCACTATCCCCACCTAAAGTTAGCAATAGCAGCCCCCCGGTGGATTTAATAACATTCCTGGCACTCTAGCTTCTGGGTTAAACCAGGGCTGCCCATGCCTTTAGGCACACAGATGCCTGTCTGCCATAGCCCAGCTGAATAACAAGAAGGATCCAGATTCGCCTTATCATTATGCAAGTGCGTAAGGAGGTCTGCTCTGTACAACAAATACTTCCATGGCTTATCCTTTCAGTACATACCGAAACCTAAGATATTTCACAGGTAAACTTTATCAGAGATGCAGGTACATTAGCAATAAATAAAGCATTCCCAGTCGTAACACTTAGTGTTCCTCACACAAGTTATACCGACTCAGATAGTGACTACTGATGCTTTCCTCAGGAGGGTCTCCACAGCACTGGGAAGTGCGTTACTGAATGTCATCTTGGTTGGGATGTTTCAGTGTCCGTCAGCTTCTTCGGTCATTTTTTTCCACTCCATCTGACTCTACTGCTAGCTAAAAACAAACAGATGAGAGAACCACACCCCTGTAGCCATCATAAATATAAAACGGGCCAAATTCCACTGGCAGAAATTACATTGCTATTCTCTCAAATACTAACTCAAATAACTGCAGAGCAGAATTTGGCTGAAATCAAGAAGAATCATGCAGCAAATATAGTTTTAAGGAGCTGAAATGCCTTCAGTCACGTGCAACCGATGACAAATGAAAATATTTACTTATGATTTTTATTGGTGTGTACTATATGTTGTTATGCAAAGTTAATTACTGTAATGGTGTGGGAGACGATGTAGCAAGGCAATCTGAAGAGAACAGGTCAGCTGTCATATTATGAGAGTCCCCATCTGTAGTATAAATTATCAAAATGGTATTTAAGACTCCTATTGAACATATATATGCACTAAAAGATTTTTGACATGTCTTTTAGCAAAAGATCTCAATTTGAATTAGTTATAAAGTTCCTATCTATCTGCAATTATTTGTTAATTGATACAAAAATGAATTCATTTTAAAAAGAGCTGCTTTTAGCTTTAATCCACCTGCTTGAAACCACCGAGCTGTACTATGACGCAGACAAATATTAATGACCAACTGGCAATAGGATAATGAGTCAACAACAATTTTAAATGGTGTGAGCTAGCACAATTACTAACCTAATAGGCAGATAAATAAGGCTACTCCACTTTACTCAGGGAAAACGATTATTCTTAACCATTACACTGAACGATCCAAACAAAGCGTTTGGGGTTGTTTTTTTCCCCTTCCTGGCACTTCTCCATACTGACTTCTGCCATTCCCAGTTTCAACAGCTACCACCACCTCTTCTCCATTGATCATTGATATGAAACTCCTCGGAGCCCACATATGCCAAAACCAACCACCAATTCCCAGCATGCTCCCTCTGAAACAAGCCTCATGCACAGAGCTGAGGAGAAGCCCAGCAGCCCACGAAGCAGTGCGGCATTGTCACTCCTCCGGCAGCACAGCAGGCACCAGCAATGCTCACCAGATCCTGACCAAAACAGATCGACTTGCCCAGCACAGTTCTCAGAAGCCCGTTGCTAGATCACCTCTCCAAACTGTCCTCAAAGACCCCGGCAGCCCCCACCGGGTCAGACAGGCTGGATTAGCTACAGAGTTGCAGAAACCTCTGAGGAGAAACAAGGGCTTAGACATTTCCAATGTTTCAAGAGGAAGTCTGTAATATCTTACATTTAGCCCAAGGCCAGAGTTTCACTGGCATATTTCTGATATTGCTACCAGTTAAATTGCAGTTTACATTGCCTCCATAAAGGAGGTTTCAGCAGATGCAGTGACAAAAGTTAATAAATAACAGCCTGCAACCCAACAAAAAAGAAAGTTTAAAAACCTACAAGAAAAAAACAGTATGCCAAAAGGATCTGGTAAACTGTGATGCAGACCTTATTGAATATGTCCTGGTTTTTAAATAAACAATCTGATCTCCAGCAGTAATTACATAGTTGTTATTTATGTTCACTTTGTCCATGTCTGGAGGCCTCAGCTATGATCCAGGCTGTCCCATGCTACGCACTGCACAAACTTGGCATACGTGATGGTCCCCACAGAAAGCACCAATTGGCAAGAAATGAGAGGAGGGTAGTAAGGTTCTCCTGGAAGATGGAGAGCAGGAGAAGACTGTCCTTCACCAACAGACCGGCATGGGCATCAGCCTCAGCAGGAAGCAGTATTAGCAGGATTTGAGCAAGGCAAGAAGGAAAGCCAGGGAGCTGTAATCCAGGCAGAGCCCACCCCAGCAGTGCCTGACCCTTCGCAGTCAGCAAACAGGCTGCTTTACAGAGAAAAACAAACGCCTTCATTTTGCTACAAGCCTTTTCTCTTAGGGTTCCTCTTGAGTCCTGAGTCTGCAGCACAGGTACAGAAAGGCACGAGAACAGAAACCTCTGTGAAATATTGTGTAAAAGGGACATGAAGGAATGGGAACACAATCCCTTGGAAAACCCACGTGCCACAGGATTTCAGTACAATGTCTTTATAAAAGCAACTTTTCTCTCTGCCTAGTTTCACCGAATTCCCTTGGCGCGCTGCTCTTCTGTCAGCATTCTCAGCCCCCATGGCTCCCTCCGGCTGGCTGGGGCCAGCTGAGCACCACAAATGGGCCAAGAGCCTCAATAAGCTTTCAATTTGCTTCAAACACTGCTTTCTGACAGCACTGGAAAGTCGTCCTGTAGACAAAAACAGAAAATTCATCCAAAGACACTTTATGTGCCTGTTACACGTATATTAAGAAATACGAACAAAGATATAATTAAAAAACAAACACAAAACCAACAAAGCAGCAGCAAAGCCTTCTTCTATCACCAGTACATTTGGATCTTCTCTGGTTTTGCCTTTTCCATGGCAGTTCCACCAACAATTAGGCGTGTATTTAACTAACCTCATACAATTAACTGTAGTGATTTCATTATTTCTTCCTGCATTATTTCCCTGCTTGATAAAGCACTCGCCACAAGTATGTTTGTGTTGGGTGGCCACAGAAAACAGAAGCCACAGAGGTGCTCGCCAAGGAGGCTGTCAATGTTTCACACAGGTTCAGTATTTAGATATTTAAAACATTTCAAGTGGGGTACACACAGCAGCACTCGCCACATGAAAGGATCCTGCAGCAGGTTAGTGAAACATCACGCAGAGCCAAAAGGCTCTTCAAGAAACCCATGACCTCCTCCAGCAGGGCAAACGCACAAACTAGTACCTATCTTTAAATAAAAATGGCCTTGCAGACATTGCTCTCCCTGGTCCCATCCTCCTCTGCTCAAGCAGGGCCAATACAAACACGCTGGCAAGTCAACCTAGTTCACCGAAGTGAGTTAAGTTAAATTAATGAACTCACTGTCTGTTTAGCAGCGGTCACTCAGCTTGTGTTAACTGGATTGCATTACTCAGCTAAAAGGGAAGCAGTTCACTACTTGTGGGCGCTGGAAAGTAACTCGCCATAACAGTATTTTGCTTTTGAGTCGCTTACAAGCTGGGCAATCATTAACTGCACCCCTGAAATTCTCCATTTCTGCTGCATTGCAAGTTCTGTGCAAGAAGCCCCAGCTAACCTGACAGCAAAGCTAACCAATGTACAGCTGCACCGTGCCAGCGTGGGCCATATTTTTTAAATTATTACAGGGGGAACGTGCCAGATCTCCCACCCATTGCCCGCTCCCGCCGCACGTGCGGTGACGACAGCAAGTACAAAAATCAAGCGGGATGTCACCTGCGCGCGCTGCTCCGGGCCCCTGTCCCCTGTCCCCATCAGCCCAGGGACAGCGGAGCCACAAGCTCAGTGGACACACTCACAGCTTAAAAAAGCCTAAAAACCACCAAGGTGATCCAAAATGTTCACGTTTGCTGCCCTGTCCCGCTCAGCTTCACACAGCAAGCCGAGGGGCTCCACAGCCGGGGCTGTCGCAAACCCCGACCCCCGCGCGGCCTCGGGTGCAGCTGCAAAGCCCAGGCCAGGCCCGCACTGCGCGTTTCGGGGCGCCCGGCCCGCACCGCCATGCTCGGGGGTGCCCCCCCCGCACCCCGGGCGGCCCCTCACGCCGCCGGCCGCCTCCTCCTCCCCCGGCGGGGGGCCCAGGCCGGGCCGCGCCGCGCCGAGCCGAGCCAAGCCGAGCCGCCGGCACCCACCTGCGCACCGCCTCCACCGAGCCGGCGATGGGCACCCCGCCGCCCTCGCCGCCGCTGTCGTAGAGGACGCCGCTGACATCCAGCAGCAGCCCCCGCACCGCCCGCGCCCAGGCCGCCATCTCCCCCCGCCGCGCCGCGGGGGCTGCCGGGAAATGGAGTCTGAGGCGGGCGGGCGGACGGGCGGGACCGCGCCTCACGCCCGGCGCGATTCGCTCCGCCGCCGCCGCGCCGCCTCTCCATGCACTTATTAATTTATTTTGGGGTTTTTTAAGAAGGCACCTGAGGCCGCACGGGCCAGGTTTGGCTTTTCCAGGAGACGGCAGCAGCAGCGCGGCAGTGCCCGGCGGCTGCAGGCAAGCCCCAGAAGCGCGGCTCCTCTCCTCAGGCGGGGCGAGCCGGGCTGCCCGCCGCCAGCAGCCGGCCGAGGGGGCCGGCCGGGGACTGAGCGCCCGGCGGGTCAGCGAGGGCCGGGGCTTGCTCCCCGTGTCGCCATAAGCCCCCTCAGGCATGGCATCCCCGGGGAAAAAAACTTCCATCCTCTGAAACCCACATGGCACCTGAGCCAGAAGCTGTCAAGAGCGTAGGCAACATCCGTGTTCTCTTCAGGATTTATACTACTTGTGTCATTTCTGGAAGGGCTCCAGACCCTCAGCGATACCTTCGTGTCAGCACCCGGAGCCTTGATTTGGGCCAGGCTTTCCCAAAGCACGAGACACTTGGCATCCATCTTCCCACCCATCCCGCCGCTTCCCCGTGGCGCGGGAGCGTGGCTGGACGGACAGTGGTGCCAGGGCAGATCCCCACACCGCTCCCGCAGCCACCGCAGAGCCAGGGTTCACCACACACCCCGCAGGCAGCCCGCACCGCCTCTGCGGGTCTGAGGAAACTGAGGCAGGACAGGGTTTGGCCCTTGGGGACCGTGGCACTGAGCCACGCAGCGGCACAAGGCTGGCGGGACCCATGTCAGCTCAGCTGAAACACTGATGGGGCCATGCCCTGCCTCGGTATCTTCTACATGCCCAGCACTTCATACAGACCACAGAGAAAAAAACCCTGGCTCATCATATAAAGAATTGAACCGATCCCCTCCATTTTACAATCACGGATAAGACTTTATCAGCTGTGTTCTAGCTTTACAGATAACATTGTTTTCTCCCTTGATAAAGCCCCAATGCTTTCTTATTCTAATTCCATCAATAGCATGCCACGACTCCCAGAATATTTAAGGAGTTGTCGTGGAATTATAGTTCACTTTGTTTTAAGAAAAGCAGAGGAGCCTTGGCAGCATTGATTTGCATCACCGCTTCTGCCATAGCCTCTGGCTTCTCCTTAAAGATAATATCTAAACTGTGAAATTCATTAAATAGATCCAGAAATGGATCAGGTTATTTAAAACAACATTACTAATGGCGCAGTATCTCGGCTGTCTCCACCGATAGTGAACATTGTCTTGGATAATGTTATCAGTCCAGGACACCCGCTATGAATATTGATCCACAGCTTGTTACAGCCATCACTTGCCGTCAGGACAGGTCAGGGTTGAAACCCACCTAGCATCAAAGCAATTTAAAGACAGAACTCGGGCTGAATTTTAATGCTTGAGCTAGGAAACGGACCAACTTCAAACGCTCTGCTAAAACTAATCCACAAACCTATGCTTTTTCGTGTGTGCCTTTTCACATGCATGTATGTCTGTAGGTCAGTGTGCATGCATGGATGATACTTGAAGATGTCTGCTAGCTCACAAATTAATCTCAATGCTGCAATTTACCTCCTCAGCTCCCGCAGACACAACTCAATCAGAAGTATTTGTAGTTTCACATAGATCAGATTTTTTTTCCTTCAAACACAAAAAAAATACCTAGCACTGCCAAGGCTTTTGAGCATTCTTAAAATACTGAGCCATACACTTACTTACCATACAACAATACTTACGGTTTGTCCACATAGTTTGAAAGTAATGTTATGCCACAAAAAGAATCTTGTTTCAAAAACATTAACAGGATCTGCCCTAAGACTTCATACCCATTTTCTTTATTTGATCTCGCTTTTGTACCAAGCTGTTCAGTGGCTGCAGCTGCTCCTCCCCTTTTTCTTCTCCTTCTTCTGCACCTCAAGGAACCTGAAATACATTAGCAATAATCAACTACCACGCACCACTGTTTTCCAGTTCACCACCACCTTCACTTTTATGCACTTTTTACCACTTTTAGGGTACATCCCTAAAACTAAGATTTATCCTTCTGCAGCTTTAGTGTGTGAACTCCTCAGGACTGAGCTCCTTTCTCTTCTGCTGGTGTGGGGTAGCCCATACCAGAGGCCAGTGCCAATCAGGTTCTTGGATGCTGCCACCACATAATTAACAGTAACAATTACTTGTAACCACATTACCCTGCACATCTTCATCTCATCTCTTGCTCTCCTATTATCTTAAGGCCTATGCCTTTGCAATTGCAAATAGAAAGCCCAATTCTGCTGAGGCTGAGATGCCAGTCAAGAGGAAGAGGGCTGTGGTCTGCACCTCTTCCTGGGAATAAAAGCAGGTTGGAATAACAGGTTCCTACCAAGGGCTGCCTTCCCTGGCCTCCTCTGGCTGAAGGGTGCCCCTTCCTTCACAGAATGAATCATAGAATCAGAGAACGGGTTGGGTTGGAAGGGACCTCAAAGCCCACCCAGTCCCACCCGCTGCCGTGTGCAGGGCCCCCTCCCCCCAGCCCAGGCTGCTCCCAGCCCCATCCAGCCTGGCCTTGAGCACTGCCAGGGATGGGGCACCCACAGCTGCTCTGGGCAGCCTGGGCCAGCGCCTCGCCGCCCTCACGGGGAACAATTTCTGCCTCACAGCTCATCTGCATCTCCCCTCTCTCAGCTTAAGGCCATTCCCCCTTGGCCTGTCACCACGTGCCCACGTACAAAGCCCCTCTCCAGCTTCTTGCCGGCCCCTGTAGGTGCTGGGAGCTGCTCTAAGGTCTCCCCGGAGCCTTCTCCTCCCCAGGCTGAGCAGCCCCAGCTCTCCCAGCCCGGCTCCATGACAGAGGGGCTCCAGCCCCCTGACCACCTCCGTGGCCTCCTCTGGGCTCGCTCCAACAGGTCCGTGTCCTTCTCATGCTGGGGGCCCCAGAGCTGGTCGCAGCGCTGCAGGGGGGTCTCACGGGAGCGGAGCAGAGGGGCAGAATCCCCTCCCCCACCCTGCTGGCCACGCTGCTGGGGATGCAGCCCAGGGCACGGGGGCTCTCTGGGCTGCGAGCGCACATTGCTCGGTCACATGGAGCTTCTCATCCACCAACACCCCCAAGTCCTTCTCCTCGGGGCTGCTCTCAATCCATTCTCTGCCCAGCCTGTTATTTGTGCTTGGGATTGCCCCGACCCACGTGCAGGACCTTGCACTTGGCCTTGTTGCGCTTCATGAGGTTCACAGAGGCCGGCCTCTCAAGCCTGTCCAGGTCCCCTGGATGGCATCCCTTCCCTCCCGCGTGTCGCCCGCACCACACAGCTTGGTGTTATGGGTGAACTTGCTGAGGGTACACTCAATCCCACTGTCCACATTGCTGACAAAAATGTTAAGCAGCACTGGTCCCAATACAGACCCCTAAGCAACACCACTTGTCACCGGTCTCCACTTTGACATTAAGCCATTGATTGCAACTCTCTGAGTGTGACTATCCAGCCAATTCCTTATCCACTCAATGGTCCACCTGTCAAATCCATATCTCTCCAGCTTAGAGACGAAGCTGTCATGTGGGACAGTGTCACATGCTTTGCACAAGTCCAGGTAGATGACACCAGTCGCTCTTCCCTTATCCACCAACACTGTAACCCTGTTGTACAAGGCCACCAGATTTGTCAGGCATGATTTCCCCCTAGTGAAGCCATGTTGGCTGTCACCAGTCACCTTATTTTCCATGTGCCTTAGCACAGATTCCAGGAGGATCTACTCCATGATCTTCCCAGGCACAGAGGTGAGACTGACTGGCCTGTAGTTCCCTAGGTCTTCCTTATTTTGCTTTTTAAAAAATGGGGGTTATGTTTCCCCTTTTCCAGTCCATGGGAACTTGACTGGATTGCCATGACTTCTGAAATACGATGGATAGTGGCTTAGCCACTTCATCTGCCAGTTCCCTCAGGACCCGCAGATGCATCTCATCAGGTCCCATGGAGTTGTGCACCTTCAGGTTCCTTAGATGGTCTTGAACCTGATCTTCTCCTATGGTGGGTGGTTCCTCATTCTCCCAGTCCCTGCCTTTGCCTTCTGCAGCCCGGGCGGTGCGGCTGGAGCACTTGCTGTTGAAGACTGAGGCAAAAAAGTCATTGAGTACCTCAGGCTTTGCCATATCCTGGGTAACTAGGTCTCCTGTTTTCTTCTGGAGAGGGCCCACATTTTCCCTAGCCTTCTTTTATCACCGATGTACCTATAGAAGCTTTAGCTGTTGCCCTTGACGTCTCTGGCCAGATTTAATTCTATCAGGACTTTAGCTTTCCTAACCTGATCGCTGGCTGCTTGGACAATTTCTCTGCATTCCTCCCAGGGTACCTGTCCTTGCTTCCACCCTCTGTAGACTTCCTTTCTGTGTTTAAGTTTTTCCAGGAGCTCCTTGTTCATCCATGAAAGCCTCCTGGTGTTTTTTGCCGGACTTTCTCTTTGTAGGAATGCATCGCTCCTGAGCTTGGAGGAGGTGACCCTTGAATATGAACCAGATTTCTTGGGCCTCTCTTCCCTGCAGGGCTTTATCTCATGGTACTATACTAAGCAGACCCCTGAAGAGGCCAAGGTCTGCTCTCCCCAATTCTGTGGTAACAAGCTTGCTGTGTGCCCTCCTTGCAGCCCTAAGGACCTTGAACTCCACCATTTCATGGCCACTGCAGCTAAGGCTCCTCTTGAGCTTCACATTCCCCACTACCTGCTCCTTGGTGAGAATAAGGTCGAGCATAGTACCTCTCCTCATTGGCTCCTCTATCCCTTGGAGAAGGAAGTTATCAACAACGCATTCCAGGAACCTCCTGGATGGCTTACACCCTGCTGTGTTACCCCCCCAACAGATATCGGGGTGGTTGAAGTCCCCCATGAGGACTAGGGCTTGTGAATGTGAGGCTGCTCCTATCTGTCTATAAAGGACCTGATCCACCTGGTCCTCCTGGTCAAACAGCCCGTAGCAGACCCCCACTATAATGTCACTTGCCCCTGCTCTCCCTTTAATCCTGACCCATAAGCTCTTGGTGGGCTCTCACCCATCCCCAGGTGGAGCTCCATGCACTCCAGCTGGTCGTTGACATAGAGGGTGACACCCCCTCCTCCTCTGCCCTGACTGTCCTTCCTGAAGAGCCTGTATCCTTCCATCCCAACACTCCAGTCAAAGGAGCCATCCCACCACCTCTCCGCGATGCCAGTCAGACTGTAGCCCTGCAGGCGCACACATGTCTCTAGCTCCTCTTGTTTATTCCCCACGCCATGTGCCTTTGCATTTGCGTGGGGTCCCCCTGAAGCTGACTTACTGGCTGGGGTGGCTGGAATTCCTTTGTGCTGCTCTTCAGGTGCTCTCCTGCTGCCCTGTGATCCCTCTCCAGGCTCTGGGCATCTCTTGCTGGCACTGGCATCAAACTGGTAGGAGTGGGATGGACTGAGGTTCCCCTTTCCTGGCAATGCTACTGTAAAGCCTTCTTCTCCAGCTTGGCAAACCTATGACGGAAAATACTGCATCTACACCTCAGCCTGATTCATGGCACCAGCAAACACCGGAATGCTGAGAGGGAAAAGCATCCTCCTGAGCAGAACCAGATGTAGAGATACCAGGTTTCTTGTAAGCGCTGCTGGCGAGAAGTGGTCACGGTCATGGGACTGGCACAGGGTGGAGAGGCTTGGCCCGCTGTTGCCTACTCTATCCCAGTTCCAGGTGCGAACAGACAACAAAGCGTTACCACTCAAGGCAAGGAGGGTTCATCAGGGTGCTCGGTGGGGCAGGTACTGCTCCACAGCAGGCGTGCCTCAGTTTCCCTGCCTATTAACTGGGAATGGCATGAATGCCACGGGTGAGTTGCAGGAGCTGGGGGCAGCCCATGGCCCAGAGTCTGAACCAGACTGGCCCCGGGCTGACCCAGCATGAGAAGCTGCTCGTTCCCCCCGCGGACCCCGCCGTAGTTTCACATCTGAAACGGCCGCTGGCAGCGGGAGCGCTTCGAGCCAGGACCCGCGGGGCGCAGCGCAGGGGGGTGCGGGAGCCGTCCCGCCGAGACAGGCGGCTCCCCCCGCCGGACCCCCGCCCGCCCAGGGGGCTGCAGGTGGCCCAGCGGGGGCACAGCGGCACCAGGGGCTCTCCGGACCCCGGGGGGCAGCAGCTGCCGGCGGGCTGCCACGTGCCGCCGCATCCTTGCACCGGCGGCGGACCCGGCTCTGGTGCCGGGGCTCCTGGCCGCCCCCGGCCCACCTCGCTGCGATGTGTCGCCCTCCGTGCCCTCCGTGTGTCCGTCTCGTGTCGTGCGTCGTCGTCCGTCCCCCCCCCCCCCAGTCCGGGGCAGGTAGCGGGAAAGCCCGGTCGCCGGGAGGCTGGGACGGAGGGTGGGAGGGAGGCGCCCGCTGCGCCCCGCGGAGCCGCGGGGAGGGGGCGCGGGGGCGGCGTGCCAATGGCTGCTCTGCCCCCTCCTCTGCCCCCACCCCGCCGCCGGCCCCTCCGCCCTCCCCGCCGACCCTCCTCCCCGGCGCTCACTCCGCGCCGCCAGCGCCCAGGCGTGCGGGTCGGGAGGCGGCCGGCTCCGCGCCCGGCGCAGCCCTCCGCCGGCTCCGCGCTGGGAGCCAGCAGGTCTCCGGGAAGCGCGGAGGGTGGGGGGGATGCCGGAATGCCCGGACCGCGGGGCCAAGGCGGCCCCCATCCATCATAAAATCTCCTTCTCCATCTTAGACATCCTGGATCCCCAGAAATTCAGCAGGAGACGCGAACCGGCCGCGGGGAGCTGGGGCAGCGGCCCCCGCTCGGGCGAGCGGGAGAAAAGTTTGGGAAGAGTTGAAGTAGGAAAGGACGCTGCTGCTCCCGGCAGCGGGAGGAATAAACTAGAGGCACATGGTAGGAACGCGCTCGAGTTTCTCCGGCCGGCGCTGGCGGGGCGAGCAGGTGGAGGCGCCGGCGGACGGGGGCCCCCGGCCCCCCGAGCCCGGGCTGCGCTCCCCGTGCGGGGCTCTCGCAGGAAGGTGCAGCGGGCAGCGCGGGGGGGGGGAGGGAGGGAGGGAGGGGGGGCTGGGGCTGGATTTTAAGTCTCGATGATGCGAAGGGAAAAGTTCTCGGTGTGTCGTTACCCGCCCCCCCGCGCCGGTTCCCGGCGTGCGGGGCCAGCCGCCGCCGCCCGAGGAGGACGGGGCATCCCGGCCCCGGCTGCGGCTGCTCTCCCCGCGGCACGGCGGCCCTTCCCCGGGGCGGGGTGGGGGTCGGGGCTGCCCCGGCCGGCCCTGACCGGCAGCGGGACGGGCGGCTGGGTAATTGCTCAGCCCGTCCCCACCGGAGGATGCCTTAGCTCCCGCTGATCGATATCCTATTACCGACTCCCGCCTATCTCCTGCCCGCAGCTTGCAGGTGCCCACTTCAAACCTCCTTCCCCCGGGCTGATCCTGATACTGTTCGATTAAAACTTACCTTTAATAGATGACATCTATCGATCTGGCCCTCGCAAATCTGAAACTCCATTAGCGCGGGGATGGGGAGGGGGGAGGGGATTTATTTCGCTTCAGAAGGGGACTTTAATAACTTCTTTTTTAATTGGTAAGAAATCCATACCGACGCCTCCCCCCTCCCCGCCGCAGACGCGATGGCACAGCGGGGAGCGCGGAGGGGCTCCCGCACGGCGGGCGGGCGGTTGTTTAGGGTGGTTTTTTTTCCTCCTCGTTATTTGATTTTAACGATTGCCCTTGTTTTATCGCGCTGGCGGGTGGGGGGTGCCGGGGGAGAGGCGGCTGGGCGCGGGGTGGGGGGCGGGAGGAGGGTGCGCGGCCGCCCCCCGAGGCGCCCTGACGAGCGCCGCCATCTCGCCTAGATGCGCACTCCCCGGCGGAGAGCGGCGCGGAGGCAGCGGGGCAGGAGCGCGACGAGGAGGGCCCGCCCGGGGCCGGGGCCGGGGCCCGCCCGGCCGCTCCCGAGGAGGCGGGCTCGCCGCGGGGCGCCCGGCGGCGGCGGGCCGAGGCGGGGTGCGGCAAGCCGCGGCGGGCGCGGACGGCCTTCACCTACGAGCAGCTGGTGGCCCTGGAGAACAAGTTCCGGGCCACGCGGTACCTGTCGGTCTGCGAGCGCCTCAGCCTGGCGCTCTCCCTCAGCCTCACCGAGACGCAGGTGAAGATCTGGTTCCAGAACCGCCGCACCAAGTGGAAGAAGCAGCACCCGGGCGCCGATGGGGCGGCCCCCGCCGCATCCCCCGCGGCGGCAGCGGGCGGCGGCAGCCCCAGCCCGCCGGGCCCCGGCGCTCTGCCCTTCCAGACTTTCCCTGCGTACGCCGCCGCCAACGGCCTCGGCCCGCCGGCCGCCCCCTTCGCGCTGGGCGGCGGCCCCTTCGCGCCCTTCCTCGGCCCCGCGTACCTCGGCCCCTTCTACGCCCCGCACCTCTGAGCCGGGCCGGGAGCCGGGCGCCGGGCGGCGGGGCCGAGCCGGCGGGGCCGCCCGGGAGCCAGGCGGGGCGCGGCGGCCTCACTGCTGCTGGTTGCATGGCCATGTGAAGTGTAAGAAATTGATTTTTTTTCTAGGCGTCACAGCAGAATGTGTAAGGTACCATACTTGGACACAGAGGGGAAAAAAACCCCAAACCCCAAGCCACTGTAACCACTGGATTTTATTAGCACGTTTGAGATGTAATTACAGCTGTTGGAGATGGGAAAAGTAACCCTCTTTACACATGCCTGACACTAATTCCTTGCAAATTCTTCTCCAAGTCGGTTTGTAAAACACTCCTCGCTGCCATTTGGCTTGCCAGCACATGTCCCAGATGCGGAGAGCTCGTTACTGCCGTCAGTGCTGCTGCTGGTGCATGTGGCCGTGTCACATCCCAGGGATGCTCGCAGGTGAAGACATCCTCTGAATTCACTCATGGACTCGGTTGTGCCCTGTTTGATTTATGTTGTGTTATCGTTTCTGACTTTGGGCCTGAAAACTGCAAGCCGTGGACTTGGTACCCCACCTGGAAGAGAGTTTCTCTTTTTTGTCTGAGAAGGTGTAGGAAACGGCAGCTCCGTGTCATCAGGCGACAAGTAGAAAATCTGTCCAGTCAGTGGGAAAGTGTTCAGTTGCTGCTAATGTACACTGCCTTTCTTTTCAGTTCATTCCCAGTGACTTCAGAGGTTTTGGATGAGATGTCTAAAGATCATTCTTTTTGCAGAGAACAGTTGTTCTTGTGATAATACAGCATTAGTGCCAAATGAGGCAGAAAAGAAAACATAAATCAGAGAAAATGATTACATTATTCATTTCTTTAAAAATGGGGCACTTGTGGTAGAAAATAAGTAAAATGCAGAATTTCCAGCATGCCGAGACCTATTTTCCATAACAGAGAAACACATGCTTTTTCTTTTTTGCTTTTTGGAGCATTTGTTAGAAAGGAAAATCACATTTCATCTTCATCGTTACAAGCACCGGAATGAAACGGAGTTTTAGCTGGGGGCTTATCTGTCCCTGAACGGATGGGAAGTAATTGGTTTAAAAAAAATCTGTCTCATGCAGTTTTACAAATTATTACAACACACTGTTCAAGACTGTTGTCCTCTCAGTCTCTTATGATGTTTTAAAGTATACATTGGCTCTCCAACCAAAAAGTTTAAGTCATAAATCCTATCTAGCTCTTCTTGTGTTTGTCTAAATAAAACGTTTTTTTTAAATTATACCATGTTTAATTGTTTTTAATTGTACTTGGACAAAGCAGCGTTTGCTTTGTGGACCAGTTCCCCACTGGGTGTGTATGGAGACAGTGCCCTGGGGCCGCATGCATTGACTGCTGGTGGTACCCCACCTCCTCCAGGTGGGCTGCGAGGAGGGGCTTCGCGGACACCCCTTTCTTGCAGAAATTGGCTTCCTGACTTCCAGCTTTGCAGGGAGCGAGGTGTGCAACGCTCAAGGCCAGGCTTAGAGAACAGCTTCTGGCAGGCAGGCTAACTGAAATTGCCTGCCGTTGTCTTCCGCACTTGAAGAGGAGGTGTTCGGTGTCACCTCGATTACTTGTGTAGCTATGAACAAAGCATCAGGTTCGCCTAGGGTCATGGTTTTGGAATTCATAAGTACTGTATCAATTTATTTACTTGCAGGTTAATTAAAGTAACTTTTTAACTCTGATTTGACTTAAGTTAGAGTTGGAAAAGACAGGGTTGTTACAACCACACAGCATACATCCTGAGCTGCTGTGTTTTCTGGGCATTGAATCAGCAGCCCCAGGTGTCTGAGCCATCGGGATGCAACACTGCTAGCAAACCAGCTGTCCATTTCTGGCTGCCTGTAGCCAAGCCCCACAGAGAGAGAAAGATGTTCTACCAGGCTTGTCTAGTCCATTTTCCCTGCCACAAGTTAGGACTAACCAGACCTAAATCCTCTTGACTATTTGTGGTCTCCTACATGTGATTGGCATCGCTGTGCATGAAAAAACGGTTCTTAATTTCATTTGGCTGTCACTTTTAAGACGTTCCCAGAGCACGAAATGGTTGGTCACCTGCACTGTACTGAAACTTCTGGTGGAAAAAAAAGACTTGTGTGCTGTCATTTGTCCTGTGATTAGTTCTATTCCTTAAGAAGTGTAAATCGTAGCAAAAAACAGGGAACGTTACGAATCAAAATAACACAAATACTATAAATTGTCTCCTCCTTTGAGATGTGGTTTTGCTGTTCATAAATGTTTTCTAGGCTCTGCGGTTTGCCAGCAATTTTGCCTTTGGCAAAACGATGTTAGCTTTATAGGAAATCTGAATACTTCATTCCTGTGCAAGAAATGGCAGCCCTTTTTTCCACCGCTTTTAGTCAACTTCTATAGCCCAGATTCACAAAAATGTTTTACAGTTAATTCCAGAGAAGATACTGGTCATGGTTCCCACTTTGCGTGACTTGCACCTCTGCACAGCATTGGAAAGGCGATGCATAGCAATGGGACTGCAGATTTTCTGGCACTGATCCCAGGCCACCAAAGCGTTTCTGGCTAAACGCTTCCAAGCCCTTCAGATAGACCCTTCCCCTCCTGCTTTGCTGAGGGGGCAGCTGCTTGGGTGGGTGATCTCTTTGGCTTCTAGTTAGGGATGTGGTGACTGGCCACTTATTACAGCTGTAATTAAAAGCAGTCCCGGAAACAGCAATTGCCATCAAACACTGCGTTGTCCAGATTATGCTATTTGCGCTGGTAACACTTTTGGAAATGCCCCACTGAGTATCCATTATCTCTAACAATTCTGAATACCGATTTGTGCAGTATTTTCAGGCATAGACAAAAATTGACTTTACTCACAGCTGAGTATAGATGTTAAAGGGGATCACACGTAAGTCCCATGTGTAAAAGGCAAAATATGCATTTCTATTAAATTAAAAGTTTTGAATTCAAATGCTCCACAGAGTACAGGAAAGTTAGTAGCCTCCCTCATTCCTACCATACCATCTGTAGTAGCAGCGTCTGTGGTGAGCAGGCATCATCAGCTGTGCTTCAGACTGCCCAAACTACTGGCAACTTCTAGGTCATGCAAGCCTGGATAGAGCTTTGCTTATACTCTTTTTGGTTTTATTCCAGAACATAACACGGCAGCGAGGGTACTAGGCTTGAAATCTCACCTCCAGCAATGGCATCTACTTGGTGCTTCATTGGACAGCAAGAGAGCATATGCTGTGCTTCAGCTGTAGAAAGGGAAAGCTTTTGGCTCATACAGTGTTCATCACTAGACAAAAATTTCACTCTTGTTTCATACCTTCTCTCTGCACAGGCAATATTAATGGTCCAAGAACCACAAAAGCACTTTGGAAATCAACTTCATTTAAGCTAATAACGAAAGAAGTACATGGGGGAACACCGTGACATCACAGTTTGGGAAAAGTTAGAAATGTCAGTTTAACTGGACTTTCAGATCTGTACTTAAGAAAAAAATGAAACAACTCATACCGTTGGGTTTGCAAAGTCTGAAGAATACACTGGACAATTAAATGCATTGAGAAACAAAATATAAATATATTTATTGAAATGTCAGTGAGCAAGCGTTTTTCATGAAGAAAACCGATATGGTTTGTTGTGTAATAGAGGACTGGAAAATTAAACTGAATTCTATTTCCTTCCTGGTGATCTCTTCCTTTCTCATAATTTGCCAGAACGTCTGTAATAAGCTGCGTCCCACCGACACACAGCTTACTGAGCTGGGGATAGGATCCCCTGGTTTCCACCTGTGGATTTTACTTTGCAGCGCCCGTCCCCCTGCGCTGGGCACTGGCCAGGCCGCCCCTCGAAGCCGGGCTCAGCTCTGGGCCCCTCACTCCCAGACAGACCCTGGGGGGCCGCAGCGTGTCCAGAGCCGGGCAGGGGGCTGGGCAGGGGGCTGGGGCACAGGGCTGGTGGGCAGCGGCTGGGGGAGCTGGGGGGGCTCAGCCTGCAGAAAAGGGGGCTCGGGGGGCCCTGATGGCTCTCAGCTCCCTGGCAGGGGCTGTGGGCAGGGGGGGTCGGTCTCTGCTCCCAGGGAACCAGCCACAGGACAAGAGGGAACGGCCTCGAGTTGCGCCAGGGGAGGGTTAGGTTGGGTGGCAGGGAAAGTTCTTCTTCACCAAAAGGGTGGGCAAGCCCTGGCACAGGCTGCCCAGGGAGCTGGTGGGGTCACCAGCCCTGGAGGTGTTTAAAAAATTCGTAGAGGTAGTGCTTAGAGAAATGATTTTGTGGCAGACTTTTCCAACCTAAATGATTCAAAGTAGGGCCGTGTAGAGAGAGTCAGGGATGACCCAAGACAAGGAGCAGGCAGAGACTGAGCTCAGTGACCTTGCTGTTCCCTGCTTCTGGCAGAACAGTTCCTTCAGAAGAAACATGACCACTGATATTTTTTTGTCACTGTGGAACATGTAAGTCCTACCTCCTGATGGCAGCACAGGTTTTATTTATGTTAAGGTGTACATAGCAAATGTCTTTTGGCAGATGTGCTCTTGGCCATCCACACTCAGATACACCTGTGTTGTGTGAAATGGCCAATGCACAGGAGACGCAAACATAGAACCGTGGAATCATTTGGGTTGGAAAAGACCCCTGGGATCACCAAGTACAACCGTTAACCCAGCACTGCCCAGCCCACCGCTAACCCGTGTCCCTAACTGCCACACCTACACCCCTTTTAGGCACCTCCAGGGCTGGTGACCCCACCAGCTCCCTGGGCAGCCTGTGCCAGGGCTTGCCCACCCTTTTGGTGAAGAAGAACTTTCCCTGCCACCCAACCTAACCCTCCCCTGGCGCAACTCGAGGCCGTTCCCTCTTGTCCTGTGGCTGGTTCCCTGGGAGCAGAGACCGACCCCCCCTGCCCACAGCCCCTGCCAGGGAGCTGAGAGCCATCAGGGCCCCCCGAGCCCCCTTTTCTGCAGGCTGAGCCCCCCCCAGCTCCCCCAGCCGCTGCCCACCAGCCCTGTGCCCCAGCCCCCTGCCCAGCCCCCTGCCCGGCTCTGGACACGCTGCGGCCCCCCAGGGTCTGTCTGGGAGTGAGGGGCCCAGAGCTGAGCCCGGCTTCGAGGGGCGGCCTGGCCAGTGCCCAGCGCAGGGGGACGGGCGCTGCCCTGGCCCTGCTGGCCACACCATGTTTGCTCTGGCTATTCCCTTTATCAGCTCCCTGGTGGGCTCCAGATAGCTATTGCTGGACTGTAACACCTTGCTCTTACTCCTGAAGGTGTCAGCTAGGAAGACCTGGAGCAGGAAACGTACCAAACATTTCAAAATTGGTTACTGTGCGCTGGGTTCCAGCCAGCAGTTTTTCTGTACGATATGTAAGAAGCAGACTGGGTCCCTTTTAAAGACGTGGGTATCTAATTCTACATTATTTTCTATGACACATATTAGAACAACAGGTATGTGCAAACCTAGTCTTGGTATACTCAGTCTGACAGCTAGACCCTTTTTCTTGTTTACCTTATTTCATAAAACATCATAGATACTACCTTTGGCAACCTGCCAGGCCTATACCATGTTCAGAAAAGCAATGAAAGTCAAGGTACTCATGTGTTTATCAAAGGGCTCACAAAATATAACAGCTGATCTATTAAATGCCTCATCAGCTCACTAAGTGGTCAGGTGACTCAGGAGTGATTGAGAAGCGTTGCTTTCGTCCCATAACTGGTTACGAATTAGATCAAAGTCTGATTTTCAGCAGCTTTACAGCTCACAGGCAGACTAGACGTCTAGCAAAATATTTGGTGTGTGAGATCCTCCTGAAGAAAAATTGATAATAGGGTTCTTGCATCACTAGACCTGAACGCGTTTTTTCTTTTCCAGTGTGACCCTGTATCAGCTGAGGTCACCTTGAACAGATCTTTACAGCGCTTTCTTGACACAGAAAACTCATATTCCGGGCCCCGTTTCTGGTAGGGTACTCAGTAAAAGTTTCTGGGAAGATACTGATGAGTGCAACTAATTTACAAGAGGCATGTTACAGGTTTGCTTTAGCCTCTTACTTGGCATCTTTGCTATTTTATTCACAGGAGGTGTTTTGTGGTTGCTGTGATTCATGTAGCCTGTAGCAACACCACCTTTGCTTACTACTGTAGCACAAATATTAAACTCAATTTATCTTAGATTTTCCCCTTTAAACACCAAAGAGTTCCCAAGCTAGCTTCTTTCTCAAGTTGATCATCTCATTTTCTGTGTTCTGTTGAAAGCCACATGAAAAATGTAATTAAAGATGTGGCATTCCATGGGGCTTAGGCACGTTGTAACACTGCAGAGAGATTTCAGTAGTATTTAAGATCCATGCTTTTCCATTGAGCAGCCTCTGACATGCTGAAAATACTGTAAAAGATACAAGATTTATGCACAAGATCAATACAAATAAAAGATTTTACTCCTTTTGACACATGCTGATTTGTTATAGTACCTTTGATCATGGAAATTATTTCACTGCTATTTCTTTAAACATTTGTATATTTTTTAAAAAGACAGAATATACAGAGATACATACTTTGCCAAATGAGAACTGTAGAAGATGTCAGGTTTTCTGTCTGTGGATCTCTGAGAACCTGACTTCACAAATTGAGAGCCAGCTGAGTTGAAACCTTGCCCTCTCAGGTTAGGTCAGTTCTGTGATGATGTCCCAACATCCAATACCTGTGCTGACTCCTCTTTCGTGTTCGTGGGTAGCCGTTAGACTTTCTTATCATCCAGTCCCTTCCACTGAATTACACTGAACGTCACAAGTATCAGTGAATTCAAGAAATGCTGCATTTCACTGAAAGTGCTACAGAAGAGCATTAGTTTGAATAAATGATAAACAAGCTGCAGGGAGCAAAGAATGGATTAAATACTTTACTAATTTATTTGTCCCTTACAAGGATAAGTAAGTAATGTCTGTCAAGATCCTGCTGCTTTCTGAAGATCTTACTTTCTTTTGGCAATATGCTCTCTGTATTTCTGACCCCTCAAGTTGTGTGATTTTTGAAAACAATTATTATGAAAGAAATTGTTTTAAAACTATGTACTTCAAGGCAAAGTCTTTTGTCCTAACATGTATCAAGAAAGTCTGTAATTTTCAGAATTATCTAGTATTCTAGAAAATGTAAGGCTAGTTTAAAGTCCTTACTGCAGAAGTTCAGGAACTGACTGCATGTCATCCTACGGTAATGACAGGTGGCAGATAATGCAGTAGGTTGCCTCGCTAATCTTTTACTGGAATGACACCAAATTAAAGTCTGACTTGGTCGAGGAGCTATGTAAATTCTTCATCTTAGAGACTACAGTAGCCCTGAGCAGGTGAGTGCTTACCATTTAGCAAGACTAGCAATTGTTGTTGCAGCAATGTCAAACACTGGAACAGCAGGGCTGGCAGGGACATGCTGTGGAAGAATTTTGAGAAGAGTTTCCCAGCTCCTGAGATAAAGTGTATCCAGATGTTCAGTGCTCAATCCTGAGATTAAGCAAATTGACAAGATACTTATTACACAGTTAGATGAATTTATGTTCATTTTCTGTGTGCTCTCATGACAGTTATAGCTGCCATCTGGGTCACATTTTGAAAGTCTGGAGAGCAGGTAAAGTAATTGTCTTTTCCAGAAATCACTGTCCTGAGAAAATCCAAGAATGAAGAATGGAAGTTAGGAAGCAAAAGGTCTGCAGGATCCAGATCAAAATTCATTTGTACAAGGAAGAAGCAAGCTCATGTATGAGGCACCTGAAAGCCTGAAATTCAAACTGACATAGTCTCACTCCAATTTTCTTTGAATTTTATTTTAACATTTCTGATTTTTATGCTAGAAAATGCTATTCATTTGGTTTCTGTAAATTCTTGGACTCCTGCCCACCTTCTGCTCTCATGGATCTCACACTCGGATTGTGTTGCTGTTGGAATTGAGGTACACTACTGTCAGAGTTGCATGTCAGAACTAGAGAAAAATCTAAAACTAGTCACTAGTGAGCTGAAGATACACAGCTCTTAATCTGTCTTGGTACATCTGAAAGTTGGTTTTCCCAAACTCTGTCCAATTTGTGTCTTCCTGATAGTGTGATGCCCAGGGAATATGATGCTCACCAGACATTATATGTAGAAAGCCTCTTTCATTTAATTAACTTCAAGAAATACAAAAGCTTATACTTTACCTTTAAATTTAGCATACAAATAATATGTCTCATCTCATTTGTGGAAGGGTCTGGGTGTAGGCATTGATAAGCTGCAAAGGGAAATAGCTGAATGTAAGTTCAAACATTGGAAACAATGCCTAACAGAAGACAGTAACTTAAACTATTTTGATTCTATAATCCAGTTATCCACACTGTCATCTAACAAGCAGAATGTCATTGAAATCTGTGTAAAATAAGCCAAAATACAAATTAGGGAGGATAAGTATTAACTATAGCTCAAGGTTTATAGCGCAATAAGAATATCAGCTCTAAGGGTTGTTTGTGGTGCTTTCAGCTGGGTTAACTAACATCCATCCAATAAAACAGCACTATTTTGAGGGGGTCGTCCTATGCTTTGCCAAACTATCTTGAAAAATATGAGCTAAAAAAGAAATCTCTAACAGAATTTGAGAGGCAGATATGCTTTGCATGTATTACAATTTGTTGCTCGTGTGCTCTGACTGCACTGTAAAATATTCTGGCTGTGCTGCAGGAAAAACTAAAGTTTCTTGTCCTGCAAGGAATGTCTTAATGTAGAATTCTGCTGTCCGTAAATAACCAGAATAACACAAACATAGGCCATGGAAAGCCATTGTTCTATATAAGACACTATCAAAAATGTGCATGACCTTCAACTCTCATTGACGAAAATGAAAGATGGAAGTGCACAAGTAGAAAATTCTTGAAATCACCCATCTATCCCTTGGTATCTTATAATCATCTTCTTCTTGGCTCTTTCCCAGATATATGTGTTCAAGTAGGAGACATCTGCCACAGAAAAGTCTTACCCCTGTGTAGGTTTGATATTACACCAGACGCTTTCTGATAGTGGGCAAACCAAGAAATGATACATGGCCTGTGTCTGCGCGTTCCACACGTACACGTGTTACAAGAGTCCCATCACTGCATACTGTTACCTTGGCAGTCCTTGTTCAGATGACACAAACATCTGCAGGGCTGGCCTGCAGAGTACGTGACAGCATCACACTCTGCAGAAAGCTGTTCAGTATGAGGTACCTGGGCAGCTGTCAGGCTGCAGCTGTAGGTTGAGTTCTCCAGGGCAATATGCTGACCACGAGGTTTGCCTTAAAAGCTGCCTTTGGCTCAGAGAAGCATAACTTTTCTGCTGAGTGGCAGTTTCAACAAAAAAGAGAAATGGTGAAGACTACCCTTGTGGCTTCCCTAGAGATGGGAAGAGGGGTGGGACTGTCTTTCTGCCAGCACTGTAGACTTGTATTGGTTTTAGCTAACTCTGAACTTGCACCTTGAGCCTCATGACTTGGATAAACTTCATATCCAACCTGCTGACCGGTCTGAGTCTCACTCCGAAGTGAGGAACTCTTCCTCTGAGCTGAGTAAGAAACTACCATGCCATTAAAGAACTGAACACTGGTGCGTGTACCTAAACATCAGCTATTGAGGCACTTTGGGGACATACTGCAGCAGACCTAAGACAGTGTTAAACTCAAGAAAGGGCCCTGCAACCTTGCCACTGCACTCGTGCCTGCAGCAGCTCCCACGAGCAGCATGTTAATCCCTGGTGCACACTGAGCTTGTGCAGCCAAACTGACTTAGGAGGCCAAGGCTGTAATAATTCCCTTGTATTGGCCCTACCTCTAAATAACCACAATAACTGGGATGCAGTTCCTCCGTCTCTTCACATGCCTAATTCCCAACGACTTCAATGAGCATTTCTGCCAGAGACAGAGCTGCAGAATTACTCCTAACAACAGGCATGACTTAACTTGTTCTTCTTATAACTTTCTGGTTTACTCACATGTCAGATTGTATTTTATGGATAAGCAGAATGAATATAATAACCCTCTTTCCTCAAGTAGGTCAAGATTTTCTTCTTTTCTGCAGGCAAATTACTGTAAAATGTGAACATTTCATATTTTCTGTTTTTTGTATTTTGGTTGCTGTCATGTGGAGCCTTTTGGGTATCTACAGGTAACTAAATAGTACACATTAAGCGTCTGCTGTCCTTTTTTAAATCACAGGAAATACTATAGTTGAGAGCATCTGCCTCAAGATCTATGGTAATAGGTGATACTGTGCACAATGTGAACAACTTAAAATTCCAACTTGTAGCATATGAAGAAGAAAAATGGATATTTTCTATGTCTTGATTATAAATGCCAAAAACAAAGGAGGAAAGAAAGTGGGTCACAACAGGACTACAATGATCCTATATAAAACTGATCAAGTTTACGTTAAGTAGTGTTTTGAAGTCACTCTGTCGAGTGTTGAATTACTAGACACCAGCTGGGAGTTAGAATCATAGAATCACAGAGTAGTTTGGGTTGGAAGGGACCTCAAAGCCCACCCAGTCCCACCCCGTGCCCTGGCAGGGCCCCCTCCCCCCAGCCCAGGCTGCTCCCAGCCCCATCCAGCCTGGCCTTGAGCACTGCCAGGGATGGGGCACCCACAGCTGCTCTGGGCAGCCTGGGCCAGCGCCTCGCCGCCCTCACGGGGAACAATTTCTGCCTCACAGCTCATCTGCATCTCCCCTCTCCCAGCTTAAGGCCATTCCCCCTTGGCCTGTCACCACGTGCCCACGTACAAAGCCCCTCTCCAGCTTCTTGCCGGCCCCTGTAGGTGCTGGGAGCTGCTCTAAGGTCTCCCCGGAGCCTTCTCCTCCCCAGGCTGAGCAGCCCCAGCTCTCCCAGCCCGGCTCCATAGCAGAGGGGCTCCAGCCCCCTGACCACCTCCGTGGCCTCCTCTGGGCTCGCTCCAACAGGTCCGTGTCCTTCTCATGCTGGGGGCCCCAGAGCTGGTCGCAGCGCTGCAGGGGGGTCTCACGGGAGCGGAGCAGAGGGGCAGAATCCCCTCCCCCACCCTGCTGGCCACGCTGCTGGGGATGCAGCCCAGGGCACGGGGGCTCTCTGGGCTGCGAGCACACATTGCTCGGTCACATGGAGCTTCTCATCCACCAACACCCCCAAGTTCTTCTCCTCGGGGCTGCTCTCAATCCATTCTCTGTCCAGCCCGTGTTTGTGCTTGGGATTGTCCTGACCCACATGCGGGACCTTGCACTTGGCCTTGTTATTTCATACTTCTAATTTTTAAATCTCATAAACAGTCCATACAAACTTTTGAAAATGCATTTACATGTAGTGTCTATACATTCCATATGATTTCTTTATTTGAGCATATAAATATTTTTCCTTCTTTCAAGCCCTGCAGATTCCAAAAGAAAGCAAGCCTTTTCTTGCTTGAGGGTTAGTTGTTTGTTTGTTAGTGCTTGAAACTCTGCATTTCAAACACGAATCTGCAGCATTTACTTGGGTACACAACTGCTGTTTTCCTGGGAGTAAGGCTGGATGTCTGGCTTCTGAAATCATCTCCCAGGGCAGTATGCCTTTAGCTCCATGTGGGAGAGCCTGAACCCAAGATTCAGCACTTCAGCAATTGATCTTGGTTGCCTTTAGTTTGCATTCTTTAATTTTTCAGATGTGTATTTTCCTTACATGATATGTGCTGTATAATCCTTTGGACAAGGTCTGTCCTTTCTACATTTTTCTGCTTCCTCTGAAAAAGGCGTGGCTGGATGAATCTAAAACAATTGGAAGTGTCCTTGAGAAAAACAGAATTTACAGGTAGGTAAAGGCTGTTCTTGAGTTGAGTCTATGAAAGATGAAAAGAAAGTAGCTCCCAGTATCTTTTTTTTTTTTTTTGTGGCTAAATAGGTAGAATGCATCATTAGCATGAGTTCAGCAAACTGATAAGCTATCTACCATGTTAATGAAATACCAAAGTTAAAAAAAACAGGTGACTTGAAACAGCATTTCTTACCCAGAAAAATCACATTGATCCCTCAGATGGCAAATTCTGGCCTATGTCCAATCAGACTATTTAAGAAAAGTGAGTATATGACAAACAAAATAATGCATTTTTTTCTTACACCAGAGATGAGCTGGAACCAAGTATAATACTGAAAACAGGTGGGTCATTGCTTATTTTCAGCCTTAAATTTTTAGGTGTTTCACAAAACAACATAGCTTTAACTAGAATACAAGGGGTTTCAATATCTCCTACACAATAACTGCTTATGGACTTAAGAAACTTGGCACAGTACAACCATGTATTCGCTCAACAGACATGACTGTGAAATGTGTTTTGCAATTTAGCACCTAAGGCACAACCTTTTGGTGCTTTACGCATTCAACTTTGGCAGCAGATGTAGGGCACTGTGTGTTGGCAGAATTAGGCTAGTAAGAGACACAAATACATTAGCAAATTGAGCCTAACTGTATGTGTATTTATAAAGAGCACAGTGTTGTCTGTTCTACTCCCAACCCTCACTGCATCAAGCTGACAGCACACTGGGAAAATTTTCCCTGAGGGCGTTCTCCAAACACATAAGCAATGCTGCTCCCTGACATCCAAGGTCTGAGCAATTCGGTTAGAAGATATGACAAGATTCAGGAATATTTTCAAATGCGAGGTTGCTTTTGTGTGGGGAAGATATGCAAATTATCTGTATGTCAACCTAGGATACCATGTTTTCTTTGTGGAAAAAACAACTGTTTTCCAGCACTGATAGACTTGTCAGGACAAGTTATGAACCAAAAGCAAGAGGCACTCAGAAGACTGAGGCACTACTAAGACCGAGGTTTTTTTTGTTTTCTCTACTCCTCAGTGAGGTGAGTAGGATAAAAAGTGAAATATTCTCAGTGTTTTTCTTTCGGATTAAAACCAGCACATATTTATCAAACACAGCTCGTGGTTCCGTGCAAATGTCCAGATTTTCTGGTTACAAAACACTCTCCGAGTGCAATTCAGCCTGGGGAAAGGTCAGGGTTCTGCTGGCTAGTTACAGCCTGCCCCTGCTCACCTGCTGCAAGCTCCCTGGAAGAGCTTGCCAGGCCCTCCCGCAGCGGACCCCGCTCCCCACATGCCTCCCTCCTTCCCAAGGCAGCAGGGAGCGAAGACTGGGGCTCCATCAACGCCACGCCACTGGCGGAGCATCCATTCCCGGCAACAGCCAGCGCCGGAGGAACCATGGCGGGCTTGGGGAGAGCTGGTGCGTTTGACGCGTAGGCAGAAAACTGGGTGCAGGAGCTCTGTGAGGAATTTGTTAGCAAACTTAGTGAATCTCTGGCTATTGTTTTAAATTACTTTTTGTGAGCCACATATAAAGCGTAAAAAGATCAGGGAAAAGCTCACGCACAGCTTTTGTGAAGAGAAAGGAAGGACAGGACTGGCTTCAACTATCATCCTCACAGTGGCGCTTCGGGAAGCCATGACCTGCAGACACCACTGCCCACGCAGGGAGGCCACAGGCCAGTTGAGAGCGTTACCACAATCATCCCCCACACTGCCCATTTCCAGGAATGTCTTCCCAGTCCCTCTCTATTATTATTAATTTTTTTTTCTAGAGCAACTTCCCAGATGGGGGGCAAGCGCGGCCAAGGGTCCGTGGCACTACGGAGGAGCCGGCTGGGTGCTGACACCCGGCGGGAGGGCGCTCGGCTCGGTCCGCAGAGCCGGAGGCTTCAGCCCGCCGAGCGGGGAGATTTCTATGGCTGCAAAACCTGCCCCCAGAGCCCGGCCCGGCAGAGGCCAGCGGAGCCCAGCAGTGGCCAGCGGAGCCCGGCAGCGGCCAGCGCCCCCACGGGCCCAGGGCAGGGGCCGGCCGCCGTGCGGGAGCGGACCGGCCACCCTGAGGGAAGGAGAGCCACCGACCGCCTGGGCGGGACCTCGGCGCGCGGGGGTGCCGCCGTCCCATGCTGATTGGCTGAGCGCGGGGTGTACGCGCGGAGCTCGACCAATGGGAGGCGGCCGTGGGCGGGAGGGCCTGAGTGAGAGCGCGGGGGTGGAGGCGGCCAATTGGCGGCGGTAGCCAATCGGCGGCGGCGGGACGTCAGCGGCAGGGGCGGGGCGTGCCGCGGAGCGAGGAGCGGTGACAGTCGCCGCGGGCCGCCTCCGCCTCTTCGCCGCGGGCTCCGGGCTGAGAAGCAGCAGCAGCAGCGGCGGCGGCCGGCAGGTACAGCGCGGCGGGGGGGCCCGGCCCGCGGGGCCCGTTCCTGCCTCCCGCGGGGTCGCCTTGCTCCGGGTGCCGGCCCGCGGCGGGTAGGGGCTGTGCGGGGCGAGGCCGCGGCAGGCCCCGTCGCCAGGACAACGGGAGGGGCCGAGCTGCCCAGTGGCGGCTGCCTCCAGGGGCGCGGCAGCGCCGGGCCGCTGAGCGGCCGGAGCCCCGGGATCCGGGGCCGGGCCGCTCTGGGCGCCCTCTGCGGGGGGAGCGGGGGTGCCAGCCTGGCCCCGGGCTCGGGCTGCGCCGCCGCAGGGTCCCCGTGCGCCCCGCGCCGCTGGCAGCCCCGCTGCCGGCCATGATGCCACCTTCGCCTTCGCAGGGGCCTTGGCCGGGGCCTGGCCAGAGGCTCCCGGTGTTTCACCGGGGTGTTTCATCCCGGGAACCGCAGGGTTTCTCGCTCTTCCATGTCTGCCGGCCTGGGTCCTGAGCTGGGTCTGATGTGGCGCTGCTCTGCAAAGGTAGTTTGGGTGGCCAGGCTGATACCCCTCCTGCTACAGCTTGTCCCCTTGAACGTTCACCCCCTTTGGATTCAGTTGGTAAAGGCCGCAGGTGGCATCGATTCTTCTGTGCTGTATCAGCATGAGTATTTTTTGTGTATTTTATAAAATAGGCCGTTTATCTTGGGGGGTGTTTCCGTGTATGTCATGGATTGGGTACACAGAACCGTTCAGTTTACTCGGGAGGCCTGCAGGTGCAGTGCTCTTGTCTGGATATTCTTGCTCAACAGCTGAGCAGAGTTGTCCAAGTATGTTTTACAGCTGTGCTTTGAGTAACTCTTCTGTTCTGATGCAAGACCTTTTCCACTTGGTGAAATGCCTGGCTCCTGATTTCAGTGCTGCGTGCTACAGGGCATGATCATATTTCTCATGTCTTCACAGTTGATAATAAGTTTGGGAGTTTGGGTTTGTTGGGTCCCCGTCATCCCGGCCCGTCTGTCATCGTTGTCGTCCCCCCCCTCCCCCCTTATTTTGCTTCTCCTCTTTCTTGAAGTTTCATCTTGTCTTGCTGATCCATCAAAACCAAATTTTTCTCCTCTTAACTCGAGATGCATCCATAATTTTCAGCTTCACTCAGCCCTACACCATGTAATCTCCCACACCTTGGCTAAAATGATGTGGCCTCACTAGCATAGTTTGCAGGGCATTTCTCCTCGTGGAGGGGAAAGCCCTTTTAAATATTTCTAATTAATGTTTTCCAACCTGAAAGAAGTAAAAGAGCCTCAAAGTGGTGGTCATCAATTCTTCATACAGAAAGGTAGCTCTCTGATACGGAGCAGACGAAAGTTTCATTTCGTTACAGCTTTCACTTCAGGAATATCTGGAAAATCTCCAAAATGTTGATGCTTATGATGGAATTAGCTGCTCTGCCATGAAGGTGTGCCAGGGGCCAGGATGTCACAGACCAATTAAATTTTAGAAGTTAAGCAAGCTGTAATTTTGAGTGGCAGAGCTGAGCTGAGTTTCTGCCAAAACCTTTTTTTTTCCACAGAGAAGTATTTGGTTTTCTTATCTGCAAAATCTTTGAATAACTGTCTTGAAAAGTATTAACACACTGGCTAATATTTAATGACGTTGATGGTAACTGGTAAAATGCCCAGAGCTGTGAAGCTCCTGTTTATCTCTTGGCGGAATGGAGACTATTGACTCTTCCGAAAGACTTGGATTTTGGTAGATGTAGAAAATAGTCTTCTGGCTTTGCTTAGAAGTGAGGAGCAGCAATGTAATATCTTAGGAGTCTGCTGAAAGAAATGCCTCTCTAAGGTGGCACATCCAGTGTGCTGACCTTTTCCAAAATAAATTCAGAATAAATCTGTGACTTAATATTTCTGTCTCTGTTCAAGCAGCCTGATATACCAACGCCCTTGTTGTAAACGATCCCTGCATTCTCCTGTTCATACTTAGTAAGTATATTTTGGTTAAGTTTTACACTGTACTTTTGTTGCTAGGTAGTGCAGCAGTGTCAGGGCTACTTAGCTCTTCAGTTTATTATGGAGCATGTTACAAAGTGTTTGTGTTTGATAACTGGAGCACTTGTCACTGTAATCTGCAATCTTCCTCTTGGGCCAATACCTTTTTCCAGTTTATCAGTGTGATGTTCAGCAAGACTGGAAACTGAGCTTTGAGAACTATCGGCCTTGCTAAAGTGATCGTTGTTTTCTTGGGGGCTCTCAGCTGTTCCCACTATGTGGTGCTGTGGGGAGGGCTTGCTTGCACAGCTTTTAAAATGCCAGCTCGGTTTCCCTTCACTGGGATGTACCTTCATGTTGGCTGAGGTGAAGGCACATGGAGGAAATGCGAGTGCATTTGTCTTGTGAAGTTGTACCCTCAGATTATCTTTGAATGTTAACAGTAAAAGGTTATGCATTCAGGGGAAATCGCTGAGTTTTACTAAGAAAATACAGGGTGTTATAATGATTGTTAATGTCTGACATACTTTTATTTCCCATCTATTTTAGACCTTATTTGATAGTCTTCAAATGCTACTAACAGTGAGTGCTTTATGTGTAGGTGGCAACATTTTAAAATCAAGAATGCAATTTATATAAAAAGTCACAGATTTTGCTTCTTAAAGCAGACCTCAGTTAAAACTAATCAGTCCTTTATCAAATCTGAGAAATATTATCAGCTAACCACTCTCTGGGTCAGGTACATGTTTCCAGTACTATATTATTTACTTTTTGATTTCTCAACAAGGTTTGTTTTATGGAAAATTTTTTGAGGCAAAAGGCATTTCAGTAGCACAAGAAGTTTTATAAACTTTCTTATTGTAGTTTATATTAATAATTCTAGTCACAATTTAAGGCACAGTAAGAAAGGAGCAGTTATAGGAAAGATTATGTGACCTGTTCATAGATTTGGTGAGTCATGTATTTTAGTTTTCTTTCTGTTACTCTGAGTGTATGTTAAAACAGGAAAAAAATACTTACTTGAAGTTAGTACTGCATTCATTTGTATATTTCATATAAGCTTTCTTGATTGAATTGCAAAAGAGTTGAGAAACCTGCCATCCGTGCAGTAAAAACGCTTCAATGGCATCGTACTTTTCTGAAGTATCCTTAGTGTTAATTATTAACTTTTTTTTTTCCCCTCCCAGGTCTGTAACGGCATACCTGAAGTCAATAATGTTCTCCAAGCTCACTCGCTCTCAGAGCATTGCTGTTCTCTGTCGAGGTGTTCATGCTTCGCTGAGTTCTGCCACCTCTGTTGCTACTAAAAAAACCATTCAAGGACCTCCCTCCTCTGATCTCATATATGAACGTGAGGCTAAGTATGGTGCCCACAATTACCACCCACTACCTGTTGCTTTGGAAAAAGGAAAAGGTATTTTATTTAGGCTTCCCTGGGTGGTGTAGATGAGATGGGATCATGGCATAGTTTGGATCTAATTAGTTTCTGAACCTTTGGGGCTTTTTTGCCGAGTGGGGTGAGATTGAGATAATTGATGAAATACAGACAGATAATTGCTGATTAGAGAATTTGATCATCATGCATAAGGCTGCCTGATAAAATTTTAGTCTCTTTGAAATGACTTACCTAAGTAGAGGTTTAAGTTCTAATAGTTTTTGTAATTCAGAGTAACTCAGCAAGAAAGTTTCAAGCAACTTTGTTTCTTCTTTTACCTTGTGTGGAGAGATTTAATGTCAATGTGAACATGATGAGGTACATTGTAACCCTGTTCAAGTCCTTGTGTACTGTTCCTGTATTATTGCTTAATTTAACTTTAGTTACGTTTAAGAGGCTTTTGTGCTCTGCAAGTTAAATTCTATGAGCTTATGTTGAAATGCTATCAGCATAGTGATCCAGTAGTTTTTCTTTACTGGTACACATTTTGACAGCTCAGAGCTGTCGCTCTTTTAAAAGAGTTTTGAGACTTATTTAGGTTCTGTTGGTTTTGTTCTTCTTAGACCTCCAATTCTTATTAATTCTCTTACAAAAGTACTCTTCTCTCTCTGCTTCTTAGGACCCAAAACAAGCTCTTGGAAGGGAAGTAATATTCTGATATTACTTATTAACTTAGTGGAATGGAAGCTTTATATGGGGAGTGCTTCTTTTCTTGATTCCTCATTGGGCATTTATTTGTACTGTACTAGGTTGTTGCTCACGCTCTCCTTGTCAACTGATTATTTTCTAGCTAGAGGGCCTTTCAGATATGCGCTAAGGAAGAACAAAGATAATGTATTTGACGAGATTGTGCTGTAGCTCTTAGCTTATACCATTTAATATTGTCTTTTATTTTGTGTATTGATCATACCTCTCTTCTCCTAGGCGTTTACGTGTGGGATGTTGAAGGTAGGAAGTATTTTGACTTCCTGAGTGCTTACAGCGCTGTTAATCAAGGCCACTGTCACCCAAAGATTGTGAATGCTCTGAAAGCTCAGTCTGAAAAACTGACACTTACATCCAGAGCATTCTACAATGATGTACTTGGTGAATATGAGGAGCTTGTCACCAAAATGTTCAATTATAACAAAGTCCTTCCAATGAACACAGGTAAAAAAATAATTGTATTTCCATTTTATGTCTTATCTGTGAGATTGAATGATTCTGTAACATTTAGTACTGCATCAATGTCCTGTGTCATGTACAAGTGTGATAACAGTACTGCTGTATGTTTTAGGGGTGGAAGCTGGAGAAACTGCCTGTAAATTGGCTCGGAAGTGGGCATACACTGTGAAAGGAATTCCAAAATACAAAGCAAAAATCCTTTTTGCAGGTATGTAAAGTGCATGTTATGAGTTGAGGTATTGAAGAAGAAAGCTCTAGATGTTGGATGTAGCACTCTTTTCTGTCGTAGCTCTAGTGATTACTTTGCAGTACTCTTAATGTTTCTTTTTTTCACTGAAACAAGTTGAAATATGTCCGTTTGACATTTTAATAATGTAAGCTAAGATCTCAACCTGTTAATGGGTTATTTTGTACTCGTGTATCTGCAGTTGGTGATTCTGGTGAAACAACTGCTGTTGTGGCTACAACAGGCTTTGCAGGACCTTAAGGTTCTCTAAGTGCCTCCTTCTAAATTGTGAACTTCAGTCTTAAATATATTCTGTTGACAAAATACTCTGTGTATGCTTCTGGGTATTTGATTTTAACCTTAAATAGTTACAATTAATTATAAACAACATAATATAAAAATGATATATAAATGTAATGTCCCTTAAAAGACGTCTGTGATTTGCTTTTACAGTCACATCTGTTAAAGAGATAAGAATATAATTCCTATGACAAATCAGTTTCAGATCCTCTCGCATGTGGAGATGTATGCATCTGTTTTTGGCATATGAGGATATGAGGCAACGAGGGTAGTTGTGCTTTGTCAGCAGCTGCTGGTAATGTCTGGGTTTGTAAGGGAAATGCAATGATGAACTTAAATTTGGGAAGGAAAATATAGTTAATGAGGTGTATTATCAAGCTTTATAAACAGTGGTTGAATATATGAAGTGGACCTTATTTGTACTAAACTTTTTTGGTTGTGAAAAATTGATGAGTGGCTGCCTGAAGTCACATGGGAAGTGCGTTCAGTCTTCCATCCTCTTTTAACTGCTTCATGGCATTAAAGTGTAATATCTTTGATTTCTAATTAGTTGATTTTTATATACCTTTGTCGTGATTTCATTCCTCAGATTGCTGCCGCCTGTGTCATATATTCATCAATTGGGTTAAGCCAACTTCCCTCTTAAGCTTTCCCTACCAGTTATAGGTAGCCCAGAAAAGCCATACTGTAGTCTTGACCATATAATGAAAGTAAAAGCAATACTGCTGAAGTAAATGTGGGGCCCTGGAAAGTCCTGATTATATATGTGATATACTTCCTCCCTTTATCTGCCTGCTCTGATCGGCTCTGTAACACGGAGAGGTTACCTGCCTCTGAAGAGACTATTGTACTTGGCTTATAAAAATAAATATAAAACCTTCCAGAATAAAGCTTACCATTTAAATATTGACTGCTCTATTTTTTTTGTAATTGCCACAGCTTTAAATAATGTTTTTGACTTTTGGTACCCATAGTAGCTGAACTGTAAATTGTCATTAGGCAGCATTTAAAAGTTGCAGTTCATAGTTGAATATTGCATTATGGCTTCTGGGATCACATAAATTAGATTTTTATATTTTTTTATTTCTTCTGGGAATTCTTTGAACAAATATTTCTCCCTCCTTTTCCGTATATATTTTATTTTGCTCTTCAGACAACTAACTTTCAGCAAGTGCTTTCTCAACTTGATAAACTGGATATGCTCCCATCCCCTTAACCACAGTTTATAATTATGTGCCAAGTAGTTGGAAAACATAGTAATCCTTCTCTTGTCAGAAACCAGCATTCTGGCAGGTAAAAAAGCTCTCTTGGGTAGCTAGCATCAGAACAAAAGATGGCTTTAAATATCATCACTGGAGAACGTGATGTAGATTCTGTGCTTGATAGTGAGCCAGTACGGATCGGAGCGGTGCGGTGGAGACAGCCTGCTTCTTGTCATTCAGTCTGCAGGGCTTTGTTCCAGCATACAGAGGGTTGCATGAGCGTAACCTTGAGGTGTCAAGCAGGTGACTCAGCAAAGCATGGCCAGGGATTATCCTGCTGGGAGACATTGCTGTGGTGTACAGTGTCGTGCTGTTTGCATTTGGTGACCAGGAAGAAGGGATGCCTGGAGCTGGCTGTGTCGGTCATAATTGACTTCAGGATTTCCTGCAGATTGAGAACACCCTCTGCCCCTAGGATCACACTTACCCAAAGAAATTTGGGTGGGGGGGAAGAAGAGGCTTGTAATGTTGGGAAGGAGTTGAACCCTTAATCTTCCTTAGTCTTATTAAGCACCTTATTGATTAGCTGAGAGTATGTTGATTTAACTGAAATATTAAAATGAATATATCATAGTCTTGGTGATAATTGGTTCTTAGGCATTTTAACCGGTGTTTCTATATGAAATAGTGCGATGTCACAATATTTTTACAAATTTAAATGGATCCTTCTGGAACTTTGAAATGCACAGAAATATATTTTTTGATTTAGGCTTAATGGCCACTTTATGTTCAGGATCTAAATTCTGTGTGATGCTAACTTTTTTTTTCTGAATTTAATGAGTAATATTTACTTAAAAGCTGTATATCTTCCTTAAACAGATGTTATATTACTGAGTAATTTTCAGTTTTTTCAGATTACTAATAAAGCTCATGGAAATTATTTTGTATACTTGTCAGGTCTAATACCATAATTTTCTTTTGTTTTTGATATAGCAACACGGTGTATTTATAGCATCAAGGTAAAATGCTAACAATTAGCAGAAGAATGCTAATAGGCTAATGTTAGACAATGCCTAAAATGCACTACCAAATGGAAAGTATAAACTGTTCTGGATTTTAGTGAGTTTTGTAACAATCTTTTTTTTGTTATTGTTTTTATTTTTAGCTGGCAACTTCTGGGGCAGAACAATGTCTGCTATCTCTAGTTCTACGGATCCATCCAGCTACGATGGATTTGGGCCCTTTATGCCAGGTTTCGAAGTGATCCCATACAATGACCTACCAGCTCTTGAGGTACTTGGCAATTTTTGTTCTCTTGTACGAAAGCATCCTACAGTGTGTGGTAAGTAGCAAGGCAGGAAAATCAGAACTTTATCCTTTGAAACGTGTGCTTTGACATTAAGATATATGTATCTAGACATACGTAAGAAATATATATATTATAATTACATATAGGAAATGTGTGTAAATTCTGCTTTGGTTTTGATTTTTAGTTTTGCTTTAGGGTGTAAAAGGAAACCCACGTGGTCTGTTTAATTTCCCACATCATAAGATGTCCAAGGTACAAATGAAGAACAGCAGGTAAACTGCAAGGGAATTTGGATCAGTAGCATACATTCCAAAGTCAGGACTTGGATTCTGAAACTAATATCTTTACCTAATTTTCTTAGAAATGCTGTGCATTCTTCAATGACCAGATGACTAGAATTTGCTGTAGCTGCAAACAAGTCTTTCCAGTTTCACAGCATCCTTAAAACCATGCTAGGCTGGCCTTTCACTTACACCGTTGAAACGCTAATGATTCTGCATTTCCCTGGGTTTTCTGAGATGCATCCTGTCAAACTGTTGGGGAGGGTTGACCTTGCTTAGTCTAAAATTTCCCACCCTCATAATGTGGGCTTAGTTATTAAAGGGTCAGCGGTGCCTGATGGCAGCCATAGGATGCTGGGCTTGGGACTCGGGAGGCAAGAGGATTCTGCCAAACACAGGTGGTCCTGCAGCACTAGGGACATTGGCACTGCCACATTTCCGTCATCTGGGTATGTCATCTCCATGAGTGACAAGTTGGTTAGTCCTCTGTGCCTGTTGGGTCTGCTTAGTACAAGTGAGTCAGCTGTGGAGACTGGAGGGTTTATAGGATGGAGATGCTTGCCTCCTCGGAGTTTGGTTAAGGGAAACAAAGGTCTTACAGTGTATTATAGTTGCAGTGTGGAAAAGCTTACTCGGATTTGAACCTACATAAGGCTGCCTGTTGTGAAAGCCCTCTTAAGTATTTGGTGGCTTTCCGCCAACTTTTATTGAGGCTTTGAATGTGCTCAGGAGACCCGAAACTTAGCTCCACGTCCATCAGAGTGATAACTGAATTTGTTGTGTTTACGGGGCAATACCGAGAAAAGCTGTAATAAATTTGTGCTGGGAATCATTATATCTCGAGTCTCGTGGACTTCTAAACCTTTTAGAACTTGATGGTGCAAGAATATGGACTTTGCTTTAAGATGACAAAATTGTTCTGGAGAGGCTCCATTCTTTTTTGTTTGAGGGGAGCGTTGAGCAATTGTTTGTCTGGTATGGGGTAATGCAAAACTGAGTGTATTTCTGAGATAACTTATGAACTGATCCGATAATCTATTTGTCTGGGTTTGCAATTTTTAAGGTTTGCAACTTCCTAAGCGAGCACACCAGCTGATATTTTGAGGCAAATGGCGACACAGGCTTCTGTGTTGGAACTGAAGTGGCACACGGGGATAGCTGCCTGACATGAATACTATTATCATCATTTACCAGGGTCAGAGCTGGGTTCTGCTATATGTATTCATTGCCGTATTTTCTGAATTTGACCTGAGGAAAAGGTTTTTCTTTTTGTCTTTCCTATCCGTATGTCCATTTTTGCAGCGGGCCCTTCAAGATCCCAATGTAGCAGCTTTCATGGTTGAACCAATTCAAGGTGAAGCAGGCGTGGTTGTTCCTGACAAAGGTTATCTCACAGGAGTGCGGGACCTCTGCACAAAACACAATGTAAGGAATTTGCTGTAACAAGGTGGCTTAAACATTACACACTGTGTTTACTGATGTATCTTGTAAGGTCATTCTTGTATGCAAGGTACAGGACTTCATATACTCTTTAATAATTTCCTTTTCTTTCAGTGGAGTAGGGTAGGGATACTTTTTGTATTTCCTGGCAATATCTTACCAGGAAGTATTTCTTAGTGTGCACTTTTCACTGTTTCATATTCCTGTCACTGATTTAATTTTCTGCTGAATGGTCTTGAAAATGGATTTATTTTAAGTAAATTTAACTTTTAATTTCTTTTTTCACATTGTAAGTTTTTTGGACCAGAAGCCAATTACTGCAGTGGCTCTACTATGGCCATCAAGGGGCCTCTTGCTGGGGTGCGTAAGCGCTACCAAGAGTTAGTAACAGTAATGGGTCACAACGAAACACCGAAGAAAATGATCGTATGTTTATGGATGTTCTTTTAAGACCTCTGAAGAGCAGAGGTCTTATAATTTTGTTCCTTTGTTCAGCATTTTCTCAGATTCTCTTCCATACCATCTTCCTGACTCCTGAGTATTATATCCTGTGTGAATTCTACTAAGAAACGTTTAGTTTTGAAAATAGTGCTAGATCCATAATCTCTGTTTTCTGCTGGTGAAGACACACTGGATTAGACTTGCATTCCAGTGTCTCTGGAAGGGTGGGAAGATGTGTTTGTATATATTTCCATGTCTGTCAGTTGTCTTCGGGTACTACTACTTCTCACACGCAAGCTGCCCTCTCCCACAGGCCTAGGCCATATCCTTTGTAAGTGTAAGGAAAACGAAAGAGATCTGTTGATTTACATCTCTTTCTTCCCTTGGTGTTGCCAGTCTGATTTAAAAATCAGCGGTATCTCTTCCAACAGAACTCTGATTCTTCATTTGCAAGTGCTACCCCTACTTCCTTCTATACCTTCTGAGGAAGGTATCGACATATTATTAATAAAGTTGTCTTTGTTATTGCTGTGATACTTGGCTCAGAAAAAATAAGAGCTACTTTACAAATAGTAGTGTGTGACAGTAGTGCAGCTTAGGAAAACAAGATCCAAAACTTGGATTTAGGTTCTCGGTTATTTAGATACTTAGCAACTCTGCAAGTCTTCTTGTCTGATGTCTAACATGGCGTTTTTCAGAAGCTTCCAAAGGTCAATATATGAACGATGCATTGGGAGTAAAGAAATCCTAACTTATTGGTAATCCCACTCATTGTTACACTGCAAATAGATCTTGGTTGGACAGTGCCCAGCCCTATGTGGACTATGCCTTACATTGAAAAGAATATGCTAAAGATGTCGGAGAGAGAGGACAGCTTGTTCATTTGTTAGAGGTTTCACATTTTGTGGAATGTGTAAGTCTCTGGGAGGTTTAGAGGAGGTAAAGGAAGTACCTTCATGTAATTAGTGTAATGCAGCTGGAAGGTCTTTCTCTTACTATGTGCAATTATGCTGTGTTGTTTGCATTGAATTAGGAATGCGAGTGAAAGTCATTCTCTTAAGTGTGGGTTTCTCTCCTTTTTGTCTCTGTAAAGGTTCTATTTATTGCTGATGAAATACAGACTGGTTTAGCCAGAACAGGGAAAATGCTAGCTGTTGACCATGAAAATGTGAGACCTGATATAATTCTTCTTGGAAAGGCCCTTTCTGGTGGCTTGTATCCTGTGAGTAACAAATACCTGTTTGTGGAATAATGTTTCTTAAGTACAACACTGAAAATCTGCTAGTTAGAACAATAGATCTGATGTTTTTTGTGCTTGTAAATTGGTGTTTACAAGGTTAACTATGATCTATGACCCAGGTAGTCCAACCTGTGAGAGATACGTAAGAAAATAATGGAATACATAATAATACCTTTGTAGCTGAAATGGCTGTATAGTGTCCTGATCCTTCTAGATTGATACTTGACTTGTTAGAGTGACAAGTTATTAGATGCCACCTTCTTAGGCTGGTGATTTTGGGGTATTTTGACCCTTGTCAATTAATTGAATAAATTTGGTATATCTCTGTTTTCTTCAGTTTGATATTACCCTGTTAGGAAAACAAGTGTCTGGTGGTCAGCTTTTCATTCTGGAATGACTGGTTAGTCCTTTGTACTCTCTCTGGAGAGTAGTTTGTCACAGTCTTGCTGTGATTAATTTCTAGATTAATTCTGTGAAGGAAAAAAACCCCAACTAATATGTGTTTAAAAAACATATTATAAAGCTATTTCTGAACAACTGGAATTATTTCACTTGTTTGGCATGCCCGCATGACTGATTTTATCCTCTTGAAGTGACTTAAATTCCAGCTGATTAGGCTGGAAATTACAACATGCCTCGAACTATTTCAGCTGATTGAAGATATTTCTGAGTTGTTAAACAGAGTATTGAAGTTTAAACTCTAGAAATAATACTAAGTTTGTAGAAATGCCCCTCAACTGTGGTTAGATGTTACATGTTACACTGTAGCTAAGTGTATTTAAGGGATTAACCTGTTACGTGATTGTCAGATACGCTCTCCTCTATACAAAGCTGGGAATGTAAATGTGATTTACCACCACAGGCTGAAAAATACCCTTTCCTGAGCCCTGAGGAAAAGTTTGCTTCAGAGATACTTAAGATTACTATTCTAAATATATATGTAAATGAATTGACTGACCTTCCCATTTTAGGTCTCAGCAGTGCTATGCGATGATGAAGTTATGCTGACCATTAAGCCAGGTGAACATGGATCTACCTATGGAGGAAATCCATTAGCTTGCCGTGTTGCCATGGCAGCACTGGAGGTTTGTATGTTGTGATAGAGATTTGCATTCCAAAGAAAAAAGGGTGTCGCACTGACATGATCTTTGCTTAAATAAATGGTATTATTTGTTATGCTACAAGTAGAAATACAGCTTTAAGTAAGAATGGAAAACTGGTAGTGGTTAACTGTCTGCATAGATCACAAAGCAAATTCTAAAGTCTTTGCTGGAAAAGTGTCCTAATTTCTGTGTTCTTATGGTCTTTTAATGTCTTAAATGGCAAAATTTATCTGGGGCAAGTTTCAAGGTACTTAGTAAATTTGGTAAAATAGTTTCACTACTTTCACAAAGACATTTTTAAATTGGCTCATTTTACTATACCACATTGCAGAGGCTGCTGCTCTGTGAGCGTGATAACACATATATGCTATTGGTGCTCAAATGGAAGTTGGTAAAATGTCTTGTCCAGAGCCCATACTTTAATTATTCTGTGACTTTATAATTGACTATGTGTATTGCAAGTTACTCAGAAAGCCTCGTTAGCCATACGTGGACCTGGGCAGATTAAGAGGCTTCAGAGGTTTAGTGTTTACCTGTATGTAACGGCAAATGAAAAGCAGTTAATTCAGAATAAAATTCAAAGAGGTTATTGTTTCTTGGAAACATGAATGAGTAAAAGCTTAATACTAATCTGCTTGGATATGCAGCCTTTGCAGTGACACTTTGGATGCAACAGCTTTTGTATCTCAGCAATTGTAATGTCATTAGTCATCCATTCCAGCGTCGTCCATAAAACAAATGCAGTGCCTTTCAGTTGACTGTAGATCTGACTTCCCTTTAGGTAATTGAAGAGGAAGACTTGGCTAAAAATGCAGAAATAATGGGTAACATACTAAGAAATGAGCTCATGAAGACACCGTCTGATATAGTAACTTCTGTAAGAGGAAAAGGACTATTAAATGCAATTGTAATTCGGGAAACCAAAGGTAAGGAAATACAATCAACTGCACAATTACCGCATGAAAAAGTATTTTCAACTTTAAGTTCTTAATGGAGTAGGGAGATGGCTTATAGGCATAATGTTTGGGTTCAGATCTCAGCTGTAGTGTAGTAGTACCTACTGAAAATTTATTCAGGTGACTGGTGCTATTAAAAATAAGGGGTTTTTTACTATGCGAGTTTGAGCAATTTTTTTTAATTACTTGATTATTATTAATTTTTTTATGATTTGATAATGTTCAAACCTGATGATAAACCTAACTCCCAACAAATATCCTTTTGTCTCCTCATTGGAAGAAAACTGGCCACATTTGGAACACCAGTTTCTGTCAGGTTATGGAAGGATTGGCTGAAGCTGGTTGTTTTCAGGACAGTTAGAAGAGAACAATGAATACAGGAGGGTAAAAGGAAGGGAAAAAGCTAATGACTGAGAACATGTTTCTAGGGATTAACACCTTGAATTATATTAGAAAACTGCTTAGAAGCCAGAGCAGACAATTACTTTTGTCATGAATATGCTGAGTGACAAAGTGCTGCAGGGAGGTGTAATTTCCGAAGACATGCACGTGATGCACTGAAATCCAGGCATAAACCTAACCTTGTCTGAAGCCCTATCCAGATGTTCTTACCTCCCCTTTGCATGGTTCCCTGTTTTAAATTTATTGCTGTATCTAGACAAGCACTCAGCCGTGAAGGAGCAAAACTCGGTGTAATGGAGGCAAACTTGTAGGTCCCTTCAGAAAAATTGCAGTTTTGTATCAGTCTTGCACGTTTGCTGCAGATTCTGAGGAGATGCTCAGGAAGTGACCACTTCATTTCTGAACACACTTTGCTTTTCACTGCCAGATGGCAGACGGTTGACAGGCTGGCCCCACAGACTGCGTGCTGCAATTGTGCCACTTTTTCTGCTGTAGTGTAAGTGTCGTCTTTTACTTTTCCTTTAATTGTAGACTATGACGCCTGGAAGGTGTGTTTGCGGCTTCGTGATAATGGACTTCTTGCCAAACCTACGCATGGTGATATCATTCGGCTGGCACCACCGCTTGTGATTAAAGAGGATGAAATCAGAGAGTGCATTGAAATAATTCATAAGACCATTCTGTCTTTCTGAACACATGGCTTTTAAAATATATCTGCTGGCTGACCCAAGGTTGTGTGTTGAAATATGTGTGATGACAGCCTGCTCTTGAAGCAAGCATCTCTCGTTCATTTTATCTAAGAGGACTTGACTCTTAAAACGTAGCTATGTCTTTAAATTATAATGGCTCTGAAGAAAATACAGAATGATTTTCAGGAGTTTCCAGTCTTGGAATACTTGGAAATAAAGTGGTGAGGTTCTGTTCATCTAGTTGTTCACCTACTGAACAGTGAAGTCAGAACATTTGAAGGGAGGTATCTGTAGAAATCCTTATAATTGTTGAAAGTCTTGGCCAAAGTTTAAAGTATAATTCATGTATATTTTACGAAGAGTGGTCTTGCACTCTCATATCACTCTCCAAAACATCACATTTGGCATTTTTGCCCCTTGGTGAGATGTCTGTAGGATGGAAGCACTTGTCATTATGGATGAATTTCTGTTTCTCATTTGTAGCTAGAAAAAAAATTCTAATGCTGAATGTTTGACAAACTGGGTGTTATGCTGGTGAACTTGAAGCATCGAGCTGTGTTCTCTATGTACAATATTTTGATTGTATGACAAGAGGTGCTGTTTTCAAGCCTGGTCTCAGTGTTTGGCTTTGCAATCTTTTAAAATAGATCTGAGCATATAGATCTGTTTTTACTGTTATAAAACTTTCTATAATCAGGATGTTTATACTAAACCATGCCTTGCATTAAAGAAAAGTTAATGTCCAACTAAAATACATGGTGTATTCAAAAAGAGCATGCACTGCAGAAACTTGCAGTTGTCTCTGTGCAGCCTCTGTAGTCTTTCTGTCAATCTATATCAAAGCTTCTACTTGCTTTTTTACAGGATGAGTGCTTCTGTACTTTCATGCTTTTGGACGCTGCTAGTCTAGTATTCTGTATGAAGTTGCAGAGTTGGCCACTATTCTCGTACTAAGTTGTTTTTTCATATTTCTTAGCTGGTTTTAGCTGAGACTAAACCCTGATTAATCACTGTGACTGTGAAATGTTCCCTTTGCCAAGCATAGAGGTTAAATGCAGTCACATGTTTGTAATTGGAAGTGGTAAATAATCCCTTGGTATTTTAAAGACAACTTAGTTTATGGAAATGAACCAGTCTGCTGGTTAGGGTCACAGAACCATTTATCCTGCCTTGTTTTGGGTGAGACAAAATGAGTAGTCGTCTGCTGTGGATGAAGTACAGCTGACTTCAGTTTGGAAAGGCCTCATTGTTGCAAGGTGTAATGTGTCACTGACTGTTAGGAATAAGAAAATAAATGCAGAAAGGTGTTGCCTAGGGAGTCTGGCATTTCTGAGAGCTATGCTTATGTAGTTTGATTGGAAGGGAGTGAAGTAACTGAAAGAAACCATAATATAAACAGCATTTGCTGGAGTCCTTTCATAAACCAAAAAGTTAAACCCCCAAAAGTCCTTAGCAGCCAAAAAGCTTACTTTTGTAGAGTAGTAGGGGTGGCAAGGACGAAGGATGCGGTCAGGTCCGTTCCCCTGCCCCAGTTACAGTTATGTTGTTGGTTGTGCTCAATAGGGCTGTGGGGCAGGAGACTCCAGGCTTTTGTTTTCTTGCTTCCCTGTCCTTACTGCTACCAAGTCTCCCACCATATTCTCAGTCTCTCTTGTTGCCCATCTATAGTGTCTGGCAGGCCACAGGGAACAGGCTATCTTCCTTCTATGTAACAGCCTTCTACATACCTGCAGTTTGTTACTGTTCCTGTTTCAGCCACTGCTTCTTCCTTAGTTACAATTCCAATTCTCTCCTGAGAGGTAACGTTTTCCAGAACAGGCCCCACTGTTTTCCTCCTGCGATTCACTGCTCCAGCCCTGCTTTCACTAGTGCTGGGTAGAGCTACACTAGTTCACGTGGCTTGTGTGCTGCACTGTGGTTTATGCCCCAGCATTGTGGTTTGGGTTTTCCTGCAGTAGCATATTTTTATCTCAGCCTGTGCTCCGAGACTCCCTTCTGTGCAAACTGTTTTGAAGAACAGCTTTGAAGTTGTTTCACCCTGCCCCCCCCCCCCTTTTTTTTTATTTGTGTCATAAGCAAGAATTACATGCGTGTAAAATTCTGTGGTCTGGTCTACTAACTTTCATCCTCTATTACCGACAATAACTTCTCTGGCTTCTGGTGATCAGTTTGAGCTCTACTCTTGTCCAACCCACTTTCTGGTTGTGGATTCACTAGGTCAAGTTTGCTCAGAACTTGAGAAATTTTTCTTTCTACAGCAGACCGTTGCTGCCTGATCTTTGGGCTCTTTAGTCATCTTATGATTGCTTCCTGAATCCAATGTCTTTGCAAGCTTATGAAGATCAAGGTATGTATAGCCTTTCTGAAGACAAGTCAAAAACTCATCTTAAATTGCTCTTCTTTAATGATGAACTAATTGAGGAGTTTTCTGTTTTAACCTGAAAGCTCTCTTTGAGGTTGAGGCTTGCTTTCAACCCTGCATTGTTCCCATAGCCACAACTACCTGTGTGAGGAAGGCAGGTGTGTAGTACCTGCCCAAGCAGCTCAGAAATTCAGGAACAGGATTGAGGATGACAAAATCCTTGGAGCTAAATACATGTTTTGGCTGTCCAGGGCCCTTGCAAGGTACAGTGGCAGCTGGTTCTCGCTTTTTGCATTGACGTGGTGGTGGCTAGGATGTGCTTCTGGGAGGTGGCTCTGAGTGAGTGAGTCCTGTGGCTGCACGAGTGTCTTTGTCACTGCCTGTCGTTCTGAGGGTGGGACAAATTCTGCTCGTACTTGTGAAACAACGCTGCTGTGTGCAAACCAGTGAAAAACTAATGGGGCAGGAAGCAGAGCAAGGACAAGGGTGTATGTCTGCAGCCTAGGAGCTAAAGCAGACAAAGGATTTTTTGATAGTTTGGTTTAATTATGGTTCAGTGCCAGAACAAGCACAGAATTACATGTATCATTTCAGTAGTAAAGACAGGAACACATGGCTTCTCTTCCCAGCCGTTGAGCCTGTCACCAGTTAACCTATACTTCAACAACAGTGAAATACATCTTGGCAGTTGTCTGTGAGATAGCAGGAGGAGCTGGAATGGCCAAAGGAGATGTCAAAGCTCCTCCTCTTCTAGTGTGCAAAGTGACAAGATTGTAGGCTATTAGAAAGATCATCTGCCTTGGATATGTGGGGTTTGTTTTGAGAAAGAAGCAGCAAAAGAAGGGTTTGCTTTATCATGGAGAGTGGGTTTTGTCTCTCTTCCAGCAAGCATAAATAGGGATTTGGCCAGTTGTCAGTGACACCGCTTAAACCTCTCAAACGCAAAGATAGTTGCTTGTATAACTAATGTGCTTGTAAATCAGTCCCTGGTTTTGCTGTCTGGGATCTTAGTTAGCCTTAGAAATTTTCTTCAGGGCTTTTATTACCAAAAAAATGTAGACAACTAAAGTGCCCTTACCCGCTTGGTGCCAGAAATTCAGTGCTTTCGGGTTTGTACTTGTTCCGCTTATTGCTCAAGTGCATATAACTCAGCCAAATGCTGGTCCTGAGTAAAGTATAATTTGAAGGAGGCCAAAATGAAAATAATTTACAAATCAAGGTAATATATATACTGAAATGTACGAAGAAAATATGTAAGATATTTCATAAAATACTTTGAGTTTATTTTTTGAATCGTAACTTTAGAGGAGGTGAAGAAGTAAGAAGCAAGCTCAGAGAATGCCCTTTCTGTACCTTTGCTGTATTTTTCAAATACTTTTCTTACTTTGTGTTAGAGATGAGAGAGTGGAAACGGTACTTCTTTGGTGATGCTTCTTGCTGTTGTAATTGAAATTTATTTTTAAAAATGGTACTTGAAAGAGATCTGTATTGCCTATCCATAGGGTTTACATTTCTTTAGCAAGAGCTATACAGCAATAAAATTTTCTACAGGTATATGTATGGATCTACAAAATGTTGCTTTAAGCATTTGGCTGTAAAGGCTTCATCTGTCTCCATCATATCACCTGCACGTATTTTTGTGAAGTAGCTTCTGGTGTTTCTTTGCATCAGGTATATGAAACGCTTTCCTAAATGAATAGTGACGCTGTGTTCAGTGCTGTGTAAGCACAAGGAGGTAATCTAAGCGCCCAAGAGCCAAACCAGCATTTCCTAGGCACCCGGGGCAGCCCTTGGCTTCACTGGAAGCTTTGTTTGCAGGAATAATGCCCAATTGTGCTGTTTGGCAAGGGAAGTGTGCGTGTTTTTTGGCATGAAATCATGAAATATATATACTGGCATAAAATATATATATATAAAACTACACTATTTACAGATAAATGTAAACCAGGGTTTAAAGGCACCATGTGAAACACTGGGAGGCAAGAGCAACACAATGAACAGTGGGGAGATAGGAAAACATACAATGAGGGTTTTCCTCCCCCCACCCCCTTTTATTTTTCTTTTCCCTTTCCTGCTGGCAATCTCGGGAACCACACTTATTCCACTGTCCTTTATCCGGGCTTCTTTTCAGCTACAAACCCATGAATTTATGTCATCAGACAGTATTAAACTTTTCTAAAGTTAAAAATTACCAAAATAGATTACTTAATAGGACCCAAATGCCTATCAGTTGTGATCTGGCAAAGAGCTGCACATCTTGAACCTGTTGGAAGTTTCCATGATGAACCCATCTCTGTTTGGTTTGTCTTTTAACAGCAATGTTAGTGCACCCAAGTAGAAAAGCAGGCCTTAGTTGTCTTTTTTTTTTTTTTTTTTTCCCGGCTGTAGCGGCTTCTTGTTCCGTTCTCATCTTTTCCACCTTTCTGGCAGCAGATGGAGCCAGAAGCTCAGCTTTACACCCAGCAGTAAGCTCTGAGCTCAGAGTTTTTGGAGTTTGACTCCTGGGGGCTTGCTTTTGGTCTTTACTAATACCAAAACTTCAGTGACACAAACTTCAGTCTTCTCTCTGGGCGCTATCTCAATGCGTAACTTGGGCTGTGTGCTCTTATGGCTAGTCTTGTGTGAAGGGGGTGGTAGAAAGAATTCCTGTATCTCTAACATGGCCAATACCCAGTAATTCATAACTGTCAGCATCTGAGTGATGGGGATGTGGGGGCAGCTGAGAAGGAAAAAATAAGAGGCTTTCCTACTCACAGCACTGAAGTAGAGCAAATCAGAAGGTGGAGGTCTGAGCCAAAATTTTAAACATTTCTTTAAACCTGGGAACTGTTTTCCCTGGGCCTCCCTGTGGTGCTTCAATCCAGATGAGAAGCTTAACCAGTTGGAGTTGCTGTATTTGTGCAGTAAAAAGAGGTGTTTTGCCGAACGTTCATTCAGCCCTCAGCAGGCAAAGCAGACAAGAAAAAAATGGTACTGGCACTATTAGGCAATTAAAACCCCCTAGCAGAAAGCTCACAAAATTACTGTGCTGATTGTCTTTTGGAAGGGGTCTTGGCATCTGCAGCAAATGCTTGAGAATGTTAACCTTGTGCATTGCTTCATCTGTGCAATCTGGGGGAGCTGGAGGGAGTTATCTGAGCCCCACGCGGTCAGGTTGCTCTGGCAGTCAAGGAGGAGCTGCTGCCTTGGGCCATGGGTTAAAATGCTCCTTTGTTTTTTTTTTTTTTTTCTTTCCAATGCAAGTTACTGTGCTTTTATTTTCGTCCCTGAGGCAGTGCCTTTTCACCCTGCAGCCCAGTGTGCTGAACGCTAAGGTGATACAGATAAGGCGTGACCATAAACAAGGGTCTTTGGTTGTTGTTTCCCTTGGTGCTCTTTGTCCCTCTGCTCAGGCTTGTTTGGAGAAATCTGAGCAGAGACGGAGCTGTCCGGAAAATCCCCAGGCTGTTATCGGCACTAGTCTAAATAAATAAAGGAAGAAAGCAACTGGTACTCATTCCTGTATAAAATCCTATTAATCTGCTATGATTTAGGCTGCGTAGAAAGCCCCTCAAGAGTATTGACCCTTTGCATGACTTGTAAACCAAACAAAGGCCTGGACCTTGGATGAACTCCCGGCCCTTCCTTGGAGTCCGACACATGGGAGACCTAATCCTCAGGCTAATACAGTCATTTGGAATAGCTGTGAAATGAGAAAGGGGAAAAGCTGGCCCAATTATACCCCTCAGCTTGAAATAACAGAAATAACCGTACGTAAGAGGGGGTAACTTACCTTCTAAACGCTCAGTTCCCCCTCTGCCACAGTTATTTCCAGCAGACACAGGCTGCCCTGCGGTAGATGAGTTGTGCCAGAGGCTAGTTTTATGCAAGAAATAAAACCGTGGTTCAGACCGACTGGCAGTGGCGTGTCGTTCTCTCTGGCTCTCCTCGTTTGCTGGCAATACAGCCGACGCCTGGCCAAAATGGTTCAGGCCTCACAAGGATGCTGTGGGAGTTTCCTCAAAATTCAGGAATTGTCTTGAGATTGTTGGGTGAGAAGATGCACAGGGACGCTCCCCTTACCACTGCTACCGACTGCACCTATAGATCTGTGTGTTGTGACAAGAGCGTCTGATTTCCAGTATTCCTCTGTAACAGTTTTTCATCTTTTACCCTTAAGAACAACCACACATCATTAAATATGAATTACTTGGTATGGTGGAAGCGTTTTTGAACAACATGTGAGTAACACAGCTTCTCCAAAAAGGACCTTCATTCATTTCCACCCTGACGGAGGCAGGATGGATGAGGAAATAAAACGTGTGAAGGCTTTGGCTACTATCCTGCGCTGCAGCAAACCACACCTTCTGCCACCAGCTACATGGCAGCTCCTACCTTCTCTGATGATAAATGCTCATCTTTTTGAATAACAAGGGTAGGACGAGTCCCGCAGGCACCCGCCTGCTCTGTCATAGCAGGTGGGAGCAGGAGCAGCTGTACTGATGCAGGAAGAAACCCCCGCTTTTACGTACTGTATTGCAGTAGTTTAACACACCAGCCTCGGCTGGGACTAAACATCTAGCAGAAAATTATTAGCTGTATCGCATCACGGATGCATAACCGCGTGTGGGTGGGTGAAGCCCCCTTTATTGGAAGTCACGTTGTTCACGGGGGCGGGAGGCCACGGCAGGAGTACCCAGCTCTGTTCCCTTTTTCTCTTCAGAAAAACTTCCAAAGACTCTGAACTTTGGCTGGTTGCTCTGGCCGAAGGAGCGGGACAGTGTTAACCATTCTGTGGTCAGTTCCTCTTGGGGAGTCCGTAGCTGTTAATGCTTCATTAGCTACTCTGGTGAGGAAGGGGGTGGTGGATCATCCCAGCTCACTGCGGGGGAGCTGGTGCCTGAGGAGCCATGGTGACCTGTGGGCAGTCACCCAGCTCTGTGCAGGATAGGTCCCACAGCCCTGCTGCTGAGCACAGCACCTTCTTCTATGGGACAAGGATAATGATAGAATCAGAGAACGGTTTGGGTTGGAGGGGACCTCAAAGCCCACCCAGTCCCACCCCGTGCCCTGGCAGGGCCCCCTCCCCCCAGCCCAGGCTGCTCCCAGCCCCATCCAGCCTGGCCTTGAGCACTGCCAGGGATGGGGCACCCACAGCTGCTCTGGGCAGCCTGGGCCAGCGCCTCGCCGCCCTCACGGGGAACAATTTCTGCCTCACAGCTCATCTGCATCTCCCCTCTCCCAGCTTAAGGCCATTCCCCCTTGGCCTGTCACCACGTGCCCACGTACAAAGCCCCTCTCCAGCTTCTTGCCGGCCCCTGTAGGTGCTGGGAGCTGCTCTAAGGTCTCCCCGGAGCCTTCTCCTCCCCAGGCTGAGCAGCCCCAGCTCTCCCAGCCCGGCTCCATGGCAGAGGGGCTCCAGCCCCCTGACCACCTCTGTGGTCTCTGGCCTCTCTCCAATGTACGTGCTTCCTTTCTGCTACTACATTTGACTGACCACAAGCTCTTGAGACATCAGCGAGTGACTGCTACTCTGAAGGTGCCCTATGCCTGGCATGACAGGACCGTGATTTCTCCCCTGGCATCTAAGCAACACCATCATTTGAGTAGTCCCAATGTAAATGATGCCGATGCACGTGCAACATCGCAAACTTGCATTGTACAAGGCAGAATATCATAAAAGAGAAAAGAAAAAAAAGGACAGGGAAAACGATGCTGTTGTATGAGAAGCATTGCACTGCTCTGTGTCCCTGCACCAGGCTGGCTGTCCCTGGGGGAGGCTGTGTGTGTGCATGGACCGGAGCCACGTCATCAGGACATTCTGTGTTGTCTAGACTGCAATAAATGTCAGGCAGTTGGAGCACAAACACAGAGCCGTGGCCTTGCTGATACATTCCTTGATCTCTCCCTCTCTCATCTGCAGGAATAATTCCTTCACATCAAGGTTAAAGGCAGTGTGAGCAAGGGACTGGTATTTGCATGCAGTACGGGCTGTGAGCAAAAGAGCTCGGGTTTGAGCTCCCAGCTCTGAAGTTAACCTTCAAGAGCACGAAAATGAAAACAAGATTAAAGCCAAATCGGGCAGGCGTTCCTGTGCAGCCACTGCATTTGTAGCCGACGATACCTGCATCATTAAAGACATTAGGTGGGTGCAGAGTGGCCTTTCCAAGCGGAGCTGCTTCTTGCTAGCGAGGGAGCTAATGAAAGACATGATTTTCAAAGGCCCCGCTCTTTGTGGCAGTGTGAAGATGAACTGGGATCCTGTAATGGGGCTTTTGCAGCTCCAGTACCGCTACTTATGTCCAGAGGTGTGAGCCACAGGGATGCACGGCTTGTCATGAGGCAACCTGGATGAATTTCATCCCTGGGAGGGAGGGCCCCTCGTGCACCCGTGGGTGCTTTCAGCTTTGTGGGTGTTTTTATTTTGTGGGCTAGGATTCCAGTCATCAGATGTTTCCAGGAGAGTCTCGAGGTGTTCCTGATGCTACTTGAAAGGGATGCTCACTGCAGCCTGGAGCCCTCACGGCGAGGGGGAAGCACTGTGGTGGGGGGCTGGGGAGCGCAGGGTGTGCAGAGGTGGGTGGCCACAGCTTTCTCCAAGCTGAAAGTCAACAGTTTGTAGCAGTTTGAGCGGGAACATTTTGGTTTAATCTAGTTCTCTGCCCATGCTATTCTTCTGCAGGCTAGTGGGTGGTCACATGCTAAACCAATAACAAGTAAATTAAAACCAAAAAAGAAGGGCTGACAACCATGGTGGTGCCTGGGTCCTGCTTCCCCGTGTGGCACAACATCCCTTGTCTCATTATGGCTGGGCCAGCTGTGCCCTTGCAATCGTGCTGACGTTTCTTTGTGGCTAGAGCAACTGAGATCTCAATCCAGAAATGAACGTAAGATTGCTGAGCAGAGGGGGGGTAAGGTCTGGGGTGAAAACCAGCACTTTCAGAGAAGTACTGGTGCCTGCCTTGCCTTGTGAGAGAATTCTGACGGTCTCCCTTGGCAGAGCTAAAATTTTGGATCTTTGGAGAACGTGCATTTGCATTTAAGGGAAGCTTGGAACGTGATCAATATCTAAAGAACAAAAAAGTAATGAGGATTTGAAAATGTGAAATAGCTGGGTGGGAGGAAGCGCAGCTAGCAGAGGTTGCACAAGAGTGATGAAGAAGCTTTGCAAGAACAGAAACAAAGTGCTGGCAGTGGCAGCAGGTCACAGAGCTCCTTTCAGCCGTGCTTTCCAGGCTAGTGCTCTCCCCAAATCTGGGAAGCCTCAAAAAATGCTCCTCCTCTGCCCAAGGGAGTCTGGGCCATCGTCTCCCACTTCATGCCTTTCATGCCTCCATTCCTTGGTCTTATCACCCAGGCCTTGGAGTACAATTTATTCTCCTCTTAAAGATTTAGCACATGCCCCCTCACTCTTCTCAAGGCTAAATGATCCACATGTTGAACTGTTTCTGCCTGTGTTGTGTCTTCCAGTCCGCTCAGCGCTTCTGTGCTCCTCTCTGCGGTGCTCTCTCCCCTTGCTGTGCTCCCAAAACTGGCTGCAGCCTTCAAATGAAGATTTTCCAGGGCTTACACAGAGCAGCAGCACACCTTCAAGAATGCTATTCTCATTATTTAGACGTCTGAGCTGGATATTTTCTTTCTTTTTTCTAACATTCTTTTACAACAGCATGACTCGCACCTTGCTGGTAACCTACGATAACCACCCGTGGCTGGTTATCTTTTGTCAATGCAATCGATTATTCCTGCCCAAGTGTCACACTTGTCACTCGCCCCTGCCATCAGGCCTTTCTCCAGTTTGTCAAATCTTGCTGAATTTTATCCCTGACAGTCTTCTACCTGCTGCCTGTCCTGGCTGTGCCAAGCTTAGCCTGTTCTGGGGGGCCAGGAGAGCACCGCCCCACACCAGGGCCAGGGCAGACCCTCGCTCCATGCCGATGCCATTTCGCCAGGGAGCCGCTGGGAGCTGCCAACAGATTTATTTGCACCTGACTCTACCGCAGGTTCGTGCAGCCCACATTTTCGGAGCTTAGTTTTGAGAGCAGCAGCGAGAGCTTTCCCAATGCGAGGAAACACGATGACTGCTGCTTTTCCCTCGTTCACCAGTGCGGCCAGTCTGCTGGGGAAAGGACCAAAGTGGTTTTGCATGATGCTTTCCTGATGCATCCATCATGCCTGCTAATCACTCGTGTGAGTGGGTGAGTGTTTTCGGAGTATCCCGTGCAGGGCTGAGGGGTGAGATGTCGCGGTGGATTCGAATAGGCAATATTAAAATAATAGCAAAGCAGCCAGAAACTGGACAATTAAGTTCAGTCCATCTTGTGGATAGGAAGCTTTGAAATTCAAGTGGGAGACCAGTCACTGAGAAAGAATGAAATCTATGAATAGAATGTGATCCCTGCTCATCACCAAGCTTCAAGCAGACGACGAACATTAAGAACACCCACACCAATGGGGTGGTGGTGGGGAACCACTGGCCCTTGGGCTTGCATGACCCAGTCTCCATCTTACAGTTATTCCTGCGAGACAGTAATTGAAACAGCTGGTGGCGAAGGTGTGTCCCAGAAAATTAAAGCATGTTTTACTATTAAGCAGCAGCAGCAGCAGCAGAGGGTTTGCAGGTGGATGGGGCTGCTAGATCCCTGCTAGATCCCTGCAGCTGCTGGGGCTCTTTAGCCTGCACAGGTTGCATTAAGATATGGGTTGGTTTTTTCTGGCTGAGCTTCCCACTGCTTCTGCAGCACCTCCTCCTCCTCCTCAGGTCCCAGATCTCTGTGTTGTCAGCAAGCTTGATTAGGGACAAGCTTTCCACTTTCTTCCTGCTCTTTGATAAAAGTTGAAAGCGGCACAAGACTGAGTCAAAGCCGATTGAAAGGGACCTGCTGCTCACAGTTTTCTACAACAAAAGCATTTGCTCAGTTAGCTGACCATTCCCAAACCTGATTTCCATGCTGCATCGCACACTGCACCGCCTTGTTCCTCCCGGTGCACGCACCTGCTGTCATCCTGCACGATACCCTGTTCCCCCTCCATTCCTCTTTGCATCCCCTGGCAGAGGGTGAGCGGGGAACGGGGAGCAGCACTCTGCCCATGGGCCACCCAGTGCTCCTGGGGTGACATAGTAAAGGCGCGTTTATCAAGGCTTCGGATAAAGGCTCAAAAGAGAATACAATACTCAAAAGCAACAGAAAATGTAGCCTAGGCTAGATTTGCATAGAAGACAATTTCTTACACGTTTGTTGAAGCTGCGTACATGATGTCTTAGTTTTTTTGTATGGTAATTAACCCTCTGTTGGCCATCCTAGCTCACTGAATGAGTCTCTTGTCCTCACACACCAGAGATCTAGTGGCCCCCACCCCAAATGCTGGTGACGTTGGTGGATCATACTCAGCAGCTGACTATAGCTGCTGTTTGCAGTGCTTCCCTGCCCGGCCACCTCTCCCCACTTCACACCTCCTTAGCAGGGAGATACGTTAGGATCAGCCGCTTTGTCTCTGCTCACACTACAAGCGTTTAATCCCTGGTTGGGGTTTGTAGCCCTGTTCCTGGAAAGCTGTTGCTGCCTGTGTGACTGCTCCAGCCTCCCAAAGCCTCCTCTAGACAGACATCACTCAAGGCTTTTTTGGATGTGTTGTTAGAAAGATGCCTAATGCATGAAATCAGTGTTGTCCTGAATAGTTTAAGGTCAACTCCAGCCCCTGAACGCAGCGTGTTCCAGCTGCTGCAAGCCCCGAGCCAAGAGGTCTCCACCACCACCCCCAGCAGAACGAAAGTTTTCTCATTAGCTGCTACTTTAATCAACATGTGCTGCTGCCACTTGGCCCCTCTTCCTGGGAGGATTTCTGGCTCGTGGGAGGATGGCATGGTCACATTCTTGAATCAAACTTGTCCTGATCCATCTTTGATCATCCACATGCTTTCATATAGGGGACGCCTGGCCCCAAACCCAGGATATCCCAGCAGGGTCAGCTCTCCAGCACCCACTGAATTAAGCAAAGGCTGTCCCACAAACACCGGTGTGACACCCTGAGAAGTGGAAGCCAGGTGTGAGAAGTGAAACACAGGCTACCCCAGGGCTGATCATGCTTTTCCATTTCCTTCAGAGCTTTGCCATTTGCAGTTTTCATGGTCAGATGAGGTGCAGGCTTGTCCTTGTATTCATGAAACAAACAGAAAATGTGCCAAGCAATTCCCGAGATGCTAAAATGTGGCACATGCTTTTGGGAAAAAAAAAGAAGCTGATAGGAAGTAGAAGCAGTGCACACAGGTGGTGGCTACCAAAGGATGCATGTTTACCGTGCTGGTAAGTGATCTTGCTAATTCTATCAGACAATTTTCTTAAGGCAAGCTGAATTTGGAGACTTTTCAGACAAAAGGAAAACTTCTGAAGAGCTCCCATACTCTTGGAGGTCAACTCTAGCCTTAATTCTTGAGTACTTTGGCTTTTATCACAGCTTTAATGTAATTTTATGGCAGGGGAGTATACATGTGGAGCATGCCATCGTCGTCTTCCCTGTAGTCCCAGAGGACCCAGCAATGGCTGCATTCCCTCATCGGGCAGCTGGGACGTGCTGGGAGAGCTGCACCCGCCTCCCTGGATGGCACCCATGCCCTGGCCAAAGTTTTTGTTTCAAGTAAGAAAAGAGGTTTAATCACGTGAAGAGGTAATAAAGTCATACACAACTGACATGTAAGAAATACAGCTGGAAACCCACAAACAGCTTCTTTTTCCCATTCCCCACCCAACTGTGAAAGCGCCCTTTCGTGTAGAGCTAGGAAGATCCAAATCTTGTGTTTCTTCTGGTGCCCACGCCACGGGGATAAGCTTTCTTTCTTCGCTATATAATCTCATTTTGTCCTCAGAGCCTGAATTCCTGACCTGTTTACTGGTGCTGACCTATTTACTGGTTTGCTGGAGGACGGGGCTGCCCATGCAGAGCAGCTGATTTATGTGCCACCTTGCAATCACGCCTTCACAGCCCTGGCAGCGCACACCCAGGTTCGGATGTGGCTAGGATTTTTCTAGCACAAACTTATAAAAATGTGTTTTGAGTACGTCTGACACAGTTCCATGGCAAAAAAAAAGAAATACTGAGGGCTAACAAGCGGTTGGCAGGAATTGTTTTAGAGTCTGCATTCCTTAGAGAGCCCATCATCAACACAGACGATGTAATGGGCATGATTAAATAGTTAAGTCATATGTAAAAGCAACGGAAGCATGATCTTTCATGTTATGTCTGATGACATCATTCCCCCCAATGAGATTCAGTGCGATTCCCAATATTTTGCTTTAGGAAATACAGAACATAAATTAATGTGATGTACATTTTGCTGTGTAGCAAACAGCAACAGCCATTCCTGTAAGGAGATTTGAAAATTTGCTGTTACCTTCTATTTTATTCTTTCTCCAGGACAACCAGCCTTTCCCAGGATGTTTTTCTTTTCCCACTGCTCTTCCTGTGCCTTATTCATGATACGCTTTAAGCCTCACTTAAATGAAAATTTCATTCATTATAACTTCGTCACCTTTAATATCTGAAAGGTCTGTCTAATTATACCCATAAATACCTCAGGAGAGGAATTATAATCAAACATCATTCAGGTAGTGTCCACATATATTGAAAGCTGCTCTCTGAAACAATGACTCATCTCATTCTACATGCCAGAACGCATGCCTCGCATTGTTAATACCTGAAGTATTCTTTTACTTCGAAAAGCTTGGCTTATAAAACTTCATCAGATAACATTCATATTTAACAACTGTGTTTAGATCACATAAATCAGCACAGACGCTGCCTCAATTTGGGAACAAGTGGTCTGAAGGGCTTCCAGCTCTTCTTCTTTATCTTACTCACTGGTTCCATTTCTGCATCATAATAAAAGCCATCCTGGCTGATGGCCCACTCCATCAGCCGTTTTCACAGATCCCATTTGCTATTTTATCTGCAGGGCATCTCAGACATCCTTGAGGACTTCTGGGGTGTTTGATATGTGTTTCCCACTTCTTGGTGGTTTCCAGGGGATTGCTTTTAAAGCTAAATTGATGGCAGCTTTTGGTCTGGACACAGCAGGGACAGCGCAGTTTCGCCTGGGACATCCCAAAATACCAAGTGGAGGTGCCTGATGTCACATTTCCTACCTTCAGCAATGCTGGGTTTTCTCAGCAGGTGAGGGGAACACCTCTCTGTATGTTTTCCATCCCACCTGGCACACTTCCCTTCCAAATTCAGGGAAGGCACAAGGTGAAGTAATATTCCAGGCTCGTTCCATAGCTTTGGAACTTAATCTGTTTGATGCCGCCTGATGACATTTCGTTAAGCAATAAACCGCTGGACCCGGTTTGCTGAGGCGAACAGAGGAAATAAGCAGCAGTTCGTCAGACTGACTCTTAGCCTGCTGCCTGATGCTCTCCCCAGCTCAAAAGTTCTGTTCTTCTAGATCAAATTTATTCCAAAGATGGTTAAAATTATTGGCCCTATGGAAGGCTTACCCTAGCATAAGGCTAAAGGTTTTGAAATGAACCCTTTTCTTAAGCGTAGGAAAAAATATGGCCTTTAATGTAGACTGATAGAAACCAACAGACCTTTTTTTCTGAGCTAGGGGTGTGTGTAAATCTCGGCGTCAGGGCAGGACAGCAAGGAGGGGTTTATGGTTTCTTGGAGCTGTATAGAAAGGTCTGGTTTTTGCCCAGATTTGTCTGGCCCCAGCTGGTTTGTGTCACCTCCAGAGGTTTGCAAGGACTATTTATTTCTACTACTTGTAAACCATTTTTCCACATGCAAATCCTCCCTCAAAATGACCTTTTCCCGGGTATATACAGATTACTCAGCCCAGCATCCTCTCAGGCTGAGGGATGCACTGTGACTACACCCAGTTGCAGTTTTCCCCAGTGTCCCAGCTCTCCTGTGTGATGGTTTCCTTCGCGGGGGGGCGGGGGGGGGCTTCTGATCCAAATTAATTATCTTGAGTGGTTGTGTTATAAACGTGTGTGTTATAAAATAACCAAATGAGCAGCAAAACTCACAGCCGCCTGACGCTGAATACCGCTCTTCCTAGATATTGTGGCATATTTTTCCATGTATTTCTCTTCCCTCGAGTGCTTGGCAAGTTCCCATTCCCCGCTGAGAGCATTTTGCTGCCCAGCTGGTTCCCCCATCCCCAGGTTGCAGGGGACCACCGAGATGGGGTGTCACTGATGTGGTCCATGCAGCCCTGGGATCACCACCCCCCTCGGACTCCAACCAGCCCCAGCCCTTGCGGTAACGGGGACAGTGAGCAGCCTCGCGGCTGGCTTGCACCGCTGTGCTTGTGTGTGGTGTAAAAAGGGACAATTTGGTGTGACACAGCTGAGCTGACCCCGTGGCTCTGTCTGCTGGGCGTGCTTGTCTCACCAGCAGCTTCAGCACATAATGGATTGCTGTCGGCACAGCAAGAGCAGGACTCAATTAAAACTGGCTGTTTGAACATCAGTCTTTAAAATGTGCCACCAGTTGTAACGTTCTTCCTCATCCCTCCGCAGTGAACACCTGGAGGAAGCGTTGGTGATGATGAGCATCATGCCTGTTTCAACAAATCCTAGCGGAAGCCTGGAAAACCACTGATGACCAGTTCAGTGAGCTGGCACAAGCCAGCCTCTTACAAACAGCTGGCACCCTCATGTTGTCAGGGCTTGGTATGTCCTAATTTCCCTGCTACACCGGTATGTTCTGGAACGATGCTTTTGTAAAAGGACCTGGTATGGGTATCGACCTACTGTGTCCCATGGTCTGCTTGGCACTCTCCCACAGACTGGTCTAACCCAGGAGCTTCCCTGAAGAAATCCTCCTGCTGCCATTGCGTTGGCCAAAGTTTTGCTCCATCCTCCTTCCCAGGGAGACAAGCTGGACTATCCCAGCAGCACCAGTCCCGGCTAACCAGCCGTGCCTTTCCCTACCATCAAATTAGCATACATAACTCAATAAATGGCACACATTAATAACATTCCTGATGAGTGCCCGGGCTTGCAGGTTTTGACTCAACACGGCACAACTGCTTTCTCACGAGGTGCCTTGGAGCAGTTGGTATTTGCAGACCTACAGGGCAAATAAAAAGAGATTGATGTGTTCATGTCAACCCTGCCCCCACCAAAGACAGGCAGCAAATTATGTTGAAGCACCAGTGAAGCAATCTGAAGATAATGTGTCTAGTGATAAATTAATTGCGATTTAAAGTTAGCTGGTTTTCCTTTACAAATCCCAAAGAAAGCAAGAGACACTATATAAAACAGATGGTATCTTGTCAGTCAAGGAAGCAGAATGAACAGAGCTCGTGGGGATTCAAACCCGTGTGAGGGGAAACCTGGGCTATGGAGTGGGGGTAAATGATGGATACCGAGACAGTCATTAAAAACTGGTGATCTTTTTATTGCCTGTTGTGCCTGTAGCTTTGTCTCCAGGGACCTGTGCTTCTCCCCAGTGGTTTTGTGGAAACCACGCAGAGCTTTTTTTCGCTGGTGATGGGTGAGAGTTTTCAGTGGATAAATGCACTTTTACACTCACTCCGGATTTATCACCCAGTCTTCGTATTATCTGAGTGCTCAGCTGCTAGTAGTATCTGAGAGTCAGTCTGTTTTCCTTTTTCCAAAATGTGTCCAAAGTACCCAAACAACGCACCCCACGTGTCAGTGCCCGTGTGCGGCGGCACACAACCTGCTCCCCGGCTCCGTGATTTCTCAGTGCGCTCATCATCTCCCGGCTGAGAAAGAGGAAAGGCTTGTCACAGCAGGCTCAGCGTGTGGCTCTCCAAATTGCACTGCAAGGAGTCAGCTTTCCTTCAGAGCTCAAAGCCATGAATCACGGCGAGGCCATGATCCAGCAGAAGCTCAGACACACATAATTAAGGCACTGAATATCAAGGAGCAGGTCCTCCCTCTTGTATAACATTACAGCAGTGCTTAATGTTGCAGCGATAAAGCACACCCTATTGCTTCTGCCCTCACTTAAAATAGCTGACCGGTGGGGCATCTCTCTAAGAGTGACCTTTCATTTCCCGTTAGGTGTTTTCGATCTGTTAAACCAGAGCTTTAATATATTACATTCAGGGACTTTTGAATCGTCCTATTTTGCTTTGTGCAGAAACTTAAAAAGAGGGAGAAAAATGTTTTTTTCAAGGTCTCTGTTTTTTTTCTGCCATATCAAATGAAATGTCATTGTAAAAATGATTTTAAGGTACTTTCAGATAATACCCAAGAAATTTAAGGGTCATGTATAACTCAGTTTAGCTGCAGTTTTCAGACCGTGTGTGGATCTCTTGGCCTGGGAAAGTCCACTATGAAATAACAGCAGATGTTGATGGGGTTATCATTACTAGACCTGTGCCTTTCAGGTGCATCTTTCAGCTAAGAAAAGGGTTAAATGAACAAGAGAACATTTCCTTTGAAGAAAGTTTTGCGGTGAATATTTGAATATCCTCTGTAAACAGAAGTTTTGCAGTTACTTCTCATTTTGCAGCTGCAGGGCACGAGGGGCGCACAGTAAGATTGCTGCTGTTGGGAAAGTCTCAGGGCCGTACCTTCACCCTGAAGCTGTCTGTCCCTTGAACCATCACTGGGATGCAGCAGCCCATCAGGGGAGTCCCACCATAAAAGAAATGGCACCAGTGTGGCTCACAAACACTTTTTAAGATGTGGGGCCACACAGTCTCCAGACCGAAAAACATGCAGTCACAGCAAGGATCAATTCATCCCTTCCCTTCCCTGTTAAAATCCTCACTTGATGATGATCTCAACAGCTGGCAGGAAGATGGAGATAACTGTGCCAAGCTTTCATCCTGAGACCACCGCTGGAAAACCCAGACCCTTGCACATCCAGCAAAGAGGCCAGCTGGTGCTGCTCACTCTCCTGTGCCTTTTGAGAAGCTCAGACTCTCTCGGTGGGTTGCAAAGACACTGGTTTCAGGACAAAAACTTCTTTTGACCCATCACACAATCCAAGACATGCCCTTTTTTACAATGAGGCTAGCTGAAAGGAGTCTGAAAACCAAGTGTATGAATCCTGTGGTTTACTCCTTCCTGCTGTATCCCCCTCTTGTCTCCATCTTTCAGTTCGGGGCTTGCTCCTCCATTTAGCCCCTCCTTTATTACCTTTATTCATTTTAATTAAGTTCTCCCTCAGATTCAGACGCTTAACAAGGTTTAAAGAAAGAAGTGACTTGCCCAGCAGACTGGCTTTCCCCAGCTTAGCACTACACGGTCACAGTTCCCCTTTGGCATCTCGTGGTCTGAGCCCCTGGAGCTCCTGCTCTCAGGGCGCAGGGGTGGTCAGGAGCTGGAGGGCTGCAGTGGGCCAACAAGGGGATGCTTTGCTTCCAGAGTCATTGGTACTGACCAGCTATTGGGGCACAACCGCGTCGGGTGACCGCCCCCCGTTTTTTTGAAGGGTAAATTGCCCTGTTCCCATCCCCACTGGGTGCCACAGGCCTGACAAAGCTGGCCACGGGGGCTCCTGCCAGGCAGGTCCCAGGGACACCCGCTCCAAGTCCCTCCAAATGAACAGCCTTGCTGGCTCCAAGCCCCCGGTGTGACAGTCGGTGACGGGGAGTGGGCTGGGGGTGGGTGATGCTGTGGGCACCCTCACGCCCAGGGTTGAGTTCCCCAAGGACTGCCTCCCTCCTTGAGCGTGGTTTCTGCCTCGGGCAGCAAAGAGTTAATCTCCAGCTGAACTCCTACAGGTAGCAGATTCCTGCAGCTGAAGGTAGACCTTCAGGCTACTCTTTAATAGAGGTGAACAGTATTTAACTCCTGGATGGCGGTGGTTCCGCATGCAGCTCTCCGTGCTGTCATCAGGCTTCCTCTGCTGAGCCCTCTGCAAAGGCAGCTCCTTGTTTATCCTGTGATCACACACTGTTACCACCCAAACAGCCCTCGGTCATGTACATCATCTCTGCATCTTATTACACAGTTAGCATCTTGTTAGACATAAATATGCTCTTCCAGAGCTTGTTAATGTTCAACCAACAAACGAATACATTTGCAAAGTAAGATACTCGGCAATCTAGTAGTGCTGGCAGTACTTTTCCACACTCCTATGATTAGACAGGTCCTAACTGAACTATGTGTAGGAGTCTGGCTAAGTCTGGAAATAATAGGCTTATTTTCTAGATCCCCTTCTGCTGTACTGGTCTATAAGGGCACTGAATTTTTTTTGTTGTTGTTGTTGTTTACAGTGATTATTTTTTATTACTGCATGCCTAGATTTCATCCACACCAGCCTACCTCCTGCTCAGTGTTTCCCCTCTGCATTACCTTTATTACTACCCTGACTTCAGCAGAAGTTTCTGGAGAAGCCATAGAAGTTTAAGTGTAATCAGCTCCAGGCTGCCTAATGGGACACCTCACTGCAAATATTTAGTATTTGGGCAGTGCTGTGCTCTAATCTCCCAGCAGCAAGATGCTGCTGCTTCTTTTTTGTGCCACCCTTGTGGCCTGTGACACTCAGCTGATGGGAACTGCCTAAAGATCCGTTTTGGAGCAACGTTAGTAGACACTCAGCTCACAGAGCCTGTCTGAAAGCCGGGAGATGGACTGGAGAGTTGGGAAAGGGCAAGACAGCCTAGCACTAGGTAACCAGAACCACTGATGCATGCAGGCACTGCTAACGTTCATGATATACCCAGAGGACCAATACCACTTTCTGTGATCTTGGCAGTTACCCACAAGTCATATTTTCCATGCTTAGGAATTGTCTTTGAAATGCCGGTTGTGTCCTGGACACAGTAGCTGCTCTTGCCTTTCATGTAGTTTTCTTGCTATGTATTTATCTTGGCCACTGCGAGGAAAAATCCCTTCCCTGATGCAGCCTTATTTCCACCGCCTCCCTCCCTTAGCCTGCGCGAGCACGTAACACAGCAGTGCTTGTAAAATCCTCACCGTGGCCGTATGATATGCTCACATGGCACGGCCCACGCTGTGTAGACTCACCAGGGGGGTCACATCCTTACGTTAACAATCTTTTTCTACTTGGATTCAGGAGCAAGACTCATTAGGGGATGGTGATTTTGCCATGTGATAAGCTGGAGTGTTTTCCCGACAACAACAAAAGGAAAATTTCTGCTTGAGCACAGGGGTTATAAAACTTGCCAGGGGCTTTGCAGAGAAGTAACGCCTTTTTGGTTCCTTTGTGCGCCTCAAAGAACGGCTCGTGTGGCCAGCCCGAACGTGCACAGTCTCGCACATCCAAGCAGGGCTGGACACAAAGATGCCAAAGTACAGGGCACATTTTAATACGCTGGAGGTATGGGCTGGGGTACGAAATTGGTATCCCCAGGGACGCAGGAGAAAGCGGGAGGGAGTGTTCAGGGCTATAAGTGCTTGGTCCTTCAGAGGCAGGGGGTCTCCGCAAGTGGCCAAGGATTCAGCTTTAGACTAGAGCTAAGAGTCTGGATATTAATGGCGGTTAGGTGAATGCAATCAAGTATAAGTGCAAGGTGGAAAACCAGCAAATCAGCCTAAAAAATTAATAATCAAGATATTGGAACAACATATTTCACATTAAGCAACTTTCTTCCCTCTGCCACCTACAAGGAAGAAATGGAAAAAAGACCAAATCTTCGTCCCTAGTCCCTGGTATTTCACACCAGCTGGCCAGGGCATCGCGTGGTGCCAGCGGCTCGGCGTGCTGGCAGCAAGCCGCCCTGGTGTGGTCCGTAGGTGCGGCTAGGCACTGGGGAGCCCTCGCTGTCCTGCTGAAGCAAGCCCTGCCCTGCAGCTCATCAGGCAGCAGCAGCTCAGGAGGCTGCTGAGCAAAGAGGTAGTGGGGAAAACCCCTGAAATTTGCCTCCTGATTTTCTGCCCTGGGTTCCCCTCTTGGAGCCAGCTCCCGTCACCGATTGCTCCGCTCCTGCAGCGAGGCTTTGCCCTCTGTGAATACAGAGGACAAACCCAGCCTAGAGGGTTTGTGATGCATCTGATAAAAAGCCTCATCTGCTCAGTTTTTGTTACTGACCGCAGTAAGCAGTTGGATTATTGCATGTTACAGCCTCCCAGTAGCTGGAACTCAACGAGTTTTATAGCCAGCATTTTAGTCTTGATGGTCCGGCTTATGATGTGGAATTGGATTTGAACATCAGCCCTGGTTTTGTGAATGTGCGTTGGGTTAAATGCAGTGAAGTTACACTGCGGACCTGACAGAGAGGCAGGAACATGCATCATTTAGAAGCAGTGATGTTACCAGGAAGAGCAAAGTTTTCCAGAGAAACATGTTTGACCTTCCAAGTGTTGAGTTTTAGTACTGGAAGCCATAAACATTACTGCTTCGATTAGGAAACCCAACTGCACGGAATGTCCAGTCCATCGTCCTAGGGGCTTGGGTTTTATTGCTTGTTAGAGATAAAAGATTGCAAACATTATTTTACTCTTAAATACTTACAGGACTTGCTTTACATTGTACGTTACAAATCTTAATGCCCTCACCCTCAGCCTATCCCTAAGAGAACAGGGGGTGCTACTACCACTTTACAACCAGGTTACGAAGACACAGAGCCGAACTGCCTTGCTTCACATCAGACATAAAGTCTGCTCCAGAGTAAGGAGACTTGGCTTTGATTTGCAAACCCCCGCCCTCTGCACTAACCAGGGCACAGTATTTCCTTGTTTTTCTAGCATCTGAAAGGGCCACTGAGGGTTTGGATAAGAGCCCTTTTTAATAAATGGGAAAAGAGGAGAAAAAAGAATGAACACTTTGGCCTATCAAGTGTTATTTGCTGAAACTGAGCACTGGATTGTGAACCTTCCAGCGCAGAGGCTGGCTCTGTTGCGTGTTTGTATGTTGTCTAACACAGTGGATAATTAGTCCCAGTTGGGATACTTTGGATGTACAAATTATGCAAATGTATTTACTACGAGTAATAAAAACAGTAAAAAAAATGGGCAAAACCCTCCTGCTGTCTAAAACAGTTTTTCATTTGAGACAGTATTTTCAGTTAAAATTCAAACAATTCATTCAATATAGCCGCCTTCACTTTCAGGTCCCCTAATCATCTCCCCCGGGGAAGTAATAAAAAACATTTTCCCAATCATTTTCATTTTAGTTTTTCTAGATAAAAGAGGGCCTATTCCCAGCCTTGATCTATCAATTGTTGCTTGATCTCTTCAAAAACCACTCTCATTCTGCTCAGGGCTGACGCATAACTGGGTTGTGAACAGAAATGCTGCTCATGGTGATGAGGCCAGTTAAAAATGAGCAGTCAAGAAAAGATGGGGTTTAAAAAAAGCTCAGTTTGGTCTTTGCTCCCAGTGACCTTACAGATGATGGGAACAGCTTTAGACCAATGACAGGTAATTTTTGAAATCCCATATGAAAATAGCTATGAAAACAGTTGGATTAGAAAAGCGTTGGAAGATAAGAGGTTGGGATTCACAGTCCAAGATGTATGATGTGAATGGCTGCAGATCTACTGGCTCAGCAGCTCAGTGTCACGTAGCTTCTTGACTACTTTTCATTCTTCTAATTATTTAATGTTTGTCCCCGAACTAACGGCAATAGCAACCCTTCCTTGCGTGGCCCCTATACCTCTCAAAGTCTTGAAAGGAAAATCAATGATAAATTCATTCTCTGAGATTTTTGCCTATCAGAAGTAGAGTTTCATTGCTGTGCAACATATTTTCCAGAGTAAGAGAGAGGAGAACTGCAATTTGCAGTTGTTAACTCTCCTCAAGTGTCCTTGTTTCACAGAGGCAGGCCCCCAGACCCGTAAGAGCAGACACACCTGTGCTGCAGAGCCAGGTTGCTTGGTGGCCTGGCAGAGCCTGGCACTGCGGTGGGTGCTAAGCGTGCTTATAGCTGAAGGGAAGACACATTACCAGAAAATCATGACTTTTTTGGACACGCCAACCCCCACACCCCTGTTTCCACAGGTTATATCATCGTGATTTATCAATCTACTTCAAAAGATTGGCCTAGATGGACTTTTTTTCCTGTCAGCTCCAAGCATGAGACAACACGTTGATGGTCAAGAGGATAGCGCAGCCTTCAACTGCTGATGCATAACAATCCATAATGCCCTTACTTTGTGTGCAATCCTTCCCAAACTCTCCTATGGAGGCATTCAGAGTCATTCAGCTGGTTATTTTAATCAGAAAACCCTTCAAAACACTGTTGTGTTTGACTTCAATTCTGAAGAGTCAACACAACACTTAATGCTTTATGGGTAGGTTGCAGGGGTGATGCTGAGCACTGCGGAATCAATTAGCACTTTTCCTACCCTGACCTCTGCTTCTGGAAAGCACTTTTGGCCTCACTGGTTTTATCAAACCATTGGGAATAAGCAGGAAAATTAACACAGCATAAAACTAATTTTCTTCAGAATTCTAGGAAACGTGCAGCCAGCTAAAATGCAGGTGAGACTGGCAAAGCTTTCCCATACTGGAGCTGTACTTCTCTAGTTTGATTGGAAAAGAAATTTCAGGAATAAAAATCATGAGGCCAACAAATAATATTTTATCAGAAATGATGTTTTTGTTATTACAGGACATAGTGTTTTACATAGTGTGGTTTAGTCAATGAAACTGGGCAATTAGTGACACTCCACTGTCCTCACTGATACTGGTGTGGCTTCACAGAACTCTTCCTCTAGCTCAATGTGTGATGCTCATTTCCATGACAGCTTTAGTGAATGGGTATTTTATTATGAACCGCTGAAGAATATCCACATTAAACCAGTATCAAATTTATAATGGAAAATATTCCCACCAGAAGCCAGGTCACTTAGAATAGGTGCAGTAAACTGCTTGCTGGATAAAAAAGGAGCTATAAAGTAATATTAAGTAAGAAACAACAACAAAGGACAGCTTGTGTTTGAAAAAACTACTGAAGAATTAGTCACAGGAATCTCTTGATGAACAAATCAGTCAGTTCCCAGATCATTCAAGAGCAAAGTGACATATTTCACACTGCAGTCTTCTCACAAGTTTACTTATAATTTCCCATCTACATTTTCTCAAGGGCCTCGTATTTTCCATTTTGTCAGAATAGCTGATAGCAGTCGCTTCCAAACCTTTAACATCAAAATGACACAGATGAAAATAAGAAATGTAAATCTCATGGCCCTTCAGATGAAGGGGCTAAAATGCTGCACAGCTGTTCTTTAAAAACAGGAGAGCTGCTACTGACCTGCACAGTCCTTGGGACCCCTTGTATCACTTACTCATCAAGAGAAGAAGCTCTCCTGACCCACCCTGGCGAGAAGGGAGGCTACACGTGCATAGGACGGGGAAGCCAAGGTCTCCTCTCCAGGATGAAAGTATCTGGGGTGGCACACGTACCTCATGCATGCATGTGCCCCATCCCCAAGGCAGTGCCTAGGTTTGGTCCTGGCATACCCACAAAAGACAGCGAGGTGTTCACCTGCCACCCACTCTCCCTGGGAGTTTCCCAGGAAAACCTCCTGGACTTCAAAGTCAGGCTGGATTGGGCTTGGAGCAGCCTGGTCTAGTGGAAGGTGTCCCTGCCCATGGCAGGGGGTTGGAACAAGATGAGCTTTAAGGTCCCTTCCACCCAAACCATTCCGTGATTCTATGGCACCCCCAACTTGACCCTGGTGCCCTACCAAATATCACTGCCAAAACCAAAGGGGTTTGTCCTTGCTTTGTGGGCAGCAAGACCACACTTACCAACATTGCTGAGAAGCCTCGAGCCTCTTCCAGTCAGAGAAACCTGAAGCCACTAGGTCCTCCCACCAAGGGCTTTATTTGGAGCCATGAAGTGTAGAGGAATGAAGCTGGGCTAATTAGCATTGACAATATACAGCTGTGGGCTGGCTTCAGGGGCGGTGGGTTGGCTGGTGTAGATGAGGTGCCGGTGTGGCTGGTTAAGTTAAGTGGTTGGGAGCCAGTGAAGGGGGAGCAGCCGAGGAAGAAGAGGAGAGAGGAAGAAGCAAGAGAAGGGAGAGTGGGCCCTGGATGAGGCAAGATGAGGAGAACGCAGCAGAGGGACTGTATGAAGAGTGTGCTCGATGAGATGGTAAAAGACCTTGTCATAGCTTGATAGTTTGGAGAGTGCTGTGACGATGAAGCTCTCTCCCATCAGTGACCTCAGTTTCTATTTGCTTTGGACTATGACTGGCACAAAACAAATTTAACTGCTGTGGAAATAGGACTCCTTTACCTGGTCCCTTGTATACAGAGCTTGGAGGGAGGCTAATGCTGTCACCTAAACAGAAGCACAGGTTATAGTAAAGTAAATTTTGAAGCCTGCTCTGCTTTTTCCATGCACGGCACAACAACGTTATTTTCAAACTAAAAGACTTCTTCTACCCTTCAGGAAAAAGTCAAACCTTTTAGAGAAGATGAGTGTTGGGATTTGTGTCTGCTCTCTGATGGCCTCCACTGAAATGAATGCAAGGCAGCTGCCAGGCGCCGTGGTGAATAAGGGGATGCCTTCGAGATTTAAGAGTGCAACGTACCAAAATAAAGGCATAACAGCTCCATAGTACATGCACCACAAATTACTAAGTGTAATTACACAGAAGTCTGTATGAATCTGAAAATATCCTGCTGCCACATGTTATTTATTAGTGAAATCTACAAAATTGCAGAATAATTAAAGGATAAGTTACACGATATTTGTGCCCAGCGACTCAATAAAATCACTTTCACAGCTGTTTTGACAGAATGTTCACTTTATTTACAAAGAAATTGTTATGCTGAAACAGCTGTGAAACTGCCTTTGATGTTGCCTGGGTTTACATCTATTCATAACTGGGACACTGATATAAATCATATTTATCCAATTTTTTCTCTGTGTTGACTAAGCTACAAAGGATAACATTCTAGGGGTACATTCATAGGACTCTGCAGTGAAAGTGCATGCCGCTTGAAATTCTGTAGTTCTCCCTGATACTTCTCTATAGGGAAAAAGAGAACTTTGTAAAGGTCTTTTAGGCCAGAGAATATTCACCATCATATAATCGAAGCATTTACCTAGCACTTAAAGGAAGTGGAAACCTGTGCATAAGGAACGTATCTCCTGTTGGATTTAGTTACCTCTGCATTAGACTGGAGAAATTATGCTGAAAGCAGTTGCCTTCTACCAGTACAAAACTGGCAACAGAACTGGGCCAGGGATGCTGGTTTGCAGGAACTAGGATCATGTAATCGTTCAGGTTGGAAAAGACCTTTAAGGTCGTCAAGTTCAACCGTTAACCCAGCACTGCCCAGCCCACCGCCAACCCGCGTCCCTAACTGCCACACCTACACACCTTTTAGACACCTCCAGGGCTGGTGACCCCACCAGCTCCCTGGGCAGCCTGTGCCAGGGCTTGCCCACCCTTTTGGTGAAGAAGAACTTTCCCTGCCACCCAACCTAACCCTCCCCTGGCGCAACTCGAGGCCGTTCCCTCTTGTCCTGTGGCTGGTTCCCTGGGAGCAGAGACCGACCCCCCCTGCCCGCAGCCCCTGCCAGGGAGCTGAGAGCCATCAGGGCCCCCCGAGCCCCCTTTTCTGCAGGCTGAGCCCCCCCAGCTCCCCCAGCCGCTGCCCACCAGCCCTGTGCCCCAGCCCCCTGCCCAGCCCCCTGCCCGGCTCTGGACACGCTGCGGCCCCCCAGGGTCTGTCTGGGAGTGAGGGGCCCAGAGCTGAGCCCGGCTTCGAGGGGCGGCCTGGCCAGTGCCCAGCGCAGGGGGACGGGCGCTGCAAAGTAAAATCCACAGGTGGAAACCAGGGGACTGCTGTTTCCAATCAGCAATGATCAATAAACCATTAATTTGGAAAACGAGCAGAGGGCATGTAGTAGCCTTTGTGGTGGAGCATAAACATGATTTCTGCCCGAGAAAAATCACATTCCGTCTCCCACTTATAACAGTTAGCGATGTTCAGCCTGGGCTTGAAGTGTTTGTGAGGCGCAGGAGCTGTAAGAGTTCTGTTTGTACAAACCATCACCAGTTCTGGTAGGCATGATTTATACAAACGGATGTTTTAAGGGAGATTGTTATGCAGTGTTTCAGAACAATAAAGCAGAAGGCTCTGAAGGCAATCTAAGCAATATGCCTGTGCTGTGTGTCTCAGCTAAGGGCTTCAAGTATCTTGAGAAGTGATTTCAAGCTTATACATTATTCATCTACAATAACTGTCTTTTAAAATGTAACCGTTAGAGGTAACAACAATCAATGCTTATTCACCATTGCCATCGCTACCCTTAACAAGGACTAGCCTGTAGTTTCAGTGCAAAAGAATATTCCTGAAATCTCTCCCCCGACTCAGGCTCTTACAAAAAAGCAGTGAATTGTGACAAAACCAGGCTGGTTATGTGCATCCTTTCCCTGGAACTGCCTCAGCATCACAGCTAGGTTCAGTGCTGAAACCTGCTGAAAACTTTGTGAGATGAAGTGCCTACAGTTAGAGAATTGTGTGTCAAAACTATAAAGGTATAAAAAACCTCCATTTGTGATGTACCATAGATATTTCTCTGCTTTTCTTTCAGCTAGATATGTTGTACAAGCTCGTTTCTGATGATAAACGTAATTGTGTATGGAAATAACGAAAAATATATTTAGGCCATGTGCTGTTTCTGTTGCTGAATGTAATGATTTTTAAACTTACATCACATTGTGAAAAGATGTATTTCCTTTTTGAATTGTATTTTATCAGCTATACCCATTGCTTCTGGCACAGATAGGAGTGTTACACAAAAAAAATGCCATGAAAAATCAGGAGGAATCGCAGCCATGGGCTTCTAGACATCCATTAGCCAAATATCACGCTAGTGAAAACTCAGTTTTTCTCTTTCCTAACTGGAAAAAGGATAATCTAGTACAGCTCTGGTTGGAGGGATGATAAGCCTGGATGAGGCCAGCTGGGATGGCTGGACACAATGTGTTGGGATGTTCATTCATTTGGTTTTAACATGGAAGGTAGATGGGATGCTTTGGGTTGCAAAGCTAGTTTCTTTTTGTGAAAGTAAGTGAGGCGCTGCTCGGACACTTACACTCTCATATCCCTGACAAAGACTTCGGTATAAGTGTTGTCCCTCAGTTATATAAGCAAGCGTCCCTCAGTTCATCAAACACAGAGGTATTACGTGTGCTGTTGCCATCATTAAGATGGATTGCAAAAGAAAGGCATAAAATAAGATATTGACAGCAAGGGAGACAGTGAAATGAAAAAGAAAGTCTGATTTTCTCCAGAACATGCGGATTATTTTCTAGATCCTGAATTGTGGCTACTTCTGCGGAATGCACATCAGATAGCACGAAGGAAGACAAATAAGTTAGATGCATAGCCGGGTAAGTTTGAGTGCTGTTGAACTGACTACAAGTGCCATTTGTACAGATGCCTTGCTCCCTAAATGTTGCATACCTCCACCCCTTTCCATGTAATGTACACCTGCAGTTAGAGGTGGGGGGGCTGTAACTCAACACTTGGGGCTGCTGCCATCTGCACCTGCAGCACGTTCAAAGTCATCACAGTCCACCTGTTCGATTATGGACATGGCAGTATCATTTTTGTTGTTCTGTTTTGTTCTTTTCTCAGTAACACTGGCATAAATTAGAGCAATTTTTACTGAGGCACAGAGTAAAGATGCTGCTGCAAGGAACTGCAGATGTGCAGCTGGAGAGCTGGATAGGGCCGATGTTACTAAGTGAATCTCAGCAGGGATATGTCCTTGCATCCCCTGCTTTGAGTAGGAGAAATTCTGCTATACGCTCAACATGGACCCATTATTATTACTATTGTCATTACTATTGCTATTACTATTACAATTACTATTAATTACTACTACTATTATCAGTTATTCAGCTTGCTGAGTATGGATGCATAAATCTGTAATGACATGGTGTGCGTATGGAATGATATACAACAATTGCCTAAAAGGCTGTTCAGAAACACCATCCTTTAGAGGATATACTTGTACCTCTTACCTTTCATTCACTCCTATCCAAACTGATTAGATATGCAATTGCTTAGCTGAAAGATGCATACATACTGTTAGGTAGTTATGATTATGCATACGTGCTGTTAGGTAGTAATGGTGAAAGCGCAGAGGGGGTTCCAGAATGAGCCAGGAATGGCCATCTCCTGTCAGTGGGCTGTGGGTTACACGCTGTCTGCAAAGCTAGCTCGTGACTGACACAGTTGATCACTCCGGACCTTTGCAATCAATCATGGCCATGACACCACTGTGGACAGGCAGTCACCACAACGCATAAAACACTAATTGGCTTCAGGAGAAGGCTTTTGAGCTGAGATTTACACTGAAAATCCCTCTAAGTGCTGAAATTTGCTGAGATTGTGAGCAGCAAAGTTATGAATGATCCTGAATGTCAGTTGACTCTTAAGGACAGATTAAATAAGGTTTTATTTTGGTAAATATGAAATTCCTAGGAATCTAACCAAACGTAAACCTGTTTTATTTTCAGAACACTTACTGCTGTGGCCCTTTACTTCATTGACAACTGAATTTCAGTGATTACAGGAATTCCTTTGCATCCCGCGAATGCAGGCGCAGGTAACAGCACTGCTGTGTACTCCTGCAAGCGCACTGTGCAACCAGAAACAAGGCTGCAAATGTCAGTCCCAGGGTCTGCTCACCTCTCCGCGTGCTAACACTCCATCACGAACATTTTGGTGACTCAGTGAATCTCAGCTCATCTTCAGCATGGTAAAGAAGCAGGGCAATACGCTCTGGAGTGCAGCTGTGTGGGCTGAACAGCATACGCATGAATTTGGGGGCTGTAATGAGGAACAGAAGAGCTTCTGTTCCTCCAGACAGGGGTAGGATAAAGCCCTCCGCAAGGCCGTACGGAAAGGAATGCCTCTGAGTCCTGCTGGGACCACACATGGTTGCAGATCATCATCTCAGCAAGGCAGATAACTCGGTGTTTTGAGCAGCACATTTTGAGGGACATGAAGGGCTAAAGCTTCTGAGCACTGAAGCAGATTGAAACCTTTCAAGGCTCCTAAGAGCTAATATTAAAGCTGCAATTCTGAAATTATAAAAGCTTAATTTTCCATCAGGGACACTGTGCAAGAGCAGGGAAAGCCATACTGCATGCTCTACTGCTTGTACCTTAGCATCCTGCATCACAGCAGTGACTTCTCAAGAAAGGGTGTTGGCACTGGTCCTTCAGTCTAGTGTTCGTGAAGCACTGATTATAGTCTATATTACTTTTTTGGTACCTTTTACTATCTGTCTGAAGGTCTTTGAAGCAGAGGCTCTCACAGAGTAGAGAGTGGGCAGTTGCTCTGAGTACACAGTGCCAGACTTTAGAAAACCCAGTCTTATTTATGTTCTTAATGGGAAAAGCATTCATATGCAAAGATGTTTTTGAACTTCTTGCCCAGGTTTTTATGTGGATAAACGTAATACAGGGTAGCTACAAACAGGTGCAGTCCTGACCCTAATGAAGTCGACCGCAATATCCCCACCTACTTTGCTGAGGTCAGTCCATGCAGGATCATTTTTACTGTGAAGATTATATAGTGTAGTTCTGTAACCTGGCAAAATGGAAATGCTTTCAGTTCTAGGCAAAATGGAAATGCCTTCAGCTCTAGTAAAAATCCTTGATGTCAATACTTCTAGTGGAAAAAGAATTGTAGAATCATAGAATCATTTAGGTTGGAAAAGATCATCGAGTCCAACTGTGAACCTGGGACTGCCAAGTCCACCACTAAACCATGTTCCTAAGTGCTGCTTCTATGAGTGCTTCAAACAAGTCGTGGTCTCACTCACATGTTGGTGAAAAGCTCCTGTCTTGCATTGCCAAGTGACATATTTCCTATCCTTTTGGATTCACGGCTTTGGAATCCTTTTAGGGTGCCAGCTGATGTGATGATATGGGTTCAGCTCATTTCCTACATGTGTCCCAAATAAATGTCCAAGAAAATGGAATTTAATAGATCAAGGAAAGATTAATGTAGCCGTAAATGGGCAGAGGCAGAGGAATGTCTTAGCAAGCTACTGCTCTCTCATCTTGACTCTCATCAATACTTTTCAATCTACTGTGCTGGGAGGGATATCACGTTCAATGCCCTGAGGTCACTGAAACCACACATCAAATCTGTAATCCCTGAGTTCGCAGCATGGCAAATGATTTCTCTATTGGTCTTTATAACTGTAATTGCCACTGAACAGAATCTTTATATATTTCTCACTCTAAATTATGTGACTGATGACACGGATGGTCTCTGTACAAAGATGAAACTGATGGTTTCTGATGGTGTAAAGCTGATGAACAGTGCTATCTGTTGGCTTTTATGTCTTTCAAAAGCAATTTCTTGCCAGATGGTCTTCTGAGATTGTATAATCTTCTCTATAGTTGAGGTAACATTGACATTGTAGCATAAAACTTAATTTCCAGGGTATTGTAACCTGTAGCCACATAATGTTAAAAAAAAAGAGAAAAGTAAAAATATCTGTTTCCCTCTTATAGTAATAGAATAGAAAATATTGCAATGCTGAACAGTCGTGAAGGTTTGTAAAACTACTGATTCATGGAGTATACATGGCTTTCGGTATAATTAACAAGATGCCGAGTTTTTTATTAATTTAAGTCCTCGGTTAACTCATGCTCTGGCTTAATCCTGGCCACCGAAGAACTGTAATGTCTAGCAGCTGCTCATTTGTTTCTTTCAGGTCATGAAGACTCAGAGGGGAGAAGCAGGCACATCCCATCACCCAACGGCCCTCAGAAGGGAGCTCAGCAGTCACCCCTACATGAACCAAGGCCTTCCAGGCTGGTACGGCACTTCGGGGTGACATGACTGGGGAGGGATGTGAGCACCCAAGGCTTGTTCTCTCCCTGCTCTGGGGCTAATCTGACTTTCCTGACCTACCTTTGTATGCTTTGTTAGATGTGTTCCGCATGAGTTGCTGTATGAATCAGTGTTTTAACTGCTGTCGATAGAAACACCAATTATGCAGTTGCGGGGCTTTAAACTGGAGGTGGGAATGAGAGTATTAAGCAACACAACTCAGGACTGGTGCATATTATTTGAATGAGTCTCCTTCCCCTTCTGAGCTTGTCTGAACATCAGTGTCCCCTTACTGCCCACTTCCTTCTTGGGGAAATGTGATTTAATGGTCTCTCCTAAGAAGACTTAGGTCAAGTCGCAACAAACAAAGTTTCAGATGAATCAGGCAGCACTTACTGAGTGTATTATCTGTTCTCCTCCGTCTATGCACCCTCCCAATCAGGAGCAGTTCCTTGGTCATGTCGCAACTCTTCATCTCGCTCTGATGCTGACAGGACCATCAGAGCATCACCTGTGACATGGGTTTGTTGGTGTTTGTGGAAACACCTGGCAAAGGGATTTCTCCCCTGTTGACTTTATACTTTGGCTTGGCAGTGCTAAGCTGGACTTCCATGCTGCTGGTGTCATGAGTAGGGCCACTCTTTAGCTGCTGGGAGCAGAGGAGCAGAAATGTCCATTTTAATCAGGAATGAGTGGGACATGCCTTTTCCTGGGTGTGCTCCGCAGTGCTGAGCTCAGCTCAGCAGCAGCAGGAGAGCTTTCCTTTGTGGGTAAAAAATGCCAACCTTTGAACTGCTTGTCAGGTAGCAGAACTTTAATGGTATTGAAAGACTTTTTATTTCTCTTTTCTTTCGTTCCAGCATTGTCTGCAAGTATTTCTCAAATAGATGGGAAAGCAAAGGGCCGGATTCTCAACTGTTTGAGCTGTCACTGTTGACTCAATAAAGGTATGTTGATTTATAACAGCTGAGAATCTGGTTTTATACAGAATTTATTAAAAACATAAAACCCCAAAAAATCACTGAGTCTGATCCTACTAATTCTTAATTGTTTCAGTGAACCAAGACAGTGGTTTTTTGCCAATAGCTTTATGTGTCTCTCCTGTCTAAGATGTGTTCCATAAATGTTGTGCCTAACTGCCTTATAATTATCTTTCACTGAGGACCAGTCTATTGTATCCCCTGGTAATTAGAACAAACCAAATTAATACATTTCCTATGAGACAACAGTCCAAATGTTTTAGAGAAAAAGTGATTTGGGGTGGAAGGCACATATTTTTCCAAAGGACACAATCGCCAGTACAGAGCAGCGCTGAGCTAACAGAAAATATGGTTGCTTTCAGAGCAAATACCATATGTCGTAAAGCCACGGGGAAACACTCAGCTATGTTATAAATGTGTCCGTGGATGAACTTGGAGAATTTAACCAGAATCATCCTAACATAAGGAGAAAATCCATTTCAGGGAAATTTTGCATCTTGAACTCATGTGGAAATTATGCAAGGAAATATTAATTCTTGGAAAATTGTTCAAAGCAGTTGAAAGGTGAGAAGGGGAAACAGCAGATGGGGACGAAGTAACTCCATGAATTTAAATATGTAACAGGAACAGAGGTAGCTCCACAATCAACAGCACAACTGACAGAGCAACCAGCCAGGAAGCCAGATGCTGTGGCAACAGAAAATATCTTCCACCACTTGGCATTTGACTCCTATAATTGCCAAGGACAATGGAAAAAATTCACATGTGGGAAGTAGCACCACAGGATCCAGAAAGCAATTGCATACGAAGAAAGTTGGTTTTAAAAAAAGGCACAGCCGCTCTTTTTTGGAAAGAAGGGTGCCAAAGGAAAAAGGCAACGGAGCTTTTGTGCAGGGGAAATTACATTCAAATGTTTATTTGTGTGATTCCTCGCCAGGGTGATGTGTTTGGTTGCTTAGGTAGGGTTGCAGGGTTTGATGTGTACGGGTTGCAGTGACGTATAATGGGTTGCCGCGACTGGTGGGCACCCACGTATGGTGGCACCCAAGAGGCACGAGGTGGGGAACAAAGACCAGTGGAAGGCAATTGTTTTTTTTTTGAGGAATGAAAACACAGCATGTCCTAGAAGAGTCCCGCTTTTCTGTTCTGTGTGCATGCAGACACCCAAGGCTTGCTTTTAGAGGAGGAGACTGGGGATATCAGACAGGAAAGCTCTGCCATTAAAAGCTCAGCAGAGCTTAGACAGCAAATTGGGCTACACCTGTGTAAACTAACTCTTTATCTTAATCTGCAGAGAGATTCATATGTGTACTCTAGCTGCCATGAGAAGGTCAAGCATGATTCCCTTATTTTCTGAGATAAGACTATGATTAGCTCTTTTAAAAAAGCATATATTCCCAAAGAAACGGTGGCCTGAGGTCTGGCAGAGTCTGTTTTCTGAAGATGCAGGAGAGCTTTGTTTATGCGCTCACGTATGCTCCTGTCTGCTTGCATTTTTTAAATAACAGAGAAAGTCAAACCAAGACTTCGATTACTTTTCCCGTGCAAAAGGAAAACTCATTTGAAGCAAAAGAAGGGGACTTGCAGTGATCCTGTTCCCTCTGCAGGTAAGAGCCTGAGAGGCTCCCGGCTGGACAGCTGTGCCCAGCTGGGGACACGTGCTGTGCCCGTCTGTCCGGCAGCAGCACCGAGCTCTGTGTGTGGATGGAGCTCTGCGGGCAGCCACCCAAACCAGCATCATTCCAGACAGCTGGGTTCAGGAGAAGGACCAAAAGACGATTCATTAAAAAAAAAAAAAAAAAAAAAAAAAAAAAAAAAAAAAAAGCCTGCTAGCTCATTGTGTCTGAATTTAAAGACTTCCCCGGTGAAACCACAGCTTTGCAGTAGGATACGTAGTGCCATGATTCAGCGGGGGATTTTGCTGTCATAAATTATAAAACCTTAGCACTCCACACTTGTTTTCATAATCACACTCAGGTCACACATTTTTTAATTACTAGCATTATTGCTATATTATCGCCATATTGCATTAATGCAAGAATGGCTAAATCTGGTCTTTCAGTCCCCAAAGGGACAAAAAAGCTTGGCAGGAAGACTTTATACTGGCAAGTCCCCTGCTCCTGCTGGGAAAACTGTAGCAAGACGCTGTGTGCAAAGCACCTGCCATCACCTGGGATCGAATCCAGTGTGCATTGCCGACTGCGTCCAGCTTTGCAACACACCAGCACTGTGGGCCTGGCTATCTAAAGACTATAAAAAGATCATACGCTTCTCTCCCATGAACAAATATCAACCAAAGGCAGAAAAGAGAAGATGTGTCCAATGTAATCAAACAGCTTATAAATCCTCCCAGCCTGGGGCCTTGTCCCTGGATGACTCTCAGCCAGGTTTTGGTGATCAAAGCACACTGCTTTTTTGTGGCTAGAAGAGAGACAGATCCTCAGAGTTTCCTCCTCCAGCTGGAGAGTGGGAGAAGGAGGATGGGAAGCACTGGGATGGGAAACACTCCAGGACCACGGTGCCCGTTACTACAGGGGTCATCTGAGCCCAGGGAAGGTTGTTTCATTAAGGGGGACCCTGGGTTTATTCAGCTGTAAAACTCGACAGCATTTGCTGGAACCCCAGAATTATGAAGGCACCCACAGGTAGGAAAAAGGAAGCAATGAGGGACATGGATCTCTTATTAATGTTTTTCCAGAGTTGATCTATGTCCGCAAAAAGGCCGGAAACCAGCTGGGGATGTAAATTGGAAATGTTTGGCGTCTTGTTTACACTGGATATTTCCTGCCTTTTGCTGTGCTTTCCCACCCTGAAAGACTGTTTTTGGCACACGCAAACTAAATCACATACTGAAAAAATTGCATTAGGTACATGGCCTTTTAATATCCCTCCTTTTTTCCCATATAAGGGGATCTGTATAAATGCCTTTAGGAAAATAACATTCTCTTCATTCGTTTTATGAAATATTTGCCTGGATTAACAGAGTTGCTGCTAGAAATGAAACTTGTATTCTGTGCTTCTCCATGGGCTCTGATGCTGGTCCCTCTAATCCCACTGAAACCATTAACAATAAGCCTCATGGCCTTTCATGGTCATTTCCAGTGCAGTGGTTTCATTAGCTGGACTAATCAATCTTTCACCAATTTAGTCTCAGGCTGGTGCTGCATAGGGAGGCTCCTACGAGGACCACCGAGGCGGCTGGCAGGTCTGTGGGCCCGGGGCTCCGTGGCTTCCCACACGGGTCCATTGTGGGTCTGCGCCTGGGAGGTGCCTCCAGCAAGGAGCAGCTCACGGGCTCTGGACCTGCCTTCATCTGCTCTGCAATTCCCTGCAGAAAGGGAGCTATGAAGGTGATATCAAGCAAGAAGAGCAGCAGTACCCATCTCTGAAGGGTTTCTCTCCCACCTTCTAGCAGTAAACGTATATTAATCAGAGATTCAAAGCACTAACTGATGATTTTGCATGAAGCTTCCTTTTTTTTTTTTTTTCTCCTAAGAATAATGTAATATTCTGTAAATTGCTAGTCATTGGAGGCTTTTATGATCATTTCAAAGTACTTAAGCCCGTGCTACCTGACACAGTTACTCAGATATCTTCCTTGTGACTAAGCTAGTGCCAGGACAAGCTGAAAGACTTACCCACTGCAATTAAAACTCAAAATTTACAGTGACAGGCCCATTAAAAATTCTGTTCACTCCTCACAATTTCAAACAAGCAGAAGCTTGACATGTGTGTAGCCTGTTTTCAAAGGAGAGAAAGATGACCTCTATAAATGTCAACGCAACGAGGATGTGTGTTCCCAGTGATGCCTTCCTGGAAACCCATTAGTCCAGCAGCAGCAGCCTGTCTAGTGTGAGTAAGTAGCTCTTTTGCTGGGTGTAGGAGTAAGTCATGAAGCTGCATGTAAAGGGCCAGGAGGACCTTAGGTTTGTCATCAGATCCTTTCCAATGTGGAATTGCAGCGGGAGAACTGCAGGGGCCTGGAAAAGTGAAAGAGAAGGTGGTTGTGTCCTCAGTAGAGTTACACACAGATTTACACAGCTGCAGGCTGGAAAAAAACAACTAATGCCTCTAGCAAGAAGAGCATGAAAGACAAACCACACCGGAGGTGAATAATCAATCAGGTGGGTGGACCTCAGGGTTAGCATCACCAGCACCCTGACAAATGTCACCGCTCTGTTCCTGTGCAGCTGTTTACTTGCTCTCATGCGAGCTGTCACCCCGCAGACACGGGAGCGATGATCCAACTGCAGACTCCGACCGGGTTTGCATTTCCTCTTTTTATAACAGACTGAAAAGCACAGAGCGTTTCTGCTCTCTAATGCAGTACCTGTCAGTGACTTCACTCAGTACATCAAGGAAGAAGAATGATGTTTATAGACCCTCACAACAGGAAAGTGAGGGTTTAAATAATTTTGCTTCTTTTAACTCCTCTGATTTCTCTGGCACAGATGAAAGAAAACAGTGCATCAAATATTAATATGATAAAGATTTTGAATTGTGCTTGCACTCCATGTGCTCCTGAAATTACGTGACACTTTCCTCTCAACCGTTGGAGTCCTGATGCTTCCAGAACAGCTGTAGCCTATACAGACTTTGTGGGAGTTGTTCTGACAGGAGTAGTTTCAATGAAAACTGAACATCCTTCTTATTAGGATGCCAAGAAGCATGTTAATAGCAGATAGCACTACCTGTGTTGTATAAATATATACTGCAACAAAGAAGTTATCTATTTCCAAACAAACATTACAGTTTCTTCAACAAAAGGGTGGGCAAGCCCTGGCACAGGCTGCCCAGGGAGCTGGTGGGGTCACCAGCCCTGGAGGTGTCTAAAAGATGTGGCGATGCGGTGCTGGGGGACACGGGTTAGTGGTGGGCTTGGCAGTGCTGGGTTAACAGTTGGACTTGGTGATCTTAAAGGTCTTTTCCAACCTGAATGATTCTATGATAACACCTCATGCTTGGAAATGTTTAACTGGACTGGGAATTGGGCAATCTCTGGTGACGTGAAAAATAAGACCTTTGAAGCATATCTCTTAGCAATTCAAGGATGTGCCAAAATGAAGGTGGTTTCAGGAAGTATGAGGTGCTGGTGAGAAGGAAAAGCATGGGAGGAGAAAGGAGTGAGAAAAGAAAGGCTGGTCACAAGGGAGAGGTGAGCTTTGCTGAGGAGGGCAATAGCTGCTGAACATGAGAGCACACATTTGTGCCCTGATTTGTGCTGCTGCAGGAGAAACCAGCCACGGGTCACACCAGGCCATCCTCCGCTTGGCCCTGGGGCTGCCCGCGTGATGGTCTGCAGATACATCTGCGCTACCTGAAAGAAAATATTTGCCCGGTTTCTCGTACAAGGAGAGAACCTTTAAGCTCATGACTATGAGATCCTGGTAGCAATAGATGTATGCAACATGTAATGAGTTCATGCTTTTAGGACTACTTTTAAGATTTATGGTGTGTACTGAATTCACTCCATCACTACAGAGATTACATTAATGTGGTTTTCTACTACATTTAGCTCAGAAGCTGTGGTTGCTACTGATCAAGTATGCAGACTATTAACCAGGAAAGATGTTGTAAGAAAACACAGACATCCAGAAAAATTTTGCATTGAAAGGGGCGGAGCACTTTGTTAAGTATCGGAGCAATCAGCGATTTTACAGAAACGTGATGGCTCTTTGAGAGGAATTTGGAAACCCTTATAAAATGGAAAGAGTGGGAAAGAAAAGGAAATAAAAGAAGGAAAAAGCACTGTGCACCCCCGTGCTGTGCAGGAAGCCCATCTTCTGTGCTTGTAAATGGCCTCAGATAAATCACCTGCATTTCCTGCACTGACTCTGGCCAGCTGTGCAAGGGACGTAAATAAGCAGTCTCCACCAGCGTCCTTTGGAACGAATTAGTCATTTCCACCTGAAAGAACGAGCACAAAATGGGAAAACAAACTAAAACAAGGTTGCGGGGCCAGAGCTGGTTGCCTGTGGGACTGTGTGGTCTCTTCTGAGCCGTGCAGAAGGGACACGATGTCCCACCTCCTGCAGCTCCACGAGATGGAGGGGACAGCCCTCCCAGGATCCCCATTACATCCCAGCTGCTGCCTGCAAGGACCTTCTTCATGCTGCCCAACCTCCTCAGCTCCTGCAGGACAGATGGAAAGAAACAGCCATTTCTCACTCAGGTTCCCCTGTGCGTGCTCATCTACGTAGTGGAGCACACAACTGAAAAGGAGCCACGGAGCAGAGGACTTGTGTGGCTAATTACCCCATGGGCACACAACCCTCCACGCAACTCAAAACCTCAGTTGCTGCTGAATTTTCCTCAACTCATCAAGGTGCTGAGCTCCTCCAAAGTAAGGAAAATTGGTGGTCCATTGCCGCATAGTTCTCTGTTTTCTGTGACCATCAGCTGGAAATAAATTGTTCTGACAACCTAGAAAGCCAGGACTCCGCCCTCCTGAACATCTATTTGCTAAAGTGAAAGAAGCATAATATTTTATTGTTGAGATGGTGCTCTTGACTCCAGTGCTTGGCCATCGTAAAGGGCACGTGGAATTTACGAGGAAAAGCAAACACCAGCCTCATAGTAGCATGTGCCACTGATGACAATGGGAACTTCTGTTGCTGAACTTTAGGTGTGGAATATATGCCAGGCTACTGTTTAATATATAGAAACACATCTCCACACTACTGAATTTGAAGCTGTGACCAGTGCAAAAATATATGGTCCTCTATCAATCGCTACTCTTTTTCAACACGTTTACCATAAACAAGCTCGCAAAGTCTTCTGCTCCAGCTTCAAAGCAGACAGGACAGAGAGTCTGGGGGCAAGACAGAGATAAAAACACTCATCAAATATATAAATCAAGCAGCCTGGAGTATCAGATGACTGCCACAAGTGGAAGGAGTGATCAGCCCCAAGCACAGTGGCCACAGGGTGAGCTTGAAAACTGAGCAGAATTTCAGTTTTTGGATGGTTCATGCAAGCTTCTTTCCCTGTTGGGGGGCGATGTCTGAGAAAAATACAGTATGGTCACAAGGGAAAGCTTATTTTATTTTGCCATCTGATTTACAAGCAGTTTGGTTGACTTCAAAGGAATCAATGAAAGTGATTAGAATAAAAGTAGTACTTTGCATTCAGGAAGATGTATCTGGCTTTCCAGGGTGATGGTGGGTGGCATAGAGGCTATCCTGACCATCTGCAAAGAAGCACTGGAACTAGACTTAGCGAGAATGACAAAGTAGGACTAATTAGGAGCAGAGACGCTGCAGATTTTTGATATATATGCTTGCACAAGTGATACTGGCTGCTTTGTCTTTGATTTTGATTCCAGTCATGTTTGGAGGAGCTTTCGCATTGTGTTTGACAGAGGTCATGAGCCATAACCTAAAGCAAACTATATAACCAAACCGCTGAATCACATGTGCCCTTGTCAGGTTATTTCCTCTTTATGTTCTGCAAAATCGAGGGAAAGCCTTAGTTCAAGCTGCCTGTTGAAGAGGTGGGGGTTTTGTATGGTAATGGGCAGCACCAAACACTTCTGTCGCTAATGTCAGTGAAAGTAATGCAGTTTATTAAATGGGTCGTGGAGAACATTGTGGGTCCAGGGCTTTTAAACAGATACTGGAGTGGAAACTATTGCAGAAAGAGCATACTAATAATATACCAAAATAATTTTGGTCTTAGGAAGCAAATAACATAGCAATTAGAGAATCTAATTAATGAGGATTTTTACATAATTAATTTAATGTCCTGATTGTGGTAAAATGTCACATTAACATTTCATTAACATTCATATTTACTAATAAAACAAGTGTTAACTAGTGATGCATTACATTTTCAGGATACTTTTAGCAAAAAGTAGTACACTGTATAGGAACTTGCTTTTGCATCATCACCTGCCGCTCTCCCTGGGTAGGGCACACGGTTATGCATTTGAATACCCACATCCTTTTCCTGAGAGCAATTTTGATTTGTTCTTTGACATTAGACATTATCTCTTGCACAGCAGGGCAATTTTTACACTGTCTTTTAGAAGCAGTTGGAGAAACGGGTAGTATATGGTTAATTAGAGTTGTATTTCGTTGTCGTAAAGATACTTAAATGCCCTGTTCCTTCTTTGGCTTTTTTGTATCAGGAATTTCCCTGGTGACCAGTGTGGAAGAGAAATATTTTCACCATTTTAGTAATCTCTAAGTAACATGCTTCTATTGTAAGGTGATGTTAAACCCTGCAGTGAATGAACACTAAACAAGCATTTCTAAATCCACCTGAAGGGATCAGGAGTGGGAGTGGGAAGAAGAACCTGAAGTTACAGTAAATTTAATCCTTGCTTTGATATTCATGTATTTCATCGCTGGGATCTTTCAGGATTAGATCCAACACCCGGAACAATTTTAATAGGCTTTGAAAAAAAGCCTTTGGCTTTTTCAAAGCCAATATGACACATCTTTATCACACAACCCTCTCTCTGCACCCATTTTTCTCTGTACAATTTGAATGTTACTGATTTGGAAACTGGTGTTTTCCCTGTGCACCTATTGCAACATGCAAATAAGTAACAGGGATGCTTGGAGGCACACATCTCTGCAGGCCTATGTTCTTTCTGGGACAGAAAAGCTTAACTACCTTGTTTCTCGACTAATCCTATAGCACAATGCATGACAAATAGGAGGTCCCAGCTACAGCGCAGGAGCCTAAGGTGCAGTTGCATCTCTCTAACCTCCCTCCTGGTAACAGGGAGTAAGGCAGGAGATGATGCAGGGTCCCACTAAGTCAAAATTTGATTTCAGGTTCGTGGGAAAAAGGTCCTGATTCTGAACATCTAGGATAGGCACATGCCTAATCCAGGAACCTGGGCTCAGAGTTAACATGTGACTTGTTTTATGCTGAATCAAATCTATTATCAATTCTGTTTATTTTCTTAATATCCAACTTCTGCATCACAGCTTTGAGGGGACAAATAATGAAGTACTTTAAAAAGGAAAGTATTTTATTATATCCATGTTAATGCACAGAGTGACAACTTTCAAGGTCACCTGCTAGGTCAGGAACAGCCTTTTGGTGAGGACTGAGCTCTCCCGTGTTTGGGACTGGTGTGCGTGCAGGCGTTGGGCCACGCTGGCGGTGTGGTTTACAAATCTGGTGTGCAAAGCGTGTGACAAATACAGAAACTTGATTTTTCCTGGTTTTTCTCCTACTTTGGGCTACACTTCAAAGGAATGCTGATTAACAGTAGTAGAAGTCACTCATCTAATTAAAACTATTCCTTCTTTCAGAGCCTAGGCATCCCTGGGAGAAAAAATAATATCTAAACTGGCCTGTTGCTGGGCCTAGGCAAAAAAGATGGCTTCTGAGTAACATGTAAATTGCTAACTGGAGGATAAAGATGCTGATTAAAATGAAATCTGTAAAGGAGTAACCCTATAACCTAATTCAGGATCTTTTAGCAAACTGAATTGAGCAGAAACCTTACAGACGTGGATAGCACACTTCAGTGCAATTCCCGCAAGCTCTGCGCTGTGACACAAATGTGGTGATCACGTTGCTCCTGGCTAGCTGGGGACGTGCATTAGGGAGGGTAATATTACTGTTAATAAGCAATGGACTTGCGGAAGGTGGACGAAGACTGCTTCTGCAGTGCAGTGTTGCCTAATGTGCATTTCCCAGTGCCTTCTCCACGCCTTCAGTGGTCACTTTTCCATTACTTTTCATAAGAAACCACTAGGAAACACCTAAAGCACTCCCTGTCAGGGAATTCCCCTTGATATTCAGCCTTAACATTTCTCTCTGAACTCTCATCTCATTATTTTTATTTATAACCTCTTGGAACACCTTGAATAATTCTTTTCCATCTTTTCTATTTTCAGACACAGGCAGACAGATATTCACATTTTCCCCAGTGTTTGCCCAGCCAGGCTGTTCAGAAGTTTCCTTTAAACTTCCTTCACATGCCCCTGCTTCTACAAGTCCTGTCTCCTTTGGTCTTGAGTGGGGTTTCAGGGGAGGAGGAACGTCTCGGGGGGAAGCTGTGGAGTAAAAAGAGAGTACAGACACTGTGCCTGCTTGGGGAAAGGGGGAGAAGTAGAGGAAGGCAACCAGCCAGAAGTAGCCTGTGCTGTTTCTCTAATAAAAGCTTCTGGTGTTGGAAAGGACTTTCTTGGTTCTGTAGTGCTCTTGTGACACCGCAGCACGGGCAGGTTTCCCTGCAGAACAGTTGCTGCAGGAGCTTCATGCCCTCAGCTCTTACTTGATGGTGGGGACATTTTTTGGACCCCGCTAAGGCACAGCCTCTGCACCCACTTCCCGGCATGTACCTCATCCGAGAGGAGATGGCATGTCCTGACTGGCAGCTGGTTTTACCCGCTTCTTACCAATGGACCTTCCAAAAGCTCATTTCAGAAGATGTGGTGGAAAAGGGAAGGTTTCAGCCAAATGGTGGTTGGCTTTTGTGGCTGAACAAAGGAGCCAGCCAGGTTTGTGTTGTTTGAATGTCCTGGTCTGAGTTCACAACTTGTAAACCCATTTCCCTTTTCCAAACTAATTCTTCCTGCAGGGGATGGCACTCAAAAGCTTTTGTTAGGACTGCTGGGGGAGTGGGAAGGCTTACACACCACAGAGGCATCTAAGTGCCTAATTGCCACCAATTTCAATATTAACTGCCCTAAATATGCCTTGGAGGATACATATCAAAGGCAGATACTTTTAAAGGGGATTGGTCTCTATCTGAGTTGACAATCTCCTTGGTTCCTGCCAGTGTTTTTTTGCAAAAGATTTTATTCTTTCATTTTTCCTGCTGGCTTGAGCAGCTGAGACACAGAGTGGAGGAGGACTGCAAGGCTGACAAAAGGTGGCTCGATAACTTTTGAATCCTAGAAAGGAAAGGGTCTGTGCAAGGGGCGTTTGCTACAGCAGTTCTGTTATGCACTGACTTAGGCGCTGCCTATCTAACACACGCTCAGCTTCCTTGGAAAGAATTTGCTCTTGGCCTTTGCTCTCAGCCCATATTGTTTCAGCCTTCACAGCACACCAGCTACGTCTTCAAAGTGCCTTGAATTAGTTTCTCCTGTCATAACGGTATGAAAATAGCAATGAATTCCACTGATCCTGCAGCATATAGCAAGCAGTGTCACTACAGCTTGTTTCTTGTATTTCCCACATAGGATGCCAGGTAGTTTTTGAGCCCATATGTTATGAATATAAGGTAGAAGCTCATGACCTAGAGTTGTTCTCTTCTAGGTACAGCAAAAATAGAGTAGGTGAGAGAAAGGAGCAGAACAAATATAGTGTTGGTTCACACATATACATAAGTAGGACGTGCCAAAGTTAGCTGAGCTGCTCTGATGGCTCTGCAGATCCTTCAAGGTACCATGAGGAGATGTTTGCGTGACAGCTCCTTTCTGTGCTGCAATGGGAGATCTAGCACCAAGTGGCATGTTATTAAAAAAACCCACTCTCAAATGTAAATCAGTTATGGCAAGTACCTGACATTCAGGTCATATATCTATAATTACCCCAGCGTGATGAACCTCTTTGCTAACATAAAGTAACTTCCACCACTGATAATGTATCTGTACTTCGAATGGCCCAGAAGGCGTCACCACGCTGAAAAACTGGTGTTTGCTGCTTTGTTAGGAGCTGCTTCTACATCAAATTCAAACCTAAAACATCTATTTGGAAGGAAATGGAATAGTGGGTGTATTTAAAAATATATGGCTGACATCCATTTTCTGGTAAGAATGCTGAACAATTGAAAATGCAGTTATCTAACCTGACTTGGGCTAGCATGTAATTAATTAGCCCAATAAAGTCAGACAGTCTACATGCATTTCTAATATAGAGTAAACAACATCAACAGGAAAATTATTTCACATCCCACTTGCCCTCACTGAGCCTTGAGTAATGTTAGAGTTGGCTGAATGTTCGAAATAATCTTCCAGCTTGTGTTTTGGTAAACAAAACAAAACCAACAATCTTCCACTTGAAAACAGTTTCCTTCTTCTTTCTATTTCAGCGAATGCTCCAGTTTGCTCAAGTGTCTCCTTATCCCTAATTTGCAGCATCTGGGGGGAAAGCATGGCCACAGATGTAATCTAGAGTTAATTTTTAATTTATGTATTTATTTTTAGAGGACATATAAAAGAGTCTGGAGCTTCCCCATCGGTCCTTTACAGTCCTTCTGCTCTGAACCGTCATTAATCCGCAAGAGGGGATGCCCTCAGCCCCTGGTCCTCAGTAGTGCCTGGTGGGAACTGGTGCAGCAATTTGTGGCTGCCCTGCTTTGGAAAGGATGGTTTTCTGTTTACGCATCACAGAGGAGGTTCAGCCCTTCGCTGGCCTTCACGCCAAGCTGCAAGAACTCAGGCAGCCCTGAGACTTTCAGAAATGCGAATATTTTATTACAGCTGCCATCATCATCAAAAAAGCTAAAATAAAATGCAACATAAAAGAGAAAAAACAATGGAGGGCACATCTGGGAGGCTCTTCTCCTGCCAGGCCACCTCTTGTGGCTCTGGCTGCTCTCTGTGCCTAGCGCCTGGCAAAGTGCTAGGTGCTTCACGGTGCAGCAGGACACTGAGCTGCCAAAGGACACAGGCAGCCAAAATGGAGCAACGATGGGAGACAACACATTTTTTGGAGCCACTTGTTTATGTGAACTCCCTCCCAGTGATCACTAGTTGAACCCTGGAGGGTTATTCGCTTGCTCCTTGCAACACAATGCTGTCGGCGCCTGGCTCCTTGTGAAACAGCTGCCAGTGCCAGGGGCTTTGGGGTGTAAGGGGGCTGCATCCCTAATTGCTTAACCTCATGCCAAGGCCATTTCTACCAGCACAGATCACCAGCACTTGCCCTGCCAGGGTGTCTAGATACCTGATCCTTCAGGAGCTGAAATGCCAGACGAGACTGGTTGACTTGACTGGCAGAAAGACATGTCATGAATTAAGTGATAAACTCCATTTGTGGCAAACAGCACGGGTACAGGAGCCAGCACATGTGGCATAGTCTGAGTAAAAAGAAATGTCAAAAAAGTAGTTTTCAATCAGAGGAAGAAGAGTTCTTTTCCACCTTGTGGTTTTTTCAGTAATTATGTGCAATTTCTTAGCTGCTGGCCAAGGAAGGGTGGCAGAATCAGCTCCTCAAACAAATATGCTCACCTTGCCCACCAGTAAAATTTAGAAATGTATGTGGAGCTTAAATAAATGTGTTTGCTGAACTAGCCTGACATTTTCATTACAAGTTCCTGAGGAAGGTGCTGTTTTACCTGGGTTTTGTTGCTGTAATTCAGTCAGCGTTCTGGATTTGATGAAAACAATTTTTACAAGTTGGTCTTTACTGAGCTGGTCCAAGAAAAAAATAATGAAAAAGCTGCCACCATTTACCAAATCCAAAATATTTTTCCCGTCTCTAGTTCCTAACATTTTTTGTCAGTCATGCCTAGAATGAAAAGTGCTCTTTTTTATGCACATGAATTTGAAACAATTTTCCTAAGGAATTCTTGGAACCCTCCCACGTACCCTTTATTATGATTACTTTTTTTTTAAACTTTTTTTGCTTTGGTGCAATTGTCATACTGCATTTGAATATACTGGATACTTCCAGGGGAAGAACAAAAATAAATGGGCTGGGCTTGGCTGATGAAGCGCAGCTAAATCCAGAGAGCTGCTTTTGAGATAACTCGGGCTTTTATGAGTGGGAGTGGGATTACCCAAATGGGATAAAATATCATTAGTGCCTGGCTAAAATACCTGCTGAAGGATTTTTGTCTTAAGATAGTCAGTTTAGGGAAACAACAGACCCGAGGATCAGATTTTACGAGTGACTGTGATCTGGCCCAGCCCTGTCCATGGGAGCCAGCCTGCACATACCTTTCAGGAGCAGGCAGTTTTGCAGATGATTATGTTCCAGCAGGACTCCTTGTGCTAATTACTTTCCAAGATGACTAAAGTATCATCACTTAAAATATAAATAAATAAATAAAAAAATCAGCCTGGGGAACAAGAAGAGAGACTAAAATGCAAAATGATTTGTAAGGAACTGAAAACACACTGAACAAATTTCTGGCTTTCAGTTAAGGAAATGTGAGGGTTTTGTAAGAGGCAGAGAATGTAAGAGCCCCTTTTCCCATGGGGAGAAGAAACCCCCATTTTAGAGAGTTTTCTGCTGGACTTTTCGAATCACTTTTGTTTCTCTGGGAGACGGGAATTCCTGGCAGGGACAAGGCCTTTGATTCTTCACCTCTCTGGAAACTGAGCTGATGGTTTTTTTTCCATGGTGCAGCCTGTTCCTGCTTTGTTGACCTGGTTATTCTTCCTTGTTTAGAGAAGTTTTGTCTTAGGCTGGAAAAAGAAAAATACAGGCTTTTGCTCATCTTTCATCAGGCTAGAATGAAAGACAAAAAACAAGGCGGCTTTTGCGCTTCCAGAGAATGACAGGCATTTCTGATACGTTAAAATTGTTAAACATTCCAAGTCTGGCAATTGGAGTCAAGTGAGTTCAGTCAATGTTTATTTCCTTTGGTCTTTTAAAAGCCTTTTCCTCCCTTGTATTTTTTTTTTTATGATGGTGAAAGCATAATTCAAAAAACTACAATAGAAAAGGCCCTTTTTCTCTCTATCCCAGCATTTTAAATTCGAAACTCCTCACCGCCTGCCAAGGGAACGGTGCAGCATGCGACGGCAGCAGCAAAAGCCCTCGCAGAGCGAAGCACTCATTGCCCCTGTTACGAAACAGGAGGCAGTAATGGGAATAGCAGGAGGAGGTATGGTTTTATGGTGTCCTCCTTGTCCTAAGGGTGTTTCAAGTTTCATTTGTACCTCTACCACCAAGCCATGAGAAGGCAGTTAAACCTCCTCAGCCTGGAGTGTTTTCGTGGTAGGAGCGGGGCCAGAGGAAGAGGGGAAACAAACAGCAGGATGGGACATAACAGCCTCCAAATATTTCACTTGTTTGCTTTCCCTCTCCATTCCCGGCTGCAAACACAGCACTGCCAATAACAGGCTGTCCTCGCCCCAGCCCAGACCCCCTCAGCAGCCCTGCCGTTGCAAGGGCAATTGTACCAGCCAAGCCCCTGCCTCACTTGGGTGTCTAAAATTCAGATTATTTGCCCCTTCAGTTAGTTTCAGCTAATGCCACCGACCTCCCTCCTCTGCAGCGTCAGGCAGGGCTGGGGACTGGTCCTGCTGGCAAATGTGCGGTCCCTGCAAGGTGACCGACCAGCATCCCAGCAGGGTGCCTTTTTGGCATGGAACACTCCCCAAAAACACCAAACTCAGCATCACAGCTGAAGGGGAAGGGGAAAAGGAGGACTTTGGCAAGTGGAAATGAGTGTTGATTAAAGAAATCCCTCTGATTAATCACACACCATGGGCATGTACTCTGTGGTAGTTTGGGGTAATATTTAGCAACACCCCATCTTTTTTGTTTGCCAGAGGCAGGATGTTTTCAGCATTTTTTTAAAGAGCAGCCAAGGGAGTGTGGCAGTGGGTGAGCACATGGCAGCTCTCCTTCCTGGAGCCTGTGCTGGAGGGACAGCGTGCTGCCATTTGGTATGGCAAGACCTGAAAACCTGCTCAGAAATCTGTCAAAAGACAAAGACATCATTCAGAAAATATGATCTTACCCTTAATTCTTACAGAACGTGTGGATTCAATAAAACTGAGAAGAAATGTGATCCAGGACAGCTAGGTGCTTGCAGTCAGCATCTGCCTAGTGACTGCATCACTTCCAATACCGAGCATTAAAATATTAAGCGGACTGAATGTTTCAATCAAACTCTGAATTGATTCTGTTCCTGGTCAAGGTCTAGTAAAGCCTTGATCATTACAGAAGAAGCTGAAACGGCAGTAAAGCAGTTGACTGACATCCCCTGGGAGCACTGACACACGCCATGGTCAGAAGAAGCCTCAGCAGATGGACCCAAAATGTCAAAATGCCAAAAGCAGGTCTAGTGAGGAGCTGAAATGGCAGTCAGGATGGAGGGACAAGGTGTGTGTTGTGGTTTAACCCCAGCTGGCAACTAAGTACCACACAGCTGCTCGCTCCCTCCCCCCTCCCCCCCTACCGGGATGGGGAGTGGAGTCAGGAAAAAGGTAAGCTCGAGGGCTGAGATAAGGACAATTTAATAACTGAAACAAAATCTAATAATAATGATGATGACTCATCATTGATGGTGTGTGATATGGTGATGATGGTAACGACAAGAGTAAGAGTAATGAAAAGGAAAAAGAAGGGGAGAGGAATAAAATCCAAAGGGAAGGAGAAAAACCCTGAAGTGATGCACAACACAGTTGCTCACCACCCGCTGCCCAATGCCCAGCCAGGCCCCCAGCAGCAAATACCTGGCTCTGGCCACCCCCCCACCCGTTTATATACTGAGCATGATGTCCTATGGTATGGACTATCCCTTTGGCCAGTTCAGATCAGCTGCCCTGGCTGTGCCCCCTCCCGGCTTCTTGAGCCCCTCCAGCCCTCTCGCTGGCAGGGCCTGGGAAGCTGAAATGTCCTTGGCTTAGCGTAAACGTCACCCAGCTACAACTAAAACCATCGCTATGTTATCAACATCATTCTCATCCTAAATCCAAAACACAGCACTGCAACAGCTACCAGGAAGAAAATTAACTCTGTCCCAGCCACAACCAGGACAGTGTGTTCAAGCAAGCAAGAATGAAATTGGCCTTTGACAATTGCTGAACTGGCAGAGGGGAGCTGCTGCATCTCAGATCGCAGACATGGACTAGGAGGAAGCTTGAAGGGAGGTCCTGGGAGGTAAGGATGCAGAGGGGACTGGTGCAGAGCATCCTTCCCTGCTGCCGGCTGGCTTAGGAGCACTGCCGGCGCTGGGCACTGCAAGGTGCTGCCGAAGCAGACTCAGAAATCAGCTCAGTCTCAGAAATGAGGCTTGGGCAGGGGTTCGCAGATATACACATGGAGGACAGAAAACCAGTGCTGTAGATTTGGGAAGATGTAAAAAATGAGGGAAATGCCAGCTACCATGGCGAATGGACAAGAGCAATGTTGATATTAAAAGGTGAAGCGTTGCAAGAGAAGCATCAATTCCATGCATAGCAATGCATATAATTAACCTTTGGCTATGGTGAAAAATATTTCAGCAACAGGCATACATTCCTACCCAGACTAAAAACCAGCCTGCACTACGCTCTCAGCGCTCCGGCCTCAGATTCACACGCTAAAAATGCGAATGCCTGCCAGTTGCCTCCTGTTTGATGGGGCAGTCTGCGGCACCGCTTCCAAACGCTACTGTCACAAAGCGATGGCACGTCTGACTGTGCCTTGCGCTCCAAGGAGGGCAGGCGGTGCTCCCGACACCTGGCCCTGAGCAGAACGTGCCACTGGCATTATCGGGGTACGATGCATTAGACATGTGCTTGCTATTGTTAATAATGCATTTGCCACATTAACTTATCACTGCTCCATCTCTAACGCGTATCACGATAAATTAATCAAAGCCTGAGCTGCTTGCACAAAGCAGGAGCCCAGCGCTGATACAAGATAATTTCCCTGAGTGAGAATTTGAGGATTAACTCTCGATTACTTTATGCCTGGGATTAACAACATTACAAGACTGATAGTGGTTTCAGATCCAACAACCTCTTTTTTATTAGGAGGGCAGAGTCAGAAATAATGGATCACTGGGGCAGTGAGGTCCGTTCAGGCAAAGGGATGCTCCATATGAGGGTAAATATCTTTTAAAAGGTTAGCATTGTGCCACCCCTTAATTCCTACCGAAGAGGAGTGACATACTTCACACTGCTTGCATTACCATTTCACTCGTTACTGCCTGCCTGGATTTCTGTTTTAATTCTGACAAAGTGCATGGCATTGCAACTGAGCTTCCCACCAGCACAGGGGTAAAAAACCATCAATCGTGTTTTTGACACTTCCAGAAGGAAGGTGTTTAACATACAGGAGATCCATCACACACCACTCATCAGATAAGCCACCCTGTGTTTGTAGTAACAGGATTATGTGGCATGCCTTAAATGCAATTAAGCTCTTATTAAAGGATTCAAAATACCCAGCTCTCTACCAGACTTCTTGCAAAGCATCCGGCCAATTTCTGCTCATCTTTTTAAAAGTGCACCAGTCCTATGAGAGGGCACAAATGGATTTAACTTCTGCTGCGGCTGTTTGGTTCAAAACTAGCAAACTCACCATTAATTATTGATCTGGCTTGTCAAGCTAGAGCATCAATTATTGCAGGCCTGGCACATGGGGCTTTGGAATTAAAAGCATCCGTAACCTTTGCGTGGAAAGGGCTTACTCTTTTTGGCTTAAGAATACCATTTTTCTTCCACGATATGTTCATGACTGCTATACATGTGGCTGGTTCCCAGTGCAGGTAAGCCTCTAGGCTGATTAAATAACAGCAGTAAATGGTACCCAGATGGACCCCCTGATAAGCAGAAGATTGTTAATTTCTGGAGCTGGTGCTCTGTTCCCTGGGGAAAGGAAACCGCTGTATCACTATTTTTTCTCCTCGGTATGAATGCCTTTCAGTTTTAGGCTTGTAAGGATGTCTTTGCTTTTCATCCATTCCAGCTGTGACATATATTTGATGGGTAGAAATGGAAGTTATGGCCATCAGGCATGGAAGATGAATCAGTTGACATTTCCCTGGTGTAATAGGGTTCAGATTTACTCCTGGAGGATGGGAAAATGACTCTGACAGAGAGTCCTAAAATCCTGGGCTGGGGAAACATGTTTTTGTAATTGCACTTGTTGATGAAGAAAGGATAAGCAAAGGATAAAGCAGTATTTCTTTTCTGACTGATTCAAGAAATATTAGCTTGCCAATTTTGGAAATCTATGAAAAATCACCTTGTAGTTATTAGGGCTGGGAGTCACAACGAATTACAGAATCCTTACAGTGATATTTCTGAGAGCTTTTATATGGACACATTTCTTAGCACTGAAAAACAGGGAAATAATAATTCACGTGGGATTTGTGGGTTTGCAAATGAAAGCAGCACTTGCTCTCAGCAACATGAGTGCATAAAAGAGCTGAGTCTTCCCTCTAACGTCAGTGGATGTTGCAATTCACAAATTAATGCTCATATTCTACTTGTTTGTGGGCTGCTGCTCCAAAATGTGCATTTCAGGGGGATCTTCCCCTCCAGAAGTGCCGTTGGGTCTCAGGCTTGGGCAGGCAGGTGCCGGGCTATTTTGTCTCCATTTTGTCTTGTGTTTTATGGTTGGATTGGGAATTTCACTGCCTTCTGTGTTTTTTACAGCACTTATTTCAGGACAATCTTCATCCTGCAGTGGCACCATATACTAAAGTGAACGTGTTTATGAAGTATTAAGTCTAAGAAGAAATTGTAAGGCATGAGACTGGAGAGGAACTACTGCGTGTAACCCACAGCATCATTTTTTTCTCTTCAGGATCTTCCAGCTAAAGTAAATCAGTGAAGTCCTACTGTTTAGAGCCTCACATTAAACTCTATCTCTTGGCAGAAAAGGAATCAAGCAGCCCAAGGACATTGCACTTGCACACTCAATGGGGAGGTGCAGCTGACAAAGCCTTTGTATCAAATGCATCCAAGCAAATGATGCTAAAATAAAAATCTCATTTCTTTCAGAGGGAAAAACCATGGACATATGCATAAAAGATTTTGAGGAAGATGTTTCCATTTCATTTATCTGTTTTATTAGACAAGAAAACCTGGTTTCTGGACCTTAGCAAAACACTTACCTTAAATCAGCCCATGCAGCTAAGGATATTAAGCCAGTGAGCTCATCACACCCTTTCCTTTCATACGTGGCCTGAAAGCTAAATTAATAAACAGTTTCTGTCTTATCTGGCCAGTCAGGTGGGGGAGCAGCCAAGAAAGCACGCTGAAGGTTGCTCCTTGAGACCAGGTCAGCAAACTGCTGCCTTCAGAGTGGGCACAGCCATGGCAGACGGGTGCTGGCATCGCTCCATGGCTTCAGCTTGTTATCAGCCAGGAGGAATTGCTCAGATAAACGGCGAGGTCATGGGAGCTGTTTGACTGCAGCCCAACCTGATGGAAATTCTTCCCTGATGACTCCACCATGCCCTCTGAGTCCTGTCCTTCCTGGTGGGGCAACCGAGTCAATGGTGAGCAGACCAGCCCTTGGTACCTTGCAAACACACAGCTGCTGAAATAGAGACCTGCCGTCAGCCGGCAGGCTATGCCTGGGATCTGCTTTCAAAACCAGAAGCAGCTTTCAGCTCCTGGTCCATTCCTCTGCCAAAGGCTACTCTTGGAGGCTGCTAGGGCTGGAGGTTCGTGGTGCTAAGGCGGTGCACGGGGAAGCCTTTGTGTGCTGGTGTGGTACCTTCCTCCCCCTGCCTCTTCACAGGAGCCAACACTCCCTCAGCCAGTCGCATTTCTGTGGGAAAAATGACACCCAGAGGGTTCTGCTTTTGCTCTAGACAGCAGGGAGGGGAAGCTGAAGAGGTCAATGGGCCACAATCGCCCTTCTTCTCAAGGGGAAGAGAAGCTGCTGCTTCCTATGATTCAGAATTTAGGGGAGATAAAATTAGCATCAGTCATTGCACCTTACTGGGACACTTCAAACACCCATATACTTAGCTGGCCTAACCTCAAACAAGCTAGCTGCTGGGCTTGGCAATCTCTTGGCAGTGGATAGAAGGGGTAGAGGGTTTCAATAGTTTGCCATTTCCTCCTCTAGCAAACAGACTCACTCCATGAAAGCTGAAAAACACGCGCTTGGAGAGCTTGGAGAGAGGCAACACAGGAGATCCCACCCATTTTCCTTGCACTTTCTGACCCCGCAGGTGTTTGGGTACGGAGCCTTCTGCGAGGAAAACAGAATGCAAGTAAACATTTCCATGATGGATTTTGTCAATCCACTCATCTTCACCATTTCTACCTGGTCCCACCTGACTCTGAACTGATGGTGAATTTAGGGGTCACTCGCCGAGTGGGGTGCAAGGCAGCCTTGCATCAGGGAGCCCTGTCCCAGGCTCTGCCAAAGCACCCTTGCTCCCTGCAGAAGAAGGGCTATGCTTGGAAAAGCAAGCCTGTCAAAAATGGATTAGTGAAAACACTTATCCCCTTTAACAAGCTGGATTAAAAATAATAAGTCTCATCAGGAGGCTCAGTTTAATTGCTAGGATTATTACAGCAATGGAGTCATAAGGGGAGGAAAGCTAACAGGAGACATGTCCTCCAGAAACCTGCTCCCTTGACTTCCCTCGCAAACTGGAGGAGAAAACTGGCCGATGATTCAGTTTTGCCTTTGATTCAACATAATGACTAAATCCTGCAAAGATAATTGGTGTTATGGCCATTTGTGCTGGCAGCTGTACTCCAGCACTTTTTAAAATCATTATCTGTTAAGACATTTGCAAATATACAGTGAGCCTGGCAATGCCTCATTAAAGCACTGAAGAAGACAGTCATAAATTTTATTGCCTCAGCATTACATGTGGAAGTCATAACGGTACAGATCTGCTCTGAATGTATAAATTCCCTTATCGCTTCAGCAAAATCTCCTGTTTCTCTGGACAAGCTCTTGAGAAGGGCATAAAAATGAAAAATTCCATCAGTATTCAAACAGAGAAGTCTGACCAGCTCAATTTTTTTTTTTTTTCATTTAAGAAAAATGTTTTTTCTAACCACGCAGAAATGTATTTTAAAATGTAACCATACCGAAACATCAGGCAAATACTATTCCTGCTGCAATTATCTATGATGCTTCACTTCCAGCCCACTACTTCTCCTGATGCACATTAATTTTTAGTTCAGGGTCTCTATACAAACTTACTGAGATCGGTGCAAAGATTATGGTTGATTTCTTTCAGTTTTGCATCAAACCCTTGATCAGGACATCTCAGCTTTTATTAGGAGATAATAAATTTGCTAGTGGTTTAGAAAAATTGTGTTGCCTTTGGCTTAGAAGAATGGGTTGTTATTAAATGGAGCTGAAAAAGAGAAATTCATGTGATATCATTCTATATTCCAGGGACAGGCCTCTAGCCTGTCTTCAAGAATTTGCTGTTTGATGTTTGATGTTGTCAATTTGTACATATGAAAAAGAAGTTTAATTCTGTCAACTTCCCAGAGGTTTAATAGTGTTTGAAAGGTGAACAAATCCCATTGAGTCAGTCACCTGTATCTTATCCCACATGAACCTGGAACTGGGCTCTAAATCAAGGAAAACAGATAAATATTTAGCCTGATGAAATCCCCACGGACTGAGATCAGCTTCTTACTGTCACTCCTGCTGTTCCTCTCCGCAGGTCTTTGGATGTGGAGAGGGATTTTTTAGGATGTATATCCTCCTCGATGTGCACGCAGGTCGCCTCTTTGTGCGGCTGTGTGTTTGCATGTGTATCCAGGGGAAAAAAATCGCCTTTGTATAGCTTCTCAGAGGGAGTTAATCTGTTTAGGATTGAGCCATCTATTCTCTAAGAAGGAGAGGGCTGCATTAAATGACGTGGATGCGAAAACATCCATGCTAGAGTTTCACTGCCACGCTGTCATGGTGAAGGAGATGTAGAGCAGGGACAATAAGGTGACACTATCAATATAAAGCCAGATTTACCATCATCGTTCCCAGTGATTTAATTCAAGGGTATGATATCATTCCCTTTCAGTTAATGCAGAAATACAGTCTCTATTTCAAGGTCTGAACACTTCCATCCAGATGAAAATACCACTTGCTCACCACTTGTTCAAAGACTTTACATGCGTTTTGGAGCTGGATTGCCAGGCGGCGTCCTGGGGGATGATCTCCTAACCCTGCAGAAGGGCATTCCTGCTGTGAGCTATTAATTGGAGCTGGGATAACATCAGCTGGGATGGAGGGAGCAGGAAAGGCACAGACTGATATCCCTCAGCTTCCAAAAGATTTTCCCCTGTGCCATGAATGACGGAGCAAAGCGTGAGCTGCAGGCTGGTACGTGGCCATGGGACACCCGGCATGGCCAGGCAGCTGACCTCCACGCAGCCTCTGCCACCCTTCTGCATCTCTTTGCTACCCCAGTTGAGAACTGTTTTAAAAAGAGAGAAATAAAGCAAATACACTTAGGGTTTGTCATTTTAAAGGCAAGACAAAATCTAAAAAAGGAAAAGCAAACAAGGAATCATAGGAAAATCTTACCAATAAATGAGAGGCCCCTGAGTGTTTTGATCACTGAAGCTGTCCAGAGGCATTGCCAGATATTTTTTTCCCAGCACACTGGAAAAACTCTCCGCTGGGATAGGTCTGCTTTGTCAAGTGTTAAGAGAGCCGGTTTGGCCTTGCTGAAGCTGAGGGTGGAGTTGGGAATGAAGCCTGGTTCTTGGTCAAGCCCTGGCTTTGATCTCAACTATGGAGACACTAGCACCTCTCACCGTAATTTAGGATCTGCCACAAATATTTAAGCTTCATATTCCCCTCCTCCCCCCCCCCGCCCCTTTTCCACGCTTTAGGTTTCTTCCTTCTCCTCTTGGACTCTTTTGTAATTTCAGGAGCTTGACCTCCCAGCAATGTTGGCAGCTGTGTATGCCAATGTTGACATCCCAGCCATGTACAGCTGCACAGCCCACAAACCTTCATAGTCAGAAGGTCAAATCACCTCAGGAAAAAAAAAATTAAGAACTAATAATCGGCCTATCCCAAACACCTTTTGTTTGAAAATCTTAATGATTAAGAACAGAGCTGGCACCTTTCTGAGGGTCACTCAGCCCTTCGCTAGACCCTACACCCGGCACCGCTACTTCTTACCCCGAGTGGGCAGATTAGGAAGGGCAAAGTCTTGGCTTAGTTCCCCAAAATACCGATCAGCTTCAGACGACACATCAGGGTAAGGGAGCTGGCTCACGGTAATTCCTACTTGGACCAACAAATCATTCAAATCAGGAGTCAGATCTTAGCTCTTGCCCTGTCTAGGATGTTACCCACCTTTGTACTGGGTGAGGGGGAGCCCAGCTCTCAGTGAGCCTCGGAAACACAGCCAGTATGTCCTTACCGAAACAGCAAGCCCTCGGGGGCAGTACGTACGACATACAGCACCTACAGGAAATAATGTTAGGATTACAAAAAAGAAAGATCTTTCTACCCTGTTTCAGTTCAGACTTGGAAATTACATTGTCCCTAGCTGCATAGTTAAGGGATACGGATGCAGGAGAGACTGATTTTTATTGAATCACCGCTGGTGCAGCACCTTTATTCCTTTTAAGCTATTCCACCCAGAATATGGGGTTACAGGACACTAGAGAAATCTACAGTATGATATTGAGACAACTGGATAATTTTACCAGCACCCTGTGCTGGCGTTACCGTTTTCATTACACTCCTATTACAGCAGCACATCTCAATGCCTCCTTTTTTCAGCTGGTGATGCTTTTCAACTCCAGGTCTCCCCCAGAGACTTCTGCAAAACTTCCCGTGAGTTCTCTTCCAGCCTCAGTGTACTTTGAGTATGAAAAGCTGCCACAAGTAGAACCATGCAAGTGGTGTGCTTAACGCAGCCGATGCACGGCGTACACGCAGATGTAAGAAGCTGGGATCGACGGTACTGCTGTGAGTTGACATTCTCTGAACTTTATAGTGGTGGGAACCGCGTATCTCCAAAATGTTTTGTAAATTGACCCTCCAGCCTAGAAAAGCCAAAGGCAGATTTAATTTAAGGTTAAAAGTGGAGAGGTCAAAGTGTTCTGGTTGTAAAGTGAAGGACTGAAAAAAAGCCTGGGCTTTTCAAGGTTCATACTTGGGCTGATGAGATGTAAGACATGCCTCAGCTCCTTGGATCCATACTAAGGAAGACTCTACCTCATGTTGGTGTAAACGATAGCAGCATCTGGCCAAAGACAAGAGGTTCAGTCACTCAAGCCCTTTAACAATGTCAGGCACGGTGCTTATCACTTTTCATTAACAAATAAAATGAAACCAAAAAGGCAGAGCACTGTTTGTTCCATTTCCACTCTAATTAAAGATGCACTTTGTTATTTTCTGGATCATTCACCCTTGGTTCAGTTTAAGTTTATTTTAAGGCAGGCAAATCAGCCTTTTAACTAGAGAATCCTTGGCCTCCCACTGCTCGCTTGCAGTGGCTGCCTAATCAGGGGGAAGGAGCATTTCTGCTTTGTGTAAAGGTGAGGCTGACGCTGACCTTAAGAAGTGGCCTGCCAATAAGTCACCGCTGCGGACCTGCCACGATGCACAATGCATCGTGCCATTACAAATGCGACGTGTCCAGAAAAGAGGCAAAGGACCTAGAGGTATATAACTACGAGAGTGAACTAGATCCACATCCTCAGGACATTTCCCTCATCTAATTCTAATTACACCAAAGGAAACTCCTGTTGTGACCAAATGTGAAAGCACATCTTGTGATGAATATTTCAACGTCTCCTTAATTTTTAAGCAAAGCAGAATACAAGTAGTACATATGGAAGAGGAAAGGCTAAGCGTACGTAAGTGTTAGTTCCCGTGCATGAAATACTATGAGGAAATCTACTCTTGGCTTGAGTTCATTAACCCCTCAGTTAACTCATTAACTGTCTGCGTGCTGTAGCGCTGCCATAAGCAAAGACCAAGGAACTGGCCCCAGCAAATCCTGCATCAAGGTCTCAGCACCTGTTAACATCACTGCTACATTTGCTTTCCTTCTGTGCATTACAGTACAAAGGGAAAGCAGCCAACCCTGATTAAGGAAAAAAAATATGAATGGGAACAAGAATAGTGAAATCAATAACTTGTTCAAAGCTGAAACATTGAAGAAATCTCTTAAAAAGTCCTCTTTAAGCAGACTGGATAATAGACTATTTTACTATATGTTATCATAGTACAATTTGCACCACGAACACAGAAGCTCTCCAGGTAGCTAAAGCCTTTGCTCTTGATCTTTATTTCCCAGTCTTTTTGAAGTGGTGATGGAAATGGAAATGAGACAGAGATGATGGTTATTGGGAATCTGCAGTGGAGCCTGAGGAGAGAGGGAAATTCTTTGCATGTTTAACTCTGCTAACTTCACCAGGGATGTTGCTGGCCTCGCAGGGCTATTGTCTTGGTACAATATGTTTTTATACTTTCATGAATGGGCTATTTATGTAGCTTCTATGGAGGATCTTCATCTGGTGGAAAACAATAGAGAGTGATGAGGATCTCTTCCACAGGGTTACAGATCTGACATTCGAGGGCCCCATGAGCCCGTCAAAGATAAAGTCCATTGTATTTAGATTTGAATAGAAGGAATGTTCAAATCTGAAATAAAAAGGCTGGGTTTTGATACCTTGAAGAAGCTTACCCGCTGATTTGTTTGTTGGTGAGGGAAAGTCAGGTAGCTTCAGTTTCTTCTTCCTGGGAGCTATGCACAACCAAATAACTACTCTGAGGAAAGCAAGCTGTTAGCTTCTTCAGGCATCTTCTTGCAGGGTTGTGCATTAGCTTGGCTCACACCGCTGACAGTGGGACTGTGTCTTTACTGCGATAGGACCTCAGTTCTCATCATCTTCACCTCGGTATTGACAAGTTTCTATGTAGCGCAATGGCAATTTGCTTCTGAGTGGAAACAATCTTAGCATGAATATGTTTATATGCTCACCGGGAGATCGGGCACGGATTAAACTATGCATAGTATTCTTCATAGTTACTCTCAAACAAATTCTGCACTTGGAAAGCCATCATTTTTCCCCACTATTTTTTTCTCTTTTGTCTGTATGCCACTTTTTCTATAATCTTTTTGCCTTCTTGGGTGGTAAACAATGATGGTTAATGTTAAATTTGTGCCATTGGCGTTGGTCAGGTTCCTAGAAGACAATTATGAACACCTTCTTTGATGTCCTGCACAACATGGTCTAAAGACACCAAGCCAATAATTCTGTCTTCAGCTCGTAAAACACACTTGAAGTATAGCCTATCTCTCAGGGAGTTATTGTCTTTAAGCATTGAAACACAGACCTCAAAAAATGGAGACTCCACCACATTTTCCTTTCTCATAGACTTCAAATAAAAAAAACGGGGGAGCGATCATCCCCTAAGCCTAATTTGCTCTACTTACACTGGCATAAACAACAAGTGGGAAAATAATGTCAGTATGATACAAAAAAGAATTACTTTTCAATTAAAATACGACTGTTGGATGGAGCATGATAAACTGACCTTTTTACACTTAACCAGCCTCTCTGCCTGAAACCCAGCAGTTAGAAGAGTGTCCTTACATCACCTTTTTGACTTGGTGACATTTCTGGTTTCCATTGGGCTTGGCTGGAAGACCTCACAGTAGGAGAAAATCTGGTGGTCTTGCACCGTCATCTGTGGTAACAGCATGTGACAAAACAACTTTGCACCACTTTCTGCAGTAGGACATGGCATAATGAAAAGAATAGAAATGAAGAAATTAAAGGTTGGAGGAAGGCAACAATTTTCCATTGCTGGGAAGAGCCGTTTGTAACCAGCTTCCCCGCCTGACTATAGGCTCTTGGCTTGCAGCAGGACTGAGCACTGCCTTTCCCCTGGCAGGGGGAGGATGCAGCAGCAAAACCTGTCCCTTAGCTTTCTGCACCTTGAGGAGGTAAAAGCAGTGGTGTACCAATTGCCAAGGGTGAAAAAATGCCTTGTGAATGTGGCTGTTCTCTAACCAAACCTGCTGGTCTCCATCTACCCCCAAGTATGCTCCCAAGGGTACATGCTCCAACCACGGTGTCATCTCCTTGTGTTGGTCCCACATCACTCTCCTGACCCCAAGCAGGCAACAGTGTTTTTCCCTGGTTATTTGGGCTTGCAGACAGGAATGGGCCATGCCTGTGCTAAACCCTTCATCTGGCTGGCGGGTAACCAGGCAGGAGCACCTGCCCCCTTGCATAGTGCCTGCTCCTTGGACGTGGGGAATTCTGCACAACCTGCTCACTGGCCTGCTGGAAAAAAACCATGAAATCTCCCCAAGATTCTTTATTCATGAATACTGAGAGCAAGAACAGGCAAAACTGATCGCTGGGCTATGAAATATCAGCACATCTCCACGTGATGCGGCCGGAATCCTCGTGCTTCTGATAAATTCATGTCTCTCTTATCAGCTCTGAGTATTACATTGCTTTCTAACTTTTTTTTTTTTTTTTTCATAACTGTAGATGTTTAGCTGTCTGTTAAAATGAATAATTAGACTGGTAGATTGGGGGAATAAAATAGGACACACTGTTGGTTTAGCACCGTGTTGCTCCCAGGGGACACTATTCTGGTGGCTGAGGGACTGGAAGACATAATCTTTAACAATAAAAAAGGAGCTGATGAGTCATTCCAGCTATGAAAGGAATTAAAATATTTTTAAACAGAAGAGTTAGTTATTAATAAAGTGCAGGAAGTGATAGGGAGTTATTGCACTTTGAGCAAAAAGACCAACACGACTTCCTCCCACATACTCCCTACTTTGATGATACCCACCCTCCCTCTTAAATCTTATTTTTATTCCCTCTCGATTTTCTTTCAGAACTTGTTTACAAAAGTAGTCATGATGTTATCCTTTCTCTGGGTGGATCCTCATTTGCAGTAAATGGTTTCTACTTCTCAGTCTTTGAAACTGGCCAAGGTTTGGAAAAACATGTCCAGTCATCGTTTCTGGAAAATGCCCATTTCCTGGGAACATGACCCAAAACACCAGTAGCCGGTGCAAATCTCCCATCCCTTCTGAATCCCCCCGAGGCTCTTTTCTTCCTTGGTATCTTAATACGGAAAGTTTAACCTGGGCCATATATCTTATGCAAATAAAACTGCCACTAATTTTGACCATACCAGGTGGGAAGGGTGCACAGCTGCAGAACATGGCCCTGGTGTCTTATAGACTGCAAAATCATCACTGGGGAGAGAACAGTAAGAAACACGTATTCAAAATCCTGCACCAGCCAAACCCTGTTTTCACACCTGCGTAACCCATTGCCTTCACAGATGTCACCTGGCAGCAAAGGCACCACGTTTTCTCCATACTCTATTCTCACCTTTGACATTTTTTCTGGAAGGTAAATTTAATGCATTAAACTATTTCAGAAGGCATTTAACAGGCTGCCTCCGCCCCTCCCCCCCGTAAATATCATAGTGCACCTTATTTTTCTCTTGATAAGTTTATGGATTTTCTTCGACTCCTTGAAGTATTTTGGCTGCTTTCCATAGAAACTCACACCAATCCACCTGAGTTAAGTGAAGTACTGCTGAAGTGCAGAGTCTCATTAGTTTGAGCGCTTTTTGACAGAAAAGCATTTTCCCTGGAAACTTTGCATCTGCACTCTTTTTTACTCACTGGTGCTCCAAATCAAAACTTTAAAACTGACCCCCCACCTAATCTATAAGGTTTTCTATATGGTTTTTTGTATTTATAAATATATATTTATATTTATATATAAATATTTATATTTATAAATCTGGCTTTCTAGCTGCGTGAATAACTGTGTTCCGATTTATGCTGCCTCCTTCCTTTCATCGCCGGTAATAGGATCCTGCCGCTGGAACCAAGTCCAAACCTCAAGTTTAATTTTAGTTCTTGATGCTTTACTTTTGAGATGGTCACTTTACAAATCAGAATTCCCCCCAGCTACCAGCTCGTTTTTGCTACTCTAAATCCTATGAAGCACAAGAACACAAGGGAAAAATGTCCTTCTTCATCTTGAAAACAGAATGTTGAATAGTTGGAATGTGGCAAAATGGAAAAAACAATTATGGTGTATTTGCTCCATGTCTAGTGCAGTACAGGGAAGACACTAGCCAGAAAGTTATGAGCCACAAAATGGAGGTTTCAGAGGAAATAAAATAAAACCAATTTCTTTTTTCCCCCTCTTTTTTTAAACTAATGCTTGCGTTATCGTAACACCTTGAGCCCTTTATAAGAAAAGCACAAAATCAAACTCCATACGGTTGCATTCTCTCTGATTTGAAAGATGAGGCTCTAGGGCACTGAGTTTAATATCCCTGTTTAATATCCCTTTAGTCTACCCCTGCTTCCCTTTTTTAATGTTAGTGGCCCAGGCTCATATTTCCTCTTTTGATTTCTTCTGAACAGTGAGGTGGATCTTTGTTTAATTTTGGCTTTCTTCCCCACTGCTGAGATCGTTTTATTTCTTAATCAGCTGTTACAGCAATGATTTTCTGCAATGTTTCTCTTTTTTCTTTTGGAAACTGTACATCTGCTCTTGGCATCTGTTCCATATCCTTTATGAACATTGAAGCAGGGAATTTATTTTTCTTTTTTTTTTTTTCTCGCAGAGGCTGAATCTATTGTCTAGAAGTTATTGTCTTTGCCTTAAAAAGCCCATGATCTCCTTCACTGATGCTTTACTCTTCTCATATTGGAAACACTTGCTATTGCTCATCATCTGGTGAAATCATATTTTATTCTATATCATTACTTTCCATGTAATTTCTGGAGTCTTTAATTGCATTCACTAACCATTTCAGCCCTTCTCTGTTACCTACTTTTTTATTGCTCCTTGTTACTTTTTGCACCTCATTTTTTTTGCACACCCATATTTTCTTTTTTATGCTACTAGTATAGATTTAATGACATCCACAATCTCTCAGCCTACTAGAAATAGACTTCAAAGCTGTGGCTTTTCTACCCCGTGTCATTTCTGCCTCTTCATTCAACAGAATTTCATTGCATTTGCACTGCTTCAATGCAAGCACCTCATTTTTATCATTTACCCTTCTCCACAGTATGGAGCAAACCACTTCTGCTGAAGAGTTTTGGTCTCCATTGAGATATTTTGCTCTTGATAGCTCCAAATCAAGTGGTGAATTTCTCTCTTTGTAGTTTTTGCATTAAAAAAACCACCCTACACACCTCAGCAAAGCGCTTGACTAATGCATTTATTGCTCCAACTTGTTTGTATCTGTAAAGTTAACATCTTTCATCTTGAAGTATTATTACACACTGTTGGCCAGTAAAGTGAAAATGGACAAACACGCCGTCTGGTTTATAATAGATCTTTAAACAGACGTTTTTATGCTTCACTGAAGAATTACTGACAGAGACTTTGCTCTCTAGAGTGCCAAGAACTTGTAAAGCTCAACAATTATAATACCTGCGCACCGGGAATGCTAACACAAAGCAGACCAAGCGTTTATTGAACCTCCAAGGACTGTGGATGCACAGGTTCCCTGCAGCTGAGCGCAACGACCATGCAAAGCTCAGAGCGAGAAAGGGGCCCTGAGTTTCTGATGTGCAATCTGATGGGCAAATTTAACTCCAGCAAAACATCAACCAGCCACCTGCAGACTCAGGCATCAGTAGGAGCATCAGCATATCTTGTGTCTCTTCTTCTGGCCCTTCCGCAGAGTCTCAGAGAAAGGAGAGCATCTCCCTCCTTCATCATCCTCTCAAAACAAAAGTCAAGTGGAGGAAAGTTTATCTTGCCTCCTATGAGTAACCAAGAGGAGCCCTGAAACAGGAGATTACTATAATGTAAGTATGGTACAAACACTGATTATCAACAAATACATGAGGAATTTATCAACAGCTCAGGCACACATGGATTTATCAGAGTAATAAGTGTTATTACTCTTTCCCTATAATTTCTTTTCTATGAACTTACCACACGATCTTAAAACACTTCAGTTTCCTTATTCCCAGTAATACATTCAGAAGGCTGCACCGAAGTTTTACTTTTGGAAAGCATAAAAGCTTTCATATTGTCTCAGCTTGGAGGTAATTCAAGACCAGCCCCCAAAAAAGACACCCAACATGTAAAAATAATTTTAGGGAAAGAAGCCAACTCCAGAATGGACCTTAAAAGTTGTATTAGTGGAATGAAAGCAGGACTCACTCCTCTCTGTCTCTTTTTTTTTATTTTTTATTTTTTATTTTTTATTTTTAATTTTTACACAAATTCTGTGGGTGTTAAGAAATGCTTTCTCCTTAGATCCCTCTGAAACTCAAGACCCCAGTCTACTCTGCAGGTTTACTCTGTAGGCTATTTTCTGGGACTATCACTTAAGACCAAAATCAATAGAACGTAGCCATATGCAAATGCTTGCAAAGCTCTGTGGATATAATTTTTCCTAATTTGTACCAAAAGTGATTCACTTATTGCTCATGTTTTGGTAGAACATATATTATCCCTTTGGAATATATTGAAAAACTGGAACAGCATCAGAGAACTCATGTTACGGGGAAAACCTTGCAAAATTGTCAAATGTTAGTCCTCCCAAATTTCACATTCCCCATTATCCTTTGGGATAATGGAACAGATCCAGCAAGACTGTCGCACTGATGCTAAAAGGGTTTATTGTAATAAATGGAAAGAGTTGGAACCCCTCATCCTACTGGCATTTATGGCTGTTGGTGGAAAGGAAACACCTCCTTTGGGGGAAAGGCAAGAAGAGAACTGTGAGTGCCAGGAGGCTTGTGCTGGGAAATCAGCCACATATATGCAAAAGGATTTCCACTGATATTTTCATGCAAAAATTTCGAGAACAGTGTTCGAACATTCATTTGGATAACACAAATATTCAAAGAAGATCAAAGCAAAAAGCAAAGACGGTTTATCGGTAGATGGAAAAAGATTGGAAAGCTAACGGTTTTGGGGAGGGCTGCCCTACGTGGTAGTAGAGCACGTCTGGTTGGACCCCTGTTGTAAAATGAACAATGTAATAATTGTGAACAGAGCTGGTTTTACATTGTTCCTGAAAAATCTTCGAATAAAAGCTACCATCCAGATGAGATTAAACTGCACGATTTCCTTTAAAGTAAGGAAATCAAAGTCAAGACAAACTGTAGCCAAACTTGACAATATGATGTTTTATTTTATGAGCCACAACAGAAAAAAATGTTCACATCTTCCAGAAATTAGTAGAAAATGGGGTTTCTGTTATATAAGAGCCTGTTGCAATGATGACAACTCAGATCAGATCCCTCACTGATTTGGGCACTATATTTCATCACTGTATTTGGTGCACCTTTTATTTGGTGCAAATATAGCTGTTTCATGCATCTATCATTTTAAACCTTTCACACCGGAATGCAAATCAATTAAACAGTGCACTCACTTCTACATAATTTTTTTGTATATTTCACTGCTGACTAGTACATTAGAATTTTATCAATTATACTAATGAAAAATTGCTATTCAGAGTCTGGCTGTTGAAAAGAAATTTGCTGTTTATAATATGCATGATGTTAACTTATTGAGGCAGCTGCAAGAGAAAATTAATGATTTATTTCAGCACATGATAAAGAAGGCAAGAAGAAATTGTGTGTATAGAGAAATGATTGTTATAGCTTATAGCGGTCATGTGTTATCCACTCTAATTAACTCATTGCCATACGAGAAACAGAAAATCTCACAACTATACCGAGGATAAACACGCAGCTAAATGTTGTCGTTGGTGGTGCATGCCCAAGGTTTGCAGGAACTGGCAGTTCCCTAATCCCCAACAGGGACGCAGCAGCACCCGAGGCCAGGTCAGTGGGGCAGGTGGGACAGCTGCCCCTCTCATCTGCCTCATTTACGAAGTGACACCAATGGGCAGCAAAAGCCACCTGTGATATGGAGACATGGTGTTATGTAGCAACAAATCATCCAGACAGCGTGAAGGCCTCAATTATGTCATTATTCTAATTTTTTTAAAGCTTCGTAAGAGCTCTACATTAAATTAGCGAAGATGTTACCATACTGTGCCAGGTTGCTCCTTGTAAGTCAGCTATTGATTCAGTATAAACATAACAATCAGAAAAAACGTACACATCTCTCAAGCTGCCCTCTTTGAACCGTGCTCTTAAATTTTTCAGTAAGCAATAGGAGAATTTTCTCAAATTAGCAACGTCACACAACACAGACCAGGTTTTTTCTAAAGCAATAACACTACATGTAAGCGTATGGACACTTGCTTTTTAAATGTGAAGTTTCAAAGATTTCTCTGATGCAGCAATGGAATGAAAAGGGGGATTTACACACTGCCTTATATTCTGAGCATGCTTACACCGAAGCTAAGGCTATAGCTAGGAACAGCCCTGAAAGATTGCTTTTATTGACGGTGTGCTAGTCTACAGGCTGCAGCATTCTTTAGCCATCAGGAGAAAGACAGCTCTGCTGATGTTTAACTTTATCACTTTGTATTGTTAATTAGCGTAAGTAAACTCTTTGTTTGCAGAGGGTGGGATAATGTGGTAAGGGAGTTAGTAAAATAAATGATTCGCAACAGCCATAGGGACGGAGCCATGAGTGTTGCAGAAAGCTGCTAGGAATATATTTCCTTTGAGCGTACATTTTTGGGGCAGGTGTTTTCTGTGATTCTGATCTCTAAAGCAGTTCTGCTCCTTTTAAGTATTGCCTGTCTTTCATGACTAAACTTCTTTTTTCATCTTGATTACTGAAGTTCTGAATATACACAACACTGAAATCATCAGCTATTTAATCTGTATTTGGTGGCTGGTGAGAAGGGTAAAGTGATCTGCATATACAGTCCAAATCAGCAATAATTTAGCATTCTGATGCACTCGAGGCACTTACAAAACCATGAAAATCATGCAGTGTTGACTATACAATATCACACCTAGGGGGCTTTTTAGATTTTTTTTACGCTTGAAGCTACAAGTCACAGCCTACGCTAGCAAGAAGGTTGGACTAAAGCCCAGAGTTTTTAAGTTTTCAAAAGTGAACCATTGTGTTAAAAAGGTGTCAGACTTTTATTATAGCCCTGCTTTTCATGAAGCAAAAAAGAAGTGAGTGTCAAGAGTCTTCTCTTAATCCTTACACTATCCTTTAAAACATGCTCTCGTCTGAAGTTTTACAACTACGTGCCTTTGAAAGCCAAGGGGATGCTTTCCCCTGGACTGCACAGGTAGCAACCAGCTGCTGAAGTAGTCTAATGCTCGTCACTGTAACAGCCTGTCTTAAATCGTATGAATTAAACAAAGACCTGGTGGAAAAAAACAATGCCTGATCCTGTAATTACTAGTTGCCCACTGAGCATGTTAGATGCTGACATTTCTTAACTTTGCTATCTGAAATGCACCTCTTCAGTTAGGGTTTTGCAGCTGAGCTGCGTTGCGCTGCCTGAGCATCTCCATGTCCCCAGGGTGACGGCTCTAAGTGATGGCGAGCCCCTGGCCGATGGGGCAGTGCCTGTGGGGTGGGGAAGCGGGGGCACACAGGCCACAGCTGGGCATGCAACACAGCAAAGCACAGCACCGGCTGAATCACTGTCCCTGGAAGTGTTTCAAAAACACGTAGATGTGGTGCTTAGGGACACGGGTTAGTGGTGGACTTGGCAGCGCTGGGTTAATGGTTGGACTTCGTGATCTGAAAGGTCTTTTCCAACCTAAATGATTCTATGATTCTAAGTCACATATGCCTTGGTCCTTGCTCAGGCACACTGCAAAGCCTGACAGAAGGGCTCTGTTAGCAAAGCCTGAGTTCAAGTTCCTTCAGGGATACTCTCGGCTTTTGTTGGCTTTGGAAGCCCTTTTTGTTGCAGAAATGAACTTGATCCCATCAAGTGATGCGGGGCTGCTCAAAGGACACAGGTGAGCAGCACTGGAAGGAGCTGGTAGGCTCCCCTGCAACAGAGAATTGGGGACAAGCCACAGCATCACCCTGTACTGCCCACAGGATAATTAAATACCAGTTCATTAACAGCGGTGTCAACCGTGAAGCACAGTCTCACCAGCCTGCAGCAGGATCCTCAGGCCACCTGTTCATATGCAGGACAAGAGTCAGTTTTCTTCGTGGAGGAAGAAATGGCAGAAGTTATTTCACACTCCCAGCCAGAAGCAGAAACGAGCTGGCTCTGGTGGCACATGACGCGCGCCGTGCCTGGGAGCGTGCCAGTGGCAGCGCCAGCCGCGCTGCGAGACACGCTGCAGCGTCCCTGCACCCGCAGTAGCTGGTGAGGCAGGCGACACACTTATCCCCGCCAGCCACTCCGGGACCACAAGAGACAGCTGATAATCACAGATGAGGATGAACAGCAAATGGAGCTAGAAGGGACCCGGAGAGGCCGTTGGACTCATCTGCTGCAGGGATGCCCCACGAGCCCAGGCTGCCCCTCTGCGCTGGCAGGAGCAGCCTCCCATTTCAGGTGATGCTCACTCACCTGCTTTTCAAAGATAAACTCATTCTAGTGGTTAACTACCCTTTTTATTGGACAACTTTTCTTGATACTTAACTTAATCCTTCTTTTGTATCCTTTAGGTTTATTGCTCTTTCTCCTGCAGTCACAAGCATTTATTCCCTTGCTCTTTACCATAAGCATTTACATATTTGCCAGTGTATTTCAGTCTTTCCTTGACTAAACAGACCGTAGACCCTTCCAGTGTTCCCAGTGGATTATTTTTTCTAGCTGTATGATCATTCCACTTCCTCCCACTTGGACACCCTGCAGTGCAAGGGCAGGGTGGCACCAGCCTCACCACCCAAAACCTCTATCTGGGCTTTGCCAAAGATGCACAGAGAGGAAGAAGGACTTACAGCTGACAAGAACCGCCAGATATCATTTCAGATCACTTTTACTCACTGTTCCCAAGGTCCTTCTGCTGTTCCTTTGTCAGGGCACGGGTGCACCACCATCGTCAAAGCCCTTGTCTGGGAAGCCTGAGCAATGCCCATCCCCACCGCCTCCCAGCTACTGGGAAGGGAAGCCTTCTCCTACCACTGGCACCAGCACCAGAGGCAAAGCCCAGCCCTCCCTCTGGGACATCCTAGCCCAAAATCATGTAAAACAAGGGAGACCCTCTCTCTTGAAACATAAGGCTCTCCTTCCCCAGTAAACTGCCCCTGCTTCCCAGTTTCTCTTTTCTCCACCTTTCATGACAATAGTAATTTATCAACTTTCTCAAGCAAAACAGCTTAAGCCGGTCTGCTGCTGCTCATCTTAATGAGTCAAAGACTCGTCGTGTCTTTAGCAGGATTTTGGATGTGAGAAGGTCAGAAGTAAACAATACACCATGTCAGGCTAGATTAGATTTCATTTTAGGGTATGACACCCTTTTGTTTCTATTATTAACGCTGCCAGGGACTAGGAGTTTCTTTAAGCTGCCTACAGCAATGCCAGCACGCGCTTTTTTGTACAACGGAACAGCCAATAACATACACCAAATATTTGCAGTAGGAAGGGGATAGACCTTGAACTCTTCAATGAAATACATTTTTTGTTGGTTGCCTGCTTGCTCCCCTTGACCTTCTCTAAAGGTAATCTTCTTCACTTGGTGTCCTTCACCAATGTTACACCTTCTTCCTCTTGGGATGGCACAGTGTTGAGGCGTAGCCTCAGCAGGCTGGGGCAGCTCTGCCAGCTGTCAGGAGAAGATGTAATTTCCGTCTTGTTCTGTTCCTTAGCTGTTCTTTAGGCAGTTACAGCCACTTAACTTCCATGTTGTGCCTAATTTCTTTTGCAAAAGCTTTTCATAGGTGGGTTTATCAATGGCTTTGTAAAGACCCCAATAAGCACCACCTTGTCCCCCATCATGGGTACTTAGCTGATACACAAAGAAGCAAGGTAACAGATACGGGCAAACACTGATAAGCTTAAACTAAAATGCAGCTGCAGTGGGTGATCTAGCAGCTTTGCACAAAATCTCCCGAAGGATCCCTCTCCCTGAGATAAGTATTATAGTGAATTAATTTCTGGAGGATTTGGGAAGCTTGTATCTGATCAAGCTTAGAATAGGAATTCAATGATTATCTAATACAGCTAAACAGCATGGAAAAAGCATACAATAGGTCTTCCATTTTTTTAAGAAAAAAGATTATACATAGGACAGACAAATTAGGTACAAAAGGAAATGAGCAGCTACAGACTATCTAGAACTTCCTCTGCCCCTTGCCACTGTAACAGCCACAGAACGGAACAGCAAGACAGAGCCACTCATACAATTGCAGATGCTTATATTCTAATACAAGCTATTTTCTTTCCACTCATCCTAGAATAAGAAATAGAATTAAAAAAAAAAAAACCAAACAAGTGAAGGGAAGGGGAAAAGACCCTGCAGCTTAAAGCCCTAATGTAACCTGCCTGGCTTTTCATAAGCAAGGGCATGTGGTAGGACCTTTTCGAAGAAAATCTCCACCCCCACTTCTCGCTGTGCTTTGACCCCGTAGCTATATCTAAACCAGCAAGCCAGTCACGGTGGGATATGTTTTTCACTTTTTCTAGCTGTGGGTAGGTTAGTGATGTGGCTGTTGTTGCTAACTGGACATAGATCTCTTAGGTCAGCCGTAAGTAGAGCTTCTGCTGCAGGTTTGCACAGGTACGTTGCAAAGAGCACTAAGCTTACTCATGTTTTCTGAATCTGGCCAGGGTCAATGGAGTGTGTCAAGCATTACCTGGAGTTGTGGATTTTGACACCAAATTAGCACATCCTGCAATGTTCCTTCACTTGTTCTGAACAACAAGACTTATTCAATCATCCGACCTTTGAATAAGGAACAGTTTTCTTTAACCATTGCATCTGATTAAAGGAATTCTTATGAAAACAGCAGAAGTACCATTATGTAATTAAAACTTTCCTGTTTACATGGAAAATCACTACGAGACTAGTGCTGCAAGAAGATGAAGACTTTAAAGGGTAGAACCTTGACTTTCAAGCCCATTTAAAGAACATGAGTAATCTTTGGGAATGGAATTAAAGTAAATTTCTACTTTGGTAGTAGCCTTACTTTGTGGCACTCCTTTTTCCCTTTTTCTTTCTGGCTGTCTGCTGTCTATGCTCAGAGGCAAACTAGGAAGGGGAGTAAACTAATACTATAAAGGTGTTCCTGTAGAAGCCCTTCTGCTGTAATTAGGGATGGGAGACCTCCACTGCAAGGCAGCACTGTTAGCAAACTGGTCAACTTCAGCAAGATTGTCTTGACTTCTACAAATTCTCCCTAGTTCTGCAGACCGGGCTGATGTCACTGGGAGCTTAGCTTGAAGTCCTGTGGTAGCCATCCCAAAATCGGTTATGGTCTGAGATAATGTGTTCTTGTTCTGAGCTTGTTGGGGTGGAGAGGGCAAAAGACATTTCATAAGAGCCTTGAAAAAGGAGACTCTGCTGAAAGTTTGTTGCACTATTTTTCTGTTATTGCATTTTAATCAACACTTGTTTTCTAGATGGTGTATGAAGTATCTATTCTTGTAAAGGTTACAGGCAATGTAATACGCAGTGCCAGCAGTTCACTACCTAGGATAAGATCCTCTCAACAACACAGTTACAATAGAAAGGAAATCTGAGTTACTTTATTGATCCTTTAGGAGGAAGAAAAGCCAAACTGAAAAAAACCCACCATTCTGCAGGCTATGACCTCTATAATACATGTAGCAATAGAATAGGGACTTGAACATGCATCTGTAGATGAACTTCTACAATTCACACCTCATTTAATGCATTAAAAATGACAGCTGACTCCTTAGCATTTTTAAAAACAGGCCGACCTTTGCTGTTCAGCAGTTATGTGTGGAGTTTCCATCATCCCTGAAGATGGAGGAGGAAACTTATTTCAGCAGTAGGTTTAGTGGGCACTCTCTCCCTTCTTCCTTGATAAAAAGGAAGAAAAGACATCTGAAAGAGAAAACCAAGGAATGAATGCCTTGTGATGCTTGGTGTCACTGGGTCCTCTCCTGGGACATGTCCGAGGAGAGCCAGACCCATGAGGAGCAGGGAGGGAAGTGTCTCTCTGTGGGCCAAGGGCTCCCCTGGGAGGGTGATTTCTTTCCAAGCAGAGGGAGATGACCAGAGCAGGTGCCAGAAACCAGTAACCTGTGAAAGATCGGGGAGAAATTACCAAGGAAAAGCAGAAGTTATTTCAGAGAAAGGGGAAGGGATAAGAGCGAAAAAGAATGGCAATAGAAGATGCAGATGACGTCTTAGATGGTCCCTCTTTTGCGAGGGTCACAGCTACCTGCTGCCTCTAGGAGGAAGCTCAGGGAGGACTCCTTTGTAAAAGACCTCTTGCTCAAGACGTAAGCCTGTAAGTGATGCAAAAGTTAAGTGTAACACTTAACACAAGCTCTGTCACGATGAGATGAGCTACTAACACAGTGCAGTAAAATATTCTGTAAATGGCACGTAGGGAAGGCTTGCACAACCTGCACTAAATCCGTTTTCCCATATGTGCTAGCCCGCGTTGGAGTAGGGGATTCGTGGGCATTTTGGAAGAAATCAGATGAGAAAATGAGAAGACAAGAATTGGAGGAAAGCAAATCTATGGGCTGTGTCCACACAGAATGATCTCTTAGCAATATGGTGAATGAAAGAAACCTAAACCTAAAATGTTTTGATAAGCATCATTTTGAGAATAACTCAATATGTTAAAGATGAAAGAAAAGTTCTTAAGGTCTGGTTTAGTGTGAAATAGGGACACTTGATGGAGAAATTTAAACAGACAAGAACAACTTCCAGGAGAATGCACCCTTCAGGGTACCATCTCAGTTTTGAAATGCTCTTACAGAAGGTATATTCTCCAAACAGCTGATACTGTTTTTAAAAAGGCTAAACTTTAATGTCAGTTGGGTGTCTGCAAAAAGGGAAGACCAGCGAGGTGTAGCAAACCCTCCGTGTAGGGGTACCGTTGAAGAACGCTACTGGAATACGTGAATGTGATTTGGTATCTATTACAGGAATAACTCAACATTCTCTTGCCATGTTGTGTCATTCCATTGACACCTTGCTGATGTTTATGGAACTTGCCTTCCTGTAGGGTAAGCTAACTTCTACTTTATGTTGTATACGGTGATTTATTTATTTATTTGTAGCCAGCTAGGCTGATCAGTTGATGAACAACAGATTCCAAGTTTCAGATTTTTAATATAGAACCCGTTATTTAGCAATATCAGGGGACTCACCTATTCTTTCAGAGACTGGTAGCAGGTGACTTTTGTTTTGGAGTCTCTAAAACTGTATTCTTGTAAAGCCTGGGTCTTCAGCCAAGCCCAGGTTATGCGTAGATTTACTGGTGCTGAAGTTCATACCAACTCCGAAGTGAGCAGGACTCCTTGTAGCATGGGAAGTTTAGGGTCTGTCCATGGTGTCCTGCCTGATGGAAGTCTCAGATGCTGTGGCCAGCTCTGACGGCCATGCTGGGGTGAGGGGCCGGTGCTCTAAAACAGGCAGCCAAGGGATGCTTCACTACCCAGGTTAAGAAGCAGTCAGTAACTGGACTCAAATCCTTCCGCACTGCATGGAAGTGTAAAGCAAGCGTGTAAAATATGCAGCGCTGCTAGGGTGACTCCATCTGCTCCATGGCAGCACCACGGCTGCTCTGCCCTGTTTCCCTGGCAAGCTTCCCACCTCCTCCGTGGTTTATAGCTCAGGCAGCTCACCATAGATCATCCTCTGCCCCTGAGCAAGGTTAGAGACTGAAATCACCATCCCTGAGTCTCCATGAAAAAAGGGCATCAATATCTCAGGCTCAGCCATCAGATCTCATTTCCTCTCTTGGTGCTGGACCATATCTATAGCCAGCTTCCACAGCCAGCACACAACTGGGTACTGGGCTTTCCTGCTGCAAGCTGTGGGTTTGCTATTCTCTTCCAGCCAGGTACACCATTACCCAGGGAGGTGTTTATGTGCTTCAGCGTTTTGACTACACCGGCTTTCAGTTCAATTTGTGGTGAAAACAAAACCAAGCCTGCGGTGAGAGAAGAGGGCAAGAAATTGGTAAAGCTATTTTGTTGGAATAGCCAAGGTCTGAGGGCAAATCACAAGTAGGATTGTGGTGGTGTGAGCAAGAAAAAGACATGTTATCATTTTCTCAGAGGCTTCAGCACTGGGTGTAGGGATGCTTGCTGTGTTATTCACAGAGAAAATGCCAATTGGAGATGAGTTATGTTATACTCAGCCCTGAAACTGTACTCTAGAATGAATCAATTCTGAGCTGCAAAGTGAAAGAAAGGCATATAATATTTATATGGTGTCAAGTTTATGCCCTTGAAAGTGCAGATCCCAGCACTGTGGACTGGGGGGTTCCACAGAGTTCAGTGAAGATATATTGATGCAGACCACCTGAGAATAGGCAGCCTCGCTGGCAGCGAGAGAAAATGCTTGTTCCCTGATGAAGTAAGTGTTATTTATCTTTCTCAAGTTACAATCAAATATAGAGGCAACTGCTGAGGGAAAATAGGCAGGTTGCATTTTTTTTTTCAGCCTATCTTAGATTCTGCTAATAAAATACAGTTTAAGGATGGTCTGGCATGGCTGTTAGAAAGTTTATTTATTTTTCTGAGAAATTATTTAACACTTTTTCATGAGCCCATATTGCACACGGGGGCTATAAATCTAAGCTTCCCTTTTCAGCACATTTGATTACCATCCTGATTACATATAATGGCAGAATTTGGGATAACATTGCTCAAAAATGTCTTCATAGATGACTTTTGGAAATTTTCTTCTTTTCCCCAAAATAGTCTGACAGTAAAGCCTGACAGTCTTTACAAAAAGTATAGATCAAGTTTCCCACCATTTTCAAAAGTTGGGTAGGTTTCTGGGACTGTTTTTCTATGGAAATGCATAGAAAGAATTGTGTTACCTATTGTATATGCAATACATGTACAAATTTGTACATGACTGGGGCTCTTAGATTTTATTTTTGAGGTGTCACTAACACCTGGGGACAGGTGCCCACAAAGGAATGACAATGGATCCTGCTGACCTTAATTCCTGTCCCCCTCACCTGTGGCTACCTTCATTTCTGGGGTGAAACTGCTTTGTACCTCTTTCTATCGCTAAGCTGTAGCACCGCTGGACAGATACATGGGTGGCTGAAATCCTGGTTGGATTCAGAGCAGCTGTGGTCCCACTTGTTCCACCTGAAGAGTTCATCCAAGCACATGGGCTTTGAGCATCCCCATGGCTTATTTGTTTAGGGACCTTTTAGGGGAGGTGGGAGATGAGGGCTTTATGCCATGTGTCGAGTAGAAAAGGCTTTTAAACTTGCATCACCTATGTGCTAAGAAACAGATCAAGAAGACAGATGTCTTCTTCCAGAAGCCCAACCATACTTCTGCACCCAAACCTGGGATTTGGTTCGCAGCCATGGATGGGGGGGGCAGACAGGAGTCCAGCTGTTTGAAGGGTGTTTCATCCATTCTCCTCAGCCTGCTGTTTAGCCAGCAAAGTCAAACCTGTGTCAGCACTCTTGTTTGCATTGTGTTTTTAGGCATTTAATTATTCCCATCTATTTTAGGAGTCGTCAGTTCACTCTTGCATGTCTAGCCCCTGAAGCCTATGCGTAACTACCTCTCCTTTGGTAAATTTAAGTAGATGCATTATCTGATGAAGTGCTTTTTGTGATTTAGCAGCAGCACTGGGACTAAGCGCGGAGATCAATCAATATTGATTATCACAGTTTTTCCTGGGCTTAAGAAGAGCATGCTGTAGTAAGGGACTGCAGGATCTACCTTTTCCCTGTGAGAAATCAAAGTGAGGGTAATTAATGCTGTTGGCATGAACATTAATTCTGGACCATTGATGAGATGGATAGTAAGAGGAGGATGTAGCCTTTCCCATCATGTATTGCACTAAGTGTGTGTATGTATATTTGGCTGTAGTTGAGTTCGATGGGTTATCTGCCTTGGTTCTGCCACTGATATTTTTCTAAAGCTCATTAAATACAACACGGTGGCAAAGGCACTGGTGTGGTGCGCAGGGTTTTGACTGCTGCTCAAGGGCCACTCACGACACGTATTCATGCGCCAGTTGTGTTTTTTCTCCAGCTGTGCAGAAGGAGCAATTGAGGCTCCTAAGTAGGGCATGCAATAAAGAGCTGCGTTAAAGGCAAGAAATACTGCTACCTCAGTCTTCCCAGGGAAAACAGCAATCGATGGTTCCTGCAGTGCTTGGTATCGGAGGGGGTAGTTAGACCAGGCATGCTTTTTCTGTATTTGAGCTTTGCTTCTGTTTGTCCTTGAAGTTTGTAACATCCCCAGCCCTCACTGCATTGAACTGGGGGAATAGTTGTGCATTCTGTCGCTGCTGGCCTGGCATGAACTTGGCTTTTCTGCTCTGTTTTGTGCAGGGGCTGGCTGCAGAGGCAGGTACAGATTTAATGCAAATTACCAGCTGAGCTCTGCTGGCTTTTGCATAAAAAAAGCTAGGAGCAGAATGGGTTACCACATCGTGGTGACAGTCTCCCTCTTCTCCATGTCTCCCTTTTGAAACAATAAAAGCTCATTTGTGTCTTTTAAAAATAAAAAAACTCCATAGACTACAGCCTCATCTGCATGCCAGCTTGTGTGGCTGCAATAGTCTGAACCCTTTCTCTTATTCCAGAGACTTAATCTAAAACTCTTCTGATTTGTTGTGACTGCCCTGAAAAAAGCCCCCTTTGAGTGGGTATAAGGTGCCCTTATTGCCTCTTTGAACCACTAAGCCTTGTACCTGCAGCTGCTGGGGCAAAGCCCCTGGGATGCTCAGTGAAAGCCATAAAGCCTGGCACATGCCAGGGCTCAGTACCAGCCTGGGTGGGAGGCTCCCCTCTGCCTCCAGAGAGGTCCGGGGTCTGGAGAGCTGCCAGTCGCTTTGGGAAGCTGCTCTGCCTGGAAGGGTTGCAAAGTCATTGGTAACATCAAGAGCGGGAGAGGGTTTCTAACATGAGGACTTCCCAGGTGGTTCTCCCTTTCTGGAGCTCTTCCAGAAGCTCGTTTTGCTGTCTGGGCACTGTGTGATGTGGTGTTGTCTGGGGGTTCCCACCTTTGGGGTGCGAACCTGTGGGCCGCTGTGACCCTGCTCCAGCTGTGCCATGATGCTGATCTGGATGGGAAGCACTCAGAAGAGGCAACCCTGGCACCTTTTAATATTATAATATATGTAAATAATAAATATAAAAAATAAAGCACCTGGCTTTAATTAGTTACCTGTATGAGAACTTCAGACACTTGCTTTTGTCCATGGCCAATGTTAATATTCAAACATGAAAAAGCAGATTTTATTTAGAGCTCAAAGCATGTTTTATTCATTCACTGATAGAGAAACTGAGGCAGAGATTTCATTTTCCTCCTTAAAGACTACGGCCACTGATCAGCAGTCACATTTTTATTTTTGTACAATAGATTATATTTTCTAAGTATCTACATCAGCTGAGCTCATGGTATTCTATAGATCTCTTCCAAAAGGCTAATAGGTTAAAAAAAAGAAAGCTGACACATGCTGTCTAGACCACCCCAAAACCTCCTCTCAAAGCTTTTCCTCTGTTTAAGATGAAGCAAATGGAGTTGAGTGCTGACCATCCACAAATATTAATAGTTCTGCACCTATAAAACATGTTGGTGATATGAAAAATAATCTCACCAGGTTCACCTTTACTTCCACATTTTCCTAAAGTAATGTGTCTGGAGTCAAAATACTGACACACAAAACTGCTGAGACCTTCTGATCTGTGTTTGAATTGGTTCCAAAGTTTTAAGTTGGGATTTATTTATCTTTTTAACATTGCTTTATCAAAATGCTTGTTTCCAGCTATCTAGTGGTTGCTTAAATTGTATTTGAATCCTCTTACTAGCTTGATATTATCAGATTTATTTAATGATTCTTTGTTTGCATATCAAAGACAAAGACTACATTGGTTGCTTACAAAGCCAGATCTAATCTTGAATCCTGTGTTAATTCTTTGATCTCGGTACTTCCAGTGTGTGTAAAACAACAAACCACAGCGTTCTCATTAAGATACGCAAGTGATACCATTTCCTGAGAAAAAAAGATTTTATTGCTTGATCTTCTGAGGGGGTTAGCGAACATGAGATCTGTTGGTGCAGTACATAAAAAGGTCAGCAAATCTACAAGGCTGGTTATGAAAGAGCACATTCACCACTTGAGAAAGCAAATTGCAAAGTAGAGCTACCTCTACGTGCAACCCCAGCGTCAGCTTCTAATGGGGGTGAATGTGATGTGGGGCAGTGACCACCCACAGCAGTGCCTTACAGAGAGCCTGGGGATGGGGGGACAGGTAAGAGGAAGGGGGAGTGAAGCATTTCTCATCCCACAGGTCATGCGAAATGGTTAAACATGCTAAAGCACTTCAAATTTGATTTGTTGCAGTACAGTGTTTCTTAAGCATTAAGGTTTAAATAAATACTCTTGCTTTGGTCCTCCTGATGAGAAGATATACAAGAGGAGGGAAAAGAAAGAGTAAAAGCAATGCAAGCGTGCAATCCAAGTCATGCCTCACAGCACAAAGCTTGTAGACAAGACCTTTCCCCCCCATCCTTAACTCAGGACTTTAGCAGGTATTGGATTTTTTCCAACCATTAGCCTAACTATGCGCAATCATTCATAAAACAGTTTTGAGGCAAGAAGTCTATAAATGCTTTCAGCGTCTGAAGAAAGGCCTGTTATTACCCTGGAGCTGCCATAATTCCTTCTGCAATATTTGTACCACTGATTGAAGCCACAAATCCTCAGTCTGTACTGTTGTGCTAGTCCAGTGCCTCACGGTACCTAAGCTAGTGATTAATGGTGCGGTGGTGATCAGCAATACAGTACAAAGGAAGCAAACCTTCAATTGCCGCTATCCTGTGCCCCCCTGGGAGAGCAGCAGGGCAGGATGGTCAGGAGGAGCTTTTAAGAAGGATTTCTTTGAAGTTTTCTGTGAATAGCTGTAGACAAAGGGCAGGATATGCCAGTCACCTGTGGGCTGGAGGGTGGGATGGGGGACTGGGAGGGAGCCGATGCCTGCAATTAAAGACGGAACATTTCTTACTGATGGTTGAAAATCCTATGTAAATGTGATTACATTTTATTTTGTTGCAATAACGGTAGCGGATGGAGCCTGCAAGGGTAATAAAGCCCCTGTAACGTGGGAGCCAGGGATGGGGCCAGCCATGATGCGTCTGGCTAATGGCAGCAAACACGGCCAGTGGTCTTCCCTGGCAGCTGCCCGAGGACCTGGTATTCCCCTCGCTTCCCTTTGCCTTTGGGCCTGTTTCTGATGTCTTTAGGGATGATGGACCCTCCACAGGAAACAGAGACCAACAGCATACACAGCCCAGGCTCCTTGCCTAGACCTTGGCAGGTCATTGGGGAGCCTTTCTCCTTGAAAGCTGAGAAATGCCAGTGATGGATCTGTATGATCAAGTCCTGACTTTTGAGAGCCAGATTCATGACTGGTTCTTTTTGGAGTCTTAAGTTCACAATTGGTTCTCTTGCTGTGCCATGGCTCAGCCAAAGTTCTCCTTCCAAAACCTTTGGAAAGCGACGTGAGATCCAAATTTTGGGGCTAAGCTGCATCTTTTCTGGATATGCTGCAACTGTCTTCTGTTTTTGTCAGACTACCAAGTTCTGCTCCTGCAGAAAGCCTATTTTGGACATAAAGCTGGTATTTCATAAGCTTAAAGTGCATTTGGCAAGCATAACGATGCTGCATTCATTGTTATTCTAAAAAGATAGCAGATGAGAGAAGATGCATTAACAAGCTTGCCATTTGTAGCTTGCTTAAACTAATCAATGATATGGGATTATGAACAAGACTTGCCGAGAGGCTAAGGATTTTACTGGAACATTTGCAAATGATATTAAAGTGAGACCTATAACAATACTCTTGATGAAATTTAATCTTTCTTAACTACAGAGCTGTGATACAGTCCATTGCAAAAATCCACTGGATGCCTAGAAGCTGATTTCCATAACCCGGATATGTGCCTGAGTCCCTGACGTACACCAATGTGGCTATGCCTATGGGATCTAGTCACGTGAACTGAGAATTTTCTTGTATACTGCTCCTCTGATGTGATTTTACTTGTAAATATCTCTAGGCACATTGCTTTGGGTACTGAAAATCCAGCCCTTCCTTTTTTTTTCCACCAGTCAGCTTGGGCAAACATGGAAGCATTCGTGTGTTTTGGCAAAAAAAATTAGTATCTTGGGCAAACGTGAAAGCGTTGATCAAAATGCAGCAAGGATGTGACCAGAACAGGTGACTGTGGTGTGTCTGTTGTCAGGATGTTGCTTCTGATGGTAAGGTGTGTGAGATGTTAAGGGGGTGCATAAAAAGGGAGCCATAGATAAGCAGGGGAAGGTTACTTGCGTCTCCATCATCTCGTGCCAGCTTTATTTTTCATCAGTTCTGCTAAGTGCTCATCCCAGAATTAGGGAAATTGTATCTTGGCTAACCAACGAAAAGGAAAGAGGGACATGTAGGCTGAGAATCTCCCAGGGTTGTGTAGGTGGCCAATGTCAGAGAGAGCAGCCAAGTCCAGAACTCCTGAGGACCACTCTGGAATGTTTTTAGCATTTTTTTTCCCCTGTTTTATCATGTAGCAGTTGCATTTTGGTTTGGGGGTATTTTTTCTTTTTAATCATCACCAGAAGAGAAAGGAGAGGTCTAGCAAATCATTTGACTGCTCCCTGAGAGCCTTGTAAGAGCAGCTACAGCACAGCCCGTGCAGTCTTGGCCTCATGTGTTGGTGCAGAGGAACCTTCCACCCCAGATGGCAGCTGACTGTCCCATCTCTTCACTCCTGATCTGGCTGGAGAATCTGCAGTCACCTGGCAATGACAATGAGCATGGTCCTGTGTCTCTGTGTGGCTTAGGGATGCCCAAGTGTTAGTGCTATAGAGCAACAGAGAGCTGTGAACGATTTCAGCGATTAGTTTTTGTCCCAGCAATTTTGGTGTCCCTTTTTTTCCTATTTGTAAATATAATTCCTTTAGGAACAAAACCATACCCATGGAAAGGAGGCTGGCTCCTTACCACAGTTTAAAGCTGAGATTGCCTCTAATATGGCTCCTTCCATTGGGACATGAAGTTTTTTGAGCATGCTAAAAATATAAAATTTTTCTTTTTAGAGAAGGAATATCTTTTCCTGTTATCTTTTTGCACCAAAATCCTTCTGAAATGATTGAAATGCCTCCCTCAGAGTGCTATTTAATCTTTGCTTCTCTTTTGTGCCTCCTGCTTATTTATGGAAGCCGTTTTGCTTCCTCAGTAAACAAGGGCTACATTTTTTCTTGATTTCATCAGGCTAACAGCATGAGCTGTTCAGGACCAGGTCTGATTTGCTTCAGACTCTACCAGAAACAGTGATCATGTCAAAGGGATAAGGTGTAGATATGATTGTAATGTGGGCCCAGGCATCTGTGAAGGGAGTTGCTATCGGATATAAATAATTGTTGAAATATGATAAACTACATAGGATTAAAAATAAATGACAGGAAGGATTTTTGAAAAACACAGGCATTTTTTTTCTTCCTTCTCCCTGAAGCCACCTCTGAATCTAAGACAGCAATGTACTTCAAGTTCAGAAGCATGGTACACCTGTGAAAGCCATTGGGATAACTCCTTCTGGCTTCATAACAATCAGGATTTAATCCAAAAGTCCATAATGGAAGTATTTTGCTTAAGAAATTTACCCTTTCCCCATCAATGCCTATAGTGGAGAAGGTGCTGCAGCCTGAAACTAAGAACTACCTGTGGAATAATTTTTGGTCCCATTTGCAAGGACGATATCGAAGTCCTCAGTCTCAAATCAGGCTTAGTTTCCACCGCATTTACCAAAAATTCTGGTAACACCGTTCTGTGCAAAGTTCTTTGCTGTGCATTTTCCCAGTGCTGATGATGTGCAAGCCTTTGACTCCTGATCTCTAGAGAATTAACCAACTACAGCTGTCAGAAGAGAGCCCTGATGCGCAGGTGCTGATGACCTCGTTCCTTTACCTGGAATTTACCTGGGGTTTATTCCCATTTGAAACCTAAACCCAGCAGGAAACACTGGAGGGATGTGGGAAAATTTTAGGTCACAAGAATTTGGGCCTTTTTTTGTTGCATTTCATCTCCCAGTGCCCGTAGTGACAGATGTTCAGAAAGGTCTAAGAAGGTGGTAAAATCCCATCGCCCGTATCACTCTGGACTCTACCTTGTTGCCCAAGTGGGAATTTTGGGTGACACACAGCAGAAAACCCCATCTTTCCCCTGTAGAAATCAGGGAGCCACTAAGAGCTATTTCCACATCCACAGACACTGCGAATTCATGTAACAACCTGACTTTAAAATGCGAGAGATTCTATGCGAATACTGTCAATTCTTTGCGAGCTTGCTCATGCTGCTTATTTCACTCTGCTAAAATAGTTCTATAAATAAGCAAAGATGCTCGTTTCCTCATGCCTATGTGCAAGCTCTGTCTTTCATTTACGCTTTTGGAGGGTGAGAGTGGCTGCAAGGCAGAGTGGGCTGGGAGAGCTGGCTGGAGGGTGCCTGCAACCCATCCCGGGGAGACGTGCTGCTGGTCAGTGCCTCTGGTCCTGGCTGAGGACTTTGGCCAGGAGAGGACCTGGGCGGTCACTTACCTTCCCTGTGCCACAGAAATACGGGCAGAGATTCCTTTTGAATTACTCCATGAATCGTACAAGGTTGAGGAGGCCCAAACACAAATGTTTTATACAACCTAACAGAATTTTTTCCCTGTCCTTTCTAACAATGATATTTCACATCAGCTTGGCTGTTGGCAACCCTCCCCAGATACAGAGCCAGATCAACAGAATTCCATTTACTTCAGTGGAAGGATGCCAGGTGATGCAGCCGAGGACCTGGCTCTTTTATATGAGCTGTAGCTACCATGTTTATCTAAGTTTATCTGCAGATTTTGCCGGAAAATTTTGTGAGAATCAGTTTTCTCACATGATTCAGATATTTCTTGTTCCAAGATGGGCTCAAAATACCCCACAGCAGATGTTCTGGTGGCAAAAGTTATGCTGCATTCCAGGTCTGGCCTGACCTTGAAATAGCCGAGCATATGTGGAGAAGCAGAGGAGCAGAGAAGCTTACCGGAAAATTCATGGTCTCCTCAATGGCTTGTTCATAGAATCCCAGAATCAGTAGGATTTGGGGTGGTTCAACCCCCCCTGCAAAAAAAAAAAAAGCAAACCCAACACCCAAACAAACCCAATGGAAAAATTTCTGCAATGCAAAAGTAAAAAAATGCAATCAGGTTGCTCAGAGTCCTGTCCAACATGACCTTGGATGTTTTGCAGGATGGGGCATCTACCACCTCTCTGGGCAACAACAGCTGGGTTCAGCATCAGCATTAGCAGCAGCAAAATCTAAATTTCCAAAGGAAGGAAGAGAGCTTGTTTCTCTGCCTTGGTTCCCCTACTCTTTCACGCGATACTAACTCTTGAACTCTGCTACTCTGGTTTATATCCCACTGCCACTGTAGATGTTTACACTGTCCTGACTTTGCAGAGCTCCACTGTCCTTGTTTTCCATGCCATGTAATGATTTCCTGTGCTTAGAGATATCACACATGAAAACTCTTGTTAGCCTTGCTAATTACTATTGTACTACTTAAAATCAGTTTATCTTTTTTTTGGCCACTCAGGGCAGGCATTTATCCTTAGGGCTGTCTAATTTACATCAAGTGGGTTATAGGATTGCGGTGCTGTAGGTTCTGCTTGGCTGTGCTTGCTTATGCTCTGAGAAGTTTTGTAATCACAAGTAAAAAACCAGCAACGTTCGATCCCAGACTTTAATGCACACCCCATAAAGCACGTGAGGAGTGCTCCAAGCAATTGGTTTTTACAGGACTTATTATTGAGGATTTGAAAAGTGGTGCTTACTGTGGGAAGAGTTTCCATGTACAGATGTAATGCAATCCACGTGTACATTCGGGTCTGTTTATGTTTAGCAATATATTAGCCAACAATGAAAAACACATACATTCAACATACAGTTACGGTTAACTACAGAAGCCTGCAGCCATAACGTGGAAGGCCCGATTTGCTCTTTACGCACAATTGCTGTTTGACAAGATTTAAAGTTAAAGCATTTTCAAACCTGTACTAGCACAAAGCTCAGCTGTTCCAGGGAAGTTGCTCTTTTAATGCTCATAGTACTTACAGACCAACTTTTCATGGTTTTATATGGGTTGTGATTACTTCTCCGTGTAACATTCGTAGCACGTAAATGAGATAGACCATCTGATATGATAATATGATAATAAACCATTTACTTTTTATGTAGTGTGTTTACTATTAGATATCTAAACACTTTATAAAAAAAAGAAAGTTACTTTCCCTTTCAGTATAGAGAAACATGCCAGAAAATGTAAATTATTTATGTAAAATCCATTACCAGTTCAGTGGCAGAAAAACTAATGCTAGTTTTCCTATGTTCCAGTCCCTGGTATGTTCGCCAATGCTGTGCGACATTCAGTGTATTTCAGTTAATGAAACCCAAAGCAATAAATAATAACTATTAGTGAGTCCTAGGTCTACCCTGGGATTTCAGGGAGAGGAGAATCGGGTTGTTATTGTGAATTCACTACAGCAGCTGCTTCAAAAGCAGATGCCGCTATTGAATACCTAGCTGAAGTCTGATGTCCTATCCTTGTCACTAAGGCACATTTTATATAACAGAATCTATCAAATGCCATTCGTGACTAGTTCCTCAAACAGTTTTGCTCCTGAATTACTGCATTTTTCTACATTTTTTGTTTGGTGCATTAAAAACCATTCTCCAGTTCTTCAGGTAAGCTCGTCGGTGATCAAATAAATGACTGAAAACCTTTTTTCATTAACACCCTGTTACGTTGTTCTGCTGAATCTAACCAAACTCACTCTTTTGTGCTTTTGCATTTGAGTTTTCCTGGGTGTCTACTTTCTTTTCCATTCTAGAGCTGGAGTGGGTGGTGGACTGGTGACTGTCTGGGCAAGCCTTCCCTGGGGCAATGGGGATGCCCTGCAGAGCCACGCCGGTACTGTGCAGGCAGGGAAGGTCAGGCAAAGCTAGGCCCACTCTCACTTGGCATCTTACATTTGCCAGCATCATCCCTCTACTTCAGCTTTTATGGACCATGAGCCAAGAAATACTGTGATCAGGCTTCCCTTGCAATCTGGCAGTCTGGCAGGGAACATATAATGGATTCAATCTTCGCATCTGATCAGAAAAGCACATTATCTTATGCTCAAGCAGCAATGCAAATGCAGACATGGCATGCAACGGTTGTGCCTGAGAGGGCATATGCTTAATAAATGTATGAGCATCTCCGTTTCAGTTCAAAGGCATGTTTCCCATCCCTGTCATCAGGAGGTTTTCTTTACATTGTATGCAGCAACTCTTAGCTCATAATTACAGGCAAGGAATTATTTAAGGCAGCCCAGCCCATTTCTTGGTACCTAAAATAACTTCAAAGTGTGCGTTTACCCCCTCAAAATGGGTGTGATTGTGTTACAAGTGTAGCTCTGAGTAACTCCACCGAAATACATGCTGTAGGAGCACAAAGCCGATGTAATCGAAGAATAAACTCTCTGTAACCCTCCCCAGTGCCACATCCCATGGAAGCTGCTGAGAAAAGTCAAGCCTGCTCTTTGCTCATAACCTCCCTATAAAAGAAGACTTTTTGTGGCAAAAGGGCAGCAAATTCTGAATCTTGGTCACGGTTATTGCAACAAAGCGTTTGTTGCCACCACACCCATGACTGATTTTATTTTTTAAGTAGAAATCCATTCCCTGGGTAATTCCAACCACATGCAAGATTTTCCCATAACAATTTCTGCAAACATCCCTTGAAACACCCACAGTGTTTCATATCCACTTCTGAATTGGAGCCTTAAATCTTACAAAATGCCACTTCCATTTGCTTTAAAGCCTGGAATTTGATTTATGGCTACAGCATGAATCCCACATATGCATGTTTGGCCTGAAACCCATGCCATATTTTTTCCTTGTGCTGCCTTTCAAAGACCAACATGCGAGTAAAGAAAGGAGAAGCACTTCTTCATGCTGCCTGCCTCCTCTTCCTAATTCCCCAGGACTCCCAACCACAACAATGTGGTGGTTTGCCACTCTGCAAGTCCTTATCTTCCACAAATCCACAAAAAATTCCCTTTATGGGCCACGATGTCTTCCTGCAGAGAATGAATTGTGAAGGCTAAGAAAATTAGCTTAGATGGAAGGAAGAAATCCATGGGTGGCAGGATCAGTGTCAGCTTTCTGGGGCTGGGAGAAGGTATCCCGAAGCGGAGGCACTGCTGTGCCTTGCATGGATCACGCTGAGCTTCATGGCTGATCATCATCATTTTTCCTGAGTTGCACCTTGCTTCATCTCGGGCTTCCCAAGTAAAGATTTTACAGCACTCTGCTGCTCTTCTGGCTCACCACCAACTCCCAAAGGCAAATGTGAAAGCTGCCTTTCCTCTTTAGGATTTCACACCTTGCTGCAACGTAGGCAAGGAGGACAAATTGGCCATTTCACGCTGTGGTGCACTACAAAGGCTGCTCAGCTGGGTGTTCAGGTATGCCGAAATGACTTGGCGTGCACCTCCAGCGTATTATCAGCCATGGTGTATATGTCCTGGGTGTGCTCAGTGCTGCTGCTGCAGCAGCAAAAATCATGAGATGGAGTAGTTAGGGGAATGGCAAGTTCCTAAGGTGTCCTGTGAGTGCTGGAGGGTGTAATATTCAAAAAACCCACTAATAAATGATTTCTGCCATTTTACTGTGCAGTCACTTGAGGCTATTTTTTAGTGTCAATTAAGTCTTTCTAATAGAGGGCTGTTTTTTCCCCTTAATTAACATTTTACACTTCTCTTTGGTATGGTCATATACAGAAAGGAAACTTAGGTTATTATTTTAGCTCCTTCAGTAGCAAAGGAGAGCATCAGAAGAAAGAATTACTTTCTCTTCTTAACTCATTTACAGCACGGAATATGAAATTTGGAAGGGAATGAGAAAATAATCAATTGTGAAACATTTTGCAATGACACTTACAATTCTGGAGGGCTAAAAAGGCTGGGACTCGATAGGTGTTTCTTTTCTTTGCCAGCAGAAAAGCACCGGAAAGGAAAACCAAACTCTTAGAAACTTTGCTTTCATAACAGGGTAGTCTGACTGCCGTATGAGCCATACTGCTAAAACCAGGCTTTTAGATGACATAAGCTATGGATCTGGTTTAAAGAACACACCATTTTAAAAATAATTTTTCTCCTCAACAAAAGGAGAGTTATGACTCAGAACGACATGTTCCCACAAAACCCAAAGGCCAGATCTTGCTAAATCACAACTTTTTTTGGTTTTAAATCACCTGCTTGGCCACAGAAGAGAACATAATTCGGTTGAACAATATTTCGCAAGAGCTGCCCTTACAGACGATATGGTCAGGACATAAAAGTTGTAGTGAGGAAAGGGTAGGGTATTTTTATCCCTGTGAGTAAGTTTTGATGTGGAAAGCCCCAGTGAAAAATTAAAAAAGTATGATTTGCAGGAGTGAGGATAGTATTCAGGATCAGGCCCTTCTCTGTCTGCCTTTTGATGCTCCAACTGCGAAGTGGTGGCCTTGCTGGCGTGGGCTGTTTGCCCACTTCGTTCCAGCACTATGGCTGTCATAGGGCTGGTCTTCACAAAGGACGTCTCAGATTGGGATCGTTTTATACTTCTAAGTAGTTGAAGGAGTCTCTGCAGCCAGTTAATCAATCAATGAACTGTGTAAGTGCCAGCACTAAAATTAAATGGCTCAATTGAGTGAACTTTCTTTGGGTTGCTTCTTCTGCGTTCTCCCCCGTGTGCTGCTGTAGGACAGGCTCTTCCAGGAACAGACGGGGTCTTCTAGGTCCGACACGCACCCAGTGGACTAGTGTGAACCCCACTGAAATAACCGGGAATCTTTCCACGCTGTTTAACAAGTTTAGCTCATCCCATTTGCGCCGGGCCGGGCCGGCCGGGCCGGGGGTGCGGGGCGCCCGGCGGAGCCCCCTGCCCATCGCCGCCCGCCTCAGCCGGGCCGGGCAGCGGGGACACGGCGGGAGGCTCCGGGGCCGGGGGCAGCGCTCGCAGCGGCCGGGGGCACGGGCAGCGCCGGCTCCGCCGGGGAAACGGGCTCCGGCCGGTGCCGCTCACAGCCCGGCGGGGCCGGGAGAGAGAACCCGGCCCGGCCCGCGCCTCCCCCCGCCCGCCCGCCGGCCGGCCCGGCCCGGCCCGGCCTCCCCCCCAGGGCTCCCCCGGGCGGGCAGGGGCCGCGCTCCGCTCGGCGCCGCTGCCGCTGCCGCGCCGGCCCCTCCGGCGGCTCCTCACACTCGGGCCCGGCCCGGCCCGGGCTCCGCTCCCCGCGGCGCCACAGGCCCTGCCGGGAGCCGCTCCGGCGCGGGCTGCCCGCGGGGCACGGCCCCCGCCGGCACCCCCTGCCCCGGGGGGGAGCCGCTCCCCCGCGGGCTCCGTGGGCCGAGGGGCGCCGCCTGCCCGGCCGGGGGCTGCCCTGCCCCGCGGGTGGGGGGAGCCCCCCCGGCCCGGCCCGGCCCGGCCCCGGGTGCCCGCGGCCCCGTCCCTGCCCCGCTCCCCACCGCCGGGGTCCCCGGGCGGGTTGTGCCCCCCCGTGAAACGCGCCCCCCGCGGCGCTGCCCCCGCGGCCGCTGGGCTGGGCCGTGGCCAGCGGCGGGCCCGGCTGGGAGCGGCTGCCGGGGCTGCTGGGGCCGGGGGGAAGCGCCCGCAGCCCCCGCGGCCCGGCCTGGCCCCGCAGCCCCCTAGGCCAGCGCTGCTGCTGGCCGCTGCTGCCGAGGCTTCTCTCCAGGGTCAGCGCTGGCTGAGCCCAGCGGCGATGGGCAGCATCGTCTCATCCCCTTGTCTTACACGTGGGTGGTGATGTACCCTTGGAAAGAATTACAGCGTGGGCGTGCGGCCAGAACATTTTTTTCTCAGGTGATTTTATACCTCCCGAGAGGCATGTGCTAGGGCACTCTGATTTATTGCAAACAGAGCTGGCACTGCACGTAAAACACCCAACATTGTGTTAAAACAATTCTCACAACTAGCCTCTCCTAGGCGGTGTTGCTGTTTGCTGGCAGTTTGGAGTAATTCAGATGAAAAATTATGTGAATTTTTACATGGTGCAATCTCCTCATACTCCGGCACAACCTAGGAATAGCTCCGCAGTATTACAGTGGCCTGAGAGCAGAACCAGCACCGCCAGAAGCAGTGATTTATCACAAATCCTTGTAGATCTAGGGGTGAAGTAAACCTGCAGCTGTAAGGATTCAGAGTTGGGATCCTGAGCCTGTGATGCTTGTGCCAACGCTTGCCAAGGGATGCTTGGCATCAGATCTTACCCAAACCCTGGAACTGGTGTCCTTGGGGACAGAGGCAGCCCTGACCCTGATGGGGTGACACTGGTGGGTGACAGGCTGTAGCGTTAGTGCTGCTAGTTTGTTTGAGGCTTGTTGGGCACAGCCTTGGAAGATTTTTGTCCTTTTTGGACTTCAGATTTTGGGTAGTAGAGCTCCCCACCTGGCCGGAAGTAATGCGTTATCTTTCCTTTGCCTCCTCCGTGGCACCTTTGATGTGTTTGGGCAGGGAAACATCTCACTGCAAGAGCAGCAAGGCCTGTCCTGGTGGTTCTTGTGCTTTCATGTCCTCAGCTGCTTTCTGTAGGCTCTCTGGCACATCATGGTCCTCTCTCTCTTTCCTGTCACTTTGATAATCCATGTGCCCCCACTTTCCCTCTAGCTCACTCACGGGCTTGCTCTCTTTCGCTTTTCCATCCTCACCCTTCTCCAGCCTCACTGGATACCCATTGCCACGTGTGCCCAAACCCCTTCTCTCCGCAGCAATCAGGTTGCTCAGGGATTTACTGCTTTGCTTGTCGTTTCTTTCCTCTCCAAGACTACCTTTTTGAAACAGCTAAGGCTTATGGCCAAAAAACCCACCGTTGTGTCCGGATGGCCTCGAGCTTTAGGGTCCGTACGGACACACTCAGATCTAGATTTTGATGGTTCACTAGCCTACGAGTGCTGAAACTTAAGGCTTTGCTGGGGTTCACTACAAAGACAGGAGCACCTGAGGGATGGAGGGAGTATGCTGAGGCAATTTAGGGGGTGGATTTTGGGGGCTGGGTTTAGAACTAGCCTGAACGTTTGGGCTTTGGGTGGCTCAGGCTGAGTAGAGCAGAGCTGTGGCCATCTGCAGACTTCTTACAGCCCTGGGGTCTCTTTGCTGTGCACAGCATCTCCTCGCAGCGCAGACAATTCATAGCACGTTTTCAGGTCCCTTCCAGGAGCTGTGCATATTCTTACAGTTCTCTGAAAAGGCACGTCATCTCTGTCCCCATGGCTGCTACTGACGGCTCCTTCCAATTTATTTTCAGGCGCTATCACTGCAGGTTGCATCCACTGGCTCCCCTTCCAGAAAATACGAGCTGTAATTGCTCCAGTTTCTTCTAAGAGCCTGTATCTCAAAAGGCTGAGCCACAACTTCTCCAGTCGCTGCAGCCTTGAGCTCCCCACGGCTATCAGGTATGCAAAATGCGTTTCCGCCTGCCAGAGGCTTGAAAACTCCTGTGCATCTGTTATAATGGGACTCTGGTGCATCTTCCGTGGTCTTTCATGTAAGATCAGAGCTTTTGTACCCTGTGATATAATTCTGCTTGAATTAGGAAGCTTAGTTCTCAGCTTTTTGTTATAAAAAAATTAAGCTGATGGTGTTTCATGCTTTGAAAAGCTTCTCTGAAGAAGCCAAGATGAAGTCTATTATTAGGTATTGTTTGGAAAGTATTTAAACTATCTCATCTCCATTTTCTCCCAGGCTATTTGGATGAGAATATCTAGCATCAGTCTTTTGTGCTGAAATCCGAAATACCCAAGGTCCTGTCTGGAGCAGCGATGACCAGCAGCGGACAGAGCCACTTCCAGGCTTTTGTGTCTGGGGGATGCAGGCTGTGCTTCGCCCGTTTCGAGGTGGGATTGTCACAAAAGTACAATTGCAGGGAGCATCATTATTAAGGAAGCATTAAAATGTACCATTGACCTGTAGTGTGGAGGCACCTGCACTGCAACTCCATTATGTCTGGATCCATCAATATGGCTCTTTCCTAGCCTGAATCCCTTGGCAAATTTCATGCATTTCACCAGCTATTTTCCATTTCCACATTCATCTTGTGATAAGTACAGTGTAGCCTGGTGTTTCATTTATACTTCTTTATTCCTGTGCAACAATCACATAGATCCTGAAAACTTACTGCATTTTTAAATCCGCTGCTACCTGTTTTTTTTCCAAAACCTAACCAACTTTGCAAACAAATTTTAGCTTTAACTTAAAGTCTTAAACTACAGAACCCTTTGGTATCATTGTTTCCCAGTACAATATTTCTACTTTACTGGCCTTTCTTTCCTAGTCAGTTTTTAACAATATTTTCCAGTATGACACTTGCCTGAGTACCAGCCCTCACTTTGTGGCAAACCCACGTTGCACTGATCTCTAATGAAAGAGATTGCTGTCTATCAGCCTTTGAGGACATGCTCTCAGTGTACAGTTCCCTTCTTTATCAGTTTGCGTTGCCTTTGTCAACATTCTTTTTCACTTCTGTTAATTTGGCTGCAAATACTTGGGAAAATGGTTGCATTTCTTGCAGTAGTTGCAGTTCTTTTCCTCTGTCACTTGCAGCAATCTCTGTGGAATTTGTCTTGAGTTTCTAATTTATGTTCCCATGTTGGTTCCCAGCTTTCTTTCCTGCCTGGATTGATTTCAGATCCAGTGCTGGGATTAGCGGTGACTTCTCTGTAAATGATGTTTCCAACTGGATTCTGCCAAGGTGCCCACACCGATCTGATCTAATCTGCTCCTACCACCATGTGCACCGAGAGATGCCAGTTTCAGCTTTTGCCTAAATGACCTCAAAATAGACCACAAAGCCTCTCAGAAGGAAATGTTTGCTGTTCAGCGTGCAGTGAGAGGGGAGGGAAGATCCCCCCCATGCTAAGCAACCTTACCATCGGCACCAAGCATCCTTCACACATCGAAAGCACAGAGGAGCATGAAGGAAGCGAAAGAATGGCAAAGCCCACTTGCAACTATTTTAAGTGCTTAACAGTAAGGTTTCATGCCTGGAAAAATTGAATGACTTCCTCACTTTTTGGTTTTCCAGGTGTCTTGCATTTTAAGAAGAGCATAAATGACACCTAAGCACAGCTTTTGTTTGCTGCGGAAATTTATTTCGTCTACAGTGTTTTATGCAAAGCACTGTAGCCTCAGTCAGCCTGTTGCTTAACGCTGACTCTGGTTTTCAAGGACATACAGGACAAACCTTACTCCCCATAGCCTCTGGGATGAATTAAAAGCCTCACGGTCACCTAGGGGGTTTGGTTGAGTCTGACTGAATTTTGCCATCATGGCCTCTTCCTGAACTAGGAAATGGCACCGTGTTTTAAGAAAGACAGCAATGAACTGTCAGGGTCAATAAACTGTCAATAGGCTGACAAATGCTGGTTTAGGATTAGCCTGTTGTGTTCAAACAGCCTAAACTCACACGTCCTGCCAGGTCTCAAACCAGGCAGTCAAAACTTTCTGCTTAAATTGCTGCTTGTGGCTGAAAAGCCAGGCAAAGCTGCCTGGGTCTATCACAAGTCCTAATCTGTTATCTCCTTGACTGCCCAAGTCTTGTAACTAATTTTCTGTGTTTTAACTTGTATTTCATTTCACATCTTACAAAGAAAGTTCTCTGCACTTTTTATTTAAGAAAGAGCACTTTTCTCACTGAATTTTCTATTTGGAGTCAGCTGGAAGTTACCATTCATTTCCCTGCTGAAATTAATTGAACTGTTTTCATGGAAAAGCTGTAGCATGCAGGAGCTCTTGCTCTGTAACACATCACAGATTTCATGTGCTTGGTTTGAAAAATCGGTACTTAAAGCCGCGCGAATAATTAATGGTGCGTTATGTAGCTGGGTCTGCAATGGCAGAGTGCAATGTGTTTCATACTGAAATGCTTGTATTCACTTGTGGCTCCTGTTTGTAATTTGTATTTTTTCTTATTTATAATATGAGAGTTACATTCTTCCACTGGGAGATGGATGCAACCCGAATCGGTGGCATTACTGGAGTGAAGGCTATATTCTCGCCTTCTTTGTTGATTTAAACTGCAAGTCTTTTCCACTTCGAAGGATTACCATTAGTTTGGTTTTCCAGTCTTGCTAGGAAACGTCTTGTATCCTTTGAAAATAGGAACATTCGAGTTGCAATTGGCATGGACTGAGAAAACCTTTATTAATGCACCGTTCTGTTTTTCTGCTGTAACCCTCATGCCCTTGGTGCAGGAGCAGGAGGTAGCACTCGTGGTCATCGGCTAGTCATGGGTGCAGGGCTGAGGTGGGAGCTCAGCTCAGCTTCTCTAATGGATCAGCTCTAATTCAAACCATCTGGCCACAAACTAGATGACCATCATGCCTGGTTGTGACAAAACTGAGAATCGGGAGCTCCATCTAGTTTATTGATAGGAAGAATTGGTGTAAATCTGCTCTGGGGCTTTTTTTGAAAAATAAAGACACGTTTGTTCCAATAAGAAACAGTTCACTTCATGCAACTGGAGCCATAAGTAAAAGTAAAAAGGAATGGTGGAATTTGGTGCATGATGTTATTTATACAAATGTCTTTCACATTTCTGTGGTTTCTTCAACCTGGAAAAGCAAATTTGCCCATGTTTTCATTTCCTAAGAGGAGATAAGAACTCCACTCCCTGGAAAAAGCCCACTGAAATGCTCAGCCTTGATGTGTGCTCGCTTATAAAGCGTGGCTATATGTAAACCGCATAAATGGAATGTAATTGCAAGCTTCTGCTCTATCCTATATATACAGTGACTAGACAGTCTGGTCAGCTGTATCCAAAACAGGGATTTGGCTTGTGTGAACCGTAGCTGTCTGGGTGTCTGCTCACCTCTCTCTGCTCCTGCTGTGCCCCTTCCCTGCCTCCTTCCTACCCCCAGCCTCCTGGCTCATCCTTCCCTCGTGCTCAGGGGAGACCTGGCACCTCGAAGGTGCATGAGAGCTGAGTGCAGGGGTGGAAGGGAAGACGATTTAGTCACTTCGCAAAACTGCAACAGTATTTTTGCTGTAGCCCTCCCCAGTTAGCAGAAACACTGCCATAAGCTGCAGGGCTGTCTGCAGATTGTGGGGTATCAGCACGGCTGGGTGGCAGCCCTGCATCTGTAGTGGGGTGTAGAAGGATCCACCTCGCATCTTCCTTCCTTCTCACCACTGACACACACTCCAGCTTTTTAGCATTTCTCCACCCTGAATCTGAGCCCTCCACAGTCCTCCTTTTCCATCCTGGGACTTGCCCTGCATGGGTTAAATTGCCTGTTGTTGCTCCAGTCCCCAAAGGTGGTGTTTGGAAAGGGGTTGCCTGCTCAGCCCTCCCATGTCCCCTCTAGCCATGTCCTCTGGCTGAGAGGTCTGACCTTAGATCCCAGTCCTCCCATCTCTCTTCCTGAGTATTTTGAAGGTAAGTTATAGTGCGCTCCCACCAACACTGGCCTCAGTGTCTAAACTCATCTCGTGTACACTTAATATTCCTCCTCTTGTATGGTGGCATTTGCTTGTGTCTTTCTGCATTGCTCTGCCTTGCCATGAAATTATTTGGCTTCTGTTTATCAAGAGCTAAACTCCTTCTTCTTTTCTTTTTCTTTTCTTTCCCCCCCTCTATTTCTTCTTTTTGCCAAGTACAGATTTAGCTTACTCTTTTGTCTTTGCTTGCAGCTTGCTGAAACAGTGATTTTAAAGAGCCGTGACCTCTGGAGGATTGTGGTCTTTGCTGTGCTCTGCGGCGTGGAGGCTGCCTTGCACCAGCGCGGCCGCCGGCTTTGCACACCAGCCAGTGGCAATGCCAGGCGGACCAGAGGACAGAGTCGCTGCTCACCCATTCCTGTGTTAAACCACATCCTCAGGGCTCTGTTTATTTAAACTGTGCAAACAGCACCTTGAGCTAAAACCTCGAAGATGTTAGGTATGCTCAGTATTTCGTGCTGTCTGCAGGGGCGGCTGCAGCTGGATTTGGGTGCGTGGAAGGCATTGCACCTGGGGAGGATGGGCAGGGTGAAAATCCATCCCCTCTCCCAGTGATGTGATTTCTGGGGCAGGTTGTGCCCCCATCCCATTGGCTGGGTTTGCCTCTTCCAAACTTTCATCCTGCAGAATCCTGCACTCCTTCCCTGCAAGCCCCTGTCCCTGGCGGTGCTTTATGGGCCAGGAGCTCCTGCCTGCTCATAACTCAGCAGCCTTGGACTGAGTTCATGCAGGCCACAGGAAAAAATCCCAGCTTTTAGCTACTGATGGCTTGAACTGGATTTGAACTGGAGCAGATCTATAAATATAAGACCCCCCAGTCCATTACCAGTCCTCTGCAATCCAAGCTTGCCAGACTAACTGTATTTACAAGGTAGCTATTTAAATAAACTCCATATTTTATGGACATATACACTTACACTTTCATGTCAACCATTTAGGATTATGTGAGCCTTTAAAAGCTTTCACAGGCTTGAATTGCCTGAGCTGATTATGCACAAATCTGATTTGGGTGCTGGCTCCTATTCCTGTTATCATCCTATCGTATTTCAGCCACCCGTTCGATCTCTTTCAGGTTATGGAAACCAGATTAAAGGGGCTTTGCCAGGACTCCAAGAAAACCTGTCTTGCTCAAGCTATTAGCCATCTCAATCTGAAAGTGATTCGCAATAATAATTAATCATTCCAGCAGAGCTGCTTTTGCACAAGTTGTGCTTTCACTTCACCCAGATATCAACATATATCCCAGTCACTTTATTCCTTTCCTGCTCCGTTTTATGTATGTTTCTCAACATTGAAAATAACATCTGCTTCTATATGCAAAGGAATAGCTATATTTTATAACCCAAGAACATGCAGGTCCAGCTGTATTTCAGTAAAGGAGACAAATAGAAGTTAATTTACACTTGGCAAGCACAGAGATAAAGCAGAACTATGAAAATCAGGTGCTGAATCAGGTTGTCATGTAATGAACGTTTAATGGCAGAGGTTTTTTTAATGGAAGAAAAATTGCACATATTTCTCATATACACTGTATACCTGCTAGAGCTGTCATAGTTTCAGAAAAAGTGCTGTAAAAGCATTTTCCCGCGTGATGAACAAAAGACTGCATGCTCTTTCATTTCCTTTTAACTTTTGTTAACATAATCCCCACCCGCTCCCTTTAGGATTATTCCTGAGTGGGATTTCTCTCTTCCTTTATTTTGTAGGACTAACTGGAGCCTCACTTGTGCTCCTGCTTCGGGGGGGCACAGACAGGACGTGCTGGCTGGGACTGGTGCTGAGGTCCCAGGTCTGAGGGTGGGAGAGCTGCAGCTGCAGTTCCCCCTACAACAGCACTACACATGGCTGTCTTCTGCAAGACCATACATAAAGGAGTGGTAAAGGATGTAAACGTTCTTTTTTTTTTTTTTTTTTTCTCTATAAGCCTAGGAGATTCAAAAGTCATTGGGAAAATGTTAAAAAAAGAAATGAAGTGTTTAACAGTGCTATTTTTGTCCCAGGCTCTCTGAATTCCTCACGTCTTCCCCCCCTCCCCTCTCTTCTCCTGATTTGTGCTTTGGGATTAATAAACTGATTCAAGTGCAGATTTTGAACCTGAAAGGCTGCTTCTCTCTTCTGCTGAAGTATATTCCCCTCTTGGACAAGCTGTGGCCTGACCTTGATTTCCAGCTTTGCAGCACCCAGGCAATTTGAGGGAGAGATGCTGGAGGTACAACCCGCCACAGACCAGGACGGTCTTTCTCAAGGTGGATGCATCACCCAGCTGCAGAAATGGCCAGCGGAGGTCATGTCTAAATGCAGCAAGAAGAGATGCTCACAGCAATCCCTCCTTGTGCTGCAAGTCTGTGAGCTTCATCCCATGTCCACAGACTTCACTGGATTCCAAGGGGGACCCCACAAACCTCTATTCACAACATCCTTATTTTCTCCTCAGCAAATTCAAGGTTCAAATATTGGTTTTAAAATGCATCATGAAGGTCCTCCAGCCTCTGCAGCAGAAAATGGCCTCCTGGTGCAGCTGGTGTGAGCAGCAGTGCAGCATGGTGAGCACGGTACCTCCAGTACGCTTGGATGTCTGTGCTCCTCCGTCTTGGTACTGACCCCTCTGTCTTTGTCTCCTGACCCCAGGCAGTGGTGGCCCAGCAGTCCTGCAGTATTCTTCCTACAGGCAGATTTAATTCAGACCGAGCTGCTGGTGGGAAACACGGCAGGAGATGGGACAGTCCCCATTTATGTGGGTGCTAGACTGGGACTGGGCTTCTCTGGTTCCCTTTGTCTCTCCCTCGCAGAGCTAACATGTCTTTCCCTATGGGCCTCCTAACAGCCTTGCCATGGCTGATGGAGAAAGATCTTTCCTTCCTTCATTTCTTCTCATCTGGAACTATTTTTTATTGTTTTCCTGCTTCACTGGTTCTTACATTTCAGATTTCAGCAGTACGCATGCTCCCTCCCTTATGCAGATATAGTGTCCATTAAATCCCTTCCTCAGAGTATTCATTAAAAAATTTAAAATTTAAGATAAGATTAATGATAATCTTACAAAATCAGTGAAGGTTTTTGTGATTGTCTGCATGATCACATTTTAAAGAAAGAACAAACGTGCAGTGTGATGCTGAAAGTTGCCCTGTCTACTCTGTGCTCAGATGAATCCAGCCTGAGGCTCTGCCATGGAAAAGACCAATATGGGAAGGGCCCATTCCCATTTGCAAGTGGTGTGTGCTCATCCCCCAGTTTGGTGGGATGACAAGGAGGTTTCTCCTGGCTTTTAGCTCTCCAGAGACAGCCCAGCCCAGGCTGTAATCAGGTTACTGCTTGTTTATGCATTCTTTGCATTGTTCAAGTTTCCACCAAGGAAAGCAGCTCCGTCACAACAAGATGAGGTGGAGGTCATGGTGATGGGCTGGAAGGCCTCCTCTTGCCTGTTTTCTATAGTCTGGTTATAGTGAGAAAATAACACAAATTTATATGCAGATCCAGGAGAAGATAACTGGAGGATCATGATGTGCAAATCACTGTGGTATAATAAACATAGGAGAAGCCTGAGCGAGTCTGTTTTCACAGCAGAACTCCTCTGTAACATATTCCTTGGAGGATTTACTAACCTGATGCCAGAGAGACAAAGGAGTGTCACAGTCCAGGAAGAGAACATTTCCCTTCTTTAAATGAATTTAAATAGTTTCTGAGGATTTTCCTTTCTTGAGGTCCCTCTGGCCAAAGTGCCTAGATTACGGCTGTGCTCCCTCGCAGGCTCTGCCAGCAAACACATCAGCAGCTTGGGCCCACAGGACAAATTATGGGCTTACAGCCGTTTACGTTAGCTCATGTGTGAAAGGTCCGTGTAGCTGGTGGTGGAGGCCCCAGCTCCTGCTTCCCTCCCAGACCAGCATGGGAGCAGCATAAGGACACATTAGGCTACGCGCTGCTTGGAGCAATCTTGCAGGAGCATCTGCAGATTTCATCTGCCAAGAGTCCCAAAGCCTGCTGTTCATCATCACAATAAAGCAATTATGGTAATATTGGTCATTGCAGCCAGGAAGGTAATAGGGCTCCACTGCACTTGGGGCAGATGTTATAATGACCTGGTACAAACAAGACGATCCATCGAAGCTGTGCTCGTGGGCATGCCTTATGGCATCTGTCTGTCTTGGGGTCATCTGTAAGCTTAAAAGGTGAAAACAGTCCTCCATGGGCTGCAGGAAGGCTCTTGTGTTTTGTGTTGGGGCTCATTTCATGGTAGGGCTAGTCCTTGAAGAGCAAACAAGATCACCGTGCAGGCTTTTGAACTCTGAAGATATGTTTTATTAGGGCACAAAGTCGGAACACCTCTGATCTGCTGGATGAGCTGCAAACATATCTCCCCTTGGTAGGACATGTTTTTCCTCCAATCTTGTTCTCAGTCCAACAGTTTTTGATGGTTCCTGCTTTCCACCAACTCCACACAGTCACCTCCCTTTGCACTCCCAGGAGAAATCGGATTTTCTGATGCCTCTGTGGCTTGGGTGGGCGTTTGGTGCTGGGAGCCTGCCAACCTGCCCGTCTCCTCCTCCATCTCCTCGGCCCCTTGTGCCCCGTTTCTCCTGGCCAAGAATGCTCAGCTGCTGCCATCTCCCCTGCCCTCCAAGGCAGCAGTTGGGGGAGCTGGCATCGGTTCCCCTCCTGCTGCCAGCCGCGGGTTCTTAAACAAAGCACACGGCATCCACACCGATAGCTGCAAACAAGCAATGAACCAGAGACCCTCCGCGGTGGGCGCTGCTACTGGGCTTTCGTCCCGTGCGCGTGCCTGCGGGTCGGTGTTAATATTCCCGCTGTGTTACCATTTGAGGGTCAGTCTTTTCATTTCTGGAAAAGAAAAATGGAAGTAAATTCAGCAACAGCTCTACTCACGACATGAAGTAAGGAGATGGTCTTTTTCCCTCTAAGCCTTGTATCTTTTAATGACTTTTCAAAAGAAATGCTTAGAAATCGCATCACTTCTTGTCAGAAAGTTGAAACACCTCAGTCAGAATGTAAAAACCAGCTAATTTGGAGTTTTCAGCTTGCTTTTGTTATAAGTTACACTATACTTGACATAAATTTCAAAGTCCTTCTATAATGTTACAGCTTTTAGAGGACCTAGTTAGGCGTCAAATATATTTGTAGCTGAGTATACTTTGTAAATTTTAAATTTTGGCCTTTGCTTTTTTGGACTAAGAGGGAAGGCATAACAGTAATTACTTCAGTCCATTCTTCAGCAGATATAAGGGTATATAAGATATTACAAATTAGCAGTACTTGTACTTCATGTTCTGTTTAAAGCTAATTTGGGATAGATTAAGACTTAAGTCTTCTGATTAAAGCTTAATGAAATGTGAGAAATTACAGTTAGGAGAAATGGGAATGAGTATCTTGTCTTTGCGAAAGTCGATGATCTACAGTATATGTTATAAAATATTTCCATTAAACTACTTTAACTGATGGATTTTCCAGCATTTATATATAAGATAACTTTCTGCTCTGACACTGTGATTACCTGGATAGTTAGGTATTTGGGAGAGAAATGAAGGTATTTTAGTTTCAGGGTAAAAACGTCATCCTTAAGTAACGCAGATACTTTTTGCCAAACTTGTTCCAAATTGCCTCAGGAGCTGAAACTTCCTCTTTGAATATTGTTAGGAAACTAATTAAATCTCAAAGATGTAAGTAGAGGTATAAAATATACATGAAAATCATGTCACGAGCCAAAGTTTTTACAGGAGTTGCACAGTGTATTGCCATTCCAGTCCATTGTTGTCTCAGAGAGCATTTTCTTTTGAATTATCTTCATTTGGCTTCAGTTTTGAGCTAGAAAAAATAAACAAAATGATTTCATGTTTGTGTAATATTTTAGAAACTTACCTATCTAAATGCCACAAACCCCAAATAATTATTTCCCCTTATTTTTGTAATGAGGTGAAACAAAAAATTATCAGAAGAAGTACAAATGGCATTCCCTACAGAGATGTTAAATAACATCTTTGCTACGTTATTTCTCCTCCTTCAAAATGTGCTTTGGAGACTGAAATGATTGAAACCATGCGACAGGCCATCATCTGTGACAGCAGCTGCACCCGGAGTGCCCAGAGGGGTGGGTGACTTTTCTTTTCATCCTAGTGATGGTTGTAGAGAGGATCCAGAATCATGCCCTGGCTGTCACAGCCTCAAAGGTCCTCCAAAACCTACCACCTGCCAGCCTGTGAGTCCTGCTAGGTGGGGCATCTCCGGGCTGATGCAATGCCTTTCCGTACTGCCTGTGCTTTGATCTCATGCTTGTTGTGATATGGAGCTCAGTGATGCAGCAAAAAAAATCCCACAAAGCCTTTGGAGCCGAGAGGACAGCAGTGCACCATGCAGGCTGCTAGTTTTATTTACTGCATAAATGCAGCTGCTGAGCTTTGATTCCTCTGAAGCGCAGTCTGTGTTGGATGAGACAGGGCAAAGACTCCTTGAGATGTGCTTGCTTCTGTGTTTAAAGCAATATCTAATCACACCAGCTCAATAATCAGGATTTCTTCTATTGTTTGGGATCAAAGCTATAGGTGCTCTCCAGCTGCTTTGCACTGTGCTGGGAATGCAAAGCAGCCCTGGACTTGGCTTGACGCAGAGATTTAGGTTTGTACGCTGCTTTGCATCACTCTCCAGAGCCTACCAATGAACCTGGCACTGTGGAGCACTGGGAGAGCTCTCTTTATTTCTCTCTTTCTGTTTCCAGATGAAGTGTTGCCAAAACCACGTGAAGGTTCTCATGACCCTGAGCGAAAGCTGGTGCTGTTCAGGGAGCCTGCTTCAAGACTTAGCAAAGGTGCCTGAGCATCCTTGCGAGGGCAGATCAGGATGATTTTGTGCCTTCTGAGTTTTCTGAAACACCACTCAGAAACACCGCACAGGGTACAAGGCAGCAGTCTGAGGCGGTGGAAGCCCCTGTGGCAGGAGTCAAGCAGTGAAAACTCACTTAAATTTAGTGGTGAGCCCTGCCTTCAAAGTGTAACTCCAGCACACATCGTTAAAAAAGCTCACATCGGCTCAGGGGTGCATGTGAATTGCCTGTTGGATATTAACTCTGGTGGCAGTAACAGCATTCAGGTGGTCAGCGTCCACTTAAAAAAAATCAATCATAATGATACTTGATGCATTTTTTTCCAGATTAAATCATAAATTTGAATCCATTTATTTCCTTCCCCAAATAAATAATAAAAAAAATTACAGCATATAGCATTTCTCAAGAAGTTTCAAGTGGAAATTTGCTGCATTGCATTTCAGAAGATTTATGGCATGAGCAAACTTGCTTCCCATGAAAAATGAATCAATTCTTTTCAGGCCTCTCCTGAGGGCCTGGAAAACTTTTTAATTCTATAAATGAGATACAGAAAGAGAAAACTACATATGTGCTTTCGATGGTTGAGCAATACTTTCTCTGAGTTCAAAACACATGCATATATGTGGGACTGGGACTCTAATTCACTGAAGTGTTGAGCATTTACAACTGCACACATTTGCACAAGTCTCAAGAAAACAGTTGCATAATTGTATTTATTGAGGTTTTTTTGTAAAGAGCCGTTTTCCTGTCTGAGAAAAAGTTTTTCATTACAAAAACTCTAAATAAATACAGTCATGTTTTCAGAATTTATTACTTCTCAGGGAAAACATTTTATTAGGACTTTTATTCCATTACAAATGTTGAATAGGAATTTGGGAAGAGTTGTGTTTGTTTTCTGAAGCGTGCTTAATTTAAGCTTAACCATTGGCCACGACTTCTTCATTACCATTCTCAGTAATGGGCTTGCATACATTAACATTCATTTCTACATCCCAAAGAAGATTTTCAGAAAAAAATGAGTGTTGTGTTAAATACCCCATTTTCTACAAGAAGAAAAAGTAATGGCCAATTAAGGATGCAAGCTCCTGGTTCCCAGTGATGTCAGAGCTGAGAAAATGGGAAAATGTTCTGTATTTGACATACTCCATCAAGTAACTTGCCATTTCTCAGTTTTGTTTCTGTCAGTGAATAACCTGAAAGCACCTTAATTTTTTTAATTCAATTTGTAGTCAGCTAATTAATTCTGCAGAAGAATAGTCAATGAATGGAAAGGGGAAAGTTTTGAAGTCCCCTGTGGGAAAGTTCAAGTACTGCTGATGAACTCCGGAGTGCAGAGCCCTGCTTGGTGCTGCAGTTGGGAGTGAGCACAGCTCTCATCCCTCCTGCCTCCAGAAAGCTCGGACACCAAATTATAATCAGTGCCAAAGCAGCAGACACGTATGCAGAACACGCAGGACCTTGGCAAGAGATTTTAGGGACTTTCCCTTTTTAAGCAAGCATGTGCTGGCATAAGGTGTGCGCTGATGACCATACCTGCTGTGGAGGGTTAAGGCTGAAGGGTAGGAGAGTGGAGGTGGCCTCATGGGGAGAGGCTGGAGGTCAAATAGCAGCCATGGAGTGGTTTTGTGTTGGCTTTGTGCAAGATCCTGGGCCCTGGAGAATTGTTGACTAAACGCCATCCTGTCTGTCCAGGACTTCTTTCCTTGGAAATGTGAACAGGACTTTTCCTATGTAAAACTGGATCCATCAGGGTAAATCAGCATTACTCTTGTGAATTTTAATGACACTCCTGACCTACCCCTGCTAGATAAGCTTCAAAACTTGGACATAGACGCAGACCTTGGCTTGTCTGCAGAAGGAGCTAAGAAAAGAAGTCATAAGGCATGCAAAAACAGGGGACTTTTGATTCAGCAGAACCATGTGGGACTAGAGACACCGAATTTCATGGTCTCCTCCAGCGCCTGATCCCAGATACAGAAGCAGAGCTCTCTGCAGCATCAGCTTAGCTGGAGGTGAGGCCACCCTGGTGTACCCGACAGGAGATGTGCTCCTCTTTGTCTTTGTCAATGTGGATGTCATGGATTTTTGATGTAAATGAGACTTTCTGCCTCCCAGTTCATGTTACCTTTGCTAACAACAGTTAGTTAGGGAGTATTTAAGTACAGAAAAAAGGTAACTTGGCAGGCTTACTGTGGTTATGGTCAATATGACTGGGATAACGGGAGAGCGATGTTTTATTTCCACTTCTGTCATTGATTCGATCTCTCAGCAAGCTGTCAGCATCACATTTTCTTGACTTGTAAGATATGGGTCTGCTACTTTGCAGGGTGCTTTGAGTTATATGAGGGAAAAGTGCGACTGCTGTTTGAAGCCGCACAGAGAAGCAGCCGCGCACATCAGTAGAGGTGCACCTCCTGTGTTAAGTCATCCGTGTGCACATAAAGCTATAGCAAAGCCAGTGGGGAGGGCTGAGGAGTGGATTTTCTTCAGAATTACGTTATCCACACACAGACTTCACAAAATGTTTGATTCTTTTTCTTTCTTTGCTTTTTTTTTTTTTAACCCGCGATTACTGGATCACAAGTAGTCTGAGTCAAATAATTTCATTTGCAAGGGATGAAATTTTATTAGATGTCAACAAAATAAATGGGAAAAATAATCACCCTTTAGAAGAGAGCTTTCAGCCTGTGGACTTACCCTGTGGAAGAGAGCTGGGGTGGTTCAGCTGAGGGGAGCTGGTCTAGGGAGGCAAATTCAAAAGCATGGTACTAAACACCAGAAAGTAGCCTTTCTAAGAGCGTGTGTAAGTGCGTAATGGGCATACCTAAAGATAACAACAACTGAACAAGCTGGGGGCTTCAGAAAGGCTGAAAAAGAGAGATAAAGTTGGTTAAGATCTGACACCTGGGCTTTGTGATGAGTGAGAAGAAATAAGGTGAGGGATGGCGTGAGCTGACATTGCCCAAGGTAGGATGCGGCTGGACATGATGTGCTGCACAAACAATTTTTACGGAGCGGCAGAAAGCACGACTTGGCACAAAAGCCACTGAAGACAGCCCGAGCAAAAGAGCTTTCCAGAGACATTCAGAACATCATTCAGTGTGGTCACAGTTATGACAAGTCTGTGTATGAGGAGAATGGAAGGAGAAAAATAATTTAATCTGATACAAATCGAGTAAGAAAACATGCTTAAACCCCTGTAAATTGCTCTCAGTCTCTTTCTATGCCTGATGGTGTAGGTGCATAGCTGGGTGGACTTCTGTCCCGAGGAAGGTGGGACACATGGAAAGGTGAGAAAAGTAGGTGAATATAGGAAAAGCTCTTGACATGAAAAAGAACGCCTTGTTTTGTAGCTGAAAGGAGGGAAAAGACATGGATTACATAGATTCTTGCCTGGCTCGATTGAGCTATGGAGCAGTCTTGGTCTGTGAAGCTGCTGTAATTTCCAAGATCACCTGCTGTACCCAGCCTCCTCTTGTGTCATCTAGCAGAAAGCTGTCACTCTGTCTTAGCTCTACCCTGGTAAAGAGACCAGTGAGGATATTCTTGAATTAAAAGTTCTACTGTTTGAAGCTAGCAGTTTTCCAAAGTCTTGAAAAGCACCTGCAGGATGAGCAGGGAAAGGCCCAGCTGCTTTTGGGTGGTTTTGGAAGCTGCTGACGTTAACACCCAAAAAATGTGTCCTTTTAAGCTTCTGGCACAGCCTTGCAGGTGCCAGTTGTTACTGGGCTGAGGCTCATGCACAGGTTCCAAAGGCACTTACCTTTTTTAATCTTTCTCATTACTGCTCTGAAAAGATGAAGATTCGTTTTGGTTATTAATTTCAGATAAAATAGTTTTGTAACATGCCCAGCAAGAGAACAAGCATCTCTTCAGAACTTCAGACTTTTCTGGAGGGAATTTTGCTCTGCAAAGCAGGTCTGCAAGGTGCTAAAGTAGGCAGATTTTGCTCTGAGCACATGTAGAAATAAGATGGGTTGAGTATAAAAAATATAATATCCTCTTATAATTGCTTTTCTGGACGTTAATTACAATCACTCTACTAAGTAGTGTTCACGGATGCAGAACTGTGACTTGTTTTATTCCCTTTTTCTTATGTTTGGCTTTCAATTTAGCAGCTGCGCGAGGAGGTGGGTTTGTCAGCTGTGTTGGTCCAGGTCCTCTTTATCATGCAGGCACACATGGAATCAGTCTGAGCCACGCCAGGCTCCCTGCAAAAACCCCAGGCAAAGTCCTGATCCCAGTCTGTCTCCTTTTGGTGATGCCAGTTGTAAGTGTTCAAGACCGGGGTGCCCTCCGCCGTGGGGACATTTATCTGCTAGGAAAAGGTGGGTATGACAAAACCAATTTACTGGAGGCATCAATCACTGACATGATGGGTTTTTTTCTCTCTGACTGCAAAAGTGGAAAAGAATGGACAAGCTGGTAAATGAGAAGGGCAATGCTTTGTTGTATGGGTTTCTGATTGCCCTCCATAGACTGTGTTGTGGGGGAGCCTGGAAATGTCCCCCTGCCATCAAATGCGGGACCCCCCGGTGCGAGAGCACTGACATGCTACAGTGGATTTATCTGTGTGCTGTCTGGAGGGTGGGAAAACGCTGATACTCCCCTTTCTGGGGTGAAGGCAGGACCGCTCCCACCCGGCTGCTCCCAGCCCTGCCCCGTGCCAGTCCCAGCACCCGTGGGACCCTGCTGCACCTCCGGCAGCCACCTGCACCACTGCGAAGCCAGCCAAAGGCACAGCATTCAAGCTGGGCTGCCCAGGGAAGCACTGGAATCACCGTCCCTGGAGGTACTTAAAAGATGTGTAGATTGGCACTTAAGGACACGGTTTAGTGGTGGACTTGGCAGTGCTGGGTTAATGGTTGGACCTGATAATCTTAAAGGTCTTTTCCAACCTAAATGATTCTACGATTCTATGGCTGAGCTCAAGACGATGAACAATTTCAGCAACAACCAGCTTGAAAAGTCAGCCTGTACTCGAGTTTGCTGTGCAACAAGTTAAAAGCCTGAAGTTCTCATGCAAGTTAATCTGTCAGTGTGGCTGTAGTATCTGCTGTGCACATCTGTTTATGACAAAGAGTTCTAGAACATTAGACAAGCAAAATAACTTGTCAGCTCTGTTTTCCTCTGGGACAGTCTTTATTTAAAAGGCATCATTTTTTTCCTGTAATTAATGTTTTACAGAGGGTTTTAGAGTTGCATGCTCAAAATTTGCAAAAATAGCAGAGAACACAATGCTGCTCAGGATCACACAGGGTTTCCACTGATGTTCTGGCAGGACTGACACTACAGCCACCCATGCAAGGCAGCATGGAGGGAGCACGTAAGACTGCAGATACTGAGGCAGAACATTTATGCACCTGGAGGTCCCAAGAACCCATTAAGGAAGGCAAACACCAGTGCTGCCCATGTGATGTTTAGTTCACCAGAACAGGTTCTCCATCTGTTACACCATATGAAAGTGCATTGCAGTGTTCAAGGCTAGTCACCTACAAGGAGGTGTAGCTAGAGTAAGGGCCCATAATATGATAGCTGGCTTGGTTGGTGCTGGGGATACTTCTCCAGCAACCCCGGAGAGCCTGAGGTGGTTGCACAGTGTTTCTGGTTTTGAAAACAGCTCCTTTTCCACAGCAAACAGAAGGGATTAATCCTCCCCTGCCACAGGGACAACATCTTAAAACAAATATCCACAACTAAGGCTGCTATAAATGGCAGCATAACCAAAAAGAGGGTTTTGGCTTGTAATTAAATTTTTTTGCTAACCACTTCTGGACGGTGAATCCCAGCCCTTGCTCTGAGCTCTCTAGATCTCTCTCTTCCCTGTGCTCTGTTTCAGCAGGTCCTGTCCTCTAACCTGACACACGCACGCCTGTGAGCACGCTGGGCTTGCCTACCCGCTCCTGCAGTGCTCGCTGGTTGGAACCCAGCCTTCCCCCATTTTTCTGGGATACAAGAAGGGAAAGACAAGAAAGCTGGAATGACTCCCAAAGAAGACAAAAGTATTGTGCATGTTTTTCACACTCACTCTGCATGGCAGTTGCTCACATTCTGTGGCTGCCCCAAAGCAAGCAACCCAGAAAGAGGTGGGAGTCTCTGCAAGCCAGATGAGCCAAGGGCATGTTGTCTTGCAAAATGACAAAGAATCATGATTTCTGTGATTTTTTTTATACATCTGAAAAATGCATATTCTAAGAAGGACCTAAAATCTGTTCTTTTTTAAGACAGCATGCAGCCATCTTTCAACATTTAAATTTTGTCTAAATCATAGAGAAGCTACAGTGTGACTTATTCTAAGTCCACAACGATGAATTAAAGGTATTAAAATCAGGCATAATAGAAAGGCTTCCAGATTTACTTAACCGAAGTGGATTTATCTGAAGAGGAAGGCTTTCCATCTCAGCTGAAAAATAAGTTTATATAAAAATCTACCACCGGAATGTGGAAGGTATCACAAAATTAACTTTCCATCTTTAAATCAGTGTAGGCTGCCTTTTAGGCAGAGGAAGAAGCTCCTCAATCACTGACTCCTCACCCACGCACGCGCTGGGAGCCATCCAAATCTTATTGCTTAAGGCAGTCCCAAGGACATAAATCACTGGCAGCTCCTAGCCTGATCCTCAAAGTTATGATAACAAGCACTTTAGCACCCATGGTGAAGCTGCATCAGCAACGGGGACTCTGCCCCTTTCACGAATAAATTACAAGAGTCATTAATTCTGCAATCACACAGTCTTTCCCAAATAATAAAATGGACCCATAAACAGATTTGTAGCATCTTAAACCAAAATGCCAAAAGCTTTTGGGGTTTGATCTGTGAAGATACCCAGCAGCTTTCATCTCTGCATATCAGTTCCTGACTCTGTATCAGGCACTAATTCCAGCAAAAAGACACTGACAGAAATAAATGTCAGCAGAAATTCTGCAGCTCTCCAATATAAAATTTGGAAAAAATCAATGCATCTGGTACAATGGGGGAAAGAGAGAAATCTGCCTGAATCAGAGCAAAACTCCAGACCTCAGCCAAAGGTTTTTGTCTTCTTTCTGCTGCTTTTTGCGGGCACAAAATGTCCTGATCAAGGATGTACCCAGCATTTAGTGTACAGCCACAAGGAAATCGAGCCGTGTGGTTCCCCCCTGGTGACACCTTGCACTGGGGCATGTTGAGAGTCCACCATACTCTGCTTTGCGCCCCCAGACAGAGCTCCTACCTCCAGCAGCAATAAACCTTCCCAGGCTGTCTTGAATCACCAAAAGGTGAGAAAATGTTGCATTTTAAGGACCAGTGTAAACAAGACCTCAGCTGATCTGGCTCACCACTGGATAGGTTGGGTGTTTACTGCCTACAAGAGCAGACTTGAGGGCAAATTCACTTGTCTGTATGGCTTGCTTGCCCATGCAAAAATATTTCTGATCAAAAAGACAGGTTCATTGCTTGCTAATTTTAAGTCAAATTACCTACAGATTTGCTTGTTTGGAAAAAAAAAGCTCAGCTGATTTCAAAATCAACAGAAATGTGTTAATATTTTAGCAAAAATGCTTGTTGGTTTTTGTCCTGTAAGAATTTCCTGTAAAAAAAAAAAAAAAAAAAGCCACAGTGTTACTGGAAGTAAACAACACAAATGTTTACAAATAGCTGAAGTCCATATGCAGTTTTGGTTTGGACAGAACATTTTCATTCCACACATCAAATGACTGCAAAATCCATTACTTTTCCACCCTTCTTTTTTTAATGGCAGTAGAATTAAGTCAGCAGAATCCAGCCTGATAACCATAAAATAATACACGGAGTAAAATTAGATCCTCATATACATACACATAACAGTACTTGACTCCATCAGCATCTTGGAGTGTACATATAAATGAGAATATGGTGATTTAATAGTCACTGATATATGAGGGCAAGTGTTTACACACCGCAGGAGAAGCAGAGAAATATTTCAAATGCAGTTCACATATTGCATTTAACTAGCAAGAACAACATATTTAGGGAAGCAAGGTCAATGGCTCCATTGCTGCCAGCCCTCTCCAGCGCAAACAGGGCGGCTATGGCTCTTTTCTCAAGGAGAAGCCCTTGCTTCTGCAAAAACAGCAGCATGGCAGTTGGATGCTGTGTAGTAATCACACACGACGTTGCAGTGTTCCTCTGCACATCAGCGCGCTTGTGGAGTTAGTCCAAGCTGAGCAACACAGCAGTAGTGCTTTTCCAAAGGCGCCAGCAGATCCAAGGTGGAAATTAATGCCGGGTTTCCCAGTGAGTCCACAAGTTCACAGCTCCAACAACAGCCTGAATTTTGACCTTATGATCTTCACCTCCACTGGCTGGGTGCACACCGCATTTAGAGGAAGCAGTTTATCCCCAGTGGGGTTGACGTGCTGTCCCTGGATGATGCACGTTCAGCTGCCATTGGACTTGTTAGATGATACACATTAATCTGCGGTTGGAGCCACGTGACTCCTTAAAACTCCAACTTTGCAGTGGGTCAGTGGTCCCTGGAGTTGAGCAAGAAGCAGGAGAGTGGTGATGAGAGTGCAAACTCTTCCATCTCTATCCTTGTTTGGCTGAACTGTGCAATGGGAGGCTCAGTTACCTTTTACATGTTTCCAATATTCCACTGCAGGCTGAGGCATTTATTTTTACGACTGAGGTAAACATAGTGGAAGGAAAAAGAGAAATTTTGCCAATGTTTTTTTAGCCTTACTGACTGATATCCTGCAACTATTGTACAGGGATTTGCATTATGTGCCAAAACTTGATGAAAATGATGTTTCGAGATCAACTCAGAGTGTGGGTGGATCCTGCCCCAGGACATATTTTCTTCTTACTTGAATGAGAATTTACTTACTGGAGAGTCTGCTTGCACTGCTCATAAGTTTTGTGCACTAAGGTGAAGGTTAAAATAAATGTTAAAGGGTCTAGAAGCATGCCCAGGCAATCAGTTTAGTAACAGATTTCTGGGGCAACTTTGTAGTAGGTCACATCAGAGCAGTAATTAACTCCCTATTACTTATGATAAAGTCAAGTATTTGATGTGAATGAAAGATATAGGAGAGTTATGACTGACAGCCTTCCATTATCACAAGCTGCAGAAGCATTTGTAGAGTTGTCAAGCATGAGATACCCAGCGTGTTGGATTTGTCAAGCAGGTGTCATCAGATGCCACTGGTGTCCATTCGGATAGCCAGGACTGTGTGATTTACAGCTGGGGAGAATTTTCACCATGCAGAAGCATTGGCAGCTTTTCTCCAGCCCAGAAGATGAGCTGGCACAAAGAGTGGTTCCTGGCTCCGTGCCTGGATGCACCACAGCAGCCTGCCGGTCTGGTGAGCTCTGGTCAGCTGCCGATCCCAAGCAGAGGATGGAGTAGCACAGGTAACAGCTAAGCTTTCTCCTGGAAAGGGTTTGAGCCCACCAAATTAAATCTCTAAAATCATGATTCGTGCTATGAGTGTCTCAGTGACATTTAAATTAACTTGAGGATGTCCGGAGAGCAGAAAACACGCTGCAAAATTCCCATCCTCCTGTCACATCTGTGATGAGTTAATGCCACGTGGTATATGCATAACTCATTCACTCACAGTTTATTTCTGCTGAGGTCAACCCACGATACAGCAGCTTGTTATTGAAGCTGATTTGAATCATCTCAAATATTTGCTGAGTAGCCACCGTAACCCCACCTACGCGGGTGAGCTCTGCAGCTGCACGGCGACATAAGGGGAGCACTGATGGCACGGGGGGTCCCAGTGGGATTGGGAAGTCCCACCTCTCGGTCACCCTACACTGGCTGCTGTCTCTTCTAGGGCCAGGAACAAACCTCCCATTACTTTCTTTTTGGGTGCAAAATTAACAAATGTTGCGCTGAGCACCTCTTTTGCACTTGACATCTATGGAGAAGAGCAATGGGAAAGTGGGAACCCGCCCTGACAAACAATTGCTCTGGTATGATCGTGATGGCTTTAAAAGCTGTGCACAATTCGTTTCTGCTTCTCAGGTGCTTCCCATGAGGTCAATTAGTGCAATATGTTTTGTTAATCTTGTGTCAGGGAGGAAGTTTGGAAGAAATACTCACTAATGACCTCAAATTCACTCGTAGGTTCTTAAAAAATTTGAAGTAAATATAATTAAAGTGTGCTGCTTCTTCCATTCTCTTTAGAGCAACGCTGTTTCCCCGAGTTGGAAAGTAACATTTGAAAACTGCTGATGGAGATGGGAAATCTTGGAAATAATTGGTTATAGATGTCACAAACTTAAAAACCCCCAACTTTAGGCTATCTATGCTAAAGCATTTACATGGGAGGAGTACGTAAACTGAATGAAGTGGTATTTTCCATGATTCTAGAACTGATAAATAAGGAAAGCACAGTGCAGCACAATGCACTATCTCCCTGCTAACATCTGAGAAAAGCAGGCTAAAAATAGATGGTATGCAGATAAATACAGGGATGCTGAGTACAGGAGGCTGTTACTGGGCCTTTGTAGCTGTTGGTTGCAACAGTGAAAATCGCAACGCAGAGGGAATGTCATAGCACCGTGCTGTTTCAGCCCAAGTACTGAAATTACCAAGTATTTTTAGAAGGTATTTTACACCACAAGTAGCCCATTAGAAGTCAGGCAATTACAATAAACCAGGGGTGGCAGCTAAAGGAACCAGACTTGAGCCTATTCTTAGAGGGGCAAGTTATCAGGTTTGCTTCCAAGGTTCACCTCGCTTTGGGGGAATGTAAAGGGTGGACGTTGCCCCTGGCTGAAGTCTGCGCCATGAGGATGGCTGCGGTGCTGGGGAGTTGCAGAGCTGTGGGTGTCACACAGCCCTAGACACAGGGTAGAAGAAGATAAAGAAACCTTTATCACAGCCCACAGCTCTGCGCACCCCATTTTCAAAATGGGGTGCAGCAATTTTAAAAGCCTAAAAATGTTGACAGAGAATGCTTTTGGTCACCTTTCTGGAGTCATACGCTCTGTTTACCGTGAAGCTTTCTGCAAGGGGCTAAGAAGAAACTATATAACATATAGGCAAGACCTTCAAAGCTTTTCTGTGTGACAGAATTAACATCTTGGACTCAACCAGAAGTGGATCTTTTGGGGCAACCGATACATCCAGGGAGCAGAGCAAAGGGCTGTGCAGGTGGTCAAAGAGAAGTTGTTAGCTCCACATATCTGGGGGATGTGTGCACATAAATCGGTGTTAAACCTCCGTTGAAAAAGTGTGGTTGAAGTGTCCCCCCGAAAAGTGCCTCTCTTGACCTCTAATCCTGTCTATTTTCATACGTCAAGCGGGAAGCTGTCCTGGTTCAGTGCTGCGTGAGGCTGGAGCCGTGACGGGCTGAGTGGCTCAGTGCCGTCCCCAGCGCGGGCACCGCTGCTGCCCCGCTGCCGGCCACCTCTCTGCCTCTGGGCTTGGCCGCTCCTAGTTCACAGCCTTGCTTGTTGTGTAAAGGCTAATGCCCAAATTCGCCACCTTTTTATATGAATTGCATATACATAGTTATGCATAGGCCACCGTAAGAAGATCATGGGATAATTTTTAAATTTCATCTCAGTTAGACAAAATCTATCAGCTTGCTAAGACCCTGCCATAGACAGCAGGGGTGGGGCTTGGCCACATGGGGTGTTATGAATTAAAATCAGCAATTCTCTAGAAAATATTCTATAAGAAACCATCCTTCGGGTACTACAGAGGCAAGAAACAAACCCATTAATTCTACCATTTCACAAAATTTTTTCTGGTTGTTACTAAAGCTGCAATAATTTTTCACTAGGTTCCCATGGCTTACATTCCCAACTCCAAACGATGAAGACACATAATTAGCTTGAAGATTTTGACTGAAAGCCCTGACTCTTCCAGTGCCCAGAAGGTTATGGAGAGAGCATCAGAGTGCTTTAAGCATTGGGAAGTCCACGGGGAAATATTGAAAATACTTGTTTTCCTCCATCAGTAATTACTGCCCTTAGAGTTACCATCAAAGAAAGCAATTTCAGAGTGGAAGGGTTTTGAGCAGCATGTGGAACCATAACACCAGGTGATGTTATTTAATTGCAGGGCCGTAAAAACTACCTGGTATTTCAGCAGCCTTAAAACATAAGTCTTAGTTCAGTAACCTTTAAGATTTGTTATTCTTTGCCTTATCATTGAATTGCAACATCGTCTAGGTGGTTACCTCTACCAGGTTTAAATTTCTAATCTATTAAAGTAATTTTAGCAATCTATTATTTCTAGACCATTGAGGAAAGGTTAAAATGAAAATTATACTGGAGGGAATACGTTCTGTTCCAAGTACAGGTTGGAAACATCTCGGTAGCAGAAAGCAGTAAGGTTTCAGGGGAAGAAACCCTTACCAAGGGAAATGAAATGACTGATAGCAGTCATTTGAAGCGATTTAAAGTGATTAAAGCAGCTTGAGTGAGGTAATGTGAAAGGATTTTTTCCCCCCACTAATGGAGCAGAGAATTTGCAATGCATGATTTAGACAGCTTCTACCTTCAAGCTGCTTTTGTAAGACTGAGTTAGACCTGTAGCGCTATATTACAGGAATGGAAAATTTCATTTTCAGGAGTACACAAGAAAACCAGCATCCATCTTTGCACAGCCACCCACCCAATTTAAATAGAGCTACGTGGTGCAGGAAAAGCAGTAAATACACATATTTGGGAACAGCACTGAACCCAGCTGAAGAGAGAATCTTTGACCTCATGGATCCCAGCTGGGCACATCACCTGCACAATAAATCTGTGTAGCTGTGATGAGCAGAAGTGGCAATGCTGTACGTTAGCCAAGATGAGTGTCATTTATCTTGACCTATGGCCCGACTGATCAATGTACGCCAATTGCAGCACTGAGTCCTCGGTATCATGGCTTGGGTGTCTCCTCCTGCCCCACACCCCACGCTGGTCCCTATCGCTGGGCTTTGGAGGGAGCCGAGTGCATCTGGAATTCAGCCCTGTTCCCGTGAGAGAGACTGGTCCCGGGGAACAAAACCCATTTGTACCTGTCGGTAAGAAACAGCAGCAGCAACAAAACCTTGGGGAAAAAAAGCCCAGTCCTTAATGCTAGGCCTGTTTATATTTTAGTACAATAGCAGCAGTTGATTTTATTAATTTTTACGGCCCTATTGGGAAATTTAATAGTCCTATAAAAGCCAGTTTAAACCTCTTTAATTGTCTTATCTCTTAAAATAAATGCATACTCTGGGAATTTTAAAAATGGAGACTGTCAATTGGATAGACCCATTACTATGAATGATTTCCCTCTTACACAAATACAGAGTCCTGACACAATAGACAATAAACTCCGTGGTTTGTTTGGGGGTGAATATGCCAAGGCTCGCTAAAAGGGGTGTTTTGTTCATTGACCCCCATCTGCTAAGGGCTCCTTTGGAGCTGCCACGTGTGCAGAGCAAATTGCAAGGCACCAAGGGTTCTTGTCAAATGAGCAATTGCACAGCAAGTTGTTTGAAAACAAATGATTCACTCATTTAATGCATTTTCACATAATAAAACTTTTTAGTTGCTGCTGGGGATGAATAGCATGTTCAGGGAAAGGAACAACCAGTCTGGGGCCACTGGAGGTGAGTCTCAAGGAGGTGGAGGTACGGGGAGTTTTATAGCAGGGCACAGACTTTTGAGGCTGAGAGTCGCGTTTCAGGCAGAGGGAAGAGGGAAATGGGCACTTCACAGCAGTGCAGGGCTGAGCAGTCTGCACCTCCGCACACCCTCCAAAATTTCCCTATGCATTCATACAAAGGCTTGATACGCTATGATTTTTAAAAAATGAAGCAATATGTCAGATGTACACAATATAGATATATCTCTGTCTATGGTATCTATACAGGGAGAGCATGCCTCGCTTCCAACACCTCATACACACACCAGCGTGTGTTCCCTAATTCAGTTTTCTGCATTTTTTATGTAGCCGCAGAGCTATTCTGTAGAGATAACCACTATGTGGAAATTACTGCCAGCCCTGTTTTGCTGTCCTGCTATTTTTGTGGCTCTCTAATCATTTCAAAAGACAGCTAAACCCTTCTGGCTTGCCCCTTCCCATTGCTCCCAGCAGGCAGCATGGCCCAGCTCCATCCCAGCAAGGAGCCTGTGTGCCCCGCTTGCCCTGGCAGCCCACCACCCTGGCCTCGGGGCTCAGCACCACCATGGGTGCCCTCTCCCGCAAACAGGGCTGGCCTCTCAGCTCCTCAAGGCAGCATTTTTCTCACAGGTCACACTTCCATTAAGTTATTCTTGCTTCTGATAATGCTTTCACAGCTGCATTTTCCTTCTGAGGCAAATGAGACTTTTGAGGCAGAGACCATAATGAGGAGATTTGGCCTTCTGGGAGCATCTCTGCTGCTGACAGAAGTTGTGAGGCGGGTATGTTTTATGCTCTCCGGGATAAGGAAGATAGAAAAAGAGAATGAGAGCAACAGATCTCGGAATGATGTTTCCATCTTTCTTCAAGAGATCAAACGGCTCCTCATGCTTCCCGTCAGCTGGCTGGTGCCAGGGCTGCTGTGCTACCGGCTGGAGCTGGAAGGACACGCATGGACGAGGGGCAAATAGATGACAAACTGTGTTTTGAAAGAGGATAACCCTCTGCATCCTCCAAATATTCTTCCAAAGCTCTTGCAAAACACCTTCTCTGCATATATCCCAAACTTAGACTGGATGGGAATGGGCTGGTTTAGATCCAATTCTGTGAATACTGGGGATGCTCTTTGCCCTTCTCCTCCCCCCTCTCCTGCATGCTGAGCATCCAACAGGCAGATACAAGCTATGGGGTTTTTTTATTATGGTTTTTTTTCTCAGAATGAAAGACGCCATCTGTGGCATATCCTCCTGTTTATATCTGCTGCATCTCTGCAGACTGAAAACTGTTGTGTGTGTCAGCGTGGAGCCTCTCCAGCTGATGAACTTCTGTTGCGTTTTTTTTTTTGTTTGTTTTTTTTTGGTTTTGGGTTTTTTTTGGGTTTTTTTGTTTGTTTTTGTTTTTGTTTTTGTTTTTGTTTTTGTTTTTGTTTTTGTTTTTGTTTTGTTTTTGTTTTTGTTTTTGTTTTTGTTTTTGTTTTTGTTTTTGTTTTTGTTTTTGTTTTTGTTTTTGTTTTTGTTTTTGTTTTTGTTTTTGTTTTTGTTTTTGTTTTTGTTTTTGTTTTTGTTTTTGTTTTTGTTTTTTACAGGCATGACTCACATAATAGTGCAGAAAGAAAGTAATTTCCAATCGCAGGGCTATTTCTGAAAGTGTGCTTGGCACCTGTGTGGAAATCTTGTCTAAAAGAGAAAGTGTTAGGTCCACAATACCCAAAGGCAGACATCCTGATGAATTCCTGACAGCGAAGGTTGAGTGGTAATTCATCCGGCAACTTGAGGAGGACTCTGTACCTCTCTTCCAGATAATTGAACTTTAATTTATTTAAATTTAATGGAAAACCATATGGAGAGGAACAGAAAGCTAATTTAAAGCAGTGCTCAAAGCAATCAATATGTTAACAGATTCCTTCAACTTTTCACACTTGGTTGCTGAAAAGTGTTTAAAATGTATGTTTTTTTTAAAAACTGGTATTATGAAAACACAGGGTTTCTAACATGTTGTATTCAAAATTCAAGAGCCAAACTAAGCCTCTGTTGTAAAAATGAAAATGTACTTTGAAAGCACAAATTGTTTTATTAGAATTGGAAACGACAACTAAGCTATCTTTTATCAAAAAAAGCTCATCTCTGAAGTCTTCTAGGAAGACATGTATAAATCCTAAAGTGTTCGAATCACTGGCCTTCAGATGGCCCAGAAATAAAAGCAATAAAGTAGTTGTATGAATTGCATTAACAGATTGAAATTGGCAGTAAGACTACACGAAGGAGCCCTTCATCGTAAACGGAGTAAATACAGATTAGAGCAGGCGAATGCAAAATTACCAATTACGCACATCGAAGATGAGAGGCAAACTTTTATCAGTTTTCATATTTTTGTTATTCCTTTGGCGCACCTCAAGGTCAATTCTTTCTAGACTGGGTTTTTAAAACAGACATGCAACAGATTTTTCAATGGCAGGATATCTATGCTATGCTCCTACTCTCAAACACTGACCTACTAGCACCGACCATCTTCTGTCCCACATTCAGATGCTTATACTGTTTTGCTTGCAGCAAGGTACGATTTAATTCAGTTAGATATTAAACAAACAAACTATAGGCAATTTAAGATCCTAGAAAATAATAAATGTTCTAATTATGTTTTATCTCATAAAAACATAAAGTTTCAGTGACGTCAGTGAGCTGTGAGCTTTATGTATGCAGTTTGTAATTTATGGTACGGTTTCATCTTTGTCAAGCTTGAAGAGTGCAAACTGTAAAAATAAGTGAAAGCCTGTTCTTTCTGAAAGTTTACTAACCTGAGATTGTTACGAAGGCTGGGAGCTGAAAGGAGAAGTTACTCTCCGGCAATGAAATTTTAGCAACCCGTACAAAGTCTTATGGAAATTATATAAATAGTCTTCAGTCTAACCTCATTGATGGCAGGTCTGACTGCTCTGTGGCTTTTTAAAAAACAAATTATTCTAAGCAGCTTTTTTAAAAAGGTTTTTGGTGGTGTGGGTTATTTTTTTTTGTTTTTCTTTTTTTTTTATAAGTCAATGATCCTTCAGCCTTTTTCATTATCTGAGGCCAGGAATTCATTTCAGATTTACCAAGTCCTCTCCCAGAAACTTATTAGCACGGTTGTACAGCTCTGCAGAGATTAATAGGTCCAAAGAAAAAAGAGCAAATAATGGCTAAAGGAGCTTTTTTTTTTGGTTGTTTGGTTGACTTTTTAAATAATGTAATGTTTCTTTGTATCTTTTCCTCAGATTTGTTCTTTCTTAGGATAGCCTTGACTATAGAGCAAGATAATTAAAATTCTAAGGTCCTGCAAACGCTGTTTATTTCCTGCAAGATCAGTGTGATAGTAAAATTCGTGGATGCCTAATGAAAACGACTCTTTTAAATCAAATGCATCATAAAACTGGTATAATTTACAAAAATTGTCTTGCAGTGGCTAGTCTGCTGCAAGCTTTTTCACCTACAGTGGAATGTAGAGGAAGTGGGAATTACACTTTCTATGAGCTTTTTAAAGCCCTATGAAAAAAATCCACTATGATCAGTACAAAAAATTTAAAGCCACTAAAATGCCAACATACCAAAGGAAGAGGACAAGGCCAATAGGAGTGTTCCAGCATGACTGCAATAGCTGAGAAGTTGTTGGGTGAGATGTGCATTTGATATTCAGCATGGACCTTGCTCCCTCCCTCCCTCTCTCCCAGGCAGTCCCTGCCAGGCGTGGCTGAAAGGATGCTCCTTCCTGAGGTCTGATGGCTGCGTAGCTTCAACCATCTGCACTATCTGCATCCTGAAAATATTTCTGAATGCAAGTAGGGTGGCATCACACCTCTCCAAATATCCCAGCTCAAAGTGTGACCAGTCTCTGCTGATCTGGAAGAAAGCAAGCAAACCCCTCCTAGTCAAAAAGTCCTTGTGGTCTTTCAAGCAACCGGTGGTCAGAAGAACAGAATTAATTAATAGCCTAAATATGGTTCAATCAAAATTCATCAACTACTCAACAAATCTCCTTTCAGCTCCTTGTGGGGAAAACTTCTTTCAAAGCCTTTAATTTCTAACTTGAGGCTTCCTTCTGTTCTGTTACCAAATCCCACCCAGAAAGCTGCCAAGATCCATCTTAAAACAGTTTAGGTTCCTTCTTCCACTGCTGTGTTTAATGGAGGGTTTCTAAAATTCCAAAAATTCTAAAATTCTAAAATTTGGTGATTAGAGACCTTTTAATTCCATGCTTAAATGTATTCAAGAGCGACCAACCTACCTACCTACCTACCTACCTACCTACCTACATACATACATTTGCTCTTGTACTACCCTTCCCTTCAGATAATTCTTGTGGTGTCTCCCAGATGATTTTTACAGAAAATTATTTATTTTTATATATGAAATATATATATATTATAAACAAACAAACAAACAAACAGACAAATAAATAAATATTATATCATCGGTCTTTCATCTCCTGGCTTTGTCCATGATACTTGAGCAGCTGAGTTGGTTTAGCCACCGGCTTCTGCTGCAGGACACGAAACACTCCGCTGGTTTTGCCGTACGCTTTTCCAGCAGCTCTGACAGAGCAGTGCCACTTAGGCCATCCTCCTTGGCTGGTTGTGGACCATCAGGCAGCGGTAAGGGACACCCAGTGAGACAGCATTCCTCTACTGGCTGAGCAGAAACCCTGTGACAATAACGATGAAGACTTTCTGAAATTAGCCTTGTAAGTGGCTGAAATTATGAAAGGAGGAGGCAATAAGAGGATCTTAAATAATTAATTCACATAGGATTTCAAGGGCTTACTCATGGGCTAATTGGTATTTGTATTTTTATACAGTGAGTAGAGAAGTGGTTTCTTTTATTGATTCGAGTCCTTCTGTTAGAAGCCTATACCCAAACATTGAGTGTCCTGTAACTTAAGACACCCATCTCTGGAAACTGTTTCACAGCAGGAGCCTCATTAAACATCATTTGCAATTGACATTGAAGTGTTTTGAAATACCATAGGTCCTCCTGTCTGTTATTCTTAAGCCTCCTCTCAGCTTGGCAATATAAACACGCACAGCGGAGTGCCGATGGCTGTGGTGCTTGGCATGGGGAAGGTACCATGGGAAAGCAAATGTGGAGCCAGCCCAGGGTCCTGAGGGCTAAATTCCTCTGGAAGCTTGTCTCTTACCTGTGAAGCAGCAGCTGTTGGGGGAGAGATGAGACTCAGCAAGGGCTGGACCACTTGCTACATCTTGCTCTTCCCACCACTGCTTGGATCACCATGGGCACTGGGGCTCATGCATCCCTGCAGCTGGGAGGTGAGCTCCCCTCATCCTTATTTTCCTCCTCATCCTTGCCCTCTGCAGATGTGGGTTTCTCACCACCATCCAGTTACCCTGGGACTGAATTTTGTGAGGGGAAAGGTGGATCAGAGCCTCAGAAGTGTGGGGGTGGAGACACCACCATCAATGTTGAACAGTGCAGAAAGTCAGAATATGGTGGAAGAACGGTCTGTTGCACAAGTCACCACGGACTAATGATCTGTAAATGGTCTCATTTGCTGTGCCTTGTGCCAAGGAATGACCCTTGGCAAGCCATGGGCCTTTGAGGGACCCACTGTTTCAAAATTCCTGTAGCCCACCAGCAACCAAATGTGTCTTCCCCTGTATTTAGCCTATGCCACATTAACCTTATTTAGTATTAATTCCTCTGTGCAACCATGCCACAACTTGTCTTTCGAAATACACTGTAAGACAGTTTTCACAAAGGTGACCTGAGTAAGGTGAGAAGGGCATTTGCGCTGGGGCTTGGTCTTTTACTAACACCACTGTGGGTCCCTTCGCCTCCTGTCTGATTCTCCCTTCTGCACAACTTCAGCTCCTGGGAACTGGTGTCACAGCACTCAGCCTCCCCAGAAGGTCACAAACCTCAGCAAGCTGCTGACCTGGGGTATGTTGGGTGTGCTTCCAGCCAGTGGATGCAGGTGTCTATGGACTGGTAGTAATGCAGAGTTGGGCAGGTAAAATCACAACTGAAGTGTGCAAGTCCTCCACGTGATGACAGGGTGGAAAGTATTCAAAGACTAAGAAAAAGCAGTTACGGTCTTCACGCTAAAGCCTTCTCCCTTACTTCTTACCAGCAGCCCTCTGAGCTGACTTCCACTTGCAGCATCTGCCAGTGAAGCCACAGGTGGCTTCGGTGGAGAAAGCAGGATTTGATCGGCAAAGCAGGGTAAAAAAGGGACATGTGGCCACAGTTGTTTTGTGTTTGAGACCTGCTGAAGACAGCCTCTGATTTAAAATGTGATTAATTAACTTGTCTTTAAAGATGACCCGAAAGTTCATTGAAAGGAAAATCCCAAACCTCTTGCCCGAAGTATCGTGGGGCCTCCTTTAATTGCATAGCTTAAACGAAAATGCCAAACAGAGCCGTGTTAAGCCACACAGACGATGGGATCTCCTCTTCCCAAACTCACAAGCAGAGCTGTGGTTAGCTCCCCAGGCAGCAGCTCACACAGGGCTAGCAGGAGAGCCGTGGATATTCCCTGTGTGATGGGAAGGCTTTGATGTAAGCCCAAGGGAAGCGTATTTGAGCCTGAAATAACGTGCTGTACAAACGAGAGGATGCATGTGGAGGTTGGAGGGCTACGTTGGGGAGAGGAAGGGGTAAAGGAGCTTTGACTCCTGCTCGCAGGTTGTGTGCACGGCACCTGGGAACTGCACATCTCAACGTGTGGAGCTGTGGCAAAGCGATCTGACCTTGCCTTAGTGGCTCAAAGGGGCCCCCAAAATACTCTGGGTTTAGTAAAGAACACTAAAGTCTCTCCAGAGTCACTCGGAAGGTATGGATGACATCACGTAACACTGCTAGTGACTTCCTTAAACTGCACATGGGATTAAGAAAAGTTTATGTCTATGTGCTCTGGCGTCATCTATCAACAGTAGAGCAGACGTGCGAATTCCATGTACAAACTGAAGGCAGCACGATGCCTTGAGACACCAGGTCCCACTGGGGCCGTGTTCTCTCATTATGCTTATGTCTGCATTCCTACAAAGTGCTTCTGACTCGGGCTCTTTAATATCTTAAAGAGCAATGGTGAACATTAGTAAAATAGTGAAGATGAAATACTTTCCCCCGTAAGCCTGCATCTGTGCTGTGGTGTCTGAGTGCATTTGCATAATTAAAACAAAGAATGCAGCATTAAGTAGCGGCACTAATGGATGACTCCCCTCACCCTTTACAACCAAGCACCATCTGTCATTTACAAAGAAAGCTGGCTTTTCAACTAACTTCATTCTTTTTTAGATTTTTTTTAAATTTTATTTCCATGGCAGAAAGCCTTCCCTGGTTCCCAGGATATATAAATCAGGTAGTGCAGAAAAATGTCAGGTGTTTGTTGGCTAGAATAATGAGTGTCACTGGCATGTGCCTCTGCCTGAGAGATGTACTTATTCCTGAAAACCTTGCTGAAGTTGGGAAATGCACGCCCCAACTGACCCTCCATCCACAGCGTTATTTGGGTTGTGCGCAGGGAGCACATCCTCTCCTCCCTCAGGATTTCCTTCCCATCTTCTGAGCCTTCACTCTCCCCTGGTCCTCACCTTCACGTCTGCACTCCTGTTTGAGAACAGAAATAACAGCAGTGTCTCCTTGGAGTTTTCCAAGCTGTATGGAAAGATTGGCTGGTTCTTTGTGATTCATTGTTGTTGTTTTCCCTTTTCCCTTCCTCGGCGTGGGTGGATGTGTTAGACACTACCTGGCAGAGAGCGAGGTAAGCCAAGGAGGGGAGGCTGGGGCGTGGGTCTGAAGCTGGAGCAGATGGGACTCTGTACATGACGAAGGAACAGTCTCTCTTCCTTCAGCACTTCTGCTCCTTTTGGGGGAAAAGGGAGGGGGGGAAAAAAGGTGCCTGGTGTCTCCAAAGCTGACACATTTTCAATCCATTCTCTTTGAATTTTCTGGGGGCAACGCTGCCAAGCAGAGCATCTGTCCTCAAAGCAGACAGCCAAAGCGGAGCAATGCTCCACTGATGGAGGTGGCAGGAGATTCATCAGCAGATGCAACTGGAGGCCATGTCATCCTCCCCCCAGTTTAATAATGAAATTTGTTTCTATTTCCTTTTCTATTTCACTTACTATCCATGATTCTTCTAACTGTGCTACCTCAGTGCCACAGGCTTTTAATATATTTCTTGTCAGGTAACTCCTTGCCCTCATTTTATGGACAGGGAGTGAATCACAGACTGAGATCTCTTTTGTGAGATCTGTGGCCACTGCTTTGCAGATCCGGAGATGGGTGATGTACTCAAAAGCAGCAAGCAGGGAATCAGACCTGAGCTTTCCAAGCCCCCCTGGCCACCATGGATGCAGCAGATGAGAAATTCTCCATCCCGCATTGGGCAGACCTTTACAGCAGGAGCCCTCAGCCACCACTTTCTGTATCAGCCCAGGGATGTTCACCTCCCTGGGTCGATACCTGTCCCTTGCCCGTGCACACCGGCTCGAGGGCAGTGCCCCCACGAGCGCAGTGATTCCATCGCTGTTCCAACGCCCGAGCCCTCCACCGTCCCTGGTTTCTGCACAAAGCGGCCGGTTCTTGTAATACACAGCAAGAAAATTCCTGTGGTGGTGTTTCCAAGTGCCAGCACATGTGGACGGCTCTCTGGGTACATATTTTTTACTTTTTCCATTTCAACATGATTTAAGGCTGTGGGGAAAATAGTTTCAAAGGGGGAGGAAAAAAAAAAAAACCACCCAAACCCCAAACTCTCCAAGACTGTTGCGGCTGGGCAGCTTGATTTCATACTTAGCAATCATAATCTGCACTGAGATAATTAGACTCAAAAGTCAAAAGAAAAGAGCCAGATGTTTCCAAACCTGTTCTGCAGAGATTCTGCCTTTGATTGTGAAAATTTAGCATATGAAATAAAACTGTCTATACTTGGAACTGGAGTTTAATTTCTGAGGTTAAAAAAAATAATCTGCTTCATGGGAGGAAGCTATCTTGGGAAGGAACAAATAGCTTGTGAAAGCTAGCAGGATAAAAACCACAGTTAAGTCAAAAATTAATGAGTTTTAGCCTCTGTAGAGTTTAAGTCCCGTCTACAGCAGAAAGGCCATTGGAGTATATGATGAACTATTACTGCACACAAATATAAAAGTAGAAAAATCCTGTCCTTTTGGTCTGTTTCTATAATAACAATAATTGGGGGGTGGGGGGGTGGGTGGGGCAGAGAAGTGCACAGGCCATCCCTGTGCCTTCAATGAATTTGAAAGAAAACATGTGGAAAAATCAGGATACTTGCATTTTTTCAGCTGAATTGTCAGTATTTTTCATTTTATTTCGATACTGGACTAGGAAGAAGTCAGCAGAGACACCATGAGTTACTCCAGGTGACGATTTCCCCATTTGATTTTGGATTTTTCTTTGTGGACCTCAACCCTAGTTCTTAGGAAGCAACTGGAAAGATGGTAGAATTGAGAACGAAAAAAGGTAATTGCAAGAGAAGAAGCTAATTAAGATTCTAGACTATTGGAAAATCCCAATGCCACAGAAAATGAAAGGTCAGGTAACCAAGAAACAGTCAAATTAAATTTACTTTCCCCTTTAGCTTTCCAGGAAAACCTCTGCAGCCACAGAACATTTCAGACCCAAAGGAAAATTGCATGGAAATATTACATCCACTTTAGAGAAAGGGCTTATTTAAGTGCTTTCTCAAGAGCACTAGAATATTGCTCTAAACTACACAGATATCTTTGAGCTACTAGAACAGAAATCAGTAGAAAACCAGCATGCAGAACAATTATCTGATTACCCATCCTCATGCAGACCTACAGCAAAACCAGAGTTGCTCACAGTCCACTCTGTGGCTGACCTTTCATACTGCAGTGCTGTAATCCAATAACTTCCAATAGTTAATATGAAATGTGTGGTCACGAGTAAAATCTCTCTGGACTGGTCAGGAAGAGGTATGACTGTAACTCTGCCAAACGGAAAGAGCTTACCATGTTCCAAAATCTTTATCGTATTATCTAACCGGCTACTGGGAGAGCCAGTTATGTGGTACCCAGTGGCAGCTGGTATCAGAGCTCACCCTCTGGCCAGCCGATGGAGCTAATCTCCATGTCTGCGAGCTGTATTAATCACTTCCCAGCTGGAATCATTGACTGGGGTAACATAATCCAATGGTTCACTGCAATATCACATATTGTGATAAGATTTCCTGTTTAATAACATTTGTAATTCAGACACAATTCATATTATTTTTTTCCCCCTGATAAAATATCCTACTGAGCAGTTTCCACATATGGTCAAAGTTACCTAGAAGGATTTTTGTAATAAACTGTGACACAATAAGATAAAAATCTCCTGCAGCTACAATTACCCTGAATAGATCAGTCCTCAAGCGCTTGTTCCCAAATTATTCTTGTTCTCCGGCTTCCCTTTTGTAAGACACGCATACCTAGATTTCTAGGAACATGCTAACAAGGTCCATCTGAGGTTCAGCTCATTCCCCAAACTGACCCAAATCTAAATTTAGCTGCTCCTGGTACGCCATGGTCCTGTTGGACTTTTTGCATGTTTGCAGTGCCACGTCCCTCTTGCTCCCCTCCCTCTCATCCCTCGCTCACGGCTTCCTGGCAGCCACAGCACTCCTTCTCATGGCTGTTCCCTGCACCCAGGGTCTTCTTTGCAGTGTGCTGCTCAATCTCACCACGGTCAGTGCCTCTTCTCCATGGCAGTCTGTCAGAGCCAAGTGTCTTACCTATGGCCTGGAGACTCTTCATTAGTGAATTGCTCCCAGTGCTCAGATGAGCGCTTTATGAGATGAGGTAGAATTATTGAGCTTTTGCTCCCTCCCTCCCTGCCTGCCTGGCTGCAGAGATGTCAGCCCACACTGTCTCCTCATTCCTTCTGCATGCCTTTGCCTTCCACACCATGCCTACCCTCACTGGGGCCCACCCTTTCTCAATGCCCACCAGCTTCTCCTGCTCAGTGAGTGAAAAAAATTTCTTCTTTTAAATTTTGTACCAGTGTCCTGGTGCTGTTTTCATTTGGCTGGCCACTGTGCAGCCATCACATCACTCAACCCAAAGAGTGGGTGTTTTGTTAAGTGACACCAATGAGGATGGGCAAAAAGGCAATAGCCTTAGCCTTAACCATCTTTAATTTGTTAATATTATCTTGTCTAATGATGAAAACCCAGATCCCCAGCAAAACTGCGCATTGCTCCTACTATAGCAGGATGTAGGTGGCACACCCTATGGATCGCTACAGCTCCCAGATCAAAGATAGCTGAGAAAGATTGATGGATGCTAATTCTTTCTTCACATATAGCTGAATGAAACCATGCAAGTGGAACCAAGTTGCTTTTCAATACTGAATAAGCCTTTAAAAGTGTGATTCATGGAACAAAAACATCTGCAAAGGATGTTCTCTTTAGATCCTTAAAAAAACAGTCAGCATTTCATAATGCTGAAACGACATTGTCCACTGATGTGTATGTGTTTCTCTGATTTTGCAAACAAAAGTTTCCCTTCTGCATTTCTTAGATATTGAGGCCAATACTGAATTTTGCCCGACTGAAAAAATGGAACTTGTTATTTTGTTGGTATTTCTTCACTGTTCTTGAAACTGGTATCTCCTCACCCTGCTTGGGTAAAGTGCATCGCTTCCCTGTGAGCTAGGAGAGAATTACCTTCATTATTCGAGGACGATACCTGAGTTTCAGAGACTGACTTATCTAAGGTCACACAGTATGGCAGATGTAGGTACAGAAGCAGATACAGACCACTTGAAGCCCAGACCTGTGCTGAAACTGTTAAACTTCTTTCCCGGGAGCAGGAACTGGACCCATAGCTGTAGCGTATCCTGTTTTATTATGGGCCGATTGACACAGAGAAATATTTTCAGAGAAAATTCGTGTTTAATGGATTATTAAAAAGTAAAGCTGCTTTTAAATTAGCTTCTGCCTCCAATTATAGTACGAGAGGAAGAAGACACATTAGCTTATTTTGCAAAATTCTATTTTCCTTTAGTTTGAACCACAACAGAATTCAGATCCTGCAGGAATACAGCAAGACATCAGGCACATCTTATTTATACAGCATTTATTATATTCTTTTAAAATACTTGCTAAGACTTGCCTTCATAACCATCTGCTTCCAAACAGAATCCACACAAAATGTAACTAGAGTTATTTAGACTAATGTATGTTTTTCTTGCTTTCACTGGTCTTACAGGCAAAAAATAATTGGATGAAAATGTCTCCCAATTTGATTAGTACAAACATATAGCCTATTTCTATTCTGTTATTCAGAAGAACACACTGAAATATGGCTCACCATCAGAGGCAGATGAGTGTCATTTCTGACAGTCCAAATCTTTCAGTGAAATATTTTATGTTTTTATTTACTTTTTGTAAGGCTGTGTAAAAAGATTACCAGTATGACTACTAGGATGCAATTCTGATGCTCAGAACTCCAGGGGAGAAATTAATCCCCAGTGTATATTCTCAGGCTTTGGATGAGGACGAAGCAAACGCAACAGGTCACACTCAAGGCATGTGGCGTGAGAGCAACGCACATCTTAAAATTTAGTTATCTGTATTTAAACTCACTCTAAGGTCTCCTTAGAGTCTGTAGAGAAGAACTTCCCCGAGACCACTTGTGCCATCCTTTGCTCCCCATTGACTCTAAAATAAGCCAAAACCTAAAGTCTCGGATGAATGCTCATCACCTGCCATTGGGAAGACCATCCCCTTTGCTGGGGGTGGAGGTGTAAAGTGCCGTGGCAGCTCCTCCTCAGCATCAGGAGAGGCTGGAGAGGTTGGACACCTGGCACCAGGACTGTCCAGCCCATTTTTCATGCTCCCAGCCTTCGATGCCATGGGATTGTCACCGCGCTGTAGCAGATGTCCTGGATGTGACCATAAGATTTCACTAAAGACAAAATCTGGCCCATCGGGGCATTGTGCATATTGCAAACTAGAAGAGCAGCAGTGCTGATATCCTCGTGGTCGCTTGTGCCTTCCTCCACAGGCTCTGCAGATGCAGTTAGAGATCTGCAAGGAGGTCTTTGGGAGCTTTCCCACATCCCTCTCTGATCATGTCTTTGCTTGATGGAGAAGGTGCTAGCGCAACCCTTGCTCCAAACATAGCTGGTGGTTTGGTCTGCTCATCGGAGACGGGGGAGGAGGTCCATGAGTCAGTGGGGGGATGGAAGTTGCATATTCTGTCAGTTCCCACAGGTCACATTCGTGCCAGGGTAAGCCAGCTGGACACGCACTGCTTTTCTGTGGGCTGGAAAATAGGGGCTGGATTGTGCAACTGGTGTCGGCGATGATGAGAATTCGGCCGTGACACAGGAAGGTACACGCAAGAGATGACTCTTCCCAGGAAGCTTATGCAGTCACGCAGGGGTTTATCTCTTACTGAAGGTTGTTATCATAAGAGACAAAAAAAATCTACAAATTCGAACCAAACCAAAGCTCCCACACTGCCTGGGCGGAGGGAGCTGCTGGGCTGCAAGGTGCTCATCTGTTTGGCAAGCAGCAATACCCATGTTTCACTCCCCTAGCACACACCACGCTCACCACCTCGCAAGCAAACAGGAGGGAAGGAGCCGCACAAAATGTGAACAGCCTTGATCCTCCGCCCGGCTGCCTCCTCTCCTTCTGACCTCTCCGGGTATTTCCGTTTGGTTTTTGCAAGCACTGATTTCTTGATTTCTTTTTCTCCACTCTCAATCATATCAACATCTAGCATCTCTGACTTTTAAGTGACTCTGTATGTTCTTCTCCAGCCTAGCTTTGACCTCTTCCTGGAAGACAACAGTTTCTTCATAAAACATTTTCTTCTTAATCCAGTTCCTTTAGTCAGCTGCTTTTCTCATTCTGTCTGTTTACCATGCTAAAAAGAAAAAAGAAAAAATCCAGAGACTTTGTGTGATGGTAGAAACCTTCACAGTTCTGCTTTTTACTTTCAAGCCTTGCAGTGCCTTCTCCAGCAAAGGCAGAAACTCCAGTCTCCCACCCCCGTGGCATCAAACAGATGATCCAACAGATCTTTCAAGTCTTTTTATTTGGGGTGAAAACTGGACTCCTGTCTTGAGAAAGGACCTATCTTTGGCTCCTTTCCCCCCAAAATGATCCCCAGGTGGTCCCCAGCTTTAGGTCCTAGATTGTAAAGGTGCCTCAGACCAGTGCTATGAAGCAACAATTTCCTCATGAGGTTGCAAGCATCCCAGGTGAGATGGGGTGACACTTCAGGCAAGCAGGAAAGAGAACAGAAAACCAGTTAAAAATAAAACGTCCCTGGAAAACAGCTCAGATTTTTAGACAACCTTAATTTGATTCCTTAATCTCTTTTTCCAGGCTGAAAAATCCCACAAGGGAGAACTATGTCTCAGCCATCAAATAGTTCCCCACAACTCTGCCTTGCTGAAAGTCTTGAGGAAAGCCGAACGCTCCTCCTGAACACCCTCTGCCACACTAGAGACACCACGGCCCGTGTTTTGGCAAAAATAGAATAATTCCTGCAAAACAGACACTAAATAGACTCCTCAGCTAACAAAAGAGCGCTATCAGCACGCGTCAAAGCAATGAAGAGGGAAGGCATAAGGAGATGGTACCGAGCTCCAGAGCATTTTTTGCAGTTAATTTGATAGCTGGAGCCCAGGCTGGGGGCTGTTTCCTTAATTTTTAAAGTGCGTGGAGAATTAAGCATTAAGAGGGATGGGAGTCATTGTGAAAGAAAACAAAAAGCTTGGCATACCGCTATGGAAATGTAAGTTTAAGTACAGTAGCTGCTAGCAGAGAGATAATTAGGTTGCACTTCTGGCCTTATCTGCAAACTCTACTGTACGCTGCATCGTTAAAGGCAATCTCCTGGTGAAAAAGAACGCCTGCCTCATATTAAGCTGCTTAACTGGTGTACTGCAATTATGCTTACAGATGTTTTAAGAATACATATGTGGGAAACTGCAGGTCTCTAATTAGAGGTAGGCCTGCATATGGTGCACTTTGCTCTGCTGCAAAGGAGCCTGTGCTGACCTGGGAGCGACCTTCCAGCGCCTGTTTGGAGGAGACACAAGATGCTTTCCTTCTAACATCTGAAATCAATCGCCATGGCAATGATCCTCTGTAAAAGTGCTTCCTTGCTCCAGCAGGATATCAAACCGCTATGTCTTCTGTGCAAGAGCTGATCTCCTCCTGGGAATGTTGCTCTGGCATGATGGAAGCACATTTGGCTCTTGGTGCCCCTCAGGTGGAAGCACATTTGGCTCTTGGTGCCCCTCACAGCACGGCCGAGCACTCGCCCCGGGGGCCTGACGGCTGCTCACCCCGGAGTGCTCCCGTGGGGAGAGGTAACAAAATAGGGTGACCGTTCCCATCCCATTCCAAGTCCAGCCCCCCAGCTCTCTGAACCTGCTGCCCCCTGATTTTTGCTGCCTCGTCAGGTGCAGTCAGCTCGTGGGTGTCCCACCAGCGGGGGGAACGGGCAGCTGCCGGAGCAGGTATCACCCTCTCCTTCCCCCCTTCTCGCCTCTCCCTCTTCTCCCTGCTGAATGAACCCAGCCCGCAGACAAGGAGCACAAAGAGGGAGCGGTGGTAATTACACGGTATGTGGCATTATTGTTGTTTACTTGATGCTACAAGAAACCCATGCTCCCCCTCCCACTGCTGGCTTGGCTTCTTGCACCCTTTCCCAGTGAACAGTTCTTCAGGGCAATGTCCCTGGTTATGCATGAGTGTGCAAAAACATTAAGAGTGGAATTAGAATGCATTAACAAGAACAACAACATCAGCATGCTTAAAAAGCTGGTTAACTAAGAGCAGGGGCGATGTAAGAGATGGCATCTCTGTCTCAAAAGTGAAGTGCCTCTTGTACATCCGGTGACAACTCAGCACTCAAATACTCTGCCACTTTTAATGACTTTTCACTTCTGGTAGTCTGGCAGAGCATGCGTACTAGATAAAGAAATTCAGAATTTATTCCATTTTTGGTATCATTTGGCAGCTTGTTTGCTGTGCTGGAGGTGGAGGTGGGTGAGAGCCGCTGTACCAGCCCAGCCGCTCCTTGGCGGCTGCTGTACCCTCCTCACTCACCGGGAGCACAAGAAAGGACGAAACCAGATTTTACTCTTCACTTTCTTCTAATTTTCTGATTGTAAACCAAGGGACTCAGCATGTAATGAGTTCATTAAGAGGATTAAGCACTTTGTTATTAAAATTAAATATTTGGAGACAGCAAATACCATACAAGAATCAAGAGTGTATTGCTCATATTAAAATACTTTTTATCACTTGGAAAGCACTCTGAAGTGACAATTTTCCCCTCTCCTGGGTTAGCCGTGTGACCCACAGATGCGGCAAATACCCCTTCATTTTGCAGAGACACACACCCCCGTACCTTTTTCGACACCTTTTTCAACCCTACCATTGATTTCTCTTTTAGCTGAGCAGCCCTGCAGGGCGAGAAACCTTTTAGGCTATAAAATTGCACAACTTCCCACTGTTGTGATGCTGCAAAGCAAGAGAGAGGAAAAGCATTTCCATGGCTTTCAGAGAGATGGGCAAACCAAAGCGGAGAGGTTAAGGAAGGTGTTGGCTGGACAGCTGGAAGTGCAGAGATGTGCAGCCAAAGTGACAGCATGGGAGCTGCGGTTGCGTGGGGTTTGTGGTTTTATTTTTTTCTGAAGGAATAAAAGCTCTGTCTGAGGACTAGTTAGCCAGGCTGCACTAGGGAAGAGGAGGCAAAGTCAGGATCTTGCTCATGGGGCAGCAGGTACAAGCAGTAAGCATGACGCCAGGATTTCGTACCTAATGAGAAACCATCTAGCAGGTGGCCATGTCAGCAGGAGAAGGGACAGCGGTGCTCACAGCGATGGGTGGAGTGAGCCCATCATAAAGAAGCTGAGGCCAGGGGAAGGTATCGTAGCCATCTCCCCTTCTTTTATTAAAAGAAAATAAACTAATAAACAGGAAGGAGGCACATATGGAGAGACCATGGTAGATGGAGGGGGGGAGGGAGGTGGGGAAAGAGAGAAAAAGTTAAAGGATCGTTAACAAATTTAAATGTGAGTGTTTCCAGACTCTCTTGGAACTAGATGAAAGACCATGATCTCCTCCAGGCTATTCTCAGTGTTTTTGGTTCAGGGCTGAGAGCAGCATTATGTAAAATATGCTTTCCTGCAAGAGTTTCACTGTTTCACCGTTTCCTGACCTTAAAAACCAGAATAATTTAACTATTTCAATTGGTTGGCCATAGTAAGGTCAACTGATAACTTGGAGCTAAGGCCTTGCTCCCACTCACAGCTTGTCAGCACAGCTTACTTAACCTGAGAATTTTAGTTCTCTCATTTCCCTGGACTATAATTGATAAGAGAAAATTGTACACGTGAATGGTGGAAGTGATTGTGGGATGGAGACCTGTGCTTGCTCTCCTGCTTCTGCAGAAAATGATAACTGCTATGGAAAACCGGTAAAAGGACAATAGCAAGGAAATCTTCCATCTTCTTGGCATTTGGGAAGTTATTCTTGGGGATATCACAGCACTCACGAGTGAGACCAGGTTGCATATGAAAACAAAGAAATAATTGGGCATTTTTACTACCACATCTTGCCTTTTAAAACAAGATTTTATCTTTTAAGTTCAGATTTCCTGTGGATTTCCATTACAAATAGATCTCCCTCTCTCTTTCTTTGCCGGGTGTAGTTTTGACTACGAGAATTTGTAAATAACTCCAGTTTTGCATATGGTGTTACAGTGAACCATAACTAGATTTTTTTTCCTGTTCCTGGACAACAACAGACATTTGGAAAAAAAACCCCCACATCATTATGTGCCCACAGACTTTTCTATGCAGGAAGATGCTGTAGTGCCAGCCCTGCTTATTGGAATGTCTACTGACTTATTTAACAGATCTACTGAAAGCATTGGCTATAACAGAGGAACTACAAATTCCTTGGCAGATAGTGCTCCCCAGCATTTACCTTTCTTGGCACCAAAAGGCATGTTCAGAAAATTTCTATGTGCAAAATTTTATGATCACAAAATCACCTGCAGATACCTAGAAGAGTAATAAACCACTTGCACACATCTCCTGTACAAAACCATCTTTTTTTAAAGCAATGATTTGCTGGAGAATGGTCCAAGTCATGCTTGCAGCGTAGACTCAGGAGCGGAATTTAGAAGATTTTCATACTTTATTGGAGGTTTCTCCTTAGCCTGCTTATACACAAGAGGAGGTGATTCTTCTACCCAGGAAAACAGCAGGCTTACCCCATGTGTGGCTTTACTGAATTTTAGATTGGAATGTAAGCAAGTCCTATCTTGGAATGAGAAGTCTAGTCTGGACGCCTCATCAAAATCAAGGAGCTCATCCTATGGGATTTTAAAATTCAACTCCATCTGTAATTTTATCTCCAAATCTGCAAGCTCATGGGTTATGAAATGGCAGAATCACAAAATGCCTGCAGGTTTTCAAGCTTCAGCCTGTGTTTTTCAAAACCACGATATTTCTGTTGATTCTCACATCACTTTTCGCAAAAATTAATTGAACCCCTCGTTTCCAGAGGCACTGGGAAAAGCCTTGTGCCTGACAGTTCGGGTTTGCTATCAAATGAGATACAGGAGCTAGAGATTCAACGGAAACTTCAGAGCTGAGACACATCCTACAGATACCACCTCCGGCTGGAATTTGCCTGGAGTTTCTCTCCCTTCCCCACTTCAATGCAGGCTGCAACCCACTGGAGAAGCTGAAATGAGGAATACAGCCAGGTTACGCAATAGAGCTATTACATTTCTGTTCATTCTGTATAAAGTTATTGTCTCTAGTTAAGCAAACTCCCTCCTCCTTGTCTCTGCCATCATCTTTGTAGTTAGCCGTCGTATTTTAGCCATGATTGTCTAGGGTTTAAGTGAGGTAATGGCTTTCAGGGGAAGAGAGTTTATCTCTTATTGGATTACTGTAAAAGAACAGATAAGCACCCAGGCATGCAAGTCCAAATGTTCAGAAAGGGATTGCTTATTTGAAAGTTTGCCCTTTCTCTCCAGCTTTGTCAGTTGGTCTAACAAAAGTATTTTTCCTTGCAAAGCTTGCCATGGCTGCCCCTGCAATGCTGCACAGCAGGCAGGGAACGGCAGCCTGGATTCCCAGGCAGGAGGGGCTCGTAGGCAGTTTTTGAAGAGCTGGAATACCAGCCGCAAGCAGGAATTATACGAAGGGCTCACGGGCTCACATAGGAGCAGGTCTGGGTTTTTTGGCTGCAGACACTCAAGGCCTTTCCTTGGCAGGGTTACAGGAGCAATATTTACATAAAGACGAAGCACAACTTTGTCAAAGCCTTTGCACAAATTAAAAACTTTGTTTTTCCTTGCTATTATTTATAATAGCAGGCTGAAAATAAAAAACAACCCGAAGTTGGTTTCCCTGCGAAGGAATTTTAATTGGTTTTCGTGGCAGGACTGAGTGACACTGTGGGTCCTTTCTCATGGATGTAGCTCTGGGTTTCTTCCTCAGACACAAGGAAAGCAGCTTGTTACAAGTTTTATCAGGGGAAAAGCAACGCTGAAGAGAAGTCAGTTCTGAGACCTGGCATACTTCGCTTTCTTGCTCTAACTAGTTAAACAAAACGGCAACCTCGCCATCCCCATGTGAGGTTGCAGTCCCTCATACATTTTTTTCAGACTGAAGATATTCCTTGGATAGATATATGATAAGCTGCTTGGTATCACCCTTGTCAGTCAGTACATCAGCTCCCTGAAGATTTTACTCAAATATTTATGCAGCTCTTTCATGGGCCGGCTGGACTCGGAGGTGACTGTGAATTTGCCCCAGTATCCCGGTATAATAATGCAGAGTGGTTCTAGTCCAGCTCTTTTCACCATTACACGAGCCTGCTGCAATATCTACCCACTTAAGCTTTGCTTTTTGAATATTGAAATAGAAATACTTTCAAATGCTTAGGCTACACCTTCTGTGAACTGCGAGAATGAGGAGGAAAAGGAAAATATGTTTTCTTCTCATTGGGAATTCTGTATTGGTAGTAAGAAGCAAGGGCTTTAATATGAGGGATTTACGCTGAATGATCTGTCTTTGCCGAGCTGGAGAACAAGCCATTTTTTCACCCATAATATGAATCAAATTTATTTTGGCTTCCAGCTGATCCCTGAATACATGTTAATGTAGATAAAGATTTCTTGAATTTAACTTCAGCTTTAAAAGAAAAAGGAAATATCTGTATTGAAAATCTGCGGTCACATGTGGACCCTGATGGCTGTTGATACCAAATCCTTTGCTGGCAGCTGCTCAGTACAGGGCATGTACACTCTGTGCATCAAAGAACAGAAAAATAGCAATGAACTGCTAAGTTAACTCTCCTGATTGCTCTAGAAATGAACACTGGAGAGAGACATTACATAGCTTTCTGAAATGAATGATCCCATGGACTTCTCACTCCGAGAAATAAATTTGTATACTTGCATAGGCTCATAATGGATGAAAACAGGATAATATTTTCAGATGTCTTGGTAGCTGATTAGAGCTTTTTAGAAAATACTTCCATTTTGTAGGCAAATTCTGGAATTTCTTAATTTTTTTTAAATTCCAAACTGAAATAAATTGTTAACATTTGCTGATATAATAATCATCAAGAAACAGTATTGTAGTGTTACATTAAAATAAAAACCCAACAAACCACAAAACCCAAATCAAAGAAACAATGAAGCTAACGCCTTACTGAAACAAACCATTGACAATTTCATGAGGAAACTAGAAAATGTAGTCAAAATTGCTATTGTCACCTCAAACACCCTGCTGCTGCAAAACTGGTCTTGTCCAGGTCCTGCTCCATGTCTCTTAGCCGGGGCTGCGATGGCCGAGACTGTGCCCTGCAGCTTGCTTTTCTCAGGCATTAACCGCATTTTCAGAGAATTTTCCAAGAATACTGTTCGAGGTGCTGGTATCTAAAGCCCTTGTGTCATGATAGTGCATGCAAGTTTGGGCTGTTGGATGCAGCAGGCAGATGTTCCTTCTTTCTGCCCCGCACGATGCATGGTGAGCTTCATCCTGACGTGTTCTAGGGGGAAAGAAGCATATTTATGGGAATCTGTGATATCTACCTTTCTAATTCCAGCCTCACTCCCTCTGTTCAAAAAGGCAGCTTGGGCTGGATTTATCTTGGCACTTCAATTCTACCTCACCCTCGCAATGAAGCAGTGGTGGAAATCGTGAGAAAGGTTAGGGCATAAAGTCTGGTATAGGCAAGGGTGAAGCAGGTCCCAGAAAGTCCTTTTTGCTCCAGAGCTCTTCAAAGTGAAAAGCTTCATACATTTATTTTTGCTGACAGTGTTAGAAATGTATGAGACTGTCAAAAACAAACTCAGATGCAATGTTGTGTCTGTCACCATGTTGGTGGAGTTTAGATAGGATTGAGAAAAAGAATTTGTTTCCTTGGTAGCAGAAAATTGCTTATTTTACAAGGTGCCATGGAGAGGGTTATCTACTTGGGATTTATAGGGTAGAGGCTTCAATAATGCATTTCAGCAGGAAAGAAATATTTGTTTTATGGCATACTTCTCAGGGTGGTGTTTGGTTTTTAGATGCACTGTGCCTGGAAAATCAATAATGCACCTTTCAGAGATCTGTGATACCACTTGCCCCAAAGGCAGGTAGGATCTGCAAAGGAGCTGGAGCTCAAACTGCTCCCCAGACCTGGGGCAGCTGGGCTGCAGAGGCACCCCAGCTACCCGGCACCCTGGCGAGACAGTGTCAGGAACAACAGCGCGGATGTATTAAATGTAGCCCATTATTTTGGACAGCACCTCTTTGTGTGGAAATGCCATTAGCAACAGCAGTGCTCTTGAAGCCACAAAAAGCTATTCCTGTAGGACAGTACGGGGATCTTGGTCCTGGGAAATACTGCTTGCCGACATCTGATAACACCGGTGAGATAGCGCAAGTCTTTGAACCGAATGCAACGAGGATAAAAGTGTTGCTGTTGCCTTTATATTAAAGCCAGAGGATCAGAAAACACGCTAGAACGTGCAGTTATTTGGCAAGCAGCAGCTCCGTCAGCTGAGTGGAACTGTCACAGTGGGCTGAGCGGGGAGGAAGGCACAGCGCGTGACAAACCGCCACCAGCAGGGTAATACCGAGTAGGTGCAGGGAGTTATTTGTTACTTAATGAAGAGCCTCTCAAGGCCGAAAATTTACAGTCCTTTCAGAGTTCAATTTTGTTGGAGTACGGAATAAAAACAACGACTGAGTGGAGCGCAGTGACGTTGCGATGCACGGGGGAAGCAGCGCAGACCATGCAGACCTACAACGCAAAATCATATCGACAAGGGAAGGCAGGCTGAGAACATGAGCCAGCAAAGGTCAGCTAGGGCATAGTATGGGGGTGGTAATTAGGCCACTAATTAGATTCTTAAGGGCAGCCTGGGGAAGGAAGAATGCTTTACAGTAGGAAAAGGAAGAAAAAACTCCCAGCACACTGGCAGACAGGCATCGCCGTTTCCCTTCAGACCAACCTGCCTCATGATTGCTGTGCCGAGCCAAGTCCCAGCGGAGATGAGAAGAGGCCTGAGCAGCTGACGGTGGGATCTGAGGACCCTGTGCCAGAAACAGGCGCATTTTCCTCACCGCAGAACAACTGGAGTTCAGAGAAGAACCTCTTCTGAGTCCTCCCCCGCCCTCCCCGGGGGAAAGCCCTCGGTCAGAAAAGGGGGATGAAAACTGGATTTTGGTGAACGAGAGGTTGGAAAGGAGGTGTTCAAGACAGGAATCATCCCGGGCGAGGCAGAATGCACTGCCGCCTCTCCACAGCGTGTAGGTGATGGGAGTAAGGTGCATTAAAAAGGCTGAAAATGTTCCCTGGAGTAAACCAGGTCCACAGTGAGTTGAAGAAGCTGAATTTATGCCATACAAACACCACAACCTGATTTTCGGAGGTGGCTGGAGTCCCCACAGAATGACACTCCACACTGACCTGTGGTTGGCTTCATCCTGATGCCCTCCTCCTGGTCAAATTTAAAATCACATTAGTTTCAGCGTATTTTTCATTTCCTGGGCTGTGAGATCAATCGTCTAGTCACTCGTCAATATAATCCAAATCTTCCTTCAGTACTGTTTTAGTTGTTATCACAAAAAGGGCTCAGACTGAAAAGAACTTTTACAAAAGATTGTTGATTCTGCCAGGATGGATCAAAGCTAAATCTGCAATAAGGAGAGAAGAGAGGATTCAAACAGTAAGGAATAAGTGAAGGCATCTGGGACATAAAATGAATGCATCGCTTTAGCTGTGGTTCTTTCACCTCTATGTTTTATCGCGTTCAGGTTTGATATAAATTCAGCTTAGTGCCTGAAATAGGCAAAGCTGCTCAGAACCTTACAAGTAAAGTTAGCATACTTCAGAAAATATTTAGCGGAACAATGTTCCCAAGGTACACGTGAGAATGGCATCGACAGCGGTGCTGTAACTGCTGGAAGTCGTGGTTTCAAAGGGCAGAGTCCCCCCGCCCCGTGCTGACTGTCCTGGTACCCAAGCGCAGCCTGAGCAGTGTTTGCTGCCCCTTTTCCTCCTGCTCTACATCCTCACGAGACTGCCCAGGCCAGGACACCCAGCCCTCTCCATCTTCCAGGGCAGACATGTGAGCGAGCACAGGCGCCACGTTTCCCTGCAAGCACAGGGCAGCACCCCAGGAGGTGTGACATGCGGTACCCGATGCCCGTGGTGGGGAACGTCACCTCTGTGAGCATAGGAGCTCCCATGAGCCCACACTTTATCTAGATGTTTTTGCAGTCCCAGGCCCCCGTGGCTTGCCTTTGCTGCAACAGAAGGCTTCTTTGCTAAAAAGATTGAGCGAAACCTCGGGCAGGGTGAGCAGAGCTGGGGGACAGCAGCAAACCCTGAGAGAGCATGGGAATGGCTCTGGGCAACAGCACACCTCTGGGAAAGAGTGGGTCGGGACGCTGGAGTTCCTCCTGTGATGAGAGCATTACAAAAATTAATGGCATTACAGATTTATGGGTATGTGGGATGAGCAGGTATTCAAGTAAGTACTTGAACATTGGTCCAATCTACCCAGAAATAAAATAAGTGAACTGTGGTGGAGCAAACCGGCAGGAGGAAAACTGAACCTAATTAACACTAAACTCTGCTGTAATGGTATTTCATATCTCTGTACACCTTGAAAATAAAGCGTGGATCCAGGTACATCCTATCTTGACTGTACAGCCCACATACATCACGGAAAATCTTATCCCAGATTCAACTGTCCTCAACATCCAAAGTTGATGGGGAGCAATCTTTTTATGGATGTGATGGGGAACAATCTTTTTATGGGTGGCCACGGGAAAGGGAAGAATGCCTTCAATGCCACTGAAAAGGGGAGTTTTCCTACAGCAAAATTACACTCCAAAAAGGAAGACGACTTGACGGTGGAACTTCTCTGGTTGCATCTTCCTGAGAATTCAGTTACTTTGGTCAGAGGTTACATCCAATTCAATTAAGACCATATATGTTGCTAACACTTGTCCTCACACTTTTTTTGGGGATAGCATTGGGATGAAAAAGGGGAGACTTTAATAAAGGAGAGGACTTCTGGGGCAGCCAGAACCACGCTGCAGTCCTCACCTACAGCGCAGTGGCAGCGAGTATGAGGTTGTTGGCCCAGAAAGTTTATCAGAGGTCAACTTTTCAACTCTCTGGCAGTAGAAAAGTTCCAGGAGCCATTGCTCAGCTGGTGACCGGTTTAAAAGAAAAAAAAAAAAGATTGTCATTTTTCACGCAGCAACACTTGCCAGGCTCAGCTGCAGCTCGGTGGTGAGACTTCTTGTTGCCGAAGGAAGTCTCCAGCCGAGCTGCAGGGAACACAGTGTACGGGCGGAAAGGACGGCTCTTTGTTTTCCTGTGCTCTGGGACTGCTCTACCTTCACGTACTGCTTGGCCCTAGAGCCTGGGTAAATAGCGGAGCATAAAGCAAACCGCTTCTTCTCCTGGGGGGAGGGGGAAAAAAAAATAAAAATAGTGCAGGAATAAAACCTTGATTACAGAATGGGAAATAGAGGGATGTGCCAGTAGCGAGGGGAAAAGGAGCACCTGATTTGGCCGGGGCAGTGCTCCAAAGGGCTGAGCGGGAGTCAGAGCGGAGCAGAGCATCCTGCTCCAGCCCCCCTGGGAGGAAACCCTGGCCAGGACAACAGGAAAGGCTCGACAAACATGGAGCATGTGGGACTGAAGCAAATATTGCAATTTGGGGTGCAAATGCTGATGTTTTGATCAATGGTGCCACATCAATTATGGATCATTTTTATTTCCTTGAAGGAAGCGGTGAATGGACAGAAATGAGGAATTTTATCTCGCACCAGACCTCCCACCTTCGATAAATGGGCAGGGAGTGCAAAGGGAGCTCCCAGCGCCCTGGTGACTGCCGAGTGCCTTCCCAAGTTCACCATTCAATACTTTTATGTTATTTGCAGGCAGTAATTGACAGTGGTGGTTTAATTAAACAAAACCAGCAAGACAGCTTCTTGCTAAAAGGGCAGACAATAATAATTTTCTAGAAATGTATCCCTCCAGCTTTCACTGAGGATAAACACTCAGAGTACTTGCAAATTCTGATAAGTGACTTCAAGCCTGCCTTGTTATCTTGCTTTTTTTTATACTGTGAGGTTGTTGGGAGGAATAAAGAGAGCTAAAAATCTTTATTATTCTTCCTAAGGGATTCATTGCATTCTACTTTGCAATGCTTCATCATATTACCAATTTTCACTGTACATGCTTTTAATAAATACTTATTGTTATAAAGATAATAACACTCTTATCACATTAATGACTTTGCAGTAGTGTAAATGAAAATGAATATTAATGAAGTTAACGGTAACCTTGATACAGTAGAACACTGGTAACTGGGAAATTTTCTCAGTGTTTTATAGTACAATAAAGCTTTCTTTTCTGCTTTTTCTCTGCCAGAACTGGAAGGGAAAGTATATGAGATAGAAATTTAGATATTTGTGAAAAAGGCTCAGTGATTATTCCTATAATAGATCACTGCAGTCTGTTTTATTAAAAATATCTTCTCAGCCCCAATTCTTCCCTGCGGTATTTCTGCTGCCTACCAGCACTGCAATGAATGAATGAAGACGCCATATGGGCACTTGTCTTCCAGCGTGTATATAGGTCTTTTGGGGTTCTGCATGGATTCCAGCATATGGGTCAGACTGGCATTTCTTTTTTTTGATCCAGAAATAAAAAAAAAGCAATGGTGTTACAGCAGCCTTTCTAGGCAGTTCGGCATTTTCTCATCCGAACAGCTTTTCTTTTACATTATTTTTCCCTATGGTTTGTACACCAGCTGAGCCTGTAGCCAGGACATGTCAGACCAACCTCATGTCGATTTGACACGGCTGACTGTGCTAGCACGGGATTTTGCTCCTGCCTGGTAAAATGAAGCAAAGCCGGAGGTCACATCCCGGGACAGTCCCCCACCCGGGAAGCTGAGAGCTTCCAGGAAGGTGCAAATGTGGGTGACCTGCAAGCGCACGGTCAGTGCAGGTGGCTCAAGGTGCATCAGCCCCCCTGCATATCTCCAGCCCCTCGAGGTGAGGCAAGAGCCGTTGGTCTGGCACGGCCCAGAAACGCTGGGCTGGCTGGGAACGATCTCTACATTTGATCACTACTGCGGGAGACACATCAAACATTTCCAGAGGCCTCTCTCTCCTTGGTATAAACCACTGGAAATCCTGGACAACTGAACAAAATCCTGAAATTGCAGCCCACCAAAGAAGAAAAGTTTGCGGAAGCAAATGCATGTCAGAACTCATTTAAGAAATATCAACCACACAGAAGTTTGCTCCAATACTGTGTGACTCTGCATGTTTTAAAAAAAGAGTCACCTCCAAGTAAATCATCAAATGTGGGGATTTTTGCATCCCTGTATATTTCCCAAGCATTTTTCTTTGTTCATATGTAAGCTGAATTTGAGATGGGAAGCACATGAAGCTGAGTACCAAAGCTTTTGGCATGATTTTGCTACAGCACGTAGTAGCTGTGCTGACCTAAAAACTCCTGCAGGAGCAATTGATACCAGTAGTCGCACATTCTACAACAGAGAGAATGATCTATTCTGAACAAAGACCTCTCAAACGTGTGGTACTTTGTTAGTCTAACACGAGAGGTATGCCGATCTGCTGAACGTGCGGAGGGAATAAGGATATTGCAAGATTTCAAATACTAAGAGTAGAGATTTGAAATTGAAAAACCAAGGGTTTACATAAGGTTAAGCCCTGAGATTTTTAAGTCTACAAAATCTGATCATTTTCAAGTTACTGTCTTTACTGCGCCGAACCCTGTCACATTGCTCATTTGCTTTTATAGTTTGTGAACATTTTGACACACTATGGCACACATGTAACAGAATAAACAGTAATGTGAAAAATACAGATGGCAACAGCAGAGCAGCCAAGCATTGGTTCTGGTAGGGAATTTAACTTTAGGGTCTCCTAGTTTAGCAGATGGCACATCTCAAGCCTGAAATTGCATTAATATAACTTTCTTGAGTGCAGCCTTTTGGAGGAGGGAAGCAGGTGGTCACATTCAGAGAGAACCTGCGTGAGGTGACACTGCTACATTGCCCAAAACACAGCGACGTCCTGACAAAAAGTGTGTACGTGTGGGCATGTAACTCAGCTCAGCTCAGTTATTCGGGTTTGGCGTTCCAGTTTGGGCAGGCTAGCTGGATTTTACAATGGGATGGAGACTACTAGAAAACAGAAGTTACAAGACATTTGAAATGAAGAATTTATTGTACGTGACAGCCTAGAGTAATGTATTTTGTTGATTCTGACTGGCAGATGTTAAGAAGGGTGGTAGTTGTAAATAAGGAAATGTGGCTGTATCACTGTGGGAATGTGTAGTAACTCAGTCAATGACCCTTGGAGAGCTGAAGGAACTGTGCAAGAGCTTGACCTTGCTATCAGCACAGCCGTCTTTTCCACAACATTATGGCAGTGTTATTAGCACTGGGTATAAGTGAAATGTAGATGTGCTTTACAGGAATACGTAGATTCCAGCACGCACATTCACCTCTCCGCATTGGCTTTGCTAACCTGTCTCTCTCCACCGCTCTGATTTACAGCAATCCTTAAAATGCAGACTAAGACCTCTCAGTAGTGTTTATGTCACTGTCATTTTTTCATTTTATCTTGCTGTTACACTTTCAAGCAGCCAGAAGCTGGCAGCCACTATCTTAGGCATAAAAGCAAATCGAATAAATTAATAATGGACAAAGAGTATCATTGCAACCAGAGGTGTGAAGGAAGGTGGCCAGGCTTCTAAACGCTGTGATTAAATGTGGCAATATAGCCTTGGCGAGTTAATACAGCATCAATTGCCCACAACTAACGTGGTAATTTTACCATCCAGAAATACTCAGGGGAGATAAACTTTTCTCATCGTTGCCAGGAAAGCCGAATCATTAACGAACAGAATGATGATGAAATGCAGAAAGTCTTGGTTCTTGAGCAAAGCACATTAGTTTCTGGGACATGAGGCTCATCTCTATTAGGGACCTAATTCATATAAGCAACACAAAGGCTAAAAAACACCAGAGAAGAGTTTCTGAAATAAAGATTGATTTCTGTGCCAGTCCTTCTATGTGACACACACTCACAAATTGTATTTTTGTGTCCAGGGGCGGATATTTAGGTGCCTAAATATCCATTTGTGCATACCGATGGGCAGTTTGCCTGTGCAACTGGAAGGAAAGCAGTGGAGAGATGGGTTTTCCAAATGTGAATTCCCCGGTGGTGCTTCTTGGCTGTCACTTTGAGGAGAATTGGCTCCGTGTGCTTCTCTGCCCTCAGTATTTCTGGGTAGAATTCACAAGCCGTCGAAGTGCTCCATGGCACCAGTCTGAGCTCTTTGAATAGGGATGAGACCATCGCTCCGTCTCATCTGCTGTATAGTAATCCTTGACATTAATATTTCACTTTTCACCAGAAGTTCTCAAAGCTCTTTTCAAGCCTAATTAAGGTTCACATCACACTTAAGAATGAAGCAGATATTCTAACGACAGGAAAAATGAGGACAAGGGAAGCGAAGCGACTTGCTCAATATCACACAGTTGCAAGCAATCCTGGGACTGAAGTGCAAAAATCCCGAGTCTCGGTAGTTTTCTCTAACCACTAATGAATAATAATGACTGACCATATTGATAATTAATAGCATTTTCACTGTGCTTAATCCATGTAAAGTGCTGTTGAAATACTACTTCTTTCACTCTCACTGATCACGGGGTGTGTGCACGGTCTTCATCCCGCATCCCACTCCTCTCTGTGTACGTGAAAAACCGCTGAGTTAATCAGATATTGCTCCACAGAGCATGGAGATGGTTGTGGGATGAGGTATGAAAGAAGATGCTCACAGTGTCTGGCTTTTGGCGTGTTACTGAAGCGCCTGATAGAGGGGTGCTTGAGCTGAGAACTTGGTCTCCCTTACGGCCAGCAGGGAGAACCAGGCTCCATTAGAAGCTCATTCAAAGCATGTGAATTAGAAGCTATTTCTCTCTGCTGAGCCTCTGGAGAGACTAACATTAGAGGTCTCAAGCTAGACATGAGAATACTTTCCCTTAAATGCTTATTATTATTCCCATTTTGCAGGTGGGTGAGCTGGAAAGGACAGGACTGTGCTAAATTAAGGGAGCTGCCCTCAATAGTTAGGCTCCCTCTTCGCTCCCCCACAACCCCCTTGAAAATGTGCATGTGAAAAAGAATGCAAAGCTGAATAAATCTCCCGGGAATACGTTTAGGTTGTAAAAATACAGAGACAGTATCGAAATATCTCACGGTGCTCTTGAATATATATGTTGAGTCACGAGCACCGTATATTAAATGGTCAACGCTTATTCAACAGAAGTAATTTCTCATGCGAGACCACAGGAGTCACAGGAATTGGCTTTGCACCAAACTGCCTGATTCAGCAAGATATTACCAGTGTGCAGAAGCTCTGCTGTTATGTTTCCGCTTTTAGGCACTGGGCGAGAGGAAGCAACCAGCACGAAGAGAAACTCAGAGATTCTTTACAGATTTGAGTATGGCAGCGTTTTAACTATATGTGTAGGAACTTATCAGGAAAAAAAAAAAAAAAAAAAAGAATAGATAATGTAGGTATGAAATCCATCCCTCCAGTGCTATTTCTTCAGCTTGTATGATGGAGACTAAATTTTATCTCTCTGTTTTCTGCCATCTCTGGTATTTTTCCTAAAGTCAAAATTCTGTGGCAACTCTGGCAGTCATTAAAAATTATAATATAAGAAAGTGTTTATCAGTTCTGTCATTTCAGGTACTGGAAGAATGATTGCAGATTGAAATGACTTTGTAACAAAGCCTCAGTTAGCCAAAAAAAAAAAAAAGGAGGCAGAAAAAAGGAATGTTCATTTTTCTGAAATTAACAGAAAGAATAACACTTGGAGAAAACATTTATCATTATGTCAGCAAGGAGGTATGTGATTTATCTTTGTAATAATGGTTTTCATAACTTTGAAGGTAAAGACAGTTGATCTATCTTGATAGTTTTCATCTAACATCTAGCAAGTTAAATTACATTAATTGTATACGTAAAACGAAGGCTGATGTACCATAAGCATGCTTGGAAGTGCATCTCTTTGCAGCTGTACAGGGTCAGGGACCATCTTCTGGTCCTGAAGTAAAGAAACACGGCACGGCCATCCCTGTACAAGTAAAAACTCTTCTTTGAAACGCAGGCTGACCTCATGCATTGACCTCACCGGTGACATCATACCTACGGGAACAGCTGCTGACCATGCTGTTCCCTGGATCGGGTACCGTCCGGGCTAGAACAGAGCGTGCAAAGGCACAGCAGGCTGGGAGCGCATCTCTGGGCTCCAGATTTGGGCACTCCCTCCCTAATACTGGCCAGGTAGTAACTTCTTATCAGGCGTGAGGGATGCTGGGGGTCCCCCCTGGGTCCCCTCTTGTGCAAGCACAGCATTTGCTGTTCATACAGGAATTGCTATCACAACAAACGGCAAGTCCATGTTGTGAGCACTCATCCCACAAACTCAACATTAACAAATCACCCTTGGTACTTGAAATATTTATATATTATGGCTAAAAGAAACAGTCTTTTTTTTTTTTTTTTCCCCTCCCTTTTCTCCCCCCCCCCCCCAGGAATATGAGGTGTTTATCCGGAATGTAAGTAATTCTTAAGGAAAGAGTCATATGTGCATGCACATCCAAGCACATGTATTGTGTGTATATTTCCTTCATGTCACAATCTGTTTTTTTCAACTCTGAAGCCCCTGCCGAAGGCTGGGGCTTGCAAGGAACTTGGGGTTTAGGCATGAATGAGGAACAACAGATGGGAAAGAGGAAAGACTAGAGCATAAAGCAAAAAGACCTTATAAAATAAAATTAATCTGATTTTTCTTGAGGTAAATAGAATGGTAAAAATGGCCTAAGGAAATAAGGCACACATATAATGCAAGCAGTCGTTAGTAGACATCCCTGGTCAAATTTTAAATGCTTAGTTTTGAATTCAAGAGCTGGAGGGGGAGTAATAAATGACATGAAAGTAAAAACCCTGGGCATTGGAGTACACACGGAAGGACCCAGTGACCTACAATTCCCTGTCAGTGGCTCAGAGATGAAATATATTAACATACATACCAGAACCGGAGAGTGACAGTTTAAATATATGGCACAGGGGGGAAAAGATTACTCTGTAACAGAAACTAAATGCCTCTGAGAGCAACACTCTTCCCTCCTGATTCACAAGAGCAAGAGGGAAACAACAGGGTTGTTCATATGGGAAAGGAGAAGCCAGGAGCGGAGCTCCCATCAGCTTTAGCGGCAGCGATACGTGCCTTTCACCAGCGACCACATGCAGTGGTGACAAAGAAGCCACCTGGTCATTTAAGCAGAGATCTGCAAGGTCTTGGACCATCTTCCCCCATCACCTGATCATTTCAGCAGAGGTCTGCAAGGTCTTGGAGCATCCTTCCCCATTTAGTTTGCTCCTTAGCTATCTTAAGCTCTTTCTTAATCAACACTCATGATGTGTAACAGATTTCTAAAGACTTTTTTTGTTTTGTATTAAAGTAAATGATTTCAATAAGAGCCGGAACCAACCTAATGTCGAGCTCCTTGGCTGCTGGCTCACCTCGGTTTACCCTTGCTGTGATGAGCCCTGGGTTAGTGTCACGTATGTAAGAGCTATAGGAGGAGCAGTGTGAAACCCTCAAGCCATCAGCATGCACGAGCTATTTCTGGTGCCAATTTGAACCCGTCTCCGTTTGTCTTCTAAATCGTAACTCCTCGTTCATATTCAGTTAGAGAATCACAGGGCTGCTCATGCAGCGGGTTTTAAAAGCTTTGCCTGCCCTAGAAGTCACACGCATGTATTTCCAAAAGCAGCAGGCTTCAACCCTGGCTTCAAGCCTCCTCATTGCATACGGTGCCACAAAAGCATTATGGTAATTCTGAGCACTGAACCATTTAAAATCTATTTTAATTGATTCCCGGCTACTTCATGACTCCAGCATATTGTTAAATCAGTGGTAGATAAAAGTAGCAGGAGGTAACATCTTTTGTATTGCTGCAGGGAGATTACACCTAAAATAAGGCATTGAATTCTGGGTACCTCATTGCCGGAGAGATGCAGACAAATTGGAAGAAATTCATAGAAGACCAATAAAAATGATTAAGGGTCTGAAGAGACTGACTTATGAGTGAAGATTAAAGAACTTAATACATATCGCTTGGCTAAACGATGACTAAGAAGGAAACGATACCCTTCAACAAGTACTTGCAGGGCATAAATATCACAAATAAAAAAGGAATTCCTTAGGGTGCTGAAGGACATACAACTGGGAATAAAAGGGTGGCGTTAGGCAGAAGAAAACTGGCTCTCGACACACGTCACTAAAATCTTACAGACCATTTGTAATGTGTCTTACCAACACATTCATCTAATCATGTTTCAGTATTAATTTTTGCCTATTCTAGAAAAAAAGGCATAGTCTTCACTTAAAGACGGAGCAAGAACTCCCAGGTGCACTCCAGGGATGTGCATGACGAGAAGAATAATTCCTGACCCAAGCTGGGAAAAGAGAAAAAAAGCATTCTGAGTATTTGAAGGCGGGTAGACCCTTTACCGAAAGCTGAAGGATGTATAAGGTATGAAATAAGTGATCTGTATTTTAGGAACGTGTCGGTTGCCAGGATACCACAGGGAAAATAAAAGTGGAAATGCATTTCTTCAAAACATACACATTCCATTAATTCCAGTGAGAATTGTACCAACGTTTTAATGGGAGAACAGGCAACTCAGAATAGTAAATCTTTCTGCAATTTTCTCATAGCGCCAACTCACAGCTCAGAGCTCAGCCCCGGAGCTGGGAGAAGAGCTGAAATAGTCTCGGCAGGTGTCGGGGTGCTGCGGTTGCACATCTGAGCCCCAGCCTGTGTTAGAAAGCAACCGTGTCCGCCAGGATTGAAGGGCTGCGGGAAATGGGGCTTTGCTCTGCCGCGGTGCAGCAGAGCGGCTCAGCAGCACAGCAGTGTTGAGTCCGAAAACTGGTAAGTACAACGTACGTATCACCTTGTGGTTTTTCAAACTTACTGCATGGAAACTCCCTGGCTGAATTTAGAGGTCCCCACCCAGTAAAATATTTGCTTCCAGTTCCAGCTGCCCCTTTGCTTTGCTGCGTGAGGTGGGAATCCTGAACCTGTTAACCTGGGCAGCTCCCACGGTGAACTCGGCACATCCATTTGCTCCTTGCAGCTCTCGGCAGAAGGGGAACAGGGAGGTTTTGGGGAAGTTTTTGCCTATTCCTGTCACAAGTTACATCTGTTTCTGGTGAGATCACAATTTGACGTAAGGGTATCAGTTCATGCTGGTACCCTGCAGCAAGATCCCTTGAGAAAAGCTTTGGTAAGAGGCGCCTGCTGACGGGAGGTCATGGGAAAAGGGCTCCCCAAAAGCAGCAGGAGTGGGAAGAAAAAGTCTCCGGAGCGCTTGCGGGCAATGAACTTTTTCTTCTGTTTTTTGAGCTTGGGAGAGGAAGCACAAAGCAGAAACATCTGCATTTCTAACCCCCCTTTGGGTGAACAACCTAAAGATGCTGGTGCTGTAACTGGCACATGGAGGAAGAGCGATCCCTTTCCTGGGATAAGCATCCCATTGCAGCGGCGCTCTGAGGACGTAAGCCAATTTGTTTATCCCGGAATTAAATCTGGTTGTAAAGGCACAGTTCTGCTGCTGTCAGACCCAGCCACTGGACCTCTCCGCTGCCTAAAAAAATCACCTTTAAAACCCCCACACTTGCCCTACCAGTCGCGTGCCTGCTTTGCAAGGCTGCTGAGGGGCTTGCCCGTCTTTTTACCAGAGGACCCTGCTCTGAGCTAAGAAGTATGTATGGACTTGTTTTAAAAGTGAGATGATGCTTTATATGGGGCGGAGTAAGCGTGGCGACCAGCAGCAATCATATTTACAGAGGTGGAGGTCAGGAGCTCTCGTTTTATGAAAACCCATCTAGAGAACGTTTTCCTGTAATTCCTGTATTGAGGTCTCTTCATGTCCTCCCTCTTTGAACACCTTGACCCATGGCAATTAAAGTCCAGCATTCATTTTTAGATTTTTCAGACTATTTATTCTGACTGTTCTGTCTAATCATTGCTCATGGTAACACAAATAGTTCCTGGACAGTGATTTATTATGCCATAAAATTTTCTATTTTCTTCCTTCCCCGTCTCACCAGGTGATGTTGAAGATAGTTTGTGACATGGTTAGACACAACCTTTATGGAGTGCCTGGAAGTTTGGGCTACCAAGTGTAGATCAAGATATTTACTCCAGCCGATGGGTGGTGAGGAATAGCATGGAGAGAGACTTCCCCAGGGAATGAAGATCTTGTCTTTGTGACAGCTTTTCTGATTTTTTATTTTTTGTTAAAAATGCATTAAAAGGAAGGGAGTATAATGATGCAGGAATCTGGCTAAGCATAATTGCTATTCAGAGCATTCCAGGAGGCCTACAAAGGCCTTGGAAGGCAGCACACTTAACCCGGACCAGAAACCCTGAAAATACATGAATATTTTATAAATCACAGGTTTCACCTCGTCAGCTGTTTTATTCTGTGAGATATTTTTCCCTGAGAACTAGGTGAGAATCAGATGTGACCTGAACTGAGAGACAGTCTGTGCGGTGGGAAACGTGCGCATGTGTGATTTTTAAGTCAGTCCCTCAGTTATTTATGTATGATCTTACAGGTGTACCATGTTCTGCCTGAAATCCTGGGGCTGCAGCTCCCGACCACAGCTGTGGAATTTGGAAGCTTCTGTTTTGCATTTGGCTATGGAGTTACATATGGTTCCACTTCAAAACAGATCCCCACAAATTTGTGTGAAGTTGTAGATGCCTGTGAAAGTTATAACCAAAGACGGACCTGATCACGAAAGGAAATACTGGAACAGAGCATTGGCCACTCCGTCGTGTTTAGCTCATGCTTCGTCACCTTCACTTCTCAGGAGGGATGCGGCTGCCTATGAAACACGTGGATTTAAGCCCAGCGCTGGGTTCACTCAGTGTTAGGAGGGAAATACGAGGAGTTTCCTCCTCCCGTGCGCTCCCACAACCCTGGCAGCCGCGGGCAGTCACAGCCGCCCAACAGCTTCTGGCACTGGTAACTTCATGAGCGTGGCATTAAACCCTCAGGATGCGCGCAGCGCCGCAGAGGGCACGCGTGCATTGCGTGGCTTGGTGCAGTAAGCGGCCGGCGTGTTTAGATATGTATATGGAACATGTATGTATGTTTAAGTGCCCATGGCAGGATCCTCTGGGCTGAGAACGAACCTTGCACTTACTGAGTAGAAGGTTTTGGCTTCCCAGCCCACGTCGGCAGCGTTGCCATCGCACACCCGGGCTGTGGCCGTCTGTGCTGTGTGCAGTCCATGGCATCCAAGGCTGCCTTGCTCAGGGGGTGGGGGCCCGACTGCATGTGACCCCCGGTCTCCTCGGGCTGCCCTCCCACCCCACCACCCCCCACCGCAACCTGGGATGTGGGTGCCACCTCCGCGCCGCTGCCGTGGAGGCGCGGCTCCTTCCCACGGCTTCCGAGCCAGCCCAGCCCAGCGGGTGCCGGGACCGGCCAGCCAAGGGGGCGATGCCCGGCGGGACCCCCCGCCGCCGCCCCGGCGGGACCAAGGGGGGTCCGCGCCCCCTCTCCCCGCGGTGCCCCTGTCCCCCCCCCGCGCTCCCCGGGGGCACGGCCGGGGATGGGGGGGGCGAGCCGAGCGGCAGCACGCCGCCTCCCGGGCTGCGCAGCGCGGCCGGGCCGCTCCCTCCCTCCCCCTTCCTCCTCCTCCTCCTCCTCCTCCTCCTCCTCCTCCTCCTCCTCCGCCCCCCCGCGGGGTAGAGCCGGCAGAGGCGGCGGGCGCGGACGGGCGGGCAAGCGCGGCGCGGAGCCGAGCCGAGCCCAGCCGAGCCGGGCAGAGCCGAGCCGAGCCGGGCCGAGCCCAGCCGAGCTGGCGGAGGTAGGTGCGAGGGCCGCCGCGGGGATGGAGGTGAGGCGGAGGCGGGGAGGGGGGGGCTCCCCGGGCCGCTGCTCCCCAAGTTTGGAGGCGGCGGGACTTTGCGGGAAGTTGGGCAGCCAGGCGGCACCGCTGGGCAGCGCGGCTCGGCACGGCTGGGCACGGCGGGGGGCAGCCCCGGGGGGGCGGCCCCGAGGGCGCGGTGCTCCCGCCGCCGCCAGCCGGCTCGGGAGGTGCGGAGACACGGCCGGCTGCCCCCCCCCTCCCCGTGCGACTGCGGGGTGAAGCCTGGCGGTGCCACCCCCAGCAAAAGGGGGGGCCGGGAGTGTGGCCCCCCACCTCCGGGGGCGGGCCTGGGGCACCTCGGGGCGCCCCCGGGAGCAGCATCCCCCGGGTGCAGCATCCCCCGGGTGCAGCATCCCCCGGGTGCAGCATCTCCCGGGTGCAGCATCCCCCGGTGCTTGGCGGCGGGGTGAGGGGGGGGGGCACACGGGCGCGCACACACACACACACACACACACACCACACACACACACACACACACACACTTTTCCCGACGTGCCCCCGAGCCGGCTGGCGCCCCGGGGGAGGGGGCGGGATGGTGACTGGGATAAAGCCACTCGCTGTCACCGCGCCCGGTGCGGGGCTGGTCCCCGCCGCCTGCCGGGGCGCACCGGCTCCTTGCGCTGCTGGTGGGGTGGGCTGGCGCTGGGGAAGCGGCTTTCACTGGAGGGTCCATCTCATGCCGGCAGCGCATCCTACCTGGAATGAAGCCGTGGATGGATGTTGCCTTTCAGCGATGCAGATTTTTAAGGAAAGAGGGATATTTCTTAAATGCAAGCTGTTGGCTGTTAAAAATAGCCCCGTAGCATGCTTCTGCTGGGAATGCAGTCAGGGTTCAGTGCCGGGTTATTATGGTTAGAGTCTGTTAAGCAACAACCCGCCCGCTGAACTTTGGTGGTGTCCTGGATGGTTTTGCTTTTTTGGGGGGGTTTGTTTGTTTGCTGGTTATTTTTTTTTCCTATCTTTTTTTCTTTTTTTCCTTGTGCTGCTTCATTGTAACACTACAGCCCTACTCTGCAGTGAATTGACTTTGAGACACAGGTAGATTTGTAGGTTAATAGATAGTATTATTTCTTGGATGGTGCATCTCAACACCTACCAAACTTTCAGATGCAGGAATGTATTTGTTTGGTTTTATCTTTTTCTTATTATTAAATAGTTCTATGGCCTAAAGTTCTCTTCACTATTAATTTGCTTGCATATGACATACAACTGGTTTCACTTCTTGATTTGTTAACCAGACCAAACATCATGATAATCTCCTGCAGAACAAATGTGTGCCTTTTGTATCTTGTGACTAAAAAAAGCAGAGTAGTCAGCTGAGCAGATTACAGATTAAATCTCAGAGTTTGCTGGAACTGTTCATGAAGAGTAAATATTTTTAAGGTTTAGCTGAAAATCATATGCACTCCTTTGTGTAAACAAACGCCTAATTGAACAGCACTGCACTTGATGCTAACTGGGCACTACCTGATCTCTGGCAAAAAGGGAAATTTCCGTCAATAAGGGGTCACAACATGTAGATATGGACTATACATATGTATTTATATCTATGCTATTTATATACATTGATATATGTATTTTATATACACACACACACATATATATACACACACACACATATATACATATGCACTCCCTTATAAACGGTAAATACTAATGGAATAGTTGTCCTGAAGCTTTTTCTTTTTGTCAATGATTAAAATGTGGTCACACGTCTCTTGTCCTGAGAGCTTCTCTGCTGCTGCTGGTGCCATTTCACTCTTGGGCATTGAGTCAAAGGATTCATCTGGCTCTTCACACGCCAAAAGAAAGAAAATCAATCTGAATGCAGAAAAGAGGAAACTACTTGTACGAAGATTTAGTAGTGAAACTACGTGGGTTTTTTTTTCTTAAATGGCCCTTAGATCCTGTGTCTGTAAGTGCAGTCACCATGCAGTTCTGAAATCAATAACAGAATAGTTTTATGGTTCAGGTTTTGTAACAGGAGGACTAATCTCTACTTTAGAGCATTTTATACGGTGGTTTGTAACAGGAATATGATGAAACAGTGGAGATGTACATGCCATTCCATTAATGCAGTGGAAGACAGTAATGGATTTTGTCTTTGTTGCTAGACTAAAACTAGGGATCTGGCAATAGTATAAATGAGAAGGTTGAGGCAGACTTTCATGATTTCATGTGGTTAAATTGAAAGATGAAGTTATGTAATCCACTAGCAGCGTTAGGAAGGATAGGATTACGTAGGCATAGTCACAGAGGTGCAGATAAAATCCTGCTTATATTTCAACATTATTTTAAGCAACCTGTGGCAGGAGCTCTGTGAGTACCAGGAGTTTCAGTGGGCGAAGGTTACGTTGGTAGCCCAGGTGATGTCAGTGTTATTGCGCAGGTTTTTAAAGATGGACTGTGTCCCAACACTGAAGTGTCTCTCAAAGTATTGGTTTATGTTTCAGACCAAGTTGTTAGGTGGACGACAGCAAACTCTTCCAAAGTTCATGAGGCATTGTAGGCACAATACTGCAATCCCTCAACCCCCCAATACGAATTTCTTATCAAATTCCTCTGTGGACTAGGAAGGGATTCCTTCTTACTGTTAACTACTTTTCCTATGCTGAGTGGCTCCTCATGTGTTCACGGGAGCAAAATTCTGAAGAGCTGTAACTCAGCGTTGCGTTACCATTTCGTTCCGATATACTTTCTCTAGAGGTAAGCTAGCAGAAGCATTCTGATCTTGCCTGAATGACATAATTGATTTAGACAGTTAGAACATGCAACTGTGTTTCTGTTTTCCTATTGATACATCACTCGGGTGAAGAAAGCCATGACTTAAGCAGGTGCCAGTATGCTCCCTCTCCCTCCTATCTCTTAATTACTCTTGCAGTTACTGTGTCCTTAAAAGGCTGTATATCCCACAATCAGAAACACCAAGGAAATGTGCTGCTAAATCATCCAGTGCTACCCTGGATGCTTGACTTGGGTGATGTGAATCGCTCTGTTTCCAATGTCTCATCAAGTTTGTAGGAGCTGTGCCCTGGTTTGAACCAGGCTCCTTAATTGCTGTCTACAGGCTGCAATTCCACCCTTAACCCACCTGTTTTCCTCCGTACCTTGCACAGTGAGAGGTAACTCTGAATTCCCACTTCACTGCTTGGCTGGAGTCATGTTGCTCAGCTGGAAGAATCCAAAGTGCTGTGAAGAGACAAGGTAGATTTCCAATAAGAGTGCATTTTTTTTTCTGCACTGCTTTCCCCCACAAATTAGTATTTCTTATTTATTTATGTTTTTTAGCGAAGTGGACTGTTTTTCTTACTGACAAAGTGTGTTGCCAGATTTGGAGTCTAAATACAGCTATTCACGCAAGGGGAAAGGTTCTGTAAGCTTCTACAAGTTCTTATCTCAAAGCTGCCTGAGTTACACTGATGTCTCCACTTCCACTGCAATTTCACTACTATTGACTAACTATGTATACCATTGTTGACTCGTTCCCTTAAAAATATGTAGGGCTGTCCATATATCTAAAAGAAAGCGTGTTGTACAGTCGCAGTGGCTGTTTGTCCCCACGACCTTTCCATTTGTGTTTCCCAGGCTGAAAGACATGATTACAATTCTGTCCTGGTTACTCGTGTTGGTTTTTACATGCGAGGGAGACCGGCAAGCTCCCGACGAGCTGCGTGCGGCAGGCGCGTTGCAGCGCTGTAATCCTTTGATTACACAGCTGTGCCTGACATGCCCCTAAACAGCACTTCAGGGGCAAGCAGTTAATGTAGCTTTTCCATGGAATATTTATTGATTTGTGTTACACCTGGTTTCCAGCAGCTGTTGAACGTGGGTTGTAAGCGCTAGTTTGAAGGAGGGTGGCATCCGCTATAAGAAGAGACAACCAGGTGATGGCCATGGTACCTTGTGAGAAGAAACGGGAAGAAAAATGATGTCCAGTTGAGTACGGGTGGCTGGTGGCAATGACAAGGCAGCTGTGGTGGTGACCAGGTGTGATGGGGAAGGTGACTAGGTCTGTGGCAGGCTCTGTCCCAACACTCTACTTCTGTGGCAGCACGCCAGAGGCCATGGACTCACCACCCCAACCCATCGCCCTGCCTCTTCTCATTCACAGATCCAGCTTCTTAAAATTCCCCCAAGACATGGAACTGGCTGGAACACGGTTTCCAAATCTCTGAAGTGGCAATCCTGCTGGTTTCCTTACAAACCTGCCAGAAATGAGGTGGCACACATCAGCTAACCCAGCTCCGGAAACGTTTTTGGAGCTCCTGGTGCATCCAACCTTCTTCCCGGGATTTGGAGGGAGCCGCTACGGCCCCGGCAGCATTATGGGTGGGGAAAGGCGCTTGGCTGCCAAGGCGCCTGCCTTCTTGTGATGGGGCTCATCTGAAAGGAGCGCAGTCCTGAGGAGAACGATGGTGATGGAGGGGCAGGGAGGTGAAAACGTCTTTATTCTTTTATATGCCAAGCGCGACTAAATACACACTTTCTGTTCTAAAACTTCATGTGCCATCATTTGGACTCACCAAATGTGCACACCATTTTATAAATAGGTGTGTGAGGGTTTATGCCATCTCTGTATCTAAGGTAGCTTGTTCCTCACTGTACAAGGTGTAGATCTGTACCTAAATACCATATACTAACACTGACATTTTTTTTTTCATTTGCTTCACACCTTCCAGTAGGGAAAAAAAACACGAGGAGGTATTTTTCCTGTAAAAAAACCTTGATGTTCGGTGTGGTTGAATGTACCCTGCTATCTTACCGTAAAGTTAGAAAAACTGATGAGATTGAAAAAGACTTTTGCATTATTAGGTTTTTTTGCATATATTGGTGCACGGTTTAAATAAACCAAGTTTAAGTTAGACCTGGTAGCTTCTCAGTATTGCATGGATTATAGGGAAGGACATTTCTTGCAAATAACGGCGGTCTTTGTGTTACAGGTGAGTTTTAACTGGGGAGAACTGTGAGATCAAACAAAAAGAGTGAAAGCAAAATGCAAGGTTCAAAGATGTACAGAGAAAAAAAGATAAAACCAGTTTGAAAAAATGTGAGCTTCTGTAAGATGCAGAGGGAAAAGAATAAAGGTTTATCTGTAATGTGTGTACTTAGGGCACCTGTTACAAGAAAGCTGGTGGCCAGTAGTGTTGAAAGTAGGCGGCATGTTGGATGTGAGTTTGCAATATTGGATGGTATCAGACGACTGAAGATCGTGGTCTCCTTATATGCTTTACGTGCCTAGTTGGGGTTCATGTCCTGGGGCAGCGTGGGGAAAAAAAGCACTTTTTAAAGTGCTTTGGATCTGGCACCAAACTAGTCGGGAGAGAACAACAAATAGGGGAGACCTCAGGAAAAAAAAAAAAAAAAAAAAAGTAATAGAAATCAGGATTCTGGAAGATTTTGCATGTGATTTGAAGAAAACGTAAGAACCTGGTGTTCACATTGCTGCACCGAAGCTAAGATGTAAATGGCCTGTGAGCGCTGGAATTTGTCAGCCCAGAGAAGAGGGACTCTCACTGGTGCAGCCAGGAGGTTTCACTGTATAAAGCTAGAAACGGGAGGAAATGGAGAAGGGTAGCTTAATAGATTATTAGCAGTATATATTATGAAATGAGATGGGTTTGCTTGCAGGGCCAGCTCTTCACAGGGGAGCTTCATCTCCTGAAAATTCTTTCAACAGGTCTTAAAACCAACACTTTTTTTCAAGTCCATAAGATGCCTTATCTAATATTCCTTTCCAGCCTCTTTGATTTTGGCTACTTGTCGGTTGAGATATTTGTCTTCTGGCTGAGCTACGCAGCTATTAAAGAGATAATGTTCAATAGATATCGTTAATGTTAAATAATTTAAATGGATAATGAACCTGAAATTTCTAGGATTTTCAAGGAGCACTCTGAAAGCCCAGCTTTTTGTAAATCTATTTCACCACGTTAGGCTGGCGGTCGTGCTCCTCTTCTGTCTTCAGTCCGTGCCTAGTACATTTGCAGGACGGCTGCTCTACGGCTCATCCTTCCGGATTGATTACTGAAGCCTGAGGAAGATTCCTGGGGCTGTTTCTGGAAGGGGTTTGGGAGGTCGCTTTGTTGAGGTGGAAGAGCAGCAGGTCCCACGTGCAGCGGTTTTGACCCTGCGCAGAGCTGGTGCCTGTCCAGCTCCCCGGTGGAGCATGGGTTCACCCTGGGAGGTTGTGCTCAGGATCAGGGACTCTCTGCTCGTTTTGTGGCTCCCTGGAGCTCCGACCTGGGGTAACACTGCGGTGTCTGGGTTGTATCTGCATCTATGTGCAGAGGTCAGCTAAAAAGTCCGGGTAAAACCACTGCTGTGCATTAAAGGCTACCAATAGCCATTACAGCACAAGGTGTGGTGGCGGTCTCCTCGTTTAGAAAGACAAAAGTGTATTCTTGAGCACTTCAGCATCGAGTATTACAGCTTTATGCCCTGAGCAACTCGTTGGAGCCATTCATAAAGTAAATAATTTAGATGAAAAATTTCATAAATTATAGAGCTATGAAAACAGTATCTCAGGTTGAGGATTAACTTGCCTGAGGAACAGATAAGGATAAATTAGAATGAAAGCACGATCGCTTTTGACATTTAGTATTAGAATTACTTTGCAAAGCTATTTATACCAGCTTTAAAAACAGTTTCAACAAGAGATGAGATGTGAGAGGTGAACAGAAGGGAACAGTGGAACCTCTCGTTACAGGAAAGAGGAAAAATTCATTTGTCTGACATGAGGCTATTTTAAATATTGAAGTGTTTAACTCTGTAGAGAGGATTTTTGAACATTGCTAAGGAGATCAGCATTATTAAAAACACACAGCATAGTAAAATAGAATATATATTGGTATCCATGGAAATCCCAAGTGGATTTCTCTTGCATTAGGGTAGATGGAGAGTAAATCAGCTCTTGGTTTTCAGTGGTGTAAGGGGGACCAGAATCTGGCTCCTCCAAACTGTGGGCACTGAAAATGTTTTCCAGTTGTTTTGGAGAAGGTCAGAGTCCTCTGCTCGACAAAGTGTGCGGCTGTAGCGGTAAGGCTGGAAAACCAGTGCTATAACGCTCTGGTACTGGACAGCGAGTAGTTTTTAGCTTAAGCCACCACTACATTTCTTTTTAAAAACCAGATTCCAGTAACTCTTTGGGTAAAATGCCTTTCTTAGATGGCTTTGAATCACCTGCTGCTTATTTCTGTGTAAAGCTTTAAAAATGGAGTATTCTTGCAGTTTGATATCATAGTTACAATGCTGCAATAGCTCAGTGTGGTGTAACACAGGGGAATGCATAAAAAGCTTCAGCTGAGTTTCGATAGCTTTTTTTTTAATGGTACCCATTAAGTGGGTGTAGTAACGTATCCTGTTTTTCAGTTTTTTATCTTGCTGCACTAGTACATTGGATAATGAAAGATTAAAAAAAAGCCACTAAGAAATGTGCTGTGAAAATGCAGGTAAGCATGTAAATATCAACAGTAATTTTTGTGGGACTATTACAATTCCTAAATGCTAAAGCTTTTCCATAATAGAAAATGAACTGAAACTTTATGACAATGTATTTTTGTGCATTAAAAATACTTGCCTGTTAATGAAATAAGAATATCCCAGCCATAATCACTAAAAATTTCACACTGCAGCATTTTAATAACCTTCTTTGTGTATTTTTAAAGATAACAAGTAATTCTGAAATAGCAAATATCATTAAGTTGCATTGAACAGAAAAACTGCGGGTTTGAAATGAGATAATATAAATGCTGTGTTCATTCCAAAAGGCAATTCTCAGGATGAACCTCTGGCTTCATTAAAGTCAATGAAACGTCTTCCTGCTGACTTCAGCATGCCAAGATTTAAAAAAAAAATAGAATTGAAATGGGATCTTAAAAAGTTTTCTTCTCGATGAGTGACTGAAGCTGAAGTCATTCAGCTGCACTTTTCTGTGCATCTGTTCTTTAGTTCAGCCAGGAGGAAGCCTTAAGCTGAAGATCGTGTCTGGTGGGGATGAGGGTATGTGTAAAGGAAATAATATTTCTCTTTGAAATAATCTATCGGTAGTTGTGTTATCCCAGAGGTCCCCTTTTATTGAGATCCTGCAGACGTGTGCTCCTTTCCACGCTAAGGGAAGCTGACCGTGGAGGTGGACGTTCCTGGTAGGGACTTTCAGGTCTTAAAAGTGATGGAAAGCCCCAAAGTCTGCCTCTTTATTTAAAGTATTGCACGACTGTATTGTGTGGGTGGGAGTCTGGGCAGGCTTTTGCACCCAGTGCAGCGTTCAGGCATGGTTTGAGGGACATTTTTATCTTTGTCCTTTTGGCATCAAGGATTTTTAGGTAGCAATTGAATAGGAGGAAGGAATTAATTTGATTTAGCGATGTCAAACTGAAAATGAAGTTCCTCCTGGCACATCCTTCGAAGAATGCTCAATGGCTCTGGATTTAGCTTGCCATCCGCTTTAGTTTTGCAGGGATATTTTTGGACTTCCTCTGCTGATAAATATTTAGAGTCTGTTTATATTTAATCTCATTTCTGTTAGTGCTTAGAGATTTTTTTCCCATAAATACTTATTACTGAAGAAATTGGTATTACAAGCCTTGAAAATGCAGTGCTAGCAACTTTGTAATTTTAACTGTATCTGACTGACAGTATATATATTAATTATCCAAGAGAGGCTTATAGCTTTCTACAAGAGAGCTTTATTCCTGGGCTGTAGGAGTTAGAAGGGGAGCTGTGCTCGCTTTGTGTCTGGAGTGCAGGTTTGGGTGCAGTGGGCTTGGCTGGATTAGATGTGACCATTGCTGAGGAGCAACAAGGTATGGAAAGTGGAAAGGCTGCTTCAGGTTTGTATAAGTGTAAGTCACCAGGACGCTGCTAAGCTCAGAATCAAAATTGCAGCTGTTTCTTTTTTTGTTCAATTAAACCCTTATGAAAAACAGCTCAGAGAAACCTGGGCTGATATTAATTACTTTGAGGACTTGAAGGATTTCCTTTGCAGAAGTCTGTGCAGCCTTTTCTTACAGTCTGGCCCTGTACAATTCTCTCTGGTGTCCCCCAGCTAATTCCTGCTGCTGTTTTGCTAATTCCTTTTTTGAGTCATGTTTTGCCTGATGTGAGTATGACAATCCCACTTTAATTAGATTACAGCAGTTGTCACCATGCATAGGGACCATGATGCCTAGGAGTCTCAGAAGTATTTGTGTCAAAATAAATAAATAAAACATCTAGAAAGCTTTACTAAGAAGCAGTAAACTTAAAATTTGAATTGGTAAACAGCTTTGAAATGAGTTGCCTTGTTATATTACAGCATATAGCCACCAGATGTCACTTATTTTGTGCACCACTGTGCTTGGGAGAAATACACCCCTGGTATGTAAAAGATTAAAGAAAAAAAAGAAACTTGCTATAAGTGGCTTTGTTTCTGTTTTTATTCATAATGGGCAACTGTCTTCCTTGATAAGTATTTCCATCTTAAAATAGATTGTATAAACTCATTTCTCACAGATAATATAGGCTTGCATTTTTTATGAGCCTTAAATGTCAGCAGTGACATTTTGAAATTCAGTCTTTAAGAAAATAATTAATAGGCTTTCTAGATTTTCAATAGGATGAAAGTACCTTTTATAGAAAGGACAGTTTTGTTGTTAGGAATTATACTGTTGTTAAAGACACTTGAACCAGTGGCATATATGTTCCTCTTCAGCCAAGTCAAAAGCAGTGAGATGAGTCTTGAAGTCACATGGGACTGAAAGCAAGGTGGAAGTGTGTGCAGATGGGGGGAGGACCACTTCTAGAATCAGAGAACAGCATCCGCTTACAGAACGATGCAATTGATCCACAGGGTTTAAAGGCTTCAGAGAAAAGGGTAAATAAACATAAATGGTGATATATCTCTTAAAGTGGAAAAGGAACACTTGGTACCCAGTGCAAAGCGGTTTTTCCCGACCCCAGTGAGTGTGAGCAGTATCAGTGAGCGGGATGAGATGACGGATTGCTCACCAGTGAGAGCGAGCACAGGGCTCGTGATCTGGGTCATGGTGCTCAACGGTGGGTTTTTTTCCTCTCATTACTAGAGATGCTAGATCGACAGGTGCAGACCTTCTTTCTGTTCTCTGGTCACATAAGCCTCTTGCTCATTTATTTTTTGGTCTGTGCTCAAAGGCAGCACCATTAGAAAGGGGAAATTTCATTTTCTGGACTTGAAGCAGAACAGCTGAAAATTGAGTGATTTGCTAAAGGATAATGATTAATGTTTGGGGTTTTGTCCCCAGTGGTAGTATTGTAGTTTGTTTTCATGTTTTGAATGTGTCTTCTACTTCAGATTTCAGTTTGAGATGGAGTTGTACTCACTCTGTGGATCTCATGACAGTTGGAGGATGTCAATCCATTGCTCCGAATGAATTATGTGAGGGCTGCTCTCCAAATTATTTTCCTTTTGAGTCCTCAGGAGCAGCTGTTTTGAAAGACTAGCTACCTTCATTTTTCATCTGTGGTGAAAAATGTGCTCTAGCATGGCATTCATTAACTCGAGGCAGAGTATATGGCACAGACTTCCCCCCCCCCCCCCCTCCTTTTCTTCTTTGCTTGAGCAAAACCGGAGGTGAGCAAAGCACTCCTTAACTAACAGAAATAGTGTTGACTTCTAAATGCAACGAATTAGTGTTTTAGCAGATAATATGAAACCAATTATTGAGGGCTTCAGTTCTTAAGAGTTGCTTATGAAACTAGGGGTTTCACTTCCTAGCTGCAGGTCTTGCACCATTGCTCCCGAAAATGCCACCTGCCAGCTTTGGCCCCCCAAAGTGCTCACTGCTGTCATCGTGCAGTGGGGTCCCAGCCTGGCTCTGGGATGGGGAGCGTGAGTGCAGCTTGGGAAGGTTAGGGAAATTACCCTCCCTGTCTTTTGAGCCTATGGAAAGACTGAAATTCGCTCTGTTTTAATATGGTTACTGCGGGAAATTCAGATTCCATGCTTTCTGCCTTAGATGATTTATTTAGAAATTGGATTGCCGGTGACTTTCTATCATGCACAATACATATCTGCGTTTTGTTCAAAGTCCCTCAATCCCCATGTAATGGGATTCTGCATGGTGAGTTGGGAGAACTAGATTTCTTTTGGACTTCTACCATTTTATGCCATATGGTAGTATAGGTAACGCATGTCAGTACTCTGTCATTTTGTCATCCACAAATTGAAAAGCACCTTTGAAAAGCACTCTGACATCTGCCATTGGGAGTTACTCCAAGAAAGCAAATACTGGTTTTGCCCCAAGGGTCGGATACACATGGACATTAACCAAACTCTGAGATACACTTGAGTGCACTCTAGCATCCCCCTGAGTCTGCTGTGTGTGGCATGAATGTTTGCAGTGAAACTGCTGCCTTTACTCATTTAAATCATTTTTCAGGTTGGACAGAAGCTTCTAGATAAAAACATTAATGAAATAATGCATACATTGTATTTAAATATTCATGTTTGGAGAATACCAGTTTGTCAGTTCCAGATTAGTTTTGTTGGCGTAGCTTAGCCCTGTACCTTTAGGAGGAAAAGTAAGAATAATTTCAAAGTTTTCACATGTAAAGGAAGAAAAAGCATGTGTTTGTAAGGTTTTACTCTGATTTGCTACTATTATTGAAGTCTAATTTACAACACTGAGCCATTCACGCAAATAAAATGAGGTATATTATCAGCATATAATTTATTTTTTCACTTGATGAGAACTGAAATTTTCTGAGTTTAGACTATTCTGAACTTCTGAAGTCACTTAGTTTGGTTATAAACGTTTTGGATGCTGAAGATGTTTTCCAGGATTTGAACATGCAAGGAAATTGTAAATTAAATCAAATGGTCAGTGGTGAGACTATTATTTCTCTTACATACCTAGGATGAATGATCTTCTAGCATGCCTAATTTCTCCACATCCTGGTGAGGTAACTGCTATAAAAGCAGCAGGACTGACTCAGTTATTCATGTAGTAGGTTTCATTTTTGTCCACTAGGAAGACTTTGTCCATCTGGGCCAGAGAGCTGATCCCTGGGCGCCTTCCCCTGTTGGCCCTGCCTGGCTCAAGGTTCTGCTCCAGCTGTGCGAAGCGGGACCTGCTCTGCCGAAGGACACGGGAGATGCAGATGGGGATGGTCACAACCAAGATGCCAACTCCCCTTTGAAAGCCTAAGCGAAGAGATGAGCTCGAACAATTATGTGGCCAAAGGGTGGAGGGCTTTCATGGGGAGAGCACTGCAGCACTTCATGATTAAGAAACCCAACTGAAAGACCCAATTTGGTTGATGGCCTCATGGCCCAGAGGCTCTTGCGTCTGGGTGACAGGGCTGCTGGATTGGTGTTAAACTGTTTCTGCTGGAGCCAGGACAAACCAGAGCCGTTGGGGTGGAGGCAGCTTTGTTCTCCTGGGACCTTGGCTGTAGAGGACGTAATGCAGGACGGAGGGCTTGCGGTGTCCGGAGCTGCTCTCGCAGTCCTGATGCTTTGATGGAAGATGTGGCATTTTGTGGCACTTTATTGCATGTTGCTGTCTATAGATGTGGGCATCGAGTGATCTTTGTGGAAGACAATGATTAATAACGGCTTCTTGTGGCAACCGCTGTGTTTTGTTAAAACCCTTCTTGAGGGTGGAAAGTGTCAGAGGAAACCGAGTGTGCGCCAGCTCCTATAGCGCCTTGTTTCTGAAACCATACAGCTCCTTTTGGTGGCCACTAAAAAAACATGTGCAACTGGATGGTGTTATGGATAGAACAGGTCAGTACAGACCCATTTTTCACATTTCCCTGGATCTGAGGCACTGAAAGAGCCATTGCCTCTGGAGTTGCAGTTTGATGCATCACCTGGACCGAGCTCTTCTGCTGACAAATACAGCGTATTTCTATACTGTTATCTGCAGATAATGTACATATTTGATTTCTCATTGTTTTGTAGTGGTTGGGTCTTGCTTTTGAGAAGTGAACCCCGCTTTCCTAGAATGCTTGTGTTGTCACTTATTTGATAAGAGTTTTAGGGGTTTTCCTTGGTGGTGTTATTTATTGTTATTTATGTTATACACTAGTGCTTAGAAACCATAAATGGGTTTAAAAGCCATCTCTTCCATCCTAAGACACCCTAGCAAGCTTTTATTTCAATCTAGTCCCTGGTGCAGACATATATTAAGGAATTTCTAGTTTCTTTCACATAAAAAAATGTCCCCTCCAAACGCATCTGCATGCTCTTGATGCCATCTTAGTCTCCTGCCTGTCTGAAAGCTTTGGGTGCATTAACAGCCTAAACCAAGTTATTACATTAATCCCATGAAATCAAAGATTCATGCATTTGACTCAAGGTAGAGTAAATGCTATTGGCAACAGAGCAATGTAACATATGGAAATGCTTTAAAAACTTGGGAGGAATTTTTGCTGGAGATGGTTTTTGGTTAGATATGTTAATTCTGCTAAAGTTGGAGTTTATAAGTCCTTGCAAGTTATTTTGTGGGGTGTATTCTGGAGATGCTAGTGTTCTCTGCTATCTCAATTTTTTCTGCATTAGAAACTAAGCTTTTTGGGTTATCATTAACAGTCATGCATCTGTTCTTGAAAAGCTGGCTGCCAACTGCAGTTGATGGAATTTGTGTCACTTCACATTTCTTCTGTGAATTGCTTCAGTAAATGGTTTGTTTCAAGAAGTGGAACCTGAGCTCCAGAACAGGTGTCGATGCGATTTCAGCTGCTATGTCCTATGGCAACTCTATGTCCTGTATTTGTTTAGAACCAAGGATGTCAACAAGCACTGCTGTTTGAAAATAAACCATCACTTTACCTCTCACTGTTCACTTGTGAGTTGTGCCCTGCTGCCTCCAAAGACAGAGGGATTTTTCATCAGAGTGAGAGCTGGCTGGAGCAGAGCATCTAAGAACAGTTGTTCTCCCTTTTTCCTTAAAACTGTGTCTTCTGGGCCATCTTGGGAGATGGGCTGTCCCACAGAGCAAGCGAGAGGAGCATCCTGGCCCCGGGCATCCCTGTATAGCACCCAGGTGGTGTTCAGGTAGGGATCAGTAAGGACCACTGTGTGAATTAGTTGGTTGTTACATCTGGGAGCTCCATCAAGGAGATATATATATATATATTTAAAAATAATTTCTCAACGCAAGGCCTTAAAAAGCGAATTTTGACCCCTGTGTAGTTTACACAGAATAAGATTGGAAGACTGGTGTAAGACAGTCTCCCTACAACAGAAGTAATTAACATCTCAATTGGAAAAAAAGTCTCTTAGCTTGCCTGGGATTCTGTGCCACAAGTAAAGACCATCTAGTTTGCTGGGCTAAATGTTGCCTTTATGTTGTAGAAAATGTTGCAGAAAAGGCAGGGTGTGAGGGGGTGTGTGCCAAATTTTTCTTGGTACATTCATCATTATGCAGAGTTGGGTTTTGGTTTTGGTTTGTTTTATTTTTCCTGGTTTCTTTTCCTGGAAAGTCAGTGAAGAAAATTCTCAGATTTTTATCTTGTTTGTTTACAATCTCCAACCCAGCTAAGTGCAGCATAAAGCATGAAAAGGTATTTGTGGTTGTGTTCTTTCCAAGTGGAAAATGAGTACACTGAAGTCAAACGTGGGCAAATCCTGGAGGAACACACAGTCAAGTCAAGGGAGTTGGCGACTCAGTAGCCGGGGAACCAATTTATCTTATTATTGTTCTGGATATTACAGTATTAGCTTACTGGGTCCCAAACATAACATGGCTTTCTGCTCCCCCCCTTTTTTTTTTTGTAATTGTTGTAAACGGGGGTCTTTGTGAAATTGCAAGGTTACTGGGCTCATGTTTACCATGTTATGAAAATTGTATTGGGAGCTGGGATATTTTTGAGAGGCTGGTGAAAGAATGCAACAGGTTCTCCTGGCAACACTGGAAATCAGCAAAAGAAGTTGTTTGGATTTCTTTGAAGTTTGTGATAGAAGTGCTGTGCTTTAGCTGTGATGGTCTAACGATATGAGAGGGCACTAAGGATTTAATCCATTTTCAGATGGCATTAGGTTCCACATCAAGTGTGTCTCTGCCTATTAAGATGTATGTTGTTAGCAAAACAGAATATAGCCATGCAGAAACATCTTCAGAACGATGGTATCTTGTAAGCTGGTTAGTAAAAATTGTTGCACGTTTGTGTCGCTAAAGAGCATGTGATACAGAAGAAGGATGGAGTCTAAGCCTCTGATGAAACACTTATGAGTAGCAGTAGAAGACTTTGGAAGTAAATGTTGATTGACTTATGCAAAATAAAGACTTTCCTAAGATGCTGAAAGTAGTATAATATATTATGCTGGAAAGGTTTTGCTTAATAAACTGTCGCCAGAAGTTACCTGCAGAATTTTATCTGGTGATACTGTGTTACTCTTACAGAGATAACTAATTAGCAATTTCATGAGAGTACCTAGAGCTTTTTGGGTTCTCCATTTGGCCTTTGAGTCTACTTCACTTCCGAACGAGTGAGTGGTTTCTTGGTTAATGGGCCAAGATTTATCTGCTGTGTCGTTGCTTAAAGAGCTAAAGTTGTTGAACATTTATAAGTAACTACCAAGCTTGGAACACTTTTTTTTTTTTTTTCCCTAAGTATTGAAACAAAGCCACAGTTGTGATTTGGCTGATGAATAGTTTTTGTTGACTAATTTTTGTTTGAATTTACAAGAAACTTTAATGACAGACTCTAATACTGGGTTTGTCTTTTCAGGATGCAGCTGTGTATGTTTCCTTTCACCCACTCAGCACTAGATGAAAGATTAAATGCCCTATTCATGAAAAAAGCACTTACATGGTACTTAGGTACAGATGAGATATGTTTTTCCATCCATTTTAATGTATGTCTCATAGAGAAGTACCATATATGACTCATAACAAAAAAATTCAGTTGACTGTGTTAAGATAGTAGAGTTTATGGAGAAAATTCAGTTTGGAGGTGGAGGAAAATCCCTTCTCAGTCACTAAAAATCAAATGAGCAGCTGTTAGCATATACGTTCTCTAGAATTGTCACAACAATATTGTGTTTAAAGCAATGTTAACTATCACATAGACCCATCCCTTTCAGAAAGACTGCTTATTTATGAAGCGTGAAGGTATATCAAATGAATTCTAGTAGATACCATTTGGTTGCATTATTGCATGCAAAAACATTTTACCATGCCATGAGATAAACAGGCACTGAAGGCATTGCATTATGCATATTCTATTTATTCTATAGAATGTTATTCATCCCCTCAAAGCAGCCTTAAATTAGCAGCTGATCTCTCACAACCCACAAGACTTGGCAATTTGTACTGTATACCATTTGCAAAGTGGCAGAAAGTCTTAGATTTCAGATGGTAGAAAGAATATGTTTCTCACTCTAAACGAACCTGAGGAAGCAGCTGCTAAAATCAAGCAAAATCAAATGTGTAAAAAGAACAAGACGGTAATCAGAGTAACATAACTGTGAATGCCCACTATTTTGCAGCATGCTGAGGCTGAAAATGCTTGCCAGGACCGTTGGAAATAACTCTCCAAACATTTTTCTCCCACGTGCTGGTTCGGGACCAGTACTCAATGCAAGAGACAAAGACCTGGGCTTAAAATAGCTCTTCAGCACTGAAAGATCTCTTTCTGCAAATGCAACTGTGCTACGCTAGCTCTCCATCTCCTCCTCGAGTAAGTCAGCTGGCACTCTGATGGGGAAGATTTATTTTTCTTTAGCACAGCGAGGCTTTGGTGTTCATCTCACCCAACCTGAGAGGCGTGCGTGGCAGACGCCTAAAGCTGAGGCAGTCACTCAATCCTCACGTTGTAGCTGACACAGGGAAATTGGCTGTCCGGAGCAATTTCCTCCTGTTCAGATAAGGTGTTGCAAACGAGCGTACTGTCCTCACCTAACCGAGCTTTGCATGAAGGGAAACCCCATATCTCTATTGAGCAAGTTGCTCCAGAAGGGCTATTTGAGTAAATTACAGCAATATCTGTCCAGAGACTCAAACAATGAAGCAGACGTGGCAGCCTGAAAATAAAACAGGACAGGCAAGTTGTCAGAAGGAAATGCATAACAAAAAATAGCTGGCGTTTGATAAGCGAACTTGTCGATACCAGTCCAGCTATTTGCCTCTGAAGTAGGTATTTTTGATTACAGCCTGGCTGCAGGGCGTATGGGAGCGGTATTTAGATACAATATTTTTTGCTACCTGCCAACCCCCAACTCCCCTGGATTTGTTTGATAAAATTATCTGGAGTGGAAGAGCTTCGTAACAGATCCAGCCTTCGAGCTTCGTGTGTCCCTCTTGCTTTAGTACTTATAGCAGGGATTTGGCTGATTTGTGGAATGATGGTGGAATGATTGTGGAATGATTTATTCCTTGAAAGAGTATGTAGGTAAAACTTTCTATTATTGTAAAGTAATGGGATACCCTGTGTCGGGAATGAAACTTCAACAGCTGCTTGATCTTATTAAAAATGTAATAAAAACATTTGTGGCAGAACCAGTCTTCTCACGCCCGCTCTCTGCACCTGAAGTTGTATTTCAGGTGATCCCTTTACCATTACTGCGAGTTCTTTTGTTATTTTCTGTTTTCTGCAGAAGAAAATCAATAAGGCGAATTCAGCCTGAAGAATTCTCAGTGATATTAAATCACTGAATAAGTTATTTAACTTTCTCTATCCCTGTCTTTATTTTATTTGGACCTTGGGTGTCTTTCTGGAGATTTAAGAAAATATACTTTTTTTCTTAACAAGGGGTAAAAGTTAACTGCCATTAGCATCAGTATTTTATGTCTGTTCTGGCTGTCGGTGACTTGACCATTTTGAAGAGGGGCTGAGTGTTTTTTCTTAATTAGGCATGATTTCTGGTTGCATTTTGGCTACCAGAACTTTTTAATCTGGTTCCAGATTTTTGGGAGAGGAGTCTGTGAGCCCCACGGGATGGATGCGTTGGTTTATCTCTGTTTTCTTGGGATGACCTCAAGGACTGTGTAGGATATATTGGGAGGTTGCTTACAGTTACTTTGAGAATTAAAAGAAGAGAAAAGATATGAAACCTCAACCATGCATGATGATTTCTGAAAGTGGCTTAAAATGGCTTTTCCATGAAAAGACGTGCACTGGAGTAATTTATGTAAAGGCAAAGTTTTTCTACAGTGTGCAATTTTTTCATATTCAATATAAATCTGTCACTGATTCTGTAGCAAGATGCTATGTGAGATGAATAGAAACTAAGTGAAGTGAAAAGATGAATTGCCGGAGATGTTGCACCTCGTAGGCAGCAAGTTTTGATCGAGAGTTGAGAAGCCAGTGTGTACCGTTAGCCAAATTCTACACTGAGCATCCTTATAAAAACATGAGAACATAATTTGGCTCCATGTTTGTACAAGGAGAAGGACTTAATGACATTGATGGGAGCTCTACCCTGATGCAGGGTGAGGGCTTCGTGGTGCCTGGGACACATGGTGCCACAGGTTGGGCAGCTGGCAGTGGTGCTTGCTTTCTTCCAGGGCTTTTGGACCTGCCTTTCTGGAGAAGCCATTACAGTGATGATGCCCCAAAGTCCTGCACTTCTCTTCAGCTCTCACAAAACCTTCAGCACAGCTCTTCCTTTTGGAAAATGACCTAGCGTGGATCTGAGGCAGGTGTTGCTGCAGAGGAGTTGCAGGCGAGATCTTGTCCCTGCCTTAGGTGTGGAGGAACCAGTCTGTTATCTTCTAAACCTGTATGCTATTTTAGATCTCATTGGAAGACCGTAATATAGTTTGGGGTTTATCAGTAGGCCAGAAGTTGTCTGGCTTTGGTTCTGTTCTGTTTCTCTGTCTGGACCTTTTCTTCTGCAAGTGGCCCAAAAATAAGTGATAGGTCTGATTCTAGACTGATTTAAATCAGGTGAAATAGTAAAAACAAGACAGAAGTCGTAGAAATTTTTTAGTGATACTCTTTCCGCTGAAAACCAGTGTAAATAAAAATGGGTAGTATCGAGATTTATTATTATTTTCACATTTTCAAGGCAAATCAAACAAAAATGCATAGGAAGGTGTGGGTGTGCCATGTTAGGAGCACCAGAAGCGGGACCGCGGTAATTTCTAGAACCTGCACAAGGCTTTAGACGCGATGCCAGGTTCCTGGGGAAGGCATGGCCATATGGTAGCTGATCCAGGACAGCCTCCTGCTCCCCTTCCCCCTCCCCATGTCCCCCTTCTTTCCTTGCTTGCAATAACCGGTTTATTCGGGCAGCGTTTATGCCCTAATGCAGCGGTGATTCAAGCTCAGTAAGTATTTCCTGAGCATCGCAGCACAGATAATAAGAGCAAGTCCTCATTGGATTGAAACGACTAACGTTACACTGATTTTAGGGGAGTTTGCTGATTTTTTTATTTTTTTTTTTGGCAAATGGTGTCGTTTGTTCCGTTCTCACGTTTTCTTTTATGAGGAAGGAGCAGAGCGTGTTTGGATTAGATCTTGAGAAAGAAACCAGCTGCGTTATGGAGTAAGCCACAGTTGTTATTGAGGCGAGATTGCTGCCTCAGTGGTGATTCAGGAGGTTTTCTTTGGCTTTAAAGGCTCCAGAACTGGGTTCTTTAAAGAATATTTTAAACTCGAACAAGTGTTCAGCAGTTGTTCAACAGGTTGAATGTATAATCATGGGTTATGACCACAGAGTCTAGCTTTTAAAATATAACTGTTCTTCAAGTGATTGCCTTAAAAAAATATTCTTAGTAGGTTTATACAATTTCTTGGGAGTTGCTTTGATTATTTTTTTTAAATTAGTTTTTTTAAGCAAATTGTGGAGCTTTACATAACTTCAGTCTGCAGGAGGCTGCTGAACTTTGTGATGAATCCTGTGGCTTTTCTAAACCATTGCAATTTCTTTTGGTTTGGGTTTTATTTTATTTTATTTTATTATTTTATTTTATTTTATTTTATTTTATTTTATTTTATTTTATTTTATTTTATTTTTTTGCAAGGAGGTTGCAGAGATCAGTGGTTCATGATTCGCATTTTATTGACATATCTTCTTTCCAGCAGCTTTCTCTGAGGTAAACAGACATGAGTTCAAGCAAAGTTTCTCTTCCGAAAATGTTAACTTGAGCCAAATGTACACGATAAGCAGGACAGAGAAAATCTATGATTATTCCTTTCCTTTCCTGACCTCATTTTCTTTCTTTCTTTCTTTCTTTTTTTTTTTGGTCATGTTTTTAATACTTGTACTGTTTATTTATTGAAGCACTGCAACCTGCCCACCAACAGGATGAACTTCCTCATGCTGTACAAATACTTCACTAACACTTGTACAAATACTTTGGCTTGTTCTGGAGAGACTATGTTTAGGCACAAAATCATTGTGCAGCCTGTAGTCTGGTTCAATTGGCATCATTTCCAGTAAGCTTGATAGCTAAAAAGTATCCATAATGGTAAAATTTTGCAGGTTTTTTATGTCCAGAGGTCATAAGCTTATCCTCCATGGGATGAAGAATTGCTGTTGTACTGGGAGAGTGCTGGTCCTGGCTGTCACGGGCCACATGTCAATTGGAGATGGAGGAATGGAAGAGGAATTACGCGGTTGTGCTGCACTGTTACTAAACATTGCTTTTTTCTTCTATGAAAATTTTATGAAGGTTTTACTCTACCAGCCTCACTGCCCTTTCATGTTTTCATTTCACATCAGTTTTACTGTAGCCTAAGCATATTTCTTTTTTTTTTTTTTCCTCAATAAAGCCTTTTCCTCGGCTGTTAAAGGTGCAGTTAACATTGTTTTTCCTGGATTTTGTAATATTTCTAACAGTTTAATGAGAAGTGTCTGCACCTGGGGAGGATTCAGTCAGTTCCAGTCCATTTTATTAACATACAAATGGACATAAGATAGGACAGAAAAGCTTATGTGGTTTTTCTAAGACCCTGCGTTCTGTATTCATCAATGTATCTCTGACAGCTCTTTTTTTTAAAAAAAATTATGATTAATGTCAAATACAGAAGGCTTGAATTGATTTTGCAAGACTATCTCAGATAAATCTGTTCAGTCACTATCATTGAGCAAGTTTCAGATCCCCGTTAGAAGACGACTAGAAAATAAATTGGAGATATATATATATATATATGTATATATATATATATTTTTTTTTTTTTTTTCCTAAATAGACAGTACATAGTGACTGGTCCCTCTGAAAATAAACAGCACGGAGCTGGAGAGCAGCGGTCGGGGGCAATGACAAGGTACTCGCTGGGTGTCAAAGTGGAGGAGTTCAGGTGGAAGAATTACGCAAAAACAAACATGTAGCAGGTGATAAATTTAACTGAAGTGATGCTGTAGAGTACCTTGTGGTTACCACATCTTTTTATAGCTACCACTGTAACCTGTAGTCTCTTCGTTGTGCATCTTTTTTAAGAGGTGCTTTTTTCACCTCCCATTTCTTATTGCTCGTTATAAGGCCCTCATCTCCAGCCTCTCTTTTTCTACAGTATTTTGGCTTTTTTTTTTTTTTTTTGAACTCTCTCTGTTCTGCTTTGCTTCCTCTTTGAAAATCTTTGCTCAGGTGTCTTATGGCTGCCTGAAATGTTGACTTGCAAAGTGGAAATTTTTCACTTCTTGACAGGACCCCCCTTTCTCGTTCTTCTCTCCAGCCATTAGGAACATCCATGGTGGCTGGACAACTGACGAGCTCTTGGCTCCTTTCCATGTCTCTCTCTTTTGGACATTCACTGAGGGGGCAGGGGGGCGATACTTTATGTTTAAGAAAGCATAAATTTTCTGGGTTTAGCATTACACATATGAATCTGATTTACTCTCCCTATAGTCGTTCAAATTTCTGTCAAAATCATCACAGGTCCATTTCTTTAGAGAAGTTTCAAATACTAGTTTCATTGAAAGGTCTTACACTGATTTATTTCCCTTTGGTTTAAATGTAGTCAGTAATGATTATGCTGCGATTTCTGTCTGCCTCATCTGACTTGTAGAATAAACTCATTAAGGAAATGAACCTTTTTTTGTGGGAAGGGATTTTACAAATACTTTTGTTCAGTATTTTTCTAAATAATTATTCTTGAGTCCTTGAGGCACAGCCCGCTTGCTCTGATTGCAGAAAGCCTCCAATATGTGACAGTGTTAGGTGGGAGGAACATCAAGAATAGAGATAATTTTACAAAAGCACTTTGTCTCATAAAAAAATGCAGCTAGAAGAACAATGATTAACGCAGGATCTGAAGTGACTACCCATTTGATCTGGACGCTCTTGTGGGAATAAACCAGAACTTACTATCTCGAATGACAGCAGTGTTTCTGAAGAATTAAGATACGTTGAAAGAGCTAAAAGCGAAATAACCAGATTCTGGGGCTCATAATTAGTAGTGATTATACTTCTGTGATTTGGTGTGTTGTAGGGGTAATCAGAGGGCCCTTTGTGTATCCATTGTGTAGTCATGAGAAATTATTGTCATTGTTGGTGTCTTGGACGTTACCCAAATGTGTGTTTCAGCAATGTGTAAGTGTTCTTTCTCAGGGGCCAAGGGACACAGTCAGGCAGGAAGGCTTCTGCTGGAGACAGAGGTGTCAAAAGAATGAGCTAGGTTCGATGTTTTTGGGGGGAATGAAGAGCGCTGTAGGATGGAGAAGAAAGAAAAGTGTTTGGAAACAATGCAGAGAAAAAGCATTTCTGAGCCTTGAAAGGAAAGATGAATGTAGAGAAGGAACAAGTACTGTGGGTCCAGAGGAGGGAGCCAGTGGCAAAAGATAATGAGAAAAAAGTTTGTACATGGCTACTGATGTGTGTTTAAACTAGGAAACTGTACCTATATAAGAATTATAGTGGTGCAGATTTTTTTTTTTTTATTGCTGTACACTAATGTTTTGTAAGTGTGAATTCTCAAACATCTATTTCATTTTTTGATTAAGGTGACTTGGAAAATGTATTTTCATTTAAGTAGTACAAGTGGATGTTGGACCTTTAGAAATCCCATAAAGCAATGAACTGGTTCTCTGGACTGGTGCAGTTAATTATAACAGAGCTTAGCTGCCTCTGAAAAATATTATTAATTAATTAGCATTTCATCATCCATAGTCTTCTGGGCAAAAGATACCCTTTTCTTCCGGTAAAGCTGTCATCTCCTGAATTCTTCCAACTCCTTCAAGTGCCGCTGCTATCTGCAGTGATGTGTTGCCTTTCACGCGTGCGGTCCGTCCGTGTGCCCTCCGTCGGCCTCGCGCAGGAGGAGCAGTCCCCTCCCTGCTCTCCGCAGTCCCAGCGTAGCTAAAACTGTTTGTACCCAACCCATCAGGGCCATGGCTGGGGTTAGTACTGGGGTTGTCTGTGGCACAGCGAAAAGTGCCTTGTGGCAGACCAGGTCCTGGCGGATGCTGAGGAAACAGAGGTGTGGAGGCGGGAGCTGAGTCGCTGCTTTCAGGGGTGCCCACAGCAGGATGGACAAGGAGCATCACAGCACTGGAGCCTTAATGTCTTTATCAGGTGACAAAAGGCAAAATAGAAGTTGCCTGTCAGAGCCACGTACTACTACTATTCCTTAGGTTTTCCCCATCTTTTTCTTTCCTTTTTCATCCTATGCCAATTTCTTGTTTTGCTTGTGACTTTTCAAGATTTGTTTTAAAATATTTCCTGGGCTTAGTTCCCCCAGAGAAGTAATTCTAGAAAATAAAAATATTTTCTGGTATATAGAAGAAGGTATATTATCTATGAAGTTTTGTATTTGATAATCTGGTTTCTCAAAACAAAGAGTTGATTTTGAGCTTAAAAATGTGGGTAATGCCAGTAGGATATTTAATAAACCATGGAAACAGAAATTCTAGAGGAACCATGCATAAATATGCTTTAATGAAGGCCATCCTTAAGCTCGTGACTTGTTTGTGACTTTAAGTGTCTCTGCTCCGAATGCTGCCTGGAAAACCAAGCCATGGACAAGCTCCAACCAAGACGAAAGCTTGACATAAATACTTTAAACAGCACTGGTTGCTTTTTGGCTGTAAGCAGCTGCAGTGTGGAGGTGTTTAAAGGGGAATGGCACATACCCTGTGCCACAGGATGATTCAGCCCCTGGTCTGTGTGGACGTGGCAGACCTTCACGGGACCCATCAATGCTCAAGTCCCTGCCTGTGGTGCCTGCCTTGTACCAAGGGGACACCTGCTCCTGCGTTTTCGGCCTGGGCTCTCTGGTACCAAAGTGCAGACCGTTAGGGGCATTTGCTGAATCCAGAGTCTTGCCTTGAAGTTGCAGCCCTGATGGTATGTTCCTGTTGTGCTTTAACCCCAGCCAGCAACTAGGTACCACGCAGCTGCTCCCTTCCTCCCTGCTTCCCCAGTGGGATGAGGAAGAGGCTTGTGGGGGGGGGAAAAAAAAAAAAAAAAAAAAAAAAGATGCATTGAGATAAGAACAGTTTAATAGTTGAAGTAAGGTAAAATGTAATACTAATAATTGTAATGGAAAGGGAAATAACAAAAAGAGAACAAGAAATAAAACTCACGAAAAACCCAAACAAGTGATGCACGGTACAGTAGCTCCCCACCTGCTGACTGATGCCCAGCTGGTCCCCCAGCAGCCATCCTTCTCCACCAGCCAGCTCCTCCCAGTTTATATGCCGAGCATGATGACCCCTTGGGCCAGTTCAGGTCACCTGCCCTGGCTGTGCCCCCTCCCGGCTTCTTCTGCCCCCCCCAGCCCTTGTGCTGGCAGGGCCTGGGAAGCTGAAACATCCTTGGCTTGGTGTAAGCCCTGCTCAGCAACAACCAAACCATCACTGTGTTATCAGCATTATTCTCATCCTAAACACAGCACTGCACCAGCTGGTTGGAAGAAAACTAACTCTGTCCCATCTGAAACTGGGTCAGTTTTATTTAGGTAATACATCTTGCCATTTTTAGTGAGTACTGTGTTTTCAAAGTCTTTGGCAAGTGGTGGTTGAAGGTATCTTGGTGACTTTGCAGTGCCTTGCAGGTGATTGCTGTCGTCCCAGAATCATTTGGTCCAGAAACCAGAGATCTTGTCGTGAGCCTTTACTCCTGTCTATTATTTAATCCCTTCAATTTGCTGAATGTTTTACTTAATGGCTTTTGGGTATTTTGTTTGGCTTTTTATCTTGTATGCTTGAAAGGAGACTGTTGTCTTATCCCTGCCTTGTTCTCTTAAGTAGGGTCCTACCCCACTTCAGGACAGTTAATTTAAGGTCCCCATGTACAGGTTAGATGCTCCCATATATAAAGAGCAGATTAAGGTCTGCTAGAAGGTTAGCGAGCAGCTAACAGGGAAGTTGTGCCGTGTTACCTGTCGTAGCAGCTGTTCACTGATGTGAGCAGGTGGGTGATGAACAGAAAGGGCAGCTCGCCGTGAACTTGAAGACAAACATTTCCTGGGCTTAACATTGTGAGCACTGTAATTAATACACTTGGCAAATGGAAGACAGCTTTCACAGTTACTTGCAGTAGATGGTGCTTTGCTATGGCTTTGAATGGAGGTGGGTGTGGATATTCCCTCTGTTGTTCTGTGTGTGTCTATATATATATATATATATATGTTTTTGTTTCTTTAGGTTGTACAATGCAAATCTTTGAAACCATCTCTGGGAAGATGAAGCTTCCAGTAGCAGCAGTCTGGTTTGGAACCCACTTGTTTTAAGAATACCTGGAAATTTCTACCCATATTTGCCTATTCCAGCATAAATCAGAGGACAATGAGTTATTTTTATTCTTTGCATATTTTCACGCTATGTAACAATTTTTCTTCCCCCTCATTTTGTTCAATGGGAAAAACTTGAGCCAGTTGTGTAGCTGATTCTTACTTTGCCACATTCTTCTTACCAAGCCAAATTCTTGAAAGCCACATCCACAGTACATCTATTTTTTTGTGTTGGTTGTTTTGTTTTGTTGTTTTTCTTTATGTGACATATGTAGCTTTTTTGAGTGCATTTACCTATTCTGGCTTGAACCTGTCCTTTGGCATTGCTGAGTAATTGTAGAATCACTCAAGGAATTAAATAATTTCAGACTTAGAGAAGATGACTCGTATGCTTCAGAAATATTTTTATGGCTGTGCTTGGCTCATTAACACAGGAGTTTAACAGCAGTAATATGAGGTATTGCATTAATTGTTGCATACATTTATTACCAGATGACTTGCACAGACAGTGTTTCACATGCTGTGGATCTAATCACAATAACCAGAAGTGTCCTGTTTGCAAAGGAGAAAATAAGATCCCTTTGTACACGGATAGCAAGCAGATGAAGTTGCTTGCAGTTTTGGAAGTGAGGACTGATCACAGTGAAAGCTGGAATGGATTTTTCTGCTTGAGGAAGGGGAAGCTATGCAGCTTAATGTTTGGGTTGATTATAATGACTCTAGTGATGGCATCCTACATACTGACTGGAGCCAAGCACGGCCTGTTGTTAATACCATCTCCCTTCCATTACGGAGCTTTTACTAGCAATCCAAGCTTAATGGACAATGAAAGCCTTAGTGACATGAAAGACCATTACCAGCCTTCTAAAATGAATATTTCATATGTAAAGGATTATCCAAGCATTAAATTAATTATTGACACTATTACTTCAAAGATAGAGTTTATGACGAGACAGCGCCCTGATTTAGAAGAGCTGAGGAAACAAGAACCACATGTAAGTATGAGTTGAACTGTGTTTTAAACTGCTGTGTGCTTATTTTAAGACTTTGAGTCAATCCTTTACTGAGATAAAATAAGTGGAGCTGCTGAGGTGTTCGTATAGTGATTTACACCATCTGGAGCCTCCTGATTTACACCAGCTGAAAGGGTGATGTTGTAGATTATGTCCTGAGTCATGGGCAGAATGGATGGGTTCTATAAATGGTCTTGACACCTGAAACAAAAAAATCAAGCAGTCCTCCAACAGCTGTACAACCTCATTGAATTTATACCTTGTCTCCTGCAAAATCATTCTGAGTTGATTTGCCACTCATCTTACATGATAAATAAAGAAGAGCCTTTCTAATAACTGGTTACCAGTGTGCCTTCCTGAAAATCTGGTCATTGCAAACCTTGTATTTCAGAGTTAAAACCTGCAAGTTGATTTGACTATTCCGTGTTTGACTTCAAAAATTAATTTCTGGGGCTGCAGGGGGGTTGAGTATTATTGAGGTCCTTTCTGGCCTTAAAATCAAAGGACTACTAAATGTCCTCTTCTCCCAGTCCAACTGTTACTACAGGATTTGGTTCCGCTGTCATCAGAAGAAATAAGTTAGGTCAACTTTGTGGATAAAAAAATTAAGGTTAAAAATGTCCAGTTAGTGTTTCTATCATATTCTCTTTACTGTGCTAAGTTAGAATAGTACAACTGTGAATTTTTCGCTGCCTTGACTGAAATTGTTGTTCTTTATGTTGCAGATGTTTTCAGTAATTCCTAACAAATTCCTTCCAAATAGCAAGAACCCATGTTGGTATGAAGAGTACAGAGGAAACACCACCACAGATCCTTATGCAACAAACTCCTATGCACTGTATTCAAGGCGCTTTCGAACCATATTTGATTACCTCAGGAAGGTATTTTGGAACCACTTGTACCATTATAAGGACAAACACTACCGCCTGCGCTGCCTCCCCCATTTCTACATCATTGGCCAGCCCAAGTGTGGGACGACAGACCTGTATGACCGGCTCAGGCTGCACCCCGACGTTCGGTTCTCAGCGATCAAAGAGCCACACTGGTGGACAAGAAAACGGTTTGGTGAGTAAACGTGTCCTCGGGTATCCAAGCAAGTTGTCTCTATTAAACTTTGACATTTCTTGTATACATTTGGGATGAAGTTTATGGATTTGCGCCATACTAGCTTATCTTGAAACCACTGGAGTTCAGTTTTGAAAGATCCAGGTGATGGATGCTCAGTGGGTTTCAGCCTGCTTTTGTTTAATGGTGTTTTGGGTTAAACTTTTCAAGATGATGCACATCTCATTTATTTGCAGTGGTTTGGAAAAATCTAGTAAAAAAATAAAAACACTAGATAAAACCAACCCTGTGAATTTGTAGGAGCAGGAAGAGGAACTATTAGGTCGTGATGGAAAATTTTAAAGAATAGCAGTGACAGTTTTGCATTGCAAAATTCTGTAAAGCCTTTCCTACATGAATAAATGATGGGTCCATGTTTGAAACGTGAGTGGCTTTGGTTCTTATGGTTCAATAAATACAAATCTGCTTTGTGGTAGGAGCTTTGTTAGTATTGCAGCTCTAGTAAAGCACTGAACAGTAGATGCTCTGCAGGAGAAAGCTCTCACGCTGAGGAACCTGCACATACTTTTGATGCTCTTTTCCTGGGTGACATCAATATTTCATGAAGTGACCCTTTGGCTCTGAAGGCAGACTTGATAAGTTGAGGTTACGGCCTGCTGGAGCGAAATGCACCCCCCTGCCATCGTGGCTGCACCTTCAAAGGGTGTCTGAGGGTGGTGGGGCTGAGCACATCGTTTTATCTGTCTGAGGTGTTTATGTTCTTCTTGTTGTGTCTTCCCTGGGTGCCAAGGAAGGTCAGACTCGTGGTTAGAGAGTAGATGAGGCAGAGAAGACAGACTTCTGGTCCTGTCTGCTGTGTGCTTAGTGCCTTCCTCTAGATGCTGATGCATGTAACGCTCGCTGTACTCCACCCAGGCTCTGGGTTTTCCCACCATTGGGTCTAGCTGTTAAGTACTGGTATGTCCTTGCTTTATATGACTTTGGTATCACAGATCACAGGCTTTTCAGTGACATTACTATTTTCAGGAGGAAGATAGTGGCTATTTTACGGTGACATCTTCGCTTCTGTTTCTCATTTGCTTTTGCTTTACTGCAGACGCTGCCTTTGGAGCAGGGGAAAACCTAGCTCTGTGGGTAGATCATTTGATAACGGCTTTGCATCACTGCTTTCCCTTGGTGCTTTTCTAAGCTTCCTTGAAATGGGAAACTACCTCTTCTAATGATCTCCTGTGGCTAAAGGCAAGGAAAGACACTTTCTGAGTGGGACACCTGCAGTGTTGCTTCAGTTCTTAATTTTGGGGTTGTACTTTAAATTCTTTATTTCTCCTGCACGTGGTGTTGCCACTTCCATCTCCCTTCCTCATGCCCTGGAGCCCAGAAGAACCTCTGAGCTCCTGCAGATGGGGCTTTGTTCCTTGCTGCTCAGTGAGGAGGAAGGCTTAGACCCAGAGCCAGGATTTCATGGTCTTGCTGTGTTCCTAGAGCTGGTATTTTCTTCCTCTGAAAATGCCGTAAGGAAGTGGCTAAAATAAGTATTTTAGACGTTTTCTACATGTTTGTTACAAACAAAGAGTTAAAGCGGTATGATGAAAGTACGGTTTTGCTTTTACAATAATTTGGTCCAGTTTAGGAGACACTAGAGGTACCAGTGTGGATGGAGGAATCAAAAAAGGTCAAACAAGAGAAGCATGGTGGTGCCCCCTGAAGCCCCCTGAGAAGGCACTCGTTCATCACAGTCAGCAGGTGGCTGAAGACAAATGATAAGAATTACTTCCTGACCCGAAGGTGAAAAGTCAGATCAGTGAAGAAAGGGGATTTTAGACGTGGACACCTCCCAGTGCGAATACTGTGCTGCTTGTCCCTGGGTGTGTAGCTACAGGGACCCTCTGTAGAAGATTTTTGTCTTCCATGAGGGTGCTGGCAGGGAAGGCTGAACTGAACTGATTCATTAAGCTAAAATCCTTTATACTTAATAGTTCTCAACATCTACATTAGCCTCAACACAAATAAATAAATAAATAAATTAATAAATGAAGCATAAATAAAATAAATTTGGAATTAATGTTGGAGGAGGTAGTGCACCCATCCTTATTAAAGCAAGACTGAACTCGCTAAAGCTCAGAAGTGGACCTACCGCACAGTCAGAGGAGTGTAAGAAATAATTTGAGAACAAGGATGAATTCCTCTCTCTGTGCTGGCATTTGCAAACCCTCCACTTGCACGTTCTTTTGGCCAGCCACTGGGGATCAAGTGCAGATCCTTGAAGAGAACGTTCTTTGCATAATTAAATTTTTTAAAGTTACTTTGTATAGCTGAAGAATGAGGAAAGATTGCGGCACTTGGGAACTCATGGGAGGGAGATCTGTAGCGATGACTTTCCGATCGTCTCAAGCTGTCTGCCATTGAGAATGAAAGATTAAGTTTGCTCCTCGTGGCTCAGTCCTTTCATTTTACCTCAACAGTTCATTAGCTAATGGTTACTACTGAAAAAAAAAAAAAAAAAGAAAAAAAAAGAAAAAAGGAGAATATGACAAATAGACTAACAAGTGAAACTGAGACAGCCGCCTTTATGAGTCCGCTAGTGGATATGGCTGCTATGCTCCTGGCTATTAACTTTGTTTAGTTTGTAACACTTATCTAGACAAGAAATTCTCTTTGTTCTATGGCATCCTCTAATTCAGTGGATTTTTATGAGACTGACTAATTTCATTTGAAGCTAAACAGCCCTCCTGGGGACGCCCCATTTCACAAATCACCACTTTCCCGTTCTGCTGGGGTGGTTGATGCTCTACAGGACTTTGTCCCAGCTTGACTGTCTCTCTTTCCTGGCTCTTAGCCACAATTTCTATTCCCGTGAGTGGGGTGGCAACAAACCAAGGCAGCCTGTATCACCATGCTTGTGCTTTTTTTTTTTTCCCCCCTCAAAACATGTCAAAATATACTGCTGATCTTTCTTCTACCCTCATTAAATTCCACTTTCCTAGAGGGGAACATCAGAGGGAATGGAAAAAAGAACTCCCTTGCTGAGCTTTCCTCTCACATAATTGATAATTATTGGCCTTGCAGGAACAAGAACGGGAGAGCTGAGAAGCCCTGCTCTATGCTCTTAGCTTTGCTCCTACTCTGTTGCCTTCCCAAGGCTGTCCTTGACCACTGCCCACTTGAGAAACTGTTTTTGTGGCATAGTAAGAAACAAGAATGCAGACAGGCCTGGGGAGCGTGTGCAGAAAATGGAGAAGTGAGACTAGATTTGGAAAGAAGTGTGGGAGAAGGAGCATAAAAATCATAAATGGGACTCAAGATGCTGAGAAATGCAGTGAGAAGGTGATACTGAAACAGACCCTGGGGCGTAGGGAAGGAGGGGATTAAAATAAGACACTCTCGTGGAGCTTTGTTTTCATACTTGTGAAAGACAAATACATGAATGATTTCCCAGTTTTCTAATTTTGATAAGTTATGTTGATTTGCATATTTGGCATCAGAGCCTGTTCTCAGTCTCAATACAGTAAATCTAGTGGGAGTCCAATATTACTTTGATTTATATTGGTGCAAATGAAAGCAGAATCTGGTCTTTTCTATTCGTTCCAAAAGCTAAATTTAGAAGAAAATAAATGCAAGCTATTCATGCAGGAACTATAAACCAGAACACTTAAGATATTTGCTATCGCTGTGGATTTATAGCTGGATTGTATAGTATCTTGAATCTCAGCTACTTTGTTATTGGCACTTTTATCTGAGTGTTACACTTCATCGGTCTAATTTTGTGCTGATGTTGGCTGGCTCAGTGCCAGCCATGTCAATGAAGCTGTCTTGGTTTACACCAGCATGCCATTGTGATTTTTTTTTCCCTTTTTTTTTAACTTCTCTTTTTTCACTGTTTGTAGGAATCATTCGTCTGAGGGATGGATTTCATGATCGTTACCCGGTGGAAGATTACCTTGATCTGTTTGACTTAGCGGCACATCAGATCCAGGGTGTGCTGCAGAGCGAAGCAGCAAATGAGCGTGGCCAGATGAACAACATTATAATTGGTAGGGCAAATACAGCCTCTGAAATATGTCCCTGTAGCTCCAGGTGGGCAACATTGGTAGCTGAGGCACGAGAGGGGCATTTTCCCACGTGTGAACAGTTCCCAGCACTGAGCCCGTGACATTGGTTTTCTCTGCTGTGCATGGATAGTGCAGAAGTTCTTCCCTTTTCGTGGAGGGTGGTTACTTGCTTTGTTAAAATGTTGTGATGATCTTTAGAAAATGCCTGAGCAAGTGATGGATGTCTGATGAACATTAGGATTTAATGAAATCTTTTTTTTTTTAAAAAAAAAAAAAAGGGAGAATGACCTTGGTGACTCCTTCAAGCATTGATTCCACTATGAGGGGTTTGCCTGTAGTGATGGGATTGTAACTTCAGGGTCAAATGCTGTAGCAATGTGTCTGGGATAACGCACTAATTCAGGTATGATGACGTAAAATAGGTGCTGTAGAGATCCTGTACCTGACCGGGGACAGTTTTGATGACAATGATAGCTCCAAGTGTCTCTCTCTTCTCAAGATGCAACATAAGATACATGTAGGAAGAAGGACCACTATTTTTTGTGTCATCATGCCTATGTAGCCTGAGATGCTTCATTAACAGCAAAGACAATGGAAGTTTCAAGAGCAGGAATATACAGAGTCAAGTTGAAACTCTCCTGCCCGGTATTTCTTTTCAGGCGTGGAACCCAGAGGCACAGTACAGGACACTATTTGGAGATAATCTTACAGTTTCAGTTGATGCTAAATTACCTGATTAGCATTAAAGATGGTTTAGAAGTGCTGTTGTACTGTACCTTGTGGCAGTCCATGGTTAGGACCGGGCTCTAGGGAGGGCACCTTGGATTGCTTTCCGTGGCACACAGTGCTCAATCCACTGCGCTCGCCCACTGTGGTCCGTGGTGCCATCTGTTTGCAGTGCCCATGAGGAACAGCAGCAGGGATTTCTAAATTCTGCTTTTGCTGCCTGCTAAAACCAGAAAAGTGAGGGGTAGAGAGTTTTACCAGTCTTACACTGTCACCTCAAAGTTTCCCAAGGAAACTAGACACATTCCATGACAGTACTAGTTGTGCAAGAGACAGTTCCCTGTCGGAAAAAGAATTCAAGTAGGCCCGAAGTCATTATTCTGCACAAAATAGAGACAAGGTTTTTGCTGCCTACCCTCAGAATAATTTTTTGGGGTCTCATTCTAACCAAAAAAGTTTAACCTATTGTTGGCTTGATAAAATAGTGGTGGTCTTACGTTGTTTAAACCAGAGACTTGGCTGTAGTCACTTTCCTCAGCCTCCATTTAAGTCTGTCATTCGCTTTATTAAATATTCAACACTGAGAAAAATTTGCAAGATGGGGTCTTAAGAAATGTTGCCATCAAGGACACCTGCATATTTTCCTCCTGCTTATGATAATATCTCCTGTCCTTTCATGGGTGAAATGCTTATACTAATTAAATTCACTAATCTAATCGGCAATGTACATCTTTGATTACTTACCTCCTGTTACAGCTTTTTCTAGAGTTCACTTTGTGTTTCTTTTTCCTGTAATCTCATTTCTTGTTTCATTAAGGATCTGTTCACTTTTCTTATTAAGTTTACGGGAAAAGTCCTGAATGATTATACTTATTAAGTCAGTCTTTTATGACCTTGGTATAAAACAAACCAAGGCTACCTAGTTGGAAATTAATCTGTATGAATATCAAGTTTGCTTAGAATTCTTCATTTTCTTATATCGGATGACTAGAAAGAAAAATTGAATTAGAACTATAAACATTTCAGTAGTCCGTCATGTTACGTTATTTTGAAAAGTTAGGCTTCTGTGGTTATTGTACTTAGGGGATAATAATTGCATTTTCCCATAAAATCCAACATCTGCTTAGAGATGAACCAAAGAGGACAGCACTGATCTAGCCTGAGGCATTCTGAGCTGGACTTGTTTATTTGTGATCATTAATATGATAAATTCAGAGGAATGTCTTGTGAAAACACAGTATGATGCTAATTCATTCATGATTGAATAAACAGCTTACATATCCATTCTTCAGGCAATTTAGTAATTCATATGTTCTTTCAGTCCATAAGAAAAAACAATATATTTTTGGTTGCACTGCAGTAATTTTACATAATTACTATAGCAGTGATTAATTTATCTCAGGTTTAGTATGGCTTGTTCTCTTTCCAGATATTAAATCCGTATTATGAAACAGAAAGGAACACTGTCAAACTGTCAGGAGTATTTTTGGCTGCCTCGGGAAATTAAAATTATAAGAGTCTGCAGAGACCAGGATGATGATTTTTTTTTAAATCCTACCCCCCCCCCCCCCCCCGCCCCCTTTTAATTCTTGACAGCCATGTTGTTTTGGGAAGATTTGCCTTGTTGAACCCAGGCTATCCCGGACTGAGTGCCTTAGAGCAGCACCCTGAGTCCCTGTTAATGCTTTAGCATGATTCGGTCGTGTGCCTGTGCTCTTCCCTGGTGCTGCCTGCAGATCTGTGGTGGTGGCAGCTGATGCAGCTGGAGCAATTTCTGTGGAGCGGTTGGGTCTGTGATAGGAGAATCTGCCCATTTTTCTGTAAATGCACTGGTTTCATTTAGTTCAGGTGGCACACATGTAAGCAGATGTTCTTAGGTTTGGTCGCTATGTATGCGCTAATTGGAATAACTCCAATAGAGCATCAAATATGCCCAGAGGTCTCTAGGGGAGAGAAGTATGAAAGAAGACCAGAAAATTGATTCTAGAGAGGACTAGATGGCTTGGCGAGGTCATAAACTTCAATCTTTGGCGTGATTTAGGCAAACCTTTTGGAGGGAGCCGTTAAGCCTAGCCGTGCCTGTAACAGAGATGTAGCAGTGCCTTTCCGAGGTCGCTGTCGTCCCTGGCACCACCATTCTGCCCGTCCGTGGATGGAAGTGCTCGTGCCATCTGCATTGTAGCGCCTTCTGGTAGCGCAGGAGTAGCTGCGTGGTGGTTTTGTGGTACGGCTCTCTCAGCTCTTGTCTATATTTAGTCTTTTGTGTTTCTGCTTCACCCAGCGTGGGAGCTGGGCTAACTGAGTTTTAATTGACAAGTCAAAGCCCACCGATGATTAGGCAGTGCTTTGGCTAATTAATTTAGAATGAAAAAGCAGAGCTGTTGTGGACACCCAGCTTTAGCCAATGGACCTGATCTCCTGCTCTGAAAAGAGGCAAAATGAACATGACAGAAGATTAATGTGTTTTCTAACAACTCCCAGACTTTATTAATGAATCACATTATGTTAAGCTGAAGTTTGGAGCCAGTATCTTTTTCATGTTGTGTTTTGGCCATCTTTTAAAATCTTTATTGGACATTCCCAGGAGAAGGGAAAAAATAAAAAGAGGGAAATCATGTGCAAGTCTGTAAGCCTACAACATTATTATTTTTTCATCTCATTCCTTTTGATTTGAAAAATCTAATTAACAAGAATTAGCTCTCATTAGACTGTCAAAGAGTGGAAGTTTCCAAAAAGTTTCTCTCTATGTTTTATTAAACAGCAGTGTGCCACATAAATGCCAGCATTACTTTAAAAGACAGGGAAGATTAAACAGTTCAAAACATCGTATCAGATAATTTATTTAGCAGCTGAAGCATCATTTACCTTTTTCTCACAGAGACGTTACTGATTGTGTATCTCTCTGTAGCATTCCATTGAGAGCAAGCTGCTTCAGCAACTAAGGGTATCCGAATCTGGCATTTAACCCAATGTGTTATTTATTCTATAGACCTTTTGTCTAATAGTGAATAGTTATATTTAACTTAATCTACATGAATAATTGTAGTTATATAAAAAATCTCTGATAATGGATAATTCTCTAAAAGGGTTATTTCAAACTGCAGTGGCACAATTCAGCTGGTTAGTGCATTTATTTTTTAATATTTCCCATGTGCTCACCAACGTCTCCTCTTTGTGTTCTAAATAATATCGATCCACTGGAGTGGTCGTTTCCACTTTTTTCTTTAGTTTGTGTCAAATTATACAATTTGTTAGCAAGTTACTTCTCTGACATCGGGAGCATTAGAACGGACCTTTGGGGTGCTATGGAGAGCACAGCAGGTCTTCAGCAGCAGCGAGCTCCTGCCTCCGCTCTGGAGGGGATGCCCAAACCTGAGCAGTCTGTTGCAGCCCAGATCAAATTTGCATGTGTCAGTCACTAACAGGAAGCAGTGTGGTTAGTGGACAGTAATATTTCTGGTGCAATTACATAAAAACTGCCTCAACCATCACTGCATTCACAAAGGTTCAAGGCGGTGTGATTGCTCTGGCTCTGGGGCACATTGGCCTGATCAATTTGCAGGAACCAAGGTTTGTTGAAATTAATAGAGTCAATTTTAATCAGCCTACACCAGTTCATAATTCAGCCAATTTCCACTCCAATACAAAGAATGAAATGAGTTATTAGCAGAGATGCTTTTGATTTCCAGGGGAGGCCAGTGCCTCAACAATGTGGGACAACAACGCTTGGATTTTCTTTTATGACAACAGTACTGAAGGAGAACCTCCCTTCTTAATCCAAGATTTTATCCATGCCTTCCAGCCGAATGCCAAACTCATCATCATGTTGAGAGACCCTGTTGAAAGGTGAGCAAGGATCACATTGCTAAAGTACACAAGAAAATTTTCTTATTATAATAATTGTATTTGCTCTTGCTGTCTTGGATGCAAATACATGTTTACAACTTATTTCACAGTTACTTGGTTTATGATGAGGGGGTTTATTCCGCATATTTTGGCATATGTAATTGTGATAGTGTTTTAAAGAGGGGCACATGAGTGTAAATGCCACAGTTGAGTGCCATACATAGATACCTGAGCTACTTTGTAAAAGATAATTTATACATTGCCAAATGTGATTATTACCTGAGCTGATACGCATGCCCTGGTCCTTGGCAGGGCTCACTAGACTGAGTATGGCACTGTAGTTACAGGTTGCACCATAAGTGGTCCTATGAAGTGCTCCAATTCACGTTAAATAATAAAGTTTATGTCTTCAGGGGGTATACTGTTCAAAATGGTTGAAAGATCGCAAATAGCTCCAGAGCCAGCAAATGATACAAATTATTTTTGATCTAAAAAACGCTTGGTGCAACATTCATACAAGGCTTTGCTAGGCGCTTGTAGCTTGCACAGCCAGCAGCTACACAGGAGTCCACCTTGGTCTTCCTGACTTTGCCTGCAGGGAAGGGCTGTGCTTTTGCAAAGGCATGGGCTGTTCCGGAGTGGTTCTCCATTGCGTTAGCTTTTTCACTTTTAGCATTGTGTTTCACTTTTTCTCTCCAGTCTTCCTCCAGATTCCTGGGACATTTCTTTCCACTGTGGAAGGTGATGATAATGATGAGGGTAACGGGGAGGGTGGAAGGGATGAAGGCAGAGTCCGAAAGGATCAGACCGAGGGGGTGTGAATTCCTTCTCTCTGTAGCTCCATGGGGATCTTCAGGATACCTGGGGCTAGGTCAGTGCGCAAGGGCAAGGAGAGAGAAGGAGATGCAGATGATGACGGGGACCTGGTGTAAGCTCAGGCACTGGGAGAAGAGTGGGTACAGGGTGCTTGTGCAGGCAGCATGTACCCTGCTGCCCAGCAGCTGCCTGGAGCAACCTGGCAGTGGGAAGGGCTGGGTGCCCTGGGGGTAGGACGTGGCTCCTGGTGAGAGGCAGAGCTGTGAGAGCGCTTCCCATCTCCTGTGTCAGAAAGCACAGCTCTCAACTTCTAATGGCATCTCCTGACCTCAGGATTTAACAGATGGTAATTTTATGCGAGAGAGCTGGCAGAAGTGGCTTCCTCATGTAAATTACCGACAAATTCCCTGATTGCTTTAACCGCCCTGTGTAATGTGGGTGTAGCTCTTTGCCAGCTTTAATAAGGGTGACATAAAAAGTCAGCTTCTTCTCCCTCGCTGTATTTACAATAAATCGGTTTCTTTTTGTTTACGATCCCCTATGCCCTTGTTGCTGATAGCTCATCTGAACCGCAGGAGCAAAAGCAGCCGCGGCAGAAGGGCAGCCCAGGCAGCCCCATCAGCGATGCAGGTCAGCAGGGCAGTTGCCTTGCCGTAGCCAGGAGGACGTGGGTGCTGCACGGGCTCTGGGACAGGGTCTGATCTAAACTGCATGGGGTCTGGGTTGTCCCCCAACGGGGGATATGTGGAAGATGTTAATTTTCGTGATGTTGAGTGTCAGTGGCATCATTATTTCTTTGTAATGGATGGCAATTGAAGGTAAGGACTTCAAGTAGCTGGAACAGCTGAAATCCTAAATCAGCAAAGGTTTTATTTCAAGGCAGATGTCCCCAGAATTAAAAACAGATGGAAAGAAACAGAAAATCTCAACTACCCTGCAGAGAGAGAACTTGTCTTCAAGAACTTAGTTTTCCATAAGATGTCAGCAAGCCTTAAAAATGATGCGTTTATGTTAATGAATGATTAGAAATACTAATCAGGCATTTTAAACCTTTTAAATAAAATTGCAGCCAGGCCCATGCTGTACATGATGCCTGCTGGCTGACTTCCCCCAGCAGGAAGCTTTTCACCTGCTCTGCCAGGAGCAGTCCGTCCTGCCATCCATGGGACGAGCTGAGCAAGCCCGAGTCTGGTTGAGGTACATGTTTTTCCGCAAGCAGGAGGTACTGTTGTGTGCCTAAATTAGTTGTAGTCGGCTGGCTTTGTCCCTTAGCTTCTCCCCAGCTCGCCTTCGCACCCTGTGCTGGTGGGGTGGCTCTTGGGTGGGTGCAGCATGAGGGACCCCAGGTCTGCCACTGCAGAGGGAGAGGAAAAACGTGATGCTGTGGTTGTGGTCCTCAAGCACCGGTGGGCATCACTTTGAAACAGGCTGCCCAGCCAGTCTAGTCCAATCCCGGTACCCTCCCTCTGGTCTGAGAGGGAATTTTTTCATTTAAAGAAAACTGTCTGAAATGCATTTGCCAGGCTGGGAAGAACTGGACAAAAATCGGAATCTTTGTCTTTCTTAGCTGGGGACTCCTATAGGTAGTATTGGGTGCCTCTGCCTCATTATAAAACATAATGCATAAAAAAATATGCATAAAAGTTGAATTAAAAGCGTCCTGCAACAAATTATCCTTTTTCTTCCTTTTTAAATGATCAGAGAGTCTTCATTTTTTTCATATGGTAAATAAAATCCCGTTCTTGCAAAACAGTAACATAAATAATGAGTGTAGAGGGGCTATTCCTGTGCTTAAGTGCTTTGCTGGATTAGGACCTAAACTTTCTAAATTAAATGATGAATTTTTAAGTACCTGTGGAAATCTAGGGAAGTTGAAAAATAAATGAAGTGCAATACAACAGGTTACTACAGCAATAAAATGAAACCTAAATAGATTGATTTTTTTAGGTCATTTCTTAGTCACCTGTGTTTTTTTGAAAGGGGCTGAAAGATATGTAGGATTTCTGGAATTTTGTCGAGAGGTGGGTGCTATGGAGGTGTAATGTTTGTGCTGCACTTTCAGGGAAGGGACTCCTTCTCAAGTGTTAATTGTCTACAAAATCCTGCAGTATTGTTGGGGTTCTGGTCATAGACTCTAAGCCTAAAGACAAAATAAAGTTAAAATATCACATTCAGCAGATCTAATACTTATGCCACGTCAGAGCATTTCCTTTGTCCCTTTGAGCCACGTTTATCTTGTAAAAGTTTAGTCAGGATTTCAGGGATTAACGCTAAAGTAGGTCTTTAACTTGTCTGTGGGTTTGGGGTTGTTTCACCACCATCACCCTTAAAAAAGACTTAGATAATCTCTTTTAAGTTCTATTAAGCAATTGTAAAACTTGTGCTAAAAATAAGAAGTGAGGGGATACTCCTGTGCTGTAACTTGGGGGAATTCCTGTTGCTGCTGCTTCTGCTGGCTGCAGCAGCAGGTGCAGGGGCGCTGCTGGCCTGCAGGCATGCGCGGGTGTCCTGCTGCCCACGGAGCAGCGGTGGGACTGCTTGGGTGCAATCGTGAGCCATTCACCTAGCTGTAATTCTTCAGCTTAAAAAAACCCAGGAGTTGGAATGCTGGAAATTGGATTTTTTGGGGATGGAAAGTCAATGTAGGATTGGAGGTGGAGCTTTCTGCCAAAAACTAGCGTATCTGGACTCTTTTCTCCTCTTGATGGTACCAAGCTTAGGGAATTGTATAAAAATCACTCTTTCTAACCCATCCCGTTCCTGTGTCGGTTTCGAAATCAACTTTAAGCTTTTGCAGTGAGGGCCAATTCTGTCCATGGGAGTGTGGAGCACTAGATTCAGAGGGGCACCGATGCCAGCCACGACCAGTTCTGCTGTTCATAGGTGATACTAGATTAAAGTACATATATTTGAAAAAAATTGCTTTCAGGATAAAACACTTGCTCACACGTTTACTAGGGTCAGGTTTGTAGAGGAATGAAGCTGGCTTAATTAACATTGGTAATATACAGCTGTGCGGTGGCTTCAGGGTTGGGGGGTTGGCCCGATGTAGATAAGGTGCAGCTGTGGCTGGTTAAGTTAAGTGGCTGAGAGCCAACGAAGAGGGACAGCCAAGGAAGAGAGAGGAGGAAGAAGCAGAGAGAAAGCACATGTCCTGGATGAGGAGAGACGAGGAGAAGGCAGCAGAGGAACTAGTGTGAAGAGTATCTTGGTATGTGATAGTAAAAGACCTTGTTGCAGCTGGCTAGTTTGGAGAGTGCCGCGACACAGGTTCTTAAGGGATGCTGACCTTGAAAGCGGGGAGGATGTTTAGCACCTCCCTGGAGTGGGTGTTACTTTGAGCCAAAACCCATTGAAGTGAATAGAAAAAATAGAAAAGCACTGAGTGGCTGAGCAGGCTGTCGGTGGGGCAATGTTACCCATATCCACCCTTCCCCTCAATTCATGTAACTGTTAGCCATTGCCACGAAAACAAATCTTCTTTCACTTCCTCTGTCATTTACTTACATGTATCTCATTTGCAGATTGTACTCGGATTATCTGTACTTTGCAAGCGCTAATAAATCTGCGGAAGATTTTCATGAAAAAGTGGCAGAATCACTGCAGCTGTTTGAGAATTGCGTGCTGGATTACTCACTGAGAGCCTGCGTCTACAACAACACCCTGAACAATGCCATGCCCGTACGTATTTCCAAGAACATTTGATTCCTTGCTTGTTTAACGGGACGTTGTGTCGAGGTTATTAAAATACTGAAATACGGTGCAGATCAGCGTCAAGAAATAAAACTTTCTCCCTTTTCATTTCTAAAGCGGATGACAAATATATATGTAAACATGTAAAAGCTGATGTACTGGCTCAGCTGTCTCCTCAGTCTGTTCCCCGATGAATGCCAACAGCAATAATATGGTCTTTCTATTGTGCAAGCGTATGGGGAGCACATTCAGTGAAGATTACAGTTTAATGTGTAAGCTTTTTGCAGATGTCTCCAAAAAGTAGCTCTGGCAAGGATCTTTGTGGTATGAAATTGCCTCAAAATCAGAATAAATTATCTATTCTTTCTCAAGAAAGGGCTACCAATAACTAGATAAAACTTTAATTTTTTTTGTAATTGTGCACATCAGAAAATGATAACGGGAAATACAGAAACTTCTGGCTGGAGAATGGGTAAGTATTACAGGCTCAGTATTCCAAAATTCACATTTTTAGTGTAGAACTGACTTCAAGTTTTTCTTCAGGGGGGAGAATAATAGGGAAGAGATTGACTTGGAAGCGTCACGTCTGGCTGGTTTGCCACTCGATCCTATTTTATTTGCTGAGGCTGTAAAGGACTCTGAGGGAGTACTTCCCTCCTTTGTCTCCAGGGTGAAGTTACTGCTGCTTCCACTCGATAAAATAACCATAAAAGAGTGTGTTGTACAGGCTTGAGCCTGCAGCAGGAGGGCAAGAAGGACATTCTTCCTACCTTGGCAGGTAGGCTGGAGCTGCTGGGCTTTGATGATAGCCTCCAGGACCTCACGGAGGTGCGATTTTCCAGCCGCCTGCTTGCACAAATGCATTTCTTCCAGCGTGGGGACAGAAAGGCAGAGAGAGATCCAGAAGGAAAGATTTTCCTCTTGTCTTCCTCGGGATGCAGAACCAATCTTCATTTGTTGTCTTAGGCAGCCTTCTGGAGAAGATGTTTTTGAGAATGAACAGAGGATGCCTCTTGCCAAAGAGCCACAGGCAGGTGTTTGTAATAAACCACAAATGCTCCCTGTGCTCCTCAGTGGGCTTTTTGAGCTGCTGCTTCTTCAGCCAAGTTGCTGAAGTTTGTTATGTGCGTGGTTTGCTACATATTGAAAAAGTAGATATCGTTTTCCCCGGTGAGATCATTAGATTGCTGATAGGGTGATGAGGCTAGAAGGATTTTGTTTTGCCATTTGTTAGTGTATTCCTGAAACAAGGGAGGCATCATAGACATCGTTGCTGCTGATAGACGCTAACCTGGAAAGAAAAGGGTGTTTGTCACCTTATCCTCACTTAGAATCAGTGAAAAGCGTGTTACTCGGAGAGAGGCATGCCGAGCCAGGGCGATCAAACTGAACGTGCAGAAATGGGTTCTGTGGAGGGAGGAATGTCTCGGGGAACTCTACTGTTGCCTTTGATGTATAGGGGAAACACTGGGGCTTTATGGAAAAGAGACTGTCAGGCTGAGAAGACCAGCCAGATGAAAAAGAAGTCAGTACAACACACTGTGTAGGGAAGAAAATCAAGGTTCTTGCTGATCCCAAGAAAACTGAAAATCGGGGGAACATATTCCCCATAATTTTAACTCGTATGCCTCCATAATATTAAGTAAAATTAGTTAAAATCCTCTTTCTGGTGAAATGCTTTAAACAAGGTTCTAAGCCCGTGTGGGAAAGCACTTTAGTCCCAAATGATACCACGCAGCCGATGCTTGCCCTTCGCTCACCTCCATCTCCCGGGAAAAAGAAAAGCAAAACCCATCACAGAGCCGTGTGTTTGCCCCCGTGTTCAGTGAAGTGGGGTGTTGCTGAGGTCTGGAGTGCTGCCCTGCCAGGATTAACATGTATTAGGCTGATGTGTTAAACAAATATGATGTTTTGAATTATTGTGTAGCACTTACGTAAACAAGTCTGCTAAATATGGGGGGTTACTGTTACAAGCAGCTAAAGACACACATCAGAATCATACATTATGATAATAACGACTTGGCAATAATGCAAAATATGGCTTATTTTACTGGAATTTAGGTATCAATTTAGGGTATGAGTCAGTGTAAGGAGCGAAAGAGACTATTGTTATCTGACTTCATGGGTTCTGCGGTAACGCGACTTGAAGATGTTAAGTCTCCTTTATGAAAGATACTTATGACTTGGGATTCATGTTTCTCTCCTCTGAGCCTGGAGGGATTTAGAAAAATATTTATAAGCACAGTTGGAGGTTGGACTTTTAAGAACACCAGACTACCCTTTTTATATTTCAACTTGTTATGTAAAATTGAGGAGGGAAGAAAAACAGAGATTAAGTCAGGACAGGCTGAAAAACTGCCTTTTCGCATCTCTGGTCTAACCCAGCCTGGTGCTCCCCTCGCCTCTCAGACAATGCACCATTAACACTGTCTAGCCGCCGCTGCTACTGCAGCTTGGATCTAAACCTAATTATTGCAATCAGAGAATACATGCAAACACACCCAAATCTAATTCCTGACACCAAATCAGAATGTTTGTACTATTGGTGGCAGCATGATCCAGTGCAGCTGATATTCAAGGTGAATTAAGCAGCCCTAAAACCTGGAGAAGGTAGCAGGAATAAGCATCTTCCCTTCCTCTGCTGTGCCTCTCGAGGGATGAAAGCCCTCAGTGTCTCCATGAAGGCTGGGTCATCCCAAGCACGGAGGAGCATGGAGCTTGAGGTGGTCAAACATCCTTCTGCACACGGTTGTCTCTGTGCAGCGCTTTCATGCAGACCTGTGACTGAAGCAGCAAGTGCCCATCCAAGCCCTTACTGAAATGACCTTTCACCAAAAGAAAGGTCATTTGCAAAGATTTCCTTAAGCTGCACTAAAACTAAGAAAAAAAATTTAAAAATTTTTGGATATGCTGTCTTTTCATGGTGCTTCAAAAGCAGGTATTTGGGATTTTTGCTCAGAAGACGGAGGTGGGTGTTGGTTTCTTACTGCTAGAAGCGTTGGTACATGAATTGATTTTCATTTGTGTTTTTTGGTGTTTGTTTTTTTTTTTTTTTTTTGGTGTGCTTACAGGTAAGGTTACAGGTTGGGCTCTATGTTGTGTATCTTTTGGACTGGCTGACGGTTTTTGACAAAGATCAGATACTCGTTCTTCGCTTGGAGGACCATGCATCAAATGTGAAATACACCATGCACATGGTGTTCCAGTTTCTGGATCTCGGTAGGTGTCTTCTGGCTGTTTTGAGACAAGTGAAGAAAATCATTAGTATCCCTCTTCTAGGTCAGTTTTGCTTTATTAAGAGACAAAACAGAAGCATGGGAATCTGTCTTGAAGGATGCATTAATCTTGTTGCCTGGAGGCAAGCAAAATTAAAATTCCCATAGAAAGGCTGGTGCTGGAAGATCTTAGTAAGACTCTATAAAGAAAAAAAATCAAAACCATTCAGAATGTAGGGATATATCTCACCATACAGAAGCCAGTCCTGCTTCTGAAGGCAGTCAGGGCTTGTTTGTCATGGGATTACATAGGTGCAAGATCTATCCCACGCAATTTAAATCGAAACGCTACCACGGTGTGCATGCTGTTGCCAGCATGCACCAATCCAGACTCTAAATCTGAATATGATGAAAGGTTGTGTTTCTAGCCAGAGAGAAGGGGGAAATTGTGTTTTTGCTGTGTTGATTGAGACATCTGTTGCTAATCCTCAGAGAAACGCTGGCAGACAAAATGTTGCCCAATGTTGATTCGACAGTAGCGAGAGGATGAAAATGTGGCTGCAAAATAGTCTGGCTGGTCCAAACACTGGTCTAGATGATGAGAAAGTTCGAGTGTAGCAGACTGAACAGATGAAGAGCTTGGCATCTTCTTCCTGAATATGGTTTACACTGGAAAAGTCTGTGGGATTCTATCTTGCTGAAGTACATTGTCAAGGGCTTACATTTCTTTCTGGAAGGGGGGCATCACTATACCTGTGTACCACTTTGATCTCATTGACGGCCTCCAAAACAAACAAAAAGAAGGCTTACGTGAGTGAGGCTTGTAGCGTTTCTACCAGGTATTAGATAAGTCACATCATCAAATGAAATAGCAGTATAAAAAATTGCAACTCTAGAATGGAGAGGCAGTTGTTTTCAATGTCATAGTTGTTTTCTGAAAACAGATTTTTTCCCTCCAGAAATGATTTATGCTGCTTGTTTTAGAGATGATTAATTAACGTGAAAGGAAAAGATATTATATCCATATTTACTAACAGTGATTTATTTTGCTAATCTAAGACTTTATTCAATATTCTGAAACATCATTGCTGCTAAGGCAAATTCCATTTGTCTTCCCCTGGCAAGCCTTCTGAGTTAGTCATTTGTCTTCTTGTTTGGCTTCTTTACCATGGCCATTTTTTGTGAAATATTTTGAGAAAAAATTCTATTTTCCACAGAACCTCTAAGTGAGAAGCAAGAAGCTCTGATTACGAAGAGTCCTGCATCAAACACTAGGCGACCTGAAGACAGAAGTCTGGGACCTATGCTACCAACAACGAAGGCAATTTTAAGAGATTTCTATAGGCCTTTTAATACAAAACTGGCACAAGTTCTTTTTGATGATGCTTTTTTATGGAAGAGGACATAATATGTAAATTTAGTGCCACAAATACACTGCTTAAAGGAGTTTTTATTTTTTTAAATTCTATTTTTGTGTGTGGATATTTACATTTTTCCCATTCCAAAGAGAAGCCGATTGATGAGCTGAGACTCTCACCTTCAGTCAGCACACTTCACAACAGTTATACCACGTTTTCCTTGTGAGAATGTAAAGCATTTTGCTTATCAGTTTATTGCAACTTCTTTTACCCTGGCAAAAGAATGGAGTGGAAAAACATTAGTACAAAGGTGGTTTCTTAAACTCTCCACGGGGATGTTGAAGTTTAACCTTCTTTAAGATGCTGCAACACAGAAATAGCATCAGTTTCCTACAATTACGCTTATAATCTCATTTTCAATATATGTTATTCATTCATTTTTTCAAACTATCAATGTCATTTAGTCATTAAAATTTTTAATTGAATTCAACCTAAAATTTCATTTCTTTTTGTCAGCACATTCACAAATGGTCTTCGCTTGCACTCAGGTTTTTATGTTTCCTTAATTCTGAAACAAAGATAAGGGATAATTGCATTTACATAAATTTCCAAGTCTAATTTATATCTTCAAGATAAATGGACTTTCCTAGTCACAGTTCTTGCAAAAGAAAATCGTATATTCCAGGTAAGAATGGATGACTGAAATCTAAACAACAGGGCACATTTAGCATTTAGTATAACAAATCCGTTGTCTTCCATATTTTGTTCATGTAAATATGAATACCTATCATTTAATCATATCATTCACATGTTTTCCCAGGAAAGCACTAATGGGCTGGATGTGAAGTCCATCGCTGGCCGTGGAGAACTTTTATGGAGTTTTCTGTTAGGTTCTACACAATTACTCTTCTCCACTACCAAGAAAAATGTAGTTTAAAATCAGTATGAGATCTTGTTATTAAATGCATCCTATAGCAAGGATGTGTTACCTAATAAATTAGTTGCACGTTATGTGTTTCCCTCTTCAGGAAAAACGTCTATATCTAGTTAAAAAGGTTGAGGTATGCACACTTAAGAAAAAAAAAAAAAAAGTAAGTTATGGAGAAACTTTGGACTATCTGAAAGTTTTTTATTTGACTAAAATGGCTGGATTTCTATATAAATGCACAGTAGTTCAATATTTGATTTCCAACACACCTGGTTAGGGTCACTGCTAGCTGCAGTCTTCCTGCAGGTGGAACTGGCCAGCGTGGTGTACCTGAGCTGGGGACTCTTGAGGACAAATGAAAATGCTGCCTGGGGATAATTTGCTGTCAAGGGCTAAAATAATTGTTTCTTCCCAGAGTGCATCTTGGGTGGGTCAAATGAAACTGATATTTAGCTAGCAGGTATCAAAAGCCCAAAGACTTATCTCTAATTGCCTTCATGTGCCCTTTCAACCTCTACGCTGAGCCCCACAGCAGAGCTTACTATGGAGTCGCAGATACATTTAAAAGTACTAAGGGTAACTATTCACCGTCCTGCTCCACAGGGACAGATTTTTCCCAGTTGAGAATTAATGCTGAAAACTTAATGAATCCTGAACATTTCACACATGAATATGATCGATGACGTGACATTTTTTGCAATAGAAGCCCATTTCTAGGTTCTTTGCCGACTGGTAACGTGCTGTTTAAAAAGGATTGGGTCTGGCATTTGGAAAGCCCAACGTAAGTAGTTTAGGGAAGTAGTTCTAGACAACCGTAACAGATTAGTTCTGGTTCAGAAATGCTTACAGACCAGAAATGCTTAGAGAACTGACTGAGCATGACATGTTTTAGCAGTGTAAAAAATAGTAGCATGGCAGCATGAATCAGAAAACTAGAATGAATTCACCAGTGTTTGCAAATGTAAAATTTTCAGTCAACAATTTATTTACACTAAGGATTTCTGCCAGCTGTGCTCGGAATTAGAGTCAACACTCTGTGGTCGGGATAACTATACAAAATGTTTGCTAACCTGGTCTGCCATGGTCAAATATTTCCACGTAGTTGTCAGCTAGAACCATGACCTAACGATATTATCTTACCTAAAAGCTAATGAATGTACCTGTCATTATCATTTAGCGTGAGCATTAATCCCATGACCAAATGACACACACACTGGTGTGTGGCACGGAACTCTTCGTCTTGGCCAGCAGCCACATGCAGTCCACCGGTGGTCGGGGAGATTCTCTCTGCCCTTTGCCTACGTATATAATCTAAATCAAAGCGTCCTTCATGGTCAGAATTTCTGCTTTAGGCTGAATCATACCCAGCACCCTGCTAAATGGAGGTCTTGCCTAGTTCTGACTCGGTGGCAGGAGAAAGTTGGATGTTTTCTGTATGGTGGCGGACACGTGTGTCCAAGTGTGGATAAAATCAACAGGGAGTGTCCTCATGCCGTGTGTAGCGCAGTAACACATAGGGAAGGGGCTATAGATCATCGCTTAGGAGCCTGTGGTCCTTCTGAAAGTGAAGTCTCCAACGAGGCTGCTTTTATAAAAGTCATCTCTTTCATGAGCTCCAAAATATGATCTCTTGGTGTAGCACATTGCAACTTTATACTGTTGGGTTGTGGCATGACTAAGTATCATAAAATAGCAAATTAACTGTCAAGGGGACATCTTGGAGGTAAGGATGTTGCTCTCTAGTCCAGACTATAAAAATAGTGTTGATCTGGTGACTCAGAATATAATAAAACGGCATTTGATTTTCCTGAGTGATATGACAGCACTGGGTGTCAGACCCCGTGGTCTTCAGCTGCAGAGCAGACGGCGTGCCACTGCCATTCAGTGGCTTCGCTCCAGCCTCACAGCCAAGCTCTACATAGGGTAAGGCTCACCCCAAGTTCTTCCAGTTCCCTTTACCCCTCTTGACAATTCTACTTGTGAAAGAATTCAGTAGTAGTAGTAGTATTATTCACAGAAGCACTGAGCTGCCTACGTTCCCAGAACAGTAATTTGCTCAGAAATCAGATTTATTATCAACACAATATATTTTCACGTTTGCCAAAGCATAGCAGTGGCTCTTCGCAAAGATATCAGAAAATGTGTCTCTCATACTATGTCTCTGCTGAACAAAAGTAATTGGGCAAAGATGCAGCTTTCCTGAGCGCAAGGGCACGGAGGGAAGGGTCGCTTCCAAATATTCTTGCTGCTACTGCAGATGAATGTGAAATGTGTTTTCTGTAAGACCTTGCATCTTCGGGCCAAACATCTTGGCTGGCTGGAAAAAGCACAGTCAGAAGATCTCCTGCTAAGAAAAACAGGCACCGGTTTACATGGGAAATAGTCTGTTGTTACCTGTAGAGTCCGGTCCATAGGCTTGTATGCTTCAGCTTAATGAACTGAAGATAAACAGTGACGTTGTCACCGTTCTGAACATATCTTTCTGCCAAGAAATTAATCCATCTTCCAACTAAGCCAGACGCTCATTTATTAAAGACAAGGCACAACGGTGTCACCAAAAGTTCCTCCTGCTACATGCTATACATGCTCCTAACGCAGGCATGTTAAAGGGGGCATTTCACGAGCAGTGTTTTCTAACAGAAATGCTTGTGTTGCAGTACCATCTTGTGGTCTAGGTAGGCAATACTTCGTGCCGTGGACATACATGATTTTTCTTTTTTTTTTCTTTTTTTTTTTTTTTCTACATTTTAAAAAGGCGTGTGCAAAAAGAAAAAATAATTTTCAGTTCTTTTCAGATGTGCACAGGAATAAAACTTGCAGCGCAGCCCAGGAGATGGGGAGCCTACGGAGAAGCACTGACTCCGCACAGCCCCCAGCATCATAGAATTATGGAATCAAGGTTCAAAAATACCTTTAAGATCACTTGAGTCGAACCGTAAACCTAACACTGCCAAGCCCACCGCTAACCTGTGTCCCTAACTGCCACACCTACACACCTTTTAGACACCTCCAGGGATGGTGACCCCACCACCTCCCTGGGCAGCCTGCGCCAGGGCTTGATGATGCTTTTGGTGAAGAAATTCTTCCAAATATCCAACCTAACCCTCCCCTGGCACAACTTGAGGCCATTCCCTCTCGTCCTGTCGCTGGTTCCCTGGGAGCAGAGACCGACCCCACCTCGCCACAACCTCATCCCTGCGGTCCCTCCTGGGGAGCTGCCGCAGGGTCCTGCCTGCCTGCACTGCTGCAGCCTCCCACAGGGACCTGCCGACACCAGTGCAGACCATCGTGCAGCACCTACCTCTGCACGGAAGGAATTTGTTAGATTGTGTTATCGTAGTAGTACTTCTAGTTATTAATGAGTAGTCAGCTCAGAGCAGGTACCAAACTGCTGTTGGGCTGTGGCCTGGGAATCCCGGTTTGCAAAGATGCTGCTAAGGGCGTTGATCCACACTTCTGTCCATAAAGGCTCTTTGCCTATATCAAGGGAAAGATGTCATCAAGTGGGTGAGGCCAGGGAGATGCTCGCCTCCACACTTTCGGCTGTGTCCTGCTAGGGACCCCTGCTTTTAAGTCACAGCTCCTGTGGAAACTCTGCCAGCTCTCTGCATTGCCTCAATCAATAGAAAGGCCCTTAAAATGATTGCCAGCATGGCAGGAGCTTAATGGACTGCCGGGCTGAAAGCTGCCGTTGAAAATTAGAGGCCTGCTGTGTACATATTAAGGCACAATTAGCAGAAAAGAAGGTTTGGAAGAGACACGAATAGTAATCAACGCATTGCATTTCAGAGGAAAGACACACTTTCCGTCCGTCACCTGTGTCATTGCTGAGCACCCGTCTTCTGGGTGGAAAAGCTGCTCCTCCAAGCAGGTGTAGGTGCGTTGGTGTCTTTGCATGTGGGCTGGCAGGGGCAGGGGCTGCTCTCACCCCTGGGCACGTCAGGCTCCCTGGGTGTCCGTGTGCCTGCTCCTGGTATCACCCACCAAATGTACTTTTCTCCAATGATGGCTGCAGGAAAAGGGAGTAAGATTTGTGTGCACATCTGTATCATGATGACTGTGGTTTGACTCCTCTGATGCTCGCAGTGGTGAGAAGCCCCAAACCCATGATGTGACTGGTTCATCACCTCTGCTTCCTGGAGTAAAAAGCCCCAGTGGGTGATGTGAGTGCAGCTGGTACCTGGCTGCTTTCCCCCAGAATCACAGAATCACAGAATGGTTGGGGTTGGAAGGGACCTCTGGAGATCAGGTAGTCCAGCTCCCTTTAACAGCAGGTTCAGCTAGGGCAGGCTGCACAGAACCACGTCCAGGTGGGTTTGGTATGTCTCCAGAGGAGACCCCACAGCCTCTCTGGGTGGCCTGTGCCAGTGTTCCCTCACCCTCAAGGTAAAGAAGTTCTTCCTCATATTCAGCTGGAACTCCCCGTTGTTGCAGTTTTGCCCGTTGCCCCTTGTCCTGTCGCTGGGAACCACTGAAAGGAGCCTGGCCCCGTCCTCTTGGCACTCGCCCTTAAGATATTTAATAGACATTGGTGAGACCCCCCCTCAGCCTTCTCTTCTCCAGGCTGAACAGGCCCAGCCCTCTCAGCTTTTCCTCATATCCGGGATGCTCCAGTCCCCTCATCATCTTGGTAACTCTGCTGGCTCCTCTCCAGTAGTTCTCTGTCTCTCCTGAACTGGAAAGCCCAGCACTGGCCCCAGTGAAGAAAAGCCATGCCCTTTGGCTTCAGTTTGTATCCCCAGCCCAGCAGCAGGGTCCCCCCCCCCACACCATAACACCCTCCTTCCCTGCCTCCCCACTTGCTTGCTCTCCTTTGGCTATGGCTCACAGCTGTGGAAGATCTAGAGGAAAAATGCTGAAAATACAACTCTAAGAGCTTTAAAAATACTGTTTAGTTGCTGAAGTAGCAGTTGCTGCAGTAACAACTTACTGTGTGGAAGTGGTGGCATTGCAAAGCTGCTGCATGGGGCATCTTCCCAAGAAGAACACGGGCAAACATTGCCTTTTGCTCTCAAAAAGAGGGGCAGAATAATTCACAGCACTTCCCTCAGTCTGTGTACGTCTTGCACACTTACAGAACGATCTCTTCCTCTACTAATGAATGGGAACGAGGAAAGGGAAGGGTTGTGCTGGTACTCAGCCCTGCAGTAGAAGAAAAGCCTCACAGCAGCTCCCAAAACTATTTATTTTAGGCTACAGAGGCCTAAGCCACAGATGACTTGCAAATAACGTGGCGTTCAGCTTTTGATGAAGCTAAAAGCAGTGCATCCTGATTATTGAACATTTTGGGTTTCTCAGAGACCAAAGATTTGGGGCTGCCTGCATCATACCTGTAGTGAGATGTCACAGTTTAGCCAACCAAGCTGGGTCTTCTTCCACAGCGAAATCTTGAAAAAAGAGCTTGTAGAAAAAAACCCTTATGTTTAAAACTTCGGTGTTTATTTTTCCTTGGTCTATAGACTTGTCGAACACATCTGTAAGTCAGACAAGCACACAATATAATTTAGGTCATGCCCAGCTTTTCTGTCTTCCCAGCTCAGCTCTCGTGGTGACACATGGCGTGCGCAGATTTATTTATACACAGTACTCGGGGCCTGAATTGACTTCGTTTAAGTGACTGCTGCTTTCTCAGGTCTTCTATGAGAAGAGCAATTACCAACCCCGCACTTGGAGAACAATCACACTGCCGTTAAATAGGCATTTCAAGCAGAAATACACTTGGATATCTCCAGCCAAGTTATCCCAGACCTGGAAGACGCCAAGGGTTGCCTTCTGTGCTGTCCTGCCTGCGTGGCCCCAGTTACCTGGGTGGTTAATTGGATCTACACATGGTAACTTTTCCTCTAGTTTGTTGAATTCAGAAACAGAAAGCAATGCAAAATGCTGATCACTGATGCAAACAGGGCACCCCAGGCAGTGTGGCCCTGCAGCAGGGCGAGGAGGCAAAGGCTGCGATACAACAGCTACAGAAAGGGGTGGAAGGAGGGGGGAAATAAGAAAGAAATGCTGCAGTTGGGTCAAATGAGATCCTGGACAAATGCGACAAATCGATTGGGCAAAATTGCGTGGAAGAAGGTAAACCCAAGCAAGGTAGCCAAAAAATAGAAGAAATCAGACAGAAATAAGCAGAAGGAGATGTACGGCTGTCAGATGAAAAGAAAAGGTGGGTTTTTTTGACTATCTGAAAAGACTTAGGGAGGGAAAATCATGGTATAACCTGGGGAAACTATGCTGGCTTGACTGGAAAGGGATCGGCTGAGCCCACTGCAGACTTGGCTTTTGTTGCATGTTGCACTGGGAGGTCTAACCTCCGAGTCAGGAGGAACAGGGATGGGATCCGCAGAAATGTGAGTCCTTCACCTTCTTCTGCCCAGCGCGTACAGCACAGTCCAACCCTTCATTTAGGGTTGCAAAGGACTGAACTCTATTAAAGGGATCAGATAATTTATTGGGGGGGGGGGGGGGGGGAGCTAAAATAAGAACAGGAGCTACTTGACTGGATTAAGATTCCGAAGAGAAGCTAACCGCTGCATTTATAGCTGGGAAGTGAAAAAGGTTGGCGTTAGGAGGTTTCTCAGGTCCCTGCGTGCAGGCTGGAGATGGGAGGACCCATGCAAGGGCAGGACTCTGGTCCGGAGGGTATGTAACAGATTGCAAAAATACAATACGCCTTTTATTGTAGCCTGTGTTTGTGGGAAACTGTAGTGATGATTTTAGGTGGCAGGGTGCGATGCTGCTGACGGAGGCAATGTGGGGCAGGGGCAGAGAGGAGGGGTGCAGCACGACACTTGCCAAACCCCAGCTGCCTGGAGCGTGTTTGCACATTGCCCCCCGCATCCCCCCCAGCTGCAGCTTTGGGACGTCACCAGGCATTTCTTTTCCAGCGGTGCTCTCCCAGCAAGAAATGAGGCCAGCAGCACACCACGAGAGGGCAGGGCATAGCTGGGAACGCAGCTGCAGCTGGGAAGGCTGGCTGCCGTGGTCAGACCCAGGGCCACTGCCCTGCAGCGCAGCCACAGCGAAGGCCACCCAGGAGGCAGCAAGAGAAGGGACAAGTCTGATGATGACTGCAGCCAGGTGAGCAAAGCCTCCTGCCCTGGCGAGAGGTTCACTCACAAAAAGCTTTTATCAGAAAAAGAGTTCCCCAGCATCGCACCAAGCAGCGAAGGGAAAGTGGTTCTCGTGCTACATAACATACGTGCATACGTAACTCAGCTAATTTGATAGAACTTGTACGTAACTCCTACATAACTCAACATAACACAGAAAGCACGGGGAGAACTATGCAACAGTTCTGAAACACGCACAGCAGGGCAATTTACATGCAGCGCAGAATCACTGAATCGTAGAGTCGTTTAGCTTGGAAAAGACCGTTAAGGTCACTGGGTCCAACCGTACGGCATGGATGCTGTGCATGCAGAAGCACTGGCATCACCCTGCACCTTCTCTCTCCTGCGTGAGCCTGTCGGGGCTGGGGTGTCCCCACACCTTCACATTCACGCTGATTCATGCTGTCAAATGCAAATCCCTTCTCAAACCTCGATGCAACTAATATGGATTTTGAAGGTACCAAATAAAAATCCCATTTCCTCATTGTGACTGGCAAACATAAGCCCAGCTTCTATGAGTTTATTATTTCAGTGCGTTACGTAGTTGTCCTGTAGCACAATATATATCAGGAAAAGGACATATGAACAGTTCATCTCCACGGAAAAATCCTTCTGTGACAGTTGCACACTAAGCAGTAGCTCAGTAGTTATTGAATCATTAAACAGTTTTAATATATATATAAAAATATGTATTTTAATATGTATAAATGAAATTCCAATATATAAAACACATATTTCCTATATATATAAAAATTTAAAATATATAACCATACATATTTTTACATATATATATATTTATAGGTGTAAACAATAATAATGCTCTGTTGCTTCACAGTGATATTACCAAACTGAGTGGTGTAGAAGCATCTTTTGCTTTGGTACTACTATTGACACGTGAAAAAAAAGTTTCATAGAGAGAAAAAACACCCTCTACATTTAAATAACACCTTCCAAACAGGCGTGCATGAGTCAGTCCTTGACGGTACTGTGTCAGACAGTTCAGAGTGAATCCTGGAATGCTTGTTCCCAACCCAAAGCCAAGTGTGCATAATGTCTGGACTGATTAATTAAAGTTAATGTGTGCTTTTCTGAAACCGGATTACTCAGTGTATTTGGTTTCAGCAGGCGGTGCTGCAGAGCAGTCCTGCCCTTCCAACTGTGGCTGAGCTTTTGTAATACTGTATTTGGGAAGTACTGAATTTATACATTTACGTTAAGCTGCTTTTCAGTAGTTTTCCTTTCTTCTGTATGTGCTACAGAAGTGTACATTAATTAACGAACACCTCGGTAGGTACGTATTGCTGCGTAATTAAAGGCTGGGGGGCTGAAGGCAGCACAGCATGAGCTAAGACAGGTATTTGAAACAGAACAACTCAGCAAACAGTCAAAATCCTGAGCTTCTGAAGCCAGAGGGTTCAAAGCACTTGGGCTAGCAGAAGTGTACTAGCATGAGTACGATAAAACCTCGGGAGGCAGAAACTGTAGGTGTCCAGCACCGTGGGAGGCAGGATTTGCTGAAGTTAACTGCTGGCAGAGCCAGGAAATTGGGAATTTTAACACTCTGAAGTTCAGGAACTGAAGTGCTGGAGACTGGGAGAAGTCAGGGCAGAAAGAGATGAACAGCTCTCAGTGCAGCCCTAGCAGGAGTGGGGATAAGTTGATTTTTTTTTAGAGAAACTGGCTTGTGCGAGTGATTTGGTCCTGCAACCGTAAAGGGAAGCAGCTAGTGAGAAACGTGCACTGCTCACTGTTGTCTTGGCAGCTATCTAAGAAATTTTAGACTGTAGATCTTTAAACTTTGAAGTGCCCTCAGCTGTGGGCATTTAAAAAATATGTTGCTGCTCTTAGGACTACCTTTTCGAAGAGCTGCATATTCTTCGTTGTTCACATTTACTTTACTTTCCAGAGCGCAGCATCAAGGGTTTGCCCCAGACAATAAAATACCCAGCTCATGGTTGTAGCCATCGAACCTAAAGGAAAGGAAGATGATCTTGCAGCTAATGTACTTCCTTGGGACTCAGAGGATTTCCGTGACCGTGTCATTCCTAGACCCCCGTCCGACTTCAGGGGAGCCTCTAACAGGACAGACCGGGGGGGCTCGCCTTGCCTGCCCTCAAGGCTGGCTAACATCAGGAGGCAAACCGGCCGCCTTGGCTTGGCCTTGTGCCTAAACTAATATTCCCCCTGAGTGTAAAACATCACCAAACATCCCTTGTCTCATGAGATAACCTGGCACGGGAAGAAAAATAGAAAGCTACTTAGGAAACCTGGCTTGTGGATGGGCAGGAGTAGCTCCAGGTGGGAAGAGTGAAGGAGAGTCTAGAGAGCTTGGCAGGGCTTGCGTAAAGGCACGAGGAGAAATTCCTCTGCTGCAGGGAACCAGCCTGGTATTTTCTTGACAGGTAGCTTTAAAAGAACAAGGCAAAAGGGAATATGAGGAATATAACTGATTAGAATATGTAGCTTGAACAATATCCTGAGATTTTTTTAATATGTATAGCTTTTTACAAAGCTTTGTGAAGGTAGCCGAAACCTGGTTATCTCTAAATCCAAGAACCAAGAAAAAAACCCCAAACAATTGGGATTTTTTTATTATTTTCTATACCTGTAAACATGCACATTGTTCAGGAACTGCAATTTTGTGTGCTTCTCCCCTGCAGCCATTCCCTCCCCTCTTCTCCTTACGGCTGATCAACAGTTAAACTAGATCCTCACTGCATTTCAAAAAGAAATATCTGCTGTTACACTGGGTCTATAGCAAAAAAGAGGGGAGTTGTCTATATGAATAGTACAGAAGACCAGCTATCTTTAAAGGAGGCAAAGCTGTGAAACATTTCCCATTTCCACAGCAAATACCAAGTTCCAGGCTTTTAGACAGCATAGTTAGTGCTGTGATTAACCACACCGGTTGCCAGTGCACCACCTCAAGTTTTCTCTGTGAGATCTTTGCAATATTGACATAGATACTTTGCAATATTCACATAGATACAGGAGCTTTCAGCCTTACATTATGCACGTTTTTAGAAGGCCTTCCAATTAACATGATGATATGATATCTACCAGGTGCCTAAGAAGAAAAAAATTCTGAATTTATTAGAGGATTTTATAATATGTTGGTAGTCTTACCATGCAGAAATACCCTGTTTTTATATAGCCCCATTCAGGCCTGGTTTTCCTAACATGTTTGTCCTACTTTTCCCCAGAGCAACAGATTTCTAGACACATGCTGCAGATTTTCTGCTCTACAGCTCACACAAGTACCCAGAATAAGCTGAGCTGGTTCCTGGTTATCCTGAAAGCATTTTCACACTAGCCCAGTATTAAAGAGCAGATGTAAGAAAATTAACATGGGCTCGGGTTTGCAGGTCGGGTTGATGCAGATACTTGCACCATGCCTTTCTTCAAGGTGCCACTTGAAGAAATCTTCAGTAGAACAAGTGTCGCCCAAATAAAGTGCAAATTTTCTTTAAACACAAATGCAAGGTTATTGAGGCCAAAGGTGAATATGAACACTCCCAACAGTGCCAGCACAGCTGCAAAAGAGCCAGGCTGGATGCCTGGAGAGGAACTTGGAGCTGCTACCTCACAGAGTGTTTTGATGCCAAAGTCTTTTCCTGTACTCTGTAACACAACAGGAAGAATATTGAAGTATAAATATTTTTTCCCTGAATTACAGTCTTTCAAAGTTCTTCCATGATAAAGAAAATGTATACGCTGAGATGCAAGCCTAGAGGATATTACACAAGAAAAGCATCTCTGAGTGGGTCACAATTGCAAACTTAGATGCTTAAAATGTACATGTAGTTACGTTCATTGCAGTTTAAAAATCATTTCACATGCTTAAAGTCAATTTGAATAGGACGGCAAGGGGCAGCAACACTTATTTCCAGCATGTACTATCTGCTTTTTATAATTTATTGAAGAAATTCGGGAGAAGAATTGTTTTCAGGTTGTACCAGCATGAAAATGAGGTGAAACACACCCAGAGTTGAAGCGGAGCCGAAGCCCTGCACTTATCCTCTGCATTGCACCGATCTGGTTTGCAAGTAGGAAATTTTCACCTTCTTGAAGTGTGCAAAGCAGCCCAAGGGAAGGGCAAAACTGTCTTGCATCCACCCACGTGATGGGCACCATGCTCCTCAGCGAGGGATGGAAACGAGAGAAGAGGCATTACTTTCAGGCTGCCCCTCTCATCCAAGCAGCCCCTTTGCTGCCAGTTTTTTCTCAGCAAAGGGAAAATCCATTTGGCTGGCGTCATTTCCTGAGAGCGCCAGCCATTTGTCGTGCTTCTGCCTTTGCAGGCTTTATGGCACTTGTGTAATGGGCAGTTGGGTTTTAAGGCGCTCTTAGGAGAGGCGGCGGACACAGAGCATGCCACCGGTCGATCCCCTCTTGGTTCATAACCACGTTAGCTGCCGCTGTGCAGCCGCAGCTGAGACTTATGCACCTTGAGCTAATTTTTTCCTCTTCCATTTGCACGTGCTGCTCCAGTTAAATGCTCGCCACCCACCACCCCCACTGGCAGAGAGAGGAGGGGGACCTGGGAACAACGAGGGCTGAGGAGAAGTGAGGGGCTCCACATCAGCTATCCCCTCCCTCGCCTAAACGTGAGCTGGTTCTTACCGTGGTGGTCCCAGCCTGAAGCTCTACTGGGGAGGGGGAGAGTAGCAGGAAGGTCTCCGACAGTGATGAGCTGCTTTGGAGCAGGGCTCTGTGCAGACAAAACACCTACTCAGCCTGTTGGCAGCCCCTATAGTAAGGATTAGTTGCTTGGTCTAAGGCCAGTAGTAAGGGGGACTTAATGGGGCAATGTCCTCTCACTGTTGCTTCTCTCTTTGGTGCAAGGGGAAGTGAGTAAAACTAAAGCAGAGTATCTACCTGGAGCTGTCAGGGACTGAGCAGCAAACCCGTGATTTCTGCTCCGGTACATTTGCCTGCTGTCTATCTCTGATTATTGTGTGTCCAGATCAACCTGCAGAGAAGCATAGTTCTGCTGCTTCAAAGGATTTCTTACTGGCTAAGGATTAATCAAAAATCCAAACAAAATCACAAGACAGTATTTCAACTGCAGCCGCTTGAAGTTCCGCTCTGAAAATAAAGGCTACACAAAATAACATTGCAGACTAGCAGCAAGAAATGAAAAGATGCAATACAGTCACAGTAAAAGAAGGAAAAAGAAGATTCCTCTATACGCCACCCCTACCGACACAAGCAGCAGTGAAGCTCCAGGACCTGCAGGATCTGTTTGTGCCCTCTGATACATTTATGCACGCTGGGGTGCACTTTGTGGAGATGTATCTTCTTGGCCCTGTAATTATTGCTTAGGAAATAATTCTACTGGCAATCCACGGACAAGTATGAAGTCCCCCTCTGTGCCTTCTGAGTGCGGGTCAGTAAAACCTAGCAGGCAGGACCAGAGAGTGGCTTTCCAAGGACTAGGAGCAGGAGCTGTATCACTCCTTCATGGCTGTCAGCCTGCATGTTATATACACCAGTCCCATGATGGGTAAGAGATGGTGCCACTGCGTTGCTTCTCATCAGCATGGACATCCCTCTGGGGGATAAACCCCAGGTGTGCACCATGGGGTATGTGGGGTGGCTGCACAGGGACAGCAGGAGAAGGTGGGGCAGCACCAAAGTCATCCATGCAGAGAACAACAGAAGCTCCTGGGAAGCTCTCCAAAGGTCTGACCTGGGCCTCCTCTGGGTATTTCTTGTGGTACAAAGAGACTTTCTTTCCTCTCTGTTTATGTATGAGGGTGGGATGGCATGAAGCCCACTCCCTCGGTCTGCAGCAACCTGGCTGTTTGCAGAAGCAGAAGGTCCCAGCTGTGGGAGGTGTTTCCCTGGTGGTCCCGCCACATGTCGAGGGCAGGTCACAGCTCAGCAGGTCCTGAGCAAACAGATGTGCATCCAGCACATCTGCTGGGAGCCATCTGGTGAGTGGGAAGGTGTTTGGCCATTGCTGGAGGGACACTTCTCACAGCAGAAGCTTGCTCTTACCAGCCAGCAAGTCCCACCAGAAGCCTGGGCTGCTGTCTCGGCCATGTGAGTCGATAGGCTGAAGTGGCCTAGTTTTAATAGAAGAGGCACTTTCAGGTGAAATGTTGAATCTTCTCACCCCCAGGAGAACATGTCTCATCAAAATTTTATATGGCCTTGGGATCTTGCTGTTTTATAAACAAGGCATTTCCAGATGCATAAATAAGAAAAGACTGGAATATCACAAATTGCTTGTGTGGGAAAAAAAAAAAAACAAAGGAAGAAATTAAAACTCAGGAATTTACTTAAAATATATGGAAATCTAGATACACATTTGGGAGTTTTATCCAACAGCAATACTGTTGCTTTTTCAGGAAACTAGAGTAACTCGGAATTTCCTACATGGTTCCTTCTTTCTCCCTGGTGTACTTTATAACATCACCTTTGAGCTGAGGTCCTGAATGTGTTGCTGGGATAGGTGGTGCAGGGTGTAGGTCATCTCAGGTGGGGTTTTAGGGACCCTTCTAAACTAAACATCCATTTATATGGCTACCTGGCGTTACATGGGACGGGACTTGATGACCCAAGTGGTCCCTTCCAGCTTCCCATTAAAGAAAATTAGTGAAAGAAATGTTTGCTGTTCTAGGGATCTTTTTCGTTGCCATGAGGAAGCCTTCATGCAGTAAAGATTATACCAGTTGTAATACCGTTATGCTAAAAGAAGGTTTTATCTCTTTGTTCCTATCATCTGCCTCCCCAGTGAAAATAACGTTTTGCCTTTACATGAAAAATAAACCGAAGAAAAGCTTACTATTTGTGCTGAATTTTTTCCAGTCCAGCTGTACAAAAAGTCATTTTCCAAAGCTACAAAATGTATTTTGAGTCTTTAAGAAAAGAATAAGAGATCTTTGGGCTTTAGCTATTGCTAAAGATCTCTAGGGTCTTTAAAATGCTGCATTAATTCCTTTGCAACTCTTTCCATCCTTCCCGAAAATCCTTGTAATGATTCAGATTGCTTCCTCCATTGTGTATTATTCTAGGGGCATAATAGGGGATGCTAGGGGAGGAGTAAGGACCCGCAGTGCTAGTTGTTGTGCTAACACGGAGTGGTAGAGGCCAGCCCCAGGTTAGGGTGTCCCACAGGCTCTGCACACCCACACTCATGCACACAGACACACATGGGCTGATGCTGACATTTTTTACCTTCTGAGAGGTTTTAATGACGGTGCCATTTCAGAATGGGCTTTGGTCTGCTATAGCCACATTATCCTTGGCAGGCTGTTTGTTGTATGAAGAACCTGATCAAAAGATCGTTGCAGGTTCTGGAAGAGTCTGTCTTCCTTTTAGAAGAACAGGACCCTTGACTCCTGTGAGCAACCCACTCCTCGTGCCGATGGGTGAGACGCTGCTCCCCTCTTTGGCTCAGCTCTGGTAGTATTTGACAGGTACAATTGCTCTTCTGGCAGCAAGATTGCAGTTCTGGCAGCTTTCAGAGCCTCTGATACACTGTATGCCACACAGCTACCTAGTGAACCTGGAAGTTACGGAGGGCTAAAAACCAGGGAAATGCTTGGAAGTGTGCTTGCTTGGGACAACCGGGTAAAGTTTCCATGTCCTGCTTCCTCCACATGCCATTTGTTTGGAAAAGGTCTGATCAGGTTGTTAAATCACTCTGATGCTAATGTGCTCCAGGTGGTCCTACACTGCTGGGAGCTGACATGTGTTTCATCACGGAGAGGCACAGCGGTAAGTGCTTACAACATGGAAACACCACAAAGGCTGCCAGTTGTCATTTGTTCAACAAGCAAAACGATCAGCACTAATTATAATGTACCAGCCCAGCGCCGGTGCAATCCCTGAACCACAAACAGAACCCCTGCAATAAATATAAATAAAGCCGAGAAAGGGCTGCTGAGATATAAATAAATAAAACCATCTGCAAAAAATTGCCCTCACCTCCCTGACAAAAGCTCTCCCTAAAACGGAGGGTGGCTGCCAAGCGCATGCTTGCTGCTTGCCTCTGTGCTTAGGGAACCATGATGGACGGCATTTACAGACCCAGAGCGGGTCCTTCGGGGGTTGCTGGCTCTGTGAGGGCATCCTTTGCGGTTCAGCACCTGAGCCTGAGTCGTAGCACCCTTCTGGGTCCCCTCTGCTAGGAGACTGGAAATCAAAAAGGGGCAGTGGGATACCATGGCTGTATATTGGTATAGATACCATATATATATACCCATATACCTATTGCAGCAGAAAGCCTGGTGTGATAACTTCTCCCTGAAGATGCCTGGTATCCAGCCCCAGTCACCGGTTCCTTTGCAGAATGTTTTACGTCGTGTGAGTGGATGGAGGGTACACCTCAGCACCTTGTCAGGAGTTAACCCAGCATCATGTAAGTCAACAGGAATATAATTTCTTTATGACTACGAGATTTGTGTGTGTTGGAAACCCATTGCCTTGCATGTAGGTTGGGGTTGTTCAGTGCCAGCAATGGTCTGAGTCCTTTGGCAGTCTAAGCCCTTCAGATTTGTAGAGATGTCATATGGGGTCAGAAGAGATTTTGAAACCGCTGGCCCAGGATGGCTCATCAGAAAGAAGCCACAAATATTTGTGATTGACAAGTCCAAGGTCTAGTGCTAAATTTTTTTTTTTCTCACTTGGAGTCTTTGACTCTCAAGATTTTCGAAGACGTGTAGGTACTCAGGGAGACTTCCAAGAGTCCCAAGCAGGATATAGCTCTGTGTTTCCCGTGGGGGGAGTAGAGCTAAGCTGCAAGCAGAGCTGACAGAGAGTAAGAAGAGCTTTCTGACGGGAAGTGTGGAACACTTCAACCTTTCACTTGAACATGGCCCCCAGCAGGCAGCCGGGTCAGACTGGAGGATAAGGAGACAGGAGCAGGCAGGAGCCGGACAGATGTATCTGACCCTTTCCTGGTCCTTGTCTCTGCAGCGCTGGTGGTTGGTCCTGCAGCCAGAGCACAAGTGATGCCCTGTGAAGGGTCAGACACCCCATGGCCTCCTTCCCGTAGCCTATCCATACCTCATCCCAGTGTGTGGGATAAAATAAACAGCCAGCATGGAGATCAGAGTACTTTCAATATATCAAAAAAGTATTTTATGGCAATTTCACACCCAAATATAGAATGTCTTAACAGAAAAAACTATCAGCCGTGAGTATCCGTGACTGAAGGCTTTTCGAAGATCCAAAATATTCTGGGTTAGTCAATATAGATGAGGGAATAAAAAATATCTCTCCTTTTTTCTGGCCTGATGTTAGTGGACAATTTTAATAAATTTCTTGCTGGACCTTCTGCACCTCAGCAGCATGCCCATGCCAGTGTGGGCTTGGCACCCTGGTCATTTGGGTGGCACATGTAGTCATGGTAAACAAAGCAGCCCCCCCACCCTTCCCGGTTCTGCAGTATAGCTCAGCTGACATGGCTACAACACAGCTGGAGGTCTCAGCACCTTAGGGCTGAAAGATGAGGCTAATGACAGCCTCCCCTCCCCGCTTTTTAAATGGCAGATTAAAAATGATTGAATTACTTTTGTGTGGGAGCTCTTCTCTTGTAAACTTTGGGATAACAGAGCACGATATACCAACATATTGAGTTTCTCCTCCATTTCACAGCAATATGAACAGCATAATTTTCATGGCAAGGTCACTATAATGGTTTCTTTTCTTTACTAAACCTTATACCACAACCCTAAATACTGAGTTATATTTTCAGCCACTAAAATCCCCCTTCCCTTTCTTAAAGTATCAGAAATGTCTGAGAGAATGAGCATCCAAATGTTTTCCACCTGTTTGGCTGAATTTGTGGTCTTGCTGTTTAAAAGTATTTGAAGCCAATATTTGTTTCAGCCACACTGGAAGTTCATTTTCTATCAGTTCCTCTCTGCTTATTTCTGGCATTTTGCCTACTAAATTTAAACTACATTTCTCAGTCTGTTTGTAAGATGTTCTTTTTTTGGCTCCAAACTGTTATGCTAATTAGCTACTATAACTAACTGCTGCACAAACTATTGTGCTAAAACTAAAAATGGACCATTTGTTTATGAAACTGTCCAACTGTTTATGAAACTGGTTGGAACCAGGGAAACCTGCAAGCCAAGGGATACATTCCTGCTGAAATCTCACTCCATGCAGAAATTTGCCGCTGGTCTCTGTCTTAATAAGCATCACAGCCAGCTTTTCAGTTTTCTTTTCTAATGAAGCACCTTTTCTAGCTCATTATTGCTTCGTTTAGATTTGGTCTTGTTTCTATTTAACTCTGAAGTCTCCCCAGGTTATCTGAGAACCACCCCATGTTTAGCTTCATTGTGGTTAAGTACTGTTTGATACTGCTTCCAAATGTCATTTTCTTCATTGTAATTGTGCTGCTCGTCATCAATGTACTAGTCATTAGTGGGAGGAGTTATACTTACTTATTATATCGAACAAGTATTTTTCAGATGTCAACAGCAATAGGTCTGCAAATGACCTCGGTGTGTGACCTAGCTGAAACACTGTGCCAACTTCTGGGTCTTCTGAGTGGGAAAGAGGAGAGAACTTCCACCACAACCGTGCACATTCTGCATCTTGAGACTTATCGATTCAACTTTCTCCTCTAATAATCTTGGTTTTCATCTACTGAATGCTGTGCCTTTTCAGCTAAGAAAGAGTCACGCTCTGCATATGTTCTTTTTTACCATTAATAAGAGACTCACAGTTTTATTTTCAAGGGCAATTTATCATACTAGATCTCCATGCTAAGTGATTGAGAGGAAATCCAGTTTAATCCATTGCTTGTGGAAGAAAATCCAACTAGAATTTTAACTAGATGAATCAAATGTGAATTATTTTGCTGCTTCTAAGTGGACTGTACACAGATCCAAATTAAAAAATGTCTTTGAAAGTTAACTTGGGATTACTGATACTAGACTGATTCTAGTAATCCATCCAAAATACTGTTTTTAATTGACATTATTACATATCTCTTACTAATCCTCAGCTCCTAGCAGTCCTTACTATCAGACAGCGCTGCTGGGTCTGTGTGCGAAAATCCAGGAAAGCATCTTAACTTTTAAAAAAGATATGGTCCAGCCAAAGCATCAGTAGGATGCTTCATTCTGCAAAGGTACTGCTTCAGACCTCTGGTACGTGTCAGTGCTGCTGGGTGCTCCTGGGTAAGGTGGGGGATTTCCAACTTTGGACCGTGGTGTATCTGCAAGAAAAGAGAAAAATCTCTACAGAACATTTGGTCACATAAGAAATCCTATCTTTTCAGCTAATTGACATTTAATTAAAAGCAAAAAAAAAAAAAAAAAAATCTATTGCGTGTGAGCTGCTGCTAATCCCATGTATTGAAAAAAATGAGTCCAATCCCAAGAAACGTGAGATTAATTAAAGTAAAACATTTGAGCTTTCTCTGAAGCTCGTGTTTCCCTGTTATCCATGGGTTTCCTATTTCGTTTTCATGTTTGCCTTCCCAGCCATGTGGGCTAGAAATGAACTTTTAAAAAGAAAGTTGAGACTCTTGCACATTAAATCAGTTTAGCTAATGGACCTCTAAAGAAAATATTCATTACCAGGTGACTTGTAATAAAACCTTTCCTCAGTGGTACAGTGTGTGAGGTGCTGCTCTTCATGGGCTGGCTGCTACGAGTACTTGGTGTGCCTTGCTCTCGGGTGGATGGCTGACCTCCAGCCCTCTTCCAGGGTCAAGGCAAACGCTGGAAGCCTACGCAGTGAGCACAAGTCCATGGCTTGGCCTCATTGCTGCAGGTGAGTGGGTTACTGGACAGGTAGTGTTCCTCAAAGGTCAGGTATCTGCATTCATCTATTTTCACATGAGATTCTACTTGTACTTTTGACCTTAAAACAAGGCTTTTCTATGCTTTTACCATGACAAATGCTATGTAAATAAAAATGCATTTGTTGTTCCAGCACCTGAGACTCTTAGGAAATACCAAACCTATGCTGAGTTAAAGGGGGAGGAACTGCCAGTGCAAGAAAACAGAGCAGGTCTTGAACAAATTAGCACCACATGTTTTCATTTAATGTATTTATTACAGTTTCTATTAAAAATCCAGCACTTGTCCAGTTACATAATGATATCATTTTGTGGATGGCAGGACTGGAACTGTCTTTATAAAATATGGTATTATTTTGCCTCATTATTCCAAGAACGTCTTCATTTCTGCTGAGTTTAAGGAAGCAGAATGAGGCTGATCCTGATAGTTTAGAAGGAAACGGGTACAAATTTTGTCAAGTAGTAGTTGAGTACTAGCTGTATAGGTGAAGCAAAAGGTACAGACAAAAGACACTGTCACAATTCCAGTTGCCATCATGTTGCGCTGGACACCATTGATAAAGTGGAACAAAAAGTCAACTTCATTGCTGCTCGGGCTCTGCCGCACAGCCCAGGACAGGTCCCTAGCCTGCAGCTGGTCTCTTTCTTGTATTTGTCTCACTCCAAATTGTGTGAGCTCTTCACCTTGGCATGCGCAGGGTATTTGCCAACACCAGCTGATGCCACTAAGGAAAATCTCCCTGTGTTGTGGCTGGGAGCCTCAACAAGGTAATTTTCTCCAGCCTGCAAAGGCAACTGTTGCATGCCACTCCAAAATGATAGGCTCGATTTTCCTCAGATTCTTAAAATAACTTTCCAAAGAGCCAGATTATCCAAATGAAGGCCTGCAAAGTGCTTTCTCCGCACTGGCCAGGGAACTTAAATCAACGAACCCCCAAACCCTAACATTTATCACCCCTTGCTGCTGTCACAGGCCCGTTCCCAGTCCCTTAAGGAAAATTCCTGAAGCGTGGCAGAGCTGGTGAGGGACTTGCTGAGAGTCTGCAAGGGGAATACTCAGTTATCTGTGCTGGCATTGCTGAGCTGGAATCAATATACATCCACAGATTTACACCGCCTAGAGATCAAGGCTCGGGGATGTTCCCATATCTTAAGAAAATAATACAGCTCATTGTGCTCTTGCCATTCTCCTCTTTTTTCCTCCCACTCTCCTTTATTTATCCCAACCTATTGGTGCAACTTCCTCTCCCCTTCCAACACCATTTTCCATAATCAATTACATTATACTTACTTTTGGTTTTGTACTGGTACATAACACCTCCCCATATACATTTCATATATGTTTCTTTGTAACATACCATACACATTTCTAAACCTTGACTTGCATGAAGAATGAAAGGAATAAAGTCAGGTGTATGGTCAAAATTTTCAAAGTTTGATGTAAAACTTAAAGGACAAGTACAACTATATAAAAAAAATAAAAACGGAAGAAATTATATTTCCATACATCATTCTGAGAGCTACTCTCTTTGCTCTCATTCATAGTTGAAGTGTTCGTCAATACCCTCTTCAAAATGGTCTTCTTTGCAGAGCTGTCATTTTACATCTGAAAACAAGCAGAACAACAGAAATTTGTGTTCCTGTTGAACACAGGACCGATTCTACTGATTTCTATGGTATTACTCGCACAATAATCAACTGTTTGATTTTTTTATGTTAATAAAAAAGGAAAATTCAGCTCTAAAATGTGAAATGAGATCTCTTTTCCAATGAAAAATACTTTCAGTGTCTGATCTCATTCTGCTTAATGCCTGACAGTGCTATAGACTGAGTCTTTATTACTGAGAAATTGTTTATTTAAATCACCACAATATTGCAAATACCTGCAAATAGAGTACTTGAGGTTTTCTATTGTTCAGAAGGACCATATCCACAATGGCCTGAGTTCTGAGGATATGATTTTTTGGCTGTATCATTCTAAGTTAGTTAAATGCAGCAATGGGGCTTTGAGGATATTGTCTCTGCAAATTCCTGCAATAATTACTGTGGATTAGCACATAGCATAATCACAGTCTTATAAGTGTTAAGTGTTCTAAAAAGCAGTATGAAGATTATATTCCTGACACACAGCCAGCTAGAAAATTACCATCTTATTAATGACCTAACCTGAGAAGAAAAAACCTGTGACTCAGGACTCATTAGAACATTAAGAAATACAATGGAATCTTTTCTTCTTTTTATTCCCTCTTTCTTTCAGTGATAACAATGACAACAACCCAGGCTCTACCATTTATAAAAATGAATTTTTCTTGGTTGCAACACAATGACTTTGCTTAGGTTGCCTGGACTCAACATGGCATTTGTTTATGTAAATTTTTATTAGCATCTAAGCTTAATTTTTTATTTTCTTTTTTAATCAGAAAATTGGATTATTTATTCTTCTTTCCAAATGAAAGCCCTAACCAAATGAAGTCAATGGGACGTGTCACTGACTGCAGCACTTACACCACCAAATTCAGTATACATTACCTGTGTCATGTATCACACAGCACAGTTATGGCACAAGGACCCAGTAACTTGAGAATTGGCCACCAAACTGTCTGAGGTCCCATGTTCTTGGTGACCTACATCCTGGTCCCAGCACAAGGAAAGAAGGGTGCTGAGTAACATCATGGATTTGCTCCTCCACAGACTGCAGCATCTTCTGCTGGGGACCACAGGGCAATGAATGTAGGGGTCAGACCCAGGAAGGTTTTGAGGCAGGTCATCACCTTGGCTCTACAAAACCTGAGCTCTGTGGGTACTGCATTGACCTCTTCTCAATAAACCTTAACAAAGGCACAGAGTGCATTTCCTCAGCTGAACTAGGGGAATCAACAATGATCAGAATTGAAAGCTGTACACATTGAGGAGTGCAGCTGAAATCTCTCTGCTGGGCTGATCTCGTTTTTCTTTACTTCACTTAAAGAACACATTGGATATGCTTTTGTTACTGGAACAACCTCTGGAAAACATACAGTGACTGCAAGCAACAAAACATGTTTTATTAATGCACTGTGGGTTATTACCAAGACATGCTTGCAAATTTGGAAAAATCTGTTCTTATTTAAATATAATAAATAAGCTGGGTTTGAGATTTGAAAAAACTGTTTAACAATATTTCTGTCACCGAGTATGCATTTGATCATGCTGATAGATATGAAGAATAACTGTATGGAAGCTGCACTGGAGAAAAATGAGTGTAGGAGGAGAACTAAGAAAAGGAATCTGCAGCAGAAACCACAGCCTCGTGGTACAGGAAAAAAAGGAAGTATCTGTTGTAACTTGTACGGGAAATTTATCTATTGCAGTGACATTTTGAGGCTGGAGTTGGGGGTTCTTTGAGAGTAAATATTATTATACAATGAAAAGGAGATTGTAGGGTCTTGACAAAGCTAGATGCCAGCAGTTTGATTCATTACCTCAAGTAATTCTTGCGTGTAAACAGAAGCCCCCAAACCCACTCCCACATACTACTGAAAATGTTCACTGTTCTGTTTTGTCAGCCGGATGAAAGTCATGTCACAGTTTGTATAAAGGAAAACCTTTTATTTCAGAAAACATATTCCACAGTAAGTCACAAGAAACCAGCCTATGTAGCATAAAGTGCAACAAACTGAGAACTAGGTTTCTAGATTCTACCCTGAGAAAACAAGGGTAAACAAAATACATTTTCTAACCTAAAAAATCTCTGCCTTCCTTGGACACGTTATGTGGTGAAGCCACAATGGTTTTACCATTTAAATATGAACAGATTCCTTTAAGAAAAGAAAGAAAGGTTTCCATCAATGTTCCTTCTTTTGAGTCTGTCCTGGGGGTGTCCTTCCTTCCTTGTGTTGCCACATCCACACCAAACACTGTTTGAATTCAGTGATATGTGCACACAAAATGTATCTACCTTTTCTGAGAACTCTAGATACCTGTCACAAATGTACCGGTGACATTTTCCTGGGCCTTTGCAAAATTTTTGCCTTTAAAACCTCCCTACTCCCAATGTTTAAATTGACATGCTCTTTGGGATCTGCTATACATACACATTTCAGATGCATCCTTTACCAGTTAGTGGTGATGGTAAAGAGAAGACAAATCAGCCAGAAAAGTCCAGCTCCTCCAAGAGAACAGTAAATAGAACAACTTCATTTCAGTTACCCTGTCGTATCTTGGGAACATTTTGAATACTTCTGGCTTGGTATTTTCCCAAAAAGCCAAAATTGTCCAGACACACTAATAAAAAAACAGAGAACAATTCATTTTGTTTCTAACTGGAACAGATCAGAAAACACTCTTGCATTTATTTTTCTTGTCCGAGTCCCAGACAACATCCCTCAACGCTGTGTTTTCATTTTGTGAGACTGAAGTCAGACAAAGCATGAAAAGCAGCCAAATATTGAATAAACATTTCTCAGGGAAGGTGACTGTGATAGTCAATCCATGATAACTCCCTGACTTACTCTTTTTTTAAAATAAGGGGAAAACCTTTCATTACATAATAATTTTCTAAAGATTTTTTTTTAAAAGTAAGTTACAAAGCCTGTGAACATCAGCCTTCTACATTTCTATCAAAATTCTGTGTTTTTTAAAGATCTTTCATATATTTGCTGGTTAGCTGAAAATAGAATCACTTGAATAATCTTTTTTTTCAATTAAGATGTGATTTTTGTTAAAAATGGATTTTACCATTAAAATATATTCAGTGTTCTCTCTTTTTTCAAGATTGGCACAATGCCTGTAAGGGCAACTGTGTGCTTGTGGGCTGCATGGGCTGTGGCCTGAGACAGTTTTGCCAGTTTATCATTCCATCAAAGCACTTTTATTAGAATATAAGGTACAGACAGGCACAAAGAACCGTATTTTGGTGTTTCTGAAAAGAAACTACAATTGAGACAACAGGTCACCCAGGCTAAGGAACCATGATCAGACTGAAGACACTAAAATTAGAGAAGGTTTACCACCTTCTCAGCTAGCAAAAAGTCTAAGTTGGCAAGGATTTGCTTGCATTGGTTTGTATTGAAAACACATACATTTCTTTTTTGTAAACAAGACTGAATGCTTTGAAGATGGTAGACTGAAGTCAGCACCTCACTAAAGCTTTTTCAATAGCAGGCTTTGCCACCAAGTGCTGGGAAGATAATTTTTATTGCCAGAGAAAGCAGGAGATTGCTGTTCAAGCACAGCATGCTCTGAAAAGGCAGCTGCAACTCCTCATCCAATGATTTCTTCCTTTGTTTCCAAACCTGAGATTTATTCGTTTTCCCCTTCTTTACCCATTGGAAAAATCTCCTGACTTCCATAGTTAAAGCTTTTTAACTAGAGGATGGGGGAGAGAGAAGAAAAAGGAGGCAGAGGGGTAAAAATACTTTGCCTAACCCTCATTTGTTGAGATGGAGGTTGCTAATCGCCTCATGTATTCACACCTTTATGCCACGTTTCAGTAAGATCATAGACTTTCTCTCTAACCACATCAAAGCATCAGACAACACAAACAATGGCAGCACATACGGCCTTCCACTCCATCATTGCTATCTACAAAGAGCTCCCGTGGTAGGACCAGTGGTGGGACAATCTGCTCAGTTTTATGCCCGCAGCTTCATTCCACTTTGGGAGGCAAAAATGAACATGCCTTGAGTCTGAGAACTGCTTTGAGTGCACACGAGGAAATCGGCAGGTCTTAGTGCAGTGCCCTGGTCCCACGGCATGGGAGAGGCAAGGTTCATCGAGGCACAGCACGGCGTAGCTGGCTGATGGCAGCAACCACAACAGCACGAGGTTGATGGTGGATGGAACAGAATATTTACTGCGCATTGCAAAACCTGTGCCACTTTGACAGAAGTTGCTATTTTCTTTCACTCTGGCTGATGCTAGAGAGTCCCTGGAGCCCGCTGGGTCTCCAGGCTGGTGAGCTCATGGTACTTTTAATAATCAGAAATTATTCCCATGTGGCTGGGCTGATAGACAGATTGACAGGATCTACCTTCAGGGTAGAATTTGCTCTGAAACTGTAACAGCAGCACTGAGGGATCGATGTGGAGAGGTGCTGGGTTTTCATGGCTCCCCTGGAGTCTGTAAGGGTAGGATTGCTCTGTGCCAGTGTATGATGAGAGGTGGGCAGAGAAACTGAGCTAGAAAGAAACCCAGCATTTCTATTTTTTTTTTTTTTTTTGCTTTTTTCCAGGAAGCAAGCCCTCTCAGCTGGGGGTTTTGCTGGAAACCATTCAATGCAATGAGATTATTTAATGTCTTTCTTTCTTTTAGCTTGTCTGTTTTGGGTGCTTTAAGTCTACTGGACCAGATTTCTGCCTGTTTACAGCTGTGGCAGCACAGCTGCCACAACATGGCTCAGCAGTGACAGCCACCTTGGGGCTCATGGCAGTGTCCTTTGGAGGTCTTCAAACCACCATGGACTTCTGACGGAACAGGGGAACCATCAGCCCTGCCCATCGGGCACCAATTTCAGATGCTGCGAGAAGGGGGAACCTGTGGTCTGCAGCCAGAGTGGCTCATGAACATGGATTACCAGGTGGGAGGGACATTGCTGTCTTCTCCACCCCCTCTTGCCTTTGTGCCCAGCCCTGCCAGCTGGAAGCAGAAACTTTCCTTTCCCTAATTTGTTCCTTCTATTTTTTGTTATTTTCAGCATGTGCATTTTACTGTGAATTTTATTGCTTCTTCAGCTATGCTTTTTTCTTCTTATCCCCTGAATTCCCTAAGCTTTACATCCTAGTGGGGTGGCTCTACACTTTGTTTATGTTGGTAAATCTAAATGATATTCCTTATCCCCATTTGTATGGAAGATTAGTAGCAAAGCAGGCTGAAGAGAGGTGGTAAGTCAATCAATGAATTAACCTCCTGGTTAAATGCTGTACTATGTGACAGGACAAATGCATCATGATCCCTCTTTGGTTTAGAAATGTAAATTTCAACAAGGGAGATTAGTGCAGTTTATAATGACCTAGAATGTTTGCTTTAAAAAATGATACCCCAGATGTTGGCCGGCAGACAAGGATGCAGCCTCTAGAGTCCTAACAAGATGCTTGCAACATGAAAAATGTGCTCTTATCAAGAAGTGGAGACTCCAGGCTCAGTATTGATTTAAATTTATGAGCATATTTCAAAGGCAGCAGAGGGTTTATTTCGTGCAGATGAGTGGCTGAAAACAGTATTTCGCTTGCTTCCCAGGGCCGAGCAGAGAGGTGTATGTGCAAAATTGTACATGTAAAGCTGTTCCCATGCTGTACAAGGAGGACAACCCAAACCCATCCATCCAAATGACAAAGAAGACGGATCACTCCTCAGCCTTGAAGGACCAGCTGTGGCACAGGAGATTTGCTTTTGAGTCCACCTGCAGTAGTGGGGAATTAGCTGTGGTGACAGCTGGAGTATGGGCAACTCTTCAGTTTTGCATCTGGAAGAGGACAGATGATCTCTGGTGCAACCCAGATCAGCTTCTTCCTCATTAATGAGGGCTGAAGAGCATTTATCCCTTTCCTTGCATTCTTGAAGAAAAAACAGCTTTTGAGAATGACTAGTGAGGATAAAAGATTTACTGTAAATGTCCCCATTTCCCTGTGGATTGGCCAACTGTGGCAGGGAACTCTTTCTAAGGACAAGTTCTTCCATAATTACCTATCATGGATTGTCCCATGCCAACCTCTTTGGAAGACCCAGATCATTTACTTTAGCTGCTTGTAAACTGTCTCACAGGTCCATGTAACAAGAAATTAGGCAAAGGCAAAATTCTTCAGTTTGCAAACAAAACCCTTAGTATTTTCCAATTCATTGCCTGTCCCAGACTTCTTATTTCTATTTTGAAATGGACTTTATATATTTTTAGGAAGGCATTCTAAACTTAAAAGCTGATTGAAGCTTACATGATCTTGCATACATTTTTAAAGCGTAAGAGAGATATTTTACATTCTCTTTAAAAACCAGAACCTTCCTTTTTACTTTTCAGGATCTTCAGCTACTGCTTTCCCCAAACTCTTCAACTGTCTAGTTGTGCCTTATTTCTCTTCATCAGATGACATACAGGTTTATCAATGATAAAACGCTGATGCTAAGTTCTCAAGGATTAATCTGACCATTTTTTTTCTCTTTGATTTGCATTTTTAATAAATATATGTATCATTAGGATACTTTTTAAACATCAGAAGCATTATATGCATTTTAAAGCGTAGAGAGAGGTGCACTTTGCTAATTATGATGACTAAAAGCTCAGATGCCTTAAACTCTGTTCTTTATATAATTCACACTGGATAAAATTTAGAAAGGTGGCCTTGATATCTGAGCCTGTCCAGGATAGATATCTCTAGGTGGAGCCTAATACAAGCCTCACAAGCAGTCCTCTTTCACCCAGAAAATTCAAAGGGAGAGAGAGAAACAAAAGATGGAAGTCTAGAAGAAGTGAAGTGCATATAACTCTGAAAGAAAAGAGAGAAACTGTAGAAATAAATTATTAATGGAACAGCCTTGCTAAAATTATATGGTCCTTTTAAACCATAAGTCAGTTTTTAGGAACAGAATCTTGTCGGCTTTTAGAATGAGATTACAATTACATTTAAGTGAAATTGAATTAGTCATGTTATAAAATGGGAGAGCTGTAAAAAGAGATAGTAATTTAAAGAAAGTCAGCTCCTAAAGAGTCCTCCTGGAGAAAAAAAAATGCAGTCTGGCCACAATGAGAGCCCTGACGTCTAGAGGGAAAATTCCCGAAGGAGTCCCGAGCTAGAGCATAACCACCACTGTACATCTGCCATCCAAGCAAAGACATCCATCCCAAACCACAGGAAATTAACTGTATCTAGAATAGAATTAAAATTAGAATTAAAAAACAGTAGAGTTAGAATTTTTAAAGAAATGAAAAAACTTTTAAGGGGCAATTTATAGACACAGTGATTGGGTGTGCAAGAGTCACTTGCCAGGTAGCAAGGTGGAGAAGGAAATAGCAGTGAAAATATGGTAACAACGAAAATGTGGTGGATGATGTGAAGGTTGTACATAACTTACTGAAGAGTCCCTTACCCCATGCCTTTTGTGAGACCTCAAAAGGTGGATCTCTTATTTGTAATCACTTTGTATTTACATAGGTGCACACATCATCACCAAGTTCTGCCTGAAACATAGTAGATTAAATACTTCTCAACCCTTCTGCAACTCAGAAAGCATTGACCAAAACTTGTCCTCTGGTCTCAGTGGAAATCCACTGCTGCTTCACTAGAAAAGTTGCACTTAAGTTCTGTTTTGAGGGTTTGTACCTGTCCTATGTATGAGAAAAATTTCAACCATCTCTAGATGCATCAGAGGCAATATGTGGCAGAAAATACAAGAGAAAACTCACGGTTTAGATCTACGCTTGGATTCAACATCTGGTGGTTAAACCTAAATTAAAGCTTTTGGAAAAACAGAACATTTTGAGTAGAAGGGCCAATGCCTTTTCTAAGGTTTTCTAGATTATTTTAATAATTTAACATGTATTTATTCCCATTACTTAGAATTAGGCAGACAAAAATTCTGGCATCTTTTTAAAGGCATATTTTCTTGTTGCAAATGCATCTGTAGTTAATCCAAATCAAAAAACCCACAAAATTCTTCATGGCAATCTAGGGGAGGTTTAGAGGAGCAGACAGACTGAGATTAAAAACATGGCATAAAAAGTTACGCTTGTTACTTAACAACTTCATAATACAGGTCTTTGCTGCTCGTATGATGTTCGTAAGTATGACAGGAAAATACAAGAACTCTGTGCTGCAGTGAGTACAAAGTGTCTCTTTTAAGCTGAGACCATTCTCCTAACCCGAGAGGTGGTACAGCACAAGCAGACTCCAAACTGAAGTATGCAGAGATATGTGTATTATATACTACACTCTATTTTGCATAGACCCTGAAGAAAGTATTTCTCACTTAAGGGGAGACTTATTATATGACCTTTGTATTTTGAGGATCCACCTGGAGAATTTTAATCACTCAGACAGCATGAATGGTTCAAGTCAGCTCTACTTACAATCAATTACAATGTGTAAGCAATTTTATCATTAGCACAAGCCAGCAAAAAAGGCACCTTGATAGAAACAGTGCTGTTTACACCGTGTGCTATAATGTACCTTAAGATTTATCTTTTTCCTGATATTATATAGGAAATCAGGATATCAACCCTGATCAATGTATAGCAGCTGGGACAATGTTAGGACAAGATGGGATTGAGAAGCCATGCAAAATATTTTCCAGTTTAAGAGCACTGACTTCTATTGGATTTTAAAAAAAACATTTCATGGGATACACTGTGCTCCTTTACACAGCACTCCAGTGCCATAAGTCTCTCCAGCGTCCTTGGTAAAATCATCCTGTTACTCAGGCCACAAACCCCAGAAGCACACAAGGGAGCCAGCACTGACTAGTGCTCTTTGCAAAGGAGGCAAATATACTCTTGAATGTTTGCTCTGAAGGAGCTACAATAAAAGGTTTTGTAGGGTCGTCTGTCAGCTAAGATAGATCTGGGCATCCTCCGGACTCTGAATTACACAGAAGCCTGTTGGTCCCCTTCAGACAGAGAAACGTAGTCAGGTGAGAAAGATAAAGAAGGAGGTGACATGTATAGAGAAGAGGCATTAAATAAAGAAATTGCAGTTTGGATGGCAATAGAAAAGGAAGAAGATGAAAGGCATTAGTGGAAGTCTTATGAAATGCTTGTGCTGCCTGCACTCTGCGGAGTTTTTTATGTGTAGCTGTGTATTTCTCTGTCTTGGCACGGCCTGGAATGGGGTTAAATTTCTTCCTGGTAGCTGATGCAGTGCCGTGTTTTGGATTTGGTGTGAGAACAACGTTAATATCACACGGATGGTTTTAGCTGTTGCTGGGTGATGTTTACACCAAGCCAAGGACTTTTCAGCTTCCCAGGCCCTGCCAGCGCAAGGGCTGGAGGGGCACAGAAGCTGGGAGGGGGCACAGCCACGATAGCTGGCCGGAACTGGCCAAAGGGATATTCCATGCCATAGGATGTCATACTCAGTGTATAAACTGGGCAGAGTTGGACAGAGATGGAGCAGATCGCTGCTGGGGGACTGGCTGGGCATTGGTCAGTGTGTGGTGAGCAACTGTGTTGTGCATCACTGGCTTTTCTTGGGTTTTATTCCTCTCTCTCTCTCCTTTAAATTACATTTGTTATTATTATTGTTGGGGTTTTTATATTTTATTTTAATTATTAAATTGTTCTTATCTCAACCCTTGAGTTTTACTGGTTTTAGATTCTCCTCCCCCATCCCATGAGGGTAGTGAGGACAGTGAGCAAGCAGCTGCGCAGCGATTACTTGCAGGCTGGGGTTAAACCACAACAGTCCTTTTTGGTGCTCACTGTGGGGCTCAAAAGGCTGAGATAACAACCGATCTGACCGCAGCATGTTAAAACAGATTTGTCATAAGCATTCATTGTATTGCTTTAATAGTCTCTGGTCACAATGCTGATTTAATTGCTCTCAGAGTTGTAGCGTGTGTTCTCAGAGTTGTGTTATGTCACACCTTACTCGCTGTATCTGTTCCCTGTTGTGATGTTTATCACTTCTGGGGGCTGGGCTAAAGTTATCATTTTGTTGTACTTTGGAACACTGGTTTGTGCTATGATGAAATTGCTGGCTATGAAACTAATGTGGTATTTGTGCTTAGCAGTGCTGCCACCTCTGTACTTCAGAAGTCATCTAATAGGAACTATTAATAATTTCACCTTTTGCCTTTTCTCCTCGGAGAGCCAACGTGTTGGGGAGACATCCTCTCACACCACCCCCTTCCCTGCCAAGGTTAATTACAGTAACATACAGTCATTGATAGCCACCAGACTCAGAAAAAAACCCTTTTTATGTCTTTTCATAGGCTTACCAGCTAAACAGACAAATAAGATCACTTATCCTCTTTCTAAACTATTCTAAATAGGTTAGAGATAACTTGATTATCTCTGTGACTTGCAAAGAGGTTTTCAATGCAAACAAGAGACTGTCTTCACTTTAAGCAGAACAAACATGAAGTTTCTCATTATGGGGCATCTCTTCTGTGCTTTGTATTATGCATTACATTTTAAAAGTTCTGCTTCTCTTTTCTTTCTAGAACTTACATTTTGCTCTGGGACAGCTTACTCCCAATTCCCATTACAATTAGGGCATCAAATTACTTTTGAAGATTCTGGCTTAAGACCTTACAGGTTTCACCAGTGACTGTTAACGTTCCTTCTGATTCATCTTTCTCTTCTGACACCTCACATTTGGTAATATCCAGATATTTCAGCCATGTGGTCTGAGATTCACTGAATTATGACTGTTTAGCTTATTAAAAGATATAACACATACTGGTATGTTTACTGCTTAATGGTAGGTTATGACAGGTTTTCTTTTCCATTGCCCTGTCAAAAGTTTTGTTTCTTATTAAAACACTGTAAGGGGTGACGTGTAGAAGGCAAAGAGCCTTTTTATACCATCAGAAATGCAAAGTAGCTGCATTCTTTTTTTCTGGAGCCATTTAGTAAATCTCCCTTAAAAGACTAACTTGGCTTCCCCATATTTATAAAGATGAACAGATTTTACTGTTCATTATCAGAGAAGCAAGTACTGACTCAGTATTGACTCACAGATAAGAAAAGGCCACAAAAGGACAATTCAAATCTTTGGAATTATTGGGAGCTTCAGGCATAGAAACTCTTGCATTACTGTTGCACTAATGGTGAATGTAGGTCTTCAGAAGCACAAGACAGGCAGGACTTTATCTCCAGCCCAGGTCGATTGCCTATCAAAATACTGAAATTGAGCTCAGCTCAGAAATGGCAGTTACCTCACCTTCCAGGCACAGCACATCCCTAGACCTGGGCTCATGCGATGCCTTTTCTTCCCAGATGAATCTGAAACCAAAGGAAATGTATTACACAATTCTGCTTGGACTACAGGTAACAAATCAAATTAATAGCTCATCCCTGAGCTTTTAGTAAAACCTTTTCTTTATATACATCATACTACCACCTGATTTTGCAAGAAGTCTTGTGTTAAATATTAGTTTGGCCTCAAGAAAAAAAATATTTAAGCTTTATCATCATTATTTCAAGACTTAGTTTTGATCGCAGTATCTGGAGCTGAACGAAAACATTTCCCTTAATTATAACTCCATGCAAAGATATATCATCATCCTGTAGATAAACCAACACAGAGCCAAAGAGTCTCTCCCTCTTCACGTCTTTTCCATTTTCTGCTTTTCTGATGAGAACACGATGAGGCAGGACATGAAGAGATACAAATGCCCGCAGATGGTCTCTGAAAATTCATGCAGAGGTGATCTAAAAGGTGATTTCTTTGCCCGTTGTCCCCTTTACAAGAACTTTACAAGGTCCACGTTATAACACTTCTGCCAGCTCTACTACAATGATGGAGATCTGTAGTGTCTGTGGAGCCAGCACATCCTGGGCCCTGGAGAGTCTCTGGAAATCACCTGGTCCCAGGTATGTGCATAAATATGGTGACACCAGCAGCAAAAATTGAGTGTGAGGATTCCCTAGTATAGTGCCTCAGACCTGTTCAAATCTAAAAAGATGAGCTCTTCCCCTAATTTGGCTTCGATTTGATCCACCCCTGCATCCAAACCTAAGACCAGAAATTCTTGCTATGGGCTAAGGGATATCTATAGTAGTAACAAAAATAATAACACATTGCTAACTTAAAATACATTGATTTAAATTTCAGTGACAGACTCTGCTGTCTGATGGTGATAGATGCGAGTGAAGTCAGTAGGTGGTTAAAAGCAGCATTTATGGGGTAATTGTTACCCAGGCCTTATGCCCGTATCACTGACGGTGTCGAAAAACATGCTGCTATAGCTGAGGGCCTTACAGAAATTTGAGTCCTATATTCCTATAGGGGAAAATTAAATAAATATTCTTCTGTTTCAACAGCTGTAGGAAATGCTTAGATGTACCCTTTAATTTCCCTCATCAATCAGCTCAGATTGTTTTTAAATGGGGATCATAGGGGAGCCATATGCTCAGAGATGGTCTTAACACATTGTTCAGTTGAACAGAACTGAACTTGCTCCTTAGGAGGCTAATTTTTCACTGTACTGCTGTATTCTGATTGAATTTCCTAGCAGTTGGTGGTCCGTTACATTGTCTGATGAGGGCCATTTCAATGAGCTCCGAAATAAAGTGGCAGAACAGCTTGTCTTGCTTTCTTGTAATTGCTTAAAGCATCTCCATATGTGAACGACAACACAAAGGTTTTGCAGCGAGCAGTGATAAGGGTAGCTGACCAGATCAAAGCAGAAGATTGTTGTGAGATATTGTATTCATTATTTGAAGAAGGTCTTTCTTTTGTCGTAAGACTCATAAATATGTCCTGATCTGCCTTTTGCTCTCAGAGGGAGAATGGGTCCTTCTTAGGCAGGTTCTCACCCCTCTGAGTGCTCAACAAAGTCTGTGAGCTCCCCCCATCTTTCCCTTTAATCTGTAAGGTCCTCTTCTAGGGGTTTCAAGTTCTGCAACGTTACTAACTTGAAGGAGATCATACATGCAGGTCCTGCCTCAAATTCCTTTGTGTGTGAAAACCTGCATGCTTCCAAAAGGAGCAGTTCGCTCTGCAAAGTTGCTGCCATTGTAATGCCACAGTTGTTTTGAGAGAGAAATACTCACAAATGTCCATTTTTTTCAGCCCTCCACTGCTTATGAAAGAGGCCCTTGGAAACAGAAGGAGAAGAATCTTTGGAGTCAATTGCAAAGCCTCCAGCTTTGTTCCTCAAAGACACCCCATCGTCCTGGGAAGGTTAAAGACCAGGGTAGATCTTCATCACCACCTGGCTCAGCAGCTCCAGCCCTGAATGTGGCCCACAGGTGGCAGCTCTGCAATCTGTTGGGAAGGTGCAAAGTGTGGTGCCAAGTCATCTGCAATGAAATACCCCAGAATGGAAAATGTCCAGTTTTTCTGATGCTATTTCTTTGTGTTTAAGTCAAGAAAATGAGCCCAAGGACATATATTGAAAGAAACAGCAACAAAGGCAAAGCTTGTGCCCCAATTTAAGGCCAAAAACTTGTTCATTTTTGGAGACGTGCAGTTGCACCCTGTTGCCCGGGCAGGGTGTACAAGGAGGAAAGGACAGTTGTTCACTTGCTCTTGTTCTTGAAAGGGAACAGGTTCCTGCATGACCTTCAGCCCCATGGCTGGGGGCTAAAAGGCGACATTGCCTCCAAGTGAGAGGAGAACGAGCAGCCTTCAAGTTTGATGGAAATGCTGGCACTGGGCATTGCATAAATACAGCCTGCTTCTTCTTTCAGGAGCATGTAAATCAAGACCAAATCCACTCTGAGTAAGAGATAAAAGATTATAAACTCCTGTACATAGAAGGAAAAAAGGCAAGAACACTGTTTTTTCGCTAACGGCATGTGCTCTTTGCAGCCTCTAGTAACAACTCTCAGCATGGGAGATATTTTATATAGCAACATCTGGTTACATATTGCAAACAAAACAACAATTTACACAAGGGCATGTGAAAAGGTTTGACATATGGTATTTATTTATGAATTTCAAAAGCTGCCTGTATTTACTTTACATATTCCCTATGTTCCATGAAGAGACCCCACGTATAGGCATTTATGCATGATGCTGAGCTAAGGTAACCTCTAACCGGCAAACTCAGATTAAGCAGAGATTAATCACTATTTCCACATAGTTGGAAGAGATACGGCAATGTTTTTTACACTAAATAACCAATAAATAGGATAAGAAAAATAAATAAAAAATTCAGAACTGAGAAAAAAAAATCTCAGTTCACAGAAAAGAACCACATACATGCTGTTAACTTTACTGTAGGAAACTTCTTGACATGACATTAAGCATCACATGTTAATACCAAGTTTTGATCTAGAAGTAGTATGCAGTCTGCTGTTAAGTAGGATTGCTTTTAGATAGAACATATATCAGAGCACTTCCCTAATGCTTGCCCTGCTGAAAGAAGATGAAATGTGCCTAATAATATGGAAGTCATATGGATGCTGGTCATTTGGTCGAGGTCATGATGGACTCAGCCATGGCTAGAGTATAAACTTTTTGCACCTACATGCACACCTGCTCCTTTCTGCTCTCATCTTCTGAGATCCTGAGTATATGAAGTGGCCTCGGGAATAGAAGATGCATGACTAAGTAACTTTCTTGTTACTGAATTACAGAATTCCACTTCATGCTCCTATGGGAAAAAAGTATCATTTTCCAGTGACCAAGAACCCTAAGTTAGATGATTTCAAATATTTTACCATGATTTCTCTCCAAATCTTAAATTCAAGCCTCAGATGGTATTTCCAAACACTTTGGAAATGTATCAGGCTGGTGAATTTGTGTAACTAAAATCCAACTAAATGTGAAAATTCTGTGGACATCTCCATTAAAACAAATTTCTGGAATACCGACATATAAATATTAGAATCATGTTAACCACCCTCATCCTCAGTTCATGACATTTTCCATACAGGAATGAGCAGCTGTAAATTTGGGACAGATTTTTATGGTTATCCATTTTGATCTACTACAAAATACAGGCAAGAAAAGGAATTTTATTAGGTTATTTCTGCACCAAAATTTGTAACTTTTAAAGACATTCTCACTCCTCTATCACATCTGTCACCAGTTAAGTTGTTCCAATAAAGTTTAGCCTTACTGTTAAAAATTTGCAGCTCGTTTCTGTTCTGCTTTTTATTTGTTCTGTCAGTGGGTTTCAGCTGTTAGGGTTGATAATTCCATCATTTGCTGAGCCAAAGAGCCCTCTGCTGTCAGAAACCTATTTCCACCCAGGGGACTTCTAGCTCACAGTCAGGTGTTCAGTTGCATAGCACAGAAAAAGAGAGTTTTTTATATTTTGGAAGGCAGTATTTTGCTGGTACCCTTCTTGTAGCTCTGTTCTGAAATTGCTCTGTTTCTAAAACTGCCAAAAGTTGCATGGGTTGGAATTGCAAACACTGGCATTTCAATTGTGGTGAAATTCAAAAATACTTTTTCCCCGTCTCCCTTTCTCAAATTTTTTGAGTCTCAGATTTCACCTTGGAATAGTTATTCTTCAAAACAACATCAAGAAAAATGGGTCAAGTTGAGAAGCTGTCCTCAGTATGAACTAGGCAGCCACATGATGTGCGTGTGACAATGTTCATTCTTATAGAGAAGGCATCTTTCTGTGGTGTGGTTGGTATTGTTTTGGACTGTATTTCATAGGAACACAACTTCATCCAGAGTAGAAGAAAGTCCTGAAGTTTAAAAAATGTAAGATGATAGTGCCTACAAACGCCATCAAGGCTAGCAACAGTCCAAAGGCTGAAGTTTTCTAATTTATTTTCATAGCTCTGATAAAAATATGGCTTTCATTAAAACTGTGGAAATGGACCTTTAGCTCTGCTTCTGCAAAGTGAAAGCAATTTGTTGGTTGAAACTCCAGATTTATGTTTTTTGAATGCTGGATATAGAGTTATTTATGTTCCAGTTGCTGTTACCCTCATCCTGCTGGCTAGATGTGGATCCCTTTGGGCTTTCCTTTGCATCGGCCAGCTGAACACTATCCTGCTCTGGGCACTTCCAGGGGCCAAATCCTGCAGAGCAATCCATGGTGAAGCTTGCAAGAAGAAACAAGGACCCTTTCTGGCGGGCACAAGGATCGTCACAACCTGTTACATCCCTCTGTGCACCACAGGCATTAAGGGGCACATCAGGGAAGAGAAAGAAGTGGACAGGGCAAGCTGGCTGCAGACACATTGTTAGGGACAGTCTTTCTTCCCTCTGGCATCTTGGAGAGTAAATTCACTTAGTGGAAGTCAAGACTGGGTCATCTATTTCAGAAAACCTAGGTAGCCAGAATGAAACACTAATTTTCTCTGCACCAGATTTATAGCAATTTATACCTACATGTGCTTCAGTCTTGTATGATCGGTCCAAACCAGCATGCCCGGTGTGCCCAGCTGTGGCAGCACTGATGGGTCTCAGCATGAGCCATGCTGGAGGCTGGGTAACGAATAAGTATGGCCCTTGCAACTGCTTTCATTATTAATTATAATGGGCATTTATGTACAATCTCATTTAAATGGATCCATCACACTTGAGATAATTTCAAGCAAATGTTGAAGAAGCTGGAAGTAACTAGGTCCTTCGAGCCCTACAAGCCGACCTTGGTTCAGTTGCTGTCACTGGTAGCACTGCAGAAGTCTCCATGGATCTTACCTGACGGTACCTGCTGCAATAATTGATGCCCAGCAGTTCATCCGAACGATGGCCCGGGCATGAGGTATTCCTTAGCTTTTCCTGATGTTCAACAGAGACTCCAAAGCTGTAATCTATTGGCCCAAATTGCCACAGCATGTTAATTGTGCACATGTGATTAACTTTATTAGTGCTCTGGATGCTGTTACCAAATCCCAGTTTGATGCTTTAATTAGCCTGTTTTGTTAATTAATTAGGCTTTTATATCCATACTGTGAGAACGTTTACTCTAATAACTTTAGCTCCAGTTGGCCTGGCTCATTGGATTTTGACAGAGAATATGAAGGCTGCAGGGATTTAAGGTTACCACTGTTTTCCTTTCCCATATTCTTAATTTTAGGAAATACAGATTACTGATGCTCTGAGTAAGGAATAGCCCATAGCTTGAACTGACTCGTTAATAAACGACAGAGGATTTATGTGGGGAGATACATCATAAGTAGCTCAGTCACCATAAAACATTATTCATCATAATTTTGATTGTAATGGGTCATTATGTGATGTAAACTGCCATAGTTTCTGTTCTGGTTTTGAGACAGATATTTAGCCTGATCTGGGAATGCAGCTGCTTCTTGGTGCCTGTGTACCATGCCGCGCTGCTCAGTGTTGCCCATGGACTTCAGGGAAAATCCGTGAGACTGGTGCACCTGGGGACCTCCAGTCCCCCGATGTCCATGTGGTCCCCAGAGAGCAGAGGGCTGTATATAATAACATACTAATAGAAGAGGGAAGGGAAAAAAAAAAAAAAAAAAAGAAGAAAGAAAAAGTGTATCACAACTAACTTAACACAAGGAAAACAATGGAAACTTGGTGTTTAACAGCACAAACCCTGAGCTGCCACCATTAATTGCTCTCGAAATAGTCAGGCATGGTCTGAAATAACTGACAGTGACGCTCCACAGCACATCTGCCCCAAAGCACACACCGAGGTTCGGTTGGACGCTTGGCATCATGATGGACAGACAGCACTCTCGGGGATGCCATCACAAGCAGACAGGGTTTCACACTCCTGCAGCTATTCTCACATGGTTTCCAGGCTGTTCACTGGGCTGAGTCACTGCCCGTCTGGGGGATACCGTAGCATTTTCGTGGCATCTTCTAAAAATTACATTTACTGTTTAAATTAATCCATCAGCCCTGGGCTTGTCGCAGGACACATGCTGGTGGGATCTGGGGACTCAAACAGGTCTGGACAGGAGGCGTTGTTTTTAGAACAAGTATCAATGCAATCAAGAAGCAAGAAACCATGTGAAACAGCATCTACCGGCACAGAGAGGGACATACACCCTCTTACTAATGACCTAGGATCACTATTTGTGTTGACTTCATTTCATGTTATACTTAAAGGTTGCCTTGGCCATTGCTGCTGTTTATTTGGTGTTATGATCTGCTTTTTTTAAAAAGATGTAACAGGAGTAATTTGAGCTAATCCATTCTGACCACTATCATGTGAAAAGTGTTAATCATTAACTATCCAGATCCACACAGAAAGAAGAGTTAATTAATACTGTAGGCACCCACACATATCACCCTTTTATTAAGAAAAAGCTGCACGATGACATCAGCCTTCGAGAATGTCAACAGACATTTTTAAGAGTTTCTGCTGCTTTTGTCAAAGAGCATTCAGCTCCCCTGAGCTTCTGTAAAGGGAGTTAAATATCCAATTATAACAATTTTTACCATCCATATCATGAGCCTATTCTTCAGAATTAGCCTGAATTAATGATAAGTGTGGAGAAAGAAGAAGTTACACATCATTATCAGCTGCACGTTGTTCTGGACAAAACCAAATCCCTGGCCTCATTTTGAAGCCCTCATTAGCAGCACTTGTAAAGGAGGTCAGCCTGCTCTGCACCCAGCCGGCATGGCCCGTCCCAGCAGACAGCAGCCACGCTGCCCAGGGCACCCCGTCCATCAGGCTCAGGCAGCCGGCGGCTCTCTCTGCAACACCTCTTCCTGAGGCTGGGCAAAGGCTTCGTGCTCTGTCTTACATCTAAAATGTCAGCGATTCGTGGCCAGCACCTCCAAAAAAATGGCACCAAGTCTTCTACCTAGGAGAAGTTGACAGGTGTGATCCTCCTGTGATACTAACCCTAAACTGAGGAACTGCGAAGCTTTCAGAAAATAACCTTTTCCTTTCTCTTCCCTTTCCTTCTGATATCCACCCCTCCTCTCTCCTGAGGTCTATGGAAGAGCCTGTCTTTCAACACCAGCCTTGATAATGTGATTTGCTGGCAAACCTGTGTGCTCTCACCTTCATCCCTACTATAGTACAGATGTGTTCCTGAATAATCTGTATTATTACATTATTATATATGGGGCATGCAATTACATTGTACACACTATTATTGCGTTCATACAATACATTACAATTACAAATTTACATATATATCTAAAATACAGCCAGTGTTATGTAATTAAACATTTAAGAACATTACACTTCAACAACTTTATAGCAGCCACATAAAACCAACTAATCCTATACCTTTCTATAAAAGCATATGCACACAACATGCTTGTTATATGCAGAAAGTTATATTTTGAGTATAACTCAAAAATTTGCATGCCAAATTTTTCCATTAGGGAAATATCCTAATTTCAGTGAGAAGTACAAACATTCAGTTTTGCCTCATTTGCTTAGGAAAGGAAACTGTCTTTTATATGAATCAACTACTAATATAGCTGACATCTCACCTGTGCCTTTTATTTTTTTTTTTTGTGGCAATTGAAAACTGTGATTATTTTTTATTTTAGCCAGGAAATTTACACAGATGAGACCTCAAAGGTCATTTTAGCAGGAGGGAGACTCTTACACTCCCTTTTATAAACAGGATACCTGAAAAACTGGTTGGTAGTTTACAAGTTGTAGGTTCTTCAAGAAATAGTTTGGAGAAGAGTCTGCAACCAGGTGACACTATTTGAACAGATGCCACAATTTTTTTTCGTTTCTCCTTGTTAGGATGGTGGAGCACCATTTATAGTCAACTTACTTATTAATTAAAGTTCCTAAAATAAATTTCCAAAACCAAAATTATCTGGTAATATTGAGTCTGTGTTCAATATACAAATGCACATGAAAGTGAATAATGCTAATAGCTCTTATCAGCTACATAAAAATGCACTTTTTCTAAGAAGAATAAACAGAGAAAGGAAGTTACAGAAAGTTTAAACAATGTGGTCAGTTCCCATAGCAGGTCAGCGCCAAAGTTCAAAGCAAGACTCAGCTCTGCTACTCCTCAGCTTTCTGTGCTTGTGGCTGAACCACGTGTTGTTGCTAGTGCAAAGAAGCTGGACAAAGGGAAAATATGCAAGAAGCACTTCTGCGCCTGGGGCAAAGGGAGAAACTATGAGGAAAAAAAGTTTTCCTCTTTCTTGAGTTCTAAATCTGATTTTGAAAGAGCGCAACATTGCTGCTTATCTGTTTAAAGATGAACATGCACTTCCGATTCTCCAGCATTAATAGTTTTTGATAGGTTGGGTTTTTTTATAGAAGCACAATTGCAGTCCACTCCAAAGAGACCAGAATCACAACAGTCCCATTTTAAGCCTTTCTTTGTAGCACAGACATTTATTTTCTGACAAGGGAAATAAAGAGACTGACAGACCAAGCAGAAATGTCTGTCTGTAAAGGCAGTGTTACCTCAGTAGATTGCTGTTGGGCTGATAATAAAACCTTCTGGCTTCATCCTGATTTATTAGCAAAAACAGCTATTGGAAAAATGTGAGGCACGGAGAACACCAACACCATAATAAATGGCGTAAGGAGCCACATGAAATGATGGCATAAGCATTAAGGACCAAACTACAAAATAACTGGGTTACGTGAAAGGGAATCAAGAGAGAAATTCAGGGGATCATTAATTGATGTGGCCTGAAGAAAGTAATTTTGGCCTGATGGAGCCCGGGGCTGGCTGCACGCCTCGGCACGGCAGGGCTGCCTGCCGGGGCGGGCTGCACCACCGGCCGCCGGGCTCCCCGGCACCGCTCACACGCACAAGTGGTGCTCTGTAAACACCATCTCATTAAAGCTTTTTGAAAAGAATATTGTTGTAAATTAGAGCTGGGAGTGATGTTTGCACAAGGTCTGCAGCCAGCGGACTTTACATTCCCGGCAGGTCGCAGGCAGGATGAGGTTGCTGTTTGCATCAGAACCCTCGCACGTGGTTCGCCTGTCGTGCTGTTGCTGCAGTAGATGAGTGGTGGTGATGTTATTTATGCAGAAGTATTTAAACACTAGAAAGTCTAAATCAATAGTAACTGATACATGCTTCCAATAACCTTAGAAATTGCAAGGGTTTTTTTCCAGATTAATGATTATCTGTGGAATTTGGCTGTCTGTCCAGAATTTACTGTCTTGCCTTGCCTTTCTCTACCCTACTGTTTTGTTTTAAGCTTCTGGTGCTTTCCAGGGCATTTTCAACATTGCCTTTTAAGCATTTTTTTTTTCTTCTTTCGTGACAGTCTTAGACAAGTAGGCAGGAGGAATTTACACATGATTGGGCAAAATAACAAGAAACAAATATTTTCCATTGCAATTACAAGGCTGGCCTCCTCATACAAATTATTTATGGAAAAATACACTTAATACCATTACCCAGATTTTCCAAGATAAAGGAAGATGAAGCTAAAGTTGCTGCACTGTAATCCATTAGTCGGGTATGTATGATGGATGGCAATTAGAAGCAAATCATGTAGAAAGTAGCTGTAAGTGATCCTCCAGCTGATCCAAACTTTTGAAGCTAATTTTCCACTACCAGTGTGCTATAGCAGAAGAAAATTTTCTAGGCACATCGCATCCTTCTTCCCTGCCATGCTGGCCCTCAGGTTGCTGGGACACAGTTGACCGTGCGGCCCTGGAGGCAGTAGATGCTTGTGGCTATGGGAAAGCTCGTGACACGGAGCATTTCACACATGAAAATCTGATGCTGGGAAAGCCTTTGTTTGTGTGAGTGGATTCTTGAGTGTCTTGAATAACTAGCAGTGCCCTGCAGTGAATTGCTAAGACATATGATGAGGTGTACAGGCATGTAAGGAAGATGACCACTGATGAGCCTCATGTCTACCTGAGTGTTCTCCTCCTCATGGCTCAGAGCCCTTCATCCATGTTCACCGACTGCCAGGTGGCTCAGAACAGGGAAGGACTTTCCCACTGTGCTCAAACGGTACTCACCAAGGTCTCAAAGCAAAGCACCTACTGAATCAAGAATCAAAATAATTGCAGCTCTAGGATTAAAGAAAGATGTGGCTGACAGCTCGGCTCATTGTAAAAATTCAGAGAAGATGATCTGCTGCCAAAGACTGTATTCATATTAGTTTAAGAAACCAATCACGACATACTCATAGCTGTTAAAAAGCCAGAAGTCCTTAACTGCAACCCAAGTTCCACATATGGTGACCTCATTGGTAGGACAGGTATTGTGAGTGAAGTTTCCTTTTTCGTCTGCACTGAAGACAAATATGTGTGATTTAAATCAAATGTGCCTATAAAACTCCCTTCCGCTTGGTGATGTGCTGCCTACAGGTCTGGAAGCTCACTCAGGAAGAGCTTTCAGCAGTCTGCTCCCCTCCCCGCCTGTTAGCCTTGCAAGGGCTGTGGAAATCACACACCAGAAGTGTTGGTGCAGAAATGGCAGCTTCAGACCATCGTTGTCTCTCGCATGAGCAGAGCAGCAGTACCTACCCTCTACAGATGGTGCATGTTCCCTCAGGGGAGACTTATGACACACTGTTTTGACTGGGGGCAGAGGGACTGGAGGACCTTTGCAGCCTTTGGGAAAAGGGAGGCTGATGTAGAAATAATGAAAAAACCCTAAGCTTGCAGCAAGTGTCCTGGGGGAACTTGAGGTACAGGTAGCATGTGCAGGCAGAAAGAACGCTGAGCGTAATTTCTTCTAGATCTCTGCTCTATGTACCCTGTATGGTTCTTTAATGAATTGACACTTATGGCTGCTCTTCTCTAATGACTTGATTGATTCCTATGCCTGCTCATCACAGTGAGTTCAATTTTTCTTCATATCTCCCTCTCCCCTGTCCTGACTGAATTTCTTTGGCTCTCTTTCACACCCCCAAATTGCCAGCTTGGCAAAAGGATTCATATGCTTGGGTTGGTCTGAAGCTGTATGTTGAGAAATCAGCCAGCTAAATAGAACAGAAAATCATTAAATTCACAGTGCAGTTTTCCATCTCTGTGGTTACTAATTTGGCTGTGTTTTCACTATTCATCCAATTTTCATACTATGCGAAGGGAATTTATGTGACGTCTTGATTTCTCCATTCAGTTCAAACGAAGCCCTTCAAGGATTCCAGTGTGACTAGTTACAAGGCCACTGCAGATATACAGACATCTGGGTAGACGGGTGGACAGACAGCTTGGTGACAGTGCAGCACAATGGGACAGGCATTTGCAAAGACCTAAATAAATTATGGGGGTTTGAGGGAGTGAGGATGGAAAAACGATGCTTCTAAAACACCCCTGGCAGTTTAAATTTGTTGGAGATAATCCAGATATATAGGAAGGGTGTGACATTTTTTTTTATATAGTCACAGCTTTCAGATGAGTGTTTGAAAGTGGCTTCCACAACTTATAAAACATCATGACCTCATATGACTGTAATTTCATTTAAAACACAAGTAAAGTACCCTTAAAACCTAAAGCTGTCACTCAGCATTAAATAATCAAAGTCTGTAAGTGCATGATGGAGTTCTCTGGAGAGAGAGGAACTAAATTTTCATTTTTCCTCATTTGCTAGCAAAGAGGCCTTTGGTAATGTTCCCTGCAAATGATCTGGAGCCTCTTGTGAGTTTCTGCCAGGATTTTGTCTAAAGTGAATAAAATACTGATGATGAATGCATTTGGAAATGCTTGTTTATATTCAGAAGAAACATCATATTTAGTATGGCTTCAAATCACCTGTGAAACTAGATAGGGAAGATCATTACAGTGCAGTGTTATACCTACATAAATATCAGGCCAGCCTCAATGTTCAGGTCTGCAGATGTCCCATTCCCTGGGTTGCCAGCCTTGCAGGTCATCTACTGATCTCATTCCAAAACCACTGCAAATCTTCTGAGATTTCCCATGAAATGGAGCCGTGAGACTGTGGCCACTGAGAAGCAGAAAGGAACAACGAATCAGAACACAATCACAAGTGTGAAGGCAGGTCTCAGCAGCAATATTTTTATTAAAATCTGGTAAAGTGACACTGAAAAATTGTGGATCCTGCTTAACTATATAATGCCTCACTATGTGGAGGAGCAGCATGGTCCTTGGTCTGCCAGCCCTCGGGGCTTAGTCTCTCCCCCGACACACTATGGTCAATGCCATGCAACATCATGGCCAAAGAAGAGGGGGCCCATCCCAAGGTAAACATGTAGGGACCACAGGCAGGAGAGGAAAAGAAGGTCATAAGCAATAACAGCAGATAACGGCATCCTTAAAAATGCCAGAGAATTTTCAAGTTGCTTTGTAGCAGTTTTGCTATCCATCCAGTTGTAACAGTAAAAAAACCCCACGAAACTCACTTGTCTCAATACTGTTGCAAAGGAGACAGCAGTTCTTCTTACTATCAGTCACAAGTGATTTCCTTTAAAAAATATTATTATTGTTATTATCATCATTATTTCTAAGATAAGCTGTTTAAGTTCTGATGAATGCTTCTGGAAATTACTCCCTACTCAAATAACAAGCTTATCTGGCCTCAAGTGAAGCCAAGGTATTTTACTTGGACTGTTCGCCATAACCCATACGAAGCAAGCAAAACCAATCTGAACTGCACTGTGGGGTGTAGTTGGCTAAGTTTCAGTATTTCCAAAAGTCAAATTCAGTAACCCAAATGTTAATGCTACTCTTTATGACATAACTGTGGGAGTCAATAATATCTCTAACAGTGCTGATCTCATGAGCGGGATATACAACCACACCGCGAGAAGTAAACTCTGTCTTAGAGATATTACACTTTAATATTAAAAGGGGGTTAAAAAGGGAGATGCTGGTCTCCCAAAGGTCCCTTTCAACCTAGCCTACTCTATGATTTTTGGAAATTAAATACTTAAGATAGTTTTTAAAAAGCAAGGTGAATTTCACCATCCCAGTGGAAAAATATATTAGTGCATTTCAAACAGTTGGGCATTTGTGATATGAGATGGCAAAATAATTCCGTGGAACTTTGTAATTTATGTTATACCACATATTAGTAAACATCTCCATCACCTTAAAGCTTCACTGCGTCTTTAAAGCCTATCCCTTCAGCTTTCAAATAACTTTATCCAACATGCTGGCACAAGCCCTTTTTTAATGGCTATAAGTCAAGTTCAAACAAGTTTATTACATAGCTGTGAAATTATATTGGCATATACAGTAATGTAAGTCTGACATGAATCTTTGATGCCTTCTGTATGACAAGTGAAAACTCATTTCACAGCTTTTCTTTCCTATAAATTCTTGCATTTTCATTGTTTTCATAAACAAATGCATTATGGAAGGTACTTCCAGTATATTGTCAAAAATATCTGATTATGAAGATAAAAGATAAACAAAATCACCTCTTTCCACCTTCAAACAAATACATTAACAATAAATAATCAAACTTCACTAAATTATATTGAATCTGTTTGGGTTTGGACATAAGCTCTGCAGAGACACAGTTATACAGAAGTATCACATTATGTATTTATCAGCCAAATTAATCACAGCCATGATTACTACCTGTTTCTGAAAGGAATAGTTCTTGCTGTTCTGTCTTTAAAACACAATCCTTAAACACAGACATTTTAAGGGCTCTTCTCTGACAACATTGCGTTTGCCAACTTTATTGGCATTTAACATGACAGAGACTACTACATTCAGTAGTATATTCAGGAACCTTTAGTTCCCACCAGACTTTTGTCCATGACTTCTCAGGCTACACTTAGGCTGTGGATATTGAAGAAATCCCAGAAAAATGGCCTTTGAGTAGCTTTCAGACAAACTCCGCATTGCACTTCCCTGCTGCTGCCTGGGATGCATTAAACATACTGCTCACACTCCACATGGCACACGTACAGCAATTTTAGTCCAGGAAATACCAGACTGAAATGTGAGAGTCATTACTTTTTGAAATTCAGATGTTGGCAGGTAGGTGATGTCCATGAGAATTTGCTAGAAGTGGCTGTTTTCATACAAGCAAACCAAAAGGGACATTCCAGCCGCACATCACCCGCAGCCTGGCTGTGTGCACAGTGGGGGCATTTCGTCCCATTTTCTCCAACTGTTCCATAAACTACTGTCATCCAGTCATCTCTGTTGGCTTAATGTTGGCTCAGTCTTAGTGTTAAAACAAAATGCACATAGAATTTGCCCATTTTTGAACAGTGCAAAAAACTCTAAATCATTGACTAATGGAGACCTGAAGTATTTCAAATGCTGATAAATCCACCAAAACTAAATAGCATTAGAAAAAAAATTACTATTAATTCTCCTTTTTGTACTGCTAGCTTTACAGATTTTGTAATCACAAGGCAGCCTCTTCAGTCCCTTTCCTAGTGATAATCCTGCTGGCTTTGATCCAGCAGTGGCTGCCAAATGTCAGGGCAATGTGTTGTCAACAGAAAATCTACAGGCATTCTGGGGCATGAAGAAATGTTGTTCCCATCATAAAAAAAAAAAAAAAAAAGAAAAAAAAAAGAAAAAAAAAAGAACTATTGCATTCTTTACAAAAATGCCAGAAATTCTTTTTGTTGGCTTTGTTTATGTCACAGGGTAACACTGTCTTTCTTAAAATGCTGTTTCTTCTCATCTGGAAGCAAAAAGTAAAGAAAACTCTGAAAAAGAGTACATGGAGCTTTTTCATTTCTCCAGCAGAAATGGACTGATGCAGATGTATCTGATCTAACTATCCCTAAATAACAATAATGATGGATGCAGTCACTGCTCCACATTCAAAACATTTCTGCCATGAACTGAGCCATCCCTAAAATTTTGAGTTTGAGATGCCCAAAACATGAAAATCCCGCAATTCCTTTTCTTGCTAAGAAAATGGTTCATATAGTGAAAATCATATCATAGCACAGGGAAGTGTAGGAGAACAAGGAACTTTTGTTTCCATGGCAATCTGAGCTCCTTCAGACACAAGCACAAAAGCAATATGCTGAATGATTATCTGAAGGTAGTGTTGTTCTTATGAGAAAAGTTAGAGAGAATAATGCATTGGGGTAATTTCCCCAGTCAAGATGCATGCTGCATTTCTGTCCAGTTAAAATAAGCAATTGCTAAAGGAAATTATTACCTCCATTATTGTCATTTGTTTATTCTAAAATCTGTTTACCTAAAGGAAACAGCAGCCTGCTCACAAAGGAGGGAGCATAACTGGATATACGTTAGACTCACTCATATTTTGTATCATTATTTGATATACTCAGAGACAAATGTTAAGATCCCGTAATTTTTGGTATCTCTTACATGGTAAAATAAGGACATTCCCTTTAAAGTCAAATGACTCTTAAAAATCAGTAAAATGGCTCAGTATGAGAGCTTGTTTTCATTTCTTGTCGTTTTTGCTGTAAAAGCCACTCTTTCAAGCATTTGCCTTATCAACAAGTGCAAATAGGCTTTTAAATGCCTGGATACCCCAGGATGCATGCAGTGTGTGCAGGCAAGCAGAAGGACAGCTAGCTAGTATCTGTCTCTGTTACGTATGTAAGAAACAGGCATCCAAGAAATGCATAAATGTTAAATGCAGTTTACTTTGTATTTCCAAATGTCAGTTTTAGGTTTCCATTTCCTCTGAGATGGTTTGAACTTGTTGACAGCAGGGGTAAACGCTTTATGTGGAAAAGAAAATGACTGCTTAAAAAGTGTAATTCAATTTTCTTGCTCCTGTGCTCCATGATTTACTACAGATCTGAAGTACAAAGGAACAGAAACTTTACTGGTGTTCAGACGGAAAGTTATTTTTAGTGTTGTTTTGATGCCAAGACATATAGAAACCTTATGTGCTACCTCAGAAAGTTACCGTGGAATGGCAATGAAAGAGGGATGCTTATTTTTTCATCTTTTCTTTCCAACCACAAAGATTTTCTCCAATTAAAAAAATGATGCACATATTCCAAAGGAGAAGTTGCAGGAGTCACGAAGCAGTGTGAAGTAGAATTAAGCACAAACATGTGATCATTGATTGTGTAGTATGAAAAAAAAAAAAGATCTTGGAAAAGGTCTTCACTTACATGTACAACTCTACCTCTCTTCAGTAAGAATGCAGTCCTGAATCTGAACTTCATAGAATCGTAGAGTCATTTAGGTTGGAAAAGACCTTTAAGATCATCAAGTCCAACTGTTAAACACCACTGCCAAGGCCACCGCTAACCTGTGTCCCTAACTGCCACACCTACACCCCTTTTAGACACCTCCAGGGCTGGTGACCCCACCAGCTCCCTGGGCAGCCTGTGCCAGGGCTTGCCCACCCTTTTGGTGAAGAAGAACTTTCCCTGCCACCCAACCTAACCCTCCCCTGGCGCAACTCGAGGCCGTTCCCTCTTGTCCTGTGGCTGGTTCCCTGGGAGCAGAGACCGACCCCCCCTGCCCACAGCCCCTGCCAGGGAGCTGAGAGCCATCAGGGCCCCCCGAGCCCCCTTTTCTGCAGGCTGAGCCCCCCCAGCTCCCCCAGCCGCTGCCCACCAGCCCTGTGCCCCAGCCCCCTGCCCAGCCCCCTGCCCGGCTCTGGACACGCTGCGGCCCCCCAGGGTCTGTCTGGGAGTGAGGGGCCCAGAGCTGAGCCCGGCTTCGAGGGGCGGCCTGGCCAGTGCCCAGCGCAGGGGGACGGGCGCTGCCCTGGCCCTGCTGGCCACGCTGCTTCGGCTACCAGCCAGGGTGCTGCTGGCCTTCTCGGCCCCCTGGGCACACGGGGGGCTCATGCCCAGCCGCTGCTGCCCAGCCCCCCAGCCCCTTTCCCGCCGGGCAGCTCCCAGCCCCTGCCCCAGCCCGCGGCTGCCGGGGGCGGCTGTGCCCCAGGGGCAAGGCCCGGCACGGACCCGGGGTGACCCTCACACCGGTGGCCTCGGCCCCTCGGCCCGGCCTGCCCAGGTCCCTCTGCAGCCCCCTGCCCCCCGGCAGGTCAGCGCTCCCGCCGGCTGCGTGTGGGCCGGAACCTGACTGAGGGGGCACTCGATCCCCTCACCCGGGTCATCGATCAGGAGATTAAACAGAGCCGGCCCCAGCGCCGAGCCCTGGGGAGCACCACGTGTGACGGCCGCCGGCGGGGGGTGACTCCTGTCACCACCACGCTCTGGGCCTGGCCACCCACCAGGCTTGTACCCAGTGAGGGGGACACCTGCCCCCGCCAGGAGCAGCCAGCTCCTCCAGGAGATGCGGTGGGGAATGGTCAATGGCTTGGCTCACGCCTCGGCAGACAACATGCACGGCCTTTCCCTCATCCACCAAGCAGGTCACCTTGTCACAGGAGGGGATCAGGTCAGTCGAGCAGGACCTGCCATTCACAAACCCACGCTGGCTGGGCCTGATCCCCCGGTTGTCCCGTACGTGCCGTGTGACGGCACTCGGGATGAGCTGCTCCGTAACCTTCCCCGGCACCGAGGCCAGGCTGGCAGGGCTGTAGTGCCCCGATCCTCCTCCAGCCCCTCCTGTAGACGGGCGTCACATTTGGTAACTCCCAGCCAGCTGGGCCCCCCCGCTCAGCCAGGACGGGACAATGATAAATGATGGAGAGCGGCTCGGTGAGCGCTGCCGCCAGCTCCCTCCGTGCCCTCGGGTGGATCCCATCCAGCCCCATGGATGGTGTGTGTCTCAGTGGTGGAGCAGGTCACTGACCATTTCCCCTGGGGTTGTGGGGGCTTCACGCTGCTCCCCATCCCTGTCTTCCAGCTCAGGGGCTGGGTACCCTGAGAATGACCGGGTTTAACTTTTATAGACTGAGGCAAAGGCAACACTAATTACCTCAGCCTTTTCCTCATCCTTTGTCACGGTTTCCCCCCCACTTCCAATAAAGGATGGAGATCCTTCTTAGGCCTCCTTTGGCTGCTAATGTATTTATAGAAACTTTTTAAAATTGTCTTTTATTGTCTCTTAGTGGCCAGATTAAGTTCTAGCTGGGCTTTGGCCCTTCTAATTTCTCCCTGCATAACCTCTCCTTGTAGTCCCCCCAAGTGGCCTAACACCTTCTTCCAAAGGCCATAAACTCTCCTTTTTCCCAGAGCTCCAGCCAAAGCTCTCCGTTCAGCCAGCCCAGCCTCCTTCCCCGCCGGCACAGGGGGATGGGATGCTCCCGCACCTGGAAGGTTTCCATCTGGAAGACCACCCAGCCCTCCTGGTACCTTGTGCCCCCCAGGACTGCCTCACAAGGGGCTCTGCCAGCCTGGCCCCTCAGCCAGCCACAGCCGGCCCTCCAGGAGCCCAAGGCACAGTTTTGCTGACCCTCCTTCTTGCTTCTCCCAGAACCAAACCCTTGATCATTTCATATCCCTGTGCCCAAAGTGGCCCGCAGCCATCACAGCGCCTACAGGTCCTTCCCTGTCCCCACACCGCAGGTCCAGCGGGCACCTTCCCTGGCTGGCACTGACTGGCTGTCGGGGGGTTCCCTGCCGCACACCCCAGGAACCCCTCGGCTGCCTCCTCCCCGCTGGGTTCTGTTTCCAGTGGATGTCTGGCAAGTTGAGTTCCCCATGAGAACAAGGGCTAATGATTATGAGACTTCTCCCAGCTGCTTCTAGAATTTTTAATCTGCCACTTCATCCTGGTTAGGTAGTCTGTAATACCCTGGTGGGAGGCTATCTGCCTTGTTGGCCTTCCCACTGATTCTTACCCATAAACACTCAACCCTGTCATCACCATCGTTAAGCTCTAGACAATCAAAACACTCCCTAACATACAGGGTGACCCCACCACCTCTCCTTCCTTGCCTACCCTTTCTGAAGAGCTTACAGCCATCCGTTGCAGCACTCCAGCTGTGTGAGTCACGCTACCACATTTCTGTGACAGCAATTATCCCATAGTTTTCCTGTTCCACGATGGTCTCCATCTACTCCTGTTTGCTGCCTATGCCGTGTTGTTGTAGATGCACTTCAGTTGGGCAATTGATCCCAACACCTTTTGGGGCACAAGCCCTAATTCCTGTGTGACTCTTCTCAGGGCTTCCATGGTTTCTAACACATCAATAACCCTTGCATCTTTGCTGCACATGGATCTCCATCCCCTACTTCCACTGAGACAGCAGACCGAAAGACCTCACAGTCCCTCAAGCATCGGCATGCCACCCCCAGGCTTACCTCTAGTAAGCCTGGGTTTATCCCTTTCCCCCTTCCAATATAGTTTAAAGCTTTTTCAATGAACCCTGCTAAGTTCTGTGCGAAGATCCTTTCCCCCCTTTGAGACCAGAGCTGCTCATCTCAGCAACTTCATGAAATTATGATTGTTGACAACCGGATAAGGAGAAACAAGGCTGCAGAGGTGGGAGGGGAAACACGCAACACAGAAAGCCCAGTTCTCCCGAATACAAACCGCTAGTTCCACAAAAGCTATATAATGTCAGAACAGTATATGTGAAATAAGAGCTGGGAAACACCATCTTGATGCATAAGAAGGGCAGGAAAGGGTGGCTTAGTTGTGCTCTTCCACTGCTGGCACCTGAGTGTCTCCAGCTCAGGGGTGACATGGGGACTGACCAGGCTAAAGATAACTTTTTGCCTGCAGCTAGGGGTGAAGGGGAGTGCCTTTTTTTTCCAGGGATGTTGTTGGAAGTGGCTCAAAATACGCTGCCTGAGAAGTGTTAACTCAGCTTAGAGGGTAAACCTTCATCTTTCAAATAAATACTTCTTGGGAACAGAGGGGGAAAGCTCTGCTTGTTTGCAGATAACAGCATGTTGTGTTTCACTTCAGCAGGGCAAAGCTTTAAAGCAAATGGTAGAATGACTTACACATTATCACTGGCATCGATCCAGGAGGAGATGATAATGCTGGTTACAGTTGTTCTGCAAAAATACTAGTTAGCTTTATCTCCTCCCACATCGAATGCAAGCTTTTAAAAGCTATCACGATGGTTCATAGGCAAAAATAAGGAGCAGCCCTTGGGCACAAAACATCTGAGCCTTCAGTGAACTTAATACTCCCATGCCAGTCTAAGAAGAAAAAACACCTTCTTTCCTGTAAGTTGTATGTACGCTGAAAGAGGGGAAAAAATTGGTAAAAACATCTTAGAGGGAGGAAGACCAAAATTCTGCCCAGAGACAGATTTTTGTGTGGTACCAGCTGGCTGGATGCATGCACACCCCAAAACCAGAGAGGAGTCTGGAAGGTGCATCCGTACCCACACCCGCAGGAAGTATTAAAATTGAAGCAAAATAAAAGTAGGGAAGCTGGTTATTGACACAAGTCAAGACCTAGGAATAGATATTGATAGGTATGTTTGGGTAAGTGAATCTTTCTTAAGGTAGGTACACACAGAGTGAAAAGAGTTAATTGTGGCGACTGCAGAAACGGGCATGGCACTGCTTGAAGTTCTGCAAAAGTCTTACCTGCAAAAGTGGAGGTGTACAAGCAAAGCTGCTGGTCCTCAAGTCCCTCGCTGTGTCCTGCTGGGTACATCCTCATGGCTGACCACAAACTGCTCACCAAGCCTCTCCTGGCTCGGGTGTCCCCAAAGGCATGCTTGAGCTTCCCCCACTTCCACCAACACACAAGCTCACGTGGTAGCCTTTTAGCTCAGATCACTTGGTGAGGAGGCCCTTGCAGGGACACTCAGCTAACTGCAATGACTAGAAACTTCACTGAGATATTTGCTGCTTTGATGCATCCACTTGTAATCTGCCAGCAAATTCAGAAATTATTAGGGGCAAGATGAAAGAATGAGACAAAACGCTGCTGGAGCATGATTTGCCCCCTAATTTTATCACCAACACCTCACTTAACATGAACATACAGCAATGAATTGCTGGATACATGGACAATAAGGTATTGTGATGGGTGATCTGGGTAACATCTGGGTGGATATTTGTGTCATTTAAATGTATTTTTTTAGGTCTTAAATAAGGACAGGTCTGATATCGGCAGAAGATTTTTGCTGCTATATTATAGTCATGCATTTACATATATACAGCTCCTATGCATACTCACCTATTAAAGTGGTCCAAATTCAATATGACACATTGTTATATATGATAAATTAAAAATAAAAAGCCCACACAGTTGTCCCTTTAAAGAAAAAGGTATTGTATGGGAGAGAAAATAGATGATGTTTACATACATTATTGTAACTTACACATGTAAAGTTGATAAAAGCAAATAATGTAAAATACCCCCCAAACTGCATTCCTCAGGTCTTTAATTAACATATGCTTAACTCTGTATTTTATGAAAATCCTTCTTGTTATGGTCAGAAAGGTAAATCCTCTTCTATTTCTATGTATCCTTCTTCGACCACTGCAATGAGTGAAATAATAATTTGCAGCTAAAGCTCCTTTAGTTATTGAAAAAATAGGTCATTAATGATGTCATGGAACAGTCTATTTATTACTTCCCTAGGTACATGAATGTCTACAACATTTGCAAAAAGTGACTGTGCTGCAAATGGTAACAAAACTGTACACATTTTCTGTAGCTTGTGCTCTGTCCTCAGAAGTTAGGACCAAGGGAGGAGAGGACTGGATACTTTGGAAAGGGAAAATGAAGTCAGAACATCTGTGAAATCGCTAAGACGGGATATCCAGGATATTCAGCCTGCCACTGAATGCAGAGAACAAGAAGCCTGTTTCACACCCATATCCAGTAGGTCTTAGCTCCCACACTCCACCCAGTCACTGCACACTGTGTGCTCAAGGTAACAAAGCCATCTATTCCAGATAAAACTATCTGAAAAGTTACATGGGAAGCAGTTTTTCATCAAATAAAAATGAAATTATATATATATATAATTCAGTAAAACAGTAAAAAAAAATCAAAGTATATTTTATTCTTGTTTTAGAAAATGAAAATTCCTATATTTAAAATAGAAAAAGCACAGTTTTGGGATTTTAAAAATTGTAAAAATGGAAAATAAAAATGGAATTGCTAGTGAAAGCATATTTTCATTTGTCTAAAAGGAATGACAAAAGACACAATATAATTGCTAAATTGCTTTTGGGATAGCAACTAAGAAAGCAAGGATGATCATTAAATATTGGGGACTGAATCGCCCACAGTCTGGAAACCAAATATACCAAAAGGCACAGGTACTGAGATAGGAAACTATGCTTATTATGGTATTAAAGTTATGAGAAACACATATTAAGTGTGATTGCAAAGGCAGAATAACGAGCAGGGCAACACATTATGCTTTCTCCTAGCTGACTGGACAATGTCAAGAAATACAATATACATGATGAAAATATAAGCTGGTATTTTCAACACAGGAATAAGGATTCATATTTCATGAGCCAACTGCTGCACATTTCCTTCAGCACTGAAGGTTATTTTAGAGCTATGAAAAAGATGAAAGATAAGACTTTATTCTGAGACAAATTGATTCCATTAATGACACTGGGTTGCATGTGTGCAGCTGCTAGCACAACGCGTCCTAATCTGTTTAGAAGACGTTTCAGAGAGAACAAAAGTCAGGATCATTCCAAAAAGAATGGGAAAAAGGGCCACTGATGAAACATGTCCTTTCTGGTTTTCAGCTAGGCTGAGTCCAAGGAGCTCCCATATGGCCCAGGAGAAGCCTCTTATAAATTGGCACAAGGTATGTGTTGAGTTATATTACTTATCGATAACTTATATGTGTATATATATACAAAAAATATATATACACACAAATGTCTATATAAAGTAATATAAATTATATATAAGCTATATATAAAGTTACACATCTATAAACTAAAATAAACAAGGGAGGCTGAGATAGGTGTTGGAGGGGTATCCTAGGTTTGTAAAAGCTAAAAAAAAAAAACCACCATGAAAGGGAATATAGCACAGCATGTATGGAATGAGGATTCTTTGCCACAGACCCACATCACACTTATCCTCCTGTATGCCCAGGGTCAAAGTACAGGCAGATGAAGTCTGCCAGCTGCAGGCAGGGTTCATCTCCGGCTCTGTGTGCCCACCCCCATCTGCACAGCATCATCTGGGGGATGAAAACACTTTTGCATACAGGCTGGGAGGCAAAGGCGGGCTGCCAAGTTTACTTTTCTTTGAATAAATGCTCCCTTCGATCCACTGCATGCGGGAAGGCTAAGGAAACTGTTAGGGGATTTAGCTGAAACCGTCTTGTAACTCTGGTTTGGGAAGAAAGCAGCAGTAATAATGAAAAAAGATTAAAAGAAGCAAGAGAGGCAGGAGAGGAAAAGCAGCAAGCTAACCGCGCTGGAGATCCCACCTGCCAAACGCCGGCGGAGCGGAGCGCTTGTCCGTCTGTCTGGCTGGTAAGCCTGACGATCACATGCATCCCCGTCCTGCCCCCTCCCTCCACAGCCCTCCGTCCCGCTGCGCTCCTCGCAACTTTTGCAAAACTAGCCCAAAGCGGAGGCACTTTTCACAGGCAGGCTCCTTTAGCCCTCTGTGTCTCTGGGGGCTGGGAGGGGGGGTTGCCAGCTGCCAGGGTTCTCCGTTTTCCCCATCTACAAATAAAGTTCTGGGACTTGCAGAGGAGATTTCTGCAAAAGCAAACGATGATTGCCCGTAGCAAGAAAGGCTCATGTCCTTCTCAACTCTGCCTCGCTCTCTGCGCCTTTGAGCTGGCATTGCTGGGGGATGTGTCCCAGGCTGCACCCATGGACGATCAGGATTATTACCTGCAGGAGATTAGCAACAGGGATCATTATTATTCCTTTCCATATCCCGGTGAAGAGCTTTTTCCTTTCACGGAGCAACCCGGAGAGGAAGGACCTATCCGTGCTGCAGAGACAGAGGAGCACCCAGGGTTCAAACCGAGCAGGAAAGAGTTAAAACCGAAGAAAAGCAACAAAAAAGGAAAATCTGTTCTTGAAACTCCACCAGGTAACTTTCCACCTCCTCCTCCAGAGCTTGGAGTCTGTTGAATCTCATGCTGACTGTGACTTTTAGCATTAATGAATATCCAGTTAATGGCAGTCTTGGTAATAATAACATTAAATGTTCTCATGGTGATGATGATGACAACACATTAATTTTTTTATATCCCACAGAACAGATCTACCGAACTTTTATAGGCTTTTTAACCCTTTCCTCATCAAGTAAAGAGATTTCAGAGTGGTAATGTATTAACTGTGCTGCACTCTTGCTAGGATATGGACTTTTCCTTCTTAATTACACTTGACAACTGGCTTGTTGTTAATGCTGCTGTTCTATAAGCAAAAGAAAGAGAGACAGATTTCATATTAAAAGCTGATTGTATATTGTGACACCTTACTTTTTGCATTGTCATTTTAATCTAAGAGATGTTTCTGAATTAATTTTACTTATAAACCTGTGAATTTCTTTGAGATTTCACTTCAAAGCTCTCCAGAGGAAGATATGTAAACAAAGATCTTCCTGTAAAAGACTAAGCCATAACAAGCTCAGTTTAATTATTGACCTGTAAAACCAAGAAAGTAAACAGTAACAAAGATGCCTTATAATAAAAAAAAAAAGGCCACCCTTAATTCCATTTTCTATTTTCTGCTTTGGATTGCATGAAAATATGCAATTGTTAAAGTCGGCAGAGACTTGATCAGCTTTTACCATCCAGTTGCTCCCATTAAAAGCTAATTACACCACCCTGAAAGAAAAGTAATATTACGTGTTTCCCAAAAGTATGGCAGGTACTTTACTGGTTTACTTCAGAGACAGTTTGGCCCATGAACTTTAGAGTTGTAAAATTTGGGGCCAAATCCTACTCCCCTACAGATGAACTCCCCTTTACTTCAGAAGGTTAATTTTTAATGTTAACAGCTGGAGCATATGGCACAAAGTTTGCAATTTAGAGCCATTAATACACGCATACAGCAAAACAGAGGATCAAGGGTTGTAGAGTGGCTTTAACTTTTCCCAGTTACATGTAGCAGTTAGAAAACAAAATATTTTCTATTGAATGTTAACACTAAGAGAAATTAATTAGACTTTGGTTAGCCAAGATACAAGCTTTGATAATAACAGTGATAAGAAAATACTATTTCTGAAATCTGGAAAACAGTTTATGGGGCAGGCAGTTTAGATTGCCAGTGTAACTCACAGCAGAAGTCAAGGATGACAGCAAATATACCTTGTGCGGGGGAGCAGAGACACGAGACATCTGTGCCCGTGGCTCCCTCCATGGCCAGCAGCCAGGCAGCAGCTTCCCAAGCAGACAATACTGCCTGGACCATCTCAAGGACTGGCTTATTAGATTTAGTGTCTAACCAGGGGCAACACATGTATTTTAAAGCTACCTAACTAGGTACCAGGCTTCTTCTTCAACGCGGTGGAGACAATACATGTTTCCAGCCTGTGGTGGGGTCTTCTGCAGTTCAACTCTGCTTTAACTTTCATGGGTGCTTTTTCCCAATTTCCCCGGCACCATGACTTTACACGTACTCTACCAAACATGACAGCAATGAGGATAGCATCCACCCTGTGAGAGCAATGCTCATCTATCTTTACAAATAAAGATAAATGATAAAGTAACCTGAAAGAGGGGAGATGTAGATGAGCTGTGAGGCAGAAATTGTTCCCCGTGAGGGCGGTGAGGCGCTGGCCCAGGCTGCCCAGAGCAGCTGTGGGTGCCCCATCCCTGGCAGGGCTCAAGGCCAGGCTGGATGGGGCTGGGAGCAGCCTGGGCTGGGGGGAGGGGCAGGGGGGTGGAACAAGACGATGTCTAAGGTCCCTTCTCACCTAAACCATTCTATGAGTTACAGATAGGCATCTTCCTTGTTCCCCACCCACTGAACTGAGCACTTTACAGGTGCAGAGAAGTAAACAGGTGCAACAGCTATATCAGTAACAACCTCCATCATTACGGAACACTCATCCCTTCCAAACCTGGTTTTGTTTATGCAGTGTAGACACAGCAGTACAAAACTCAAACTATATTACACCACTGACCTACTAGGGGAACACACAGAGCTCTTACAGGTAGCCCAGATGTGGTCATTTCCTAAGAATGCTTGATTTTACAGATGTAATCACATTCATTTTTTTATATAGGAAGTTATGGAATGAGAATAGGAAAAAAAAACCCCAAAAACGACTCCTCAAACCTTGCCCAAAAAGCACCTCATTGTGTGCCAACCAATTGACATGTGCAGGACTCATCTTCTAATTTCCTTCTTTTTTACTTTCCATCCTACCTGACTCTGAGTCCAGGAAGTAATTTTATTTCTGCATTCAGTCAGGCTATGTTCTTCCTCACCCTCCTTCTCTTCCTCAGCATGGCCAAGCACAAGGTCAAGGCGAAGCACAGGAAAGGCTGGTGATGCACCACCAAAAGCAGCTAGAAATAGCTCAGTCCCTCCTTCCACAGCAGGCTTGTGCTCATTTGACACAGCTGAATTTCCAAGCTTTCACCAGCCACGTGCAATAAAAGGTTTTAAAGCCTCTATGAGCTCTTAAAAAATTAGCCAGAGCTGCAACAAACAACTGATCCCCTCTACCAAACTTGCGCTCCTCACTCCAGCACATGAAGGTTTGATACCAACCCAACAAACTAGTTGTTACTCTGACTTTAGTATGGGAAAATGCAGTGTACTTCCTCAGAAGCAGCTGAATTACTTTAACTGAAATAGCCACAATAAGCCCCAAGACAAACACCCAGCAGAGAATAGTTACCATTTGTTAAAGATGTAAGTGAAAACAGGAGGTTTTTAGGAGGAAGTGTCAGGCAATTTTAAATACAGTGTTAAAAGTTCTGGCTATCATATTTGAAATTTATTCTTTCTCCTCTCCCAAAGGCAGGAAAGGGCCAGGTCCTGCCAATGCAGTGACTCCAATGCTTAGTGACATGTCACTGGGGACCAGTTTGAAATGAAGATCTGGAAATCTGCCCCCTCACAGAGGTGCCTAAATAAAAATACGTACCTATGATTTCTCACATTTGACCTGTTAAGAGGTCAGCTAGGAATAAGAATAGCAGTTTCCAAACAGGTATCCATGAATAGTAACTACACATCTGGCCCTGTAAATATGTGTGTTGTGCATATATGTACACATTTATGTGTACTACATACATCCAGAACTGGAATTGGTTTATTGGACATGCAGTAAATACAAAAATCTGAAAAATCTGATTTTTTGGTGAGGCTTGCTGGCAGCTGGGGCATGCGGGATTAATTAGTTATAACAAACAATAGGCTGGCTGGGAGCTGGGATGAAGAAAGAGGAGAAACCGGAATGTGTGATCTGCCCTTTGGCTGAGCAGCTGGTACTGATCAGCCCTAGCTTTGAATCAAAGTTGAAATCAAACATAGCAGTCTGAAGGACACAGCACATAACAGATGATGCAGACTCAATTTATTTAAGCTAATTACTGAAGGCGGTGAGAATATAGATATTTTCAGTCTCTGAAATATTAGTGTAGAAAGAAATCCTACTGATGCCAGTAACATTACAATGTTGTTTTTTTTTTTAAAAAATGTATTATTAAAATCAGTATTTGCAAATACTCGATTCAGGTAACAGTTAAAAATATCAATCTGCCTCCTTGCCCTTTAAATGACTCGTAAATGAAGTGGTAGTAAGTCATCCTTGAAGGTAAACAGTTGGATTGACAGGTTTCTATACATACTTCCATCTTCTAATTCCATCCTTGTTTGTTTAGGCCTCTATCCAAAGCCCATTCAAATCAGTGGAAAGAGTCTTATTAACATCAATGTTTTTCTTTTATGAGGCCTTTAATAGAATTTAATAAATGCAGTCTCAGCTACCATCTGTGGGGCAGATCCCTACAGATGGTTTGGGGGTCCGTCTGCACACAGGCAAAACACAGGCAAAAAACTGAGGAGTTTACGAGGCTGAGGTCCCCACGAACAGTGCTCAGTGTTGCACATTGGTCTGGGTAGTGACTGAACAGTCCCACTGACAATCCTATTGTGCCCAAATCTACCACAATTAAATCTGTAATTATTTTGATTTGATTTACGAAAGTTATACATGTTAGAATAGTTCTTGTTCTGGCCATACCTCAATTCTAACTGCCTTTAGAAAACAAAGGAGTAGTGTAATCTTTATTTGTATGACAGTGATTAGAAAGGGGTTTAGTGCACATTTCTTCTGTATTTCACAGGTCTTCCAGTGTCTGATCTCTGCGCAATCCAATGTATGTGTGTGTGTAGTAATCATGATTTCCTTTGTCTTGTCTTATCTGTTGCTTTCCCCAGATTTGGTGCAAGTTCACAGATGCATCACTGTTTACTTGCCCCGTATTTGTTTATTTTGGGGTAATGTTGCCACCTGTTCAACAATATAATTCTTAAGGGGTTTGTTTTCTTGGTTTGTTGTTGTTTTTTGTTTTGGTTTTTTTTTTTAATTTATGTAGTGCATAGGAATCTCTTGAGTGGGTTAGGATCTCACTGGACCACATGTCTGAGGAGGAGTCAGTAAGGGAAGGCAAAAAAAGGATAAAAGGACCAATGCATGCAACCACAAAACTTATCTTGCAGAAAGAATTTGTATTTATAAAAATAGACCAATATTACGTTCATTGAGGCGTTTATCAAGATATGAGATGTAGAGGAATTATAGAGGAACGAAGGCAGGTTAATTAACATTGATAAAATACAGCTGTGGGCTGGCTGATGTGGATAAGGTGCAGCTGTGGCTGGTTCCTGCTAAGTAGTTAAATAGCTCTAAGGGGTATGGAAGAGGAGCATCGGATGAAATGAGGAGTGGAGGAAGAGAGACCTAGGAGAAACAGAGGGAGAAGAGAGAGCTCCCTGGATGTAGGAGAGATAAAGTGAGGCCCTGGGAGAAGAAGGGGGCCTGTGTGAGGAGAGGCTGCCTGGAAGAGGCACACGGAGAAGAGAGAAGCCAGATGCAGCAGAGGCAAGAAGCAAGGTGGACTGGCCTGAAGAGGATGAAGGAACAGCACAGGCAGTAGAGGAACCTTAGAAACCTTGTGGGGGATGGGTGGCTGTGCTGGGGCAATGTGGGAACTACTTATTGATGTTACCCTGGTATGGGATGGTAAAAGCCTTGCTGCAGCCAGCTAGTTTTGACAGTGCTGTGACAACAAGATAATGGAGGTTTAGAGAGAGATATGCCAGATTTCCAGCTAGAACGGAAGGAAACATGGAAAGAAGAGGTAGCATTGCTTGCTGGAATAGGGGGTTTGGATGGGGTTAGCTAGAGGAAAGGTGAAAAGGGGGAAGCCTGAAAACACAGGCAGGCTGAGGGTGTACCTGGAGAGTCAGGAGGAAGCCTAGGAACAAAAAGAGTCATCAAAGTTTTCCAAAGACGCCTGAAGTCCAGCACGTTGAAGGTGGGGTAATGCCTCAGAGCTCTGGCTAGGAAGAAGTCATTAGAAACATTGGTGAGGTGCCTCCGAGTGGAACATGGGGGGCTGAAAGCCAGCCGGGGCGGGCAGCTGGCGTGGGTCTGGCAGGAGCAGAGCCAGCAGCGGCTTTCTGCAGCGTGTCAGGGAGCTTAGGGGAAAGGTGTGAAGGGAAAGCGGGCAGGAGCTGGAAATAAAGAAGAGATTTTGGGGGGAAAGGAAATTGGCTTTTGGGTTAGAACGGAATCAGAGGGTAAAATGAAGGCTGGGGATGACTGCATACATAGGCTGGTCTCTAGTGAAGGCTAGTCAGTGATAAATGACTTTTATAGGAACTAAGAAGAAATAAGCACAGAATTGCCTAAACACTGAGTGTTTACCAGTGCTGTTTTCTAGCCCACTGGTATCCTTTCTCTCAAACTTTGTAGCTGGCTTCCATTCCTGTGAAAGTGAAGCACTCCTGTGACCTAGAATGCAGATTTTAATTTTAAAGCTTTTGCTCAGACTTCTTATACTGATAATTCTTAAGAATGAACTTGTTGGCCCTAGGTGCATAACCCATGAATTTTAATATAACCTGTATCCCCTCCTAATTGCCAGATGTGACAAGCAAAGATGAAAACGTGTGGCATTTAATGAGCTTGCTTTCATCTACATGCTTCTATTTTCTCATCAGCACTTCTACAAATGTGCAGAATAATGAAATATAATGTAGCCATTCCACTTAGAATGTCATAACAAAAGAGGACAAAAGATGACTGAGAATTAATAATGAGCAATGCTCTTAAAATTGGCCAGATCTTTTTGATTAGCATCTTTCCTTACCCATGTCTTCAATGAATAATGTAACATGAGGAAAAAAAAAAATAAGCAGAATAAACAGATTTGATTATGCTTGAGAAGTTTTCTACAATAATTCTCCTAGCAGCCTTCTGTGAATTCAAACTAATTTTTAAGGTGAGAAAAATATCCCTTTGAAAAAGGGACAGTTTCACTGAATAGATTTTAATAGTATGAACCTGAGTCTAGACTTGTTCCTGAAATGCCAGCATATTACAAGTCACTCATTATCTGAATTCATTCTTGGTTTTTAATGTTATTCTCTCTTCAGTGAGCTGGCTAGACAGGTCATTCAAATGGTTCACAATCAAATTTCACTTATTTCTTTTGGTTTTGGTGTGAAGACTTGTCAGCTATGTGAACTTAGCATCTGTCAAAAAGTTGAAGTAGTGGAAATGGAAGGTATGGTGTAGAAGAAGTAATTTCTTGAGTTTTCAATATCTGAGCCTTTTCTTCCTGGGATTTTTGAGGCTTGCCCAATTCATTGTCCGTGTAAAAACCAGATTACCTAAAGATTTGTTGCCTGGGTACAGAGCTGAGGTTTGATTGCCACATTGATGCATGGTGGTTGCCTGTGCTTGTATCCTTATTATGCAGAGGATGCATTACATCTGGCCTTCTTGTCAGGCTTATGGTGAGGTTGTGTCTTGTGGTACTGTTGTCTGTTTGTTTTATTTTTATAAAGCAAGGCTTTTTGAAGTGAACATATAAATACGTGCCTTTGTTTAGGTGTTTGGGTACCCAAGGAAAATGGGAACAAGCAAGTTCTGATGTAGTCACAATTATTTGCCTTTCAAAATCCAGTGATCACACGTGCAAAACACTCTGTAGCCTTTACTCAGCTCAAACATTCACTGAGAGAAAACAGAGGTGTTGGGGATAATCGCTCATATTAGGAGGAGGCAATCACCTTTAATCTTTCTGTCCCTGGGAGCTACCTTAACAGGCAGTTTGGTTCTATTTAATTCAACAGGCCATGAATCAAAGACAGCATTCAAGTTTCCTTCAATTTGGCATGGGTTTTCATTCAGGGATGGTCATGTCTGTTGTATCTGTGCAGTTACATCTCCAATGTAGAAGTTACTTCTCAGTCACCTACCTGAACATGCTATCCATGCCCAGGCAAGAATAAATAATGGATGATGGAATAAGAACATTTAGAGGGCACTGTGGCCAGCCCCAAGATGGGTCTCCAACATTGCTTCTGCCTGATTATTTTCCTGATGGGGACTTCTCTTCCTTGATGGCAGATGATGCTGATCAGTGGGCATACCTACCTCTTTCAGGGGCTAGCCTTGCTCCTCTGGAAGCCTTCTAGTTGACTTCAAAAGGTGTTTGGTTGGGGTTTTGCATATTTGATGAAGTAAGGAAAAACACCTATGTTAAGCTGTTAGTAAAATACACTGCAATTGTAATTCATTGCTTCTGATGAAAACACATTTTTAATTTCTTTGTAGCACAGCAAAAGGAACATTTAGGATTCCATTCCTCTGAGGTTTTATCATCTCAGTGTCAGAAGAACAGGGTACTCTGGGTGTCTGCTGTGTGCTGGAAGGGATGGAGCACTATTGGAGAAGAGCAAGGCGTTTTATTCTTTGCACAGTCATCAGGCAGTGTTAAATCAACTTGACAGGTGTAAAAGGGAAACAGTTTCTCTTTTCTACTCATAGCTAAAAATGGCAACAAAAAAGGTGAGAAAAACAAGAGGGGGAACGAAGACATGCCAGATGGTGACTCTGAGAGTCAGAGTGCCTATGAAGACATCAGAGGAAGTACGTGGGGGCCATTTAAAGCATCCTTAGAGTACTTGGGTTTAGCTGTTACTCTCTAGCCCTTTTTGAATTCTACAAAATTACAAAAGATAGTCTGGTGAGTCTGCTGATACTTATCTAAGTCCTCTTTTGGACATAAAATACTTCCTTTCTGGTGGGTAACATACTGGCATTGGCAAGCAAAGATTTGTACCATGTTATATGTTAAATGGAGATGAGGCTTTAATTCCCTATTTCCACAGTGATCTACAGTTTTTCTAAACTAAACAAGGTTTTAAAGTGACTTTCTGATTCTGGAGAGGTGTTTAAAGGAGCTGCTTTATAAATGGGAATTGGGCCCTATACACTGTAAAGTATATTTTACAACAATGTCTTGTAAAATACATAAGATACTAATACTATGTCAAAGCTGGAGAAACATATTTTACTCTTGGATTAGAAAGAGTGAATGATTTCCTATTCTGACACATGAGCAAACCCCAAACCACCCCAAACCTGCATGGTTTGTGCAGGGCTGCATCACAGTGCGTCCCCTGGGATTTGATATTGCAGAAAAAAAAAGCTGGCAAGCTTCAGCAGGCCATGGTGACTTCCAGAAACCATTGCTCATGGGTGGAGTTGCATATCTAATTTAGTAGTGAATGCACCCAGATAGGAGATTAATGTTCTGTTTACTTGTGGTTATTTACATATGGGAATCTTGTAGAAGTACAGTAATAGTAAATAATACGGTTCTACTCCTGCTTTCACACAAACATTAGCAGGTTGTTGTATTCAAAAAAGTGCTGCTGTATCCAAATGTTGTTGTATACGTAAGCTGAATGTAGTTCATGTAGTGGCAGTTTACATGTCTTTTTACTTCCTTCTACTGCACAGTGAATCTACTCTGTAGTTTCTAGCTACCAACACGGGAAATACTTTCAAAGTGAATAGTGAACCTGATTAACTGGGTTTGTGTGCTCGCTCTCTGTTTCTTAATTATTTACAGATCTATTTTGTGGTTTATCTTTTTTTCTTTTTTGTTTTAATGAATTGCCTGACAGATTTATGTAACTGTCAGCCTTGGCTTGCTTGTGAATTATGTGAGGTATGTACCTGGCAATAGTGCTGTTCTCCTATGATCAACATGATTCCCAAGGACCAAGTTCAACTAACAACACAACTTAGATCTTCATGAGGTGAATATTATAGGATTATGTGCCTTTTTATAGTTTTAAACTTCTAGAAACACAGATATTTTTGGAAGAGGTATGGTCTTGTGCTCAACAACAGATTGCAATCTGAGAGAAGTTCCTTTCCTTAAAAATACAGCCACAGATAGTGATCATTTTGGTGGTGGTGATGGAAACTGTGGTTGATATTTCTCTTTCATTCATTGAGAGCTAATACAAATACCCAAGTAATCATCAGGGAAGGATTTCTCATCCCCTAGTCTTTATGTTAGAGAATCACGCTCATCCTTGCTCTCCAGCCCCATTCAGCTCCTCCTGAGCTTTAAAACAAAAGGAGCATCTCCTGTAGTGTGGGCTGACAACACCTGTGTGCCTCACTAGCTTGATGTTCAGCAACTTTCCCTGCGAGACGTATGGTCACAACAGACATACGAGTGCTTCAGCCATCTGGGCAATCATTTGAAGTCAGATAAATTGGAGCAGCCTGTTCCATTGCCTTGTCTGGTGGCCATGTTTCTCCCAGAACTTGCTGCGCTGGACATATTTGCAGTGTATTGATCCATCCAGGAGATGTGGACAGACAAATGCTCAGTTTTGAATCCTAGTACACAGCAGATAGCATACCCAGTAGTGTTTCTTTCTAGATGATGAAAATCTATGTACAGCACTCACCTGGTCTATAATGGGGTTCAGTTGGCTTAAGTACCAGAGTCCTGTATTCAGATTATTCTTCTTTTGGACCTCAATGTTAGCCATTGTCTGGATGAACTAATCTCCTAAATTGGATTTGCTTTCTTCAATTACAGATTATAGGATTATTTCTTCCTCACATTCCCATGTATCACAAATCCACTAGTTTTCTTGTCATTTCCCTTCTTTTTGGCTCTACAGGATTGATCCTCCTAGCTGGGACCTAAAAGGGAACCCCAAATGTCCCTGCTTGACTTTCAGACTTGGCCTATGGAGGGGCTCAGGAGGTCTGCTATCTGTTGTCCCCAGATTTGCCTTTTACCTGTTTCCTTATATGAGCTTTAGAAAGCAAAACAGTCGGCCATTTCAAGAGGAATTATGTTTGAGAGCACAGAGTGAGGCCAAGTATCTCCTTCCTCTAACACATTGAAGATTTACAGTAAACCGCCTGGGTGCATTAGTCATTGTGGTGTACTGGGGGACAGTGTTGTTTGCGATGGGAGCAGCTGACAACCATCTTTCTCATTCCTTTCCAGAAATCAGTATTTTCATGTTCTCATCTTCAGAGATACAGTGGTTTATGGTGACAGGTTTATGACTCCTCTCTACTTCCAAGTCCTCCTAAAACATCTGTCAAATGGAGGGAAAAGTTGAAAGTATCTTAGAAGAGCTGATCTCAAACCTGGGTGTAAGCACTCCCTACCACCACTGTTGCAACCACCCTTTATGTCAGAATTGGCTTTAACGCACTCTTCTTTTCCCCAATATAACCTTCAATAGTGTAATAAGTTTGCCCCATATACGTGACCGAGGGTGTCTGAACACAGAGCTGGATTTCAACCATCCCAGAAATTTTTTTTTTCACTGATTTAGAATAAACTTCAGTTTCAGCCAAACAGCCTTTCATGTGTGACTGCATAAAAGTAGGACTTAAAACTTCAGCCTTTGACAACATGATTTTTCTCTTTTTTTTCCCCCTCTAATAGCTTATGTACTGAGAATTTACAGAAAACACTTCAGAAACTGTTAGAATTATATTTGTCGTCACAAGCTCGATGGCAAGTACCCTACCCCAAAGGATAGACCCAGTTTTATCCCATAGAGTATTTAAAGTACACTTTCTTTACACACTTTAAATTCCAATCAAAAATTCCATTGAGAGCTCTGCCAAAAGTATGTCTGGATTATAGATGTCCTGTACACATGGCTGGGGGAAGACTGGAATTTCCCATAGTAAATCTAGACTCTGATCTGCTCAAGGGTGCAGATGACCCAACAGCATGAGGATGTGCCCCAGTCTTCAGTGGATGTCACTGGAGCAGGAGGCTTCCCCTAAGGTGAGGCAACAGCTCTTATGCTGCTGGTGAACAGTGCTGAGGGGAGGAGTAGCCAGGGTCCATTGCACGCTGAGCTAAGACAAAGAGAAAAATATTTTACATCTATTTTGCAGATATTTCTGACCTCATGCTCCTCTGGATGTTTTTGGATCCCAGCAAAGGACTGGAGTGCAAAACTTTTGCAGGCCCCTCAGATGAGTGTCTTGCATCTGGTCCAGTTCCTTTACATCAGGTATTTCATTAGGTACATATAATGACGTAAAGAGCCCCCAAAATATCTTGTTTCCATCTTGTAGTGGAACAGGTGGTTGGGAGATCATATACAGAGTCAGAGGGCTATGAGCTTTCTTCCAAAGACCTTTGAAAAGGCTGACAACGTGAGCCCAGGAGGAATGAGGGTTGAGGTATCCGGCTACTGAAATCACAAGGTATAGCATCTGTTGTCTGCCTGAATGACTGAATTCTTTATTTTAAAAAGAAAATGTGAGGGGTAATACACTCCTGATCCATTTTTTCTGCAAAGCTACTGCTTGTTGCTCAGGATCTGAAAACACTTCTTAAAAAAAAAAAAGTGATGCCTGTTTGCAAGCAGTAGTTCAAACCCACAATGAACGAATAGCAAAGTTCTCAGCCAGCAGCTGAAAGCAGTCAGTGCTATTTTAAACTACTGAATGGGAAGGGCTGGGGTGGAGTGGGGGAACAATGTCTTATAGGTCTGCTTTCTAAATAACCCAAATCATGATGAAGGGTATTAGTAGCACGTGGAATACAAAATAATTGCAGACGTGTCTTGTTTGATACTGCTAATATGCAAACAGCAATTATGTACCTGGGGTTTTTTGATGCTTGAATGCTAGTCAAGTGGCAGTCATACATGTAGAGCCCCTACACTCTTACAAGATGAATAGAATGAGAAAATTTCCAAAATATGACAAAAAATGCTAGTATGGAGTTATGCAGCTAAACTGCCACAGGGGTCTTTGAAAAAGTGGAGAGAAAACAGCACAGAACTATTCCTTTGCAAAACTCTTCTATATTTCTATTCATTAATCCTGAATCAGACTATTTTCCTCCTGATTAGAAACTTGAGAAATGGGGTGGGGGTTATGCTCGGGGAAGCTTGCCTCAAAGCTTTCTCTGTTCCATGGCTTTTCAAGTGCAGAATACCTATGCTTAATAAATACTACCAGTTCCTGTGGGTGGGAAGGAGCTTCTCCTTCTTGGGTTCTTCAAGGAAGCAGCTGAGTTAATGGTAAGTCCCAAATCATGGCCTTTGCTTTTCACGTTACACCGTTCATATTTTGCAGTGAGGACAGGGACTCTCTCGGTGACAACATGGGCTATTGCTAGCATGATGCTTTTATCGTGCGAAAGGATGTCAAACCTCGCTGGGCAAGTGCTATATATTAGGGTTTATCTGAATGCTTTCCTGAGCAGTCCTCATTGGGTCCACAGGCTGGTAAATGCATTGCCTTTGGTTTGGATCTTTGGGCTTTTAGCCTGGAGCCAGCAGACATGCCTGCATGCGATTTTAAACTCACTAATAACTCACATTTCACATAATTGAAGCTTTTGACACACTTAGCTTTCAATCAGTGAAGCCGCCTATGTGCTAAACATTTAGCCTGTGACTATGAGCCTTTGCTGGACCAGGGCTGAATTGTTAAACAAAGCAGAAAAGATGTTTACACAGAATGAATTTGGGGAATCTTTTGTGGGCTGTGTAAAGCTGCAAGATCGTAGGAAGCTGGAACAGGGAGGAAGGACCTCTGAACACTCAGTCATTTGAGTTGGAGAGGTGCCCACCCTTTGAGATATTTGTGTGAACCTTGCTTGAACTGTTTCAGTTCCTTTGCTTTGTAGCATGGAGCTGGAGCTTCATAACAGCTGAACCTCCAGTTCCCCCCTCCGATCAGCTCAGAAATATCAAGAGCCCTATCTTTTTCATGGTATTTTTAGCAATTCTCTTTCTGCAGGCAGGAAGCTGAGAGGCTTGTGAAAATGCTGTATGCTCGATATTTAAAAGATATTAACTGAGATGTTAAAGCCACGGAACCCTGGTGCTTGCCTGGGCTGGAGGTTTTTTTTTAGTTCCCTAAATTGGCTCTTCCATAACTAGTTTGAAGGCAGGTAGAGAAGGGGAAGTAAAACGGGTGGATTATGGTATGTGCAAAGTGCTGTCTTCACGATGTGAATGTGAAAGCTAAAAAGTCACCTGGAAGCTGAAATCCTTTAGGAAGGTGAGCAAAAGCTCGTGGGAAGCACAGCTGGTAAAATGTGCCAAAGGGAGAGCCCAACTGCAGGGTGCATGTGGTGTTTTCTGAGCTCTTAAAAATCATGCCTTTTTTCAGAAATTACTTTAGGGAATAATGAATTGCCTTTGCAAGCTGGGCTCTATCCTTAGAATTCTTCATCGATGGTGCATTTTCCAGTGGGATTCCCTGCGTCCCAGCAATTCCACTCCTCTGCTCTTTACACTTTCCCCTTTTCTTTTTGTTCTTTTTTTTTTAATGAGGGTAGTCACATTTCAATCGAGGCCTGGATCTGATTTTCTGAAAACTTAGGGATTTATTTGTTTCTTGGGGTTTTGCTTCCTCTTTCTTCAAACTGAAATACTCTGCTTGCAGGGTGCTTCTTCAAGGGTGCAACAGCTTGGACATAGGGTGCCTTAAAGGAAAGAAGAAAGCTCTGTTATATGAGTTCCTAAATCTTTTGCTTTTCAGGACTTCTGGGTGTATCCAAAGAACCTCTGGTTATTTTCTATGTGCACTCGGCCAGTTTTTTATCCCTTTGCTGAAATTGTTTTCCACTGTTTGGGACTTTAAATATATTAGTCACTTCTGCCTTTTTGGTACTTAGAGCTGTGCTTGAATTAGCCAGGCAATTTAAAAAGTCCATCCAAAAGAATAATTAAGTGGCAAGCAAACAATCCAACTAATTTTTTTTTTTTATTTTCCTGTGTGATAGAAAATACAAACTGATTCCTTTTTCAGGGTTGGGACGGTGCACGAAATTTGATTTCAGGTTATCTGTAACACACAACTTTCTACTGAAATCATTGTCTGAGCAATAGATAGCTCCAGGCACTACGGTGACTTTGTTTTTATTCATTCCTCTTACTAGTTCATATGAAATAATAACAACAGATGTGATGTTAGGAAAAAAAAAGTATAAATGTCTAAAGTCACTGCTAGAGCAGACACACCAGGTCTCCATAAACTGAGACTTACACTTTATAAAAGGTTTTAAAACCAAGTTGGATTGCTTTTAGGTATTTCCTGTCTCGGGCTGTCTATATAGGTCGAGTATTTAGCCCAGATGTGCAACCTGGAGGAGGAGGGTTAGACAGGGACTGAGACCAGGCTGTGCCGGGTGAGGACTCGCAGATAAGCTCTAAGGCTGGAGCAGCCGCCCCCACGCCATGGGTGGTGCTGCCTCGGCGTGGGCAGCACTGCTACCCCTGCCAGAGGAGCACCATTAACTGCAAGGGGTGAAAGCACGGCGGGGTGCTGGGGTATGATGGTTGGCTCGGCCATCTCTGCTGAAGTGGTCAGCCCATCTTTGAGGGTCGTCTTGCATGGAGGTGTGTTTGCAGCTCTGTTTGCCCACGTGCAGAGGAAGCAAATTTTAATGTCATTTCTAATTAGCAGCATATTCTTTCGGAAGATTTAAAACTGACACAGATTAGTTTTTCACAAACCAGCAGGGGAGGAATGATTCTCGGAAAGATGATCCTTTATTATTCACCTAGGTCTCTGCAGATGCAGACTACTTCTATTCTACGTTCTGTTGGTAAATGTGCATTTTTAGTTTTAATCATGAAAAAATGAAAGATGACATTTCAACTCACAACTAAGATGACTAATGACTGTCTGCTGCCTAAAGGCATAGCACATACTACATCATGCTGGCTCCCATCAAGAGCTAAGTCAGAAAGCTAAACTGGTAGAAAACAGCCTACTATGAAATCCAAAACTGAACAGCAAAGTGATTCTGTCTTCATCCCTGATTTACTTGTGTTAGGCTTTGGACTGCTTCATCAAAGGAAGCTGATCCATCTGTTTCAGTATCATTTTCAGCATGTTTTCCACCTTATGGAAAAGTAAAAGAAATATAGTTTGGTCTGTGCTAGAGCTTAACTTGATTAAAGGTTGAATAACATTAAGTAGTACTGACCAAGAAGTGATGATTTCAATCTTTCTCAAGTGTAAATTTAGTACTTGGGAGTGGAGGTAACTATAGTAGTGGCAATAAAATTTAATGGCTCGTCCCTGCTAATGAGACCTCCTTTACAATCTCTCAGGTTTCTCCTGCTTTATGTGTGTGGGCTTCACGGGTGTGCTTAGGAGAGTGAGAAGGTGAAAACTGCGTGATATCATAGTAGTGCCATCTATTTTAGTGAAATGAGGTGTTTTTGGAGAACTGCTGAAGCTGCTCATGTGTATTTCACCACTAGGTCTACTATAGCCCCAGCTGTGTAATTCTGATCCTCATGACTGAGCATATACAGCACCTTTCCTATGTCCTCCAACTTGGATACTTCCCTTGTGCTCCTGGGATCCCTGTTTTGCTACAAAAAGGTGGCTCTGCTGCAAAATCCTTAAAGCTGGCAGAATTCTTGGTAGATGTATATTTCCAGGGCCCAAAGTTAGGGACATTTTCCAGGTTATTAACGTTTAAGGAATTTAATGACTATGCTGTTACTCTATACAACTGCATAGTGAACGTGTTATACCTAACTATGGATATATTTTTGTATAAAAGTTGCTACTACAGTTTTCATAGAGGGGGAGGAAAAATGATTGCACCGTAAGCCAATGTTATACTCATACAACTGTTTTTATACAGTTGTACTATTTTTGGTAAAATACACTCAAATTGAATTGCTAAAGTGATTAAACTTTAGCACTTTTAAGGTGTCTTAAGTGAGCCAGGTTTGTATCTTAAGATAGCAGCTCTTTTCCATCTTGATTTTGTACTTGTTAATGTTATTCCGAGTTTCAGTGTTTATTTTTAATGGCTACAATCACTGTTCCTATTGTAGAATCTTTGTTCTTGCGGTATACCTCAGTGATTTGATATTTTAAGCTATTTCTGGCATGAAGACATTGGACAGATATCCATATTTAATGGTAGTTTCAGTCCTATAGCCAGCCATTGTGTGTGAGCAGTCTGTCTCATTTTATTTCTCCATTGTTTGGCTAACTCTATTTATTTGACTCTGGAAAAAAAAAAAAAAAGATATTTTTTGATGGCTGTACTCGGTTTTGTGGCTTTAGCTGGAATTGCAGGGAGTCTTCATCCTGTGCTTCAGAAAAACTTCAGAGGAGACATTTTAAAATTAATAGCACAAAACTCAGCATTAGTCAAAGCTCATAATAAAGTTAAGAATTGATACAATATTTCTCAGGCTGCATTTTTTTGACCATTAAAGGCGATAATACATCTTTTTCAGAACTAAGTACACATATTCCTTTGTAGAGAATATGGAAGACTTGTCAGATTTGGATGCTAATAATACCTTGTATCATGAGCATCTTGAAACCTTTCCCGGGGCTATGCCTAGAATAATACTTAATGCCTCTATATGCTGATGGTCCTCACTGAATGCAAGTTGTCCTTACATTGTCTCATTTGTTAATGAGATGCCATGACCCGGTTTGCAGTACGATTCCCACCCTCATCCTTTCCTATGTCAGGTCAGCAAGGTGTTCCCATGGGCAGCGAGGCAGAAACTTGGGATGCCTGCCTGCACCTCCCTTTCCTCTGCCTTTCTCTTCTCGTGAAGAGATGTGGGGAAAGGTGAAGCCAGTTTAAGACATGCAAGAGCTATGGACAGTGTTTCTATACCTACCCACCTCTCCACCTGGAGGATGCTGCTGCCTGCAGGCATGTATGGGTATGGTTGCTTCTGCCCCCTGAGCAGAAGGACCAGAAGCAGCAAGAAACAGGGCCAGGAGGAAAAATGGGGAATGCTTTTTGTGCCCAAGCATGCTGACTGTGTGCATGTGGGATCGGGCTCCCGCATCGTCCATGTCATAAATCACATCATCTCCTAGGCAGGCTGTACGATGGCAGCAGTAGGCAGCTCAGGGGATGTAAAGGGTATCTGGAGCTTAGATGAGCCTCCCGGGTCTGAAAGCTTGGCTGCAAAATTCCCAGAGAACAGGATTTCCAGAAAGTCCTGCTTCCAGCTGTGCCGGGAATAATAGAAGCTGTTCCTGCTAAATGCACTCTTTTGCATCTAGAACCAGCCACAACCTGTATGTGTGAGGGTGAAAAAATGTGAAAAATAACAGAAGAAAAATACAAAGGACTTTCTGAATCTCAGAAATGTTTAGTTTCAGGTCAGACCTGACCTAAAGGATCAAGATAACTCTTAATTTATTCTGTATTTACCTTTAACTGCTGAATTTTCCCTCAACCTTGGAAGCAGAAGAGACACTTTTACCCTTGCACACAGTCTGTACCCTGCAACTTTCCAAGTAACTGTTGTGCCCAGTCATGCCAGCTGTTGCACGGTGGCATAAAGAAGGCATGGAAGCATGTGGTGTCTGTGCACCGTGGAAAGGCTCTGTGTGTCCCTGGTATCAGATACAGTGAGGACACAACTTTGGTGGCCCTGAAAATGTCCCAGGGCTTTCACTCTTGCCTGCTGCCTCTGACTCTAAGGGATGTCCTTGTGCCACCACTCCTTTCCAAAAGAGCTGGTTCAGTTTTTGAAGCGTGGGTAGCACGGGACACGTGAAAGATGGACGCAGCAAATCTTCTGGTGAGAGTCTTAGCAGGGAAAGGAGCGTGTTTACCTGGAAGACAAAGCAAGCAAGCTAGGAATTAAAAATCACCTCCCTCCCACAGGCTACAAGGTTGTCAAAACACAGCTCCTTGGTCCAGAGGCAGCCACTGGAGAAGGTGGTTGCAAAGAAAAGGCATATCTGATCATCAAAAGCAGCTCTGAGGTATCACTTGGGAAACACTAGTGTGAGCCTCCTTAGGCTTCCCCCTCACCCAGAGCCTATGAAAATGTTCCTCCTGAGGCTTCGGGTCAGACCTCTAACAGAGCTGGGCTTTTTGGCTTTTAACCAAGTGTTTGTGGTTTTGTGGGTTTGGGTTTTTTTTCCAATCTTCAACAGCAACCATAAGGATGTGTATGTTGCAGCGGTGTGATAAATATTGCCCTTTCCTTCTGAGAGAAGTTCCCAACGTCTTAAACCCCCGTGCAGTATTTGTTGCTTGTCCTAGAAAAATATACAGCTTTGATTAGAGAACAATTAATGTTGTCTTAGGATATAAAATTTTGGCATCTATTTAATCCTTTATTTGATCTTTGATCTGGGACTATAATTCAGTATTTTAACTTCTGTATAGGGGATTTGTTTGTAAGTGCACATTTCTTGGTTTGTTCTTTTCGTGCCCTGGGAATGAATTTATAGGAAAAAGCAAATAAAAGGAAACTGTGTGTGTGCCTGAAGAACCTTCATCTGCCTGTACTGCTTTAATTAATCTGGGGTGCATGGGGGCTGGTGGCCTGAATCCAGGCCGGAAAAGAAACTAGTATGTATTGCCACCAATACTTTGGATGTGAACAAAGTCAGAAAATTGCTCAGACTGAAATCTATGGACCTGTTTCCAGGGAAAAGCTGGGCTATACCAAGTATAGAGTGTGACTCATGAACATCTGTGGAAATTTCACACTTTCACAAACACATCGTCAAAACAGCAAAATTTAGCTAGACCACGTTCCCCCCACAAATGTCCTAAGACTGTAAATATAAAAATTATTGAGAAAACAGAGAACCTTGTTCTGTTTAATTCAGCCTCCTCAAAGGCTGTCCATCACAGAAAAGCAAGGAATTTCTAGCAAGTAACAGGTCAGCAGAAATGTGATTTTCCTGTTATTTTGCCTTTCAGGTTCATTGCAGTATTAAAATACTTTGCATACCTGTGACCTAAGTATCACTTGAAACACAAGAATTAGACTGCCAGAGTTTCCATTAAAAGTGTCTGCTGTTGGAAGATGAATTATCAACTACAATTTCATAGGAAAAAAAAAAAAGTTAGCTGTTAGGGTAAAATTTATTATATTAACCTCATTAAGAATTTTTGTCCAAGGTCATAAAGATAGAAGAATAGTATGAATAGTAGAAGTGTTAAAGTCTTAATCCCCCACAATATATGCTTAATTGTATGCTTAACTTACCTATATCAGTAGCTTCACAGATTTGCATCTTCTTCATTAATTATATGTTTAAGTGTTTTGCTTAAACAAGGCCTAATTTCTGCATCTACCTTGGGGGATGAACCAGGAAAAAAAAAAAAAAAAAGGGGGAATCTAAATCTAAAGCTAAGTCTGTTTTATTACATGGCATTTTGCCATGAGATACCTAACGGTACTTTGCCGGCAAGCTATGTGTTGAGTCCCCAGAGAACAAGGTCTCCAGAGAAGGGATGAGTCTATAGCCAAGTCTGATAGGCAAATGGGTTTACAGAAAGAAAAAAACCTGGTATTAATTACAGTGATAGGTTGTTACTAGAAATAGCACCCTGGACCACATCAGGCTGGCACCATACCTGCTTCCCTTCCAACACTGACAGATCATCTCTGTTGCTGTAAATGCCTGCTGACCACTGTCATCCCCCAACTTGGGCAAACTCTGGCCACACTAAGGCCAAGGTGTGCAACGTGGTTGTGACCCTCTAAACTGATCAGCATAATTTAAAAAAAAAAAACAAACTTCAGCGTCTATTGTTGCTGCTGAATGCAGTGATAACTTGGGATGCTCTGCAATACTGAAAATTGTACTGGCAGTGTTATGTTTTGATGGAAAATGCACAACTTCGAGAAATCAGTTGAACTGGAAGGGTGATGAGGTCTTAATTTATATCATAATGATGTTCTTTGTTGACTTTGGTGGTAAAAGCTCGAGCGCCAAATGCAAAGCTACAGATACCAGCAGCAACGAAAAATACTGGCACTAAAAACATTTTTTTGGATAGAGAAAATTCTGTGTTAGCACACCGTCAGCACTGCCTTGACCTCCTCTTGTCTTCTTTGAACTTCTGCATCTCTATAGTGCAACATCCTTTCTCTCCAAACAAATGTTCTGAAGTGCAAGGGGATTCTTAGGTGTTTAAAAATGATGAACTCCTGGAGCTAAAACACATTTAGAATCATGGAAAATAAATAGTGTACATTCTACCTCCAAATGTCAAGGAGACTGTCAGACTGCACAAGGCTGATATTTCTCCATTGCTCGATCTGATTATCACTCTGCATGAGGAGTTAGACAAGCACAGGCTTGCAGGAATTGAAAAGGATTATAAGCGTGGCTCTTAAAAATACAAGTGAGGAGGAAACAAGATGCTTCATTTTCTCTTTCCATTTGAAAAACTGAACATAGTCCTAAATTGATGGAAAACATTATTTCAATAAAACGATCATTTATCTACTGTGCCTCTGAAAGAGCAGTACAGAATAATTTCCAAATGCATCCTTATTTGATACGTGAGATAAAAAATACTATCTGTGCTTATCTGACAATCTTGATTTCGACCAGAAGAAAATAAAATAAATTAATGATTTAGGCAATAAAGATGAACAGAAGTGTTTTCCTTGCCTTGCTCATGCATATGTCTTCTACTTATGGAATCAGTGTGTTTCTAAGCATGCCTGCTAATACAGTTTTACCATAAAGAACAGCTAATGTTGCAGCAGAGCAGCTGTAATTATACTGCAGGTATAAAGAAGCTGGCTTTGCAGAAGGTGGGGGGTTTGACCAGCTTTTGGTGGAAGATACGCTGTCAGGAGGGCACAGCCATCATGAGGCTGGAACTGCAGACCTGGCTAACACCCCTGCACCGAGCCGTGCTGAGATTGCAAGCTGAGTTGATGCTGTCTTGAGCAGGGAGCTCAGTGGCTCCTTCAGGTAATGCTCTCAGTACAGGCAAGCCCTAAATTATAACTGGTAAATTCAGATTTCAAGAGATGAGGTTGTGACTGAAGTAATTCTCAAGTGTTTCCTCCTCTTTACTTCAAGGGATAGGCGACTGCTAATGTTGTCGAAGTATCAGACATGCCTCGCTGCCCGTAGCTGGGATACAATCACCTGTCTGGCTAGCAGAAGCATAATTGAAAATAATGGACACTGAGATACAGCCATTTAACACAGCTAATAGGAAAGCTTTTTGAAATACAAACCTCACAAGAACACTCTTCAAGGTACAAATGTTATTAAGACTGAATCCAAACCCCATCCCTTTTTAGGTCTTGGAATTAATTCATTTGATCCAGACATCTTATTAGTGGCTTGTTTCTCAAGTGAATACCTATTCATGCTTGCAAATCACACACAAAATCACGGTTGGATATGGGCCAGGAAGACAGAAATGTCCGTAACAGCCTCTTCCCTGCATCTGCAAGCTTAAAGCTTGCTTTTTGATTGCTCTAAAACATAAATACTCTAGCTGCATTTTGTTATGTACGTAGTATGTGGATTTAAATGTCTTTGAAAGTCAAAGTTGAATTTCCTTTCTTTTATAATGATTACTTTTTCAACCAGTTAAATTACCAATTTGCTAGGTCGTTTCCAGTTGAATCTATAAGGTATGAACTGCTCTGATTATTCATGCTACCCAGTTTTTGTAGCTTCTGCAAGGGTTTTTAAAACTAGCATGGAGAATACAATGTCATTAAGACAGTCTTACTGATTGTGTGGCAATTTTCATTGCTGTATGGAAGATTTCTTAAAGTTAAATAAAATACATTAAAACGATATTTTAAAAAGTACAGTCTTCATGAATGCCAAAAATCCGTTTCTTTTCCTGTATGTTTTTCAAAAATAGGTTTTTCTGGTTATTTCTAGTAGCTTTAGGAAGTAGGAGGGACACACCAACAAAATAACTTACCTAAAGTTCTAATTCACAGTATGACTCAGGATTTGTTTTTTTCAGTAGCGAAATGGCAACTTTAGGTGGATTGTGTTGTATTATAATGAGTAACTTGGAGTTAATCAGATGAAGCCATACTGAGAAATTTGTCCACACCATCTCTGTACATGACAGTTTGATGTTTTAGTCTAATATGCTCATCTTTTCATCCCCTTATTGATGCTGGAATTCATATGCATGTGGAAAAAAAAAAATATTCCTAAAGTGTTAATAGTCAAATGTTATGGTTATAAATAGAAGACAATTTTTTTTAAAAGCAAAATCAAAGGTCTTCTCTTCTGGAAAACAGCACAAATGCCATACATCAAAGCTACTGCAAACAATAGGCATGGTGACTCCAAGAATATCATCCCCGTGCAGAGCTGCACAGATGGAAACATCTTAAAGGTCAATGGTCTTTTATGGAGAATCCTGCTGCTCTGTTCCCAGTTTGGGATGGTCAATGGAGAAAGAGGCACCAACTGTGAAAGGAACGTTTTTCATTAATTTTCAGACAAGTATTGGAGCAAAATACTTGATTTTTCTTTCCAAGTTAAAAGAAAAAAAAAAAAACCCTTTACGTGTTTTGGTGAGTTAGTGAAGTCACAGCTTAAAGTCTAGTTCAGTTCCAGAGAAAGCAAGTTACGGAGTCTCCTACTAATTTATATAAATAACAGTAAAATAAATTCCTGGATACTGTTGAATTGATCATAAAGATCCCAATGATTTCACTTGAAATACTGTAAGGCTTGAGCACATTGAGAAAGGACAGCATATGGTTAACAACGTATTGCACCGTGTTCACCAAAGGTATCTATACCGCACCTCATAGATAGCTCCCGCCAGCCTAATCTTGCTTTAATTGAAAACTCCTGTTAAACTGAGCATTTCATAATATCGGCCTGTTAATCTGATGCATTCACAGACAATACAAATAATTAATCCTTTGAAAATAAAGAGCAGTCAGGCATATTTAACTGAGATCCATATGAACTTTTTTGAGTCTATTATTAGCCTTCAGTTTCTCTAGAAACAGAGATAATGCACACAATTTTGTCAGCCCGTAAATACCTGTCTTGCAGTCTGAAAAACCCTCCCTGAACCCACAGGCAACCCAAGAATATTGCAGTTTTATAGTCAATTAGTAACATTGCAGTCTGAATAAAACCAAACCCGCTTCTCGTACATGCACTGGCAGCTGTATGTCACTCCAGGTAACTTCAGCCAGGTCTGCCAGGCAGCTGCCTGGCTCAGAATGAGTGAATTTCCTACAGGGTTCATGAAAATAGGGCTTTCTACGGAAGAGAGCAATGGTGAGGAGCGGGAAGGGGCTGCTGGTGGCGTGGCTGTGTGTCCCATGCGCAGCGATGCGCCGGCTGCTCCAGGGCAGCTCCGTAAGCCCTCGCTCCCGTCTGGTAGCCGAGAATGGGCTGAGAAATGCAACCTGGAAGAGACCGAGCTTCCATGGAACCCTTCCTGATGGAGCTGGCTCTTCCATTCGTGGGAAATTTTCTGGGTTTTTATTAACTCTTAGCAGTACCCATAGGTTGCCCCTTAGCCTTGTAGGTGTAGTATGAACAAATTAAATGATATTTTATGAACTGTAAAAGCAGCTTGCTTTTACTTGCAGCTCAGACCTGGCAAGGGTACTTCTGGGTAGCTTTTGCACGCCTGGGAACGGTGAGACTATTCACAGAGTAAAATATACCGAAGTGCAAATGCTTCTGCAGGATTACACCATGAGATTGATTTCCAAACCTGTCATAAGGACTGAACTTGTTAAGGAAAGGCAGGCAGTTCCCAGCTGGTGTAATTTACTCCTGGTAGAGATCTGACAGAGCCTGAGATTTCTTCCAGTTGGAGTATGATGAAAGATGAAACACTCTATAAGGAAATGCAATTAAAACAATCAGCCAATGAAACAAAAATCCTCTGAGCTATTCCTTCCTCTGGCTTTCCTTATACATCCTGTCTCTTCTCTGTTTCGGATAATTAGATTGAAAGCTCTTTGAAATGAGGACCTGTCTATATTTTGTCTCTTGTGTAAGACTCAGATCACTGTTGGTACTTTAGAAAATACATTAATATTTAACATTTATCTTCACTGCCTCTGATGGAGACATTTGGCCCTGGATTTGTATGAGAACTTTCCTAGGGATGAACAAAGAAATACTAGTGTGAATTGACAGCACGTAACATTTTTCCTGAGGGATTTTAGGTTGTTATGAGCTAAGGAGGAGCATAGGAGGTCTCATACATTTTGCCAGTTTGTGCAAAAGTACACCTGAAAGTTAGACACCGCCAGGATGAAATAAATTCTCAGGTACATACCCTCATGACACTTTGGTGAGTGATTAAAAATATATATGTAAAGTGGGATACAGGTACAGGGCATGGGAGTGAGCTCCGGCGATTCTCCAGCAACCATGGCACAGGGGAGATGGCAGCCCCAGCTGTGAGGCAGGTGGTGAGGAGGGATGGTCTGGGGTCTGGAGGGGTGGCCTGGGGGCTGGAAATGTGGCCTGAGCTCCACGCCTGGTGCTCGGCTCCTGTCTCTGTTACAGCCCTGTCGTGCGAGGTACAGCAAACCTCCCACACCTGACTGCAGAAAAAATCTGTCCTCTGTCCAAACCCAGAACTGATATGGCCACAGCAGTGCAAAACCCAGTCTGACCTAACAAGTACCTGATCTAAATAGTAAGTCTGCCACTGCTTTCCCTCAGCCCCATGTAGACTTTCCAATTCCAGCTGGTGCTGACTTCAGGGTCTCTGAATTGTGCTCTGGGGTACAGCTGAGCATCTCTCTGAGCTTTTGCTCGCCTCCTCTGAGCCACTGACTGAGGGTCTTCGCCTCCTCACCACACTGTTTTGAGGGTAAATATGCTAAGCCTCGTGAGAGACTTAAATCCCGTGGTGGCTGGGGTTGTTGTACAGGGGAACATTTTTCTGATAATCATGAAGTAGACTCTTTCCAACATCTTCTCTTCCAAAGCCAGAGCTCCAGGCTCTAGGCTGCTGCCTTGCTGGCTAGCTGCTGAAGTCATGGCATCTGCTGGGCTTTCTTCAAGGCTTTGCACAATTTGGAGCTTACAGAGTTGGCCCCTTGTTTCCAAATTGCCCTCTTTGTGCTTAGTCATTACCTCTGCGGAGCTCAGCTGTCTGGCCTCCCAGACCTCTGTAACAGATGCTATTGTGCAACCGGAGGGACTGGGATTGAAGTTTCCAGAACAGACTTTAATTAGAAACATAACTTCATACAGTAGCTTGGAATGAGGACGGGGAGGGGGAGGCGGGGATAATCAAAACAAGAGATGAAAAAGAAAATGCCAAAAAGAGAGAAAAATAAAAGGCCATTTTACGGGATTTTTGGACTGAAAAGCACTTGATGGGAAATACTGTGCATATCTGTGAGAAACTGAAGCCTACAGCAAGCAACGATAACTACCTGGGACCCTCAGAAAGCCAGATCCTCAGCTAGTGTGAGCCAGCACTGCTTTGGTGGTTTGATGAGAGCTGCCATTTCTCATCGCTTTCAGCGGTGCTGGGCTCGTTTGTGCCAGCTGAGGACCCCAGCCAGCTTGGCACGACTGAAATCCAGAAACTTTCAATACTCTTTTGGTTTCTGTTGTGGATTTTGTTGTTTTGTTTTGGGTTTTTGTTTTGTTTTGGGAGGGGGTTAAATTAAATTTTAATCAACCTTTTGTTTTGTAGATTGTCCTCCACTTGGTCTAGAGACATTAAAAATTACTGACTTCCAGCTCCACGCCTCTACAGCGAAGCGGTATGGCCTGGGGGCCCACAGAGGAAGGCTTAATATTCAGGTAACATCGATTTTTTTTTTCTCCTGAGTGGGAGAATGGCTGGAGGTTGCACTGCTGTATACGGAGAACCCCTGGATGGTTATCCTTTCTGACTACTTTGTCAGCTCATGTAATTCAAATGAAGGGGAAACACTGGAATTACAGAAGTGAAGCAGGCTGATGGATAACCTTTAGATTCGTGGGGCTTAGGCAGAAAAAAACTCCACATTGAGCATGCTGACGGTGCAAACCCAAACAGACCTCTACGAGCAAGCAGAGGTGGGGGCAGCCCAGAACTGCTCCCTTCCCAGCTGCAAGAGATCCCAGCTCCTTTAAAAACCAGCCTGGAAGGGAGCTCACACAGCCAGCTGGGGTTTTTTTGTTGTTTGTCTGTAGTTAATGACAATGGTTAATTGAAAGTGTGGTTTCAAGTGAAGAACTTGCCCTAAGGCAATTTCTCAGAGGCAATGATTATACTACCATAAACCCTTCAATTCAGAAGTCACTAGCCTACAATCTCATTTAGCTTCTTTTATTTAATATTAAAGATGTGCTTAGGTGCTTTACAGGACCAAATTCTATTTTCCCATTTCTTATGTTTATGTTTTCCACTTCATTAGTGCTCTTTTCTGAAATACAGTCTTTTCCAATGTAAACATGTTACTTTGGGATGACAAAGTACAACGTTTAAAACTTAAAGTCATAGTCATAAGGATTCTAGCGCCAAGTCGGCAATGACAAATCCCTGAAGTTTATTTATTAAAGTTTATTTATTTTATTTAGGTTACCTTTTATTATTAGACCCTCTGTTAGATTTTTTTTTTCTCCAGCTGAAAGGGTTTGCTAGCTAATGAACTAAGACTGGGACTAGGAAGGATCAGTGCTAGTCAGCAGTGCAGTTTCACCTGGTGCCCACCACAGTGTAACGGTGGGGGGCTGCTGGGGGGAGGGACCACTTGTGGTTAAAATCCCACCACGGGGCTGCCTCCCCTTTGCCTCAGCTTCTTCTAGTGCCTCTGTGTAAGCAGCTCTGTGAGCTTCCCTGGGGGGGGGAACTGGCATACACACATATTTTATTTATTTTTTTGTGTGTGTCTGTTTTAATCCGCTAATGCTGGTCAGAAATCTCCATGAGCCACTTTGCTATGCAGCCACACAGAGGACAGAGCCAGCTGGAGGTGAGTGGCAGGAGACCAGTGCAGAAGCAGGAGTGGGGTTGTCCTTTCCAAGTGTGCCAGTGTGTGGGTACAGCAGGGTGGGTGCAACGTGAGGTCTTACCTGAAGCCTTCATTTTTAATTTCTTTTGAGGTCTGAGTGGGGTCATTTGCATTTCTGCTTGACGTTCTCTGCTAGGGAAAAAAAAAGTCAGAAACTCAAAAATAGTATACAGATAAGATTCAGATGGGTTCTGTAGGAATATTCAGTTATTTTATTACGGGTTTGTTAACGTAGTGGCATAAGATCCAGGACTGTGATGCAAGCCTCCGAATTGGTTATAGTTCCTCATTTTTCCTGCTGGTGTTGAAGTTCCATTTATTTAAACACAAGAACAACCGTACAGGTTTAGACCAGAAGTCCATCTAGCCTGGTGTCCTGTCATCACCAGTAACACTGCACTAAAATAAATGGAGAGGTGTAAGAGTCTTACCTATGGATGATGTTTCCCCGAAATATAGCTCGGAGCCTCCAGAAGAAGCCTTTTGCGGGCAAGCCAGCAGAAGTGAGGTGCCACTCGGGTCTTTCTCCCTGCAAGCGTCAGCAGCTCGGATCAGACCAAGTGCATTTCTTTTGGTGGCCTCTCTCCTAGGACCTCACAGCCCCTGCTCCTCTCGTCCCATCTCCAGTTGCTGGGCAGCACGGATAGCAGCCGTGCCTGCTCGTTGCAGCTGTAATCCTTCTGCCGGTTCTGTGGCGACGGTTTCTTTGCATTTATTGGGAGAATGAGCTCTGCAGCACAGGGGCTGTTGAGCCGTCCCTGGAGTGTGCACAGAGCCATGGGTGAAGGGACCTCCTGTCCAGTGCAAACTGGGGTTTTAGTCTTCTCCATTCAAAAGGTGGTGGCTTTTTCCTGGTGAACAAAGGCTTCACAATGGCACGCTGCTTCTTGGTGCAGATTTTCATATTACTAAAGGGGGTAAAACTTGGAAGCCTCATCTTGTTTTATATTGCTTTACACGGGGCAATTCTACGTGGGTTGATTCTCCTTATCATCCAAAAGCTCTTTTCTGATATAGGGGCTTACCTGATCGCAGGTCTGTGGGAGGCTCACGTACAAATAACCCCACAACATCTGGCTTACAGCAAAGTGATTTCTCTGGCTTTCCTTGTTGAAAAGTAGCCCCTTTTCTCTGCTACATCTTTACCTCTAATAAAGATTTCTTGTAATCCTCAAATCAAAAGCTTTTACCCTTACTGAAAGCTTATCTGTATAGTATAGAAACGCTAATTCCCTAAACTCCTTGACCGCTTAGAGTTACTACTATGACGGGCACAGTTGAAAGTATGGACTTGCATTTATTTTTCTTTAGATACCATTGCTTTTTGGATTAGCTTAAAATTAATGGCACTTAAAAATTTTTCAAAGCCACTTAGAATTTGCAGATCTCTTCCCTGTCACTTGGGTTTCAGTGCTTGATTTTACTTTGCATTAAGACTTTAAATACTACTGAAATTCAGAAGAGATATGCTTATAATCAAGAATAGGTCCTACAGGGGGCTGATGTGTCAGGTGGGTAATGAGGTCCCTGGTGATTTCTGTCTGCTGCTCAGAAGGGAGGGTTGTGGCACGCTGGGGAAAGGCAAAGAGCACTGGTATTCAAACAGCTGTGTTTTCATGCTGTTTAATAGGGTGCATGAAGAAAAACGCTTGGACCAAGCCAGTGAGGCTCTGAGAGTCCAATATTCTGCTGAAGTTTCCCCAGCGCACTGTGGTCTGTGTGGTACTGAGTCATTTTATGGGCTGCTGTCCCTGTGGCATGGTCTGGGTATCTACAGTGCCATCGCGATGTTCATGTGACTGTTGTGTTCCTCCCTGAAATAAGACAAAGCTCATGCTGCTCAACCTCATCATCTGATGTGAAGTCAGCTGAGAAGCTCAGGGCTCACCCCAGGTAACTGGCATTACCTCAGGTCACAGGGAATTCACAGAATAATTAAGATTTTCAAAGGCTTCTGAGGGTTTGGGTCTTTTTCTGTTTAGATCATTCGAAGCATATGAAATTAATCAGTCCGTGTATGCTTTAGTCCAAGGAAGGACGGGCTTAGCAGGACTGGATAAGACCTTCTAGGATCTGCTTCTCTTGTGACCTTGCACCTGAGTTTGCTCCTGGTCCTGTATAAACGTGGTGATTAAGCCGGGACCTCCAGAGGGCAGGAGTGATGCTACTAGAGCCTCATATATGGGAGATCTAGCTTGCAACAGCAGTAGTGGCACAACCAGTAGTAATTTACCACCATCAGGAAAAATAATGGCATAAAATAATATTCACTGAGGCGCTTTGCCTTCAGGGATAAAAGTCATTAGTATTTGTCACTTGTACAGTAATTAGCAGTGGTTAAAACCTGGAAAAATCAGTGAAATTATGTTTCTTCCCCTTCCCCATTTTTCTCGTTGGAGAAATCCAAACAACACTGAAGATTAACCAAGTACTGCAATCGTGTATGCAGATAAGCAGGATATAATGCTTTTTGTTTCAGTTCTTCATTTCACTGTTTCTTTTGCTTGTATTTTGATAATGGAGCTTTTCAAAAGGCAAAATTACTGAAGTTCGAATTTCAACCTGTGTGCTTTAATTCTCTGCTGGCAGTGGTTGCTATAAATACCTGTGATGAGTAATGCTTTTTCTTCTTTCCCTTCCAAACTTTCTATGGTAATGTTTGTGATCACCCTGCTGGGAATGGGGAAGAATTTAAGCAGAAGTGGTTTGATACCAGGTATATTTTTACTGCTGCTCCAGCTAACTTGTGGCAGAAGACTGAAGTGTCTTTCTTCATTTGAATACATTTAGGCAGTAATACCTTTCTCCTCGTTATAGAATAAGGCTTTTGGAGCACTGGTAATGTGGGTAAGTGTTTATTCTGTCTTGCACATGCCTAACTTGGAAGAGAAACAGGAATAAAAATCAGACATCGTAGCCTTTGTAAAGGAATTGTAACCTTTTGATTTCCCTTCATCTTGGCTTCTGGGTGCGTAATAAGCAGTGGATTTATTTGAATCATAATTTTCAACATTCACATTTATAATAACTTATTCAGGACTGACAGAAAAATGTCCCTTTTCCTATGTCATAAAGGTACTTTTTCATAAGACTCTGAATATTGAGAATTGTTTTTGCATTTGGCCGCAAGTGAAAAATAAGCTGGTTTAGGCTTTGAGTTACCCTTGAAAATTCAGTGAAGGTACAAAGGGTTTGCTTAAGACCTAGTCCTTACTTCTAGTTTTCATTAGTTCCTCCACTCTCCTACATATGACGATAATGGATGTGTTTAAAATATACAGCTTAAAGTTATGCATGTCATAACTTGAATCCATTATCTCCATTAATTCAATATGCAATTTTAAAATTCAAGTAAACATGTTACTGAGAAAAGGAATCTTGATCTATATTCTTTGATTGAATATTTGATGATAATTGTTCTCATCTTTCAAGAATTAACATTTTCCCAATTAATTTTAATAGCAATATTAGCTACTCAGTATTTGATTGAATTTATAAGCTTTTTTTTAGTAAAAACAATATTTTGAAATGTCCATAAGGCAAATTCAAAACTTCAAACACCTTAAGAAAGAAATACAGGCTTGAAGCTTGAAAACAGAAGTTCTAACATAAATTTACTGGGATTCTCTTCCTTCAGAAATATTTCTAATAAGAACTTCTCATTGTCTGAACTCCTCCTTTTCAGGTAGTACTCTGTGGTAGTTATACATAGACACCTGCTTCTTTTTACCTAGTAAAAATATTCTTTTAGCTTCAGAGAGGCTGATGTCAGGAAATAAGGGAGCAGGAAGAAGTAGCAGCACAGTTTCTCTTTTTTAATACCCTCTTTGCCCCGTTTGAGGACATAGTGTTTTAAGCTGTAAATATATCCTTTAGATTCCTCATATTTAATATGCAGCTTAAACATACATTTAGCTTTATTTATTCCAGTTGAAACCATGGAGAATTGAGTATGTAACTAGGGTTTTGTAGCAAATAAGCTCTTCTTTCTCTCTTCTGCTTCCCTCTCCTCACTGTAATGTGGCGGAGAGGTTGACACCCTGAGGAGCACCACACCGATGGGACATCCTCAGCCTGCCTGAGGACCAAGGGACCCAGCTGAGCAATGAGAGCATTGGGGTACTCGCTCTGTGGACAGTGGTGGAATTTCATCAGTGTGAAAGGGATTAGCCTGGTGCTGGTTCAAGGTGCTCTGCAGATCTTAACGCTTCCTGGCAAGCACTGGGTGTAAAGCCTAAGGCTACTTCAAATTCCATCTTATTTTAAAATGCATTGAAACTTTTTCTTGAAAAAGCTTATAACTCAGGTCAGTGATTATCTTTATATTCTTATGTTTTCCCATTATTCGGTTCTCCTTGAAGAATTTATCTTCTATTGTTAATAGGTTTTTTATTTATCTTATACTTTGGCTTTTATACAACCTTCACTTTAAAATATCAGAGTTAATACATAGAAGTAGTTGGCTTAATGAAATTTCGGTAGAGGCAAACAAGTCATTTTTAAGCTGCCCTACCTCAGATTTGAATACCTGAGAAAATGAGAAGTTTTAGGAATCTGTGGCTATGATTTGCAGCACTTCTTTTTCAGATGGCACCAGGCTCACATTGGGAAAAGGGATTAACAGCTGCCTCTTCTCCTCATGTTAGACCCACCCAATGGCCGTTTTGGTGGAAATGGTCTGTAAAAATGGACATAGACAGACCTGTCAATCTCTGCCATTGCAACCCAGCTATGACTGTAATATCTGTTAATGCTGCTCAGTGGGACACTGAAGGATAATTTGGGAAATTTAATTGACAGTCATGTTCTTGGGTATTTCATTTATGTTTTACATATACACAAGCACTAACTGAAAATATACCACTAACAGGCAGTAGCTGTATACCAGAGCTTTAAAATCCATCTCTAATATGAACTTACACAGCTTTCCAGACTCTTCATTTATTTTTGGGAAATGTTTAACGATATCCGTTCTTGGAATTGCACAGATGACAATGACAAATCCACATAAACACAGATGAAAGCTCATAAAAATACATGTAGCCTTGGAGGACCATATGGAAAAACTTCTGTGCTCTCTATGACAGTAGCCAGCATGGTGCCAAATATTTCCTGGGCTTTAGTAATAAGATAAATATCTAAAGACCTCAGATGCTATGTTACTTTAAATGCTATTTCAGATGTATTTGCAATACAGCTTACTCAAAATACCTTGCAGCTATTTCTCTGAAAATGTTGAGAAGGTTGTTTGTGGTGTTTTTCCCAGCATAAAGCGGGATATATGTTGCTATACAAGTTGGAGTGCAGCTTGAGATTCCTGAATTTTTAACCTTTGACACCCTAGTGATGAAAATTAATAATTCTGGGACTGAAAATTGGTGGGAAATAGTGTTATTATTTCCATACACCCTATACTGTCCTCTGCTGCTTCCGGGGAACAAAGATGCTCTAGTGATGACCGTTATTTACATGGGTTTGGAGCTGGCTTTTAGGACTTTCATAACTCTGAAGACCACATGGATTATTTGTTCTGGATGAAGGCTCTATCAGGCCATAGCCACAGACAGGTGGAATGAACTGAAGCTCTGTTTATGTTTTCTAACTTAAATTTATATGTAATGGTTCTTAGTTTTTAAAGGGACTTTGCAAAGCTTCCCTTCTCGCTTTGAGTAAGGAAATAATTTGGTCACTCCATATAGCTGTTGATAATGACAGTCTCAGGGGTCTTAAACTGGTGCCAAAGGGGTAAATGGAATGAATGATGACTTTGTGTGTTCTTTTTTTATTATTTTTTTCCCCCTCATGAAAGACCTTCAGTTTCTTGGTTCTGATTTATGAAGACAGTTTTGCCTTCTTTTCAGGCAGGTGTTAACGAAAATGATTTTTATGATGGGGCTTGGTGTGCAGGAAGAAATGACCCATATCAGTGGATTGAAGTAGATGCTCGAAGGCTAACAAAATTCACTGGAGTCATCACACAGGGAAGAAACTCTCTCTGGTCGTAAGTACATGCTTACTTTTCTCCATGAGATTCTGAGCTTTCAGACCAAGGAATTCATGTTGTATTGTGTTTTGGTCCTTTAAGGAAAAAATAATGGAAATGCTGTGCAACATCAAATGATTGAATGGAGGAACAATAGAAGGCTAAATGATTATATATGGCATAAAATACAAGTTTAAGGATAGTAAACTTCTATAGTTAGTATCTACATCTGGCAAAGCAATAGGTGTGATTCTCTCAGATTATATGACTTTATACTCACCTTGTCAAATTTGCTTGTCTTAAACTTCCTCATTCTTTTCCAGTATTTAACATGTTTAATTTAGATAGCAGGTTTTTTTTAGAAATTAGTTTAAAATAACCACTCATCTTTGGTATTTCCCAATAAACAGGCAATCACCAAATAATTGGTAAAATTGCAAAACAACATAATTTTTAAATGAGCAGTTAAAACAAATTTTATATCATACTTTTTTTTTGTTGTTCTGAAGAGGAGTCTATATTATAACCAAAACCCACGCAGTATGCGTTGAGCAGGACTGCAGTGTTTGGTAGCAGGCATGCTGTGCTGTGTGTATGGATGCTGGGAAGGTTCCATGGAGTTTCAGCCTGCTTGCTTAAAAAGCTTTTAGGAAGGAGTGCTTGCCATGAGCGAGTTGCCGTTGGTTGCCTTGCTGCATCAGTTTGAAGAGGCAATCCAGCCACGTATGGCCCAGGAACCCAGCTTTGGTGTGATAGTGCTGCCCGCTCCAACGCTGAAAGCATTTGTGAGCTTTCTGGTTACTGCCTGTGTTACAGAACTAGTCTGTGGCACGGGGAAATAACTGTTTTGCACAGACTTGTGTGCATATACTCGTGTGTGACCTGCTTCTGTATGTAGGTGCCCAGACGGCTCTGTAGTACAGCCAGTGTGAATGAGATGAGAATTGTATATAAGGAATAAGCAATCACCTGGCATAAATGGGAACTGGAGGCGAGGGCTTCTTTTTTTTTTTCCTGATCTTTACAGTGTTTGTTCAGTCTCTTAATTTCTGGTTGAGTCTCACTGCATTATGTGAGCAAATAACCCCACTTGCGCCGCTAGACCTTTTGACCAATTATGCAAGAGATGCACAGCCTTAGATCCATTCTGGTCAGCTCTCTCACTTAAGAAAATGAATGTGCAATATGATAAAAGGCAAACCAGAAAAATACCGCCATACCTAAGAAAAAAGAAGAGGTGGGGTTTTTTTCCTTCTATAGTTTAATTTTCTGCTTTTTTAATTTTATTTCTTTTAATGTTGCTGTGGGAGTAGGAGCCTTTTCGGCAATAAGGTTTCTATACTTATTCCACATTGTTCTGTGTTAGGTAGATAATTACTGTAGCAAAGTCTTATTCTTCTGTCATACTCTTGACATTGCTGTTCCTATCAACACTAGTGCTGCACGGCTTTGTCTTGTCATATTGCTATTTTTAGTTCAGCTCTGCTGCGAGTTTACAGCAGGACTTGATGCTCTATTTATAGTTGGTATTCACAGTCAATTTTTTTTGGTTGGTTTTTAAATTACTGAATCTTGCTTTTGCCCTCTTGAAGAGTTGGTGGGCAGAACCCTGAAGGTCTGCAGGAAGAGCAGAGCTGGTGCTGGGGGAGCAGGTCCAGTCTCCTCCTGGGTTGTTACTCGGATTTGTGGAGAAACAGGCACATTTCTGCCTTATAGGAGCAAAGATGGTTTCAGCTGGACCAGCTGCACTGTGGGGCAGGCTACTGTCTCTGGAAAAACATGCCCTGTAACACTGAGCTCTGCCCCATGGAGAGGGCAGGGGAGTGGGGACAAATAGCTCCAGGAAGGGGGTGACCTCCTTGCCTATCTCCATCTTGCTCACAAGAGACTGCCATGGAGGTGGCTTTCTTTGTCCAGGTGTGATAGCCTCCATCTCTCTTGGTGTCTTTTGATACAGTCTTGTCTGTGGGACTTGCTTCCCTGGAGATCCACCTCATTTTCTCTCTCCCCTCATCAGCTTGAACAGATAAAACCAGTGTAGCTGACGTTTCTGTGCTCTGCTTCTGCATCTGTAAGTCCCTCAATTTTTAAAATAACTTGGTGCTCCCCAAGGTACCAAAGATGCTCATGCTTTCAAAAGAGCTTTGACTGAGGTATGTATCCCTCATCTGAGCCAAGAGCGGTGTCTTGGGGTTTCCATAGTATCGGCACCTGAGAACATCATAACCAGGAGGATGGCAGATGCTGCTTTCTGGATTAGTCATGTTGTTGCATCTGAAAGGTGATCTCAGTGTGACTTTCTACCCCAATTCCTTCCAGCAGACAAGAAGGTGAAAGAAAAAGGAAGAAAACATGAATCCTGGTGTTGGGGAAGAGTGACACAAAGGGGACCTGAATTTAGACAACAGTAGAGACCCTGAGCTTGGAGCAGAAGTTGCCTTTGGGTGGGGTTCAGAGGCAATGGTGGAAGCTTTGGTAGTCACAGCAAATTTTGTGGACAATGATCTGGCTGTAGTCATGGAGGTTGCATGCAATGAACTGGCTTTTGTAAGCCAGTCCAGGAGAAACAGGCTGGTAGGACTTCTGTGGGAGCGGGCAGGTTCTTCTGTGACCATTTTGCTGTAACGGGCACTAGAAGTGAAGGGGACTCATTAGATTCCTTCTCTTATGCTTCGCTGCTGGCTGTGTTGGTATCAAAAAGGACTGTTTATGATGTGGAAGTCTGTACAAAAAGATGCCACGCTGTTACCTGAGGCACCTTCCCAACTTCATGAGCTTATGTGACAAGAATATACGGCTTTCATAACTAATAGAAACATGTTGAAGAATAAGATTATTTCAGGTAGAAGAGCCAAAAAACACCCCTCTGATCTGTGTTGTATTAGAATCAAAAGCCTGCCAAGCTTGAGAGCCAAAGTAAAACTTTTATTTAAGCCTTGGAGACTTTCCCAGCATTATATTAAAAAAAAAAATAAAATAATTTAGACACCCGGATATATGCTAGGTTCAGCAGTGCTATTATGTGATAGTGATAAAGAATTGGAAAAGCAACCCTTTTTTTTCTCCCTCTTTGTATTGAACAAGAAACTTTGTTAAAGTGGAAAAACGTATTTAACTGGAAGTCCTCTCTGAGCTTCTGCCTGCATCAGATTTGCACCTGTCCTAATCCCTTTAGCTTCCTGCTGCTGACCTGATGAGGATGTGTGAAATGACAAGGGAGGGCAGGCAAGGACAACCCACTGAATCCTGCATCAAATAACTGCCCCTCACTGCAGAGCTGCAATGTTTGAGTTGTTAGCAGTCTGGTCTTGGATTCTGCTTGTGTGACTGATGCTGTAGCCAGAGCTAGTATACTGGTGGTGGGAGCAAACCTTTACTCCTTTATAGCAGCACCGGCCACAGCAGTCTGGTTTTGCTGATGGCCCACTTCACCCAGAGACAGTTTATTCACATCCAGCCTTGCTTTCTGGGGTTTTGGAGCTTTGTAGGCAATGATGAATTGAAGGATGTACTTGACACAATGCAAAGAACACAAATGCGTGGGGTGGTCACTTTCTGGATGTTGGCAGGAGCGGCTTGGCCTCAGTTATCCCTCTCCCCATACCAACTGGAAAGGTGCTGGTTCCCAGCTGAACTTCCCCTGGGGCTGGGGCTCTACCTGCCCACCCAGGGCTCATGCGTCTGAGCCTCGAGGAGGGGAGGCCAAGGTGTAGAAACAGCTCTTGAAAGCAGGGGGGGACCTGCCTAGAGAAAGGAGGAAGCTGTGCTTGGCTAGTGATGGATACTTGGATTGTTTAATTGTTTCCTTTTTAAGGAAAAAGATTTTTGAGTCAAGTTTTGCGCTCAGACCACCTGCTGTGAATTCCATGATAGTCACGTGGAATCAAATCTTTCTGCTTTACTTGTTTCCTCCTGTAACGAGCAAAAACAGGCTCTGAATCAAAAACTCCTGGATTTGAGGAGTCTTTCCTTTTACCAGTCAAAGCAAGGACACAGCCTCGAGGGTTGTTGCTGCTCGGGCACCTTGGTCATTCTCAGGAAACCTGAAATCAAGGCAAAGCGCTCTTTTTACCATTGTAAATGGCAAACTCTGCTTAGACAATCCAGAATATGCCGAATTTCACAGATAAAGTGGTGCCCACCTGCAAGAACCAGCACTTCTTTTTGGTGTTTACACTAAAGATATCCAAAACTCAGGAGTGCTGCAAGTGTTGATTGATATGAATAAAAGCTAACACCTCAGGAGTGGGAAGAATACCAGTTCCTCTGTACAGACCGAGAACATCTGGAGCTGGGAGTCTCTGGGCAGTGAGCGCACAGTTTCACTATGGATATCCAGCAGTCGATAGCCGGCCATTGCTGATGCCTCTCTGCAGAACTGCTTTGTTTGCCTTCTCAGGCTAGGGAAAGTTGTGAGTGATGTGACCTTTAAGGAAGGCATGTGACATCCTCCTCTGAGAGGTGAATGATGCCATAGCTGGCCTACAAGAGGGTGTATGGCTGAATATTTGGGGGAGAAATACAGTATGTAATTCCTTACATTGCTGCCAATAACTCTTTCAGTTTTATGAACTAAGTATCTTTAAACAACTGTTTGGAGCTGTCGAGTGGGACACGGGAAGCATCAGTGTGGAATCATGCCACATATTTAAAACAATGATGTGATAGTTTAAAATATGCACTCTCTTGACAGAGGGAAAGAAAATATTTATCACTCTCAGCAGTTTGGCAAAAATCTAAAAAACATGTTTCCCACAACCCAAACAATCTTTTGATAATTCAGCACCACCTTTCTTGTCAAGAGAAAACCCACGTCTAAACAGAGAGAGAGTGTATACCGACTGTAATATAAAGCTTCAGACTGTTTCAGCAGAGAGGATGTTTTGACTTTTAGAAGAGGTTGCAATGTTTGAGTGAGATGGATTTGTAACTTGATGCATTTCCTTAAAATTAACTTTTCAACCATGTTAAATTATGCACTATCACTGCACATTATGAAATAATAAAATGACAACAATAAGAAAAAGCATGGATTAAATAATCTGTGCAGAATGCTCAAATTCCAAAGCAAAACTCTGAAATTTTTAGGAAAAAAAATCAAAATAGACTTCCTTCTCAAGTATGTTTTCTTCAATATTTTCCTGAAAGGTTTTAAGATTTTAAAAATTTTTATGCAAGATACTAATCTTTCAGAAAAAAAATATGGGTTGGTGGGTGTGTGTGTGTGAGCAATTTTCAAAGTCTGATTTGGGTAGGGGTTAGTCCATACACCTGGTAAACCTGCAACAGCACTCAAAAAGTTTGTTGGTTGGAGGAGATGATAAATCATTGGTGGTGTTAGCTGGAAGGAATAATTACAATTACTTACACATATTGCTTGCTTCTAAACTGACATACTTTTAAACTGGTCACTCTTTTTCATCACTGTTGAAGCTATTTTAACCAGAAGCTAGCGTAGCCACCATTACACATTCCCTACTGTGTCACTTGTTTGATTTCCTTGTACTACTCTGTAGGGATAACAAATAATAAATATCCAGCAGATCTGATTCTGTGTGTGATCATGCTTTTGCTAAAGACAAGGTATTTATAATTGAATTGGGGGGGATATTTTTGCAATTTTTTATAGTACATCCTCATCTTCAGCCTTCTGTATGAGGTGTAGCTCTTCATGATCCCCCAGCATACCTTTTGACAAACTGCCCTTGGGGCATTGTAGGTCCATAGCAAGCTGGGTACCTTCCAGAGACAGAGGATAAATTTAGGTCAGTGCAGTTTACTTGCTTCTAATTTTGGTGGTACAGCATTCTGCTGTTTCTTTAGTCACAAAATGGATGTGTTGCCCCAAATTTTAATTATTGCTGCACTTACTGACAATTCCTCAGGAACTGAGATTCACTTTCATGGACAATCTGTATGTGAGGATTGCAAGGTGGTGAACTTTGTTGCTTGCAAGAGGGTAAAAAACTTTTCTTCCTCCGCAGTTTATCAGTCATTCATGGTATTAAGACCATGGTCTCAGTAGTAAGATCAGCTTCATGAAGAGATAATCACATCAGCACCTTCATTATTCTAATAATAACAGTTTAAAGAGCAGTGATAATCCTTTTGGTGTAATTGTATTAGCATTTAGGACAGTGTAGTGGTTACTCATAGGTGTTTAAAGTCGTTTCTGCAGATACCCAAGGGAATGATTTTGCACTCTACACATGAAGAAGGAGCAAAATATAACAATGGCGCAATGCTGCTTTTGAAAGCATAGTGGAATAAACTGTTGATCCTGTCCAGCTCCCAAGGACAACAGACATACTTGGTGCTGACTTTCAAAGCAGTACCTCCTGCCCCCACACAGAGGCTGAGAAAATACACCCTGATGAAACTGCAGCAAATTCAATCAAAATGTCTCCATGTTTTATCCAAATTCTGTGCTAAAAAAAACAGCTGCTGTGTCCTGACTTGAATTGTTACGGTACATTTAACTGGTGCCTGGGTGACAGGACTGCAGAGATCATTACAGCTTCCCCAAAGTCAGCCTCTCGTGCAGTGAATTGTTCCAAATCCACTGAAATCATATCAACTATATCGATCTGACTTATAAAACAACCTGAATTCAGTGTTGAAAAAGCTCCCATGGCATATTAATGTCACTAGTTACATATTATACTGGGGGTTGTGATTGGTTTTCTTAATAAGTTATATTTTTCCATTAACTCTGACTTGGTAGAGCCATCTCACGGGCTTTCAGTGGTTGCAACACTGAGTCTGCGTTTTGCAGCTTCAGCCTCCAGTGCTCTCCATCTATTTGCTTAACTTCAATCCCTGTGCCATGTTAATCTTCCTCCTCGATTCTTGTCATCTACACAGGATTTTGGTACCACGTTCATCACTGCTGATGACCGCTCGCCATCTGTTCCTGGGTTTGTGACCAGCTCAGATGATCCCATGTAGGTGGAGTTCTGACAGCACACCCAGAAATGTATTCATACTTTCACAAGTTTGACAAAAATGTCTAAACTGATGATGTTCTATTGTGGGTATGATTTGTCATGGTGCTCTCGCTCCAGTTACAGCTCTTGCCAAAGGACCTGGTGACTCTCTGTGCAGCGCTGGGAGGGAGCAGGTCACAGACATCCCCAGGAGAAGGACGAACCACTGCTTGGCACTGTGGAAGAGTGGTGGTGTGTGAAGAGAACCTGCTTTGCAGGTTCTTGCAAGGCTTGCTGGGGATGTTCAGGAGAGGAAGGAAAGCTTTTTAACCTCCATGGAAGGGACCACAATGGGTAGTTTGAAATCAAGTGAGCTGAAGCCTTTAGGAGAGGGATGCATCAAATGAAAACAGGCATTTGCTACAGCAGATTACTCACAATTATTAATCACAGCCTTGATTTGTATATTTTCCATGTGCATTTTGAGTCATTGCAATGGGAATGGTTGTGGGGGAGGTTACTTAAGGGACATCAGGCAGCTGCTCTTCTCCCCTCTGCCCGTGCCCTGCACAGCCCTCCCAAGTCAGCATCCCTTTGGCGTGCATCAAGTGGCACTTGGCTGTATCTTTGTGTGCGCTTGGTAGATGTGAGGCCCTTCAGCATGACTTAAAATACACCCACAGCTGTGCACGCAAATGGCAGGATTTGCTGGTTACTGACAGAGCTTTTCATTTCCCATTGCTTTAATATTCATGGGAAGGAGACAAGAAGACATAGTGAGGCAGTGCCTATATAGTTCAGACTTTTCAAATACATGACTGATTTGCAAAGGTGTAATAAACACAAAAAAAGAATGGAAAATTTAAAATGTCACGAAGAGGTTTAGGAGAAAAAGGAATCCTAGCTTGGTCGTCTTCAGCAGATATAGAAGATATGAAAGGGGAAAGTCTGGTGCAGGAAGAATTTCAGACACAGGCACATGTCTTGGCAAAGAGTGGCCCAAAATGACAGTGTTAGGGCCATAACATCTTTGGGGCAGAGGATGTCTTTGACCCCACGCAGGAGACCTGGCACCTTCAGGTGTTCCTATCTGACCACACAACAGCAAAAGGAAACACCCACAGCTGGCACTGGATTTTTGGGAAAGGTTGGAAAGTCAGAGACTAAAATCTTGTAAAAACCTGGCTGTAAGTGGCAGCTGTTGGATGGGAAATGCATTTGCAACCCCAGCTTCTCCTCACTGAGCAGAGATGTTTGAAAAATCTGTACTTAATTCATTCTGAGCAAATGAAGTTCTGGCCCTGGGCCTTTCTTCATAGGGCCTCCGAAGAGCTGGATTTCACAGCAGTATATTCATTTCAGTCAGCTAGAAGCAATTTTAAAAATTAAACATTCAAAGATTTCAATTATTAAAAAAAATACCCTTGCTTGCTAGTCAAACTCCATCTCTAAATCATATTTATTTTAATTAGTTTGTAAAACTTGCTGGGCTACCTGTGGTTAGCGTAAAGCATTTTTTGACTTGGCTTGTTTTTGAAACTGTTGAGCGGTGGATGATTAAAATTTTATCAGCATAAATATTATTATAGAATATTAATATTAATGGTTTTACATTTAATTGCATGAGACTACAAATTACTTTTTCAAGCAGAAACCATTTAATTGCCAGCATGCTGATTCTGTTGCATGAGTACTATTGAAGGTTTGCCTAGCATAATTTTAGTATAGATATTCTGCTCTTTCAAGTATTTTGGAGTATCAGTTTATATATTATTGGTGGATGCACGTCTATGTGCCTGTCTGGTTCTATTTTCTATTAATTTTAGGGTTCTGTAATGGAGATAAATCAGATTATCATGACAACAGAAGAATAATATGGTCAGCTGGAGCCAGGTCCATTGTAGATGTTGCTAACACGACCTCTGCCAATGTCTGTTAGTCTCATCCCCAGCATCTCTGCCACTGTGGGCTTAAGCTTCTGCTGACAGGCACATGCCAACCTTCCTCATTTATCTCAATTCATGTGGGGTTTTAGTGATGTGGAAAAGCATCCTTAGAGCCTAGGAGAAGAGTATCAGATTTATTTCACTTGTTGCTTATTCAGCTTTCCATAGTTGAGAAGCTTGCCCTTAAAGTATTACATAGAGCAGATGCTGTTCAAACAAAATAAAGCCGTACCTAAAGAGTGAGAAGTGTCAGCTGATGCACTCACCTGCTGAGGCTGGGCAGCCAAAAGCCTTGCGTCCCTCCACTGCTTCTCATTTAGTGCTCACCCTGTGTTGTGCTGAGCTGGGAATCGTCTGTGTCTAACACACATACAGAAAAGTAAACAACTTATGTTGGGGATGTCCAGGCAGAAAGACATTTTGTTGTTCTGGTTCTGTCATGATGCCTTTCCCTATGCTCAGTTGCCTGATGATGTGGTTAGATAAGGAAAAGCTGATGTGCTGGACAGGACCTGCCAAGGCTGTAGGCGATGTGTTTCTAATTCTCTGCTTTGATTCAGGTTTCCTCTCTGTCCCTGGGTAAGTCACTTAATCCCCGGGCTTGTCTTTTTTTGGATGGAAATGGACAAGCTGAACACTTCCATGGATCACAAAAAACCTGAATTTAAAATTGAAGATGTTTAAATAAGCCTTGTCTAAAGCTAATGCGTTTCAGATAAAACCCAACTACTTAATATTTTTTTTTAAAAAAAACCCACCACATTAAGTGAATTGGGATCATAGTTTGATTTTTGCATTTACTTTCTGTGAAGTGAATTAATTAATGTTGGCAATAGATGCTGAGATTTTTCACATAGGTTCCTCCTGAAAAGATAAGGCTGGCATAAATTTTACAAAGGATTCTTGTTGGGAAGCACCTGAATCCAAATGATTCCTGTCAAATCTGTGTCTCGTGATCCTTTTCTAGCATTGATGAAATCTGTGAGGCAGTCATGTAAGTAGCACTTTGTGCTAGAGCATGATGAACTAGAGGTAACCTCAAATACTTTTAGAGGTACTGTCACGCAATAACGCTGGTATTGCCTAGCCTCCTGCCAAGAAAGAGCTCCATAATTAGCACGCTTTTCTCTGAATGCTGGCATAGGGCTTTCCACGCATGATGTCTCCTTGACTCTACAAAACCAACAACTATCTGTATTTTTGCCTGAGGAATATAATAGTAGGTCCAGGGAGATTTTGTAGCGTGAATTCAAGAAAGCTTCTCTAAAAAAACGGTAGGGACACCCAAAGTACCGGAACGCTTTAGGCTTTCTTTCAGCTCTCCTTAGATAGCTTTATTGTTCAGTGCTGATGGGCCCTGAAAGGATTTGATGTGACGCGCTGCAGAAATTAATGTCTGCAAATCCCAAACCCAATGAGATGGATCTTCTTGTCATCAGGTAACAACACAGATGACATTCTCCAATACTTCTTTTAGCACAAGACTGTGCTTTAGCTGTCATGTTTCTGTGATGGATCTCCCCAAAAGCTTGCAATTTCTGTGTCTACGTGAGCAACATGAGCACCGTGTATGTATTAAACTCTTCAGTTCTAGGAAGCACCGTGCTTACTGTAAACAGGCTGGCTCCTGATTCGAGCATGTGCCACACATCCATCTGCTTCCTAGAAGCATCAGACCTCCTGTGCCAGGCATGTGTAGAAAACCTGCAGCCTCTGAGAAGATTTAGTATGTTGAATGTTCTTCTGCTGGTCTGTATCTGTAGAAATATCTGGGATTTAAAGATACTCAGATGCCTGGTTAGAAGTCCTGTGTGTTAGCTTCTGCTAGCTTTCCAGATACTCAGAACACATGAATACATGCAGAGTTCCCCTTCCCCACCACGGAAAATAAGACTTTAATGCAGAAGATGCCATTTTTGAGGGGAATCTGAATTTACAGCAGCCTTCTTACTATTGGCAAGAGCTGTTTTTCTTATGACATTGGGAAAAAAAAAAGGGGGCGGGGCGGGGCAGGGAACCTGAAGACCCTAGAGGCAGTTTTGCATTTAGTGCTGGTGGGAGAAGGATCTGTTCACCTGTGACAGTTTTATTCTGTACCTCAACAAATGAAAACTGGATGCTTATTCCTTACAGGCAAGCACAGTTAATAGGATGCAGTGTGCAACCTAATAATTACGCCTATTTATTTTGTCCCACGACCCTCTGTAGGCCTTCTATACTGAAAATGTGCAAGACTGGATGTAGTCCCATTTATATTTTAATTGGCAGCCTGCCTCTGGAAAGCATGTTACTTGTTGCCACTCAAGAGGGAAAATGTTTACGACTGACTAGTATACATTTTCCCTTGGGAGAAGCTTGAACCGTTGCAACTGTAGAGAGTGAGAAAATTAAAATATGGTAAATAAAAGTTCTGTCTTGGAAATACTAGTGCAACAGCAGCATTTTCTCATGCCAGTAAAACACGCGAGTTCTTTTTAAAACTTTCTATATGAGCCATGATTTTCTTATAAAACTATCAATTATGAAGAGTGTTCAATGTTTTCTTGTTTTCGTGTGACCATGATATCCCGTTTTAATTTTTTTCCAGGTGTAGAGTAATGAATAAGGATGTATTATGTTTGCCCTACTAATCTTGTTTGTGCAGTTGAAGCACAGAAAAGTACAGAAGTACAGAAAAAAGGTCTGTAAAATTTCCAAAGCAATGAAGCTATTTGGTTTGTGACATGGCCTCTTTTAGTCATTTAATCTAATTTTGAAAAATGGCCAAGAATATTAAAAAAAAAAACCCAAACCAACAGATGCCCCCTAACAACCAACCCACAAAACAAACAACAAAGTACTCACCACCATTTTACGTGCACTGGATATGTGCACTGCCACCACCACCACCCTTATTCAAACCCATGAGTTTGGCTCTCAAGCTTGGGGGATTTTTTCAGTCAGAAAAAGCTATTTTTCTGCTTCCTGGAGTTTGATCTTGGCCATTTTCAAAATTCGTAATTTCCATTTTTGTTAGAAGTAAATCCACCTGCCTTCAACTTATGGTCACAGAGAAGCTGAGGGAAGAAAGTAAAGATCTTTACAAGAGTTAGTAGAAACTTACATAGCATGCTGAAGTCATGGTTATCTTCCACACATGAAGACCTGAGATGCCAGCATGGAACTTCACAGATTTCCAGTTAATCCCTACCCCAGGAGATCTGCCACTGACAGGCAGACAATTAGTACTTTCAGAGTACTTCTAACTTGTTAAAGTTGTTTAACACATGATGTAGTAGTGTGTACACTGTGAGTGATAGATGTATTCAACTTTTCAATAAGATAATAAAACTAGTCCTGTTTTTTTCCATTCAAACTAACGTGAATGGCAAAATCTATTCAGTGAAGAAGGCTGGGTGAAAATTTGCAAAGGACTGGTTTCATCTGTAAACCAGCTGGATTTGTTCAGTCATTTTTTTTCAAAATCTCATGACATCTTTGACTTCTGAGGGTATGACTATACTACATACATAAGTGCTTTTCTAAATCTTACTAAACACCTAAATCTTTGGATTGAGGTGTCATTCTAAGTCTGGGCATCCGTTTGAATCTTTTGTGTGAGTAGGACCACTGTTACTGAGAAAATGAAATAGTAGATGGAAGTCAAAGGTTATAAATTTTATGCTGCCATGCATTGATTTAGGCATTATCTGAAGGTCACAACTGTGTACGTGATGAAGCTGGGCAAACTTGTGCAGATCTTGTGGCTATGAGTTTGCTCTTGTTCTGCCCCTGCCCCTTTTTTGGTCTTCACCCTGGCCTGACTCTCTTTCAGTGAACACAGAAGGGCTAGTTTGTCCCTTCAATATAAGGCCAGTGGAGTCAATGTGTGCAGTTATGGGTAGTTTGCTAATATTATTTGTTGGTTTTAAAAGAAAGAAAAGCAAAGTTGTCTTTGTATGGGTGCAGTACAAAGAGAAGTTTTTCTCAGGTCATAGAATCATAGAATGGTTCAGGTTGGAAGGGACCTCAAAGCCCACCCAGTCCCACCCCGTGCCCTGGCAGGGCCCCCTCCCCCCAGCCCAGGCTGCTCCCAGCCCCATCCAGCCTGGCCTTGAGCACTGCCAGGGATGGGGCACCCACAGCTGCTCTGGGCAGCCTGGGCCAGCGCCTCGCCGCCCTCACGGGGAACAATTTCTGCCTCACAGCTCATCTGCATCTCCCCTCTCTCAGCTCTGACAGGTGTCTCTGTCCTTCCAGGTACTCCCTGATCTCTGATCCATGTGCTCTGATGCTCTTCCCATAACTGCCCAAATTCCCCGTTCTCCCCAGTCCCAAGAGCTTTCCTCGCCCTGGTTTCACTTCCAGCAATGTGACTGTGTGGCTTAGCTGGGAAGCTGCGCTCAACAACTGCTCTAGAGGACTACTGGTTATGCACAATCTGTTTATATGCATGAATATAAAATTTAATCATCCTGGACTGACTTTACGGTACAAACACACCTCTAAGCCAAAACTCTTCTCCATGTCACTACCTATTGAAACCAGGAAGGTGTTAGGGGAAAAAAATCAATTCTTCTGCCCTTTTTAAATATGAGAGGAGAGTCAGGGCATTACCTTCTCCATACCTGTATACACATTACAATGGGAATGTCCAGTGTAAAAGCTACGTTGCTTTGACTCCACTCAGAACATAGGAAACAGCATTTTATTTCTCCTTATACTCTTCTTTTAGCTGAATACAGACAAGGCATAGTTCAAGTACAAATGAAGATTTGGCTTTTGTAGATTACAGGGGATTTTGCTGTAAATCAGATAACAGACCGCTAGAAAGATCAGCCTACCAAAGATTGATCTGGATATTGTAGTAGCGCACTAGTGCTGTGATCAATAGGACCCTGCTGTGCAGAGGCAGAATTGTCTCTTTGTTCCTATCTGTTGCTAATAAATACAGGAATGACTGCAAACTCCAGTCATTCTTGTATTGGAAGAAATGGAAATTTTTCTGGTTGAAATTCACGGACTTTTCATCCTAGAGGATTTATTACTTTTTTCCATCCTCTCTGATAACAGCAGCAGAAATAATAAATGTTCTGTAGCTGAAAAGGTAAGATTTTTGAACACTGGTGCATCGGTTCTAGATAAGCCATTTATCCCAAACTCTGCGTATAAAAGAAAAGGAGAGCAGTAATCCCTCACCTCCTGAAATCCCAGAGTGTTACCTTGGTGGGTTTTTTTTTTGCTTCTGTGTGCTAGGCTTTTTAAATTATCTGTTGAATCTAGATTTGCATGTCACTTTTTCAGCCAAGTGTTGACGTGACTTTGCCAAGTGGGATTTCCATTGCTAGCAGTCTTACAAGCTTTATTACACTAAACACAATTTGCAGTCTTTCTAAGTTATGAAAAAATAACTTAGTTACTCTTTGTCTTTTTCAAGGAGTAACTGGGTGACCTCTTACAGAGTATTGGTGAGCAATGACAGTCATGCATGGACTGCTGTCAGAAATGAATCTGGAGATGTGGTGAGTATCACAAAACACGTTTTATGAAGAAAGGCAGAGATGGAAAAGCGGGGGCTGTCCTCGTGCAGTTTTGATTTGCCAGATTAGCCAGTGTAAGACTACAAGGCCACCTTTCTCAGTAGTCCCACTAATTTTAAGAGTGAATCATGTAATACAGAGAGGGACCTGCAACACCCTGTATGACAGATCTGCACGTGTCTGCCTATGGATGTGAACGCCACCCTGGCAGTAGTCTTTGTCCATGATGAGAGATGTTTCTTGTTGCATGGCCTGTGCAAAGGTTAGCAGCAGTCTGCTAATCCCTGAGGACATCTCATGCCTGTGAGGTGTCTATTGCCAGAGAGAGGGTGTGGAGCTCCAGCTCCTTTGCCCCTCTCTGAGGGACATGGGGAGACTGCGCTATTTGCAGAGCAGTTCTGGCCTGAGCCACCATCAGCCTGGGGCTGTACCAGGTGACTGTATTTGTTTCTATTACCAAAAGTGCTAGGAGACTTTTTGAAGAACTGATCTTGCCATTTTCATATGTTTGGCCTGCATAGATTTTTGAAGGAAACAGTGAGAAAGAGATCCCAGTTCTCAATATGTTGCCGGTGCCGCTGGTTGCACGTTATATCCGTATAAACCCTCGGTCCTGGTTTGAAGAAGGTAGCATCTGTATGAGGCTGGAAATCTTAGGGTGTCCTTTGCCAGGTAAGAGTCTTTCTCAATTGATGTTAACATGGCTGCTTGTGCCAAGACTCAGAAATTTTATTTCCTTTGGATATCTTTGCTTTTGATGTAATACCTGTCTTTAGTGAGAGTTATGCAAAAAAAACCAACCCCAAATGCATCTATTTAGATACATTGACAGCATCAAGATAACTCTTCAAATGCGACCTCATAGTATTATTATAGCTTTATTAATAAAACCAGATTGCGTGGACGATCTAACAAGATTTTCTCTGTTATTTGGGCTGAAATGCAATTAATCTTACTGAGTGCACATGCACTGGGGAGGGAACAGGATTAGGTATTGGGACAGTCACTTGCAGATGTCTTAAGCTTCTTATGATTATGTAGTCTGATGTTTAAATATTTTTTTTTTATTTCATTGTACAGGCCATAGGACTTCCCTGAATTAATTTGAAGGCAAATACTGTGACTGAACTAGTGCTTATCTTGTAGGGGGGAGGAGGGGAGTTGGGCATGTACATAATTTCTAGCCAGTTTCAAGAGTTATCAAAGCCATCATGATCCCTGGTAAGTCTCAGGTGAAGGTGAATGGTCCTACCCTTGGTAAAGCTTGTGGAAGAGACACAACCTGATGTTTAGCACAAGCCTCCAGTGTTGGCTGTTTCTCTTTTGAGTGTGAAACACAATTAGGGTTTTGCCAAACAGAGTGTACAAAATGAAATCTTATACAGGCCAGTTAAAAAGAAAACCAAAAAAACAAAAAACCCCAAACGTTCGGCATTCAGTACTGCAGATTATGGCAAAGCCATGTTTCTGTTAAGAACATCGTAAATAGTCTCATGGTAGATTTGTGCCTTCATATGTGTATGTATGTATATATAAATAGTTGCAAAACTGTTTGTTCAAACCTTTTCTAAGTTGCCCAGTACTCATTTCACATCTCTCATCTGCTTTTTTTTCTTTTTTTCACTCTCATTGTTTGTAAATTCTGGCATCTTGGGGATAGCTCTTTCTTTTTTTTGCAGGGGGCTATGAATAGTATTTTCAGAAATACTAGAGCCAGAAAAAGCGCTGCCTTTCCAGAGCCTGTCCTTACTGCTTTAACTGTTCCTGCTGCTGTTCGGAGACTTGCTGCCTCCAATTCCACTGTTGATGTAGGGTCTTCACATGACAAGCAGAGGTAGCCTGATTTTTGTCTTTTAGATGTTTAAATACTCATGGAATAAAAAACCAAGCAACCAACCAAAAAAAACCCCAACCCAACACCAGTCTGGGGCGTGGAAGGGACAACTCTCTGACAAAGAGAAGTATGGGGCAAGTGTCATGAAGCTTAGCCTGTAGGTGTGTTACCATGAAGCAGGGAACGCCAGCAGCACTTGGACAACTGCTTTTCCGTGGGTGACAAATACATCCTGCACCTGAATGGCACTGACCAAGGGTGTCCTCTGTATGTAAATATTCATGTTTTCAGTAGGATTCTGATTTCTTTCAACTGTGGATCTAGAAAAATTCGGCTCTGTGGGTTGCTTGTTTCCCATTGTACCTTTTACCCTGGAGGGACAATTCCAGAGCCAATATTTCCCCATGGCTCTTGAAAGGACTGGTGGGCTGTGGGAGAGCAGTGATCTATCCCAAATTCCTGTGTGGGTTTGCAGAGGATCTGGTTTCTATAACACAGGGTGTGAGGCTGAAGGAAAAGCGTAGCTTTCTTCAGCACCATGACTTCACTGTCATGCAGGACATGCATAGAGGTCTCCAGGGAGTAACAGAGCTGACACTCAAACCATTTTGGAAAGCAATTTGAAGGTAAATTCTCACAATCTTTTTGTATTCCACAAAACTATACTTAAAGAGGGAGGAGCAAAAATGTTGGTATTTGGAAAGGTGATTTTTATTAAGTGCAGCAGTTACACTAGATTCTTACTGGGTATACACCCATACAGGGCCAAATTCTGCTTTGTGGTGTTAGCATTTGTCACCCTTCAGCTTCAGGGGGCTGTATCAGCAGGTGAAGGTGCTACCAAGGTAAGAACTTTATTTGCACTTCCACCACTGCTGCAACGAGAGCTGTTACAGCTTCTTGCACGTCTTGGGTTAACATAGAAACAGCATCAGTGCTTCTTCCTGATAATCATTTATTGAGTTAATTGCCTGCAGTGACTGACTCAGTTTATTCCTGGAAGAAAATACCAGAAGTATTCATTGAGAAACACAATGGGAATGGGGTGTGTTTATTCAAAATGTAATTGGACTGAAAGAACTAATAGGTTTTGATAAGCTGCTGACCCGTCTTTTTAGCTCATAAAGAACTGACATTTCTTTCTTCTAGTTCATTTTATTCATTGCACGCAAGGCTCTCAAAACAAAGCTGTTCCTCAGGTTGCTGAGGCCCTTTCATGCACGTTTTCTTCCTGTAGGACATGACTTATTTTTTGCAGTTCCCTCTAACTGGATTCCTTACCCTTTATTGGCATCATCTTATTCATATCCAAGTTAGGTAACCAACTGGTTTGGCCGTGGCTCCAGCATCTTTGATAGCACTGCTCTAGTACACCGATTGACTGTGCGACTAGAAACCAAGGTTCTTTTCTGACCGAGTTTCCTCCTAAGTAAAACTGAGCAAGTCTCCTAAATTCATCAAAATCAGGAGGTAGGGATCTGTCAGTTCACACATCTATATCCTTTCTGAAGACCCATAAAAGAAACTATGTGATGCTCAGTTTCCTTGAAAACCCACTGTGGTTTTGATTATATTTGCACCCTGAGTGTGTACATACAAGAGATCAAGTTGTCTGGAGGAGCAGTTTGGTCATGTTTTAGAGCATCCACGCACCCTGTCCTCCTGAGGCAATGACAATGCATGGGCAGATGGGGCGTAGGGAAATACTCCAGGACAAAAGGGGAGATAGAAGGAAAGTATGTAATTTTTCATGACTGAACTTCTTTGCATGTCTTTTAAACTTGTAATGTTCGGTTTCATGTCTTTATTAAACCATGAATAAGTTAAGAATTTGCATTCAGTCTGTACTCTATATCAGCTTTCCATCACGAGGCTCACGAGGGAGGGTAAGAAAGGAATACCAGATAAAGAAGAAATCTGAATAAGATGTTAATATTCCAGAAAAGCCTGTTAGCACTGGCAGAATGTGATGGAAATGGTTCGAGGCAGCTAGGACTCATTCCTGTTGTTAGTGCTCTGTTAATAAAACCTGCTGCATATGCTACGTGCACTAAAAGTTGGACAAACCGTGAGAAAGCATTATTTAGATAATTGGAACAGAGAAATTACCAATTATATAAGTGGTATTAGATAAGATGACTGTAATTTGTATCACTTAAATGCTTATCTATTATTCATAACATTTTTGTGTATTGTAGGCTAGTTTTGACAAACAATCTTTTCTAGACTATTACAGTAGCTCTACAAAAAAAAAAAAAAAAAAAAAAAAAAGCTGTGTTATCCAACTATGTCAATACGATCTTTCAGGGAACAGAAGTGATTTGCTGTTTCACCAAGGAAAAAATGTTTAGCTGTGGAGGAAAGCTGCCAGAAAATCCTACCTATAGGAGAGGATCAGTGCTGCCATTTCTTACTGGGAAAAAAAGGGGACAAAAGCAGCAGCATTTAATTCCCTTCCCGGTTTCCAAAACTGTTGGTATTTACATAAATGTAGACTGACACACACAATCTTTTGCAGTTGCCTCAGAGGGATGGATGTACTTTCCTTGCCTGTTCTTTTTCAAATCTAAGGAAAATCAGAAAGAAACTGCATATGATCAAAAGTACCCCAAGATAGGAGACAGAAAATTAGCTGAGCTCTTCATGCATTTATTTATACTGTAGAGTATTCAAGGCAATAGGCAATTATTTTAATGGAATAAATTTGTGATGAATTTTAATTTTTAATAATTCTTATATAGAAAACTATCATTGGTATCATGATTATGCCATCACTTTCAACCCAAGATGATAAATTAACTTTACTCTGTAGCAGAACACTATGTTTTGCAGTGGATGCATCATTCAGTCCTATTTTCACTGCTTGTTTCTTATTGCCAGGCTCCCTGCTTAAGTCTAGAAGTGTGCTCATTTGGTATAAAACTAACTTTCTACAAGTATCTTTCATTATAAGTGATCATGTATACAGCAGTACTAAATTCAGCAAACTACTTGTGAGAGTAGATTTTTGCTTAGACTGACAGTCTGTCCTTGTGTTTTGCTTTTATCATTGCAAAGCTAAACTTAATCTTGGGCAATTTAAAATTTTTGGGAGTTTGCCTGGGCAAAGGCAGAATAAAAATGAGACCAAATTCAATAATTCGCCCAAGAAAGGCCAATGTATTATGTTTCCCCATACTCATTAAGACAGATGTGTACCATCCCCCAGCAATGCAGTGGGTGTCGTTAAAAGGTTTTTTCTATTTTATTTGTAAAATGAAATGTATACTATTCTGAATGGTCCTCAGAATTACCATTATTATCAGAGTCAAACTGTAGGAAATCATTAGAAAGATCAAATGTTGGTAGAAAACCTTTTAGAAGCAGCTACTGCAGGTTAAGAGGTTGAGTTTTCTATTATTATTATTCATTATGCTTAATGGGAACTAGTTGTTTGGTATTTGACTATACATCAATGCATATAGGAAAGAATCCATCTACAGCTGAAGCTTATTATTTCATCAGTGATTTAATGTGTGATGTTAATGCTCATGACTGCCATGGAACAGATCCTGTGGAATAAAAACTTAGAATCAGCTGATATATCTGCCAGCAGATTTTTTTTCAAGATTACACATGTTCTCTCTGGCATGTTCAGTTCTGTGAAGACTAGTCAAATCCACTTGTGTGACATGGAAATGAAAAAAACCCAGTCATTTGTAAAATGGCACATTGAAGTTTTTAAGGCAGTCCGAAGGATTTAGACTGGAATATTCTTTTTATCAAAAACTTGCCTAAATCACTTGGATTGACTTAATTATCTCATCCATTTGGAGCATCATGTGAGCATCACTTGAGCTTCCAAGCTCCATCAGTACAATACCATACAACTCATTGTAGGACCCCTGTGAGAATGAAGCACAAAAATCCTGTTTGGAATGGATGCAAGTTTTACTTACTAAACGAGAGCATTTTGATAATATTGTTTGGTGAGTGTTGATTTCATCTTCAAGTCATTGCAAAGCTCACTTCATACCTTTCCAGTGCCAGTTAAAAGAATACTGAAAACCAAAGGAGGGGGAAGAAAAAAAAAAAAAAAAAAAAAAAAATGACCAGCACAGATGCCTTCTATATGTCAAACTGCTGAGCAATTGGTCCTTTCTGGTATTTTTTATGGGCAATCCCCAGAGCTCTCATGCTGGAAAGTCGTTGGGTATTTTAGAGCTTCTTAGACACTTGTCCATTTATATAAAGACTATACTTATGAAGGTAACAAGACACCTTTACCTGCAAACTTAATTAACTCAACCGGTAATGTAAAGATAAATTAGTGGTCGAAAAAGCTAAGATATTACTTTATATAAAAGACAGTGCCACAGTTTTGCAGGACCTTTTCTGCTTGGAAGAAAGACTGTCTGAGATGTTGCCATGAATAAATGAGTATATTTCAATTCTAGTTCTTCTGTGATTTGAGTTTCTTAGTCTCTTATTCTCTGCTTTATTAAAGAGAATTATTTTTGCCAAAGTGGACCTAACCAGCTGTGCACAAGATTTGTATGCCTTTCTACATTTAAGCTTTTAATTTTCTAATCTGTATTCCTGCTGCAGCAGAAATCCAGTGATCCAAGCAGACTTACAGTAGAGCCTGGCAAAACACGAGCGCTAATTCTCTACAGACCTGTCAAATTGGGCAGGTTTTGAGGAAGGACCAGAGACACAATCATTCTCACTGTACCATTTCTTTGTTTCCACCAACTCTACAGCATTCACAGTCATTCCCATGACAATAATGTTTGATGTATGGAAGAAGTGCCAGACTTTGAAAGGAATGGGATTAAAGTATTAAGAACAAATATCGTTTGCTGTATATTTTGGCTCGTGGTGATAGAGAAAGCCTTCAACATCCTGGCAGTTTTATGATGTTTATATTTTTACAATTGTGAAGATATTCTGTATGGCATTAAACACATTCTCTCTTTCTAGAAGAAGCGGGATTTTTTAAAGATTTCCATTTTTCAGTCATCAATATATTAATGTTTAGTTTCTACAAATTAAACAAAGAAATCTTGTTTCCTTACCTCATCAAGTTCAAATTCAAATCCCTTTCTAGGTGACCTTCTGATAGAATAAGTTCCCACTGGAAAGGACAGACTGCATTGAACAGCCAGGTTTTGCTGAAGCAAGATGGTTTTTGACATTTTTCAGTCGTATTAGTACAACAGCGTTCAACTGACCTTCCAGTATTTATGCCGGGATTTTTTTTATTATTATTTTTAATTTTTAATGGCAGAATTTTTTAATTCTTCTGGGAAACCTTAGGGAATGGAAGGGGAAACAAGCATGTGAATAAGTGTTAGAGAACATGAGTAAGTGAAGCTTAATGGAACTTGCATGTTTCATATCATAAATAACTTAAATAGTTCAAATTTTGCTTTCCTTCCACATAAAAACAACCCTCAAAACCAACTCCCAAATACTTCTAGAATGTTATAGGAAGAACAAGATTGAGAATTTAGAGGGTTTTAATGTTAGAAATATGAAGCTTAAAAGTTTTAAGTTATAAGGTATTTTTAAGTGTTACGGGGTTTCTATAATTTCATGAAGCGTTTGTTGTTGCAGGATAGCATCTACACATTCTTCCTATTAATAATTATGCTTTTTTCCCAAAAAACAAATTATAAGTGCTAGGTGATACTGTTTCAAAATATCATTTTTTCTGCTCTAGAGACAATGGATTTTGGCTGTGTTGCAATTAGACAAGATAATACTTGGATTGATAATTGGATTATTATTGGCTTACATATTTGGAATTTTCCCAATAATTTTAAACCAACTGAAGATGATTTTGTGCTAAGGGAGACAATTTTTCATAACAGCCTGACAACCACTGGTGTAACAAATGATTACTTAAAAATCCAGACATCCCAGATATGGCAAATTAAGGAATTTTCTGATGTTTTCCAAATAGTTTATTTCTACATCATAACAGATTAGGCTAGGAGCACAGATATCAGGAAATATAAAACTGAACCTGAACTGTTTTAGCCTGTTTTCTGGTGGGTTTTTTTCCAGGTGAATAACCTGGAAAGTCAAGGAAACAAAACATTTTCTTCTGCCACATATTTTCCTTTGATTCATCAAAGCACACAAACTATACATTATATATGTATAGAAATTAATATGCTAATTCTAAAGTGACAAACACCAACTTCCACACAAAAATGTTTGGGAAAATAATGAAAATGATTGGGAATGTTTAATATGCACAGTAGAACCTTTCTGTATTTTGCAAACATGGGCTCTGAAAACACTCATCAAGAAAACTAAAAGGTAATTCCTTGCAATAGTAAATTAATCAAGTAGACGCAAAACATTTGCTGGGGCTTTTTTCTCTGATATGATTTCCCCACCCTGCTCTCTTATCTTGCATGACTCATGGTTTTCCAGTGTCTTTCACCCTCCTCTGTACCCTAAGGATGCCCTTCTGCTTTTCTGTTGGGAGTTTAGCTGTTTGTGCAGAGTAGCTGTCTAGCAAGCTGATGCCTGCTGCCTCCTCGTTTCTATTTGGATCTATGGGAGCTGATTTGTGCAGTAATTAGAAGTATTTCAAATGTGTTGTTTCTATGAGTTTTGCTTTTGAAAACCTGTTTTAAATACATATAGGATGGTGGAATTCAGATTTCCACATTCCTTGCATGCATTATGGCTAAGCATCTTTATATTTGAAATTCATAAGCATGTGAAAATTCTTTTATTTATTTTCTCAGACCCAAATAATTATTACCACAGAAGAAATGAAATGACAACCACAGATAATCTGGACTTTAAGCATCACAACTACAAGGAAATGAGGCAGGTAGGCAAAGAGGCTGGTGTGTGACCTCCTGGATGAAGGGTGGATGGGTGCAGGTTTTTGAGTTCTTATAGCATCTGAATTCTACCCATTAACAATATTACTAAGTGATGTCTGCAACCTATTTAAAAAAAATTTTTTTTTCTGGTTTTAATCTATTTAAAGCCCAAAGTCTTAATTTGTACATCATCTAACCTTTAACAGGTGACACTACATGGCAGAGGGAGTATTTACACGTAACTTGCCATCATTTTTCTTGTAGGTTTATTTGAGTGGTGAATGTTGCAGCAGTTTTTCCATTCAGATCTGACCCTGCCTTAGCCATCAGAATTCTCCTATATTTCAGTATCTCTGGATAATCAGAATAAACTCTAGGGAGTCCAATTCTGTATTCACAGTTGTGAAAATCAGCAAAAAATCACCAAAAACACTAGGAAAAAAAAATCCTCTTAGTATAATTTTAAACCTACCAGCCTTGTTACTCTTGTTCCTTTAACTCCAAATAGGCAACATTGTTGTTTTTGTTATTGTTCTTAATCTTGCTTCATATCACCACAGACATAGGTGTGGGTTGTCCTAAAGAAGGCTTTCTGCCCACTTTCTCTTCAGCTATAAGGATAATACGTTTGGACTTGAAGTGTGTGAATCATTTGCTGTGTGCTGGATTTTCAGCATATTTATACTGCATGAATCACCATTCATTTTTATTGAGCAATTGTGTACTGAGTCACACATTTATTTCAGTAGAGATTTCATGGCCTATATTTCTTAGCACAAAGATTAGACAAGTAGAAACTCAATTGGCATAATTACTGTCAAGAATAATAAAATAAAGTGTATTTTAGATTTTCGTTGCAGAAAGGCAGGTTGATCACGTTAGAAATATCTTTGGGGGGAAAAAAACACCACAGCTTTAAAACAGAATGTTTTTCTAATTTTCATACAAGTAGAAAATTTGTGACTGTGGATGACAGCTGGTCAGCTGTCAACTGTCTTTGTGCTCTCCCAAATTCTCTGTGTCAAAATAGTGTATTTAGAGCTCATTGTATTCTAAGTGGGTTCTGCTGCTGGTACACAGAAGATTGTAGGTTGGGTTGCAATAAGTCTTATATCCCAAAAGCTACCCTTAGAACTTCATAATTTCTTTCATAAGCGTAAAATGGAGCGATAATTGTCAAGATCCAGAGTCAACTTATTTTTTTAAAAAAAATACTGTGCACTGTTGTCAGTTTTGCTAGCTACTTCACTGCCAGCCATCTTAGAAAAACAATTCTCTCTGAAGAAACTGATCACAAACACTGGAGGAGGAGAGGGTGTTCCCTGGGCCATGTTTTGGAAGCGTTATATTACATTGCAATATGTCAAGTATTTGTGAGAAGGAGGGATTTTCCTTAGTGTCAGCTTATTTTAACAGAACTCTCTGTTTAGGAAGATGAAATTTATAGTACCAATTTTTTCTCTTAAAAAAAAACATTCAAGATTCTTTCTTCAGTCAATGTGAACAACTTGCTGTGTCTTGAATGCAGAAGTCAGGATTGTCTTAGAGTCCAAAATATTTACATGATGTATTTGTGCTGAATAGGAAGCTGTTAAAATGGATGTTAGATAGCCCCAGAAATAGTTTGACATGGACACTGGAGTACAACCTTGTCTTTGAAACAACAAACCCAGATTATATTTTTCTTAGTAACGTTAATTTTGAAATCCATTTAACTGGATGTCGCTCATGCCGTTGGACAAGCCAGACTCCAAGCACCCCTGAAGTCTTGTGTTGCTCTTCATGGTCAGCTGTGTTTATGGACTAGATTTAATGGTAATACAGAATATTGAAGATCACTTGTATCTGTATCGAAGGGTGAAACAACCGAATGTAGAAAACCAGAGCGGTGCCCAGCAAATATCCTAGGCTGCATGCAATGCCAGCTCGACATCTCTATCTGATAGCCTCCAAGCTCAAGGAGGAGGTAGTTTCAGGTTTGGGTGGCAGCAGAACAAGAAACACAGAGATCCTGGTAGCATTAGGTTAACAGTTGGACTCAACGACCTGAAGAGTCTTCTCCAACCTAAATGGTTCTGTGATCTCCGCAGAGGATCAGAAATAGCCCTAAACTGAAAGGCATTGACGGAGAGTCCCTTTGCCACCTCAAAGTGTAGATGTCACTTAGACCTACAGTTAATACACCTTTTCTGCAAAATGGAGGAATTGGACCTTCAGAAACCAGTTTTGCAGGGTTTCTTCAAAGGCTGCATGCAGTCTTGTTCCAGGGCACTAATAGGGTAAATAATTGGTAGTGACAAACAAATAGGAACTGTCAAATAAGAACTGTTAGTGAACGTAATTGTGGAAGTGTTTTACAGTCCTGCTGGTTGTTAATAAAGCCCTGACTGACTGTTATCATCAATTGTCTTTGACAGTTTGTACAAAGCACAAAGAAAACACTGTGACATTTCAGGTGACCTATTGTGCCGTTTGTAGGAAATGGGTATGAGAAAAGCAAATACGAAATATGTTCATTTTCAGTATCTTATTTACATATAAACACTTAACTACATTGTTATATCCATACTATTATCAAAAGAGCCACAGTGACGTCTACTACAGAGGCCCTAATTCAGGAAAGGCTCTTTGTTTGACTCAGAAAGTAATCACATGCTTGCAATTAAAGAGATGATGGGGAGTTTACTGAGGCCAATACAAATATTTCCACTGATTGTAATATACTTTGAACTTGGTTCTAGGCATTTTTCTTACCAGCAATGAGCATTTAACGTACTTCTAACTGCTTTCCTAAATTGATGTTCTTGGTACCTTGTGAGCAGTGCAGTGCCAGGCGCGTTGGGAAAGGCTCTGCTCTGCAGCTGGGCTTCAGAGGCAGCTCCGGGAGGTCCAGCTCGTCCTCCCTATTTCACATCCCAGTTGTCAATGGATGTTGTTCACATCCCTGCTGCATGGGCGCAGGGGTACATCAGCCAGGAGGGAGTTCCCTGCTGTTTGAACAGGGTGCAAGGAGAGGAATTAGTAAACACAGGGCTGGCACGGTAACATGATCTTAAAGGTCTTTTCCAACCTAAATGATTCCATGATGATTTACACATTACAGCCAGCCAGTTTTGGCCTGCTAAAATAGACCTTCTTTTAATGCAGTGCCTGTACTCATCAGCATAGTGAACAAATAATATTTATCTCTATTGGAGAAAAACATGGTTTCTGATCCAATAACAATGCATTTCGTCCTCTTGTCAGTAGGACATAAATAATCCCCAAGCAGTAGACCTTGGATAAGTTTCGGTCTGTGAGGCTCTAGCAAGAGGTTCATAGCTCCGCATCCACGGATAGTATTTTTGTTTTTATGAGCAGGTTGATCATGAAGGCTTAAGTCTGTCTCAAAAAAGTAATTGACTTGTTCAAATTAGACACTGTAAAATGTAAAACAGTGTCCTCTGGCTTCACCTATGTGTTTCAGCTGGAACAACAAATGATGACATACCCACTTACGCACGCCCAGAGCTTTAAAAAGAGTGTCATGGGAATAGCTGGGTACCCATAACCCCACCACACTGATGATGATGACAGCGGTGAGAAAAAGTAGATATGAAACTAGACAATACTCTGCAAGAGCATAACTGACTGTATTTTTCAGACAGGCGCTGAGTTTAGATTTGGAAAAGAAATTGTTTCTCATATGTGTAAAACCAACGTGAGATGACAAATGTACAAAAATAGCATATTTTCAGTCTCTTTGCAACATGATTGTAAATAGAAGTGAAGCCTTTTATGAGAGGAATATTAATGATGTTCTTCCCAATGTGAGGAGGGTTTCCACTTAGATTTGCTAAATGGCGGCATGGGAATCGGACACATCTAATTATTGCATTTTTTAAATCATCAGCCAATATTGTTTCTAATTTAACACTGTGTAAGCAAAGAGTTCTGTTATGCTACAATATTTCTTCAATAATGTATGCATCCATGCTTATGAAAAGATTGTCTAATTAATAGTCCCTACGGTTCCAGTTTACGGTAAAGTCCTTATTTCTTCAGTGCCTTCTAATGGGAAAAAATCGAGACACACAAATTCTTGTGTTTCCAAGCTATTTGCAATAACTTCTTATTATTAACACATAAATTTTCAGTATTGTTTGTAAATTTTAACATTCACCTGAAATGCCACAGTAAAGCATTTGTGGGACACTTTAGGCCTCCGGTGTCCTTACCCAGATGACATCTGTGTAACTCCATTGAAACCCTCAGCCATGACCTTCCCCATGCGCTTTAGTAAGCACTAAGGGTATTTAATTATATTTTGACTATGTCATGCAATATCTGCAGAAACAGTGAATAGACTAGGTTTTGATGGGAGGAATGATTTCAAACAGGCTGTTGGCATTAGTAAATCTATTTTTTGCTGAAAGTTGGTAAGTCAGTTATGAGAAATCCATTTTGCTGGTTTGGCCACATCAACACTGCCTTAACTAACAATTTTCCCCTATGACATTTCACATTCTAATAAAAGAAGGGTGGGCTTGGTTTCTACCTCGTCAGAGGCAGGTGTAACCAGAGATTGTGGGGGAAATAATGTTTGAATGGATGATATCCTTCTCTCTCCATTTGTTTTGAATTAAGTTGCTGCTGCATAGGGCAGAGGAAAGAGAAATCTGCTTTGCTGGACAGGCTGTGTCTGTGGCAATCTAACGTACGTGCATTGCTGTGCCGCTGGGACTCCCTGGGTCTTCTCAAGCCTCAGAGCTATAGTAAATCACAGTGTGTAGAAAGAAATGTTAAATTGGACAATTACTCTCCATTGCATAACATTTTAAAAATGTGGGTTACTACCTCTTGATATTATAGTTGTATGTTTTTACTGGGTTTATTCCTGTTGGGTTTCCCCTTCAAGTCCTTAATGTCGTGATAATATTACAAATATTACAAATACATCTCATGTAAGGAAGATCTGCTGTGGTGTTTCAGCAGACAGCACTCAGCTCACTCCAGCTGAACAAACATTATGTTGTGTGATAGCAGAGCCATAAACTCATGAACTAAACATAAAGCTTTTACAACTAAGAAATAATTAGAAAAGCAAACAAAGAGGGTTTGCCACAAGCAATTTGGAATGAAATAATTAATACTGGATCTATTTCGGTGCTGCATGGTCTAACTATGTGTTGTGTTTTTTTGTTGGCAGTTGATGAAAACTGTGAATAAAATGTGCCCGAACATCACAAGAATTTACAATATTGGAAAAAGCAACCAAGGACTAAAGCTGTATGCTGTCGAGATTTCTGACAACCCAGGAGAACACGAAGTTGGTTAGGATTTAGTCTAACTAAATCTGTTGAAGGGTGTTGGGATTTGGCTTTTTTTTCTCCTCCTCATTCTCTGTATCTGCAATAATTATCACTGATGGAATTGTATTCACGACAGCAAAGATTTCAAATGTATGTGGGAGGAACTTCAATGCTATATTTCTAAATTGGGAAGAGGAGGGGGAGCACAAATAGAAGGCATTTTGAATGTGGGATCAAATTCTTTAATGATAATGAGTTTTAATCTTTAAAATAGCAAAATAAAAGTGAATTTTAGTACTGAGGAATGGATTTTAGTTGTGGGGATTTAGGTAGCTTTGGATAGACATTTACCTCTTTTCTATGGGGTGAATGCACGTATCTCCCAAATCATCTTTCACTGGTGAGTGTTGGGGTAAAATTTCCTATGGTGATATAATTCTTCAGAATAGAAACTCATTCAGTCTTTGGTCCTTCTGTGGAGAAAAAATAAAGGTTTCACTGTGATAGTGCCTGGGGTAGCTGTTGGAATAAAGGTGTCCATAAATTCCCTGATAGGTGTTTATCCCGTGTGAAGAGTGCCGCTATGTGCTCCTGAGACATCTCTTCCCTTTGCCGTAAGGGATGGAGCACAACAGGTGTAATTTCTCAGTAGACTTGGGGCTGATCTCAGATGTTAACACCAGAATAATTCATGCCTTGTCCACTCACGTGTTTTTGAGAGTCCTGCAGAAAACAAGCAAGGAGTGTCCCACGGGCCAGGCAAACCGGGAGGCAGGATCCAGCCCCCAGCCGTGGCTTGGCCAGTCAGGGTCTGTCCTGGTGCTGGTTGCAAGTGTTATTCATACAAAAGACAATTACATGATGGGGCCTTTTTTAATAGCTGGCACTATTCCTAATCACCTCTGACGGATTTTGTAGTTAAGTTGCAAGCATTGTGGCATTCGATATAACCATGAAAAATATATGTGAGCCTGTTCTTCCATTAGTGAAGGAAAAGGAGTGTGTGAAGCCAAAGATCAATTACATATAGTTACCCTTACCTTTTAAGAGCCCTAACATCTGTCCCAAAGAATTGCTAGTGTACTTTTCATGTTATTTTTAGGCTATCAGAACTTCTAAAATCTACCTGTAACATGCTGAAAATGTGAGTATAATTAAAAATCTGTTTAATGGAAAATGGGTTTTGAAGGTTTTACACAGTGGTTTTAGATATCAGTGATATATAAACCTGTTCTACAATAGAACAGAAAGTAATTGTTTCTGTAAAGTTACATTTTCATCTATCGTCTGCTCAGCTAAGGCATTTCTCAAACTCTCCCTGAGTGAAATGTTGAGATTTGGTTAGATGTTCGATTTGCTGCGCTGACTACGCTTCTGTTCCATGTGTTTTCAACAGGTGAACCAGAATTCCGCTACATTGCAGGAGCTCATGGAAACGAAGTGCTTGGACGTGAGCTAATTCTTTTGTTAATGCAGTTTATGTGCCAGGAATACCTGGCTGGGAACCCGCGCATTGTACATCTCATTGAGGATACCCGAATACACCTCCTGCCCTCAGTCAATCCGGATGGATACGACAAGGCATATAAAGCGGTAATGCAATCAGGAAAATATCGAGGAATTATTTTGCTTCTAGTAGATGAACGAAATGTGCTCCTGTTGTCATTTTTTTCCCCCACAGATCATATTTTACAAACAATCAAAAAAAACCCACCCAAACAAATACGCACATCAAAGCAAACATAAGCCACTGAAACATATTACTCAGAAAAAAAGCTGAAAGAAATAGTTTTCTATGTGACATTGGCTAACAGGAAGATGTGTATGGAAAGAAATTGAAAGAAGGGTCATGAAGACTGGCAGAAAAAAACATACCGAGGTGTATAGATCAATGGAAACATCGTTATGGAAAAGGAAAAATTCATGCAGTGTTTCTCATGAGAAACTCAAGTAGGCACATTAAACTTTGCATTCCTCTGCAGCTGAAATTTAATAGTGCATCTTTAAGGAGAGCACAACGTGTTGGGCATCATAATAATTCAGTCTGGAAGAAGACAGACACCAGGAGGAAAAATTTCAGGGTCAAATGCACTGGAAAATCTTCCAAGGAAGTCTGCAGAAGACTGGAACACAAGTCAACTCACAGCCATGGAAGGAAATAAATGCTACCTCCATTGCAACCTAGGGGAAACCCAGTCTTAAAAAGAAACCTTGAAAACAAACTAGAACATTTTGGCTAACCCCAAGTAATCTTTCATGGACTTTGCTTTACCTCATTTGAGGTTTCATACAAAATAAATAAAAAGCCAATTATTCATCTCAGTTCATTACATAATTCATCCTTCCATTTCTCTGTATAGAATTATCTCTCACACATCCCCAAGCACTTCGCTGAGGGCTCATAAGTAGTATTCTGAATGAATATTTATCCTTTTTTTTTTTTTTTTTTTTTTTTTTATCTAAGGGTTCAGAATTAGGGGGCTGGTCTTTAGGACGATGGACTCAGGACGGCATTGACATCAACAATAATTTCCCTGATTTAAACTCTTTGCTCTGGGAGTCAGAAGATCAGAAGAAGAGTAAAAAAAAAGTTCCAAACCATCACATCCCCATCCCCGACTGGTACCTGTCTGAAAATGCTACTGTGAGTAAGACAAGAGGGAGGGGAGCACAAAGGCTGCAGCATGCTGAAAGATTGAGCTTTACATTTCTCAAGAAGTTAGTAACTTGTGGCTGAAGTTACATACCTGATTAAGTAGTTTAGCTACTTGTCTAGGCTTACTTGTTAGTCCATGGAAATAAAAATGTACCACAAAAGCACCATTCAGTCCCGTATTATAGAGGCAGCCCTTGGGAAGGGAACTGCTTCCTGGTGGATTCTCTTTTCCCTCATTTATTGCAAGAACCTGGAGAACTCAGTACCCAACTTTTAGGCAGCAACAGGTAGACAAAGAGAACCCCACCACAGGGCTCAGTCCTGTAAATTAGGCTTCTCCTTAGATTTGCGGTGTAGATGAGCTCTTTGCAAACTCAGTCACCATACAAACTTCTCCTGAGTTTTCTTAATTGTTCTTATTTGAAATATATTCTTACCTGAAATAACACAGCAGCTGCTGAGGCATATACAAAACCAATGCAGTGGCTTATGCTAAAGTCATTTATTGTAGCGCCAAAAAGTTAATTCCTTTTTACATGGCCTTTTAAATACAATGGCAACTATTTATAGCAGCTGAGATTCCCACGGTTTGAGGGGAAGGCCCTTAACTGTGGCAGTTCTGGGGCTTTAGACATATTTCTGCGTTCAAAATCCCTAATTTCAAAAACTCATTGAAATGAGCTGAAGCCCGTGGCAGGGGGAGCTGTGTCACAGTCTGACATCTCTGTGGGTTGCTGCTCTTGGCCTCGCACTAGGTAGATGTTCCTGCTGCATGAATTACTAATGTTAAGGTTTTGTTAGTTTTTATGGGTTGTCGGTGACCTCCTAAGCATGGCTGGCAGGCATCGTAATTTAAAGGAGCCCTTCTCCTCGGCCACAGCTCTTGTGCTGGCTACTCCATGCTGAGAAGCTCACAGCAGGGCTCCTGCCTCGTCTACCTTTAAAACAAGATTATTAAATTTCATAGGCTGAGCCAAAGCTCCTGTTTCTCTTTCTCCCAGGTGGCAGTTGAGACACGAGCAATAATAGCATGGATGGAAAAAATTCCTTTTGTGCTGGGAGGCAATTTGCAGGGAGGAGAGCTGGTGGTGGCGTACCCCTACGACATGGTGCGATCGATGTGGAAAACCCAGGATTACACACCTACCCCGGACGACCATGTCTTTCGCTGGCTTGCATATTCCTATGCCTCCACTCACCGGCTGATGACGGATGCAAGAAGGAGAGCGTGTCACACAGAGGACTTCCAAAAGGAGGATGGCACTGTTAACGGAGCCTCCTGGCACACCGTGGCTGGAAGTAAGTGTCTGTAGGAACCACAATTAGCAGTCCCTTTCTAAATATGATAATGCTTTTGCTGCCTGGTGTACATTGCAGAGGCAATGATGGTAAAACGTGTGCCCTGAGAAAAATATTTGGCCATGTGAAAGTCTGTTTGCTGCATTTCATCAAGTATCAGAAGATTGAAGGGGTCTGTCACTAGGACCTGGTGACCATTTCATTGACTACTGGGGTTTTCAGCCTTTCTTGGGTATTTCCATTAGTTTTATGGATTCTGTACATTCAAGATGGTTTGGTAGGAGAAAAGGAACCCAGTGCAAACCCACTAGCAGCGGAGAGCCTCTTAGCCTTTGCCATCTCACAGAATGCCAACAGAAAACTGCTGCTGAACATCAAAGGTAACCAGTGTCAGAGCCAAAGCAGTGACTCCAGGGAGAGATTCCAGTGCCCCTTAGATAAGAAAATCATGATTTCAGCCTCCTGCTTTCACCAAAAGTTGCTGCTTGCCTGCTACTGTCCTGTTTTTAAGAGACCTGGACTTCCTTACACTTAAACTTGGGGGGACTCCATAGGCATTTCTGCTGCCAGAATAAACTACAGACTCCATCATTCACCGTATGCCCAAGCCTGTCACCCCATTAACGAGCACGAAGGGGAAGCCATGTCCTGTAGTGCAGAAAAAGCATCGATTTCCAGGAAAGCCCAATTATAAGCACATTTTTAGCAGCAATAGGCGTGATTATCTCTATGGGTGTACACTTCGAGCAGGCTCAGAATCAGGCACTCAGCTGATTCATCACAAATCTGCTCAAAATATTTGTTTTTATAAGTGCACCAGTTAGCCAACATAGTCTGTGAAATTAAGAAATGAGCTGTGCATCTGCCATCACTTGAATGACAATAGGAACAACCGCAGCAGTAATGGTAAGCAGATGCATGTGAGCGTCTGTGCAGACCACGTTTTATTGGAGCTGGCTCATGTTTGTGGCTTGCAGGTAGTTTCACTGCATAAACATTTCTAAATTTTGGACGTGGCTTTTACATTGGCCCACGTCAAGTTAATCCTGGCCAGCCTTTAAAGGCATTGAGCCAAGAATTAACTTTTCAAAATATTTTTTCAGGAGGTTAAAAAGTGCTGGGTGACTTCAGGGGGAAAGAGTGTACTCTTAGATCACAAGGCCAATGCCTGACAGTAGAATGCTATGCATTTCTGCAACCTATAAAAAAAAAAAAAGCTCTGAATGCTAACTCAACCACTTAATTGTCTCATTTATAGTTCAATTTTCCTAAGTGCTATAAGAAACATGATTAAGAATGGATTCAGAAGAGATGACGTTGGCCATGTCACTAACAGCTGTCACACTAAGTTACGTTAAGTAATGATGTACAATATGGATGCTGAATAGCATCTTGATTTCTCAGTAACAATTGCGTATTGGATTTCGTTCGGATTTGGTTCATCTGATTTGTTTTATTACTTTATGATGTTTCTCATTATGCTTTACATCCTGTTCTCTTACACTATAGTAAGACTTCCAAGATTGTCTTTGAGCAAAACACTGGAAGATTGCTTTTACTTTCGATTCTTTACACCTTGCACTCAAGACTAAAACTCAAAAGATGTAGTTTCCATTTGAGCTCAAGCCTCCAGCCTGCAGGACGGTTTTAGACTTCTTGCCTGCTTAGGCAAGAGTGCGATTTCTGTTGCAGATATATATGTATATGTATGTACTGCAGCTGCTAGTTAACCAATGGCACCTTGCATTGTAAAGGGTTGTCCAAATACGATTCGAGATGTGAAGACAGATTTGTCCTGTATTTTTTTCACTGTGTAATCCCATGGCTATACAGAAGTAGTTCTATAGCTCATTCCACTTTTTCTGTTTCTTTACCTTTTAGATCAACATGTAACACTTTCCCCTCCTAAGCCACTGCTTGCTTAATGCCTGATCTGAAGGTGACACACCACTATAATGCTTGCAGAAAGCTGCCCCACCTGCCCTTTGGTGTGGATGGCATCTCCTTGCTGTCCCACAGCTTGAAGCTGCCCATCCTCTCTCTCCTCATCCACCTGCTGACTGGCCTTGCAGTGATCATGCAGATAAACTGCTCACCGCTCATGCCAGGGAGAAATTTATACAGGATTTTTCTAGTTCCTTTTCAGCACCAGAGAGTCCCTAGAGAGGTATCAGCACCCCAGATTATCTTTGCACACCTCCGTATGCCTTTGAAGCCCAGCCGTACTCTTTCCCGCAAATATTTCGGACTGCAATGAATTCAAATTCTTCAGCTCTTTTACATATCACACTTCTGCACTGGATAAACTGCACAAAGGCAAAGGACTGATGAATTTCATTTTATTTCCAGTGTTTTCAAGGCTGCATTTGCATGTTCAGACACTACACGGAGAGTTGCTCTTGGCAACGTTAAGCCATTTTCTTAAATACATGTATTAAAACTGAGCAATTACTGTGTATTGCAAAACATTTCACAACAGATTAATCAGGATGCGATACAGTATGTGAGGGGAAAATAATTGTGGCTGTTTCTCAAACAGAGAGGAAGCACGTTTATGCATAGTAGCATATGCCACTGTCTGATATTTAGGCTTTCCCCATCAACAAAAATAAAAAGCATAACATCTGTATTATATAATCCTCCTGCATCCAGAAGGCACTGAGGGCTCATTAAATACTTGACTACTGCTCTGTGGTAATTGAACAGGACTAAAAGCTTTTTTTTAAGCTCTTTTCAATCAGAAGCTCTTGGTGAATGCATTTCCTCCTAATCTTTGCCATGTAAAATATAATAAATAATCATTTATAAATGTTTAAAATTATTAATTTAAACATTAATAAGTGTTTTGAATATTTTTTATTTGAAATGCTTGAGGAATAAGTAATGAAGCTCACATCATTTCTTCCTCTAGTGTTCACGTACTGTATCATGTTATCTGTGATCGTGGAGAACTAATAAATGGAATTACGCAAAGGAAAAATAATGTGCAAAATGGGAAAGGAATCTGAGAAATGGAAATGTTTGAGATCTGTATCTAAATGCAGCCCTCTGTAGTGCTCAGGACCCTAGGAAGGCTCACTGCACTCTGTAACGCAGACGTGAACTGCAGCTCCTCAGAGGTCAGAGGTACTGAGGTTCCTGGGTTTTGATTAGGATGTATTTCTGATGGAAATCCCTATTGCAGAGCAATGGTGCAGAGACAATAGAATAGATCCTTGCATTCCTTACAAGCTGACACTATATATAACTTAAAAGAATTATTACTACCTTGATTTTTCTGGCTTTCTCATCATCTAGATTACTTATGGGGGAAAACATTTAGACTGAGAAACTGTTTCATCAACTGCTCCGATAAATCACTTTTACATAACAATCACTGTGTGCATGTTACCCTGTGTCCTGGCATTTAGGGCTGTATAAATTGTATAAATTCAGTTAATGGCTGCACATCCATGCAAGCTAACCCATCCCATCCCATTTCTACCCAGGGCAATCAGAAGTGAACGCTGCTCCATGGGAAAGTGTCCAGGATTAGTGAAGCTCAGTGGTTTCTAAAAAGCAAAGCACAAGCCTTTTGCTGTAGAGAGAGACCCTTCCTAGCATCTTCCTGGTTGTGTCCCCATCTTTTCCACCAATATCATAGAGACTTCCTCTGGAATGACTTTTGTTTGTTTTCTGCTAAATCTCTATTACTTTTAGGTTTTGTGATGGCAGAAGGATGCTGCTCTCTGAGGCAGAGGAACTGGGGATGTGGTACTGGGCTGACACAGTGGTCCATGCTGTCATGGTACAATCCTGAGTCCTCTGTTTTGAACATGTGATGGGACACTCTTTAGAAAGTCTTGTTTTGTTAAACATATAGCTCTGATATTATTCTGGTGCTTTGTTACAGGAGATGTGGTGTTTCTAAAAAACTTTTGCCCTTCCAGGTTTGCAGACTGAGCCAGCTAGATAAACACACAGCTTGTGTTTAAATAAGTTCTAATACTTGGCATAAAATAATCAGATCTGATCAACAGATTAAAAGAGGATATAAAATAATTTCTTTTTTACTGCCTATTGACAGGCATAAATGACTTCAGTTACCTGCACACCAACTGCTTTGAGCTGTCCATCTACGTTGGCTGTGACAAGTATCCCCATGAGAGCGAGCTGCCCGAAGAATGGGAAAACAACCGCGAGTCTCTGATTGTTTTTATGGAACAGGTATTCAACAGAAGGGTGACTTCTGAATAACACAACTCTTCTCGGGTTGAAAGGGAGTTTAAGGTTTCTGATATTTTTCTTGCATGACTAATTATATGAATATTGGTATTTGTGCTAGAAATCTTACCTACAAGCAATACGGGCCTATCACTTCAGCCGGGCTGTTTCGACTTAGGCGGATAAAATAATGAAGCTTGTTAAAATTTGATGTGGGTGCAGAGCTTGCTAGAAAGGACTGCCAGAAAAAAACCTTTACATCTGCTGCTTTATCTGCTCATTTTATCTATCTCTTGAATGTGATGCCTCAGGAATCCTGACAGAATTTGTAAGCTGATTCACAAGAACCTAATGCCTGGAAGGCTGATACTGGGTTAATAATGATCGTTCAAAATCGTGTGATCCAAAAGAAGAGGCATATAATACAAGAATTCCACATATAAAATTAATCATTTGTTTTATCCTCCCAGTGATAGTACTGTTCATTGCTGTGCGATATTTATTTGTTGGTTTATTCTCTCAATAGGTCCATCGGGGCATCAAAGGCATAGTAAAAGATGTGCACGGAAAGGGAATCCCAAATGCTGTTATTTCAGTAGAAGGTGTTAACCATGACATTCGCACAGGTAAAAAAACCAAAGCCACCAGTGCAAATGAACAGTTTCATGGTGTAAAAACAAAATATGGAACCTCATAACAACTTAAAACTTTTCTAAGAAAAGCCAGAGATAGCGTACAGTCCAAGGACAGGGTTGCAGGAGTGGCACATGGGGAAGGGGTTGCTCCTTTCCATGGTGCAGCTGTGTAGACAAGAATAGAACTATGGCTTTCCTCTCTACCCCCTTCCTCTTTCCACCTCTTTTTAATTATTGAGCAAATAAACTTTTATCTGCTCAAAATCAATAGCCTGAGAAAGGCTGCGCCTAAAGAACTCCTACTGCTCCTTCTCTCATGTGAAGGTAGTGCAAGTATCACCCAGAATAATTATAGCACTGAAAAACAAGGGTGTAGGTAATGCCTTGTGGGGCAAAGAGTGTTTCTCTGGCTGTTAGCAGTTATAGGACTGTGAATGTGTTGGAGATGTGATTTAGAGCTGTGTCCAGAGGAGAAACAGCTGTTGCAAGGAAAGGGGAGTTTCACAACCTGAAGAAACACCACAGCTTTGTAAAAGAACTTCGAATGGGGCTCAGCAGAAACACTGCTTTGCACTGGGGAATTTCAGCCTAGTGAATTACTTTTCAATACGTATAGTTTTTTAAAAAAATAATGCATAAATGGCTATTTGCCTTGTTAGCACAGTCTTGATCTAGATTAAATACCCAGATTGCAGGTATGTATACCCAGAGTAAACTCTAAGCCTGTTTAATGGCTTGGAAAGTAGTTATGGCACCAAATAAAGAACTGCTTTAAATAGACACTAGCCAATTTCAAGATTAATAGCAATACTTTAAAACTGTTGGCAGGCAGCAGGCGGGATAGTGTCCGATGGCCATGTGTTTGTGTAGGTACCGTACCGTGATTTAGGACAGAGTCATCTGAAATGGAGAAACAGAAGGGATAAAGCAAGGAGAGGAGCACATGGAAAGAAATAGCCAAACAAGATATCAGCAGGAGTCGTTAGTGATCACACTCCAGGTGCTGGTTGCAAGAGGTTAACAAGGTTTCTGTTTGGATGTTTATGGAGAAGTAGCATCATGGTGAATAATCAGCCAAATCATATTGTTGTGTGCTCTAGATTTCTTTTAATATTAGAAACGGGAACACTGATTTTATGTATTTTTTACTTTCTGACTGGAAGTCTGGGTCCTTCATTTGCAGCCACTTTCACATGCTTTGCCACCTAGGTACAGCATGGCACGCTTTGACATGTAAACTGATTTCAGGCTATGGAATGTCATAGAGATATAGATAAAAGACTTCCAAAACTTTAATGTTTTCTACAGTAGATTATCTGAGCCAATAATAAAACTTGGAATATCTAACTTAGTTTATGATCAATTTTGTTTCAGTGCTACTGTGTCTCTGTTGTAAAGGAAAACATTGAATGACAGATATTTAATTAGGCAATAATGAATCTGTCTTAAACATTTCAAAATGGGACCACTGGGAAATGATAGGGGGAATTAAAGTAGTCAGTTGTTTTTTCCTTGTCTTGGAAGTCTTGGCAGTCTTGAAAGACTGCCATAAACTGTAGGTTGTATTACTCTGGTAACAGAATTAATACATTGCTCTGGTTGAGGCCAAGTAATGCAATAGGTGATTAATCTCCAGCTCTCAGTGCACTGGATTGCTACATGAAAGAAAAATCAACAGTTTAAAGACAGCAAATGTGCATATGGGAAGTGGCATGTGTAATAAATGTGCAAGAACCCAGAATCCACCTTGTAACGCTTGGAGAATCTTACAGCTATTTACATCTAGACTTAGAGCTGAGTTTCTGTGGCTCAAGGCCATCTGCATTTGTTAGTAAAAACAAAGGTACTTTTTTCATTCTTTTTAATCCTTCTTTTTAATGAGACATTTAAGCTGACACTCTGTTTGGGAATCACTTTGTAGATGGGAACATGATAGTTCTATCTTGGTTTATACTATACAGATAACAATGTATGTCTCATTAGTCTTTGAAACTAGAGAGTTTATGTTGGAACCAGAAAGCCAAAATGACACTTAAAACTCCAGAGAAAGAAGGCAAATTATCAGCATTCTTATTTCATTTATACCTTTCAACATGAAAAATGCATCCATTTAAACCTCTGAGTTGCTTTGATATAAAAATAGGCCAGGCAGGAGAAGAATTCTGGCCACATTCTCTAGTCATATAAGTTTTGCTTCAAGTGAGCTAAGCTGTATGGTGTCTTCTGTTTCTTTGATACATTAATGTGGTTGACTACCCTGTAGAGCCAGGCAAAAGTTGTCTGTAAAGGCACTCAAATAAAATTTACTTGTTTGAGAAAATTTCTCTGCTTCTTCCTGTGGACAAAAAAAGTGCACAGAAAGCACTTTTTTTTAAAAAAAAAAAAAAAAAACAAACACAAAAAAACCACCTTTCTCTTCAGTGTACAATGTATCTTATGGGAAGAGAGGGCAGCTTACACTGTGCTAACAAGATTAATAGGCTAATTGAAATCATTGATTCTGAGAGTAAGAGCTTTGTGGAAAATTATTCCATTTTCTCTGGATTCAGATGTAACTATTGATTAAGTCTGACTGATTACATGTTGTTACTGTTAGATTAGATGTGGACCGTGCTCTTAGATAACCTTTGGAAAAGAGTTCATCAACTGGATGGACAAATGCAGCTGGCCACGTTTTCCCCCATGGTGCAAAGGCAGTTCTGTGGGTTGCTTCCTGCAATTGCACATTTTGGAAATCTCAGAGCAGATGTTGACCAAGAAAAGTACCATTTCTTTCTAGTGAAACACTTCTGTATCACAGCCAGAGTTCAAAGGCAGATGCACATTTCTGCGTGATTGTTTTTAATAAAGCGTAATTAACTTAATTTCACATAAGGTTCAGAGAAAAAAAAATTAGGAATATTTTGGTGAGTTTCATATGAGTTTAGTATACATCATGTAACCAAACCCAAATATTTTGAAGTAGCATTTAGTAATATTTAATAACATTAGTCTAAACTAAGCATAATTCCAGTATTATACCTCTCCAGCCTCATTCCTGTTCAGTAGAGAAAAGTTGATTTTAGTGGTTACATGCATCAGGCGTGCAACACTACGGCTAGCCTTCCTGGAGAGTCTTCTGTAGGTAACACAGCATTAAGATAGATTTTTATAATGTATTTGAATAAGTAAAATTTGGAACATTTGAGTGTAAATACTGAATTGCGACAAAGGTCTGTCCTATCAGATTAAAGGAGTGTTGGTCTTAATTGAAGTGTTTGTGGAGTCATCTGACACATTTGATTCATAATAATACTATCTGTGTATTTTTATTCATTGTTATTTTAGCTAAGCAGACATGGAAATTCTTTTCCAGACCCAATAGGTAGAGATAGATGTAGTCTGCCTCTAGCCTGCTCACACTGGAGCCTATTCTTTCAGCAAACCTATTATTTACTAAATTTATCCATATTTTTAATTGTGTTTCTCTTGCCATCTGCTCTGAATTTTTTTACCTACTGCATTTAATCTGATTTAAAAAACAAACAAACAAAAAACAACAACTTTTAATCTGGTATTAAATTCTGGGCAATGACAGTTGACAGAAATACTGATGTCTACTTACTTGTAAATAGAAAGGGGGTAAAGTGCATACTGCTAACAGCTTAATATCCAGCTTTGTAATAATTTTCCTGGTGGTGCACAAATGTGTAGATTTTTTTTCTGGCCCTGTGCAGGGTTGCGATGAACTGCCTGTTAAATGCGTCAGAAAAATGTGGGTCAGTTATGAACTCCAGGGGCTAGAGCCAGCCTCTGAGCAGGGATGAGTTCACGGCCACACATGGGGTGATCTGTAGTCTTTTGCCAGCCCTGTAGTTTTGCCAGAGCATTTACAGCTAAAAAATGAGCCTTTAGGGATAAATTCAAGAAACTTGGACAGTGTTATGTTTTGTCTTTGGGTTAAGGTGCCAATGGATCCCATAGTAAGGGAGAACTGAATAAAGAGCTTCTCAGAACACCCTTGCTAAAAATGCCTGAGTCCTGAGAAAGAGAAAATCTGGACCTTGATCATTGCCCCAGGCAGGGTTAAACTGGCTGAAAGAAAAACCTGAGCAAGCTGGTGTGCAAGAACTAACCCAATCAGGTGTGCTACTTGCACACAATTTCACACTTGCATTCAGAGACTGCAATATCAGGCAGTTGATATTGCTGTTGTGCTAATGCTGTCTGTTTGCAAACATGTGTTTTATTTTACCAACCCCTAAATTAAAATCCTGTTCCTTTAAACGGAGCCTAGCTAGTCTGATCTTTTCCCAAACATAATCCTTTTATGCAAACCATCTTTAATTTTTGCGACGTGCTGCATCGCAAGAGACCCAAGGCTAGTGATAGTAAAGCTGTCAGTTCTCATCAGTGCTAAAAACCCCAACCCCCTCTTCATACAAGAGATATATATAGGATTGCATATTTGAATATGCGCTTTCATTCCACAGTGGGTTTTCCCAGGACAGAGTGCAAAATGCTAGTGTTTCACCTTTTCCAATCCAGAGTTAAACATACTTGCTAATATTAATACTTAAAAAGAAGTCTAATAGCATCCTTATGTACGTATGGGCAATCTGAGATTGTTTGTGGGGAAAAAAAAAGAAGAAAACAGAAAGTCCTGATTGATCAAGGTGTTAAAATACATCTTGCTTTGTGCCTGAGGCGTTCAGTTGATTACAGGAGCTCTGTTCATGTGTTTACCGGTAAGCAAGTGGTTAAGTACCCTGATGAATTATACCTTGTAGGAAAACTAGTGTAATAAACTCAATGTAAGATTTTAGAGAAGGGCATATTTACTTAGATCTCTAAGTGAGTTGACATGATGCATTCACAGACTTTGCATACTGAATAGCACCAAATGATGTGTCCAGGTGGTCTTGATTTGTTAGCTGGAATTAGTTTGGGGAAGGTCTTTTAGGAATCACCCACTGCTACAAGACGGCCCCGTGCCTCAGGATCTTCCTGAGTGCAACTGACAAAAATCTTAAGCCAGATTGAGGCCCGTTGTCCTCTTTTCATCTTTTGCAAAACATGTTGGAGGTGTATTTTCCTGTAGATTCAGCAGGATGAGGAGGGGTACGTGTGGTGGGGAACAGCCTCACTGACACCCCCCTGGTGGGAGGACGCAGGGCTGGTGCCCGTGGTGTCAGCTTATCTGTGTGCAGGCACTTCTATATTCTCACAAACACCACTTTCCTCCAGGAGAAAGGGCCACCATTCTGAAAACCATCTCTTTTCCTACCAGGAGCCGATGGTGATTACTGGCGTCTTCTCAACCCAGGGGAATACATGGTGAGTGTGAAGGCGGAGGGCTACACCGCTGCCACCAAGACCTGCGAAGTCGGCTATGACATGGGAGCTACCCAGTGCGACTTCACCATCTCCAAAACCAACCTGGCGAGAATCAAGGAGATCATGAAGAAGTTCGGGAAGCAGCCGATCAGCCTGTCCATGCGGCGGCTCCGGCAGAGGGCTCGGCAGTGGCGGCAGCAGCGATAGACCTCAGCCCAGCAGCCCGCGGTGCCCTCGAGCTCTGCTTCTATCAGCCTGGCTGTAGTCGTAGTGAGAGTTACATAGCCCATCTCTGCATACATTATTTCTCTGCACGAGGCCTTTCTGTTAGTGGAGCTGGATGAGTAGTGGGGTATTTTTTGTTTTTTTTTTGTTGGGTGAAAAATCAGAAACAAAATTCAAGTTGAACCAAAACAGGCTCCAGTGCGGGGGAGAGGCAGGAAGAATGTAGAAAGATGTTTTGAGTTAACCTGGAATGAAATTTTTTCCTTGTTGGGTTATTTAATCCTTTGTAAATCTGTTTTCTTTAAAAATAGAAAATAGAACAGGAAAAAAAAAGAAGATACTTATAAAGGAGAAGTGTTGTTTTGAATGAAAAACTGAAAAATATTGTTTCTAAAGTATAAAATCAGTATATTTTTGCAATTCCAAAAAGTTTTAACACTCTACATTTTATTCTTAAAATAAAGAGGAGGAAGGCTGAGAGGGGACAACTTCTGTTGAATATCATTAAAACTCGTGTCAAAATTTCAGTCCCCTTTCCCTGAAATTCCACCTTTTGGCAAGCACCATGATACGTGGGGAAAAATCCTGAAGTGAATAACCCACCGTAGCTTTCCTGTTTGGGTTGTTTATGTTTAAGGATGTCTTGTGATTCCAGAATTTAATGCCAGGAGTGTTTTCTCCTCTTGCTTTTTAAGGATGCGTTTTAACTCCGTGAACTAAACCTAACGGAAAGGGCACAGGATAAGGACCACTTCAGCACTGTGGCATGGCACCCCTTTTCTAACCTGGAGAAGGACTTGAAACAAAGCTTTTCTTGTGGATGCAGCCAGTTGTGCCATGTGTTTGAAAGGAGAGCCTTGGTCACTGATACGTGCATAGTTTGCAAATCCACTGATACCATCGTTTTTCTTGATTTTTGGCCTGCCTGTAAGTGTCTTTTGTGCTCGTGCACACCTTGTGCCACTATCTTCTACGACATGCAAGGGATTCTGTGTTTCTCTGCATGGTCCGCTCATCTTGCCACTGCAGCTGCTGCTGCTTTTTTGGCCTTATGACTCTATGGGAGCAGGATTTGTTCTTTGTTATTGGCTTTTAAGTAATAAAATTGTACAGCAGAATAGAATTGAGGCTCAGGAAGGATGCGGATCAGATCTAGGAAAGAATGAGCTAAATAAACACTGGACAAAGTATTAGGTGGTGAACATCAACTTTGCTCTGTTGGTTTCAGTCTTATGACCTTAATTACACCAAATGAAGGGCCAGCTGCATGATATTAGCCAGTCAAAAGTCTGTGGCTAAATAAACATCTCTTAATATGCTTGGTAGAAAGACTGCAACATACACCTCCAAATAAAATTCTGTTATAAACATTTTAATTGCTATTGCAGTTTTTGCCTATATAAAATTATCCTTGAAAAGACATTCATCAAAGTGTCATTCAAAACTGAGGAAAAATAAAGTGCAAGTAGAAACCTTACTGTAAAAATGTCATATATCACCTGCATTAAATCATTTTTTCTTGTCAACGAATCTTGTAAACAGGTAAAAGGCAGAAGATTGCAGAATGAACAACATAGAACCTTGCATAACAAAGTCACATTCTTAAATTTCTTAGACAATTCCAGTCCATGCTTGTTCTACAATACCATTAAATAATAGCAATTTATTTGGCAGCAAGGGCTCAAAGGCAATAGAAGAGCATGTACATAGGTTTCTGTAACTGTAATTATGGAACTCCAGCTCCCAGTCAGCATAATTTAAATTAAGTAATAGAGTTAAATAATCCAATCAGTACCTTAGCATTTGGAATTCTATTTTACTTATTTTACTCTGTTTACCACCCTTACAGCATTCTATATGCCATATATTTTTGTATAGCAAATATAACAGCAACTTGTCAAGATGGGATTTTTTTTTTTTTTTTTTTTTGGCAGCTGAGAAGGCATTAATGATGTCTTTGTGCAGGTAATGGTGTGAAATCATTTTGGAATGTGGAGTAATGACAGCAGACAATCCGTTAGCAATTTAATTTGTCTTGTTCTTTGGCTTATGCAGATTTTGTTGCCACCACAATAGATCAGGGCCATACATGGGGTTTTGTGAACGGATGGAGTTTCTTAGGTGGCTTCTCTCTGGAGTCCCACAAAGGCTACGTAGTCATCTTGCTGGGGGTGGCTGGCATGGACAGGCAAACGAGGAACTAACCAGCCAAATTTAAATCACTCTGATAATCAGACTGAGGGTAGAATCTACTGTCTTAGTCCTGGCAAGTCAGTTCTATCTTGAAATAATGTTTCAGGCTGGTTTGAGATTTCCTTTACAAACCTAGAGGTCCCTAAGCTTTGTTCTCAGGTATGAGTTATCTCAACGAGAGGTTGTTTTTTTATTTGATAGCAAGAAGTGGATTTGATGGGAAATTCTTCAACGTCTATTAGCTAAAATTAGATGGACTTTGATTGCTGGAGACCTCGGTAACATCAGATGCTGAAGACAGTGGCCTTGGTTCTCTTTACTGGCTGTGAATAGTGCTTGCACGTACCTGGGCACAACAGGACTATGACTAATGCAAGTGACCTTACTCCATTTTAGTCCAGGCATTGTTAAATAAATGGCCTACTAGCTGTCAAGTTTGCTTGTCTGTGCAATTATTTTTTTGATTTTCCTGTACCTTTACACTGAAAAACACTCAAATTCAAAGGAAATTTACTAGGAGCTCCAGATGTGTGAATATCTTCTGCTGAGATAAAATGGTTATGCCTGCCCTGAATATATTATTACTGATGTGTGCCCTATTTACTGCTACAGTTATGCACTTGGGAGTTTGAATGTTCATTTTCTTTTAAATACATAGCACTGCTATTTAACATTTAGAGAGATCCAAACCACAAACCAATAAATCTGAATACCAGTGTTTTCTATCTATCTACCTTTTCCATGTCTTTAGAGTAGGTAATTTTTTCTAGATTCTGTGCTTTTAATCTCTTTTCCTTTTAGTGTTGTAGGAAACAGGTAACCCTGCAGAAATGATAGGAAATAAAACTTGAGGATGGATATGATTTTATAATTACAGATCTATTTTAACAACTAATTACATGAGAACTTTGTTAACTTTGATCATCCCTGATATAAAACAAAAAAATACAATCTCTTCCAAGTAATAAGACAATCAGCAGCACAATCTCACCCATACAGTAAAGGTTAAATAAAGAAAAGGTTAAAACAGGACATATTCCACTCTCCTTGATAATACCAGTCATCAGTCACCTGCTCCCATGCAGAGCTCTGACAATCATAAAATCCAGTGGGAGCTGGCTCTGGACTATCTATGTCATGCTATCTAGCTATTCATTCTTTATCTATTTAGTTATCATAATTTTTATCACCCTTTATCAGTTTTTCTCATCCATCTTAGTAACTACAAGTAGGCTAACCTCTCAGACGGTTTGTGGTATCTGCACATCAGCTTGGGAATGCTGAAGCCAACAAAACTGTACCTCCTAAAACTTGTATCTGCTTACACACGTTGGTATAAGTGTCATGAATCTTGGCAATCTGTAACTCAAATTTAATCTGCTGGCATCAGAAGGCTCTTAGGGGTATGTGAGTATTGCTTTTACCAGGAGGCTGAGCTCTGTGTGGGTAAAACACACTGATAAAAATGAATGTAAATGAAGTATTGGCTATGCTGGTGAAGAAATGCCATTTTTCATCAGATATTTGAAGTCTGTCACGTATTTTCAACTTGGGCCACCAGCTGCTTTTCTTTCTTTTATGTGTGTATAGTTATGGGGTTTTTCCCTCTAATTTCAGCTCGTTATTTTCAGGGAATTTGGGACAACTTCCCAAAGTGTGGATTTCGGAAGTCACTGGCAGAGTTATACAGCCTAATTTACTTGCCTCTTTTATCATGCTGTGGTAGGTGGTTGACCTTTTAGAGAAACAGCAGAACAGAGATGAGTTAACCTGACATAGAATACAAGTGGTTTCACACCAGCAACTTCTACTACTTAACCTTTAAAAATTGGCATATAATATATTTGCTATTGGTCTGAAAACGTCTGAGTTCGGAGGCAAAAGTGCCTTTGCACCGTTTATCTTTGTAATCAGTCTCTGTGTGAATTTAGTCAGGTTACAGCCATAAGCCTCAGGGAGGGGGTACAGATGCACAGACAAGATGTACACATTGCGGTAGCATCACCTCCTGCTGCAGTACGCTGCCATGCCGGCATGGGAACCCCGCGGGACAAACAGCTCTGTGTGCACCCACCAACTACCCAGCAGGAGCCCACAGAAGCTCTATTTCATGCTCGCTAAGAGGATACAGCCTTTCAAACATCCTTCGCTTTTCTCACGGGAACAGTTGCTTACACGGAGAGAGGGTCGGTGATTTTTACAGTTGATTTCATGGATAATTTTAGTACCACTTTCACCTGTGTTACTTTGTGCTGTTGTAGCCCTAAGCAGTTTTCTCAGTCCTCTCCGGTCCTTAATAAACAGCTATGAATACTTTTGGCTTCAGGTGATTAACTTATAGAACTTTTAGGTTTCTATCCTGGTATTTCATTAATTTTCTAACTTTAAATCACATCTATATACTTAGTCTAATGTGCTTACTAGTCTTTCTTTTTGAAGGTCATTTAGCTTGCAATGACATCTTTTTATTTCAATGATGCTATAATATGATTTTTTAACAGCAAAATTTGTTTTAAAAAGCTATCTCGGTGAATACAATCTTATACCTGGAACAGTGAGTCACTAAATAACCATTCTCTGCCATCTTCCACTGATCCAATCCCTATTTCACAGCACACATAGCCAGTTTATATCTAGGTGAGACTTACAAACCCACCAAGTCCACGTGCAGATTTGCAGGACAAATTATTGATCAGCTGCTGTGGTGGCTTCTCTGTCCTCTTAACCTGACAAGATAGTTTTATTTTGATGGAGTTGTGTATTACTGCTACACATGAACTTTTTAAACAGCACTCTCTTGCTCATTATCCTGCTTATTAGGCAGAAAAATGATGTTTTCCCACCTTTCATAATTTTCAGAGGGGCTGTATTGACTGGACAATTTTTGGTATAACACTCCAAGTCATAACTACCTGAAATGAAGGCATTTATCAGTAAAAAATGCCAAGAATGGGACTTTGGAAAACCTGTGAAAAAAGTTTAGGCAGCGAACATAGAGGTACTTTATAGCTGTGTTTTTACATACTTAATCTGCCTTTTCAGTTACATGAGTGCCTTTAATCTTCTGCTCTAGTGCCAGGCTCAGAGAGGTTAAGTCCATCTTCCCCTCCCCTGTGTCTGGTGGTTTGCACAGCTGGATTAAACAATACCCCACACAGTTTTCTGCTCAGGCTGCTTTGCTTGGCTCTTTACTAAACTGATGTTCGGAGACCTTTCAAGCATTTCTCTCTCCCTACTAGCCAGGCTCCCAGGTGAAGGTCAGTGCAGCACGGCTGGAGTGCCAGCATCGCATCTGGAGACAGCACTTGGGCTCTCAAGGTACATCAGCAGTTCTGAAAGTAGGGCTTTTTCAGCAAAATACTGCAAAGGACCATCACCTTGCTCTGCAAATGCCGACCCTTTTAGCTTAATACTGTTTTAAGAGAAGGTGTGGGCAGTTTAGAAAGCTCTATTTTCCTGATCAGGAACACAGGTAAAGAAGCAGCTGACGGACTGATAAACGATGAATGTTAAATAAATAAATAAATAAAATTAAATGATAGCTTGATACGAAATCCTTTGCGTTCAGATTTTATTTCTGCATGACTTTATGGAGAAGTTATAAATGTCTTTAAATTTGTCTTGCAACATGTATGAATTCCATAAGAAAATGCATACTTTTCCTTAGTGGCTTAAATAATAAATCATCCTGTCCTTCGCTCCATACCGAGGAATTGCAACATCCAGTGTAGATGGGGGCTGAAGGCAGCTGAAAGATACTGCCTTACAGGGTAAAGCATCAGTGTGCACAGCAGGTTTTGTGGCCAGAAAAAGGTATAAGGAATAGGTTGTACAGAGATCTAAAGAAATATATTGAGACCCAGGATGTAGCCTCAAGCATGCCAGCTGGATAAGGCCCATATGGACAGAGCTCAGCCAGGCTTGTGATAAAAATATATATACAGAATGGGTTTTTCCATGAAAATGAGATGCAACGCCCCCCCCCCCAAACAACAACAAACCCCCCCAAAAACAACAACATAAAATACTTTGCTGTTTGCAAGCAAAAAACCTCCTCTGAATGTTTTAAATAATATTGAAGAATAGTAATACTAAATCATAATTATGAACAGAAAGCTTTCTCTTTTCTTTTGAATTCTTTTCCATTCCAAATATGTACTCTATATTCCAAAACAACTGATGTTGTTTAGAGAAAGCAGTTAGTAACAATTCCACCTATTATTATATGAAGTAATATCAACCACCTGATATTTTAATTATTCTAGTCATTAACTCTCACTTAATCTGCAGCAGCTGCTTTCTAGAATTCAATGCACCTCTTACATCAGCAGCACAATCATTCCTATTAACTCTGTAGTATCCCAACAGCAACAAAAAAAGGGCATTCAGAGTAAACCATCATTTAAAGATTTGACAAAATTCAGCCAGCTTTATTGTCAGCAAGCAAAAATATGTAAAAATATGAAAAATGGATATACTTTTTGTGGTTTAGATGTGACAGAAATTCAATACCTGGGTTAATAAGGGTCAATGACAGCATAAGCTCCCTTGAATAGACCAGGGGGATTTAAACTTGAGATCTATTTCTTACCACAAGGATCTGGGTCTGGTTACATGGCTTCAGTATAAAAGGCATTAAAATTGCATTCCTGTTTATCATAGTTGTGTGAGCCCTGTGGCTCACAGGTGAAGGGGTTCATTCACTTGGTTGTCTCCTAGTGGCATGCCCCAGCCCTGCCCCAGCTCCTTAATCAGCTCCTGGTGACTCTAAGGTTGGATCAGGCTCCCACAAGCAGAACTGACAGCTTCATAGTATGATCTACTTTGATCTGCCTAAATACAAAAGTCTATTTTTCTATATTTGGCTAACGAATGGTATCTAGAGCCACTGTAATGAACATAACGGTTCCTGGTAGTATTTCAGCCCCCTATGGTTGCACTGAAGGACCATGACCATCAGCTCCACAGCTCCACCGAAACCAAAGTGTAAGCCCTTAAATCTACTTATTCAGTTTAATTCTAGATGGTTTTGCTATTGTCTGTTACTATATTGTCATTTTTAAATGCTAAAACAAGTTCCTTCAGTGTTAGAACTTTGAGAGTTACTCTTCTGGGATGTACAGTACCTGGTTTTACCGAAATTTCACAGCAGTGCTTCCTTGTATATATATTATACCATATATTTTATACCACTTTTGCCCTAAGAAGGTCATCAAGGATCAGTTTAATGACTTTGAGTCACTGTAAATTTGACTACTGATGGTACTATATCGTCAATAACCATGCCACCTTCAGCACTGTGGTGTGCAGAACATACATGATTTGGAGAAAATCCAGCATTATAAAATTAGTTTCTCATAATTAAAGTGTTCATAGAAATGAATTGATGAATTTCCATCTTGGCTTTGGAAGCAATTTATCATTCCTAAAGCAGTATGAGTCTCCAGAGAGTACTTTTCAGATTACCACATTCTTTAGATGTATTATTAATACCTTGACTGCTGGATGATTTGCTGTTAGCGGGCTAAAAATCAAATGTAGTAAGTGCATGTGGACGATGGGGTTTCACCCTGTCGCTTGCTTGGTGGCTTGCTGGTACTAACTCTTGGGACAATAACCAAGAGCAAATTTTCCCCACTTTTGAAAATGCACGATAAATGCTGATTGAGAAGAAATACTACGGACCAGATCTGCACAAAATACAAGTTCCATAGAGCTTCCCTGGAACTCATCCTTGCAGGAAACTTGTTAGCTTCTTAGGGCTGGTGTTTGGGAAATGAGAACAGAAGAAACATGAGGTTGGGGCGGGAGAAAGATAACTACTTTTTCAGAGACAAACTGAAACATGGAAGAGACAATTCAAGTTGAAATCTTCTAATCTGCTGTTTGTCCTGAATGATCTTCCATGAAATTGCCTTTTCCTGAATTTTCAAATAGTCCTTGTTTTTGAAGCAGTCAGTGAGACGACCAACAAAGAAAAGCTCAGACGGTGGCATTTCAAGATTTCCAGTCCAAGAGAGTTCAGAAGCAGATTTTGGCATATTATTTTCCACCAAATATTGATCACTGTAGTTTTTCAAATAAAAGAAAATGTCTGTGAAATTCAGGATCTGGCAGGAAGGAGAAGACTGAGTGTTTTTCACATCAAGGGAACTGGAAGAGAGCTGGTAAAAGCTCAGGGTAGGAAATAGGATGGTCACAGAAGCATTCCTTTGATGAGTTCATGATCTGACATGAATTTCACGTTTGGTGCAAAGGAGGAAATGGTGTTACATCTTTTTCACAGCAGGAGCATGGACAGTCAGTGGAGCAAGTGTGACATAAGCCAAGCCAGGGCTCTGTTTACCTCCAGTTTTCCAGAGTATTTGTCCTATACCAGGCGCAGGCACAGCTCCACATCATCACTGTCCCATCGCAAGAGAATCCGGAGAGAGGTGTTGAGTTTCTAAATAGATACTATAAAAATATCATGAACTGCTGAGGATGTTGAAATTATCCATTTCCAATTTAAAATCAAATAAATGTCTGTTAATAGAAGGAAAAAAAACCCAAAACAAAAAAAGCCAAAACTCCAGAGGGGGAGTAAGAAGTTAGTTTAGGATGTTAAATATGATAGACTAGAAATGTGTCTCGGTGACCCACAAAAATACCAGTGTTTGTGTTTATGTGCATTATGTGGGCATGTTGTATACACTTTGTAAATTTACTTTCAGTAGACAGAAGCAATTATGAGGACAGGCAGCCCTCAGGGGGCATTGACACTGCAGAGCTGCCAATTGTTTGACATTAGAAAAGCCAAACTGTACGAATGCAGCCTTATTATAGTAACAATCAGAGCAGAGTGTAGGAGGCTGTAGTTTTTATCAGCTTTCCTGATTACATCTCATTTAATTTGTTGTGGTGATGAAGCTGCAGCCTAAGAACTAAAGATGTAAAATAATGATTTTAACACACACACACCGCCCGCCCCTCCAAAAAAAAGCAAAAAAAAAGAAAGAAAAAGGGGGAAAAAAACACCAACCCAACAAACAAAAGCCTAAACACCCTGCTGAAGAAAACCCCAAAGTCTCCTCCTGTGGCTTCTGTATCTGAAAATGTTACCTTGAAATACGAACTTGGGCATGTTTTTATATGTCAGGCTGTAAAGAGGCTTTAGAGAGGAAACAAGAACAGATTCCCATCTGTCGAAGCCATACAAAACCTACTGAATCAAGATAAAATTGCCCAGCCATTTTGTCGCTGTATTTGATAGACTTCCTTATCAGTAATTCAAAGACCAGGGTCGTGGTTTGCCAAGAGTTAATTTTTATCTGATTCCTACCGTGAAAGTATGATAATTTTCTACATCCAGATTTGTGACCCATCCACATTTGAATGTTTATAAAAGGTTCAGCACATTGTGGGTGCTGCTGTAAACAAAATACTAATAAATATGTGTCATCTGAGCTCTGGTAAAATGCTGCCAGCACATGTATTTATACAGATCTCCCTGGAAGAATCTCAGCTTTTGTTATTTTAAAAGCCTTTGGGGTTGTAAAAGAAAGCCAAAAATCAGAAGTTTGCAAGTATCTGGAGAAACCGTGGCCAAAAACCAATGCTCTCAGTTTTATTTTTCTGTTCACTTCATTGGGGTTAAGCTGAACTCAGGACTTTGCCTGGGTCAGGCTAGAAATTTTTAAGACATTGAACTGGTTCTGTGATCAGGATATTCTGTTTTTCACTTGTTGCTTCCTAAGACTGCTTTTGCTTTTGGAATGTTGTGGTTTAGCTTTAACATTGAGCTTCTAAGAATGTTTTCTGTACTTAGGAGATAATTGTAATTATGCTATACATGGTACCTTATTGCCTTTGCTCCTTCTACCCTCTCTAAGTCGTATGCACAACATCTTGATCAATAAGCATTAGCCTCCCAGAGTCAGAGCCATAATCCAAGCCACTGCTGAAAATCACCCTGTTTTGGTGAAATTCTTGTTTATAATATTTTGCTGATAAAAGAGAGAAATGGAGACCAGCTAGAGTCCCCACAGAAATATGTGTCACAGTAAGAAGTGGGGACTGATACGGATAACTGGCACATCCAGCATTGTCCATTTATTATGTATTGCACAGAAAATTCCCTGAAATTCAGCTGTAGCTACCTCCTTTCATCAGCTAGCCATCTCTCAGAAGCTGAAAACTTGTTTGCGACGGTGTAGGTGACCGAGAGAGAGAAACTGTGTAAGGGGCAGGGAAATGAGATGAGAAAACCTGAAAGAAACATGCTGGAAGTATGTTCATGCCAAACGTCCCAGAGGGAGAGGAGGTGAGAGAGAAGAGACTTGGGAGTAAGGAAATGCTTTCCCTGTTTTTCATTCCTCCTGTGTTCAGGGAAACAGTACTTCATGTACAAATAAACAGAGTAGCATCACCAGTGCTTGTCTCTGTTTTTTTTTTCTTCTTGTGAACGTAAAACGGGAGGGGAGGGGATGGTCACAGCTGCACTCACAGCAGCGTTTGGTAGTTTTCAGTTCACTGATACGTTGTTTCTAAACCAAAGGCATAATTTTCAAACTTCTGCAAGCTAAATTAGCTTTAACAGTGCATGTATGTGCGTGTTATAAACAAATGCATGCTGGAAAAGCCAAGAGACTAATTCTAGAACAGCACTGTAGTTCTTGAGTAGAAGTTCATGGGAAGCATTCCTAAATAGGAGATGTCTTCTTAAATTTATAGAGCTTTTCAAATCATAGAGTTGTTTGGATTGGGAAAGACCTTAAAGGTCATTGAGTCCAACAGTAAACTTAACATTGCCAAGCCTACCGCTAAGCCATGTCCCCCAGCACCACACCTACACCCCTTTTAGGCACCTCCAGGGCTGGTGACCCCACCAGCTCCCTGGGCAGCCTGTGCCAGGGCTTGCCCACCCTTTTGGTGAAGAAGAACTTTCCCTGCCACCCAACCTAACCCTCCCCTGGCGCAACTCGAGGCCGTTCCCTCTTGTCCTGTGGCTGGTTCCCTGGGAGCAGAGACCGACCCCCCCTGCCCGCAGCCCCTGCCAGGGAGCTGAGAGCCATCAGGGCCCCCCGAGCCCCCTTTTCTGCAGGCTGAGCCCCCCCAGCTCCCCCAGCCGCTGCCCACCAGCCCTGTGCCCCAGCCCCCTGCCCAGCCCCCTGCCCGGCTCTGGACACGCTGCGGCCCCTCAGGGTCTGTCTGGGAGTGAGGGGCCCAGAGCTGAGCCCGGCTTCGAGGGGCGGCCTGGCCAGTGCCCAGCGCAGGGGGACGGGCGCTGCCCTGGCCCTGCTGGCCACGCTGCTTCGGCTACCAGCCAGGGTGCTGCTGCAGCATATTTCTTTTTGTGAGGCAAAAATCCCCACGTTTCTTGAAATCCTGATATAAAAGCATGTTACTTTCAAAACCGAACAACAGAACAGGAGAGATTTCCATGGTCAGTGTTGTAGCTAATACGGTTTTTTTATCACTTATTTTCTAAAAAGTGCCAGAAGTCTGAGGTCATCATCTTCACCACTTCCCTCCAAGGCAGGAGCCGTGCACATGTATACTCGCTGTGTCCAGGCAAGCAAGCTATTTAAAGCAAGCAGTTACACCACTTCAAGCGACACTAAATGGCTGCCTGGAAACTCCCTTGTTTTATGCATATCAGCCAGCTGGACCAGAAGACTGAAGAACATAGTATGGAAAGACAAAAACGCACAGGCTCTGCATAAACAGAATGGACATATATCAGGACATGTATCTACTCAGATGGCTTAATGCTTCAGTGCTCTATCCACAGAGGTTGCTCCTGCCAAGCTAGGGCTGAGGCTATTTTTGTTATGATGCTGCTGTAGGAAGACTCTGTGCACACATGCATTAATGATGAGAAAAACTCTGATCGCCTACTGGAGACCAGGCTTGCCACCAGTTTAGGTGCTAGTCTGCAAGGTGCCCCGTGGCGTTTCAGGAACAGCATGCTCATGTCAGTTGGCTGTAAGCAATCACGCTTGTGCTTCCCCCGGCCCAAAATCTCTGAAAGATCTTGAACAACTTCAGTGACTCAGCAGCTCCCTGAAACTGTGAACAGGCAGGGGACAATCTGTAAACAAACAGAGCCAAATTCAATCAGCTGTTCACAACAAATAATTTGAACAGCTCTGGGCGTGCAGTTAAAGTAGATAATTTTAATGTGAAAATTATGGCAAATACACAATCAATTTAATGGGATGATTAAGAACTGTGGGCTCCTGGGGAAAGTGTTTCAGCAGTGTGTGCACCTGCATCTATTAAAAGAAGGGAAGATATTACAGAATAACAAGCAGTAACTTGTCAGCCCATCTGCAGGTCATGGCATGAGCTGGTAGGAGCTGAGATGGAAAGGGGAAGGAGAAAATACTATGTAAGGCAGCGTGGGATGATATAATAAAGATCTTGAGCATAGTGCAAAGCATAAAAGGGTGTTGCTGGGTCACGCCATGATATGGAAGCTCATGGGTGGTGCAGGTGAACCAAGCAAGGCACTCAAAATTGGGGCCACGCTGGATGATCACCTCCCTCCAGGAAACTCTTCAAAATCACTGAAGATTTTGTTGTGGGCACACATGGAATTTGGGTTATGGAGGAAGAAAAAGTAGAATTAGGAAGGCACAGATAGCGTCTTTGTCACCTAATCAACTCAATCTAATCTGCTTATTTTTAGCATAGACAAAAATATGCCTCAGTCCCTGGAAGAAATCTGTGCAAGTTGGTCAAAAAATAGAGGAGACAATCTAAAGTAACTGCAAGTTCTTCATGGATGATGATCTCACTGCTTATGTATATTCATTGTTTGCTGTTAGGCAGCAATATTATCTGGGTCCCCTTGACACAGGAGAACTGAAAATAATTATAATCTCAAAATACTATTATTTTATTAAAAAAAATTACTAACTTTTTATAGATAATAGATTTTATTGCCTTTAGCATTGCCTTAGAGGAATACATTTGTAAAAGATATATATATTTATGTGTTATAAATATAGAAGTATATAAATGTGAAAAATGCATAGGTATATACGCCTTTCCTCTTCTTTCTTTTGCATTGCAAAGAAGGAACAAAGTATGAACAAAAATATCTTTAGACAAATACTGCCTGATTCTACAGAGTGGTCGTACATTGCTGGTTCCAGAATTATAATAAAATGAGCAAAAATAAGGCCCTAGAAACTTATCCACTGTGTTTATGCACACATGATAATTCATAGCTGGGTAGAGGCTTTTAGGCAGCTGGCTGGTGCTTTGGGCAGCAGTTTATCAGACCTGTCACAGAAGCTTTTGCTGATGAAACATTTGGACTGCACACATGCCTTGCTTCCTACCCTTCTTTAAAAAACCTCTTTAAGTCAGCACTTTGCTGGCTAGACCTCCTGCCTCTCTTGGCCTTTCATGTTCTAGTGCAGGCAAAGACATGGGAAACCGGGGAGACCTGAGTTTTCCATTGCACTTATTCACATCACAATTTTGTTAGGATGCTGAGCAGCCTTTCCGGGAGTGTGTCCTAAAACACTCTTGATAATTTTTGTTCTCTTTTCGTGTTATGTTTGTTTTCCTCACTGAACTAGAGGCCAGCTACTATGACTCAAGCTACATTGCAAATAGTCATGTTAAGGCTGCCAAGGTCACAGAGGAAGGTGATGTTTTCTGTCACTGCCACTGGCAAATATCAAATCTAATGTAAGTTTATTGATAAACAAAATTGTAGAGATGGCCAGGAAAGTGAGGTAAAGGCCCTGGGGTACATAGAAATTGATATAGTGATTTCTCATCCAAATAAAGGTGGCTGGTATGTCCCTCCTATATTGGATGTAGGTACTCGAATTATCTAGCAGCACCTCTTTAGGTGGAACATCTACCTGCTGCTAAAGACACCATTATTTAGAGGATGGTCTGAGTTGAGCATCATTTACATTTTCCTTTAGATTTAGATACCATCTGCTGCTCTGTTTTCTTTTGCCTACTGTCACAGTCGTAAGCATGTAATTACCATACTCCTACTCATTTTTTTCTAGTTCTTTTTCATTACAAGCTTAATTTCAGTCAGTTTTTGTCTTTAGCTTTCTTAAAACCTGCAATTATTACAAGACACTTAATGAGATCAACGGCAATGTTTCATGTTGCACAGATATTTCTGAAAAGGATTAAATGAGGACAGATGATACAGTGCTGAAAGCAGTCTTTATATCAAAAAAATGGAAGGAAAAAGCAGCCTTGCAAGAATTTGCAGTCCTGAGGAAGTGCAGACCGTTGTAAGCAATCAGCGCAGCAAAGTGCCACCCTGGCTCTTGCTTGTCTGCCCAAGTTCAGAACAGACTGAATTGGGATCACGCCTGAGCCTCGCAGTACGGCCAGGTTTGCTGTTAGCGCCCGGTTTGTTCTGCTGCAGGCGTTTTTGTAACGTTGACTGTTGACTTTTGTGGCATCCTCTCTCTCTCAATCCACAGTGTGCAGGTGCATCTTTTTTCTAGCAAAACACCTTGTGATAATGATTGAGGTAATTGTCAGCATTTCAAAATTTTAATAAAGCACCTGCTTTTCATAATTACTATTTTGATGTCCAGAATATCCTGGAATTTTTAGCATCTGAAACTGCCAAGAGGCCGATCTGACACAAAAAGCCAGGACAAGAGCTGTGCTTCGCTAAGAGCAGGAGTTGACTGAATTTGGATTGAACATAAGGAAATGGCTGCCTAGAGGGTGATTCCACAACAGGTCCATCCCAGGGACTGTGGTGTGCAGGGCTGGCCTGGGGGAGCAGGAGCCTTGGCCCCGTTCCCCCTAAAGGGGTGTGGGGGTAGAGCCTGGCAGGCATGTGTCTCCTGTAGGACTTTGGGATGGAAGTCTTGGAGACGGTTTCTAGTTGAAGGCTTGGAGATGCTACTGCGCACACATCCGGTAAATCAAGGGTGATGTCGATGTTCTAAAAGCATACGGGCCGTGGGGCAGGCGGGGAAGGGATCCCTTTAGGATACGTTCATTCCATTCAGACAAGAGTAGCTACACGGGAGCCCTCACAATGGCATTCAGAGAAATGAAAAGGATATTTATTGATTATAAAAACACACTACAGCATTTCAGGACCAACCTGCCAGCCCTGGTAGCTTGTACCGTTCAAAGGATGTGAAACCTGGTCCTAGCTGCCGGGAGCTGCAGAGGAGCTCTCCACTGGTGTCAAGTGGGGTATTTAGTGCCTGTGTTCCCTATCCACCTCATTTCGTCTGTGCGGTGGAATGTGCTGGAGGCATGGAGGGACATGAGGAGGAACCTGCAGGTGCTGCCCCTGTTTGTATCCCATCAAGGTTTCCATACAACATAAATATTATAGGATATGTATATTTTGTATATAAAATACCATCAAAAACTTTCATCTATAGGGCACTGTGTGGGGAAAGGGTAAGATTTTGCCTAAGTTTTCGGTAACCAAAATCTTGAAAATGTGGGGGTTTGGTTGTTGGGGGTTTTTTTTTTTCCAATTTCTTAATGTCCTGAAGTCTTTCAAAACAATCGTGTAACACTGTTACTGTTGACTCATTGGCAGCTTGGAAATAATGCAACTGACCTGTGCCAGCATCCCATCCACGTGCACAGAGAGTCTTATTGTGCAAGTGTTTATCCACTTCAGAGGGGTTTTGCAGGAGAGAAAGGCTGGGAAACTTTATGGGTTTTTTTCTGAAAGTTTCCTTTATATTCTTAGTTTCTTGGAAATTGAGCTTTAAGTCCTCAGATTCTCACTTGTTAAAGTGCTTCCTTCTGTAATTGCACTGGAATTAAACCGATTAAGAGATATACAGTTTGCTATACAAAGTTTGCAGCAGTAAGTTAGATATTCTAGAGAGTAACCTAACTATAGAAACAGTAAAATTTTGAAATACTTTGGAGACGATAGAGGATTTGTGGAACAACCATCCATCACTAAGAGTTTTAAAAACCAAGTGAGGCCATCCTGTGCTGGAGCTGGATCAGTCATAACTGAGCCTACCTGGCGGCAGCAAGCCCCAGATGTCTGATTCACTGCAATATTTTCTCGAGGAATTATTTTATTATGCTCCAGTCCAAAGCATTGCAGATGGAAGTGATTCTATTAATGTACACTTGATAGATTACCCGTGATTGTAAATCTAGTGTTTATGCTTTCTTGATTGCAATTAGAGAATTTGATAGTTAAACTCTTTCAGACCTGAGACTTTACTCCAAGAGCCCCTGGACTCAGTGGAAAGTCTCTACAATATCCTGTTAATCAGCTCCCTTCAGGCTATCTCTTAACTTTCTGCCATCGTTTGCTGTAACATTTCTTTTTAAATACTTCCTTATGGACCTATAAGAATTTTAGCTTTTTGGTATTAGCAATGATTATAATAGAAGTTAAAAAAAAATAATTGTGCAGGGCTCATATAGTCGGATTTTAGTAATTATAAACAAACTTCAGATAAAAAACTTCCAGCAAATTTGTTGGAAGAAAGACTGGACATTTCAGTGTCAGGCCATGTCACCTTAGTTATGTTACTGTGTCCAACGTGGGTTTTCTAAATTACCCTCTGGGGATGCTTGCCTCGATGGAAAGCAGTCCTAGGCACTAGGCAAGACAGATCGCCACATCAGCTGGCAAGAAAATCTCCCTGGCAGAGAGGCAAAGCCAGAGAAGCAAAGCTCGCTGCCAAAAACCAGCCTACAAGGTAGACTCTTCCAAGTAGTGGTGAAGGCTCTTGTGCAGGGGCATGCTTAGTAGACCAAACTACATTAATTCATTGAGAAGTATTACATTTCCTAAAGGTAGAAGGAAAATTGACTTCCTAAATCATCAAGGCACTGGACTTCTTAAAGGTATCTGATATGTTTATTGTTATTGGCAACTCTTACACTGAATAAGGCGAAAATGCATTTAACATACTTTGTCCTTTCTCACATCCATTTGAATGATGGAGACTTTGTGATGTAGATGATAATGTGAAGGAACATTCCCTGCAAAGCAGAGGTGCTGAGGGAAGCCTGACCTGAAGCCCAGATGTGCATGGACATCCCGAATGCTGGGTCCTTGCTTAGGCGCTGTGCCCTGCACGGACCCTGGGACACAGCACGAGCCGTCCTGGGGCTGGTGTGGGAGCACAGGGGATGACTGACAGCCCTGGGGGGAGGAAATGGTGGTTCACTTTCTGAAATGCAATACTTTAAGTACACTTTGTCTAAAAGGGGATAATTAAGCAGACTAGAGCGCGTTCGGATGTTACTGTTTTGCTAGGCTGGCTGCTGGTATCATGTTTTATTTTTTATGAGCAGTATGAAGTTGTATGGATTCCAGAGCAACCTGCATTTAAATGGAACAATTTGAGTTGACAGTTTGTCTGTGAGGAGTGGAGGGGTTACAATAGAAAGAAGTAAGAAAGGCCAGGTATTACTGCAAACATTTTTGGCTGAATCCTGCCCCAGTGGTCTTTTTCTCAAACACTAACAGAATGAGAGGTGTATTCCAAGATGTTAGTGAAATCTTGTGATGGTTAATTTGGACAAATGGTAAATTTAAGATTTTTGGGAGTATTACGTTCAAGCACACAACTTCAGAAACAGGGTTAGACCAGGATAAATCAAGCCAACATTATTTCTTCCCATATGTCATGAAAGTCAGGATATTTAATACATAGCAACAGGAATTACTGGTCTGTAGAAAAGGTATATAATAATTTGTTTTACAGTTTAAGAAGCTTACAGAACTAATGAAAGCAAAAGTGATGTCACATATAGGCAGATACAGGAAAATGCTATGTAGCTGCAGTTAGTAAAATGGGAAATAAATGTGCTATCTGGACAGTAAAGGTGCAGTATTAAATTTTAGATTACTAAGTCAGATGTAATGATGAAACCATTAAGAAAGGTGTCAGAACATCACTTGTCATCTTGGAAATAGGTTTTCTAGAGCACTTTCAGGAAGTGTTGAAAAGAAAAAGAAATCTGAAAAGAAATATTTGCAATTTAAAGTGATAGAAGTCCTTACCAAAACCCAAAGGCAAATAGCATTAGCTATGTCCAGCCTCAACTAAGAAGCTGAATCATTTTGGCTGCTTAAATTCAGAATGATATGCAGTGCTCCCTTCTAGTGTTTCTTTCAGCTGAACCCTCTATGCATGCTCAAAATTACCATCAAAGTTAATTGATTCTAATTATCAAATATAACGGTTCACTATATGCATATTCAAATCTGGGGCTTAAAAAATAACAATTACCTGGAAAATACTGTGCTGCAAAGATCTGAATTTGTAGAGTTTAATTTAAAACCAAACCAAAACAAACACCAAAAACCCCAAACAACTGTTTCCTTATTTCAGTGTCAAGGTGAGCTGGCAGTGAGGGCTCCAATGCTAACTGCATGCTGGCCAGAGTACAGGCAGGGCAGGAATGGACACAGCTGCTGCTCACTCTTTTCTCTTGCTTAACTGGAAAATCACCTCCAGAGCTATTTCTCTATCCAGAAGCACTTACCCTGTGTTGAAGAGTAGTTTAATTATATCTTCCTCTGGAACAATTTTTCCTTCTGTTGACAGAACACTGCACATGAATAGCCACTTATTTACTGCCAAGTAATTGTGTTTGGTTTGTTTTCTTTAATTTTATCTTTCATTAGAGCCTTTCTGTCAATAAATACATTGGGAATACTCTGGGAGAGACACTAGCAAATAATTTGAATAAATAACACTGATATGGGTATTTCTGCATTGTTTCCATGGCATATCTGCACACACCCATTGGAAAATGGTCCATACCACCACATATGAGAATATAACACTGGTTTAGGTTACCTTGTTGCTATCTAATGGCCCATAAGCCACTAAATGGCTCACAACCTTTGCTCTTCAGAGGCCTCTGGTGACCTGGAGATGTGCTGAGATTCGCCTTCCCATGTACTGCTCCAGTGTGCCGGACCAGGCTGACCCAAGGGATGGACTCCATCCCTAGGGACCAGCATGCTTCTCTTTATTTTGCATTGGGACTCCTACACCTTTGGCTGGACCCCTTTTCTGCATTGTATGTGCTAATAAATACAGGAGAAAAAATAGTTTTATTGTTTGAGGTGCCTTGCCATGCTGAATACAGGTCCACTGTACTGCTGTCATTACAGCTTGTTTCCTTCAAAACTCTGGGTAGAAGAAGCTGGCATGAGGCTTCTAACTGGGTTCCAGCATGACGCTGGCAGAAGAAAAAAGTTTTATAACCATGTGGATGGCAAGTCCTTTCAAATTACATTTCCTTGCATTTTCTAGGATAATTATTCTGTCTCTGTTAAATCTCCAGGCAAAACTTTCCAGGAATTAATATTCTTTGCATTAGCCTTTGTAATGTCAAAGGCAATATTTAGGTCCTTCCTAAGGGATGAAAAGAAGCAGTTGTAATGGAGACCAGAGCAAAATAAAACCTCCCACAGATTCAGAGAGAACAGCCTCCCAGAGTCTCTCACATTGTGTTAGCAGGTTTCCTTTGAGTGTTTGTTTGAGCCTGGAGCCCAGGACAGATCTTTGATGCTGGGAAATGTCTTTCCCCTTCAAGAGGACATTATTGTGGCGTTGAGGGTTTGCAGAGCCAGCGTGCCTCCAGCTTCTTCTTCCAAAGGCAACAGTGAAAGCTTTGCATTTGCAGCCTGATTTGTGCATTGCCCTCTGTGCAAACTGAAAATGGTTATGAGCTGAACATGAATAAATGATGCACCTTACCCAGCCCTGCCTGCCTTTCTGAGAGCGCGGGTTTAATCCGTAGAGCACTCTGTGAACGCATGCACAAGTGTGTCCATGCATGTGCATGCACGTGTGTGTGTGACAAGAAGGCAGGGCATGCGCAGAGCAAAATGGAAACAGAAACTTACCTGCTGAGCTGTTTAAAATAAAGGGGGGAAATGGGAGCCAAAGACATAGTACAAAGTAATCATGTTGGTTAAATCAGAAATTACTCAGTCTCTGAAAATTTTGAGCTCTTCTGGGGTCTCTTCTGCTTTTCTGCAGTGGAGATTCAACACCTGTAAGGGAAGCCAAAGAGCTCTTAAGAGGCCTAAACTGTGCACTGCAGTGGAATTTAATCTTCACCCCAAATCTCTGTTTAAAGATCACAAGGAGAAGACTGGAGGTGGTGGTGGTGATTTCAGTAAGATCTTACCCACATCTGAACATTGAAGTTATGATGTTTGCCAGCAACGTCAAGCTGTGTGGTGCGGGCGACACGCGGGAGGGAAGGGATGCCATCCAGGGGACCTGGACAGGCTTGAGAGGCCGGCCTCTGTGAACCTCATGAAGCGCAACAAGGCCAAGTGCAAGGTCCTGCACGTGGGTCGGGGCAATCCCAAGCACAAATAACAGGCTGGGCAGAGAATGGATTGAGAGCAGCCCCAAGGAGAAGGACTTGGTGGTATTGGTGGACAAGAGGCCCAACACGACCCGGCAATGTGCTCTCGCAGCCCAGAGAGCCCCCCGTGCCCTGGGCTGCATCCCCAGCAGCATGGCCAGCAGGGCGGGGGAGGGGATTCTGCCCCTCTGCTCCGCTCCCGTGAGACCCCCCTGCAGCGCTGCGACCAGCTCTGGGGCCCCCAGCATGAGAAGGACACGGACCTGTTGGAGCGAGCCCAGAGGAGGCCACGGAGGTGGTCAGGGGGCTGGAGCCCCTCTGCCATGGAGCCGGGCTGGGAGAGCTGGGGCTGCTCAGCCTGGGGAGGAGAAGGCTCCGGGGAGACCTTAGAGCAGCTCCCAGCACCTACAGGGGCCGGCAAGAAGCTGGAGAGGGGCTTTGTACGTGGGCACGTGGTGACAGGCCAAGGGGGAATGGCCTTAAGCTGGGAGAGGGGAGATGCAGATGAGCTGTGAGGCAGAAATTGTTCCCCGTGAGGGCGGCGAGGCGCTGGCCCAGGCTGCCCAGAGCAGCTGTGGGTGCCCCATCCCTGGCAGTGCTCAAGGCCAGGCTGGATGGGGCTGGGAGCAGCCTGGGCTGGGGGGAGGGGGCCCTGCACACGGCAGGGGGCTGGAACTATAAATGGTCTTTGAGGTCCCTTCCAACCCAAACCGTTCTCTGATTCTATGTCATTATTAAAGCACAGTTGATGATTAAACCCTTTGAGTCAGCAGTAAAGCACATTTGAGGATCAAGAGTTTGGACTTCATAGACAGCAAAAGGCTTCTCTGTGAGGACTACCAGCTATTCCCTCTGCGGGGTACGCCTCCTGGGTGGTGTTTGGGATGAGTCTAAAACCTCCAGAGACCTTTCTGTGAGAGCTCTGGGTGGGCAAGGGTGCCCAAGGAACAAAAAGAGGGACCCCCACACCACCAGCTCTCCCCCAACCTTGGTTTCACATCAGCTGTGAAACCTGCTCAATTTAAGTAGGACCATGTGTATTAAGACTAGACATATGCTTACGTATTAAGATTCTCCAATTATTGCACTTGTGCTACTCATATTGTGGTGAAGTAATATTCTATTGCAACTGACTTTGCAGATTTCTAAAAATGAGCTGGTCTGATCAGGTCCCATCATTGCAATGACATTAGAGGCTTGACATTTGCAACAATGAAGTGAAACAGACTTTTTAAAACATTAACTTTTATATGAAAAAATAGCTCACACCAAGTCTTTTATCATAATCACATTTCATTAACAGTAAATTTAACAAATTCACAATATACATATATAGTATGTATTTATTTATATATGACACTTTGTATTAACCATTAGCTCTATGTAATAAAAATATATTACAACATTTGATGTGTATTCACAAAGCACAAGCCATTGTAAACAGAATAGACAGCACAGGCCCTATTATTCAAAAACTTGAAGTCAAGATTAAAATTTATTTTATTGTATTCCTTTAAACTGTAGGTACAGTAGTAGAATTTTATATATCTGCCTTTAACATGAATGAACCTGTATCTCTGAAGTATCTGTTGGGAGATTACTCAGTTTGGCTTACCTGGGACCCTGAAGTCCCAGTTAACCCATGGCACTCTTGAACATGTTGTCATCACAAATTGGTCTGTGTATCTCTCTGTCCATGTGATTTAGAAAGGTTTTATTTATATTTCCATTTTTTCCTAAATAAATAGCCCCTGCAATTATATACCATTGTTATACAAAAAAGTATAATGCAATAAATTATAATGGAATATTTATAACAATATAATCAAAACATGCCCTATCTACAGCAGCTATTATTAATGTTATTTCAGAATTATCTTTCTTCAGACTGGCTAGGTGCTTTTAGAAATAGGAAACCATCTATTCTCATTATTTGCAAAACAAAACCAAAAAGCTTAAATACACAGGCCGGACCTTTTGTGCCTCTCATTATAGGAATGGTCCTTACTCATCCAAGCAACCCCTCTGTCCTAACAACAAATATTTGTAAAACCAGCCTCTAACATTATTTTTTTTTTTTTAAGTAAGTAATCATCTAACAATCTAATCTAGGGGAAAATGTTTATATCTAACTGTATCTGGACAGACTGGTAATACATTACATTCCTGCAAGAATTCGGAAGGGAATGATTAGTGATTGCCAAATGTGATTTTTTTATCCTAAAATGATCTTAAGAAATTAAAAGCACTGTGGGAAAAAAAGCTACGGTTTAGAAAAATGCCCTGTGTATAAATGAAGGTAAATCAAGGCACCTTTTAAGTTATCTATTTCTATTTTCCAAGGCAATCTGTGATAACAATTTTTCAAACGTCTTATCTGGGAAGCCCTATGGTTTCTGTTATAAAAAGACCCATTCTTTACTCTGGCTGATGCCAGTAGCTTTATTTTACTTGAATGAGGCTGGGATGGATGGCAGAGTGTGCAGAACTTGTCCCCAGCCTTGTCACATGTTTGCTGTGTGACCCTAAGGGCACCGAGTATTTTACAGACAGCTTTTTTCCTAACAAAAGTCATTCAATTCACAAGATTTCCTTCTTTTTTCTCACTGTAGCTCATTGATCACATTAGCAAAGGAGGAGTAAAAAATTACCTGTCTTTGCATAAGGACCCTGTGGTCAGAAGGTAAGGTAAAACACTCCGATATCTAACAGGGCGTTTTAAATTTTTGTTCAAGAACTCAAGGTAGTGTCAGTGCACTATGACTAAACAGGACTGGGAAGGCTATAGCCAACCGTGCACCCTGGGTCATGTTGCATTCCCACTAGTATCTCCCGAGGATGCACGGTCATTTCATTCAAAAGCACTGCTTTTTCCTTAGGAACTCTTGCTGCATCCAAATCCCAGGAGGATGGAGGCTTTCGATTTCTTGCTTTTGGTATGACTTCTAGAAAGGTTTGTTTTACAGCTCTAGCTGACTACAGTGACTAGAAAAGAATTTCCTAGTATTCAGTAATAATTCCAAATGGAGATCCTTTTCCTAATATATTTTTGCAGATTGTTAATCCACCATGTGGACTCATGCCTTTGGGTATGTTGAAAATGTGCAATAGCATTTCTTCAACAAAAATCATACTTTACTACACAATTACCACACATGCATGCTGTCATACACCTGATGCATTTGCTTCTCGATACACACATTTCTGAAGTGCACTTACAGTCTATAGGGTAACCATCTTTCTTACAAATATAGACATATAGTATAAACTATAGCAACCTCTCCAGTTCATTACATCAGAGCATTATTGGCTTAAAACATGACAATCCTAAATACATATTTACATGATACACACCAGGACTACAGGTAAGAAGTAGACATTTTACAAAGACTACAGCAGCTCTTTTCTCCATGTAAACTTTTATACCCCTCCAACAGGGACAGCTGCCTTTTTGAGCAGGACAGTTTTCATAAAGAAACGTCACCCATCAAAGATTTTTGATATACTGAATGCTGAAAGCATAAAAAGCAAATTAAAAGAAAAAAAAATTAAGTTTAAGGCTAAAATGTTATTGTTGTCACTTATTCAGGCTTGGGTAGGTTACGAAGATACAATCCCTGATTCTGCAAAACCATAAGCCTATGCTCAGTCCTAACTATCCATCGAAGCAAACACATAGTGACATAGGATCAGGATCTAGCTGAGCTTTCTGTGCTGAATGTGATGCGCTGAAGTATTTAGTGATTTTTAGGGTTAAGTATTAATGAGCTGACATAGGTGTGAAGTCTCTGGTTTTGCATTTAATCTTTCTTTAATCACAAGAACATTTAACATGGGGAGGAGAGGGCTCTAACAGTAGTGAAAAGCAAGCAATTTCCAAAGGGCTGTTTCAAAAGGTATTCACTGCACATGTGCAAATGTGTAGGACAAGTTATTCAAAGCCCTCAGAGCCTTCTTCATTTAAGAGAGGTAAGGGAACTATGAAACCTTAGGCATGTAGGTCCAGAAATTACTTTTGCAAGCTACCTAAACCTCCTGAGCTTTAAAAATTAGACTGTCTCCTAAGGTAAGGTTCATCCAGGTGTAGGTAGCTTCTGGTCATTCAAACAATGTGAGTAACTTCCTTGTAACCCACCTGAAAACCATTAGCATCTTCCCAACCCAACAAGAGTCCTCCTGTGGAGGCTGTGCTGCTCTTCAACAAGACCCTTGACCCACTGTCTGGCAGTTACTGGGCTTTGACAGAAATTTTGCCTTTCTCTTTGGGGGAAGTGGGTGTTTGAGAGACCTGGAGAGCTCTCAGTGTGGAAACAGGTCACTAGGAAAAGCCCACTGCAGCCGGGCAACACATATCGTTGCAACAGCAGCAAAACCAGTTTATAGTTCCCAACCTTCCTGATCCTCAGCCTCCTGTTCGCATCTATTTCTGCCCCAGTTTTGTAACCTCTAAAGTTGTTCTGATGCAGCTGTTTTTGAAGGTAAGTCTAAGCTATCTTCCCCAAATTGGTTTTTTTTTTAAAAAAAATTCTTTCCAGGAAGATTTTATTATTGACCTGAAGCGGGCTAAGATCATTTCCCAACACTATTGCAGAGCAAACAGATGCATTGGAAAAACTGAGAAGGTAAACTATGCAAGAGGCAGCGATGTGCCTCCTGGGGGCTGGGCAAGGTGACCTCCAAATGTCACTTCCAACCTTGGCTGGGCTGTGATGCTGTGACATGCATGGCTACTGCCACAGCAGTCATCAGGGTTCATAAAGACTTGTCTGGAATGTTTTTTAAATCTAGATTTTATTTGTTTCAGAAGTAAGGGAGGTTATAAAAAGTCTGATTAAGGACCACTGAAAGGAGGGTGTTTGGGTCTGCTACTCAAAGAATAAAAACAGGGATAGAAGTTATTTAGAGAAGAGTCATGGCCTGACGTTGCCAGTGGGCATGTATGCACATGAGGAACTCGCTAGATCCTGTTTACTTTCCATCCATAAACACCGTGAAAACTGGGCCCTACACATTTAGAAGTCAGATCTATAAAACCTGGATATAGTTATCTAATGGGGCCCAATCCCCAGGTGGAACAACCAACTATTAATGTTGATGTATGTCAGGAGAGGACCTGGTACTTATTACTTATTTGTAAACTCTTATCAGTCTCTCAGAGGTTTTGCCAAATGCAATTACCCAGATCTTCACATTCAAACTGGCTCAAAAACATACCATCAAACAGGATCCTAGCTCACAGTTAGGGCTCTGAGATTATATAAATATCTGTAAAACAAATGGAGGAAAAAGCTCAGAATCCACAAAATGACATAGTGGACCAAATTCTCTTAATCATCTGCCAATGTTCTGCCTGCCAAATTTACAAGATATGAAGAAAATGTCAATTGAACGTGCGTGTGAGAAATAGATATTGCATATGGATTGCAGATACCAACAAACAGAAAACTGCATATTGCCTAAGCAGCTGCACAATTTTTGCACATGCAGTTCCATACTTTGGGCACACATTGTAGCCATATTTTACAAATGTTAAAAAAAATATTTAAATAACAAATGGAAAATCCCCCCCCACGCACACATGCGCATTTGTGTTAGACAAGAGAAACAGTTCTGCTTCATGACCAGAGATATTAAATTATTGTGCATTACATTTACCATCATTATTCTAACTCACTCGAGTCAAAGTGTTGTACAGCACATATAATACTCAGCAGACAGTTACTCATATCTACATTCATCACTTAGACACACATTTTAGAAAATTTTGCCAGTTGCCTATAAGAATTCAGCTGAATATCTAGCACTTAACGAGCCACAGTATCATATTTCTAGTATCTTATAAAATGTCATCAGGAAATGTGAGGGTATTACTTTTATTTTGTATACTGAGACAGTTTGTCAAGCACCAGCATTTACAACTCTCGCTTGCTTCAGATGGTAGAAATATGACAATGTGTCAGACAGCTGATGTAAGTAAGGGGAAATTATATTTATTCTCTGTTATAAGATTAATTCGAGAAGAAAGGCACCATGAAAGAAAGACAATTTTTTAAACACATAAAAGGGGAGAGATTTATTGCTCACAGTGACACATAAATCAACCAGCGACTGACTGTGATATACAAGCATAATGAGACAAGTCCAATGTTGTATTCTTCTGTCTTTCACTAGCCATCCTAAGTATATAATTATTTTTTCCTGGGAAATTATCTTACTTTATTTGAATAATTGATTTAAAATTTGAAATCCTTCTGGGGCTAGGTTGATTGACATACAAAACTCCCATTGACTTTGGCAGCAGCCCCACGTATAAGTTGACAACAACCGCTGACTTCAACAATCATTCTGTTGCATTCAACAATCATTCTGTTGCAATTTACTTCACTAAAAATGGTCTTCGTAAAACATGTATCAATCTGATATAGAGCTTTTTGTCTTTTTTAAACTCACTAATAATTAACTTTTTAACATCATGCATTCTGATACAATCAAGTCATCAAAATGACTTGATTTTCTTAAGAAACAAGTCTTGAACGGGGTGTTTTTACCTATGGCACCTGAGAAAATTACGTTAAACCTAAGATGTAAAATGGTTAAAATGAGGTAGACTATTTCATCTGGCTAAGGGTAATTTTTGCATGCAACATTGTAAAAACTTACTTAAACGCTGTAACTGTATTTGTGTGTATATTTTATTGTAACTGGGGTTTTTTATGACTAAATAGTTCAGCTGAAAAAAATGTTATTGACACGGTAGTTGATGATCGTCATTATATTAATTTTTCCATTTATAAAGCAAGTGACAATGTAAGTTTATAGATTAACATGTTGCCTTGCAGCTGTACTACCATGCCAGGGTGAGGGCTAAGGCAAGGCTCTCCAGGTTGACAGCTGAGGTGTTACCTCATGTTCACAGACTTTGGGGTGAAGCCCCCCATGAGTTACTTGTCTGGGCTTTGAATCGCTGGCCAGAAACTTCAGCAGTGGACACTTTCTGTAAGGTACATAGGAAATCGTAGTTGCCATAACGTCTGTTCTATCAAAGACTTATATTCATGGTAGAGTTTGCAGAATGGAGCATGCTAATATTTGCAGAATTACTGGTATTGATCATTTGGCATAAGTGATAGGGAATATACTAATTGAGCTCATTAACCTTTGCTGTTGGGGATTCTGTAGGCACCAAACAGTTGCCTTTGCTTGGGGGATGGGAGATTGCAGGAGGTGGTAACTGAAAAGTAATCCCACAATTTTAGTACTCAGGGCCTTATTTCTCAACATGATCCTAACTTTATTTTCTCAACACAGTGTTGACAGTCAGAATATGAGCAAGAATAGGTAGCGATACAGCCAGCTACGTCAGCTGTTAGTTACACTGCCATGGCATGCATGGAGCCTAATGAACCAAGACTATTCAAAATCTGGGCATCTATTTGCCATTCACCCTCACAAAAGAAACTGTACCTTATGGCCACCAGGCAGAAGCTTTTTTGACCCACCCAGCAAAACTGAATTTAATTTCTGATGTGAACTTGGACTTTAAGTCACTTTCTGGAGAAAAATATGTGTAGAATTAAGGTCAGAATTGGTAATAAGTGTTTTGCCAATCTAAGTATAAATGTGAAGCATTTGAAACCAATAGTTCTCTACATGAAAATAATTATAAGAGATTATGAGGACAACACATTTTGTTTATGCAAGTTATTCCTAAACAACAGAAATCACAACTGATTAATTATTGCTTTTGATATTCTACGGCTTAATTAATAAGAAAACATTTGAAAAACTTTCTCATTTCATAATGTTGTCACAGAAAATTACCCAGGAAAGTAATTCTTTGTGAATCGCTGGAAGATGGCTTCAGCATCATATGTCTACATGACAGTCATGAAGCCATCTACCAGCTGTAGCTGTACTTACAATAAATAATGTTTACAAAAAATAAGATGCTGTGGCAGTGTCTGAGGAAGTATGACACGTAGGATTACCCTGGTTTTGAAAATTTAACTGGTATTTAGGCCTACGTTATCTGCAGGCTGAACTGAATGCGTGGTAAGTGTTAATAACATTACTATGCATAGCTGTAATCTTGACCTATAAAGATCAATACCAAACCCTCCTGAGACTTGCCCACTCAGATGTCAATTCAGATTATTGGCTGCACTGTCACGGTGGGCGGGAGGTCTATTATTTTTCTCCACTTGCTTTGGAAATTATACTTTTACATGCAGCTTTAGTCTCCTCTTTCCTTTAAGTAACATATCTGTAGGAAAAAAACATGATTAATAACACCTCAGAAATTTAAAAAAAAAAAAAAAAATTTCCTCTGGGCACAGGGCCCAGTTCTGCAGCTTTGGCCAAAATCCATTTCTTTATACCACAGATATATTGGTAGGCAGGCAGCATCCTGACCTTTCCATCCTGTCTACCTTTTTTATTTTTTCTGAAACTGAGTGGGGAGAAAACTAATGGGATTCTGCGGAAGTTACTTAAAAAAACTCAAAGAAGACACGGCTGAAACTAGCCTGTAGCGTACTTCAGAAGTGACTATTCTCTTCCTATAATTCTACAGGGTTGTTCAAAAAATGTATATCAGAAGTTGTTGAAAGCTATGCTGGGCACTGTATGAGTATCTAGGTAATGATATCTCTATTAAGTTTTTCCTATTAAGAGTTTTTCTATACAGGACCTGCTCAAGCAGCTGCAGGGGGGGACAGTCTGTAAAACGAGGCTGGCAGCTCCATTAGAGAAAGTGTTACCTGCAGCAAGCAGGGGGTGGAGAAAAGCACAAATATCCCTTTGCAGCTTTTTAGAATAACCTTGTGATGGCATCAGTTTGCTCCCGTTACTTCAATGAGCCCTTCTGCTGAGGGCTGGCTTTTTACCCTATATGTGTGTATAACTGCTGATGGAGATCAATGGGAGATTTGTATTTGCGGAGCCTGCAGGACCACAGATCAATAGCATACCATTAGTCGGAGGCAGGGCGTGCAAAGCAGCCTGCCTCCCTTGGGTGTTGCATGGGCTACTGGAGGGACATGGACTGAGCTTCAACCTGCCCATGACTGCCTCCCAAAACCTTGACAGCTGAGGAGAGCTACTAGGGATAGGCCAGTTACTTTTGTTTCCCATATATTGTTTCACGTGTCTTGTAGGTCCCATACCAGGTTCCTCACTCGTTCAGCTGCAATGTATTCCTATTGTGCGATTCACTCATGAGGGCAGAGGAATTGATGGAGCTTCTTTTGAGGATCTTGTTTATGATGTCTTTCCATGTCTTCTTGTACTGATGCCGTAGCAAAGAGTACACAAAAGGGTCTGAAACAACTTTGCTGTAAGCTAAGCACTTGGAAATGATTCCCCAGTGGGAATTGATGTGGACCACAGAGGATAATTCGACAAGTCTGTGGAAAGAGGAAGGTTGAAAGAGTGAATATTCATATTAAAAACATGGAGCAACAGCACAACTGTAAGACAATGGTGCCCCAACCCCCCGATTTATTCCTGGGCAATTGCAAGAAAACAAAAGAAAGAAAGCCGTACTGATGAAATTGTGAATGTAGTCCTCCCCTTATCCATTTCTAAGATGACAAACTCGTTCCCAAGGATGGGACTACACAGCTCCTGTCAGAGTATCTGGACCTGCAACTTGACTCTGTACGTTTACCTGTACGTTTACTTAGGCCAGAAGTGGACCTTAAATGTATTGCCTCCTAAAAGCCTCTCTTGATCATGTGCCTCAATAAATGTTGAAGAATTCAGTGCAAAATGGGATCGCTCCATCAGGACATGAGGCAGTCTTCAAAAGAGCCTATTTATTTGTTATTGGAATACACCTTTTGGAGACTAAAACCTGACTCCATATCTCTGATGTAGAGATGGGTTTTCAACTCATCTGGCTCACTTGGGCCATCGAGACACGTGATACAGGGACACGCCTTTCTCTAGAGTACTGTACCCTGGGCCTGTTTCTGCGGCCTAATGAACACCATGTTCAGGATCATAAATACTCTGTGGTAAGCAGGTCAACACTTCACAGAAAGTTTCTTGCTGATGACAAATATCACGCAGCATCTACTCATAAAATCACTTCCTAGATAATAGAACCTCACCCATTACACTTTTAGTCTCTGTGCCAAAACTTAACCCTACAAACAATGTGCGTTACTCTCTCTGATGACTAGGGTTTTCAGTCCTAATAAGGTCTCTAGTTAGACACTAATGTTTCACTTCTTGTTTTTTCTTAATTTTGTACTTTTGGTTTCTGCATTTTTCTAGTAGTGTGTGTCATAAGATCATATTTCTGGCAGCTGAAGTTCATCACAGACTCAATATAGCTCTAAAGGGAATTAAAATAGTATAATCTCCCCAGGTATGTTTTCTGAAGATTTTCACACTTATTGTCCCCATTGGACCCAACATGCAGGGCAAATTTAACCACAAGTATTGTAAACAATTATTTCTTCACAACCAAACATAATTTTATAAATATTGATGCAAAACCATACTTTGAGCACTTAAGTTTGAGATTGGGACAAAAAGTGCCATTGCTTGGGCTCATGGGAGTCATATTGCCCCACCATTAGCTATCTAAAAATCTAGCATCTAGTCGGAACTGGTGGTTCTATGTCCCCTCTAGAGTATCTGAGAAACCACCTCACCCGTGCTATCCAGCTTTTTTAGCCAGTTCAGCTCCTAGATAATTTGGTGCTTGCAAACAGTTTGTCTGGGTCATGGGAGAAGCACACAGGGAAGGAAAATTCATCATTGAGAAATGGCATAATGTATCTTGAATTTAAACACCGGTCAGTTTAAAGGCCAAATGTATACATTTGCAACCAATTTAACAAGGCAAAACTTTTAACTCCTTCTGGGAGGGAGGGAAGAATTTTGTATACTTCTCATACCTAGACTAGCATAGATAACCCTAACCCTTTGTACTGAGAAGTATTTTTGACAGTGAAATATTGATAACCTCACAAGGTTTTCTTCCCCCAAGTCTCTGAGCAACACTGAAGGGCAGTTCTGTTCTGCATCTCTACAGCTGCTGAGAAACTGGGGATTTTTCTAGAGGACGAACAGCTGCATATGCTGCTAGAGAGCCCCACTATGCAACGGCAAATAAGATCTTTGCTGAAACTCTTCAGCAGCAGATGCCCTCAAACCCGCCTTGAAAATACCTCGGTTCCTAACGTTTCTTCAGACAAAGCATCATTTCTAAGGAGCATTCAGGAGCATGGTTCCTGCAGCAGCACCAACAACAGTGTTGGCACTTCAAGCAGTTTAGAAATGGGGATTTTTTTGCCTCACTCACTTTATTCTCATTCTATAAACTTTCACTACATCGTGTTGTTTAAAATAGCGCTGGCAGATGGCATGGTCCAGTCATTTGAGCACAAAGTAGGACTAAGGATCCTTAATTTTCTGCACCACAGACTACAAGCTTCTATCTTCTCTCCCTGTTCTGGTTTGCTTCGACTGCAATCTCCATGGCAAAAGCTCTGTCTCTTCCTACATACGTGTGCTGGGCTTAGCACCATGGGTCTGCAGCCCATGCTTTAGGGCTTTAGCCACTGGCACAGCACTGGTAATTTTATTACTGAGCACAGTTCTATGTGCTTTGTGCTAGCGATGTGATCGCTTTGTGTATCGCTTCCATTGGAAGTGAGATGCAACCTGCACAATGCTGCTTTTAGGAGTGGTGATATTAGCCAAAATACTCTTTGGGCTCACAGACATGTGACATCTAAGGTGACCAGGCTATGTTATGTGGAAATACTTGGGAATTACTCTTGCCCTTCCACTGATGCCACTTGGCTCAGCTGATCACTGTAAGCAACTCTGAGATACTAAAGAACTGCCATCCGCCCCATTTCCTTCTCCTTTCACCTCAACTAACCAAAATTTGTTCTTTCAACCTCTCCATGTAACTCATGGTTGATATCTTTCTTACAAAGCAGGACTGAAACAAAGACATAATAATCATCTACTAAAGATGCCTGGTGGTCTCACCTCATGTATTCTCTCTTCTTTAATAAAATGTAACTTATGACACCCACATTAATATGCTTTAAAATGAGAATTGACTATTTGGAAATTAATCATCTACTGAGTCATATTTACTTTGAAATCTACCATGAGCCATTTTCCTGTTATTCTCCGCTTCATATATTTGATGCCTTCTTTGCATTTTACATTTCATCATGTTGAATTTCATCTGGCTGATTCACTTTTACTGAATCCTTTACAAATGTGAATTTGATTACGTTTAATTAAACTCAGTGGATGCCTTGAATGACCAAAATATGACAAATTTATGCCTCAGTGTCTGTCAATCAGTTCTACGAGTTGTTAACAATCTCCATTTAAAGCATATCAAGTGGGCATATCAGGGTTGCAAGCCTAGACTTGCTAATTTTACCTTCATTGACGGATTAACTAACAAGCCTACACTTATCAACGGAATTTTATATATTTTCTTTGATTATGTTCCTTAAGTGTCCTTGATATTTACACATTCTGCAAGTCTTGTGTGTTATTTTTTTATAGTAAACTACAATTGCAGATATCAAGCAGCAAACACAGAAACTCAGACAAACCCCAAGCTACGCAATTCCATTTTGTGTACAAACAATTAAATGTCAGTCTTTCAGGGCGTATCACATACTTTATTGCCTTTGAAAAGAGGCTTTTGTTTCTTGTTTATGAGGGAAATTATATGCATAGCTTCAATTTTCATGAAATGTTTCAGCCAAAAAGAAGACATTCTCAGTGAAGGAGCATTAATATTTCAGTGCTACCTGTAAATTAAATTCTACAGTAGTTCCCTATCTTGCTACGTAAGCCACTCTTCTAGTCTGGTCTTCAATACCTTTTTATTTCAAAGCTATAAGCTGTTTTGTTGTGATAATTTGTTAATATTTTAGAAACTTAGAATTCTGAAGAGTGTGTCATGTCACATGGCTATCCAATTATTTTATTTGACTTTCAGCAAACAAACGAGAATGTCATGCTGAAGATTAAGACCTTGATCTCTTATGCAGATAATACACACTGAAAACCCTTTATATACATGTGCAGTTAATCACTAAAGTAAAATATTTTACTGAGCACGTATACATCCAGCTGGCAGGCTGCTACAATGGCAACACATCTGCTGTGCATTGCTTAAACCTGAGAACTTAACTGAGTTATGGAGAACACTCTGAACAGACCAGAGTCTCAAACAAGCAAAAATGTCTTCTTCAGGAGTGGAACAAAGCTGCACTGCATTTTGGAGCTGGTAGGTGATGTAGTTCTCACACGAAGAAATTCAGTCCTTTCCCCAAGAATCTGAATCAGCTCTTTAAGCTTGTATTCTTAACATTTCTGTGTCTCATTCTGATAGTTCCCTCCCCCCCACCCCCCAAGTCCCATAGTATCAGAATTATACCTTAGTTGTTTCTTTTGTGTTAGTCGTATGAATTAGCTGCCCGTCCATTTGATCTTGCTGTTGATTTTACTTTATTTTCTCTTTATGGCTTGATAGACTGAATCTTTTTTGTATGCAGCCTCACTAGTGAAAAAAACCCTGATTTTAATAATTGCTTCTCGATACAAATATGGCATCACAGTGATCAGCAGCCGATTTACCCTTAGCTAGTTTTGCCTCTTAAAGGTAAATATTAGGTATTACAAATGTTGCATGTATTACAACCAGCCAGCTTCTGTGAGGAAACAGCACGACTTTGGGACTCTTGGATCCAGACCTGCCAATCTTGCAGACCATTGCTTTTGGTCATTGCTGTTCCTCAGAGCTGCAGGAACCACCGGTCAGCACAGAGATATAAGGATAGCAAACAAGGCTGGCCAGCTTGAACCAAAAGGTTTTTCCACCCAGAAGGAAAATATCTCTACCTCACATCAGCTGAAGCTTTTGACAAAGACTAGAAGGCCACTTTCTTCAAATATGTCGACCTATGGTTGTATAGGAAAGCCATGCTTTTATATGTACAGACATGCAAGAACAAAGCTTGCAGGGGAATTCTGAACTTGCTTGTCTACCCAAGCAAGATCTGCATGCAGAGAGCAGGCAACCAGCCTAAAACCACTGTTTGCTTACCCCTTAACCCCCAGAGATGATACAAGAGAATTTTAATCTTCTTCTGCCTGTTCTACCATCCTCCTCTGTAACCTGAGGGCTCGGGGATACGAACTTCTTTCAGATGTTACTTCAAGATTTTTAATTTAAGGCCAATTTCCTCACACATTGACAGCACTTATTAACTTACATGAGCAAAGTTCTGTATTTCAGTATGAAAAGCCTGGAGTTAGAAATAAATATTAGAAATCGGTATTTTATTTTTTCTTATGAAAAAGCTCCTTGGAAAAAATAGGTTTTGAACAATGTTATTTAATCACATAATGATAAATATAGTAAAAGAAGAGATGTGTCCTAATAGAATTTTTACAAACCAAGAAACAAGCTATGCCTAGAAATATATAATATGGGATAATACATGTGTCATACTGGTACAATGGAAAAACTTAATCAAGAAGAACCAGGCTCTACTCATATACTACTTAAGGTCGGCCACTGAACTAATTAGAAGGGTGTTTACTTGATAAAAGAGGTGCCTAATCTGATTTTTATCTTAATGTAATCTGAAAAAGTCTGGTTTACCCAGAGAAGAATTTATCTGATTGGGGTTATAAGCACAACTCCTTCACTGGTTCATGGAATTTCTAGAGACAGCTATTTGATTTTAGTGTGGAAGCAGAAAGATTTTGTTATAGTAGAATCTTGTCATTTGCTGCTTTCAGGCCTCAATTCACAAAGAACTTAAAAACATGTTTACTTTAAACATATTGCTGATTGGTGCTGGCTGTCCGAATGAGAGGCTGAGCCACACACTTCATCGTCTGTCTTCTGGCCTGTGATTGATTGCCTGGATCTTGTGAATGCAAAGCACTGGACACAGCCCAGAAAATAATACTTGCCTAAATAATGAAGCTCAAAACCCCTCCTAATCCCCTGGATTTCAGCACCCTCGGCTGTACGTGTGAGGCACAGGGAAGCACAATAACGTGCATCCTTGAACACCTGCCCTTGCAGCACGGTGTCCGGCGAGGTCTCTCAAGTATCCAGCGAGGGAATTCCCCACAGCCTGTTCTGCAGCCATCCCCTAGATGTGTCAGAACCAAAAAGGCAGGCAAGTGATAGCCTTTCCCCCGCCTGGCGTGCCTGGCCGAGGCCCCAGCCTACCCCGGGGCAGGCATCTTCACGCCTTCAGGACCCTCTGGTCATCCATCGCTGTGGCAAAGCAGACTAAAGACTCAGGGGAACACTTCAGTGATCCCTGTATGGACTAAAGGAAGGAGGCTCAGGGGTCTCCTAACCCCTCTTCTGTGTCTGAAGGCTCCAGGGACACAAATCGGAACACCACAGAGCTGCGAGGAGGTGGGGGGCTGGTGCCTGAATGCTGGGCTGAGGTGCCACTGGAGGAGCACAGAAATGCTTCTGACAGTTCTGGTTAGAGCCCTGGGGGACACCCAGGACGGAGCCCCGAGCTATTCTGTGACTGCGGTGACTTGCATTAAGTTCAGAGACCCAACATAAAATGAAAATTAACCGTTTGCAATGAGACAAACGCTTTATATAACTTGTAGCCTGAGAACTACTAGGCTAAATGACCCTAAATGAATCTTTTCATACCCTTTTAGAGTGTGTGGCATGGAGCGTCTCTTGGTGACTACTAAGTGAAAGTGAAGGTAAACCGAGGTAACACTGTCACAAATGTATTTGCAACATTGTTACAAACAAACAGCATGAATCAATTAGCTATTATTATCATGAACATAAAATCAATGTGACACGTAGATTTCCATTTTTACCAAGAGACTACCATACCTTCTGGTGAGTTGTTAGAAATAAAAATTCAGGATATTATACTGAATTGGTAATACTTGGGGCTGGTTACATGTCCATTTATACTGAGTCTTAATTCAGCTTTTTCAATAATTTTTTATGACAGATCCGAGTTTGACTGAAGTCAGCCCCAACAGTTTCTGTTCAATAGTGTTGGAATAGGAAATACTTTAAAAATATTTTCTTCTTTCTCTGTTCTGCATAGCAGCCTTTCAGTTTTTCCAGAGATTTTTAATAAGGAACATATGTTGTAAATTTCCTTCAACAACTAGATAACACTTTTCTGGATATACTCACTTACTAATACTTTATGTTTCATAGGAGTAATTTTGTGTTTCCCACAGGACCCATTTCCAAAGATAAGCTAGTAGACAGATAGATATCTGACCGTAAATCACAAGAATTTTTGTTAGCTATGAGCCAGAACAGATTTGCTATTTGATGTTTATGACTAATAAACTCTAACCAGTCAGACAAAACTATCATCTAAGGCTGTGGGCCATGTTCTCACCTCAGCTGGATCTTGCTGAGCAGATTTTTACAGTCTGACCTACTCAGACAAGTGTCTTCCCTTGCAGATCACCCCCTGAACCAGGGAAGCAATCGGAGGAGTAGGTGACTATTTGGCCTGCAAAAAGCCGGCAGAATCCTGTGGACTGGCTTCCTAAATCACTCCCATGCAGCCAGCATATCGACAGGGCTGACCGAACACCCACAGATGGCATCAGAATGGTATTGCACAAACGCTCTGATGTTTTACATCGTTTTGTCAGCTCACTAAATGCGATCTCTGTCGTGAGAGTAGAAACAGTGCACAAAATTTTCACAGGAGACTTGAATCATTTTCTGGTTCTGAGTGCCCTACTTCTCCGAGTTAAGAGTGCGTCTCAGTAGTCTTTTCCAGTATGTAGGTTCACACTTACCTTGTAATTACATAAGGTGCAAAACAAAGTATGAAAGTACCAATAAAGGTACTTATTTTCTTTGTTGCTCGCTGCCTCCGTCTCTTTTGTTCTTCTAGACAACGCTCTCTTACACTGTGTGACATTCAACACAAACAAGAACATGAATCACAGTATCAGGTAGCAGATTTTAATGGCTTTACTTATGGAATGATGGAAATCAATCTTTCCAGTAACTGTGGTATTTACATAAGCCGATACCAGGTGCGCTGCATTTATAGGGGACATAACCGATTATTAATGCATCGTATGATCATCTTACCCTCCAAAAACAATTAGTGAGAAATACATGATTACATATTTATATGCACACACACCCACTATATCAATTTATATACAGTCAGATTGGTGGAATTCAGCCTTAAATTCAGCTGCAGCTCCTTTCTGAATTCCAAATTTGCAGGCCAGAGTTTGCCTCATGATATCCAGTGATTTGGAAAATATCCAGAGTGGGGTAGGCAGCATGCTCCTTCCCTAGAAATAGCGATTCCAGCACCACTACCTTAGACAGGAGGAACTCCCCAGCAAGATAAGCAATAGAACACAACGGAACCATAATAGGAAAAAACATGCCCTGAACATACAGCCCAGCACCGGAGCATCCACTATATCCCGTCGCTGTGAGCCAGGTGGCCATTAACCTTTCGGCAGCCCCTGCAGCTCCGTATGGCTGCCGTGCGGAATGCTCCGCAAAGCCGGGAATTGCATAATAAATCCACAATGCTGTGATATTCTGACTCCTCGCCTCAAATCAGCCTTGTTCCCAATTAAACACATATAAATTAATCACCCCCCGGGTTTTTTCCTACCTGTGACATTTTAGGACAAGAGCTTCTCCTTTGAGATCCCTGGTGATGGTCTCACCAGGCCCACCAGAGAGCTGCTAAGACCCTTGTGTGCCAGCAAGGCGATGGGAGCATGGGGCGGAGACCATGCTTCCACTGCAGGCAGTCTCCTTTGATGGCAGCACATTTGCTCGCTGAGAGAGGGATACAATGAAAGCCCATCCTCCTCCTCTACCTGCTCGTGTTACTCCTCTGCTCGCTGTGCACAGGGAAGTGGATGAGCTACTACCTTCTCCAGGCAGGTAGGTCCAATGGGCACCAACTGGTTGTATCTCCGAGAGAACCAGGGCCACCTCTACCTGAACAAACCCTTTTGGGAAAGGGCAAACCCAAGCCAGACTGCAGTCCTGAAATCCCTCTCTACACACGTAGCAGCACTGCTGTGTGTTGACTCATTGCACGGGTCTCGTGGTAACGCAATCAGGTACGTCTCAGGCAAACCAAATGGTCCGGCCACGCGCTGTATTTCCTGACTGCTTGGCATTGGTCTCTCCGTTTTTATTGTGAATTTGTAATTGATGACTCACTGCCAGGTCCCACACTCCCATATGTTAATAGCTGTGAGGTTTATGGCCATACCCTTACATTCTTTGCTCTATCTGGAAATGTTTGATCATCATCTAAACGCATGCTATGTCCTGAGGATCTCACTGTGCTTTGGTGCTGTGGCCGTGAGTTCTTGTGTTACCTTTTGGTTGTGTTAAAGAAAACTTATTTCCTTTGTCCCATTTTATAAATGGTCTTACATTCCTGGTCCCCAGATCAATTATCATGAGGTGTAAAATGAAATAAATACTGGAGGGAAAGTTTATTCCCCTTGAAATAACAAATCATCTTATTCTTAAAGAATATGCCTAAGTAGAATGAAAACACATCTGAAAGTGTTACATGTTGCATGTCTGAGTTATTTGCAGCAAGAAATGACAGCTGAGAAGGAAAAAAAAATTCCACCTTTCCAAGGGAACCTATATGATTTCAATTCTGCAAGAGCTGGAGAACCTGGAGTATTTTTAGATGCAGACAGATGAACTTAGACGTTCAACAGCTTCACTTAAGACCTGTCATATTGCATTCATAGTAACCCAGGCACACAGTGATATAGGAAAAGAAATCTCCAAAATTGGTTCAATTGAGGTGTTGTTAGGGTGTAGAAGATGGTGTATTTTTTGTCTCTACCAGTTTCCCCAGTTATGTCTTTTCCTTACTGGCACACACGAAGCTGTCTTTGACTCCTGGAGCTCACGCATGACTTGGGAAGTCCTGATAGACTTCAACCAATTTCTTTTGTTCAGCCTTTCCAGATGTAGCTAATAAATACCATATCACAGAGGAAGGTATTTTATCTCACTCCTTCATATAGACAATGTACACAGATGAGTATTTTGCTTTTGCACACACTTTAATGCACTAAGATAAGAACATATATGCAAATTCCAGTAGTGACACTAGTAATAGAACTGGATTATTGACTAAGCTTTCATGTAAAGATTTTAATTTCCTGGAAAATTTAAGATATATCCCTTTGAAGGTTTGGTATTTTAAACAAAGTTTATGAGATACTGGACCTTAAGATGTGTAGAGCTGAACACACCAAAAAGATAGTATAGATAGTTTGAGTGAAGAAAAACATGGGTTAAGCACTTAAGTGAAGTCTTGCCGAAACCAATACCTAAGATAGCTTGGTCTTAAGGACAAAATCAAGGAAAAGCAGCATCCAGTAAAAATGCCTAAGCTAACTTGAAAGGACATGTGCCCTAAACATTCACACAAATTTGTGTGGTATTTAGAGGTTTCCTTTGTACTCGTCTTGAATGATCTTCAGAAGATCACTCGTGCCTTCCCGAGTCACAGGTAATAAAGCCATCTGTCATAATGCCTGTCACTAGACCCCCTTGCGGGTGGATTCTGAGTCATAGGAAGCAGAAAATTGTCTGTACACATTTCTCAGCCTTGAAACTAGACTGTGCAAAGAGCCAGAAAAGTCAGGGTAGTCTAAGGTGGGATTGCAAACTTTGTTCTCTCACATGCATGCTCCCAGCATCGCTGTCTACGCTGTTAGGTACTATAGTGAACACTGAAATTGCCTGTATATATACCACTTATATAATTCAAACGATGCTTTGTTATGTCAGACCTTTAGGAATGTCACTGACTGCTCTGGGAGACCTGCAGCCTTTGTGTAGCTCTCACAGCAGGGAAGGAAATCGGAGTCTGGCCCTTTCGGCAGCAGTAGCTGTCACCAGTTAAGGCAGCACCACTGTGGGGCGAATCAGCCCCCATTTCTGTAGTCTAGAAAAGAAGCTAAAACTCTCCTTTCTTAGAGAGAGGTATTAGAATAACCTGATGTGAAGGATAAAGAAGAGTTAGTAATGCAGGTTACTCGCAGCAAATGCCTGTACAGCTCTGTCTCCTCTGAAGAAAGGAGGCATCTTTCCCGCAGCCCCACTGAATCCAGCCCTCGGTGAGATGAGCACAAAATGCACAAACGCCTTCAAATGAACCCAGACCAGAAAAAAAGCAGAGGAGGAGAAATGCCGTTGAGATCTTGACCCTTTTTCTAAACTTTGCTGTGCAGTCCAGGCATACTTTAAGCATTAGGCATAACGACTGCTATTTCAAATAGCCCCAGTGGGTTTACGGCACTGTCCTGGGACTAACCACCGCATCCCAGTGCGTGCAGGAACTCAGAGCAGCCAAGCCACAGTTTAGCAACCAGACAGCACGTAGGGCAGAAGAGTGTTTTTTCCTCTATGTGACTTGGTGAATAAGGGAAGATTTATACATGTGTTTCTCAAGAACAGTAACAGGACTTGCCCAAAGTTCTGGTCTGCATTCTTGGTCAAGAGACAGATCAAACAGCTTAACTGGACTGTTCTGAGCAAATGTTTCTCTGTATCTCTAACAGTGCGCTGTCCTGCCCTGATCCTTTCAGACTTATTTGCCTTAGGCTTAGGAATCCCCAAAATATGACCTTTTGTTGAGGACAGCCACATGTGCTCTCAGTTCTGCAGCTCAGCTCCCGGCTGGCTGCAAATGGAGAGAGCTGGTGTTTGGCTCCAGCTCGCAGAGCAAAGGACAGCGAGGGAGGTCAGGTGGGACGCCTGGCGTGGGACTGCCCTCTTTGCTCCAAGCTTTCCTCTCTTCCAGGCAGACTTCTTCCCCCGTATCACACAGCAAATCTGCATCCTTCCACATTCAGACCTAGCCTGTTCATGCAAGATTCATAGTTTGTGCATACTTCTTGACATGACTCTTTTGCGCAGCATCCCAGCACACATTCACACCCCTTTGGTGCTTGCCTTCAAGCCCATTCTCCTCCCAGCCCCCAGAGACTTTTCTCCTCCTGTGCCTAGGCACAAGAGGCTTAAAGATTCTCATTTGAAATGAACTATATACATCCCTCGCTTTGCCATACGAACATTGCTACTGAAGTCTCTCTCTCTCAGATTTAAGCATAGGCATTCAAACATATGCGTTTTGCAGGTGTTATTCCCTTACAACTCTGCCTTCAGGAAAGATAAAGTTACAGAGAGCACAGCAATAGGGAATCTGCTGGGTGAAAGAGCGGCACCCAGCACCCAGCTTCCCTTCTGAACTCTGACTGAAGGGACATGTGCAGCCTCAGCCTGCTCCCTCAGGGATCCAGCCACGTTTTTGGGCTGACAGTGCCAAAAAATGCAAATCTATCGACCACTAAATCCACCTTCAGAAACAAAGGGCTGTGATCTGATCACTGTCTCAAATGGAAGCGGATGCTCAGACAAAACTGCCTGATTCTTCGCTTTCCCTCCCCCCAAAAAAGCCCTTAAGCATGCAAAAAAATAGTTGCTTCTGCAACCAGGAAAATAAACACAACTAACAAGAAACATGCAGAATAGAAACTGGCAAGGAGGATGCTCGTTTTCCCGCTCCCCATCCCCTGCTGTGATACAGATCAGACTGTATTTAACATAACACTGATCCCCATCCTCCTTGCTTCCTCTGCAATGACTAGTCTCCCTTGCTGAACGCACAGGCACCTTACCTGGGGTGGATGTCCACAAGCAGCACCAGGGTCTGCATAGTGATCACGTCAATCCGCTTACAGTGAAACCGTGCCACCTTCAGCACTTTTAGATATGTGAAACACAGGACTATAAGGGAGAGGAGGAAGCTGAGGGTGTGAAAGACCCCAGTGAAAATCACAAACTGTGTCCTGTCCTCTGGTCTCTTGTTGTACAGGGTGCAGGAGGCATAGAGGTGATGGAAACCCACCCAGGAGAGAGAAGCTGCCACTATCGGGAACGACACCGAGTGTAACCACGTGTAGCTCAGTATGAGAGCAGCATCTCTGTACCTCATTTTGGAGTGATAACTTAGAGGGAAGACCACAGCAATCCACCTGTCAATGCTCAAAGCTGCCATGCTCAACATGGAGTTCGTGGTGAGAAAAGTCTCCAGGAAGCCCACAATGTGGCAGATCTGATCTCCTCCTGGTTGACTCTTGTAAATGATCCCAGCCAAGGTCAGGGGCATGTTCGAAACAGTCATCAACAGGTTGCAGAAGGTGAGGTTGAGGATGAACAATCCCGGGACCTGCTTGCGGATGTCAGCGCTGTACAGGAAGCACATCAGCACCAGCACATTGGCCAGCAGGGCCACGAGCATCAGCACCACCACCACGAAAGCCAGGATCACCTCCCAGATGCTCATGGTGCGTCCAGTCACAGGAGGGACATCTCCGAAACTGCGCCGTGCCGGCACCCAGGGAACATGGTGCGAGGCGCGCTCACCTCGCCCTCCTCCCCAGCCTGCTCGCACTCTTGCATGCCCTCCGTATTTTTAGAAGAGCTGCAGTTTTTTTCTCCAACCTCCCCCTCCTCGCTGTTCCTTTCCACGTCAACGCTTTCCGAGACGTGCACAAAAGCACTGGGAATGCCCATCAAACTGCGAGGAGGGCTTAAAAAATATCAGCAGGACTGAACCACTGTCTCCATTCGGTCCATTTGAAGGAGAGCAGGTTATTCTGAGAAACTGCTCTCCTGAGGTCCCTAATTATCAGCCCCAAGCTTGCAAGCAATTCACCGAATGAATTGTGCTCTCTTTCTCTCTTGCTTTCTGTCTCTCTCTCGCTCTCTTGCTCTTGCTCTCCCCTCCCCTCTCCTCCAACCCTCACTCCCTTCCAGGCTGAATGTAACCTGCTTTTTATGATCACAGATAAAAACCCCATTAATGGATTAAAGCATGCACACTGCTGGTGATTCGCAAATGTGATTATGTCATCCCCCTTCCACAACCCCTCCCCTTCTCCTTGCGATTGTGACTAGACTTTCCTCAAGAGAAATCCCATGCTTTCATTTAATTGATTTAGCCATTAATTTGCAAACAGCCATGTAACCAAATTCCTGCACTCCGGTGCGTTTCCTACATTTCAGTGCATCACTTTCACAGTTGCTGCTTGCTCTCACCCAGGGCAGGGTCTTTCTTTTCATCAAAAAGATGGGGGGGGGTGGGGGGTGGGGGTGGATGTATTCTGCTGCTTCTCTGGAGCTCTCATTAGGCTATCAGAATGATTTTACTGCTCTAGTTTAGCACTTTACACTCCTGTGTCTCCAAGCATGATACATAGGAGGAAAACAATTGCCTGATTGCCTGCCCTCCTCCTTTAAAAGCAGGAAACCCAAAGCCCCAAATGCCACTGTCACACGTCCAAGGTCATAGAGCAGGTGAGCGGCAGAGACAGCAACATGCTGCCTGTCTCGCTATTCAGCTGGGCTTTCTCCCCTTCCACAGCCTTTCCTTCTTCCTAATGAAAGCCTCCCTCCCTGGGAGGGTGAGCATCCTGCGAGATCAGAACCAAGCAGCAGCTTGGCACAGGAAATAGGAATAAGCCTGTATAGCACATAATTAGGTGTTAAAATTCAGTTTGTATTAAAGGACGGAGTGGGAACTGTTTTCTGATTGCCTTTCCTGTCTCTTTAAAACAGTTTTAACTGGGAATGCTGAGACTTTGTGAGCAATCGGGACAGCTTTCTCATCAAGGCAGCCAAGCCTTAATCCCTGCACAATAAGAAAGCAAAAGATACCCTGCAGCACAGTTATTGTGGTTTAGTAAGTGCCTCTGCACGTGTGCGAAAGCTGGATGCTTAGGGGGATTTGTCCTCTGTGCTCACAGCCCTTGCCAGAGCCGTGCACGCTGGATTTACAGCAACTCTTCGTTGGGCTCATCCGCTCAGTAGCAGAGCTGTCACCCTGCAGGCTGTCAGAGCTTGGTATGTTGTAGGAAGGCCCCTTCTCTTCCACACCTCTTGTGTTTTGTTTCCTTAAACCCGGCTTTAAAGGGCTGATGGAGACGGGAGGCTGGGACTCCCGGGACAGTTTAGCTGGGTATGTAGGTCTTGCAGGGACCCACGCAGCAGGGGGGAGCGGCTCAGGGCACAGAGCCCAGGCCTTTCCGTGAGCCCCGTGAGCTCCCTGTCTCCAGATCACAAGTGCTGGGTTGGATGAGGAGCAGGACTTCAGTGTCTGGTCTTTTCCTGAGGCACTGATCCAAAGCCACACGAGAAAAGCCTGAAGGTGACCCTTTTAAGTAAGAGGAGTCTTTACCCTCTTAGGAGAGGTAGGCTAAGGAGATGGGAGAGAAGACGCAGATCTCGCTGCTGCTGCTCCTGCACAGAACCAGAACCTCAGCAAGTTTCTTTCTTGGGTAGGAAGCAACAGCCCTGGCTGAGAGAGGTGTCCTGGCACCAACAGCCCGAGCAGGGTGTCCACCTCACAGTGCCTAGCGTGATGCCAGCTTAAAGCTCAGCAAGCAACGACAGCCACGGCGCCACGGCAAGAAGCTGTATGAGTCGGGAGCCACCGAGAAGAAAAACATGGCAAGACTTGCTGGGATGCCAGGAAGGGCAGGGAAAAAGGAGGGGGAAGCCTGGTGCCATATGGGAGGCAGGTACTCCATGACAGTGGTAGAAGGGGATCTCATGCTGACTTGGTGTGAAGGTGATACCTGGCTCCTCCTTCCCGCACCCAGCCTCCTCCGTGGCTCAAATCAATCCTGCAAGGCCCCCAGCTGCACAAATCATTCAAGACCCAGCAGCACAGGCACCAGGTAATTTAGCCATTTATCTTACCTTGCGACACACGAGGCTATGGGTTCATCAGAATGCTTTCCTGAAGCCGTGTGCTGTCTCCCCCTTAGTGAGCGGAGGTGCCTCCTGGATTCTAAAGCTTTGCTCGTGAGCAATTCCCTGGTGTGACAGGGGCTCTGGCACCACTGTCAAGCCTGGGTAGACAGGGAGGGAGGGAATCTGTGTCTGGAGAAAAAGGATTAGGGGTGACAGTCACGAAAAGAGGATTTTCCCAAAGTGATAGATAGATGTGAAATAATGGGAGGCTGAATGAGATAGTTCAGTGAAGCAGTGATGTGATATGAAAGGTCAGGTCTGGGGGTGGCCTGGGATAGACACTGCAGTGGGCTTGTCATGAAGGGGCCCATGTGGAGCTGATATTGTGGAGGAAACGGTGGTGGTGGACATATCTTTAAGGGCAGGAGAGGCTGGCAGGACTGTGGACTGGCTCTAAAGGATCTCTTTACCAGGGCGTGGAGAAGCATACAGGGGTGGATAGCTGCAGGATGGTCAAGACGAGACCCCCTGTATCCTCCGCATGGTGTCTAAGATCCTTCTTCCAAGACCTGAAATCTCCCCTCCCTCCACCTAGTTCTTTTTCCCCCAGAGCTTGGTAGGGTGCTACTACTGTTCATATCAGTGTGAGAAACCTAAATTAAAGCAGCAGGTTTGGCATGTCCTTCAGCAGTTGCTGGCCTAAATGAATGAAGCATTCGCAGTCTTACCCTTCACAGTTTACAGATTGCTTTTTCTATTCTGTTCTATTCTCCTATCAAGCTATTTTGTGTGGTACAGGTTTCTCAGGTAAAGAAAACATTGTTAGCTGTCAGGCTGGACTCCCAGTGTTTACAGGAAAAATGTTTACAGGAAAGGGCTTAAATCGACAGTCAAGTGAAAAAGTTTTCTAGATTTCAGGAGAAAGCTGAAGTTTTCTCTTGATGATTGACTTGAGTCTAGGTATGTATGCCTAACTCTAAAGGCCAAATAATTTACATAATTGATTCCCCTGTTGGAATGAGGATATTTACTGAATGCTTCTGGATTTATTTATCATGTGTACCTAAGACAGCATGATGGACCAATCAAATAATTTCATTTCATACAAAGCAGAAAGAAATAATATGCTGTGTGTGTGTCATGGTTTAGCCCCGGTCAGCAACTGAGCCCCCAGCAGCCACCCGCTCGCTGCCCTCATGTCAGGACTGGGGAGAGAACTGAAAAGGTCAAAGTGAGGAAAGTGGTGGGCTGAGACGGAGACAGCGTACCCGGCCAGGCAACACCGCGCACAGGAGCAAAGCAAAGCCCGGCACTGGTTCCCCGCTGCCCGTGGCAGGCAGGTGCTCGGCCATCCCAGGGGAGCAGGGCTCCAGCACGCCCAGCGGGGACTGGGGAAGGCCAACGCCATCGCTCCCAGCGTCCCCCCGTCCCCCTTCGTCCCCAGCTCCATATGCCGAGCGTGACGGCGCATGGCACGGGGTATCCCTGGGGTCGGTCGGGGTCAGCTCCCCCGGCTGTGCCCCCCCAGCTCCCCGTGCCCCCCAGCCCGCTCGCTGTGGGGTGGGGGAGGAGCAGGAACAGCCTCGGCTCCGTGTAGGCACCGCTCAGCGGTCACGGAAACATCCCTGTGTCATCAGCACGGCTTCCAGCACAGACCCAAATCGTGGCCCGCACCGGCGGCTGTGAAGGCAATCAGCTCCAGCCCGGCCAAAGCCAGCACAGCATATTTTATCACTGTAGAGGAAATTAATGTGTTGCCGGTGATCCCCTAGTGGCAGGTGCTGCAAGTTTGGTTTGTGATATTTCAGTGACAGAGTACATTATGAATTAGCAATAAGCGCTACTAATAAACATGGATTTTTGCCGGTGAAGTCTGACAGTACTAGGGCTTGGTTTAGGAGATCAGGAGTCCTTTGACATTTGCTCCATTGTCAAGCACACAAAATCACAGAATATCTATTGCACTTTATATATATTAAATGCAGAGGTGACTGTGAAGTGGCACGGCCCAACAGATAGAGCACTGAGCTGGTAACCAAGAGATTTGAGTCCTACATGGCCACGGGGGCATCAGTTCACCAAACCTCTCCTAACTCTGCTTTGTCCCATAAACTCCTGGGGACAAAGGGAAGGAGTTTGTATACAATGAGGTCCTGATCCTGAGCCTTATCTTAATCAAATTTATCTGCAAATGACCACTTTTAGAAGGATCACAGAAATCTGTTGTCATTCCTTTACAATGGCCCTATAGCAAATGGTTTTGTGGCCTACATACCTCATGCATACCAGGTTACCCTGACAGAGCTATGATTTGTACTAGCATTGTACCAAACAGGAGGGATATTGCAACAATATGAAACTCCTCTAGGCAAGACATTATTTTTTTACTGTCCGTGCAGTAATTGTTATTACATTTTGTCTCTATTTGGCAATGGACAAAGGCACGAAGCTGATTATATCTTCCGTATTTTGGGTTGACCTCTCAATTTAAAAACATGTATGACATTTGGATGGAAAACTTGTTTTTGCTGTGGTGTCTGTGAAGGGAAGAACTTTCTAGGCATGTTGTCCCACTGAGAGGATGAAATAGCTACTTGGGATAAATGAAATTTTCAAAGTTATGTCCTAAATATCCTAGATAGGAGGCTATTCTGATGACCTAACTAAAACATCTAAAACACTCATTTCACAGGAAACTAATGTTTAAAGCTTTACACGACTGAGAAAACTACTTGAAAATCTAACCTGAAAATGCATTTGAGATCTGATACATTTCCTTTGAACTGAAGTTTGTAGCTCTCCAATTTTTCTCTGTCAAAATTGGGGAATCTCAGCTTCATGCTTTCACTGCACTTTCCTTCTCCTGTTGTCTCGCCTTCCTTCTTTGATCAGCAGTGTACAAACATTACAGGACTTTAATAACAGGAGTATTGACACATGGAAGAGATTGTTTCTCCTTTATCTGTGTCTTAGCCAGTTCAAAACCACCCAATTTCCCCTGGAAAGCCGGTGTGCCTGCAGCTAGTCCAGGGGTATTTCCTCTTGCCTCCACCAGCCTTTACTTTTTGTTCAGGGCTGTTTGGAGAGTTTGTAATAAATTCATGAACTGTAGAACCAGGTCGTTTCACTTTATTGTCAATTAAACTAAATTTTAGTAGCAGCAGCTTCTTTGATTATTTGAAGGTCAGGTGTCACACTGGAAAAAACAAAGTGTTGTCTGCTTTTATGTGAGTAAGATAATGTCTCACGAAATCATCATCCTGCTGAATCAATGGTGAAGTCTCACTGACTCCAGCCATCAGAATTTCACCATATATGTAGAGTACAGATAATGTGAGTAATGACTTGTGTAATGTCTACATACTTTGTCAGGATGGTAGACAGACTTAACTGGGCAGCTGGCCCTGGTAGTTCATTGCTCCATTGACAATGTCAGAAGGAGCAGAGAACACTTTCTCTTCTGTGTCTGCAAAACCATAACTTTTGATTCACTGTGTGGCAAATGATCCAAGCCTTTGGTCACCATGCCAGGGCAGAGGCTCAAGAACAGAAGGCACAAGAAAGCTCTTTAAGCACTCATGCGAATTGACTTTGGTCTATCTTCAGCCCAGTACCATGCAAAACCTTGGCAAGGCTGCTTGGCAGAGAGAGAAGCCTCAGCTCTGTCCCTCCTGGGCCCTGGCTGGCAGAGCGTCATGGTGCAGAAGTAGCTACTACACTTTCTCTGTCCTCTTCACTGACGAAAATTTATTTAACTTCAGCTCCCCCCTCTTCCTAGCCCCAAGTAACTAGCGTCACAAGTGGCCTCTTGCTCATTCCCTTGCTCTCCAGCAAATGCTGTGTGTTGCACACACCAAACGCTGCATGGCACACTGGGACTAACTGGGGGGTACTGGCCAGCCAGCCAGTTTCTCACGGGCCACCGCTTTGGGGAACTGGGGAGGGAAACCCTCCGCTGCCTTGCCATGCTGCTCTTGCGCTGCAAGTGCCACAACAGCCACAGCAAGGCTGTGCACCAGAGCCCTCTCGGTGAATTATTCATGGTCAGGTTGTCGCAGCTAGTTTGCTTCATGGAATTATAGAAACATCAGGTCCTGAGGCACATGGCTGATGCTTCTGGCACCTCTGCCTGCTGGCTGGGTTTTTAAGGGCTCTTAGGGCAGCTCAGGAAATCAAATCAAGCCGGCAGCAACAGCATGCCATGTGAACCTTTGAGTCAGGGACTCTTGTGGGTGGATGTGTGAGTAGGTGGAAGGCACAGCGCGCCCTTCCCCTGGGCTGCTTTTGCACCAGGTGAGAGCCTTCTTCCTGGGGACCAATTAGTGGATGAGCAAGCTCAGTCACTTGGTGCAAGTTGGAGAGTAACTTGGTCTCTCTGTGTTATTCCTGCAAGTGCGAGGTGTTAAATGACGTATTCCAGCATGGGGTCTGGTTCACAATTTGTATTTTGGAATCGCTCCATATCCATATGATCGATGATGCAGATATTGAGTCCCACTTCATCTTCATATTGAGCTATATTAGAATAATACTAATTTAAAGGAGAGAGTGCATGGATGTACATGCTTTATTTGGTTTACCTATAAACACAACAAGGAGGGCTCAAATAAAAGCTTGGCCAACACATTTTAAGTGCGCTACTATTTCTTGCAAAAGATATATTTATTAGCAAAGAATAAATAGATATATTTTAATGTTTTTAAAGACATAAGAGACTTCCAGGTTTGTTTTCTGACTTTTTTCATTCTCAACATGTTTTTACTTCTCACCTCTTTCTTACATGCAAGTGAATAAAATAATAACTAATTTTAAAATTAACATAATTTTCTTTGAGAAACATCTTTGAGAGATGTGGAAAAACTCAAAAGGACCAAACAAAAAAACCCTCCAATTTACATTACAATTAAATGAATATATCCATAATATTCCAGCCTTTAGAATAATATCAGTTCTTTCACAGAGGGGAAGTAAAGTTTTCCATCAGCTCTTTCACCATTCATCTTCTTGCATACACATCTGCCGAGGTTAGAATTATTCAGCACACCCCAGCACCCTTTCTGACTTAAACCTGGAAGGTATTTCTAGAAAGACTGATTTCCAGCCTCCAGGAATTGTTGAAATGTTATCTAGAATGCTACTCACAGCATCTGAATGAGAATTACCTTTGGAAAAGTGGGGAAAAGGAATTCATGCACTTGAAGTCTACTTAGAGGATGCCATCATTATTTGCAAGATGCATAGCTATTCTGATGTTATTCGCATGAAAACATGTCAATCAAATATCACCTGAATTTAAAAAACTGTTATTATTACTCTTACTCTGATGTTTTCCTGACAATGTTGTCATAAGGATGAGAGCAAACTGATGTGCATGTAAAAGGGGCTCCCTGAGTACCCGCGAGTGCGTCTCCCGTGAGGAGAGGTAATGAGGACTCCATCAAATATTGAGACTGCCTTGACAAGAGCTGCACAGTCACAACGGATGTCAGCATCCTTTCCTTTCCCAGGCTTGCCACGAGGATGTGGCCTGGCCCCTCAGAAAAGCGGAGCCGCCTCGGCAATGGATATAGCAACCTCAGCTCAGGTAGGGCTGCATTTCAGACTCACCTCTGGCAGAGGTCCAGCATGGGTTTAGGGCTGACAGGGTTGGCTTTGTTATCATGACTGTTTAAGGCCCAAGCTATGCCTTTCTTTGTCTTTGCTCTTGGTTTTAGAGACTCGCCATCATCTAGCCATGTGGTTAATTTGCAGTAGTAGCGGTAGAAGTCTCCAACAAATCCAAAGGCACTTTGTCTTCACTATGTCTGCCTATGTGTGGGAGGAAAGCTTTGCCCTGGGAAGTTTGTGCTTGTGAAGGTGACTTCAAAAGTTCCTGAAAAGGTTTGGAGACCTACAGCCAAGTGAGAAGGCAATGCAACTGGAAAGGCGCTCATTCAGGGAAAGTAATTAGGCTTAGGAGTGACCTCTGGTACACTGCTCATAATGCCACCTAGGATGTCATAGTCTCTCTGGGATTTAAACTGCTGTGGAAAAAGCATTGGATATTTGCAATGCAGAGGAAGAAAAAAGACAGCCACTAATTAAAAGACCAAAAATATTTTTTGGCGTCTGAAGACAGGCAAAACAAATTAATTCCCAGTTTTTCCGAAGGAAAGGCAGGACTGAATTTGCTAGATACTAGGTTTTATATCATTCCCATGTTCTGATAACAAGTGATACCCATCACGTCTACACTCTTCCAGACAGAATTTGTTCTCTTTACTCTGCGGTTCTTCAAAATGTCACAGCAGGATTCACTTTTGTCACACTCGCTCTTTTTAGATGTGCAGAATTTAAATTTCCTCTTGTTTTAAACTGGGCTAGCTCCTTCTCGCTCAGCAAAGTCAAAACCAGAGGCTTGCAACAGAAGGCTTTTAAAACGATACATAGATGTCAGAACCTGTTTCTATATAAAAAGCCATACGTGAATGTGCACTGTCATAACCTTTCATTTAACAATTAGCTAGGTATTTTGGTTTTTATAATTGCTTCTAGTACAGCAATTTTATGTGGCTATTCATATCTATTCACTTCTTGCATGAAATGCCTGTTATTAAAATTTTTATCTTGTAATTGAAATAAATGATTTTTGCTTCTTGTTTTTCTGTTGAGCAGAGTACCATTTCTCCTCTTTCTAATAAGTTCTGCAGGGGAGGAGGTTATTATACATATGGGGATGTTCTAACCAAGTATGTCTGCTTTATTAATGAAGGATATTTGGATCTTTGCCTTAGGCTGGGCAAAAGAATTTGGGTTCCAAATTTTTTTTTGCATGATCATACATATTTTTTTACACACCTTGCTTTTGCTTTGCTCCCCCTTACTGTGCCAGAGTTATGGACTTCAGAGCTCAGCTAATTGTGTATCACCTGCAAATTCTCCACCTGATTGCTTAACTATTTTAAATGTACTGGAAAACTTATTAATGCCTTTCCAGCTCAGGGAAGGTAACATTCAATTCACAGGTCTTTAAGAGACTAAAAGACTCCTTGCAAAGCAGTCTATCACAGGCTTATTTCCCTGCAGCAGCTCTTCTGGGTTGTGATTCCTGTGGATTTGTGATATATTGATAAGGTTTTATAAGGCTTCTTTTCACTGGAAGACTTTCTACACGTCCACTAACATTAAGGACTTTGAAATTCTAATGTTAATTATTGCTTTAACTGGCTTACCATGGTAATGAAGGAATTACGCAATCCCTTTAATAAGCCCAGGCAGCCTTTTTAAAATAGATATGTTATTTCCAGGCCTGTAGTTTGGGAAGCACTCCTAATGAGGTATGGCGTGCCCTTGCTATCAGTTCAGCCTTTTCATTTTAAATGGCTATTAGTGTAAAGGTTTTTATTTAGAACCTGTAAATCTAAGTCAACATTTTACAAACAAAATGGAGGGCATAAAGGAGGTGAATACAAACCATACTTGGTTTCTGTGTTAATTCATATCAATCATTTGCCTATCAAGCACAACCAGCAGGTTCTTAGACAGATTGTCACGTGAAATTACTACAGATGTGGCTATACTGGCATCTTCTTTGTAATCAAGAAAGATGGACTACCAGCCTCTGAAAAAATGCTTGCCTTCTTGTATCGAATTTTTAAGATCACAATGAACTGGAAAAGCTGATTCTGTGATCCTTTCTTGACACCAAACAGGACTTGTTTTTGAGATATCCCAGTTGCTTTCTACAGCTGGGAGCAAACATGATATTCATGTTATTGCAACTCATATGCAATGGCTCTCCTTGGGCCTAGAGCAGAGCATGTTCCAGAAAAAATACAAATGCAAAACTAATTAATGCATGAGTTGCTGTAGCTGATATATGGAGGTGCTGCAGCCTGCCTGGAGCAGCAGGAGATGTATCTGACCTGCAAGAGCTCACAGAGGCACTGGAGTCATGAAGTCAGAACACTGCAGGACTGTAAATGAATTTTAACAAAATGAAAATGCAAGGCAATAACCATGCTGATAGCATACCACACTGGATAGTCCTATCGCTGAAGAATTAAGCCAAATCTTTTTGCATTTCTGCTGGGCAAACACACGCTGCAATGTGTGCGGATGCATGGGTCAGAAAGCTATGGGTCAAGCATTCGTTTAAAATGCCTGGAGATTAATGTTTACTAAGTCCCTACTAGAAATAGGGTAATTGTATCAGACTGATTTCATTTATTTTAACTTGCTTAATTTAATTTGCATAGATATCATTTATGTGCATAGCCAATAAAAGATACTGGCTTTGATTGATTAATAACATCTCAGACTTTAAAAGACCTCTTCAAAATTGTCTGATGATGAAGGTGGCTTTTAATGGACTAAGATTTTTTGAAAGGGCTACTCTGTTCCTCGGGATAAAAAATTAGTCACCTGATGAAGAAATTTAAACTCTTTTTTCTCTTGATCCTGTTCTCCTCATGACCCAAAGACAGAGGACAGAGCCATCCACACTGCCTTTGGAGGTTAGGTCTCAGCCACCAAAACGAAGGATGATCTGAATTCTCTCTTGGTGACACCAGTGGCAAAACATTCATGTGTTTGAGAAGATCTTGTTCAGCCTGGAGAAGAGAAGGTTCCAGGGAGATTTGTAGTGGCCTTTCAATACTTAAAGGGGGCTTGTAAGAAAGATGAGGACAGACCTTTTAGCAGGGCCTGTAGCAATAGGGCAAGGGCCAATGGCTTTAAACTAAAAGGAGGAAGATGTAGATGAGCTGTGAGGCAGAAATTGTTCCCCGTGAGGGCGGCGAGGCGCTGGCCCAGGCTGCCCAGAGCAGCTGTGGGTGCCCCATCCCTGGCAGTGCTCAAGGCCAGGCTGGATGGGGCTGGGAGCAGCCTGGGCTGGGGGGAGGGGGCCCTGCCCAGGGCACTGGGGTGGAAAGAGATGGTCTTTGAGGTCCCTTCCAACCCAAACCGTTCTGTGATTCTATCTTGTTTTCTGCTAGTCTTCAAGTATGCTCACAGAAGGGAGGAACGAGAGCAAAGCAACAGGACAAATGCAAAAACTGGTGAAGTTTTCTTTAAAGTAACATTACCAGGCAAGATGAAATATGAGTTAAACTTCCAAGAAGTATCTTTTTCCAAGAAAGAAATTTTCCAAGAAAGAAAGTGACTGATTTCAAAACAACAGCCATTGTGAAAGCTTTCACCAAAGCACAGGGCATCATACCCACCTACCTGGACCTTTTGCTGATGTAGGGCTCACATGAACAAAGAATCACTTCTGTAACAGAGTATGTATAGCCAAAACACCGTATTACCACTTGTCTCCTATGAACATGGGAAAAATCCACCCGGATTAGTCTTGCTTCCAGTAAGTAGCTCAACCAAATAAGTACTGAGGTCTGGTTTTGATGCAGTTTCATATTTTCCAAGATACTCACCTGCCACCACAACCTGTATTCAATAGGTTAATAACATCCCTCATCTCTCCAGTAGCAGGAAGCATGTGAATAAAACTCCTCTAAAAAATTCATCATTTTCAGTCAACTAAAACTCTGCCTTGTCATCTCCTTTAAGTTTTTTTCAATGCAATAAATGTACAAAATAAACCCAAGCAATGAAACAAGTATTGGCTGCTTTCTCTGGCATTCTTATCAGTCTGCGTACTCCATGCGGGTTACTGATAAGGAAAGAAAACTTATGTAAAACTCACACAGAGAGATAGAGCCAAATTGGCATCCAAGATCAGCAAGCTCCTGATGCAAAAATTTGGAAAACTACACAGTTCACAGTAGGACTGTGTGATTATTAGCTGTAAATGAATGGGGACAGCTTCAGTTTGTTTTTACCAAGGACTTCTCATGACCAGTCTTGAGTGAGTGAGCTCCTACAATGGAAAAAGTGAATTTAATCCACATTCATATAGATTATGCTCATGTCTACTAGCTAATCCATTTGTCTTTTTATGACACTCTTCTGATAAAGGTTCAGAGCAACCATAAGAAAAGAAAAAAGCTACAACACAAGAAAATTTAAGGTTTGTGGACAGAGCAATTGAGGGCAGAGGCCCTAAAGTGATCTCTTATGGCCTTTATATCATAATATTCTAGAACATCTTTGACTTTTCATATATTAAATTTCACCTGATAGTTGAGAGTCTAGCTACAAAATCTAATTATAAGGCAGAAAAGAAGAAAGTGATGAAGTTTTGTCTATGTCCTTAATCACTATTTGATTTTTATCAACCCTAGGCATAATAAACATCACCTGCAATTATCTCCCACACAGAAAGATTACTTCCTTTTGTCATGAATACCTGTCATCCAGACCCAGGAGCCCTAGGTTGTTATTACTCGGGGCTCGAGGAACACCTGCGTTTTCTTGGCAAGCTCTGGAAATTATAATGTTTTAGCAGTATTCATGTAAGAATTTCCTCTGCATTCATGAGTATCTCATTGATCTGGTAGCTATAAAGCAAGAAAAATTAAAGGAGTTGCTGACTGATTTCTTTTCACCGTGTTGAGGATCTTCTACTCTTCATCACAAGTTTTGGATGGATTGCGTAATTACAGAAAGTCCCCACTTTATTTGTGGGAAAGCTGAACTCCCTAAGGATTTGGACAGAGAGCTCCAAATGTATTTTATACTTTCCTGACAAAATGCTGATGTTTTCCCCTATGCAGAAGGAAAAAATTCTAATTATTGCTAACAAAAGGTTTATTCTCTTTTCAATTTAATTCAGTTAGCTTCAAGGAGTTGTTCACCCTCTACCTCCGGACCCCGGGAGGTGAGGAAGCACTGCAGCCAGCAGGAGTATCTCCACGCCTGGAGACACGAGCAGTGTCCCTGCAGCCCTACAGCCAGACGATGCTGAAGCTTTTTCTACCTTCTAGGCACATTTTTTTTAAACTGAAGCAATGTCTTAAAAAATGGATCTAAATGCAGAGAAACTGAAGTTGTCTCCACACATCTCTTCTGCAGTATTTCCTCATTTGCAAGTCGTGTTGCCATTTTGTCCCTCCAGCTGTTATAATTCCTCCCCTCTGTGCACAGGCTTCCCCCCATTTTTGATACCAGCTATGTAAGTTCACAGTGGGGTTCGAATTTATTTTCTTCTCATGTTTCTTGCAAGTTAGTGGAGGGAAGCAACCAAAACTTGGAACTCTGATACTCTCTTTATTTCTTTCTCAGTAGAACCCTTTAACATCTGACAGTCTGCCTCTTCTTTGGTGTTATCTTAAAGGAAGGAAAGGGCATTATGATGCGTTATATTGGAAAGCACACACAGAGAATAAAAAATTCAATCCAATTAGTACAAAGTGCAGGTCTCCTCCTCAGGAAAACCTCTAACACACATTGGCAGGGCAGAGATTCAAATGTCAGTGACCCCTCACAGATAAAGACCTTTTGAAACAGCTACCAAACTGCATTCTAAGTCTCTTGGACAGGAGGATGCCTGCACTGAACCTTGTGTGCACTTTCTCAGCCAGGTATTTTGCTGTTAAAGCCTGGTTTGAGAGCCACCTTGCTGGCCAGGCTCATGCTCTGGAGGATCTTGGCAGCGGTGATCAATGTATGATGATGGTTGGAAACACCTCAAAAGGCACCAGCCAAGAGACCTCAAACACTCCATAAAAGAGTCACATGTGGGCTCACGCTGTGAGGATTTCGAGGCAGCTTTGGCCAGAAGCAGAAGTGATGGTGGAAGAGGTGGAAGAGGAACATGTGCTTTAGGATGTATGAGTAAGCCTGTCCTCCGGCTCCTAGCACTGAAGGACCTACTATAAAGACCAGCTAAAGGCCTCATTTATGGTTTTGAGGAGACCATTATAACACCTCAAAATCCCTGAAATTATTGTTTCAGCTGTGCCCATTTCTTCTGTTCGTGACCCCACAATGTCCTCCTCGCTCAGTGGAGGCCAACAGCTGCCTGCCAAGGTAGACTTTTGGGCTGCCAAAAGAGAATAGGACCTGCCCTGGGAGCAGGATCCAGTGTGCACTGCAGAAAGACCTGTTTTTTACCTACAACATGCATTTTAGTTCTCTTAATCCACACATCAGGCCAGAAGACTGTGTTTAGTAATACCTGTCTGCTTAGCAGATAGAGAATTAAGCTACCAGTTTAGGTTCTGTTTAATAATTTAAGAACTATGAGGGGAAAAGTGAGTGTGTTTGTGTGTGTCTCGTGTATGCAAACCTCTGTACTGGAATATGTACGATGAATAATATTATTTCTCCTTGCCTGCAGATACTTACAGGAAAAGCTGCAGGGCAGGCTTCTCATGCATGTCTTTCTTGCAAGGGTCATGATATTTGAATTTTCTCCACCTTCAATCCCTGGGTTGTTCATAAGGTTGGATATATTTTATAAAGCATCCTCTCCTTTCTGAGAGCTTTGCCCCACACGGTGCAGGAGGGTGCCTTTGGCCTGGGGGAGTCATGCGGTGGCTAAAGGCACTTCGCCAATGCCCTGGGTGCAACTCCCATGCCCACACTGCCACGGCGGGGCAAGAAACGTGCCTGAAACCATCCCAGGTCACGGCTGGCAGTCTACTGCCACATCACAGGCATGCCACCTGCCTCTTTAGTGGCATCTCATATAAATCAGTTGGAGAGTGTGGTACCAATCTCTATTCACATCTTTGTGCATTATTTACCTGTACATTCATTACTCAGAGGTGGTAAGGTAATTGAAAGGTCATAAAATTGGAATCTTTGATTCCAAAAGGCTGGGAAATTTCTGCTTATGAATTCCATGTGGTCCCTGGCATGACTTCCAGAAGGAAATCTCCTAAGGATCTGCCCATCTTACAGGCAAGTAAAAACATCAAAAAGACTTGATGGGTTATTGCAGGTGGAGGACACGATAAAGCGATGTTGAAGCAAATTCGGGGGCATTATCAACAAACAGCTTGCTTGGTCTAATAAACCGAAAGTGTAATTCTAGAGGCAGCCCATCTCCCTTAGCAGCAGGGACATCCAAGCTATGTATTCCCAGCGTTCCCAAAGCAGGATAAAAGCTCATCTTTATCCACTGAGTCATGAATCAGCTAAAATCAATATTTTTATTTTAAAGTATGGTTTGAGATTTTTTTTTTTCTTTATAAACCTTACGGGATGAGGACTGCATTGCTAAATCTCAGCTTTAAAATAATTTTTTCCTGACAAGACACGCATCACTGAAAATATGGGCCTGTAATGAAAGTGATGGCACAAGTTTACAGCACTGCAAACACAAACGTGCAATGACAGTATCTTAGCATAATGCTCTGATTTTTACATGTATGTTCTTCAAAAGCCATTTTGCTTCAGTCAGATCCCACGAGGGTTTAACTCACAACAAATGTGAGCAAAGAGGTTGTGTGATTTTCTAGCATCAAATACAATGGTCTAATCTGTGGTGGCAAAGGGGATGTAGCAGTGTCTAAACTATCCCCACGAAGATACTCCGGTGTGGATGGTGTCCCTCGCTGTAGCAGCAAGCATTTACTACCTCTTCCTCGGTCACATCGTATAGGTGTAGGGGCTGCAATCGGTGCAGCCCTGTCCTGCTACTGTCCCAGAAAGGGCTGGAGGCTCATTACAGCCTCAGCTGAGATCCCTCAATGAGGAAGGCAGAAAAATACCCCCTCTGCTCCATTCCTGAGCTGATAACAGGAAAACTGGGTTTGTAATCTTGTTCATTCTTCTTATACTTCTCTCTTTCCTAATAGTAATATAGTTATTTCTTTCCTGAGCATGATAATAACCCTTGCTTCTGTAATCTTCCTCGGTGAAATACTACAGACAGACAGATAGATAGACAGAGATACAGATAGAGATACAGATAATATCCATGAATATTGCAGGATATTACCTTTAGCCACCAAAGGATAGGATTACTTGCTGTGCAACTTTATTAAGCATTCTATTAGATGACTTTCACCAGAGAAAGCTGTATTATAACATGAGTGAAAAAAGCGCAGGGCCTGCAACAAAAATCCTAAGAGGCAATACATTATCCAAGCTGAACTTTAAATCTCCTAAGAGATTCTGGTAACAAAGTGCTGTCTCTTTTCCTCAATTTTTTTATCGCCCCATTGCAAAACGCTATACTTTGCATATAGAAAGCCAAGGAGGCCTTTTCCAATAATCTGATTTTCAGAATAACATAGAATATACCATTTTTGTAACTGCTGGAGCAGATGTATCATACTAGCTCCAAGACAAATTAAGAGAAGGATTTTGCCTATATGTGTATTAAAGGAGCACAAACTGTAAGGACTGGGTTTATGTGAGCACCTGTAGATATAGGTGGCATAGGCTAGAGAAAGCAGGAACTGGGAATTGTGACACACCTTACAAAAACAATGATCTGCTCAGGTTTCCAGCCATGACAGCAAAATATGTTCTAGCTACATACTTGGATCACTTGGGATTCTCTCCTGGCTGCAACCAGGCTCTGCAGCTTCAGAAATCACCCTATTTGTCTGCTGCTGTCTCTACCCCAGGAAAAGGCTTTAAAAGGCAGCCCTCATTATTAAGTTTCCCTTCGGTGATTTGCTGAGCATATGTTGAAAGGGTTTCATTGTGTTTTTCAACAAGAACAGTATCCTTGTTCCGTTTTCTCTAAAGCTACTCCTTCCAAGTTTGCTGAGTCTTAGCCTTGAGCATGCAGTTTCCAGATGAGTGTGGCAGCATTACTTGTTTCATCAACACAGCAAGATAAAACAGACAAGCAGAATGTGGTGTTTTCTAATAGGATCTGAAAAATTATGGTTTCTGGGTTAAGGTTGTTTTTTTTCCAAAGAAAAATCTCATAGGTGAGAAAGACATGACAAGAGAAAGGCTTTCTCAACTAATAGACTGAAGAAACTGTTCAGGAACAGTTAATCCCCCCAAAAAAATATTTCTTGAGCGATTCTGGGAAGATTAGATACAGAAGGGTACTTACCAGTCTTGCTGTTATTTGCAGCACGGGTAAGAGGTGTCAAGACACAAGTCTGCTAGGGATTTGATATTTTAGGTCATTCTTTCTTCTGCAATAGGCATTATTTATCATTCATGCCACGTCTCCCCTCTTTTTCTTATTGGCTTTAGACTTCCATCTCTATGGCATACAGTATTTAAGATCTGATCCTAAGCTTGATGAAGTTAGTAGAAAGACATGGAAAGACTCTGGGTGCTTTCAATTAACCTTTGTTAAGCTTTTCAACAAACAGGGGACAACTTCCCAAATAGGAGAAAATAACTGGGTTTTGTTGCCTTCCTGTGTTATGTGGGAAAGGTTGGTTACTTGTTAGTACTTCCCAAACTGGCAGACCGTGCATCAAGTCATGAAACTACAAGCATGGCCATCAGGTATACTTATACCAAATAAAATGAAAAAGTAAACCCAACAGTTAGTTCACAACCAGACAATCATTTATTTTAAAAAAGGCCGAAAAGCCACGATTGATGCTAACCATAAAAGATATGTTTGCATTTCAGGTTTATGTCATTGTGTGATGTTGCCTTTTATACACTGATGGTATATATCATATGACCTGTTTGATCACCACAATCACTGTATTTATGCTTCTTGCTAAAGACAAAGTACAAGCAGGTCTGGATAGAGCTAAGAATCCAGTAGGATACCAGTGTTCTCAAGGCTGAATGTCCCAGTACTTCTACTGGTATGAGGTATCCCAAGGCACCAAGGTGTATATGATCCCAGCCACCCCCGAGTAGGTAAACCAGCACGTGGAGTAATCAGTTCTGTGTGGAACTGCAAAGATGTTTTGTTACTGAGTAGTCTTTGATGTGACTGACCAGGAAACAGCTAACTAGCAGATAAAACTAACTTGCTTTAAGAGGGAATTAGGTAGAAGCCATACAAGAGACCTGCTGCTGTGTGTAGAGGTGGGTCTCTACTGAGCTGTAAAAGCCCAAAACACAAACCGGTTGTCTCGCTTTCCAAAACCATGGAGACATTTCTCTGCACCGGACTCTGGCACCACTATTTTCTCTCGATGGGACTGAAAGGAAAGATGAGTGACAGCCAGTCCCTGTAAGTGCCTGATTTAAAGCCTTCACCAGCTTCCGACACATCTTTCTCAGCAAAGTGTCTGACAGCCTAAAGGGGTTTCTTCAATCAATTTTTACTTTACTTGTTGATAATTGAAAATCTTCAAAATGTGTCTGTGAAGATCCCTCCATCTTTTCATTTTCCAGGGGAAAATTATGAATACATGCCTCAGTTCACATCTCTTGCATCCTTCCAACCGCAGTGTATGTTGTACCTGCTCACGCTAAATTGTGCCCCATTATTATGCCTCACCTTGTACAACGTGTAGCTAAAGCACCCTGACCACCAGACCATCACAACCCTCTGAGATTAATCTTAATCGTTCCTGCCTATTTTAAATCACATTAGGCCAGAACAAGCCAAGGCCAGCCTGATCGCAGCGCTTCTAATGAGCTCACACAGTCGGACATGATGGTTTCTTTCTGGTATAACTTTGCTACCCAAACGACCAACCATCGCTATGCGGTTGTTCGGCTGGGGGTGATCTTTGTTTTGAGTCTGGAGAAATTCATGCCTCTGGAGCTGGGGCAACCAAGCAGTCATCAACCACATCCCTCAAAAAAGAGAGCAAAAACGGAGCTCCATAAGATGCTCTACATCTTAGCTGAGTAAATGCATTCGGGAGTCTGAAAGTGAAGACCAACCAAAATCTGAAGGCTGGGCTGGGACTCCTTTAAAGAGTTTGACCTCTTATTCCTAAGAAATGCCCAAAGGAAAGCCCATTGTTCCTACCTTCTGTGAAACATGACTTACCACGTTTCAGAAAGTGGGTAGTTGTGTTCACATGCTTCTAGTTTATTTATTACACCAACACCCTTAATTAGATAGACTCACAAATTTCTGAAGTACTCTAATTCTTAAGAAATTGGTCCCTGTTCATAAACACGAACAAGCTTCCTAAACAGCATTTATGTCTTTAACAGAAAGAGTTTAATATTTGTATCACCCTTGTTGTTCTAGTCGTGATTTTAAGTGCAATAAGACTGTACTAGATAAGTTATGTTATAAATTTTAGCGTTAATTTAGTTCAATTATAAATACGTATTTTATTCAGCTTCTTATCTGAAATTTATCAGCCTTAAGGTAGTCTGCAGCAGAGGTAATCATGCAATATTTAATAAACTGTGTAGGCATAGACTGCCATCAGAATTCACTAGGAGTGCTGTTTCAAAGAGCATTTTGGATAAGGGCTGATGCACACCCAAGTGTTTGTGCCACACAGACATGCGAGGGAGGTGTTCCCGTGCTGCAGAATGAAGCAGGCTTAGGAAGACACGGCAAAGGGTTCAAAATGGGGTCCTAGAAGTCCCCAATATCATCTCCAGTCTAATATGGGTTTGGTGAACAGCCCAAAACAATTCACCTCCTCCCTGTGACTCTACCCTTTCCTTGCAGCTGCCATAACTTGCTTGGGAAAGTAACATTACAAAACTGAGGTTTAATACGGTTTATTTCCCGGAACTGAAGAGGAAACACAGTGAAACCAGCTAGGTGTCTACGAACCAGTATGAGTCCAGGGAAACAACATGCAGATGTTGTGGGCATCTCGTGTCACACCAGACCGCAATGCAGTTTTGATTTAGTTTAATGAATCCAAATCAAATGCTTTGACTTGGGCACATGCAAACCCTTTGTTTCCATTTAAAAACTTAAAACTAAATGTTTTGCCATATCCATTTTTTTTCAACTTTCCATTCTGCAAATCACTCAGCTTGCTGACATTTCAGCTGGGCTTAGGAAGAAAAACATCAGGCTTTTCCATGGAGTGGAAAAAGAGCCGGGGAAAAATGCTTATGCTAAACCTAATTGGCAGTAGGGAATAATATCATATTTCTGAAAAAATGTTTGTGTATGGCCACCCTTGCTGCTTAACTGGCAGGCAGGCTGAAAAACGCAGCTGGATTAACCTCGTCCCAAACTCCTGGCTTTCCTGAAGGAAGCGGCACCGGCTGACACGGATGCCAGATCAGCAGCGGGGAGGTGACTGCGCAGCCTCAAGAAGGAGCAGGGGATCCAGATCATTCCCAGTTCAGCAACATTTCTGCTGAGTAACCATAGCAAGGAGCTTTCTGTCCCCCTGGCTGCAGCCTCCCCCGTGGCAGCTGAGAAGCACGCATGCCCTTTACAGAAAGGATTTTGCTGTTTAACATGTTCAAATGTACAGATACGAATACCTCCGTGTGAGCACCGCACCACTGCATTTTCCTACCTCTTCAATTAATGAAAAGATTTCTAATAGCAGCATCTCTGTGCTCTGTCAGATCTCACTATGGTTCTATTCCATATGGAAAAAACAGTCAAATGTATTGAATTCAATTAAGTTCATGTTTAAAATTAGAATGAGAAATAATTGACAGTGAAAGTCTGGGATTTTTTCACACACAAAGAAAAAAAAAGTGGCGACTTTTGCTTTCCCATAAACTTGATAAAAGCTTAAACGGCACTGTGCCCTAGGAGAGTTTGGGTAAAATGTGATGTTTGATTCTCAAAAACAAAAATGGAAATGGTATTTGGAAATGGAAATGGTTTTGTTTTCACAACAAAACCCTCAGCAAACATTATCCTCTCTCCTTGTCAGATTTGCATGACAAGTTTCACTGGCTGAAATGAAACATATTTATTTCCAGAGAATCCTTTCAAGAAAATTGTTTTGAAATGAGTGGACTTTGGTTGTTATCCTACACTTTTTCACATTTTATTATCTTGACTCTTAACAGATGGCGTTTAATGAATAATTACACAGTAATGAAAAAAACATTTTGCATTTAAAGAAAGCTTTATGCAGATTTACTAATCAATTTAGACACTGTATCTCACTTGTTTATAGTACGTCTCCCAGTTGGAGTGCAATTATCTAACTTTGTATCTATATTTAACTACCTAAATTGAAGGAAATAAACCAGAGTTGAAGTAACTAATTGTCAGCATTACCCACCAATTTGTATTGAAGGATTAATCAGTACAGAGGAGTATGTGAGCTTAAAATATTCTAGGGTTTTATAAATACTGAAGAATATTATTTGCGAATGCTTCCCTCTTCTGTGGGTACCCCATCACATAGTACTGTCATCTCCACCATCCGCTAGGTAACTGTCGAAATGTGCAATTGTAGCTGAAGTATCACAGCCATTTTTCACTGCAATAAAATACTGGATGGATGGGAAAAAAGAGACTTTCTGGGTACTGTAAAGCATGATGCACCTTTGCTGTACAGCACTGTGAACTTATTGAGGTGATGAGTTTGGTCCAGTGGCCTCTTGAGCCTGTGGGAAACATCCCACTGACAGCTCTGAGCCTGTGATCTGTACGCTCAGTTTAAACATGATGCTTAATATTTAGATTTTCCAAAATTCGGGAACAATGTTTTCCAACACCTGGGAATGTCTTTGCACTCACACAAACACCAGCGCGCCAGTTTCCTTATCCTTTAAGAGCCTCTCAATGCTTTCGTACCTCTTCCTTTCCCTTGTTTGTGCCTCCCGTAACGCTTTTGCACATTCCTCATCCCCCACGCGTCTCTGTGTTTGAGCTCTCAATTGTAAAGCAGAACTAGCCAATCCCAGCAATATTGTATTTGTCACAGAGCTCACCACGAAGCACAGTCACAGATCAGGTGTACTCGCTCTACCATGCTGTGCTGCAAAAGCCACAGCAGGAATTGGCAAGGGCATGAGGAGCCGCAAGGGAAGATGATTTTGTGGGGCTGTGAGGCATGATCAGATTCCACAGCCCTTGCCTGGTTTTATGTCTTAACTTCTGCCACTGAAGATTTTCCATTCTTCAGCTTTTTCCTTTTCCTTGAAACGAGCTCCTATAAAGAATACTGTCCTGTTCAGATTTAAAAAAAAAAAAAAAAAAAAAAAAAAGAAAGGAATGCAAAACCACTCAACCAGCACCCTGGGGCACTGCCTAGCATAATTTATTTTTTTTCTTTATTTTGCGTATCTGTCTCCTCTCTATGACTATCTTGGCTTCCATATTCTGAAAGTTTATGATGTTAAAGCTTTTCCAACCAGTATAACTCATCTCAAACACCTGTAGGGTTTGGTGTTCTGTGTATACTCTCCATGTATTTTTCAGCTCTAGAAGCACACTGTAGAAGAATTTCAGACAAATATCTAGGTCACTTCAGCTAAGTACACGAAAATTTTAGGCAAATAAGTGAAATTACAGATCAGTTCTCATCTAGTCCCTTATTTCTTCTAATGCTTGAGATGGGTTGGAAGGACTGAAGGTTATTATCCCTTCTCTTTTTAAAAAAGAGATGTTATATTTGATGTGAAGAACTGTTAGAATAAATATTTCAAGCATGTTTCTTTTTTTGATTTATAGCAACAGTAACAAAAAGAAATTGCATTGCTGCTGTTCTAAAATGTGTTGCTGATATTCTGCATGACATCAAAAAGCACTTTTAAAAGGTCATTTAGCACATTAAATAAATTTAGCTGGATTAATGTCTATACCAAGAAATCTGGACAATCCCAACACCATGTTCTAAATAGTAGTAACCTCTCACTCCCTGGTTATAAAACTGATTTAAATAAAAATCAGTGCAAGATTGAATTTGCTTCCTGTGGTCTGCTATACTTGAAAACTACCTTTTTTCTTTTTTTCTTTTTTTCTTTTTTTCTTTTTTTTTTTTTTTTTTTTTACAGTCCCCTAAAATGTGCTAAGGAATAAATAGAAAGCTTACGGATAAGGAGGGTAAAGTTCCTAGTGTAGTATCAGATGGGATGTAGCAATTGGATACAGATGTGAAAATACAGTGTATATCTGGAATGACAGTACCAGGCAACTTAAGATAATATTACTACAAAGACAAATATGCAGATTAAATGACCCACAACTGTGATACTTCCCAAGACTCCAGGAATGCAATGCTAGCCAGTAAACCCAGATTTGTCTCAGAATTCAAAAAGCATCCTCCCTGGAAAAGATCAAGAGATGTGCCCAGGCAGTGCACCAGCCGCCTGGCATGGACATCACCAATTAATCACACTCTTGGGGAGTTATTGCTGCAACGAGCAACGTGGAGCTGGAGGCACCCGATGCCCAGGCAGGATTGCCCCCAAAGGCAGGCACCACATTGCCCCAACTGCAGAAACTGGTGCTGTGAGGCTCTTCTTCACTCTCCTGGAGATTTGCTGGGATTTTCAGGTGGTACCTAGCTTGTGCAGCAAGACCTGTAAAGACATTGGCTTGCTGAACCTGCTGCTCCATCCAGACACTGGGCTTTCTGCTCCCGAGAGAGGTGAGCTGCTGCATGTCAGCTGCTCCTCATGCTCCTCTTTCCCACATGGAAGGTGCTCTTGCATCCTTCCACTCCCAGAAGAGAAAAGACCGGATTTTGACCTCAGTTACTGCAGTGTAAAACATGGAAAACTGTGACAAAGTCACTTTAAAGTATGTGCATGAAACAGTCTTGAGGTCAGCATCTTTGTAACTGCCTGCAGGTTATTTCCAAGAAGTGGGAAAGGGATAGAAAACCACTGTGCTGCGCTCAGCATCGCATCATCCTGTAACAAGCACATCCTGTAAAATCCTGTACATATCACCCTGTGACACAGCACACGAGAGCAACAGCTTAGCACAGAGAAGAACAGGTATGATGTGCGATGGCAATCTCACCCTTCTGTAGCCCATATAATCAAGTTATTATGGAACTTTTTAAAATAGGTTAGGTACTTTTTTTTTATTGACTATAACCTGTCCCAAAGGTTTAGAGGAGGATCACCTCTCCTGGCCAGCTCTGGGCACGCCGCTGCCTGCATTGCCTGCATTGGCCTTGCCAGGGCACCTCGGGGTGTGCGTGTTACAGGGACGGTGCACAGCGGGGCAGGAGCCACTAGTGTGATTTTGTTGTCAGGATTTTGTTGTCAATACAGCGCTGAACTCAAGCTGGAAATCCACCTGATACATCCAGTGAAAAATAACTTTTCTCATGTAGTCACAGGAGAGAGTTACCCACTGAAAGCACGGTGCAGTGAGATTGGTTTTCATGGCTTTTGCTGGGGTATGACCTGGATTTCATAATCAGACAAGCCTGACATAGCTGATCCTGCTCGCTGAAGTCTGTGACTCACCACAGATCTGAGCAGCAAATCGTGACCTCTTTCTCCGTTGTTTCTGTACGTAGTCTGGAAGGACCCAGGACGACAAGTGAGGGCTTTGTGAGCCACCTCTGTGGTCTGAGGCCAAACAGGACTTTTCCATCCCTGGTGTGAGTTGGACCAATCTGGCAGAACAGTTTCCTCCAATTTTGTCCTCTCTCTCCCCATAACTGAGTCTACTGCAGAAGACTACAGAGCTACTAAACACCAGGTGGGATGGGTTTGGAAGGGGACTAATGCCTGCGCCTGGCTAAAGCCAACAGCACCCATCCAAAATCCCCACAGGCATCTCATTTTAGCTGGTGGTATCTCATGGGACTGACACGCCTTCCACCCGTCTCCCCTCTGACAGCCAGATCTTGCATCTGCGCAGCAGGGCTGGAGGCTGGGTTTGCACGGGGAGGGTGCTGGGGATGGGGCCTGACCTCGCCCAGCACCAGACAGGGTGGCATCCAGCACCACTTCCAGCACACCACTGAGAAAATCTCTGGGTTCACAGAGTTGGCAGCAGAGCCTTTAGCAAACCTTCAGAAGTTGGCAACAGCAAAATGGACTGTTAGCTAAGAGGTTTTCTCACAGCTATTCCTGCCCTGCTCCCCATTAGTGATTAACACCCCTCCCGGCTGCAGAGGGGTTAACGATTCCTTCCTGCGGGCTGACATTTTCCAGTCTTCATGAGTTGCTCCCTGTCGGCAGAATGCCACGAACGGTTAGGCTGCCTCCCTAAAGTGACTTGTCACTGAAAGAACAACTAGGACAACAGGCAGCCAGGACACTTACCACCTACAATTACCACATCTCCCCTCCTGTTTCTATATCTAAAGCCATCTGGATCAATCTAGATCTCTCCGACTTGCTCTCTGCCTGGGTTTCCCATGATAGCCAACCCTAATGTACAGCAAGTGTTTTCAGACACAGGTAGCAACTAATAACTGGAAAAGGTATTTCTACCCAGTATATCATATATTTGTACTACATACACAGGACGTGTCATTTTGCTTGTGTCAACTGACTGGCTTCTGTCTGGATTTTCAGCTCTGCCTCCTGCACCCCACAGCACAGCACCCAAAGCCTGGCCACCCCTGTGGGGAGGGCTTGGGCAAAAATCACCCTGCAGCCAGCCAGCTGAGGCGACGCGGGAGAGATTTTGGAGAGGGACATTAGTAAGCTCTAAGGGAGGTTGCTTTAAATCTGCAAGGGTAGAATTTTCTGCACCAGGCTTATTTTGTTCAGAAGTTCTGCTTATTTGCAAACGTATTTTAAACAGACACACTCCTATTTTAAAAAGTTCCATAATAACTTGATTATATGCGCTACAGAAGGGTGAGATTGCTCAAAGATGCTGTGAATCATTTCATCTTGACAGCAAGCGTTGTAAAGTCTATACAAAGTTATGAAGTACTATAATACTGTTTTCTGTCAGGAGCTTGACAGAGGAGGAGATCTTACGGGAAATCAGGCTAATACCGAGGTAATTGGGGAGTTAGATGAAAGCCTTACAGCTGCTGAGAGCTGGCTGCGGTAGGGACGGAGAGCAGCACTGTCAAAGGAGCTGAAGGGAATCAGGCACACAAATCCCACCGAAATGTAGCAGATCTGGGGTCTCTGAAGCTCCTGTAAAAATCCAAACCTACGCAAAGTGAACGATGATGGGGTTTTTACCCTGGGAAGGTACCTGTGATTGAAGGTGGGCCCCGTGGCAGGTGCGGTGAGAAACGCAGTGCCGGCACTGTGCCGGTGCATCCCGCAGCTCCCGGCTGCTGGCGGAGAAGCGGGTGCTGCCGCTCTGAAAATGTCACTGGCAACCCACAGGTTCATTTCACGCACACAGACCACTTTGGGACAGAAAGGGGCGATGCTTTATCTGAGCACAGGTATTGTAAGCCAGCCCTTGAAAGAGGCAGAAAATGCTATGGTTTCGAGAAAGCTGGGTGGAAAAGCAAAGAGCTTCACTGCTGAAGGCAGCAACCTCTTGCCTTGATTCTGACAGTCCCTTAACTCTGTCTAGGCTGGGGAAATTAGTATCGCTAAGATTATTAAGGAAAAGTACTCAGAAGGCTGAGCTGTCATACAAAGACCGTGCAGGAAAAAAGCCAAACTAAACATCAGGAAACAACACAGAGCAGGGGAGCTCTCATCTCAGCTGCCTGCCAGAGCTTCCAAGCAAGGAGAAAAGCTGGCTAATTGCAGGGGACATCTCCGTAAACTGACCCTTACCCCAGACTGGTGAAAGCTTTTGACTTTCAGGCTTATCCTAAGAAAGTGGTGTTTATTTTTCTCTCATACTGTTACTCGATTCCAGTTGTTCTTGTGCACAAACAAGGCTGACAGAGAAAATTTAATGACCTCAAACGTAGGTATCAGGGTGTCTGAGACCTCCTTTGGGACTGGTGGTGGTGTGTGGGGCAGCTCAGGGGCCAGCAGAGATAGCCTGGAAGGACTGAAATAGCACAAGCACTTCATCTGGGCACCCAAATTGCTCCCACAGTTTGAAATTGTACCAGGAAAAAAAAAAAAAATATAATTTTTGCTAGGAGAAGCCTTTTGCTGAGTTACCAAGGCAATGCAACCCCCCCCTGGGAAATCACTGCAGCACCCAGCAGCAGTGAGCTGGTGCAGGGTGAGGCTGCACAAGTCCCTTGGAGAGGGAGGGGACAGGCCTGTGTGGTCTTGAATGCCCCTCGTATTGCACGCAGCCTGGCCTCCTCCTGCCACACACGCTCGGTTAAAGCCACTTGCACCTTCCCCAAAGGTGGCCCTGGCACCCTGAACACCAGGCATGGGTTTGCAGGACTTCTCTCTCCCAGACATCTGTGGCTGCTGCTGTTGCAGATCTGCCGATGCAGAGGAAAGCAAATAGCTCGGAAAGTCCTTCCCCCGCCCCGGCATTCACCTGCCCTGCCTTGCCCTCCTCCCATGCTCTCTGGCTCTTTAGAGAGGCCCCAGAAATCCAGCGTTATTTTAATTTCTTTGCACAGCTATCAAATGAGTCAGGTCTACTGTGCTGGCCAGACCATAAGCAAAAATATAAAGAGGAAACTGAAACCCACCAAACTGGGAATACAACCCCTATCAAAGCACATATGCTTTCTAAATCCACTACAACAATGAAGTTAAATCTACAGCAGCGTGACGATGCTGTCAGATTTTTAGGAATACTCTATGCCAGCTGTTTCAGGATTGTATGCCAGTGTTATTATTTAATAAGTTCCTTCAGCCAGAGAGTTCACAAATAAATAAACCAATAGGTTAAGTGCAAAAACAATTCCACTAAAAGAATGTGCTCTATTTGCTCTACTGAGGTATTGCTAATAATAGAGGTATCGTAGAGTGACTCAAACTGTATCAGAGAGGTTGAATGCTTGAATGCACGCTGCAGAGGGATACCCGGCCATACAGGCACTGGAATCGCATCCTTTCAAATTAATGTGGGGAAGTCAGCAAATGCTGCGCAGCCCTGGTACACCCTGTCCAAGCAGGAGGGCTTCAACGGTATTTCAGTTCCTGTTTGCTGGGCTGTGTTTGGGGAAGACAGCATTCCCTTGGAAAAAATACCTCTTCAAATGACAGGCACAATATTTATTCATCAGAAAATGTGCATATAACAAGCTCAGCTGGCTGCTCTCTGCTCTGGCAGTTTCAGGAAAGCCTTTCTTGCATTGCACTCTGCTTTCCTAGGGGCTGGGGATGCCATCCGCGCTTTTGCCTCTGCTGGCTGTTTTCCACTTATTTGCTTACTCTTTTCCATCCCAGTTAGCTCTGCATAGCCTGGAGGGAGTGAACTAGATTCTGTTTCTGGGGCATCATCAAAAGAAATGTTTACCGAATCGCAGACAATCACATCTGTGTAAATCTGGTGGCAGCACATGTGCACTGCAGTGGCCTGCAGAGATTTTATTTTTCCTGATAACACGGGAAGAAAAGCATCCAGTGCCCCCCACCTCCAGCCCAGGACCAGTACACAAAGCTGGCCATTTGTCAACACTTTCTGTCTGCATGGAAACAAAAGCATTTGAACAGAGACCTTTTGGGGATTGTAAGTCCCAGGGTACCATTTAAATCATGTTTTGAAACAGTCTTGCTCTGAACCAATCTTTTTCAGTCTTTTTCCATCAGCTGCAAATTACCAAGAGCCAGGTTATCAACTGCCGTACTAAAGGGAAGTTTGTAGTTCTTTAGATCAAATGTGTCAGGCAAAATGCTAAAATATTCAAAATAATATACAGTTAACATGCATATTTCTTGAGGCAGGAATGATTTTTTCCTGTTTCATAAGGCACCACATTCATTCTCAGCAATCAACCTGCACCGATAGAAATAAGAATTCCTTTTACAGAGAACTCTTTGATTTCCATATAGTTTTCCAAACAAACTCTGCTTTTGAACCGACATCATGCCCAACAACTCAGTCAAATGTCATACTGGGTAATGCCAGGCTGTGTCGGTACTGGAGCATCTGTGTGGAACCAAGTCCTCTTTTCTGGAATTCCCACATGAATTGGCCAAAGAAATAGGCATATGCAAAAGTAGGAACATTCACTCACGTTTGTAGGTTTGACTCGCATCAAAGCCATTTTTTTTGCGCATCCACTGGGTTTAATCAGAATTTTAATGAATTTTTCTTTTAAGATATTTGCCTTTTTTCCAAGAATTAGTTAATGCCCATTTTATAACCCTATTCCTAGTTCAAGCTCTATTCCTAGATCAATCCATCCACTTTTGATCTACAAATGAAATCTTAAATACAGCCTAAAATATCCTCAAACAATTATCCATCATACAACATAAAGTTACAGCTCTGGGAAGGATCTCAAGGGACTTCGTAGTGCATCTCCCTGCCCTGCAGTACCAGTGATGCCTCTGACAGACATTTGCCAAAAGGTCCCTGAAGAGGGAGATCCCATACTTGCACTAAGCAGTCTGCCCCGGCGCATCATCCGTCTGCCCCTTGGCAATATTTGCTTTACTCTCTACGTAAGGTCTCCAGCAGGTAAATCATCAAGACCAGATGACTGGAAAACACGTAGTTTATCCGAACCTTCTCTAACCTGTTTTTTCTTACTCACTGACATCTTGTTCTTTTGTTACTGGAACTAATTGTGCTAGCCACATGATGACAGTTGACCTTACTTGTAAGGATTAATGCAAAAAGGCACAAACCACTATTTTCATAGCATCAGTTATTGATTGTAGCAAGGACTCTGGTCAAAGACACCAAAGACAGATGGTGCCAGCACCGCTTTCTCCTGGAGGGAGGTAAAGCAAGTAACCAGGTATTCCCACACACATGTCCCAGGAAGATTAGACATCGTTATGCAATGGGATATTACATTATCATTACAATATAATTACATTATATAATTATAATGACTAATTAATATCAAAGGCAACAAGTTTATGACCTCAGTAGAGACCTCCACCAGAGGCTGGCGAGGCAGACGCGTGAGGTGCCTGAGAACTGGGCAGTCAAACCATCTCCTATGGGAACAGACAGGAAGAAATATGGGAGTGAACCTGGCAGAAAAGGAGGCAGGTAAACATGCCCTATATACCAAGAAATGAAATTATTAGGTGGGGAAAAGTAACTTTAGCAGAGAAACAAGTAACTTTAGCAGAGAAACTTTAGGCTTTGCTAAGATTTATGGTTCCACAGCATTCCCACCTTTTCCCTTTCTTGTGTTAAAACTCAACCAGTTGGGGGTTTTCCCACCAAGAAATCCATCGGTTCTTGACTATGCATGAAGAATTTTTCTGCTCCTTCCTCAGCTGGGGAGTAAGCATTCGAAAAGGTTTTCTTCCCCTGTGCTCGGCTTTAGAATGCAGTTCATCTTACCAGCATTCTTACAACTGTTTCCTTTGTGTTTTATTTATTGAAATTATGACAGGTTTATTTCACATATGCTTTATTGGAAGAGCAGCACTGCTAACTGAAAGGCTGGCTTCACTTTTACTGGAAAGGCTTTTCTGAATATTAGCTTTGGATTGGCAAATTTTCAGTAATTTGTACTCTCAGCAACACATTGGTATGAAAATTGGATTCGGGCAATGGGCACTCCCTGAGCTACTTTACTTTCAGTGTAATGACTTTAGCTAGAAGTTGAGCATCCATCATGCTTCCATCCATTGCTTTTCTGCTCAGGATCACCTGCATGTTTGGGATCTCAGCCTTTTAACCCTTATTTGTGCCGATAATGGGAAAATACCATCACTTGGATTGACTTGTAGAGCTTGACAGTTTAAGCCTCTGTTAAGAGACTCCTGTGAAAGTTAGGGTATCATTTAATTGTGCTTAGACCACATGGTGACCCCAATTTCTTTTTAAGCATCCTGGCTTCACTGGCATGCTTCTTTGATTTCTAGACTGGTATTTTAATCATCTTAACATTTAAGTAGCTCTTGTTAAGACCTGAAGTAGCACTTATGAAGAAAGAGCCAGCTCACAGCTGGCATTGTGGATGGTGGACGTCAGAGGCAGAGCTCCCTATATTCTCTTGTACTGAGAGAGCTGCTTTCTTCCTAACAAGAAGTATTAAAAGTTTGATATCAAAGTCAAAATATCAGATGATATCCAAATCTCCCCATCTGTTAGCTTAAATGAGACACAAATCATTTGAGAAATAAACAGACTTTTAAAAAAATGGCATTTAAACATTGTTACTGCTTATCCAAACAGGGAAAAGAAGGGGGGGCGGGGTGCACAATTCTTCTTTTCCACCAAGTCTTGTAGTTTTGCTGTGTGAAATCTGGTTTTATTTCCAGTTAAGGGACTCCTCTGAATGGTGGAAATTTTTGCCTGCCTGGGGCCAGCCTCCCTCTGATGTAAACACCAGGCAAACAGTTACAAACTGCAGCTCCCAAGTTCCCTTTTTCACCTGTCTCCCCTTCCCCTGGCAGACCCCCTGGTCTGTCAGTGACAGCCACGCTCCCTCACTGACTGCTTTTGTAGTCGTGTGAGGGAAATCACATCATTTAGGGAGTCATAAATCTAACCAGAGGCCAACTGTGCTCACCTGCTGCATGGCAGAAGCAACACACCAGCTCCACTAATTTGGCTAATGACTCTCACCATCAAGTTCTTCCTCCTTTGACAACTCACAGGCCAGGGTGTGATGCCTGGTCAGACGGAATGGCTTTACAAAGACTAAGAGCACATCAGTGCCATGGTATAAACCATGCGATGCTTTTTGAGTTTTCTTTCTCTCCTTGCACCCCAGATCTGTAGCTCTTAAAAGTATCAAGACATATGTACAGCATGGTCTTGGATTAAAATTTTTAAAAAGTAGAGAAGCAATGGTGGATGTTGATTTCAGACCCTAAAAGGAGGGAAGGAAAAATGTAAAACAGTTTCTGAACTCCCATGCCACCAAAGACCTAGAAATAAAACTCATCATGGATCCCATGCCATAACTAAAGGAAAGATGATCAGAGAGGTATGTGTCTGTCCTACCCACAGTCATTTAAAAGCAGAATTCACCTCCATAGCCAGCTGAAGGAAGGAAATTGTCGTGGATGACATTTTTTCAACCCTCCCCTGCCTTTGGGTGTGGTGACACCCCCTCTGAAGCTGCTCATCTCACTATTGATGCTAAAGTCTTATCGCCTAAGGGTCCAAGACAGCTAGTTCAGATTTTCAGGTTGCTTACACTAGTGAGATGGTTTCTTCCTTAGGATTAATTGGAGTGTCTTGGTAATCTTCCCACAGGAAATATTTGCAAGAAAAACAAAGAGAGATAACTACGTCCACTTCTGTAGGGAAGTTCCCCCAGTAAATGAATAGCCTTACAAGTAATAGAGCTACCTTACTTCTCCCAAACCCTCTGAAATGCTTGCTTTATCCTTCAGCACAAAGACTTGCTGCTTACAATATTTTGCAAGAGCTTTGAAGACCTAATTTTGTATATTCCAATTAATAATACTCTAGAGAGACAGAAGATATAAACAGTCTTTCTAAATTAATACTCGTGTTTCTGTGCAAGCTTTTAATCAAAGAAGACAGCATGACACCTCCAGAGGCTTGTATGCCCTTGTGTTGGCAAAAACATTATATTGTCCTATTCAAAATATATTCCCCTAGTCTCATGATGCTTGCAGTTCCTTACAAATCACTTTTAGTTATTACTTTTGTCTGTGGTTGGTCTTCAGTTTGGGAGAATGATTTGGATTTTGAATGGGGTTTTATTATATATATACTTTCATTGCTGATGTAAATTGTTTTTAACAAGTATCTTTATTTCATGTGTAATTCTGGGATAAAATGCCTTCCTTATTTGTATCTCTGGGAAGTGCTAAATAACCACTGGGGTCCCAGGAAGCTGGAGGTCCTCCGGGCCATCACACATGGCTTTTGATGTGTGTGTGACTCCAGGAGACTCCCAGTACCACCAGTGTTTGCGAGATGTTTCTGAGGGCGCTCCCACAGACTCTTCCAGAAGGTGCTACTAACACATGCCCAGAAGATTCTCCCAGATTTTGTCCATATGCCTGTGACAAGTTGTGCATCCCTGGGATGCATGTGCTGGTAGGCACAGCAGCTGCAACCAATTATTTTGTTTCTCATTAGAACAAAACTTTGGTTTTGTTTTACACACCCTTGAAAACAGAAGCAACACTGATGGATATACCATTCCTTATAGCTTCAGTCCAACAACCTTTCCAAAAGAAGAAATATCTCCCCAGTTGTCTTGGATTCCCAGAAATCCGGGGACTGTAGGACAGTATCTCAGGCAGTACTGATATTAGCAGAGGAATGGCTGAAATCAAATACTCATCATAGTAGGTATTGCAAATTTTGAGTGATTCCTGGCTCAGAAGAGTTTGCAATCTATTTAGGGGGATAGACAAAGATTTCCGAGGAAACCCTGGGGAAAAAAAAAAAAAAAAAAAAAAAAAAGAGTGCTTTGCCATAGCAGTGATCAGAAATAGGAACAAAATCCATGGTTGTATCTTCAGGAACTTCACCAAGAGCTATTGCTCTTGCTTCTCTCCAGCCTGGCTTTCCATTCCATGAGGACATTTTTGACACAATGGTCCTCAGTGTGCGTAAGAGTTGGCATTGGTACATTTTATTTTATTTCTTTATATGTATATACAAGCATGTGTATATATATATATGTATATACAAGCATGATGCCAGCTGTGTGCAGTTTGTAAAAATATCTGTACCTGCTTACCTAAATAAAAATAGCATTTTCCTCAAGGCTACCTTTGTAATTTCTCCTATAAAGTCTTTGCAAATATCTGGGCAAGTGAAATTTTTTATTTATGAGAACATTTTTACAAGAAAGTCACTCTGATAAATTCTTGTATCACTATGGATTTTCATGACCATTTCCCCAGAAACTGTTTCTGAAGGCTTTTTCAGGGCAAAGCTGGCAGGGAGGAGAAAATGTGTCCAGTTGGGCTTTGCAGTATGGGATTATTGGTAGGAGTCCCCAGAAGACACTCGAGTTTTCGGTGCTCATCCCTGTGTCCCACTCGTGTGCTGGGGACTCTACTTTGTGTTCCCAGTCCCCAACTGGGCCAGTGCAGCTCACTGGGAAAGAGACAATAACCTGATTGTGGTCCAGGCACGCAGCAGGGAGGTAGCAGTGTGGGGTCACAGGTGTCTGCACCCCCACAGCAGCGTCTGTGGGATGCTTCACATCACCTGACGTGGTCTGGGCATTCCCGCAGTTTCTTTAATTTAGAGGAGCTGCTGCCCTCCAGCTCCCTTTTGGCTGGAGGCTCCCGTTTTGGTCTCTCTGGCCAAGAGCCCAGTTCTTCCATACGGTATGCAGGCTTCTGGGGAACAAGTGATACTCTCACTGTCTTCCTTGTTTCAAGCCTGGAAGAGTAGCAGGCTGTGATGTGCACAACTCACTGCAGCTCTGCTCCTCTTCTTTCGACTCGAGGAGCTGCGGTGCGTACAGACCAACAGTGCAGGAACCTGGCATAGCCTGGGGTGCAGACTCCAACACCCGGACCCTTCTGGTCCCACGTAGGTATCACATAAAATTACTCCTCTGGTTTCTCCTTCCATGGAGCCACCGGGGTCTTACTCCAAGATGTAAGGACTCTCCGAGGATGGTGCAGTCTGTAGACTGGTTCTTTACAATGAAAACCACCAGGCAGATCCAGGCTGCGAAAAAGCCTCTTTGGTTTGTCCGTATAATACAATCTCAACATCTGACTCCGGTAAGTTTGTAGCTAGCCAAGAAGTGCCCAAGACAAAAAAGAGGGCTGTGTCCCTGGTTTCTTACCCCTCCTCCTTGCTTACAGCACTAAGTTCTGCTACGCAAGCAGGTGGAGATCCCATTTCTCTTGAATCGGCAGTGCAAAAGCAGCGAAAATCTCTCGATGGTATGTGCAGGGAAATTTTTAGATTTGAAAGCAAACATATCATTGCTCTTGAAAAAAATCACCAAGAGTACATAAAGGATGGGCCAAAAAGACTGTCCTGGTTCTTCTGCTTCACCTCACATAGTGAAATGCACAATGAGTCTATCACAGAAATATGTAGATCCTACAGTCTTGATATTTGTGCTGTGAAGCTTAAATATCTTCCTTTCTCAACCAAGAAAAATGTCAAAGGCACATAGAAATAAATTTTCTTCATGTTTTAGGCAGCTGCATCTGCAGCTATGGATCACTCTTTTGGAATTTTTTTCTCTAAAAAAGTTATAAAAAACTTTGAAAAAAAAATTACTAAGCTCATGGCATGTACTTTTCTGAGGTAGATTAATCAATTCTGTTTAAGGGAGTTAAAATTAGCCTGAGCTGTTTGTAATTGCTTGGCTATTCTTTTCTCCTAAACACATAATATACATTTTTTTTTGACAAGTGCTCGTGGGCGATGCACGAGGAGACTTCTACTGTTTGGGGCTGGGGGGGAAGCTGCTTTTTTGGCCTAAGCAGAAGAATATTTGGCTCAAGGGGCTGGAAACCTTCTTCCAGCCCCACCTCTTCTTTCCCCTCTGAATGAATGGGTTTATTTTCCTGCCTGTTTATGCAGCACGGTTATAGCAACCACTCCTTATATGCTGGAAATATTATGATTTTCCATTGACAAAATAGCAACGTAAATTGAAGGTACCAACACTGTCCCTAGCCAAGGGAATAAATATTTTCCAGTAGAACTGCATCATTTGTTCCAAAAAAGAAAGAAACTGAATGAATATCATTATTCTAAAGAAACTGCAAATGGAGCAATTCAAAAGATTGTTGTGATTTAAAGAATGTCCTGGGTTTATTCCTGTTTTTAAGAAGGCAAATGATAAGCAAGATTAACCGAGATCAGAAAAACAGATGGCTGCCATTTTAGGAAAGGTAACTGGAAAGATGTACTTCCAAATGTTTAATGAAATGTTAAAATGGGTAATAACATTTTAAACCAAATCATTACTTGTTGACTGACATTTGTTGTATTTTTACCCAACTTGCCTTGCACTCACTCTCTGCATTGTTGCCTACCTTTTTAAGACTAACACCCTTGTGCAAGTCTTGTGAAAGAAACCCATGCAGCCTGAAACGCTTTGTTTCTAGGAGATAAAACCGTGTTTTTTCACCAACAAATGGAAAACTCTTCTCCAGTAGGTCATTAATTTACATCAGCTAAATTGAAAGGTATTCTGTCATTCAAATGGACTTTTGGAGATGTGTAAAAACTTTTCTCCTAGCAGTAATGAAAAATGTAAAAATCCTGTGATGCTCCCCAACAAAATTCCCATCAAAAGCTGCAATGGAAATAAGAATCAGATGTTCTTCACTACACTTTGTACTCTTCCAGGTTTCTCTGTAAGGAAGGCACACAGAAGGTTGTTTTGATGGCTGAAATTAATCTTTCTGCCAACTGTATATTCACCACCACAGCCTTCCTAATATTGATGACATGAGAAGAGTTTCCTTTCGTGTTGCTGTAGGAGAGCGTGAAGAGCAGAGAGGTCCATAAGCCAACACCCCGTGTGACAAGCTGCGCGACTCCAGGTGCAGCCCCCAGGAAAGACCTTTCCAGCATGAGGGGAAATGGAAGAACATGAAATCTTCCCTGTCAGATCCAAGGTTTTCTGGTCTCTCTCTTAGCACTGTCTGCAGCAATACAAGGCTGGATTCTCATTGTCCTTGTATTGGAAGTGTAAGATGAGTTCAGATGCTCACACAAACATTTCCCTTAGATTTTAATCAGAGCTCAACCCTGCTACTGTCTTTCCCACAGCAATATAAAAACCACAAAGGGACGTGGACTAAAAGATTAAAAAGAAAAGGCAAAAAGAAAACACTGAGCAAACTGAAGTTTTATTGGTCTTTTTTAAAACACTGGTTTCTTTCTTAAAGGTAGTAATTTCCTTGTAAGAGTGACTTCTGCCACGGAAATTATAAATCCAAATACGTAACAGATGAGTAATTGGGAATGGGGTCTTTCAATGGGCACTGGTGAGCAGACTCATTAGTACAAAACCCTAAATACAGTAAGAAGAAAATCATTGCCTCTATTCTGAAAATATATGCAATGTGAATTTACATTAAGAGCTACAGAACAAGTTATCTGTGATTTGTGTTCCTGCAATACTTTGCTTGTATGTGTGTGACTTTTCCATACCAGAGAGATCAAGGTTTCTCTGCTCTCCTCCTCAGCTTCTTCATCCCCTTGTATTCTGGTGAAACGAGGCAACAGGCTGCCACAATTATCCTCCACACATTGCAGTTTAATTTTCTTTTCTGAAGGTGCTTTATTTCAAACTCCAAATGTTATCAACAATAATTTGGGACCTATTTTAAGGACCCTTGACAGGCGCAGTTAGCAGACAGGGTAAAGCCTCCAGAATGAGCTGGTTGATCGTTCTCCTTTACCACATCCACCTGATTTCAGTACATTGAAACACAAAAATCACACAGCAAAACAGCCCGTTACAGTGATGTGCTACAGAGCCTCACATTTCCATGCTCCTTGGCTTCCTGCTGTGCCATGCAGAGATAGAAGACATTTAGGCAACATGTTTTGGGGAGGAAATAAAATGTTAATGAATTGTTAGATACTTTTCATGAACTCCATCAAAAGCCCTTTGCAACTTGAATATAAAGTTGCACACAGAATGTGGAGATCATTCGTTATTTTAAAATAATACAACAATCAGTTAATATTGACTGGGTTCTTGAGGAAACCATGTCTTTTCACTGACACCTGCAAAGAAAATACAGAAAATTGCAGTGAAAAGGTATCTGAGACCTAAAAAAATAAGGAAAATTGGGGAGGGAATTATTTGTGTTGTATTTATAATAAAGACGGATCGATGTCTTCCCTGCAGAATAGTGAATTCTTTGTGGAGACAGTAACAGAAGCTAACAGGTTACATCAATGCAGTATAAGGGAGAGGCAGCCTAAACCCCTGCTAATAGTATTTCTTACTTTTGCACAACTATGAGATCATCTTAAGGAATATATTATTCAGCACAGGGATGAGTAAGCAATAAGGAATGTCTGAAAGGATCAGTACCTTTAAGGATGCTTGCCTTGTCCCTTCCCGGCTGGTCCCTTCAGCCACAAGTTCCCACGCAGAAGGAAATCATTCCACAGGCAGAGTTATGTGAGTCATGATTATGGCTATTGCTGTACCTTCAGAGAAAACACAAAGTCACTATCTATTTATCTTTTTCCCCTTATTTTGCATGTCTTGAAAGTTTTAGACTGTAAACATACAAGGAAAGAAATATAATTTTTTTTCTGTTTTAAAAAGCAGCTGCCACTGGTAGTGCTTAAACCACCTTTTCACTGCCTTTTTTTTTTTTTTTTAAATGAAGAACATGCAAAATGACAGGAAAACCATGGGCTTCCTTCATAAACTCCTTTTTGCCCATACAAAAAAAAAAAGGTAAGCTGTTAACTGAAGACAAACCTGCCAAAATACAAACTGGATGGAAACATTCCACTCTGAAAGTGAAAGGTGGGTGGGTTAATGCTGTTGGGGCTTTGTTTAAACAATTAAACAATAGTTGTAGAGAGAAGTGGGTTAATCGTGGGGGACTTCAGTCTATGTGGAAAAATCCAGTGTAGCCAGCTTTACAGTAGTTAGAGAAAGAAACATAGTTTAGAAACATATAGCAATTATTAAGCAATAGAGAATAATAGCTGCTTAATTCTAAACTTCTGCATGTAGACTTTCTGACATATGAATTGAGAAGTAATCGCATTAAAAAGTTAGAATCAAAATAATTAGATTGTGATATCTCAGTTCCATTGACCAGTTGAGCAGTTCCATTGACCAGTTTATTGTTTAAAACTTCCATTTCTTGAAAATTTTAGACTGTAAGCATCTAAGGAAAGAAACAGATATTTTTTTTTCTGTTTTAAAAAACAGCTGCCACTGGTAGTGGTTAAACCACCTTTTCACTGGTTTGTTTTGTTGGGTTTTTTTGGTTTTGGTTTTTTGTTAATGAAGAACATGGAAAATTACAGAAAAAACATGGGCTTCCTTCATAAACTCTTTTTTGCCCTCCCAAAAATAAAAAAAGGTAAGCTGTTAACTGAAGACAAACCTGCCAAAATAAAAAAGGGATGGAAACATTCCACTGTGAAGGTGAAAGGTGGGGGTGTTAATGCTGCCGGGGTGCTCAGGGGACGTGCAGCTCTCCTGCCATGGGTGCCTTGCCTCCAGGGTGACAACCCAGGGACTGCCACAGCCTCGCTGGGGCTTCAGCAAAAAGGCAGCTCAGGGCACGTCACCGCAAATATTTCCAGGCAAGAAACCCAGCACAGCAAAGCGCAAACTGAAACACCTGAACTGTCACCAACTGGGGCAAATTATTCTATTTCATTTTTACGATGCAAAACTATCTCTGTAAGACACAAATACAGGTGTATCAAACCAACTAACACCTCTACTGGGGCTTAACTGATTGATGCTGGCTAATTACCCAGCTGATGGGATCAACTGGTCAATGGAACTGAGATATCACAATCTAATTATTTTGATTCTAACTTTTTAATGCGATTACTTCTCAATTCATATGTCAGAAAGTCTATATGCAGAAGTCTAGAATTAAGCAGCTATTATTCTCTATTGCTTGATAATTGCTATATGTTCCTAAACTATGTTTCTTTCTCTAACTACTGTAAAGCTGGCTATACTGGATTTTTCCACATAGACTGAAGTCCCCCACAATTAACCCACTTCTCTCTACAACTATTGTTTAAGCCACTGAAAGACCCTGAGTGCCTGAGGGATCCGGCTATCTTCAGTACGGTTTAATTTTATTTAATTTCATATTTAAAGCTTCTGTGACCTTTTTCAACATACAGATCATAAAAATACTTTCACACATGGATATATCAAATGACATGTCCACCTAAGCTTGCTAATAAAACTGCATTGCTCTGTTAGTGCTGGCCCCTGGCTATATTAGCTGTCTGCTTCCCTTATTTGTGTGTTATAAATAGCCAAAGACTGCATATTCTCTGTCTGGTTACATTGAACAAACTGTGATTTTAATTCTCTCAAACAAGCCTGTCTCCTGACACAGGTCAGTCCTGAATGCTCAATCTTACCTGTTTTCTTTTTCTCTCTTTTTTTTTTTTTTTAAATTTATTACATGGGTGGGAGATTCTTAATCTAAATTCCCCAACTGTATTCTAAGAATTAGCAGAGCTACTGAAGGGCATTTTTGCATTACTAGCAAGCTGGCTGGTGCAAAGTGATTCTGCACACTTTTTGTTATGTTTTGATTTGATAACATTTTATAGTCACGTTGCACAAAGGAAAGGCATCAGGGTTTCTGACCCAGTCTTCCAGGCTTAGCTCATAGCAAGAAGTCATGAAATCATCTCAAGGCCCAGCTGTACTAATTCCTCTGCAAACCAAATGCAACAGGCACTCACTTCCAAAAGGCTTCCAGCCTCAGGACAAAAATGCTTTACAGGTGAACTAAGGCTGACACAACTGAAGACTAAATTCAGGGCAGGATTAAATTACCTAAAGAAGGGTTTAGGTGGAATTTGGCACCTAAATCTAAAACTCCAAGATGAAAACCCTCTGCTCCTGGAGCTCATACCATCTCTGGGCATCTCCCTGTGCGGAAGGTCTTCCCTGTGGGAAAGTCTCTGGGGTGGTACTGGGATGCAGAGAGCTGCATCTGCCCCTGGCTTCTCAGCATCTATTTTTCTGCTAAGGCTCAGTGCTCGTGTGCTGTAAGGCATGCCCAGAGCATACCGGGCACCCTGCCGTACCGTTGGGTCACACCACATTGCGAGTTGGTGGAAAAGATGACTCCAGCATTTTAAATGCAATAAATCCCAGGGAAGCCCAGTGGGCAGCAGTAACTGCCGAAGCACCACGCAGGAAAGCACAGAGGGCTGCCTCTTCTGCACCCTCATGTCAGGAAATTACGTGGAAATGACTCAATGAAATGACTCTTCTCAAAAAAAGAGAATGGGTTCCCAAAAATCTCTGTTCTGCTTAACCAGCTCCCTGGTGAGTCATCTGGTCTCCACTGGCTTCCTGAAAAATATGTAAGTGTTGAGGATTTATCTTGGAAAAACTTGCTTGGGATAACTGATCCTTTGGTGCTAAATCCAAAATCCAGACTATAGTGCCTCCCATCCACCAGAGGATTGCTCTCTTAGAAACTGAGAACTCGATACGCCAAGCACAGCCTTACGAAGCGCTGAGCTGCTCCTGCTCAGCCGGACTGGGCAGGCTCAGGGGTCCCCAGTGGGGCGCTCAGTGAGACGTGCCACCCCAGAAGACCATTAGGACCAAAAGTAAGCCACAGAAGTGCAGATATCTGCAGAATAAATTATAGGCACGATTAGTGTGTGAAATGAATTAGAATGAGCAAGTTCCTCAAAGAAATTACGGCCTCCGGGGAAATCATTTACAATGGCCACGATGAGTAATACCTCACTCCATGACTCCGTTGACTTCCATCTTCCCCTTCCCCTACAGTTACAGCGAGCGTGAGAAAGCTCAGCTTAAAATTGTCATGTGTTTACACTGGCGGGAACTGGTGCCGGTTTTATCATTTTTATTAAGACTCATGTGGCGTTTCTATTTTGTTCAGCCCCACCACCAGCAATTTCATTCAGAGATCTTATCATCGCCATGAAAGCTTTTCCATATATTTGTGCGCTTGCTGGAATCGTAACTCATACGTAGTTCCAAGGGAGGACATATGCTGAGGGAAAGAGAGATCTGCTGGGGGCTCCACAGTTGCTTCACGCCTGGACATCAATAAAAATTGTGAATATTTGAGATTTTGAGCTGTGTAAAGAAACTACATGCTGATCTTTTGCTCTGCAAATCTATAGGAATAGTGCCACCTGCAAAGTTCTTTACATATCCTCATGTACTGCAACATATAGCCAATGACACGGCAAATTAAAGTGCTTAGTAATGTGATTTGCTTCTTTTTTTCAAGCATTACATCATACGTCATACGTTAACATGAAAACAGACAAGTTTTTCTTCTCAGTGGCATTAATGGAAAAGTTCACTACTTCCCTTTCCTTGTTATATGTTAAATGCTCTTTTTATCTGCAGGTGTCAGCCCATAATTTAACACATTTCTTAGAAATAACGATGTCAGGTGTCATTTCTCGTGGCCAGTTTCTTTGACTTTCTCTGATTCAAATTGTTTCATACAATTTGTGTTTATGAAGCAGTTTGATCCAGTAATTTCCATTTTCCTACCCTCATTCACTTTATTACTTTATTTTGTTTCTGCAGCGCTTGTTGTCTTCATCTCTGAAAAAATGAAGCAGAACTTCCATTAAGTTTGGGCCTTATCTGGATTATCTCCAATCCCTAAAATATCCTTTCTGCACAATAATCCAGCTTCTTTCCTTTTCACAGTTACCTGTCTAAACAAGTTTTTCTTGTTTGTATTTAAATCCTTCCCAAATCCCTTCAAAAAATGTTACTTTTGACACTTCTCATTTTATTCCCTCACTTAATGGCATATAGCATACAGACTTTGTTCTGATTACTCTTTTGTTTTTCCATTCCCCATAAAATACTATTTTTTCCTCAAATACTGCTTTCTAACACAATCATTATTCTGCTTAGACTCAGTGCCTGATCCCACATGTTCTGCCTTTTTTTTTGGAATATTAATTCAACTGGGGGTAGCCTGGGCACCTTTGATTTAAAGACTCATTAAAGTCACCAGGTTACTGTGTTTAATTTCAGTGACTTGCTTATTACAGCCCATCCTTCAGAAAGCGAAAACGTTCAGACTCTCAGCTAATGTTTTTCACATCTGCACAGAGGTAGTTTTGACCAAAACACATTATGCTTTACATATGTACCTTTTGGGGTTTTTTACCATCTACCCCAGGTTTATCTAAGGACTTTGAGCCTTGCACACCTCAGGACATACCAACAAAGTGTCTGTAAGCACAAAATTTTCCTCTCCCTACTGTGCTGAAGTGTTGGTCTGGATTTCCTCAGGTTTTGAGTCACATCCAGAGAAGCCCCCTTGCCTTTAATCTCCCAAGCTGTCTTTTTTATTATTATTATTATTATTATTATTATTATTTCCCCTTTCATATTAGGCCTTTCAGCTTGTTGATTAATGCCCATAAAGGCAGCCGTGCTGCTTCTGGAAATGCAGTTTGTCATCTCTGTCAGCACTCAGCTCCATATGTTGTCACTTTGTAAGCAACATACCAGGATGCTAGGCAATATAAATGAGCCAGGCTGCATCGGGCTGCATACAGTTTACATTTCATCTTTTGTAATCAAAGGTATGATTTCTCACCCACATTTTTCACAGGAGGCATAATCACGTGTAATTTCTGCTTTACGGTGTTTACAGTGTGCTCTTAATTTGGGTAACTTAACAGGCTTCAAGAGAAGCACAGCTTACATGGTCAATCTGATCAGAGTAAAAGCCTGTGTACACTTTACAACACCTTTCATCTAAAGAGTAGAAATAATATACCTGCTAGCCTACCCAGAAACATTTGAAATTCATAGGGATGACTGGGGAAAAGCAGGAATACACAGTCTAATGACCTCGAAAAAGAACTCACACAGACATCCCCTCTGGAGCCTACCAGACAGAAATATTTAATATTATATGTATTGTCTGGCTCAGGTCTCCACTGGTGTGAGGTTCCTCACCCACGGATGTTCACACAAGCAAGTTTTCTGCTGCAAAAGTCTCTTCCTATCTCTCCAGCTGTTTTTCTGTGGAGACCTAGATGAGTCACGTTTTCTTTTTGTTTCCCACCATTCTTCTGCACAGTTTTAGCAATGAAGCTGGGGCAGTCTCCCCATCTGGACGTGGGCATGCTGCTGAAATCCTACCTTGGAGTCACTTGCTACCTCAACAGAGGTTTGTCAGCTTGGGTTCTCAGGCAGGGACCTCCACAGGTTCATGCCCGTCACTTGGGGCACACCTCAGGGAGAAAAAAGACCAAGACTTTGTCAGGCGAACATAAGGCTCCTGCTGGGCTGAGAATCAAAGCCTCAGGTCCCTCTGTCCCCACTGCAAGAAGATCATGGGACTGAAGGTGGAGGAAGGTATGTATCTATATCCAGCTAAGGAGTGACACATCTCCACCCAGTGGCACTGCACTTCCACTGCTTGTTCTCACAAAGGGGTGCTGAGCTCTGATAACAATCAGCTCTGCCTTTGCAGAGCAGTAGATGTCACTAGTTCAGGTACTGCCTTTGTGGCTTCCCAGTGACTAGTGTCGAGAGAGCCCATTAACCCGCCCAGCCCATCACGTTGAGTACCACAGACCCTTAAGGCAATATCTACACCACAGCATCATGCGCTGCGTGGAGGTCGTAGAATCACAGAACAGCCCAGGTTGGAAGGAGCCTCAGAAGAACATCTGGTCCAACCTTTCACGGGAAAGGAAACCTACATGAGGTTATCTAGCCCCCTGTCCAATCACATCTTGGAAACCTCCAGTGATGGGCACTCCACCACATCCCTGAGATAAACGCCCAAGACAACTCCAGCTCAAGCTCCTGAGTCCATCAACAGCGAGGCTCTACTCTGGAAGTGGTGCCAAAGCTCAGGGTGCATTTGTCCTCTGGAGACTGAAACAGTGCTCAGAAACAGCAAGCTGAAGAGCTGAGGTGTGCCCAACGCAGAGACAAGGCTGGCCTGTGATACAGTCCCTGCCAGGGAGCCAGATCCCCTGCTGCAGACAAAGGCAAAAGCCCTCTACTCTGATCTTACAGTTTTCATCAGTTTACTGCCTTACAGTTTTTATCAGTTTGTCATCATATTCTCAGGTAATCAGTGGATATGGTAACCCCTAACAGTGAACTACGGTCGCCGGTGACCTCTGTACCAGCCCAGCTGGGTCCCAAAAAGTGCAGGTACCCCTGGCCTGGGAAGGGAGATCTTCTGTAACGCCCCCACATATTGGGTGCTGCTTGGTATCCGCCCTTCAACTGCAGAGAAAAACGAAAAGCAAGTCCACGTGGGACATCAAGACAGCTGAACGTCAGGGACAGCTTCCTGGGCCTTGAAACTGGCCAACACAAGTATGAGGAATGACCAGAATCCACATGTCAGCACACAGCTCTGAGCACGTTAGGAGCAGGTTGGAGCAACACAGCCCTTCGGATGCTCCTCAGAGAGGACGAGGCCAAGGGCTGCAACTCAGAGACAGTCAGGCGCCGGGACCAGAAAGGACCTTGCACCATCCCCAACAACATCAGTCCCGATGCTGATTAACACTCATAATAGTAGAGAATGCTTGCAAATGTCCAAGTAGATTTGGAAAGGATACAGAGTAATAATTAATAAGAGGGATAATAATCAGTCTATGACTATCTGGATTAATTGCCATTCCTCTGAATAACAGAGATGCCAGAACTCATCACTCTAATTACTTTTCTTTTGGCAAACATAAAATCAAGAAGGACATATCTGAGCAAACAAATCTTGCCACCAGCAATAAAACCTATAAGCTATAGTGACTGGCAAAGCTTACCTCTCAGCACACCAGTTTGGGAGTATAAAGCTGGTCTAACAATTACCTATTGTTCTTAAGTGGGGAAAAGCACAGGAGGTTAATACATGATGGCATCTAGCCTGTTCAATCTGGTTTTTCATACGTCCATGGCGAACATCATACTGGAAAAGGAAATGGGCAGTCCAGTTCACAAACAAACTCTCGGTAATTCATATAGAAAAGAGGAGTCATTGCCTGTTGCTTTTGTTTTGTAGCAGTTTCTCTTCTTAGCTCATTCCAAGTACACAACTTCTGGATCTCAAAAGCCTTTTGTTTGTAAAAACAGTCATCTTTTAAGGGCTGCCCTCAAAAAGAGATCTTAATTGATGTTTCAGACATTGTTCTGGGTATTCTTTTTTTTTTCAGCCCTCTGGAAACTCACTGAAGCCACTTGCCATTTCATCCGCTGATGCTGGAGGCGTATTTGTATGACCAGAGGACACAAGGTGTGTCAAAAGCGTGTCTTAAATCTTCCAGCTGATCTCGACAGCACATTGGTAAGTTTAACAATTGAACTAATTACAAAAACTATAAAACTATGAAGTCATGGTAAAGTATTTAATCAGGAAGCTACTTGATACAAATAACTGTTTCAAGAGAAAATCTACACTATATGCTACAAGTGATTTCACTGGAAGTCGGTATGGGTCATAGAAATGTGTGCTCTGTTGGTTTCGTCCACTATTGCAGGGGGGAATAAACCCACACATGCTGCTATTCCAAAAAAGCCCTTGTTTGCATGTATTTTTTCTAGGACAGAATATTTTTTTCATTTGAAAATTCTTAGCCCAAACTGTGTCTCATAAGGACAATCAAGGAGAAGACAAACACGGTCTGTATGATCCGACTTTTGTGAGTAAACAAGAACAGGTTCTGAATATTTGCTGAAAAAAATCAGCAAGTCTGAATAACGAAGAAAGTAAAAAATTGTGTTTGCAACTAATTCTGGAAAATAATGCGATAAAATGTGAGGAATATACTGTTACTGCCATAACAAGTATCATAGCCAGAGGGCTGGGAAAAGAGTGATGTCTTGTGTTGAGCGTGTCTGTGTACTGTGGTTGTACAGTTGTCAGCTGATATTGTAGGAGCACAGTCCACATCTACTGCTGGTCCTACAGCCCTCACCCATGCCACCATCCGTTACTTGGCTCTGATGTCAAATTCCCAAGAAAAGCCTCCAGGCTGGTTCCCAAGTCTGCCACTGAATGTGGGCTCTCAGTATTTTTAGCTCTGGACCCCTGGTATTTCCCAGCTGTCTGAATCTTTAGATGGGTATATATTTATGGCCTCAGCCTCTCAGTTCTAAAAATCAAATTCTCCGGTCTTCACTTCTGCTGTAAGTTGCTAGAGAATTTCCTAATGCTGAGAAACCCCCCTTAGCGTATTTCAGCCGTCACAAGTAATCACAGGAACGTTGATACGGTTATATCTCACCCAGTTATCCTCTTGTACAGAAGAAATAATTGCACAGAAGCAATAAAGAGCAGACAAAAAAACTGTAAGAAACTGTAACCCCAGGAACACAGCAGTCGCTGCAGGGTGTATTGCTATAAATCATCTACAAAATGAAAGCAGTTGTCATGATTTTTTATGAAGTTATGGTGAAGTGAAACATAAAAGACATTGAAAACGGGTATAATTGAGATAATGATATATCTCATTTTATTTAAATAAAATAGCCCATTTTATTTAAAACACATTTTAAAGCATCTGTAGTTCAGTAAGTTCTCCAAATACAGTGAATGTACATGTCCTGTATGAAACTTGGGAACGATGGATGCCACTTTGGAAAAACTGTGTTAGAAGCTCGGTCAGGAATCCTAGCAACTTGGAGCAGGAGCTTGACCAAGACATGACATGTAAGAGCGGAGGAAGAGTGTGTTTATTGACTCATCAGCCAAGTATTGATGAAGCTTGACCGTACTTAGAGTGAAGCAGCCACAAACTTCATCACAGGACCGTCTCTACCATGACTGCGCTGATCTGCCCTTCAGATCCACGTTGAGGAAGGGCAAAAGGCAGCTCCAGCATTTTGGGAATGCTCCTAACAGCCCTTGGAGACAGATTGCCAGCTCCAAATCCAGGGTGCAAACCTGTGCTGGTGGCTTCGACTTCCTTCATGGACGTATCTTTGGCATTTTTCCTCTCTTGGTGGGAATCCAGGGCATAGTTTCACCAAGGCGTGGATGGTGCCGGGCTGTGCCGCCCCACACATCCCCTGTGCCCACAGACAGGCAGAGCCCTGGATGAAGGAGCGGGTACTCACTCCCCCACCCTTACTCTGTTCTTTAAAAGGAAGCATTAAATAATTATTCCTGGACTTTGAAAGGCATTTATGCACCTAACCCCGATTTAACCACGCCAGTGCCTGCCCATTCACCCCCCACGCCCTAGGAGCTGGAAGCCGGCACGCTTTGGGATTTTTTACTTTAATCTACTCTGTGGCACCTTGGCCTCAGCAGTGCCTGGAACTCACAAAAGGAGCAGCCTGTAACGGTAGTTGGAAGCAGCCTTTGGGCTAAATAATAAAATGGAATTAAAAAATCCAATTTTAAATTATTTTCCCTGAATGATATTTGTACTTTCTGGACAGCTGTGGGCAGAGGAGGGCCTGGGTTTGCCTGGCAGCTCTGTCTAGCAGGCCCCCTGCACACCGGCTTTGGAGCAGCGCCCAGACGCACGGCAAGCAGCGGGGGGATGCACGGGGGGGGCGCGGCCCCACCGGCAGCGGGAGACCCGAGCCCCACGCCAGCCATCCCGCTCCGCACCGGCGCTCCGAGCAGCTGCGAAACCTCCCGGCGTCAGCGCCCAGGTGCGGAAAGAGGCGAGCGCCATTTTCTGTCAGCGGCGCCGGGGCTGACGGGCGGGCTGGTGGCCGACGGGCCCGAGGGGGCGGCGGGGAGCGACCGCCCGGCGCTGCGCGGCTCGAGGGCCCCCCCGCGTGGCGGCGGGGCGGGGCGGCGGGGCCGGCTCAGCGGCGCGGAGAGAAGCGCGGGCAGCGCGGGCAGCGCGGAAGGCAGGGCCCTCCCGGCTGGACAAGAGCTCTCAGATCATTGAGTCCAACCACCAACCCAGCACTGCCCAGCCCACCGCCAACCTGTGTCCCCCAGCACCGCACCTACACCCCTTTTAGACACCTCCAGGGCTGGTGACCCCACCAGCTCCCTGGGCAGCCTGTGCCAGGGCTTGCCCACCCTTTTGGTGAAGAAGAACTTTCCCTGCCACCCAACCTAACCCTCCCCTGGCGCAACTCGAGGCCGTTCCCTCTTGTCCTGTGGCTGGTTCCCTGGGAGCAGAGACCGACCCCCCCTGCCCACAGCCCCTGCCAGGGAGCTGAGAGCCATCAGGGCCCCCCGAGCCCCCTTTTCTGCAGGCTGAGCCCCCCCAGCTCCCCCAGCCGCTGCCCACCAGCCTCGTCAGAAGGAAGCAAGGCGAGTGCGAGGCACAGCCCGGCTGGAGGGGCTGGCAGTGGCAAGCAGGACGTGAAGCAAGGAGCAAAGTCTATAGCAGCACTATAAAACGTACTGGGAAACTTGAGAGCTTTTAAAAAGCATCGTTGTAAGTGGCTGACCAGAGGTGATCCGGGTAGTCTCTGACAGATCCCCGAAGAAAAGTCAGGTCTCCAGGGATGCTTTCCCAGTTCTTTGGTCAAACGCCCATCCTGTTTCACAAGCCAGCCACCTCTGAGGACTGCTGCACGTTCAGCACTGCAGCGCAGGAGTTTCAAAGTCTGCTTTCCCAAGTCTAAAAAGATACCCTCATTGCTAACATAGACATTACCATTTGCCAAGTAAACATTACTGAAACGGACGGGAGAGTTCTGCGGAAGGAAAAATGTTCCCCCCTCCTTCTTCTTCTGATAGTGTGGCTCTAGAAAAGTCATTTAGCATAAACGCCTACGTTGTAGAAAGCCAATGTGGAGTGAGAAGACTTCCACCTATTATCTTCCTTTGATAAAATCCAAAGCGTGGAAAAGTTTTCCTTTCCCATCTTTCACTTTTTTCTTTTTCCTTCCCCACCTGCCCTCCAGGGAAGCTTATGCTAGAGAGAAAAAGGAAAAGCCACCCTTTTTACCAGAGGAGCCCTCCTCCTCCTCCGCAGACAGGCCTGTTCCAAACGAGTTGTTATGTCCCATTTGTAAAGATCCAGTGACGGATGCAGTGCTTATTCCCTGCTGTGGAGCAAGTTATTGTGACGAATGTAAGTGAGTAATGTAACGTAAGGAGTAAACTCCCGTGTTTTTTAATCCAAAACACCACATCGGATCTTCCGAAAGCAGGAATAGGAGATCACCTGTGCTACCAGGTCTATTTCATACTTCAGTACGGCCGGAGTAGGAAAGGCCTATTTCACACAATTAAAGCTATCTAAACCCTGCAAGCATGTTTTTCCTCTTGCGGATGCCTGTGAGGTCTCCAGGCACCCTCTGCAAAGCCCGGTGCACCTGCTTTCACCCCTGGAAAACCATCTGATAAAATGGATTATCAGCTCTCCTGTAAGACTAACGGCTGTCAGCACAGCAGAAAACATACTCAAATTAGTATGAAGGCTACGGGAAATCCATCTTCTGCTCTTCCAAAGCATGGAATCAACCCAGGGCTGTGCAAGGCATTACTAGTTTAGAAAGGAACTCTTCCACATTCAGTTTAAATCATTAGAAGAAAATCTATTCATCCATTGAACCTTGGGCACATCTCTGAAGACATACTAGGTCTGAATTTTCTCAAATGTTTTTTGTAGCTTGAATTGGATTCACTTGCACATGTATTTCACATAAAGGGATATCTAGTCCCACTATGAGTTTTTTTCCAGGTAGCAACAACTTAAAAAATAGTTGTCTTTAGCAAGGAAAATATGTTTGCTTTTTTTTTTAATTATTTAATTTACTGATTATAGGTAAAACCCTGGCCTCACGGAAGTCAGCGTGAATTTTGCTAATGACTTTAAGCAGAGTGAGATTTCCGTCTGTATTTTCTAAAGCAGATCAAACACATCTTTTAGTAACTATGCTCTCAGTAAGTCTCATTACTCCTGTACAGGAAAGGTTAGTCTCCTATAAAACATACCCCAGATATTCATATTATTGGCCTTCATGCTGTCCAATTTTTTCTTTGCCTTCAGAGGCAGCAGAACTGGCGTCTTCCAACACACAGCAAACGTGCAGGACGATGCCCTGGCTGCCCATGGGATGTGCTCTGTCCCTCCTTCCAGCAGGCTGTTACCACCCCAGAACCCTTACAACATAAAGAACAGCGTTTAGTAGAAGCTGCACTTTTTCACCAGATTTATTGAGAGATGATGCAGGAAATCCAGCAGGAAGCAGGGAGCTGAACTTGGGTCTCAGACCTCAATTATCGTGGAGATTATCCTTGTTCTCTTAACTGTAAACTTGGGTGAATCTTGAAAAAGGTGCTTGAGCTGGAAGAAAACACCCTTCTTTGCCTGGAAACAGGAAAGAATATAATAATGCAGGAAGGTTTGCGGTGGGATTTCAGAACAGGCTAAGAGGTTCACGGTGTGTTGCAAAGTCCTTCTAATCGTACATGTTACCTTGTTACCTCCCTGACTTAGACCCCCTCCATCCTCCTGTTCGAACTCTCCAAATAAACACTTCCAAAATTTTAGGAAAATTAGCATGAATAAATACAGCCCAGCCTGAAAGGGAGTTGCTGACTCATGCCTGCACTGGCAGAGTAAGACTTATTCCTAAAGCAGCAGCAAAAAAAAGACAGCAAAACCACTTGCAGCATGAGCAGGGATTGCAGCATCCGTCTAGGAAAGCTCTCACAGATTATGTCAAATTTTTTCTCAGCCATAGCATCCTATCTCATAAGAGACAGGAATGTTCCCCTATCAATTTCACACTTACACTGTATTCCATTTTGTTAGGGCAATCTTTCTCAATTTTTAGCATTTGCTTTTCAGAATATTTCACATCTTGCATAAAAAAATGAAGTAATAATATAAATCAGACTAAAAATGGCCTGTACTTTTCCTTTTCAGATGCATCTGTCTGTTGTAAGTTTAGTGTTACTGATCTAGTAGTTATTTTAACTGCTGCTTGGCTTCAGCCGTGTTGATATATTGGTTATTTTTATATATGGTAGGCCATTTGTGTGACTGATTTTGCAATTCATGCTGCCTGCTGAAGGACATCCCTTGAAACAGACCTCATAGCTGTATTCTCAAGATGAAAGCAATTGGACAGAAGTACCTTTCTGAAAAGAGGGATCTCTATTACATTTATTTTCTTTCTGAATTGCTTGCTCAAGCCAATTGGTTGGGTTATTGGAAGAAATGAAACAGGGAAAAATTGACAGGATCCATGTGTCGGTGCGTGGCATTAAAGCCCTTTCTTATCCTTAGCAAATGGTGACTCTTGGATCAAATTCCAGTATATGGCCCAAATATAGTGCAAGGGAGAAAATTATTATGCTTATCATGCTAGCACAGGGTTAGGGGAGGTGAAAACAAGTGCATCAAAAAAGCACAACCAAATTACACAGGGCTGTTATTTTAGGCCATGGGTTATTCTGTTTCCCAGCCCATGGCAGAAGGATGCTGCAATAACTGTAATTTCACAGGTAAGTTGTGTTTTACAGGCATTTTAGGTTTCAATATGAAAAATCAGAGCCAGGCAGGAAAATATCAAAGGTGGGCAACAGAAATAAACTTTATATTGGCAAGGAGGTTTGTTTAGCTTTTCTGTTAATACTCTTCTAAGGTGTGAAGATGTGACCAAAAGGCATCCAAACTTCAGCAAAATCATTGATTTAAATCCATACAACCTGTGTGTTAAGGATCTGCAGTTATGATTCCTCATATTAAGATGCGTGAGCAGGTGTACAAGTGCTTGCCAAAAATTATGCCATGGATACCACTGGAACTTGTACATCTTGCTGAACTTGGTCTGTATGAAGTCTTTGGGATGACAGGACCTGGTTCTATGTGATGCTGAACATCTCTGGCTTTCCTCATTGACAAAAGAATAACAATAACAAAAGAACAGCTGCGCTGCATCAGGACAAAGTTTATTGATATTATTATCCCTTTCCTGGTAGAGATTTGCAGTGAAAGGTTTCAGAGTAATCACTAATCTGGTTATCAGTGACTTAGAGAATTCCTGATTCAGACATGGAGATTATATATTTAAATGGCAAATGGGTTTTCCTTCCATGAGTTTGTCCAAATGCTTTCGGAACGTGGTCACACTGTGAGCATCCATGGTGGCAAAATTTAACTACACCCTGCGTGGAAGAGTATCTCCTTTTGCTTGGTTTAAACTTGCCTCTTGGTTTCATGTGATACTCCTTAGCTTTTGCACTCCCCATCAACATGTGCCAACACATCGTATGTCTGAGCTGTATCTGGCTCCTCCACATCTGGTTGGGGTGTACCTTGGGCTGAACAAGCCCCAGCTGGCTGAGACTGGGCTCAGTGACGACTGAGGTACCACTGCATGGCTATGGGGAAGAAGACAGCAGTGCGATGCCTGTACTGATGATGGATGGATTACTGCTGCCCTTCTTACAAACAAGTTCAGCAACAGAGAGAGGTAAGAAATCACAGATTGCTCTGCTATCCCAGGTGACACATGAATGCATTTTTAAAATTTCTGCTCAGTTCAGTGACTGCAACTGTTTCTGTCAGACGTGGACCAAAGTAAACAAGCCCATAATAAATAAATATACATTTAGAAATTACAGTTGTTTTCGAGCCTTGTTTATACAATCTCACTTTGAAATAGACATCCATCTGGATGCACAAAGCACAACATCTGTGTGCTCCAAGGGAAGTGGGTTGATTGTGAGAGGCACACATGAAATGGCAACCCAAGCAGATTTCTTTATTTTGTTTTCCTAATTTTCAAACAGAGTTGAGTCCAAAAAACAAGAGTGGTTATGGGGCTGTTCAGATTGAAGGTCTGGCACTGGATCCATCTCTGGCTCCAACATGCTTGAAAGATTCCTTATGCCCAAAGTAAATGTGAAAGCCTACCAAATTTCACACTATTAGGACTGGTTTCCCACCACAAGCACAGATAAGACACGAAGCTGCCAGACACGTTCCTAGAGCATCTTTCCAGTCGCTCAAGCACACTAATAACTTCCCCAGTCAACTGAACCCATTACAAAGCTTTTTGGGGATACACTCTACTTTGTTTCCGTCATTGCATGGCTGCTGCTGTCATATTTCTTCATCAGGATGCCTGAGGGACTGGGTTTGGGTTAAAAAACCGAGTGTGACATAAGACATTTTCATTAGTCAAATATAAATAAAGATGCTAATCCAGAAGGTTGTGAAATACCAACAGCCCAGTTACAAGCTCTGTCTGAATACTCACTAAATTCACAGGAAAATGCCAGCCAGCATCCATGCAGAGTGGATCTTGGACTTTCTTTTGGGAATTTAATGTTTTGTAACTGCTAGCCAAGAAAACTATACAAACAAAATCACATAAAGAAACAATATACAAATTCTACCATTGATTATAGGATCAGTTTCCTCCATCCCATAAAAAAAAAGTCACTGTGGGAAGACTACACAGCATTAGTTCCCATTAAAATGAAGATTGATGTGATTCTCCCAGGGAACTGATTAGTTTATCAAATACTGATATTTTACATGGGAGTCACTGTGTATTTTTGACACTGTGCCATTTTTGTTCAATAATCTACCCTTACCCTTTCAAGAAGGCATTTTCCTTCATAACCCACCTTGAAGAAAACTTACAAATGTACAGGATTAAGTGACTTTGCATTTTATTGTGAAATCAAGCTGGTAGATGGATTCTTCTGCTTTGGGGCAGTGGAGACAAGAAGTAAGGATGGGCTTTTACACATCGTATATGACATTTTGCTTGAAAAATGCTGCTGATAAAAAACTAGATCCAAGTTCCAAACATGATATTTGCATTTTTTTCTCTATGAAAACTTGCTTTCTCAGGGCCACACGTCACTAGCCCACAGGGTAGGGAGCCCATTTGAAGTAGGTTAAACCAGATGGGGAAATCTCATGTACCGGCTGCGGCAGATGGGAGCTCGGGAGAGAGATCCCACAGAGACCCTCTATCTCAAACCTCCCATCCTTGCCAGAAGCTCTGTTTTTTTGAGACCTGACCAGATGGTTTGTAAAGCTCTCAGATGCAGCAGCTATAGGGATTTGAGAAAAGATGAGCAAGTGGAAGTTAAAGTTAAAGATGAACTGCTTGATGTGAATGTCCATTGCTCGAATTCATCCTAGCCCTAAGAGCCCATCAGATGCCAGTATCCCACAGGAAACACTTCGAGTGCAAATTTTCATCTAGGTGCAGAATTACCGTGCGTTTACCAGCATATTCAAAATGTTCAGAAGTACTATAAAAGGAAATAATTCTGAATAAAAAAATAGATGTAAATAACTTTTTAGATAAGTAAAGAAGCTTCACGTTAATAAAACAAACAAACAAAACAAAATCAAAACCAAGCAAAAAAAAACCCCACCCACACACAAAAAAATAAAAACTGAAAAGAAAAAAAAATCGGAAATGTATTTGTTCTTTACGAGCCAAACCCTCACTGGCAGCCCCCGCAGAGGTTTCTGCTGGTGCGTTTTGGCATCCCTAGCGCAGTGCTTTCTGCTGTCTCTAGAGGGCTGCCTTAAACCACTGAAAAAGTGCCAGATTAGTCTGTTTTCAGCACTTTCCTTTTACCTCAGATCCGAATTTCTGCGTCATCAACGAGTTGCCATCGCTGTATGAATTAGCTATTGTCATGAGCCAGACCAAACGTCCTTTGGAAGGAGACTATTGTCTGCGGCTCGGGTCTGTGGTTTGGCCAACGCTGTGCGAGTGAACCAACAGTGCTGTGCTGAAGGGTAATATTAAATCTTCTTGACACGGTGCATTGAGGCTCAGAGGAGTGCAAAAGTGCAGGTTTATCATCCATCTGATTTTCATTCCACAGCCGCCTAACTGAGAGGGATTCAATTAGGAACTCGGTGCGGTTTTAGCAACATAAATGCAGCTCAGAAGCTGGTACTTGTACTTGTTTGTAATAGAAATCAAGAAATGAATCCTCAGGATGAGTTAAAATAAACAGCTCTACCATAAGTGTGTCCTTGTGCAAAACAATGCAACTTTACGCTGCACTGTACGTCACTACATAATAAAACACAGAACAAATGGATTTCATATAATACTGTATATTCAACATTCAAATGCCATGTTTTAAAATTAAAATGGCACTTTTTAATAGATCCATTTTTTTTTTTTAGAATAGGTCTATTGAGGAATATACGTTTCAAGAGTTCAGTTGTTTAAAACACTGGAGTCTAGATTAATAAGCAAACATGAAACAATGTCACGCAGTAAGGACCTTTATTCCTGGGGTAGTTTATGCTGAAAACAGTCTTGTTTTGTAAATCTGATGACAACAAAGAACTGTCTAAGTTTTAAAATAAAACAAATTCAGTGCTTTTTCAGTTACGGGACGTGCTTACAGGAAGCATGCCAACTTTTTAATAATTTGCAGCAAACTCCAGTCTCTGTAGCCCTCAGATTAGTACATGAGCTGACTCACAGCCAAAGCAAAATAAACTGTTGCACTTGCGTGAAAAACAAATCATTAATCAAAACTTTGAAGATAACTTGGAGGGTTCTTTCGAAATCTGCCAAAGACACCTTGCTAGAGCAAAATCTCTTCATGGCTGGTTGGTTACTCTTGAAAACCAGATTTTAAGTCCTTACAGTTTCCAATAATAGTGTATAATAGGTACAGGGGGGAAGGGGAGGTGAAGGGCCCTTCGTTCCCTCAGCTTTGGCTTGTATACACTCCAGCAAGGTCGCAGGCTGTGTGCACCCTCCAGCATCCAGCCCCATCCCCATGTAAACTAGGACCTCCCACGCTTCAGAAGAGCAGTACTATAGGAATATATATAGCTGCATTTCCACGGGGGAAGGTTTCCCCTGCTGAAGTCCTCCTGTGTGATCCCAAGTGGATGCCACGCACAGACACGTGCTATCGCCCCTTCCTGCAGCCAAGCCCACCGCCTGGGCTACCTAACCCCCTGCAAAACCAGAGTGGGCTCACACACAAGTGGCCTGGCCAGGCCCATAGCACAAAGCCACCCTAAAAACTTGCGAGGGAGAAAAATGCCCTTGGAAGTCTGCAGCTCATGGCTGCATTCAAACTCTGTCAGAAGAAAACCCTCATTCCTCCTCTTTCACCTGCTTCTTTTGACCATAGAGCATTGTTGTTTCTTCTGGGTCAAGCATCATCTATTAGAGCCTACTGAATTAAGGGCATTTGCTTCCCGTGAGTGCTTGACCAGCCCTCTGTGCTCCCCGGCCCCATCTGAGCCAAGCCCCTGGCATGGATTAGCCTTGGTGCCTGAATGTCCCCTTGTCCCTGAGGCCACGCTCCAAGGACTGGAGTGAATCTCACCTGGGCTCCCTCCCTGGGGGGCAGGCTTCATCTGAGTCGTGAGACGCAAACAGCAATGTGGAAACCCTTTAAGGACCCTAACATCTTTATAAAAGAGGCAATCCTTGAATAGTAAGTTCATATGTGCAAGGCGAATGTGTTGTACAATATCGACATACACGCATTAAATTAACTTACAGCTATTCCATTTATTACATAACATTTAGCCAAGTACCATCCATAGGATGGTTTGCAAGGGGTAAAGAGGTTGCATTTACTAAGCTGCTGTGAAAATTATAGCAGAAGAATCAAACGCATTTCCTGGCTTAACCGAACATAGGATATGATTTCTGTAAGTACTGTCACCACTGTTAAAAAAAATATGTGATGGGATATATCAGTAAGAAGCATCTTCAAAGAGGATTAAAGGTTCAGATTTTTTTTTTGTTTGAGGCAATAATATATTGAATTCTTTTGGAGTAATTAAACTGGAAACTGATCCAGCTTTTTTTTTTTTTTTTTTCTTTTTGGGTACAATGCTTCTTACAGTTTATAGCTAATTGGCAGGTGAGCAAGATAAGTAGCACTGAACACCACTTGATGCTGTTACCGCCTAAGGGAGAGACGGGCAGCCTGTTGTACAGGAAAAGGCTGTTCAAATACACATAGAAGATGAGCATAATGAATTTTCACCTGAGGAGATAATGCAATGACTTAACCTCCCATGAGAAATAAGACCTTGATGTTCCAGGAAATTTCTTATTAAGAAAGTGTTTCAGAGGTGACAGCAAAGCTTCTTTGTGGCAACCTAAACACTAAAAAGCCTGTAGGTTGCTTTGCTACTCGGTTGAAATTACAGAATCAGACCACTTGACTTGCATTCAGACTTTGCTAATCCCCATGAAGCTTTATCCCCTGTTTGTCATTAGCTGGCTGCATTGACAGGCTCCCCTGCTTGCCCTCCCTAACGAAAACAGCAACAAAAAACTCCTTTGCATCAAAGAGAATTTTCTTTCAACTTTGATCACATTTCTTGTGGTGCTCAAGCCTGTTGCTAAGAGAAAATACAGTCGTGAGGAATGGGCAAATCATTATTATAATTACCCTTGTTACACCCCAGTGAAAACAAGCCTCTCCTGGCACTCAGCTGAATTATATAGCAGTGTACGCTTTAATTGATAGAGTTCCTGACAGGCCTGCTGGGTTTGGAGCTGCAAGGAAGCTCAGCCACAACACCAGCATGCGGTGCAGGAGCTTGTGTCACCCTGGCTGCTGCTAGCGAGGGTGTTAAACACCCTCTGCCAGGTACAGGGGTGTGCATTGCGCTGTCTGCCAACAATATAGATTCTATTGCATCAGCCCACTTACTTCAGTGAGCTCGGTAGCAGCCAGCAAGGAGCATAAAGGCTTGCAGCTTGTGCAACGCAGCCTGGGCTAAAAGACCTGCTCCTGCTGTGCCAGTGTTTCCCAGTCTGACACAGTGGACAGAAATGATGGTCAAGGCAGGAGCAGGAGCAGAAAATGGCTCGCTTGAAGTCATGCAAAGGGGAAAGTAGGACCCAAGGCTTCTGGCTGTCACTTGTTCCACTAGGCCAGCCACATTCCCTGAGTCTGGAAACTTTAATAAATCTAAAACGAACAATAAAAAGCCCTAGTAAATACTAAGCAGAGACATACGGTTCTTCCAACCATACAAGGAGATCAACAACTTTTACGGCAGCCCGGCAACGGACCAGGCTGCTAAAGAAGGCATGGAAAGCCAGCAGGCTGGATTGCAAACAGGCTTTGATGTTTTTCAAAATTCAGTGAACTGAGAGCAAAGAAAAAAAGGAAAACAGAATCAAATTGCAAGCCTAGTCTTGGCTTCTTAAGCATGCTGAGGGAGTGAGGCTCCAGACGCATCACCCGGTGCTGCGGAGTGCCCGCAGCTCAGAGCTCCGCTTCGGGCACGGGCAGGAGATAGCGGGGCAGGGTTCTGCAGGAGTGGGGCCAGGAGGGTGTAAATTAGCCCCACACCCAGGGGGGTAACTCTGGTCTCGGAGTTTTAGATAGTTCTGTTCTTTATATTACATATAAATAACAGGTATCAAAATATTTTATATGTATATATATATATGTAGCATATGTTCATGTATTTAGTATGAGGTGAGGGGATTTGTCGCAGCTTCACTATCATTCAGCACATCATTTCTACAGTTCAGAAATTTTAGTAGCTTTATTGAGCTTAGTTCTTAAGATAGGATCACCTTTAATTCTGAAATCTCACTCCTAGTGTAGGTTGAATTTCATACACAAAGAAAGGACTGATAGATGTAATTCAGGGCATTTTATTTTATTTATCTGCATTTTGCACAGAAGCTGATAGAAGCTAAGCTAGTTAGTCAAGGGTCTACAGAAAATCTCTGAGCAGAGTAGGATTAAAGTTCCGTTTATCCTGACCTCGTCCTATACAAAACAATCTCACTTGCAGTTTCCACAGTTCACTGGTAATAGTAGTAGGCTAAAGGCAATTTGTTTTCAAAGACCTAATAACAAGAACTTTGCAAGAAAATGCTCTAGAACCTTGAAAGATAAGATGTGAAAATCTTAAGACTGAGTTATATATGAATTTAAAATGCAAACTTGCTTCCCTTTATTTATATGAGTGTAAGTCAGAAGCAGCTCCTATTAATTTCTATAAATCTATATTAGCATAAACCAAATTCATTTCTACAAATCTACATTAGCCTAAGACAGACATAGTTGTAAGGGGCTTGACTACAGGTTTTACTGTGTCTTGACCAGCTTGTACCCTATTGCAAACCGCATGGCTCAGCACCACCTCTAAATAACGCACAAATTACTGTAATCCAAGGAAATACACCTTTGCTAAGTGTTGAAGGTTAAAGAGAGGTTTTAAAATAGTTGCATTGCAAGAAGTCAGATTTCAGAGGCAGTAGCTTAGTTAGCAGCAGGGGTAGGTTTATGGGATAAGCTACATTCCAGTCTCAGGACCAGCAGCATCCAGGTAGGGGAAATTTGAGTCATTCTTCATGCCTAGACACCCTAAAACAATGTGGTACCCAAGCAGACTCCAAGCCTTCACATTAACATAGAAAAACTACAAGTGGTGTGGCCAAAATCATGCTCCATTATTCAGGAGCAGGTAACGTAGCACTGGGGCCACAAGCATAGTCAAAATTTCTTAGTTGTGCAGATCTTTTATTCCTGTTCTGCATGGATTCAGTCTTTCTGATTGCATGGCATTCGGATCTGAGCTTGGTTATGCTCTGCATGAGCACCTGCATGAGCTTTGGAAAGAAGGGGGAGAACTCAATCTACTACCACTCTATTCTGGAAAAAGAATGACAAGATACAGTACATGCTAAAATAAGAGGCCTTTTTCTTACATTCCCAAGTATATAAGGCAAATGGCAGCATGTACCCTATCACCTGCTGGAGACATCAGGAAAAATATAAATACATGCTTCTAAGACTGTAATGAAAGAGCTATAATAAATAAATAAAGTGGTGTTGAGAATATCTGCACTCGTTTGAAAACATGCTTCTGCGTTTCCAAAGTGCCTCTGTGTTTCATAAAGGTGCTTGTTCTGAAATAGTGGCACTAAATAAAAGCTTTTTAATTTTCCAGACAGTACAAATAGAGTGATTTATCTTTCAGGTGAAAGAAAGAAGGGAAAGGATTACCTTTTTCACCTCCTGCGTTTAAAAGGTATCCCATCAAACTCGAGATGACATGACGTTTACATGGATCACTGCTTAGTCATTCAAGATTCAGCATGGCTGAAAGATGTCAAGTGTAGGGCAAACACCTGCATATGTCAAGACAGTTGGAGTTACACATTGCATTTAAGACCGCTAAAGTGCCGAATGAAAGGGCGAAACTGAAATTAATGTGATGAATACAATGGAACTGCAACACAGCAAGGAAATGGGAATATTCATTAATGTGGAATTAGAGCTTGTTCTGGCTTCAAATATTCAGGAACAGCAGAGGAATTTTGCAGAGAGCATCCACGAAGTGGCATTTGCAATGCTGAAAGTGACTTTCAAAAAAGATGTGCACCTGGCTGTATGTCATGTTCCATGCTGCTGGCTCCCTGCACCACCGCTGATGGGTCTCGAGTGCATTAGCGGGTAATGAAGTTACCAGAACTCTCTCTGCAGTATCTACGATCCTCGGTTCGGGCTTTGCCAGGTCCAGTGCTGGGGGAACGGCAGGGAGGGGGAGAAGCAGCATCCTGCCTTGTGGAACAAAAGGGGAAAAAAAAAAGAAAAAAGAAAAAAAGAGAATAAGAAAGTCGATGGTGTGGGCTGGGATTTTTTTGAAGGTACAATGAAACTTTAGCGCTTTACTTCATCAGGGTTCCCAAACCTTTCAGAAATGCTGCTTGCGGGCATCCTTTCATGTTGGGGAGGCCGCTGCAATGATGCAGCCAAGGAAATTACAGCTAAACAGAGTATACCTGCGCGGACAGGGCAGCCTTTATCCATTTCTCTCTGCCTGCTGTCAGTCATAACCTGAGACATTAAACTCTATCCCAGGCTAGAAAAGCCTTCTCTTTGCTTTTAAAGATAAGGGATGACAGCTTTGTAGAACTGGAAGGCTTGGAGAGCCTTTAAAATACAGTTTACAGAAATGCTTCTTGGGCTTTACAGCACTTCTGAAGTCAATCAAAGAACAGGGCAGAGAAGACTGAAAGTCTGCATCCAGCTATTTTCTTGGAGTTACAGCTATTGATTACAATTGCATTGACTACCCAGACCATTTAATCTAATGAAATTGTTCTTGAATGACACTACTGCAATTGAGATGAAAGTGTAGCCAACTTGTAAGGAAAGTTTAAAAGTGTTGGAAGAGGCTATAGTTACATTTCACGGTACAGATGTGTTCGTTAGCACATATTCTGCACTGATTGCGTTGTGGTTAGCTGTGTTCCTATAGAAATTCTGTTATTTCACCACGAGTAATGCAGAAGGAGAATGGTTAGTAGTTTTCCTACTATTTCTATGAGTGTTCTCCCATACAGTAAATTTATAAAGCTGTCGGGTCCTAATGCTGAGTCAATAACAAATTATTCATTAGCAGGCAAATATAGCTCTCAAAGGCTCTTAGATAATTCTGTTACTTCTGGCTTAATATGAAGACAGTTAATTATTTATACTATGCATGGGGTTCACTAAATGAGAGCTGCAATTTGCAAGATGAGATGGAGTCATAATTTAATGCTTCGTAAAAAATTGTGCTTTATTCAAAGCCAAAAGAAAAGGTATTTGTGGGATGGAGCAGTGACTGGCATCAGTGAAACTAGTAGGTCAAACTGCTTCTGGAGAGCCTCCCACCACTCAATGCTACTTATATAAAGGGGCTGGAGTTTATTCTGGGTTTCCTCATGCCCTTGTCCCATCCTAAATATAACTGCATGTCTGCGTTTAGTCTCTTTTCCAAACAAAAAATATCAGAATTTTAGTTTACCTGCTGAAAGACCACCGCCCCCTGTAAAGATGCTGGCCCGCGATGTCTGAACCTGACACAAAACCCAGAATCATTGTATTAGTTCTGTGGTTTTATTTTTAAATTAACATTGTCATTTCTTGACTCATTTGTATTTGTCATTAGACCCAAAAAAGAGAAACAGTACTTGGTTCCAGAAACTTTTTTTTAAGTCACCTTTTCAAGTTGGATAATTTAGATTAATTGCTTCAGAGCTAGCAAGAGTCTTTGGAGTGAGCTTTAGAAAAGGAACCTTTCTAGGCAGAACAAAGGTGAAAGAGATAACATGACAGCCCTCAGACAGCCCTTTATCGATTTTAAATTATCTTGTAATATTTCACTGCATTTACTAGTAGAGGATCTCTTTAGAAGAGGACGAAGGCAGTTCTGCTGCTGCCACAGTGGGCTATTGCCCATACCATGCTCACTCTGAGCCCTGGGAAACACACGCAAACTTCTCTCCCGCAGCCACAGCAGCTTCAACTTCTCATTATTCCTCAGTTACTTCTCAAATTTATTTTGTCTTCTTCCCTACTTACACCCTGAAATTCTGTCCCAGCCATCTTTTGTAACTGTCTTCCTTCAAAGCTCTTGGGTTACCTATTGCCTCTGTTGCTCAGATCTTCAACCACTTCACACTTTTGTTGCAGCACTTAACTGTAAGTGTTAATTGATGGACTACAACTGATGTGAGCGTTCAGCCTCATGACTCGTGACAGCAAGAGTTTTACTATTGTGCCAGACAAAAGAATTAAGGTAACTGCTGGCTCCTATCACCTTACATGCAAGTAATGCCCGAGCTCCAGACGTACAGGTGAATTATTAATGGGGAGGGGGCCTGCTAGGGCACCTGCCTGGCTTGAGTGGGTCTTGGCGTCCGAGCTCGGGTAGAAGACACTGGGAAGTAATTCAGGAATGAACAACCCTTTTAATAAATTACAGACAAAAATCTCTTTGGCCAACGAAAGGTTAAATAACAGGGATAAGTGAGTCACTCCATCTCCCTTCCTTCCCCCCTCCCCGCACTGCAAGTTTAATAAGCCAAAATCAAAACCATCTAGGGCTGGAGCTTTCGAAGATTTAAGACTTTAAAATGTGAAGCACCTTATTATATCTGCCTATTTTCAATAAAAAAGGAAGATAACTGGTGTCACGTCAATGTCTTATCAGTGATATTTGTTTGACTTCTATTTCAAAAGTGCACTGCTTGCTTTTTCTGGTGCTGGAATCAAACACTTCTGAATTGTACAGTATAAGAAGATGTATCAGTTTTCACCTAAGAACTTTAAAAAGGAGACCAGTCTGTGCTTCGCTCTGTAGAAATAAAGAACTATTGTACAGTATAGTGTATAACACTTGCAACATGGCCAATTGACTTCCTTCCTATTAATCAACTACTCTGTTTACCTTCTTCTACAAACCATTTCAAAACCATTAAAACTAAGAGGATTAGCATCACATTTCTGGCAAAATGCACCTTATTTTCAGCAAATGCTACTTTCACTCTCTGAGGAGATCTAAGAAACCTTGGAAAAAAATAGATTCTTTATTGTGGTACATTCACTGAAACAGGTATAAATTATATCTCCCATTTTTTACAAAAGCGGGGGGGGGGGGGAGTAAAAAGAGGGGTAGTAAAACACAATTCTCTCAATGCAGTGAGAGAAAACTGCAAAAGAATTAAATTACCAAGAAGGAAAAAATTTCAAAGCAATCCTGAAATGTGAGTAAACTCCTGACAATTTGAATTAATTGTTCTGTCTTGGTCATGTACAAGTAGTTCCTACTTTCGTAGCCTTGATTTTGGGAACAGTTGGGAATGGTTCACTTGGTCCACAAATAATACAAGCCAAAAGTTCAAGGCCAAAAGCTCCCTTTTTCATATGCTCTAGGAATTTGCCTGGCACAGACAAGTAGATGTCCTCACATCATTAATTATAACAATTTTATTTAGCTTCCAGTCTTGATCGTAAAAGTTTTGCATAGAATTAAATGGGGGAGAAAAACTGTTCCAAATAAATTAGTATCTGCTTTAAGCATAAACATGTAGCATCACTTTAAATGTTTGCCTTGTGCCACTGCAGTCATGCAGCGTGCTTTGTCAAACCTGAGGTTTAAGAGATGTAACAAATAAGGTATCAGAGAAACAAAATGTATCATAAAAGCACACCAACACCAAGTGGATATAATTGAGACCTAACACCTAAAGGACACATACCCCAGCACAAAGGCACAAGAAAGTTATGTAGAAGTAAATATAAAAGAAATTTGCCTCTGAGTGATGTTAAGATAAATTCTCCATGAAGAGAGATACAAAGAAGAGAATTTAAGTATTTCCAGGACCTTGTCATGGAGTGTCCCATGGAATGAGAACACATGGTAAAGCCTTTATCTAGATAACCAATAAATCATACTAAACTCCAATAATTCCACACATAAATAATGTTGCCAAGGATGCTGCAGAGCCCACCACCCAAGGCTGCAAATAGGGTGCAGAAAAAGTATGAGTCCCACCCCCTGCAGAAACATCATCAAGAGACACCTTGGGATGTCCCAGAATGGCAAAAACACTCACACGTGGGTGGATTCAGGTATCTAAATTGTGTGCAAAAGTACCAGAGAATAGGTTTATTAGATTATTTTTCTGTTCTTTCCCTAATAATTCCTAGCAGCAAATGTGCTATTTGTTCACTGAACAAGTATGTCTGGAGAAATGCCTAAGATCCCTCTTGTAAGTAAAAAATGCTAATTTAGAGCCCTTTAATCAGTACATGTCACTATTTCCTCAATGCTCTTACTAAATTCCGTCTACGTTTTTGTCATTTGCTCATAATAATGAAAAACAGCTTCCCCCCACACACATTTTCATTACATAGTTTGAGCCTTCTGAGCAGGCCAAAAAGCAAGAGGCACTATTCTGCCTTCTTCATGCCATCCCTGAAAAGTAGAGATTGGTAAGGTGAAGGGAAGAAATCACAAAAAATGTATTTTTTATTACTAAAGAGCATTCAAAGTCATTTTAAAGCAACATATTTTCAGGAGAGGTAATGTGTTGAAACCAAAATTTTCAAGCAAATGTTTCCATTTTAATTATTTTTTTCAGCTAACTCTGCTTAAAACATGCTCAGAAATAAGACAACAGTGGCTCCAAAGGAAAGTTGCAGCTTGTTGATAGAAGACATCAGCTAAAACGGCACTGAAGTTCCAAGCCCATCCTATTTCCTACCCATCTTTCCAGTTACCCATCCAGTGCAGCCCCGATAGCTAATATATGGGCATTGCTCTGTGATTGCTGCTTTGGGATCAGGATTTTTAAGGTGCATAATTTTTCAGACAGACCTTGAAGATCACTCTCTGGGGTCTGATGATGATGGCCCCTTCTGTCTGACAAGATAAATGACCCTTTATAATTCTTGTCATATCATAAAGCTGGCATCAGGAAATTAAGATAAAACTTTTTTGCTGGCATTGCACGGTTATAGGTCTGCATGACTAAACTCGTTGCTGGAAAAAGATTAGCTGTGTTGGGGCTTTTTTGTTGAACATAGGACACAACCTCACCAAATGATAGCTTGGAGGAGCTATCCTGTTGATTCTGCAGCTTGGGGCAACAGGCATCAAAAATTAACTGCTTATCTCCCATAGCTAAAAAAAAAATCAATGTCCTGGGCTTGTTGATCAAAAATAAAATTCATTTTTAAACACAGAGCCTTAATTCCAGTTTAGTCCAAAGAGTTTCATCAAAGTGAAGAATTCCTATGCTGGGACTTCTTAAAAAAAAGGTCTTAAAAATTAAAATGTCTACCTCTGTTAGTGAACAAACTTCTGATAGCAAATAGTTTTGGTTCACAGAATCATAGAATGGGTTGGGTTGGAAGGGTCCTCTAAAGGTCACCTAGGCCAACCCTAATTATTATCAGAAAGCTTCCTGGTCAGTGGTGCACAAAACACTTACACAGAGGGTATGGAAATAACTTTTTCACACAGAGCAGGCTTCTTCTTATCACCAGGTTGTAACAAAGAGTTCTTGAATATTGTTTTTCCATTATAATTATAGTTATAAAAATTCTAGAACTACAATTGAGTAAAATAATCGTACACTCAGGAGGATGATAACAAAAACCCCAAAATATTGCAATGGTCTAAGCAGTGGTCCATGTCCTACTCCACTGCTCCAGTCCATCTTGTAGGTCTCCTCCGGTACAAAAATACTGAGATTTTACAAGTACCGTCTTTTCAAAGCATCTTCTTTTCCAAGTCCTAAATTTCTTGCTACACTTTTTGGAAATGCAAGCTTAGAGCTATAGCTTCTCCTTTTTGCACAACCACAAAGAAAAAAATGGGAATTTCAGCATCATCTGTCACATAGGTTCTTTCATAAATGTAACTATGTTTCTTCTGCAACAACAGATAAGCTCCAGTAACCCGGCGCTGGGTTGCAGCTGATGGCCATTACACAGATAATGCTGCCAAAACTGGAGGCTTAGCCTTGATAAGATGGACCGGGCATAGCTGCTGTGAGAACCCGGCGTGAGCAGCCTTTCTCAGCAGTGTGAGCTGTGACAGCAGGGAGCTGCCTTTAGAGCCCACTCTGCCTTTTGCATTGCAAAGTGTTTACAGTGCAGCTGCAGGCTGGGTATGAAGAAGGGGATAAAGAAACCCAGCTCAAACCCTTGTTTTTGTCAGAAGACTTAAAGGCCATTAAGCTCAGTCTTTTAAGCTGGCTAAGAGAAAGCCACAATAGATTCAGCAAGATATACTGTATATTAAAAGGTTCCTGATTTTTTCAAAATGATAACCTGCTGAAGGAAATGATGTCCTCTGCCACAGTACCTGGTTGTCTAATTGCAAACCATGCAACCTTATCCCCCCAGAGATTTACAGATAAAAAACCCCACTGTCATCACCTCCACCCTCCCTGGCTCCACTCTCTCTGTACAGCAGGTAAGACAAGAAACAGGGACTGGAAGATTTAAATAGATAGAGTACATTTGAGAAACTGGACAATTACAAACACCAGCACGGACACGCGTGCAGCGGGAATGTAACAAGTTAGTGACAGGAGGTTTTTCAACTGAATACCAGCAAAATAAATACCAAATGTGACTTACATGGTAGCCCTGCGTAATTCCATTCAGGCAATGTTCAAAGTACCCATCTGGATAGAATTTAAAAAGTTATTTGTTAAAAAAAAAACCATAATAAGCAAGGTGCAAAACTAAATGTTTCCCTGACAGTCTGGATGAACATGTGCGACAGTGCGAGGAGGACCAGGGTAACCATCAGTGAGGAACCTTCTGTTGATACATTTCTCCTAACACTGCAAGAGGTTGTTTTGACCCTTATAAAGGCTGAGTCAAACCCTGTCCCAGTGCCGATTTCTTCTCTGTACAAAGCAGATGTAGGGAGTTTAACGAAGCTGTGTAGCTTTCCTGTAAGTAATGCAAATCTTAGAACTGGGCCTGAAAATGATGCCTACTAATGGTACAGCTGCACTGTTGCTGTTGCCCTTGCTAGCCGTGACCACTGCAGATCACAGTTCTTGTCAAGCAGTCTTGCTATAGCTAGGACTGGGTAGAAGGGGGCAGTTGGTTTTGTGTTGTTGAACTGATCACCTGCACGAGCCTTTTGAAATCTTTTGGCATTTCTTAGTCCTCTCACTTCAGTTGTAACAAAACTGAAACCCTCATGGTCTTTGCCAGTTTGACTTTGCTGTTATTTAAGCTTTCTTGCTCAAGAGTATTTGTGACAAGCCATGTCGGCAGGCGGATGGTGATAGGACATCTCCTTAGCTAGGCCTGAGCCCTGTTGAAACCAGCCTGGTTCCGAGCTGTATTGCAGGCCCAGGCAATCAAAACCTGCAAACCTTAGGGGGAAAACCTCAGGCCTTTCCTAAATGGTGCAGGTTGCAAGCTTGCCTTAGGACAGAGTCCTGCTTCTGATTTCTTTTTTTATGTATTTGCCCTTCTGCCCTCTAGAGCTCCTGTCCTGGACAGGCAAATCTCCATTTGGTCCATTCCCAAATCCTAAGGGACAGAAAATCCTATATTGATTCTGTAGTTTCCTGCCTGGCTAATCCCACTGATGCTGATGCTGGGATTTGTCTATAGGATTTTGGGGATGCCACAGCCCAGACAGCAATATGGAGAGGTTACTGCAGCTTCAGGATCAAGCAAGAAACATCAACCCTTTTCTAATTCTCAGTCCCTACAGATTTTGTAGTGGAGACTTATGGGAGAGGAAAAAAAACCCAAAACCACAACTAAGGTGTAGGCTCGTTCCCTTTATTTACCTGCTACAAACCACACTGTAACAGATCACAAACTACTTCAAGTTTCATGAACCAAAGGTAGAAAGCATCTTTGCACACAAAGTACACATGATCCCCACAGGGCTTGTGGAGGGCAGTGCAAGACCGTGACAGCCTGGCTTTTGTCAGATCTCTTCTCTGACCTGCTCTGGCTCCAACGCACTTAATAGACTCATAGACTCATAGAATCATTTAGGTTGGAAAAAACCTTTAAGATCATCAAGTCCAACTGTTACCCGAGGACTGCCATGTCCTTAAAAAAAAAAACCTTCCTTCTTGTCCCATTCCTCCGTAGGCTTAGGGGAGAGAACAATAATGGTGTTTGAGATAACCCACTTTCACATATTGTCTTGGATTTCACCCCCACGCGTCTCTGTGGAGCATCAGCTGGGGCAGTGCGATCACAGAGCGATGCGACGCTGCTCCCTGTCTCCTGCACCTCGGTCACTAACGGAGGAAATCCCAACGTACACATTCAAAGCAAATCACTGCTGATATCTCACTCCACAGGATCCACACCACCAGGCAGCAGTCTGCGAAGATGTACAACGTGCATCCACAGAGAACTTCTTGCCTGTCTGTGTTATAAATGTGACTATATCCATACGACTTGTTCCTGTGCTTGGCACTGTTATTGAAGACATCATTTTGTTTTGTTACTGCTTTACGGAGCTAGGGTGACTTTGTATAAATATTTTCCCTGAGGTTTTTCAGTTTTGAAAGGCAGAGGTGGAAAGCAGAGGTGAATGGAGAAGGAGGCAGCAGCCTGGAGGCACCTGCTGGAAGCACCCTGGCTGCGAAGCAGGACGACCTGTGGGATTGCGCTAATCCCGGGGATGAGTTTCAGCCCCAGATTGCTCTTTCACTCCACCAGTCTAGAAGTCAGGGTCTGTTCCCTCCATCACTCCCCTCTGGGAGGAATATTTCTCTCCACACTCTAATTTTTTGATAGATCCACCACTGCATGGGTACTTCTCATGTCCGCACCTGCTGCACCCGTTCTTTCGGTGTGGGAGGGGAATGGCTGCGCTCTGGAGCTCGCTTCGCCGCGGTGGGTGGCTGATGTCCTCGGCTGCTCCAGACACCGGCTCGTAATTACACCCGGCTGCGACGGCCTTGCAGTGGCCATCCGGGGCTGCCGAGCTGCAGTGGGGCCGCGGTGCCGGTCGGGGCCGCGGGGGCTGCGGGCGCTTCCCCCCGGCCCCAGCAGCCCCGGCAGCCGCTCCCAGCCGGGCCCGCCGCTGGCCACGGCCCAGCCCAGCGGCCGCGGGGGCAGCGCCGCGGGGGGCGCGTTTCACGGGGGGGCACAACCCGCCCGGGGACCCCGGCGGTGGGGAGCGGGGCGGGAGCGGGGCAGGGACGGGGCCGCGGGCACCCGGGGCCGGGCCGGGCCGGGCCGGGGGGGCTCCCCCCACCCGCGGGGCAGGGCAGCCCCCGGCCGGGCAGGCGGCGCCCCTCGGCCCACGGAGCCCGCGGGGGAGCGGCTCCCCCCCGGGGCAGGGGGTGCCGGCGGGGGCCGTGCCCCGCGGGCAGCCCGCGCCGGAGCGGCTCCCGGCAGGGCCTGTGGCGCCGCGGGGAGCGGAGCCCGGGCCGGGCCGGGCCCGAGTGTGAGGAGCCGCCCGGAGGGGCCGGCGCGGCAGCGGCAGCGGCGCCGAGCGGAGCGCGGCCCCTGCCCGCCCGGGGGGAGCCCGGGGGGGAGGCCGGGCCGGGCCGGGCCGGCGGGCGGGGCGGGGGGAGGCGCGGGCCGGGCCGGGTTCTCTCTCCCGGCCCCGCCGGGCTGTGAGCGGCACCGGCCGGAGCCCGTTTCCCCGGCGGAGCCGGCGCTGCCCGTGCCCCCGGCCCCTGCGAGCGCTGCCCCCGGCCCCGGAGCCTCCCGCCGTGTCCCCGCTGCCCGGCCCGGCTGAGGCGGGCGGCGATGGGCAGGGGGCTCCGCCGGGCGCCCCGCACCCCCGGCCCGCAGCGGGAGCAGGCCCCTCCCGGCCCTGGCAGCGCGCCCTTGGCTGCACCATCAGAGCAGTTTTACATTCATCCCCCGCTACCGGAGGAAGGATGAAGGAGGTGTAATAGGGGGTGAAGATCTACCTGTCTCATGCAGGAATGTATTAATTGAACAAATTTTTATGGATGTGGAAGTCTAAATGACTTTTCTGCCTCTAGGCTTTCTGCGCAGGATTGTATATTCAGGTGAATGAAATATATGAGTTAGGCTGGGTGAACATTTAGCAAAACTAAAATCTTTAGCTAAATTTGCCACCCTTGACCTCTACACACATTTATTTGGTCTCATTTTAGAAAAACCATGATTTTGCTGGGCCTGGCATCAGGCTAGGATGAGAGAGGGCAGAGAAAACTGGATGAGGGAAAAATGCCAAATTCCCTTTCCACTGCCTCTTCCTCTCCTCCCTCCATCCCTGCAAATGCTTTTTCTAGGGTGATGGGCAAGGTGGCCAGGGACCTGGCGGGGCTGGGTGAATAGATTTTCCTAAGCATCGGCTATGCAAACATGAAGAGCTAAACCTCTCCTCCGAATGCAGACCATGAGGAAGCAATTTGAAGACACAGGCAGTGGAAGGGTGGCCGACAGGGTTATATGTGACTTCGCACAACTCACTTCATCCCTCTTTCCTACCTCTTCTCAGTATTTTAAAATAAAAAGTAGCGTGGGACAGGCATTCTCTGTAGCCATGCGACTAAAACGTGAGGCTCTGACCCCAGACATGCAAATACTGTCACACAGCTTGTGAATATTTCTTGTTTAGATTTGCATGGGGAAAACACCCACCTATTTCCTAAAGCTTTAGCAGCTCATTTCAGCTTTCTCCATATCACAAAGAAATCAGTCTCAGCAACCTGTAGGTGCTACCCTGCCAGAAGAAAGACATCTGATCTGACCCAATTGCTGGTGAAAGAAGCAGGACTAAAGAGAGACAATTTCTCTGTGTGTTGCCCAGGAAGGCTGCAAACCCTGAGTTCCCAGGCAAAAGGCTAGTAGGAAGGTAAACTATCAACATTTGCAAATGTACACTTCCCTTGTTATCTTACAGTCAAGCTCACACAGTCTATTTAGTATCATTTGAGAGTTCACTGAGATGAAAATAATGACAAAAAATACTGTGACAAGATAAAGTACGGTGCTATAAAAATTCTCTACAGTGCTATAAAAATTAGATTCTTAGCAGAAAAGAGAATGAAGAGGTAATTTAGTAAAAGTGATGGATGAACCTCAGAAGGTTCAGAATTTTAGTTCAGTACAGTCGCTTATTTAAACCTGGGAAATTCAGGAGAATGGTCACCCACCATGACAGCCAGTCCCCTCTGTTTTGCACCTACCTTTAAAGCTGGTAATGAGAAGAACACAAGAAACAAAAGGTGATTAAAGTCTGCAATCTAGCTGAATTCCTGGTGGTAGCTAAATCAACTCGTATTTGACCTAAGCTAGTTCTCACATTTCCTGCAGGCAGAGTGCATGTATTTCCATCCAAAAAAATGGACACACATGCTGCAACGTGGGGCAGGACTTGCGCGGTGTCTGAAATTGCTAGAGTATCACCTTTTGCATGTGTCTCATTTTATGCAAGTAGCTTGTATGATTAAAAGACCCCTTTTGACTGATTAGCAAGTTAGTAGTAAAAAAAAAGGAATACTTTGGTAGTCGTATGATTGTCTGGCATTGGCAAATAGAAGTAATGGCTTGCATTGTATGAGTTGAAGAGTATGAGGTATAGACCTTGACATTATACAAACACTAACAAGATTTGGCTGAACTACTCGTGCTAAAAGTTATACAAATGCTGTAAAATAAAACTACTTCAATACTTCACTGACCTTTAGCCTGAGTAAGGACTTTTGCCTCTAAGTAACTAAAACCTGTTATCTGCCTCTGCAAGGCCAAATTTCCAGTGATGGCATTGCTTGGAATTTCTTATTACCTGCTATATATATACACACACATAACTACAAACATATACTTTTATATATATATATATTTATTTATTTATTATTTATTTATTTATTTATATATATATATATGTGTGTGTGTGTATATATATCTCAGTCTGGTAATGTAGAAGCCTAAGTGTTGACCTGGGTATTTATTGTACACACCTGGCCACTGAGAGGCTTTACAGCTTCACGGTGAATGTGAGAGGTAGGGTTTGAGCTGTTTAAATAGTTGCATGTAACAGATGTAAAGTGTGTAGAGCTGTACCTGAAACCACAAGACTCTTCACGTAGGAAGATGGCAGTTTGCTGTGAGCACCCAGCAACATCCATGAAAAGCCTTTTTCTTTTTAGGCAAATACTTTGTGCTCTGCCTGCCCAGCTGGCTGTACATGCAATATAGTACCTTTCTATTTCTTGCGGTGTCACCAAACCACAACTGAAATGAGTTTTATTTGTTACAGTCTTTAAAACATGACCCTGATAATTTTTCTTAACCGTATTTTATTTTACCTCGATTAACTTAAAGAAGTATTACATACATTGAATCAAATATTTTTAATTTGTTTAATTAAATATTTTTAATATGTTTCATTATCTAGGATGGAAAGAAATAAGGCAGGTCCTGGACAGGATTTTCTTTGGAGGAGTGACACAAAAGTGTACATTAAAAATTATTATTCATTAAAGCCTCGAGTCTTACCTGGCTAGCAAAAATGAGAGGCAGCTGCCTTGAACATATGAAGAGTGTAAAAAAGTGTAAAGAACAATCTAAGAGAGAACATTTCACCACAGCTATGCCCAGTTATGTGAGAGTGACTGGACTGGAGTGATGGTGCTCGTGGTCCAGGGCTCCTTCCCCAGCTGAAGAGCGTGAACAGAGCACACAATGCACACACGATGCTGCCCCTGATGCTATCTGAATTTTTTCCACCTGGAGATGTCCTGAGACAGGAATGGTCATACATATTTATGCACGTACTGTACGGAAATGGCTTTTCTATAGCCCTTCTCTGGACATGCAGTGAAGGGCAGATTATTCTTTGTCCATAGCAGATCAGGCAGACGGGGGGTGTCGATGGCCTTCCCTCTCTCATTCTGGGGTTCGGCTGAGTTAAAGGTGTTATTCCAGCAAGCTGTCCTCCTCTAAAGGGCAGGCATGCTTCCCACACCCTCCCCACCTCCTCACTGCCCCCTTGAGAGAATGTTTTTTTCTTTTGTCATTTTCCCCTCACACTTTTCTGATTGGACACGTTATTTATGACCTGTGATATACTGTATTTCTGAATTGGTTTTGTGTTCAGCTATTGTAAAACATTTTTGTGGACCAGTACCTCAGGGTGATATATTATTTTTTTCTTTACTGATGTTCTGACTTACCTTTCTCTCCCCGAGTTTCCTACACTTTGCTTCTTGTTTTCCTGTTTCTTCCATAGTGGACTAGAATATGCAGCTAACCTCCTCAGGAAATAAAACCTCATTAGAAAATGATAAGAACTAAAGTGCATTCATTTTAGTGAGACAATTATATTAATTTTCTTATGGCCAGTAGTAGAGAATGAGAAAACCTTTTCATTTTAAGTTTAGCCTTTCTGGTTTTTTCTCCCTTTGGTCCCATTGCCATGTAATTTCGTTTCAAATCCATCCGGTAAGAGCTCACAGCATTTCTGTGGACATACTGGTGGCAGCCAGCAGAAGCCCAGGGAGGTGGAGACAGATGGCTCTCCACATGCAATCCCACCCTTCTCACCAGGAAAAGCCTCCCATGACAAATAGATGTGGGCAAGTAGGCTGGTGATATAAAGTCACACAGATTGCAAGCCTTGCTTGGAAACCGAATCCTAGAGCAGGGGAGGAGATAACCGTCGATTGGGCAGGACAGACCTGTGAGAGGGGGTGAACAGCGTCATGGGAGACCATCCACCGCCAGATGTGTGTTTGAAGTAAACAGTAAGGTGAATGCACTACTGTCATTGCCCTAGTATAAATAAAAGTTTCTTCAGTCTGTGCAAAACCACAACAATTGTTGACAGACTGAAATGACTAGAGCTGGACTTAGATAATATATTCCCATCGTGTCAATAATTATACTAGAAAAATCCTCAAGGTATGACTATGAGCTGATACTGATCTTTTGGGCTTGGTGGTCTTCCAAAGCATGACTTAGTCACCGACTCTCCTGTTAGAAGAATAAGACCCTTCCATTAATAAAGGCAGGTGACCGCAGTTTATGGACCTTTAATGTAAAAATCAGATGGCATAACGTGTTAGAAAGATTGTCTTGATCCATTCCTCGTGGTCAGAACTGTGGCTGCTATTGACCTGTCGCTCAAAAGTTGGAAAGCATTTATTAAGAAGATTTGTAGGCAAACACATAGGGATCTTAGCTGTTGTTGGAGTCAGAAAACAAGGATATATTTCAGGAAACTGGCAATCTGCTTTAAGAAACATGAATACACAAGCAACAAGAGGAGAGGTTGTTTCTACGCTACTGTTTCAGCACCAGCATTAGTTACTCCTCACGCCTTGCATTTCTCATTTGAAGATTCATTGAAGACATTCAAACAGTACACTTTGCTCTAGCCAAGAGGTAAAATTTCAGAGATTTGCTGCTAATGCTTTTAATTAATAAGTAATGGCAATCATAAGTGGCTCATTCAGCAGCCAGGATGAAGATGGGTAACTACTTCCCTGCCTCATCGCGGGACTTCTGGGAGGTGCCAGCTGCTCCACTACTTACCAGCGAACACAAAGAAAGATGTGGAAAATAAAAAAGGAAAGCTGTAGACAGTCTTGTAGATGGATCAAATGTTTGAGAAGCAGAATATATAAATATACTGATGCTCTCCGAAGAGGATCGCACATTAGCATGGTTATATTTATCTGATACTTGATCTGCTTAACTCAGAACTAGTTGGGGTGACTCTCCACAGCCCTTCATGGACCTGTGCAGGCAAATAGATAGACAGCTGATTTCTAGCTCAGTTGTCCTTTAGGTGCCTCAAGATTCTTTTGGATCCCAAATTACCCCCACGAACAGACCTGACAGCCCGTGTTGCACCTAGGAGCTGAACTCAGGGTCTGGGCCGGCTGCCGTAGTCCCTCTGTTCAGAGACAAGTCCCGTACCCTCATCCACACAGCTGATGGAGCTGATGATGTGAAGTCTCTCTGTTCTCAGCCAGCTGAAAATGAAGATCAGTCATTAATCTGGACAGATAATGTGTATTTTATTACTCTTGTGGCTGCATGTTGCTATCACTGAGCGGGCAGTTCTGTACAAACCCTTGGAGTTGTATATCAACCGCAGCGATAGTTCCAGTTTAGGCCTGGCGCACAGTAAGCACTGAGGCAGAGACCATGCTTTTTATCCCAGGATTTTTATCATTTTACCAGGTCCTATTTATTTTCAAGCATCTGTTCAACCTTTCATGCGAGATGAAAACAATAGCTTCAGCCGCTTTCTACCTGAGCACTGGAGGAGTTCAAGCTGATATTACATCAAAGCACTCCGCATATTTATCATTCCTGATTCTGTAATAAGCAGCGGCGTCTGACAGATGCACAAAAGCACCACAGTTTCCACTTGGACGTTACAATGGCAGCAATGACTTCAAACCAGGATTAAAGACTCACTCAGGAAATACTGAGCATTTTCCTTACTGAATAATTACAAACTCCTCGCAACTTACGTTGCTGGCAATGCCATGCTGCAGCCAACAGCTTGGGTTTCAAGAGGATGCGTTGGAAGCTATTGCTGCTGCTGCTGCAGCTGAGTTCACTGTTGGTTTTAGTGGGAACAGGAATACACCTATAATTCTTCTCCAGCACTTGATAAAGTGACACATAATCAGTTTGGTTTAGAATTTTTCAGACATGATAAAGATGTATTTCCTTGCGGGCAGCCCTAGTCTTATTCTAAGGAATAAGTCACTTTTTCATTTACCAGAAAGCAAATCTTGCTCTGCAGTTAAAGCTTATGTTTAAGAGAAAAAAACATACCATAAATAGAGCAAAAAATCTGAATTCAGCTATCAGGGCACAATTCCTCAGTAGCTTATCTCAGGAATAGCTTGTATCGGTGACAGCCCCAAAAGTAAGGAAGTAAGAATATGTAACAACTTGACATTATTTAATATATAGAAAAAGCTGTTAAAAGACCATTATCCAGCCTGCACAGAGAGGCACCTAATCACCCTTAGAAGTGTGTCAGTTGCCATTATTTTTTTCCTTACCATTTTTGAACCATCACATACATTTTTTATTGAATGTGCTGCTTTATGCTATGTGTGAGGAACCAGGAACATTGGTCACAAGCTCCAAGCACATTCAGTAACAAGGAAATTCAAAGCTTACTGGGAAACTTCAGTTCCACTATGGAAGATGTGCATATAGACAGAGACAATACATGCTTTACTCACAGCCACAGAGTACAGATACATACTGGTTTTAAAAGACAATTAAAACCACTTTAATTAACATTTAGTAAGACTTTTGGTGATTTTAGTCAGTAACTATCTCATTTAACTTTATCAGATTTAGGCATAGATGCTTTATCAAAAACCTAGATCATTTAAAATATGCTTTTCATGTGATTATGGGATTTGGCTGAAAAAAAAAACTTTGCAAAATTTAAAGCATCTTTAAAAGTGAATAGTAGTCCTTTCACCAGTATGCAGTATTTGCTTGCTTTAGATTGTAGTGTGCATGCATCTGCAAATCAGTAAAATGATACAATAGGGTCTTTAAATTGATCTCTTCAAGGCATAATTTGCATTATGGGCTCACGCCTGGTGAAATTTATCTCAAACAATAGCATATCAGTATTAGCATGCTCAATTATAGATCTTCCTACAATACAATAGTTAGTATGAGTCCCTAAAGGCTAAAATGGTTCTTTTCCAGAAAGCCATATATTTTTATGTTTAAATAATCCATAAAGACTGTCCCTGTTGAGAAGTTCAAAAAGACTGTTCTGAATGCTTCATTGCAGGGCTTCAGGCTGCATGATATAATGCAAATCCTGTTAGTCAGGTAGTAGGTCCCTGTTTCAGCTCTGATGGCCTTTTTTGGGCTTCACACTGACTGCCAGAATGTGATTCTGATTTACCTTTCATTTTATAATACAGCCTAGAGTCCCTTAGTCTAACGTTAGCAAAGGACTTAAACTTATTCAAGGAGGAATGCTTGGGAAGATCTTGAAACCAGGGGCTGCAGCACGTTGATGGTCAGAGCTGGGGCAAGCAGGGAGCATCTCCAGCAGACACCAGCACACTTACGTTACACTGATGGGCAGATACTGGGCAAATGGCCAGAGGCTGTGCTGATGCTCTGCCCTGTACTATGAAAAATGGAGTGTTGATAAAAAAGTGCCCTGGTTTGGGGCAAGCATGTAACACCTGGACAGCACATGCACATGGGCACAAGTTGCCCCGTAGAAGTCTTACTACATATGTGCTTAAAATTAAAGCACATGCATGCAAAACCACACAAAATTAAAATTAAGCACATACTTAATAAGATTCCTATGGGGCAACTTGGGTCCATGTGTTTGAAATGAAGCACTTGCTGAGGTTTTTGCTGGGTAGAGTTATTCTGACTTCTCAAGGTCAAACGATTTGACGCCAGGACTCAGCAAGACCCAAAGCCTGGGGACCAGCTGCACTCCCCGAGTCACTGGCCACCCTTTCCCTCCAGTGTGAGGCAACTGGGAGCAGACGTCTGCTACGTTTGGTAAATATTGCCAGCAAGTTTGGTGTTTTTTCTGATAGACTTAAACAGGAACTGAAGAACTCAAAGCATCTTGATAGCTGTTAGGTTTTTTTTTCTTTTGCAGGACTTCTTCCTACCTTGCTTAAATTTGCAATTCTAAACAATTTTCTAGCATGCTTCCAAATTCCAGCATCTTGATAGCTGTTGGCTTTTTTTCTTTTGCAGGACTTCTTCCTACCTTGCTTAAATTTGCAATCCTAAACAATTCTCTATCATGCTTCCAAATTCCAGCCTAATATTAAATCATTAAGGAGGCGTTTTTGAAATCTCTTATCTTGACATGTATCTTCTGAGCCAAACGACCTCAGGCACTGTTCCTAATTAATTTAATAAAGAAAAAAAGAAAAAAAACCTGGCAAGAGGTACTGGCAGTGACCCTTTGCAGAGTCCTCCAGACTGTGCTGGGCTGCTCACTGCTTGGAGATGGAGGGCAGGACCAACATTGCCCTGTGGCTTCACGTCCTTGTGCCACCGCTCACTGTGTCAGTGGCAAAGCACGGATGCTTTGCTCCATCTGATGCCCAAACCAACGGCAACGCAACCATTCCCAAACACCCACTGGGGCAATAACCAGACGTGAAATAAAAAACTCATTTTTTAACATTAAAAGCCTCTGAAACAAAGGGTCTTTTTTTTAAAAAAAAAAAAAAAAAGACAATATATTGTGAGAGAATGAGAGATTAAGTTTGAGGAGTCACTTCCAATCAGAAAGCCACCATTTAATTACAACACACAGGAAATTACAGAGTGAATGGCCGGGACAGTGATAAGAGACTGACACCGGAGGATGACAGGTACTGAAACCCGACCACTTCATCACAAAGCTACTTATCACAAGAGCCTGTCTGGAAGGCTGACAATCTGATTGTACTGTCAACTCAATTCATAATTAATATATTTATCAAATTAATTACTGAAAAAATCTCACTGGTGCTCGCCATAAAACAGTGGCTAAATTCATTGCCTGTTGGCTTCGTTTACTGCTAATAACTGTGCTGTCAGTTTAATGAGGGCAGTGAGTGGGCCCTGTTTTAGCTGCATGACAGACAAATTGCCCTCTTATATAGAATGATACAGAGAATTTAAGAGAAGAAAAGAAATATGTCATTGTTTGGTGACAGCCACAATCGGAGCCTTGTCTCGGAAACTTAGCATCAGCTCTAACGTACATGAAAGGGAGGTTGGGAATTCCTTTGTCAGCTAAATAAATACTTTATGAAATCCTGACTGATCCCTTCGTCTGAAATGACCTCGCGGCACCACGTGGAGCTCTCAATAATTCCTTGTTTATTCCAAAGATCTGACAGGAGTTTGTTGTTCGACAGGAGGCAGGAATTTCGGTGCACGCCTGTGCCGGTGCAAACACAGCACTGGTTCCTGGCTGTCTCAGGAAGCAGGAGACCCGAGGAACGGCAGGGATGGAGCTGCAGGTCTTGTAGTGGCCAGGTGATGCATGAAAGAGGCAGGAGCCGGCATCCGTCAGGCAGAGGTGGACACCTGGGACAGAGGACCTGTCCGTTATGCTTAATTCACTGCACATGGGCTAATTGAGGTGCTGCATTGCTGCGTCAGTGTGTCATGTGGGGTTGTGCAGCCCAGCTCCAGTGAACAGCTACAAGCTGTTCCATCCCTTGGCCAAGTGGGTCTTCTCTGTGCCTCTGAGAAAGAGATGTGACTTCCATGGGCAAGCAGAGTAAGGGTGAAGCAGCACTTGAGCAGTGATGTACAACATTTTCAGTTGTTGGATCAGGTCCCAGCCACTGCTTTTAATGGGATTTCACACACACCATTTCAATTTGTTCAGCTCAGCCTGTGGAAGATGCACTGCAATGTAACAGGGGAAATACACCAAGAAATTAATATTTAATTGGACAAGTCAGAAGAAAGTTGGTGGGTTTTTTCTCTAATGACTATTAAACCAAGCTGTCAGTGCTGCAGGGTCAGAAAACCCAGCTTAATTTGGGCCGACCCTCTCTATGTGGTAAAAAAAGGAACCCTCATGGAGTGTCTGCTTTTACCCCATAAGTCAAAAACCTGTGCCCTGAAAAACATCTTGTTGGCCTGGCAGCTTGATAAAAGCTTTTATTATTACAATATATAAGCAGTATTAAACTAAAGCCCAGATAATTTAGACGGTGTTTAACTAGGTTTTAAAAAGCAAGTGTTTCCTGTTTAATGAAGGAGTTTGAATAAAATGTGGACAAGTGGTAAAACAATGCGATTCTACTTCACAAAGGTTAAATGATAAAATTAATGCTGTGAAAAATCTCTGTAGCAAGCATTCACATTAAAATGTAATATGTGTTATAAAGAACACAAACACCAATGATCGTTAGGGAAAAGTGTTTGAGGGAGAAGAAGAATCCTTGCAGGTTACTAATCATACCAGGTATATTCAAATCTTTACCACTTGTTCCTTGCAAGAGTATTAAAACAGCTAAATCTAAAGAGAAGGAGCCTGAGATGACTGAAGGGTTACTTTAGTGTGGAAAAATTCCAGACTCTTTCCTAAAAGTGTTCTAATTCTGTGTGATTGGTTCAGTCAAATAGCAATAAACCAATGAAAATAATTGACAACTGTGGCAACAAGAGTTTAAAAAAATATATTTAGCATTAAAAGCATGTTCCCTTTGTGTATGTGTGTGCATATGTAAGTGTACGCATATATTTTGTCCTTAACATTATTTTCATGAGTCATCTTCCCATTCTGCAAGAGACTTTTCTGTTGCCACCAGCAGCTTGTATTTTCTGTCTGGTTTTTGCCTGCCATGGACTCCAGGTAGTCCAACGAGGACACCGCTCTAAACGCACAGCCAGCAAAACCGCTGGGCTCGAGCCGCCCCTGCAAGCAGTTTGTGACAAATATTACAACATAAAATTCAGATCTGCTTTTTTTCTTTCATCTTGGTCATAACTAGATCACAGACAGAGATTGCAGCCCCTGGCTGCTGCCCTGGCTGCCCCTCTCCATATTGCTCCGGCTTTTTACCCTGCTCTCCGGCTCCGAGCTCTCCATCCCCGCTGGCTGCTCCCCCCAGACATCACCTTGCCCACTTGCTTCAATGCTTTCCCTTGTCCGGCGGTGGCAGCCGCAGCAGGGCGGCAAACCCAGCCAAGTAATTACACAGCTGTTCTCTGGTCTGCTTGTCAGAAAGAGGATTGCACTTCCCAGCTCCAGTGAGCTGCTGGCATTTACTGCTGAGAGCATGGGGAGCTCCGGCTCGCCGGCGTGGAGGGCTGGGAGACGCGACCCCAACCCTGCATCGGCTGCATCTCATGCGTGACCACCTCTGTCGCCTCTGGGACAAGCCTCGCCTTGCTTTGCCTGCTTGTAAAATGGAAATCACCCTCTTTCTCAGCCTCGGAGCTGATGTCATGTGTTGTGCTTGGATTGATGTTTGCAAAGCATGAGGAAGTTGTGCCTGATCTGCAGAAATAGACGCTTTCGTTTCATTTTAGCACCTGATTTATCGGAGTAACTACCCGGCGTCTGAATTAATAAAGGTAAAAGTGCAATTGTATCAGTATCAGGCAACGCTTGAAAAATAAAAGGAAAGGCTCAGTTTGCACCATCCATCCCCAAGGGATAAGGGTATGTCTGCAGCGAATGAACTCGGCTAGAAAGGCTGTCCACAAATAATAAAAATGATCAGCTCCTTAGAGTTATCTTATCCAGTCATCTCCTGTGAAACATTTGGATCAGATATCCCTTACCTGAGTTATTTTATTTGGCATATAGCACTTTAGGCAAGATCTTCAGGAGGCAAATAGGAAATGAGAGTTGGAAAACATTAATTAAATGTGAATACAACAGCTTAATGGGTTTTATCTTCAGATGAACTGAAGATGACTCTTTGCCATTGACTTCTTAAAACTGTGAGCAGAGATAAAGGAAATGTAGCAAGAAAAGGCGACCAGAGAAAAGATGAAAGATTTGGTAGATTGACAAGACCAAAGTAATTTGATTTGTATTCAGGCTGGACCAGTTCACAAATGTTACGTATCGCTGCTGTATGGCTGCATATCAAAGACAACTAAAAAAATACTCGATTCTTGCAAGAGCCACTTTTAAAACTGAAAGTATCCTGTTTGAATGCTCTTTTACAAACAGCTTTTACTGCTAGCTTTATGGGGTCCTTTCTCCATACACAAGGTTTCTTCACATCCCATTGAAATGATCAGCTCTGGTTTACACTAATGTTACTTTGGAGCAGTTTATATTGAAAATTACCAGATATATCCAGAAGGCAAAGAGAGTATTTCTGAAAAGTTCCAAGTGGGTAAAGGTAAAGGTCAATGATTTTTTCGTGTCAGGTCGTTCAAAACATATTGCACTTGAAATGTACTTTTATTTAAATTTTTTTCTCTTTATAGTTCAAGCAGTACTTGCCACTCCCAGCCAGCTTTTCCATAGCTCAGTGTCCCTGGGAAAATCTTGTACTTCTGAATACTTGCAGAAACTGTTTCCACTCTATACAAGTAAACGGTCAAGCTGTTGAGAAGCGAATAGCATTTCTTTTAGCCACAATGTGCTTTTTAAATGGCGAGTAATCATTTTTGTCTGGGTATATGTGCATGTGTACAGACGTTCACACTTCTGTTTGTGAGTACATTTGACTATGTTGCCTTCCTTTTTCTTTTCCTCATATACATGGAGCAACCTATATCTTTGGTCTGTTGTTATTCCTGCCTGCGGATTACATCTGCTTATCATCTGAGGCCCAACAACATTCCTAACGTTTGGCTTTTTGCTCTCTAAATTGGACGTGGCCAAGAAGTATCATGGATATTTTTGGTTTGTGAGGTGGGGTGGGGTGTGTCATGTTGTCTACACAAGAAGAAAACACAAATAAATTGAAAGTAATGGAAGGGTGTGTTTGCAGGTTACTTGAAATGCTCCTGGATAGCCAACAGTTACGGCCAGTAGTTTTGCATAACTAGCGCAACAAAAAAAGGTTTTCAGTAATGTCCACTTTTAAACTGCCACTTTTGTACTATGTCTTAATTTTGAATTAGAAGCTACTGACACAAAGCTAGAGTCCGTTTTCGCACGGACTCCCATCCCGCACACCACCATCCCCTCCCCACGCACCTTCCCTCTGCCCTGCTGATGCAAGGGCGTGCAGTTGGGGATAGTTATCTATAGATGGCAATCTTCTTCTTAGCACAGAGCTGAGGTGAACTCCATCAGCTCTTCTTCCAGGAGAAAAAGAAAACATGTCTAGATGCATGTATTTACAAGTTCTGAAAAGCAGTCTTTTACCCTGGGATTGTACAGGATACATTGCAACAGGGCTTCAGGCATGATTTCAGTCCCGACGGGGCTGCTTTACAATTAACTAGTCTTGTATAACAATAGGAATTTATTAACGTCTGCTAAACTGCTCAGTTATAATATCATATGAAAAGCTGCACTGAATTCTGTGCTAACTTAAGTGGGCAAAGCACTATCATTTCCATCGTGTGTGAGGCCATGTGCATTACAGCAGAGTAATGTGCCTAACACTTCTAAAAAATATTGCATCATTCATACTATTCTTTTAATGTTTTTGCTAGAGAAAAAGGTGGTATCATATCTCTGGAAAGTGCGATGAAGGATTAAATAATGCTCTGGCATTCACTCTACCTCCCCTTAGGTTAAATCTATGCAAAGAGGAGATATTTTGCTCTTCTTTCCATAGGATAAGGAGAGGACACCATGGGGAGGATGGTGAGCATCCCACAGCCTCCCCAGAGACTCGAGAAAAGTGCCTGAACATAGGAACCTGTCTACATTAAGAGTATAAGTTGTTGCTAATGAGAATATGGTTTACCATGAAACTGGTGACCAAACGTGGTGGCCTCTGTATCCAAGACATCTGTCCACGGGTGGCTCCCCAAAGGTGTGCACACCGAGAAGACACGGAGCCAGCCGCTGCAGGGATCACAGTCAAAGGCTGGGTTTTTATATTGAAATTAATTTTATATCAAAGAGTATGCTACAGTGCTAATATGCTTAATAGACATGTCATATACACCTCAAAGAGATTTTGATATGTATTTGAGATTGTTATGGCCTTCATTTAGTTCTGGACCTGTGCTAATACTGATAGATATCAAATAACCAGCAGTGACAATAGTACTACGTTATTGCTGGAAGTGCCGTTAAATGAAGACCCCTTCAGCTGGGGATGCAAAATATTGATACAGACAATTACCCAAAAGCTGGGTAATTAAATGCACAAAATATCTTAGCAGATATGAAGTTCTTACACAACTGAAAGACGTTAAAGCTGATAATGGCAATATTCTCAATGTGAAAAAAAAAAAAACCAAAAAACCCCACCTTTAGTATAACACTGTGGCATTTTAGACTCATTTAACAGGTACTGAGGAGCTGCTGTGCTGTCTGTTTTGAAACAAGTCCCAGAGTAGCCCATTTATTTAGAATTCACAAGCTAACACTTTCATGGCCCACTTCTGATAACTTGCAAAATCTAAAACTCCTCATTAAATGCCAGATAAATTGACTGGCCTCAGGGCAGGATGGGTGAATGGGATACGTGAGCATGAGTCCAGTTTCTTGTAATTAATGAGATCTGAATAAGCAGAACCAATCCAGCCCGAGCATGAATAGAATTACTGCACCTAGCAAAGTTCAAATAAGAAATATGTGAACTTTGAAGTAGTTGAACACAAATCAAGATGGTGAGTTTTTATAAAAACCTTTATAAGCTCCAAAATCTGGAGCTCAGTATGCCTTTTTTTTTTTCTTTTTTTTTTTTTTTTTTTTTTTTTATTCTCATGGGTTGGCAATGTAAGATTTATAGAACACTATATATCAGGGGCCCCAATTCAGAAAGGCTCTTGAAATGCTTAATTTTAGGCACTTAAATAGTTCTATCTCTGTTCAGCCGACATTTAAACACAAATTCTTGCCCCACTCTATTCAGCCAGGTGTAAGAACACATTTTGGTTTAACTCTTAAGATAAAAGCAGAGCTGCTTTGCTTGAAAAATAGTGTTTTCAAGAATTTGGGCATCTAAAACAAATCACTAAGGTTTTTTACTTTCATAAAAATTTTCATAAATGTTGTACACTGGAGTCAAGAAAATCTTACAAAGGTCACTGTGATATGCATTGTATAAAATGCCAGAGAGGTATTCCTCTGCTGCACTATCCTGTTCTGGGAACAACCAGGGAAGGCTCATTTGTACAAGAGGAGGGGAAGTCAGATGCAAGAATAAACACTTCAGGAGCAATTAACCATCTTAGCCTGGCTAGGTCAGCATGGAAATTGAAATTCATGGCCAGTCCCCATGCGTCTAGAGCAAAATTCGCTGCTTTCTCTGTCCTCCTGCTTCTTTGCAGGATTGCAAGCAGGACACCCTGACCAAAGGCTAAAGCACAGTGGAAGTGGATTATTCTCCAGTAAAACCCAAACCATGGTGAAGCATTGGCTTGGCATCCCCTGGCACGGCTGTCATGGGCTGTTGGGTTTGAAAAATCAGTGCTGTAAAAGCTGCTGTGCTCCAGGTCCAGGCAAGGCAGTACAATTGCTCTGAAATCAGAAATTGAGCCTACTTATCCAGGAGATCTGTGACTGCCTTTCTGATGCATTTTCTGGAATTATCTATAATGTCTCTTTAATAAAATTCATTAAAATTTGCATTTGCTAGAAGGAGCAGACCAGGTATACATCTTTTAAAAATGGAGATGAGTGCCTTTGTGTCATAAAATACTAAAAATCGGCACCTGGGTGCTTCTTGCAACTTTTTGTTAAAATGTTTTTTTTAAAACATGGCCAAGTTTTGCCATGGACTTGAGGAGCAGGAAACAGAGCCGAAGTTTGGACAGGAACTATTATATCACCTTGCCTCCATTTCTTCATCACTAAAATAACAACCGTAACAAATGTCTGCTTCCCCAGCAGGCAATGTGGGATTTTAAAATTTCAAGCTCTGTCTCAGGAAAACTGTTCAGAATATTGCATCTCTTCCCTTAGAGCGAGAGCTGCAGGAATCACTGCCATTCTAGCTTAAAATGTCTGGTGTTTCTGTTTTTTTATATATATAGGTCAAGTTAAATTTCACTTCTTGCAGCTTTTTATTTTTCTTCTTGATATTTAAGCACTGCCATAAAGTATAATTGCAGCTCAGAGAAAATTATGGACTGGAATAGAGGATTTAAAAGAGTTTTTCTTTTTAAAGTAGCAGTGAGATTCATGTGTTGGTGGACAGCAGAAATATTGCCTGAGACTTTGCTCAAGGGAAAATCCAAAAGTAACGTAAATACAACTTTAAAGAAATCACATTTTCTCTGAAAAGCACTTTCTCAAGAGACTATGGTCAACTTCAAGGGTGCCTTTATCAGACATTCCAGGGGGAAAAAACAGGAAGAAGAGCTGAACGCTGAAGGTAACACAATAGGAGTCTGCAGCAGTCACAGGAGTATCGGTTACGATAAACCAAGCTGTGCAACAAGGAGATTAAGATGTGGATTACCGACCACTTACTATGTGTCATGAAGAAAAGAATAGTTTCAGATGCCAGCTTGACTTAATCTGGTACCGGCGGTCTTTCCTTGAAAGGATTAATGGGCACTTTTTTCTACCTAGGCATTTTTAAAGGGTTTGTCATAATAAAGATTGAGAGGAGCAAGAAGTAATGACAGAAACTTCAGCATGAACTATTAAAGGATTTGATAACAAATTATCCATTTCTGAGTCAAACCAAATCACCATTAGCTGTATGCCTTGCTTAATTAAGGCAACATTGTATTCCGATGAAGTTAGCTGTGGTGGTGATAGCAGGCTTTCAATCAGTTTCTGTAAACATGAAATCGTCTCAAAATGGGCATTGATTTGGAGTGTGGATCTAAGAGAGTATTTTTTTCTTTAGCAGTGTTTTGTGATGCCATCACCCTTTTTTCAGGCATTCCTCTATTTTCTTCCAAACTTTCCTTGTGACACAACCTTGGTGCGGATGCAAGAAGCAACTGAGCACCCCAAACCGATCTCCACCTTTCCCTGCTGTGTAATTTTATGGGTTGCATTTGTGGTATAATTTGAAGGAAAGTCTTTTCTATCCAAAAATAGCAGTGCAAAAATGGACGTTCAGTAAAATGAAGAAAATACTCTTGAGAAAAAGTATTACCCAAGAGTGAATGCTACAGATGGTGTTTTCCATCAGAGACCAAAAAGCACAAGGACTCTACACGTGGGTGAAGGCACGGGGTGAAGGGGAAGAAGAGGGAGTCTTGCAAGGACACATTCAGAGCGTAAGATGCCACTCAGAGCAGTGAACTGTGTAGCTGACATCGAGGTTACAAAGGAGAGCACCAGTCACACTAGGAATACTTGTCCGTTTGAAAATGTTGCCCCGTTCCCACGTGTCTTCGCCCTTTAACGGTGTAGTTACTTCTTCCTAATAAGTGAAAGACAGCACCTTTCTCTAAACTCAACTCTTGCTGCTCAGTTCATTATTGCACTTCAGTATACTTTTATATAAGTTAATACAGACATTAAATGCTGACCTCTGGAGGGATTTCAAATCTCCTCATCAGACACAACTGACGAGTCACCTTAACCTGCTCCTGCAGCTGTGTGTTTTCTGCTTGGAACATAAGCTCTTACTTGCCTAGGACAGATGGCCTCTGCACATCAAAACTTTTCTGTTCTTAAATGCTTGTATCTGTCTAACAGAGCATCAGGCTCTTCTGCTTAACATGATCCTGGGCTTTTCCAGGTCAGATTCCTAGAAAACCTACACACCTGCCTACACTTTTCACATGTGCATTATGGCAGAAAGACCCAAAAGCTCCCTGCCCCCTTTGGTGGTGGTGATTTCTAACACATCTTATTCCAGCGGACCAGAAATTCCAGAATTACCAAGACAATATTAGTGAAGAGGATTCATGAGTTCTGGTTTTTTATGTGCCTATAGTTCATAGAAATATAGATATGAAAAAGTAGCAATTTTTCTGGGTTTTGTTGATAAGTCAGAGGGGAAAAAGGTACATAAAATGTTTAATGAAAGCTTCACTCTGTTTTAAAACCAACAGTAATAACTAAATCTTGTAAATCTTAAAAAAAAGTTTGGTTTAGATCAGTCTTAAATTATGAAAGACATTTGAATGATTTTTTATTGTACTCTATGCACATGGAGCTGATTTACTAATATGACTTTTACACAGTAAATTTTTAAAGTTTTCTAAATTTCAGATTGCAAAGCTATACATTACATATTAATATTTTCCTCCTAAAATCACACAGAATATCTTTAAAGGAATAACTTTTTTAACTTACATTTGTAGTCCACACACTATCAATTGTATTGCTCATTAATTGTGACATTGGATATTTGCATAGCCCAAACTCATTTTAAAACCATTTCATAGGAGATCGTTCAAAGTTTGGTAAAAGGTACAAGAGGTTAACTTTCTTCAGTTATAGTCAGACTCCCTTAAAATTAATAAATCAAACCTGTTGTGATTACGGCACTGGTTACCATGATACAAAATTTGAGGAGCAGAGGCATTTTAACACCTTTTCCAAGATCGCACTTGTGCGTTTGTGCAGCTGTGTATCAGCAGTAAGCTTGATGTCCTGTTCGTTCACAGCTACATGTGCACAAACATCAGTTTATCTCTCCTCGTCCATTTACACAGCGAAACTGAGTGAAGAAGCCAGGCAACATTTAGAGAGCATCAGTAAAGTGATGTATATATGTACATACATCATGTATATGTCTATATGCCTTTTACATAGTCACCATAGCACCAGTTCAACACAGTAGATGAACTGCTGATGTGCTGATGAATGAGCACACGCTACGTGATGGGAGCTGACGGAGGCAGAGGTAGCTGCAGCAGCTGCCACTCAGCCCCGGTATCGCGAAAGTTGGAATCAAGATTATACTGCGAGAGGTCTGCCACGCGTAGCCGTGTCCCTATAAGATTAGAAAATAACACAAATAAATGCAGAATATTTTTCTTTTATAAGCTAGGCGGTTGGTTGGATTTTCTCCAGCCCATTAATGATCAAAACTAGAACCTTCTATTTGGTCAGTTCATAAATATGCTCTAACACACTCCACTCCGACCTTTAGAAATGCCAATGTTAACTGGAGCACTCAGGGACATCTGAAGGATATTTGTTTTCATGGGTTGACTTGCAAAAGAGCTTGCCTTCGTTTTTAGCAGTTTTCCCAATATACACATGCAAACTAGCCCAGATCTCATCGCATGTAATTCAAAATGTACAGTTTTGTCCTTCCATACTAAAGTGAACAAGCAAAACAACAAGCTGCTGTTCAGGGCTCATTCAGGAGCCAGCCCTGCCGTGCCTCGCTGGCTGCTCTCTAACAAGCCCTTCATTCATTGCGGTTTCGTGCAGCTGAGCTGTTTCTACCTGAGCCAGTGTTACAGACCTTTAATCAAACAAATGTACAAGGAAGCTCAACTACTTAACTGCCGTGCTTGTTCTGCGGCCTGAGATAGCCAAATACAACAAAAAGAATTTTATCCCGCTCAAGACGAGTACATTTCCTTGCTGTTGTTCCCAACAAAGGGCAGCAGGTACAAATGGCCCCACTATCTGTGTCAGAGAGAAGTGGAGAGCAATTTGTTTCTATTAAACAGGATGGTTCTATTTTTTATTTTGTTGGCTTAGCCTCTCCGCAGCCTGTGCCAATCATGGTCTTTAATCTGAACTGCCCTTGACCGTTTCTGCTATGCCACAGAAGAATTCTCTTTCCCCCCCCCCCTCCGCTTCTTCTTGCACAGGTAATTGTGAGAAAGCAAGTGAAAGCCCTGGGGTATTGGATTCAAAACACAATCCTGCCATTCTCAGAACCATACAAAGAATAAACTTGAATGCGACATTGAGTCCTCCCAGACTGCACCTGTTGGTGATCTCCCATCCCCTCCAGTTCATGGTGGGGTCACCGCAGGCTCCGCTTTACTCCAGTGGCAGGAGAACTACTATGTTTTCAGTTCACAGTGAGATTAGATCGACAGTGTTTGACCCATCTAATTTATTTTTTTTGTTTGATGAAGCAAGGAGAGCCAGGCACACAGTTAAATGCCTACTGACTTGTTCCCCTGGAGAATGCTGCTGGTGTCTTTCAAGGACCATTGACGTGGTGGCATTTAGAAAGGTTGTAGGTTGGAGTTGGTGTAATTTCATGTGACCTCGGTGCGCAAGACAAAACTTTTCTATATCACTGTATGCTGGCCTGGATCCTCTCTTCTTAGGGGTCTAAGAGGAAAACCCAATATAACCTATCCCATGTGCAAATTCTAAATTTCATAGTGCTTTTTCTTCTTTTTTGGGGGGTAGGTTCCTTAGGATTTGAAACTTGTCCTGAAAGCACTGCTAAAAGTCATTTTGCTCACTGTCTCGTTTCCCTGCTTTGGTATGGGGACTTAAGGTTGCCTGGCATAAAGAAGTCAGAAGAAGACAAACTCAAACTGATTCTTACTGTACCAGCCTTCTTACACAAAATATTGCTGAACGGTGAGCCACGTCATATTGCCAAGAGTCATCTTAAATAGTCAGGGCAGAATCCCAAATACTTCATATTTCTGTAAGTTTTTGGCACACCAAAGATGACCATATTTTCCAACATCTGCATCTCCAAGATCTTCCATTCCTTCTTGTCCAGAAAATACTTTCCTAAAAGATTTTTTATCTTCCTTATTTTATAGCAGAAAAAAATGTTGGTTGCGTTCAATACAGAGTATAAAAGCCATTTCTACTGGTCTCCCTCAGAGGCATGTCATTGTACATAAGCTGACATCCCTCTAATGACATTTCTACTGTCTCTTCTTGCTTCCTTTTCTGAATCCGAATCTTGAAAATCCATAGGATACTCACCAATTTGGAGCTGAGATTTTGCAGATGCATGCACCATTCGTTGCCTTGCCTCCATTTATACACATCAAACCAACCTCCCAAGCTATTTCACAGGCTTGTATAGTGACAAAAAGCCATTTGAAAGCTCAGGATTTGCAGGCTTGAGACAGCCGCAGCTTCCTTTGGAGACAGAACATGTAGGAGAAGAAAATCAGCATTTTGAATAGTCACCAAAAAAAATCCATAATTTTTCATTTTGTTCTGGACAGCTTGCAGTAAACCAAGTCTTCTGGCAGGTACTGCTGCAGCCCCTGGAGACCTGGAATTAGAGCTGCTCTTTCTTGACTGTGTTATCTCTGATTTTGAGATAAAAATCAGAGATCTCTGACATAAAAGCGGGTTTCTGTGGAGGGGGAATCAAAGCTGCAGTTGAACAAGCTTCTTAGCTTTAAAAATACTGCGGAAGGAGATGTTCCAGTGTGAATTTTTTAGGGAAAAATTCAGGTTAGTTACAATTTTTTCTGAGTATTTTTATCTACCCCTAAGGCAAGAGATAAATGAAGTGTGATAGTACTTTGGAGAGCTTAGGAGCTATTTGTAGTGAATAATTTATTCGACAAATTTTGCCCTTATTTCAGTTCATGAATTATCTGTGGACTGACTGGTACTTTTACGAATTTATTCATAATTCAAAATTATTCAAGAAATGTTTCTGTCCAAACACATTTTGCTGTACAGTTTGCCTATGAACAGATTATTGATTTAGCTATTTATCACCTGCAATGCATTACTTGGGGGGGTGTGGGGAAATGACTCCTTTTCAAAGGCCCTGTAACTCATCCTTAAACTGCATTTCAAAGGTTTCAGGAGAGCTAACCTTTATGTTTGCTGCCTTCCTGGGGTCTGAATTCACTTCTGCTAATTTTTGTCATCAGTAGCCATACAGGCTGCTCTTTAACTGGACGTTTGAAACTGATTTGAATGAACTGGCTTCTGTACATTATTTGTGACTCTAATCAAAACAAATATCAAATTTAGAAAAGAAAAGCAGGTATTCTGTTGACAGAAATAAGACAACCAACAGAACAGGTATTGTCCTGTGTCTCGGTATGATTTACATATGATTTACATGATTTGCATACCTACATAGGGCAGTTAAAATCTCTTCTTAACCTATAGCAGTGTCCATGCATATGAGCTGGTCTTAAGCTGCAAAATGTATTAAAAATGAAAGTAGAGAGAAATTTAGTGCAACTGTCCTCCTATAACTTCAGCTTAGTTTTCTATGGTTCCAATGCCCTGATTTAATTTGATACAATTACAATAAAAGCTGCAATCTAAGGCAAGTAAATGAATTTTGTGTCAAGAGTGAAATACAATCTGTTAAAATTGGTTTGAAAATACAATTTTAGGTCTAGTACAGCAAGTCCTGACATTTCAGATTAATCTGTCCTATAACAAAATTAATGACACTCAAAGTTGTTTAAGAATGGCTGTTAACTATACTTACCCTATTCATCACTGGCTCTATCAGTCTAATCCAAGAAGTCACCAGGCTATTAAGTACAGTACATCCGTTCACTTTAAGGACATTCAGATTGTGATTGTTTGAGGGTTCAAATTGCCTAGTAATAGAAACGCGAGGTAACGCAGTAAATAACAAGAGAAATGCCCCTGGAAGTTTCTTGATGTGACGCTTGTGCATATATGTCACTACAGCAGATATCCCTGCTAAAAAAAAAAAAAAGGTTAAAAAGCAGAGGTCATTTCCAGCAGGCACATCTGGATGATGCAACCTTTTAGGACTTCACATGGGGCAGTATATCTCATGAGAGGCTTCTCCTGCATCATAGCTTGAAGTTCCTGCCTCTGGCCATGTGAAAGCCATGCAAAAGCCACGTCAAAGGGAGGTTTCTCCTGCTCCTGTCCCACTTCTGTCCCAGCTGGAGTATGGAAGGAGACACACTCAGGTTTCATCCTGTATATCAGTAGGGAGGGTCGAAGGGTGTCCATTACTCTTTGCTTTGTTTCTCTTGTTAGCCTCAAGCATGCAGCAGTAATTTCAATTTGGGGTCTGTTTGAGGTCTAAACTGGCCATAAAAAGCTTTGCAAGCAATTAAGGCAGTGCAGATAACAGGTGTGTATGGGCTGGTTTGCAAAAGTAGAATTGAGATGAGCCAGAGGTAGCATTGTTCTCTCCATTCTGTTCTCTTTTTTTTTCTAACTAAAAGTAAGAATAAAACAAGAAATGCTCCATTTTTATGTAAAGTGAAACAGTTTACTTGAGCCACGATGATTTTGGTATACCTCTGTTACAGGTTTCTTTTCTTTGTTTTTTTAAGGTAGGAGTAAAACTAGGCTTTTCCACTGAAGATGCAGGGCATAATATTCTCCTTTGAAAATTATTTAAGATCTGGGAGACCAAGATGAACCTTCTCCCTCAGCTTAATTGAATTTGAACCCCAGTGCCCAGTTTCACTGGAGACTGTTCTGGTGAGCATCTCACTGGCTTTGTGATTCAGTGCACGTCTAAATAGCGTCATGTAGAAAGGAACAGCTCCAATGTTATGGTCAGCGACGACATTGTCCCTGGTACAGATTCACTAGAACATGTCTAGGAAAGGTGGAAGATGTTGGTTCAAAGACTAGAATATAAATTTTCCCTTTGTAAGGGTGACCAGAGGCAGCTCATTTATATTCTCCAGGAGTGCCTTGGGGTAAAAAACGAGTCATTTAGTGACTGGTCCCTGCCATCCCATTTGACAAAAGCTACCTGAATCTGTTAATTGTCGTAGATTAAGTGAAGCTGTTTTCTGAAGAAAGTGGAGTATTCACTCTACCTGAAGAGACACCCAGTGCTATGAATATTAAAATAGCTACCATTGATCTAAAGAACTGGCCTGTTGGGAAACATACCTTTCATCTGGTGATCATCATACAAATGGCACTTGTATTTCATTTGGCTTTGTCTCTCTTTTGATCTGAACTCCGCCTCGGTGGCTGGGATCAGTGGGTACGACTGTCTCTGACCGACCGTGGGTTTTGCGCTGAGCACGTGCCAGGCTCAGACACCATCTTCTCCTCCCCTCCCCATGGAGTGAGGCCACTCTAGGATTTCCCACTGAAAAGTTTCATATCTCACATAGCTGAATTGATTATTCTTTACTTTTGACACTGAAGGTGATATCAGTTCCTCCAGGATAAAGTGCTACATTTGCTCACGTAATAGCTATACTTTTTGCCCAAATGTTGCCATTAAAAACTCAGGTATGGCCATTAGGCTCTCCCTCGAGTAAGTCTGAAGAAAATTCAGGACTAAACTCAAGCTGTAATTACCTAACTGAATGTTCAACCACTCACACATTTTTCATCCACTTTGAAATTGCATTCCCCTATACGTTTCCTGTATTCTAATGCCTCTCCTGCAGCTTTTAGCTCGAATCACCAGAGTAATCAGTGTCCTTCGTTACAGTCTAGGCAAGCCTAAATGCAGAGCTAACATCCCATACTGAAGTGATATGCATCACATCACCACAAAAAGCCTGACATCTGGGTTTACCACATAGGCATGCGGAAATGAAAAATTGCTTTTGATGCCTCTCTCTCTCTGTTACTTTTATAAAAAAAAAAAAAAAAAAAAAAAAAAAAAGGCAAGACATGAGGGTATGACCATTACACAGAGATTTTCTTTTAAAATCTAGAGGGATGAAGTGAAGAAATGCCAGCATGGTACTGCCTAAGTATTACACACAGAAGCAAATGCAAGCTTTCAAAGGGCAAGTGTGAGTTTTGATGCTACAGGAAATGTGCAGAAATGATAACACCTCTTTTCAAAGTGGACAGTGTAATTGCCCCTGAAAGACCCTAGTCGAGGCAATCCAGAGCCCATGGGTATCCAGCTCGAGCATTTTTTCTTCTGTTTTAATAAGATGTACAAAATACAAATATGCATCTATTATTCAGGCGTAGAAGGAAGAAAGCAAGCAGGAGGTACGTGCTCAAATCCATTTTGTGCTATGCTAGGAGGTAAGTAAGGAGCAGTAGAGGCCAAAACCTGGTGTGCACCACTGAAGGGTTTACTGGTATGAATTTGCCTTTGCAAATGGTAATCCCAGTAGCTACCTGTACTGTACTGATGAGTCTTACCTTGCTGTATTGATTTCCGTCCCCTGCAAAACAAGTAGGAGCTAGCAATGATGTTCCTGCTACAATATAAGCTTGGGGTTCACCTCTGAAGCTAAATAGCTTATATAAACACAAACCAGCCCATAACAAATGAATATTTCGTTCCACTTAAGATAGTCTATCCATCAACAGTTTTAAGATGACAGTAGAGGCAATTTAAATGGTAGAAAATAAATAAATCCCATTTATTAGCAGCTGAATTTTTCATGACTATATTGATATTAAATATTAACTATATAGAATGTTTCTGTACCAGCTTCTAAGAAAGCATGGAAATTGTTTTGCAAGAAAATTTAGTTACACATACTCCTAAGTCACAGTGACTTCAGGATCTTTTATTTATTACTGGTTTAAAGCACAAAGATGCATGGAGATAAACTTACCTCAAAGGGAAGAGTGTATCAAAGGAAAGGGCAAGCAATAATATTTATTAGCATAGTAAAATCCTATTTTCTTTTAGGCCTGTTTCAAACTAAATAGGCATTTACAATAACTTCTTGTGTGCGTGTTTTACATTGTTATTTTGAAAGAAGTAAACATGATCAACAGACACGCTGTAGAGGAAGAGGTGGTTCAGTTACATGGGACTATAGATGATATAGATAGATATAGATATAGATATAGATGGTATAGATATAGGTATAGATACAGTAATATCTTTTGCTGCAAAGAACTTGGAAGACATGTAAAACGTTTGAGTTCAGGCAAAAACTGTGTTTTGAAACTTGTGAAAGTTTGTGTGTCCTGGGTTTCTTCCCATGGAAACTTGTGAACACGGATTGCAAGGAACTGCTGGTGGTGTCCAGGAAAGCTGAGCCTTGTGGTGCTGGGCAAAGCTGTCCTACCTCTGGCGTGGATGGGACAGGTGGCAACTGATGGAGAGAAAGCAACTCCAGCTGCAAGCAGTGAAAGCCAACATCTTGAATTGCTCATGCCAGTCACAGAGAGAGAAAGGTCCTCAGGAAAGGAGGGAATGCCACCGGACAGGGCGAGGAGCCCAGCCAGGGAGGAGAGAGCTAAGCAGTGCCTCTAAGTGCGGGAAGACAGGCAGGAACAAGGGGATACCTTGCATAACAAATGGTCATTTCAACTACCAAAACCCCAAGTTATGGGGCAAAATCTGTTTGTGAGTACAGATAGGAGCAATCTTGAGGCAATTGCTATTGCTTTTCCCACACGTAAGATGTAATCGAAGTGACTGCCCACGCCAAGCAGCGTGGCATCCAGGCTGGGCTGCTCGCGTCCACGGGAGCTTCCCAAAGCACTGTAACTGCTGCTGGGCTGCAAATGGGACACGGAATTGTGCAAAAGATGAAGACTGGTGTTACATTAAGCATAACATTACTATCCAAAAGAAGTGGGATGATCATAAACCACCTGATGACAACTGTTGGTGCTGGTCACCATTAGGTCAGTTCTCTGGGCCAAAGGAGCTCTCCTTTTCCTCTGCAGAAACAGGAATAATTTGATCACTGTTCTACCTTCTCCTGCAAGTTCCCATCGAGATTTTTCATTAGACAGTACATGAACCTTGCGAGCTGTAAATTAAGTATAAGAACAGCTTGGTTGGCAATGTGTGGTGATCTTGGGACAGCCAGGGCCAGGGCTGTGCCCTCAAATAAAACCAGATATAATTTCTCTGCTGTCACAACAGTTCTGCCTTTGTTTTCTTCCCAGTGTAAATCGCACCTGTCTGCTTGCTCATTCTTTTACAATCCTCAGCCACTGCCAGATTTGCATTTTTAGCCTTCCTTCAACAGAAGAGACCAATAGAGCTGTTGATTTAAGTTTTGATAAGTCTCTTTGTTTTAGCACGTCCACAGTAATTTCCACCAGGCAAGTACATTCCCCAAAGAGAAAAAAAAAAAAAAAAAAGAAAGCATAGAAATGTTTTGCTGTATCAGTATGTCACAACTGGATGTGGCTCTTTATTTGAAAGCAGGTGGCATTTGTGGTGTGACCATAAAGGCTGGAAACACTACGGGCAAGTATCTTAGCGGCTTTCACGTGAGTCTTTGCTGTTAAGGAGCTCTACCAGTCCACACCACCTCAGGAAGGAGCCTTTGGACTTAATTCATGATCCATTACACCAGCTTTACGCCAATCTAATTGCACCCATTCAAGTGGGCCAGTGCCAGGGAACCAGGCAGCCTGCAAGAGGAGCAGACCAAGCCTTCTGCATGAGGCGCGCTTTGGCTGCGGACTTTTGTGCCACAACATGCAATTCCACCTGAACATGAAATGTATGCTCCTAGATGTTTGTGTTACATTTTGAAATTTGGGGCTATCTCTGGGCAGAAGTCAGGCTGACTTCTTTAAGAGGAAATCATGATAAACTGGTTTTCTTAAAAGTGGCCAAGCATAAAATGTTTTGTCCAGCGGTAATTTGGACACAGCTGCTGTACTGGATTGCCTGCTGCATCTGATGTTATGAGATAATGGAAAGAAAGCTTAAATCTATTTCACTACAATTTTAAACTGCTTTAATGAAGCCTTTAAAAATATGATATACTAATATAAATGGCTATGAGGATGGTCAAAAAAGCTGATCCCAAAATCAGAAGAAATAGGAGTTCAATGGACATCTGTTTTCATAAAAGCTTATATAAATTTAGTGAATATTGAAAACATGGGAAACCTAGCTGCATGATCACCTTGGTGACAGGGTTCCTTTCACAATAATTCAGGTCAGATCTCATCCTGAAAACACAAAACCAAATAAAAACACAACACAAAATCTTGAATGTAATTTAAGGAACCACAGTTACAATGTCTGAGCCCAGATTTTAAAATGCAAGTATTGATGTAAGCCATATAGCAATGGCACTGAGCTATTGCTAACCCATAAGAGCAATACATTTTAAGTCAGGCTTAAAATAGTGCCATTTTAACAGTATTCCTATTCTAATATCAGGTTTCACAATGAATTACTTTGATGTGTCATTTTTCTTACTCCACAGAAATCGTTCCGCAGTTCTGTTTCTGGAAGAGGAAACAAAGGCCTTTGCTTTTCCAAGTTACACATGTCAAAAATATCGAAACTTCATACAACATCTGGTTCTCTCTGTTTTGCAGGATTCTTATTTGGTCACTGACTGAACTCTTATGGTCCAATTAATTAAATTAATGGCTCTCTCATAAATTTAAAAAATATATATCCCATGTCCTTAAATCTCTGAATCCCAGCTGGGAACCTGAAAGGCGTGAAATACACAGTAATCATCTCACATCAACAGAAACTGATCTTAAAGCTGTAATTACATGATAAATGTCTTTATGACACATGGCCACTATTTGGTCATGCCCTAGAGACAAATGCTAAGAGCCAAGAGAATGGGGAGGGGGGAGGAAAGGTAGCTGATATCCAATCCCTTCAGCCTGTTTGCAATTTCATTGGCTTTCTTTCAATGACCTGAGACTTCCAAGAGCATGATAGATATTTCCTAAATATTTTACATTCAGGTAATTACAGTAGTATATGGATTTGCTAGTCAGCTTAGAGGAGACCAATTAATTGCTGCAAATCATGGTATAAGGGATGAGCTTGCAGCAGGAGAAGGGTCACATCTTAATAAAATAGGCAGAGCTGGATACAAGTCAGTCTCATGCAAACTTACTACAGACTGGTAACCTCCACAGCCTTTGCTTATGCAAATCCTTCATATATTGGAGGTTTTGACTGAGTTGAAACCATAGATTAGGCCTTAAATTTCTACAGTTTGCTGCTAGTCAAGCATCAGAGTAGAACAATTGTACATCAGCTTTGAGCTCAGCACGACATCCTTTATTTGATTATTTTTTACATGGGATTTCAATAGCATGTGACTCAACTTTGATTTTCTTTAAAAAAAAATTTTTACTGTCTGCCGTGGTTTTTTTCTTTCCCAAGACACTAAGTTGTCATATCCCTTTAATAACACCAACCAGGGCATATTTGGGGCTATATTCGCAGCATCTCTCTAGTCCTTTAATGCATATAGTATGCAGAAAGAGCATCAGCAAAACTTCTGAAAGGCACATGGCTTACAAAGAAAATTGTAGGGCCCTAATATTTGAGCCTACTAAAACCTGACAAGACAGACCATGACCTGCAAAATGGTATCATCCGTGTGGGGAACAGAGGGACGAAGTGCCCAAAAAGGTTTCTTCTGGTTCTAACTTCTTTGTTTCTGATGTCTCTGATGAAGGCAAAGTAGGCCAGATACTTATTTAATCTTAGAAAGCCTTAAATTGAGTGGCAGTACAGTTCCCTTTGTTAAAAATGCATTGTCGTGTATGAGAGAGAAAATCTCAGGAAAGGCAGTTCCGCCAGGTAAAGTTTAAACATGCAAGTCCTTAATGGTGCAGACTCCCCCACAGAAGCCAGTTTTGTACTTCCCAAACACTCACTCAAAAAGACTCGAATTACTGGTGTTTTATCCACTGGAGAAGTAACATCAATAATTTTAAGAGCCGGTGATGATATAGGCAGCTAAAGTTATCAAGGCTCCCAAAGCCCTTTCAGACTGAAAAGTGGGATGGAAATCTCTTTGGAAATATGTTTTGGTATGTCCGAAGCCCACAGAAAACATGTGTGTATATTTTTCCCTGTCAGGTTATAAGCATATAGTCACATTTTCAAATACACCCGAGTTACAAAGGAGCTTAAGTGAATAGTGCAGCACAGTAGCAGTCTCTTTGTTGATTAAAATGGTCTTGTTAGAGCATCAGCATTGCACTCACATGGTTCTATACTTCTAGTAATTTCTACATCATAGGAAGATACTAATTTTGGCTGGAAAGCAAGGCAATGTGGTGATTTTTACCTTCTTTAGCATACCAGTAAAGCTAGCTGAACTGTATTACAAAGCTATTCCGAGCTAGCTGTACCAAATCATATCAATGCCATATTTTCAAATATGCCTTGAAAATCATTTTTGAAGCAGTTGTTTCTCTAAAACCATTAGATCTTACTTACTGCTGGCAATCAATGATGCTTCTCAAGGTTAATGACAAAGATAACTTCCGTATTTTGACGTACACATGACTTCTCCTATTGACTTCAAAGGTAATCTATCTGAAGACTGAAGCTGGCTTTCAGAAAGGAATACTAAAGAGTCAAGTTAATCATTAATCAGCATAGAGATGTAATTATTTTGATGTGAAATGCTATTCCATAAAAGTCCATTAAGAGCTCCCGCCTCCTGCGTAACTTGAATCCTGGCTCCATTTTAACTTGGCTCGCTTGAAAGTAAATTGGCTACTTGTTTAAAAGAAACATATGCTTGTAGAGCTTTTTAGGTTATGCACCATGCTTATTCACACCAAGCAGGCAATAAAAAATGAGAGAACCTCAGCGCGCTGATCACGTTTTATATTTTATTGTCTGACAAACGCAGCAATGATAGAAATAAAAAAAAAAAACCATGCAAAGTATCGTGGAATAATCATCCTGTTTTTCAACAACCCCTTGTATGTTTGCATTCTACCACCTAAGGAAAGCACGGACACAACAAGCGTAAGGGGCACTGCCTGTGCTCTGCAGGTGGGAGCCCATCTTCTCTCTGCTGGGATCATTCCCAGTGGAAAAAAAAAAAAAGGAGCTATTGCCCACCCTGCCCTTATGAAAGGTTAAAGCATGGCAGCGAGTTTCCTAGACTTGAGAAAACGATGATGATTTATTTAGTAAAATGTATCTCCCCACCGTTTTCTCATTTCTAAAGGGAATTTGATGACACTAAGAATGACAGCAAAAGGTTTTGCCAGAGCCAAAGGGTGAGGATGGTGCTGGAGATAACGCAGAGGAGCTGCAGGTACTCAGGCAAGATTGACTGAATGTCTGGAACGGCACTTCACGTAAGCGCTCGCTTAATTTTAAGCCTGCGAGGAGTTTTGCATGCTCAAGGTTAAAATAAGTGACAAATAGCTTTGTAGAATAGGAGCTGGAATTCAGAAAAGAAACCAAGTGTGACAATGGGATCTGTAATACAGTTATAAAAATACATAGGTGTAATAAAATGCAAATTTGAGGTATACAACAAACTGAATATCCGTACCATTCATCTCAGCTTGTTCTTTGTGGAAAGATGGGTATGTAGAGTGGAATCAGTTTTTATACAATCTTAATCTCAAAGAGCTTTCCTAATATTAAATGCATAAATGAGGGGTTTTTTTTCACTAACGGTCGCTGGAAAAGCTGCAGTTTTAATGCAAATGAGTCCCAAAGAGACAAAGAGAAAATAAATATTTGTTTTCCATTCAATGATCCTGTTAGGTTTTATCTGTTGTGACCCTCCCCTAGCCTTACTATCAGATATCCATGCAAACAGGGTCATTAGAAATGAGCAGCTTTCTTTGAAATTAAATACAGATTTGCCTGAAAATTTCCTTATCTCTTTACATTTACATTTCTAACAATACCCGTGTATTATTGCTAGGCTCACTAGTAAAATTCAACAAGGTCATTAATAGAAACATGTTCACATATAAAGGATTTTAGTGACTTGTTTTGCAAAGTCTGCTTCTTTAGTACACAGCGTAATTGCTTCCTTTGGCCATCTGCTAAGCAGAAAAAAACCTTGAAGGTATTTTTTCATTTACAAATGACTGAAAACACTAAAAGAGAGTATCTTGTATACGTTATCTGTGCTATCCTCAGAGGTGAAGATGTAATATGTGCCTATCTGCGTTTCGCTGGCGTTACCCTAAGTAACGAGGCAAACAAGTTGACTTGTCTGGGCCTGTCCTGCTGGCATTTGTGTGTGACTGCGGATCTCCATACCTTCCTCAAACCCTCTCTGCTATACATCCTCTTTGCCCTGCCTCTGTTGAACAGCAGAGAAACAATTTCTCCTTCTGACTTCCTACTAGTCCTTTTGGGTGGCAGAAGATTTGGGGTCTATCAAGGATGGGGAATGTGAAGCAAAGAGGAAACTGGGTGCCACCTTCAAGTAACTCAAATCCTGCAAACATTTCTAAATTTTTTAAACATTTCCATATGTTTAAATACAAATGTGTTCGAGATCAGATATGAAGTCCCATTAATACAGCTTTTGTTTGGAAGTGTGTGCATGAATGGGAGTTAAAGGTGTACTTGTGACTGCAAATACTAATGAACAGAAAGTAGATGGTGAAAAACTTCTCAGGGATGTAGCAATGAGTCAAGCAGTATGAACACGTGAAATGTAGAATGAGAGTTAAAATTTAATGAAATAAATATTTTTAAAATTTTAGAAATAGTTTAGAAAAGACAACAATATAATTGAGAAACGGCTAATATTTCCATAGGGCTTTTTAATAATCCATAGGACATTTTTTAATCACCTGTACATGAGAATCCAGTGAGTTTAGCAACTTGGAAATTTAGAAAAATTACAATGGTTGCAAGAGTGAGCTAATGGAGTGACTAAATGATATGACAACATGTGCGGAAATTGTTTAAGATCCAATTTTATGTTAAACTTGATTATAAACTGACATCCTTTAAAGTTCCCATAAACTCATTTTAGGCTTGAGGAGAATATAATTTCAAAGACTGCCCACCATATCTGCTCACATGTGGACTGCCTAAATCATGGCATTCTCACACAAAATGAGAAAGCACTAGAGATTTTTGCTGCACTTATGTGCCGTGCTCGTACGTGATGTACAGCTTTGTGCCACCGGAGAGGCAGTGAAAGAGGCATCTGCCAAAGGCTCTTCTGCTTCGAAGGGCTCTGCCACCTTTAGAGCAATTTTCCATTGGGAGCCTGATAAAATTAAATGAAAGATTGCCATTTCTTTTAGTGGGTTTTGGATGGCCCACAGAAGCGACAAAACATTTTCAAATCACTGCCAACTTTTAAAAGTATCCTTTCTGAGCACAAGGCAAGCGCTTCTGAAAGGGCTGCAGACTATTCTAGGACTTGACCTTTCCTTGCGAGGAGAAATTTGGCTTGCTGCAGCAAAGCCCGGAAGCATCTTTTTTGTTGAGCGCTAGATGGGCTGCCCGTGTGCTAGTCACCTTGCAGGCTCAAGGCTTTTACAGCAAAAGCATCCCTTGGGTTTTATATCTACCTCCTGAAATTAGAAGGAGGTAGAGCCTGCTCCTGCCCCTATTGAAGCCAAGAAAGGAAAACTCCTTGACTCGATTGGGAACGTGTTCAAGTAATGAATCAGGTGGTTTTGGTGGAAATTTGCAATTCAAAAGCTGCCATTAGAAAAGTAGCATTTGAAACTGTGTTGCTGTGTTATGCCTCATGTAGATCAGTATCAAATTAAATTTCCCTATTGTACCTCTTATGTTGTTAACACAATGCAGGGAGTGTTGTTTGCCTCATCTCCATCCTTCTAACTGCAACATCCTTTTCAGTTTAAACTATACAGAAGTGAATAATTATTGAGGCCTTCTGTTTACCATCTTTAGAAGATTTAATTTATCCCAATAAACATTGTGAAGCAGACCTTTTGCATTTGCAATGACATATAATTTACTTGGAACAAATGCTTTGGGTTCAGTATAAAGACCATTCATCAGGCAAATCTGAATCAGAGGCAGCTTAGAAAAAGAATCCTTTGTCTAATTGTTTTCCATCACAAACAACATGTGGGAAAGAGATTTAGGCAATATTTTCAAACATTATAAGCTCCATAATTATTGTCCTCTGCAAACCTGGTGATAGTTTTTGCAGTCACAATTGCACTTTATCTGTCTAATCACCTATTCACTGTGACCAATTACAGACTTGGCTTTGATGAGGAGGCATTTAATAATATTAAATACAAAACCCTAGATTTGAATAATGTTGAGTTTATGACACAAACTAACAAAAGCCAGGAAATTCAAAGGCAAGGTTTACGCTCCATCCTTAATTCATGGCATTCTGCCGAGGCATAAGAGCACATATGAACACTGCGGAGATCTCCACTACACAAAGATCGTTGCAGTGCTCAGTTACAAAGGAATAATAAAGTCTTGAGATTAATTTTTAATGTTTAGGCCTTTTGCAGATTTACCATGTAACTGCAACAATATTCTTCTTACGTGCTTTTTTACTGTACAAACTTTGAGGGAAAAGGAGTTAGAGCCGGGTATTTCCTACATCCATTTAATGCCACTCTCCTGGCACAAAAGAAAAGGTCAATAAAAACTGGGAGTTCCCCCTTTCTTTTTTTTCCCCTAGTTGCTTCTACTGGTTCAAGCTTCTCTCTGCAAAGCGTAGTCTTCTATTAAAGAAAAGAATGAAACTGATACACAGAAGGTCAGAAATTAGAGGAATTTTGAGGCTGCTCTAAATTTAACCAAGCTGAAATTAATTCCTGGGTACCCTTCGCAAAGAGTGATGGAAGGAGAGGGCAGAGTAGCATCTCATCTCCATCCTTCTGTCACAGATTCAGCCCAGTTTGGCTACACCTGAAATTAGGCCACAATATTATTCCAAGTTTTCCTAGATTGCTGTTGAATACAATAGGTCAAAATAATGTAGAAAATATATTTTTGTCTTTTTTTTCCTCAATAAAGGTGCATCTTATTCATAGCCACATAGCATACATGGACTGTTTTGTTCTAAGTTCCCAGTTTCTTTCGAAGAAATACAGTGGCTCTCAGAGAGATATTTTGAGAAATCAAGTAAATAACCTATTATGATCCTGTTAGTAGTTTTTCTGCCATATGTTTGTTGTGCTGTGACCTAGAATGGCAGCATCACAGGCAGCAAGACCTCTCACAGAAATACCTGTATTACCATAGTTTTGAAACTAGATTTTGCCTTGATAAAATGGAATGGTTCCAAAACAGCTGTTATGGTCTATCATGTACATCCTTCTTAGTTTGTGGATTATTGACCAAATGGACTCTAATGGGCGTTCTTTGGAGATGTTCAATCTATTGTATCCGTCCAGCTGCACCTGTTATTTGCCCTTTGCAGCTTTAGAGCTATTATGCGAGTCTAGCTGCTGACAATACATGCAAAAAATTCTTATAAACTCTCAGGTGCGCAAATAGGAAAGTTAACCCCTCCTTTACTTTTAAGCATGCATTTTTGTGACTTTTTGCTCTAGCCATAAACATGCTTTTGACAGACATTTTGGCAGAAAAGAGGGAGAAAAGGCAGGAGCCGTTACTGATTTTTCCAAGCCTTCAGCTTGGGAAGCATGAAATAGGAGGAGCCTCCTATAAAGAACGAAGCCACAAAGAAGCCTGTCCTTGTCTATCTCTCACAGCTCTTCTGGGAATGGCAGCAAAAGGGAATCACTTTTATTGTTCGGTGACGTTACAGAAGTGGATCAGCTATTTCAGAAATGGAGGCAGATGGCTCAGCAAAGCACATAGAGAAGTAACCCAGCTGATGGAGGTGAAGTTGCTGGCCCACACCAAAGGAGCTGGGGGCTACCGAGCCCCCAGAGGACCAGCTATCCATCCTTTTGTTGGCCCAGCCCCATGGTGTCCCCCAGAGCTGCCAATCCCCTATTGTCCCTAGCTCCACTGCTCACAAGAGTTACGAGCCACCTATTCCTGTTTTAGTCCTAAAGTACAGGACAAGGGGTGAGTCACTGCCCTGCAGAGAAAGTGACAAGCATGCTCAGGTCCTGTGGCAGCAAAAAAATAGATGAAAGGTGCAGAAATCAAAAAACTTCACTAGCAACATTTCAGCAAGAAAGGGGACAGAGGATGGAGGCACATCTGGGTGCATGGTGGGAAGTAATCATCACTTTTATATCCAGAAAATAAATGTAATTACATTTTTACAAATAATTACTGGGAACAGCTCTTGCTAAAATATTATTTTTTCTTGAGGTTATTTATAGAGGCTCCTTTCTATTTGATACAGCCTAAATCCTAGATGTCAACAGACCTTGACTGTCATAAATATGCATATATTGACATGGTTCATATTTATGCCAAAATATGTTAAAGAAGCCTTTATTTTCTTCTGACTATTATGCTCACTTTAAAGACAGACCAAAAAAAAACCCCTAGAGAAATCACAGATGACTTCTCATTCACGAGGCATGATTTACCATGGCTGTAATTCTTGACCTACAATTTCTGCAGACATTTTAGAGCTATCAAACAACAGAAAAAGCAGTCCTGCACTTCTGATGAATCAGTAGCAAAAGGGGAGAATTTTGCTTCCTCAAGAAACAAAGATCAAAACACAAATCACCCCGCTGCATAAGAAATACAATTAAATTAACAAATATAATCTATCTTTAAAAAATATATTCAAACATTTAATTTGCATAGAAACAGGCAGCGCTATTCATTTTGAGACAAGAAAATCAAAAGTCATAGCTAGCAGCCACTCTTCTAAACCAGATTTTGAGCACAACCCCCCCAGGGCTGTTTCTACCAATTTTCCAATAAATCATGTAATGACTTTTAGAAAAGACAGATATTTAATTCTTGAATTAGAACTATAGGACCATAACCAAAGACTGACAGCCCTCTTATTCTGCCACAGTCCCATACAAACCCTTTCAACTGATTGGCTGTGAAATAATGCAATAATTAGGCAATTAGATATTTGGAAGAATGTAGAATGAAGCACTGAGCGCTGACCTTTATTACATAGATCAAAGTACACTGGAAGAATGGCCAAATATATCTTGTTTACAAGCGCTTATCAATTTTTTTCAGCACTTCAAAATTAAGAATTAGGGGTCATAGCTCCACAGCTACGCATGCATTTGCAGTTGATATTAGATACAGAGGGGGAAAGTCACATTCTCTGTGCATAGAAAGCATCAATTTTTTAATTACTCGTTCTTTAGTTACACATACTGATTCAAACCTGTAACATATACTGAGTAGCAGTAAGATAAACATTATAAACTAAATGTTCCCAAATAACCTCTCCATTACTGGTAATGGTGTTACTTGGAAGAGTGAGGAAAAAAATGAAAATAAATTGCAAACAAAACCCAGTTCTGGAGATCCTCTCTTTTCTGAGCTCTTGCTCATCAGTAGAGAGAAGTATTTCTGGACACCCAAAGTCACAAAGGAGCTTTAATTTTTTTTAACTCTTAGCAGTGAAAAATGTGAGCATGACATGAGGCTGCTGAGGTGGGCTTGGGCCTAATAAAGCCCACTCAGAAACCTGAATAAATCCTTTGAAATAAGGCTGTAGGAACAAGACAGCATTCAGGGAGAAGGACGTACAGCTTAACAAGAAAATTATCTGAAATTCATGTATTTAAACCATGGGGAGAGCCAAGGGCTAGGTCTGTTGACCAACACCTCAACCCTGCCCCAGGGTAGGAGTTTTTTACAGGAATTCAGATATGTTTTTGACTGCAGAGTGGTGCTTCCAGAGCTTCCATGATGTACATGGACCGTACGATGGATGGCTCCCATTTGTGTGGGCATGCCTGTGTTATGGAGCATACAGATGTAGAAAATTAGTTTGGGCACAATGTCTCTGTGGTTTGGATATTGGCATCAAACCAGGGGGCAGTTATTCGTAGTAAACCATGGGCAGAGTAAACAAGCTGGGGACATCTTCAGCTGGTGATGTGAACCGTCAAAGGAGAAATGAACAGCTCATCAATACAAAACTTGTTTTCTCCTTTTCCATGGCTGTTGGGATTTATGTATTCAACTTTTATCCAACTGGAAGGAGAAGTGTTTGTAAATTTTTTAACTAGCTGGTCAGAAGCATCAGAGTTTCCACGCCCCCCCCCCCCCCCCCCCCCGTGGCTCTAGGCTTGTCATCAGGGACAAAGAGCTGGTTAGAAGGTGCTAGAGCTTGCCCTTTAGTGGTAGCTCCTTCAAACCAGTCTAACTGTGGAGAAACTCCTCCTCAGTCCGTAAAAGTTAGGGCATAAAATTTTTATAGATCGCACAGCTGGAATGTGAGAACATGGAAGTTCCCTCTGAGCAAAGCGTATAGTGAGATACAAAGTCTCTTTAATGCATAATTTGTGAGTGAAGCTAATTTTCTACTTTAAGTTGCATATTGCCTCTTTGGGGTTTTGAAAGAATATTCTGGCTCTAAAAGCAAGAAATGTGATTATCTGTGTGGAAGCCTGTGGAAGCCAAGGAGAAAGCCTGGAAGTAGCAGATGCATTTAAAATATAACTATTTAAAGTAAAAACCTGGTGTCAGAAATTGCTCACAACCCATTCCTTCTCCTTCTCCTGCCCCCAAATAAAAATACAGTTCTATTTGCAATTAAAGAACATCCTCTTACTTTACAACTAATGCTACTGGAGCCCCCACGGTGCTACTGCAGACCTTGGAAATTTAAAATCTTTTTTGCAGAGGTGAATTTTCATAGGTTTGCATTAGTTAAAGTTCATCTTGGATGTAAATAAAAATATTCAGCCATAATTTATTTAAATTTGTATTTTATTGTACGCTGCTTTTTTCCATTATTCAACAAGTAGCTGAAACCAGGAGTAGCATTCACATGGCCCATTAAATTTTAAGAATTTCATTTAGAAATGCTGCATTCTACAGCTTGTCCATCAAGACTTTTAAAATTAATACACTTTTATGTTTAAACATGTAAGAATATACATATATTTGTGTCTACCTATTTTTAGAGATTAGTATTTGTATTAATATATTATACATGTATTTCATACAGTATATAAATCTCAACTCAAAGTAAACCTTCTGGAGACTTTACCCTGATCCCAAGATACTAATGCCAAGAGGAATTTCTGAGATAACTTTGCTGAGATTTGAGTTAGGGCTTATAACATCTGTAAAAGGAGAAATAATCTGAGGTAGGAACAGCTCTGTATGACTGTTAAAACTTTTACAAATTTAACTTTACCTCTTTCACACATGTGAGCTGCATCACGCTCTTTCCCGTGCATGTAGCTCATCGAGATGTCCAAGGACTTTTGTGACTCACCCTTGTTTTCATATATCACGGACGTGGCTTTTGAAAAGTATGAACCTCCTGAGAAGTCATTTGAAAATACCGTACTGAACAGATGATTGGACTGTTTTGTTGACTTGGGTTCATATTAGACAGAACAAGTAAAAACCAAATGCAAGAAATACTCACTGATTAAAATACTAGACCTAGGGATTCTTCTTTCTGGAGTTCTGGGATGCCTAATTAGGTTATCTACACTTACCAGTTGATCAACTTTTTCCGCTGGATCTGACCAAGTGATCTATCCCATGGTTTTAGGCCTGATGCAGGAGAAGCAGCTGAGGACTGGGAGAAAACAGGACTGTCCCTTTGGGCATAGCATGAAGTGATGTTGACCTAAAACAACATTTTACGCTGCCCTTAATGATTCAGAGCCTAGCCTAAGTCCAGAGCTTCAAAATTCCCACCTGGATTTGCAGAGGGACAGTTCCGACAGGTTAGTAGTGTTGACAGGAGGAAATGTACCACCACCTTCCCAACCCCATGCACGTGGGGGCCTGTGCATGCAAGGGGTCGGTGTCACCGTGCATTTGGGGGGCTGAAATGATTATTTATTCTTGTTGCTCAGCAGACTTTCTAATAGTAATGCCAGGGCTGTACGACAATGCTTTGCCAACAAATGTGTTGGTTAAGAGTAAATTCCGATTGTAGATAAAATGTGTAGAGTCTTTGTTTCGACATCTTGGCAATAAACTTTTTAAAATCTAAACTAAAGAGGAATAGTCACTACCCCTTTTTTCTGGGTGTAGACAGAATGAAACTCACCAAGTATGCTCAAAGAGAAGTTTTCATGGAGTTTTAGCTTATAGAGTCAGAATTTTGGTGTTATGCCCAAATGTATGTATAGTGCAAAATCAGGAATGTGTATTAAAAAGTTAATATATCTCTGTACTAGGTGTAGGCAGAGGCTGTGCTACCAAAATACCCTTCACTTTCAGTTTTAACCAGTATCAGGAACACAATAAAATTAAACAAATCAAATGAACAAGTCAGAAGAACGTATGTCCAATTTAAGCTAAACCTTCCATAAAAGCCCTTTTCCAGTATAGTACAAACAGCAAAATTATTGATTAACTTGTATTACTTCACAAGAAGAACAAATTATTGCTGATTAAAGCCATGCAGGTGATAAAGGAACTTAACCAACAAAAGCTGGCAGCTTTAGGTTAGGAAACAGCTGTGTCCCTAATTATGCAGTCTGATTTATACTCTATTAAATCAGTATATAAGTAACCCATTTCTCTGAAAGCATTTAAACCTCTTATATTCCACCAAACACAGCAATTTTATTTGAAATAAATGTATCCAGCTCTTTTGGGAACATATGGTATATTTCTCTCTTATTAATAATTCAGTTCAAATGAGCAAAAATTAGTTGGTGCAGTTACAGCTGATTTTGTCCTGAAAAGATCTGCATTAATTTTAGACGTTTTGTAAATTGGGCTATTAAATAAAAGCATTATATGTGAATTACCCTTTAAATTTTAAGCAAGTTGGTAGTTTAATGGTATTTTCTAGTCAGATTCATTTTCAATCTCTAAAAAATTATAGTCATTATAGTAAGACAAATTTTTGAAACCTGCTACTTCCATCCAATTACATATTGTACTAATAAGTAAACTAGAAAACTTTTATGCTTCATTTTTTCTCTTTTGTCTTTTCCATCAGATGGCAATTGCTCTCTTCACTTTTTTTTTTTCTTGTTTAAATAAGCAGCTGACCTCCAGCCTCCTCACTGAGAAGGTCCACCTCGGAATGTCTCTGTGACTTCTGCTGCTCATCAGCATAACTTCTGCCAGTGGCTGTTCCACACATCGTTTCTGGTACGTGTGTGTGTGTTTCTGGGCTGGCAGTGACATGCATCAGGGAATTAGGAGGAAAGCGAGTACATACTTTGTGTGAGAGAAATTTCAGTATGCCACTGTGTTAGTCTAAGATGGTCATCAGCTTTCTGTGATCTACTCCTCTCTCAATGCAGATGCATAACTTCTGTTAGCGTTAGCGGGAGCTGTGTTCATGAATCAGGAGGCTGTGTCCCCATAAGTTTACGTTCTGCTTCTGTTGCAGCGACCAAATTGGTTTGAAGATGTGCGGATGAAGTGGAACACGATGTGGTGCAACGATGTCCCCAGCGAGCTGCTTACTAAGCAGTAAGACCTCAACTTTCCAAAGGATATAGAGAACCATAAACACCTGTAGAGGGTACAACTAATTCCCAAGTATGAAGCTAAGCAGGCTCCTAGACAGCCATTTGTAGTGTAGGTTTTTGATCCCTTCAGAAGGGCTGTGGTCTCTGACATGCCGCCACAAGTAAGTTCATTGCTAAAAAAATTTATATTCGTGTTTTGCATGTGAGTCTAGGACAACAAAGCTTAAGTCTTGGACTTTATTAACAAATTTTGACCTTCAAGCCAATGGCATTTTCCAATACCTCGTAGAGTATCAAAGAAGCAGTCTTTTCTTTCCTGTTTCCCTGGATTTATTTTTTAGGTTGGGTTAGTTTACTGCTGAAGAGCCCCACAATTAGCAGTTACATGTGCAAATTACAGAGAACACCCACTTAGATTTCCACATGTAGGATACCTCAGAATATTATAGCATCAATCATTTGAATTTTAATAACTGCTTTGCTCACATATCTTCATTTCTGTCCGTACCTTTTTTGTTATATTATCTACCATTTTAGAAAGCTATCTAGCTTACTTACAGAGTTAAATTCAAATAGTCTAAAGGTTAATGTGAAACACTGGCAAGACATTATGAGCACAGCAGTATATTTTAAAGGCACTCAGCTGTTGGAATTACCGAGAGCGAGTGCTCAGTGTCACTCCCCACTTCTGCACCCACCAGGCTTACCAAAAAAATCCTCCCTCCCGCACTCCGGTGAGGTTCTGCATGCCCTAGCTCACTGGCACCAGTGCTGCCAGATACGGTGCTAGTCAGTCTCAAATATAAATCTCTTGGATTCTTTGTTTTACATGAACCCAATTTAAATCAGATTCACATCTCAGTTGACCCCAAAGAGTATGCTGGTGGGGGTATCCCATAGCTTTCATTTATGCCCAGATCCTGGAATTAGGAGTTCAGGGACTCGCAGGTGTCTTTGACTTGGCACTGCTGGATCCTGTATCCCTTTGACAAGCCAGTCTGGGTGTCCTTCCAGCAGCAGCAGATGATCTTGGAAGGGGCTACTCAGGAACAAGTGTTGCTTTCAGTGGATGAAGTGGCGATGAAGGAGATGAAGAAGGAAAAGTTAGCTGTTCTGTAACAGATACCTCCATGCCCTGGTGGTCTGCTGTCATAGGGCATGGCTCCACCTTGGTCACACCCAGCAGGTCCTCCCCATAGAAGTCTGAATGATCAGTAAGGAGAAGGGAGGAACACATCGTGGAGTGGGAAAGGGCATCACAGCCAGCCCTGGCACGAGCAGAGATGTGCTTCTAGTGTTTTAAAGATCATCCATTCTCCATCCTTCAGGCTGCTGAGGATGGTGGTGTCTGCTGAGCTGCTTGGAGGCCACCACAGTCCTGAATTTTGTCTACTCTGGTGAAAGGCTGTGAGGCAATCTTGGCAGGAGCTGGGGAGAAAATACTCCAGGCTCCAGGTACCACTGAAACTGTCCCTGACACTAAATTGTGTAAAGCAACTTCCAGCCATTAGGGATAGCCGCTCAGCATCGATAGCCAGTTAAGAGACTGAGCCTGATCTCCTGTGGGGTTTATGCTGTTTTATCCACACTTGCTCCCATTAAGAGTCTACTTTTACAGTGTCTGAATACAACAAGAATCAAAATTATCTTTGCTGGATGTTTGCATTCATTAAGAAACTGATTCAAAAAAAAAGTTTCAGAAATTTTTTTGCAAGTACAATGAAGGAAAACCTTCTATTGGACAAGAACAGTTTTACCTGTACTGCAGGTTAGCAGATCAAAGGGATTAATTCCAAGTGCCACTTAAGGGGTTATATTTTTTTCTGAAAAAAAAATAAAGCAGAAGGATTTCCATAAAATGCAGAAAGAACATATATATTTATCTTATTCTAGAAAACTTACAACCATTGAATGAAAAAAAGACATCTGGCATACAATTATACCCAGACCAGCTGCACTGGGTGTTTAAATCCACTGATGGGTACTTTTTTTTTTTTTTCCCCTTAAACTGAGGAGGCAATATTTTTCCATTACACATTAAAAGCTCTTTGCAGTGATCCAGACTGATTTTCCATTGCATAGTCCCTCCTTGTAGTGCAAGGCAAAGGCAAGTGGATGGATAACATCAGACTGTGCTGTTTCTTTCATAGACTCAGGTCGCAGTCGACACCACTGGTTGCGCAGATCCCTGGCTCGGCATCATTTGCTGTTTTTCTTGAACAGACACGAAGAGGACTTTCTGTTATACGACTTTTATCAGGATGTTTTTATGAGCACCTGTAATATGTATGGGTGAAAGAGAAGAGTGCATCATCTTATCTCTTCCACACCTTACCTGTCCTCCCACTGCCACTGCTTCCCCCTGATATCCCCTGCCTCTATAGCCCACTCAGACAGAAATCCTCAGGTTAATAATGGTAAGTACTGATAAGATGAAAAAGGCAATAAAGTGTGTTCAAAGGGGCACTTTTTGATCTTTTAGCAATATTCTACTTCCACTGATCTTGAGCACTGCCAATACTTTAATGACACAAACAACCTGGCCCAGAGGGTGCAAAGCTGGTAGAGCTCCATCACTTACAGCTCTCTGCCTGACCATTACAAACAAAACCCAAAGAAACGTGGCGGTTTTCCTTCCACCAAGTTTCATGAGCAATAAATCAAGATTTGTGGTCCTTTTTAGTAAAATTGATTATTTCGTCCTATTCACATATCCTCAGCCTCTTGCTTAGTCCTTCAGTAGAAAGATTGCGTTTAAACAATATTTTAATTGTTATTGATTTTTGAACCTTTTTTTGCATGGGATAAATAAGCAATTAGTGAGTAGGTCATATTGGCATGTGTAGTTGGGCAAGCCTTCGCTGTGTTAGGCTAGTCCTACACAATCTTTCAAGTGCTTAGGGGTGTGGGGGTTCGTGCCTAAGCAAGCAGAGCCTCATGGAAGAGTTGTGTGGGATGGACTCCCAGGCGCTGGTAGCCCTGAACAGAGCTGTCACTCTTAGACCGTGCTGGGATGTCTCTGATCCCACATAAGATGCTGTAAAGAAGCAGCAGAGGTTGCTCCTGAGCTGGTTTGGAAGCTCTCCCCAGGCCACCCAGAGGGTTAGCCTGCTGCAAACGGTCCCTGATGGGGGACCTCTCACCTGCACCTCCGTCCACACCCACATGTGTGCCATCACTGCTGGGGGCTTCTCACCACAGTTCCCAGTAGCCCTTCCTCTACTTTCCACATCAGTAGGTTTCAGGATAATCTAGCATCGAGGATGAAGGCGTGAAGTGCCTAACAGATGAGCCTTTGGGTTTCAGACACTTTCCTAGGGACGAATTTTCTTGCAACTGCACATTTTCCATTGTGAGAAAGTGTCAGGTCTGGTGAGAGTCTAATTGCCTCATTCTTAATTAGACTGTCTTCACCCTGTCCCTCTGCCGGCTTCTGTCAGTAATGCAAACCCGTCTGAAGTGGGTGAGAGAGGAGAGCAGGATTTTCCCCATCAAAAGAATTTTTTCTTCTGAGATAAAGAGACACAAGCACACACTTTTATAGGCGTTAGATAATTAAGATCATTAAATCATTAAGATTTTGAAATAATACGTCCTCAGAAATACTAAGATATGCATAAGAAGAAGTAACCTTCCTTCTTCACATTCCCCATCACGCCCTGAAATTAGTTAGATTATTCCCTTAGAAGTTACTTTTTCCATATTCTTTCTGTCACTTGCTTTGCAAGGCCTGGGCTCCAGGGAGCACAGTTGTTCGTCCAACTCATGGTCCCGTCAGTGTAAGTTCATTGTGGAAATATAAATAAGTCTGCAACCAGTCCGATGCCAGCCTGGTCCTGACAGAGGAAATTCCGCGTTTACAACTATAGCTGCAGGTCTAGGAAAGCAAGAATACATGTATCTTCATCTCAGAGTCAACACCAAAATTTGTACCAAGATTTAATGTAGTAATTGAGAAAATAACAGATGTATTAATATATTTTTGAGAATGGGACAACAATTAATTAAAATATACAGAATAGTGCTCGTGGTAGCTAATTGCTGAACGTGTCCCCAATATTTTACACCTACCGATGAATTACCTTAAATGTAACTTAAGCTAATTCACAATAAGAAATCTGAAATACTTTTTAGGAAGATTTAAAAGCAAGTTAGAAGAGTATCAGTAAACAATTAAACTGCAGTTTTATGATGACACAGAATTTAGTAATGAGGCTTCATATTTGTCTCCAACATGCAATAGATTTGAAATAAACCCCATTCCATGTCAGAAAAAAGCAAAGCCTGAATTGACAGTGCAGCAGAGAATTTATTTTTTGCCTTTTCTCCTTAGCTGAAGTTATTATCACAACTGCTAGAGAATTTGTGAGATTGGGAGATAAGAATCATTATGATCCATTGGGGACTCGTCAATCACAGCAAACTGCTACCAGAATCGAAATTGCATCTGCATTTGAATTAGCAACATTACTCGCCAATTTAGTTCAGAGTGAACATTTTTCCATTGAAGATGGAATTAAATTAGAAAATGAGTGAGTCTTTAATTTCCAGATTATAAATCACTGAAAATAATTCAACTCCTGTACCTTAAGGCCAATTACATTATCCTAAGCGACATTTTATCTCACAACCTTCCAAGTGATTTCATGATGGGGAACCATCACACAAATCAGTTTTGCTCTAGTAGCAAGAAATATATCTACCCACAGAGTTACACATAAAATACTAGGAACAGTTTTAATGCTGGAGCTTATTTTACATGAAATTTGATTGTCTGTTTGATAGCATATTTTCATGTATTAATGAACTGATGCATGTACCAGAAACGGTCAACTTAGATGTCCAAATCAGAAACAAAATGTAAAAAGTTAGTAGCTGGTATAATTTTTGCCACTATTGTGTCACGAACCTCAAAAAGAGCATTCCATGGTACTTTGGGTACAAATAACATAAAGATTTAAATTCAGAGGGTCAAAAAAAGCCTTTTATTTTGTCCTAAGAGCCTGGAGATATCAATACCACAAGAACTTGATGAAAATAAGAATTATTTAATTTTGGCAAAGAACAGACAGATTGTTAATTGTTCTTATAGGAGAAATAAATTGTTCCCAAGCGCAGATATTTTTCTCTTTTTTTTTTTTTTTTTTTTTTTGTCCTTGGTAAGGGCAGAAGACAGGACACCAGCCTGCCATTCTCACTGATGTGGTGGTACATGGCTTCCACTAAAATGCAGAATTAAACCAGAGTTTTTATGGAAGCAAAAGGGCATGCCTGCATGTGCTTGCTCGGCCCACATCTACTGCGAGGTCCCTCTCCCCATATTTGCAGTTTGACCCTGGCAAACCCAGCAAGTCCATTTTCAAAATGTAAAGATTTTGGTTTCTTGTACTTGGGACATCCCAAAGACTTCCTGACGGGTTTGCGGTACCTTGCCATTGCACTTCTGTGGATCCTGGCCTCTCTCCCCCCTGCCAGCACAACTCTAGCAGGTCCCTTGTTATCAGGCACCATTCGTGAGGCCAACAGGCGTCCGTGGGGTTTATCATGCAAAAGATCTCACCTTAGTGACGACCATGTTTGCTGCTGAGCTGACTAACTAGCCCACCCTTCAGAACAGGCTATTTCCTTGATCACCTCAGTAGTCCTCTGCTGCACCTGAACCAGTAGGATTTCCTCTTTTTGGACCAGTTATTACTCAGGGCTGTTTAGACTGTGCAGGTTTGGAATGAGCAGTTGCATTTGTTTTCTAGGCAGAAACCTACTGGCAGGTGATATCTGCTGGAAGAGCAGATTACTTCTGGCTACTGAATATTTTACAGTCCCAGAAAAATGTCTTGTGTACTCACCTAAGGAACAGCTACTTCTTGGTGTGTTGTGTGGGCTAGAGGAAAACTCAGTTTTAATACCGCTCATAGAAATGTCCTTCCTTCTTCCCTGAAGGCTCTGACAACAAAGACTTCATTTTCTCACCGCTGACGTCCTCTTTGATCTCCTGAAAGACTTCTGCATCTCGTCCATTGTTGGCTTTTGCCATCTTGGCCAGTGTTCAGTCTCCTCTTTCAGTTGCTTTTCCTTCTGCATCTTCTTCAGTGGACTGCTTCATCTCATCCTGCCATACTTGGTCATTTCCACCTGCCCATGCTTTTCTGTACTCATGTTTCATTTCTGCCATGATGCCAGAGAGAGCTAGCTTAAACAGTAGTCAGCAAACAGTCATGAATAAAACATATGATACTCTTTCATGTGTATATAATATAAAATATATTTCATATAGACCTACATTATATATATATATAAAATAGCAAATTATTTTTTTTATAATTGTCCATGTGAGTGAAATTCAGCTTATTTCATCGGTAATTACTAAATCTTAATTAGCTTTATTCATTTCATCTAATTGTTCACTTAATTGACTTGTTGCATTTTATCTTTATTAACCTCTGTTCCAAATAGCCAAATCTATCTTTAAACTTCTTTTAGTATAAAATCATGATGCATATGCCCTATCATAAAATATGTGCTGTAGTCAGCCAATATTTTTTTTTCTTACTGAATACCAGCTGACCACTCTTGCCCTCTCATGTATGCCTACAATTTGTGCTGTAAAATCACTATCACACGATACAGAAATTCTGCTCTATTTTTGCTATATATGACTGGCATTAACTCTATGTAACTTGTATTTTTGCCACGTTCTGGAACACAGGCACAATAGAGCCCACTTATTAAAATTATATGTCTAAAGATAGGCTTCTGTTTAGGACCTCTGAAATAACCTTTTGTTTACTTAACCTGGGTATTTAACCAACTAGACCTAGACTGTGAAAGAGGATGAGCTGATTGCAGATGACAGGCTGCACTCTCTAGTTGATCTAGGTTAGGCAGAGTCAGAATCAGACTTCATGATAGTAAATGGACAAATTGCCTACATTTCTCATTTTTCAATTCATGTCAGCTATCACCAGGTCACTATTGATGTCCAAAGTATTCCAACAGAACTGTTAAGGACCACGTCTGCAAAAGCCTTCTGATACCCTGCCATCAGGAGGAACCTAGAGCTGTGCATGGTGCACCCAGGCAAGCTTTCTGTACAACGTGAAAATGTTTATCTGACCAGGATCTACAAAATCCACCTGCAGAACAGGAAGGTATGTTGGCCGGCAAGTAGGACACACAAAGGTTCATTCCTCATCCATCCCATAGATTTAAGTTCCTTTCCCTGTCCAGGGTTCACATCCATGAGCTCTGTCCTGAACTGAGGCACCTGAGCAGCAGCTTCCCACAAGGCATGGGAGAAAAGGGATGGCTATGGAGCATCCTGCCTGCAAGGCCCTGATTCAGACATGTCCTTTTGCTAAAACAACTTCAGCTCCTGCTCCACTTCCAAGATGTTGCCTTTAATTCCTCCTAAATAGCTCTGTTGGTGGATAAGGAAGATCTCCCTATTATCCAGGGACACACAGATTGGTGTCTTCTCAGCAAAGAGATGGCTTTTCACATGCATTGAAGGGAATATGCCACTGTCATCACCATTAAAATAATTTGTTGTTTCCAACGTTTGTACAAACTTTTTGCATTCACATCATGCCAGAAAACTCCCGTACCAGTTCAGTGGGATACAGCTCCATTATTGATCTTCCCCTCACGCTGAACTTACAGGCAGTGCCAGGCTTGTAGTGATGCTGGAATGTTTAGTCCTGGGCAGTTGGTGCCTGGAGGAAAACATGAGTTTTTAGGGTGAGGCAAGTACTAAGAAATCCTTTCATGATCCATATTTTGGAGCTGGGATTATGAAAATTTGTGGGTTTGACATTAATCTCATACCTCTTCCCTTCGAGTCTGGGGTTTTCCAAGGCTATTTAAAGTCTGTCCTTGTGCACTGAAAAGTGGACCCCTACAACTCGAACCCCAGAGTCCCATGGTGAAAAGAGAAGTCCATCCACATGATGGATTAAACTTTTCCATTGTAGATGAAGATATACTCCCCCAGACAGATAATTTTCTGACAAAATGAATTGAACCATCGTTCTGTTATATTTAGCCTCTAATCCCCTATAAATGCATTTTTGACCAATCTTCCTTCGTTTTGTCATGCTCTACGGATTGTACCCAGAATTCAGCAATGCCACAGTAATTGAAAACTGAATAAAATTTCCTACCTAGATTTATTTGAGTTTTGTTCTGCAATACTGTTCTATTATTCTGTTCATTTAACTTCTGGAAGGTAGCAAAATAACGATAAATATGGAATTGTTGCCTTTAATTGAACATATAACACAAAGTTGCTGTGTCTCAAGGTATTTTGTACCCTTTGCTTCCAGCCCATTTAATTATGTATGAACTCTTCAAAAAAAAAAACCAAAAAACCCTCTCAAATAATGTGAGTCGTCTACTAGGAGAGAAGATTTAAAGATGATAAATGTTATTTAGAATCACTATGATATGATTCATATTGTGATGCGATTGGGAACAATATTAAAACCCACCAAGGCTATTATACCTAAATTTTTGTTTCAATTCATGCAATATTGCTGCTGCTTAATATGATTTCTATTTACTTCTTTCCATTGTTAGTGTTTTATTGAGGTTGTGTCGGCTTTATCAAGCTAATCTCTGCTGCAAATGGAGGTCAGCAGAGCCAAAGCACTGGCAAAAAGCCTGTCTCCATTATATTCTACTTGGTATGAATTTACTCGAAAATCCTCCCTCTAATATAAACTCTTTCTTCACCATTCTTCGATTATAATATTTCTACCTGCACAAACCCTGACAGCTTGATATTTAAAAGCTATATAAACTCTCATAATCTAATTTTATATTCTTTTTTTATAAAGAGGTACTGTACCTCATTTAAAGTAACAGTGAATGTGTTCATCAAAAGGTTTAAAATCAAGCAATCTTGGCCATCAATAAAAGCTTGAATTTCAGGTAATTTAAATTATAACTTAAAAACATGCACGGCTACTCTTAATGACAATGACAGCGAGTCATTAATTTGTGTTCTTCTGGTGTCAAGGGTGAGGTAAGTAATCCTGTCATGCCCTTGCTAGAACACAATTTGGTAAAACAGGATATTGTAAAAGCTTTATAAATCTTATATCTCTATTTCTCCTTGTACTGGTCTAGGGAATAATGAAAAAGAGCGACACATAAATTTACCTACCAAATGGGGTATGCTCTCTCTCTTGAATACCCACACATAACTTCCATTAACATTAGTATAAAATATACATGCACCCCAGAAGGAAGGATAGCCTACCAGATATCCAGAGGTCTAGAATATGAGCAGAACTATATTCCCTTTTGTAGCTGCCAATCCATCCCAGATCACAGGAATCATTTTTTATTTTTTCAATTTGAGTTAAACATTGAACCTAAAATATTTGCATAAAAATAACTACAGCTAAACTGCAGAAGAATAAACCGTACATCAGAGGCAGACTTAAATCTTTTTTTGTATAAGATGCTAGGCTTGTGTAGTTCTTGTCGCAGTTTAAAATCAAAGAAACCAAATTAAAAAAGCAAACAAGAACTCTCCAAGATTTTTATTTATTTTTTTTTTAGGACTTCTTGCAGTAAGTTTCTAAATATGTTATTGGATAGGTGATTGAAATCTGACAAAAACCCACAACGTTTTATAATAATGTCCTGCAGCAAAAGTATGGCCCCGATAACTAAACAATACTTTATCACCTTTGCCACTCTCAACAGCTCCCATTAATACCGAGATCATAGCGTTAGGCCTTCTATTCCCCAGCTGACCATGGTAGTGACAGCCAGGGCTTAGACAATGACATTGAAAAATATTTGCAGTGACACAGCCACAAATCACTACAAGACAAGTTTAAAACTCAATATTCACTAAACTTGCATCTGTTCTTTTCTTCTTAGAACATCTACAACACATTTATTATAGGCTGAATTCCTCAAAGAATCCAAACATTGATGGAAAGTGATAAAAATTATTGGTTGATCAAACTTGATGCGCAGAGGGGCCTCTGTCAAGTCATTTATTTATATGAGATTATTGTCTGAGATTGGATCAGCTAGGACACCTGATGAAGAGATGTTTTCCTAAGATTAGTGTTCATTTATGTAAAATACACTCAGTCAATGAACATAATTTTCAGTCAAATTTTCTGAACAGTCTTATCATACACTTACAGATATTTATTTTCATCTCTCCAGGGAACCAAAGGACACTCTCTCTTCCACGTGGTTCAGGTCCTCTCTTAAATGAGCTGAGTCCGTGGCTTGCTGTTTTCTAGGCATGGTGGTCGGCAGATGTCCTAGATGCATGTCCATTCCTCGATTTCAGCTTCACAGCTCCTGCCTTTCTGAGAGCAGGCAGGACACTAATTTTTGTGTTTTTTTCAGAGCTGTGAAAATAATCACTTAAGCAGGACAATGAAGTTCCTGAAGGCTAGCGATGAGCATCTGCACATCTCCTTCACCCACCCCTTCAGAAGAAGGGACCAAGTAGATTCTCTATAATGACAAAGTCACAACATTAAGATACTCTGTCCTCAGTCACAGTGTTGCCTGTTTCTGCCCTGACCTTGGGCTCACACGACAAGAGATCGCTGTACCAGCACATTCCCAGAGTTTCTACACCAGACCTGCCCACTTGCCTGTTTAAAACATCCACTTAGGCTAATCCCGATGGGTCAAATACCTAGTAGGACACATGGAAGAAGAGGGCTGTGTAAGAGGGGAAAAGGAGAGAGATCTATCATGTCCGTAGGGATCTGATGGTGGCAGTACGACTGAAGTTTGCAATGGGCAGCGTGAGTGCACAACTGATGGGTACCAAATCCCACAGCAACAGAAGGGGAAGTTCTTTGACAAATAGATCTGTTTAAATGAACTACCAGGTAACCTACAGTTGGTAGTGACCTTCTGGCAGTCCTCCCCATAGGAGCCTGTGGAGAAAGAGAGCACCAGCAGGGTCAGGAAGGCATCAGGTGAGCTGATGGACAGCAAACCCTGTATATGATGCTAATGAAAGTTGATAGTGGTGTGACATCCCTAAGCCAGTGGATACAAAAGCAAGGTAAAGAGGATGGCAGTGGACTGCAGAGAGTGCCCCAGCCTCCATACCCTCCCCTGAGGAGCATCTCCCATTGCTGTTGTCTGATTACTGGGCAAAGTGGACCACTGGTCTAACACACCAAGGAGTCTCCTAAGTTGCTGAGGGGCAAAAAGTTGCTTCTAAGGTGTACTGAACTCTGTATTAAAATTCTGTAATTTGTTACCTTCTAACCCACATCCTACCAGCCTAGAAGATTTTCCCGACTGGGAATAGTTTCAGAAGTGGTAACTTTTTGGAGTGCACTGAAGAGACTGTTCATGAAGGGGGATGATTAATTCTTAAATAGCAAGTTTTGCAGCATATTGAATGACACATTCTTACATTATATATTGATATATAACACGCTGGTCCTATGCCATGCTGACTAGTAGTTCATTTCCAACAAGACATAGTTTATAGATAATGCAATAGGTAAGGGACAGAGCTGTAAAACTCTGACTTTATCAGTTGTACCAGAATCTTTTGGAACTTCATTTTGGTTTGAATGATGACTGTCCTGGATGTTGATATTAAGCAGAAGCAGCAATAAATGTGTGCAATGCCAATCCTGTCCCTGCTTCCCTGAGGCAAGAGGCACAGCCCGATAGACTTAAATTTAGATGAACCACAAAAAGTCAGACACTTGTGTGAGGATTAATCAAACTTCTTTGTTCAGAACTTTCTTGCTGTTTAGTGTGATTTTCTATTGTTTAAATTTCTAGTATGTAACAGGTGTATTAGTGGGTTTTGCATTTACCAATCCTTCTAAGGCCTCACGACAACTAAAGTTTAAAAATTCAAGGGCTGCTGTTTCTTTGCTGTATACCCAAACCTGTATGGCTGCTTCAAAAACATACTTTCACAGAATAGGTAAGATTTTTGCATCACCTTTCTCATCTTCCTGTCACAAGCATTTGTCCTTTTTCTCCTTATGATCTATTGTCTTAGAAACCTGTATCGTTTGGACAGACTGGATAAGTGCATTACTCTTTTACTCTGCACCACGCCTCTTCATTTGTGCGCCGCTGAGCTTTTCATGAGCTCTGTGATTCTTCCACATAATTCTTCCAGTCATAGTTTGGAACCAAAGTGGTTCGGTATTTGGAATCAAATGGTGCAGTATAATAATGAAGTGCAATGTAAGAATGAATAAAATATTTGTAAATGTACTTTTAAGTTTTTCTGAATGCCAGTGGTGAATCCATGTTTGTTCATATGTTAGTTTGCCTCAGCTATTTCCTCACTGATGCTCCCTATGTGAGGCATCCCGGTATGGGGTATCACCAGAGACAGCATTCCCTCCGGTGAGACTCCTTCGGCTGCAGGGTTAAAGTACATCCTCCTGAGCAGCGTTAGGCAGAGCAGCTCTTCATTTGGTTTTCTACCCCTTGGGCTCTTCCATCAAGACAGGCAGTCCAAAGAGTGGAAATGGAAGAGGACATGTAGGTATTCTGTTAGAAGCAACGTTTGGATGAAGCCCTGGCTGAAAATCAAAGCTGTTACCTCCTCTGTTGTAGTTTGTCCCGTATGTTGGATGGTCTGTGTGGGTGCTTTTCCAGACACAACTCCAGCACCAGGGCTCGGTGTGCCAAGGGGGACTGGGGGTTACCTTAACTGCCCTCCTCCATCACGCCGCTCTCAGAGCATCAGAGAGAAGTTCCAAGCAGATTACAGGTTTGTGCAGCAAGAGGCTGCATGTCAGAGAAGTGGTTTTGTTTCCTTTTTGTGCTAAAACGATACCCAGTGAGTTCCATACCGTAGTTTGATAGGGAGGGATGGATGTATAAGCTTATTTCCATGCTTCTTAGGCCCTTTGCTAAGATCAAGTGCCGTGTTATTTTCAAACTGGAAACTCTATCTTGCCTTGCCAGTAGGGTGACCCAGAGGTCTAATTGGCATTTTCACTGTTTTTACAAAAGTCTCCAGCCCTTCAAAGCCTTTGTGAAATTTTGAAAGGAAATACCTTTAAAAAATCAGCTTTCTATGAGCTTTGCAATGACATAACCCAAATATTTTCAGCTGCCTGTTTTGAGGAACAAGTCTTCAGTTTTTTCTCAGCTAGGTAATAAAGCATTTTGTTCCTTTGGCTTTCATCTAAAATCAAGACGAAAGATACATTTTTAGAGATGATATGAAATGAAATTGAAATGAGTGAGTACTTGGGAGAAAAGAAACCTTTAGTGCTAGAAATGCTTTGTTACGACTGAATAAACTAAATATGCTTAATATGAAAGGTAATGATGCGACTGATTGAATAGTTTGACATTACTGCACATGAAATATCATTAACAGGTTCACGATGGTTTTATATCAATACCAAATCTCAGAATAAAATAAATGGAAATATGGGACTACAATGATTTGTCACTGGAGCCTTTCGGTGTCATTTAAGAAAATATTTTCGGTGAAAGACTAGTCAGCATGAGGTGGTGCAGCAGAAGAAATTACAGCCTTGTGTAAATTTGAGAATAAGCGCAGTTAATTCAGGGTAGCTGCAACACACCTATATCTGCGAGCAGACAAGTACGTGCCTATAGGCTTAGGCACCTTTGACTTCACTGGGCATCACCAGTTCATACCCATAGTGAGTACTGCTGCCAGTTCTCAGGATGTGAGTTCTCAGCACAACTCCAGCAAAGGGTGCCTGTGTTGATGTTGTCTCCCAAGAATGGTGCCAGGCTTGTTGCGTTTCTTGTAGGATGAACGTAAGAGCAAAATCGTTCTCCTCAAATTCTTTCAAAATCCAAGATACATAGCCTGTGTCAGCATATTACGGCCAAGTGGTTTACGGGTAGTCACTAAGAAGATTAGTCTACATGATAAAGATTCCCTGGGACTTTGGCATCGGTGTGGTTCTCCCTTTCAATTTAAAAAGGCATTGAAGACGGGACTTCTGTATTCACCCAGGGGACACACATGCTCATCGCTGTCTCCATCAGCATAGGCCCTTGCCTTGCACAAAAATGTACAATACTGAATTGAATACTGAACGAAGGTTAGCGAGCTGTAAATCAGGATGGTAAATCTCACCTGGTGTTTCATGGCTGCTCTATTAGTTGTAGTTGCCGTGCAGCCATCCCGTTGCTCTCCCACTGCTGACAATAAGAGATGCCATAACAACTCTTCCTATACATTACAATGTACAACCCTTAGACGCTAATCACCATTTCTGTCCACTTCCTGTTAGGAAATTTCCACCGACATCTCTGTGTCTGATGGTGAGTACTTAGGTGCCCTGTATCTAACTACAAGGTTCTGGTTACGTCTTGTGGGCACCCACCTCATCCTTCACAGGGATTTGGTCTCAAAGTAGAACCGAATTTGGGAACATGCTCTAAAATATTACACGCTATTTAATTCAATTGCCTCCATCTTCTGTTTAAAAGTAGCCAGCCAGACACAGATGTTGCTTACCATGGCTTCGCTATCACAATTTTCTTACCATCTTCAAGTCACACTATTAATAAATTACTACCGAGACACAATGTTTATCCCATTGAGGAAACGACTCGTACAATCTCAGGCTGACAAGAAAACAGGCAATATGAAGATAAACCTCCAAGTTTCTTTTGTTTTAATTTGGAAAGTTAATTTGATTGGAACTCATTATAACTGAAGTGTATCTTCATTTACCCATGCGCTTTTGAAGTGGCCACCACTGGGAGCATTAGAGTACTAGATTTCACTTGCTCTTTCCAGAAATCAAAATAAAAAATAAATAAAGCAAATACGATAATAATAAATAAAGTCAAATGCATGAACTATTGAGCAGTTCAAGCCTGGGTTTACTGGGAAGAAGTATACTCTAGCTATCTGCATTTTTATAAAATTTCAATATATAGCACTGACTGTCTTCAGTCCTCTTTCTGATATGTGTAAGGAAGAAAAAGAACAATTAGGCCCAATATCTTAAAATCCCAATGGTCTACATGCTCTTACATTCTTATGCAAGTATCCAAACGGAAGGGTACATTTTTCCACATTTCAAAGTAGTATCACAAATAAGCGTGAAAATGAAAAGGGGCAGGCAAAGTGACAGGTAAGCTATTGATGTTCATAATACTGTGTTTAATACAGATACATATTGTCAAGTATATTTGACAGCCAAAGCTTCTCTTTAATAAGAAGTTGCATAACACTGAGTATAATGCTAGTGTCAAGCCATAATATATTTATGAAAACATCAAGATTTCGAGGGACAAAAACAACATCAAGTTTTATAATTAGTTTCAATGTCTCTCCCCAAATGACAGATTTTTAAAAACTGTTTCAGTCTTATGGCTTCCAAATCAAAGTTTTTAATTTCAGTATGGCATATTCCTTAATTGAAGTTCGAGCATAATGAAGATATAAAATAAAAATTTAAATTGATTGCCTGCTTCTTATGTATTTTTTTAGTCTTTGTCTTACTAAATCTTGGAAAGCAAAGAGTTTGTCTTTTCTTCTTCCAAAGACAAATGTGCTATTTTTCCCAGCTATTTTCATGCATATGTTATTTTTCAGCACTTTAAAGGTATTTCTTTTTGCTGAAGCACGAGAAGTTGCAATTTTTGCTTAAACAAAAACCAGAAGCTCCAACGTCATTCCACTGGGGAGAAAAACGTAACAAGTTGTCACACACGTGCAAGATTAATGTGGAAAAGTTGTTAACTCTGCGTGTATTTTTTATTATCGTGCCCTTCTTTTCTTCGGCTTCTTTGGCAACCCTTAAAACTTTATAAGCTGCATTTATGTTAAGCTGTTCCTGATATGCTCCAATAAGTGTGCTTTAGACACATTGTTAACATAAGGCCAAATCTGTAATACAGCATGGACAATTAAGTGCACAATTTTTGTATAAATGCAAAATCCCTCACTGTGAATTATTTAATTAATGCTCTACAGTTCATTTAATAGCGCTCTTTCAAAGGCCATTTCACTCACAGAAAACTAATTTCATTCTTCGGGTTGATTTAATTAGATTGTATGATATATGGTATTGCTAATTCAGTGGCTCTCTGCAGTGTCTAGCCCGTTGCTCCTATTGTCGGCAATCTGTCAGCCCCATTTTTAACAGTATTGAAAAATTCAAGCTTTATTATTGCTCGCTCACTCTTTCTCTCCCATCAGGAGGAAAGTAATGAGCTTTTCTTCTTATGAGAGCAAGCAGAGAGTGTGGTGCCCTTAGTGCTTCAGGCACCGAGCAGTATTAACAGCCTGATTCATGAGTTAAGTTTCTAACTGCCCGTGGCTATTAGCACTCAGTCCTTTGGCTGTCATTTAGTTAAAAAGACTCTTCGGTTAATTCACTCTTTTAATGAGACTGTGCTATTCAACTAATGTATTTTACTGTATGAAAGGTCACACCAGGAAGCAAAACAGATTGGAGGGAATGTAGCGGGAAGCCGGGCTGTCAAGAAACAGTTCAAGCCTCGCAGGCATTTCGCCGTCGCGGCGCCCGTAATAGGCTATGGAACTGATGGGCCAGCGCTCACCTCAACAGTTGAGCACCATAAATCACAGCTAAATAGAAAGCAGATTAATCAGAGCCACAGACAAAAAGAGCACGTGTTTCATTACCCATATAATCACTAACATGATTGCCAGACAAGCCAGGGGAACTGTACGCGGGGCTGACAAAATGCAGCGCGGTGGCAAGCAGGGGAACTCAGCTCCGCCGAGCTGCGGCCACTAAATCTTTTCATTAAGTAGCTGCTCGGCGAGACCCTCTTGTCAGAGGGCCACTTGTTTGGAGGGTGGTGCGGGGGGAACAAGCGTAAAAAAGGGAATATAAAGGGCTGTGTTTGAGTGCATAGGGTCAGAGACGGCGGCAGAGAGGCTTTTCCTCCCCATAGCTCCATTTCCACTTCATTCCCTGCATCGCCGTGGCTGGGAGAAGCACGTGAGAGGTGGGACAACCTGCTCCTCTTCCTCCCACCTTTGTAGAGACCCACAGCAAGCTAGACCCAGCCTGCTCCTCAGTTTTCTGGTTTGAAGTACCATCCCACTTAGCGATGTGGCACATGCCAAGTCTTAACATATGAGGACATTTCATTTTTATTTATTCCGTGCTTCTCTAGCGTCATTTCCTCACTGCACTCCCCCTCCTCGCTCACCCTCTTTGCATCGTCAGGAATTGTGTGTAACGCACGTGTCCACAACCCACAGCTTCTCCCCACCGAGCTTCAGAAGAAAGGTATGGTTCAGCACCTCTGCTTCAGACGACCAATTCACAATGTTTTTCTGAATATTGCTCGTTAATTTAGAAAAGGAGAAAATGAGAAGAACCTCTGCTTTTAGTAGCTCTGCACCCATCTACCAAGCCATTAAACATCTGAATTATTGCGAGGGTATGTGTGTGTTTTGCTCATTTTTAATTAGTGTCATTGGGGGGGAAACTCCAGCACTTTAGGGGGAAAAGTATATTATTTTTTAGAAATTTTAATTCCCTCAAACTATGGTAAACAAATCATTCTGATTTAGATTTCCCGAGCAACTTCCAAACAGGGAAACCGTATGTTTAATTACTAAACATCTGTTGCAAAGAATACCCCTAGCTTTTACAGCACTAATACCACTGTATGAATTTTAAAATCTGTCAGCAAGGGATCACGAAAGCTTTGGGAGCAAAGAGCTGCTCACTTTAACCCCTGAACCAGATAATCTAACAGTAATCCATTCAAAACTAATCAAACATTTACAGAAACGCACCAGCACTGAGGAAAACAATTCATCATCTTCATATGCTCATTACACTTCCAACATCTCAATCTACCTATGTAAATGAGACCGGGGATCTGACATTGGGTCCATGTACAGAAATTATAAACAAATATTCATCCATTATGCTGCTGAAATTTAACAGCTGGAGCACTAACAGTAGCTGAACTCCAAGCCCCCAGTATCAATTATTTATGAACCTAAAACTGACAAGACTGTCTAGGTGAATTAGCTGCATATGTCAAGCCTGGTTATAAATCATAGAATCATAGAATCATAGAATATCTCAAGTTGGAAGGGACCCATAATCCCAGCCTACTGCAAAACTCATTTTCATAGAATGTATGTACAAGGCTGACAATATATCAACAGTACGGCATTAATAATTTAGAAGAATGGTACCATAAGGGAGCACCTAGAAACTCTGCTCTGCAATATAGTTGATATTACAAATAAAAAAGTCAAATAAAATGAATTTCCCATAAACAGAGAATCAAATAAAGCATTTCTCTATGATTTTATATTCAATTTTCAAAAAACTTACCAGTTGATACTTGCATTTTTAGGAACCGTAAGCGTCACCTGAAGTTGTTTGATTTTTTTTTTTCCATTGCTAAAAATGCCTTTGAATTTTTAGGCCCATTAACGTACACTGCATTGCATTTATTTTATTTTTTTACAGAGTGAGAACTAAAAGTGAGGTGAGGGTAAGAGGCAGAAGGAAAGGACTGTGTGCAGCAAGCACTACTGCATGCTGTCATTCAAGACCCAAAGCATACAACTACCTGCAAACAAACGCAGTTAATTACAGGCTAAAATCCACCCTTTGATATATGCATGTGACACAAGTTGAGGTAAAGGCTGCTCTGGTCCGATAGCAGAGTTTGGTTAGGTGTCTTCAACACTGATCCCATTAGAGACGTAATGAAATGTCTTCGATGTACCTTTGTGTAAAAGTCAATACAAAAGCTGCTGGGCACCCTACGTATAACCACCTATAGGGCATAAACAAAAAGAAAGGACAAGGTCTACGCTGGAACATTTCTAAGCTTAAGGAAAATTCTGATCTGAATGTCTACAGTGAGATCTGAAAAAGAACACAACAAGACTTTGCCCAGTGTCTTGGAAATTCAGGACAGGTCTGAATTTTCCTGTTGTCTCCCACCTCCGCTGAAGAGCAGCCACCCGCTGCTTTGATGGAGCAATGCACACAATTACTCAAAATCTGAGTTTTGTTCAGAAGCCTCTGGTTTATTCCGGTGTATAATTTAACCTAAGCCCATGAAGGAATGGCTGGTTGCAGCAGCTTTTTGCTATTCAGAAAGGCTGTCCACATAAAAATGAATACAGACTCATATGAGAATCCACACCTATCGAAAAAACAAGATTTTATCTTATATACAGAAGTAACTCAGGTTTTGATCAGCTGTGAACATCAGCTGTATTTTTCTCCACAACCAAACTTTCAGATTATTATTAGCAAAAATGAAAGGAGGGGGGGGAAGAGGAAGACTCCATCCCAGTCTTGAGACAGACACCAAAGCTGAGGGACAGTTAAAGGCAGTCCGCGACGTTAACTCATAAGGATGCCACTGACTTCATGAAGATTGCTCCCACGCTTAAAGTCAGCATCTGATTTGTATACTTTTTAACTGGGATTCATACTAACGACATGCCAAGAATCCATGAGGACATCTTTTAAGGCAGAAAAAAAAAATCTCTAGAATCTCAAAACTGAGGATCACAGTGGGTTTGAAAACATTTTTTCAGTACCAAAAGTAAAAATGAATGTGCATTTTGAAAGAATCAGTTGTGGTTCAAGAGAGGCTGACAAGGAACTTAACAGACAGTTTTTGAGTCAGGAGGAAGATAATTCAGAGGGAAAGTGTCCTTAGCAATGCACATTTATACATCAAAGCAGGAGAAAACAGTTGATTTTATGAGCAAGGTATGGAAAATACTACAATGCCATCTTCTCATTGGCAGGAATACTGCCATTCTGCCTCAGGAAATGCTCCTAAAAGACTGGGGAAAATATAATAAATGCGTTATATTCGACAAAGAAAAGTAAAAGAGGTAAACACATGCCTAGTCAGTATCTGATGCCTGATACACCAGAGTTCTAAGAAAGAAGAGTTCTTTCAGGAAGCTGCTGGCAGTGGGATCAGGGAGGACCCATGGGTCATCCAGTGTATCCTTCTGCTGCACGGAAGGAGGGTTTATGTAGCAATTCCTGTGTAATTCTTCAGACTATTAGGGTTTTCCATTTCTCATTGCTTCAGTACTATCTACATGGGTTGCTTGCTTTATGTTTTCAAAAGTAGAGCCTAATAATAATAATAATTCACTGAGGGTGAAATTCACTCCTGGGCAGAAAGCCCAAGACAAGGTCTTCGCATCAGTCAAGTCATCCCCAAGTGCTTAAAATAGGACTTCATTTGGATTTAAATGGTGCAAAGATCTTATGCTGGCTGTCTAGATATGAATGAACTTCACCTTGAATGCTCCTCGACACCATGGTGCTGCCTTAGGCACATGAAAAGATTTCTTTTGTTGAAATCCATAAGAATTTTCTCCACATATTTCAAATACAGAATGAAGATCTTGCTGTCTGCTCAAAACAATGAACAAGGCACTATCAGAAGAATTATCCAAGTTTAATTTTTGGACTTGATTAATTGACTTGGTGTCTGCTGACATCTCTTGCTCTACAAGTGGCTTTTGCAAATTCATGCTTTTAATACTTCTAGTGTCCTGTTCATGTAGGTGGCACCCATGCAATTTTTCCTATTAATTCTTTCAGTTAATGTTCTTAATCCTGCTTGAATATTTTCCCTTTTCCAGAAGTCATCATTTTCCAGTGTCTCATTGCAGCAGAGCTACAAGCTGGGACTCAGGTTCTTGCTGCTGAGCATCACACCACAGCATGGGTAGAGTTACCTGGGCTTTCCCAACATCTTGGCAGCACTTGCCATCCTCGCCGCTTGCTCAGGGGTATGGTGCCCAGCAGGATCCCTTTGGGGTCTCCCTGCCTTCAACTGGTGACTGGGAGCTGTGCCCTTTCCTCTCTAGCAAAGGAAAAGGATGGATCCAGGTTTCCTTTTCTAACTCGATCAGGGGCTCGGGCTAATAAGAGTTATGATTTTGGCTTGAATTTACCTAACAACTATTCTAGTTATATACTATGAAATGTTACAGCAGTTGGGCAAATCTACTCACCTGGTTATGAAAACATTTAGCAAAATCCATACCTGGCTTTTCCAAGCGTTAACTACCTGCGTCCCAACATCACTCCACCCAAAGCCAAACCAGAAGCCTTTCAACATCAGTGAGCCAGAGGGATGAACAAACCCACCTGGCTGCTTGAGCACCAATCTTGAAAGACTCATGAAATAAAGTCATTCTTCTCTATTGAACAATAATCTCTATTTACTGAAAAGGAGCCGTAGTTATTCATTTTTGAAAGTTGTTTTAGTTGAGGTAGGGTAGAAAGGTACGCGAACATCCAGACTCCAAATATAACTCCTTTGGGCTTTTGCAAGTGTGGATTAAGCTTAAAAGATAGAGGTCAGCAACAAACGAAGAGTGATTTGAGTACTTGTGTGAGCCTGAGCTAACATTTCATGTGAGACTGGTTTTATGAGGGCTACACGGTGCATTGCCAAGGCATTGGCTCAACAGATGTATGTTTTCCTTTAATTTCTGAGAGGGCTTTTCAACACAATAGTTCTATGATTTCTTGAAAATTTTAGTTAGAACTGAGCCTAGAGCTGGGAGTCTCATAACCATAACTCAGAAACTGGATTTGGAGCTGAAAAATAATTCAAAATGAAAAAAGTGATTTTTTTTGAATTGGCTATACTTGGTGATAACTCTTGACTTATTCTTCTGTGCTGCTGCAATAAGCTATGATTCTGGGGACCTGCTTTTGTGACTAAAAAGATAACTCTCTTGTTGGGAAGAAAATTGCCTCTCTGACATAAATCTTTGGAATAGGAGGTTACAGAAAAGTGGTAAATATGGAAAAAAAAAAAAAAAAGAAAGAAAAGAAAAAGAAAGAAAATATCCCAAGCTAAACAAGCACTAATTCATGAACACACTGCTTTGATTTAGTGGATTGCTAAGCAGAACAGTCATCTGCAATACCCAAAAAAGCAGCATTAGCCTTTGGCTAGGGCCTTGGCGAGGACAACAGGACAGCTGAAGGACATACAAACTGTAGTCAGGGAACTAGTGAGACCATCTGAGCCACCAAATCTCACCCTTGACTATTGCAGCTACTTTGCATCGTCTTCAACTCACGCGTGCTGAGTTTCACCGTATGGATGATTATGATGTTTTCTTTCTGCTGTTCACTGCTCTCTCTCTGATCTCTTTGTGCAGGGTCTCTACCCCATTGGCACAACAGCCATAAATTGGTGTAAGATCACTGCTGTTGCGTGTAATTTTATTTGGATAGTTTCTAACTGTAAAATCTCACTTGTAGCAATTCTGGTTAATGAATATTTTCATTTTCCATTGGCATGTGGTTTACTACCCCATAAGTCATACCGACTGCTGTCTAAGGGTAGGTGGCTCCTACCTTGTTTCAGCCATTCTCTGCTGAGACTGTGGCCTCGTTGCTTTGTGCATTGATGGTAGCAATAACGAGCTTTAAATGGAGCATCAAAGAAGATGAGCAAAGATTAGTGTTGCATCAACCATAAAGATTGCATAGTAATATCAGACATAGTTTCTTGACCAGTCATTTTATTTTTTAACTAGACTTTGCGACTCGTAACCTCCGATTTTTTTTCAGCAGAAAGACTCTGTGTTAGCATCTCCACACTACGGACAGAGCCAAGAATGAACTGGGAAAGTCTAAAACCACAGAGTCTTATCTCTTCCTCTTCAAACTGCTGTCCATTTTTAAGGAAGCCTACATAAATACCTGTGAATTAAAGTGATATAATTATAAGACTGAAGATCCTCTAAATGTCAGATGTAGGCCATAGTGCTATATAACACAGTTTAGTGTGATACCCGCTCACAGCCAGGTAAATTACAGTAACCACAAAGTATGGGAGAGGACACTGGGAGGAGACATGTGCAGGACCTTCATCTATAATGACACCTGACACGAGTACCTGACCATCAATGGCAAATATCCCCAGATGAATGCTGGCTTTCATCAGCCTGAAAAACAAACCAGCCCCATTAATTATCATTTGTACATATCTCAAGGGCAGTGGGGAGCAGGGAGGGGAAGGGTTTCTCCATTTTCGCCTCCTGAGGCACAGAAGTAGTAACAACAGGGAACTCAGCCACATAACTTTTCTCCAAAGTTTAACTGGTGTGTCTGACATCCCAAAAGCACTTTCATTTTTGACCTACTGAAATATATTCACTGCAGCGACTCTCACCCTACCTGACTGCTACTAAGTTTAAAATGCCTCAGGGTGTATTTTGCTTCCAATAAAGCACATTAGACCTACTTGTCTAAGAAATAGAGCTGCTAATGTTGGCAGTGCCGTTGATTGTGCATGGCCTGTGCACACCCCATATGTGGACAATTAAATTTACAAACCATTTCAAAACTACGTGCAGCCAGCAACAAAAACGAGGTTTGCAATATTTGGATGGCTGAACTTGATGCCTGATAAATCTCTCCTTTCTGCTTTCTTTCCAGCTCATTCAGAGGGCGCAATGCATATGTCAGAAGACAGAAGTTCATTTATAATGTTTTATGTGCTTTAAAATTGGAAGGTCCTTGTAGTCGTAATGATGCTGATTTTTTTTTAATGATGTCATCGCAGATGATGCTTAAAATAAGCAAAGCTTCTGCATTACTCCCACTGCTGACAGGTGACTGCATTTCCTAGGAAGTGAAACAAAGAAATACCAGACTGGTGCAAGTAAGCAAAGCAAAACAAAACACAAAAAACCCACAGAGAGTGAGGAGCAGGTTTGTGGATGAGACTGCTAAATAGAACCTCAAAGATATCTAGGATCTACTTACGTCTGTAAGTCTTTTGCCCTGCCTCACCTTTTAATAAGAGCGCATGGGGATAAAAAGAGTGTGTTTAGAGATGTTCTTTCATTTTGGTGTCATTTTTAGGTCTGGCATGAACTGTTGCCCTAAATGTGCATGAATCCTTGTGATGACTTCACTCTTGTGCTGTGATGGCTTTTGAGTATCATATGTTGATTTGATTATTGGAAAGATTTTCTGCAAGTTGTTTTAATTCAATGAAAATCTGTCTTGGGAAGCAGGTGAGGAAGGAAATGGACTGGTAAATATTTAAATGTTCTTACAGGGTGGTGTCACAAGTATAGTCTTTGATGATTTTACTTCTACAACACTGGTTTAATCCAGAACAGGAAAAATCTGTGACTAGAGAGAGTCACCCTTCCCCACTGTGGCCAGGTTGTGCAAATATCCCCCCCTAAGCGATGCAGATCTTCCTACAGACTATAGCAGAGCATTAATGGCAGGGGAACAGACTGAGACAGTACAGTTGAATTTAATGGTGGCATTTCCAAATGTGAAGGTTGCAGGATGAGGAATTAAGAAATATTCTTCCGGAAGAAGGTTTTGTGTGTTTGTCTGCCTAAATATGTGCCACAGCAGTATATACTTTAACGATGTCATGTAAGGGAGGCAGCAAGAAAACCTTTTGATGGTGTGCAATGCCTATTAGTGTGGGTAAAAGTAAGAAATGGGAATTATAAAGCAGATATTGTCTGCACAAAGAACTGAGGAGATCCTTTGCTGGTATTTTTCCAGTTATTGAACTATCAGGTGTGACTGTATAACACGAAATATGGAAGTCCAACAAATGTCATACTAAGTACTTTTCAAAGGTGTAATTGATCATCAGATTCCAATAACAGTTTAGGTACTTTAGTTGATATTGAGATTAATATACAGCTTGCTGCAGCAAGAACCTCTTCAGTTTCTGACCTTGGCTGGTAGTAAAATCCAATCGATATTTAGACCAAGCAAGCCTTCCAGAGAGGATGCATTGAACACATTCGTTTTCTAAAAAAATACTGTCATCAGCTAGAAAATCTAATCCACTGTGAGGAATGTGATGGAACAGAATAGAGCAACAACCTAAAAGAAGGCTAATGCTCACCTGAATAAAACCAGGGTTTACTTCAGCTCTGGTTTCACTGACCTGGCTTCATGATTTTCTACCACTACTTACGTCCCATGGAGAAAGTAGTTAGTACCTCCATAAAGGCAAGAATTTTCTTTGAAAACCTGGTTAGAGGACACCGAATCAGCAAAGTGATATAACTGGTGTGTCCAATCAAGACTAACCAGTACCTCTTGAATGTCAAGGTGCCAGGTACATACTACTTGCAAACATATTGGCCAAGAATTATTCCTGGGAATTCTCTGAGTGAAAAAGAACAGATTTACAAATGCTTTACATTTCTTACCCCGACTTCTCAATAACAAGTCTGCTGACAATGTAACATAAATGTCATCAAGTAATACCTATTACGATGGCAATTGTGTTTTCATCATACAGGTTATGCCATGTTTTCCTTCTATACATATCAGTTAGATCTATACAAAGTGTGTTGCTAAGATATATAATGTTTTGCTGAGTTTTATTTAATTAGTCTTCCCAATGTCTTTGGGGTCTTCGAGCTGATTATCTCAAGCACGTGCTAGACTGAGGGAAGACTTAATTTCCAAAGGGCTTCAACCTAATCTGACCTCGTGCAGATTTTGTGCAGGTTATTATGCACGGCATACAAAGTTATGTCTGCAAAATACCTGTGATATCCTTTGGCAAGCATATACAAGCGATTGAGCTCATATGGACAAAACCAACTGTCCGAAGATGTTTCTTCAAGAAGATTGCTTTCCCCAATAGGATAAAGTAAGCTAACTTTTTTTTAATTACTTCTTATTTCATATATATATACACATGCACACATATCTGTTATGGTTTGTTTGACTGTAGGATTTCCATGAGTATGATGATACATTTATTAAATACTGTTCAGTGTCTTGACAGCAAAATCAGTCTTTGGGAAACTGTTCAGAAGTTTGAAAGCCATTTATTAAATCAGAATAATCTTATCAGATTTAGTCCTTTTCCTATCTTTGCCTGGACTGTAACATAGTTGCTAGAAACAGTTGCAAGATTTTTTTTAATTTTTTTTTTTTGGTAAATCTCTGATACATCTGGGGTTTGGCACTGGGACACAAGCAGCTTGATCACGTAGCCACCGAGCATGTCTTAGGCAAGCTAATATCACCTCCGCGTCCCAGACAGAGCAGAACTTTACCATAGGCAAGGAATCCTCAATTGAAGCTCTTCAGTTATGAAACTGGCTTTTATTATGTGATGTTCTACCACAACCTGGACTGACAACACCTATAGCATCCCGATTTCTCAAGGCTGCCTGGAGGAAGGGGAAGAAGGGTGAGCCGTGGGGCAGTTTCCAAGGGGCACACATAAAATCATGAACACCGTATCTTGAGAAGGGCTCGTTCTGCTCTCCTTGTATCACTTAGCTCAGATTTGTAGGAGAAACACAACGCTTTCATTTCCTTTTTGTTATGGATCATTGATGAGTAAGGTTTATTTTTATTGTCAGCTGCCTTCTGACATGTGGCAAGGACTTTAAGGAGCTGCTCCTGCAAAAGACAGTGTGTGCTGCATTGCCCTAGGGCAAATGCCGAAAGGGGACTTCTCCCAGCCCTCTCCTCCACAGACCGTCACAGGCACCTCTGTGTTGGCCTAGGTGGCAACAGGAAAAAGAAATAAAATGTGAAGGGAGCTCAGGGGAACCTGGAGGTTTTCTTCCTTTGTACTCATGAAACTAAACATAACTTTGAATGATGACCTTTTTTTATATACCTATTTATTGGATTAACTGTTTTATAAATACTCATCTAACGCATCTGGCCAGGAAATGGATGAAAAACTGCCACTTGCATGTCTGTCTTGATGAAATGCACATTTCCCTCCATTGCTGGGCAGTGAAAAGTCTGACCCATATCCGATAGACACTAGAGTAAAAATAAGTAAAAATAAGTGTAGCAAACACAGCTGCTAAATCTCCACTTTTCCCATCCCCTTTTCCCTCCAGTGGAGAGCATTCGTTATTTCTAAGTACAAAATGAGTTCAAGAGCAACACAGAGTATAGAGGATAGAGCGACCCTGTGCTTTGGAGGACACAGGTATTGTGCCCAGCACACATCCTGCCAGGCTTGCCCTCTTAAATCGAGTGCTGCTCCACTGCAGCATCCTAATTGTTACAGGTACTTTAGTCAGTAAACATTTGCTCTGGATTTTATGTGTGTACTGTATTTTGAAGATCTGTTTTCTATTTCAGATACTTGGGTTTCCTTCTGTCTTTATAAAAGCTTTTTTTTTTTTTTTGCACTGGAAGAAGAAATAACTCTGATAAACCTGTGTGGGGTCATGGGTTATTTGTTAACCTGTCCTGGTAGAACTATATTTTTCCATATGATTTGGTTTTGTAAAATTCTCACACCAATGATATCTCCCTGCTAGCAAATAAAACCAAAAAGGAACACGAAGAGTGAAATAAAACTGCAAAGACACCGCTGTAATACCCTGCTTATAAAAAACCAAGGTCAGTGTTGGGTGGCAGATTTTAAGAATACGTTCAAGTTTAAAGATTCTTTACGTGGGTCACTACAGACCCAAGCTTTCTTGCATTACAGTGCAGAACTGAAACAAAATGGAGTCTAACAGCCAGGATAGCAGCAGTAATTCCTCTGCAGAACATGCACAGCAACTTCATCCTTATTCTGGCACAGAGCTTGTGTTCAATTGCACTTTTTAGTTTTGTTTGCCATTGATTGCATAACAAATAGAACAGCAATAGCCTATACACTCAGATGGTTAACTGTATCTAACATGTCTGCTATAGTTTATCTGAAATGTTCCATCTTTTCAATCAGTTTATCTCTCCCCTCCAAAAGAAGAGTGAAGAAAAAAGGAGACATTATCAGCTCGTTTCCAGAAGCCTCTTTTTTCACATCCAAAGATCTGAAGTGGTACAAATAAAAGATAAATGGATCCTATCCAAAACTGGCAGTTAACTAACCAGGGACACCCAGAGATCTATTTCTAATTAATTTGACTCTCACCTCTTCATCTCACATCTAAACACAGTATTGTGCCATGATCTAAACAGGCTCCCTCTTCTCCATCACATATAGAAGAAATGGCTTGATTTTGCTTTCCAAGGCCTTCACAGCTGGTCTTCAGCATCCTCTCCACCAGGGTGAGGTACCAGCTTTCCCCCACATTCCCAGGAGACCAACTTTCATGCCCATCAGCTTCCGTACAGGCAGCCCTTGTTCCTTCTCCAGTCCTCCCCAGTACCCGGCACACTTCCTTAAAGGTCTAACTCTGCCTTGCTGTCCTGGGGAGAGATGACCAGCAGACCTGCTGACTAGCTCCATCTCCTCCTTATTGAGCTTTGGTCACGCTTGTTCTTGTTTTTTTCAGTAAATACTCACTCTCGGGGGCTTTTCTTTTTCCTACCCAGTGTGCAGGAACACTGTGGCCCAGACATCCTAATAATTAATATAACAATTTATTTTCTGGACTTTAGCCAGTGTGTCGTTTCAAGCTAGTGCACAGCCTCCTGGAAAAGCCACTCACCTCCAGAAGGACATGTTGTCCCAGCACTGAGGGCTGGATCTGCTGGCCTGAACAGCAGTGGTGGCATTGCAGCCTCTGCATCCTTCAAATTGCTCATCCGCGCAAAGACAGCGACACTTCGTATCGTTACATCTCATGCACTACACATTAATTATTAGCTACAGGATGGTTCTTCCATGCTGATTCTTGATGTGACGGCGCACGCAGCTGTGTGGGACTGCTGGTGGGGTGAGCAGCCTGGTGTTCCTACCAAGCCGTAAGTAGCTGCCCCACAAGAAACCCACTAGAGATGAAACACCCAAAAAAGCATCATGTCTGCCACAGGCTGCATTTTAAGATAACAGCTGGTCATGTACATCGAAGTGTCCATACATGCTGTTGTTGTTAAGGCAATCATCTCTTTTAAAACCAGTTATACCCCAGTAACTCACCTCCAGGTTCTCCTTGTGCGTTCAGCTACACAGACCTTGGGGGACAGTCTGACCACATGCACAAGACTGCGAAGCACAGCCTGGTGTCTTTTTTCACTAGTCAGATGAAATCACTCACAATCGTTTCAAACAGCATTTTGTTTAGGAGAGAGCAGGGCTTGATTTGGGAATTTTGTGGACACACACCTGCAGGAAGCGAGGGAGAGGAGGAGGCTGCTGGTGGAGGGGTGTGATGCCCTCATAGAGGCAGCAGAGCAGCTCCGGCAGCACATGGGCAGAAGCCTGGCAGAAGCATCTATCACACCCATTGCAGGTACCAGCCCCAAGGCACAGAAGCGATCAAACAGGGGCTCACCTTTAAAAAGTCTGCCTGAGGGAGAGGGACAGAATAAGTCCCTGGAGAAGCAGGGATGTGGGAAGGAAGGACAAACCCCCCTAGACCTATGGGGGACAAACCCTGGCAGAGCTCATCCCGCTGTCGATGCAAAGCTGAGCTGGTGGCAGCTTTCAGACTGCTCCTGCTCCAGTGGAGAACAGCTCATGCAGGGGTTCATCTGAGCCCCTCACAGCTCTCCAACATGGACAGCTGGGGGTTTATAGCTCCATCTCACCATCCTTCTCCAGCTCGGCAGCCAGTGGGTGACACCGCGGGTGCAGGAGGCCCCAGGGATGCCCACTGCGGCTGAGCTACTCGCTGGCCCCTCCGAAGCGGTTTTGCATCAGGCTACCGCTGCCTTACCTTATGGTGAGTAAAAGTCATAAAACTACCATCAGCTCAATGACTGTAATGACTACTCTGAAGCTTTTTATAGGCGATAAGCTACTGTAAAGGTCTGCTGGTAATTTGTGGATAGGGTACATTACCGTTATCCTTGAGGAATTTCTGCTTCCTTTTTATATGCCTTTTTTCTCTTGAGGGGACTCTGAAATTAACAGGAGGCGTTAGTCTGAAGCTTTGCCAGAGCCTCTCGCTGAGCACAGACTGCATTTATTTCTCTTCAGACATGATCTGGTGCTCCTGAAGAGAGCTGCAGCCTGCTGCTTCAGGGCTGGGTGGCTCTCTCTACCCCTCTGCGCTTCAGAGGACGGCAAAGGGGCAATAAAGTGAATTGAAATTTCCTGGAAATGGTATTTTATATGGAGGGGGACGAGATTCTAAATAGCGTAAACCAGCAAAAAGCTTTAATGGTCACAAGTCATCACAAACCCCTCTGAACCAAGCAGGGGAGAAAATGATGGAGGTTACCTGATTTGTGATCTGCCCACATCAGGGAAATGCTCCTGGTGGCATCTGGGAGAGAGGCTGGGTGAAGCAGCTTATTTTTCCATATAAAGCCAGCTGCAGTCCTAAGTTTGGGGCAGTTCTTCCCATAAAACTCAGCCCAAATGAAAACTGACGATGACAATGATCGAGTAATTTGCCCAGTAATGAAAAGCTCAAGTAAGTGTCCTCAGTGTAGTTTTCCCGAGCTCTAGCTGACACAGCTGCCACGCCGTTGATTTTTTCAGTGAACACTTCGCACCGCAGGCAGTATTGCTACCAACAAAACAATCTTCCAGAGATCATAAAATGTTAAGAAGTTCATTTGTTTAAAGCATTATGAAATAGTTCCCTTGCAGATCTCATTCTTTAATTTCCTGCACTGGGGCTGAGGTGTGGGACACCAATACTGATAGATCAGATTAACACCTCTGATGCTCAGATTTTCCACCACGCGACTGCAAAGCACATCATCACCATTGCAATATGAGCTCCGGATTCTGGACCTGTTGCTCTCAGGGGACTTGAACAAACTAACATAAAGCAAAAATAACATAAGCGATTCCTTCCGATGGGGAAACTAAGCCATCTGTGCTGCTAATTTGCCTTTTGGGAAAAAAAAAAATCTAGGAGGAGACGACTTTTTCTTCTTTATCTTCTCAATAAATCCATTTTCTTTCTGCAATGCAAGGCTCCATACGAAGCCGGTAACTGCAGCAAAAAGCTCAGTGCAAATATAGTGGCTGAAATTCTTCACAGGCTGGAGACTGAGGGGGGGTTGTATTTGTCCTATGATACAGACTGTGATTTGACAACCAAGACATAAGGCCCATCTAAAACAATTTGTGTGATTACCAAGCAAAGAACTTTTGGCACAATATTTGATATGCTACACACAGAATGGTGCTGTTTAAAACAGGCTTGCATTTAGGGTAAAACAAGAAAGAGACAAGGGGAGGTGGGGGGGGGAGGGGGGAGAGATCAGGAAGCCAGATACTGTCCATACCACAACAGTACCTTCCAGCTCTCAGACCTGGCGACCACGATTTCATCAACGTGGGCTTCGACAGCCCAAACCCAAACCAAACCTTGTTTGCTGTGCCTGCACTTTGTTGAGTAATTAACTCTCCTTGATGTTTTCAGAGATTGTTGAAGGGGAAAACAAAATGTATATGATAGATTTTAGAAGTTGCCTATACTTGTGGAGAAGGAGAATTAAGGAAAAATTAAGGCTTTGCGTGACCTAATACCCATCTAAAAGTGTATATCTCTGAGATGCATCCTGTTTAATCTTGATGATGACTATTCTGAATGTCTCTAAATTTGTTTAATACACTTTTTAATGTAATGGCCAATAAGAAAACATGCGGAAAGTGAATTGTGCTATCCAAGTGCTTTGGAGAGCAAATCTTGAGAGACGTAAGCAGTTCCACTGCCAGCACAGAGGTCACAACACAGGAGACAACTTGGTTTTATGGTGCTGTGAGTGACAGCAGCATTCTCCAGAGAAGGGTCCTGCTATACACGATCCTATAGTAAGACTGGAAAAATATGTAGGATTTGCAAATGTTGTAGTACCTGATTTCTTTACAGTATATCTATACAAAGCAACGCAATCATCTGGGTTGAACTTTCTCATCAACAGCTGTATGACTTCAACTCCTGATTTTCCTTGAGAGAGGAAGCAATTTCATTCCTCTCAGTCTGGTCTTCAGCCACCAGTTAGCTGAGATGGCAGAAGATGCATGGTTGTTTCACGGGTCATTGAAAGAACCAGGAGAAGATGTTTCCCGATATTTGATCCAGAGTTTGCCTTGTGCAGTTTCGCCCTGTTGCTCTGTGTCACTACTTCCCCACATTGTCCCCTCCTGAACGATGCTCTTCAGAGCTCAGCTGCCCCCTCTGCACCACCCACAGCACCCGTTACCTCACAGCACTGCAAATGCCCCGGAGAGCTACTCAGAAACAGAAATTTGCTACGAGAAAAATGTCTTAGCTATCAATGTAGGTTGTGGCCCTTACCCTGCTGTGTCCCTTACCCTTTATGGTTGTAGAAATGTGAATAACAAACTGCCAAGAGCCAAAGTAAGTGCAGGACCAGCTCCCTTGTCAGTGCAATCATTCAGCTATACAACTAAAGAAGCCAGGCACTATCCCTGTTTAAGGTTTGCCTCTGCATTAATTGGGTTCTGTCTCTTTATACGTACACATTTTAATGCAATGAAAGCCAAAGAAAATGTAGAGCCTGCAGATGTGGGAAAATAATGTGATCCAAGAAAAGTCAAGGCACCCATCCCGTTTGTACAGCACTAAGATGCTGGGATGCTCCATGGCCACCCCATCGAGGTGTTCATTCACCCATGCCCAGGGCAACCTCATGTCTACACGCTGAGCCTCCCTTCACCCTTGCACCCACAGTGCTCAGTGCGCAGGGGCTGTCAGAAAGTCAGATCAGACCTGGGCATCCACTGCTTCCTCCTTCCAGCCTTCCTCGGCTGAAAATGTCAGTAAGAAGCACAATATTTCATCCTCCATTTCTAGTCATTCTTTGTCCACAGCAGTTTTAATAGCACAAAACCAAAAGCAAGCAATTTTGCTCCATGTGTATCGTACATTGTAACAGTGGCAAACAACAAAATAATGCTTTGCTCTAAACCTGAAGGGTATTTTTCCATTGAAACAACAGCTGGGGGATATGTCCCTTACCTATGGCTCAACCGGTGCCAGGTTGGGTGACATCCCAACTAAGCAGTACTTTTTATCAGCGTAATCGTCAACATGTGAGGACCCAGGAGAAGAGCACAAGAATCAGTGAGCGAATGACCAGAACAGTCCAGTTCCTGGATTTTCATGTAATGAAATGAATATAAGCAAAATAAATAATAAATATTGAGTTTAAACATGGGAAGCTTAAACTAAAACTTAAGTCGGACATTTATAACTCAGGGGGTTTTGTTTGGTGGTTCCACATCAACCACAAGACGACAGTAGCTCATGGCAAAAGGCACAGAACACACAGTTACAGCTGCCAGAAATGCGTGATGCCATCAAGGCGTACGTTGCGTGTATACCTAAGGATTTCCTGGAGGAAAACAAGTTCCTTCAGCTATACACCAGTGAGGGACTTCACAGCTATATAAAATTCTATATTCTGTTTTTAACTAGCGGTATACACCTTGCCATCTCCCCAGTTCTAGTGTGCGCTGATGCCTTGTAGAAGTTAAATGTCCTCCCCAGCCTAGGAGTTCGGCCCTGCATTAGGCCAGGCTTCTGCATCAAACCCAAGGAGCTGCTCTGCTGACTAGCCCTGGGAACAGCTTTAATGTCATTTTAAGGTCATGAATAGCTCTAGGAAAATGCTCAAGGTCAAGGCATTGAGTGATCGTCATACCAGCAATGCACCTACCCTTGGCAGCAAACAGGGCTGTTTCCTATCTCCTTTGGAGCTCAGCCCACCCTGGCCCTGCAGCAACTCCTGCGTGGTATGGTGACCCATTCCCACCCACTTCCTCTGAAAGAGAAATCTGGAACTCTGCCTGGCTCTGCTACTTTCAAGACACCCCTGGAACAAGATCCCAAGGATGAGTTGACACCCCAGCATCTCCCCAGCATCCAGGGAGGTTGCTGCTTTCCCTGCCCCAGTTTTTTTCTCCCTTCCACCAGCTTCCCTGGCATCAGGAGGCTGCTCTACCCAGCCAGGCTCCCAGACTACAGCTCCCCCTTGATTACTGCTCAGCCAAGTCTTAGACCAAAAACCCACCATGCAAGCAGCTGAGAACTTGTCCTATACATCTTGTTGAAAGATTAAGGGTGGAGGATCTGGCCATAACCTTGCTGAGACAGTAAATTACAGAGCTGCATAAGATGCCTTAAAGATCTTTTTTGGTAAATGCAATGCCATTGCACGAGTAGAGACCCCTTCCCAACACACGTATGGTGGTGGAGCAGCAAGTCCTTCCTTTTCTGAAACCTTGTGTTACCCAAGAATTATGGCTGTGCCAAGCTTTGTGTTCATGCCAGCCTCAAAAACAGTGACTTCAGCCACTTGTTGCATAAATGTTGAATTTTTGAAATGCGACTGTGAGCTTGCTTGTTGTGAAAATATTCCTGGCTTGCTTCAAAGGCCTCATTTACAAAGGCTGGGGGGGTGAGTCCAGCTGCGCTGTGGGATGAGCAGAGGGAATTGGGTGGGACTGACCTATTTAAAGCTGTCAGGGGAGGAGTAAGGGACATTGCCCAAAATCAAGGGGAGGAAAAGCTCAAGAAGAGCTTGCAAAATGGCAATTGGATTTATTCTGTGAACTGGAACTAAGACTTTTCGTAAAGGGTTTCAGTTAATCTTCTGTGAAAAGCTCCAAGTTTCATTACAAATGACTTCTAAAACAACTTAGAAGTAATGCACTTTACACCAATACAATTTCATGAGTGCAGTGCTAATGGCCTGGGAGCATCCACGGGTCCAGAGTGGAGATGCACCTACAGAAGACCAGCAAGCGAAGAAAAAGCAGAGACCCTTGAATGAAGCACCAAAATGTTTCTCCTTCCTTCATCCCAATCCTTTCAAAATCCCAGGGCAGAAGATTGTTCATGGGCATAGTGAAAAAATGCTCACTCCCTAACAGAAGAGTAAAGTTTATTTCTATTTAAAATGGTAGTAAATAAAACTGGGAAATATATAATAAGTCTTTTGCAGTACCAATGCTGTTGATACTGTCCTATCAATCAGGGTTTTTTTCTTTAAAACCGCTAGTGTTCTTGCCATCAATATTATCTTCTCTACTAACTCTACATGAAGGAACCACATGTACAGAGATATTTGGTGCAGGGAGTTTCTTTGCTTTGCTTCATTTGTGTCACTGCTATAACTTTATTCTCAGAAAATGCAGTTAATCAATGGTTCTGAGTCAGGTTTTGTGCCAAAAGTATGTCCACTGCATTAAAGCATGGTCCACAGAAATGTCCTTCCAGTCAGGACCCCCTCCTCAGTGTCAATACCATTTTTTAGTTCCATTAGGACTTTGTTGGGAGACCATGCATGAGTAGAGCCTTAGATCCACACACACTGAAAATGTCAGGGTCTGACTTGCCCTTTTTCTCTCAGAAAGAGAAAAGCCAGTCATGACTACCAGCTACTCCATGTTACTTTTACAGGACAGCAATTTGTCTCAGTAATGGGAAAGAAAAATACTATTAATTCAACCAATATATTACATATTAATTACCAAAATCATTGAAATAAACTTTTAAAATAATATCAAGGAAGTAATTATAAAAGTAACTTTATACATCACACTTTTAGATCTAGAATGAGAAATGTATGTGACTACTAGGGGCCAAAACCTGGCACATTTAATTTAAACCCTGGCAGCAAGGGGCAGGTTCCATTGCAGCTATAATAAATTACATACAAGTGCTACAGAACAATAACAAAAACTGTGAGCCATCCATTTCAGTACCATTTACAAGAAATCAATATCAATACTTAATGCAATACTGGTGAAAAATGAGCAAAGATACAGAAAGCATAATAAACCAGTAATGAAAGACCTTGCAGTGTTTCACTTTGGAAGAAAAAACTAACTGTCTATATTTTCATGTAGAGAGATATTTCACTGAGGCAATGTGCTGGAGGTATGAGTGTTTTGCAGATCTAAGTTTAAAATAACCTCTTTATTAAATTTAAAAAAAAGTTCTTTAAACTGTGGATTACTAGCTTAGTAAAACTCATACATATGGAAGAAGGCATTTCATCTTCCTATGGTCCTGAATATTTTTCATTGGATTTCCCCAGATCAAACATCGCTCCATTACGTACGTCTCTGAAGGCACAGGCAAGGCCACTTGCTTCTAGCAAATTTTGATGTTCTGCTTTGGAGGTGCAGGGTTTAAACATCCTACCATCAGTGAACTAAACAGGCTATTTTATCAGGTAGCCCCATTTCTTCCACCAGTTTCAGTCTCTGCTAAGAAAAATGTGTTATAATACCTTTCAGCAAGGATCTATTGCGATGTGGAATCTGGGACAAAATAATCCTGAAAATAACAAGTGTGAAGCCCCTGTCTAGAGAGGCTACCAAACGTAAGTGAATTGCCATTTGTCACCACAGCTACCATCCTCATCAACACAATCACCATCATCCCTTTGCTCTCCATCAAGCTAAAAGGCCTTTCAGGAAAGCTTCGGCTCGCCTAGATTTTCCTTCAGCTCCCTGGATGCCTCAGAGAGCAGTAAGAATTATTAAATTAGAAGAATTCTAAAACTAGAAGAATCATATAAAGGTAGCTGTAAATATCGCATTCTTAAAAAAATGGCAAGACAACTAGTAGGAAATTACATTACAGCTATACACAGTGTTTATAGGTAGGTAGATGACAGACAGACAGACAGACAGACAGACAAAACCTCCTACTGTCATCACTTAATTACCATGGCCTGATTGCTGTGGTCTTCCTTACTATTCCCATTTGCGCTACTCCAGTTGTTTCTCTCTCTCCTTGCCATTAGCCAGATGTATCCTGCCTTTGTCTTTGCAACCCCCCCCCTGCACCTTGGGAAAGTCCAGCACAACCCCCCCCCACCACCTCCCATACGTCCCCTCCATGCCAGGGCAGTGGAGATCAACACACTCCAACCACATGGTCGTCACTTCCTTCTCCTCAAGGGCAGGGTGGCAGGAATAACCTAGAAGGCTGTCACAGTAGACTACCAAGAAGCAAAGAACAGCTAAGCATTTTGCTTTTTGGCCAGCAAAATCTCCGCTTTACTACTATAAAAAAGGAATTAACAATATACTTTCAAAATGTTCTAAAAGCCTTTTGGAACAGATCGACTTCAAAAGGATCCTGCAATACAGCGTGCAGTCTTTAGCTGATACCAGGTAACTGGTAACAAAATACACTGATATTAACTATAAAAAGCAAATTTCCACAATCTAGTACCCCAAATCAAAGTTCCACTGTACCCTACCCCACCCAATACAGACGTCAACTGAACATGGAGGGGGGATGACCCTTTCTAATAAAACAAAGAGAAAATTAATATTATCCAGACAATAAAACTTCAACAATAAATAGCTTAGTCCAACTGCTATATTTATACTTGTACAAATATAAAATGTTTTCCACTGGAATATATCAAGGATTTGGATGCAAGCATTTTCAAAACTTGAAGCTCGACCTTACAGCTTCGATTTCATGAGCACAACCACAAAAAATCTTGGTTTGAGGCTGAGTTCATTCTTCATTCCCACTAGCACCAGCCCGCAGGATCTGTTGGTTACCTTGTGCAAACAATGTGACCTCTCACATGGAGTCTTCACCAGCACTGAAAACGGAAGCTCAACAGATCAAGCAGAAACATGTAACAGCCTTCAAATGGGTTGCAGCCTTTCACGAAAAAAAGAAGAAGAGAAACTTCATGTGTTTAGTGATATAATAAACAAGTTTAATTGCCAAAATTGGGATTTGGACATCAGGAGAAATGTTCTGGTGGAAACTGAGGGAGATCTAGCATCACATTCAGTCAAAGGAAACCCCTTGGATGGTTTGCCAAGAGTGTACACAGCCACGACTATCAATAACAACGACAGAGTCACTCCATAATCCTATTGCAAGGCTTGTACGATTGCATTCGGTGTGAGATAAGGCTGCCTCGAAGCAGTTCCAGCTTTGACCCAGTATGAATCCTAAGGAGGCTAAGGAAGAAGTGACAATGCTGAAGGTGGCTGCTTAGGCCACCTTTATCAGTTGTCCTTCAGCTCTGACAACTGGAAGAGCTATTCCTGGCTGTTCTGAAACAAGCAAAAATAATTGCACATATGAAAACATAGCAGTGAGAGCTCATTCCTAACAACCATGCGTGAGGTTTTGCCATCTACTTCGTTGTGCACAGGGTTTCATCTTCTTACCTGGATACTATTTTTTACCACCTCACTTCCCCACATTGGTGTGATTGCAAAGCATTACTAGATTTCTGGTTTAATTCTTTTTTTCCATTGAAAAGTGTGAATTTGTCTTCCAACAACACAGAATATCTCAGGAAAGAATTCTTCAAGTGTTAGTATATAAAAAGGGCAAGTGAGTCTGTCCTTTTGGCCTCACACAATCTTCTGGGGTTTGTTCATATAAATCCTTGGCCAGTTTAGAGCTGGTATATGACCAGAAGTGATGGAGAACAAGGTCAATCAGGAGGGGACATTTTTGTACTTGTTCATCCATCACAGCATAGCACAATACTATGGCCAGTCTCTCTATGTGGTAGCAAATGGCAATGGAGAGGAGAAGGGCTGAGAGGTGTTTTTGGGGGAGTGCGCAGGGCTGGGGCTGTCAGACCTGCCATCTGGGTGGTCCAAAACACAAATTTCACCCCAAGGACCAGGGGTCCACCAGGAGGGGACTCCCTGGGTCAGCTCCTACTTTTGCCAGCTCTGTTAGTAACAGCTATATTCCAGTCTTTCCCCACAATTTCTCAGATAAAGGGTACAAGCAATCCATTTGCGGGCACAAAATAAGAGCACTACCGAGTACAAAAGATTTTGCCTTAATGGATTGTGTAGAACAGCACCTTACTTCAGCAGCTGGTCGCTTAAGGATCATGGTACTAACAGATGGCATGCAGCACTGCTCAGACGTTAGCAGGGTTATGTCCAGAACACGTACAGCTGTGCAGAAGTCAGTGGGAGCCTGGATTATGTGCAAAATGAACAATCATTAGGGAATGAAAATATTCTAAACATTGCTTCCGCTAATCAGCTTTTAAACATACCCCCTGTCCAGGAGGAAATCAATTTTTTTTCAAGTAATACAAGGGATTCTTATTACGTGGTATGAGTTAAGTCTAACTGATTAATCCCTCAAGTAATCCCTTTCTTTCTTTAAATTAATTCAACGCTTTCTGCTGCCAGTTGTTTTGCCTGAGGACATCACATTTGTTTGCTCACTCCTACCTGTCTAGGCACACCCATTCAGTGCTATAATGCCCTTATTAGTTAAATGGATGATCCCTTGTTGTAATTATATGAAATGTACTGCAGTAAACATGCTGCCTCATTCTTTAGAACTGTTTCATCACTGAGTCCAAGCTGGTAGTTTAAATATGACGCCAGCTGAGCATCACCAGAAAGACCCAAATCCCACTGAAGTTAACGGATCTTTGCACTGTCAAGAGTTTAGGCCCTAATGAAATGACAACTCTTTTTTTCCTGGAATCACCTTCTGAAAGTGATCCTCTACTTTTACTGCAATAGAAATAGCAAGAAGGATTTGGGGAAATGAGAAGTTCAATACCCAGTAGATGGTGCTGTAATCAAATCCTAAAACCTGTTACACCACAGCCACTTAGCTATGTGTCATGGCAAATTTCTGCAATTAATAAAGAAGGCATGTTTATTTTAAAGACACGTGTTACTGCGTTTAAAACATACTTACTAATCTGAAGCGGTAATTGTCTAAGCGATACGCTGAAACAATCTGAAGAAATATGTAGCTTGTGCTTTGCATGTCTTGCAGATAAATGGTTTGTGGATCTTTCCTCATGTCACTCAGGTTCCGTGGCCGGATAATTTCGCTATAGCACAGGGAATGCAAAGTTCCTCCTTCTGCATTATCTTGCGTGTTCCACCCAGGGTTCGGGTTCCACAGGAGCAGAAATGTGATCTGCTGATAAAACAGGAAAGGAATATCATTTCCCAAGTGAATAAATTAGAAGCATTTTGTTTAAAAAAAACCCCAAAACAACACTTGGATTTCTTTCAAACTCTTTGGCTTTGTTGCTACACTCCTCCACCACCTGCACTTGTGTATCTGATCCTCAAATTCCCCTTTTTTGTAACTGGAACTGAATACAATGGCTGTGTCCTGAAATCAGCCCGTACTTTTCTCCTCTGCAATCTTCATTAAAGCTCATTGCTGTTGATAACCTTTGATCTCCTTTCCAGGTCTGACTATTTCTGCTTAACTTTTGAATGGTACACACCTCTCTGATACTGCAGGTTCTCCCAGGGAGGGAACTCATCCCTTTGTAGGCATACCTAGGAGAATAATCTCTCAAAAGGAGCTGGGGAAAAGTCAGCACTCAAGAGACACGTCCCTTGATCACAGATAGTGACATTGCAGAAAGGTAGGGACCATCACTGCCTGGCAGAAAACTACGATGGCAGTTGCTGGGCCTAAATATTTGAGAATTTAGTTCCAGTTACAAAACTTTTTATCTGACCTGAAATGGGAAGGTATCCTTTCTAGCGAAAGCAGCACCTATGCACAACTTTTCTGGCCAAGACCTCCATTTTACACAATATCCGAACACAGAAGCAACCTTTCATATGATAAACCACCAAACAAGCTCTTCTGCTGGTCGTTGCCCCTCTGAACCCTCTGGGAGACGCGGCCAGAACACGCTGCTGAAGAGCTGATCATCCCCATGATCAGCCTTTGGGGCTCCCCAGCCAAGAGGTCAGTGCATTTCTAAACCAAGTTCTCATTCACTTCAGAAACAAGTTTAATGCAACACTTGCCTCAACAGTGTGATCATGGATGCTATGCATGCCTATATACATAGACAGCTGAGGTCTAAGGAAACTGAACCGAAACAAAGAAAACTTTTTCCCATAAATCATGTTTCCTATAGTAACAGTTTTCACTTATGCAGAATGCAGGGTGGCAGCAAAGATTCCTTGGGCTACAGAATTTCATCTAACACACAGCATGGTTTTTAAATAAGAAATACAACAGATGAATTTATGTACTTCTTAGAGCATGGAGCTCCCTTCCCAGCTGTCCTCGTTTCAGCCGCTCAGCCAAAACCGGGGCACCAGCATTATTAATGTAATAATACACATACACCCAGGGGCCACTTTCTAGCCTTGAGTGCACATGCAGGTTTGCATTGGCGCCAATGAAAGCTGCACAATTGTATCTGAGGACAGGAGTTTCCCCTTATCATAAATTTTTCAGAAAATGTAATTATTATGTATGATAATTTTAGCTAATGAATACATTTGTATGATTCATTTATTATGTATCAGTCATTTATAAGGTATTCACAGCATGTTTTATTAATTATTAGTAAAACCTTGTATTTATTTTAATTCATAGTTCATCAGGGTTACTTCTTCGAACTGCTGTAGACTTTCTTTTTAACCTTTTTTAATCTCAGACCTGATTTCTGCTTCTGTGACATTCCACTCCAGTTTCTATAGAAGACAAGAGGAGGCTTTTCAACCCTTTCAATGGTCTATAGATCAGGCCAGTTATACACAAAAGGATATTATTAGGTCATTGGCCTATACCAGGCTTATATATAACAATTTGTAACATAGAAGGTAGGGGTGGAACTACCCTCAAGAATTACTGAGCTTTGCCTGCTTCAAGTAAGTAAGAAAGACCAAAGCCAGCCCCTGGAGACAGATGTGGTGTAGGAGCCATCACTTCTGTTCTGTACATGTTCAGGACCTGGAGGTTCTTCACTCTGGGCTATTACTGCTGTTGTGTCGTTGCTTTCTTTAATTCTTTAACACAAGGATCTGCTTTACCTTCTTATTTTATGTTATGTTATTCTGCTGGTTCTTCTGCTGCAACATTCTGCTGTTATAAAGAAGGAAAACTCCATTCCTTGTAAGATTTGTATTTTCCCTTGGCAGCTTTTATGGAATGTAACCATTGAAAAAAACATCTACCTTTAATAAACACTGGGGTTTTTACAAGTACTGCACACATGCAGTCTCATTCCTTTCTATCACCAAGTTTGGACAAGACCAGGACCAGATGAGGCGAAATTCTAATGAGGAAACGAGAAATCCCAGTTCCTTGTCACTAAAAGAAGTCTCTGTCTTTGACCATAAGAAGTATAAACAGTTTTCATATATATCAGTAATATAAAACTAACTAAATTCATATTGGGGGGGGGGGGGTAAGTAGAGGGGCTCTGCAAAGGGATGCAGCAAGGATCAACACAGCGCTTTGGGAGAGCAACCCCACATCTGTGGGTCTAAAACAATAGCTGAACGTCAGGAAGGGCAGAACGAGACAGAAATCTGGAGGGGAAAAATTATTTTCATTCCTAAAGCCTTCAAAAAATCAACCATTAATGAGCTGTTGTAAAAAAGGAAGACACAGAGAGACTGAAGCCGGTCATCTGCAAAGCAGGATGCTGAGCTGGTAGAGGTCCCAGAGCTGGAAAACCATGAAAGAAACAAAATAGATCAAACTTTTTCCCTGATATATTTGATTTCTTCCAGACGTGCCACTGCAGGGCTCACAGGGCCTGGTCCTGAGGTCTTTAAAGAAGTGGTGAGGCTTCCACCCATTTCAATAAAATCTCAGACAGACTCTTACAGCCCACTTTTCATTTTGGTGTGCCGTGCTACCTGCAGAATCACAGTTGTGAAGGGGAGAGGCTTCAGTCGGTCGTCATCATCTACAAATGCTTTGCAAAACACACCTTGCAAAAAGGCCAGCTCGTTATTAAAGATGTTTACCTTTTAGCACACTGATTTCCAACAAATATTGAAAAATGTTACAGGTGTTCTTCTTTTATGCACTTAAGCCACTTCAAAAAAAAAAAAACAAATTGATTTTGGAGGTAAAACCTGCAAATACATTTGTTCCCCACATGTATTTGTATAGAAATTCAGCTCAGGCTGAATTTTTACAGGCAAATTACAATCTCTGGACAGAAAGTGGGATTCTGTTTGGAGCTCTAATACAGCTTTCATAAGAGTGGCCCAACAGCCTTGCTGTGCCTTCGACCCTTTATTCCTGAGGTGCAGAAATGCCTGGTTCCAAACGTAGCAAAATGAAAAATTACAGAGCCTGTCTAACAAATCAAAAATAAATGAAGTAACAACATAAAGGTAAATTTACTGTTATTTATAATTTACCATTTTTACCTTGTTTTCAATTGTCTCTTAGTCCTCTTCATTCGAGGAGCCCATTACATTTTATTATGCTAAACCCTATCTTCTGTCACATAAATTACAGTTAAAGATCTTAATATTAAAGCCTCTTAGCTCCCAGACCATATTTCAGGCTTTGTTCAAACCAGACATTAATGCTGAAATTGAACACAGATCACTTTGTCATCATTACCTATGATCTCAAAAGTATAATACAATCTTTGCTATATATGGCACAAAAATGCTTCTTTGTATAACACTGAATTATGGAGATATATTGATATTCTTAATATTTTGACAAAACAATAAAGCTAAATATGTTAGCTCTTTAGCAGATACCAGCATATCAGCCCAGCTATTACAACAACAGTTACAGAGGTAAAGGTTTATTTATTCTAGGTAAAATAGGAAATTAATCATATACTTATTTTAATCCTAATTTTTCCCTGCTATAATTTAGCCTTCCTGCTCCCTGATACAGGAAGTCTGTTGCCAATGCTCATCATCATCTGCTTGGGTTCACAATATCCACCTTTGTTACAGGAACAATATTCTCTTTTCAGTGGTCATGACTCCAGCAAGGAGAAACACCGATGCAGACTGTCTTTCATCTTATCGTGTGCCTGTTACTCCTGACCCAGAATTATCCTAAAAGAGGTGGTCGTGAGCCTGAACCAGGCTCTGGGCTGCGCACAGGGATGGAGGAGGGAGCACAGTGCCGTCTCGGCACATTACCACAATCCTCTCCTGTTTTGTGCCTACAGCCTGTGTTATTATTTCAAAAGGGCTGTTCTTTCATTCCAGCAGAGACTTTCACACGCCTCTGGCTCATGTTCAGTGCTTACCCCCCACTCTCGGACCCTTTACAGATGCATGCATACTGAGCCAAATTCTGCTGCCGGCTATTACCACATCAGTCAGGAGAAACCCTACTGAATTAGCACAGGGGCAAGCGAGAGCAAAATGTTGCCTTTTGCAAGAGGAACAAGTTGTATTACTAGTGTAGGAGTGAGAGTATGTTCTGCAGGATGCTTTTGCAGGGCACCACCTGTATAATATCTCTTCCAACAGATAAAAAGCCTGAGATGATTTCTTCTTGCCCTGGAAAATTAAAAAAGCCCCTGCTGTTTGTAGCACCCTGGCAAGGCTCTCAGCCCATCCCGTCACTGTAGCAGTGAGAGAGGCAGCCCTCAAAAAGTTCTTCCCAAGAGAAAAGGCCATATCTGATTTTTCCTCATCTTTTGGACTGCCCACAAACTCCTCCGTTTGTCTAGTTACTCCTGATGAGCTGCCACACATGAGAGGGCACTGAAGCCACGAGGTATTTACTCTGCAGCCTGGGTGGGTCCGAGAAAGGAGAAGAGCTGCTCCTCAGCAACCACCACTTTTGCCCGCCCACAAATTAACTTCAGATAAAAAGCCAAGATCCATGTCGAAAAAGGTCAGGCTGATACGTCTCAGTCCAGGTGCATATAAAAGTTGAATGCACAGTAAGCAAACTCTCCCACACGCTGCTTCGTACAGGCGCTCCTCTGTACGTACAGACCGGCTGATGATCGTTGTGCCGGTGGAATGTGTCCGGCAATACTTCAAAATATCTCTGCCCACTTGTATTAGAGTTTGGAGTATTGCAACGTCTTTCATTATCAAGAGAGGGTTATTTTTTTAATATATACCTTTTCATTACATCTAGGAGTAAGGTCATGAGTTCTTCTCATGATGGAGGTATAAATATTACATTGTATGGCTGAAATAGTCTGCCTCCATTCCTGGAGAATACCCTTGGGTAAAATACTGTGTCAGGGCAGCTGATTGCCTGCTCATTTCGGTTTGCTTACTTTTTACAAATAAATTGTTAGACAAATGAATAGGAAGAGAGCGTTAACTTCAGACAATCATATTCATAATGCAGCCCCATTATGGCTTCAGAGACTTCAAGTCTAAATTAGAGTTATATCTGAAATTAGCTATATCTTTTTTCTTTTTTTTTTGGCTCATTTCTTTCCTTCTGGAAACGGTGGGGGGAATCTTATAGTGACAGCAACATGGGGTGCAGGAGAAACGGATTTCATTCGCAGTTTTCTCGTACGAAGCTGGGCAAGCTGCACATGCTCAGGTTAGAAAACCTCTTAGCTCTCCTTGGGTCTTGGGAGCGATCCCAGGTGGCTTTGAACAGAGGATGGTATGCAACCGTGTCAGTCGTGCATACAGACTTTTGGAGGCCTATAGCCAGGTGTAAATATAACCTTTTTCTTCTGCTTTTGGCTTTCTTATCTTTTTAATTTGTCCTCCCTTTGTAGACACGAGTGGTTTGTTACTGGGTGTGCATACAGCACCTGACACCATCAACTCATTTCAAGCATGAACCAGACTGCAGTGACTCGTGTTTTGCATGTTTAAAACTTTTTCTATTTCTATCTTTCCATTTTTCACATTCATATTATTCTGGAGGTGCTGCTTTCTGGCAGATACTTAAGTATTCCTTTTTTTGATAGTTTTTACATCCTGTTATTATCCTATAAGTGCTAAATGATAATGATTCATCTGTTCATTTCAATAGGTACACAGTTATTTGCAGAATGGTTATTAACCAGGGGCTGTTAATTATATAAGAAGATAATTTCATGTAAATGTTGGTTTTAAAAAACAAGCTATCTCTCTGTGTTTTGCCCAACAAGCAAGTATTTGGATTTCATTTTTTTAATTTTTTTTGTTTTGCTATTTCTTGTTCACACACAAGTGAAGCAAGCGATTGATTCGAGTGAATGAAAAATGCATCATAATTGCTGCAGTCTGTCCAGCCTGCATTATGTGCTGCTGGCACAGGAACAAGTAAATAATACCTCATCTGTTTACTGCTCTGATCAACCTTGCCATTTGAACCGGTGGCTAACAAAAGAGAGAGGAAATCCGCAGTTTGCAGATAGCATGAGCCAGGAGTTGGCCAACAGCAATTACGTGTCCAACAAGGGATCCCAGGCAAATTTTGCCTGACGCTCTGTAAGGCTGATAGAAGCAAGGGCTGCCTTCTCAACCTGATTTAAAATTGTCACGTTTGGGAAGGGGGTGAGGGTGGGTTATATCTGCACTGGTGATGAGTGAAGTGTCTTTTCCTGGTGTGATCCTCCTACCTGCAGTGCTTAAGTGTAGAGAAGAGCAAAGCACAAGTATTCCCTTTTTTGATATTTTTGACATTCTGGGAGCTTCAGGCTCACACAGCCTTTGGGACACCAGCGATGAGACGTGGAGCTTCTTTGGGGACCAGGGCCTCCCGCCGCCGAAGCGTTATCACTAGTTTGTCTCCTTCCTAAGGCTGAGGAGCTCTGTTGGCCTAAGACGCATGAGGTGCTCCCATGCTTTGTGAGAATGTTCATTTGATTTTGCTTTAATTGTTGTAGCTTAAGCAATGTCAGTCCTCAGGTTTATATGTATAAGACCATAAATCTTTAGCGAAGACCTTCACCGTTTCCGTGAATGTTTATAACACAAATGAGTGGAGCTGATAATACGGCATCTCCTTGTGATGCTTGGTCTCTTCAGTGGGCTGGTGCAGCCCTGCTTCCACAACAGAAGCATCTTCTTGCCATATGTCTGAGCTTGCAGTTAAGGAAGTGACAATTTCCGTCCAGAGCAAAACTATCTCTAGAAAACCTTCACCAAGTGACTGTTGTCCTGCGTTCCCACTGGCAAGTGACTTCCCAGTGTCCTGTTCTTATTTATCCTTTGAAGACACAAGCTGGTTTAAGGAACATAAAGATATCTAATTGCAAACCAGTTTCTTTACCAATTGTGTTCCTGCCACTGCTAGTCTCATTGGCAAAAATCCACGGCCACGCATAAAAGTAAAGAATCCATAAAACTCAGAAAGCCATTAGCTGATAGCTAAAATCATAGACAGAGGGACCAGAGAGCTTTAAAATTAGTACTTGACCTCAGTGGTAGCAAGTGCAAAACTCCTGGTGGTGTCTGCAGGCTGGACTCAAACACAGACTTCCACAGCTCCACATGGGTTTCTCCCTTTAAATCATATCTTCATTGGATTTTAAAGCTTGAGCTGAAATCCACAGTAAGCAATGAGAGTTGGAAACCTGACTGCATCTGGCTTTAGCTTGCTCAGTTAGCATCTGAGTCTTTAACATCCACGCCATGAGAAAAAAAGCGTTTGCTTTCATGTTTTGGTTCCATATTTGAACACTGATTTTTTAAAATTCTTGGGTTTAAAATTCTGATCAAGCTTTTACGATTTTTGCTACTGACCTTCATTACACTTTTTTCTTTTGCAGCTGTCAAATTAAAGTGATATATATTTTCTAAAGTTAAAGCATATTTCCGATGATCGTGATAATTATCTTCCAGATAAGAGTCCATCATGTTTAAGGCATCAGGTCGACAGGGTGGTGTAATGGCAGCCGTAAGTCACATGAGGACTTAACACTTGGGGACTATCTTGATGTAAACCCCGAAAAAAATGCCCCGATGGGCTTTGCATCTCCAACAGAGAGCCAGCAGTACCAAAAGTTCTGCCTTTGAACTGCCTCAACACATAATCCTGTGTATCTAGCCAGTATAAAAATTACTGTTAGAATACATTTTGGGGTGTTACTTACAATTAGCCTTACATCGACCTTTTTTGTAAGGCAAACATGACAGATGTCATTCACATCCTAGACAGATCTTGTTTTATTTAATCCTTCCCTCAACAGAATTTTATTTGGCAGTTATATCAATACCTGTGTAATTTCGCAGACTGAAGGATGCTGGCTTTCTTATTTTGCGCTGCATAATTACATTCACAGAAACAATATTTTAATGTGTTATGTTTTCAAAATAAATTTGTTTTATTTCACATAAAAGGAAAATTTAATTTTACTTTCCAAATACAAATTAGATCTAGTAAAATGCAATGAACTGTTAAGTAGATGGAAGGTTCTTTTATACGGAAAATATTCTTTCTATGAAAATTAATTGGTCCTTACTTTAAAATTTTTGCACCGGCAAATATGTGTTCTCTATGTATATGGTATTATCTGGCAGTAAAATTTATTACCACCTGAACTATTCATCCCCATATTTCAGGACACTGAAAACCATAAAGATTGTTCCTTTACGCTGAGGTGAATGCTTGCTCAAAGCACAATCATTTCAATTTCAAAATGATGAAAGATAGTGAGTGAAAATGCATGAGAAGTTTCAAGAACTGTGGAAAAAAATTCACCTTTTGAACTGTCGAATTCTAGCAGCCAAATAGTACTCTATTTGCTGATTTTAAAGGTGAATTTTCACACGTAATATCATATGGGACACAAATCCGATTTGCCAAGATACAGAGTAGACGCCAATGAGGTTTCCAAGAGGTAGGTCCTCATGTGGCACAAAGGGCTGTGTGCTGATTTCCTTGGGAGCTCAGCACCAACACCTTTCTGAAAACTCAAGTATCCTCAATGAAGCACCAAAATACCTGCTCTGACGTAACTAACTTCTCCAGCAGGAAGACCTGAGCTGTGCTGCCAGACAGAGACCTGCTTTCCACCATGGTACCCTTCCCACCGCCGCCCCAAGGCCCCCATGACGTGGTGACCAAGAGCATTGCATAGCCGCCGTGGGTTTTGGCATACATCCTAAAGAGAGCCTCAGGGTTTGCATGTAAAACAACAGCTAAACAAGAGCTGCCATTGAAAGCAAAGATACCAACCTGCTTTCCAGGTGGAGATTCCTGAACGGCTCTTGCCTGCTTGCAGCGGGTGTCTCTGGGAGGTCCTTCCCAGCAGGAGTCATTACAGTTGGGCATGGGCCTCACCGACCGCAGCACCTGGACCTTCATTAGTGGCATCCACTGCCACAGGGAACAGCACTTGTAAACAGGCTTTGTGGCTGCCTTCCTCATGAAATTTGAGGGCTTTTGCAGGTATTTGCAAATGTATTTCAATTTTAAGCCATGCAGCTTTACCCTTTGAAGTAACTTGCAGTTTTCCACCTGAAACAAGGAACTGTCTTGAAGAAGAATAGTTCTTTTTTTCTTTTTCTGGTTGAGATTCACAACATACCATTGGATTTATCAAGATCAGTGGCTTCCTGATCAGAAACCTTCCAGAGGCAAAGGGCAAAGCCACGAGAAACCACTGTCGCTGTCCTTGTCACTCCCCAAGCAGGTCCCCCCAACCTGCCAGCCCTGCTTTGCCGTGTGAGCCATGCTTTCTTCCCCTGATGTTCCTCTTGCTTCCTCAAATAAAGACAGCCTGTCTACTTTTTGCTCAATTACTTCATATAATTGCAGAATACGGGAAGTTCAACTGGGACACTTGCACAGAGCTGTAAAAATGGTGCTGTGGCAGCAGTCACTATAGGAGGAATAAATCCGCTTCGGTGTGAGAATCCCCTCCGGGACATCTTCCAATGTTGCAGTAATTTTCTTCCCCCATAACTGTGTTTTAGTCTCACTGCAGCTTATGTATCATATTGGAAAGCAGGGGTGTATGAAGAAGTGAGACTCTTTTTGTTGCTTTTCTTTAAGGCACTTGCTATTTGCAGAGCGCAGCCTGGTTTACATTATCACACGGACAGAACAGAAGGTGACGCTTTCAGAGGCTTGAACCTCTACTGAAGATGGAGAAGAATTGCTTAGGAACAGTTTGGTGGCTTAAGACAGAAAGCTGTTTAGTAAGAGTCTCTGATGGAGCTCTTTGGGCTGCCTGCAGTCGCGGGGGATGCGAGCCCACGTGTTGTACAAGTTTCAGTTCAGGCACTGCACTTGGTGAAAGGCGCGGGTGAACACTTGCTGTTTGCTCTCACCTTTGATATTCAGGCAGGCCAGGTTCAGGGAACAAGCTGAACCACTGACAGGCCTAAAGGTGTGCACAGGATCCTTGCGGAGTGCCTATTATGTCTTCCTTTAAAAGACAAATATCCTGATTACATACATCTTGGCAACCATTTCCAAGTTACTATGAGAAGCCCAAAGGACAGACTGGTAAACCCTGGCAAACTTTGAAGAGATTTGAGGTTGAGGCTGATTGAGATTCATAGATAAACCCATCTCTGTGACAAACTCCGATTATTCTCAACAAGAAGATTGCTGTGCTGTACAGATCATAGAAATGCAAAGTATTTTCGTGGCAGAAAGACATAGGCTGAAGTCGATATGAGTCATCTTTTGTGAATTTGAATCAACTGAGCATCCTACAATAGACAGAGTGGATTTTTGTTCTCTAAGTTGTTTCTTCTACATGATGACCCTTTTGTGATATTTCTGTGGAGATCTCCCTTTTCCTGAGAATCGGGATGAATGTCAAGATGATTGCAGAAGACAGAAAGCAAGGGTCAGGCAAGCATGTACCTTGGAACATACTGATCCTGCCTGTTCATGGAAAATTAGTATCACAGTCTTTATTTGCATCATCTTTGATTAGTAACCTCTCCAAATAATTGCTGCAAGGGTAATTATTGGTCACTGGAGTTATACCGGTGTCAAATGGTTACTATTCTTATCATAGATAAGTCCCGTGTTTAATGGATTGTTGGGTGAAAAATACGGACATTTGGTTGAAGTGCGATACACATTTTTGTTATTTTGTATACACCCCTTTTCTCACTTTCTCTCCTTATCTCCCAGCTTCATCTTTCTTCTTGAGGTTGTAAGCTTTTCCACAGCTCTTCCACATAATGAAGTAGCTAACGAAACCAAGAATAAATCTCCCTGCCTTTTTCAGCAGGCACGCTTTGGCTGTGGATGTTTTTATGAAGGGAAGCCAGAAAAATGAAGTCTCAAATCAGCAAAGGAGAGTGACTTGCTGCAGCATCTCTCTGTTAGCAGCTATCTCACAACCAGCATCCAAGAAGGATGGGAACAGAGGGTAGCTCGGTGCCCCATCAGTGGTGTCCTGTGCCAGAACTGTAACATCAGGTGCAAGCCTGTACCTGGAAATTTGGGGTTGTCCTTCACAGACTTGGCCACAGGTGCTAACCTGCACAGTTCCATCAAGGCTTGGGTGATCTGATCAAATCCAGAAGCGCATACTGAGGGTTCTCCAGCAGAAATCCAAGTATTTTGGAAAATCATATTGGGAGGAGTTGGCAGCTTCTGCAGAAGGATCCTTAGGTACACCTTATAATAATCTTTATGTATTTTTAATCTTTACCATGTCGAGCTGTGTGTCTGGGTCCAGGTTCTTTACCACCTATGCTGATTTCAAGCTACTCCTACACGCTAGTATTACTACTGGTGCTTCCAAATACTTGATTTAATGGGCATTTGTAGCTAATGATGTACCCACTAAAACCACAGTAATATTTACTGGTGGTTTCAGACCCTTTCTCCACAATACATTCTTTAAAAAAAAAAAAAAAAGAACACCCAGAAAATACATGTAGGTGCAGGAGACATATTTCTAAGTAGCTTTGCATTAAATTATTCGTATTTTTCACCGTGACAACCAAAAATCAGTCCCCCAAAATCAAGGTTTTTCCTAGTGATAAACAATATGATGGTGTTGCTTTTTTTCCACACAGTATAAACAGCTGTTAAATAACACCTGATATATTGCATGAATCAGAAGTTCCCCCAAAGCCTGATCTCATTGATAATTTGGTTAAATAATTTCCAGAAACTACAACCTTTTAATAAAGATATTCACTGCTGGCAGAAATCTCATCCCGCTCCCTATTTATGCCTTTAGTACATTTTCTAAAGGTTCTCTGCACTTTGTTACTTAATTATGCATCATGTTTACCGTACTCATTTTACAATTACATGACGACGCGGTTGTAAGCAGCAGCTGCTATGGGAGGCGAGGAAGAACCTCGGTTATCTGATAGCTCCCTTGATTCACTTTTCTGCCCCAGAAATAAGAAGCACCTTTGATTGCTCCTTGTGAAGAGGCGGAGGCAAGTCTCTCAAGATATCCCAGCAGCTATTTGTGATTGTCACTCCTGGCAACTGGTTAAAGAGCTGTACAATTTATATTGTTATCTTATTTTGAATGGAGACACATAATATGTTTATAATGGCTATAGATATGCCAGTCCGTGTTCTGCCCATCAGCTGTGTGTGTCACCAGATCTACAACTGATAGGCATTGCACACGTGTATTTTAACAAACCAAGGCTCCTTTGCTGGGGCAAAAATCGGACAAAGGGAGCAACAACCTCCCTGCTTCCAGGGGCTTCGAGGGGTCGACAGAGCAGATTTGCAGGAGCGTCGTAATAACCCATTACCCAGCAAACTACTCTGATGTGACCGGGAAAAGGGTTATGGCGATAGAGCACCTGCCATGTGCTTTATTGCTCTAGCATCTCAGGGGAGAGCTGTGGCCTCAGCAAACCAGCCTTCCCCCAGTGGCGGCTGTGCTCGAGGAGGGCAGAGGAATGATCCCAGCAGGCAGCGCAGGGCGGCCGTGAGACACTGTCCCACGCTGTCCCCACCGGCTGTCCCTTGCATGGTGTGCTGCAAGCCATGCTGCACAGACCCCCTGGAGGCAAGCTCAACTTCATCACCCAGCATGGGGAAAAGCTGAAATAGCTCAAAATGGCATTACTCACACGCACACAAGTAGGACTGCTTCACGTGCAGGACAAATGGAGGGTCAACCTCATCCAGCATTGCTTGAGGGAGAAGGCTTTGGTCCCAGGGGCAGCAAGCACATGAGGCTGCTTAGGGGAGCTGAGGGTGAAGGGTGCAAGACCCTTTGGGTTCCTTGCAGGCACGATGGCACATTGCCCGTGGAGCAAAGGAAGACTCTTGAGGGGCATGTGAGCTGTGAGACAGACTCGGTCCATGACCTACCAGTCCCAACTAACTTGCAGCAGGGATGGAGACCCTCTGTTTTGATTGTAAGTGGTTCAACCAGTATGGACACAGGTCATGCTGTATCACTTGATCTTAGGGGCAAAGGATGTGTTTTGACATGTTAAATCCACCAAGAGCCACGCCAGTTGGACCTAACTGGGGAGAGAGGTAAAATGTGGTAGGAAGGCCACACCTTGGGTGAGCACCATCCTTTTGGTGGGTGCTGGAGCAGTAGGGTCTCTCTAGGAGCTTGTTTCTGAATTTGGCAGAAGCATCCTTTGCTCCCAGTTCAGATACAAGGGTAGCGAGGAGAGGTTTACTCACCATAAGCGCTTCTGGATGGGGGGATTTGGGGTTTTCTCTACAGTCTGTGTGGGTAATTCTGAAACCTTTTGGTTGGAGCAGATAACATACAGCTGAGGATGCCCTGTCAGCTGTCCATCACTGTGCTTTATTTTTTATTATCCTTCCTTTTGCACTTACAGTCCTTTCCACCATGTGTGCCTGTACTTCTAAGCAATTCCTACTTACAGAAGGTAAGACAAACGACCAAAACTGAAACTTGCCCAGAGGCAGATATGGGTTTTCTTACATTAATTAAAGAAATTAGGAGATGATGAAGACATAGCCACAGGAAATATTTCAGTCTTTATGTCATGGGCTGATAAATTTTGATTGAGAGGAGAGATTTTTAAATCTCCCATTGATGGCTTTCGACACGTCCCTTTCCAAAAGTAACTAGCAAGATCAAAACCAGACTGCTCTCTAAAGTAAATTGCCAGTAGTAATAACGCTGGGGATCTTAATTATGCTGGAACTTGCTGCTCCCTTTTTTTCTGACTTTTCAAGGTTTGCTCAGTTGAGAAGATGGAAATCAGAAACTTCACCTAGGAACTAGCCCAAGTCTCCAGTTTAAGAGATGTCAGCCTTACCCTTCAATAGCAAAACGAAGGCAATCCTGTTGTTCTCCCATGTAGGCAAATGTCATTTTCCTCAAACTTTTCTGATATCTTCAAAACTTATTTTTCACAATTTATGATTTTCAAGCCAATTTACATTCCCATTGAATATCAATAGTTGTCCAGAAATACTAAATGGTAATGAGGAAAGCTGAAGGGCACTCCTACATGGAAGAAAAAGGAGGCAATGTCTTTAATTTGTCCCTTTCCTGTGTTAGTGACTGATTTCAAAATTGTGAACATTTAAAATAGTTTTACACACACATTTGAAACATAAGGCTTCGCTATATTGACAGATCTCATTCCCAAAAGATAAAACTATGGGGTTTTGTCAGTTTGTCCAAAGACAGAAGCCTTTTATTAGATCATAAATTATTGGGAGGACAGAGTTGATAGACTTCTTTAGGCTGATAATGTACTTTGAAAGAAAAGGCAGTTTTACACTTCTGCAAAATCGTATTTAAAATATTTATATACCTATCAACGGAGACACTGAGGTAATTCACCTCTGGGTCACTGGTTCAAAACCAAACCACCTCTTTTACATCTGAAACGTGTTCCCTTCTGACAGCTGTAGAGCTGCCTAGATCTTTCTGTTATGATCCTATTAAGCTTGCTCTTTGCATCGTATGGTCCTCTTGGATAAAATTTGGCAGCATCCAGAGAGGCCTCGGACTGGACAGAAAAGAAAATAAATTTGAACTTTTTGTTTCAGTAAATTTTCAGAATGAGGTGGGTGAGATATCACAGGACCAAGCAATAACTTCCCTACTCGAGCTAATATAATATGTACTATTAGGAAATGCACTGTATATAGCTCATAAACTAGCTAGTCTGCTGTACACAGAATGCCTGCAGTCTCATAAAAAGTTATTCTTTTGCTTTATCTTGTTAGTATAATGTGAAGCTTCATTAAGCCGCCAGATGAATCATATAGTAATTGGATATAATGAATTTAATTATGTAATTTCTTTTTTCATAATGAAACAAAGTCATATTTTACAAACAGGCAAAGTATTGTTTGGAGCTACAGATTTAAGCTAACGTTTGGCAAGAAAAGCACAGCTGAGGACTGATGGCTCTTCTGTTTGGTTGGGTTTTTTTACTCCTGTTTTATGTGACCTTCACTGTTTGGATTTGTCCATGCAGGGCCCACAGTCACCTCTGTGCTAAGCAGAGGAAACTTCATGCTGATGGCCTCTGGGTGCTGGTGGAAGGTGAGACACCTCCGGCAGGTCATCCTCAGTCTACGTGGTGGAGCCAATAACTGAGAGCGAGTCTTGTGCGTGGAGGAGGCAGAGTGGGGATGCCCAAGCAACATCAGCAGAATTACCCCAGTGAGCCTGCCACAGGATCCAGCATCTTTCTGCCACTGCTGCTCAGAAACGGGTGTTTCATTTTGGTTTTGACCCCAGCAGCTCGCAGGTGGTAAGAAAGCAACACCTCTGTGTTAGGGTCACCCCACTTTGCAGTCCCTGCTGTCAGGACATGCCCATCTAGCAGCCAACAAACAATACACCCCCAAGGGAGGTCCTTTGCCAGGGGCCTGATCCCGCCACTCTCAGGTGCCCCCATTCCTCTGCACGACAGAGGGGCTCAGAGTCTCCCAGAGACAACTCAACATTGCGCAGGGCGAGGTATTAATGTCAGCCCTTCCTTTTCTAACTCCCATTAATGACTTTCTGATGACCCATGCTTATAATATCCTCCACCCTTCTTACTACTTGGCCGTTGAGGATGTTCCAAGGAAATGAAACCTAATGATAAAACAGTACTTGAAATATCAACATCCCTGGCCTAATTAGAGCTGGGCCAATGGTCCCTAATTGCATAACTGAAATGCACCCAGTTGAGTTCTTTCTATTGTAACTTGACTACACGTCTCAGCCCTGATTAATAGAGCCAGCGCTGCAAACTAAAATGCAGTTAATTTATTGTAAGTTTTATTAGGCATATAAAAGGAGACCAGGAATTACTAGCCTTTCGTTGCTAGAGATACATTTCATCTATGACTCAGACCAGATTCTTCACAGATTAAGCTTGTTAATTTTACTTATTGCCAACATTCTTCACCACATTGCTGGAGCAAGAGCCACGGGCTCTTGTCTAGAGCGGACGGTCTGAAAAGAACCGGGGGCCTTGGACAGCAGTAACATTAACTACTTTGTCCTTTTAATTCATCTAATTACATGCAAGAAAAAAGAAACAGACCATTTGCAGGCTGCCTTTAGTTGCCTTTCTGCAGTGATGCTGAGCCAGTGCTTTTGTAGGCTTTTTGTTGTCTTATTAGCAAGCTTTTGTTCAGAGGGATGGTTAAAGCCATTTTCAGCAGCTAGCGAGATGAAACAGTTTCAATAAGGACACAATGTACTTGTTTAAATTACCTTTCAAAATGCTTGAAACCATTAAGGGGGAGGTGCTACAAATAAAAGTTGGATTTTTTTTGTTATAATGTTTTACCCTAATAATAGCTTTTATTTTATTATAATCCATTAGTTGACAATATTATTCTATAGATTATTAGGCTGCAATTTTGTTATTTCATCACACTTTCAGCACTGACTCACAGAGCTGGAAACCACAAATCTCCATATAATATGCTTTCAATTTTGTTAAAATCTGTATTTAACCGGTTTGGCTGTGAAACATCTTGGGAGAAAATGTGTTTTTAATTCTGTCCTGATTAGCGTAACAGTTGACAGGGCTGAGTAGTGACATGATGGTATCTTACTTTCTGCTATTCCTACTGTTACCTTTTCCCCGGCAGAATTTATTTATTATTTTCACTCCTTCAGAGCTAACAAATCCAAGTGTGCTCTGCAACTTCCACTAAAGAGAATTTATCCCTTGTTGAATGAACATCACAGTTAGAAAATCTAATTAAAAAAGGCTGATATTCCTGGTTGGCTGGCAGGCTAATAGTAATGTGAGGCTTTTGAAAAATTTAGTGCCTACAGGTAAAATAAAAGTGTATTTAGCATTCAGCGGTCACAAACAGAAGGTGATTCAGAACTGTGGCTGGGGAAGGCTGGGAAATGAGGCAGGCTAGGCTTCGTGGTTAGTATGGGAAAAAATGGTAATGTTTTCCTGTTTCACATCGTCTGTTTACTTACCTAAAATTGTGCTAGTACCATGGCCACAGCAAAGAGCTGAGCTTTCTGTGAGCCATGGTTAAAGTTTGGAATGTAACTATCAATAAAAATTTACAATCCCTTTTTAATCTGCATATTTTTTCTAACACTTGGAGGTGAACTTAGTGCTAAGGAAAGATTTCTCCTGCAGTGTGCAGGAGAATTGTGGCCAAGGCAGACCAGCAAGGACAACTGTTTTGACTCTGTGGCTGCCCTGGGTGCAAATGGTGTGACTGCAACTGGCTGAACTGGGGACTTGACGTTTACGCTGCATTTATGCTGAGTTTGGTCTGGCTGACCCCCACCTGCGGGATTGAAGCCTTTTCTCACCCTGCTCCAACCCCTGCTGCTGGCTTCGGTGTGTGTCGCGGAGACCTTTACGTGTGGGGCTACGACAACTGGGTGGTTAGGTCAGCTTCATGGGAACCTCGTATTGACATGCACCTTGGAAATGAGATCTGCCGCTGTTGGAAGCTACGAGGAATACAGGTGGGCTGGGCAGTGAGCCAGCAAGGAGAACAGCTGCCGGAGCTGTGCCCAAATCCATTTCTTGATACTAAATCTTGTATAGGCTACTCTCAGCTGTTCATAGTCTTTCTGCATCTTTTTTTTTTCTTAAACGTATCAGGCTAATACAGCATTACAATGTCAATTATGTGTATTACTACAGGATTTTATAGTTGTGTTCCCAGTGAAACCATCAGGAACAACATAACGGCAGGTTCTGTCCTACTAGGCTGACCGCAAGCACTGATAATACCTAACTATAATATCTCTATATATATAATATCTAGGACACTGGATAAATATTTTTTCATAAGGGACAAGCAGTCCCTGCCACCCCAAGACAGCCCATCCTGACCCACCGCTCACTCCCGGGAGTGGAGGAGGCGCACAGCCCCACTCGAGCCCAGCCCGGCCAGCTCCTGAGGTCAGGTTTAGCAGCTTTGGGGCTGATGTAACTTTTGCCCCTGACTGCAATCCCACAGGCTGGTCCACAAAGGAAACACCACGGAGGCTTTTGCTGTGCTTCTTGGCGAGCCTAAGGATGTGCTCACATGGATCAGACTGCAGAATGAGGACCTAGGACACTGGATAAATATTTTTTCTGTAATGTGTCATGAAATGCATTGAGAACACGAGCAACATAGAGCTGTGCTCTAAGGACTCGTTTAACTGGCTCAAACCATGTGCAGTCACATTCTGTATGTGAGACTAGTTATATCCCAACTTATTACTTACCATGAGAAGATGCTTCCATCACAGGTTGCCAGTACTCCAACACACGGTTTGTGATTTAGAGATGCTGATTAAGGGATTGTAAGGAAAGAGTGCAGCTTTGCCTGTACAACCAGCAAGTTGTGGCCTTGGTCCAGGAAAAAATGTGAACGTTTGATTAAAGTTGAACAAATGTAGGGAAAAAAACACCCCCTGCCTTTCAGCACACACAGGACGGATCAGAGCCTCAGCTCATGCGTGTTTTGTGCATTCACTAAGCTGACTGCTGAATTTGTGTATCCGGAATATGATTACAGTTTATCTTCCACGACAGTCACAAGAGAAACATTTTTAGATAAGGAATGGTAGGAAACTATGTTTCCTTATTACCATTTATTTTCCTCAAGCAAAACTGTAACGGGGTCACATATATTCATGTTTGGTGAATTAAAATCTTCAATCTTCCTGTAGATGTGCCTAGTGCACGCAGTGAGTTTTGCTGCGGTGTGTTACAGGAGGTTGGATAAAATCGTTTGCGGTGAGACTTAGAGCCTTCCTCCAGTGCCCTGATTTGTACACCCTGGCTCCCAAGCACAAATATGAAGCCACAGAAAAGCTATACCCAGTTAAATACCCAATTCCCTAGCTGAACAATCCAACCAGTGAATAATAAATTTGTAGGTATGCTTTGTGGTTTGGGGGATTTTAAGAGAGTTTTTCTTTTCCTTATCTTTTTCACTACTTCCAGGCAAACCCAAAAATAATTCAGTGAAATTTACCAATGAAAATTAATTCTTCCATAAAATTGTCAACAAACTGGAAAGTGCTCATAGCTTGTTAGATCTTAAATTGCTGCTGTGATTTATAATATCTTGTGGAGATAATATAATGTTCCCCACATTCTCTTCCATATAGATTTTTTTCTTTTTTAATAAAAAATAATAAAACTTAAAAGTATGCTGGGAATCATGAATATGCCAAATGTGTGTAAAACTTATGGCAACTACAGGAGACTAATAGTTATTTTTATTCTCTACAAAATGTAACTCATTTCTTTTTAATGGTAATACGTTTCCTCAAAGTGCATCTCTTCAGGCAGATAGAGGAAAAACTATAGAGACCTCACACAAATAGCTCTTTTGATATTCTTTCTGATAAGGCCACCCTTTTAGAGAACAAAAATTAAGTTTGGCGGCACATTGTAACATCCATGTGTTTGACCATTGAACGCAATGTGTGGCCATTAGGAATAAAAGAAAAATCAATAGGGTTTCATTAAAACAGCAGGCAATCAGGGCTACGGCACTAGCTTAATTACAGTTTCAGTAGCATTTGCTTTAATTGGAAAGAATAAAAGAAGTGAAGTGGAGTGAATGAAGAAATTAGCATATCTATCACTGTTGTCACATTGTACTGTGGCCTTAAAGCACTGTTTGCTCTTTAGTATCCCTGATGCTTTGTGAGGCCCTGAAAAAATATGGAAAGGCAATTAGCAAATAATCAGATTGTACCTTTGCAGGATTCTAATTAAAGATCTCTATAATGCCGGGAATGCATTTTTTTATCTTTATTATATAGAGTAGACATAATTTGCATCACTTGCGCTCGTGCAAGTGCACCCATGTATATAACGGACAGAAGAGGAAGGGGGTTGTCCTGTGTGTTGGATGCTCTGCGGTGGGAGCTACCCTGCAGACTGCTGTCCCACAAAACCCCTCTTCCCACAGCAGCAGCATCTGGCAACGAGGTGACCATCTGGGCAATAGGCAACTTAGTAAAGAGGCGAAAAATAAAGCCAGGACAAACAACTGTGTCTCCTGAGATTGTGGCAGGGACATCAGCAGGACACCTCCCAGATTCATGCTGCCCTGGGCCACCAGCCAATACGGTGCGGACAGTGGTGGCCCCTGCTGCCTCTTAGTCCTCTGTGGAAGTGGAGGATGCACAGCTGGTGCCCCATAAAATGCACTGCCAGGCTCAAAGCTGGCTCTTGGTGGCCACCCAAGACTTATGTGAGCTTCAGGTCTGGACCAGAGCAAACACCGACTCCACATGCAGAGGACCAGCCACCACATCCGATGTTTTCCCACCATCGCCGTCAGCAACAGTGTCATGGTTTAAGGCCAGCTGGCAGCTAAGTACCACACAGCCCCTCAATGACTGACCCGCCTCAGGGGGATGGGGAGGAGATTTGGGAAAAAGATAAAACTCGTGGGCTGAGGTAAGAACAATTTAATAATTAATAAAATATTTAATAAAAATTTAATTAAAAAAGAGATAGTAACAGTAATAATACCAACAATAATAATGACAATCATAATGAGAAGGAGAGAGGAATAAAATCCAAAAAGGAAAAACAAGTGATGCACACTACAGTTGCTCACCACCCGCTGACCGATGCCCAGCTGGTCCCCCAGCAGCCAGCAGCCAGCCCTGGACAGCTCCCCCCACCAGTTTACATACCGAGTGTGACATCCCATGGTATGGAATATCCCTTAGGCCAGTTTGGGCCAACTGCCCTGGCTGTGTCCCCTCCCAGCTTCTTGTGCTCCTCCAGCCCTCGCGCTGAAACGTCCTTGGCTTAGTATAAACATCACCCAGCTACAGCTAAAACCATCACTGTGTTATCAACATTATAATCATCCTAAATCCAAAACACAGCACTGCACCAGCTACGGAGAAGAAAATTAACCCTGTCCCAGCCCAAGCTGGGACAGACCAAGCAGGCATCACCTCCAGCCTTGGCAGTCCAAGAGTGACGCCACTAGCGGGACACGTGTTTGGGCTCCTGCTAAAGCAACCTTAAAAGCTGAAGTTCTCAAAGACATTTCTTTACAGGCATTTTCATGTCATTGATTCACTATCTGCCAGCAACCAAATAGATCTGGGGCAGCACATTTCACTTCTATCCCACTCTGTCAGAATTAGGAACAAAATTCTTCCTTCATGCTCACAAGGAGATCAACCAATAAAGGGACATTTTTACTTCTCTCAGACAGACATCTATCGAGGCCAACAGCTACACCAAAGTACAGCTAGTATTAGTGAGATCACAGGTAGGCCAAAACTTAGGTAAAAGAGCTAATATATTACTCTCACTAGTCCTGAAAAGTTAATTCAAATGTCAATTATCTTCTTGTTATTAAATTGCTCATAAAGTAATCATGACTTTCGTGGATTAATTCACTCCTTGAAATTATTATGTCATTATTTGGGAGGAAAAGAAACATGGTTTAGTTCACAGATTATTCATGAACGATTCATTATAATTTATTTTGAACATTCTGACAAATATTTTATTCTGTCTCGTTGTGTGTTGCATTTCTTAACAATGCTCAATACATACGTGCATCTGGGTGTGGTTTTACCTTTTGCATATCTCTGTGACATGAGACCTCAAGCTTCTTTGAGATGCATCATGTTTCTATAACTCTCAAGTCCCAACTTCTTAAAGGATTTTGTAGAGTATGAGGGCTCCGAGTGTGTGGGCAAAGAGAAATAAATCCCTAAATATGTAGATAGGTACTTAAAGTAATTTAAATCATCCTCTCAACAGTGGATGGTGTTACAGCCAAATTAAAAATTAGGCACATGGAGGGTGTAAGTGCCAATCAGTTCGCAGTTGCAAGTCTGCTCGTGAAACATTATGTCTTCATTATTTACATCTCCCTTTCAGGGCCCTACCTTTATGCAAAAGAGGCGTAAAACAGAGGAAGACACTAAAAACCCTACCCATTCTTGGAATTGTAACAAAATTCTCATTTGTGTTAGAATTCTCATTTCTGAGCGGGCCAACATTCCTGTGGTCCGTACCAGACTACTGCAGAACCCTGAAGCTTGCCATCATTTGTTCCCAACCTGAGGACCAAGGCAGAGCAGCTGCAGGGTATGTCCCCACCGCTCAGGGGCTGCCAGGCACCAGAAGATGGTGACATAGAATCAGCTCCCCACAAAGGAGCTGGGAAGAAGGCAGCGTAGGGAGACAAATGTTTTGATAAATTGCTACAAAGAAAAGTGAATGGAATTAATTGCAGGTTTGATACTGTTTTAAGCACTGTCGAATAAAGCACCCTTTTACACAGCTACTATTGAATTAACTTCCTAAAGTTACTGCAAATGCCTTTTGGCCAGAGGATTCTTGAAGGGCAGAAATATATTTATGGAGTGGGAACCCAATTTGAGGAGGAACTTCCACAGACACAAACAAATGCCTCAAACCAGTTTGGCAGTACGTGATAACTCTATTTGTAATTAAAGGTTAAAGTATACTTAAACCAGTTTGGCAGTTAAAAACAATTTTAATTGAAAATATACATTTGTAATTGCAAATGGAAAGATTTCCTGTAATAGCAGTAACAGACCCATTTTCTAATAAGATGAACAATACAGTTGATGACTGAAGCATCTGTATATAGTTACATACAGCATTTCTGTACTGCAGGCTGCCAATTTATTTCAGCAGTGAAAAGCTTGATTTATTGTTTGTAGCATTACCATCTGTTGTAGTTATTACAGAAATTATATATAAACCAGTTAGTAAACACTTTGCCCCATTGTCTGTTGTTTTGATAATCACCCATAATAACATCTAGCATCAATATGGTCTTTAAACCCGATTTGGGAGTTAATGGAATAAGAGGAGGCAGTCAGTATATGCACCAGGGTAATGTCATTAGGAATGTTTGTGAAGAACAAATTAAATCAGTTGTAAATTGTGCTCTCAAGTCAGCCAGAAAACCAGTCTTGTTCAGGAGAAGGGATTTATATTTTAACCTCGTGCAGAAAATGTACTTAAGCAGATTAAAATAAAATAGGGACTTCGTCGATGGATGTAAATGGTAATTGCTGGAGCTCTAATGGCTTCCTGTTGGCTATGTCATGCAGTGGGCACAGCTATTTTAAAGTTAACCAGTGCTTGAGGTCATACTTCTACAGATTCAGTCATTAAACAGGACTAGACATGTCACTAAATGGCTGATTATTCAAATGACGAGCCTGCTCAAAAGTTACCCATGTCATATTCTGGACAGAGGATTACAGAAAAAAAAAATATCTGAGGCAGAGTTGAAATAAAATAAAGATGAAATGAATTCAAGTATAAGTCAATAGAAGCATCTGTATGGGGTCTCATTTGTTTTGGATGGCAGCCTCTGCTTTGTATCAGTTTGTAGTGGTTGGTTAAATTATTCACGTTGGGCTTTTTTCTTGTGTACAAATAGTTTTATGTATCAGGAGTGTAGTCCTTCAATAAATTATCATATACTGAAGTATTATCTGTATGAGAAGTTGTACAGGTTGTAGGTATATGAGAAATAGATTTATTATGTACTGGTGCAATTTATGATGTGCCTGTGACCATTTCACTTGCCCACCTACATGTCAGCAGTGTAATGTTGTTGTAGCACCATTTTAGTGATATACTGAAAAGTCGAATACAGAGTTTTCTGAAGACAATGGCTGCATGAACCTTTTCTTCCAAAACAAAAATATCACTTCTCATAGATAATCTTCTCATCTTTTGTTTCATCTACACCAAAGATGATCAATATGGTCTTGTTTACAAGAGAAATATTAAAGACATATTCTGAGTTCCAGTCATATATGAATTAGGAAAAATGGACAATGTCAAAACCAATGGTCTCCGTGGGTTGGTAGGTGAGAAATAACAACTAATATGTAAAACACAAGCAACATCTTTGCATGGTTGTTATTATTAGATCTATTTCTCTAAGAGGGCATATCAGCTTTAGACCTTGCCAAGGAGAACTGAACAGGAGGGGGCTTGTTTCCAGGGGTTGAGGGCATCGCAGGCAAAGCCTGGGAACACCTCCTTGCTGCCGCACCACCAAGCCGGTGACGAGTCCTCCACCAAGTGAACTGAGAAGGAAAGAGCCCTCATGGAGCGAGGTTCTCCAAGCTTTAAAGATGAGCAAAACCAGGATATTCTCTCTGCCCAGAAATGCCCAGGCTGCCTGCAGACCCCAGGGCAGAGCTGGCACATGCACAGCCCCAGGCGCTGGATCCCGGACGGAGCTTCTCCGCAGGGTACAAAACAGCACAGAGAACAAAAATAGGGGGTTTGCCCCACAGAGCTTCCAAAACTGGAAATGACACAAAGTCAAAGGGAAAAAGCTTTGTGTTTGAGGGTCTGGGGAGAAGCTGTGGGGATCTAGCAATGGAAAAAAATGAAGGGAAGGAGGAAACCTGTTGTGCAGATGGGAATTAGAAAGCAAGAGAGAAAAAAAGGAAATGTGTTTGGAATATTTTCTCTATGAAGCAACTTGAGGGGGAGAGTATTTTTCATAAACTAATACAATTATTTTAATTGAAAAATCCTTAAAATATTAATGGAAGGCGTCTGAAGGCAGAGTTAATTATAGCTGTGCCATTCACACAGCCGTAATTAAGGCTTTGTCAGCATTTCCATTATGAATGCTGGTTTTTTGAGAGGTAACAACTCAGGCCAAATTTCATAATGGGTAAAACTTCATGTTGAAGTTCTCAGCATAGGTGTTAATTTTTTCTTTTGTTTCCTTGGCTGCCTATATTCCTTAATTTATTCGGTTCTTTTCGAGGTATGGAAGGACACCAGTTTTGAATGTTTGGATAGATGACTAAATGGATCCAGGTTGCTACAGTTTCAGGGAATCCAGCTTCCCTTCGCAATCCCGCAGAGAGCAGACACTGGAGACTTTGTGAATGTGAAAGTCGGGAGAGGACGAGGAACCTGCTTGCTGCAGCCAAGGGCTGTACCCACATGTAGGTGGGACTCATCCCAAGCAGCAGCGGTGAGGAGTAGGGTGAAAGCACCAAGACTCAGAGACCAGCCTTCAGCAGGGAACGGTTGCTGCAGAGGGTTTATCTGGGTACAGGAGCCAGAATCTGGGATCACCTCAAGCAACCTCATCAAGCACTGGGACTCCATTGAGAAATAAAGTAAGAACACAAAAGGACTGGGTAGGGGACCCTGCAGACTCTTTGGCACAAATCTTAGGCATCGCAGCAGCATGCTATGCCTTTTATCACTTGCGTTAACGTGTTTATTGATTTATTCTTAGGAGTTTAAAATGAAAGATGCTTACCAAATAGTATCTCTCACACACATGGGGAAGAAACTGTTGGTATGCAGCAGTAAACTTTATGCACAAAACATCCTCCGCTTTAATTTTTTTTTAATTTCACATAAGCTTCATTCACTTCTGCAGATGAAGGATCTTTGTTATTTTCCCATTAAAAAAAAGGTAGAACACAAATTTCAGTCACTCCTGAAAGCAAAATCTGCTGATAAATGTCAAGGTTCTTTTCTTTGCCTAAACTCAGCCATTAAACCACTTTCATTCTGGTGAGAGATCTGGCTTAGATATACCATATTAGTGTGAAAATTACCCTAAATATGAATGCAACATCATTGCTTGCAGGCTAATGGCTAATATTGTATGCACTGGGGAAAAAAAAAAAATCATTGCCTGCATGTTTACTGTCATTTGTGTTAGTTCTGCTGGCTGATTTTCATAGCATATTGCAGCTGCTGGGGGAGAGGAGGAACCAGCGAAAATGCACGTAGTCTCATTGCAAGCATCATGCTATATCCACACAATACTGTTACCTTGCACTTTGTAAAGATATCTGCCAGCAGGTAGAAATGCATTCCTTTCTCACGACTACATAGGATTATTTGGTAACCATTTAATGAAAGATTGCAATATGCTAGTAGCAGAACATTTTTTTCATCTGCTGGGTAGTTGTTCAACTCAACCTACTTAAAGAGATGGGCTACCATGAGAACACAAAGACACAGCCCTGAATAGGCTATCAGTGATTTTTTTTTTTTTTAAACAATATCTATCCTAGTATTATGCAGTCACAGTAGTTATTACAAAGTAAAGCACAGACACTCCACAAGTTTGAAATGTGAATGTTATAATAAGAAAAAATTACATTTGTTTCGTTTTCTGTCCTTGTTATTTTCTTCCTTGTGATAATAGATTCAGATTTTGTGCCATTATCTGGTCTTATTAAAGGAAAGTGGTATCAAATTTAATACTTCCTATATAAAGTAAAAGAGCACCTGCTCATAAAATGTATTTTTCATGCACCTCGCAAAATACAGGGAAATTAACAAAATGGCTCTACTATATTAGAACAAGGGCACAACTGTTACTATCTGTGTAAGATTGATTTTGATGAAGATTATAGGAATGGTATTTGTCTGACAATGCCAAGCACTCAAAATTTATCCTTTTTGTGGTTTTTTATTCAAAAATTGTTCATTCTTAATGTGACATTGCAAGAACTATTTTTCTAAATTATAGCTTTTTTAATATAGGTTTTAGAAAGTACATCTATGTCAGATTTTTTTTCATATATAACGTCCTGGATTGCATTATCACAGATATAATGTACAAGCCTAGACCCTTAATGTGTGAGAAGATACAGCCTTTATTAGATAAAACACATGCTAACCTGTAAAATGGGACATGTATCACCAAATCAAAATCTTCATTATGCATGAGACTCCTCAGTTTGGAACAAGACCATCAGCTAGAGCAAAATGGTTCCATACCTGACAACAGGAGCATTTTAACCAAACCAGGATTTGGCCTTTTCTCTTGCAAGGTACCCGCAACCCTGTGCTAATGAGATTTTAGTGACACAAAAGCCTACTGACCAGCCTTTCCAGACCAAAATGCCATTGAACGTTTCCTCCTCATCCTGGTGAAGCATCAGGGCAACCCACCACCTTCATCCCATGCTTCCCAGGTGACATCAGGTCCATGCAGCCTTGCTTTCCTCCTGGGGATGAGTAGACCCTTGGCATATTTGGCTGCCCAGGAACATTTGGGGCAGGCAAGACTGGAAGCCAAATATACCACTTCAAACCCTCTGGAAGATCCTTCTCACTTAGAGGAAACACTGATGGCTCTCTTAAATAGTTTCTCTTATACTGATGGAGAGATGAGAGGCATCAAAGCTGGAGATCAGTCCCTGATTGATAATTTCAGCTGCAGCAGCATGAGAAGCAGGGAAAGAGGGAGAAGCAAGTCAGGAAAGGAGGAGAGGTGATGAAGCTTGCACAAAATCTGATTCTGAACGGGTGATCCAAGACCAGGCTTCTGATGGTGTTTCTGCATCTGACTTATAAAGGTAAAAGGTTTTACAAGATGGCTGGAAGCTTGCAGCCATCTGTTCCCTCCAAAATATTATTGCAAGAGTATGTGGCATCACCGCATTGCCCTGCCTTTCCTCCATATCTGGTCCAAGTAATGGTTTTCCCAACTCAAATGAGAAGGGGCATTTATTTACATCCATAACACATTGCCGTTCGGTAATGTCAGGCTCTGGGATTCAGGGCAACCAAGTGCAATGCATATTGTATTTTATTGGTGATTGAAATAGAGAAAAATGGTTTCTTTTGAATTAGCTGGTCCTGGCAGGTTGCAGGCAGCCAAGCTTGAAGGAAAAGATAAAGTGAATACTCCTTGGACCACATCACTCTTTTAAATATAGCACACCATTAAGTCCAGCTTGGTTTTACATTCTTGCAACATGACTCTTGTTTCAGTTATTTACTTCTGTTTCCACACAAACGCAGGAATTCATAATCCACGGATGCCGCCTATCCATTGCACTGTACTGAAACAGCATGTGCTGAACTCTTGAACTGTAAAATGTATTGATTATTGTTTCCTTTTGTAATTTTTATTTACTCACAGGAAGATTGCTCTTTATTACTCTTCTCAGCATTTCCTTTGTATATATATTGTTTCTACTGTAAAGCCCAGATTCAGGTCCACTATTAAACACTTGCCTGCAAAGAGAACAAAAATCTTGTCTGAGCTGCAGTTACTCTAGAAACCTCAAACTGCAAATGCTTGCAAGAGAGAGTAAATATATGCAAGATGCTTTTTATTCACATGTGCAAATGATTGTAGGTCTCAGTCTAACAGGAAACAACAGCGGAAGAGAACTGGAAATTCTCAGGGTAAGTTATTTGTCAATTTTGCTACAGCAGCATTGCCAGTTACTCTATAAGGGAGCTGTGGAACTGCCTTAAATAAATTGAAGATTTCCAGTATATTGCTGCAAAGGAGTGGGAGAAATCTGTAACCCATTGACTGCTTTAATCTCATTTATTAATGCCCCATTGCACTGTTGGAGTGAGAGCCGCAGAGAAACTGGCAAGGCTTAAACTGTTATTATTGTGCAGAAACTTGACTTGGTTTTGACATGGTTAGCCGTGATAAGCAGGATATGCCGGCATTTGAAAGGATACCAACGTGGTACCATTTCTGACAAAATGATGCTTCCAGCTTTGGAGTGGAGGAAAACTTCTCCATGCCTTCTTTGCTAGAATGCCAATTAGTGACACCAGATGTGGTAATTGTGCAGAGGGTTTAGCTAAGGCTGACCTTGTGTAGCGTTCCCCAGGCCATCAAATACATCAACAGAAGAGTCTTACACTTTATATTAGTTCAGTATCAGTAATGAACTTGTAATAATGAAAAATGGGTAATATATACCGATTTCATTAAGACAGCTTGAACGATGATTTCATATTAAAGGATTGTTTAATTTTTACAAATGTGAGGAAATGTTTTAAAAAAACACAACAGACACGTCTTTGGCTATGTTGCAAATCTGTAGTTCACACTGGTGGCGACACGGAGTTTAACAGCATCTACAATATCACCAGAGCCTGCCCTGTGGCCTGGTGATGTAACTGATCCCCGAGAACATTAATGCGAAACCAAGCAAAACCCTCAGATAGATTGTGCAGTTGACCTGGACTTGGTCCATGAGTAAATATTTTGGGATGTTTGCTTTGGCTCAAAAACAGCCATGAAAAAAAATGACCAAATTCACTGTTGGTATTAAATAAGTGTGATTCCCTTGGGATGACTGTAACACATCATTTTTTTCCCAAGAATTTAGATACTGCCCCTATATCAGTAAATACCTCTTTACAGAGAGCTATGTGAATTATAGACACCATCCTGCCAGGTCAGAAATGTTATCTTTCACAGACTTATCCACCCTCAGGAATAAATAATTGTACAAGCAAAGAATTAGAGAATCAGTTTAGAGTATCAAAACCATGAACACATGACAGTTAGACCACAGAAAACCAGAAAAAGAAAAAACAAGAGACAAAAGATAGGACATCCCCAAAACGTAACGTTGGTCTCCATTCATGCTTATTTATGAGAACATATCACATCAGACATCACAGTCCCATAAATATCAATTAAGATTCCAGATTAATTTCGTTCTTTGTCACTAGCCAAGTCCACATGAATAGCATGAATGCTGGCTTGGATTGGAGAAGGAATTGAATAAACGGGACACTGAGCCAAATTGACTTGTAACCGGGCCACAACTTTACAAAAAGTTGTACAGTCATAATAAAAATGCAAACATGTGCTGTATTTTATAGGATCAATCACAGTTACTACCTTTAATTAATGATCCCGTTCCATCTCTGACCAATAAGTTTATAAATCTGGCAGCCTTCATGGTCATGGCCATATGCGAAGAAACCCTAGCTCCTGGCCAGGTTTGTGTCTGGGATAAACAACGGCACTTGTCCGCCTGCCAGCAGCCGTTTACTCACACTCACTCACATATACACAACCAGCCATGAATGTAGCCTCGACACTCAGGGAAAGCCAGATTTAGAAATTGTCTGTCTGGAGAAATAATCCCGGGCAGCTCTTGCAGAACAGCTCGTTCTCCAGGGCTCTCTCCTCCCGCCCTACGGACACCCTCGCTCCAACAGTCCGAAGACATTTCGAGTGCAGTATTAAAGTATCTAAACTGGGACTGACCAAGGAATCATTATCACGCTTGAAATGTAAACCCCACCCTTCTTCCATGCTCGCTCCCTTGTACACACCAGCTCCTCTTATTAAAAAAATATTGCTCTAAGCTAAGGAAAAAAAAGACACATTATTCCAGAACAAGGAGCTCAATTTATTTTATATGGACTTTTGACAGATATTAAGAGCAATGTTTTACAAAGCCATTAGTTTGTTTTTCTTTCATTTTTCAAAGAAAATAGGCAGCCCAAGAAAAAGCAGGGATGGGCTTCTCTTTTCACCTCGAGTCTATCGAGAAGCCATGTAGCTATGTCAGTTCACAGCTTCTTCCACTAGCAGAGCCCAGTTCAGGTAGACTTAGGTGAAAGCTGCTTTGTGCCTGAAGTCGGGATTTCAGGTTTTGTACGCATGTTCAGCACACAGTGCTCTGTTCGCACATACCGCGGTCAAAGCGACCCATACCAAATGGCTGCAAAGCAGCGTGTGGTCTACAGACATGAGATGAAACGGTAGCCCCGTTACTGAACGTCTTCTCTTTCATGACTGGATTTCAGATCCACTTTTCTTGTTTTTTCTAGTGCCTCCATGACACTGGTTACAGAATTTCCCAGGTTACGGGGATTAAGCAGGTCGCATGCTCCACTAACTTCCAGTTCATTTCAGTAGAGGCCAGCACCAAAAATTCAAGACCTAATTTTATGCCCATCTTATTTTCCTTGTGGCATTTGATGCTATAAGAGGGTTTTTCATCCTTCACATTCCTAGCAGTGTGTGCAACACAGGAAAGCACCCCTTTCCAAGGGACTGTGAGGATCTTCCACAGGCATTCACGTTGCAATGAGCCTACTTTGTCTACCAGTTGCTAGTCCCAGTCCCAGTCTCTAACAACGAGGAGGTGCAGCAGCTCTCTGTGCTCTGCATTTTATGTCCATCGTTTAGGATTTCACAGGAGCCAAAACCAATCTGACACCCTCATGGCAGCAAGAGAGAGGATAAAGACCAGGAAAACCTGTAATGTTTCCACTGCCAGATTTATGGAAAGAAAATAGCACATGACCTTTATGATTCTGTCATTATGAACCACTTTTCAGGACAGCTTCAAGAGAATATCTGAACAGTTCTTCACTTTTCTACCTGAAAATGAAACACTACCAAATTTCTAGTCTTCTTAGTAGACAGGTAAAGTAAATTCACTTTATCCAAAGGCCATCGAGCAGGACATAAGAACAGCGCCTTCAGCTAAATGAGTTCCCCAAGTAAAATGAATACTCCCAGTACCGATGAATCACACCACCAGTATTGCCATTTGGCATTCAGCATTTCGATGTAAGGTTTCAGCTGTGTTCTTATTAAGCAGAGATTTTTCCTTTACCAAAAACAACCTTGAAATAACTGGGGGGGAAAATGCTACAGACCAAAAAAGAACAAATAAGGAAAAGGACTGAAGGAAAGGTCAAATACCTTTTTGGCATAAACATTCGCAACCATCGCAGCAGCTGCTTATTCTGGAGGCATGTTGGGAAAGGTTGATTGAAATGACTATGGATGAGTTCCTAATGACATGAAAGGTGACATGAACTTTTCCTGCAACTCTTACGTGCAGACCCCAGAGAGGGTCACTTGCTCCATCCACCTGCCAAACATGCAAGGTCAGATTTGTACCTGATACTAGGATCAAAGGGAAACACTCTAACACCCTCTGATTCCCTGCAGGCTACAGGACTATGCATACCAGTTAAATCCTGCTCTCTGCCAGTAACTTGCGGATGAACTGAGTGTATACCAAGAATGACGTCCCATCCTGATTTTGATTACAGCACATCCATCAATAAAGTCTTGCAATGGCCAGCTACTACATTTTCATATATATACTAACTTCAAGTAAACCACCTGTGCTTAAAACACTGTTCCTCAGAAACTGTCCCCAAACAACCTCAAAAACACCCTCAGCCTGCTTGGGAGAAAGGCAAGGAAGGGAGATGACTAAGGAAGGCTGGGACCAGGGGCAGAACCACTCCTGAAAGGAGCAAATAACGTTTGCTTTCCTTCTCTCACCCACACAGTTATAAACAACCCTGCTGCTGAAATCTTCATTTTCACAGCTTTAAGGCTGATATGTATGAAAATATATTGCTTATAGCGTTCACGGTGTAGATCATTCCCAGCTTCAATGCAATCTGATTTCATACATATTGCTCCTGACTATAACGCCCCATGAATTTATCTGTACATTTAGCAAAGGCTTGAGAGCAGACCACATGGACGGTTACATTTAAACATACAGAAATATACTAATTGTCACCAATATGTCTTCAGAGAGGTAGACTATATGTACTTATTTATTTTCACTAATATATCTATCAAAGAGCTCAATCTATGAGAAACGACTGCAGTGAGAAGTTCGAGAAGAGTGTTGCTATTGGAAGTTAATGTTTCTAAGCCAGTTTTAGCTGAAGCTTTCTCCACTTCTCATCTCCAAGACCCGACTGCAGATCTATGCTTTACCTCGAGAGCCACAGAAACAATATAGCAAACCTGTCCCCAGATAGCTGTCTAAAGTCTCCTCTTCCCAGCTCCTTCATTGAACAGGCAGACTTTCAGGGTTTCAGGGTACCTTCAAAGGCAGGTGCTGATCAGGGGTCTTCTCCCACAGCCAGACTCACTGGAGGTCATGGAGTCTTCCAACCTGGGGGATGAGGTAAGGTTACGGTCTAAAGATTGGCAGAACAGAGGCACAAAGGATCCAGTTCTGCAGTGATGCGTATTATTGGAAATTATACAAGAGAAAAGCTTCCTGAGGTTGTGTTTTAATGGTGATAATGGTCAGGCTGTTGACCTAAGTAGTGGGAAGTCAAAGAGTCAGTAAAGCCTATATGATGCCTCAGAGTGACCCAGGCTGGCTGTTGCTTAGTCTAAACCATTTCTGAGGTTATTTTCTTGAGCTGGTCAGCTGAGCAAGCACGAGCCTGACAAAACTGGAGGAACTTTAAATTCTGCTTCCAAGAAGTTTGCACAGCAAATTTCAAAGAAAGTTTAATTCTGCAGCATTCCTTCATTTGGGCGCTTTTGGAGATCCCCTCAAGCAAATACTTGCCTTGTCTGCTTCCTAAGTACCTGAACATCTGGGTGATGGACATCTTTGTCTGTATCACTTCCTCCTTCTCCTTCATGGCATTTTTCAAAGCTCTCTGCAGATATCGACTGATTGACTAATGGAAAAATGAGCAGAGGCAAGCACTTAAACTAGGAACTGAACTTCAACCACGTGCTTAAAACCTCCCTCAACAACAGACTTTGTAGAAGTCAATGAAGAGGAAAAATAGCCCTAAGGTTTCAAGTTTCCCAGCATGCAATTAATGACATCTCTTCATTTATTTGTGTATTTCAAGGGTGTATTTTAAGAACGCATTGTTGTTTGCTTTTTTCACAGTTCAAAATACATGCTACAAAACAGACACAACCTAAAGGCTTTAGATTGTGCCCACGAAGCTGACAGTGTGATGCATGGGGAGTGCTCCCTGTGGCAAGCAAGCCGGAGCGGCCAACATCTGGAGATCTTTCACCACCACCCTGCTCAGTGTCCCTGGTCTGGGGTACCAGGGACCTGATCCACAACAGCATCACTCGGTAAAGGTGAGGACTGGGTTAGAGGTTCTATATACAGAGGTTCTATAAGCTGTATAGAAACAAGGACCTTGATCAGGACCTCTCTCCTGCCACACCACCAATGCTTATGGAGTTGTGCTGAGGCTATCTGCAAAATTAAGTTTTCAGATTTCTGGAATGGTTTTACCAAAGCTTTAAATCAGGAAGCACTTCTGCAGCTATGAAAAAAAGAAAAAAAATACGTTCTATAGCTATTCTCTGCTGTAAGGATAATACTAATAGTTCTTTTAAATTGAAAGTTGTGGGTGAGCTATGCCAATTTTACATTACTTTGTTGTAAGATGCCTTGAGGAACTTGCAAGAAAAATACACTATACATTGGGCCGCACTGTCCAGCTTCTGGAGATTGCCTGGGTACTGCTATTCCAAAGCCTGTCAAAGCACGTTCAATGACAATATAAGCTGCTTCTTTTTAGTTCTTCTAGCCTGAAGGCTAGGTCCAGGGCATTATTTTTGACTGTTTTGTAAAAGCCTAGCAGCTGCACAGCCTCTCTGCGCATAGGTGAGTGATACCAAAGAGACTGAGCCTTTTAGGAGAGGAGCGGGCTCATCCTGCTTCCCTCAGTCACCCACGGGGAAGGCAAGCCCTCGTCACTCAGTTACTCAGAGGGCTCTTGCCCGGCTCCCTGCTCCCGTGCTGGGTCCCAGATGACCCACGGACACCTACAAGTCTCAAGCGGAAAATGTTGTCCTGGATAGCCTTGGTCTGGCTATGGCAGACACCTACCTTAGTCCCTCAGGCCATTCCTGTGTGAAGGGATCAGGAATCATGGCTCCAGGTTGCTTTCCTATCCTCACACCGCAGGATAAACCACCAGAAATGTGTAAGTAACTGGGCAGGACAGCTAACACTCCAGCAGCACTGCTTCTCCCATGCCTTTCCATAAGTTTCTCCCATGCTTTCCTCAAGTTTCTCCCATGCCTCTCTATTCATTTCAGTTTCCTTTTCTCTTTTCTGTAATACATGTGGGGGAGCATCCAGAGCACTGGAGTAGGGTGTTTTCCAGCACCACTACTGGTGTATATTTTCTGTAAAACCCCTGCAGCTGCTGAGCAGCGGCCGCCTGGCAGCCCCCATTGCTGAGCACACCGTACCTACCCTGGCTGATTAATACCCTGTGACAGAGCAGGGCAGAAACCTGGATGTGTGGGGGTTCACAGATGGATAATTTTGTTATTTTAATTTGCTCCGTGACAGTTTTCAGAGACCATACACTAGCAAATGTCTCTTTCTGCAATAGTTGGAAGAGTCAAAAGTGAAAACCTTTTCAATTTTTACAACCTTGCCTCTGTGGCAGGCTAAGTCATTTCAGAGACTTCCTGGACAATTTGTCTGGGATCAGGCTATTTCCCCAAGCATCCAGAAAAATCAACTTTTTTTTTTTTTTTTTTTTTTTTTTAGCAGGTTCACAAACAACATGAGAAAAGCCACCTGAAAAACAAGCACATCGCTAATGCTAAGCAAAGAAGCTGCAAAAAAGATAACGCAAAGTGGAAAACCGTGAAAAAGAAAATGTGTGCAGTCCTCTCGACAACAGTTATTCCCTCATCTTAACATTTTTTGTCTCGGTCTTCAATGCTCTGATACTTTTGTTTTCATTCCACATCACCAACATTTTATTTGTGTTTCTTTTTAATCACTGAGCAACATACTAAAGCATGGCTATCTACTGCAAGTTGTCCATAGGCATCAATATGACTGTCAAGAGGAAAAGAATAGTAACTTGGGCAAATAAAGAAGGAAGATAGATTACGCCACTTCTGTTCATTTCTCTTTGATTGAAATAATCACTGCAAGTAATAAGAGTCGTTATATAACTTTAGTTTTGGACCAAGTCTGTAAACTTGAATTTGACATTAAAGAACTGAATCCGAAGTGCTTACTAGGGCAAAACTCTGGTAAGCTTTGGCCAGTACCAGAAGGGCAACCAGCCATGTTGCACCTTCTGTCCCTTCCTGAAACCCCAGCAGACTCTGTGCCATCAGCTGCACAATTCCTAGGCAGACCGATGCCCTATTAAAGCAAAGAGGAAGCGTTATGCAAAGCTTCCCGTGGCTTTGCTGGCAAACCCTTTCCTCAGTTCCACTCACAAAGAACTTTAAGAACAAACTTAACTTTTCTAAACAAAAATAATTTCATCATTTTGTGTGGCATTAACACCCTGCTATTTCTATATGTTATCTATATTTTTCTTGTTGACATTCAACCAATTCAGAGCTAAAAATCCATCCTGCACTTTTTCTGGGGTCGTAAATCATAAAAAGGTTATATTTTATGAAAGCTGAAGCTGAGAAGTAAACAGCATATTTGTATCAAAAGAGTTTCATCTATTAAGCAGCAATGACAGGGCCCTCTGGGCCAAAATCTAGTTTTCTTACTTAAAAAGCTTAGTTCCTTTGTAGACTCCTGCAGGGACCTATAACAGTTGGAATTGGGTTTTTTATGCCTTTGAGGCCTCCAAATGAATGTTACAGTTTTCCATTATTTTCTTTTTTCTTTTGAGAGAACGAGGCTACCGGCTTATTGCCTAAAACCTACACCCTGCGATTGTTCTGTTGTAAAATCTGTCTTCCAGCCAGTAGCCTCACATATGATCAGGCATCCTTAGCGTCGCCTTGCCATTTTACCTGATGCAGGGTAAAATACACAAGAAAAGAAATGTAGCATGCAATTGTAGGCAGCGTCTATTCAAAATTTCATATTAAACTTTGTGCATTTGCAAGATTTCTGAAATTACCTTTGAAGAGCAGGAGCCTGCAAAGATGTGCATGTGTTCACTTTATATCCTGAAACGTGCATGTTTTTATTGAGAGACTCACGTGTCAGTGATTGTGGAGGAAGCACGAGTCTCTGGGAGCTGGCAATTCAAGTGGGCTCGTTACTTTTCCCTTCTCTGCGGCCTTAACTGGGAGGCCGATGCTCTGTCGTTTCTCTCCAGCCGCTGGGAGCTGAGCACCTCAGCACTCTGGAGGCTCTCCGGTTTTGTATCTGTCTCCTGCTTTGAAAACGCCTCCCCGTTGTGTCTGGAGCTGTGAGGACAAACATGTTAGGTCTGTGTGGTACCGTGATACTGTGGTGCTGGGAGTCACTAAAATACCTAAAATATTGCCAGCGATTTCCGAGGGATTGCTCAGAGTGTAAAGCATTAAAAACGTGTGAATCGATCTTGGCAGGATCAGGGCTTGAATGCATTAACTTCAGCCACTCTCGCCCAGCAAACAGTCTCAATTCAGACTGGGGCACATTCCTCCCAGGTACAATGCAACCAATTTCAAGTAGCACCAAGACGGGATTTGGCTCGGCACCCACCATGACCGTCGCCTGACTCACCCGGGCACCAGCACGGCTGAAATTCTCCGCAGCACTCTGTGACGTACCATACATGTGAAATGAAGACACCGGTCTGCATCTTCTTATTAAAATGTTGCTATTAGTCCACCTTCAGCTATTAGAGGATGATAGACCTGACCCTTTTCGAATGGTGTAATTTCCAGCAGCGAATATCTATATATTACTGTCTGATTACATCACAAGCACGAGTTCAGAGTCAGCAAATTTACCACCTCTAAACTAGTAGAATAATCACTAACAATTAACGAAATGATATATCCAAGTCACAGTAATCTTTTTAGCCACTTTGAACATATATTTGTTCTTTTGATGTCTTGTGTGAATAGGAGTGCTTTATCTGACTGATGATGGGCTAAACAATGGTTCAGAGTTGTAATATGGAACTCAATTTGCTGGAACTATCATCTGAAAGGCCTGGACAATTTATTGAACACTGCAGATGAAAGAAAGGAGAAAAAAAAATTTAAAAACTGACCACTTCTAAAATGAAGAAAATAGAGCAGTAAAGGGTATTGTAATATACTTTAATCTTCCTTAATGTAGAAAAATATGAAATGCCATTAAAGCCTCCTTTGAAATGGATGTGTCCGCATGGCTTGAGCACCAAAATCTAGTTAATGAATCTATTGTTAAAGCAAATAAACAGGAAAGCAGCAGAGAAGGAGTGATCTGTGCTTTATACTGACTAATTCAGAAGATGAAAGCAGAGAAAAATTAAAGTTAAATTCATATAAATATTACAGCCAAGGAGAATAGTTGCAGGTGTTAAAAAGAGAGAGAGAGATTGAGAGAGAGAGAAAGAGAAGGTAAAGCATGAATTTTCATTCAATTCGCAACTCACAACCAGGAGACATTTTTTGTATAAGAGCAAAGTCAGGCAAGATGAAAGCTTTTCAAGGGGCACAATAATTAACATTTTAAAAGGTTTTAGCAATAAAATAATGATTCCACAATAACAGCAATTTAATCATTTTATTCGAGAAATTAAATTGATTGCTCATGTTCATTTGTAAGAAGTGGCATTTACAGCATTTGTAAGAAGTTATCAAATCGTGTTTCCATTTTAATAGTTGGGGTTTTTTAACACGTATTCGATGTTCAGAGGAGAGATGTCGCCATCATTTGTCTGCCTAAATGATCGTGCCTGCGTTTTTTTTATGCGCACGCCCATGTTTACAGGAGGAATAAATATTGCTAATGAACATCGGGCAAGAGCAAGGCAGAGCAGGGTGGTGCCACCACGGCAGCCAGAGGAGCTGAGGCGCCTGGTACCAGCAGTGTTTGTGGTTTCACCCAGAAGCCACACGAGCACCTGGAGATCCCCACGCTTCCACCGTGACACACAAGCCATCAGCAGCGTGTCACTGACAGTGTCCCTTCCAAACCTCTGTGGATGATGGGGAGGGAAAAGATGTTTCCAGAAATCTGAAATGGTCCAGCGGAACTCACAGCCACCACAGCATCTCAAGCTGACGGCTTTCTGAGCAGAGGGGGTAGAGACCCGATGCTTTTCTTCTCCTGGCCCAGGATGGGGAAGGTGGAGGATGGCTGTGCTCGTGCACGGGTACAAGGCACATGGGCTTTGCTGGGAGCAGCCTGGAGGGGACCTGGCTCTTCGCTGTCTGCTTTGGATCCTAAATGGCAAAATATGCGGTATCCACTTGGGGAGCATCTTGCAGGGCTGGAAAGCGCTGCACAGGGAAAGACTGAGGCCCAGCCCTGCTGAGGTCAGTGGAAAGATTTGCATCAATTCCAGCGGGTTCAAACACAGACTCATTTCATGAAAAATAATAATAATTTTATATATATATATATATATATACACACACACACAAAAATCCTTCAAGCAGCTAACACAAAGTATGCAAGATGAACCCAGCTCCACTTCAGCTTAGGTCCATAAGAGAATGACAGGGTCCTAACTCTACACGTCCTTTGCAATAATTAAATCATGGCATAGATAAAGTGAGCAAATCGTATATCATCTCAACCAGACTATCCATATAATTGTCAAAATCTAATTTAAACGACAGATCCACTGCAGCATACGTTTTGTGTACGTCTAATGAATTTGTGTTTCCAGCCCATATATTTTAACTTTCTGATTGCATTAGTTCTTTGGTTGAGTGTCCACACACCAAATAAACATCTCTAAGATAATGATAATGCACCACTCTGTTTTCTGTATCTGTCCAGATCAGAATGTAAGATGAGATGTGGCTCTCATAGCTGACAGTGGCATGTGCTCTTTTTCTCCCCCTCCAAAATGTGCATTGTTCAAAATTGGGCTATTTCAATTTTCCTTTTAAAACTATAAGCTTTAACTCTCAGAGGTGGGAGTTGTGTAGGAAGAAGCTGCCAGGTAACAGATGTATCTGTTAAAGTTGCTGCTTGAGTGTGGACAGTAATAGGATTTCCAGAAATGAACTGCTATTTTGTGAGGCACTAACACAGAAATGTACAATGGGAAATGAGAGCTTGAACTTTGCTTCTCCTGGAGAATTGAACCGTCTGTTTCAAAGAAGGAAAAAAAAAAAAAAAAAGATTTGAAAACAAGCCATTTTCCATTGCTTATCCTTTAATTTATATTTAATAAGGAGAACAATTTTTTGCTTTTTTTTGGCAAGAAGGCAACGAAAACCTTACAGGACAAATTCAACCTGAACGTATCTCCATGTCTATGTCTCTCTCTGCATCCATCTGTCTGAATCCCTCTTTCTGCCTCTCTTTGCCCATGACAGCTCAGGATAACACGGTAATGTTGTATGAACAACATTTCCTTTGATAAGGTTACACCAAGGACACTTTTTGTTCCTATCTGGACACTGCAATAGCTTTATAGTTTTTAAGATGGTCGAAAAGATTTGTGCTATCTCCTAACTAAAAAAAAAAAAAAAAAAAAAAAATGAGAGAGAGAGAGAAAAAAAAGAAAAAAGCCATGTCCATTAAAGGCAACAGCTTGATGAAGGCTAAAGGTTAGGTCCACCGAGTGACCGTAAAGGTTTTACAACAGGCTAACAGAGCTGATGGTGTTGCAGAGCTTCTGACCTTTGCTGGTCCACCAGACCCTCACCTCACTCTTAAACATACAGGACTAATTGAAAAGTCCTCCTCTCTGCCCAGGGAGGATTAATTTCTCCTTCATTGACTGACCTTTCAAGTCTAGCGTGGATTCTGTGTACTAGAAGACTTTTAGTCTGTGAAACTGATGGTTATAAGATCTTCGGTCTTCCTTTCTCTCTGTATTAAAAAAAAAAAAAAAAAAAAATAGTTGTGTCATTCCAAATGCAAATGCATATAAAAATTAAAAATACATCACAATGTGGTACAGCAAGAAACATTTACAGTAAAATCACACAAGCAAATGTATTCCATAGTGAAAAGGGAGTCATTAACAGACACGGTTTTATTCGATAGCAAAGCCAGAGTGTTTGCTACCCCGCTGTGCTCTCTTGGGGGTCAGGTTCCCTGCGCCCACCGCACCCCCGTGATCCCTGCTGAGACCTTGCTGGCAGCCTAGCAGCTGGGGGTTCAAACAGACGGGTTTAACCCAACTTTCAAAACCGCCCACCCAGCGCACAGCTTATTAAATCACGGGGACTTTGCGCGGCGGCGTCAGCGTGCGCTGGGATGGCGTCCCTCATTTCTTTCCCTTGCTTTTCCTTGCAGAGTGCTGCCACTTTGATAAGTGACATTTCCTGTGGCAGCCTCCTATTACACATTTAGCACCTATTCCCTGCTTGGCCGACAAGCTGTTTGCAGCCTAGCACTTTCCTAATTTTTTTCCTGTTAGCTTTCTAATTCTCCTCTTCACCCCAATTCAGTTGCAAAATTCAATTAAGGCTGGTTAAAAACTGCAAGTGCAAGTGAGCAGCACCTGGCACGAGGGTAGGCTGCGAAGTCTGTGAGCACAAGCAGCAAATCTAAAGGGCTGTTCAAATATTTCAACTTACTTCTTGGGTTTAGGCTGTTTTCGTTGTTATTTGCAATTATTTCGACCTCTTCATAATTTTACCACAGCTGCAAAAGACAGCCAGGTGCCCTCAGGCCACGTCAACAACCATTTACTCTTTAAAAAAAAAAAAATTGTATGTATGTGTATGTATATATAAAATATGCATTTTATGTATATACATACATAAAACTTAAATTTCACTTTTTGCTGTTCCTTGCGTGGGGTTCTGAATTGAATCACTAGATTCAGCAGCCATAACACCCCCGGGACTCAGAGGTGGGGTGCTCGAGACCTGGCAAAGCTCTGCAAGGAGAGGGAGGCGGGAGCTCCCGGAGCTCTCCTGGAGCAGGGAAGTTAGATCACTTTGGGCTTTTAGAAGCACTATCTTTTAAATAAAATTGCAAGATGGTGAATAAAGTGCAGCCTGAAACAAAAGCCTTAGTGATCTTTGGCAGATTACTTTGGGAAAAGTATGGCCCATTTCAGACAAATCAAAGCAAAGAAAAACATTGACTACAATTCAGAGACCTAATGTATTATTATGGCTTTTTATGGATTTTATATATAATTTCCTGTAAAGTTAAGAGGTTGAAGTGATCTCTTACATTCGGCTGCATTATCAGCATAGCACCAAACAATTTTCTACATCTTATTATGTTCACAGTTGACATACTATTAGAGAAATGTGCAGCTGTCTTACTCTGCTATTCATTTCCTCATTACTATTTTATAAATATATGATTAACAGTTATTGCAGCTGCCTAATTCACATTTATTGCAAATGCAACCCCACAAATGAATGTTCAAAGCAAAGAGATGTGGTTTTAGAGTAATTTAAATTTTACAGTTCCATTTACCCTGCTTTTTAATTTACTGTATAATGACCCTATTAGAATAAAACACATCTGGAAGTTCTTTGGGGAACATTTAATTTTCTGTGGTTTCAGTACTAACAGAACTTGTACCATAAAGGCCACAGATGCTTTGAACACTGTACAAATTTTCACATTTTATGCCAAGATGCTGGTTAATTGTACAGATGAGACAATTACAGCAAGGCAAAAGATAAAGTTCTCTCTAACTTGAAAGCAAATGGAAGAACCTCACCCTTAGAAAACTGCTTTTGGTAATGGCCATGTTTTACCCTCATCTCTAAAACAGGGGAAATTTGAGTCGGAACATAAAATTGACCCGAATTTTTCATATCAAAAACAAACAGTGTTTTTCAAAGTCCTGTGGCTTCTGCATAGTCCTAACACTCCTGGAAGTAAAGGGAAAACAGTCTCTTGCATGGCTTTCCCAGCTTCATTGCTAGCCTCTAAGCTTCCCATCATCACTATTAAGTGAAATAGTAAATCAATGAGACCAGAGAAGGCTTTGGAGGTCAGTGGGCGATTCCATAAACATCCCATATTTACATTCTGTGGCAAGGATACAGATGCTGCGAGTCCCAGCCTGCCATATTAGCAGAATCATCCTGAGAATTTGAAATTGATTTGAATATTAAATACAGATCACTGCAGCAGAGCTCTTTTACAAGAAAGGATGTGAATCCATTCTCATTGATTAGCTAATTTATGTTCTACAACTAATCGAAACACAAATCTCATTAGCCACAGGTCAGTAGACTTGGGGAGGGGGAGAGAATAAAATCATTTGGATAGCCCAGTTAGCTGTAAAGATATAATTATAAGCCAAACTGTTTTAAAGCCAGTGCCTTGATCAGCGTGTGCAACGGGCTGTCAGCAAGCCATTGTGTGACTTCGCCTCAACGCTGTGGGTCTTAAATCTATTTTTAAGTAAGATGGTTGCAGGCACTCAGCTATTACCGTGCCAGCAACACTATCGGCTCGCGCAGAGGCAAAGCAAAACAACGCAGGAACCAGGCTATCCACCCAGCATACACGCAGCCTAAGGAATTGTGAGCAACGTTAATTAATTAGCTGCAACCTCCTTCTAATTTGAAACAACAGAAACGTGCTCTGTGGCCTCATCCCCTTTCCCTGAACACGTTCTAGCCACCCCCCAGACAACACCAGATCATCAGCAACTTCGAAATACAGTCGGATCATGGATGTGTTGTCTCATTTCTCATCGCTACTCTGTATTATTTCTTACACCTATAAGCAACAGCATTTACCCCACGCATTTCCAGGTGAATAACTGATAGGATTTCCAGCTCAGAGGTGTATAAACATGGAAGCATACGTGCTAGAGATATTTTCACTTCGTTGCTGAATATTGCTTGATGAATTAGAATTTGACGACTATATCCTAATACAAATTATTTGCTAATTAAATGAAAATTTTCTGTGTGTTATGTAGGGTTTGTCCATTTATACTAGAAGTAATGCGAGTCATTTCATTAAAAGCTCATATGTTGTACTACAATTTTACCCTGAAGTCTTTTAGCAACAAAGTTTCAAAATCAAATTATTATTCCAGGCAGATCTTTCTGTATTTCCGCAGTACCTTACAATCTGTAATTGTTTTATACTATATTAAATGCATAAAATAATATTCGTTAGGTAGTAATAATAATAATAATAATTAACCCTTTGGAGCTGCAGAGCTCTGTATACATACAGGAGAGAGGCAAATAGCAAGAGGTACCTCGCTTTTGCAGGCGAGCCAACGTGGGCACAGCCCGCGTAGAGTTAGGAACCAGGGGATGCAGCTGCTCAGTGCCCAAGCTCAGCTCACCACGGAGCCCTTCTCTTCACAGCAGAGACTTGAGAAGAAGGTAGAAGGCCAGAGCAAGGCTGATGGTAGTGTCATCTCCACCAATGCATCCAGAGCAGGGGTGATGCTCTCCGGGATGCACCTCCTTTCCGCAGCAGAGCTCCGTTGCCCTCTGCAACTGAGCCTCCGTGTCTGCAGGACTTGGAGGAGCAGTGCCAAGGTTCATTTTGGAAGGAGGTAAACCAACCTCATTCATCAAGAGGAATAATGTGGAGGCTTTCCAGGTGAAGTGAAAGGGACACTGTTGCCGCAAGACAGAAAACATAATTAGTTCTAATAAATGCTCTTGTGTTGGATTAGCATTATGTTTGTGGGTTTCCATGTGTTTATTTCACTCTGTTGTGTAGGCTCTTTTAAGAGAGAATCAATGTCACAAGGATCAAAGTAGGCTGTTTGCATTGCAGCGTTTCTGCTCTTTCTGGTTGTTTCAGTGAGAAATATGGGAAATGTTGCTTCAGGAGCTTCAGATTTCTCCAGTGAGCACCAAGCTTTGATGCCTCCTCCTCAAAGCAGCAGCACAGGGATTCGGCAGAGGTCACGCTGATCTGAAAACTCGCTGCTTTAGTAGCAGTCAAAGCAAAAGACAGAAAACTAGAAGGTTCTTGTACTTTATTCTCCACAAATTCAGTGACTCATTGTATAACCTTTGGGAAGTCACTTGACCTCTTTGGCATCCATTAACCCACATGAAAACTCAGTAAATGGTAGGACCTTGCTGAAAAGCAGATACTTAAAACTGAATTTTCCTGGGTAAATAAATGAGGAAAACAACCAACAAAGAAAGGCACTGTTCAAAACTCATCCCATGACCCCATTATTCATGGATCATTAGTGTAATAGGCCACATGGGATCCATAAAAGGCATTATTGCCTTTTATGTCATTGCGAATTTAGAGAGTGATAATCCATATATTATTGAAACAATATAGACTCTAACAACTCTTTCCAACCTATTTTGTGAGATCCCGAGGTTTCAAAAACAATAACCAATGAACATACCATATATCTGCATATGACTTACGAAGTAATAGTAACTAGAGTGCATTTACAAAGAAAACTCCTTTTAATCTCTGGACTGAAAGCATCTAGTTCCCATTATGGTAAGTAGTTGGCAAATGATCATTTTATTAAGTTAAAGGCATTCATTAGTGCTGCTTTGAAAAGGCTATGAACCCTACCCCTCCCTGCAGAGAAGTATTAATGCGTTAGATGGCTGAAAACACTGATAATCAAATTAAGTGCAAACAAAAAAAGCTGGATCTAACGGCACATACGCAACGTTATTCCTTTTGGTTCTAACACCATTATTCTCCATTCTGTAGTTATTTTTTCCTTTTCTGAAATGTATGGAGACAGGTACTTTACTCCACATCTTTCTGAAAAAGGCATAGGTAGCTACTGTCCTGAAATTAGTTCTAATAATAGTTACAAAGGAACAAAACCAAAACCCATTTGAAACAGAAATGTGTTTGTACAGTATAAGTAAGGTGCCGCCACTGTCTTGCATCTTGACACTATCATGTTTTTCTTTTCTGCATGCCACCTCCTCAAAGTATTTCAGTAGGGATTGGGTCCATAAACAACAGCTAAGACTCTGCAGCCAGTATATCAGGCACTACCCTAAAAATACACAGAAAGATACAAAATCTCTTCTCTCCACTCGGAAGAGTGGAGGAATGGGGCCCTTAAGCCTCTTCGGTATTCTTTGTTTCCTACAGCCATCAGCACTGAGTGAAGATATCCACACACCTCACACCACCGATTGCATCCCCCTAGGCTCCAGCTAGCAAGTCAAAAGGCAATTGTCCCTGGTTTGTGCCCCTGTTTGCCACAGCCACCACCCTGCAGACCTGCCAGCTGCCCCGCACACATGATTGCTCCTGAACACATTTCAATCTATGGAACTGTGCTGGCAAAGGTCTGCTACTTAAACGATTCCAGCTCACCCAACTCACATTGACCAACAGCAGGTGAGGAAAAGAGCTCAACCAGCAGCTTGGCGGACAAATCTACTTCCAAAGATAATGACTTGGGGGTTGACCACAACCTTTTCCATCAAAGACATGCAGGGAGTCCATAAATGGGACGATTAACCTCATTTTAAGGCTGTCATCGCTTGTTGGAGTAATGCAAATCTCCTTTGTGGGGGCTAGGAGCAAGCTCTTGAACCTAATCTCCCAAAGCATGTCATTAATATGGCACCAAGCACAGCAGTACAGAGCCAAGGAGGACAGGGAAGGCCACAAGGTTATACAGCCGGTCAGGTAAATACAAGCCACTGCGCGTGGGTGGCAGCATCTCCGCTTGTAGGTGCAACAGGTACGTGTCTCACCTTGCGCCCATTCTAACAAACGCTCTGCAGCATCGAGAGGCTCCTGTATCCTCCCCCACTTCTCAGGCAATTCAGGCTTTGAATTTACAAGGAAATAAGATTCTGTGAACCTGTCTTCATTGGTCTGCGATTAGGCTACTATTACCTGGAAGGGGGCAGAAACATAAATATAAAAAGTCCATAATCATCCTGCTTATTAAACAGTCTCACTCTGGCAAACTTCGAAAAAAATACAGAGCATTTTCTCATAACACCCATTAAACTGTTAGAGGCCTTTTCAGCCTTTTTCCCCATCACAGCTGATTACTCAGGGTGTACACAATTAAGGGTAAACACCAGCTTTCTTCTTTTATAACCAGTCATCTCCCTTCTTTTCTTGTCTGATTCTTTCACAGATGCCAGAACCTAGTATATGTGGTATCACAATCGCTTCCACGGCAATGACGACCAAAAATAAATTAAAAAAACTCTATCTCCAACTTGACAGTTCAAAATCCAAAGCCGTAAATTTCTGTAGTGGGATGGCAAACTGCAGCTAAGCCAGAAAGAAGCTGGATTTGTGATAGTTATTAAACTTTCTATTTTTGTATCGTTAAATGCTTGGCCCACAATCCTTCTTTGTTCTTCTTAAAAAAACAAAAATTAAAACCTGTCTGTCGTTCTTCAGATGCCTTGGGCTGACCTTTACGGTGCCTGCAGCGCAGACGCATTTGACAGGACATAATGAAGTGCTAACAAGATTGAGAAACGTCATGAAGGATCCTCAAGCTTCCTGATGAAATCAAAATGCATTCTGCACTTCTAAATTGTCAGCCGCTCTCTCAGCAACTGATGCAGTTCTTTTTCTGATACCGATCTCCCATATGCCATTTGTTGAAGAAAAATGATTCTTACAGAAACTAAATGTTGCGTGATTGTATTGAGTATATTTTTTCATATTGGCTTTCTAAGGTGCAGTCAGTCATATCATAACATTTTTCTCGGGAAAGGAAGGAAGAACATGTAGAAAGCCTCAAGTCTGATCATACAAAGGTCTGTTCCTAGACTGGCATTACGAAGGAGAGTCCAAGTTTAATTCGTGTGATCCTATGGAGTAATGCCACTGTTCTGCTGTACCATTGCCTCTTAACAGCATTCAGAAAAAACAGTTTGAGGTCTCCAGGCTGTCAAATTAGCAACATTCACAGGCACTATCAGGGTTTAAGTGTGTGAAGCTACAATGATGTATGTTGGACAACAGTGCATCCCCTTAAATTTGAACTGAAAAAAATAGATATGTGTCAAGTTGTAATACATCCTACTGAGATCATTTTTCCTAATTTGGTCTCCAAAAGCTACAAAACAGTCTGAGCTTTCCTCAAGGCACGGGTAGACATATGAATATTCCAGACACTCTGCGTGGTTTATTGGGAGAATTTACTCACAGCTGCAGTCACATTGAGACATCAGCTAGGATATGCAGGCGGGCAGGTTAAATGTTAATTTCCTTCCTACTGTACCATTTTCTAACCTCCATCCATGAATCAAAGTGAGTAAAAGGTTCTTCACTTAGAGACATAAAACAAATTGAACAAATTATGTTACTTAACTCAGGAAGGACCAGTTAGTTCATTGATTTTTTTTGTTTGGCTTCACATGTCCCTTTTTAATTAATATGAATTTGAAAACATGATTTTTAATTTTAGCTTGCTATGTCCCGTTTATTCTAGCCAGGTATTTCCAAGTAATGCAGCTCCACAAGTGTTCATGCACCTTAAGCTAAAGAATCCCGACTTTGGTTGCAGCTGTTTGACTTTATTAAAGCCAAGAGCCTCCTGACCCACTCTTCCACAAGCGCAAGTCAGGAGCAGCTCCACTGAAGCCAGGTTTAGCACTGGGAGGAACAGAAAACCATGCCCCATGGGGCTTGAAAGCTGAAACAGCCACTACAATACATCTACATGTATTTAAAACTCGAAGCCAGGGGATTAGAGTGCAATGCGGTTATTAGGATATGAAAAACAGCCATTAAGTTCCCAGTTCTCTTAGATGGATCATGAATCACAGTCATCGGCAGCAACAAGTCTCTTAAGCTGACAATCTGCTATTTAAGGAGTGCAAGAGAGGGAATTTAAGCTTGAACCAAGCTGAGGTACATTTCTCTTGCTATGGCAGCACTGACAGCGTGAACAGGAAATGTTTAATACTAATGGGGACTTTTAAATTTTTTACTTAGAGGATATTTTGGTAAGTATCTAAAAATTGTCTCAGTTTATTGCTCCATCAAGGGAGCAAAATTTCCACAGTAGTTTCTAAGCATGCACGTAGAGATGATACACAAATGCAGGTTTTACAAAGACAAACGTGCTCATGATTGCAGATTTTGATCTTGCGGCTGAAACGGTTATCCTGGAGAGTTAATTCCCTTGTCAGTGTCGTATTAATAAGATATCTTTGTAACAGGAAATATGCTTTCACTTGTGGTGCTGCTGAGTCCATCTCCGTTCTACCCATTAGCTCTTCTTCTGGAAACGTAACCTTCTCCTGAATCACTCATTCCCTTTCTTTGTTCGGCTGCTTTCACAGTACCTTGCCCCATTGCGTATCCTCATGATTGAGCCTACATGATAGATTTGGATGCATCCCTCACTAACCTCCACTTCAACTTCTCAGGCACTTTAGCTTCTAGGGCACTTAGTTATGTGGCCATAGGTGTCCTGGCCTCAGGCAATAGAGGTGAGGCTCAGGGATCTGCAATTACAAACTTTTTTCTGCAAATGAGGGTATCTGCAGAGTGAAGAAAATTGAGTGATAGTATTTACACTCCTGAATTTTCCATCATACGTAAACATGGAAAGCATATGCACAAGTACTTGAATCAAAACATTTATGCCATTATTTTGAATTAATCATTCCATACCCGTGTCTATTTATGGCACCTTTGTCCTGCACAATAATGTATCTGCATAAAGGAGCAATATTTTCAGAGCCTCTTAGACAACATCACATAGCTCTAGGACTCCTATGAAGGATGAAGAAAAGAGCAGCTGTTTGATGATGGTGGAAAATGGGAGGCAAAACCAGCTTTTGAAATATTTATCTGGGGAAAAAGGTTACAACACAGTAGTAGCAAGTCTCCATCCAAAGCAGATATGTCTGTCCCTCCACACTTTCTCTCTCTGAAAGAGAGCTGAAAGAGAGCTGAATATTGATATGCACAGATAGAGCTGCTTTTTAGTTTGCACTGAAAGCCCTTCTAGCAAAGACTCTTGGTTTTAATCCCCATGTACCAGAAGAACACGTATGATACAGCTCAGGGTTCACACAGATACTCATATTTAGCCACTAGAAGCATGGTGCAGAACTTCCTTTCTCTCTCTTGACTATTTTACTCCGCCTTACTTGGAAAAAGATAGCACAAAGAAGTTGATCACAGCGATTTGTCCTTCCAAAAGTAAAAACAAATTTGAAAAACAAAAGTTATAAAGAAAACCCTCGTCTAAATACTCTCACAGAGAAAACATTTCACTTTAAAAACACCTACTCACAACAGTTACCGGGCTGGATTGCTCTTTCCTTTTGCTTCCATAAAACTACTTCCAAGACGTTTCTTGTTGATATTCAGCACTACTGGCTGAATATCAACAAGATATTAGCACTTAGCACTTATGGCTAGGGAACAGTCAGTTTCCTTTTGAACCCTCCACCATCCAGAAAAGAACCCCGGCAGCAGAGCAATCAAATGTACTTGGGGTTACACCACTGCTCCCCTGTGCCCGTGTCCCCCGGCAGGAGCCAGGCAGAGGACACCGTCACGAGCGAAGGTGACCAAGGCCACACCGCTCTTGATCCTAAAGCAGGTGCTGAAGTCTGTGGTTGGGTAAATCTTATTCTGATACCAGTATAATATTGTACCTTTCTTCTGCTTATGGTGTTAAATGCTAACCTAAGGCAAAAATGTAGGTTATGGCATAATTTATTAAAAAATCAATACCATATTCCCCAGTAATGGCACAAACACTACAGCTTATAATAGCTTTACTGTAGTATGGTATTTTTTTATCATTATTTTCCAATATGATAATGCTTGTTCTAAGGTCAACAGACATCACATGACCAGGTAAGTATTTTCATAAGAGTGAGTTGCCAGAGTGGGTGCAGCCATAAGCTGGTGCACGTGTCAGGCTGAACTCACCACAAGGCGGGATGATGTACACACGAAAAGTGTCATCATCAGAAACGTGCAGTAGATCCCTGCTCTCTGTCCTTATAAGCATTACACCATGTGGTTCCTTGGTGGTTTTCTGAAGGTTTTCCTGCAAAACATCTCCTCCCGGGACCAGGTCCTAGCCTTTTGCTATGTCGAAGCATCTCCAGCTCCCTGCCAAGCACACCGCAGCACACAGCACAAAGTCCTGTATCCCCAGAACGCGGACTGTAAAGGGTTTATTGGAAAATTCATTCCTTGTTTCTACTGGTTGTCTCATTAGTTGCTAGGTTATCCAACCTATATGATGTAAAACTATAAACAGCTGCAAAGGCACTTTGTGTATGCAGTTGGAGCAATGAAGAATGTCCTCAATGAGATTATGCTAACTTTATATAACTTATTAAAATGAATATCAAACTTTGTTTTGCCTCATTCAATTTTTGATGTTAATTAAGTAAGCACAAGCATAAGAAAGGAAATTGGATTTGCTACTTAAGGAACTTCCAATAAAGCCATGGATGTTAGTGAGATGAGTTTCTAATAAACATTAATAAGTGTCTATATAACAAGCAGTGCTTGTCTTATAAGAACATTGGATTTTTCTCACAGGATATGGACAGCAATAAAATACATTTGCAAATATGAAGATATATTACAGGCACATTTTTCACTACCAGCTTTAACAAGCCTCAGATACCCGCTCTCTGATTTTGTGACCTTGGGAACAATCATGGGCCAAGAAATTTAAGAAAACATTTTAAAATTCATACAAATGTAATTTAGGAATGGCACTGGTGAGATGGGAACTTTAGACAAGATTTTTTACAGTGAATAATGCTTTTCTTTGTCCATTTCAGACAAACTTAATGTTGCTACTACATTTGGCATCAATCACCCAGCCCTGAGCAGCCACATCCTTGCTCAGCCTGATGACAGGAGAGGAAGGTGTACATCCGTGTACATCCAGTACAGCCGTGCATAGGGAAACGCAGGGACAGCCAGTGCTTTTATTTTACCTTTTCTGCTGCAGCCAGAGCAAAGCTATTAGAGCCAAGGAGAAGGGACACGTCTCTCTCACAGTTATGCTCACTTATTGCTCCTAAAATTAGGTGTTTTCTGGGAAACTCATAATTGAGCAAGAGACTATTGCCGACTTGCAAAATAATGTTGAGAGCTGACTTTGTGCGCCGGCTGCCCTCGCATTCGGCAGCTGGAATAGGTGACAGATGCACAAGAAGAATTGTTGAGCAAGATGGTGACATTTTCACATCATCTTTTGAGCATAAAATGCCACCTTTAAAATGCAAAGGCACTATAGGGTGCTGAGGGTGCCACACGTGATGGCTAAAGTCATAAATCTGGTGTCAGCGAGAGCAGAGCTGGTTAAAAACAAAAATGAGGCCTGTTTTATCAAAACAGAAAAAAAACCCCTTCTTTTCATCCACATTCTCACCTGGAAAACGTAGTTTTTCAAAATATATTTTCCTGTGAAACTGCTGCCAGCCCAGAAATGTCATTTCTGGTACCATTCTCAATTACAAGGGACTGCCCTGCTTGGACTGTGTTTTCTGCAGAGCCCACAAAATAAAAAATTTCCATATGTCCCATGCCTAAAACGGTTTTCCTTTGCAAGCTGCTTTTGCCTTCTCCCCAGTGGATCTGTCCTACAGGGTCCGGTTAGGTGAGCAGGGAAAGGCAACGCTTCTGCGCAGCCCCCAAACGCAGCAGCAGCAGCTACCAGGGCACACTGCCAGCGAAGCGCCTCCATCCTCTTCTGCCCAGGTAACGAACCTCATCGGTGATTCCTTACCTCGCTGCTCAAATCTGCTCGGAGGCTTCTGGGAGAGCTGCATAAATTTATGGTGGATTATATCTGGCTTTATAGGTGATTCTGCCTGTTCAGATGTTTGAATGAATTGACGATGCCCACAGTTTGTTCGCTGGAAGGATGACTGATACAATTTGGTGATCCTCTGAGCAGAACTTTTAGCCAAGCACAATTCTGGGCTGCAATGACCAGTCAGACAGACATACCCCAACTTTCATTATCCAATATATTACGTCAGCAGAGATACAAACTGGCCCCGAAGTCCCTAACTTCAAGTATGTGAATTTGTTTGCCCATAATTAATGTGATGTATCTCAGCCCATTCAAAATAATAACTGCATCCCTTCCTGGTAATGAAAAGTGATTAATTTTCAATTATGGTAAGTATCCAATTTTTCACAGTGCAGCACTGGTCTAAGTCACCCTATCTCTAATGTTCTAATTACAGACATTAAAAGTTCCTTATAATTATTGCAGAAAGATCAGTAAAATTAAAAATATTGGTTACTTGCTGCTATTATTACATTTGCTCTAATGCAGCCAAGGCTTAAATTTATGTCTGAGCTGCCAGCCATTTCATCAATCTCTTTTTGTGACTTGTTTAGAACAACTGGTTTTATTTCACAGTCTCAGTAACTGTTCCAACAGGTCTATTAACGGTTTGGCACTCTACATTTTGTAAAGCTTTAATTAAGTGAAACAAGCTAAAAATCACTAATATGTGCCTTTAGCAAAGTAGCAATGTAATTATCTCATTTAACAGATAACTACTTGTATTTCATTTTTCAAAGCACAAAGAGAAAACTAGCTCTAAATGTCACTTTTCAGGCTCATTAAACTCACTAGAGAAATATCAAATTAGAGATTTCCACTACAAATACTACAATAAACTCTGTGAGCCGATATGAACAACATGAGTATTTGGGGAAGGGACAAGTATTACAAAATATTCTGTTTCACGGAATAGATGCTGGTTATGTATTTACAAACAACTTCTATTACAACATTACCTAAAATTTTGGTCCTCTTTAAAAGAATCCAGAGTATCAAATTCCGTATTGCACATATTTTGTAATACAACCTACAGAATTTTATACGAAAGAGCCGAATTCTTTTTTTTGTACTCACCGTAATCATCGTTTTTTTCCTAAATCACCTTTTCTAAGTTACTTTTCTGAACTGCATAAGAAAGGGGTGATAAGAGAAAGTTATGTGGATGTCAGCGTATAGCTTCAAAGTAAGGTTTATTTGTGCGTATGTGTCTGGTGTAAGCACTAACATGGGTCCCATCATCTGGCATAACCACAGCCATCTCAAACCAAAATATTTACATTAAAGCCTGAAGCCCAGGCTGTAAAGTTGTCATGCAATAACCAAGCAATAATCCATAGATGGTCACTTGTTCACTTGCACTAACAGTGTAATATTCCTGGATTTTGATCATATTTCCATAAAGCAGGCCATATCGATATTTGCATTTATTTCAGGATCGCTATAGATATATCTGTCCCACACAAAATTGACCTTGCTGATGACGAAACTAAAGCCCACACACAAAATGTTTACAGGAAGCCTGTGAGATGTCTCCACACCAACTGGAAAGGGCAAAGGGAACCCCAGCGATTTCCAGTAAAAGCTGCTTTAGACGCGGACCTCCTCATGTCGACTGAAACCCCGGGGGTCGGAGCAGGGGGTATAATCACGCATCCCAAATCCAGAACGTAAGGTATGCCACCGATGGATGAAGACCCCACAGTGGTACAGTCCCACAGAAAAACCAGCGCCCTGCTCGGTTGCCTGCCCAGCCACCCCCCGCTGGTTTTCAGTCCTCTTCGAACGCCGTGTCCCATCCTATTCACCAGCACAGCCAGAAGGCGGCTTACCCCAGGAGGTGGCCTGAATCCGTCCCTCCGAGCTGGGCTGGCAGGGCAGAATCGATGAGGTTACACCAGGGATGTATTTGGCTCCATGTGACTGATGCTCTGGGATATTCCTAAGAGTGCAGCTACAGACCTCGAAGTAAATACACAGAAATGGTTACTACATTACAACGCATTTGTATTCTGTTGTGTTGCTTATCGTGTATTATAATATGGCTTATAAGCCTGCTGTAAAGAAAGTTGAAGCAATAAAGATTGACTGATTGATTGATGCATCACCATTTTTAGGGTCCGTTGCACAAACTATTTTGATAGTGGAAGCCCATAAAGTATAATGTCTGTGCTAAAAGTGACACAATGAAGAAGATGATGCACCTGCTTCAATTTCAGCTTTGAGTCATTATTTAGAGCTGGGGGTCTAGGAGTTGCAAAATACTGCCTTTCTAGTTCCCTACTGGTTCGCCAGAAGATAAATGTCTAAAACTAAGGACCCCGGGCGCACAATAATAAAAACCTTTTTAGAGTCTAGACCCTTCCACTAGTTAAAGGAAACCTACTCCCATTTTTCTGTTAGGAAAAAAAATGGGATACAGTTTCCCAGTGGCAGAGATCAAGTTTTTTATTTATTTTAAAAATGCAGGATTGCAAAAAGAAAAAAAAAAATCCTTGCGTGGACAAAGCCAGTGGGTTGAGGAGTAGATCTGACCCCAGCTGCTCAGCTGTGATCCCAGCACACTGCGGAAGGGAATGAGACTGGCCATATCCCCATGGTTAGACACAAACCATCCTCATAAATTAGCTACAGTGTCATTTCCATCTGGAGAACACACTGAAGTTTAACAAAGCACTCTGAAAGCTGAAACCAGTTAGAGCACAGTGTTAGCGCAGAATTATTGGTCAAATCAGTATTTCCTTTCCCTTTGGTAAATATGGGCAAACCTACAAGATGTGTCAGCCAAAATTCAACCCTCTCCAAAATCAACTGTGCTCAAAACTGAGCCCCCTTAGTTCAGAGCCTGCCTGCACCGGGGTCATACAGGTCTCAGGGCTGGTGCAGGTCTCGGGGGGCAACATATCCCTCTTTTAAGCTCACATCTATTTACATTTTTTGGAGGACAAATCCTGCAAAGGCAATTTTCCATTCCCACTGACACTAGCAGCAGTTGAGGACATTCAGATTAGATGGTCCTGGTTAGTTTTTTTCCCCTAAAACTTATGTTTGGCTGTTTTATAGGTTTTGGGACTATTTTAGTTGGAATGAGTGATCCATTGCTAGCCCATGCATGAGCACAACCACTCACAGGCTAAACTCCCTCAGAAACTGTGAGCACCTGTGAAATTCCCACTGGACCATGGGGACTGACAGCAGAACCCGTGGGTCTGAGCGGAGTTTAGAGCAGGACATCCCTCAGTCCCTCACGCTGTCCCTCCCCCATGGAGAAGCCAGCCTGCAAACCTCTGGCTGTGTGTTATCCTCAGGTTAAAGCAATGTAGGTCCACGTGCAGGTTCACCACGCCAGCCTAATGAAGCTGCAAGATGGCCAGCCTGGGGCATCACCCAACGCAGGGTTCATACAGGACATCAATCCCTTGGAATGCAAAGAACAGGAAAGTGAGTATAACTCCCAGGAACGGGAGTTTTAGAGATTCAGTGGGTGCTGCCCCAGACTTCAGCAGAGGGTTGGGGCAGAGGTCACAGCTGGTGGGAGCAGTGAGCAAGCTGTTCAGCCACAGAGAGGGCTGTAGTCAACCCTAGCCCCTTGCCTTTCACATCAACCACTACTAGGTGCATGTCCGGTGGGAAGAGGAGTGAAACAAAAGTGGGATGAGAGCAGACTTTCTTCACAGCCCATAAACAAATTTACCTTGAAATGAACCTTTGTCAAGGAAGTTAATTAAATACACCCTGTTCTTTCCTCTGTCACATTTCTAGCATACAGGTTTGATTCTGTGGAAACTGTATGTAATGTGCTTTGTATTTATGGGGAAGTGGATGGGTATCAAATGACCCAACAACGCTGAAGAAAGGTTAAAGAGTGTGACCTATTAACACTAACCTTCAACTGTTCTTGCAGGAGATACATTTTCCCTTAAGGAAAATAACTAACCTTTGAACCTCAGACTTTCATATTTATCTTTTGCCTTCTGGCTCTTACTGACTAAAGCTTCAGAAGAAGAACGGTCCTGAACAGATCAGGTTTGCTTCACCCTTCTGCTCAGGTTGGGTGCATCTGCCTGTATTCTGCCCTTTGTACCTGCACGGGAAAGCTGGGATCCATTAGCTCTGAGTGGCAACGTCTCAAGACCAGGAACAAGCTCTGTTTTTTCAGCTTCATCACAGTCATCATCCCAGATTACTTTAGATCCCCGTCAACAAAGAAGTCAGTTGATTTACTCTAACTCACCATCACAAGATCTTATATCTCTCTGTATTACCTGCAGGGCTGCCCTGCAAAGCAATGGCAAACATCCTTCCAGATCAATGACTCCTGCTTAGAAAATAAATGTCCTGGATTAGCCTTGGACATTTGGGTAGCAGCAGGACACCATTATCCTGTAACAACATTCTTCTCCATCGACATTATCTCTTCATTTTTATCAATTGCAGACTAAACTAGCATCTATCAGAGGGGAAACTGTACATGATTCTCCACCTCGGTGTCATCAGAGTTGTTACTAAAAACTGTACTTTCAAGGAGTTTCTATTCAGATTCTACTTGCATTCCCCCAAGCACGCCCCTTTTCCTAGAAAAGGCTGTAACACACTGCTGTAAACTGCATCCACCAAAAGGCTGTATCCATCCTCTCTTCCCTTCTTTAACAAATCCCAGAATTTCCCCTGCATTTTTCATGGCTGCTTGGTCTTCTGTTAGAAGAAATAATAAATGCAACCTATGGTATCATAATATTGACTCAAAAATACTGAATACAATTCCTAGCACTGTCACAGACTTTCTGCGTAACTAGCATTTCATTTCCCTTGGCCAGATTACGAACTGATACTCTGGCAGCTGCTCACCTATGCAAGCAGAATTGTTAACACCAATATAAGAAACTCAGAATCACTTCCTCAGTGTCCTCCTTGAAAATGAGATTATTGTCTCTTACTTTCTCGGGCCCATCATCTGAACCCAAAACAACAAACTGGATCTTCAGCTGGGTTCAGCTGAGCTCTGCCAATGAATACCACTGGGGGCTGGCTTAATGGGAGAATTGTACAAAATCACTAAAATATACAAAACCATCACTACCCCAAAGCAGTGTTCATCCCTTATGTAGTTACACCTGAAACTATAACCTCGCGGCCCTTCAACAAGGGGTGGGGGGGTTCTTATTCCAGCCTACAACCATGACCATTTTTCTGCATTTTACTAAAAGGATTCACCGCTCCACTTGTGCTACTGCCTCATTTGAGGGTATTAGCTTCATATTCCTCAAAATGTATGAAATCTCAGGAGGTGGGCAGAGGTCTTTTTGGTCCACCAGGGTGATCAGTGGTGTCAGAAGCATCATGCACGGTGCTTACTGTAAAGTGGTTTTCTTTCTTCCTCTTCCTTCCCTGTAGTTTCAGACTGAAACACTGCAGTGAACTGTGTCCAGGGCTGGAGATAACACCAGTGCAAACCAGCTCCCAGTCCACAAGCGATTCAAAGACTCAAACTGAGACTTCAGGGTAATAAACAGACAGGGAAGTTCTGCCGATGGACCACCAAAGCAAGCATATCCTGTGAGCTCACACCATTCACACCATAAAACTGGCACTGGGCTGGGCACTGGGGTCTGGCTGTGGAATTAATTTCTCCAGCACTGTTAGATCAATCCAGTCTGACCTTTCAGACCAGGCTTTCCACTGGTGCTGGAATACATATATATATATATATATATGAATATCCCAAATATTGTTTTCTGCAAGCAGTGAGAAGATCAGAAGACTCCACTAAATGGACTACGCTCTCCATCTACAAATTTAATCTGCTGAAGTCCCAGAGAACTATTTGAAGGATGAGGAGCATCTGGGATGACTGTTGGTCTAGGATGACCAACATTCCTGGGGTCTTCCTCATGGTTCTCCTGATTCATGCCAGCCTTGACCTTCAACCTCCTCTGTATTTTAAGTTTGGGCCTCCCTTGAAGCGATGTCCTTTTTTTAATCTGGGCAAGTGTCCACTAAGGACCACTCACCTCATCTTCCTATACAAGTAACCTCATCAAGATGTGGACCTCCATCAAGATCCTCAAAACAAACTTAGCCAGAGCACCGGTTTGCTGTTACCTGACTCCCTTCTTGAATTAGCCGTGCAAAAAAATAAATGCAACACCTTGTAGGAATAGCACCAAGCACAGCCCATCCATAAGATGCCGTAAAAAATTTGCCATGGGTCCCAGAATCAGAAGGGTCAGGATCTCTTAGCTAAGTATCATCGCCCATAAGGTATAGAAAAAGTTGCACTGTCTTAAGAGTGCTACAAAGCCTTGTCACAATGGAGCAGATAAAAAAAAGAGGACTGCAGCTTTAACTTTATATTTCTGGCTTTTGTTGGCTGGAGCCAGATCCTTGGTGTTATTTTAATGCAGCAGCAAGGAGCTGCATTTAATACGTGATAGGCTCAAGAAGACGCTGCTTGCTTTTTTTTTTTTTCTTTTTTTATATGTGTGCTGAATATCCAGCATGTAATTGAAAAAGGAAAAGGAGCTGCTTGTTTGCTGCCTGATCCAGGAATGATTAAAGGTAGAAGTTTTTCAGACATTACTGACAGAAAGGGTATAGTTAAAGCTGCTTTAAAAAAGAGAGCCTTCATAAAGAGCCAGTACTCAAACCGCTATTAAAAGCATCATGCTTGTTAAAACCTGTAAAAAGGCAGGAAATCAGTGAGTGCAATGCAGCTTCTTCACCAATTACTGAAAGGAGTGTACACCTTAAAGCACTCTTTGAATTGTGTCACCGCAGCCTCCCCGCGCCCCCCCGCCCCTGCCCTCCGCCAGGGTGTATGTGCACGCGTGTGTGTGTGCGTGTGGCCGGGCTCTCAGCCCTGTGCCAGGCCATTCATTGGTACATTAGTGGGGGGGGGGGGGGGGGGGGGGGGGGGCGGGAGAAGAGGGGGTTACAATGCTACACCAAGTTCACTTCTCGCTTGCTGTTTGCGACCCATTTACAGCTGAACGGCTCTGTGCAGAGACAGCTCTAAATGACTCTCTCCACCTCTTCACCAAGCCACTTGTTTTTGTCATTTCTTTCTCTTTTTTAAAAATCCAAAGGAAATAATTGATAAACCGAACGCTGTCCACCTTAAAGGCAAATGCATATATCCACCTGGTTAAAATTCCTCTTTCTATTTTCCATCTCCCTATATCCATTTTGCTCGGCACTGTTTAAACAATACTTCATCAAATGCAGCCCGAAGCAAATAAAAAGCACAGTAGAGTAAATAAAAAGTAAAAAAAAAAAAAAAAAAAAAAAAATCACAGGCTGGAGGGTAAGTACTTTTATTCCTGTACTTTCATTGCCTGGGGGAATTATTATTCCATTGCTGGTTTCAGGAGGGGGGAGGGAGTGGGGGGGTGAAAGGACAGCCATGTTATTCGCAAAATGGATTGCTCCTCTCACTGCTTTTCACTCCTCTAGGTTCTCAAGAGTCCACTGATTACAACAAAGTGTGGCCATCTATTCCGTCTTATTGACAAAGGTCCTTAATTACTGCTGCACCAGTAATACCTGCTATTAAATTCTGCTAAACAGAGGCTGCAAATTAGCTGCGGATCCCGGTAACCTTTTGTGTGTAATTACAGGCAGTGGGATTGACGCTAAGGCTACAGCACTGACCCGAGTCATAGCAATGGGAAACCTTTGTTTATCACCTGTGGTGGGGGCCAAAATGTGAAATTAAAAGCTCTCCATCAGCGGAAGGCCTTCAGAAGCCCAGGAAAGCAACAGGAAGGCAAAAAGCAAACTGCTTTATATTTATAACCGACTTCTTCAATTGCTGTTTAAACTCACAGCTCATTAACCTGGGTGGCTGTTCTAGCATGCCAGCCATGCAAAGTTTAAAATGGCAAAAATTTAGGTTGTCTTTTGGAGGTGTTCTGTATTTCATCAAGGCCTTTAACCTGCATTTAAGAGCCGGTCTGATGCAATTGCTAACTATAAACAGGCTGTGGTATTGAAAAACCAAACCCAATAATGCACAAAATGTTTTGCATTTCCATGGCGGGAGGCAGGTGGTTGTGAAGACCAGGGCTGCCTCTGCAGGGTTTCAGCACGAGCCCATCCCTGGGGCACCAGAGCTGTCACCAGCCACGGCTCCATCCTGCCTCAGCTCTGCACGCCCAGGACCCATCCTTGCCAGCACAAGCTGCAGCAGGATGGGCATCTGTCTGCACCTCTCGTGAGTGTGCTCGTCAGAGTAGGGGCCGGGTACCTGGGAGCACCCACTGCACGTGTTCAGAGCAAAAAAACACCAACAGTACAGCCAGTGCTGGAGTTCTTCGCATTATATTGCCCCTGCTACGTAGGCTGGGTTTCTAAAACTGAGCTGCCTAGGAGGTGCAAGGATCTCGACAGTCTCCCGCCTCCTTCTTCTCCTCTTCCTCCTCCCCTGCCTTTACACCTGGCTGATGCACTGCCCTTGATTCAGCCTCTGAGCGTGACACAGGTGGCGCAGACAACCTGGCGGCCGTGACAGGGCTTTTTCTGTCGCACTCTGTAATCTCAGAGCATTGCTTTTCTCTCTTACCTTTGCATCAGCGTCAGCAGCATCCTCACCATCAGTCCGCCTCCACCAGTGCTTCTGCCACACTCCCTCTGTGCCCCACGCCTCTGGCACTGGTGAAGACCCCATGGAAGGCTGTGGGGGGGCTTCACCTTTGCTCTCTGCTGAGCAAGGAGCTGGCAGAAGCTCTTGTTTCACAGGCTTGTGCCCACAGATGTGAAGACCAAGTCTTCTCCTTCCATCCTATAAATGTTTTCTGACTTCTAAAAGGATGCTTAAAATTTCCTGCCCTCACCCATCAGTAGCAAACATTTCTGAAGTAACACCCAGTCCTGAGTCACAGGATTCCAGCTGATCTGTAAATCTTAGGGACTATGGGGGGATGTACCTGGTACATCCAGGCAGATAATTTCCCATCCATGGGCTCTTCATACTTTGAACCAGTTGGCCAAAACCAGCACCTTAATTTCACATTAGGCATTTTCTTCCCAAAACACGTAATTCTGAAGGGAATGAGATTGTAAAGCATTTCACTGTGAAACAAACAGGAGATACTTTAATTTGCAAAAGAATAATGTTTCAAGCAGTTCTAGTTAGCCTTCAAGGATTTAAATACATACATACATACATATATATATATATATATATATATAAAATTAATGGAATATTACAGCCACGTTGTAGTTGTAACACAATGCCATATTGCAGCATAGCATGTTAAATTCAACTATTACTACTGAGATATAAAATACTATGAAAATGATAACACACTTTTCCTTAATAGTAGAACAAGAAGAAATGAGGCTATGCAGGTTAATGTCTTGTGCCCTTACATCCCCGAACTTCTGTTAGTGCAAGCTTTTCCAGCATGCTTCCCAGTATATCTACATCTCCTCAACCCCCTGTCCCACAATAACCTTGGAGAAGAAGCTTCAACTCTTCAGATAACTAGGCTAAAAGTACATAAACTACTCAAAGCTCACAGAATAATATTTTAACTCACATTTTGAAACTTTCAAAAAAATGTTGGTTTTACTTTAAAATGCAGTGGGAATTTGTGTTGATGTCATACAAGCACATACACATATAGCCCTCTTAAATCCTCTTTCTCAGATGAAAAGCATCCCCGACAAGCACGTAAACCAAGAAGATCCTTTTCCATCAGAGATGGAATCAGCCTGTGCTCTCACCTGACTGCCAGGCCCTGATCCTGGAGCCAGGGCCCAGGAGCAAAGCACCCAGCAGGTCTGAGCACCCATGAGTGGATATTGGATGGACATCCTCGAGATGACTCCAAGTAGAAATTGCAAAGTGCAGGATTCAGACAGTTGGGCTCTTACACTTGACCATAACTAGTAGTTCACGCATCATTTTTTTAGACAAACAACTAACGATCCTGCTTTTACAAACAATTAGTTTTTCTGGGTCTCAAGGACTCTGGCACAAATCCTGCAGCCCTCACCCTAGCAGCACTTCTACTTCTCCCAGCAGGTAGGAGCTTCTGCTTGGAAATCCCCATTAATTCAGGTCTGTGGCTCAGGTCCTGTGACTGCTATTCACATCTTTCCTCTCCCTCTTAATGCCACACAATCAAACGCCGGGCTCTATAGTTCTTTAATGCTTTCTGTGGGCTCATTTCTGCAGGTTACTGAACAATCAGGGTAGAGTGCACAGCACTTTGCAGTTCTGAGGCACAGATGAGGTTCCCTAAGGTTTAAATTTGATTCTGGCCAGAGGTCTAGAACTGGACTTATCCCACCCTTGAAGTACCACTTAAGCATTATTTTGAAGGCATTAGTGATATTAAGGTCAGGTATTTCTCAGTCTTTAAGGATGTAGCAGCAGAGCATTGCAGCACCTTACTATAGACACAGAGATACAACTCTTAGACTTGCTCCAGATGGAAGCCAAGGCCAAATGACCCACCTGAAAACAGCTACCTGGTCCTTCACACCAGGTACCCGAGCAGTAATTCTGGCCATGCCCTACCTTGATGTGCCATTGGCAACACAGCCACCCTGCCCAAATTGTGCTCGTCCAAGAGGACATCCAGGCTCCAGCTGCTCGCTGTGGAATTTCCACTTCATGGAAAATAAGAGAGTAAAAAAATATCCAAGGTCATAATGGCAAAGCCAAGCAAAAAAATGTGGTCCTAGATCAAAGTCCCAGGATAGACTGGGAGCATCAGACGGTCAACAGATTCATCACTGTGGTAGCATCATGCCTCCAAGTACAGAAACGTATATTTCTACACCAAGGAGACCCATCCATTATGTTATCATCTTTAAAGAGATTATATACTTTTAAAGAAATCTTAAAGCATTGCTGACAGTGCTCAAGCTGTTTGTGTCATAACCACTTGAAATCTTAAAGCCTGAGCTTCTGGAACCTTTGTATTTGTGAGAGGCTCTGCTGACTTTTCTCTATTTTCTTTAGAAAATAAACTAGCTCTCCTGGATTCAAAGAGCTTGAAAATTAGGTCTGGAGGCTATAAACCCAAAGGACAAATAAAAAGACATTATAGTTCATTAGTTTTTAGAGTAAAAAGGGCTTTTTTTTTTCCCATTGATTCATTTTTGGTGGGCACTTAATATTTTAGAGCCCATGAGCTTAGCAATATCAGAAATCATGTTCCAGAAGTGTATTGCATTTTTGCACAGCTTCATGTGATAATGACACCGTGCAACCTGAGAATTACTACCAGAGGATGTTTTCTCAATTAACAATGTTAAGCATTACTAAGTGATGTTATAAATGTAAATCATCTGTTTTAACTCCCCTTGCAATGTTCACTTGGCGTTAGACTCTACTTCTGGAGAAACTCTCCATGACCCTATACTAAGTCACTAAATAAATAATGCAGACACCAAAGAAGCTGCCAGAAATGGAGGGAAGAGGCCTTCTTTTTATGGCTTGTGAATATTTGCATTCTTAACAAACTTTTCAGAAACAAATTACATATTAGAACATGTGCTACAAAATAAATATGAAATAAAATGTATATTTCTCTTCCTTTCTGACCACATCTTAAGAAAAATCTCCAAAAAAGCCTGAAGAACGTATTATCGGGAAGTTTCAATAGAAACGAATATTCTTGTCGTTTACTGGCATGATTGCCACCTCATTGGCTTTTTGGTCTAAAAATTCAGCATCTGCCTTAGCCGTCCAAGGTCTATAGTCACAAGATGCTTCCAGGCAGCAGCTTCTGCCACCCTGACCCCCATGCTGCCCCCCAAAGCTTCTGCTCTCCCCTCCAAGTGCTCAGATAACACAGGTGACTAGGTTAGAGACAACATTTAACTTTTGGGCACATTACAATAAATTAAATTAATCACAGCCTATCGTAAGCTTATCCTAGACAGCACTTTTAATAGGTCTTTTCCTTCTCAGCTGACCTTTTTTACCCTTTAATTTGGGGTGTTCATTTGAGGTTGCAATCTGAAGCTCATGAAGCTCAACTGGGAGATGCCCTTCTGGTGGCTTTATCAGCTCATCATCTGAATGCCTGCCACCGCCTTTCGCAGAGGCAACTCTCACCTACAAGCAGAGCCTGGGTGAACATCCATGGCTTTATTAAAGCAAGATTAAATAACAAAACCCTTGCCTAATGCCCGAGGACTCCACTGACAGCTGGTGAGCCGGGCATGCTGCAGAGCAGCCTTAGCACCGTTTGCTCCACAGAGACGTTGCAACAGCTCCAGCCTACATCTCCTTAAAGACCCTGCGAGGCCATGCTCCACTGTCCTTACCGTGGTCATCCCACTTTTACTCCTAGCAGCCTCCTAGTGCATGGGTCAACCTCACCCTTTGCAAACGGGCTTTGTATTAACGTTTACTGACCGCACTTTAAAACACTACAGTGTAATCGTGGGTTTCCAGACCAGGACGCAGGTTGGGGATTTTTTCCTTCTCACTTAAAAAGCACTGAAGTCCCAGAAGACGCTGTAAAAATGTGTGGCACTTCGCAGCTCAGATGGCCAACATAAGCATTTTCTAAATCGCTTGCCTATCAAAACCATATCTGGAGTTGTGCTCTGGAAGTATGTGCAAAATTTACATTACAAAAGATGCAGTGTGACATCAAAAAAGAGTTACTACAACTGTTCTAAAACACTGGAATGTGGAAAAGGGGCCTCCAAGGATTATTTTTATCGCCCTTAGGACTCCCATTTTGAAGTGCCTCAGCACGATAGTAGAAAACCTACAATTAAATATTTTAATCACCTTAACAGTATTTCTTAAGGAAAAAGAACTTCAGGAGACCTCTTTAGAAAGCGAGTGCTCCCTCACAACATTACACATACTAGTGAAATAATTTTAAAATAAAAGGGTAATCTAAATTTTATATTGCCCTGGATGTAATAAGTTCCTGGTGAGAATAGTAATATTGCAGTAAAATATGAAAGTGCAATGCGTTTTTTGATTACATCAGGGTTTTCTATTTGCCACTTTAATCCTTAGAATTCAGCTGTTCCCTGCTCAGTCCTTTTACATCATCCTTAGCTAATCTGTCAAACATTTCAGACAGCCAAACCAATTTTCAGATTGTTTTTGGACTTTGCCACAAGCACCGTATGCTGTTAATAAGATTTTCATTTGGAGTGATGCCATGTCGTCCATGTTTTCTGTCGTATATAAATACTGAGATTTAATGGCTTCAGGTTTTGTTTAATGTTAACATCAACAATAAAAAAAGGGAGGTTCTCAAACGCCAAGCCCCATAGTGAAATGCGCTACTGACAGCTATTTGCAAGGTTAATGTTGTGGAAAACAACATCCATCTTTGAAACAGTTTCATTAGCCCCATACAGCTGACCTCCCCACATAATGTTGTCAAATGTGACGTGCATCAGATTATTGGGAATATGGAGATCAATAAATATGCAACACCAGCGCTCAGAACGCTCCTGGCATCATAGCCGTACAAACGCCATCTAACATCCCAAAGAGTAGCTGTCATCTGTCAAATCTACTAGCAAATAGACAGGCTTAAGGGGAAAGCTATCGGTAATAGTAAAATACGTAAGTAAAGATGAATTAGGGAGAACAAAGTCAAGGTTCTGCTACATTACCGTTCCAAACAAAAAAACTCTGGATAAACACTTCAGAGCAAGACTTGCCTTATTTCTTGCGTTAAATGAAAACCCCTCCACGATACAGCATCCACTCTGTTTGCATCTTCATGCGCCCACCCCCGTCCCCGGTGTCACCCCGGTCCCCCCTAGCTCACCCTCTCCAGGCCAGCCCACCCAGCAGCGCCCGTCCCGCCGCACCGGCTGCCCTGCCAGCCCCATGTCCCGCAGCCGGCAGGGAGCTCCGGTCCCCGCACAGCATCTGGGTCGGCAAAGGCAGAATAAGCTCCCAGGGAGAGGTAAGGTATGGCTGGATGTAACGGCCTCCACAAAGGTCAGCGTGTTGCCATGATAGAAAAGTAAATAATGAAAAATTAGTATTTCCTTTTAATTTTTGAAATAAATTCTATTGAGGCAGCATTCTTACAATTTATTCTGGTCTTAAACCAGGGTACAACTCAGCAGTAGTTACAGAAATCAAAGTGTATTATACCATCAACGCACTTTGGCTTTAGGTCCAAAGAGCTCAAGGTACAGAGCTGTGGCAATAACCAGGATTGAAGAGGGGGGTTGGGAGCCGGTTTTGAAAGGGAGGAAGAGCAGGCAGCGCCTTGCACGAGCCAGCTCCCAGTAATTTCAGCACGAAAGAAAAAAAGAAGATACAAAGATCCCTCCTACCTGGTCTTTGGCTGTAAACAGTTAGTGATTTGTTTTTTCCTTCTTCTTTTCTGCATGTGACATAGTTCTCATTACCATTTACTAAATAATTGGGCGGTAATCCTCCACTTACAGCTTTGGAGGCACTGGTTTGGCTGCCACACTGATGGAATTTGCAATAAATCAGCGATTCGAACTGCTCACTGAGAGGGAGCCGAAAACTCCCTCAAAACTCGCAGTACTTCAGGCAGGGAATGACATGCCTGTAAACAGTGCCTTCTGCGAAGCTATAGATGTATATTAAAGAGTTACCCTGAGAACATGCTGTCCAATTAAAGAGCTAACAGATCGGGGTAGGGTTTTTGTCCTTACGTGTTTTTAAAACCACCGCTCCTGTTGTGGAAGAGGAGAACAAACAGAAAGCAGGAAGGTATTTTTGAAGTATACAGTTAGAAGGTGCTTGGCTGATAATTTGCAACCTTGGTACACAACATACCTTTTAGCAAGGCTATTTATTTCTCGGGGAGAATACTACAGTACTTACGATAAAGGCCTCTGTTGGACCTCTTCATCAATAGCAAACCTTTAAGCACAGCACATTTCATAAATAGGAGTTCCACTAACACAGACTTCAAAAGGATAGAACCTGATAATTCAAAAATAGAGCTATATTAAGTGTTCCAACAGTCCATCCATAAAAGCAGCCTCCAAACGCCTCCTCTGTGCAGCATGACAGTCTATTAGAATAATAGCAGGGGAAAGCATAATTACAAGTAATCATTGGTTGGAAAGGAGCTAGTTGTTTTTGTAGAGTAAAATGCCTTACTGAACCCAGCAGAAAATGCAGTGCTGGTTCTAGCAATGAGGGCAGGTAGCCGCCGAAAATAATCAGAGCACAAACCCTGAGTGATCCGGATTTATTTTTTTAAACCCTTCCCATTTCTTAATATTTTCCCAGTGAATTGCACTTAATTTGCCGACACAGTTTAAGTCCAGTTACCATATTATTGCTGTTGGTTGGGCAGTGGCATCCCTCCTGCTGGAATACCAGCTTGGTTTTGGAAGAGCTGTGGCTTCGTGACTTTCTTCTTGTCAATGTGAAGATGTTCCTGCTCACTGCAGGGGGCTTGGACCTTTAAAGGTCCCTTCCAGCCCACCGTTCCACGATTCTGTAATTTTAAGACAAAACATCTCCACTGGCTGCAAATTTTAACACACGAAAGACTGTCTTTGCAGGCTATGAAGGTGGTTCAGTTACTTGCACGAGAAAGTTCAGAAGGGATTCATGGGTCTTCCCCCCTCCCCATCCATGCAGTGCTTGGGGCTATGTCTCCAAGAGCAAAAAGGAGCCCACAGGTAAAAGCAATTTCTGTTTCCATGTAGCTGAGCTCCAGAAAACCCACCTCGGACAGCTTCATCTCTCTTTTGTTTTCTGAGTGCTCTGCCTTCATTTCTACCTCTTTTATAGACCCCAGCCTCAGAGGTGTACCAGCCACCATGCTCCACCAGCTCAAAAATCTGGAGATTTGCTGTTGAATTCAGTAAAAGCAGGACTGTGAAGTTTATTCCTACAAATCAGTCACTGGAATTATTGTAACAGTTATTCTTGTTAGAGTTGTATATCTTAATAACCCCTGTGTAGCACAGCCAACCTGCTTACTCCAAAGCTCTAGGAGATCACAGTGGACACCGCGAGGCTAAGGAACCCAAAACTTCATTTGGCATTACATTCCTCAGCTTCCTCATCATTTTAAAAAGTAACACTTTTCCTCGTCACGAACGAGGCCAAGAATATACCTGGGCCAATTAAGCAATTACAATTATACCACCGTGTGCCAATCACTTTATTTATTTCGCTATTCCATGTAAAGAACCAGCAACTCCTTTGTATCCATCATGTAGAAAGCACCTTTGTAGACCAGCCTATATTTCCTTGCTCTTATGATAATGCTTTTAAGGTAAAAACACCTCTTTGTGAGGACAGTCCCATTATAAAGTGATATGCTTAGTCACAGCCAGCGCTTACTGAAAAGTTTCAATGTTCATTACATTAGCTAGTCTTAAAAATGGAATACAAACCACTTTTAATCAATATGTAGTAATAAATAAATATTAAGGAACTATACCACTAATGCACAGGTAGCCTAATTAAAGTAACAGCATTTGCTGCACTTACATACCTTAATTTTCCCTGCAAAATCCTTATTGAACCACTACTTTTTAAAAAAATTGCATTTGCAATTAGAAACACTGAAGTTACATTATCGATTTTCTGCTAAAAACCCTTTTAGTAAACAAGCACAAACTACATTCATTAAATGTAAGTGCTTGGAGCTATGGTGTGAAATTCAATTCAGCCATTATCATGAATTACACTGATTATTGCTGTAATTATTTTCTCTTGGATACAACTGCATTTCTGTTCCTTGCTAGTTGTGTTGGACATATAACCATGTTCATTTTATAGCTAATAATACTCAACTGTAGTTTCAGCAATTACTATCACTTATACAAATCATTAAGTTAAGCTATGGGTACCTAGTAAAATGAAAAAAAAGTAAGTAAAACATCCTTTTTTTTTTTTTTTACCTCTGAAATAACTAATGGCGTTGGCAACAGAAGAAAATTACTGATGTTAAATGATTTACATTACGAGAAGCGATCACCTGTGATACACTTTCACTGATATTTTGGTCACAGTGAACTCATAACTATCCATTTAAAATCTGCCAGGTGAACTATACCTTTGCCTTTACCACACAAGCTAATAGAATAATCCCTTTTTTAAAGTTTATCTGTTAAGAGAACAAACTTTTCTCAAGGGCCATTTACACACTGGCAGGCCCCGGCCAAAATTAAATACCCCAATAATCTGATCCATTAAAATAATTCATTTCACAGGTCATTTCAAGCATGGCAACCAAAAATGTTTTACAGTTAGAAACCCTTTCCCAAACCCAGTGACCGCAGCCCAGAGGCTGTATTGCCAGCAATGGTCATGGCTCTCCAGCCCAAAGGACACCCAAATCATCCAGCATTTTTTAGGACAAATCCATAGGTATCGATTTCAAGCACTGCTTGAATATGAAATCCAGTATCAGATCCAACAATAAAAGTGCTTCTCTGGAAAGGCAGTTATTTCTGGAACAGACGCTGTAATAAAGGTGATGCTCTTGAAAAGCAGTTATTTCTAGAACAGGGGGTAAAAGCAGTCGGGGAATAACACGCTGCAAACCAGTAAGGAGAGAGAAGCTGTTTGGCTGGTGGTATCACAGCACAGTATTATTTGACGGAGAGTCTCCTGGCACATCAGACGCTGCTGCAGGGAGAGCCGGGGTCTGCACACATACGTGCCTCTGCCTGCCGCTCTCGGGTCCAGCCACCCTGCCCAGGAGTGAAGCAATTTGTTCCCATTTGCCTGATATTCACATATAGCAGCATGGACGTACATCACATCAAACAGTGTTCACCAGGCAATTCACAAGCTACTTGATGTATAGAAAAAAATTCAATAATCATATACAGAAAAAATTACCAGGAAAGTGCTGAGCCGAGGGTCTGAAGCAGAGCGTGTGTGCTCTGCCACACGCCTAAGCCTGGCATAAATGTTGCAATCTAAAAGAGTCTGATGAATAGATGCTTCCCATAAAACTGGGACTAATAAGGGAAAACAAATATATGTGAAACGAAAAATCAATGCCTTTTAGTATGGGATGTAAAACTCAGGTTCAGCAATCACTGTTCCTCAAGCCAGACCCAGCAAAGCCAGGCTCTGGGGCTCCCAGAGCTGGCTTCGTCCAGTAGCTTCACTTGCATTTATGCAAATGCTTGCCCAAGTGCTCATGTCCCCCAGCTGACAGACTCTGCATTCTTACCCCACTTTACACACGCAGAAGCTTGGACCTGGAAGTATTTTTTAGAAAAGGAGACATTTATGCAACTTGTTTGCCATGTCATCGCCATTCAGAATATTTTTTGTTCTTCCCAAGTTTCCTCGACGTGTCTTGTAGGAAATCCTGTCCATAACTAACTTTGCACATGTTGTTTTAAATGAAAACCAAACGACACCAATGATCATTTGAATGTGACCTAGAATAAACACAAAACAAAGTCTTTTACTACAGACACGGTGGTTGTGTTAGCAAATTTCTGTAGCTTTATTGTATCTACTCCGATGTATGCATGAACAGAATCATTCTTCTCTAAGTTATATTTAAAATCTTTTTCCTTTTCTTTCTTTATGGCACAGGATATGCCAAAAACATTGCAAAACAAAACCTGATGTTTCTGTTACTTGCAGCCACCGCTGTATCCCACAGCATATGGGCTGCCACCACTACTAAAGACTTCATTATAACCTTTTTGCCTACAGCTGCCTTTCAAAAGCAATGAAAATGTCCACTGGGGCCATGAAAATTCTGCAATGAGATACAGTACGAGAGCAGTTTATTTCAGATTACCCCCAAAACTGACAAAGGGCTCCACCTCTCCAGCTATTTTCCAAGACATTGTCTGTGTCCTGACAGCAGCTCATATGCCCTTGTCTTGAGGAAAAGCACCCACAGCATTTTCCCTTGTAAATATGAAGAAAGAAATCTTGGAATAACAGGCAGCCAGCTAGGAGATCCCTTCCAAAACTATGGTTCTCCTGAAAATGCCACCAAACTGCACAGTGACCAGTGGTTTCTAGCTCTGCTGTTAGAAAAGTCCTTTAAACTATTCCTGCCTCAGTTACCTTCACTCATAACAGAGGAAAGGTGGTATCACCTTTTTCAAAGCAAGAGGAGTTTTACTACTGAAAAGTTACATCACTTTTGCTCTTTGCAGTAAAGATTAAATACACAGCAATCTCTGAACATACAGAGTAAGAAAAAATATGTTTGCTGTATCTGCAAAAATGCAAAAACTTTAAGAACAACTCATGCAAATTCTCTTAAGAAATAAAAATAACCACCTCTTCTCCCAAATCCAAGAAAGAGATTGGAATCCTGCAACAAAATTCAATGGAAAATTTTAAAACCACAATGTTCTTACTGGCTGTCCTGCTTGATTATGTATTAAATGATAAAGCGCCGAATAAATAGCAAGGAAATCCTACCCGAAATGCAAGCATTAAATACACAAGAAGGCGACAATGGATATTCCCAGCTATCTTCTTCATACAGGAATCTTTCCTCTGGCCACTTTGAAACCATGTAACATAACCTTCAAAGCAGGGAAGATGTGTTGTAGAGGTTCTGCTTAGCTAACCATGAATACTAATTGCAGGAAGAACGATCTGCCCGGGGCCGGAGGGCATGAGCTCAACCGAGGGACACAAAAGTTTCATGGTGCTGCTGGGAACAATGGAGCAGGGCTGCTCGGGCCGCCTAGAACAGCCTCCTGGAAAGGGGACACCTCCCAGACCTTCACAAAACTCTGGAGGGTAAGAAGAAATCTTATCAAACTAGCCTTGGAAAAGATAGGATGAATAACGAGGGTTTTCAAGTGTGCGTATCCATCCCTTTGCACGTGCCTATCCCCGCACCGCAGGCAGCACTTCTGTTACTCCGCCTGACCACGCAAAACACAGCTGGCCCCCGTCCAGCCGAGCATCCTGGTTCCTCTGCTGATGGGAGGGACGAGCCACTGCAGCTATTCCTGTGGGATTATCAAAAGCTCAGCAGTCCCTCCACCACATCCCACTGATTTCTTCTTCATTGGGAAGGTCGTACACAGGGGTACCTCCACCGCAGAAGGCAGTGCTGGCGCTGAGCAGAGCTTTGGCCGCAGCAGCCAAGTCTGGATTTGTACGTGTGCACGAAGGAAACTGAGTCACAAGTCAGCATCGCTGCCAAGGAAACACGACTAACAACCATCACCAGGCCAAACAAAACACCAAAGCTACAACCCCATCGCACCCAACGTTTAGTAAATAGGACCAGATCTGTGGATACAAGATCTGCCCCAAGCCCTCCTACGGTCCTGCCTGCTCCTCTGGCCCAGAGCTCACCAAACCTGGACTACCAGATCTGCTAACTTCAGCTAGCCTAAGGTCAAGCTTTTTCCAGACAGCTTGTTCGCCTCGGTCAAAGGGAAGGAGGTGCATCACTTGCTTTGGGACCTTCAGAGACCCTTCTCCAGGATAAAGCCTAGGAGCCCTGGTGGGGATGGCCACCTGTTAGCAGCATCTGAACTGAAACACTTCAGCCCAATGCCAGCTGTGGGGAGACGGGATGATACTCCAACCCAGGTGGAAAAAGGAGATTGACATGAAATTTTCGCAATAAATATGTGAGCCAGAGGTAAAGCAAACCTAGAAAAATCAGGAGCCAGTGAACTAAAACTGTTCTTTCAGCCTGTAGCCCAGCAAACGGAACGAGCAATGCAGTGACCTACAGGGATGGCCACCAGGTCCTGTTTGCTTGGTTTACCATAGGTTTGCCTCCAAGACCAACCCATGGCAAAGCTGGTCTGGTTTATGATGTCCCTGTAATGGCAGGTGAGACACCCGTGGTTAGTACCTGGTCTCCAAGTGCATTTTTAAGAGGCTTTCTGCACCAAGGGCAGAAATGGATGTTCTTTGCTTGGTAACTCAGGCGAAAATACTCTCCCTTTCAACTTGCAAGATGATGTGGCTGGCAGCTGCATTACGCACCTTGAAGCCAATAGATGTCACCATATCAATCCCACCCGCTCATTAGGGGCTCTGCACGTCATGCAGGCAGGGCAGGACAGATGTCACATCAGCACCCTGCGATAACACGGGCAGTCCAGGCTCTGAGGCTGGGGCGAGGGGAGGAAGACAAGGCAGCTTTCAGATCTGAGGACACCAGCTCCAGATCACAAAATCTCTGGACTCTGAGGTGGTGGAAGGGTACTGGGGACAGGGGGTGGCTGTGTCCTTGCGCCAGTGTACGCTACACCCTACGAGCTGCTGCTGACGATAGGGATGTTGGGCTCAGTGGACCTTAGGAAGACAGCATTCATCTTTCTTTCTTACAAATGACTCAGTTCTGCCTTGAGACAAGGAATGAGCTCAATGACCTATTTTCTAGAGCTCCATTAATTTGACAGTGCCAGATGAGAGGACAGTTTTAAAAGGTTTGATGTTCCTAGAGGGAGTTGCTCTCATTGTTTCGGATTCTTCTGTCCAGCGTTCAGAACTGCAGGACTCAAAAGCACATTGGAAACACCTGAAACACTTCCACAATTTTCTAATGAGTTTAATAATAATACTACTGGTAGCAGCCGTGTGATGCCTGCCAACCAACACAAAACGGCAATACTATCAGGAAAAAAAAAAGGAAGTTTCTATCTCTGGATCAGAGGATGTGGAAAAAAATCAGGGGAACTGTGCCTGGAAAGCCAGCCTGTAATTTTTCAAAAGCAATGCAAGTGTTCTCTGGACCTTATTTTCTAACATAGATTGGGATGGAATTCGCTGTGCCCTGGCTAAACCCTGCTCCCACTGAAAGCAAGAACAAACCCATGCTGAGTGCTTTTGGAAAGCGCAGCTATATTTTTAGTTTCCATTTGGGATGTCTGCAATGGGACTTGGGAGAAGCCAAAGCCAGACTTTCAGGCAATGACTAGGAAGTGAAGCAAACAAACACATAAACAAACCAAATATCCTGCTCGTCTAAAACAATACTAAAAGGGGTTTTGTTTTCTTTTCCTGCAAAGCTGGTGCTTGGGCAGAGAAACAGAGAGGATGGGAGAAGCTGGGGAGCAGAGTGTGTATCCCACCCCAGGAAAACCGTGCAAGTCAGTAGTTTTTATTGTGTAGGGCTCCTGGTGATCACGTAGGCAGATTAACGGACCAAGCCTGGCAGAAATATTTTGTGCTAGAGCTTTCCTATGAGATAAACAGCAAACTGGGAAGCACACCGTGACAACGCTGCCCACCATCAAAAGAACGGAAAACCTAATTAGAGAGAGAAACATCCTGGGATAAAGTCGATTCCCCTGACAAAACGTCCAGCTGCCCGTGGAAATGATATGCATGAAGGTTAGCGGGATAATGTTGTTAACTTAACCTGCTCAAACACATCTTCATAGAACTTTGCTTTTTATTTGTTATTAAGAAAAATTGCAGCTGAGGTTTTTCCTCGTTCCTTGTAGTACTTGGATCTGTACAATTGAACTACTTAAAATGACATTTATATGACTGCTAGCAATGGTTGATCAGTTAGTGTGACATGGTACAGATAAAAGCTCCAATTAGGCCTTAACTGTTTACTTAATAGAAAGACCTGTTAGGAACAAGAAGGATTGCCTGTTAGCAGAAGAACAGAACTTTTTCATATGGCAGATTATTAGTATTCTTTAGATTCACACATAAACAAGGCTGAAATGCAATTACATTTTCCACAAGGACCCAAATGCTTTTAACCTTTTCAAGGTAAAAAGAGAGGGAAAAAAAATGCTGAAACTGCTGTTGAATTAGGTCCAGCTAGCTTTTTTTTTTTTTTTTTAAGTTTTTGTTTCATTTTAATAATGGTTTGGTCTGTTTCACAGCCTGTGGCCTCTTCAAACCTGCTATTTTTAAAGATATAGCAGATGCTTCCTAAATGGAAAGGAAATTGTAATGATGCAAATCCCTATTCACATGATTTTCCAAATAGATTTAAGCACTACAAGCTGTATAGGGCAGGTGGGGTAGTGTTACTGACAACCAAAAAAGGTAAACTTGAATACAAATAGACAAATCAAGCACACATGTTCGTTTGGAAGTTTGCAGTCAGCTCCCCAATCTGCATCCCAGAAAATAAGCTATTACCGGCATTGAGTGTCCTTCTCAGCATCAGAAAGCTAGAAATTAATTTAATTGCTGAACTGCACCTAAAATCATCTGCTTTAAACATTTCAATTTGGCTTTAGTGTCATCAAAATCCCAAATATGTTAAAATTCTAATTTGCAAATGTGCTAAATTAACACTTTGAAACCACAATATTTAACCTGTCGGCTAATCTGATGTCAAGTGAAAACAAGTCAAACAACACAGAAATCATATATGGTACAAAAAGCCGTAGCAATTTACCTAAAAATCTTTCGTATGTGGATGCCATCAGGAATTCTGAAGTTTGGTTTCATCACAAACCCTATTATGTCTTTCCTCAACCCAATAATACATATAATCTGAAGGTTTTTTCATTTAGGAGTTTGTTGAAACATTCTTTGCTTTAGAAACATAATTTTGCGAACCTTTGCAGTTTTACATGAGCAGCAGGTTTGCACCCGAAAGCAAATTGGCTTCGTTTGGTGATGCACGCAGACATCACACAGCCCGACTGTGTGCCCAGTGCTGTCTTTGAGATGCGTGCTGCTCTGAGTGGTTAGTTGTCAGACTGGCCAGAATACTAGTTAAAATACACACACACCCCAATTCCTCTCCTCCCAAGTGTAATCTGACTTCATACCGACAGATAAGATGCTTCTTTTTTGGGGGGAATGGGAAGCAAAAAGGCAAAACACAACAAAACCCAAACGTGCATTAGCTGGCCAGGAGTGATACTGGCATCAGTAGAAGGTATTCTCACATCAAAAAGGAATTACAAAAAAAAATAAAACATGGAGCATTAGCCAAAAATGTCACTTTACAGAGGGTGTTTATAATTGCTATTTCTATGTAATATTAAGATCTTGAAGGAAGCAAGCAAGACAGAAACTCAGCTTAAGGCTTTTGATAAACTTTTCTCAAAGCCACTCAGAAGAGGTTGTTATAAAAGGCAGTGAAAGGTGAGAAGTAACATATTGCTGTGGATCAGAAAGTCATTTGCACTGATCAAGTTCAAAGAAATATCAGAGAGACCTAGTAAGCAGATAAATTGGCTACATGACAGCTGTGACAGCCAATATTGATGAATGCAAGGCACAGGAAAAGCCATTTGAATTCATATGGAGAATTGTCTGTAAACACACACCTTATACTAAATTACCTGTGTTTAAAAAAAAAAACAAAAAAAACCACTATGCAGTACACAATCAACAGTGGTGCTAAAACCTTTTGGTTTAGACCATTGACTCTGTGTTCTTCAAGATCCTCGTGCAAGCTGGGGCTAAAAAATAACCTCTATTTTGCCATTTTCCAAGGGCCATTGCTGGCTGTACCGCTCTTCTTTGCTGAGCCACACGCCTCTGAAGGAACAAAAACAGTGACGGCTTCGTTTGTTTTTAACGTGAACATGGAATTGGATTATTGGTGTGTGCAAGTGATGATCATTAAAAAGTTGCGCAGGCAATTTTGGGGAAGAACAGAAACAGCACAACGAACGTCCATCCTAACTGCTCAAAACGAAGCCTGTATTTCACTCAAAGACCAAGTAAAACTAATTAACATCAAATAGTTTAGCAACAAAATCTTTAACAACTACAAGAGAGCTTTTGTTAACCAAAACTTTTTAGCATTTTGTAGTTTTTAAGCTGGAGGTGCCCAGGCAGACAATTCATATAATCTCATTAAATTGTTTTCCTATTCAGTAAGTTTGCATAATAATTGTAATTAAATATGTAAACAAGCAGTAAGGAAAATATAAACATTTACCTTACTGGTTAGAAACAGGTAGGATCCCAGTGCTCTGGAAACGTAGCACATCACATCCCTGTATAGCCAACCATATTTTCGTAGAAAATCTTATTTTTACTTTACTATTCTAGATGCAAAACAGCAGCAAAAACGAGGTCTACTACAAATGCAGATGTTCCTGCCATCTAACCTTATGCAAACAAATAGTTTCTAGCACATGTGGCATCACACACGGGCACGTAACCGTGGGCAGAATCAGGCTTGTAGAAAGGAAATAAGAGTCAAAAAAGAAAAACGTCTGTGAACTCTTGATCGGCCACTACAGACAAGACAATGTCCACAACTCGTTGCCTTTCAGATCTTGTTGTTTCCTCTAACATCTAACTAAACGTTTTCCAGCTTTTATTTATAGGGTTCTGTGAGACTGAATGTTTCTCTATCAAATGTAGCAATACCAACAGGAAATTGTTTTCTGGGGAAAATATTTGTGTTTATTTCAAATTTTATCATTTTTCATTAAGCAGCCTTAAATAGGAAGCTTACTATAGACAGAATTTACACATTTAGAAGGGAATTAATAAAGTTTGCAGTTTCATAACTTACATTGAACTTGTATTGACAGGACATATTAATAGAACGTATTTAATCTGCTACAGCTGCTTGGTTTGTTTGGGCTTCTGCTTTTACAACAGATTTCGGACTGTTCCTTATTACCCTCTGGCATCTGAACACTGACAAGAGAAATGGCTTTTTGACTGAAATACGACAGAAGACCTCTAGTTCTAAGTACTTCTAATTAGTTTCTAATGTAATGGTGCCATTAATGGAAGGATGCTTCCTTAGCCTAAAAACCTCTTCCCAGAAAATTTTCAGGGAAAAGGGAGTTGCAAAGTCTGGAGCCGGTGCTGAGCTGGGGAGCAGCTTGGGTTCCCCTTCAGACTGACATGATTCACGACCAGCAGGGCTGGAGAGGCACCATCCCTCCTCTGGCAGCCCCCACCTTGCCAGGGTGGGATGCGAAGGGCCAGAGTACCCCCATCACAAAACATGACACCCAACTAATGGTTACAAATGTGTTTTCAAGATGAAGGAGGGGGGAAAAGGGCTTTAGAAAAGCTTCTATTCTACTGTATGGGAGAGCTTTTGTCTTTTTAAAGCAGCTTTTTTTTTAATCATCTCTAGAAATACCCCTGTTCAAGACTACATTAGAAACGCTGGCTCAAATAGCACAGTTCATTTCTTATGCCAAAATCAACAGCAGCGTTTCGCAAGTGGTGGCCAAATAAAACAAGGCAAGGATTAAATCAATTTAACACCTTCTAGGGTTTCTACCAAGCGCTCCTAGAGAAAAGCATGGTTTTGTTTTCCTGGCTGTCTGCTTCCTTCGGTCTCTCTCTAATTTCACCATGCCTTCTCTGCTGTGACTGCTCAGTGTTGTGAACGCAGCTGGGCAGACCCGAGACAACAAATCCCACCCACAGGAACAGGGGGCTGCATCCTCACCGAGAGGGAGATTGTGCCTGGGCTGCCACAAAGCCCAGCCAAGGAGAGAGCTGTGCAAGAGTCCAGCGGGACGAGGGGGCCGGGACCATGCCCCCATGCCCCAGCTCGCTGCCTGACGTGCCAGGTGGAGGTGGCCAAGGCTGGCACTGGGGTCAGGCTTCTCCTTCCAGCCTCCAGCTACTCCTGCTGCGAGCAGGAATGGGAAGGAAGGGCGCTGCTGTGCAGCGGCTCCGCCAGCTTCCAAAAACCATCTTGATTTTGTCTGTCACAGAGCATGTCTGTGCTGGGACAGCAGCTACTTTTCATAGACCCACGTTGCAATCACCAGCACCCACTAACTCAACCCCACAAGGCTTTCACCCTATTGGATAGCCATCTACTTAAAATCAGACACTTTCACATGCCACAAACATGGGCGTAAGCAGAGACAGTCTGTAATGACAGAGCACAGTAGTTTACTTCTTTTCACTTGATGCCAAAAGTAAAATAAGTCAGAATCCAGACCCAAAAATATGTGCAGTACCCCTAGTTTTCTTTAAATTCCCAGCAATAATAACATTGGCTTCCTTTTCCAAATGAAGAAATTTCCCAATATTGGCTCAGATGAGACATCTGGCTCTGTCCAAGTGGCTTCATGCTGATCCAGAGCATTTCAGTGAGAGCGGAGCCCACCTAAGGACGCACCTCTGCTTTCAGCGAGGTCTGGACCATGCGATCTTCTAAATGAAATCGTTCTGTGATTCGATACAAACGCAACATCAGGAATGGGTGACAACCTTTCCTTCATGCTTACTCAATGCAAAGACCACCAATACACAACGTATGCCTGGAATTTAGCACCTGCCTGGGCCCCTGGCAACTGAAATTCCTGATGTTATGCACTTCCACCTAGCTCTTGCCTCACGTTTACCTCCTGAGTAGGTCTGATAAGGTTCCCACTTCTTTTTAAAGCTGTCTTGGTTGAGGTTAAGGCACCTCTCTGCACCAGGGAGTAGATGATGAAGACCTTCCCTTAATAATGTGTTGTCTTTCCTTTCACAAATTCTTTTCGAAAAATACATTGCTTATCTGCATATTTAATAACATACTAACAATACATTCTATATATGTTAATTTGCTGTTAAAGAAACACTTTATGAATTAAGGGGGGGGGGGGTAAGTCGGGGGGTGGGGTCATTCATGCTTGTTTCTTTACCGATAACACCTCTGGTTTCTATGAAGATAAGAATTAATACTAGGTCAAACTATGAAGTTAGCTCTCAAAATAGAAATTACAAAATATTCCCTCCCCCCAGGTGCTTATATCGTCCCTGTAAAGTTAGTTGGAAGGATTTCACCCCGTAGTTTGCGACTTTCTAAGACATTAAGAAATAAAGAAGCAAGTCTTCAGTAGGAACGCATAGAGAGCATCACCCTGTAGTCAGTGGAGATGGAGCCGTTACAGGAGCTGGTGATGTGAAATAGGAGCCAGCAGGTAACGCTGGCTCACCAACGCTGGAACCACCCCAGCCCCCCAGCCTGAGGGCACAACTCATCTGCTCTCCTGGCTTCTGTCCTCAGCACAGAGGCATGAGAAGGGGCCTTGACTTAGATCCCCTGAACACAACAGGAGGAAGAGGGTTTGACGAGTCATACTTGGTTATACACCAAGCAATGAGCCAATTAGGGCATGAGAAAAGGTTTTCCTCCTTTCTTCCTCGCTAGACCGAACCTCCCCTTGAGGCAGAAGTCTCTGCTTGAAAAGGAATGCACCGTGCAAACCCGTGCTCCAGGTAGTGCATTCGCAATGAGATGTAAAGTGACATCCATCTTGATTTAATGCGGCCTAAGAGCCATCAGGATTCTGAGCAGCACTTGGACACAATCCAAAGGTGATGATTATGCATTGCAGGCCTTAGAAACATGTCCCAAGACCACAGCTCTCTCCTTCCCACCAGTAAGTAAAATATATCCCAGAGGCTTCTTTTGTTATACAGCAATCAGGTTCTCCAAATCCATTTGCTGGCTGCAGTGCATCTCATTTCCCCGTTTCTTTCTCTTCCACCATGCTCACTGATTATATTCAGTCCTAACAGCTGCACCTCAGCCAAAAATCAAACTTTCTGCCGAGAAGCTAGGCTTCAGAGATGAGAAGGCGGCATAAGAAATATCAAAGACAAAAGGCAACCAAGCCTTTTGCTCCTGCCTTAGCGTCAACATGATAAATCAGATCCAAGCGCTGCCTCTCACGCTTCCCTACGCTTCTTCCCACAAGTAATATTTGGATTAAACTAACTCATACACATCTTATTATTTTCTTTCAAGCTCTTAGTCTGGCTTTGGGGGGAAAAAAAGCGGGGGGAGGGGGGCGCAGGGATGTGGTTCTGACACTTTCAACCAGACAGAGCCGGCCATGGGGTAGCACCGGACTCTGAATTTCTTCTGCTGTAAATGTACCTCATAATTGAGTAAGCATAAGGGGAGGGAGGCACAGGTTTGTGTGCATCTGTGTGCAAGGGTACACATGAACTTTCCTCTTGTCTTAGCTTTAAACTGCTAGAGAAAATCTTCAAAATGGGCAACAGTCGCAATGCAATCAGACAGTCTGTCTGCAGCAGAACGATTTAATTTGGTCCTGTTGCCCCTTCTGAAAAATGATGTCGACAGAAGATAAGGAGACAGAGAGTTTAAAATTGTTCTATCAGAACCAGTTGCCTGTTAGGAAGCTTATTTGAGGCAATTCAAAATTGTTCAGTTTTTTTTATAAGGCGGTTGCCCATCAAGAAGACTGTTTGTAACTCAAGTAAAAGCTAAAATGGTTTACATAGCAGGAATAGGTACCGTGGATTTGTACATATTCTGTACAACAGACCCTCGTGTGCATATTTCCCTTATCTTGTTTTATTGTTTCTTCTGTTTACTGCTGAAGTTTTTCCTTCCTGAGAGCCTGTTTATTAGCTGAATATAACAGGAGCTGCTTCATTTTTATTTTCCAAGGCAGGCAATTCAAATAATCTCAGAAAATTGTTTCCCTATTCAGTTAGGCTATATAATAACGCAAGACCAAATCTCGTCATTTACTAATGAGCTGAGATGGATTTACTAGGGGAAGACTAAGAGGCTGATATGGCTCTAGCTCATCCTCTTCAGCGCCACACAGAGCGGCATGTGCTTGGCATAGGGACCGCCATCAGCCAAGGATGAGGGCACTCATTACTAAATGCAACCATTCCCTCCTAACCCGTACCTTACGATGGTCATTTTATTGTTTTGATATTATTTACACACCTGTGCTTGTTCGTGTTAAAGAAAGTAGACCGGAGATACTCAGTGTATTATTCTATAAGAAGCAATGGCATTTGGCAGCATCCATGCCCAGCCAGGCCAGTCCTCTGACTCTCTGGGGCACGTCTCAGCAGCTGAAGGAGAGCTGTGGGTAATGCCAGCCAGCAGAGCCTGAGGAGCTTTCTTCCCATCAGGAACTGGCCAAAGAAAAGAGGTGAAGCCAAAAGTCGGGAACGGCCTTGCACCCTCCAACCTTTCTTTGTTCGTTTCCTATTGCTGTTTTCTCTGTCCAGTTCCCTTTCAGTGGAACATCACCTCGAAGCTTTGGGGGGCTCACAAAAAAAAAAAAAAATCATTATTTTGTTAAAAGTAGAGTTGGAAAGAGCAAAGCCAAAGTAATTAATCTCTTATATTAGCAGAGGTCTTTTCCATCTGCAGGTCTTTACATCTGAGCTCCTCCATTAAGTTCTTAGTAGACCACAACACCCAGATCCCAGCTGTCACCAGCACTGTTCTTCCACCCATCTTGGCCATCTGAAGGCAACGTGCCTCTGCTGAGCGAGGACTGGATAGAGACTTCTTTCAAGACCCATTTTGCATCTGCGCATTAAAGGGAACATGAACTGACGGAGGAGCAAGGTAACCCAGACAGCAGGTGTTTGCCAGAGTGTTTGCTCATGGAGATAAACCAGGGGCTGCGCTGCGGGACCCCCAGCCAGCCCCACTGCGGCTCCCTCACCCGTGTCCCTGGCAGGGCACCGAACCAGCCGGGATGCTGCCAGCACGCTCCCGCCCTGCTGCGATCACAGGGATTTCCACACCGACTCACAGAAAAATAAAAAAAATGCTCTTGTGGACCAGCTCTTCCTCCAGAAAATGTACTTCTCAAAGTTAACCAGTTCAAGGAAAACCCCTGCAAGGGCATTTCATCCACATAAACACAGACCACCAGGTGCGACACCACCTCTGCTGCCTCATGAAATGTATTTGCACAGAAATTAATGACTTCTGCAGAGCGTGTTACGTTACAGGCTAGCTAACCCCATCGGCAGAAAATGCAAAGATCTGTGCTGTCCTGTTGAACTAAGGCTGAGCATCTTCAACTTTAATGGAGCACGATTTGTGCCTAGAAAGGATAACAGCTATTAAGTAAAAGACTAATGTTTATCAACCGAAGTAATTTCTATTGATGCTTATTAGCCATTCAAGACTATATGGCCTACCCAGATATATTTTATTGTCTAATGTAATAAAATTTTCTGTATCAGATCTTACCATTCAATAAAATTGTTCTTTAAAGAAGATTCGTTTTATAAAGTTAGTCCACTAAAACTGAATAAGGCATGAGACACTGGTGAGGCCATTCAGATTCAGACCAGTTACAGACCTGTAACTCAGTTTGTGTGTAGATCGTAGACATCAGTTATGGGTTTGATCTGTGCATGTTTGGAATATCAGTGGAGAGACAGCCGTGAAAACATTATCATACACGCTGCCCCACACCGACATGTTCTTCATAAAGGGGGAGTCCTAGGTGGATTTTGTGGCTGTGAACGGCACACAGGAGAAACAAGGTACCAAAGAGCAAGGTCTCCTCACTGGTCAGCAGTCTCCTGTTCAGCAAAACAAGAGGAACTGTAGTTCCACACACAGGTTTGCTTTTAAGGACCTCACAGCGACGGTTGTCTAAGTTCCTGGTCAGTACAGCCACACCGAGCCAGAGGACAACTATTCAAGAAAGCCTGCAAATAGGGGCCAGCGCCTCCCTGATTTAGGGCAGCCCTGTGTCCATCTCCCTGCTCAGGGCTGCACCGGAGCCCCTTAATCCACCCACAGAGAGCGTGTGTAGAAGTGACATCAGCCCTTGGTCACCACTCCTCACGCCTGGATTTAAGGCAGCGAGCACGATGCTTTCTTCACCTCTTCATCCCTGAAGTCCTTAAGCATTTCCCTCCCCTGCCAAAAAGCTGAGTGCTGAAGGTTTCTCTATGACCAAGCACAGAGCAATGCCAGAATGAGGGAAGTGCAAAAGTGGCTCGCATAGACTCATGGAAAGGAACATTATTAGATCACCAAGTCCACCCTTTTTCAGAGGACAACACAGAATTTTGTACAGAGTATATTGAACCTAATAATTTGTGTTTGACAAAGCCTTGCAGCAAGAAGCTGAAGCCAGATCTATCCACGTTTGAAGGAAGAGCCCGGCTGGCTGCTGGAGCTTATGACAGAAAGGTGTGGCGGATTGCCTGGCTCTTTGCATTTCCAACCATGTCTGATCATCTCCCAAAGACTAGCACTAACCAAACACAAGTCATTTGCCTTAATTCAAAACAGGCTGAAGTTCTCTGTAGCCTGTTTTACACAGGATGACCTAATCAAGAAGATAACCTCATTCTGCACCTTATCCTACAAACATCACCAGCATATCCTATGGCAAAGGCTGCCACAAATTGGTGCAATATCACTGTTCAAGGCATGAACGTGGAAGAGCCCAGGGTCTGATCCTGCATCTCACAAGGCCAACGCACGCTTTTGTCGTTGGATTCAATGTGAGCAGAAATGACGCTAAGATGTTTCCAGTTCAGATGTCAGCTATTAATTTGGATGATGGTTATTTGATTCCAAAGAAAGTCAGTGGAATCAAGTTAAAAAGACAGAGATATATTCATATATCCTTAAACCGGGAGACACCACAACTCACTGATAACCTAAATTAGATTGAGCTAGTGCTATCTCTAATTAGGATCTTTCCCTATGAACAAGGGAAGAGGACAAAGTGAATTACCAAAGGAAGCAGCACATACATTGGCTCAAAACAATAACCAGAAATGTTAGCTTCCACGTCAAGATGTCAAGGATGGAGAAAAAATGTTTCAAAAATTATGCCACTAAGAAAAATCTGAAACTCTTCAGAATTAGAGAGACTCACTAGAAATGTTGGTGATATTTATTAACTAATTAGCTAAATGACCTTTGCGTCATTTATACACACAGTTTTCTTTCATAAATATTTCATGAATTACATGTAATTATTAGTAACATCAACTTTAGTGAATTAATTACTGCCAATTCCTATTAATAAAATGCATCTTGTAATAAATAATGTTAGTTTATTACAGAGTATTGGTCTCGGAGGTATTCACATCTGTCAGTTGCCTTCTACTTCAGGCTAAAAGAAAGGTAATCAAATAACTGTAATTATTGTACTAAATATATCACCGTTTGTTTAAAACGTCAATGGGAATGGATAAAGGCATTTGTAACAATCTGAACTGAGTATACTAATCCGCAGTGGTGTAAGTGCACATGACAGAGCGCCACACTGCCATCAGGGTACGGCTGGTGGCTGGGGCTAACAGACAGAAATGTCAACAAATGGTTATTTCTGATTTACTAATGGGGGGTCTGCCTATAGGCCTTGGCTTGGAGCTACTCTGAGAAAGTAACAGGGAATTTCATCTGATGGCTCCTAACGAGCCCTTGTGAAAGAGGTTGTTGTGGTTTAACCCCGGCCGGCAACCCAGCCCCACGCAGCCGCTTGCTTACTGCCCCTCACCCAGAGGGATGGGGAGAACAATCGGAAAGGAATGCAAAACTCAAGGGTTGAGGTAAGAACAATTTAATGGGTAAAGCAAAAGCCACACAACAAGCAAAGCAAAGCAAGGAATTCATTCACTGCTTCCCACGGGCAGGCAGGTGTCCGGCCATCCCCAGGGCAGCCGGGCTCCACCACACGTAACGGCTACTCGGGAAGACAAACGCCACAATGCCAAATGTCCCCCCTTCCTTCTTCTTCCCCCAGTTTAGACACTCAGCATGACGCCGTATGGTATGGAATGTCCCTTTGGCCAGTTGGGGTCACCTGTCCTGGCTGTGTCCCCTCCCAATTTCCAGTGCCCCCCCAGCCCTCTGGCTGGCAGGGCCCAAGAAACCAAAAAGTCCTTGATTTAGTATAAACATCACCCAGCAACAGCTAAAAACATCAGCGATTTATCACCATTGTTCTCACATCAGAGCCAAAACACAGCACTGTACTGGCTACTCAGACGAACGTTAACTCCATCCCAGCTGAAACCAGGACGGGTTGCCACATACTGACTGACGCTACCACAACTGGTAGCATCCGAACCAAAGTCCACCTTCCTCCTGCCTTGCAGATGACTACCAGGCTTTCACCAAGCCTGCATGCAACCTGCGATTCCCCAGGCTGAGGCCAGGCTGCAAGGCTCACCCTCAAGCAACGCTGCTGCTTCTTCACGCTGCCCCGGCAGGTGGACCCTTCCACAAACAGCTGCTCCTGGCCTGGCACATCTGGCAGGCACGGAGAGCAACCGTCCTGCCAGCTGGCTCAGCCGCGGCATAGAGTCCCCCAGCACAAACAGGGAGTTTGGGTCTGTTGATCGCTGTTTCCACACAAGAATAAAGTAAAGTTTACAAAAGTAAGTCTCCAGCACTATACTGTTCAGGACTGCTCATTGTACATATCAGCTTGCCCAAATGCTGGCAAGCAAGACAAGCTCAACTTGGTGACACCCATGAACATTTAAACCATAAATCACTGTCATTTTTCATGTTTTTATACTGAAGCCTTCCAATATGGTTTTATCTGAAAAGGACAATATGAGCAATTGGTATAGATTGGGTTCCCATCCTCTTTTACTTTTTTCCTTCATCAGATTCCTAGAGCAAAACAAAAAGGAAAACTAAGATGGAGACCAAAATGGAAAATCCAAGCACTGTACCTCAGGAAAAAATAGTACTTGAAAAATAGCAAAACACGTACTGGTAAGCCCAGCCCCCTCTATCAGTCTAACTGACTTTGTTCCCTTTCTGCTCCCCAGGTGCATCTCAGCGGTTGCACACACCCCCTACACCGCGCTGCTGCGTGGTTACTGTGATTGATGCTTCCATCCCCAGCCAGCTACATGATGAAGCTGTTGTAATCCCTGTGCTACCATCCCTCAGACTTCTACTGGTAGGAAACACTACACAGAGAAAACTGCAAAGAGGACAGCAGAACTTCCAAATTTCCCTGAATTTAGCTTCTGGCACAGGGATATTTGCAATGCCAGCATTCCCATGGCAAACGTGGCCTCATCCCCCGAGTCTCTAGAGCTTCGTGGGAGCCTCTGCCAAAACCATATCCTTTGGTTCTGCCCTCCCCTCGACTGCTCATCATTTATTCTGAACAAATCCTGCAGTAATTCAGAAGGGGAAGGGATAATTACTGCTTGGACAGGAAAGCCCACTGTCTCAGGATCATCTTTCCCGCCCTGTGCCTAAAGAGGTGCAGAAAGCAGCACAGCTCAGCCTGCGGCACCCTGCTCCCTGGGCGCACCAGGCAGCCAGCCTGCCTCCAGCCCTCCTGCAGCGGGGGGCAGGCGGGCACCAGCCAGATCCCACCCACTTGGGAACTCTCTGTTCCCAGAAAATGGTCGATGCACCCAAATGCCTGGGACTCCGGACTCATCTCTTGTGGCGTAGGGACGCGCCTGGCTCAGCTCTGTTTGGGTACCAGCTCCTTCATCAGCGACAGTCCAAGAATATCGAAGCGGACTATGGCCACCTAGGAAAGCTTCCAGTGGGAATGGGCAGGTGACATGCTCAGGAGATCTTCTGGAGCCTGGGAAAAACTGGCAGATACTCCTGTTCTGGGGTCAGCAGCTCGACACACACCAGGCAACATAAGGAGTGCTTGCAGATTTGCAGCAGTGTGAAACGGTAGCAAAATAAGCCTGACTATTTTTAAATGTGAAAGCGAATCAGTTGTGGTGCTGATCATTACCTCCCATATCATACCTGCTACCTTGATAAAGCTCTGCACGTCAACAGTTGTGGCAGCATCAAGTCCTTCCAGCAGAGTTCACAGCTGAATGTGGGTCACCACAGCCGAGACGGGTAGAAGCTTCTCCACTAGAAGCTTTTTGTTGTTGTTGTTTTAAGAGAAAATTGCATATATTAGGCAGGCTTTGAAGTTACTACCAGACCGTGACAACTGGAAGACATGAGCAGAACATTAGAGTTTGTTTTAAAGACGAGGCAGGTGTTGACCTGCTCAGGTCTATCAAAGTGCTTTGGCTTTCAGAAACTTTGAGAAACTTAAGAGAAAGTAAAGCACCATCAGATTTAGGTACCTCCCAAAGTACTGCAGCAGTTGAGAGGGTGTTTACATTCCTCATGAATACCGCTTAACACAAGTGCACTAGTAAGAGAAGGCACTTTCTCAGAGCGTTACTTCTGAGACTGACTGGTAAGAATAATTCCCATCACCAGTATCATCTGGTCTGAGTGTAAATTCCTCTGTTTGGGTGCTGCCTTGGTGGGGTTTTGTAGTTGGAGCACAGATCTCCACCAGGACTTCCCAAACTGTTGTTGCAAAAGCAACAGCTGATGGACAACACCTGTAAATCGGACTTTGTATTTTGAAATTTATCTCATTGAACCTCGGTATTATAAGGATGTGGTTGCCTCATTTGTTGAAACGCAATAAGCTTTTAATGAATGCGTGTCCTGCCTTCCTGAGACTATTGAGGGAACGTTTTTACTCAAAGTTGACACCCATGAAGTATAACCACCAGGCAGCAGGTTCCCCTTCCCAGCAGGTCCGAGTCTCTGCTCAGAGCTGCAGCAGATGGAGGTAACCGGTCATAGCCAGACAGCTTGAAATCACGTAACACAAACGTACCCAACTTGTTTCTTTTACCCATCAACCTCACTAGGGCAATGTCTTAATGCTCAGGTTTCATTTATTCATTCCCTGTTCTTTGAGGTAGCCTTCCTCTATATTTATATACGGTGGTGCAGGCAGGAATAGGAGATTTTACCGCTGCATGGTAAAGAATTTTTTCAGGAGCTTCTTTAATTTCCCCGCACATTGTAGAATAGTACACTGCAAAATTGAGAGGCACATTTCTGAAAGTTTGAGGGAAAGAACTAGGAAGAAAATGGAGAAAATCTAGCTTAACGACTCTTTCAATTTTGAAAATTGCAATTTGACAGCAATCCTGTGGGCTGGGAAATAAACGTTCGTGCCTTTGCCTCTATAGTCACTTGATTGATGTCAAATTGCTTAAGATGAAATAAAGAGTGAGATGCAGTCATATTTTTCCAGCTTCCTTCTACAGAATTGGGGTCACAGTATTTGGGATCAAAAAGTTATTTATGACATTTATTTTCTACCGCTGATTGCACTTTAGCCTCTCAAAATCTTGGTTTTATCATGAAGATGGGCCTTTATATTTAGAACTTCCCAGCACCATGGTTTCTTAGACAGAAAAAGTACACTTCTGATGCGGGAGCCCACCGTTTTTGAGACAATCCTTCCACCACTACACATTCTGATGCTGACCCTACAAAACTCTCAAATGAACATATCTGAAAGCACGTCGGTGGCTCGTTGACTTCAAAGAACGTACATGCCATGCAGTCACGTACAGGAATATATGTCTTCATATCAATAGAAGTTCTCCCATGGCCTCCTCTTACCAATACTTCTGTGCAGTTGCCACGATGAGCAGGGCAAGTCTTCCCAACTGATTGCAAAATAAAAATCTCTTCCAAAGAGAGCGAGCGAGCAACTTTGGTCACACTTTGGTGACAAACGTCGCCGTCCTTTCTCATGTTCCCGCCACAGCCATGCCTGCTAGACAACAAGGTTTTCCCCTGTACAACCAGATTTTTATCTTATTTTATTTCCTCCTGCAAGGTGAGTGCAGAGAGGAGCTGTGCCTTGCACATAAGGCCAGGAGTAACGTTTCTTGCGAAGGCGTTCAAAACTTACAACAATGCTGAGCCTGGCCACTCTATATTAATTTCAGCCTGCAGCTTTCACAGGGCTTTGCGGAGGAAATGGCTGTCATTAACGCCATTATTGATGGAGACTGATGTGGAGAAGGTAAAGTGACTTGCCCGAAGTCCACCGGCAAACCAGAGACACCCAGAACCCAGGTATCGTTTACATCATTACCAGGCATCAAAAGCTGTACGGCTTATCTCAAGCCACAGCAGAAGCGGGGGGGGGGGGGAGGGCAGAACCCAAGACAAAAAAGAATTAACAGGAATGCTGTGACCAATACCCTTCATATAAGTTTCTTGCACAAACAGGTTTTTATTTTACAATACTTCAAAAAACGGCCATAGTTTTTAGAACAGAATTAGATGTATAGAATTAGAACAGAAGCCTAGGCAGCTCCCTCATTTAGACTAAAAAACTTGGGTTTAGATAGCTAAAGGTAGGTGTGATAAATCCATCCCTAGATTTCCTATAAGAATTAGACAACTAAATGGGGTTTTTTAAATGGCAATTCAACTCCTAACGCAGAGATAAAAAACAATTTTATCCTCAGATGCTATTCCATTCATAATTTTTACAGCATTTGGAATTCAAAAACAAAAAAGCAGACAACAATCACCTTATCAGAATAACAGGAAGAAAATGAGACCAACAAAAGACAGGAAATTCAGAGTAATTAAAATTACTGTTGATTCTATTTTTACTGAAGTGAAATGTTGCATTATTGTTGTTCACTTCATGCATCCTACAGCTTTTCATTCATTCCAATACCCTAAATGTTATTCAAATGCAAGAAATTTAAGAAAGAAAAGCCATCCAGAACTGAAAACAAAAAGCCCCACACAGCATTTAATATCAGAAAATGCCTAAAAACAAATTTAATTAGTCACCAAGGGGGGGGGGGGGGGGGGGGGGGGGGGGGGGGGGAGGGAAGTGTTACTAAAACTTTATAAAGATAATTACCTGATATAAAAAGCAAGTGACAAGACCATTCTGCATCGGATACTATCCAGAAAAAAAATTAAACCTATGTTTCTGCTTCAATACCATCTAATACTAGGAATTGGCAGAAAAACATCTATTCTATGAATAATAGCTCAACAGTCCCAAAGGACATCAATACATGAATAAGAAAAAAAAAAAAAATCTCAAGCCTTTCTAAAATGGTGCTAATGCTCCACTGAAACTTAATTTTATAATTTACTGGCAGTCAAGATGGCAGGAAATAAAATAATTTGCTATATATTCTGCACAACAAACCCGCTGCTTTTCCTGGGAAGGGTAATTATTCCTAAAAAAAAAAAAAAAAAAAAAAAAAAAAAACGACATCTCATATTAAGCTAAAGTCTCATCAAGAAGAGAAAGAGTGCCTCATTACATGTAATTACCAGGGAATTAGAAACATCATTTAACTAAATGAGCGAATAATGCTCAGGATATTGAAGAAACTTGCCTGCACTTCTGCAGAGCACTCTAAGTCCCATTACAAAAATTGCACCTCTTTAATGGAATAATTTTAGGCCTTGTCTGCCTTGCTTTAAAAATAAAGAGCCTCAGAGAGGCAGAAAGAGGCTGAAACTACCATAAACAACTGTTGAAAAGAGCTGCAGAGTAGGAGTAGTCTCTACTGGATACCATGATTTAAAATGACTCATAATCTAACATAATCATGAAAATTAAACCTAAGGACTTGGGTGGGAGGATGGGAGAGAGGGAGGGAAACGAATTACCCTTTTTAATTGTACTTACTCAAGACTACAATGTATTTATAATTATACATTATAGATAACGGGTGAAATATTCTAGGTTAAAGGTAAATCTTACATAGAGGGATGAAAGGTTGCTGCATTAGAAGCCAGCTCAAAAAAAACCCAAGCCTATCTGCTGATAGATACTTACTGTCCTGCAATGCAATTCTTTTCTAACGGTAAAGAGTTACTAGGGGAATTAATAATGGCCACGATAATGCATTACATGCAAATTACATAAACCACAACCTCTATTTTAGGAATACCGTATCCGCCTGTAAAGGTGATTCTGATGCTGCAGTAACAAAAAACCTGGAAAATCTTGTTTGCCACCATTTTGACACAGGGGTTGATCCTGTGCCAAGAGAAACAAGGTTTTCCTCACTGATTTTAGCCAGAGGCATTGTCTTCAAGCCTTAAAGCAAGTCACTAAATTGAAAAGATCTCCCTCAAGTTCAAAAAGTTTTGGTCAGGGTATGATTCCTGGTTCCACATCACTCTCTGAGGAGCTAAATAACTGAAGTGGTGTTATAACATAAGTCCCACCAAAATGTCTTCAAGTTGATGCACAGGAAAAGCATCACTTTCTTTTTAATAAAACATCCTTAGAGAAATGAAAAATGTAGAGAAGTAAAACAAGAATAAGAGGATACATATCATACATCATCTGAAACATGTATGCTTCCTCTATTAAAATTTTCATCCTTCATTTCCTTCTCTCAAAAAAAAAAAAAAAAAAAAAAAAATCCCACACCATAGAGATTCTAGGGAAATAAGGGTGCCTCTTTCTCTACTGTAAACAGTTCCACAGCAGAACAAGATGTTAGCAAAACAAATACTGAAACAGAGGAAGAAAAAGGAACTCTAGCCCCAAAGTGTTGGATCTGGACATCTCCACTGAGTAAAGCAGGACAGCAGAAAATTGATGACTGCTGCTGCCTTTGAGATCATAAACATTTCAGGCTGCTTGCACAGGCTTGGTTTGCAATCAGAACAGCAAAAAAAAAAATCTTTGGCTTTTTTTTTTTGTTCTAGTTTGGAATTTTGATGGCGATTTAGAAGACAGTCCAGAAAACAGCTTGTGAAAACATGAAGGTTTTACTCAATGTCTCAATATGCCTGCCACTTAGAAGTTATATTTGAATTATTTCCGATTGTAGGAATAGAGGCTGAATGAAATGTTAAATATTTAAACAAAAAATTGTCAGTGACGTGGGGAGGGAGGGTAAACAGAATTATTTGGAAACCAGTGAAATTTCCAGAATGTGAAAGAAGCAAGATAACCACGGATGCCAAGGGAGAAGGGACTGGCTAATGCACAGCGTTAGATGACCAAGGTCATCTGAAGCTGGAACAAAAGCACGGGTGGGACCGCGTGCCCTGGGAGTAGCCCAGCGTGTAGGGAACTCCTGATGCTGGAAAAGGCACATGATGAGATGCACTAACCAGCACCCTCGTGCTCCCTGGCAGCCCAGCGGGCGTAAGCCCCTGTGTAAAGCTGCTGCATGCTCGGGGTGCGCACCGTTACCTTCTGCCCCGAGAGATGCAGCGGTGATGCGGTGGTGTCTCTCTGGGGGAAACAGCTTTTCAGGTGCATCCTAAAACTGCAGCATCTGAAATTTCAGTTGCAATTTAATTGCCATCAAGAACAAAGCGATGGCAAAAGTAGCCCTGAAGCACACCAGGGCGGTGTGGAACACCAGCATTAGGCTCACCAAAGGGAATAAAGAAGGTGGGTTGCATCCTTTTGAACCTACGTGACCAAACTGCGACCTGCAGCGGGCGAGTCCTGACACTGCTAAAGGCTCTGCAACCTCAGCTACTGCTTAGAGAAAAGTCAGGTTTTACCCTGTATTTGGACACTTGCAAATAACGGCTGAAGTTTCATCCTATGCTGAACTGACCAAGATCTTGTCTATCATGGATACCTCAGCAAAAGGCATTGTCCTTACAAAGTAATTGAAGAAGGCTACTGGAGGGTCTTAACCTTAATTGATTTTTTTTTTTTTTTAATTCCAGTTCCCTAAGGAAATGAGATTTGTGCAATGAAATTGTCTCTGTCTGTCTGCCCCGTCCCCTTCTCCTCTCATCCCGCTAATAACTTCGGGACTGATTGACCAATTACAGCTGAGTTGGACAGAGGAAGGAGGTCTCGAAGAGATCAGATTCCTGTATCCCTCCTGAAAGCAGGCAGTCAAGCAGAGGAGACAGCCTTTAATAACGTGCCCAGGAGGGCTGGGCCAGGAAATAGACCTGGGAGAAGTTTCCTCCTGATTATGGAAGAGTTTAAGTCTGAACTTGATTTCTCAGGTGTCTGAGAAGGAACAACCACACCACCCAACTATGCAGAAAATCAGACTTTGTTCTGCGACTCGCTGAATTACTTATTCGCTCTCTACATCAATTCAGTTTTTCTACGGATGATCTCGATGCCAATACAAGAAGAAAGAAGACACGGTAGAGATCAGGAAAGAAATATGACTTTGATTTGCAATTGCAGCCTCCATATCGATTTCCACCTCCACCAAAAAAAGATGTAATTCCAAAAATTTCCTTCCCCACCCCATCCTTAAATATCTCACTTCTAACCCCATTATCTGCCTAATTAAATTTTGGATGTATAAAACTGTTAGACCCATCTTTCGGGAGACTGTACGCTTTAATCGCAATTACATGCTGCATATTTCATGATATATATCTTTTGCGTATAATTAGGAATAAAAAATGTAATCCCAAAAAGATGTTTAATAATTTAAATCCTGAGGATTTGATTAAAAGGATTTGAGGATTGCAGATGACAGGGAAAGAACAGTGACTCCATTATAACCAAGGGGGAAATTCAAGGATTTAAGCACTTCTTTTATTTTTCAAACCAAGCACTATGGTCTTAAAACCCAAAGATTTTAAACAGGAACGGATAGATACATTTCCCCAGATATATTCCTGCCATTTAGTTTATGGTATAGGACCAAGGTTTTTGCACAAAAAGCCAGATGTTTCATTTGAAAAGTTTGTCTACAAATATTTCTCACAATGTTTCCCTCCAAAATCTCATTAGCAGAAATTAATGTACGCTGACAGAACCAGGGCACTTCTCTTACCGCTCAGGCAGCATCACCTTCCAGCGATCGTGTGCTTGTAGGACCCTACATAAAGGCTTCATATGAAGAATCAAACAAACTCAACGTAAAAAATATAGACGGAAGAGAAAAAGGCAAAGTCACGTTCTCAAAACGTGTAACTTACAAATACAAGAGATATTTATACTGTCTTAATACAGTCTGTGTCACCAGTTGACATCTTTAAGTGATGCAGAGGATGGTATGGATTATCACCAGCAAGTAACAAATTAAAAAGTGCCTTTCTATGTTAAAGCAAATGTCAAAGAATAGGCTACGTGCTGTCATGGGACTGGGAACAAGGAGGCCTCTGTCACTTGCAAATACCCCAAGTGTTTGCCTCCAGAAAAAATATACCTGCAGCTTCTCAGCAGCTTTGCAGCAAAAGATGAGCACCCTACAAGGCACAAAGCTGCACGTGCAGCGCTGCAGCAGCTGCAGCCATCAGCTCCCCAGCAGAACGGGAAACATCTGTGTGGGACAAGAAAATCGATTCATCAATAAAGAGACATCAGAATCTGAGGGTGTGGAATATGGTAAAAAAAAATATACATATATTCTTGATGTCTCCACTCTTACCTGCTGCAGAAGGTACAGCTGTGCAATTTTTTTTTTTTTGAGCTTGACGAAGCACATTACAAATTCTCTGCTTAATACTTCTTAATAGTCTTTGATTTGCAGGATTATACTTTTTTCTGCCTAGATAATACTATGTAGAAACACGATGGCACATTTTATTACTATTTTTAAAAGCACAGCTTCTAAAAATGCTTGCACTTTCTACTTCCATCCTGTTACAGCTATCCTTCACTAACATAGTAAATAAAATCACTCTTTGTATTCTGTTGGAATCTCTTTATGCTATTTAGCAGTACTATGTATCAACCCAACAGCATACACTGTATCACTGTATAAGAAAAACTTGCATTTAAGCAGAGGGATCCAAGGATCTTAACTCTCCTTTAACAATTTGCTCTCATTTACCTTTACGCGGAAGCACTGATCGTTCAGTTGACGAAAAAATTACATCAGAGGAATAAAAAAAAGATTCACTCAGATAACTCCCCACAGTAAGTCTACAGCAGAGGGAAAAAATTAAACCAATTATGTGAGCTAGGAATCAAGAAATCTGTTCAAGTCCTGCCTTTGCTCTGTGACAAGGAAATTTGCTTCCTTATTCTGTGCCTTTGTTGACATCTGCGGAATGAGAGTATTTCTTCTCTCTCAACCTTTGGCTGTCTTATCTATTTAGGGAACAAATTCTCAAGCCAGAATCATTTCTTACAATGCATCTGTGCAGCGCTGAGAACAAGGCAATTGTTGTCTTTGTTGCATTGTTGTCGCTGCAGAACAGCAGTGGTTTGCAGAAAATACAAGCAGAGAAAAAGCAACCCTTTCTTAATGTAATTATTAGAAACTCTTTGGCATAAGCGATTAAATTATTGTTTCATTTTTACTTGATGCTACCTTGCTCAGTTTTTACCAAAATACAGTGGGTTTCTGTAAGTGGGGAATTGATTCAAATACACAATTACATGCTACCCTGGCACACAAGAGTTGTTTAGTGCCAGCTGATGGTGAAGCTGCGAGCTTAAACTCCAGCTATCACACTAAGACTGATATACACAAAATATTTATATAGCCAGTAAGAACTGGGTACTCTGCTTTATTAGCCTTATACAAATTCAGAAATGCCTATGGAATGACTACACACACTGCATTTAGGAGGTATGGCGGTCTGGTTTAAGAGGACAGCTCTGAAGAGCTTTCTCCCAGCTGGAGCTCCCCAGCACCCAGAGGCTCCGGTGTGCCAGGTCACACGGACAGGGCGAGCTGGTGGGCACGGGCAGAGTCAAAGCTGAAACAAGTCTGTCTGTCCATGGTAGTGTGGGCCACGGAGCACAATAAAAGCCTGTGCAAGAATTTAAAAGTTTTATATTAAAAGGATTCCGTACCTCACTTACAAAGAATACTGGTTTGCTGCAAGAGGAGCAACGCTGTGTGAATGGATGCTCAGAGACCAGTTTAGCCGCGTAAGCACCGCAAGTACCATCAGCACCGACTCACCTTCCCTGCCCAACGACGGAGCCAGTTAAACCCACACCGCTCCCGGCAGATGCCTGTCTAACCTGTGCTGGAGAAATTCCACAGATGGAGATGCTGTAGTTTCCCCAGGCCACTCATTCCTGGGCTTAACCATCCCTACACTTAGAAAGTTTTTCCTAATGTCTACACTAATCTCTGCTGCAATTTAAGCTCATTACGCCTCGTCCCAGCCCCAGTGGACATGGAGAACAGTTTATTCCCTTCCACTTTGCAGGTAATCACAGGAGACTCTGAAGACCTATTACATCCCCCATGTCGCTATCATACGTTAGCACATTCGTATGTGCTTTCATGCTATAGGAAAATGTATGGTATGGTCAAAAACCGCTGCACATACAGCCTTATGAAATAAGACTTATTTCACAGAAAATGCCTTTAGCATATTAGTTATAAGAAAATCTGGGCGAGTCCTCTATTTGACTTTTCCTTGCTAAATTCTACCTACCTAAACGTATTACAAAGTATCACTTAAATACTATTTTGAACAAAGAAGCCTGACACATTTCAGAGCAAATGTCACATTGCTGGAGGACTAGAAGTTGTATCAGTTGCATATTGACTAAGAAATTACTAGCGTTGTGGTTATGATTATACTAAACAACATAAAAGCAGCTAATGGTGTAATCACCAGAACAGATGTCTGCTAGTCAAAAGAAATAGGTTCTGCTCCAGACCGCTAATACCAATCACGGACAGTGGACGTGTCATTTAGGCCAACATTTGCAAGAGTATCCCATGGTAGAAACACCCAGCGTGGGCATCCATCTTTAACAGCTGCACCAGCTGAATTACTGCTAAATTTAGCGCCTACATGACTCCAACTACAGAATATCCTTAATTTTCAAGGCAGTAAGAACTACCGGACACTTAGAAAAGCGTGAGGCTGTTAAGGAAGATAGAGCTAGCAATACCTACACAGCTTTGTAAAGGTCATTCTCGACGACATCGCTTCAGTCTCTGTGCAGTGCTCGGAGCAGGGACCAGTTTTGCTCCGGAAAACGCCTAAAGGACACGTCTTTTTTAACACACATTTATTATAACTGCAGCAGCAGCACAAAACATCACATCCGAGATGCAGCAGAGCTCCAGACCTGTATGCAGTAACCATACACTGATTATCTTGAAGTACTGGCCAACACAAAAAAAAAAAAAAAAAATACACTTACCAGCGGGCTTTTGTAACATTCGGGGCACAGATGCCACTTGGCTTTTAATACCACGGTGTTATGAGGCTCTTGTGAGAGACAACCCACGACATTTTTCCCTGTGAGCAGTCAACAGTGATTGATGACTCTATTAGAATGACAGCTATGACTCCATGTTTTCTGCATGGCCCTGAACACCGTCCAAAACTCAATGACTTTAAGGAGCTTTTTTAGATCTCAATTCCTCTGATCAAGAGTCGGTATATTGTCTTTGTTCAGCTGCTTGTTATACAGGTCAGAAAAGGCTCATTTTGTGATTTCTCCATCTTACGAACCTCTGCCTTGACCTGCATTTCTGAAAGAGCACTAATAAAAGGAAGATTAATCTTGTAAAAGAAATATCCCTGCTCCAACTGCATATATCCATACTTAACATATGGTCAGGGCTATGGCTGTGTCCAACTAACATTTTTCTTCTACTCTGTTATACCCAGTTGTCTCACCATCTTCCATGGACGCTTGTTTCAAGCATTTACATAAAACACTGATGCATCACAAGGTGTTTTCCTACTGTTTTTAAGCCAAAAGAGAACTAGTAAGTCCAATCCGTTTCCTCCTACACATCTTGGGCTTTGTGGACCTTTGTCCACTGAAGCGTGCCAATCTCCGTGCATCAAGCATTAATAGGGTTGGTTTTCCCCGATACCTGCCACTGAAGAGCTGCACAGGTGGCAACATTTCCAGGCTACATGTCTACTTTATTAAGCAAGCTTTGGAATGCCCTTAATTCTTTCTTTGTTTTCCTCTAAGTTCTCTAGCTCTTATTTTATTTTGCTCCCCACAGTTTACCCCCATAAAGCATCTTCTCCCCATTTCACATGCTCCTTTCTCCACATCATCACTAAGTCACCTTTTTATTAGTTCCGCCCTATTTCTGCCTTCACACATAATTTATTTGGACCCATCCTCACTTCAGGTCTCTTCTCCACAAGCAGGGTCACTGTTGTGCTTTCAGGTAACAATTTATTTATGGGCTCAATCCTGTATTTTGTAATATTATACACTCTCAGCTGAGAAGAGATGAAGAAACAACAGATATAGTGTAGGTTTGCTCTGCAAATACATACATATTTACACCTGCCCAAACACACACGTTGTGGTATGGGATCCTGGAAAGCTTGACTGTGTTCTTAACACAAAGTCTGCTGTTTCAGCCTACAGTTATCCCCCGGACTAGGGATTCATCTCACTATTTCTTTGCTAATCATTCTCACAGAAACCTTCGGTTCCCATGGTTAGGCCCCAGAGTTTATGTGTCAATGCATTCCTCAAACAAAAATATTGAAATACCCATCCACCAATGTGCAATCACTTCCTAAGCTGACATCAAAAACTGAACCTTTGCTCAACATCAGTCATGTACCCCCGATGCAAAAAAGCCAACTAAAAGTGGAAGGAGAAGGGATGATGCATGTCTATCAGAACAGAGGCTCAATGCTACTGCAGAGAGGGCACTGTTCATATTTTAAGTTGGGAAGATCTTTATTTTTTCCAAACCCATCAAAAACTGTTAATATTATCAAAGAATCTATAACTAGCTCCTGACAAACTATAAAATATTCCACATACAACTCATTTACTATGTCTGGTAACAGCTCAAGATCATTAGCTTTCCGCACACACAGAACCCAGCTTCCTCTCCATCACCACCTTCTTTGGAATGATCGGTTACTATTTTGGTTGTCAGCAAGTTTGTTTCCTTAAAGGTAATAAAGTACTCCCACTGGCTACACAGGCACTGATAACTCAGAAGAAAAGAAGTTGGAAATAAAGTATGAATCCAATCACCACTCCAAAATACCCACACCACAAAATCATCTTTGATAAGCCTCACAGGAGTTTTGTTCTGCCCCTCCTTACTATTAACTACAAAGTGAATGCCTAATACTTAAGCACTCCCCAAACACTTGATACAAGCTACTATTAAGAGAGCAGCCTGACACTCTGTTCTGCAAACAGAGCTGGATGAGAGAGCTTTTATTGGTGGTACTAATCAGAAAGCATTTATCTTTATTTCCACAAACCAGTCAGGAATGTGCAACATTGAATATGTTCTTTTTAGCAGAAAATGGATTTGCAGGTTTAGTCTCTCAAATAGATCTACACTCCTGTTTAGAACACACACACAGCGTCCAAGTTGTTTTTCTAATACTACTTTCCCAAGACATTTTTAATTTGTCCAACTTCAAGCATCTTCTCACACCCACCCCCCACTCCAAAATCCTCAAGAGGCTGGCATAGAATCTGATCAGACTTCTCACCAGTTGGCAATATGGCAAACAAGATGTTCAAGAAACAATGTATTTCCATGGGATTTTGTGGCCAGAATGACACTTCCCTCTGGGGAAACCTCCTTTTCTACTTGTGTTACTCCAACTCTGAGCTACCAGGGCAGATCTGCAGCCTTGGGACAGACCACTCAGCCACAGGCTGAAACACTACATTTGCTCCTCTCTATCCTCAGTTCTTCCCACGTATCATTAATTTTAGACTTTTATGCAGTACGCACAAAAAAAAACCCCACACAATGTGCCACATGTTCCAAGTTCTTTCCTCCAGAAACAAGGATTCTCCAGTAACAATCAAGTCACCGAGATAAACAAACCCACCTAATACAACTTTAGGTTTTCACAGTCCTGTGAAAACATTGCCTGTAGAGCCAACATCCCTGGGTAATAAAGAAACTACCAGTTCATCTCACTGGAAAATGAAGCTTCAGAAGTATTCCATCAGGAAGACCTAGAATTTGATTTCTTGCAGCTTCAAGGTTTGGTCTTAACAATTTGTTTCACAAACAGAAAAGGCTGTTACACAAAGTGGGTTTTTTTTTCCAAAAAACCTATGGATATTTATTGAAGAATGAGACCACCACTGGAAGTTTTCATAATTGGATACTACAAAATATGGTAAGTTTTTATAAAGGACTAGAGGACTGAACTAATGCAGCTAAGACAGCAGATACAGTTTCACTAACACTATAAGCAGGAAAGTAATGACAGATTAAGGCATTACATACTACAATATACAAACAAGTATTTCTTAGTGGAAAACAACATCAGTTCAAAGATTGTTCTTCTCACTTCTATTTCATCTAGTCTTGGTAGAAGCAGGTGGGCACCTCTTGTAGAGAAAAAAAGTATCACCAAGAGTCTAAGTAGACCTGAAATAAATAAACGGTATCTCAGCAAGCAATATTTACAGTAATCATAAGCACATAAAACATTCAACATCCTATAAAAGCAGAAATATGTAGAAAGATTGCTTTCACTTGTATCAAGATACAATATATAATTATCTAGCGATCAAAAAGCTGATCTTGCCAAGTTTCCTTTATATAATATGGCACCATTTTCATGCATTTAAGAATGCATTCTGCAGAAATGCTGATTCAAATTAATATGCAAAAAGACCACTATGAAACAACTATTAGTCTTCTGTCTTAAGTAACTTATTTTTAGAATAAACCAGAGATGACTTGCACTACTGTAACATTAAAACATACACATCATTCTTAGTACCCTAAGGATGGCACAAGCAACTTGTAAATGTCAGAAGAGCATATAAACCTTGTTAATGTTTTCAGAAATTCATTTAAAGATAGAAACATGTCCAAAAAGATGCCTGTCTAAATGCATTGCAATTACGTTACAATTATTTTCCAAATACACAGATACGGTCTGTCTTTTCTCAGCTCATTACTGACTCAATTTGCCCTTCTGGGATCAATTGTTTGCTAATAAATAATTGTTTACAGTCACAAAATGATATTAAGGAGTATTCTTATTAGTTTTCCTTCTACAGCCTAATAAGATTCAAAACTAGCTGATTCCCAAGAGTCTAACCTTAACCTTGCTGTGTTTAACAGCCCAGGAAATGATGAACCATCTGTTTCAGAAAATAATGGAGGGCCAAGAGGAAATATTGCTTAATTGTAGATTAACCTCCTCATACGGCAGAATGAAGCATCTACAGAATTAGCAACCATAACTAGCAATGAACAAAAATTACTGAAAGCAGCTCTTACTACTACAAGACCAATAGCAGCATGTATTCTTTTATCACCTTCTTTTTAAACCCTCCCAAATGTATTTAACAAGTACAACCTGATTTTAAAAATAAATTTGAATTATCATCTTTGGAAATTTTTTTTTTCACTTGAGGAAGCCCCAGAAATAGTTCTGGTTTTATTTTTCCATGACTATCAAAATTATTTTAAAACAAACATCTTCAGATGAGAGATGGTGTACTTACTCTTCTGTAACTCCCACCTCACATCGCCACAGCGATAAAACAGCTGCTCTGAAGCCGCACACAAGTCACTTGAGGGGGGAAGGTCTTGAGGTTTTAAACTCAAGAACTTTGATCACTCGTAAGTGTCTATCTACATAGCCACTTAAATACTGGACAAGGGAGGCAACCAGATAAAGTGTAAGACAGTTTGAGTACTAGAAGAAAAAATTAGCAATGACAAACCACAGGAATCTGAAAATAAGAACAGCAGCTCCTGTGCTACCATAATTAAGAGTAGTGCAATTCTGCACCATGACAGCAATTTTTCTATGTAACATTTATGCCAAAGTGAGCTTAACAGAACCCTTTTACCTTCATCAATCAGTTTGCCCCATTTTGACAGCAACGATGATAGAAAAGAGTGTTATCAGAGGGCTGCAGCAAACTCCAATACGCAGGAACCAGGAAAGCTTTTCCTTGATTTTACAGAACCTTCTTAGAACAGTATCTAGATTCACTTCTGACCATGACAGCTGGGTGCACACTCAGTGTGTAAAGATTTCATTAATTCTAAGTTTTAAATATCCAAATACAGTAACATTTACTCAAATGAATCACTCTTGAATTCTTCACTTAATTCCTGAAGCAATGAGCTAGCAATAACTCCACACCTTCATATAATAGCACCTATTCAAACAGGGTAAGAGTTTGACATTCTTCTCCTACTAAACAACTAAGCACAATTTTATCCATCAGACGTCTATCAAGCTACGGATATTGAAAGCTTGGGCGAACAAGATAAAATCAAAACCAACCCTCTGTCAAGCTGCACTATCTACTGGCATCAATAATGCTATTCATGAATTTAGGAAAATTAATAAATCTCAGGATGAATGCTCAGAAAGTCTCAAATACAGGTGAAGCATACTCACTTAGGTTTTGTTTCTGCATCTGTCACTTGGCGAATATAGATACCATCTTCAGGATGTTCAATGTCATCCATTTCATACATATATGAAGAAGCTATTGCAAGGGTAGTTCCATCATTGCTGAAGGCAAGTGATGCTATGCTTGTGGGATACCGGTGGAACTGACAGAGCCGCTTTTTATTAAATGGATCCCAAATATTCACAAATCCATCGGAACCTCCTGAAAATTAATTTTTAAAAACTGTCTGTAAGTTATAATTGGGAGAACAGTAAGAACTGAAAAGACACAGCAAAGGAAAAAAAAAGCAGCAAAAGAGAAAATTACCTGGAATAACTTCGTCAGTAAAAACACAGGGTTATAGAGAGTTGCATAATTCAGTAAAGAACACAGTATTTCCCAAAATCTTGTTAAAGCAATTAACTCTCTGCATCAAATAATTTTAAAAATCTTGCTCACCGCAAGAAATAAGATTAAAATGCTTAAAAAGTAAGGGCATACAAAGTAAAGGCTGACCTGTTTAAATAAAAATTAAAGGAAGTGATGCAACCATTAACAAAAAATTGAGGATCTACTCTACCTGTAGCAAATGTGTTGTGGACATTATGGAAAGAAATAGCATTAACTGGATAAATCTGCTCGATGTTGTTTTCCTTCAAACGGTGACATTTGAATGCGTATTTCTTCTTCTGGATTTCTGGACTGGGATCCAAATACTCTACTGCAACACGACCTTCAATAGAACTTAAAACATAACCCTACCAAGAAAGGTTTGCGTTACAGATTTTAGAAGTTTACAACTGGCGAAGAGATTGCAATACAATTTATCTTACACCTCTCTAAATTCAAATAAATTAAATGTAAACAGTCAAACTGCGTACAACCAGAAATCATTTGTTATCACAGATCTGTGGCAGCATCAATAAAATCTACTTCTAAGAAGTAATGCAGAAAATAGCTTTGAGAGAGATCTCATTGCACCATGGTTTTAAGCCGACTGTGAGACTCTTCATTACCCCTGCAGGTCCAAACACAAGTTGATTTGGGGAAAAAAGTGCTAAGAGTTAAAAACCCTTGTTACAGGCCTACCTATCCCCCAGGGCCCAAATATCTGAAATATTAGAGATACTCACATAACTATTTCGTTTCAGAATTGCAGGAAAATTAGTTCAGAGCTTTATACTAGCAACTAAACACTCAAGCCGAAATAGTATTTTCAGTGAAACTTGATTATACATGGTGTTCACTTACCCAGTTAATTACAGTCCCGACTTACAGCAACCTGAGATGCTTTTGTTATAACTTTTGAGTTAAGTCCATAATAGATCTTTTCAGAAATAGGATTGTAATGATATCTAGCTATAGCAAAGTTCTTTAAAATCCATAATACAATACAATCTGGAAGATCAGCTTGTTTTACTATAACTAGAACTGAAAATGGACAAAGCGTTCATGCCTGTTCAAGAAAAAGTAACTAGGTCTCACAATTCCTGTACTATCACTACGTACATGGGAAAATTCCCTTCCAAATTAGTTTGTCAGAAAAAGCTAATCTTCTTGCTTTACTTCAGAAAGAGAAATACCACAGATATACTACGTTAACCTACACAGAACAGCTATATGATCATCCAAATTGTACAATTCCCCCTAGGTAATGTATCATAGGTTCTTGAGTGCTTGACACAGTTAAAAAAACATATATAAACGACATTCATATAGTTTTAATCCTGCCCCTGTACACAGTCTGTTGAAGAATCTAGAGCTGCAATGCATAAAGGCTGCTGAGCCTGAATATGCCTTCCTCTTTTCTACTGCAACTTGGGGGTGGGGGGGTGGGGGGTGTTCTTTTGTTTTGTTTTTTAATTACATGTCAGCATTATGATGCACTAAATTAAAAAAAAAAAAAAAAAGGAGACAAAAAAGTGAGAAAAAAAGTGAAAACATAATATGCTAGTAAGTCAGTGGGAAACATTCCTGAGCTGCACTATTAAAAGAGTTAACCTGGAACATGAAGCCTCAACACCATTTTTTCCCCTCTCCCAGAGTCTGATTACAAGACTTTGAAGATAAGAATTTTTTTAAAAATTAAAGATGCAGAAAATTTGAAAAATAAGCCATCATTTTTCCTGAAGAACATTCAGCAGAAATATAATTACAGATATTGCTCCCATACCTGTTTATTTGGAAATGCTCTGATACAGCGGGTTTGGTATTTCAGACTTGATTCTCTTCGTTGCTGAACATAACCCATATTCCGCAAATCCCACACCAGCACTCTCCGACCTGCCGTCCCCACGATTAGTCTATCTCCAGACACAGAAAGCGTGTACACCTTAAAATAGTTAAATATTATAACACTTATTAGCCTGGATATCTGCTGTTCTTTGTAGAAAATAAAATGTCAGCAATATGCAAGAAGAAAACTGGTGACATATACAATAAAGTCTAAGCAGTTGCGTGCAGCTGGTTAGTGGTAAGACACTGACACACCATTTCAAAAGCTCACCCTTAATTCTGTACCCTAGCACATAGCGGGGGGGGGGGGTGGGGTGGGGTGGAAATCAAGCCTAATGCAGTCCCATGCTGTTTATAACCACTTTAGGAAAAAGTTTAATATGCATATGCACTTGTGCAATTCTAAATTTGAAGTACATTTGTTCAGTTTCTAGTCTCCAGATCTCCGTGATATCTAAATAATCTTCCACATGTGAGATTTCTTCCTTTTGTTTGTATTACCCATGTTTGAAATGCTACGCATGTACAGAAGTACTCTGTAATTCAAAAGGGAAATCAGTATTATTCAAGTTTTCCTCAAATTATTCCAAGCATTAAATGCATTTGATATTTCAAGGCAAGAGGAAAACAGATACAAAGTAATAGGGCAGGGCGGGAAGGGCACGGATATTGGAATTCATCTTTGCTTGGTATGCACAGTTTGCATTCCACACTATCAAATCCTAATTCTGCAGTTTAGTCCTACGATACGGCATCACACATTCTCAGTTTTCCTCCATCTGGTAACCATGTTTTTGTTTTTAAACAGAATACTTCAAGCTGAGCTTCATGTTAATACAGTGAAATAAACTGCCAAGAAATCATTAAAAAAAAAAACCAAAAATAGTACTTCATATACTTTAATAAAAACAAGTGAAATTGAAGGAAACAATATGCTTGACATCACTAAAAAAAAAAAAAAAGATACTATGGCTTAGAATTTCAACTCTACTCCAGAAATTGGCTCAGAGGTTCTAATTTTTGACAAATTCCTCATGAAAATATTCAGCATATAAATCATTCTGTTTCCAGCTATTAGCTGGGATTCACTTAATCTGGAAATATGTTTTAAAAAAAGAAAAAGAAGAAGAGGTTTAGTCAAAAACTCCATGCTAGCAAATTAGAGTTGTTGATACGCAAGCAAGATGGAATCCAGCTACCTATAGCTGTGCTGTCACTGAGCTGTGAACAAGAACAGACTGTAAGAGTGAGCTTTCAAAAAGTGATCTAATGCAACTAAATACACAGGAAACATATTGCCTGAATACACCTCAGATCAAGAATCACAAGTGTAAGAGATCTGGTATCTTGCCAGAAGAATTCAATTTACTTTTGGCACATGCTTGTACAATTTCACTCAAGCACCTAGCTTCACTTTCTGGTTCTCTGATAAAGCGCAGTAAAGCTCTTTGGCTCTGCTAAGACTGCACTGAAATAGCAGACAAAACTTTATTTGCTATAAACGTTTCTGAAGAAATTATGTTTTCAAAAAGTTTACTTCTAATAAAAAAATCTAAGCGAACAGGTGTGTATGTGTCTGGGTATATGTGTACATATAGAAAAAAAACTGCCTTTAACCAATCCAAATTCACTCAGCATACATTCTTGCTCTAAAACGTGATTATTAAACTTCCCTCTTCAGATGGGAAACCTCTTAAATGTTCACACAGGAGTTACCCAAAATTCCTGATGACCCCAACTGCCAAATTCCACTTACATATAACAAGAAAACTTTAATCCAACAGCAGTTACACATTTTAGCAAGACATTTTTTAAAATCTCCCTTTGTTACAGATGTAACAAACTATCCAAAAATATTAACATTATATAAAATGTGTTCGTATACATGTATGGAAACAAAGGCAAAAGAAACATTAAGTATCTTAAATCTTCTTTACAAACTGATGTCACACCTGTGAAGTAAGTATTCTTTCTACACCATACAATCATAAATCAAATGAAACCATTGTCATGCAGTTGAGTAGATGTACACATTTATCAAAGGCAGTATTAAAAAATGACATAATGAACCTTGCTGAACCAATAAGCAGCTTGATTCACTGTGGCTGTCCATTATATGATATTTTGTCAGCAATTTATCACAGTTCTTTACATGCTACGTACACCTATAAATCACAACTAGAAATAACGCAATTACTTTATTCTGAACAAAGGTCTTACCAGAAGTACATTCAGCTATGTTGGAACAAAAATGGTAGCTATTTAGATGTAATAGGAAATGTAACGATGGCTCATAATTAAGACTTTACAATATGATGTGACAGAGCTAAACTAAATTTAGAAAAATGTATAGGCAAAAAAATATTCATATGCAAAATTATCCAGCAACCCAGCCTGGGTTTAGGAGTCTATGAAAAAAAACAGAAGTTACAGTTCTGTAATTCTTTCAGTGACACCACTGTAAGCAGTATAAAGATTAACACACCATATAACCATTAGAAAAAGCTTAAGACATAACATCTTTATTTCTCTTGGTTTCTCCTTAGCACAAAGGATTTTAGTATTAGGAGAATGTTCGAGTTTACTAGGCATTAGTGCAACAACAGGTGAATTACAATACAAGCAATTCTGTTCAATCTTTTTATACAAGTGAAAAAATACTATTTCAGGCAACACAAATGCCCTCCTACTGTATCTCCACACACATTTCAAGACAACCAGACCCTTGTTGCTTTGAAAAAAAACCTGCCAGGATCCGATACCTCTAAGAACCTTAATTGTAATATGCACTATCAATTTCCTTAAACCAATTATTTTTAGCAACTTAATCAATTTCACGTGCTGGTTTTGTTAGGTTTTCCTTCCTCCAGTTTGTTTTAAATTATAAGATTTTGGTCCACCACAAGCAGTAAGAATTAAATTATGTTCTCCTATTGATGAAAGCTTCAAGCCTTAACCTAAAAATCACAATGTATTTGAGTACCAATATATTAAAACGCAACACTTTCACAGCTTAAAAACTATTAAACATAACTTTCTAAATTCAATTCAGTTTAAGACAGTGTCCTATATGGTCATGTTTAACCAGTCACTGGATGTATTATTTAACACATCACCTGGATTACAGCATCCAATACATACCTTTTCAGGTTGAGAGAAGGTTCCTGCATTACAAGGAGTTCTGGGATCCCACAGTTTAACTGTTTGATCCCAACTTCCAGTCACCATGACATTCACTTCTGGGCAATACTCAACACACCTGATAGGAGCATCATGGGCACCAACAAGGTTTTCTGTAAGAAAGTACAATATATTGTAACTTTACTGGCTCTACAAACAGTCAGGATGTGTAGAATAAAGAATAAAAAGAAGGACACACTACTGCAGTATGAACACACTATTTTCTGACATTCCCACATGTGTATTGATATGCTTGGAGTCCCATTAAGGACAGTTCAGTCTTCAGAAGCGTAACTTTTTCTAAAATCAGAATTGTTAAATTTAAACTTATGCCTCCTGAGATTATGAAAGGAAGTTAAGAATTTCAGGCAGCCATAGAGATATCTTCAGAGGTACAAAAAGTGTTCAGTATCCAGTGGTATCACCACCTTTGCTGCAGACACTAATACAGAAAGCCACTTAGGCTTGTCTGTATTAACATTATGACAGAAGAAAGGAATTTGTATTACATGTTCTTAAAAATACTCGCATAAACACTTCTAGAAAGTCATCTACAACAGAATTATTTGACCTTTTTCATACTATTACTGCGCACACAAGTTTGTCAAGTCCTGGCTATTGACTGGTTCTGGGGACCACATTTATCTCAGGCTGAGATCTGCTTTTCTCTTTAACAAACACACAAAAAAAAAGTTAAGACAAGCTAGATCCATATTTTGCACCAATGTGGCCATGATGACTGACAAACTAGAAGTTTTATATACATTCTGCCATATGTGTGAAGGATCATTCTAAATATGTCTAAACCACAAATCTTTGAAAAACAGCAAGCTCAGTTTTAGTTCAGCTTCGCTAATTCCCCCTACCTGAGACACAGTAACCTATGGCAGGGCAGTATTATCAAAAATCCAAATCAAGGCATCCTACAACAAGCACCCACCAAACTTTCTGACAAACTGCCAAACATTTGCATGCTTTTAGGTGGCACTTACTAGGGCCACCAGTTATTCTGCTAGATAAAGGCACATATGATGTGAACCTCAGTCAGTGTGATGAATATATAGCTATTTCCTTTCCTTCCATTTTCACGTCAAAATAAGTAAATAAAAAAGAAACACACAATTAAAATACGTCAATGACTACTCATCACAGAAAACATTTAAATCCTCAGATTGGCAGGAATAGATTCAGCCCTTCTGTTAATGGCATTACAGCACAATCTTCAGCTACACAACAACGTACACTGCCTTGTTCTGCATCTCAGTGATCAGAAAGGGCTTCACAGCAAAGGAGACTGCTGAACACCAACACTGACAACTTAAAGCAATAGAGGTTTATAATTAGCATCTACAAACAGCTACTACTTAAAGCAAATATCCCCCACCTAAAAAACTTAAAACCTACTCTGTTCATGTAAGTATAGAAATCTGAAGCTTAGGCCAGTTGTTGAGTCCACTTACACAATTCCATCTGCTTACCTTGGTCCGTGTTTAAATCATGCATTTTCAATTGCTGATCTAAGCCCCCACTCCAGGCATGGGTAGGATCCTATAAAACAAAAAATTTCACTTTATGACATGCATTAAGTTTCCCTGGCTGCTATACATTTAATCTCCTAGGCTCACAACAACAGACTTGCTTTCAAGAGTTTTGGGAAGATGAGAATTAAGAGACAGGAGTTAAGATCTGGCCCAGATTAAACAGGCAATTGGCAGAAGCTTCAACACATTAAGTAAAGCACTTTGAGCTGTAGGATTTTTTTTTTTAATTTAGAACTAAAAAAAATATTTTTTAAAACGCAGTTAGAGGCTATACCAAATCAATCCCATTTCCCTAACAACAAAGGACATAATACTGTTTTTCAAATGACTGCCAACCTAAGCCAGTTCCATCTAACTGAAGTGTAATCCTTCTAAAACTACTGTAGAAGCTAGATACCATTTGAGAACCTGTGTGTTGATCCACAGTATGATACTAGTTATGTGCCAAAATGTTCAGTGACAAAAAAAAAGCAGCACAAAATTTAAATGCTTCCTTAAAGCATTCAGTAACACATCAAGATCAAGTCACTGGAGGACATGTGAGAATACAATGAAAACAAAACAAAAAAAAGATGCTAAATGAAACCCTCTACTTCATAGATTATAGCAAAAAAAACAAACTTAATAAATAATTAAATAAACCAACCAACCAATAAACTTAAACCGTTCAGAAGCATTTTTCAAATCTAAGGCACTAAAAACACAGAAATCAAGTATCTGGTAAATGGCTCACTTGGAATAATGCCATGTTTCCAAAACAACCCAACATGAGAAGATTAATTGGCTATGGACATTTATTGTGAATATGATATCTAACCATATACTACCAGTACAACTATTTGTAAGAAACACACACACTATTTACCATACCATTGCAGAAACAGCACAAGCCAGCCCAAATTCCTTTTACCTACCATTTCTGGTAGAAATCAATTACTTGTGTGCCTGTACCCTTTGCAGGAAATACCTGTATTTAGGACTAGAACAACAGTCATTAACGGAAGAAGAACTGGCAGAAGCAAGCTTTTTTTTTTTTAACCTGGATTTCAAGTAGTATTTCACTATCCCTTTAATTCAGGGGCAGACAACTTCTCATGGACCTTGGCCACTATACTTATATACTTATATAACATAATAAAAAAAAACAGAAAACACCTCACACTTACATAAAAAGCACAGTCAAGGACAGCTCCCGAATGTTGATATTTGAGTCTCATTGTGTTAGCAGGAACATCATAGAGCCGGACAGTTGTGTCCCAAGATGAAACAAGCAGAAACTGAGATGTATTTGGACTAAACTTTACCGATGAAATACCATCATCTGGAGTTTGATTTAGTTTGAATTCATTTGATCCCGTCATCTGAAGAAAAGACAGCAACACATAGGTATAATTTTAGTAACAACAACAACATAAGCCTAGCAAGTTGACTAGTTAACTGATCCATCTTAAAAGTAACTTAAGAGCAAACCTGAAAAGTTTACCACCTTTTACACAGATGATGTTCAGAACACCCAGATTTCTGACACACTCTCTAGAATTCAAGATAGTAATCCCTGGCCAAAACCTCAAATTCCTCCCCCTACAGAGAGCTTTTAAAATTAAGTATCAAATATAACATGGAATACACAGTACAAAAAGTTTTATTCTTGTCATCTATAAACATAGATATTGTTACTTACAGATATATTTTCCCCAACTCTAATGTGTGGATGTATTTTTTAATCTAAATATTTGTAGTTACTATGAGCATCAAGAAGTTAATTAAAAAACACATGCAGGCAGAAAGAAATCCAATTTGAAAACTCGAAAAAAAAAGTGTTGATTTCTTCCTGATTTGGTGTGACTGTCATACTTCCAAGAATTGCAGTTGGAAAATCTTTCAAGCAGTTCTGGGCTCTCTGCAGCTTTCCTGTCCTTAGGCTTCCGTAAGTGCTATAAAACATTTCCAATGAAACAGCTTTAAGATTTTTTTCTCCCCCTCTTAGGAGTCTAAAGAAGGTCAGATGAAAAAAGAAAGTTATGCCCTGTGGGATATTGGGACGTAGAGCAAACATGTAAATGTGATGTGATTACAAAAAACAAATATAAACAATTCAATGACAGATCAATGACTCTGTAACAGCAGCACTCATTTCACAGAACTAGTTACCTATATATACAAGAATTCAAAGGAGAGCTGACGCCATGAACATCAAATTTCCACTGGGAAAACAGTGCAGACCTGTTTTCTGCTCTGAAAGAAGAAACTGTTCACTATACGTACACCAACAAGACCACCAAAACTTTAAGGCTTCAGGAAGGTTTAACAGCACATTTCCTTTACGCTAAAAGGACAGAGAAGTAAATTAGCTCAGATTTTCTGTAAAACTACCACTCCTAGATCTGTATGTACAACTGCACAGGTTAAGCTTAGACCTCTGAGAATAAATCTAGAAAGAATGAGCAGATGAACTAGGACAAAGTTCAAACTTAGTGCACAATTATTCTAGTTCAGCACTTATCAGTTACTAAATCAAACTGTACAATGCGAGTGCCACACATTCTTACACTAGAAAAATTTCTTAAGTGGGAGCTTTGGTAGCTGTTCTGTAAGATGTTGTTTTAAATAAAAAAAACACTGTAAACACAAAGTGCTATTTCTGCCTTTTAAACATGAAGTGAGAAAAAAATTGTCCGAATAGGAAATAAAAGCTTCTTTCTTAACCGCTTCTTTCAGCTCTGCTCTGGGAATACTCGGGCAAAAGACAAGCAGGATTGAGTATTTGCCATGCATATTTCTACATGAATACTATAGAGAATTCAGCAACACCTTTATCACAATTTAAACAGTGACATGTATCCCAGCAAGTATTTCAGATGGACATACAAAGATACAAAATCTAAAAGAATTCCAAACAACTACAACAATTACAGTGGACATCTTAATTGCCTTGTCTACCTCCAGCAGAAAACCTCAAACAACAAAAATAAGGATTTGAGGCACGTGGTACAACAGTTACTAACCAGCCCAAAAGCAATCAACTAGCAGCACTCCAGCAAAGTTAGTTACATCAAAAATATTGAAGGATCTCCCAAAGGTATTTTTTGTGGAGAAAAATGGATGAAGTATCAGAATTAAAATATATCCTACCTTTTACATATGTTACAAAAAAAACCACAACTCACAAAGAGCTCTCTCTACACATTTTCACAAATGCAACCAGGATTGCCAAACAACAGCGATTGTTGTGCCCACCACAGACAACAAAATCCTATTAAAATGTTCAAGCAGCGCAAGGGATTAACTCATAAATAAGACATTATAGGGGAGACACACGGTGCTGATACTGCAATGCTGACTTCACTAAAAGGGTACACTTCCACAATTCCATCATTCCCAAAAGCTCTTTTTTACTGAGCAGATAAGAAATCAGTGCTTTTATAGTTCCTCTTAACACAGCACGCTCTATCATTCAGCTATATGGTAAGCGTTACCCAAACAAAGCAAGCCGCTTTGCTGAAAGCGTCAGATGTAGAATGTAAGAATACATTAAAAGTACCGTCTTCATATTGGACGAGTTCCTCTGCTGCCCCACACAACGCCAAGGAAGAGCTTTCTTACTGCAGCAGCAGCGGATTACTGAGGCACGGCGGCGTCAGCGGCACGATCGCTCTCGCAGCCCAGTCCTGGAGAATCCCGTCGGGATGCGGGAGATGCTGCTGGCTGCGGCAGGAAGGGAAGAGAGTGAGACAAGGGCCCGAACGCCGAAGGAGGGCGGAGAGGCTCCGGCACCCGCAGCCCCACCGGGGCACGGACGCCAAGCCGGGGCGCCCCGGAGGAGGGCGGGGCGGCGGCAGAGGCCGCGGCGTCCGGGGCGGCGGAGGTGAAGCATCAGCCACAAGCCCAGGCCAGAGGAGGCCGTCCCCAGGCCGCGGAGCCCGCTTCGCCTCAGCGCTGCCCCGCGACGCAGCCCCGGCCGCACCACACAAGCCGCCGCGCCGCGCCGCCCCACGTACAAGGCCCTGGCCCTGACCCCGGCCCCAGCCCCGGTCCCGGTCCGGCGGGGAGCCCGGCCTCACCTCTGCGCTCCGCCCTGCCCGCGCCTCCGGCCTGCCCGACACCCGCCGCCGCCGCCGCCCGCGCGCACGCGCCCTCCCGTTCGCCCCGCTATTGGCCGGTTCGAAAAGGCGGAACTGTGCGTCCCGGCGTGCCCCGCGCGCCCGCCGCTCCCGGCGCGCCACCGCGGGGCATGCCGGGACGTGTAGTCCGCCGCTCCCGGCGCGGCGGGAGGGGCTCGGGCAGCCGCCTCTTCCCGTCGCTCCCGTTATCATCAGCGGCTGCTAACGGCGGTTCCTGGGCGGCGGCGGCGTTGCGGCCCCCCCGTGGGAGCCACCGGCGTCCCGCGGGAGGGGCTGCGGCGGCCTCCCGCCCGCCCCAAGCTGCCCGGGGCCGCGGTGGGGGCGCCGTCCGACTCGCCCCTCACGGGGGGCGGTGGCAGTGGGCCCGGGCCCCGGCGGGTCCCCGCCAGGCCGTAGCTCCAGGCCCGTGCCGCGGGGGTAGGGCCAGGGACCCCTGCGCTGCGATAACGTTCATGGGCAAACCCGAAACACCGGTTATTCCCGCTGAAGCGGAGCCCGGAAGGCGGAGCGGCGGCACGGGCGGCCGGGGGCCGGTGCTCCCCGGGGCAGCGGGGCTGGGCTCACCCCGGCCTGGCGCTACCGCTGGGCCAGGGCAGCCGCGGCTGCAAAGGGGCTGCGCGGCGTGCGGCACACGGTTGGCGCCGGGAGGGCTGTCCCTTCCCACGCGTGGCGGATCACCTTATTTGTCCCTTCGGATCTTTTATTTCTCTTTGGTTTATTTTCGTTTTCACTGCTACGTGAACGCTCTCTCGTTATTGCTGCTGGGAGCACCCCCGGCGCTCGGTACGGGCGGTAGCGGCCCGTAAAAAAAAAAAAAACAAAAAAAATTGTTTTGTGTGTGTGTGCCTGTGAAGGATTGACTCCGTCCTCCGTGGGGAGGCAGCCGTGGGCGCCCCGGGGCGAGGAGAGGAGCCGCTGGGCGCCGGGGCCGGTCACCGGGGGCTGCGAGCCCACTGCCTGTCACCGCGGCTTTTAGCAAAATACTCCGTAAATCAGAAAAACCGTCCCCGTTTCCGAAACCGCTTCTGAGCGTTTGAGAACGGCCCTTCATCCTCCAACCGAGCGCGGGGGACCGAGCTCACGCCGGCCCCGCGGGGCCACCGGCAGGGCTACAGGCAGGCCCGCCCGGGATTCCCGGCAGGGAACGAAAGAAGGAGCAGGAGGCAGAACGAAGCGAACCCTCGGTGTTACACGTCGTTTTCGCTCTCTCCTGCATCGATCCCGGGCGCCGCGGGCCCTCCGGCTCCCCGACAGGCCCAGCCCGGCTGCCGGGTACCCCCCGGGCCCGGGGTACCCCCCGGGCAGGGCAGGGCAGAGCATCCCGGTGCGAACACGCGATCGAGCTGGCAAATTTACAAACGAGGCTTAAAACGTTTTATTTTTTTTTCTTTCTTTCTTTAAAAATATTTACAGATCTGAAATAATGCTTTTTTAATTTTTTTTTTCAAGTGGCAGGATAGCAGGAGGGGGTGGGGGGTGCCCCCGGCGCCCCGGGCTCTCCGTTTGCCCGTCCCTCCCATCAGTTTCGTTCCTCCGTCCCCGCGGCGGAGGCGGGCCGAGCCCCCGCACCGAGCCCCCGAGCCGGCCCCGGCCCCGACGGGGCGGCCGCGGGGAGGGGAGTGCGGCAGCTCAGTAGTCGATCTTATTGTAGAGGTTGTAGAGCGGTAAGGCCGAGAGGTTGCTGCCGGGGTAGTAGAGAGGGGCGGGGAAGGCGATGGACCGGGGCACCGGCACTCGGAGGAGGGAATTGTCTCTGAACACCAGCGGCATCCCCACCAGAGTCTGCGCCGAGGCGTGGGCCATGTTGGCCGCCTCCAGCTCGGCCGAGAGCTGCCGTTTCCACTTGTTCCTGCGGTTCTGGAACCAGGTCTTCACCTGGGTCTCGGTGAGCTGCAGGCTGGAGGCCAGGCAGGCCCGCTCCGAGCTGCTCAGGTAGCGCTTCATGTCGAAGGTGGACTCCAGCTGGTAGACCTGGCTGCGGCTGAACACCGTGCGCGTCTTCTTCTTGGCGGCGCCGGCCTGCCGGTCCCCGCCGTCGCGCTGGCGGTCCCCGCAGGAGGGCGAAGCGGGTCCCAGCGGCTTCTCCTTCTCCTCCTTACAGTCCTGCTGGGGGGGCGAGAGGAAGGGCCCCCGCTCCCCGCTGCCCGCCGCCGCCGCTCCGCTCCCCTTGGCGCTGCCTGCAACAGAGCGACAGCGCGGGGGTCGCACGGCGGCCGGCACCGGCACCCCCGACGGCCGAGCCCCCCCGCCCCGGCTGTGCGAAGCACCGAGGCGAGGCCCCCCGGGCAGGCCCCGTTCGCCTCCGTTCCCGGTGGAAGACATCACCGACGCCGGGGGAGGCCATCCGCTTCTGAGCTATCCCTGTCCCTCCATCGGGTGGATGGACGGACGGACGGACGGACAGGTGGGTGTGCACGCCTCGGTGAAGGCACCCGAGTACCAGGCCGGGGCTGCCTTCCTATCCGACACGAGCCGGCCGTATTTTACTTTATAGCATTTCATTTCACAGACCGTTTAGTTAGAATTAATGCTAAAAAATAAACATCTTCCTTCCCCTTGCCCGAGCGCTGTAAATAAGCGGTATCTAAGAAAACGAGCGTTTCCCATCTCATCGCGCCCCTTCGAGAGAATCAGCCCCTGGTGGGGTGGGGAGGACAAAAAAAAAAAAAACAAACCAAAAAAAAAAGCCAGCCACCCTATTTCAGCCACGGACGGCGCAAATACGCGCTGCCCCAACAGCAGGGAGGGTGCGACGTGCCCCCCCCCCGGTGGGGGCAGGGCCGGGGCCGAGCCCTTCGCGGCCCTTCCCGGCGGGCCCCGTCCGCCCCATCCCATGCCGCCCGGTGCCGGTACTCACCGAGACAGGTGAAGCTGAGGGGCTGGTGCTTGTGGCACGTCTCGGCGGGGCCCTGCGCCTCGGGGCAGAAGCAGCCGCGGTGTTTCCAGCTCTCCTCCGGCTCCTCGTCCTCCGAGGAGAGGGAGAGGGTCCGGCCGCGGGCGGGCCAGGCGGTCGCCCTGCCGCCGGCCTCCCGGGGGGGCTCGGCGCTGCCGCTGCCCAGGATGGACTGGATGGTGAAACTGGAGATGGGAGCAGCCGCCGGACAGCACTTGCTCGGGTCTTCTTTGCTGCTCATCCTGGGTTCATAAGAAAGCAGAGGAGGGAAGCTCTCGCTTTAGAGGGGCTCGGGGGACCGGGGTGTGCGGGGGGGGGCCGGGAGCCGTCGGGGGGTTTGTTTTGGGGGGTGTTTTCGGCGTGCCGCTGCCGGCTCTCCCCGCGCCTGCCCAGGCGGACTGCATGCTCCTTCCCCCGCGTCCCTATTGATCTGCGGGCGGCGGGCGGCGGGGCTTCATTTGCATGGAGGTGGCCTCCGCCGCGCCAATCACGGCGGCGGCGGCCACGGAAAGTTTGGAAACCCGCGGGGGTCCCGGGGAAGGGGGGGGGGGGCCGCAGCGGCCGGCAGGTACCGGGGCCGGGGGGAACCCCCACGGGGTGCTCCCCGCGGTTCCAGGGGCTCCTCTGACCCCGCGGCCCCGGGGGAGGGATGCTGAGCGGCCGCCGTGCCGCCTCGCCCTCCGCCTCGACGGGGAGGGGGGGGGGGGGGCGGGGGGAAGAGGGACGTGAGCTGAATTCCTTATGCTGACCGGGGAGTGGGGGGTGTTGGGATAAACAGCTCGTGCATATCCGGGGATCTTTCCCCCTCTGCTCATCAGAGGAGGGAAAAACAACTGTTAGGTGTTTCACTGGGAAAACCTGCGAGAAACGGGGTTTTGCGCTGCGCTGCAGCCGGTAACAAATGTCTCGCGAAACGCCTCCTGCGCTTCCTTCAGCGCCTGCAAGGCGCGGGGAGCGGCGCGGGCACGGACGGGACGTGCTGCCGCATTTCCCGATAAACTTTGTCGGGAGTCGGGGTTCTTCCCCTCGGGGGGAATAAATCTCAGCGATCGCGGCTCTTCCCCCGCCACCCCGCCCTTGGAAGGGGAGACCCGCGGGCGGCAGCCGGTGGCCGGGCTGCGGCAGCAGCCGCTGGGTCACACCCGCCCCCAAGGGACCTGGGGGGCAAGGGGCCAAGAGCAGGAACCCCACCGGGGTCCTCCACCTTGCCGGGAGCGCACGGAGCCGCGGCTGGGCCCGAGGGACACCCCAGCCCCGCCTTGGCCGGGGCCTGGAGCCCCCTTCACCCGGGCCTGCCCCGGAGAGGCGAGGCGGGGGCCGAGCCCCGACGGCTGCTTGGGGCGGTGGACTGGGGCCGCCCTCTCCCGGCGCCCGCTTCCCCGGGAAGCCGCAGAAAGGAGCCCCGGTAACGGGGCCGGTGTGGGAGGCATCACCCGCTCACCGCTGCCCTGGGTGCCCCCCGCTCCCCCTGCCCCCCCCCACCCGCTCCGCCTCCACTTCCCCGCTGCCGCGGCTCCAAGGGGGTGTACCCCCACCCCGGCCCTCCTCCCGGTGGGGCCACCCGTGCCCGTGCCCGTGCCCGTGGGCTGTCCCCCAGCCCGCTGCCAGCCCCCGCTGGGCGCCGGCGGCTGCGCCCCGGCCACGCCTGGAAATATCGTTGATGGGTAAAGACGGGGCGAGTTGTGCGGCTGGTTGGGCCAGTAGCCCCGCAGCCCACGGGCCGGGGGGGCAACAGCTCCGGGAAAACAGCACCTGGGGGCGGCTGCAGCCCTTGGGTACGCCTGGAGAGGCAGCCCGCGGAGGGGAGCGAGTGGCAAGCTCGGAAATCCCGATGTTTTTCATCGCATTCGTACCCAGGTGCAGTACCCTTGGCCTTGCCAGGGGTCCGGCACCGGGTGTTTAACCCCGGGTTGCCCGCGCGGCGTGGGGCAGGGGTCCCACCGGCGCCCGCCGCCCGGCTCCAGCTGTTGATTCCCCCCCTCCCCGGTGCGGTCGTTCCCCCTCTCCAGAAATACACGTACACACACACACACACCCAAAAAAAAAAATCGGGAAAAACAAAGAATGAGATGGAAATATACAAATCAATAGAGACAAATGTCAAGACGTTTTAAAATGACATTTTCA